>NC_087555.1:23428424-25828424 GCF_036250125.1 Pseudopipra pipra | reverse complement strand
CAAAGGGAACACCACTTTCAATGGTCTGCATGATAGCGTGGGTTTTTCTCCTGTGGCAGAACACAGCCACTACATGATGTGAGGTGAATGTGTGGGACCAAGGCACTGCTTTAGGACAGGCCTGGAAATTTTGGTTAACTAAAAGACAAACATCAGGTGCTGTTTAAAAGAGAATATGAATAAAAGGGGAATACCGGAAAGATTGGTGGAAAATCCCAAAATCGAACTCTGTGTGGTGGCAGCCCCATTTCTTTTAGTGCTCATATTTGCCATATACTACCTTCAAGACAAAGGTGATTTTGGACCTTATTTAGGGTTTGCATAGCCCCAAAAGAAGAAAAAGAATCTGGCTAGTAACTTTTACTAGAAAAGATTTCACTCTCGCATTGGATGCACCTAAATCGAACTGGCAGCATATCAAAGTCAAAACACAACAAAGTTTCTGGAGAGAGAAAAAAGCACTAAAAGCACCCCACAAAAAACTCTACTGTTATATACCTATCAAAACCAAACAGAAAATGTACTCCATGTAGAGTCTGATAAGCAAAATTTAACACAAACAGTACCAACATAGCATCCCATCCCTTTCGATTGTCATATTGTAATCACCTGTTCAGTTCTACATATCTGTCCTCATGATTATATTCCAGCTTTCAAGCAAGAGATGCATGACTGAAGAAATACACTTGAGAAATTACATCTTGAGACTTCCTTGAAGTGCCTCAAATAATAATTTTCAGTGTTTTAAAAATAGAATGACTGAAGGAGTTGGGGAAAAAGATTAAGACAAAGAGCAACACTAAGGCAGGGAAAACCATATATCATATTATATGCTCATTTCCCCAGGGTAGTCACACATATGTATCAGGATTTAACTGCTTCTATATCATTAACCCAGACAAGCTGCAGCCTCTGTGGAGCCTGTCACTATGTTCCCTTTACTATTTTCTGCACTCAGCCAAATTTTCTGAACGTTTCTCAGATGAAACATTCTCATGCCTTCCACTTGCCTTCACATTCACCCAATTAAAGTGCAGTTGAGTGGAAAGCACCTAAGACAATTCCATAATGCAATAGAATAAGAGGGAAACACCAGTTCCTGTGCAAAATGGGTTGCTACCTAATGACACATCAAAAGACTTTTACAGAAATGTAGTTGTTGGAATAAAAATTTGCTGCTTTTTCAGGACTAAAAATGCTCAGGGATTTTTGATTCCATTGAAAGAAATTCACTCTAGATATGCAGAAATATTTAGTAAGGATTTTACCTAGTTATGGAAGCTGAGAATGTTACCTTCCAATCAAGAGTTCTTCAATATTAGGTAGATTTTTTCAATCTGAACTACATAATATCAGGTCTGAACACAAACCTTTTTAAAGCAGCCTAGAGGTTGTTTCAAGCTATGCTGGTTGACAAGAAAATAATAACCTTGTGTGGGAGAGAAAGAGACATCAGGAAAACTTGACATTGTAGTCACTCTTAATTCCTTAGTATCCATTCGGAGTGGTTCTAGGTGTATCAAAGGTATCACATGTATATGAAGGAAAGTGACACAGACTAAATCCACACCCTGAGACACCCAGTCATGTTACAAAATGGCAGTTATCTTGAAAAGGAGGGATTTGAGCCAGGGAGTAGTTTTTGTTTCCTTGTGGAATTTGGTTTGGTATCTTAAACATCGTCTGGCTATATCTATATAGCTATGGATATACATATATTTATATAACTGTAGACAGAAAAAGGAGTTGGACTGAAAATGTACCACATTTAATTCTCTACAATCTTGAAGCCTAAAAGGTAGTTTCTGTGGATTTTTTTTAAGAAAACCACTGACAATTAAAATTTTTCCTATTTGACAATCTCTGGAAATATATTCAAACCGATTATCATCAATAGCATCTAGTGAAGAGTAAACTTAAAAACTTGGTTATATGCCAACAGATAGCTGGAAGATGGATGTGTTTAGGGACAACAGCATTTCACATACAAAATTATCAGGTCAGCCTTGATATCATCTTAATTATTATAAGCTATTAAGCAAATATCTATGTCATTCAATAAGACTGTGTCTACCATTTCATAAGCAAACACACTTCTTCTAGTCCATTTGTTTTAATGGAGGTTTAAGGACTGCTAGTGAACTACTTGACTTGCCAGGGGAAAGCTAAAAACCTATTGAACCTCCTCTAATTCCATGGCCTACACTACCCACGGGCAGGGCTTTGCAGGGAGCATGGAAACAGCCTGGGTAGGAAGTGGAGGCCTTAATGGGTTGTAAGACAGAAATCAATTTTCATCTCCTTTCAGTTTAATCACCAGTATGCTCAGTCTGGAGGGTTCCTTATGTATTTCAGAAATTGCCTGCTTTCCTTTCCCAAAGTTTCTTGATGAGCATTACCTACAGAGTGAGGTCCAACTCAAGCTTGTGTATTTGTGTCCTTCAGTCCAAGTGTCCATATTCATGCAGTAATGAAAGCAGGGAGAAAAACTACATCTTAAACTGAGGGGAAAAAATCCAACAACAAAACAGAAAAAAAAAATAAATTAAACCAACTAAACAAAAAAACCCAACCAACCACACCAAAACCACCCAGAAGCCATTTTTTAAACACCTATGAAGACCCTACATTCCTTTGATTTTTAAGACCTGCTAAGAAATTATTTTGGGCATATTTCTCAAGGACCAGCCCAGAGAGGAGACATGTTTAAACAAAATCCATTAGTGAACAATAATTCATGCTATCTATCATATTGTACCATTCATTCATGCATCATCTAACAAGATGACATTTAATACAAAATAAGAATGATGAAGGTCACAGGAATTTGCACAATTTATTATTGGTGTCAAGCTAGATTAGTTTTGCCAGTGCTTGACTAAAATTTGCCAAGGATTACTGTCTCTGAGTAAAAGGTTACTATCCAGTGGATATTTTGCTGTCATATTTGGTCTTACACTGAAAACTGAACTGAATATAGGGAGTTCTCTGAATCTCACTGGAAGAGCGTTATTCACATCTCATGTTGTGCTTCTGTCTCTGCTTTCACTTACCTTTCCACATCCCTCCAGTCACTCTTTTCAATAATCCACCTAGGGACTACAAGAAGACACAGAAGCAGGGCTGTTCTGTTGGCAAACTGACAGAGAAAAACCCTTGGGAGATGAGGTGGGTGAAACAACCCATGGTATGCATGAGCAATGCGGTTTTTAAGGGTATCTTTGAGAGGTGACATAAATAATAATCTGCAGGAATGAATGACCCTTTGAACACAAGTCAAAAATGGTCCTACTTAATTAATCCATCGGATAGTTTTAGGATTTGCTCTTGAAGATGCTAAAACATTTTAGTTCTTTGGTCATGGCAAATACGAAGTTGTAACAAATCCCTGTCTTCATTGAAATCCAACCCAAAGCAATCGCTCACATAGGTATAAGTGCAAAAATTGTTCAGCACTTTTCAGAAATCCAATCAAGGTTATTTCCTCTGAGATTCTTGCCACAGATTTGAGGGGGTTTAAAATCCCTTTTCAAAATATCATGTTTGTGCTCCTGTGAGTGATTCGGGCACCGCCCTTGTCCACCTTTAATGAAGTTGTCAGAGTTACATCAGGGTTAATTAAACCCAAGAGGCACAAAACTATAGTGTGGATTAAATAGGATGTCTCATAAGCCCTGGATATGAGAATGAATAATATTCAAACCTGACAAGCACTTATCATTCCCATAGTATTCTTGCACACATTGGTAATTCTCAATCCCTGTCCCTCATTACATGACAAAAATTTGTCTGAAAGACTTGACATCAATTTCTCCTTCATTTGGAATCATATAAACATCATTTATATCATCCAGTGTTTAGTGCAGGGTTAAACTATACCTCTGGGTAACAAACAAATCTAGACTGAGTTTCCATGGATTTGTCATGAACAAAGTAATGTCTTTGAAGAGCAAAGTTAAAAAAACAACACCACAAAAAGCCCTTTGGTCTGAGCAATTTCAAGTCCTAATGCAACATTCTTGCCTATGAAAATTAATGCTGTAAAAACCCTAGAGAGGAAACTTGTAGAAAAACTCATCCATCACTACAGCTAAAGCTGAGAAGGGCTTTTCCACTTAAACTTTTTTTTTTAAGAAAACTTTTTTTTTTTTTTAAGACAACAATACTTTCTTCTAGCTGAAATTATTCAGATAGACAAGAAAAAAAAAAAAGAGAAAATAAAAAAAATTCTGAGTTTTCAGCTGATTCAACCCCTCAATCTAGCTTACTAGGTAATCATATCAATATTAGATTCAGAACAATGTGTGAAAGCAAAAAGTGACCAGGGCATCCTTTGGTGACACTTTGCCTGTTCAGGGTTGGGAGCTTCAGCCACTCAAGGTCTATGTTCTTGTACAGAGAACAAGCACTTCCATAAACCCTCTTGCAACTGACAGAGTTAAGGATTAGTTAGTTTTTAAAAGACCTTATTTCAATATGGTCAAAATTCTTCAGAAATAATAAGATTTAATAAAATTTTAAAAGCAGTGCCACCTCTTACACTTGAAGAATGGTATAAATAGGTAGCAAGAGAGATTTTCCTTGCTCAACTCTACAAAACTTAAGAAAAACCAAATCAAAACAAAACCAAACCCACCACTTTAAAAGTCATTATATGTTAAAAACATTTAAAGCTTCCACTGAGTGATTTTACAAACTGCAACACAAAAAATGTACATTGAATGCAATGACCAGCTGCAAAGTGAAAGCTTCTGCTTTTGTGGTTCAAAGGCAAAACGAGCAAACTCTATGTAATTTTTAGACTTCTGATTATTTTATTTTTTTAACACTTTTCCTGTTCTCAGAAGTGACATCAGTGCCTAATACCAGGCTTTGCCTATACACCACAACAAACCTTGATTGCTTCTAACTTTGCCAAACGTAAATGCTTGGGCTGCAATTTCCCAATCTTTGTCTCTACCCCAGGCAAAACATATTGAGAAAGCTTCAGTGAAGACGTTTCTGTAATTTTCAAGGACAAACATACAATATAAAAAGATATAAGGTTTTATTGAAGTGATACAAAACTACCTGACATTGATCCTTCAAGAAACTTTAGTGCCTTCATGCTTTAGGGAGAGGATTTGATGCTTTGTAACTGCATTGAGTCTGCTTCAGCTGTTCACAGCTTTGATACAGAGAGACCTCAGGCACTCAGTAGCCCTAAGGGGTGCCCCAGAAATAATGGGGTGAACAAGATAAGGCAATTAAGCAGATATGGACTTAATGCACCCATGAAGCAGCAATATGCTGTTCATGTACCATCATAATGCCAGGACTTGTCTGTTCTTTGCCATACTTCAGCATATCTCTGGATCCAGAGAAGCCACAGAGCTGTTGGGGAAGTGCAGTGCCAGTCAGTGATTCAACAGGAAAGGGGAAGAATGACTGATGATCCAGAAGTGGTGGACTTCACAGCACAATGCAAGCAGCCACAGACACAGCCTTTGTCACCTGTCTTTAGTTTGTTACTGGACACTGCCCCACAGCTCAGGCACCCTCTTGTACCCTGCTCATGGTTGTCATGATCACACAGATGATTAAGCTCTTATTTTATCCAGCCATTTAAACTAGGACTATTTCATGACCTCAAAGCTTCTTAAGGGCCTCTATTTCTACTAGAGAGGGGTTTTGTGCAATTATTTTTCTTTGATAATGGCACCAGGGAACACCCAGTCCCACTCTTTGGGCTCAAAAGAAATCTTTGTCATCATCCCCAGCCCATATCTGAGCTTGTGGTCCAAATTCAAGGAAAGATAAAGGAAATTTATTCATTTATTCCAGCAAACTTTGGATTAGGTCATGAAATTGAGGCCACTCATGAAGCCAAACATGATGTGTAATGCAATCAATGTAATGATCCTGTGGTGGTCTGGGGACCTGGGTAACAGTGTGCCTGCAGAACTTATAGGCAATAGGAGGGATGAGCCACAGGCATTTGTTCAATGTAATGGATTGTCTGAGTCTTCTTCCACTACCTTCCCTAAAGGTCAGTGTATATTTGGAGGAGGGGCCCAGAGGGGATTAAGACCCACTGCTAAGTGCCCCAGCAGTTGCTCAGATACAGCGTTTACATTGCAACCAGTCATCTTTTCGCATGATATTTCCCTACCTGCACATGACCTCCCAGAAAGCAAAGCTGTTGCTTCAGAAAAAAGCCAGTCCTCAGGCACTAACAGACGTAATTTAGCATAGATTGCTGCAGCAGTCTCATACAACTTATCTTAACTTGCACAGAGAAGCACAAGGAGCCCTCCCATTATCTCTTTCCTCAGATTTGCTACACAGCAGAACAGTGCTAATATACTGATGGAAGAAGAGAGAGAAAGGAAAAAAATCTTAAAACCATCATAGCTGTTTTTGCAGAAATGGTCTGGCAATAGCTGTTCAGGATAAGGTTCATACAGACCACAGCTAGGGTTCCACGTCAGAACTTTGGGCAGTGATGTGCCTTTCCCTATCCATAAGGTAAAATAGATAATTTCAGCACTGTCCGAACTCTCCTTACTCCAGCTCGAGATGTTTCTCTGCATGGATGTGATTTAATAGAGTTCCTTCTCCCTGCCCAACTTCACTGCAGAGGAAGTCTGGGATGTCATCCCTGAATATCATTTCATGGGCTTATTTGGATCTTAACCATTAATATCCATGTACAGTTATGATTTCATTCTAGTACAAAGACCAATGTACTCTAAAGTAGCTGTAAGCAACAAAGAGGAAAAGTAGGGTGAAAGTCTCTAATGCAGACTGCCTTTGATGAAGAGATCAGCCATATCAGTTAAGCTGAGGAAGAAAGAAACTAATGCCAGAAAAAGCCTAGGCCATTTTTTGTCCTGGGGTGTGAAGGACTGGGGACAGTCTCGAATTATGAGTTTGTTTCCACGGGACCCCTGGGCTGGTATTTGTGTCCCTGCTTCTTACTCATGTCTGAGAGCAAAGTCACAGTCTACCCTCAAGGAAGAGAGTGCTGTGCAGCAGAAACAGCTCAGCAGTGATGGGTTACAAATATTAGGCAAAATCAGGGGTAGAATCCCTTTCCTTAGTGTACCAGAATCATACACAGAAAACTTCTTTTCATAATTTTCATAATGGAAAGAAACATCACTTCTGAACATGAAAATTTAAAAGTGATGAGCAGGAAAGAGGTGGAAATAAGAGTGGCAGGAAAACCTGGGATCCCTGTTCTCTTCAAGAATGAATTACCAGGCTTGCTATTCCTGATCTCCTAAATTTCAGCTGAAATCTCACCTTATCGGGGAAATAATCATAACAGTGGGAGAATTTAGGAGCTTAAAACAAGATAGGTAAGACAAAGTGCTAATGAACCAAACATCGAGTTTTCAAATGCAGTGTTTTTTCTCAGTGCTTTGAAAATGAATGAAGCTGATTTTCAAGAACAAGAGCATTCTTTGAGCCATATACCTGTAACTGGGTTCGAGTTTTTACTTCCACTGCCTTTGGGGAGTTTCGTTACTTTTTATAATATTCCAGCTGCCATTCAAATCTCAAACAAATAATGAATAATGTAAAATCAATTGTCTGGAAATAGGTTTACTTATAAAAATCTACTGAGTTGGGATAACCTGACTAAATTGTTTCTCCTCATTTCTGCTGTTCATGAACTCCTTTTAATCTTCAGGCTCCCAGGTAATTTATATCCAGCAACCAACTTACAGATTTCATTTGATCAAACAGACTGATGAGAATGATAAATTTTGAGATTGCTGAAATATCCAATCCTGATGGGTTTGAGATGCTGTGAATGGTCTCAAAAGTATCTCTTGGGGTAATATTGCTTATTATAGTTTCTTAGCTATTGAAAAGCCATACTAAGAGCATGTTGAAGAATAAGACACAGCTCATAGTTAAGTTTGGATAATGGCTTCTGATATCAGGCCAGACATTTTACCAGCTCCACTGATTATGGCTGTCGATTTTCATATTTAAATTCAGTAATACGTTAGTAATACATTAATTATGATTTACAATTACTTCTAGTGAGGTAGGAGCTACATTGTACACTCCAATGAACTTCAGGAAAATTCACATAATTGCTTACATAAAAGAATAAAATGGTGTTTAATTTAACTAAACTGTAAACTTTTTTAAAATACATTTTGTCTTGGCATTGCTATCACACATTTCTAAGCAGAAGAATTTCTGCGTGTCTTGGGCACTTTCAGCCTGCAAACAGACCAAAGTCACAAGCTGTGTTTCTATTTAAGAATGTGTTCTCAGCAGTTCGGCATAAGCACCTTGCAGGGCAGGTCTTTCTTTCCCAAGATAATGTGCAAACAGTTAAAATTTATAGGGTTTTTTTTTCTTTTTTTTTTTGGTTATATATATAATGCAGCAATTTACTGATATTTCAAGTCTTTTAAAGACTACCAAATGATTCATAGTGAAGCTGAAAAACTGGTCACTTTGCAAATTTCTCTTTCACCTTTTTCACCATTGCAGAAGTCAAGACTGCATGAAACCTTCATGTATATACATTGTGAAGACGCTTTTAAGCCTGAAAAATGGTAAAGGGAAGAAAAGGGCAATGCCACTAACTTCAAAGCAGCAAATTCTTGAAAGCCATCAAGCAAAGAAAAACCATAAGGCTTTTTCATCAAGAACTGTAGACATGTTGGCACAGTACCTCAGAAATATCCCCAGAATCACATCTCTAACAATTAGTTTCTACACCAATGAACAGCCAGGCAAAAGAGAAACCTGATGAAAATGGTTAGGACTTCTTTTTCATTTCTTTTAATCAGTAATTCAATCATTTTCATCTTTGTCTCTAAAAAACAGAATGCATTTTTAAACCTTTCCTGACTTAGTAAGAACCCTGCGATTCTACAGAACCCATGGAGGTACACCTAGACCTCCACTCTAAAATGGGTTGTGGTGAGGTCCTCTCACAGTATCATCATGTTTTCATTAGAAGACTAAAAATACAAGAGAGGAATCCCTGATCGGTTCACAGTGCTGAGGCAACAGCATTTGTGCAATTTTCTTAGAACATCCGCTGGTTCTGCTCTCCTTGGGGACAAGAGAGGCAGGTGGCCCGAAGTACAGAAGAGAAGGCTGCACACTTCAATACAGACAGCCTAAGGCTTTAGGATATGACCAGTAAATGCAAAATTTTATCTTTGTGATGCACAATCCCTCTTTCCAAAACAAAATAATAATTAACAAATCTCTGAAATAAGATATTCACCTACAGCATTCCTTCCAGCATAACACTCCTGGCTGACAGAGCAGCGCCATAGCACTCCTAAACTAGATGACCTTGAAGACAATGAGCTTGCTCTATCTCTAGCGCCCTGACAGTTCTCATACCTTACCCAAAGCAGCACCACTAAAACCTTCACCATCCAAGGTCACAGGGTCCTCAGGCAACTTGAATACTTATTCCAACAGCAAAACCTACTGCTGCACTTAGTCAAGACAACTCACAACAGACACAGTTATCTCCTTTCAAGTCATCGTCATCATGGCTAGGCTTCGCAAACGAAGATTTGAAAAGGACTCTACCCACGCTTGCTGCAAAGGTGCTGATGGCTAAAAAGGCCAATGCAAGATAGACAAGCCCGGTTGCAAAAGGCACAGCGGAATGTCTCCTTAGGCGGTATTGGCAAGATACGGTTCTTTCAAGTCATGGCTGGGCTTCGCGAACGAAGATTTGGGAAGGCTCTATTCACATTTGCTACAGGCACGCTGGTGGCTTATGAGGCCAATACGTGACAGACATATCCGATTGCAAAAGGCACAGCAGAAAGACTCCTTAGATGGTGTATTCTGCAATACACAGTTCTTTCTGCATTGCCTTTTTTCCTCGAGAGTGATCCTGCGTGTGTTCTTGAAGGAGACAGCTGCGCTATAGATGGTGTCTCCAGGCCTCCCGATCTGAGGCCAGAGTAGACCAGTTATGGTGATCAATACAGCCAAGGCTGAAATGTTTTTTCAGGGAGTCCTTGTATCTTTTCTTCGGGGCTCCTCTCTTGTGGCAGCCAGTGGCAAGAATGCACCAGATTTATAAGAGTTGCTTGCATGGTTACCATGGGTGAATCAGCCTTTATTTGTATGTGATTATTAGACTTGCCTAGACCACTGATGTATGATGACATGAAAAATGTTAGCATGGGGTAAAAATAATCTTTTACATGGTGTCCAATAAAAAGCTTTTTTCCCCATGGAAATCAGATCTATTTAATGTAAAAGGAAAGGTCAAAGAGTAATAAACTAGAGGTTTGGGGTGTTCTAACCAGTCTTAAGAGTTACTGGTTTTGACAGTTATTTCAGATGGTAAACACATTATTTTGGACATATTGTATTTAAAGATTCTTTGCTATCTGAATCATCCTGGACTCATCTTAAACTCTGAGCTTCCAATTTTGTATCCTTTGAATTAGTGGTTCATTGAAAGATACATCCCCACAAAAATTCCTTTAAGAACAGTAAAACACAAAATATTCACAAGTTTTAATCAATAAATTACGTGACTTGTTTTTTTCAGTGACACATTCATATCAAATGTTGAAAAGGTTCTCTTACTTGGTTAAATTTAAATGAGAAGTTTTTCCTATTTGCAGAAAAAATGAAAACTAAATATCATTAATCTTTAATTCTATGGAGACTAACAATATTTATATCCTACCAAATTTGTGCTCTCAGAAGTTTCTGAGAGGTCTCAGTCTAGATTAGCCTTTCTTCATACCAGAAGTCAGGAACAAGTCATGTGCACCCCCAAAAAAGCTACACATAGCTCATGACACCTCTAATAACTTTCAGGGATCAATAATAGAAATGCACACTTTTTGATTTGATATCAAAAAAAGACAGACTATCAAAAATGTCTGCATTATAAGAACAAAGAGAAGTTGTTGTTAAAATTGTATTTAAATTGAGTTGATTTAAAATTCTCTCTCAGCGCTATTCTAATCATCCTATTGGATGATGGACACAAATATCATAGCAAAGGCTCTTCTCATTAAATTCTAGCCCATCTACAAATTAGAAACAAATGAAAACCAAAAGAAAAAAAACCAACAAAGTCTTTCCAGGAAAGAGATCTGGACAAGTCTGGACATCTGAACTGTAATCTACCCCCAGAAGAATCTTATATTCTGTAGGTATGAAGCTACTCCAGTAGGGAGGAGGATTTTGTTGTTTAGTTTGAATTTCAGTGCTTAAGGTTTAATCAAATAACATCCTTATATCCCCACCCTAACACACTGTCAGCACACTCACAAGTTGCTTTCATGTTTTCTCCCCTCCAGGTAACACAACACTGGCACTAATTCTTATGTTAAATAGTAATTTCCGTAGATTAAGATAAGAACTGAATAGCAAAGAGGAGCTGCTTACTTGGGCCCACTGGAACTACCCAGGTTGGGGTGGAGACAGGAGTCACAGCCGAGGTGAGAAGAGATTTCTTCTACCCAGGCAGAAAATTTGTTTTCTATGAGTCTAGTATGTTAAAAAAAAAAAAAAAAAAAAATCTTTCTTATAACCTGGTTGCTCAGAACCACAGAGAAGTACCCTATTTCTTTAAATAATCCAAGAAGTTGGCTTGGAGGCTTTAGAGCTTTTGAAGTCACACTGCCCACTCTTGAGATACTAAATAATGCAGCATAAGAGGAGATTGTGCCATACAGCAAGGCAAAAGAAGGAAAGACACTTGGAGCTGAAGGAGGCAATTAAGGTAGGGCTGCAAGGAAACCCTCAGGATGATTTCTGAATGTTTTCTGCGAAGTGGCCCCTGAATTTTCAAGGACTAAAGGCATCAGAGGAAGAGATGTGTACAGCTGTGCTTTCTACTTTCCATTGACAGGCCCCTGGGGAGCACCAAAATGGAGCAGATTAAGCAGAGCACTCTTCAAAGGGGCCTGACTGCAACTCAGGCAGCCAGACACACCTTTACTATTTGCAGTCTCTAAGGTGAGCATGAATTACGTTGCAAGAGTGGCTGGCTGGCCACTGCATACAATGCTTCCCTCATAGTGCTGGCTTAGTGCTGGAGCGCTGGCAAATGCAAGGTCACAGGGACAAGAGGAGCAGGAACACAACTGGTAGGAAAAGGCCAACAGCTGAAATATTCTTGTTTTGATCTCTTTCCTTTTTCAATTTTCAGAGTCCTGGCACAATGATGTTTTCAGCATTAAGAAAGTAAAAAGCTTCAAGGCTGCCTAACTTCCCTCCAGTACAACTTTATTCATCTGACTGTGCTGTCTTGGAATATCTCCCATGGACTAGCTATGTAAGAGCAATCCTCACATACTGGGATTTCTTACAACTTCCTGTTAAAGATACCCACTGGAAATGCCAACATATCAGAAAACATGACAAACTCTGAATTAGCTTGTATTTTGAGTGCAAGAACACATTTCTATAGCACTGCCTGAAACACTAATTAAACAGAGAAATACAGTAATGAGACCAAGACAAACTACTCTCAGAGAGCAAGAATAAATCCGTTGCCTCATGGATTTTTCACATGGCCACAGAAGAGCAAGACTTTGGTTTAATATCATTATTTCTGTCAGAATCATTGTTCATGTATAGGTGGGCTGAGATTACTGGGCCATAGGACCCAATTTGCATCCTGATTAGCCTGAATCATGAGTGAGAGTCCATGTCCCCAGTGCATGGAAAAAAGAGTTCAGGTTTCCAGTCGCAGAAACAAAAGAAGCACTCAGTTTGTAGGTCAGCATGCCAAGGTTCAAAAATCCATTGTGCAAATCACCTAGGAAAACCTATTCAGCCTGCTCATCTTGTTTGTTTGCCAGTTTGAACATGGATCAGGAGAGTTGTTCAAGCTGTACAACTCAAGCTATCCTCTTGTTCCATGGTAACAATTTATGCTAATTTACCATGCAATTTATGCAAGGTAACATTACACAACGGAGATGAAGGAGCAGAGAGGGTGCTGGAAAGGACCACTTTTTTTTCTCCTAAGCACAGCAAATATTCCCAAGAAATTCTACATCACTGATTAAAATATCAGTTTCCAAAACGCACAAGAGTGAAATCTACCTTATCTGATACTTTACTAAGAAAGGAAATTTTTGTCTCTGAGAAATAAACAGCTCAAGTCTAGTTTGACTTCGCTTAGCTGTTTGAGCTCCAGGAAAAAACACAGCTCTACATTTCCTTTGTAGTGATGGATTTCAGCCTGTGATTTGAAACAAATCAAGAAGAAAAAGCTATTGCCCATAGACAGGATATTCACAATATGTGGTCTGTGCCACTAAGAATATTTAGGGATCCTACACTGAAAAAAACCAAACAAACTCACAAAACAAAAAGAGAAATCACCAAAAAAGCATCACCCCAAAAAAGCAAAACAAACAAGAGAAAAACAAAACTAATTGCTCCACTGCTAAAGACTGGGTGAGGACAGACATGAATTTTCTCAGGTAAATTAAGAACTTTGGTATTTTCTGACTCACAATCTTGCAATGGCTTTTTTCCCCACTGATTAAACAAAGTGCTTAAATAGTTAAAAATCTCAGGCTGACAGTATGAATCTCAAATTTCATCACCAAATGCTCAGAAAGGTCAGTAACTTGCATGATTTGTAGACATCTTGACCTAAAGAATTCAGTTAAAGGGACTGCAGCTGCCAAAATTGGAAAGGAAATTGGTTAAATTTTACATATTGAGGTTTTATTGTACTTGTATGTAGTGTTTCTACAGGTATTCATATTTCACCCCGAGCCAGACACTAAAAAAAAGACCAAAACCAGTTCCTGTTAAAAAGATCTAATGAGCCAAACTGCAAGGTTTTTACATCAACCTTGATTCATTGCCACTGGCAATGAATATGGAAGGCTGCCTTCCATATGCCTTCATCCTCCACGTCCTCCAATACAGGACAGTTCATACTACTTTTAATGCATTAAGTTCCTTGATTTTTAAGTCTTTGTTTATCATATAGTGTCATTATGAATACCACTTAAGAAACAAATTCTTATAGATGGAAATAAAGCTCAAAATTTCACATTAGGGAACATACTGAGGAGCTGGCACTGTCTCAAACCCAGTGCTCTCAATTCAGAGTATTCAAATATAGACTGAGTTCAGAACAGGGGCACATTGTCCAGGAAAAAAAAAAAATAGTGGCTGAGAAAAACAGTATAATTTCCTCATTTGCACCAGCTGAAGACCTATTCACATGACAGGACTGATAATTTGAACAAGAAACTGAAGCAAAAATGAAGATGTGTTTATATAGTTCTGGAAAAAGAGATTTCCACCTTAGCTTATTCTCTTGTATTTAAAGAAAAACAAGATTCTTATAAAAGTGGCTTCCTACCAGTGGTAAGAGCATTCCAATCTGCAAGCCAGTAACTAAAGCACTGTCAAGACAATATCAGAAAACCTGAAACATAACAACACCCTGACCAGCCACAGGAATGCTACCAATATTCCTCAGGGTTGTTTAACTGATCCTGTCTTGTGACACTTGTGGGAATTGATCCTTTAAGTTTTCTTTCATCATTTCTAACATATTTTTCTAACTTCCACTCTGTTTGGCTCAGGTTTGATATTTAATAACCTGGAAAAACAAATATAGGTGGGCTGCCAAGCAACCTCTCAACAGCTTCTGCTGACAGAGGGGAAACTTAAGACAGCTAGGCTGAAGCTGACTTTGCAAAGCTTGGCTTTTTTATAACTCTATCTTCTTCTTTTTAATTTCAAAGACTGGCTTGAGTTTCCTCTGGGGAGTAAGCATATTGGGACAGTCTCAGAACTCCAGGCAGCACCAGTGCTGGATTCCTGCCTGCTAACAGTGGCTCTGTTTTGCTCACTTTGCTCACTGCTGTCCTTTTCTTCCCCCTGAAGTGTTCATTGATCACTGTCTTTTTGACAGGCACTTGCAGACACCTAAGAGGAATTTTCTTCCATGTATATTCTGTGCAGCAAACCCCCTCTTTCTGCTCCCAGACAGTTTCCCAAAAGTCAGTCTACTCCTAAGTTTTACTGTTTTCCTTATATTTTTGAAACTGTTACTGACTTCATTACATTCAAGTTCCAAGAATTTTTCTCCAAGTTGTCCAGATTTCTCATCTTGATTCACTTGTTTACAAATATTTTTTCCATAGTCTTTACTTTTGTTCCATATTTTTCCATGCTGATGCAGAAGTAATATTATCATCCCATCCAGCGATTTCCTGATACATTAAGAATCCTATTTTTCCTGACATAAAAAAACCCCAAACCAGTCTTTCTTAAAAATCATATGCCTCTAGGAGAAAAGCATGATCCGAGAAAAAATAGTGAAGGGAATAAGATGATGCTCCATGGGAACCAAGAGAGGTATGTCCTGTTCAGACCTCTCAGGAGTCCTATTGTTTAGTTTCCAAACAAGAATCAGGACCAGGCTTTTACCGTGGATACTTACCTGAAGGTCAAGTAATTAATCTGGAAAACACTGAACTTAGTATTGAAACACTTTAGCAGAACTCTGGTAGTTTAAAAAAAAATTTCTTCATTCGTCCAGAGTCTGTGTTTTATTTTCAGGGAAAAGAGTGAAAGCAAATTTTAAAAGTCTTTGCTCAGCTACATTAGTCCCATCTATAAAGCCTGTTGACAACTAGTCTGTGAGTAATTAAAAGAATTGAATATAAATTCTCCTAGAACTGAAACCATCATTGATCTAGTGTTCTCTCCAAAGTGAACAGAAAGAGTCTTCATGGCAGCCTGGTTTTTCCAGTGATGCACATGCAACACAGGAAATGGTGTTGTTTGACCATTAGTATCCTGCAGAGTTCCTGGTACCTGTACTGTCCTTAATTAAATATTCTACTCAACATGTAACTGGAGAGTTCACATCATGGTAAGACACATGCTTACAGTCAAAATTAAAAATGCCCCATTAAGTTCTACCTTTAATATACATATTATACACAAATAACTTAGCAATCTAGGTCTTCAAAAGTGTATTGAGGTTTAGAAATATTATTTCAAGTAAATAGTTACAACCAAACATATATGAGGGGAAAAAAAAGAAAAAAACCAAAACACACACACAAAAAAAAACCCCAAACAAACACAAAAACAAACACAAAACCCCAAGTGACTGTAGTCAATTGTACCAACAAACTTAAGCAAAAAAAAATCAGCAAGCTGAGTAGAAAATTGGCTAGAAATTGGAAATTAAGTTCTAACAGGTAGTTGTTTATGAAGGAGGCAAACAGGGTATAAATTGTATTTCTTGTTCTCCAGCTCTATCAGTTATGCAAATGAAGGAATAAGAAATTCCTTCAATAAATTCAAGAAATTGAATAAATACAATTCACAGCTTTGCCTAAACATTAGCATAAGAAAAGATACTGGGTTCCAAATGCTGTCCCAGCAGCATTTTGACACAGAAGCCTAGCAAATAGAATTTAATATAGCTAAGTGGACTTTGCATAATGGAAGTTAAATATTAATTGTAATCACAAAGTAAAGAGCAAATAATGCAGACAACAGATATTAAAAAGACTAATGAAGTGCAATAGGTCATTTCTCCCCAGATGCATTGTAAGAGCAAGAAAATGGGAGAGCAAGGTGTTTGACTGACCACAAATCCTAAATTATGCTACACAGTAAACAAAATAATCTATACTTGCCATACTAAATTCAGTTTGGGCTCATTATTTATAGGAAAGCATTTAGGAGAAAACAAACAAAAAATGAGGATGCAGGGTATGTGTTATCCTAGTCACTGTCAAATAAGAATTACCATGAACTTGGGTTTTCTCAGTCTGTTTCAAAAGACTTACCAATAAATGCTCAATAATTGTTAGGAAAAAATACATATTTTTATCAGCAGGTTCATTATTTCACTCACAGGTGCTTATTTATGAAGGTTCCCTTAGGTTGAAGTAAAGCACATTCATTCCCCATGTTTCTAAGTAAACACATTTGTGGTTATTATTGATGAGAAGAATTATGTGACAGCAATGCAGAGCAGGGATCATAAACAAACAGTGAGGCTCACAAAGCTGTGTACAGACAGAAATACAAGGGATGGTGTTGCTAACAGTGACGTATTTGTATGTAAGCATACAAATATGCTCCTGTCATGTTGTGTGACATTCAGGTCAAGCATGTGAAGCACAGAATTGTGTAGCTTATTTGGAATTGCCATACATTCCTTTTAATGCACTGTTAAAGGCTTCTTGCAGAGCCTGGAATACATTCTATTCGTAGTGGTGCATTGTCATTTTTAATAGAAAAATACTAAATCCTAGGAAATGGATTGTCATATTAACCTAGTTTTTTTCCTCTCAATCTACCTGTCCATGAATTGTTGCCTATGGGTGGACTACTCCTGTCCCATTCTCCCCAGTTTTCAAATTCCTGGTTTCGTTGGTTTTTTTTCTTTAAATCAAACTTTCTCCAGCAAAATATGTTTCTTCATTAAGACTATGATTTTGGACTGAAAACTGTGAATTTTAACAAAAAAAAGAGTCTACTTCCTCTCACCCCCCAACCAGTCTCCTTTGTTAAAGATACAATTTAAACATCAAAAATATTTTTGAACAATAAAATAAGACACTTTTGGTACAGTTTTTACTACACTAACTTATGCTCTTATCCCTTAAGTAGGCAAAAATTCCTTTCCCATGAGATTACCAAACTTTCTATTTTTATTTCAGAGACAGGAATATATCTCTGCCAAATCCATGAATGCTATTTATGGAAGAGACTCAATTTCAAGTTTCACAGCTAAATCAAAATGAGTTTTCCAGTTCTCCCACCAATATTAGGGGGAGTGCCTTTTCCAAAAAGAAGTGTTTTGCAAAGCAGAGAAAGAATCCCCTCCAAGACTCTGATGAAAAAAACATCTGACACGTTTGTTTCCACTCCATCGAGCAAACATATATCTAAAGTTCTGAGGGTTTTCACTTTCAGAAAAGAGTGTTCTTTTCTAATCAGTCTCCCTAACTTTGAAGCAAAGTGACTGTTTATGTTTGACTATCAGCATGGCCATGCTGAATCTCTATGATAATATGTTAACCTGGTACAGATGAATGCCTAACAAAAACTTAGTAAATATGTAAGACAAGCAGAAAATTAAGTAACATAACAAGTTTTATTTTCCATCTTTCTTCACTATGACTGGATGCTTCATCCTCTCTTCATGCTTTTAAGGAGCAACATTTCTACATATTTAAAAATGCTAACAAGTCTTTGTCAATAAAGGTCTTAAGTTTCCCCAAAATTATGATGATTCAAATAATCTACTTCAATGATAATAGTAATTTATAATATAATAATAATTTGCAATAGCAATAGATATCTCTAGAAACAAGATACAACCACACACACACAAATAAAATGTTTTTCCTAGAATATTCTAAAGCATCCTGGTCTGTCAAAAACAGCCACAGTTAAGAAGGGACATTTACCCAGGAAAACTGAAATTGTAGTTCTCCAGCAAACAGAGGAACTCTTCCATCCAAATTTTCCTGCTATTTGGAGGCAGTACAAGAGTCTTACTATTTCTCTCAAGGGGTGGTAATTCAGGAGAGCTTAAGAAAAAAAAATTCGCAAATGCTAGATTCAAGTAAAGCTTTGCTTTTTTATAAATGAGTCATTCTATGTTCTGTGTCATGGACATACCCTGGAAGATGAACCAGGATACTTGTTTCCACTTTAGAAAGAATAAAAATAGCCTTTAGAAAACAAGAGAAAAAAATTCTTCTGTCCAGTTCAAAATCAATGCCAGTACTTCTTTACAAGACTGGCATAATAGATGGTCCTGCACAGAACTCAGAACATGTGCTTTGTATTTTTGCTAATGAATGACTGAGCTAGTAATAGAAATTTTGACAGACAACAGTGAAAAAAAGTCCTATTCAACTGCAGATTGTATTTTTATCCAACACAATGCAGTTTTCATGACGCATTGCAACCCCAGGCACAGTATATCATCTGAACAACACGAATATGATTACAACTCAGAGTCAAAGAATGACTCTAAGGACCACCCTTCAAATAGAAATGTATATTAAAAAATCTATTTCTTTGCATTAGTTGAACTTCTAGATTTTATCGATAGTTGGGTCACAGCCACTGGGCCAGACTCACAGCTGACATAAATCAACACAGTCACTGGAGCTCCAAAGTACATCAGAAGACTGTTTGTGTCAGTCATAGTGAACTAAGCTGAGCAAAGTCTCTAGTAACACTCCAACTGGTACCCAGAGTTTTATTCCAAGGGAAAAGGAAAGACAATTAGGTGTAATGGAACAGAAAAGTTGATTGAACAGACTGTAGAAAGCCACTGACCTGGGAGTTTAGACTAGATGACGGGGGGGGAGGGGCACCTAATTAAGAAATTTGCTTCTGAAAACTTACTTCACTTCAATGGTCTAAAATTTAGGTGTCTACTTAAACTAAGCATCTGGATATTCTTTACTATTAGAGATTAATAGCAGAAACAAAATTCAGCTTGCAAGCGGGCCAATTGCTCTTCAACGACTATAGATAATGTTATGCAGTTATTTAGGTTGGATGCCTAACTTTCACTGAGATAAGTTTTGTATGATTTTTTGCAAGTAATGGAATTGACTAACTTTCACTACCCCTTTTGTACTATCCATTACAATCAAATAGGAAAAAAACCCATATTGGAATGGACAAATACTTTATTGTACATTGAGAAAACTTGGGTATGGACAGAAATTTGAGAAAACATCATTCTTTGTATATGATTCAGAATTGGAAAAAGGAGGAACTTTGTACATTGCAATGGTAACATGTGAAAGAGAGAAAAAGCAAGCATTTAAATCATTTGTAGAAGTAGGCAGCATAGATAGAACAACCTTTCTATAGTAACAAATTACATGGCAAAAATGTTAACAGAAACCTGAGCTGCAGCTAACTGATCCCATTTCTATCAGTCAAAGCAATTAAAGATTTTGGGCATGAGACTGTAAAACAAATTTATCCAAGATATAATTAAATAGATGATTGGGTCACAAAGTAAGTTCCTGCACAATCAAGATTCTGCACTCAGAAAAGGAGCAAGTCTCCCATGCAATCTTGTGCAAATTTATTCTAATCTCTGTAAACATCTCCTTTATCCAGAACTTTTCTCTACATGAATAATAATCACCCTTTGTTTTTGTAGGCAGGTTCATTTGAATGATTTTCTGTCTATCAAATATGTAGCAGGTCACAGTTTCTGCTTAGATTCTTTTATTACTAAAGGGGGACAGCAAGCTAATTGAGAAAGGACACCAGTGAAAACGTTACTGTTCTGATATTAGCACAGCTGTACACCTGTGTTTAGGAGACATTCTGGAAAACAATGAGAGAAAACAGTGTTTGAATACTAGTAAATAAAATTCAGTTTACCTGCATACTCTCTTCAGGGCAAGTGAGAAGCCATAAACAAGTCTGACTAAATGAATAAACCATGTCAGATGCAAACGAACATTCACAAAAACATTCTCAACTCCTTCTTCCCCACAGATTGCCTGAATACAAAGGCTGTGTGTTGCAAGTACAACCTCATGAAATCTTGTATTTCTAGAAAAGCTTGATTTGATAACTATGGCCCATGCTCTCAAAGGCTTCACTTATCCATATGAATTCCCCATCACTCACGTCAAGGTGAGTTATGATCAAATGACAATTTTCCTATATATTTCCAAGACTTTAAGCCATGTTTTTTTAGATCCCACATGAATCAACTAGGCATAAAAATTAATCCTGCATTCAGAGACTGGCAAATGTACCCATTTATTTAAAATTTTCTCCCGTGGCTAGACTTTTTGCATGGGTCTCTTAGAGAACAGGGTTAATCCAACCCTTCACAGGAAAATTTCATTACACTGTAATGTCACAAAACACCCATTGAAACTCAGAGACAACACTGAGCTGATGCGGTTTTGGCTTTTTCATATGCTGAGAAGATAAGGGATTAGAAAGATTCTTAAATCTAAAATTATCTCTCAAACACTTTTTACAATTAAAAAAATAATCCAACACACTCTAAAGAGACAGTCAATAAATAATTGTATGATCTACAAGCAGTAAGTGTTCAATGTGTTCCTGTGTGGAGTACCAGAGATGCCTGTATTTTTTTAAATATCCTAACTCAAGAGAGCATGTAAATAGCTCATAAGTCTATTTTAGATATTCAAAGTAGAGTAAGTTTTGTTGCCAATTAAGTCCATTCATCTTCTTTTTCATCTACCACATTTGAAAAACACAAAACTAAACAAAAAAGACCAACCTGTCTCCCGTGAGGGGAGAAGGGAACAAAACATATTTCTGCAGCCTACTCTTAATTCTTTTCTTTCACCAATCAGCAAGGGCTGACCACACCCTAAAGGTCAGTTTGTCTCTCTTCCACCTGAGAATCTGATGTTAGAGTATCCCTTCTGGAGAATATCTTGTTCCCTTTTATTACATGGCTGAATTCATTGCATGTTCCTCAAGTGACCTTTGACTTCGGATTTATGTATCTAGTAGTGAATTCTCATACAGGCTATGTGAAAATCATGCAAAAAATATCTCCTAGCAGAGTCCTTCAAAAAGTAGAAACCATAGCCAGTTAAAGATACTTTTTGCCTCTCTTCAATCATCAAAAATATATAGTGTCTTAGAAATATAGAATCATAGAATATGCTGACTTGGAAGGGACCCATTAAGATCATAGACTCCAACTCCTGTCCTGCACAGGACATCCTAAGAATCACACCACGTGACTAAGAGCATAAAGCTCCCATAAACTTTACAGAAAGGGTCTAGACTGATTCATAGAATCATAGAATCATAGAATCAGAGAATCAGAGAATCAGAGAATCAGAGAATCATCAGAGAATCAGAGAATCATCAGAGAATCAGAGAATCATCAGAGAATCATAGAATCATAGAATCAGCTGGGTTGGAAAAGACCTCTGAAATCATCAAGTCCAACCCTTAATCCAACACCACCACAGTTACTAAACCATGGCACTAAGTGCCACATCCAGTCTCATCTTGAATCCACCACTTCCCTGGGCAGCCCATTTCAATGCCTGATTACTCCCTCTGTAAAGAATTTCTTCCTAATATCTAACCTAAACCTCCCCTGGCAGAGCTTAAGACCACGCCCTCTTGTCTTACTGATAGTTGCCTGGGAGAAGAGACCAACCCCCACCCGGCTACAACCTCCTTTCAGGGAGTTGTAGAGAGTGATGAGGTCTCCCCTGAGCCTCCTCTTCTCCAGGTTGAACAACCCCAGCTTCCTCAGCCTCTCCTCATAGCACTTGTGCTCGAGTCCCTTCACCAGCCTCGTTGCTCTTCTCTGGACCTGCTCCAGCACCTCAATATCCTTCCTGAACTGAGGGGCCCAGAACTGGACACAGCACTCCAGGTGTGGCCTCACCAGCACTGAGTACAGGGGAAGAATCACTTCCTTGGACCTGCTGCCCACACTGTTCCTGATACAGGCCAAGATGCCAACGGCCTTCTTGGCCACCTGGGCGCACTGCTGGCTCATGGTGAGATTGTCTCTAAGCAGACTGACCAGAGCTTGACAGAGGGTGCAGACTTTAGGATGAGGGACTTGCTGAACAAGAGTCTATCATTTTTACCATATCTTCCTTCACTGAAGTATACTGTTTGCAGCAAAACTTTATCTCCTGTTCTACATACACTCTGGAACCTAAATGTAGGACCTCCAGCAGAAAATCCTACCATTTAGAAGTTTGGCCAGTTAATAGACCAGGATGTATTATTACCTGTTAAGAAAATAATCTGATGCTCTTTTTTGGACTTGAACTTTAAAACAAAGATAATTTCTGTTAAAGATAAACAAAAAGCAAAAAAATGGTGGATCACCTCTTTTGGTGAGGCCAGATTCAAATTCTACCTTAGCTCTAAGTGCTCAGCCATCTAAAATCAAAAAATTGAATGTAAGGTTAAAGAGTAATCTAATCCCTCTTCTCAACGCTAATCTTGAAATAATATTTTTAAGGCATGATTTATTTTAGTAATGAAATCAAGTTCTGGCATTCCTTAATTACGTGGGCATCATTTATTCTCATCATTAGTCTTTATGCATCCAGTAAACCTTTTTTTTGCCACCAAAATAACTCTACTGCCTTAAGAGGAGTTAATCTATCTAGGCAACACCATGCTATTTAGTAGAGCTCGTCTGAAAGATATGAATCAAAGATCTTCATTTCAAGACGCTCAAACCCTAGAGTATAGCTTGGTAGTCTTAATTTATTTACCCTGTCCTATGTGTTCACGGTAGGTCATCAAAACTGTACCATGAGCAGAGTACACAGAACAAGACTTTCATGAACCTGAGTCCATAGGAACAAATCCTTGCTCTTTAAACTGAATATTCACTAAAATAGCTGAAACCTCTAAATGCCTATGCAGAATTCAAGCACATGGGATTCAGTAGCAAAGGTCTGCCTCAGACACAGATGACTTCATTAGCTGGCATACTACAGCAATAATTTTGGATTCCCTCTTCCTAATTACCTGAGTCTACTCCTGGCAGATTTTAAAGTCCTGAAGATTATGATTCCAAGACCCCTGTTTAAGTCCTCGACTGCCCTAAATTTTAAGGGGAGCTAATTTGCAGAGACAACCTATCCTTCAGTAATTAAATGGTGTTTCACTCCTTACTTCAAAGACTGAAATTGAATATGATAATCTAACAAGATAAAGGGCACCATCCAGATTTTTATGTATATGTGCATTTATATAAACAAACCTAGGCGTCTTCATTAAGTAGTCTTGCAAGTATTACCTTTGAAGAACTGAGTTGCAAACAGTACAGAATGACTGATTTCATCTGCTTCTTCTCCTAGTGAAATTTCAGGTTTTTGTGGACTGTATAAAGTCACCATAAATGATGAATTCCTACCATGCCTGCTGGGCATGGTGAGAAAACAGCAAAAAGATAAGCAACTGTAGCTATGCAAATCTTCCCTGGTTTATCTTTTGCTAAGGTTAACAACAATGTAGCTGCACCAGGTTTTATACTATGAAATATAAAAAAGGAAAATGCCTGTTGTAAGCAACCATGATGAAAGGAGAAAAAAGGAAAAGGAGCTTTATAACCTCATGTGCATAGAAGCATTTTAAAGACATTTTATCTCTCTTCAAAAAAGAGCCTGTGCAATCATAATCTCAAGTTTTCAAACTTAAGAAAGTTTAGAAGTAAGAAACTGCAAGATCTGACTTCTCCAGTTTTCTCCCATTTAAAGCTGATATTGAAAAGCCCGATTCTGATGGAGTTATTTTCACTCACTCCTATTAGACCTGTTGACAGCTACAAGAGATGTAGGATAAAATTCCAGGTCAATTGAGCTATTGTGAAAAGTCTATTGATTTAAAAAAAGGAAAGTTTCATTTGTGGAATTAACTTCTTGGTATCACTGCTGCACTTCACTTTCATACTGTGAAAGGAATCTTTCTCTCTTCTTCAAGGATGTGCATTTCCATAGCCTGGCTTTCAGACTGGACCTGGCCTCATATCCTTCCTCATCCAAATGTCACTCCAAGAGGAACCACTTACTCCTGATTTCTTCCACAGTAACCCTAACCGGTTTTCATGGCCAACCAGTGTCACAGGATAAACAACCCACATTCTGGATGACTTGGTTACAAACACCATCTCACATGCTTTGAGCTTAATGGAGCAGCCACAGTTATCAGAAAGCCTGTGCAGGAATCCACAAACCAAAAATGTCTTGGCGTTTTGTCTTTGGTGCTTAATATTTTGTAGTCTCCTTAAAAAAACTTGAAGGGTATACTGACACTTAGGAAGCAGCAAGTCTAGTATAAAGAGATGAGACTATTTCCCCCTCTGCCCTTGCTACTCTCTAAGATACTAATGCTCCCACAAGAGCAGGACAGAATCTCCATGATTGTTACATTTATTCTGCAAGTAATTAAAAATATTAATCCTCAGTTCTGCTGTTACTCCCCTATCCTGTCCCAACCTATCCTCCACCCCTCCCCCAACCATTTCCTAATTATTTCCTTATCAGAACACTAATGAAGAACTTTGTAGATTACTATCTCCACCAAAATTGCTAACCTGCCTCCACAATTGCCCCTGTTTTTTATTAAATGTGTTGTCTTCCTTTTACCAAGAAATTTATGGGGTGGGTTATTTGGGTTCCCCCCTCGCCCTCCTTTTTCTTTTAGGGCTCCTGGGTCTTTGGGAAACACCAGGCCTCATTTACGTGTGTTAGATTAGACAAGCAGGAAGGTAAAAAGAGAAAGGCTTCAGCTACCAACACAAGAAACCTCTCAGTATTACAGGCTAGGCAACAGACTCACTCCAAAACCCTTCATGAGGCTTAACACAACTTTCAAAGAGGAAAAGGCTGATGCCTTCATGCAGTGGCCCTACAAATATTTGGATAATCTTTAGGATATTACATGATCTTCACTGGCAAACAGCAAACAAACTTTTTTTTTGGCATCATAGGACATGGGAGAAAGTCACACTCCAAATGTTTTGATACTACTTTGTCCTTAGTCCTTTCATGCAGAGAGAGCAACCACTCTGCAGCTGCCAAAAGATCACAGGCTCCAGTCTCATACTCACTCAGTAAATCTCATTTCAGAGCAAAGGCACTTATGGTGTCTTGAAGCTGCTGCCAACCACTGAGAAAAATAAAATAATTTACTGAGAAGACTGCAGTAAGCAACACCCCAGCACACAGCAGCAAGACCTCACTTCCTTACCTAAGCATCGTCTCCTCCCTCCTGCCCTCTCTATTCCCTTAGTGCAGGGACTTACAGGGAGAAAACTGCAACCTCAAAATGATGTTTTAATAGTTTCCCATCACCAATAACATCAAAATCTGAACACTAGCTAGTATAAATCAGCAGTATTGTCATGGCTTTGAAACTGCCCTGAATTACAGTGGAGGAGGATCTAGCAACACATACACATATTTTCAACTCTTCATATGATCCAGCAAAGAAAGAAAATTTCATTTTCACAGGACACCTGAGAGTAAGCTCATAAGTAAGCAATCTGCTTAAATTAAAGCTACACACTGTATGCAATATTGTTTACCGATTCAAAGATTAACAAAGTTACACTAAATTTGAGCTCTGCAGATAGCAAAGTACATTAAAGGGAGCTCTTTTATTCCACTGGTATTCTCTAAGGTACTTTTGAGCCCATAAATCAGGTTTGGATTCACACAGAACATTTAGCAGACTTATGCATGATGCACTGAAACAGAAGTAAGATATAATTAAGCAGTGACATGACAGCTAACAAATGTGTTTCGGAGCAGTTTCCGCATGCCTCATGTGGCATTATGAGGCACCTAAGCCAAAAGCTCAGGGTACATTAACTACCAGAAAGGGGCCATAATTCTCTCCAACTCTGCAACCTGCCACATTTCCTTGCTATTTTGAAATGTAATTTGTAAATTAAAAGAAAGAAATGGGAGAAAAAAAAGACAATCAAACCTGTGTATTGTGAATAAAAGCATGAAAATCAGAATAGCCTACTTGAAAGTTTCCCAAATTCCACAGCTATTCAAGAATAAACCATATGGTAAACACTAAAGATAGATAGATAGGTTTGAGATCCATTGTTGTCTTTCCTTTCAAAGTGCTGAGTGTAAATGCTAGACTGTACATAGCAGAGTACAATAACATAACCTATGACAGAGTTATGAAAAAAACTCCACATAATTATTAAAAAGTAATCAGCAGTACAGCACTCAGCAGTTTATTCGGGAGGAGTTCTTCGACTAAGTTAACTCGTGCTAAGGTAGATGAGTGCTTCTTCAGTCTGAATCTTAGTCATACTGGGAAAAATGCACAGTGATGCTGTAGCTCTGGAATATTTCATTTCTTGGCAGTGTGTGACAGTAGCACTAGTCACTCAAATTCAACACCTCCAGCTACTTAAATTCAACAGCAACTGTTAATGATTTAACATCTACTGGCAGTTTGTCCCCCCAGGCCAGTAAGCAGGGCTGCAAAGGTCTACAGGCACCATCACACTGATTAGTGGTGATTAACAGTGATTAGCCTGTTTGATCCAGGATTTATACACAGCACAGGCTGTGCTGGAAATCAATCTCCATATCTGGGATTTAGATCTAAGCTACTGGGGAAGATGTCCCTGCTTTGCTGGTTGTCAAAAGCAGGCAGCATGCCAACAGAAAGAGTGGGCATAAAAATCCTCTCATTCGCAGCACCAGAGCTTACTGACTCCTCCTCAGTAAGCCATGCCAGAATGGACACCCCAACATGCCCCAGAGTAGAGCTAAACAGGGCAGTGTAAGGCAGCAAAGCAAGTCCTATTAAAGGGCCTTTTCAGAGTCTGCTCTCTGAAGACTGTGTAAAGCCATGAGGAAAAAGCCCTTATATCATGAATGAGACTGTCGCACTTAATATACTGAGGGCCATGTACACATTTCTCTATAAGCAATTACACTGGCCAGGCAGGTTAACCCTTTCATCTCTCTTGATACACTCTGGAATCAATGGAGAGAGATCACCTGCTGCATTCCTTCCACAGAGACCAGCCCTGTAAATTCCATGCACATAGTCTGGTGCCTCAAACGCTCCTGACTCCCAAACCTCACTGGTTACTGATCTTTAGATAGTATTTCAAGTAATCTTGAGCTCTTTCATGGCAGTGCATGAGTGGTGAAGGAACTTAGGCTAAGAAATTGAGTCCATCCCTAGTGCAAGTCTAGATGCCTGCTGAGGGACAAGGCTGAAATTTTCCTTACTGGCTTCAAAATTAAACAAATTAATCATGGAGGGTGAGGAGAATAAATAATCAAAAGTGCTTTTATTTTTATTAAACCAGCCTCAAAGACTGGCACTACTACTTTCTTTAAGAACAAGCAATTCTTTTCGTACAGTAATATTTTTATGTGAGGATATTGTTTTGATGCATTTTCGAGAATTATCTCAGAACATTCCAATATATCTTTCATGTTGATTATCTCAGAACACTAATATATCTTTCATTATCTTTCAGTTTATGTTTTGTTAATTGGTAAGAGACATTTTTAAGGATTAGGGTTTTTTTAAATATAAATACATTTTTAAACTTTAATTCACATCATGTTGTAGAATTTTGGCAACTTGCTCTTGAATTGCCAATTAACTGAGAAAATAGAAATTTGTGGAGTTGTGTTCCACAGCAACCCAAAAGGGCAGCAAGGTGGCTCAGTTACCCCAGCATTTAAATGCTCCTGGGACATAGAAAATTCTGAATTTGAGAAGCAAGGATTCTCTGGTGTGTAAACTCAGAGCTGAGTTCACCTCTCTAGCTTTTCTCTCCAGGGAAGCATTCATTGCTCTCCTCCATAGCTTTATTCAGTGCTTGGTTCCATTAAAAAGCCAAACAAACAGAAAAACAAAAGACACATAAAACAAAACATCCAAACCCAGAAACATACAGACAACCTTGCCCCTCAAAAAGCACAACACTCCCAACCACAAACCTCAAACAAATAAAAAACCCCACACAAATGGCCAGGTAATATCATTCCTGATATTTTTATACATTTAGCTTTTCTATTCTCAGCCAAAAAGCCTTTATCTCTAGACTACAACATTATAGTAATTTTTCTTCAGTTTTTGACTTTTATCCAACACACTATTTAGGAGCTCTCCTACTGCTTTGCCAGTATTATTTTTGTTTCTGATTTTACAAAAGTTTTGGAAGATAGAGTCATGTAGGAGGGAGAATACTGAAGGAACTAGAAAGAGAGGAGAAAAAGAGAAATAATTTTTTATCTACCAAACCCTGCTGGAAATTTTGACCATAGGATAAATATCAAGTGGATCATAGGCTCCAGAACCCAGACCATGATGCCTGCCACCCTAAGCACAGCGGAAATCAACTTCCTCTGCAACAGGTCTTATTATGGAGAGAGATGCAGAATATCCATCCAGGGTCCATATCCTACTTCAGCTTAACAATATTGTTGATAAAAGGCAGTAGGGAGCTATTAATCTAAAATATTAATATAAAATACACAGATATTGAGGGAGCTAATATGTGCCTTTATATAAAGGATTTAGATTCATGAGGAAGCAGCCTGATTGTATGGAAAAGCAAATAGCAACACACCACCACAAGCCTGGTGAAGGAGAACTCAACACTATAGAAAACACAGGCAACACACAGGCAAATGGTAGACTTCATTGCCCTGTTTTTCTGGGATTAGCCTTTTAGCACAGGGCCAAGGAGCACATCTGCATAAATGTGTGATTTCTCTCTAGGGACCAGGAATGCAGGCATGTTAACTCATGCTCTTTCTGCTGCACGTAAGAAAAATAAAGCAATCTTCTGGATTGTCTTAATAAAAAAGGAAAATAAATTAAAAAGCAAGTGCCATTTTAACTAAGCCCATCATTTATATCACTAGGTGTAGGAGACGTGATCAGCCAACTAGAAATAATCCAACTGGTTGTAAGGAAGCAGCAAAATGCTCATCCCATCTCTTTTGCTACCTGCTACACAATAACAGGGTAGGGGAGAGGGGAAAAAAAAAAATCTATTTTTTTCTGGTTCTGAAGAGTTTTATTCAAATCCTATTATCCTACTGAAGCTACAGTAGTTCATTTTGGCCTGTAATTAAAGCAAGAATAATCCTTGACATCAAGGGTGGTGGTGGGGAGGGGGTGAACAAGGCAGAGAATGATAAAAATAAACTAGACTGAGATTTCAAAACTTTTCTACCCCTCATGCATGTCACACTTCAGTCTGGCTGCCAACCGTATCACCAGTCTTGCTGAATTCACAGCTACACAGTTTGTCACTTTTGGTTTGGTCACCAAAGCAACTGGCCAGTCCCGTGCATCCTGCCCATGCATTTTTTTCTGATGTACTGAAGCCCCTGACTGGTCCTCAGTGCTCACCTCATTGGTCCAAGAATTCCTCAAAAAGAAATATCAGGATCCAAAAAAATCAGAGACAGTCTTGAAGGTGCAAAGAATTTTGTCTCCACTCCTCATCTTCCAAAATCATTGCTTTGTATGATGCTTTATATGTAACTACACCAGGTGGAGGCACTTTCTCTTTGAAAAAATGCAATTGCTGATTTTCTTAAATTCCTGCTGATTCTTGTTTATGAATATCAGCCAGTCTTCCCCCTCTATTTATCAATTAGCACCTTCTGTCAAAAAGAGAGAAAAACACTTACTCACCAGCTGTGTTGTGACTTTGGTCAGGGTTTTAATACAATTTCTTACCTTATGAAGGGTTATATGTAGTGAATATCTTATTGTATGTAGAGTGGAAGTTAACTGCTTAATCATGATTTTGGGAATCTGAACAGCATGACCAAGACTAAAAGACCATGTTTCTTGAAAAGTAGGAAACAACATTTTCCACCTTTTTTTCATTTTTGCCTCTTTTTTGACAAGAAAAGAAAATACAATTAAATTTTGTAACATAAGGATGTTTTCAACACTTTTATATATAAAAAAAATTCTATACAATTGAAATATTTAGTTTCATTTTGTTGAAATGAAACGTTGAAAAAATAATTCATATATTTTATTCACAATTAGTGCCTTCCACTTATATTTTTAAGGCTAAAAATGCTTAAAATAAAAACATTTTATTTGACATGAAGATTAATCCTTTTTTTCTATGAGATTTTAGAAATGTCACAAATAAAAATAATGAACAAATAAACCACACAAAAGTCTCGAGCTGAAACTTCACTGAAATCAATAATACTTGACATAAATCGATTTGGCACCAGTACATTTAATATATTTTTCATAATTGATATGATTCAGAGTATTCTTATGCACAAACATAAGCAAATATATAGAACTTCTGTCTGTCTCAAAAAGACTATTTTAGAGGGGAAAGAATAAAACTTTAGAAAAACAGCTCCTGGTTCTACATTTACCATTCAAGCATCACATGTTTTTAATATTCCCTATCCATTTACTGAGACTCCATATACTCAGCCTGAAAACATGTGAAACGATCACCATGTAACATTTCTAAAGCTCAACAACAACAAAAAAAGTTTTAATAGCTTGTATTTGTTGATGTATTTCCTCACAATGCATTTTACCGAGGACATCTGTGACATTTTATAGTTGGGGAGACAGATCCAGAGATGTAAGAACTAATACAAGAACTTAATGAGGAAAGAACATATGCAATACAGACCTTTTTTTCCTCCTCTTTTACCATGAGGAAGCTTTCCCTTTTCGAGGTCTTTGTTAGAAGTGTCCGTGTACTCACAGAAATATTAGTCAACTCTTTATAATACATTCATTTTTTTTCCTTCTTCAACTAGATTAGCACTTTATCTTCAAAGAACAAAAGTGAAAGTGGTATATTGAGAGAAGTTTTACAAATAATAGAAGAAACATCTGTGGACTTTTATCTGATGTTTCTACAGCCTGGAGGACTTGAAATGGTGAGCGTGGTGTAATCCAAATAAATGTTTTTCAGGGTGAAAAAGAGAAAAAGGGACAGTGGCATTGTCTGACATCATCTTACTACATAAAGCAGTGGAGAGGAGACTGAGCATCATCCGAGGTCCTCTGCTTAGATTGGGGTTGGATATGGCCTCACCATTGTGGCCTCTAAGACTTTGCTGGGGCTTTTAAGCTTTTCAGAGGAAACTATTTACTTGACAGTGATAAAGCTCCCTGATGAGTCATTTGCATGTGATTTGGTGAAGTACTTAACGTGAAAAAGAATTGCTAGAAATAAAAAAAATTTTGGCCATTATTTCTTGAAGTATTTAAAGTCCAAAAGTTTTGCAGATATCTCTGCTTTGTATCAGTAGGCCACAGAGAAAATTATTTTCATTAATATCAGATCCTTTGTGTTCCAATCAGTGACTCTTTCCCAGCCTATCCTGTCATATTTGTCTTGTCTCTGATAACCAGTGCTGATGGAGTAACAAGGATTGATTTGATCACCCTCCCCTCCAGACAGACAGACATTGATCATCTCTTTCTGAAAAGAACGCCCTTTTGACTTGCAGCTTTGCTTTTGCAAATATTTTGCAAACTTTGTTAATTATGCTGTCTACTAAAGTGTTGTTCTGATTATCCTAGGAATTAGATTATTTTTCCTGCTATACAAAGTGTTTTTGAAGGGTCTGTTAAACTTTTGTGAGAGGCGATGAACACTTCAGAATAGCATATCCCTGTTTTCAGGATAACTGTACTTATCACAGAGAGGAGATTCCTACAGAAAATAAAATAGAATAAAGAGAAAATAAACTATGGTAAAGTGTAAATGGATAGAGTATTTATATGTTGAACTTCATCCAATATCTATCAGAGTCAATGGAAAGGTGTCTTTAATCCTGAAGGTACTCGCATTTAGCTTTATAGAGACTCAAAAAGAGACTGTTTTTCTTTCTTTAAATATGCTTCTGGCATCCTGTTGTCATATTTCTACACCTCACTTAAGAAAATTGATGGCAGCTGATCCACTGTACCCTACCTTTGAAGACTAAGGTACAACAGAATCCACATCTCACTCCAGGAAAGCTTTAGATCCTCATTAAAAAAAAAAAGAATCAGCCTTGACAAATCGTTGTGTACTCAGCAGGACCAATTCTATCCACTAAGTGCACACCATTGACTTGGAAGGGCTTTCCAAATTAAGAACAAGATGTCAACCAGTAAGACTTCTCCAAAATCATTGGCAGTCTTAGGTTCATATAATTCTGTTGAATTTAGCAGGTCACCACATCTTAGTATCAGACAAAATTGGATTCCATTGAATATTTCCTACTGGCCAGGAACTGAAGTTAACACAAATATCAGTCTCTGCCTTTTTGGCTACAATATAGAAAGTGACCAGAAACACACATACACACACATGCCAAAAAAACCCAAAAAACCAAAAAAACAAAACAAAACAACAAAAAAAAAAAAAAAAAAAAAAAAAAAACCAACAAAACCCCGAAACAAAAAAAGAAACAAAAAATAACACCAGAAAAAATCAACCAACCAAACAACCAACAACCAACTAAAAAAACCCCCCAAAACCAACCAAACAAACCCCCCACAAACAAACAAACAAAAAAAACCCCCACAAAAACCCAAACAATAAACCCAAACTGACCAATCAAACAATCAAAAAAAACAACTCCCCTTACCTTTCCCCACAACAATTGTAGGAAAAAATGAGGAAGTCAATGTAGCTTCTTATAGGTTTTCAGAGTGTGTAGTTCCCAGCATCCCTTTGTCCAAATTGTTACCAAAACTGCAGATATGACTCAAGTCTCTCTCTTGTTCTTATAATGAGGAACTAACAAGGAGATATGTAACAGACATGTCCAAGTCCATCCTGTACCAATGAGAGGGATGAAGAAGTTTGAGAAACATTGACTCTTTCCCTCATTCTCAAAGTGCTTAGGTAAAGCAAAGTAAAAACTCGACAGTTTCTACTTTGAATACTACTTTACAAAACTTAAAATATTTCAGTTGTGGTTTGAGGTCAAGAATGATTTGTGTCTTCTTAACACTACATATTACTCTATGCAGGTGTGCTAATTTAGATCTCTCAGTATAAGTGAAGGCCAGAGCATTCTTCACAGAGAGCTGCTGTAACTGCCTTGTGTAGAAAATTGGTTCACAGGACTAAACACTGGCAAAAAGCCTAAAACAATACTTGTCCATGGAAAAAATCTATTAAGCGTAAAAGTATTATAGGTGAGAGCAAAGCAAGGATCAATGTGCATTGTGAGCATCCTTAAGATGAATATATATGAAGGTTACATGAGAGAGCTGAAAAATTCATATTGCAGAGAACTTGAAGAATAATAGCAATGAAACACTTCAAAGAAAATGTTTACTCAAGGGCACCACAGGATTGATGAAATGATCAAAATAAACAGGTGAAGTCAGATTCTTCTCATGTTTTTCCCAAAATTGTTCTCATATCCCACAAGAAAGGCTCTTCACCATCAAGAACTAAAAAAAAATGAATAAAAGCAAGTATACTGTTGGAAGAAAAGGAAAGTTTAGACTAAAGGATTTTTTAAAAAATTCTTAATCAATATAGTGATGGTAATGTGCTCTACCAGATGCTGATGTCTCTATATAAAAAGAGAAAAAATACTGCCTCTTTCAAGTTACCCCAATATAACATTCAGAAGCATTGAAGAAAAAGAAAAAAAAATAAGGAAAAAAAAAAAGAGAGAATAGTGCAGTGAAAATTCCACATCCAATTTCTTCTGAGCTCTTTAAGACAATGGTGGGACACTCTTGTCAGTGAGTCCATCTGTTTACATGCACACACTGCAATGGACACCTCTACCTGTCCTCTCTGACGTTGCAAACAAAGAGCTGTGCACCTGTAGCTCAGAATGAAAGTCTGCTTTCTAATTCCAGCCATTCAGAATTGGTGAGGGAGGTGGTGGGAGGAATTAATTGAAAACCTGAACAAGCATGTGACACCTATGTAAATTAATCAGAAAGACTGATGTTTAATTTACACTCAATAAAAATTTAGTTGACACTTGTGAGATATTCCCAGTGCAATCAGCAGAGAGCTTGTCCCTTCTTTCTAGCTAAACTTACAGATCATCCTACCTACAGTGGTTTGGATGCAGCAAGGTTGATGAACTCTTCCATAAGACTGGAGGCAGTTTACTTTCCAGGATTAAAAAACTCTAAGATTTCAAATCATCTTGAAAATTGCCAAAATTTATATTGTGATTTCTGGTGCAGAAGATTCAAGGATAAGCCCACCAGTGGCAATTTAAGCTGCCAATATAAACTAGACCCCAGTACAGTGACAATTAACAACAAAAACTCAAACCAAGGACAAGAGCTTTATGTGCTGCTTTATTAACACAACTTAAAGTGCTGAGTAATATAAATAATTAATTTCTAATCCAGATACAATAATGTCCAGGGAAATACATTTGCCACAAATGTAGTACAATTTATTAGTCTACATGTACTGGGAGTCTGTGTCCTGAAGAAAACTAATGAAGACTCACTTTGTGTAAAAGGCTGGTATTGAAATCAGTATTTCCTCGTGACTCAGCAGCTTGCAAAACATCCAGTTTATATCGAATCAGACGGGATAGCTCATCCAGCTGGTCTTATCAACTCCCTTGAAAATTCATGGCATGTCTTGGATAACTTCCTGCAAATATGCTTCCCAAATATGAAGAAACCAGGTTTTTTTGCAATATTATATATATTCATTGAATTATTAAAATGCCTCTTGCATAATGACATTAGTGCCAGCTACCTGATCATTCTACCTACATGAAGGGGAGCTTTAATGGAAAAACAACTAAATAAATCAAGTTGACATGTTGCCCTGCTTCTGTACTGATTTCAAAGTGATGCTGTCACACATCACTGAGTAAAAAAAAAAATCCAAACAAAGAACAATACACTCTTACATCAGTCAAATATTATGACACAAACTGGAACAAGTCATAGAATTGAAAGCTAACATCAGTCATGAGGACTTTCATTCTGGCCATTGTAAATACAAAAAGAAAAAAAAAGAAGCCACAAGATTTTTCTCAAAATCCAATTGTCATAATATGAATTTATATATCCTGGATTTTTAAATTGGTTTTAATCTCAATTATTATTTATGGAGAGGTTATATATATTCCAAATACCATTTATGTTGATTGAGTACTTGTTTCCTTAAAATGATTGTAATAAAATATAACAATAATAATACAATACAACATAATTAAATATATTTAATATATATATAGTGTGTATATATGTATATATATATATAATTTTGCCTACTCCTAGTCAGTCTTATGACATAACAGCTATTGTACAACAATAAATAAATAAAATGTAAAATGAAGAGGATTTAGAGGCTATGCTCATACTTTGCAGGAAGGCTCAAGAGTTTGAAAATATGTGAGCAGATTTTATGCCTAAAGACTCATCACACACCTCTGGAAAGAATTAGCCAAGTTTTACTTCAAAATTTGCCCATGAACATAATATCTTCACTGAATCCCTATATTAAACAGTCAATCAGTCTTATTATTTCGTAAATTGAGAATAAAAGAGAATAAATGTTTATGTAATAAAGAGATGGGTTTTTAACCCAAGAAGTGGACAAATTCATCACAGGTAGTAAATATATTTAATAGTTTGTTAATACTGGCAGTTTGTAAATTGTGGGATGTAATTAGAAACACACATGTAAAGGAAGCATGAAAATCCGGAGAGTTGAGCATTTGTTCATGTCATTGGGGTACAACTAGAAAACAGAGGTAGTAACAGAGGGCAACAGTGCTAGGAGGGCTTAAGTGATAAAAGCAATAAGCATGAAACTTTCCAGAAATATGAACACATTTTTCATGGAAAAGGCTGGGGAGATTATTAAACAGCAGGGTGAAAAAAGAGACTTGCAGAAAGTGCTAGTGTTTACAGCAGGCTGAACATATTGGGGGGGGGAACGAATCAGTCATTTAAAATGAGAGCAGTAGGGATTGAGTTAGCAAGGAGTTTGATAGATGTAACAGTGGGGCTTTGGTCAAACATGAAAGTCAGAAATAAGCAGCCAGATTTTACCATCCCTGCTGGTTAAACAGGACTCAGATATGAGAGTAACTGACTGCAGTCAGCGACACTACACATAGAATTTATATGTACAAATGATCAATGTTAAAGGACTTTATCCCTAAGGACAGTACAACCCTGTGTGCAGCCAGAATTCCTTCACTCCACCATCCCAGAAAAGCAGCTACAGAAGGGCAATGCAAAGAAAATGAAAACCTCTTCTCCACAGGTGAGGTTTTCATCCTTCTGCCTCTCCCACCTCTGAACAGAAGGCACAGGTCTGTCAGTCAGCTGGAATTGCCTGTGGACAACTGCAGCACTTCATTAATGGCAATGCTGGATGGGTGCTCTGCTGGGTCCTCGCTCTTCACCCAAGGAAAAAAAGGGTGTTTTTCCAAGTCAGTATAAATATACATGTTTACTTAGTCTTTGGGTGCTCCTACTTCATTCCCAGATTAGGACACAAATTATGGTGTAATTTTGTGTGTGTATGTAGAGAAAACACTTTTTAATTTGGTACTTCATCTAGAGGCATCATAGAGGTTCTATGATGCTTTCAACCCTCAGCAACCACACTGAGTGTTGGCCCCTTTTCACTGATAAAATCTGTGTTGTTTCATCCTTTGGATTCTCACTCAGAGCCTTATCCTCAGCTGCTAGCAGTGAACTCCCTAAGGTATAGAAAGTCTCTCATATGAGCATTCATCTCTGTTCTTATGTGCAGTGTAATCATGGCAGGGTGATTCAAGGGCCTTAAAGGATAAGCTTTGATGTGTTAATGCTACAATATGTATGCGAGTGAGTTCAGAAACATATACCATGCAAAATTCCTGTTAAATATCCATGCTGGCAGAAACAGACCCAGAGTATAGGCACTTTGCTTATGCAATGTGTACGTCCAACCTCTCCTCGGTATTTTTGCATCCCAGATTCATCATTTTTTATCCTCACAACTTTTGAGATTTTTTTTTTCAATTGTAACAAATATGTTCCCTCTCTGTCTGCCAGGAAAATGTATTTTCATCTTTCTTTGGTCAAAATACTATTTTTCTTTATGATCATCAGCAATGAAAGAAAACCAATCCTACAAATCATCTGAGACTTACAGGCACATCTCATGGGCTCACTGCACTGAAATCGTTGAAGGTCACTGCAGGATTAATATGGATAGATTAAAATTGGTAATAGTAATGTAAAAATAGAAGGAGATACTGTAGAGCTGGGCAGGGAGACAGAGGGAAAGGATGAAGCTTTTAATTATATTTCAGTTTGAGGAAAAAAGGAGTGCTGGCAATGATGTATAACAATATTATTTTTAGACAGGAGAGAAAATTGGTTTGGTTTAGGAGTTTAAACTGCTTATATGAAATAAATTTATGAATATGTAAAGACCTTTGACCTGGTTTAAGGAAGAGATGTGATTAATTGCAAGTGTTTGGGGTGGGCTGGGGTAGGAATGGGGTACCAGCCCTTCCCTATCTTTTCTTTGGGATTTGTTGGGCAATTTTCCACAAACATGGCAGAAACTAAAGATCTAAAATAATATGGTCCTTTTTCAAAGGACCATGAAAACAGTCGGGGCTACACGGATGCCCTTGGTGGCCTTGCAGCGTAGAATGTCACAATGCAAGTTCAGCCTTCAGGTGACATCAAAATATTCGCAATTAAGCTGTGTTTTGAGACCTGAATTCAGACAAAACCAGCATCCTCTGGTTAATCTTATTCCTGGGGCCAGTTGCTAAAGTAACTTCTAGTGAAATAAAATTACTGGACCAAATCTTAGATGACCTATTGCCATTTAGCCAAGAAAGGGAACTGGTTGGCACTAACTCATGTGATGTCACCTGAAAATTATATCTGATGCCTCTCATTCACAGAGGATTAATGGATCATGAAGTGAGCAGCTGAAGGGATTTCTCTCCAATTCTTCCTGGTTCTTTTTTCATATTAATGTTAGGAAGTGACTGCAAAATTTTGTATTAATCACACTTTGCTAAAAAGGTATGACATGTCTTTGACTTCTAAAATAAAACCAAGACTCCTTTAATCCAAGTACTTATTTTTTAAGTACCCCATTATCTGTAAAAATAGCTATTCTTCAAACCTCTTATTTGCAGAGTACATTTTAATTCCTAAAACCCTTCAGATTATCCACGTTTCTGTCACTGTAATCATAGAGCAGGCTAGCAATATAGCTGCTACTCCAATGAGATGGCCCAGCCTGGGTGAGGGTGCTGCTGAGTCATAGAGAGAATGAATCTCTGCCCCATCATGGACAAGAGGAAGGTGGAAAAAAAATGGAAAAATCAGTTGTGATACCATAACAAGAGTAGCTGAATCAGAACTGAGTCAGTGTCTGCATAACAAGACAGTCCATCAGCTGGACCTTATTGTCCATGACAGATTCCAGTTTCCTGGCTGCTGTTGTCAAAGGGGCCAGGCAGACCACAGAGGAAAAACAGATTATTTGGGCATCTAGAAAAGGCACATCAGGGCATGAGGTACTGGAAAAGGTGAAGAATGCCCCTTTCTGTAGGGGAGATAAGTTCCATGATAGGAAGGATTGATCTGTTGTCAGCATGGTTGTTGCTAAAATTTGTACCTGTTTGCCAAAATGTAAATATTTTGCCTTTAAGACATCTCATTCTCTCATTCTCATCCTCCAGATTGGGTCATAGACAAGGTCATTGAAAAAATAATTCCTCTACCTGCTTAGAGAACGTCTTTGTGTTTCGTGTTTGGCTTTGTTTCTTTGGGTTTTTTTTAAATCCAGGTCTCTTAAGAGGGGTAACATTGCATTTAGTGCTGGACAGCCCTGAGTGCAGATATGCAGCGTGTGTATTAGATGCAGTCATCCCAGGTGCTCTGTCAACTGAATGAAACCCTGGGGAGTTCAGTACATAGTTTGAGCAACTCAGATATTACTCTTATTTTAAAATCCCTTTTTTTCTTACTCCTTCCCATAATGCTATCTGCTTTCCAAGCTGTGGGTTTGCTTTGATTAATTAGTTTATTTTTTTTTCCTTGATAGTGAGACACTATCAAGGAAAAAGTCACACATATTTGTGTGACTTCTTGGTTGGATTATTGACATTTTCCTTCTCTTGTCTAGTTTTAATTATGTAACCAAGCCACATTCAAGGTTTCACTCATTCCAAATTCGCCTCTTGCCACATTTCTCCAATTTTGCATGCATTGTATGGAATTCTATTAAACACTCCATTGATTTTAAAATCCCTACTTTAGCATTTTAAAGTTTATGTGCTTTTTCTTGCTGGAATTCAGCAGAATTATAAGATCATGCATTTATCCTTTTTTATTTTTCCCTGGTTTTGTTGCAGTCCAAATGGGAGTCTTCCCAATAAAAGTAATGGAGGTGATTGAGTTCTCTATCAAAACAGGTGCCCAAATACCTTCACCACCCTGCAGTGGAAACTTTAGTGCTACTGAACCAGACCTCAATAGTTACAAATCACCATGTTCACTACATTAAGATTGACAGACAGGTTCTTTCACACCCTTTCCACAAAGCAGCAGACCTCAAGCATGTATAAGCATGGGACATCACAAGCTTTGTGTCCCGCAACACACCCAGTCCCTCTGCATGATGTCTGAGGTAACAAACATGCAGAAAAGATGTGATGCCAGAATTGGCATCAAGAGCCCTTGCTCTGCTGAGCTCTTTAAGGCAGCACACTCCTCAGTCGCAGCTTTAAATGGTGGTGTTTGACTTTCTGTAATTACATGACCTGTCCATTTCCCATTTCTTTTCCACTCTCACTACCTGAGGGTAATGCTCAGGGTTCTACAGGTTGGTAGAAAAGAAATTCCAACTTTATTCTGAGTGCATTCAGCATGTCCTCCCTGCTGGCTGAAATAGACCCTGAGGCTTTCAGGGATTAAACTGCATCAGTGATGTGTCCGAAACAAAGATGAAAACCAGGAGACTGATTAGGAGAATGCATGATTATTTTTCTCTTCCTTTCTAGTGCCAGTGCCCCATGTGACAGTAATGTTATTGGTGTGATGCAAGAAGTAAAATTAATTTCAAGATATAAAGATAAGCAAGAAACTATGTGCAAATTGAAAATAAATATGAAAATAGACTAATTCCTCATGCAGAAAAAATATCTTAAATGTATCAGCTAAGAAGAAACACTTGCAAAAAGACCAGTAGTCTCAGGAGTCAGGGTGTGAAGGTAATAAGAAGATAAGGAAAACATAACAAAGATATTCAGAGATAGTTTCCAGCTTATAAATAAAAAATATGGACCTCTGCTTAAAGTTGATATCAGATGTGCAGAGGTGGGAGGCATAGCATTAGAAAGATCATGAATAATGTGTGAAAATGCTTATTCTGAATTATATAAAGCATGTGGGCGAGCAATTCTATAAACTTTCAAGTCCAAATCAGAGGAGATTTCAGTGAGACTAAAAACTCCAAATCCTTTCAAATTATAAGCACCATGGAAAGAAGAGACTGAAGAAATGCTACTTTTTCAAAGGTGAATGTATCACATAATACTGTACAGTTGCCATGAGGAGGAATGAATAAGCTGACAATAGATCAGGAAATTAAGCCAATTTAAGGCCTCTATTAGAGTCATGTCTTAAGAGTCTCAGCCAACTCAGGAATATATTGCAGCATCAAACATGTAAGCACACAGTTCTGCAGAGTTCCAGGTCAAAAGGTAAAATGTAACAAGTGATAGAATTCAGGCCAGCAAAAAGTACTGTCTGTTTTGGCACAAAGCGTATGAGAATAATCCATTAGCAAAGAGCCATCACATACCATCCTTTACCTACCATACCTGGATGGCTAAAAACGTGTTTTCCTAAAAAAGAGAAAGAAAAAGAAAAGAAAACAACCAAATGGATGAGGAAGGGACAAGATGGGAGTAAGGGAGAGAATTAAAATTTTAGTCTAATAAAAAAATTAAAATATTGATTTTCTCTCTAGATTTGTAAAATGAAAACCAAACCAAAACAAAACAAAAAAAAACAATAATTGCATTCAGTAAAAAAATAAAGTAATTGAATTAATTTCAGCATTTTAAAGCAAAGTGAAATGTAATATTACATTTGTAATATGTTCAATGGAAACTTTTCAACTGCTAAATACCAGATTTTTCATATATTTTTCATGTAAAAATATTTTCACCAAAGATGACACAAATTAATCAGTTATTGTTCTAAAATACTATTCTAAAAAGAAAGTTTAAAACAATGGGATATTAGACGTGCAAACTTTGACAATTAGAAAGGACAGTCTGATGCCTATATACAGACACTGGCTTTCAGCAGTCTACTGGGCAATCTAATACTAAAAAAATGGCATTTTTCATCCATTTCAGGGTAGAGAAGGAAGTGATATGCTCAAACTGAGATACAGACCACCAAAGCTCAAGTTGTTGGCAGAGTTATGAAGTTCCTTACTCACAATATGTAGACTGCATATAGGTTTTCTAAGCTCTGACATCTAACTTGCAAGCTATACATTCAGTAAACCATGAATGAAATATTTTATAAGTAGTGATTAGAAATGAGGGGTTTATAAGTTAATTTTATTTCACTAAATGGATTTTTTAATTAAAAAAATATCATTTTACCTTAAAAAACTGATGCTGACAACAGAATCCTAAATGATAAACCTTGCCTCCTTCATTTGTAAGTGGCAAAATGCTTTCAATTTTAGCAAAAATTCAAGAAATGGAACAAAAAAATCAAACAGTATGTGATTCTCCCAGGAAGAGAAGTGCTTTCCATTCAACTCTTGAAAGTTTCCCAATATTAAAGGAACTATGAAATTAACATGGTGTTTCATGTCTCATCAGTGACTGAAAAATTCAGTAAAAGACGTGGTGTTCCTACAGATTGCATTTTCAAGGAAAAAAAATAACACACTGCAAATCTTATTTCTAGTGTTATCATGAACTGGCTTTAAGGATGAGACTGTACTAGTAGTACAGCGGATAATGATTAGGCCAGCTCTGAAGATCTGGGTGCCTTTTTCCTGACAGGATCCCTTCTGGTTTTTCTATTTTTAATAGAAAAATCATGGATTCTAGTTTATAACACAGTATTTCAGAAAGACAGATAGTTCCTTCCCTGAGTTTCTCCAAAACACAGCTTCAAGAGACCCTGAGGATCACTGTCATTAACAGGTACCACTGTGTTCCCACCAGAGCTACCTGCCAAGCCCTGACATGCTGCAGTTAAAAATTAAAAACAGCCTCAAGAGTATTATTTCATAAGGTTTGGACACCAAGTATAGTAAACAGAGCAGGAGAGGTCACTGCTCTCTTCAGTCAGTGCCAAATTTGACAGTCAACTAATAAATCCTAAAGGACTTGCCTAAATGCAAAAACCTGCTAATGGTACCAAAATGAAGGTAATGTCTTATATAATTGCAAGAAGCCCAACACCACTGTTGCAGATGAAGAACTATTTCCTCATCTAGTGTAGAAAATACAATACTTACTCTTAAAAATCACCAGTCTATGAAATCACACAATGTTTATTTTGTAGGATCATGATACACAATAAGTGAGAAGAGAAATGGGAGAGTAACCAGCCCAGGTATGCCAACTCAGCTCCATATTTGGGAAGTTACACCAATTCATCAAGTGCTCAGCTATAACTTTGAGGTCTACAACCACCAGAGAAGCCCCCAGGACAGAAGAAAGCATGCAAAAATGGGAGGGAATGCATTTTAATGATTTCAAGGAAGAGGTTATCATATGTGTGTTTCTTCTGGCATAACTATGTTTATTCTGGGAAAATCACTGACTATGTATGTAAACTACAGTATATAAATAAGAGCTTTTACTGTGCTCCTCATGCAAGATAGGGGGAGCATCCCCCTTGCATTGCTTATCACAATAAAGAGTGCCTGCTTTCTAATGTTAAAATTATAGTCTTAGAGAGTTTACTTTTCTGCCATTTTTCAGTAACACCACCACATCAGCTCAGCTACCAGTGCTCCATATACACTCATCTACAGAACAGAAATTGCACTGACTTTGGAAAGTACAATAGGATTTCACCATAGAAAAGCCCACAAAGACATTCTTCTCATCTTGAGCCAGAACCATTGCAGAATAGTCCAAGAGCCCTGTTCCACAAAGCATATAAACACACCTCTAAATCAAAGGACCAAAATAGTTTTTTGCAGTAAGTAAGGTGGCTAAGAGACTTCTGAGCTTTTTTCCTTAAGGCATGAGGCTGCCATCTTGTTGAGAGCACCACAGTTTGAATATTTGGGTGGGGCTTTTACCTAGCTTTTTGAAAAGGCAATGTATCTTAATAGATACGTCTCATCATTATCTTCTGACTCTTGTGCCTCTGATGGTGAAATAATGGGATGGACATATTTCTCCCTCAAAACTTCAAAATTTCATAAGCTGATAATATGCTCAGCAAAAGATAGTAAAGCATCCAGTAAAAACTTCATGTTCACGGCTACCAAAGTTCCAAAAGCCATAAGATAGATTTATTACAGACAGCTTCATTATCTAATTACTACACCCAATAATTGCACATCTTCAATTGTCAGGAACAATTGAATTTTTTTTTCCTGTTTTCCACCCCCTGATAACACCAGCACTGCCAAAACCTATGGTGTGCATTCAAAAGCTTATTTATTTATGCATATGGCTTGCATATCTCAAGGCTAGATGCATAAATTTTTAGGAGCTGACATGCTCTTCAGGGAAAAAAGTTCCCCCTCTGAATTATTCTATTCAGTCTGCAGCTATCCACTGCTATCCCTTGTTTATCTGCTCATTACTGTGACTGAAAATGAGTTTGTCAGGAGAAATATAATTTAAAGAACGAGAACATGAACATAGAGGGCATCTCGATAACTCAGCAAATATGCAAACTTTTTTTTAACCTAGAGATAAACCTTTTTCTCCTAGCATTCTTTTAAAGAAGAACATCCTTCAAAGCTTTTGTGGAAAAAAAATCAGAATAAATTTTACACAAATACTATGGAAGCTCTATTGTCTTGCTGTACATGGGCTTTGCCTTCTCTGTAAAGAAAAAAGATCTTCAGAATAATCACTTCTTTAAAGGCTCAGTATTTTATAATTTTAACCTTTTCCAACTCTGAAGTGGGGGTCAAATAATTTATTGTTTGGAAGAATGTCTAATTCCCATCACAAATTCTAACAAACCAAAACCTTTGTAAATCTCAATTGATCTTAGTGTGCATATGGGTGGTGGGGAAGGGGGAATAAGAGAGCTGATCATGCTCCACCTTAAATTACAGTGAATCCCAGAAATAGATGAAAGTGTGTTTAATCTGTCCACTGCACCCAGCTCCGTTAAGCAGTCAGAGCCATCATCTTCTTCCTCAGCTGAAATTTGCCAGTGGTCTTCAGACAGCATCCAAAAAATCACCTCTCCAAAATTTGCTGACCAACAAAAAAGAAGACACTTTATCTTGCTCTTGGCTTGCATTATGTTTCTGCAGCTGTTGTCCCTGCCTAGATCAGGTTGTCCCTTTGTTAAAACCAGGAGGTTCTCATGTAACGTCCAGTGCAAATATATTGGTTGTTTCCATTCCAGCTGTTTTACAGCAATCCTTGGGTGCCTGCATTTATTTCAATGACTCTTTCATTTTGCCATACAAATTACCCTAATGTTAACTGGACTGCATACGTCAGCAGCTTGACTGCTGACACCAACCCCAGGATATCAGCTGAGCAAATGATAGCCTTTCTAACTCATTTAATTCCTTTTCTCACACCTGCTTGTGTCACAAGACGGAAGGTATGGGTGGATAACAGGGGGAAATATATGTCATGCAATTTAAAATTTTGCAGTGACTTGTTTCTGAAGCTGTTAGAGATCAGACCTATTCTTGGGACAGATAACCCCAAATCTGTCAGCTAAAGAGGTCCTCATCTCTAAACCAAGCAGTCTCTGGCTGAAAGGGATTCACTTCCACACCTGACTTAATTTCTACTTTCTTAAGTTTACAATCCAAAGGGGAATAGGTTCAACAAAAGGCTGATGGCCCTGACTGTGTCAGCCTGAGTTGAATTTAAGTGCATAAAGTGTGTCTGGGTTTTTTTGGCTTTTGTGTTTGTTTATCTTCCTACATTTCTGTTGCCAATTTCATGCCTGACCAGACAAACCCACAGAAATTTTTTTGTTGCAAGGTAAGGCAAGTCAAAAACCAGACAAGTTAAGAGGAAAATATGTTCTAAATGATACTTTCTTTTCCTCTAGCTCCATTATCCTAGTGTTCCCCATCAGCTCCCGGACTGTGCTGTCTATGATTTTGCTCATCTCACAGACTGGTAAAATCCTTTCAGTTAAGACCTTCCTTTCCATTGTTTAGTAACAACATTAGCCAGACCAGCAGCACTACATAAATACAATAAAATAATGATGATTATGGATGATAGTAATGATTAAAAATTCATATCCTCTGAAGTCATGAGACAGGAGATATTCACAGCTTCCCGATTTGACTCAGAATAGATGAGAAGAAGATGTAGCAATAGAGAAAAGCCAATCAGAGAGTCAAGAATGGAGAAAGAGCAACAATAACAACAAAAGGAAAAACAAAGACAAGTTCAAGGAATCCCTGGAGAACTCCAGCTTTTGAAGTCCCTTGCATGCACTCGCAGCGAGGAGCCAGTGACAGCTGCTGCCGTGTTTGATACCCTCCCAGCTCCGGTTCTGTCATTTACCAAGCTATCCTGTCATCAACCGGCACAGAAATAGAGCATGTGTTACCCCAGGTCCCATCTCCACTCCTCAGAAAGTCAAAGCCTATTCGTAGATCAGAGCTGTTTCAAACACAGGGATGAAGAAACAGACACACTGTCAAAGTAGGAAACTGAGCTTTTCCCCTTGCTTTGCTGATGTTGTAAGAATTCGGCTTCAGGTGAAAAATATTTTTATTAAAGGAAATAAAGAAAAAAGAATTCAACTTAAAGTGCAGATTCTGCAACTTGGAGATATTGAGTGAATTATTTTATTTTTACTAAGTTACTCAGGTTTTAAAAAAGAAAAAATCCATAGAAATGAAAAATTACATTATAAGATTTTGTAAATGTCTTTATGTCTTGTCTGTATTGTGGGAATGACTGCTAACAGACACAGAATTATATTTTCACCTTAATTGTTCTCACATCTCACTGGTAGACTTCTATTTCATGTAGGGATGTGGTCACAGTTTTCTGACTCCTGATGGTTATTGCCTGTCCAGATGTGCTCCTCTTCCCTTCCACCTTTAATACTCAAACTGATCCAAAAAAAAAGCGATTGCTGAAGTGGTTTGGTTTGATTTTATATTTTTTTTGTTTGTTTGTTGGTTGGTTTGGTCTGGTTTTTTAGGAGGTTAGGGGAGAAGGGTTGTTTCTCTTGTTTTTCCCCCAAAACCAGGAATTTTCCTGTAAGTCAGAATTGCCTCCTGGAAGGCAAGTATTAAGTTTGCATACCCTGAAGAGAGAAAAATATGTATCCTCTTTTCCATCCATCAATGAAATTCTGAGCTATTGACCACTAACACCGATATTTTCCTGTAAATGTTTTATTGGTACCTAAAAGTTCATCATAGTTGAGATTTTCTCTTTATTATTTTCATATTAAAGTTATTTCACATTTAGCAGTCACACATCTCCAGAATTCTTAATTTAATGGAACAAATGCATTTCCAGTACATTTAGAATAACAAAGAGATTCGGGAGTTACAAAAAACAGTCTAATTTCTGCTACAAGTTCTGAAAAATATCCTCTCTAAACCCAAGACATTTTCATTGCATTAAAAATGTTAGCAAAGCCCTAGTATTTTAAGACTTTGGTTTGTAGATTGTTAAGAAATATGCCTACCTATACAAGCAGCCCCAGTAGTATAAATCAAGCAAGTGCAACATTAACTGAACTGGGAACTTATACTGAGCACTGAACACAGAAGAAAGGACAATTTCCAGGCAAAATAAGTAATTTCTTTAAATATTTTCCTGTATATAACTAAAGAATCATGAGATTAATAAAAAGCAACAAAGTATCTACAGGGTTTATATTCCCATAAAAAATATGTCTCTGAGAGCCTAATTACTTTTGTTATGACAAAAGCAGTTGTTATTAAACAATTGCAATTTGATTTTATGCTTTCAAGAGGAGTACTTATGCACAAAGATACTGTGCTGCAGAACTCTCGTTAGCCTTACTGAAGTGTGCATGCATAATACATAATTGCTGGAAGTGAAACAGAACTGCTAAACCAAACAGGTGGGAAAGAGCTGGGAAGAGAGAAGGGGGGAGAAAAAGACTAAAGTGACTTTAAATATTGTCAAAGCTATATAAAAAGTCAGTACATATATATAAACATGTAATGCTCTTGGCTGTAACAAAGTTTTGTGTTGCTAAAGGCAGATTTAGAAAAATAAACTTTTTTACTAAAATATCCACCTTCACTTAGTAGAGAACAAATTCTGATATTCCACCCTATGCTGCTGTTATTTCATCAGGTTGTCACAGAGATATTCTAGGAAATTTGCCAGCATGAAGATCTTTTTGATTTGTTGGATTTGTTGTTTCTTTTCTTCCATAATTCTTTACTCATCTACATTTTCTTCACAGGATTCCAATTTCTAATTCCCAGTCAGGGCAGGGACTTACTTGAAGGAAATATTCATAAGAGACAGGATACCATGCTTCCAAGCCACAACTTTACTTACTTTTATTTTTTCTTCTTTGTTTTTTTTTGTGTCCAAACTCTTACAAATTCTTGAACAGTGCACCATGGATCTCTAATATTCATTTTGGCAATTGGTCTATACTGCCCTAGAGTGATCAAAATACCAGTCTTGTCCTTGTCTGCAGTGCTCTTTCTACCCTTTTCTGAATTGGAAAGGAAAACACCAGGGGACCAGATACCAGGGGATCTCATGGGGGACTATAACCTTGAGAAGGTCAGATTCTCCCCCAGAAAGAGAGAAACAGACACATGATATCATTATTGGTATGGCAGCATCACAGTCATGGGTAATTCTTAGGAGACATTACAAAAATACATGTTACCCCATCCCACTGAGAGTAGGATACTCACTAGAGACAGACAGACACAAGCATGAGACCCTGCTTATTATGCAATGGATTTCTCTTTTCCCATTAAGATTGTTCTTTTTTATGTAAGTCCATGCCATAATTTCAGTTGGAAAGGGGAAAAAAATTTAGTCTTTCTAAGATGACTGATTTTGCTGGTTCATGAACTTTGTTTACCATTGTCTTCCTTCATGAACTCCAAGAAAGAATGAGAGGAATTTTGGTCACTGAAGGAGCTCTTACATTTATTTTGAGTTTCAAATTTTTATGGCTTATTAGATTTCCAGATATAAGGAATTTGCACAATTCCTCTTTTTTTTTGCTGTTTGTTGTTTTTTTTTTTTCCTTTTTTTTTGAGGATGCTGAAGAGTACCACTATACTAGAAAAGTAGAAAGTGACTCTCAGTAATTTCTTCTAAGGTTAAAAAAAAAGCCTGACTGGCTTTCAGAGAGCTCAATCTGCTTAACTGATCAGAAAAGAAGAGTGAGAGGCAACTTGTTTGAAATATGTATGTTCAGAGAGGAAGTATGGTGCATAAAGAACGCTTTAATCTTTTGGTGAAAGGCATGACCACAACCTGGAAACTGAATCACATAAGAGTGAGAAATTTTCTACATGAATGCTTGACAAAGAGATTGACTGAGAAAGTCTTGACGAAAGTGTAGAACCTTCATCACCTCTTCAAAGCCATGATTCGATGTCTTTCCTTAACCAAATCTTACTTTATGCTCTGAAATTGTCTGTTACAGGGATAAAATTTAATATCCTGCTATAGAAGAGCCCAGACATATACATCTCAGTCCCTTCTAGCCTAGACAAATCTGGGACTCGTTTCAAAAAGGAGTAAACTAAGCATTGGAAAATGCAATTTCATCCTCCTTTATCAATCCTGTAGATCAGGATGGTTGACATTGTAAAGATCACTTCCATTGCTCAAGGCCTTGGCATTGTAAGGAAATGGCTGAAAACACAGCAATTTTACTCGTGTTTATCACTTTCATTTCTTGAACCCTCAGGATGCAATCAACCAAGGTGTCATTTATTGATTATTTTAAAATTATTCATAGTGATAATGTGATACAACTATAGTATCCTCTCATGGTTTTTAGACATAAAGCTACATTGATAATTGAATGGTAACATTCGCAAGCTATAAATATAAGGTACTACTGATTTTCAAAAAAGAAAAAGAAAATCATTAAGAAGTGATGTACTTATGTATGCACATCATTTGACCAGCTACGTGGTGGAGGGGAGCAACTGTTTAAAAACACACATTGAAAAAAAATTATAAAACACTCAGTTCATGAATAAATAAGAATAGCTCATCCAGCTGAAAATGGAGTGGGAATATAGCTAGAGAGAATGGAGACACAAATTGGAGCAATCTGTTATTAAGAAATAAGTTGAGAATTTTCAGGTTTATTTTTTTCCCAAAGAATAACAGAGATGAAGAAGAATCTAAATTATTTAGACTGCCTCCAGGCTATGTTTGGGGAGCACTATTTTAAAAAGCTTGAGTTTGTGCTCTGGGATTTTATTGAAAGGACAAAATAAAACCCAATTCTCTGGTTGGTAGCTTATTAGCTGCAGTCCAGGATCTAGGCCTGATGATTTATTAGGGAGCACTACGAAAATGCTGGAGACCTGCCATGGGTTTACAATGGAATGTAGAACCGTTGGAGCTACCTGCTGCACCCACATCCCTCCCTCTGGGTTCCATCTACCCAAGAAATAATATCAAACTTTGTGGTAAAAAGATGCTGGGGCTGCAGGGAAAGTAACATGGAGGAGGGCAACGTTCCAGAGGGCCAAATTAATTTCCCTAGGGATCCCCTGCTTGTAAAATCCCATAAACAAAATGTCACTTTTCATTCGCTGAGCCACTTTGATTGCTAACAGCAAACACATGCCTTACTTTGGCATAAAGCTCTGAGCCATCAAATTAAATAATGTTAGGTTGTTGGCGTGTTTTTTTTTTTCCCTAACAATCTGTCTCACACATTCCTTGGCTGCCTTTAAAAGTCACTTGTAAAGTTTCACACTTGCATGCTGCGAACAGCAGTGTTGGAAAGCTCAGTGTCTCCAAGGATCAATAAGCTTTGAGTCGTTGGGGTTCAAGCAGGGTGAAGCAAGTCCAGCAACTGACAACTGCCATCTCATGGTGACTGCAGGGAATGAAAAGGAAGGTTTCCAGATGATCTCTGATGGTTCAGTGGGAGCATCACCTGAAGGCCTGATAAAAGTATACAATGCTTACACTTGAAGGTGTCAGGGATTCTGTGAAAGAAATCACAGGTGAAATACCGTGAGGTCACTACTGTTGTAACAACAAAACTGGGTCCTAATATGCTCTGATATCAGAGTGCTCCTCAGCGTCAGCACCCAGCTGCCTTCAAAAGTGTGTAATAATGCCAGCTGAAACAGTGTATCAGTGGGGGTGGGTCGGGTTGGCAAAGCCCAAATCTGTACGAAAAACCTGGTTTAAAGAGGGAAAAGCACAAAATAGGCACCCTGCCAGGGTGTGTTGCTACAGTGGACAACTAATCAGGCAAAATAATTCTTAAAAAAAAAAAAAAAAAGAAGTGTTAGTGTACAAGGCACTGTTGGAAATCAGCAGTTTCTTGGAAGAGAACAGGATTTGAAGAATTTCCTCAGACTTAAAGAAAAATGTAAAAAAAAATCCTAATAATTTCAGAGGACTACTCAGAATAAGATGTTTATACTTAGGGCAACTTTAACCTCCATATCCTTCTGTGGATGTTATAGGAAATATATTCCTGATGCCTTCAGGCACAAATTTCCTCAGCATGCTATGCTCCAAAAAGAGGGTGAGATATCCTGGACTTCACTAAGGTTCCTTGTGGGAAGGGAACCAACCTGGAAATGCAGTGGTTTCATTTGGAGCAGAATCTTGATTCTAAAGAGTACTAGGAATAATTCTTAACTGATCAGAACTAAAATATAGCTTCACAATGACATGGGAAAGCCTGCACCTCTGCATCAGCTCAAACTGTGTCACCTTCCCTGTTTCCCGTGAAGAGCAGTGAGCTCTTCTGTGCAGCCTCTACCTGAGCAGCTGAGGCCATGGCTGAGTTCAGTTCAAACACAGCACCATCCACTCTGCTACATTAACTACACGGTGATCCAATTACCAGTGTTGTCTGCCACACAAATCCATTCATATTATAAACCTCATTGCCTGATATAGATCTGCAGTGTTCAAAAAGACACATGTACGGTTCATTTCATGTATTTTTAGTAGGTTTTCTTGTACCTTCTCAATTTAAAAGAAAAAAAAAGGTGATAATAGAAGTTGAACAGAAGTAGATGTTGGTATTATTATGTGGACACAAATTACATTGAGTGCTGATTCCAATATCTAGCACTAATTACTCCCACAACCTTATCTAGAAATAATTAGTGAACATCCTCCTGAGAATAGCAACCTTAATTCTTCTCTTTGCTACAATAAAATTGCTCAGGCTTTACACCAGTGTAACTATGCAAAGGATTACCACCATTGCCTACAGTTTTAAAACTCCTCTAGCCTGCTGAGTGAGCATAGCTTTTCAATGTAAGATATCCGGAACTGATTTCCTTGGGAATTACAGAGTGTAAAACCTGAAGACAGATACACACTTAGCAGTAAGCCCAAGATTACACGTTTGTACTGATAACAGAGAAGTAATAAAAAGAAGCAAACACTTAGCTTAAACTTTGAACATATGGAACAAGCACGCGTGGAGGGGAAACCTAATTATTTAGTGAAATGGCATTTTCAAAATAATAAGAATCTCCTTTTCCTGCCCTGATATTTTCCCCCTGCTACTTGTTTCTTTGGTTCATTTTCAGTCCACATCTGCTACTGGAGCAGCAGATAGACCTAGTCAATAAAGATTTCAGGGTCAGCCTGGCAAGCCAGGAAACCTAGGTCCTTTCTCTGCTGCAGCTGGCTGCTTCTGCAGGCAATTGGTCTTCCCCAGGGCTGAATAAAAGGAGCTGATTTTGCCAGCTTTCTTTAGCTTTATCTTAGAAATGTGCACTTACTAAGAAAATACACTCAAATACATAAAAAACCCAGCAAAACAACCCAATCTGAAAGGGAGATCTATGAAACTTCTGCCACTTCTGACCCTTGAGGCACTTATCTTCATATATTTTAAATGTCTCTGATGATTTCTGTGCCCATTTTTAGCACTCCCAGGAATTGCCAGAGTATTTAATACGAGGAACCACAAAGCTAAACCTATATCTAAAACGTAAGCTGCCATCTTCTCTTCTCACTCAGCTAAATGGCCTTTGGGAATCAATGCAGTCTCAGTTCTCACATAACAATGAGCTGTTCTGGTCTGGCATGAGAGAGAGAGGAGAACAGTGATGGTGCCTCCCCAGTCATTAGCTTGGTGGCTACTGCTGCTCCATGGAGCAGGGGAATCCTAGAATCTAACTTGTCCTTCACCTGTCTGCATTTGAACTCCACTCCCTGAATGCATGCTCTAACTACTAGCCTAAAACATATTTCAGCTGAGAGTTTTCTTGCCCATGTGCATCAAAGTAATCTTGATTTGCTTGAAAATACGGAGATGTTAATGAGTAGACAGGGATGGGGGGGGGTTTACATTAAACTGAAGAAAAAACATCTCAGCCTCGAATTTCACTTGACTGTTTTAGAAAGGTTGGCACCATCAATTTGCTAGTCTCAACAGTGAGCTCTGAAATCTGAACAGACTTTTTCTGGATTTCCATTCAAGCTGTGTGACAACCTTCTCTTGATTATACTCATTCACATTTGCATTTGAACATAGAAAATTTATACTATATCCTTTCCTAGCACATATCACAAATCCACAAATTTCTTTTTCTAGTGAGTCATATATCTACCTGTCTCAGAGCATCCTTCTCCAGGGCATGTGAAGACCTGACCTCTCTCCATTTTTCAGTAGGAGATGGTTTGCAGACGCTCATCAAATCAATTTGCTGTACCTGGGTCCAAACCTCCCAAATTATTAACCATTCTTAGGTAACCTTACTGTTAAACTTTGTCTTATCTTTCATTACAGCCAGGATATAAATTTAGCAAATGTAAAATTATAGGGTCTCTGACATCTAGATCGCCTCAGTCCTAGTAAGAGAAATGTAACAGATCTGGTTAAATCACGGGAGCATGCCTGGCCTCTTCCCTTCCTAGTTTTTCCTTCTTCTCCAAACTGCTAAGCACAATTTCACATCAACCTCAAAGGACATGGTAGCAAGAGAGGTCAAACAGGTTCTCTCAGTCAGAAAGAAACCAATAGACAGAAAAATGTGCACAGAATGGGCTCTTTTTGGCCAACCTTCTGCAGCTGAATAAATACCAGAGAACAAAACACAACTATACTGTGGGTGGGGAGGTAGATGGCAGACAGTTACCCTGCCATTTCTGGAATATATGCATTACACCAAGACATGTTTTTTAGGTATGAAGGAGCAAACTACAGTTTGTTCAACATTGTCAGTAAATATCTGGCAGTAAATCTAGGTCTAATTCATGGAAATAGAGCCAGCTGGGAGCTTTTTGAAGACATGTGTTGCATTTTCACTGCTATTTGTAGAATTGGGTTATTCAAGCAGATTTCTGAATCCAAACTTTGTGATTTCTTTCCCTCACTCATTATTCATACAACATTTCTTGACATTTCAAAATGAATAGGAGAAAACTTTTTGTCTCAATTTTGTTTTCAAATAGTAGAGTCAAAAAAAACCAACATAAAATGGTAGAAACAGGATGTTTTAGAGACACTTAAACAAGCATTTTATCTATTTGTTTCAAACTGAACATTTTAAAAATCTTTAGTCATGACAGGAAAATTATTTGAGGACTTGGAGGTTTTGAAATGGGAAAGCAATTTCCCCTCCTAGTTCCGGAGAGTCAATTGTTCAGAATACAGTAGCTATTTCATAATTTTCCATTCCACTCCTCCCACACCCAAACTCAAATACATAGACCCAGCTTCAAATCCTTAAACATTTATTTTGTACTACATATCTAATGTAAAAAGTATCTGGGAAAACAGTGTATTGACTTTACTTATCAAGCCAAATACAGAACATCACCAACGCCTTTAGCTGAGGTCCTCAGGTTGTCATTATACACCCAATTTAAATCACAGTACACTTTGCAGCCACACAAACTCTAGAACCATTGGCAGTCTAGATCTTTTCTTCTTTCCAGTCCCATCACATTTCTGATGCTGATTCTCCCCTTACCCCATGCCTGCCTCCCAAACAAGGGAAGGAAAGGCACAAAATATCCCCAAAAACGTGAAAAAAAAACCAAAAAGTGAAAACTCAGGAGCTCATCCCAGCAGACACCAGAACATGAGATTTTCTGCTGAATTGGCAGAAGTTTTCAGTCCCAAAAGCTCTAGTTAAACTCTAGAGAGAAATTTTTAACTCGCCTTTCTACTGTTTGACTTTCATTTCTCGGTAAGCTTCACCTGCACTTTGAGAACTAAACAAGAGCAATTAGCTTTTAGCCCAGTCTTTTATAGCTAATTGCCCTTAAGGCACCAACAAGAATTCCCAGGTGTCAGCTTTCTGTGGTGTTTATGCAACTCCCAGAAGAGAGCAAGAAAGATACTAAAATAGAAAATTCTTCAGCAGACATATACAGAAAAAGGAAGCTTAAAAAAGCAACAAGGCATGATCATTAATTTTCTATGTATATCATATTTACTCACTGAATTATACAACATGATAGCATATACAGCAGAAAAAGCTTCTTAAATGTAAGTATTAAAAAAAACTTCTCCAATTTCTTCAACCCTACAATGACCCTTAATTGGAACTTGAAATCCTCTAACCACCTTTAATTATATTTCTGATGCCCTTGAGGGTGTTTTGTTTTATTTATTTATTTTATCATTTTTTTTTCCCTCCCTTTACATTCATCTAAGAAGACTATGTGAGGGTTTTTTGTCTGAAGCAGAAGTCATCACACTGTATAGAAAACAATTTTCTGCTGCCTGGAAGGTGAAAGTTTCCTTTCAAATCACTGTAGGTGAACTCACCAATTAATGCCAGCAGGAGATGGCCACAGATGTGGTTTTTAACCCACATTTCCATCTGTTGGTTTGAGTTTTAGGTCCTTCAGTGGTTTCTCAGTGGAGGGCGGTGCTGGGTACTCTGCAACTTCCCAAAGAAGGAATAGCTGAACACTGAACTCACACTATGCTGCTGCTGTCACTCAATAACCTCCAGTTTATGCAAGGGCATGTCCCTTCCGAGCTTCTACCAAGAACAAAAGTCATATTTCCCAATTTGAAGCACTTCAAAATTCTGCAGAGCTAACAGATGCTGACTGAAACAGCATTTGTTTTTAGAAGATAAGCTGCTCTAGAAGTCCAAGAGATAACTTGGAAACTGCTGTTATTACAGAGATGGTCAAAGGTGTCAGACTTGTAAACAACACAAACATTAGGGCTTCCCACCATTATCCCATCAACTGCCTTAGAGCTTTCCTCACTGATCCTCATTACCATGGCAGTCCTCTTTCATTCTGCTATCAGCTTGGGAATCAGACTTTTCATCCTAGTAAAGTGTGGATGGTACTTGACCTACAGCAAGATGTCTTTGTAAAGGCAATCATGTTTGTCAATAGCTTCCACGGCTATATGCAGAGATGTCCAAACAGCACTTCTATGCTTCTATGACATAAAAACTTCTATTTCCATGGAGAAAAATGTAAGGAACAGAAATGTAACAAATGTAAGAAAAAAATGTAACAAAACCACATTGAGCATTTGTGACACTAGGTCTTTGTCTGTGCTCAGTAACTTGCTTCAGATTAATTAGCAATATTTGAGTGGTCCTGCTAAGCAGGTGGCAAACTAGAATGCATTGTTTTGCTTTGATGCCCATATTTCACAGTGCACTGTTAATGCCTTTTTATTTGTATTTATTTTTTTTGCTCCCTTGTTTTGTTTTATAAGTGTTCAGAGTACTGCACAGCATTATGGTACACTATCATTTTTCAAGCCATTAAATGTTAACTTCATTTTCTTGTGTGAATTATGCTTTGCTCTTTTAGTTTTGTAATGAAAAATAAGTACAGGTTATGCAAGCAATAACCCCTGTGTAAGCAGCAGCTATCTTTTTAAACGGTTTATTATGCCACAGTCTGGTACTCCATTAAATATAGATTACAGACTGTTGAATAAATGAATATCAACTAAGCAGCCCCATCCTTCTGTACATATCAATGCAAATAATGAATCGTGGCACCTCATGAAAATGTATAACCCAGAAGAGTGGGTCAAGAAGTAATTACACATTTGTCTTATCTCATGCTTCTTGCTCTCAAACCAGCGAAATATATTTGTGATGGTTAGGGGACACTGAGAAAGCTCTTGCAACCTGTTTTCCTAGAAGGTGAAAAGGTATTCTTTCTCATAGTTTTATGCATATGTGTTTAGATTTCCAGGTATGTTTCTTTGAAAAAGATGTTTCCATAGTTAAGGACCTAACTAAAAAATGTGGGTTCATATCCATATCTCAGCTCTTCCCCAGACTGCCTGTGTTACAAATAAGAGTAACTGAATGGCTGAGTTTTAGAAATGTAGATAATTATCAAAATTAATGGGGCAGTATGTGAATTTAATGTTACACTATACTATTGGGTACAAAATCTAAGTACTTGTTTACATAGTTATAAACATAGAAAACATACCACTTAGTAATGGACATCAAATCTGGATAGAAAATGTGACTGTGATACTCTTCAGAAACAGGAAATATTGAAACTGATATTGATTAGAGATAACTGAAACTAAAATTTGGAGACTGGAATTCAAATTAGGTTGCTCAAAGCCAAAGTAGACTAACATGTTGCATATGGAACAGATTAAGAACTGGAATGAACTAATCATTAGGTTATTAAAATAATACCACTAACGTGAGCTGTATAACAGGAAGTTATCTTTAGCAGCTCAGGAGGAATTATCTGCTGATCCCAGCTTGAATGAATGGACTACTCTAAGAAGGGACTATATCAGTGAAGGGAAAAAATAAGCCAAACGATTAACTTGCTTAAATATCTTGTGCCCATATTTTCCAAGGCAAGATTTTGGCTGCTGACAACCATCACAGTTCCCCTGATTCCAGTGTTGACACGCTTATTCACCCTGCTTGTGAATACATATTTAGAATCATAGAATCTCCTGAGTTGGCAGGGGTCCACAAGGATCATCAAGTCCAACTCCTGGCCCCACACAGAACCATCCCCAAGAGTCTCACCATGTGTCTGAGAGCATTGTCCAAAAGCTTCTTGAACTCTGTCAGGCTTCCCTGGGAAGCCTGTTCCAGTGCCAGACCACCCTCTGGTTGAAGAATCTTTTCCAAATATCCAGCTCAAACCTCTCCTGACAGAGCTTCATGCCATTCAGTCAGGTCCTATAGGTGATTATCAGGGAGAAGAGATCAGTGCCTGCCCCTTCACTTCCCCTCACGAGGAAGCAGATAATAATAATAATATCTGCTTGTTAAATGAATTTCATATTAATGATAAAAATCTATTAGTAGTCATATTCTTCCAGGAATTTCTAATGTTTCTGCCAGAAACCTGCAGGAAAATAAGTTCAGCCTTCTGTTTTGGGAACTGAAAAGATGCTTGATTTTTTTGGCTTGCAAGTACTTTTTTAATATTTTGTTAAAGGAAAAGTTACCAAACAGGTTTTTTGTTCGAAAAGACACCAAATTATCTTTTTGTTTAAAAAGACACTATTCATGCAAATAAGCCAGATAATTACCGCATACATGTTTCCTACCCTCCTCCTCCCAACCTGCTAAAGCAATAAACTCCAGGAGCCATAAAAACCATTAAAAGGTAACAGCTGTGCAGCACAAGTCATATTGTGACCCAGTTAAATAAGCACTGAGTACTTTTTAGAAGCAAACTTCCTCTGGAGTACCATCAATTGGATAGGAAGAAGGGGAGACCAATGCTTATTGGTAAATGAGATTGATATTTTTATGTTTCCTTGCAGCACCTGGACCTGTCTTGGTGACTAGTGAGAAAAAACCTCCAATTATTTTTTTCTGCCTGTGTCAAATCAGAGGTCCCACAAATTACTCAAAATTAAACAACACAAAAGCAAAGAATAGAAGAACAAAGTGGGAGAAAATAGAGCATAAGAGCAATTCTACTGTCCGCCTATCAACTATTCTCTGTTACACATGGAAGATATTATTAGATACAGTATTTTATGAAGTCACAAATATGGACTGGTAAAACCCCATGAGTTTTATGACAATGCATGGCTCCAAAACTGAGCCAGTGCTCTTATTCATTAAAAGAACACAAAGGAAGCTGATTTCAAATGTCCTCAAGATGAGCTCCAAGGTATACTTTCTAACCATTGTGGGCTCTTTTGTGAGACTGTGCCTTTCTTCTAGGGATTTCAAAATTCACTTAAAATTTGGGAAAAATTCCAGAGACAGAGAAAGGCAGAGAAATTGAAGCACAGAGAAGGAAAAAACAAGGTTACACAACACTCCAAGTCCATCATTTGTTTTTTTCACTCTACGTCGTTCCCATGTGGGAGCACAGACTAGTGTTCAAAACACTGAGCACTGTTCCTGGCCACGCACAACCAAGGAACACAAATCAACATCCACACACCCCATATTCAGTCCTATTTATATTATTTCCATTTTTTACTGACTATATGTATCTACAAATAAACACCATACACCAGCAAATATTATTATTCCTAATTTATAGGTATAAAAATGGGATGAGTTGAAAGTAAATTGTTTAGGTAGGATAATAGAGTGAGTCTGTAGAATGGAACGAAAAAACAGCAATCTACTGTTCACTCTTTCTTCACCTTTGAAGTAAGCACATGACATGTATATTGTAGGTACATTGAGAAACCTATACGTAATTACATTTGCACATGTGAAAATACATACATACTTATTTCTTAAGAATTGAAGAACTACTTCCTGTTCTTCAGAAATCCTACCTAAAGCTTGTTATTTTTCAATGATTTAAGGTTCTGTTTATATCAGGTACTTGCAGCTACACTTTCCTGGACACTCAGTGGTGCGATGTGTGTAACTGCAGACAGGACCTGTTCCCTGGTGATATAAAGAGACAGTACTGAAATTCGAAGTGAGTGGGGGAATGGCAGGAGAAAGATGGTGATTTTTTTTATCATAACTGATACTTCACTATTTCTATACAGCTTCTCAGGCCACTGTTGTAACATAGAACCTAGCACAAGGTTCTGATCAAGATAAGGTCTTCTTCCATAGAGATATATGGCCAATGAGATTGTATTTATATATTATAATTCTTTATGTTGTGTATCTAGATATGATAAAGTAAATCATAAACATGAGATTAAAAACAAAACCAAAGAACCTATCTAACAAACTAGTCTGTGGTTTTATTAGCTGAAAGGCAGGGGTGATTCTAAGAACATTTAAAAATCAAGAGTGCAATAATTATAATATATATTATAATATATAAAATGCAGTAAGCAGAAAATCTTCTAACAGTAAAGAAGAAATGTGAAAAGTAATAGCTTAATCAATAACACCTCAGTCCTGGAATATGGTTAGTGTGTCTTACGTGAAATATCAATAATTTTTTATAGGAGGAGAGGATGTCTTTAGTGTTCAAAAGATATGCAGAAGACTCACATAATGAATTATATACTAGTTTTATAGAGTAGCTCTCAGAGAGCGTAGCTTAGCTGCAGCTGGATCCAATCTTAGCCTTACACTTTGTCAACTGTTTAAGTACAGCTTTGTCCCACAGGATGAAAGATGGAAAACTGGGTATATTTATTTCAAATTAATTATTTATTATGACAAATGATCAGACAAAATATCTTAATCAGAATTATTTACTACACAATATAAAAGCTAAAACTACTAGTAATGTATAGTATAGTATAGTGCACTATATCCAATCATTTATATCAAAGCAATTCTATCAAAGTAATTATATTAAAGCTAGCAAAAAGAAACAATCATTAATTAGAGATAAATCAATGTAACTCACCATACCAACATTTTGGGCAGATCTCTGTCTCTCAGCCTCATGGTGTATCCTCGAAGGGGCATCCCAACTTCAAGGTAGAAACTCCACATGCTCCAAGAAGAGGTATATTAGAAGAATCTGATCGCATTAAAGTGAACTGGGCTTTTATGGTATAAAGTGGTCTGACTGTCAGTCACATGTCTCCAGGTCAGCTTAGCAGCTTCTCTACCAAATCTTTGCCTCACAGCCTAGGATGCCTACTAAGTAGGACGTTGATTTGGGATTGATGAGCCAGACTTGTTTTAGCATAATTCAATACCAAAAGCAACACCCTCTCAGCCCAGTGATTTGCAAACAGGGCATTGTCTTATTGAGTTACGTGACCACATGCCACAGTGAGGAGCCCCACTACAGCAGGCATATACTATGCAATCTATATGCTCCAAATCATCCCCTTGATAAAAGGTATAAATGGTGGTAGTCACTACAGCCTAGTCAGTCTGTCCCCATTGCCTTTCGAAATCAGTGAGAGGGAAGTGTCTAAATAACACTGTAGATCTGAGCCAAAGCTATTTTGGGTTGGGCCAGATATTTCCTAATGTCCCTCTGAAGACAAACCACATCAGTACTTACAAATTAGGCTGATCATAACACATGCAACATAACGAGTATTTCACGTCTAATTTTCAGATCCATATTTCAGAATATATTTCAGACGTTCCGTACTTACATGGCTGTAGTGCCCAAAGGCACAAATCATCCTTTAAGCTCTATTGTGCTACGAGTTATTCAAACACTCAGAGGGCCTTTTCCCACACAGCTTATGAGCCTACAGTACAAGCACTGTGCACAGGCTGGAAAATATGGTTACAATCACATACATAAAGATTGATATATTGATACTTCTTGTTTTATATAAATGATGGAAAAATAAATGTAACTGCCAATAAACTGAATCTGCTATTCATCAAGTTCTCTCATTTGTTTCCTGATTTTATAACAGAGGGGACACTGGAGGAGAGATTGGCAATAAAAACAACCATCATAGTCACTTTCTGCATCAGCTGAGGAAGCTCTCTGATATATATACCAGGCAGTATATCACATGTCAATAAAATAAGGGCATGTAATGCAAAATATAAGAAATACCCTGTTTAACTAAGACTGCTAAACAGGTCCTAATTTTTAGCTGTCTTCTACAGCTTTGGAGCATTCTTAAGAAATCAGTTCTATACAATATTCTGCTAATAATACATACCCTCCTCCATTTTCAATCTCATTCATATGCCTGAACGTTCACAAAGCATTTAATAAAAATACTCTCATGTTGCAAAAGCTGAAAAGACTCTTCTTTTAACAAAGACCTGTAATGCCAGAACTGTAATGAAGTTACATGGCGTGACTTGATATCCCAGCACTGAGCAAGCTGTGGTAGCTAACATGCATATCATATACTTGATCTAGAAATAATTTCACTGACCTTAATTTGTCCTTACTGAAATCTGAAAGAAGTTTTCTTAAATTTTGTTTGCCACATGTAACATCATTTCCAAGAATGGTTATTTGTAAGGTCTTAAAGAACACCTTTGTCTGTCTCAAACGCTGTCAAAGCCGCAGAAGAAACTTTCTGTAAGATAAGTCCCCACAGTGCCAACTTGAGATAAGCATAGAAGGAAGAAATTTGAGACAGAGAGGTGCTAATTCCAGGCCTGACAAGGTAAGATTTGGTTAACACATTCTGGTTAACACATCTGGACAAAAATTCTGACTGTGGTAAACTGTGGGAAAGGAAGCAATTGCTCATACACCACTCATACTCCCAAGTTATGGGAGTGGCATCTGAGACCACCTCGTGGCTACCCAGAATTCAGACTGTCTAAAGGTGGTACCTTAGGAAGAATGACTCTAGGACTACCTCCACTAAGAAGCCCAGGGTGAAGAAGAATGCCACTGAATTCACAGGTGGTGGGTTTCTTCTGCTTGATCTGTCTCCCTTCCCCACCCCTCCTCTCTTTCCTCTTTTCTATCTCTTTCTCTCTCTACCTCACATTTATGGTTAAATAAAATCTGTACTGTTGACTTAGGCATATGGGCTCATTTGCACCTTAATTTGGGCAGAGGCATCTCTCACCAATCAGATTTTAACACTCTTGCAGCTCAGTGGCTGGGCTGGCTACCCACAACAACTTGATGGATCTCCTCAGCTACCATCCAGGCTCTGAAATTCAGGCACTCCTTTTTGGAACAAACAGGCTGCATCCTATGTTAAAGAAGGCAGAGGGAAAAGCAATGCCATCACCAGACAGAGAGCAGCAGCAGAGCAAGGCAGGAATGCTACTGCTTCAGCTCTGACAATAAGACAATTTATATTGACTCTCATAGTTTCCTTTTCACTGCAAGTCCAAAAGCAGGCAGGACTCCTACTATGTCTCTACTCAGACACATGTGGATACCAAATTGCTTTCCTGTAGCTGTCCAGCAGCAGTTCCAGGGTTCCTTTAAATAATATATGACAGTTTGGGTGACTATGAGCCTAAAAGATGAAACCCTGATTAATGCAAAAATTCTACTGCTCAGTTGTTAAAAAAAAAAAAAAAAAAAAAAAAAAAAGGAAAACAGAAACAAACTCTCAAAAGAATCTTCCAAAAAGATAGGCCAAAGCTGCTGATAATTTGGCATGGTGAGATGGGAGAAGAATAGTCTAATTATGAATTGGGTGGTATTTGAATCAGTGAACCCAGAAAATATTTTGTTTTGCATGAAGGGGAAAGCTGGGAACTTTGAAGAAATTTGGTCTTTGTTCTGAGTATTACATGATTAATTAGGGATAAGACATATTTCAAAATGCTTCTTCATTTATTTGTAATTCCCATGAGTTTATTATTTTAATTTGGTTCTATGAGCATAGTTTAGCCTGGTAAAAAAGAACTAAATTCCTTTATATACATGAGTTTCTCTCTTTCTGCTAGGGTCTCTATTTGTGCAGTTTGCTCTGGAGGTTTTTTGACAGGGGAGAAGGAGTAAAGATGAAATATATTTTTCTGATTTATCTCTGTTCCATAAATGACATATTGACAGCCTTGTCTAAAATGTACAAATAGGGTGAATTTTTTAATCTATAATATGTATTTCTCTGTTGATTTTTCTTATTATACACTGGAGTGTTTTTCTATAATCTTTCCAGCTTTCTAAGATTCCATTTAGATAGTACAACATAAGCAAAATTTTGCTGCTATTCTAGGATTTGAAGTCAGTAAGAATTTTTATATCTAAGGTGTCATGTAAATAATATGTTTGTTTACAATTCATAACTTCTGAATATTCCTGTAACTAATATTTTTAAATGTTAGATAATTTTAAAATATTCTAATGAGTGTTTACAAAGAACTGTGTTTCATTGTGTGTCTAGCCATGTTATTTTCCTATACTGCATGACAGCTCAGTGTTTTAATATTCCATGCAGAAATAATCAATTTAAAAGAAAAATAATTACACATGAACTGTTTACATAATTTTAAACTAATTAAACCACAACTATTATTAAATGATTCCTGCATTATGTAATTCTATTGTTCAGGTAATATTTTGTTATCATAAAATACATTTCTCAATATATACAATTTAAATCTTTGAGAAGATACTGTGAGGATGAATATCACTAATTTGTAATTAAAAGGGAAAGTTAAGAAATTTAGGCCAACATTTAATGGTGAGTGAGTACTTATTGCAAGACAACATTCCTAGATTTCTAGAGACCCTTGGACTGAGCTTTAAAGATCTTGAAAATAGAAAAAAGGAACCGTGAGTACTGCAGTTTGACCTGCACATGTATTCTATGCTAACATTAGGAGATTATGGGCTAACTATAGAGATTTTCTAGACCCTTCATTAGAAAGTTTTAAATTAGGACATTATAACTGAACAACATACCACTGTAGGATATCTTATGCTGGATATCTAATGGATGACTCCCTAAATTGAACAAAAATAACTTTTTTCATTTGAAAAGACTAGTTTTGGAAAGACAATAATCTCTAAGTCTGCTAGAAATATATCAGAAAAGACTTTCACAGCCATAGCAAACTGAAAAAATTGTTAAAGCTGGAATTTTGGATTGATAAAAAAAGCTCCATCTAGTCAAGCAAGCAGTTGTGATTGTGATTAGGAAAGTATTTTATTGGAGGTACCTAAAACTGCCATAATTGCCAACATATTTTTTGTTTGTTTTTTTTTCTCCTTATTTTTTCCCTTTTTTTTTTTTTTAGTTTTTTTTTCTTCTTTTCTTAGGACATTCAGCCATTTTCTTTAAGAAATCTCTCATATGTCCTAATTTCCAGCGGAAAATGCACAAGAACATGTGAGACTGAGAGCTATTTAATCAGTTCTTAATCTCCCTGATTTATCTCTCTTCCAGGATAGTTTTCAGTGTCCCCCAAAATCTTTCATGTAACTAAGAGCCAATACCTAGGTCTCCAGCAGTGAGCTAAAGGGAAATGTGCTTCAAAGTTTTCTTTGTCCCATCAAACACCACCTGCAGTTTGCTGTAGATTTCCCTCTCCTGGTTGGTCCTTCCTGAAACATGCTGAGGTAGAGACATAGTGCTAGACTTCAGGCTCTGACCACCATTTCCCAAAGTAACACCTTTACACTTCTATTTTTGTTGTCTCCTACATTTAGTGTCTCCCAACACTATCTTGTGAAGGAAGGCCTTCCCTTCTCAGAGACCTTGCTAAAGCCCTTTTAGGAATCAGTCAAAAAGTCCTGGCCAGCTCATATCCTGACCATGCAACTGATCTGAAGGTTTCACCTGCTCATCCAACATCGTTTCTGTGCCCCTCCATGCCACCCATCATTTTGGCTTCTTTTCTGTTTCTCTAGTTGCATCTTATGCACATCTCTGGATTTAACACTCATGTTTTAATTAAGAAGGGCTCTGCTATCATCATTCTGGGTAAAATAATTCCCATGACCTTTTCTTTGGGACCACATGGCCACCCACTGCTCCCTATGTCCTTTGCAGGCTCCAAAGCCCTGAATTTCTTCTTTTATTTTCTCCCAAACAAGAGACTTGCAGGCCCACAAGTACCTGGCAAGAAACAGCGCTCACTCCCTGGACGATCATCACAGAAGAAGTGGAGGAATTGCTCCCAGGTGACTTGAATGACCACAGTGGACTATTAGTGCATTAAGCAACACAATTCTTAGGTAAATAACACATCTCCTTCCCTCATTCTCATGCTGCTCACTAAACACCAGGATAAAGTCAATGAGTACTCTGACATGAGTAGCAGATGGGGCTTCTTGCACCTAACCTCTGTCATGGCTATATCCATATCCAGATATCACTTACATATAACAGCACAAAAACATTTTATTGCACTGAGAGGAATGGGAAGCTCATAGTTTTCTGTCTTCATCTTTTTTTTTCTTTTGTTTTGTCTACTACTACTCACAGAAAAAAAAAACTTGTATACATGCCATGCCTATCCAGCTATCTCACCAATAAATCACAAACTCACCACGTGGTTCCAGTTTGGGAAGAAAACTAACCCAAATTACAACTCCACTCACACTCACCCTAGTCTATCCCCTTGTCCACTTCCAGCAACTGAGAGAGGACATGGATCTGTCAAGGATTTCTGGAGATCAACATTTGGCTGCACACAAGAGGAAGATCTACAAGACAGAAATTGCCACAGCCCTGACATCACCTTTATCTGCACCAGAGCCTTGAAAAAGCACAGGCCTTTCACAGGCAGCCAACACGCTGGGAGTACAGAGCAACAAACTCTCCTAATAGGAATGGGAAATTTTACTTTGAAGCAACAATTTTACCATCCTTGCTACCCTCTCCCACCAGGGACAACAGCAAACAACCTCGCTGCTGCATCCAACCTTTGGATTTTCACTTGGTCTTTAGCAAAAGTTAAAGAAGCAATGGAAAATTTAGCAGTGTCTGTGTGAATCCAAATGGAAAGTCTATCCATACTTTACAGAGCTGGCAGATTAAGCTCATTTTAATTCTTAAAGCTCTTGCTATCTCCTTACATAAGTGTCATTTCTTGTGTGAAGGCAGAGACCAATATTAAGATCCTCAGCTGAAATAATCCTTATAGCTCTGCAGCTTAAGATAAAACTGACATCTTCTATCAGGTATTATTCTTCAGGACATAAACTTGGGGTCAAGAAGGCATTCCTTCCCACATGATAACATTGCAAATTCGGTTCCTATTGGTTTTTTTTTCTTTTCCCTGATCAATCCTAGCATTATAGTGCTAGATTTGGCACAACAGCTTTGTACAAAAGAATTTCTGGGCTTGATTCTTGAAATCAAATAAAAACATTTTCTTGACCTCCTCCCCTACATTAGGAAACACTCATCCTCCAACCTGGACATCATTCTTTGCAAACAGATGAATGAGGGCAAAATCCTTCCATTGGCCAATCTACTGTAGCTGCTTTCTGCGCAGACCATCAAGTCACCTGACACAGTTCCACAGGGCATGGAAAGGTAAGGGACAAAGAGCAGCTACACTGCATTTAACTTTGTATTCAAGAAATGCAACTATGTGCAAAAAGCCATAAAAAGATACATTAATTGCTGCTTCTTTTAATGTTTGGCTTACCCAGAGCAAAAAAACTCTGGGGGTTTTTATTGGTTGAAAATATACTCTCTCATTCTCTATAAATATATTAGATGTAGACAGCCATTTTTTGTCTTTGAACAGAATTAGCCAGTGCTAATTGTAGGGAAGTGTTTTAGACCAAAACTAAATAATTCTGGTGTCTTCAGTGAAACATTTCATTGTCCATGTGGACAAATGTGGTTTAAACTCTCTTTCACCTTTAACTACCTTTTATTTTAAAAAAATTGAAATCAAATTAGAGTGAAGAAACCTCCCCACCGAGATAAAATTGTAACAAATCCTTTGGAGACTGTTGAAGCAAAAAACCAGTGGGTCACACAACTCTTGTCAAACCTGACCTGGGAATGGAAGGACAGATTCCCTGCAGGCATCTATCAGCATGGTTCAGCAGAGCTGTTATTTACATCAATTAAAAATGGATCTGAAATTTCTTGAAGGGATAATAATCTCTGCAAATATATTTTTTTGTATTTCTCATTTTCATGAAAGAACCTAATTATTACACTCTGCTAGATGTAGCAAGGCAGACAGATGTGACCCCAAATTCTAGATGCATGAAAGCTGCATTCAATTTTTAGGTATGATTTATGCTCCTCTTATCAGTAGCTTTGTCAAGGTGGCTATTTATGCACAAATTTAAAAAGTGGTAGGACTTAGGCCGTAAGTGAGCTTTGAATATCAAAGAGTATTTTCCTCATGGATTCACCTTGGTTTTGTTTCAGGTATACCCTTCTGAACTTTCCCTTTTAGTTTCAATGTGAAACATAAGAAGTGTGGTTTCAGTCCTTCATAATTCTGAGAAACTTCTCTTATTGAAAGTGTTTTAAATTAAATGAAAAAACTTAAAATTAATTTGATACAATTAAGAACACAATTTAATTATGCACGAAAGTAATGAATGAACATTTGTCACAGTTGTCACCAGGGAAATATTTTTTTCTTTTCTCAAATATTCACAACTATGTATATATGGGAGGTAGTAAAACTGAGGGAAAACTCGGTGGGTGTCTGATTAGAGATAGGAAGGACTGAATGATTTTTCTTGGCTTTGAAAGAAAGAATGATGCTTAAAAAACTGAAGTTTATGTTGGCTAAAACAGAAAAAGAGGAATAGAAATACTATCTGTAAAAGAAAAAGACTTTCCTATCTATATATAACACTACTAAGCTCTTGAAAAAAAAGAAGAAAAAAAAAAAACAAAAAAAAAAAACCTACAGAATGCCATGCAATTCAAGTTTCAATGAGTAGACTGAAATGAAGCTAAAATACAGAGGCCTTGGTAGCTATATGACACACTGTAATAAAGGCAGCTCCACTAGCACAGTAAATGTCAGATGCCAAAACTATGGTACCAGAATTCCAAAATGTTACCCTTAGAAAAGTATGGGAGCTTTGAAGGCTATTTACCTGAATGTTCCCAGTACCTTGTAAGTCTGGATTCTTAACTGGAATAGGGAAGAATAAAAATGATACTTTCTATCCATCTTCCTCAGTTATTTCTGTAATACTACCAAACTTCTTTTTTTTTTTTTTTTTCTCATGCAGTGGTGAGCAGACAGTGAAGTTTAAAAAAAGGCAATTCAAACAAAGGGACACTAAACATATTTGGAGGCTAAAATTATTTAAAGGTATTAGGAATTATTCAAATTAGGGCTTGGCATCCAAACATCTTTCAAAATCTTGCCTAAGTGACCAGCCTTGGGTCATACAGAGACAGTAGCAAGACAGAAACTTATACCAGGTCAAAGTCATCTGTTTTGCCTTCAGAACATTTCCCACCTGACTTAGTCCTGGAAGCTTGTAGCCTCCTGGAGCTCCAATATCAAACAAAGAGTGGAAGTATTTTTTGAAGTATTAGCAATACCAAATTTTCACATAAGTATCCAGATTTCTGGATTCCATGTTGCTAAAGCACAGAAATGGCTGTAATGAATCAAGGCTTTATTTTTTCTTTTCTTTTTCTCTTCTTGAAGCAAGAGTGGTTTTATTTCATAGAGGAAAAGAGGTGAACATGGGTCTGAAATGAGTAAGGAGTTTTAAGAGGGCTGGTGTGACCAATTCCCATATTTTAAGCTGCCATGTTGTGCTACCAAATGTGGGATCATGTCAGCTCATGTCAGTCAAGCTGTGTGGCGATGTGTAAAGCAACGTGATGGGTTGCCAGCCAGCTGTCCCTAATGCGTGACGGGCTGAGAGCTGGCAAACCAAAACAACATTACAGGAAGTTTTAAAGGACAACCACAGTGATTAGTGTGAAGACTTGAGGCAAATAAATAACTATTTACTGATGAGGGATGGAGCATGACAAGCTCTTACCCTGGTTGCCTGGCAGAGTCAGGGAAAATAGATAAACCTTGCTGGGTTAGCAAGGGGCACTCAAATCTCAGCTCCGGGGCTCAGGAGAGTGCAAGGATGGTTTTCTAGCAGGACCCACAGCCAAAATGGGGACAGCTGGAGTAAGAACAGAGTGGGTAGAAAAGGCAGTAGTCGGCACATTGTTAGCTCCATTAATGCTAAAATTACAAGGTGCCTAGATGGGGAACAAAATATCTACTTGTTAAACATAGATTTAATTAGCTGTCTCACTCAGAAGGAAAAAGCACATGAGAGAAGACAGCACTTAAAAACATCCCCTGGAAACCCACTCTTTAGCTAATCTGAAAATAATAAATTATGCTCTGTTTGCTTCTTTAATCAGCCAGCATTACTGAATCCATTTTTTTTCATTATGGCTCTTTTAAAAATTTGCTTTCCTCAAAACACCTCACGAAATGCTGTGACAAATCTCTAAAATTCTGGACTTTCATTTGCATGATTCAGTCATAAGGTAATATAGATGGATGCTTGGAAGCCTCTGGTGCTTTCATATTTTAAGACAGTTTAAAAATTTTTAATGCATGTAGTCTTGTCAGCTTCAAATGACTTTGTGAGAGTCTGGATGTTAGGGTGTTAAAGAAAAGTTTGAAGACTTAACTAAAGAAGAAAAGTTTCAGAATGAGAAAACTTACACATCAGTATCTCTTTTGAAATGTGTGTCTAATTCACCGTTTTAAGAACCTATTGTTGAACATGTTTATTATATAACTGTTGTAGGGTTTAAAAACTACCAAATAGAGGGGAAAAATATGGAAAGATAAAGCTAGCATTATGTGGTAAACTTCTGTTTTTGGAATACTACCACATTTTTTAGTGGAACTAAAAATGGTGGTTTATAAAAGTGGTTATACAATAGAGTGATGACTGATGTGTGCTAGAGGAAAGCAGCTGTGCTCAGATGGACTGTTATCAGTTTGTCATTACTTTAAAACAAAGAACTATATTTATGCAGAGTGTTGTAGAACAACAGGACAGATTGCTTTGAAGGAACAGACAAATCTGACCACTCGATACTTTCTCCTGCTGCTCAGATATGATTCATCTCCTTTGTGGGGTCTCTGGATATTAGTGTTGGGTGCCCCTGAGGGGACTTCTGTCCGGCTACACTGAAGGGATGCCAAATGAGTTCAAATTATTCAACATCTCTCAGTAAGAACATGCTCAGACAAGGCTTCTAAGATGGTTGAAATCCAAACCGAACAGTAGCTCCATAAAGGATGTGAGAAGAAAAATGCTGCACAGAGAAGTGTATAGAGCTGCACAAAAATTGTGTGGGGAAAAAACTTTTACAGAAAATATGTCCTCAGTATGGTTGTTTTCATCAACGTTACCTTCTAAATCTATTACCATCCCTGAAAAATGCATTTGCTTCATAGAGATATACACAAGAAGAGTCAGGACCTCATACATGAGCACAATAAAATACACTTAAGTCACAGTAGAAACTTACCTTGCTTTGGCAGAAACCTTTTATAAAGCCCCACAGTTCACAATCAAATTAGGCCACAGTTTTTAGAAAGACCTGTGATAACTTGCATCCTTTGATACTTCCCAGAGATTTACCTCTACTCTACTGGTACCTTACCTGTACTGTCATGAGAAAAAAAAAGAAGTGGTCTATTTTATTTGATCTTACTTGACTTTTTTTTTATGCTCCAGCATTCAGGTACCTCATCATTATCTGCTAGATCAAAGGACCCTCCAGTGTCAGTACAGATTTCCCTCAGTTAGGATTAAAGCTCATGGAACACAGACACCTATAATACTCTTCAGTACCAGCCAGTTCTAGTGTATCATAGTTTAATTTTCTCAGGATAATTGTTAAATCATTACTCACCTCAATAAAAAAAAAAAAAAAAAAAAGAAAAAAAAAGGCCCTACCTTTCCCTTCTAGGAGATTGACAAAAATCTAAGACAATTTAAGTAGTTAATAAATAACAGTCCTTCACTATCTGTGCAGTTCTTTTACTTATGCTGTGTTATACATTTCATCTCCTCTCAGGATAAGCCCTCAGAAAAAGTACCAATTCACCCTCCTCTGAACCTAAACTGACTGTGACTGGAACAGCTTTCCTGCCTGAATTCATTATACATGATCTAGTCTCCTAATTGAAATAATGAAGGCTTTTTCCTGTCTTCTACTTTGTCTGAAACCTTTCAATATTAGCCATGCAATTACCAGACCCTCAGTCACATATCTCTCAGACACCTTTACTAGGGGGGAATGGAAAGCCTGATTCATCCACCACTATTTGCAGCCAAAGCTTTGACTCCCATTAGTGTCAGGGCAAGCACAGAGAGGGAGTTTAGGAGATGGGTTTTGTATTGTAACCGTATTCCTCCTGTGTGACCTTGGTCAAGCACCTTTCCCTTTTCATATTTCAATTTTCCTTGCTGAAAACAGTGATAATGATAAGTCACTTTCCGAATGACTTGAAATGTACTCATCATTATGTTCTCAAAGAGTGAGAGGTTCCTCTGAGTATTACCAGTATCAGCTGCTGGTCATCTCTGGATGACAATCTCTGGTCAGCTCTTCAGGTCTAATGACTAGTCTTTCTTCTTCACGTCTTCTACATTCCTCTCTATAATGTAGAATATTTTTAATACCTTCATACAGAAGCTGCTAAGCCTTTCCCATCTTGCTCTTCTGCGCAATCTTTCTCTATACAGTGGCTGACTTTGTCATATCCTCTTAGAGATAGGATGAATAATGGTATGTCTACACTTGCCAGTGGTGCAGTCCTACAGTAACAAAAGTCAAGGGCAACTGAAGAACCAGAATGCATATGAGGGAAAAGGTGGGAGTTAATGCAGACTAGGCCTTCTCTTATCCTGTAGCCTAACACCCATCTGCAGCTGGACGCTAAATCATAGAACTGTAGAGTCATAGAATGGCTTGATTTGGAAAGGATTTTAAAGCTAATCTAGTTCCAGGCCTCCTGCCATGAGCAGGGGTGCCACCAACGAGATCAGGTTGCTCAGGTTTAGTTTCATCCAATAGGAAGTAAGTTTCTATGATTCTTTGAGACTGCCCTATGGGATAAAACAAAGTACAGTTAGTGAGGAAAACTGGGAGGATCAGAAGTGCCCTGACAATAGGAAATAAAATGCTTGTGTAGATAGAGCCTCAAATAATTATCAAATAATGCTCGCAAGGTGGAATCATTCAATATTGTAACTGTATTTTCTGCTTTCAGATCCCAATTTAACATGCTGATGTTTTCAGAAAAATAGTCATAACAATTTCAAGATCTCCTTTCTGAAATGTAAAAGGACATTTATAGCCCATTAATGTACATGTAGCTAAAGTAATTCACTTTGTGGATATAGGGTTTTTCATTTATCTTTAGTAAATTCCACCAGTATCTTTTGTTGCCCAGGAACTAAGTGAGATATATCTGCAATCTTCCTTGTTACCTTTTCATTAAAATGGATTTTCATGAATAAATTTGTGTCAGTTTTGATATATCTTTATTTATCTCTTTCCTGTACAACCTAAGAAAATGGCAAACTCAAGACTTTAGTATGGATCTTTGTGGCAATCCATGAGATAACCTATTCAGTGTGAAAACTTACTTTTTTGTGCCTTCATTCTTCCTCATATTTTAATCAGTTGTTAAGGTATGACAACACTTTTTACTCCTTTTTATTCCATATTTATTAGTTTTCTTTCACTAAAAATTCATTTCATTTTAACCCTTTACACTCACATGGATTACTCATTCATATGCTCTCTTTGAAAAACTTCAGTAAGTTTTGAGCATTTCACAGAAAAGCTTCCGCCACAAAAATTGCTTTCATTCCTTATTCTTTACCACTTTCGTTATGTTAATCAACATTTCTAATAATTTTATAGTTCGCTACAGTTTCTACCACTTAGTGCAGAATTAGAGAATTATTTGTTGGTAATTTCCTGGAGCCATTTTTAAATGTAGACACCATTTTCCACTTCCCATTACTTTTAGGTCATTTTAATGAGTGCTTACAAACCATAGATAAGTTCATAAATGTCACGAGAAAAGAACTTTATCTTTGCAATCATTAGGGTCTAACTATTGTAAAACATCTTCAGATGACAAGTTTTAATAAAAGTCCTCCAACTTTTTTAAACTTTAAATAGTAACTCCTTTAACCAATTATTTTGCATTGCAAACAACAATGCAAAAAAAAAATCATTTAGCTACTCAGATGTAGCCTCAGACTTTTTGATACTTTGTTTAAACTTTGAAAATTTACTGGATTGTCCCGGGCTGTGATAAATACTTCTGCTTCTGGTTTGTTTGGGAAGTTCTTTCATATTTCTTCTATTATTTTAGAATTACAAAATCCTTGAAGTTCTTAAGCACTTTTTGTAAATCTCTTATCAATTTGATCTTTACCTCAATACAGTTCATTCTCTTTTCAGGATGAATGACTGCAGGTAGAAATGAATGAACATTCTCTGGACAATTTTTGAAACTTAAATTAATGTTTATCATTTAGAAATCAATTTAGTCACACTTAAACAGCATCCTTTACTCTAATGCCATTCATTCAAGCTAGTCTTCAGAACAATAAGCTCAAGTAATATTTGTTTGCATCTAGAATATCCTCATTCAGCACCAAAGAAGGATAAATCACAGTGGTCTTCTGCATGAGAAGGAAGAGAGTATCTGCGAAAATATTCACCCTGAGAAGGGTGAAAAATACATGATGTCCCATCACCTTTACATCATATGAAGTCTATGGAATTACACAGGGATAAAAGTAGCTGTAAATAAAGAAAGACTCAACACCATTATGTAGAAATTATTTTGAAGAACTTATCAGACACTGCATACTTGTCTTTACTCCTAATAGCATTTAAGAAAAAAAATAGTATCATTACAGATGGTCTACATTCTGCATATGATTGGGTTATTTCATGGAGTTAATTTCCAGCTTTTAAACATAAAGACATTTTTTTAATTTGCATTTTTTCAAATAAGTTTCACTTCCTTCATATGTAGGCTTTCTGGTTAAGTCCCCTTCAGCATAATGTACTTTATTATGTTATAGCAAAAATAATGTTGGAGAAAAGCTGAATATTTCAAAATATTCTGATGTCTTCACTAAGCCTTATAAATATTCCTCCTGATATTACCCAGAGAAGGGTTAAAAGCAGCATAGAAACTCTCTTACCTTCCTATTATCCCAGGAAGATCCCACGACTGTCACATACCTTTGCGGGAAATCAGCCTTGGTGTTCAGCTAACCCTGATAAAGAGACAGAATGAACAAAAAGTGAATAAACTAAGACTACTCTAATGAGAAATTTCCTGACAAAGAGACTTAGCAAGGTATGGAAATTTGTCAAAGGAATATAAGAAAATGTACATGAATATATAAGTAAGATATGGAATCTTAATTCAAAGCTGTTGGGTTGAATTTCAGCTTTGACCCTGTCTTTATATATAGCCCATGTGAAGTCTCTGAGGGCTTGACATTCAGCAACAAGGCTCCCACTGATTTCAATAATGTGAGCCCCATTAGCTGCACATATGTCTCCTATTATTTCCTAAAAAAAGAGGAAATAATAGGAAAGAAACACGCTAGAAATTATACAATCCATTTGGTGATCTAACCCAATACACTTGATCAGTTTAAAAACTCCAAAATACATTCAAGTTTTCCAAATGTTTTTCTACCAACATATTTTAATGTTCTTTCAGTTGGACATAATCTCTCCTCTTCTGCCTGTACAGGACTTTAGGGAGAGTTGTGTGAGCCACACTAAACATCTGAAGAATTTTCCAAAATCTTGGGTCCTCATGTCTAAAAGATGTCTTGGAAATATTCACCTTTCCATCAATAGGATTCTATGGACTTTCTAAAACACAGCCTCCTCTCAAATCGCTTAGTTGAAAAATAAAATACTCAAAATATCCTGTCAGTTTGAACAATCTTGTCCACAAAGTCTTTCAAAGGTTGAATTTTCCTAGGGCTGCTGACAGAGCAATATCTCTCTATTATAAGCTCCCCATGGTAGGTAATGGAGTACCAAACAGCGAGCAAGCCACCACTTCTTAATCAGTTCTGATTAAAGGGTCAGTGAAGTTCTGATTCCTCATGACCCTTTAGGCCAAAAATCATAGCCTTAATCACAGTTGGAGGCCAGCCAAGGTCTCTCATGATGCTTCAAGACACAGCATTTTAATCATGAAATTGCAGTGATGCTTCATTTTAAAAGAGAGACTAAGAGAGAGAGGAAGGAAAAAAAGCCCTTATAACACTGTTAACTGACCTTAATCTAATGTGATGTGCAATACTCTCAGCGTGTAACTGTGGCAGAGACACAGTATAAGTGTAAAAAAAACCCTTCTTAAAATTAAATTAAATTTGAAATAACAGATTAGATTATTCCCAATGTCCTCAAACAAACTTCTGTGTATTGAAATTTGTCTTGAGATTTCCACGTGCATTAGTGGCTTACTACATGACAACCATACTGCCCCTTGCATACACCTCATAAAAGCTGCTTAAATTCAAGATCACATCTTCATTATTACTCAAAAAAACCTCTCCTGCTTGCAAAAGATGAGCACATTCTATCAGGTTGGAAAAAAATACCCATTTGGTGGTTCTGATGTCCATTCTGATGGACCATTTTTTTCCTCTTTCTTTTAAATAACAACCTCTCATTCTATAAAAAGCCCCTCAAAATTGCATTTTTGGCTCCAAGCACTTTACAGAAGGCTGTATCTGTTATACTGGACATAGAACTGAAATAACAAATTTAAAGATCTGAAAATTGTACAATTATACTAGTGCAATTTAGTGGACAAAACTTTGGCAGGTGCAATCAGGAATTTTGGATTCTGTTCTTCTCTCATGAAGTCCTTTATGTCCTTTTCTCTCTTAAATGCCCTCTCACCTTACATTTCCTGTGCCTATTTCAGCTGTAGTTTCTTCTGGCAAAGCTTTTGGGTTTGTAACACATTCAAAGAATATTTCACCAGGTCAATCCCTGATAAAATTTTGTAATCAGTTGGGTAAAAGAGCGAGTGGATTGGTAATGAATGATTAGCCTGCCTGTGAGTTTATGAACCTTATGAATATATGCTATGTTTTTTTATTCTGTAAGTAATACAACAATTTAATCGCATTGATAAGAATGGAAAAGTATTCTTTTAATATCTTCTGCAGTAAATATTATGGAAACAGTAAGAATTTGCATGTAAAGAGGAAGATTAGAAATGGTGAATTTATTGTGCTGATTACTGCCTCTCAGGTAATATATTTTTTGTATATTAACTTTTTTCAGGAGAAAGTTTCCCTCTTAAAACATAGACACATGAACCAGTATTTAATCTAAAATGCTTTTAATGGTACCAAGGAATTGTATAGATATATACAATATATTGTATATTGTACATTATTGTATATTATTTTCTAAACAACTTGATTTTTAGCACTTTTAGGTCCAGGCTCGTTAGCTTTTATTTAATATTATATATGTATACACATTTAAAATATATACGAGTATATGATTTTTCTTTGTGATCAGTTTGTTACCTCTGCCTGCTGTTGGCCTCTGCTTTTCAAGATCAGAGATAACTAACTAACCAAATAGCTCTGTATTTCAGTAATGCTCTTAAAGTTTAGTTCAAAGTTCTTAATTTCTGTTTTGTTCTGGACATTATAACTGAACTTAGTGACTCTGCAAAGCCTTTTTAATCTTCTTACAATGACCAATAAAGTTTTTAGTCCTAACTATGTTGTTAGTAATAAAAAAATACTTAACGTTCATTTGTACAGATAGTAAAAGCAGATAAAAGCCACTGGGCTGATTTTCAGAACTGCTGAGCAGGTAGGATTGACACTAAGACCAGCCTAAGTTGCAGTCACTGTGAAATAAAGAGACCATTTAAAAACAAACAAACAAACAAAGAAAACAAAATGAAAAAAATAGGAGAGGAACTTCCCTTGTGTAGTAATGTCAGGTGCTGGTGGCCCCGAAAGACAAACCAAATAAGATTCAGGGAGTTATGAAGGTAGTAGTGGTAAAATATGGGCCCAAATGAACTAAACGATAAAACCACCATGGATTATCATGAGGATGAGATCTGTCCTCCTCAGGATTTTGGTTCAGTCACATACACTCAGTGTGTGAGTGTACACACACTTCTTGAATATATATGGTAAAGCATATTTTGTTGTTCCTTGTTGGAGCTGATAAAATCAGACCAAGAGCCAAACAAAGATCACAAAGATGCCCTTGTGGTTTTAGTGAAAGTTGATCTGAGCCCTTCATCACCATATGTTAATCACTTTAAAAGACCTAGCTATATTTGTCCTGTCCTGTGCATTTTAATCATTTATACACTGTTTAAAGCTCAGAGAAGATTATGGAAGAAGTTGCTATATTAATTTTCTAGAGCTTCCCCTTCACATCTCTCATCCCTGTCACTTTGTTCTCTCCCACAAAATCTACTAAGAGATGGACCTTCTAATAACTTTAAAGAGTGCACACATATTAAATAATTTATTACAACATTTTATACTACTCCTACTTTTGGTCCAGACTGCTGCTGGGTGCTATGAAAATGCAGAAGAGAAACGTGATCTCTAACCCACATAATTTACGGTGTAAATATAAGATGAAGAAGGAGAACATAAACAGTAAAAAATATCAAGGTGTTGTAGTAGAAAATAGTTTCACCTCATCTACAACCCTGATGACAATATTTTTGCAAGAATTGTAGCAGAGGAGGGCTATTAAAATTTGTCTGGAGACAAAAAGCAAGGTAGTTCTCCTCATCTGAGTGGATGAAGCTATATGGCAAAAAGCCATTTTGTTTTCCAGGAAGTTAATAGTGCACAACCGAGATCAATTTCATGAACTAATCAAAAGAACTGACATCTCAGTAATGAGCAAAGTATGATATGTTAAGGAAAGATTGTAGAAAAACTTCATACTGTTCTTGATGCATTGCACTCTTCCTGATATTTTATGCACAGATTCATTCAGTAGTAGGTAAGGGAAGCACAGATATTGGTTTAGCAACACTGTTCACTCTCTGTGAATATTCTATCCACTATGGGTACTAGTTAGCTCTTAAGGTTATTTTCTGCAATTGGCATGTAAGTTAGTAAAGTCATTAATCTCTTTCTAGAAGTGGAATATTTTTAGAAGAAAATATATGTTGCACCTTCATTAACTTCATCTGGTGGGTTCATAAGATTCACCTTACGCGTCCTTTTCCACTAATTTGCAGATATATTTTTCCAGACACCATCTATGCTACCTCTTCTCTCAGGCTCACGGCAGACCTAGACTTTTTTTTTCCTCCCTGATGGAGTGACAATTGCTACCCCCACACCAATTACCTTTCGATTAGCAAGTAAAATTAATTTTCACACTTCATATGCTAACATGAGAATGACAGAAATGCTTAACATTTGTTAAATCTGTCAGTGGAAAAGAAAAAGACAAATGTAACACTAGGTTTTCAGAAGAGTTTAGTGTCTCAAAGTTCTGTATTCGGAAAATTATGGAGTTCATAGAGAAAGCACTTGCTGGTTTGCTTTGGAAAGAAATCTTGTCAAAGATTAAGGAGGAAACTCTTGTTCGACACCTGATTTTTTGTATGTTTGCTTTCTCACGGTGAGGAGTGGGGGGAAGCCTAAATTACAGTTTATGCCCAGGACACAAACAACAAGGATTGGAAAAAACCCAACATTTTGCAGTTCCACAGGGATTGGAATCTTTCTAAGACTTTCTAATGGAACACAAAACCAAGTTTTTGGTGGCCTTTTGTATTAATTTACATATGTGGATTCCTTGGCACCAGTTAATAAAGCTGAGGTCATGTTTCAGTGTTTGTGTCTTGCAGACAACAATAATAAATATTATGCTTAATTCCTCCTCCCTTATTTCCCTAAATGAGAAGGAACTTAGTATCTTTGAGGCTAAATGTACCAATACAAATTGGTTAACAGCTTTCAAAATATTTTGTGGTAGTAAATTGAAACCAGAAAGATGAAGACTGACAGCTACCTAAATGACATATTTTTAGCAGACAAAGATCCAATTTAGCCCTTGATGCAGCATTAACAGCTTTTAATGCATTTCAAAGCATAAACATTAATATTATGATTTTTTGAAAAGGACATTTATAACTGGAAAAAAATAACTATTCCTCTCATTATTTTTTGAGATTTACCTAGAGCTCCAGAAAGCCATTGAACACTTGGCATAAACTTTTCAGAAACTGCTGAAAATCTTCAAATGAACACTAGGAAATGGAGCACAGTAACAGAGAAGCACCATAATGTAGAGGTCACAGGAATCCAAGCCAGTAAGCACAAAAGGTGCATCTCAACACTTCCCTGACTTACTTGCTCTCATCAGAATGCAGCAGTCATGCTAGCCCAAGGTTGTCTCAAGACTGCTGCTAGGATTTATTAATTTAAAGGTAGCTCCACACAGCAAGAGCTTGTACTCAGTGCATTCAGCCTTCTCCACAGACTCCTGGTTGTAAAGCCAGCAAGAAAAGAGTAAGAGAGATTTCACTGAGAGATCCTTATTGGGGAAAAAGAAAATGAAAGAAAATAAAAGGAAAAAGTAATAGGAAGAGAGAATTCCCATTGCGCAGGCAAAGCATAAGTCCTTGAAATCCTAGCAAAGTATTGACATGAGTTCCAGCTTGCAGGTGCCTAAGTGAACCAAGTAGAAAAAAAGTGTTTCCTTTCCTATTTCAGAACTATTCCTAAAAGTACTTTTGCTGACATTTAAGGTAACAGAAATCAGGCTTCCAATCACCTCTGATGTCTTTGGCTCCCACGGTTTATACAGGAAATTAGAAGATTTCTAGGGTCTGTGCAACATTTCAAAAATCCTTTTTTAATTTCTCTGTCAGGTGAAAATTCAGCTCTGCTATTACTGAAGGCTCCATCTAAGCAGAAAATCATGTCACGCTTACATTGTGCAACAGAAAATGAATATTCTGGTTTTACTCTGATGTTAATTGCTGCCTTTTCCCTAACTAGATGGCAAGTGACCTTTACACATCGTTACTGCTAAGTGGAAAGAGAGAATAATAATGTTATTTTAATTGATTTTTGAATTATTGAACAGGGTTATGAATTCTGAACCCTTTCTTGACTAGAAGAATCGATTGCATACTCTATTTACTGGTTAGGATTTTGTATTTTTTGGTCTTGTGCTCCTGTTTGCATACAGTCATTCAAAAGATACCTAGAAAAGGGAATGTAACATTACCATTTAGAACAATTTGCAAATATAAGCTTGGAAAACACCTTAAGTGCTCACTCTGTCTCTTCTGGTAAACCACAGTGAGATTACCCTTATCCAAATAATTTCTGACATGCTTCTCTATGCAAGTTTTAAGGACTTTTAACTAGACAACACTCCATCTCTTCTCTTTGAAAGCTCTTCTAGTGCTTCACAATCCTTACTGCCACATATTTTTCCAGACTGAAATTTCAGCCTCCTTTTCTGCAATTTAATTCGTATACTTTTTAAAGAACAGCAGGGTCCTTGATAGCTGTTCAAAGAGAAAGAAAGTTTTTATCAGTCACCTCTGCATCCACCTTGTAGTACTTTCATCAGAAAACCCTCCCTTATCTTGCTCTTGAGAAAGGGACATGAGAAAATATCAGAAGATTTCCTATGGTCAAAATAAATGACAACATGTATTTTTTTCAGGTAGCAGCTACTAAGGAAGTCTTACCTACTGAGGATAATAGAACTGTCCCTTTCCATTCCCCTTCCCTATTTCCACCGTGGTGAACCCTGCTCATTCTTTCTGGTTTCTCTCAGTCAAATTATCTTCTCCCCTGATAACCTCAATGACTTGTCATCACTTGATCAGAATGAAACCTACAGAGCCTTCTTCTAAGAGTTTATCTACTTTCTGTTTAAAAAATTAACTTCATTCCCTGCAGATGTGTAGGTAGTCAAAAATCCTTGCTAACAGCAAGTCCTGAACTCTGCTTTACCTTTCAGCTGTTCATAAAGATACCTTTTACCTGATCTTGTTTTGATGGTTCAAAGTAAATGCCTACCATAATAGTGCTCGTAGGGCTTTTGTGGTTCCTTATCACCCGGACTTTTTCATCAGGTCTACATTGTGCAAGGAAGATGACTGTAGAGTAAATATTTTCACATAGTTACTTGACATACACTCTCCCTCATTCTTCTTCCTGAATAAGCTCTACTCACTTATATTAACTATGCCAGTGACTTCAATTATTCCAATAAGTCTCAGTTTAATTAATTTAATTGACTAATACTTTTAGTTATGTATAATGAACTTCAGGTACTTGATTAATTTATAGGTAATTTTGAAATCCAGTAGACAGCTCATGAGTTCTTTCATCCCTTCCTAATAAGTAGAAAAGGATTTCTATTCCAATATTTTTTTATATAATTACAGACAAACCATTTCCCCCTCTCATTTTCTGTGTATTTCTGCTATTTCTATCCATTTAAATACCTTTTTTTTTTTTAAGAGGAGAAATTAGATTTTCTTATGGCTCACCAATACCAAGTATGACAGCAACCTAATTTCATTTAGGGCTATGGAAAAGTTTCTTCATAAGAAGGTATCTGTTGCTCACCTCAACGTCTGACTGAAACCGAAATTTTCCTGTGGCAAAGCACAGAAACAGGACCTTACTTGGCTCACTTACACCATGCAATCTGCCTACCCTTTCATCCCTTCACAATCTCACTGCAGTTCTGTGTGAAAGTTTAGCTAGTGAAACGTTTCTGAATATCTGTGTGTGTGTGTTCTGCCATTTTCTTAGATGTCTCCAACAAAATTTTAGTGTTCAATGGAAGTAGCACATCTGCCTTTGAAAGCAATTAAGTTATTAGAAACAGACTAATTCACTAAGCCTGACAGATGATTCGAGAATTTTGAAGTTTAATCAATAAACCTGGAATGTGAGAAATGAAAATTGGATTTGGAAGATTAACAAAGCCTGTCATTCAAAGATTGATTTTTGCATAAGTGGTTGGCTTAATCGGAATTCCCAAGGGGCCCATGTAATAACTAATTAAAAGTACTGTTTAGAAAGAAATATGATGAAAGAAAAAGATAAGTATTGAGAAATGGAATTCTCAGCTTCCCTTCCAAATGCACCAAAAACTGTCTTATTTCACAGGTTTCAGGAAAATAAAAGCAGCTGTTTTCTTGTATCTTTGTTGCAGCATACTGTGAATTCAAGTTTCTTTTAGCCAGAGTTCAAAGTAAGAGCTGAAAACAGAGATGTGAAGGACAATAAAGCAGTTCTACTCTCCTAAAGGCTTAGTATCATAAAGTAAAACAAGATTCAAGATTTCTGTGGGAGGGAGCATGGGAAATCAGTGCCTTGCCAGCATATCTTCATATTTTGCACTGTTATTGCCATTTTACAGGGATTCTTTCCAGTACTAGAACAGGACCAGCCTATAGATGATTTCTGATTTGGGCCTCCTGCCCAAATTTGATAATCATCCAAATGGTAGACCTTTTATAACTATTTGTGGTATTAATTCAGAAGACTTAATGAGTCTCTAATGAAACGTTTTTAACTGCAGTATGTTTCTGTTACCGTACTTGCCTCTGTCAAAGCATAAGCTGTTTCTATAATAAATGGCAAATGCAAGCATAATCTAGAAAGCTCCTGGCTGCTGAAACCAGACTGTCTGCATTACTAAAGGCTGAGAATATGCTTGTGTGTTTGGGTTGCTGTAATTAACACATGCTGCATGCAATTCCTCAGGACAGTATGGCAGCTCAGGTTTTTGAGTCTTTAACAGGCAAATCATATGAAGATTCAGCTTTTGAGACTCAAATTTCTTGGAACTAGAGGCCTTCAGTCCAACTGAAACAGTTTAGTTACCAGTAGAGATGCAGCTGAAAGAGGACCAAATTTCTCAAGGGTTTAGAGTAGAATCATTTCATTATTTGATTTACAGCATGGAGGAATTTCTCCAGTCAATAAGCAGATTCTCAGGTTGTTTCTTTGTTTTGAAAGAGAATTTTTTTTTCCCAGGATTTTGTCATTCTTAATAGATATTTGAGGAAGGAACCCCCTCATCATTCAAGCCTCTATAAAATATTATGGATCATATTGTTCTTTTTGTGCTAGACTGATGAATATGAAGGATCTTTCCTCAAGTTAAAAAAATACTGTAACAAATTTATAATCTTCTTCAAGAAAGACTTTGGGAAAAGATAGAAAAGAAAATACTATGGTACAAGTGTAATAGTTCAAAGTAGATAAACTGGTTTAAAATAATTTTTCCTTTATTTTTTTTTATCTAAGACAATTAGAAGGGGAATTTTATCCACCAGTTCTATAAATAAGGTCTCTGTGAATTTCTTCTAAAAGCAATCAAATTACCTTTATTTAGCTGCCTTCTGTGTCAACAAATGCTGAATTATGCATGGAGGCTATGATATTGTGATACTCACTTTTAGTGACCTTATAAAAACCAGAAAGAAATCAATATGGATTGCAGTACTGAAAAATGCTGGAAAGCTTGGTGATCTGAGAAAGAGGCCAAAGTCATGTTAAAAAAGTCAGTGTCAGATTTCATTTTTAAGATTAAGTGAGCTGATGCTTCATGGTTTGGGGTTTTTTAAAGTTTATCTGTATTAAAAAGTAAATAAAAGGGTCTTTGAAAAGCCATTTCTACTTTTGTTCCCGCTTATCACTGCAGCCTCGTTAACTTTGATATTGACATTAATTGAGTGCCATATTTACCTTCATTTCATCCCAACACTGAGGAACAGGAACAAAAACTCAAAATACCTCAGAAGTATTTCCTACTAGAGACAGAGCACCTTTTAAGAGCCAAACCTGGTCTGTGTCACAACAGTTAAGTAAAAATGCATTCTGATGAGTTTTGTTCCATGACCTCCTTTTCTCTCCTCTCAAATCCATTTTTTCCATTGTCCTCTAGACATGCTGCACCAATAAGTTCCACAACTGAATCAGTCTCTGTGGTGAAAAAGTAATCTTTGTTTGCTTAATCTGGTTACCTTACGACTGTAGTGGTTCCTAGTTATTGTGTTGTAAGAAGGTGAATACACATGCTGTGTACATTTTTCTTATTATGTTTCATGGATTCCTACCATACACTTTGAAATTCTTTTCTATTTATTCTACTCAACATTTGGTCTATGTAAGCAGTTCCATTTTTTTGATCTACCTTTTTGCCCTTCTCTATACTTTTCTTCATACTGTTAAATCCTTTGAGATGAGATGGCCAGAAGTGTGTTCAGTATTCAAGACATAACACAGCTTTAGACAATGGCACAATGATATTCTGTGCTTTGTTATCTAATCCTTCAGTAATAATTTACAATATTTATTCTGACAATTCATTAGCTTTTGAGATCTCAGCTGAGATTTACAGTGAATTATACACAACAAATCCAATATATCTAAAAAAAGGTTTGTCCATATTATAATACAATAATACTCGTAGTACTATAGATCAGAGCTGAAATTTCACAACCACCTGCTCAGAATAGCTAATATATCTCAATAGAGCTCAATATTCATATGCATGGAATAATTTTCAAAACTCCAGCAGTGAAATAAAAGAAAAAGATACCTCACTGGATCCAGAGAAGATAGAGGTGAATTAGAGGCAGAGATGGCAAGAAGAGAAGAAATAAAGTATCATACATGAAGTCAGCTGAAAATTAGAGGGAAAAATGGCTGATTTATTAAAGAGAGTGGGACATAGATGTTATTACAGTAAATAGTTAATTAAAATGCAAAAGATGAGTCTGACTTAAAGAAATGAGGAGTAGTTTGAGATGATCGTAGTGCTTGGCCACCTGAAACCTTTGTGATTTATTTAACAAAATTTCTAGTTTCCGAAGTACAGCTGAACTCAAATTCCTATCCTTAAACTGCTTTTCCTCTAAATGGTTCTCTTGCCAGGAGTTTTAAAAATAGATGATGCTATCATTTTTTTTAATAAATTTTCATGCACTGTGCACAACAGCAACTGCAGTCAGAGAGGAGTGACAATATGTGAGATTCCCCTGAAGCCTGTGGTGCAGACAATGGTGAGGCAGGCCATCCTCCCATGGAGGTCCACCAGTAAATCTGGTGGAATTTAATAGCATTCAGAGAAGGCTCAAATATTAATCATAATTTAATGAAAAAGTAACCCCCTTTGCATATTCACTTTTTCTCTTATTTTCCAGCATGGTCTTTAGGAAAAAAAAAAAAAAAAGAGAGAATGGTTCAACTTAGATTTATCAATCAGTTACAAATTTTTTTTTCCCCAGAAACAACTAATCATTCAATGAATCAGAGACCTCATTCCTTCACTCACTTTTTACTAGAGCAGCTGCTTTGGCTTTGACAAATCATAATTGTTCTAAGAGGATACTTTGTCTGAAAAGACACCTCTTCTAGAATTAACATCTCTCTGGCTATTTTCCTGTCCCTTGTACACCATATTGGTGCATTACAGAAGCAGTTGCTCAGAGCACTATGGTGCTCTGATTGCACTCTTGGATGTGCATGAAACAAAGAATCCTCTTATGGGTAAATCAGCTGTGGGAAGCATTACAGAGGAAAAAATCTGTCCTAGTGTGCAACAGTTACTTGCATGGCATCAAGCAAAACCATAGCTCTGCACCTCAACTTCCCCAACTGCATTAGAAAGCCTCTACCGAGGCTGCTGTGAGGATTCATTCATTAATGGTGATTGGTATCATGTAATGATGTAGGTATTATACAAGCAAAACTTTGTCAGAACAGTTCTGATAATTCTTCTGAGTAAAGGTGATATATAGTGAGATGTAAGTAAATATTCCATAGGTGGCTCAGTTAACTACTGGGAGAATGATGCAAAAATCCCAGTTAATTGCATGCAAATACTTTAGTTCATGAAAAGTTTTGCAGAAATCTTCAAAAGTTGATACCAGGGTTATTAATCAGGACTACTAAGTGAACCAAGTCTTCACACACTATAATTTATACCAAAAGCTTTATGTGTGCAAATAATATTGATTATTATCTTGGGAAGCTTGGAATGGTTTGTTTGGTATTTTTGACAAAATACAACTTTTGCTAGCTAAATTGAGACCTAACTGTAAAAGTAATTTTTATGTGGACTTTGTAACTTGGAAATAAGACATCAAAGCAGTAATTTTTCTTGTGAAGGACCTGGTCTTCACTCAACTTAAAGAAAATGGAAATAATAAAGACAGTCTGCCATACAGCTATCAGGATCTGAGTATAACAGTTCAAAAAGATAGATGAAGTAAACTAAGAAGTGACTGCATATCTCATATTTCCCACTGTAATTATTGCTCTAATAAGGGTTTGTCTCATGAGAAACCGCTGACTGCTCAGATCTGCTAATGAATATTTAGTATATGGTAAAAGAGATGTTTCTGTTATCACCAGATCTCTTTGAAGGTATAGGTAAGATAATTTGTCTGTCAAAATAGAAAATAATAGAGAAGATTGTTTTCTCCTTGCACATCATGAAAGCATTGATCCAAAAAATGTTTTAATGAACAAGAATAGCACTTACCTTGACATTTGTGAGCATATTAAAGATTGCATGAATAAATAGTGGGAAATAAACGTACCTTTAAGCATTACAACTGAACTGAAGCATGACATTTTAATTTCCTTAAGCCTTGGATCTTCTAGTTATTTGCATCAATGACACATCAGAGCTTCTAGGACTCTGTTCTTGAGTTTGATTTTTCATTGTTATTTTGTTTCTATACTACACTCTATAGTGGTTTTTAGAAGTCAGTTATTTGCAAAATTGATCCCATCCAAGATTTTTCCTTCTCTTGCCAAAAAGCAGTATGTTATAGCAGTGCTGCAGAGAGCACCGATTCCTACAGCAAGCAGGTTGGGAAAGCTTAGTGATGAAGTAAGAAAGCCTCAAAATTGGATACATTCAAAATTCACATAGGTGAATTTGTTTATATAGTACATTGTATTTCTACATCTTTTTTTGAGTATAGATACCAGGTCAGAGCACAAGCTTACGGAGTCCAGGAACAGAGAAACACCCTTTTCCTTACCTCTAGGAAATGTTTGATTCTCTGGCCAACCTGACCCTTTGGGCTGCTAAACTGGGCCCTATGCTTCCCCTCAGCATCTATTTCTGTTTTGTCTTATGTTGGATCCTTTGTCCCTTCATGGTAGAAAACAGTTATACCTTAGAATGTTTATTTTGGGCTGATGAAAGAAGAGAGAGGCAATAGACAGGTTCCACATATTTATTATCTTCCTAACGCAGCACAGAGCCATCAGCCTTTGGTAATAAGTAAGAGCAATTAACAGTCTGGCTAGTCATTTAGCAGGCATGTACAGCATCAAAAGTTATATACTCCATCAGGTAATTGAGGAAGACATACACCACAAGAGGCCATCTCCAAATCACTGATCAAATGCTTTCATTGAAAATCTTGGAGAAATCACATGGGTCTTAACATATGGCATCATCTTCAATGTCTAATAAAAAGATAAAATGGGATCTTATTTTTTTAACTACTGAGAGCTGATCAGAATATTTGTAGTTTGTGGTATTTATGGAAAATGTGTCCCAATTTTTAATAAAATCCTGATAGCTAGAAATTAATTTGTTACTGGAGGTCTTTTTTCTGAACAGCTTTTATGAATACATTTCAGGTTCACCATCGTTCCTCTTCCTCCAAGGCAGAGAGACCCTCAACTCAAATTGGTTTTACGAGGTTCTCCCCATTCTACTGGGACCCTGTCCAACTTCTCTCCTTGTTCAGCTCCTAATTCTAGAAATGTGATTCAGATCCTTTGTATTACCTGGGGATTTACATAGTGTACATAAATGATGCTCAGCAGGCTTGATGAAGTTACACGCAACATGCCGTGAGAAAATGGTTTAAGTGTTGAACTTGAACACCCATTTTTTTGTCAGCTACAATTTCTCTTTTGAAAGACACTTGTGTTTCATGCTCTCCTAGATTTAAAATCCTTCAAGACAAGCATGACTTTAAACTACACATTTTTATATTAAAATACAGGATTCTTCATACATTTACAGATCATGACCTTTTTTCAGTGCAAATAATGTCATTCATAGTTTTCAACATTGTTTTCAAGGCTACATTCAAAGTGTTCTGCTTGTTTTCTCTGTTCTTAAGGCTCCTTTTTGCTTCTCAGAGATCGGAACCACTCAACTGAATTTCCTTTTAGTGATGGAATCTAGGCAGAATTTGTTCCTTTGCAAAAAACAAACAAACAAACAAACAAAGAAACAAAAAACTCTTTCCTTCAAAACACAAAAGTTTTACGCCTCAAGGCACATATTAAATCTATTCAGTTTAACATTTAACTCAATGTTAAAGATGTTATAAAATTTCCTCCCCCCACACTAACTTTCCTATTGGTACAAAAGAAAATCTTAATATCATCCTAAATGCCTTTTCAGAAGTTTAGGTCCCTAGCTTAGGTGGCTTATGAATGCTACTAAAGACTAGATTCAAAATTAAAAATCTGATCATCTCTATTTGCATCTGCCATAGCATCCTCCAGCCCATGTTTGTCCTGATCTATCATCAAATTCTGGAGGCACTGTTAAAGCAAGTTGATCAACAATTCTTCTGAAAATGCATTGAAAGTCATATCCACCTCTGGTGAGTATTACCAGACATAAAACAATGCTTGATAGAACTCATTTCAACACCTCAAGATATTTTTAATACCAACAGTCACATTCAGTTGCAGTCTCAGCATGAGGAATTGTGTTTCTTTCATTAAAATTTGAAAAGGAGTGATGTTTTGACAACTGATAGTAAAGCCAAGTGGCTGAAGATTGCTAAATAATTCTTCACTGAAAGGGCTAAGTTCCCTCTCTTCTGCCTCATCCTCTTTCCTATTTTATCTTACTTTGTTCCCCCAAAATTACTTTTACCTTCATAGACAATCTGCTACTGACATCACTTAAAAAAAAAAATCAACCTTTACACATGCAAATGTGTCAAAATCCTTTGTACAGCACCACAAAGATTTGCTTTATGAGCCACAGCGGACTGCTTGGCTTTCTGTTAAAATGTCTTGTATGTTCTGCTCTGATCTAGTCAGGAGCTGCAAAATATAGCTATATGTATATATATTCTCTTTTACAGCTGAAGAAAGAGACTGTTTTCATCCTTTTTACCTAGAATATGTTGGGGTTTTTTTCATGGTTTTTTTTTCCCCTCTCTTTTTAAAAGCAACATTTTGCAGGGACTCAGGCTGAAATGCAAGCTTTCTTTGTTGCTAGCAATCTTCGGGTAGCTATTGTAATTTTCTCAAGTTAAGGACAAAGTTAAGGGCATAAGTAATTAGGATGCTTACTAGTAACACACATACAAGTCAAGATGCCCTACTGAACAGCCTCTCTCTCCACCACTGTGTTTTACTTTGTTGTGTTTAATTTGGTTAATTGTTTCACTTTGTTGGTTTTACATCATCTCCAGGAGCACACAACTACTTTAAGATCCTCAATTGATCCAAGACAACTGCAGCAATTAGTAGCTATCAGCCATGTTCCCCACAAAGCAACAGAAGTTGATTAGGGCTGCTACAAAATAGTTAGTAAAATTGAGACCTTCACCAATCTTATGAAACAATCAGAACAAAATCAAGATCAGTCAGGATAGTTCCAAATTGCCTGAGACATTAAGTAACGATCACTACTGTTCTTCCCAACGTTGTCATAGCATTATTATTTGAAATTTATGTCAATATACTCTTTTCCATGCTTTCCTTCAGCATTTCATTGGAACTAACCATGGCAGAATTTCTCTCCTCACTGGTCTGCTTGCCCAGAACAGTAGAGTCCCAAAAGTTTGGGATATGCAAAAGCTGCCATAATACTTGAAGACAAGAAGTAACAACAGAAATAGTGTAGTGAAAAGTCTGGAAAAATTGGAAAACACCATCTCAGCACTTTGGAAGGGAGGGAGTCAAGCTACAGACAGCATGGTTTGGGGCTAGCAAAGAAACAGTGTACAAGCCTATCATTGAAAGGAAGAAAAAACAGTAACAAAAGAAATGGAAAAAAGTGACCAAAACAAGCAATGTGTCTCTGATACAGGTCCATCTCACATGTGATAACAGGGGTTGGATACATTCAAACTTAAATAATGATGACTCCCAGAACACCTCCTGAATAGATACACACTCATTAATCAGAGCATAATTCTTCACTGCAACAGATTCAGCTTACCAGTCTTGACTCCAACCACATTTTCTTGTTCCTCACAGACTTCTCAATTGTGTCAGGCTATTTGCATAGTTAGTGCTCAAAATTAATTTTCAAAAGGGTGAAATATGAAAAACAAACAAACAAACAAACAAACAAAAATCCTCAATAAAATATGTCAAAAATCTAGCACTCATACAGAAAAAGGTATAAGAACTTTCTGGAAAGCAATCTCAGCTGTTACACCACATTTCAGACCTGCTTCCTTTAAAAATGCTAGATTGTTAGAATAACGCAAAGACATTGATCTAATGTCTTCAGAACTCCCCACTAGTGAAGAATCTCTGTTTTAACATTTCTTTTAAAGAAGGGTCAACACCCATCCCTGTCCTAAGTCTTTGGTGACTGCAGCATTTAATTACATTTTTAAAGCTTGTGTACCTAAGCAAAACAATTTAACACATATACAGAGCAGAAGATAAAATCCTACCTTCACAGTCTCCAGTTTAATTCTTTAGAGGGCATTTTTAGAGGGTGGTGGCTCTGACCTCTGAGCATTGATTCCTTGAAGGATGACTGCTTCATAAAGGATTCTTCCTTTTAGAGAGTTTTGTGGAGTCATTTGTAGACAGGCTTGTGTTTCAAATAAGAATATCTTTATTCTCCTTTGACTCAGTGAGTATATCAAGTCCCTGTAATGCCAGTGTGCTCTATCTACTCTTGTGGGGCTTACAGTGGATTTCAATTGTTCACTACAGACCAAGTTCTACTCTTTCATTTGTGCCTAAACAGCTTGAAGGGGAAGGAGACCTCATAAACAGACCACTCCTAGAGAAAATAATGTCGCTTATTTTCTACTACTGAGTCTCTGGGAAGCAATCTTGAGCTGTTAATTATCACTGGATTCCTCTTCCCTTTCCACAGACACAGCAAAGCAAACCTGGACTCCATGCATTCCACACCCAGTCCAGGGATGCTTGCTCTCACATTGAAACAGCACTGAAGACACTGAACAAGTGTCAATCTTTATAGAATAGCCCAGGTGGGAAAGGACTTCTAAGATAATCTGGTCCTACCTCTTGTGTAAAGGGTGCCTGTGTTGAAGCACATAGGGAGACCTACTGGAATTTGTGTGCAAAAACACATAGGTGTACAGAAAATAGAAGCACTGCTATCTATAATTTTCAATCACTCTTGCACTGTGGGATAGCCCATGGGTTTCAGTTCACCCACAACTAGATCAGATTCCTTCAAAGGTTTCTTAGCATTTGTCAGTAGCATGTTAAATAGATCCTTTAAAATGAAAACTAGTAGTGTGGGTTTTCATGCAAGGAAGGAAGTTCAGTGTTATTGGGAATTATAGTTTTGGGAGTGTGAGTGGACACAAGACACTGGCTGAAATAAAACAAATGACTGTACAGCACCTTGCATAGGATGATCTCTCTGTTTTTCCAGGGTCTCTCCATCTTCCTGTTCAGAAATAACAGCAGCATGTGTTTATGATGCAAGAAAAATGTTTCACCTCAAGCAACCTGTGTCACTGTTTCTGCTCCATTAATATTCTTACTCTATTGCTACTATTATGTGTCTAACTCCACAATGTGTACTTTTCCTTCAGAAGAGGCCTAAGGACAGCAGCTTCAGAAACATCTTTCAGAAACATCTTTTTTCAGAAAGTTTTTTTATCATTTTGTTTTTAGTTTCGGTTTGAAATCTCAAAGTAGAGCTGCAATATAAATAATGAAAAATGCACTATCTGTTGGCCAATTAATAAATACCATGGTATCTCAGATTCTCAAACCAGTTGTTTTATTCTGGATGGAAATGCTCTAGTAAGTTCAGAGACTAGAGACCTCCATCTCACCTGATGGCACACACACCCCTCCCATTATACCTGGTACCCTACTTTAAGCAATTTAGGTGATTCAGAACTGCAAGGACAAAAGAAGTGTTCAAAAATGTCAGTTGGAGCAAATTTAAAGGATTTATTTATATGCATTTTGGTTCTTAGGCCTCATAGGTGTGATCTTGCCTCTTTAGTGTCTGCAACCACCCTGATCTTAAGTTTCAGTTACTCAAGCAAGGACAGCCTGTAATGTTATCAGGAACAGTAAGCATGTAAAGGGCATACAAGTAAAGCATGCTACATGACAGCAAATTGGCCATAAATACATCCATACTGGAAAGCAGAGAAAAATTTACAGCACTTACAGCACTGAAATTCCGGAAAAAGCCTCCAAGTAGTGAAGAAAAGGCACCCCTTGTCATACTCTTACTTTTAAAACTGAGTTTGATCTGTTTATCAACAGCTTTGTGTATAATAAGAAATTATTGTATTTGATCACACAGGAAATATTTTCTAATCATATATTCCTCTGAGATAAAGGATATCTCCTTTATTAGTTTAAATGGAATGTGTAATACCTCAGGAGGTTTCAAAATTTCGTGCTTCTAGTTTACTTTCTAGACATTTCCAATTCCTCAGTGCTTTTATTCTATCCGGTACAAGAATTTTAAATACTTCTTTCTTTATTCCTGTGTCTGAATGAATGTCATCATAGTTATTTTATTTGTATATTCATTGGTTAGGGAGAAAACTTGAAGGCTTGTTTTGAAAGGCAGATACAGTTACCTGTATCTGAGTCTATGAAGAAGATGATATTATCACACTAAGCAGGGCAGACTTTTCATTTCTGCATTTAATAATCTCTGTTGAGTGACACTATACAGAAGGATTCTGGGTATGGGAGAACATTTGACTCCTCTAAGACAAGACTGACAGGGGTCTCCTATACAAAACCCTCTGCGTGAGTGGGGCATCTACATTGGACCTTGTCAGAGAGCAGAGATGTAGGAGCTTGTCCAGTATGAGTTATGCTTCTCCATCCCTCTAGGAGCTAGGGCTCATAGGGCATCCTTCAGCAGCACTGTGGACCCAGCACAATTGCTCCATCTGGCAAACCAAGTGCTATATCCTTTTTCTCCAAACCCTACTACTATCTTTCTTTATCATTGCATTCATCTACTCAGATAAACTCCATTTCTAAGTAAGCAGTACACAAAGTGAGCTCTGTGTGTAGCTACTAGGACAAATAAACCCAGTTGCAGCAGGAAAACGTGCAGAGCCTTTTTTTAGTACTGTGTCAATCAGAATATATATAGATTGTGTTTATGCACAATACATTATCAACTATTTGGACTAATTATTACAATTTTTTTCTACAAGGTCACAGAATATGCATAACAGCTACAACTATGTACATACATGTTTCAGCCTCTATTTCATTAGTCAGTGCTTATTGATTAGCAACATTTCAGTCTTCCAAGAAAAAAAAAGAGTCCCAAACAAACTAACCCATGGATACTCAGTTTGCAACAAAGGGCAGGTCAAGCCCCTGAAGTGGTTGACTAGACCAAGTCAACATAAAATATATTGACCATCACCACTATAGGAAACCATCACTAATCCAAGACAGTGGCTCATGTTCCTTCACAGGCTAGAGGTGTGCACATCATTCCAACCAGCACATTTAGCCACAGATACCCACAGCCTGGATGAGTAAGACTCAGATCTACAACTACCTTCTACTTTTCCCACTAAGTTCAGGTTCTGTCCACTAGCTCTTAGTTAGACTTGTATTTTCTCCATATTTAAAAGGAGAGATTTATTAACAAAATTCCTTAAACACAGAGGTTTATGAAACTGCATGCTATATATTTCCCAGGGTTATTACCCTCCTTACTTAAATACTAGAATCTTTCAGACTCTTCAAGGTGCAGGAAGAGCCATATCAATCCCTCCAAGCCAATATACTAATGAGCTTTGCCACAGTAGTATCTCAATTTCATTATGTCTTTCATGAACATTTTCAGAACAGGGAAACCTTCTTAAAGAATTGGGGATTTTTTTCTCGTAGGATACCTGACCTGTCATCTTATGAGAACCCCCTGTTCCATCCTGTTTTGTACCAATGTGTAAAGGACTAGCAGTCCCACAGTACTTATGTAATTTTCTTACAGCAGTTAATGATGGGGGGGAGAGGGGTGGAAAGCTCAAAAAATCAATAAAACAAACCTAAACCCCCCCAGTCTTCTATGATGAATTCAGAGCCTAACTGAAAGAGTCCAAAATAAGAACCAATAAGCTCATATTGTAGCATGGAGGAATCAAGATGGTCAGAAATAGAAACTCACTGAATTAAAGTAGCAAAGCACTGGAATCAGTTCCCAGGAAAGGTGTAGGCAGCTCTGTCACTGGATGTTTTTATGAGGACAGACACAAGCAGAGTTGATTCTGCATTGGAACAAGGGAATAGATGTCCCTGTAGTCCTATTCTCTGTGATTTGGTGGGAAAGGGCTAGAAGACAATACTAATCAAAATGATCAGCAGTCTCCTGTGAGAGAAAAAAACATTTTAGCTGACCTTCACCTGGCATTAAAGTGTAACACAATTGCTTGGTCTCTTTAATAAGCTTAGTCATGATTCAATATTAAGGCAATATGATGGAATGTGCTTTGTTAAAAAAAATAGCTATTTCCTACATGGTGTGTTTATGAGCATTTTCAGAAATTGTACAGGTTTTCTTTCCCCACAGGGAAGGCATGCTGTGATTTATGGACTGTAATACTGAGCTTAATTGGGAAGGAGATATCATTGTTGACAGCTTTGTCTTCGCCTAGTAACTAATGGAATAAATCTGCAGGGAACATTTACTCACTTTCTCCCAGGGTTTCGGACAGTGGCTTTTGGAGGCCACATAATTTCTAATATATTTGCAATATAGTTTGCGTGCTGAGGCCATTGTCACTGCATCCATGAATAGCTGTCCCCAGAGATCCAGACTCACTCAGTGGAGTTGCTCAAGACATGAACTGGATAACAGAGGGCAAAAGTACTGGACTATGGTGCAGATATCCATCTATGCAATGGTGTGTCATACAGATATGTCCAACCCCATAAACTTTGAGTCTACTACAAAGTCCAGATCAATCTGGAGATTATAAGATAGGTCTAGGGCAATTTGGCCCAGGGCTAAATAGCTTGAGGCAACCACTACATGAATGGGATATGTCAGAATCTGAATATGAACAGAATCTGAGGTGATTAGCTTGGCTGTCTATCAACCATATGCCTTACTGATTCTAGCTGGGGAGGGGTGTTTTCAAATGGGTCCAGATATTTTGACATTTGTTTTTTATTTAGTGACAAAACATTAATTTAGAAGGCGTTCTCTTGAACACATTTCCATTGCCATTTTAATTTCTGCTAGTGTATTTCCCCACCACTATGATCAATTCCAGTCATTCAGGACAGAGTTCATGGAGCCAAGGGACCCAAATCAGATACATCCATGTTACAAGAATGGAGCTCAAATGAACATGTATCATTTTCCATGTCCAGAGGGGCACTAGCTCACCATGTGTCTGGGGTCTATCAGGTTAGGTAAGGTGATGCACAGACATTCTAAATCAGAATTCACAGTTCACAGGCCAGACCCTGCAGATTCCTAGGTAAACAGAGGATTCATTGAACTAATGGGCCACTCAAGCATGTAAAACTATATAATTGCATAACATCAGCCACATGCTTCTCAGCATAAGGTCTTCATTGCTTGTATTAACAAGTGCCTCATAAATAGTGTAGGCTGTGACAGAGATCACTGGATATCACTGTCATTCTGGGCAATACATTTTTGCCAGTTTGAGGGCATGGATTACTGTCATGAGCTGCAGTCCCTTTTCAGAGTGGAGATTTTTAAGATCACAACAGATTCCCCACAGTGTCCCACTATTTCTTAGTTGTTAGTTTCCATTTGTTGATCCAAGACAATTCAGCTTGCTTTGTAAAATTACTTTTGCAGGACAAGTGGAGAAGAGAAGACATATTATAGAAAGATGTGTAGAGAAGCTCTGCACTGTACACTCTGTACTCCATATCTGCTCTGCTACCCACTCTATTGTATATAGGGAATGTCAACCTTTCTTCATATTTGAGAAACCAGGTGCATGATTTTCCTTCTTAACAGAAGAGAGTAGAATGAATCTGTTTCATCTTATTGCATTCCAATTCCAAAAACTATCTTATTGCTCTCTAAACATCACTGATATACCTACTCCTGAATGTCACAAACAGCTCACTTTATGTAATTTCTACTGTGGTCATTTGGGGTCATTAACATTTTGTTAAGGTACCAACCTTTCCTCCTCAGAAGAAAAAAATTTTTCCTCCTAGTGACAGAAAGCCTTAAAGAGAGTTTCCACTGATGTTGCCTTTTATACTGTCCTGTCAACACTCTAAAAAGTAGGAAGATTCCTTTCCACACAGTTCGAGACTCAAGGCTGACATTTATTGCTCCCTGTTACCATGCTAATGCATATGAAATGGCAACCCAAATTCACAGATTATTCATTTTGGCCTTGAGTTTAATAATCTAGTGATATTTCTTTTCTTTCTTTTCACAAAAATAAAGGCATTTCTTTATATTTTTATATTCCCCATACAGTTTCCCAAGGTTGTTTCACTGTACAATTATAACAAGACAACAAAAGAAAACCTCTTCAAACCATTCAGGGAAACTATAAGTAGTTTCTGTGGGAAGATTGCTTTCACATCACAAAAGCCAGGTGGGGAACTCACCAACAGTAGTTTACTAGTCTGAAGTAGTTTTCAACGTTATTTAATTTACAGCATCTGTGCAGACTATCACATTGCTAATTTAGCTTTACTGGCAACAGGCTTACATTCCCAGACCCCTAGAACAAACCATTGGGTCCCAGATAGAAAACAGTGCCTCACAACAACACTGTATTTCTCATAATACTAAGTGTGAAATTAAAGCCTAGCTGAAAACATGGGAGTTTGAGAGGTTGTGGAGGGAAATAGGTTACCTCATCTTGTTCCCAGTAAAGCAAAGGCAACATTCAGTTGGCCTAAGGTTTGATGCCTGACTTCAGGTAAGATGGGTCAGGTAAGACACTAATTCACAGTGAGATTTGTACAAGCTAGTGATACTTTTCTGAGATCATTCTGACCTCACAAATCACTGGTTGTGCTCATTGTACCAAACTCCCACAATTACTCATTCTTACATGGTACACAGAAGCTGGTATCACAGATAAACCCTTCAAGCTCTAAAAGCAACTGCAGAACCCCAAATCATTTAGAGATTAGAATCAATTGTTAGGCATGGCTAATGTCAGTTGAAATCATAATCCCAAACCCAAATCTAAATTTTACTAATTTGTCATCATTCAAAAGTAGGAAAACCCACAAGAACAGAGCTCCTGATGATATTTCCCATCCCTCTTAGGAGTACACAGATTAGAAGTAAACAGAGGGACCTGCTTGTGTCATTTTACTTGAACTTTTCTTACTCCAAATAATCCACTCGTGATCCTTTTATAAACTGAAATTCCATGAATTGTATTTCTTTTATGGTATTTCATTACTATGACCTTGTCTTTTAGGCAAGTCTTCTTTGGCCTATTAGATGGTATGTTGGATGTGATAAATAAGGAATGATTGAATAAAAAAATCATATCCCCTCGTCTATTACATTTACACTGTTCTATTCACTCTATTCCCAAATGACACTGCACCATTAGACAGGATTTGAAAAGGAAAGAAAACAGCAGTCTGAAAGCACCCTTACATGAACAGAGATTTTAAGTGTTGGGGAAGTTTATTCTAGAAAAGACACAGGTGTGAGACAAGGCGCAATCAAAAAACATGGAAGAATAATCACCTCAAACTTAGATTTGGAATTCTGTTCTCCTTTTCTCATAACATGGAAGATAGGTATGATCATGGTGCCTGAGATGCAGTTAAAAAGTTTCCACAAGACTGTAAACCTCACTGCCACAGGATATCAAGGGGCAAAAGCAGTGGAAAAGATCCCTAGAGTAACCACACATTCATAGAAATAAAGATTTGTAAGACTTCAAATCACTAACAGTGATAGGAAACACATCTTTTAGGAGAGAGAAAAGATCTGAAACACCTAGGTTAAAGCCAGGTTTTATTTACCTGGGGACTGATTGGATTTTTTAATAGGCATGTATAGGAATTATCATCATAGCTATTTCTCATATCTTCTATAAATTATTATGCACATCACTGTTGGATTCAGAATACGGGTGTTAGATCTGGTTAGAATATGGGTCTGGTAAAGTCTGACAGTACCTAACTACATCCATCCCTATGGACACTGCATGGACACACAATTGCTATAAGTAGCAAACAATGGCAAGACCAAAGGCAGAAAAATTGCTTTATTGGGTACAATACAGGCAAGTAGTGTCAATAAACACAGATTTTTAAAATATGAGATCTCTGGAAAGACTTGTATGAAGGAAGATCAAGAAATACAAATATATCACGTCCCTCTTTACTATTTAGCAAAATGAGCTCATTTGGTTAGAGCATCATGCTAATAACAGCAAGGTTGTGGGTTTGATCCCTGAATGGACCATTCACTTCAGATTTGGACTCAATGATCCTTGCAGGTCCCTTCCAACTCAGAATATTCTGTGATTCTTTGAAAGTAGCTCTCATGCACAAGGAATTTCCAAAAGCAGAATATAAGCATGTAGATTAACTAATCTGATGGTTATAGTGCAACTTTTTTCTCCCTTAGAAGTGAGAAATAATTACAGCAGAAACCTCTAGTAAAATGCAGGGAGACCAAAGACATTCTATTGCACTTCTACATCCCAGCAAGAAAGCAAAGAATTTCCTAGCAAAATTATGTCATCATAGTATATTCTTCAGTGGAATTAACAGAAGTTTCTTCTCCTTTCCACATACTTCTATGAGAAGCTGCTTCTAGAAAATATATTGGAAGGTAACTAGGCAGGGATATTAACATTCCTTGCATTCATATTAATAATATATCGCTAGTGATGATTCAGATCCCGCAGCATATCTTGTAAGAGATTTCCCAGCTTGCACATCTAATTATATACAGACACACATGTTGTAAAAGGGACAATAATCACTTATTTGACTAGCACCTTTCTTGGATTCTCAGAGAATCCTCCTAGACAGAGGGCTGTCATTTTTTCCAGTTAGTTGTTTTCTCTACCCTGTTACCCTCTTCTCCCCCTGCCCTTAATCTTTATTTCAGTAGCCTTAACTCCTAGAAAGGTGACAGAAGCCATTGGCAATATTTCTTTCTCCAGCTTCACAATACGTAATCTCTTGCAATATCATTTTAGCAACAGAAGGACAATAAAACATCATCTGAGAAAAGCACAAAAAGAAGGGGAGAAAGATGAACAAACACCAGTGTTAGAAAGGTAGGATGGGAATCAAGTACTCAAGTGTTTCTTAGGACACTTTCTCTTTTTTTTTTTTTTTTTGTGTGTGTCTATCAGCTCAGTAAGGTAAGTGCCATATAGAATCATTCCCTGTCAGGTCGTACACTTTAAAGCTCAGTAATGAGCTTGTGTTTCAAAAGTGGCAACATCCAACATGTCTCTAACTCAATATGCTATAAGGAAAATGAGCCCCTCTTATTTTATCTCAGTGAGATCTGAGGTGTTCTATCTGGTGTAAACAAAGCACACATGAACATTAAAGACAACATTTCCCGAATTGCCTGCCTATTATCAAGTGACAGTGCGAATATCTGGAGCGACTGACCCACTGTTTGGTTTCTGTCTCTGCTGCTCACCCTGGAAAAGTCAGCTTTCTGTGGTCTATAAAATTGCATGTTACACAGGATATGCACCTCCATGTGTCTCCAAGAAGTCTGTATTCAGGACTTTGATGCAGTTTGCCATAGAGTTCAGTATCTTAACAAAGAATAGTACTTGTGCTTGAACTGCCCCTCCCCGAGAGGTTTTCTTTTATAGAAATGGTGGATTTGTTTCTCTCCAATAGGCCATTTAGTGGGTTTATGAGCTGAAAGAGATCGGTGTGATCCTCAAGACTGACTTCTTGCCTATCATACAGCAGTTTCTCTCAGGAAATCTATGCTAATACCTAAGCACTCTGTCCTCTATAGTGATTTAAAGTGGCAGAGAAAGCACATCTAGTGCTAAGGTTTTCAGCAAAAATTACTTACAGTTTGATCTTCTTCTTGATTTGATTTTGTTAATTTGTTAGTTTTTTGTTTTTATTTGCAAGGTAGACAGACATCATAATTTCCCCACAATACCACAGTAAGCAATCAGGTATTTCCTATTAATTCTTCCTTAATTCTTAAATGACTACTTACGTGTTTGTAACTGTTACATCAGTTTAGAGAGTGATATTGGGTGCCTTAATTTAATGGATGTTTAGTCTAGATTTTTTGAGGCAGATATTAAGTGCTGTTCAAATGCCAACTTGACTTTGAAAGATCACTCTGTCTATGAGTCAGAGATCTCAGTGGGTTGACTCCAAAGAGCAAAGGAAACATGTGATTCCAATCTAAAGAATATTTTAACATTTAAAGTAGGCATTCACATCATCTTACTGACAATCAGACTAAATAACTATAGCTGTGCATGCAGATTCCCAGTTAATCAATATGCCTTCATTAGATTAGGATACATACAGGTCCTGTTTCCCCCCAGCAGGGAGCCTGCTGGTGACAGATACCTGTCATTCTCACCCACCCTGCGTGCTCTCTGGTGGTCAGAATGAGCCCTAGCCTGGTCAGAACTCTCCCTGCAAATTTATTTTGTACCTGCCTGTCTATCCTATACCCCAAGGACCTCAGCCTGTTTCTCATCTGCATTACATACAACCAGCATGCCTTCTGTTTCCTTATCTCTGCACAATGCCACTCATGTTTCCTCCAGCAGCACCTTCTAAACAGGCAACTTCCCTTGACACCTGTTCATTTTGACTCCTCTTCCACACTTAACAGGAACGACTCAAACTTACCCAACAGTAACACATCTCATCCTTTATCTGCACTGTTTCCTCACCTTTACAAAGTTATGTCATGCACAGGTGTGATGGTTTCAGTCTAGGCCTTCCTGGAAACCAGCTTGTAACCAGGAAGGAACTAGGAAGGTGACCAAGGAAGTATTCCATGCTATTCCTTTACGTAACCCAGGGTATAAATAAGGCATTGATAAGAGAGTTCGCCCTCTTTCCTCTCCGGCGAGGTTCGAGAACGGTGGGTCCCTGTTTCGGTTGGGCTTATCTGGAGCCGAGGCCTACAGTGACTGCCGTTATCTGCCACGCGTGAGGGGAGAGCCAAGGACCGTGTCTGGCCATCCTGCCTGTTTGAAGGGAAGTGGTGAGACTTTTGCTAGTTTGCCTTCGACTGGCTGTTTGACTTGTTCGGTCCTTGCCCCTTTTTGTCCTTCTCCTTTTTTTTCCCCTCCACCCCCCCTTCCCCCCCCGGTGTGTGGTATTCCCCTTTCGTGTATCTGTCTTATATATAAATATACATATATATATATATATACATATTTTTTTTGCTATAGCTTTGGCTGCTTGGTTTTTCTTCTTTTCCCTCTCTGGGAGGCGGGTCCTTGTTGTCGAGTTTCGGGGGACTTGGCAGGAAGCCAGCTCGAAACTTGTACAACATTTTTGGTGTCAGAAGTGGGATATTTTGGTTAAGTTTGGCTTGTTTTGATAAACATTTTCCAGGAAGACAGCTAAGCTCGGTGTTGTTTTGCAAGCCAATCTATTGTTTTGGGAACAGGTCTGGGAACACTGCCAGAGTCTGGGAAAACAGCCAAGGAAACTTTGTTTATATAAAACAAAAGTTTGTTTTGGGATCAAGAAGAAATAATAACAAAAAGCAATGGCTATTTCATTAATTTGTCTTATAATTCTAGCCGTCTTTACACCTGTGTTAGGCTACTCTATAGGGAGACGTCCAGACCTTGAGGATGGATGGAACGAATTGCTTCCATCCTTTAATTTTGACATCGAAGGTTTGGTAAAGGAGATCCCCATGGTTAAAATCGGCTCTAATTACTATATAAATCTTATTGCAACAGTACTGTCATTGATAAAGGTACTGGAAGTGCTCCTTAAACTTGGAAGAATGGGGTTCCGTTGCTCTCCCTCTTGTAGGAAAGATCACACCTCAAAGGGATTCGCTGGAACTTTGGAAAGGGCTGCAGACAGGCCAGTCCCCGGGTGGCATGGAGCTTGGGGAGATTTCGGTAGATTAGTAGGACGTGTGTCACCCCCCATTAATTGGGAGTTCACACCAGAACAAATGTTTGATTCTGGTGAGATGGCCCACTGTTTGGCAGAAGGGTGTTTTTCCTACAAAGATCCGAATATGCAATTCTCCGCTTTGTGCTGGGGCCTGGCTAATGCTTATCGAGCTGCCATAGACCACCTTCAGAGGGCTAAGGTCGACACAGAGACCCAAACCACGCCACTTGAAACCAGTGATGTCCCTATTAGGTCCACAGAAGTTGGGGTCCAAACACAACTTGAAGTCAATGACATTTCTACTAAGTCCACTAGAACCGGGACTCAAGCTAAGAACCGGAAGATCATCATTGCCCCTATAAAGAAGAAGAAGACGTGGGTAAGGGAGATCGAGGAACTTACGGACCCATCTCCGCAACCAGAACGCACAGAAGAAAGAGAAGAAGAAGAAGAAGGAACAGAGGATGTAGTGAACGAAGGAGCGGCAGCAATGGGAGAAGGAGCAACAGCAAGTGATGAAGGCGCGACTGCGAGAGAGGAAGAAGTGGTTGTGACTGAGGAAGGAGCGATTGGAAGAGAAGAAGCAGCTACCAGAGAGGAAGAAACGGCTACACGGGAAGGAGCACGTCCAAAAGAACTAGGGGCACGCCCAAAGGAATACAGAACAGCACCAAGAGAAAAGAAAGCAACAGCACAAATGGCCGGTGGTATATTGTCGCTTGATGATTTATATCCTGACTACAAATTCAGTGTTACAAAGGACGCAAAGAAGGAACCAAAGCATCCCCCTCAATTGGAGGGGGAATTATCTCTACCCCTCCAGACCTAACCTTCTCTTGGAGGTGTGGATGATTGGAAGAAGCCCTTATCTTGGCACCCGAGAGACTACTCGCTACCTCCACCGGCTGGGTATCGTGAACGACGTAGAAGTCCATCTCCACGGCGTGAACGACGTAGAAGTCCATCTCCACGGCGTGAACGACGTAGAAGTCCATCTCCACGGCGTGAACGACGTAGAAGTTCATCTCCGCGGCGTGAACGACGTAGGAGTCCGTCCCCACGGTATGAACGGCGTAGAAGTCCATCTCCACGCCATGAACAACATAGAAGCTTATCCCCATGGCATGCCCAGTCTCCATCTCCACGTGAGAGATACAGGGAGGAGGCAGGAGCGGTTCCACGTAAGAGCGGAAGAGTAAAGAGGGAGGTAGAAAAGATTCTACGTGGGAGAGATGGACAAGAAATAATGCGAGAAAGCGAAATTATACAATCACTGACCACAAGAGAGCTTAGAGATTTACGGAGAGATTATATGCGCTTGCCTGGTGAACAAATCCTCGCCTGGCTGGTGCGATGCTGGGACAAGGGAGCTGATAGTCACATAATTGAAGGTGATGAAGCACGACAACTGGGATCCATTGCCCGAGACCCTAAGATAGAACAAGAAATGGGAAGGGAGAAAACGGCATCCAGTCTTTGGCTCCGAATTCTTCATGCTGTGAGGGCGAAATACCCGTTTAAGGAGTCCCTCAAGAGTTCTTCGAGAAGGTGGAGGACTGCGGAAGAAGGCATCCAATACCTGCGGGAATTGGCCATGCAGGAAATTGTCTACTCTGATCCAGAATATTATGACATCCAAGTTCCCGAGAATGTTCCTTGCACACAACCAATGTGGAAGAAGGTAATTCAAGGTGCCCCTAAACCATATAGGTATTGCTTGATAACCGCATATCATCCAAAGATGGATGAACCAAGTGTGGACACCATGTGTGCTTGGATGAGGAGCATAGAGGAAAATCTGGAAGACCCCTTCGACCCTCTATACCGACACCCCTATGATAGGGAAAGAATGGAGAGAGATTATGAATATTCCAGATATGAGGACGACCTTAGAGAAAGAGAGGACAGAAGGTATAGAGATTACCAGGAAAGGCCAATGGGAAGATCATGGCGGGACCGACAAAGACGACCTCGGCCTAGACCTCGATCCTGGTCTCGATCTCGCTCACGGTCCCTGTCATTCACAAGTCAAAGGAAAGAGAACTCTAAGCGTTGGCCACGTAACCAACTATGGGCATACCTTCGTAGTAAAGGAGAAAACATGAAGAAGTGGGATGGTGAACCCACTTTTAAGCTTGAAGCTAGAGTGAGGGAGCTGAAGCGAAAGAAGACTGACAAGAAAGTTGTCTATGTAGTAGACGGAGATTTCTTAGAAAAGAAACTGCGATCGCCGAAACACGAGAAGATGGAGGTCCGCTTCGACAACGGTAAAAAGTCTAAGAAGTCAAAGTCAAACTCTGACGACGAATGCTCTGATCAAGACCAGTAGAGGGGCCCTGCCTTCTGCCAGGAGAAGGAGAGGGACCAAGAAGATAACCGAGTTTACTGGGCTGTGTGGGTTCGATGGCCTGGCACATCGGATCCTCAGAGATACCAGGCCTTGATAGATACTGGAGCCCAGTGTACTGTAATGCCTTCGGAGTATAAGAGTACCGAGACTGTTACTATTTCTGGAGTGACCGGAGGGTCTCAAGAATTGTCAGTGGTAGAGGCAGACATGAGCTTGACGGGAGACCAATGGGAAAAGCGTCCCATTGTGACGGGGCCAGAAGCCCCTAGCATCCTTGGTATGGACTACTTAAGGAGAGGATACTTCAAGGACCCGAAAGGGTACCGGTGGGCTTTTGGTATAGCCTCGGTGATTGAAGAGGAGTCCAAGCAATTGTCTGCCCTTCCTGGCCTCTCAGAAGACCCTTCCATTGTAGGATTACTGCAAGTTAAAGATCAAGAAGTGCCAATAGCCACAACAACTGTGCACAGACGACAGTATCGGACAAACCGAGATGCTGTGATCCCTATCCACAAAATGATCCGGAAGTTGGAGAGCCAAGGGGTGGTCAGCAGAACCCATTCACCCTTCAACAGCCCCATCTGGCCTGTGCGTAAATCCGATGGAGAGTGGAGACTGACTGTGGACTATCGTGGCTTAAATGAAGTTACGCCACCGTTGAGTGCTGCCGTGCCAGATATGTTGGAGCTCCAATACGAGTTGGAGTCCAAGACAGCAAAGTGGTACGCCACCATCGACATAGCCAACGCGTTTTTCTCCATTCCCTTAGCGGCAGAGTGCAGGCCACAGTTTGCTTTCACCTGGAGGGGCATTCAATACACCTGGAATCGACTGCCCCAGGGGTGGAAACACAGTCCAACCATCTGCCATGGACTGATCCAGGCCACACTAGAGAAGGGTAAGGCTCCCGAACACATCCAGTACATCGATGACATCATTGTATGGGGGGATACAGCAGAAGAAGTTTTCAAAAAAGGACAGACGATCATCCAGATTCTCCTCGAGGCCGGTTTCGCTATCAAGAAGAGCAAAGTCAAGGGACCTGCCCGAGAGATCCAATTCCTAGGGGTGAAATGGCAAGATGGACGACGCCAGATACCAACAGACATAATCAACAAGATTGTAGCAATGGCTCCCCCCACAAACAAGAAAGAAACCCAAGCTTTTCTGGGAGCAATAGGTTTCTGGAGGATGCATATCCCAGAATACAGTCAGATTGTGAGCCCTCTTTACTTTGTGACCCATAAAAAGAACAACTTCCAGTGGGGTCCTGAGCAACAACAAGCTTTCAGGCAGATCAAGCAAGAAATTGCACATGCCGTGGCTCTTGGACCAGTTAGAACGGGACCAGATGTAAAGAATGTACTCTACTCTGCAGCTGGAGATAAAGGTCCCTCCTGGAGCCTCTGGCAAAAGGTGCCTGGCGAGACACGAGGGCGACCACTGGGTTTCTGGAGCCGAAGCTACAGAGGTTCTGAGGCTAATTACACCCCTGTGGAAAAGGAAATCTTAGCGGCGTATGAAGGTATACGAGCAGCTACAGAGGTAATTGGTACTGAAGCACAGCTCTTCCTGGCACCCCGATTACCAGTCTTGAGCTGGATGTTCAAAGGGAAGGTACCCCCTACGCATCATGCCACTGATGCCACATGGAGCAAGTGGATAGCCTTGATTACGCAGCGTGTACGATTGGGAAGCTCAAATCGCCCTGGAATTCTGGAGGTTATCACAAATTGGCCTGAAGGTGGGAACTTCAGTCTGGCAGAAGAAGAAGAAGAGCCAGTGAGCCGAGCTGAAGAAGCTCCGCCATTTGATCAGCTGCCAGATGAAGAAAGGTGTTATGCCCTTTTCACTGATGGTTCTTGCCGTATTGTAGGAAGGAACCGGAAGTGGAAAGCAGCCGTTTGGAGTCCCACCCGACGAGTGGCAGAAGCTACTGAGGGTCAAGGCGGGTCGAGTCAATTTGCAGAGCTCAAAGCCGTCCAATTGGCCCTGGACATCGCCGAACGAGAAGGATGGCCGAGACTCTACCTCTACACAGACTCGTGGATGATAGCCAATGCTCTATGGGGATGGTTAGACCGATGGAAGAAGATGAACTGGAGGCGTGGAGGAAAACCCATCTGGGCTGCTGACTTGTGGCAGGACATCGCTGCCAGAGCGAAGAGTCTGAATGTGAGAGTCCACCATGTAGATGCCCATGTGTCCAAGAAGCAAGCTAATGAAGAACATAATAACAACAGAGAAGCGGACCGAGCTGCACAGATAGGGGTGTCACAAGTAGACCTAGACTGGCAGCAGAAGGGAGAGCTGTTTCTGGCTCGATGGGCCCATGATGCTTCCGGTCATCAAGGCCGAGATGCCACTCACAGATGGGCACGAGACCGAGGGGTGGATTTAACCATGGATATCATTTCTGAAGTTATCCATGATTGCGAGACCTGTGCCGCTATTAAGCAGGCGAAAAGACTGAAGCCCCTGTGGTATGGTGGACGTTGGGAGAAGTATAAGTATGGAGAGGCCTGGCAGATTGATTACATCACATTGCCACAGACCCACCAAGGTAAACGCTATGTGCTTACCATGGTGGAAGCAACCACCGGATGGTTAGAAACATATTCGGTACCGCATGCAACAGCCCGAAACACCATCCTAGGCCTTGAGAAGCAGGTCCTGTGGAGACATGGCACTCCAGAGCGAATTGAGTCAGACAACGGGACTCATTTCAAAAACAGTCTAGTGGCCACTTGGGCACAGGAGCATGGTATTGAATGGGTATATCACATTCCATATCATGCACCTGCTGCAGGAAAAGTAGAAAGGTGTAATGGACTGTTGAAGACGACTCTAAAGGCACTAGGTGGGGGAACTTACAAAAATTGGGACAAGAATTTAGCCAAGGCCACCTGGCTAGTCAACACCCGAGGCTCTGTCAACCGAGCTGGTCCTGCCCAAGCAGAGTCCCTCCACACTGTAGATGGAGACAAAGTTCCAGCGATCCATCTAAAAGGTATGTTAGGTAAGGCCGTTTGGATCACTCCTCCCTCAGGCCAAGACAAACCCATTCGTGGGATTGTCTTTGCTCAAGGGCCTGGATATACTTGGTGGGTTATGAGGAAGGATGGAGAGGTCCAATGTGTGCCTCAAGGAAACCTAAGCCTGGGAAAAAACTAATTCTGTGCCTTGAGTTGTATTTTACAGGAGACCAGACACCAGACGGAAAAAAAAAAGAGAGACCCAAACAAAGCTGATACGAGAATCTAAGGATGGCCGATGATGACACAGCCCAAACCAATGAGCCAGCCCTAAACCGGAACTGTGATTATGACGAAAGGGCCAAGAACACAAATCGAGTTGCTGGTGGTGCTGATCTTCAATGACAGACGACAACCTTCGAGAAAAAATAAACATGGACTATATATATATATGTGTATATGTACGGGATAGAGACAAACACAATATACAGGTGTTACGTAAAGAAATAGTATGGAATAAGGGGTGGAGAATGTGATGGTTTCAGTCTAGGCCTTCCTGGAAACCAGCTTGTAACCAGGAAGGAACTAGGAAGGTGACCAAGGAAGTATTCCATGCTATTCCTTTACGTAACCCAGGGTATAAATAAGGCATTGATAAGAGAGTTCGCCCTCTTTCCTCTCCGGCGAGGTTCGAGAACGGTGGGTCCCTGTTTCGGTTGGGCTTATCTGGAGCCGAGGCCTACAGTGACTGCCGTTATCTGCCACGCGTGAGGGGAGAGCCAAGGACCGTGTCTGGCCATCCTGCCTGTTCGAAGGGAAGTGGTGAGACTTTTGCTAGTTTGCCTTCGACTGGCTGTTTGACTTGTTCGGTCCTTGCCCCTTTTTGTCCTTCTCCTTTTTTTTCCCCTCCACCCCCCCTTCCCCCCCCGGTGTGTGGTATTCCCCTTTCGTGTATCTGTCTTATATATAAATATACATATATATATATATATACATATTTTTTTTGCTATAGCTTTGGCTGCTTGGTTTTTCTTCTTTTCCCTCTCTGGGAGGCGGGTCCTTGTTGTCGAGTTTCGGGGGACTTGGCAGGAAGCCAGCTCGAAACTTGTACAACAGGTCAGGTTTATATATTGTTCAAAACGTTTACTTACGCTGTATACACAATCCTAAAATGGAGAAGAAAAACAACATGCAGACAATTGTCTTAGGACTCTAGGACCAGAAATAAGAGTTTGCTTCACAGGGACTATGAGGGAGTATAAGATGGAAAATAACATCCCCCATGATTTATGATGCACCCTACAGTCAGAAATTAATTCACAAAATGAAAACTGATGTAACCATGTCTTTAACAATGCTTATGTAGTCAGAAAAATAATCTCTAAAATGTGTGCAATAACTCCACCTGGTGATTCTCAACACAATATGGTCAGGTTTAAAGCTGTCTTTTATGAGAAACAGGGGAGTATAGATTTTATGCAAACTAAAGCCCTAATCTGTAACATAAGCAGCATAGTTCTGATCCAGCAGACCCTAAACTCTGATGTTAGCCTTTATTTGGCTTAACCTGTAGATTGTATTTCAAATTAAAGCATGTATAAATTGGAAAGTAGCACCCATTCTTCCTCCAGAATATATAAAGGGTTTTCTATGATAGTGGGAACTGTGTACATCCCACAGGAGATTGTTAAACACTTATGAAAATAATTTATAACTCTAAATTATTATATTCCTATAAAAATCATCAACACTCCTTTCATAACTCTGTTTCTGGAAATGGAGAATAATAGTGCAGATGACACGCAAAATGCAAAGCTGAGAAACAAATAGACCAGAACCCTTCCATGTTTAAAGCACTGATTCCAAGGACTGCCCAAGTTGGTCCTCCAGAGGAAATTGATTTTTGTACCAGCACGACAGACTATTGAGGATTGAAAGGGAGTGTATTGTTGTCTATAGCTGTGACAAAAACATTTTTCATGCCTTTCAGACTAAGAGGAGAGGTACTAAGCTAGGTTCCTTGCCTCTCACACAATATTTTAATCTAAAAGTTTTCCAAAGCCTTCACAGATCTTCTGAAGGCAGAAAATTTGAAAAGGACAGATGTAATTCTCTACAGTATACTGTCAATTTCTAGGTTTCCAGGCAAAAATTGTCTGCATGTACACATTGACATATATATATTTGAGGCTTCATTTCTTACACGTTCTGCTGCTGAGATTTCTCAGCCTACTCGTAAGCAATACCGTTATACTCTTAATAGCAATTATAACAAGCCTTGATAAAGCATACAAAAAAAAAAATGTTAGCTATGAACATCTCATAAAATAAGCAGAATAAAAGTAAAAAGCACTTGAATCAAAACAGGATTTTCAAAATATTTCCTTCAATTCAGACAATATTTTCCCCATTTTTTATGAAAAAGAAAAAAAATCTTAAAATGTTATGAAAACTCATAGATTTGCAGAAAATGTCAGAAGAAGGCTTTTTTGAGTAGACAAATCATCTGACATGTGAAAAAAATCTCCAATATCTTTTACCAATTAGATCATACTTAAGAGAGCACTGGTATAGAAATGAAAATGTAAATAATTGCAGTAAAAAATCTCTGGATAAATACTCTATCCATACTGAGACAAGAGCTAAACAACAGCTGGTTTTGCCCTCTAACTGAAGTCTTGCTCACCTCTTTTATGCTGGACTTGAGTGGTGTAGTCAGTGTACCTATCAGGGCCACCCCTTTTAAAAGAAAAATCTACTCCTACTGATCGCTAAAAGAGATTTCATCTAGTGCAAATGTTACAGAACTGTGCATTGGGAAAGGAAGGGGGAGGACTTCTGATGAGTGTGTTTGCCATTAAATTAATAAAGTTAGACAAGGAGGTCCTGCTCAGTTCTGTGGCCACGTGAATGGAAAAATCCAGTTGTCTTGCTCTGGATTTACCTACACGAAGTGCAAGACTTCAGCATGGAATAAGGTCTACTGCCTCAGAGGGCTGTTTTTTCATACAGTGCCAGGTACAGGAACAACTCATACACAGTCATTTTGAAAGCCCACTCTGCCCTCTGGAAAGCAGAGTAACACTTTGCAAAACAGGCTTAAAAATAAGAGCTGTGCTAGGTCACTGCTTATTTAGGACAGAGAAGCAGAAGGATACCCTGGTGTATGAGAACTTTATATGGGCACAAACAGGAGCTTAGCATAAATACAGGGAGCTTGTACACTAACTGGCTAGGGAATTGTAAAGCTGGCTGTATGGATAGGAAGAAACAAATACACATAAGGAGGAGAAAGATGTTCTACTTCAGCAAATTCAGGTTTCCGTTTTCTTTGTCACTCAAGGTGGTTGGTTGAATCTGCACAAGTAGTTCAACTGAATCATAAGGGGACGAAGTTCTGTATAAAAACCCTCATTTAAGAAAAAAACACCCACCACAAAAAAAAAAAAAAAAAAAAAAAAGAAAGAGAGAAAGAAGAAAAGAAGAGAAGGAAGGGGAGGGGAGAGAAGGGGAGGGGAGGGGAGGGGAGGGGAGGGGAGGGGAGGGGAGGGGAGGGGAGGGGAGGGGAGGGGAGGGGAGGGGAGGGGAGGGGAGGGGAGGGGAGGGGAGGGGAGGGGAGGGGAGGGGAGGGGAGGGGAGGGGAGGGGAGGGGAGGGGAGGGCAGAAAAAAAGTCAAGCACCCAAAAAACTCCCAAAACTCTCTAAAAACCAATCCAAATCTCATTTGACTTGCTGTAGGAACCCCAGAAATAATTCACATGTCATATGCTTCTTAGGGAGGCTGGTTAATTTTTATTGGAGCACTAAGCAAGTCCATGTCATTTCACCATTTTATATATGACTGTCCTGTTCCTCAAGTGGCAAAGCCATTTTTTTTATTTACCTGAAATGCATTTTTTTTTAAGGCAAGGGCTGTCTGGGCATGTCAACACAAAGAGGTCTAGGATAGACCTCTAACTTGTATTGTGCCTACATCAAAATGTTAGAACCTGAGCAAAATCTAGTCATAAAGCTCGATAGCAAGCTTAAACCAAGTAGCTGAAGTGACCTTTTTTTTTTCAAAATTTGTCTATAGGGGATGCAAAGCACAAATGTCTCAATTGGTTGAGCTTCTTAGTTTTTCCTTCAGTATCATTAATACTTCCATAAGTCACTACTGCCTCTGAAACAAATGGAAGTGCAGCAGATGTGTATTTCTTGGAATCTCGTCTACATTGCTAAGAAGCCAAAGGAAAAGAAAGCTAGCTGAAAGAGTTCTTTCAGAAAATTACTTCTTTTCCTTAATATCATCCTTGGAGCAGAAAGCAAAACTCAGAGTATTCTTCATCCCAAATCACCCGGAAGTGTAGATGGAAGAGCATTTTGCAATACAGATATGTGCAAAAACACTGAATCATTAATATTTATACAGCAGGCCTGCCCCTGCTCATTTGCCAGTGTGGTTATGCTGTTTCCAAGCTACACACAGCATTTGCCTGTTACTGCACAAATTCATGGCCAGACACTAACACAGAGTGACAATGCACACAATAATCACTCTGCAGGAATCCCAGTGGGCAAAGTCATGGGTATACATTGTTTATGAATTGACTTTGGGGTACAGGGCATTCAATAAATCATCTTTCAGAAGTGTTGCCCACCTTAGTCTAATGTATTATTTTTCTGTAATTGGTTCTTTGTAACTGATTCACAATACTTTTGAAGTGCAATGAATAGCAATGAATAATAATGCTCATTTTTCCCACCTCTGCCAAAGCCACTTGTTAGTACTTCTGCTTCTTCACTAGAAGATTTGTCTCAGTTAAGTTTAGCTGTCTAGAGAAAGCATAGCAGTCTAATAGTTCACAATTAATGAAAAGAGATAGTAGCCTCTAGAGACTGATTCATGATAGAGACATCTTAGGATGGACTGACTCTGCTTCCTTGTTCCCACCAATGGCACACACATTTATTGGTTTAAGATAGTTCTTATGCAGCTGATTCATGCATTTAAAAAATAGATTTAAGAAAAAAACATTATTAACAGATATCACAACTTCAGCATAACCATTTGAGGCACTTAACTTCTCAAAGTGAAGTTATTTTCACCAGGAAATTGGTGTTTGCCCAGATACTGTCCAAGGAATAATATGACACCACTCTCCAGCAGTAAGTGTATCCCTTTCATTCACAAAAGTATTTCTAATCATTCCACAAGTTCCATCCATCAAGAATCCTAGTACAGTAAGGAATTCAGTAATAGCAGTCCTAAGCATAGTGACACATTACTCCCGGACACATTACTGCAGAAATATCACATACTTATATTAAGGCAGAGGTAAGCATTGTTTTCATTCCTTGCAACAAGTCCAGAAATTATTTCATTAAAAGATGGAAATTGCATGCAATGTCATTATATCAAGCATGAAAATTTGATATTTTCTGTAGGTAACAAATTATTCTTAACGTTTGCTTGTTTTTAAAAGTCATCTAGAAAAACCAAGCTCATTATAACCTTCAACCACATGAGTTAGAACAGCCCATGAAAAGCATTCAGTGGCAAAGTATGTATTGAAGAAATTAGTACACAGTGAGACCAGCAGGGAACTCCAGGTTCTAGGTGTGCAGCATCACTCACTAACATTCCCAACTGTATTAAACCTGGTATTGTTAGCAGTTAGTCACTAGAAGCACTGCTAAACACTGTGATTTCAGAGGAACTGTCATCTCCTGTGGGAGACCAGGAGAGGTTTGATTATGAGCAGTGGAAAAAAGAAATAGAGATATGCAGAGATCTGTGGGACCCCCGAGGACAACATCTTCTATACCTTTAAATGATGAATGGGACTGTTGAGACTCCGCATTTGTGTTCATGTTCAATGTTTATTGTATTTTTACCCTTTATTGTACCCTATTCCCCGGGTTTTATAAGAAATCCTCAGCGTTCAGTACCCTGGTTTGTGCCCTTCTACCCGATTGGCTCACAGGTGTTGCACTGCAGTAATCATATTTAGTAATCCCTTATTTGGTTATTACCTCCCCTTTTTGCCCTTATGTGGTCTGCATTAACATTCTCCTCCCTCACTCCTCCCTAACTCCGCCCATGTTTCCAGTACTTTCCTTCCCTACTCTAAGTCAGCTCCTCCCTTCAATAAAGACCCATTTCACCCTCTATCTCCGAAGCAGGAGACTCCTTTTTCCACTGGGGTGTGACAGTCTCCCACCTGAGTCTGACCTATGGTCAACACAGCCCTGCAGCTTTTCACAGCACTGTTATACAGGAAGCCCTTGGAAACACTGTTAAAGGACTGCTTAATGTATCTGCTTCTATTGAGAAACACATTTCTGCTCAAAAAAGTACAGAAAGTCTAGAAAGGTATCATCCACTGTGGTGTAGTCTTTGCACTATATTGGTTCTTCAACTCCGTTTTAAAAAGCAACTGGTGTTTTACTTACTTGGCATTAAGTAGTGTTACTAACAGTGAGTTCTGGTAGTGAACTATGTATACTGTGAGAACTCGTCTTCAGAATTTGAACAAAAATTTTTTTTTATTGCAGATTTTTTTTTTTTTTTATTGCAGGAAAGGGAAGCTTATGGAGCAACTGCATTCAGCTGTACTTGTGCAGATTTTTAACATTGGTGAGGTTAGATGGAAGCTGGGAGTCACAATTTGAAGAGAGAATCTGCAAAAGCTTCCTTGGAGACTTTCCTGTCTCCACTGAGCTATGAATTTAGAAGGGGCTGGGATCTTTGTCACCCCTGAGAGCCACTGATTTCCTCCTTCTACTAAGTTTGTAATACCTCATTTAACTTCTACTTGGAAAAGAAAAAAGTCTGAGAGATCAACATAAGTTGTAATTGTGTTATTCTATTTCCTAGCTGAGCTTAAAATCACACTATCCTTTTTATTTATATATTATTGTAGATATGCTCAGCCAAGGAAGAAATCAAAATCATAAGGGCATTTTCTTTAATCTGGTGCATTCAGTTATTATTTCATGAAACAGGATTGAATCCCAGGTGGTTTCACTATCAGGATAGGGGATGCTAACTTATATTAGCACCCTCTTTTGGGTTTGATTATTTATAGACAGGCATAATGCAGAGCTTATGATGTTTTATGGAACAATTAAGAGCTAAAAAGCCAAATTCAGATGTTTCTTGCACTTTATGAAACTTCTGGGAAAAATGCCTCTAGTTCAGTGGAGAAACCCAAATTCATTCCAGTATGCTGAGATAAATGTCTCAATACACCCTTATGTTCTAAAAACATGTTGTTGACTATCCATGTCCTTGAAGAATTCTTGTCATGTACAAGCTTCTGTGATCCATTTATGTATTTTGGCCGTTTAAAAAAACATGACCCAAGTCCTGTAATTTGCTTTATGTGAGTTACTACAATTAACTTCAGCAGAAACCTTAGGTTTCTCAGTTGAGTGAAATTCTGCAGCTGACCTGGCTGAAGGAATAAAAGTGGGAGAGCACAAGTCTCTTCTTTCCACAGCCCTCCTGATGTGCTTGAAGTTCCAAACTGGACTAGATATTCTTAGTCCAATGCTAAGTACAAATCTCTCCATATCTAACAGCTTATAGACATTTCAGGCTTTTCTAAAAGACCCAAAAGCAGAATGGCTCAAGAGTTTCCAGATGTGATTCTAGCATCTGCTGCACAATAACAAAAAGATTTTACCTCAAAGCCTATGAGACCTCAAAGTGTCTTAAGCTAAGTCCATCATACAGTTGAATCACCTGTAAATCTACCAAAATACCTGCAAGGGCTCTAACAGATGGGCTTTGCAGAACTTTTTTTGGGTGGCTTATAATGTGACTGACCCCAAACTCGGGCTCTTTTCTTCAGAGAGGAAATATCATCTCCACCTCTGCTTTAGCACTGGGTTCACTGTCCTATGTATAATGCATAGGATTCACAGCATAAGGTGGAATGACCTTGCAGCCTCTCTACTTTTCCTCAGGGAAGGGCAGTCGAAGCCATGACTTGTAGAAAACACTGGAAGCCTCAAAGCCAGACAAGCAGAGTGAAATGGAGCAGGAGGAGATAATGCCAATTTGGCATCCAATATTATTTTATTGGAGCAAGTGTCTTCACCAGTGGCTGTTTGGAAAGAGGACAAAAAGGAGGCCAAACTGACTGCTGTCATCCCCAGCTGCTAATTTGTACTGAGAGATAGAGGAATATCAACTGCGCTGTTAATTTCTATATTATGGAAATTAATCCTCTTATTTGCACAGCAGGAAGCCAAATTACACCATCACATGCACAAATAAATCTGACATTTTGAGAATTTGACATTGCACCACTGAGAGTTGCTTCCAGCAATACCTCCCACCTCACAGAGAGAGCATAAGGGTGTCTTCTCTCAACAAAGACACTGCTGCAATATCAGCCAGATCCTCAGCTGATGAAATTTGGCAAAGATCTCCCAGTTTAAAGAGAACAGCTGTGATCTGCCTCCCAGAAAAGCAGATAATAAGGAAAAGTTCATTTTTCAAAACATTTTTCTAAACTAGGAAGAGAAGTTGCCATAGGACCTACTGCACCTTCACATTCCAGTCTCAGTATACTCCCTCTATGTGGGAACTTTTGTCCTAAAAATGTGACATCTCAACAGGCAGAACAATGAAAATAGGAGATGTAAAAAAAAAAAAAAATAATCTATCTGCGGTGACATGGTGTGAGAGTTAAAACCACTGTTAAAAACCACTCTGTTAAAACCACATTGTCCGTCATTTGATTTGAATAACTACAAAATGCCTGAGGAACATCAAGTTTTTTAAAGGAGAGTATTTCAATCATTCGTAGTTAGCTTGAGGTTATTTACTTAAATTTAATTGTTATTCTGCATTTGAGAGTCAAAGACTCATATAGATCACAGATTCCCTGGAGATGGGGAATAATCATGCGCCAACTGATTTTCACTCATCTGTTTTTCACTCCTTTGTTGATACAGTCTTCACAAGGTCTTTATTTCTAAATGTCAGCTTTAAAAAGTTACTGAAAAAAAAACGGATCATATATTAAAAAACAAATAACCATTAAAAGAGTCACACTTTTGCCTATGTAATTGATTAGCGAGGGAAACTGAACAATGAGTACATATTTCAGCAGCTAGTATAAATTGTTGCTGATAAACAGCCTGATTATAACCATCCAGCACATTCTGCTTATATCCAAAGCACTCCTATGTACTTTATCAAACTCCTACAAACCAATTAAGATTGAACTTTCACTTAAGAAATGTAATAAAAAGAAGACAGACCTTTCCCTGCAAACAGGAACTGCACCTGCCAATTCAAGCCTAACATGATCCACATTCTATACTTAGAAATGAGGAAGTGAATAATCTCACCTGACTCCAGGATCTTGGGCCTTAGGAAAACATACATTTGTTCTGTAAACTCTAATAAAAGGACTTAGCATCATCACCTGAAATTCCAGTAAGAAAGGCTGGGGAATTCCAGTTAAACATAACCTTGTTTGTAGTTTGTTCTTTCATACAAGAACATAATTAAGATCTGATCTGCGACCACATGCCTTAAGTAAAAGGCAGCTGCTCATATGATCTGCTCATTAAGTCCTGTATTCCAAATGCATACAAAGATGCCAAGGTAATTAACAAGGCACAAAAGCTTTGGGGACTTCGCAATAGCAACTCAGTTGAGACTCGTCTTTACATTTACAGGATAATAGCTAGAAGTCTATGAATGTAGATTTCATTTTAAACTCTTTTTGCTCTCAGGGTGACATTCCAGAATTGTTCTCTTTTGAAAAGTTACAATTTATTTTCTACTCTTGTAGTCTGTAAAAGTGATTTTTAGTGCTTCTAGGATCTATTCCTTCTCCTTTCCTTTAAGCTTCACAGCTTCTAGATAACTTTTCACAGAAGGATTAAAGATTCTTAAGTTTGAAGTTTTCCCAGTTAGCAAGAAATTTTTACATCAACCAACACCTCCAAAAGCCTATTTACCACCTTTTACCCCGCTATTCAACTTCTTTAATTTTCTACCCTGTATTTCAGCCCTAATTTTACAAATCCCTATACCATTACCTTGCATGGAACAAAACTGCTTTGCATTGTTATTTCACTTGAATACTCTATATTTCCTCCTTGGACAGCTAGGCAAGCATGAAGGTAAACCACCTGTGATAATAATCTATTTAGCTTCTTCTGTAAATGGCACTTAGAATAAAGAAGAAGCTTTTTCTTTTTTTTTTTTTTTAAATTTTAGTTCACAGGATATACAAAGTATTTTTCAGTAGCGTTACCCGAAAGTCTGAGTGAAGGAATATGAATCATGGGAGGAGAATGCAAAAGCCACACCTGCATTAAGGGGAAATAGATTTTTTACCACAGATGCAAGTGCTTCTCCTTTAAAAGGCAAGGGAAGAGGTTTTCTTACAGACCAGTTAATTGGGTACATTTCACAGCTTTCCCAGTATCTATTTTTCATTGTGCCTGAAGCTAAATCCCTGGGGTACTCCCATCTTTGCAGTAGCAGGTTCATCCTTCCCCATTTTTTTCTTATGAAACTCTGTTTTCGTAACACAGTTGATGACTGAGTGTCTGCATAAAAAGCACTAGAAAACTCACAAAGTAATCATGGTGCTGGCTGGAAAATGTCCTTTCTTAGTCTAATAATGCAAAACCTAAAATAAAATGAGCATTAAGCTAAAGTTTGGAACAAGAGGTTTTAGGGGTTTTTTCCTGCTTTGCATAGGCAGAAAATTTTGGCTTTCCTACGCCTGCAAGATGTGCAGCTGAGTAACCTGCCAGAGCATTTGCAGGGATACTAGGCTTGTATTTTCCCAGGTTCAGAAGAAGAACTTCAGCCGAGTCGATAGAGTAGGGCTCTATTGATTATCCAGCTAAAAATCTAGCCCTTTTTTGTAGGTGATGACACAGGCTTTAAGAGGAGAAACTCTGTAAAGTCTATAATTAAGACTCTTGCTGAGATACAGAAAACATCTCTAGAATCAGCTCAAAAACAAATTAAGACTGTACTTAAACATGACTCCTCCACAGTATAGCAGAGCTCCTTAACTCTGTAACATACTGTGGTTTCTCTTATACACTCCATTCCAAACTAACTATGTGGAACCTCTGATTTTGTCTGTGTATGGCTGGGTCGGGGAGGACCGTGAGCTGATGAGACGCTCAAGCCCAACGCTGACCAGGATCCCCCCAGCTGACCCCTCTCTTCCTGAGGACTGCAAAAGGAGCACAGGTGGATTTCATCTCTGACACAGTTATTACAGTCAGCTTCCTAAAATTGTGAAAGACAAACATGGGACTTGAAGTCCTTTTAAAATCTGCTTGTATTCCTATTAGCAAGGAGCAATAATAAACAGCTTCCTTTCTCTGGACTTAGGAAGGGAGCATCATGTGGAGATGAAGGCATTTTAAAACAGACCTAAACTGCAGGATTTCTTCTATTTCCTTAGGGTGCCTGGTCCTGAAGGCCCTTCAAAGACTGAAACACAGTTCACAGATGCTGACTTTGCTAAGTTTTCATCTCAGGAAAAAAAGTGAGAAGAAAAATAAAATACCTTACAGTTGTGTCTGCAATACAGAGAAATAATAAATACCAGATACAGATTTTTTCCTTCAAACAAAAATAAGAGGATGAAAAAGCATGAGGCTTGTTGTTATTACTTATCAAAATTGGCCAGAATTATCTGACAACAGTAATAATAGCAATAATAATGATCCTGAAGATGATGATGAATCAATAAACATATGCATTATTTTAAGAAAGACTGGTGACAAAATATGTCCATGAACCTGAAAAATGTGAATCATGGGGAAAAAGAAGATAGATGGCCATTTCCTGAAGAACAACATAGGAGATAAGTTATCTGAGTAAACAGTGAAGTAGGGAAAAACAATTAATTTTAAAATAAGTGGATTTCCAAGGGTAGAGAGGCATGAATGAATCAGCAGATGGAAACAACAGCGATGGGGAGATGACCACTAAAACATCTAGTGACCTTTCTGGAAATGTGAGGAGCTCAGTTATTTGTGATAGTGTTTTCTCAGTGCCTCATTCCAGTCCTTCTCCAATGTCCCCCGGCCACCCCGCAGAGCTCATGCAGCACCCAAGGAGCTGTCAGCAGCTCACAGTGGCTGGATGCAGCGAAGGGCAGAGAGCACAGGTTTATGCTGTCAAGCAGCAGGATGAAATGGGATCAGACATGTCCGACACCAGTCTCACAGGCTATACATATTTATACATTAATGCATGATGGTGGAGGTGGAGATGCAAACCTCCTGGAGTGAAAAATCCTTGTCCAGAGTTACTTCAATCAAAATGCACTTTTCCACTTGTCTAATGCTCTAACATGGCTGGTAGAAGTATCACTAAAATTATACTATTTCAGCCACACAGTGTAAGTGTTCATATTCATCACTACACAGTTTGATCTTTACCTCAAGAACTCACCGTCTGCACTATATATGAGAAATTTTCTCTGTCACAGTATGTACTCCCCTGTGTCAACCACCTTTTGTCCCTGGTGGTCTCATTAAAATAAAAAAAAAAGTTATCCTTAAGCAAGCACATTAAGAAACAAAAATATGTGAGGAATATAGCTGAATAATTCAAACCACTCCTTAGATCTTTATGATCATTTTAATGCAAATAACGATGATTTGGTTTACATCATTTTTTAAGGACACATTTGATTTTTATTTTTCTTCTAACAGTTCCTAGACAAAGCACAGAATTTGACTGCCCATTTTAACAGAATAGATGCCCCCGCTTTTCCAGTCTTGTAAAAGCCTGGTCTCCTAGAGTGAGAATCCAATTTTGATGCATCAGGGTTTCTGCAGATGGTGCAAGTTGAAATGTTGGTTTTGACAAAGGGACATCTCATTTCTAATAGATAGGGAAGAGACTGAAAATGTTCAAAATATCTCTCGAATGCAACTAAATGTTCAGTAACAAATTTTTGTCTCTTCCAAGTTACAACAAAAGCAATGATCTAGAAGAGGAAAGCTCACAAAACCATTACTATTTTTCAACCCTCCTTCACTGCCTTATTCTCTCATCACTTTGGTCATTCAGTTTCCAGCATCCTTCAGGTTCTGATAGATGATTAGGAGCAGAGAAGTCAGAAAAATTCTTATAATAAAACTGCTGATTGCTAAAGAAATACAATGTTTTGGCTGATGGGAGTCTAAGACATTTTTGCAGCAATAGGTCACCTACTTTAAACAATTTTTTCTCTTGTAGTGGGTAAAATATAACTAGGCTTTCATGAGGTTACTGCCCCTATAGTAACAACAGTCCTGTGGTACTTATGGTACCATGCTTCATCTTTGCATCAGCAGAAAATATCATTTCTCACTTCTGTATGTCATTCCCTTTCATGAACACACAAATCCCACAATCTAAATGTGACAGATTTTTTTTACCTATTCCCTCAGAATATCCAGTGCTGCTGATTTAGTGCCTGGAAACAAGTCTGGGAACCTCTCTGCATGCCTCCTTGGTAGGCTGGAGAAATATCTGTGAGAAGAGTCTTGCAAAGATAAATCAAAGTGTGAGATACTCCACTAAACTAGAGCAATTTTTATAGCATTTAGATGATACTGCAGCACTGTTAACCAGAGTGTAAATGATTGAACAGGTGATGAATCCCTTGGAGAAAAACCCCATTAGGAGGGTTTAAATCCATAAAAAACCCCAGTATTATGCACTATAAAGAGCAACAAGATGTCCTTTCCATCCCCTTCTAATACAGCCCTCATCAGATTACTCCTATACAGTCTTCCCAAGGCATTTTATCAACACATGCCAAACAATACCTGTGTTGAATTTCAATATGATTTACAAATGAGCATTTGAAGGGAAATGTTGCTGATAGTCTCCATTTTTATCCACATGAGGATCTCAGCCTAACAAGAGAATGCACAATGTAGTTATTGGCAATTGCATGTGATATACCTTTCACTTCCCAACCAGCTCTCTAAGTAGATTTGATTTCAGAAATCCAGTGAAATCCTTTTCTCCCAGGTTATGTCTCCATAAGTAACGCTGTTTAGGTTATCCCTTTGCAAAGGGCCCACTCCCTGTCCTCAGGCCATTTAATATGGACAAGAGACTTGAAAACAAGTTTTCTGTCTCTCCAGCACAGTATCTGAGTCAACAATCCTATTAGATCTCCTCAGCTGTATCCTTTGAAACTGTCCAACGTTGTTTAACTAATTAAATAACCACTGGAGCAATAACCTGGCTTTCCTCTCTCATACTTGACTTCCCTAACCTCTTTCTTGTCCAATGAATGTTTAATTACTGAGGTAAACTGAAACATATGCAAGAGATGAGATGAGGAGAGCTCTCCCGCAGCATGTGTGATAACCTAGCTGTTCAGACAGTCTGCTGAGCAGGTGGACAACATAGGTTTAAGGATCTACTTCAAATCTTCTAAACTCAATCCTCATTACTAGGAACCCATTCTTGAAAGTGATCTGTAGATAATTAAGAGGTACAGTCCAGTTAGCTTGCACTTTTGTAGCTTACTTAAGACTCTAAGCTAGTAGTTTTTACTTTCACCATCACTTTCCATACCCTGAGATGCCCCCATGCAGTCCTCTAGGTGGTCATATACTAATCTTGACTCCAAGCTCTATAGATAAACTTTTAGGGTTTAGAAGACTGATTTCTCTATGTCTCTGAAAATTGGTAGATCTACTTCCATGAGAATCTGTTTTGTAGCCTGCCTGGTATACAGCCACTAGCTTAAAAGCTTCTGTCATCTGCTCTGACAGTAATTAAAAAAATAATATACTCAGTAGAGTGAGTACTGAATGAAAACATAATCAGTGTAGGTATATAACCTATTAGGAAAAAAACAGTGCTCTTTAGAAAGAAATACAAATTTTAGATCAGAAAATGATTTTTGGTTTCTTCTCACTGACTCTACAGGTGTTAGGGGCTATAGTCTTCCACCACAGGGACTCTTAGTTAGAAAAAATTTGAGCCATCAAATTTTTGAGCAATCAAAATCCCATGCGGAAGAATGAAATTAAGCCTCACTCTTGGCCCTTAAATCTGAGACAGATTAAAATGTAAGTAACATTGTGAATCTCTGGATCAATTTATACTAGACATTTTCTGTTAGCAGCTCCCCATGGGAAACGAACTCATCCTAGGACTCAAAGCAGCAGAGGCAAAGGCCCAGCAGAGTACACACCAAAGCAAAGGATAGCATTAGTTATGCCTGCAGTCTCTTGGCTCTAGCAGGTGTTATTCTACATTGTGGAGTCCGTGCAGTCCTTCCCAGCAAAGAGGAGGAATGCGCTGACCTCAACCAGCCCTAACAATGTGTAAATCTTGTTAAAGTGTAATTAGGATCCCATAACACTGCAACACCTTTCACAACTCCTTCCAGGGGTATTTTCTCCCATATCCATTAAGTATTTGGAAACTTCGGTATTGAAGCGCCCTTGTCAAAAAGACAGTAAATCCCCTGTGGAATTTTTTCTGTGTCTGCTGCCCACCATGCAGGTGGCCCCTGAATGAGCACGCTGCCACTTTTGTGCTTCAAGTTCTGCTTCTCTCCTGCTTTTACAGCAACTGCCCCCTCTCACTCCTAAGGTAAGAAACCAGCTGTCTGCAATTTAATTGGGACAGTGAAAACTGCTCTAGGACTTAACTACTTCAAGCAAGCAAGCAAAACCTCCCCTTAGTGACCTGCTGAGGCTGCTGCTTTTTTGACTTGAGGTTTTTGTTTGTTTACTTCTCATCCTGATGCTGCTCAGTAGTTTCTCTCCTTTATAGTCTGGGAGGTGAGCTGAGTTTTTTTTTCTCTTAAGTCTCACAAGTGTTCTCTAAAATAATGCAGGTCAAGGAAATAGAAGCCTCTATTCTGAGGCTGAATTTGAGAAGCAAAAGCTGCTTTAACCCAACCTGCCTGTCACAAGTGGAAACTGTCACAGGTCATTCTAAAGGAAAGGAAAACTGTATATCAGGTGGATAGTCTCCTTGTCTGTTATCTCAGTTGTCAACTAGAAGGAAAAAGACCTAGGAGAAAGACGACAGCTTGCTAGGTTAGGAACAATCTTTACTATGGAAAGAGAAATCTATTGTTAATGGTAATTATTGCAAGGTTTAGAGCCACTGTTATCTTCCCTCCAAGATATCATGAGCCACGCTTTGTTGCCTACTGTCCTTTTGGGATTACATTCAGCAAAACACTAAAACAAAGATCAGGATTGATTTCACTTATGTCAACAGGGCTGTTCACACACTTATAATGATGTACACAATTAAGAATGTTGCTGTAAAAGTGTTAAACTACTTTTTCTTATTCTTTAATGTTGCTTATAATGTGTCCCAATGTGTCCCACTATTTCCTGCTGTTTATTTTCTGATGATAACAGTTCTTCATCTCTGAATTGCTAGTGTGACTGTTGTAGTGAAACAGAAGTAATGAATTAATTCACGTGGACATTCTTGTCTTTACCTGATGAAAGAGATAAAGATGCATGCAGGAAATCAGTTTCCCTCTCTCAGTGAAATATTCTATTTCAGTTTAGCATATTTTTTACACAATTTGTACACAGGTCATATCCATATCAGGCTGGCTGATGAAATCCCACCACATTTACTTCTCTTGTTACTGTGAAATGTTGTATTCACTACAAAAGAGGACATCCTGCCACCCCATAATAATAACAAACCTACTGTAAACCTACCATTTCCAGGAACCTATAAGCAATGTGCCCAGGCTAGACTAATAGGCAATTCCTTCAGTAGGTACCTTCTCCCAGCAGTACAAGAAACAGAAGCTAAAACATGTCCCTGGCAAAGGACAGGTAAGGAACTCGCTTCAAGAGCAAACCCACATCCCAAGACCCCCCTGTGAGAACTTGCACCCACTGAAACACCTCTGACTGAATGTCATTGCCTAGGAAGGGAAGAAATTGTTCAGAAGTCATGCCTCCGAAACATATGACTCCCTCCAAAGCCCTTGAGGCCCATGGCATACAGCTGATGTGGCTATTAGGTACCTACCCATTTGCTTGTTTCCCCTGTTCAGTCCAAATATAGCTCTGATGCCTGGTTTCATCACCAACAGTGGCTGAATAATTAAAATTCCTCTCTGCTAGATCGAGGTAGACATCAGGGACTGAATCCAAAGGCACTAAGTGTTCCTTTACTCCATTTCCCTACACAGCCACCCCAGCACTTTCCCCATGGCAGCGGCAGGAAGCTCCCCTTGTCTATTTACGTGTCTTGTGGCTCTCATCATTTTGCAGCGTAGCAAATTGGGAACTAGGATGTCTCTGATCTATTTTCCTCACAACTCCAGTATTGAACCCCTGCTCCTGGACATGAAACTCTTGCCTTCCAGAATGCAGATTTCTATAAGTGTTCTTGCAAAAACAGGACCTTTCCCTTATGGAAGGAAATCCTTTCTTTTCCCTCACTGAGGTTCTTTCTTTTGTTTTCTTATCCTGAAGGGTTTTCTTCTTGAAACCCAGAGCACAAGAGGAAGATTCCAAAAGTCTAAAAATATGCACATACTATGTTCCAGACCAGTGTATCTGCCATTCGTGATTGTTGTTCAGCAGTGGTGTAGACAAACTGTTTGAAAAAGGGACACAAGCTAAGTTCTGAATTATTTGTATGAGTGTACTGAACGTTTTTATCCAACCATTCTGTGATCCTCAGCTAACACAGAAGGGACAGAGAGATGACAGCACTGCCATCTTCTCCAATGCCCACTCTCCGGCAAGATGGAAGAAACAGGATTCTCCTCAGGGAACACATGTAATGGAGAAATGAGCTAGGTCGAAATCAGACATTCAGAAACTTCTTGTATTTTGAGTATTGACATCCTTTTCCTACATTTCTATATATGTGTGTGTTGGTGTTACAATCTCTGTTGTGCATAGTATAGGATCATCATGAGCAAAAAGGCAGCATTATAATGAGGAAAAATAAGCCCTCTCATTCAGAAATCTGTATGAACACCCCATTGTGTATTACACATGAGGTCAGATGAAGAATGTAGTGCATTCTGGGCTTAAAGTCTTCAGAAGTGTATATTGGGTGCTCATCCTTTCCATACTTTGATCAGATGAAGTGCAGATTGCATCCTATGTAGGGCTGCAGAGAAAAAAAAAAGAAAAAAACATTTCCTCAGTTCTTCTAGTCACTAAGCTAATATTATCTACGTCTTTAATGTGAAGTTATTCTCTAATGATGTAACTACTGATTGCCTTTTCATATCTATCACAAACATGGCATTTATTTTCAGGAACAGCAAATGGATGGTGAGTGATCAGACAATGCAGGGCAGGAGAGTGTATATGATCATTATGTTCTGCAAGCATGAATCCAAGAAGCAGCTTTTTTGCTAGGAAGGAGACATTAAATTTTCCCTCATCTTGTAAAAATTACAAACTTTTTTTCAGCTTTACCAAGAGCTTCTGATCATAATTTTTTAATCTATTTTGATGTTTCTCTGCTACTTCAACAGTAGATTTTTTAATTTGCTTGTCATTATTTTACTTATCACTCTGCTTTTGTATTTCTCTACTGTTTCCCAGTTTAAAAATCTTAACTAAAATGAATGTGTTTAATAACCTTGCTGCAGTCTAATAATCAATTGGAATAAATCTTTATCAGTATTTTTTTAACATTTTGAAGCCCGACCAAGAAATAACACATACACACAAATTAAACTCAAAACAAAGGAAATTAGAAAATCAGGATATTTTTTCTTGTTGCTCTCTTTTGGTTATTTACTTTGGAATTACGTTGCGGGCTTTTTCCAGGTCTTTATCTTTACTCTGTAGGCAAATAGCTTTATGAAAGTATTAGAAGTGGCCTTTTGACAGCTAAATGGGATAGAAGCAAAATTTCCATTTTATTCAAAACTGCCTTCACAAACCATGCAATTTTCTTTATCCAGCCAGTTTAAATTCAAGGCTTCTCTAGCGATATCACACTCAGTCAAATCCGACAGGTTATTTCTATTAAAGTTTGGGGTTGAATGGGCACTAACTAGAATGTTGATTCTATTGTTGATTCTATTGATTAATATTTCATTCCAGTGGCAGAATGCAGTAACTTGGATGAATTTAAGATGATAAAAATTATAATATTTCTGGAACTGAAAAGCCGTTTGTTTATATAGCCAAATTGTTTAAATAAATAAAATAATATTTCTCCTGATGCCCTTAAATTATATTTTTTCTGTAATTCCTTCTAATTATTTTTGCCACCATGGCCTTAATACTGTTATAATCTGTTCTTTAAAACATTTTTAGGTATACTGATATCCTGAGTCACATTTTAAATGATCAGTGCTGTTTCCCTACCATTTCCTGTTATTTTACTAAGGCAAAACAAACCTTACCATTTGAACTCATCAGGAAAACATTGTGTATTTAACATCTTCCTGGAATCAGTTGCACTTTAGAACTTGTTTAACCTAATACAGTGTAATCTCTTTCACTACTTCTCTGCTTCTTTCCCTTTAGCTGATATTCTCTGGCAAGATCAGCTTATTACTAAAGGAGAAATGAGAAAATACTAATTATTGTAGGTCCTTGATTTTACTCTTCACCTAATAATCTGCACCTGAAGAAAGACAAAAACATAAATGGTAACTGACTGCTTGTGTGAATCAAAGGATATTTAAAAAGGAGGGAGAGGGCTTGTCCTCTAAAAGCACGTGTATTTTCTGCAGTGACAGTGTAGCATTAAGAGGTAAAAATTTAACATTATAAAAGGAAATGGTACAAACAGGCAATTTTTATGCAAATACTATTTAGTTTCTCATGTATTGTTAATGTTTACCATCCTGGTGGCTAACAAATCAAAAAACATTTGAAAAATTTTATGTTATATATAACATTTTTTGACAACTGGAGTGAAGTTTACTAGCATGTAAAAGACAACTTAAAACTCTCATGGGACAGATGTTGCATGTGAGGCTTTCCAGAGACTGTCTAGAGAGGGCAGACCTCATGTTTCAGATGAGATTGAAGCTTGAAAAGTTAAATCAGACTTCTTAACTGTTTCTGCATCAATCTTTGTCTATGGATCAATCATTTCCATCACTTTTTTCACTGTAAGATTGTTACTGAGTTACATTCATCCAATTGGGTGGTGTATTTTGTGATCAGCAATAGTTATTTGCACTAGTCTTTTGTCTCAGGAAATCTAAAAAACACTTTTGCAAAGCAGAACACAAAAGACATATTTTCAAAAATAGAGTCCCAGTGTGTACACATGAATTTGAACACAGAATTTAGTATGTGCAAAATCACTGCTCAGGTAAGAATGTACCTGATCAACTGGTTGGAGCTAAATGCTCTTTGAAAAGGATGTGGAGCTTTGACACTAGTCAGGGTAATTTTGACAAATTAACTCTTAAAGTTTAAGCAGTACTAGTATTTAATTTTGCTGTCTTATCAAGAAAGTAATAAAATTGAAGCTAGCATTTTGATCAGAGCCAAATGATTATCAAAGTAAAAATAGCTCTTTGTTTTGTTGTGTATAGACTGTATTTGTAAATGGGTTTCTTGTTTTGCATATATTTTCACTCCAGACACTATTCTCATATTTTTATCATTTAGCGAAAGATGTGCTGCACTGTGAATTTTGGTGTAGGCCTATTTCAATTTTCTTGCTGCTGACTCCTTCCCTTTTTGGCTGATTTATACAGTGTACAGCTAGAGAAGGAACTGCAAATGACAAAATGGAATAGACAACCTGGAACCCGTCTTCAGAGAATATTTAAGCATTTGAGCTTAATATTTGCTATTCATGAGTATTTTTCTCCAGCTATGCTCTGTTGCCCAAGTGTTTCCAGAAAGTAAATGTGGCACCATTTTAACATGAACATGAAAAATTACATCATCAACCTATCTTATCAGAAGACCTGATGATATGACAAATTCACACATATATTAATGGGTTTAATTTTTCTTGTTATTTAGTTGTTGCCTTAAGTTACCAACAATTAAATCAGATCTATGAGCAGCTATCAAACTTTAAATGTAGTAAAACGTAGAAAATCTCTAAACAACTGTTCGGAAGATGTGGAGCAGAATAAAATGGAGAGGCTATATAAACAGGGAAAGAATCAACTATTCTACCTAGCTTGTACTAGTTTTTCCCTAAGCATTGAAAATTGACCATTTTGAGGCCTCTATATTAGGCTACCTGTACTCTTGGTCTGAGAACAGTCAGTTTTCTGTTCTCATTTTCTTATACTTATTCAAGGAAGATAATCAATATTGTTTCTGAAATGAAACCACTGGAAAAGATAGAGGTTTTTTAAAAAAATCAACTCTATTTATTTTTCCAGAGACCAACATAAACTGTAGGAAAGCAGAAGTCATCTTCAGACAACAAGTTTGAACAACACCTGTGAAATGTACCTATGTCTTTCAGGCAAATATGACCGTGAAGTGAATGGGTTTTATGGCTTTGTCTTTAACATGTTTCAGGAGGGTAAATGTGGATGCTTCTTTCTAAGCTCTTTCAAGACAAAATGTTTCTCTGTGGTGGTTTGAGGTGTTGGAAGCTGTTTCAAATGGGATTCAGCTGAAACTCATGTAATCTCATAGTATGGCTCTAGATGCCTTTAGACGTCATGCCTGACATCCACGTGCAACTTAAATAGGACAGGCTTATGTCTATATTCTGTTTTAATGAAACTCTGAGTAACCACAGTAAGAGAAAGTCCAGGGCACACAGGGAATAATACACACTTCAGATTTTTAATAACCTTCAACAGACAGCTACATCCTCATCCATTCATGTTTAGATGTGATGGATCCACGCATCACATCAGTGAGTCTCTACAGAAAAACTGCAGAAATGGTTAGTTTCAGACAGTCAATCCCATCAATTCCTCTTGTCCTGGAATTTTCTAACCTGATTTCATAACCCTGGAAACACAGCAATCTATCTAGGTGCATTGACTGGACTGAATTTACACAGGTCATTTGAAAGATAAAGGTCACGTACATACCAGGCCTCTGGACCACATTTATTAACAGCATCCGCCTGGCTTTCAACATCATTAGTGTCATCTGGACCAATGCTGGAGCAAATTAAATGTGGCAGAACAAAAGACCATTGCCAAGAGTGTAGATATACGTAAGTGTTACAGAGAGAGGTTCAGCCTTATTAGCCCCTGGAAAACCGCACTGTTCTACCAAGTTGGTAGCCAGCATAGCCTTTGCACAAGTGACTAAACAGTGATTTTATAACACTTTTAATTGAAGACAGAATAAAAAAGGAAATTATTGACCTGCGGTTTATTCAGCAGTGTTTGTATAGAAGGCAGAAGTTCTAGACAGGGGCATGTTTATTGCTATTTAATATTCACATTTCAGGAGCATGCAAAATCCAAACTGACGGAGAGTCCCAGGTGAGAACTATTGCACATATGTTTATTTTTGTTATTTTTGGAAATACCTCTAGATAACTAGCTACTTTCCTACAGTTGCCTGGAATCTGCATGTCTAACTCAACTGACAGGGGCTGAGGGGCTGCCTGCAGGAAATACCTGGCCTAGTGCAAATGCTTTCTGATCATGAAATTATTATACTGTCAGTGAGACCTGTATCAAATAGCTCTGAGCACAGCCAATGCTGACATGGTATTACAGAAATGGTTTCCTTGTAGCTCTCATCAGGATTTGATGACAGTCAATAAGTTTGGCAAAACTGTGCCTGTGCTCATGAGAAAATATTATGGGAGTCATTTTTGTCAATATTCTCTATTAAAAGAAATAAATTCTTAGCTTCTCTCATTTTATTCCCAAAATGTTATTTCAAAACTTGTGGGTTTTGTCCATTTTCTACAGTGATGCTGAGGAAATATAGGCAGCTTTGTAGGTTAGACAACACCCCTAGGCAAACACCAACTCAATTTGCTATTAAAATTGTACAGAAAAATTAATTTAGGATGAGCCAACTTGGTCTTTATGCACCAAGAAGATGTATTAGCCAGGTCTTAAATTGTTCAGAAGTGTTGCACTGATACAGACCCAGCACTTTCAGATACACATCCCCCATGACATCTCCTTCACCCTAAAACACACAGTGTGCAGCAATATCTCATTACTTTGAGCTCTCATCTTCCCAGTCTTCTGTGTGGGTTTGTATTTCCCATGATTCACCACCATTTTCTCTGTTGCTTGTTTACCATATGTGCTGTGGGAATCCTGGCATAACTAACAACACAGAAAAAATGATCCAAGTGGGAAGCCCTGGCAACAACGATGAAAGGAAAATGCAGGATATTCAAAGTTCCACAAAGTACTGTCACAATTCTTTAAGACTGAGACTTTCAAGAAAACAGAGGCTTCTAAAAGCAGGAAAAAAGAGGGAAAAAAAAGCAGCTTTTAGGGACTTTAAAAAAATATTACAGAGAAAACTTTCAAGCAAAACTTCCTTCACTTCAGAAAAGAAAATTCTTTCCACTTTTACATTCCAGACACAGAGTGCTAAAGAGGAGACCTCCCAGAGAGAATAAACACATGCCAGTGCAGAAAACCATGCCAGAAAGGATTTGATTTGTTATTGAGGCTTCTTCAGATTGCAGGTTTCACAGTGCCCATTCAGATACACCCTCTTGCAGAGAGCTTTGTTTAATGCATGTTTCAAAAAGGAGCTTTTAGAGCACTGGTTAAAAATAATATTCTTTTAGAACTTTGTATAGCTTATCATTTGAGCAACATCCCACTGAAAGGTTAAGTGTGAGATTCAGCTCCTTTGGATAGCAGAGACTGAGAGACTCTTTCCCCCACTGCAGTCCTTGTGTGGTTGCTATAACTGCAAATCACACATGGGGACTGAGGCTCACCTCAAATCTGAACATGCTATGCTAGAAGATATTATTCACCCAGAGGTGAACCAAGGGGAGAAGACACTATCTTCTACTTTCATTGCACATTTTCTCTAATTTCAACAACATCCTGCTGGAATCAGGAGACAGAGGCTACAGGGGAAATGTAATATGTTGCACCAGAGAAAATTTAGAGGAGAAAACTACATTGGCAGACTCCTTCAGGAATTTTGTAGTACTTCATCTTGTCCTATGGCAGGATGAGTTAATCTTAAACCATTCCTGACGAAGACTGGTTACACAGATGGAGACTCCAGAGTATCACAGACTAAACAAGTCCCTAAAGTCAGCCTCCTTTCTCTTACAAAGTTTTTTCCCAGACATCTAAACCAAATCTCCCCTGCTGAAATTTAAACTCAGTATTTCTTTTCTAAGTGGGAGCTAAAGAAAAAAATTATTTCTTCCTCTCTGGCAGCTGTTTCTTACATATTTGAAGATTTCTCTCATGTCTTCCCTCTTCTTCTCCTTACCTAGATTAGATAACCCATAAATACATTTGCCCTTTCACAGTATATTGCATTGGCTAATGAAATCCAGCAATCAATTACGTAGATTACAAGGGTCTTGAATGACAGCATAAGAGTACAATACCCAGCATTGTGTCTGAATGAACAGCATGTGAATACTTATTTAACATCAGTATTTGCCTATGGTGCATTATAGCTTTATCTAATTAATTACTTTATGAAGTGCTTGATTATGATAGCAGTGAATGCCTTTCCTGCTCACTCTTATCACTTGCTTAAAACTATTCTGTTCAGCTGAGATATACATACATCTGAGAGCTCATTTAGATATTAGGTACCAAACACTGGATTCTCATTCCTGGGTTGTTTTTTTTTCTTATTTTTTTTATTTTCAGAACCTGTTATCATCATAGCTACTAAATAAGACCTCCTAATAACTTCAGCAGATCAGATTGTTCACAAGTTAAACGCAGGGGGGAGAGGAGGGAGGAAGAACAGCCTGAATTATTTATTAATTTCCTCATTTTTAAGATCTTTCTCATCTCTCTTTATGCCAAGCCTTCAAGATGTAATTGGAAATGTTGGATACACTCCTTCAAAAATGTTCTCTGAACAAATTAACAAGTACCATTCTGTGAAATGAATGGATCACAGAGTGCAGCACTTCTTCGAAGGAAAGCAGGCAAGCTGATATTCAAGTATTTGGTCTTTTATTGGTCATCATTCGGTTCCTCAGCTCATTCTTAGAAAAGGAATTATTTCTTAATTGTTTCCAAAGCAAGACTCTTTATGCAGTTTTCATAATATAAATTTTAATTGAATGTTTTAAATCCTGTGTAAGGTTTCATCCTAAAGATATTCACATCTAGGAGATTCTTTGGTCTTTGTCAAATGTACTCTCATTCTGCTGTTTTGTGAACTATCATTTCATTAGGATTCTTGTTCCACAATCATGCATGCATAGCAGCCTATATTTTTAATGTGTAAATGGCAAAATTATAACAGAGAAATAAAACTCCAGCAGATCTAAAAGGCTAACAGAAAAAAAATTTTCTTGTCTAAAATGAGGTACATAATTCACATGTTATTTCCTGGTATCCTTAGTCGTGTAGCAACAAGTTGCTCATGTGTGAGCTGAGTTACATAGTGTTTATCCATGCACACGGATGTTGGGTTCAGCAGAGGTCTGACAAAAGTGTTTCACACTTATGTACTGAGCCTGTGAGCTCTGTGTTGTGTCACAGCAGTGTGATTGGACCTCCCAGGATCAGCATGGGTAAAAACAAGCTTAATGACTCAATTTTCTATTAGTCCTAACAGAATAGTGAAAATGCCCTCATGAAGCATCCTGGATCTTTATATCAATGATAAGCTTTACATTTATGTGTTTTATATGTAGCACCATTGTACCAATACCGGGCTAGAATCAGAGAAAGGAAGCCTTCAATCCACATTCATCCGAAAGTTGAGGGTTTCATAGCAGCAGGTTATGGTGCGTCCACTCGCACCCAGGGATAACAGCTGGGAACTCCTGAAAATACTTGGTTGTGGGATATGAAAGAAACAGAGGGATTTCAGGAGAATGATGATTGTGTGTAAAAAATCTGTTACAGGTCTAAAGTGACAACTGGACTGTATAATACTTTCACTTCAAAACAGTTTAACATTTATGGGGCAATGTGGGGAAATAAGATACATCCTCTAATGCCAGATCTCAAGGAGAGAGCAACAATAAGGTAGATTCTAAGAGAAGCTTCAGAGAGCTGAAGTTATTTCCTGAAGGATCCAGCTGTGAAGAATCTGGACAGCACTATCTTTTGCAGACTGTGAATCATTCACAGAGGCACCAGTTCATAACCTGAAGGTCACACTGATGTTTGCTCCTGCAGACAGCACTCCCTGGATAAGAAATGAGTAGATTTGCCCCAGATGTCTCTACCTCAAATGCCAGAATATTGGCTGACTGATTTAAGCAGAATAAACAGTAGTATATGAACCTAAAATAGTCTGTGCAAGGGTCATCCTCCTTCTGCTGCTGGCAATAAAACACAAACAACGCAGGGAAAAGACCCTGAGACCTCCTATATAATCCAGGTACTAGGATGGGATTTTTCCTAACAAAGGTTATATTCAGATAGCAGAAAAAAAAATATTGTCACATATAAAATTCCATGCTATTATTTTCCAGATTTAAATGAATGGTGAGGCTGAGCACAGAATAATAATTAAATGCTGTAGTAATTATATTGATTAATACTGGGATCATGTCTGACCTCTGTAATATAAATTGAAGGACAACTAACAACGTATATGTGTGGTTATGACATTTCTTAAAATGCCTTGAGAGATTAAAATCACTAGATAAATGTGAGTCATTACACGGTTATCTTTGTGTTTTACTCTTTAAAGACTTTTTTTTCAGTGATCTTGAGAAATAAGGGAAAGAGATGATGTTTGGAAGCTTTTTTGAAAAGTCCTTGTTTTTTTTCTGCCTGCTTCAACATCTAAGCAAAGAGGATCTGAAGAGACAAACAAAAACATTCTTGTCTTTTGAGTTCAGAGCAATGCACACAGCTGTGGAATATATTCCCTTGCTCATATGCAAGGTGGCCACTGTCACCTTGCAACGTTCAGCCCTGGGGGCCAGCTATCTATAACCCAAAGTCTACTTCAATTCAGCCCAGCTGCGTGACCTTGGCTAAGTTTTCTGAGAAAATTGTTGCTAAGGTGCAAGGAAGTTCATGAGAAACAGTCATGCAAGATAAGAAAAGAAAACAGACAAACTTGTGCTTGTTGAGACGGTGATAATGAAGAGCTCAAGGATTCAAGAGGAAAAATACTGACTGAAAAAGCTGAAACTCCTAAAGGGAAAAAAACAAAACAAAACAAAACAAAACAAAACAACAAACCAAACCCAGAAAAATAGAAAGGTAAGAATCAGAAAATGTTTGACTGACAAACAACCCCTTCCTAAGAGTGATAGCTATCTGCATTTTCTCACCATTCTCACATTTGCCTGGCCAGAAATGACAGCCCAGGTGACTTGACAGGGGTGATGAGCTCAATAATGTGGAGTCTCATAGCACTTGAGTCTTACCTCCTGAACTCTAGCAAATAACCAATTTTACTCTTAAACTCAGTAATATCCTGACTACAGATACTCTGCTTATGGGGAAAGGCACCATACAAAAGTGACCAAGGGAGGGATGGAGGGAAGGTTACCATCTTTAGCAGTTCTATTTTGCAGCTCCTAGAAGCTCAGTCATGCACAGGATTGTGCCAGCTTCTGTCCAAGCACAGAACAAGCACTGAAAGACAGCTCCTCCCCAGAGAACATCCAGCCAAAATGCTCATCAAGTGAGGCTTTGACCCGGTAGACTTCTGCATTGTTAACAGAAGTTTTGTTTAACAAGGCAGTGATATGAACTCATCCCACTGAAAAGGTGGCACAGAAAGGGCAATGCCTTGGGACGGCATCCGAGGGTGGAAGAGATCTTGGCAGTTTGGCTGTTTTCTGGCTAGAGATCAGGTATATGAGGTTGAATGAAATGTCCTACTTTTAATAGGGAGACAATTCAAACCAAGTTAAAGTCATCATGAGTTTTTCCAGAAATTTCAGGAACCTTTTGAAACTAAGAATCCCAAGGACTCCTGTGTTTTCCAACTGAAAATATCATGTCTGTAGTAGCAGTAACACTGTAGTTGTGAAAATCCAAGGATATAAGCAAGGAAAATTTTGAAGGAAGAGGAACATATATTACTAACATGTAATAATCTCAGTAATAGCACTTGATTTTCTATTGACTAACTCTGTTTCAGATCCAAAGAAGTGCTTGTATGCTTCAAATATTGTCTGCCTGTATTTTTCTCTCATTTATATCAACTGATCTAATAACATTTATTACATTTGCCAACAAATCTTCTTGTGATAATATAAATATTTCCTGTCTTTTCCTATCTATTTATATTCTGTGCTCAGGAGTGATAGAGACCACATTGATGAGGTAGCTAAAAAACTGATGGCACCAAAATTTCTTGTTAATTTATACTGATTTTAAAAGATAAAAACAAAAACAGAAGTTCTGAAATGTCAGAAAATATTGGACTAAATTATTCTAGGAATCAAACTTGGAGATTTTTCAGGATTAAAGTGACCTCCTGTGTCAAGAGATCTTTCTGTTTCACAAAACCAAGTGTCTAAAAATAAAAACATTTGATTTTTTTTTCAACTTTTCTGTTCATCCAAGGTTTTCCTACACACGAAAAAACTTTGATACACCCAAATCAGTTTCTGGATTTCTGCATTTATTTATCAGAACTGCAGAAGCAATAAATGATCAATTATTCTAACAGCTCAAAATCTCCTTCATATGGGCAAGAGAGTATTTGTGTCTGACAATTTCTTCTGCATACAGGCCAGATCAGATGATCCCCTCCCAAGAACATATCATGAGATATGCACCGTTTACTTGTGAAAGCACTTCATTATTCTCCAGCTGTCAGACAGCAGTTTTGTTACACCATATTTTTTCTCCTAGCAATTTACTTTCTTCTGGATTGCTGTGCAAATTCTCTTACAGAAGCTGAAAAATGCTGGACCCTTATCAAAATGTGAAGGATGTTAGTATAATGCTCTCCAGGATAAGGGGGTAAATCTATGCATATTTGGTCTGGTGTATATCTGTACAGGTTTGTGAAAACACTAGACAGAAGCATCTGTTAAATAATCATCTACTTCAAGAGGACTATGTTCTTATTTTCTTGGTAGGGTAAAGAGAGGAGCTGGAGCTCCTCATGATAAATATTACACTTAGTAATTAAATTTTCATATTTACAAGGTCCATGTAGTAAAACTTCTAAACTAAATAGTCTTCATTTGCATACATTTCAATCTAAAGGGCATGGTTAGAGGACAGTATCTCCAAGACAATAATGAGCTGTTTTCATTAACTATGCCCTGATGATTACAGCAGGCTTGTACTTCAAGAGTTGTGAGACAGTTACCCAGGCGAGACCAAAGAAATAATTGTATGTCTTTATTTATCTCCTGTTCCATGTAAGTCACTGAGCTAGAAGATATTTCCTACCCCTGGGTTGATGTACTAAGGAACCTCTTGAAAAAGATTTAATTGAACTTGAATATGGTGTGGATAAAGGATCAGGAAATTAAGTCTGATTTCAGTTATAGCTCTGGAAATCTGGAATAATGCAAATGAAGTATTGTAGGAAAAAACAGACTTTCATTTTTTTCCTTTACAATCCTCAACATAAAGAGATCATCTAATCCGCTTGATTTCTCTTGCTGTTGCCAATACGTTTAAAATTATGTTTAAAAATACCAAAGGAATTGATATGCTTTTTCCTAACCTTGCAATTGTCCATTTTTTTTAAATGTAATCTTCCAATGTATCTATCACAGTATAAGAACTTTTGAAGTTATATTTGGAAAATTTGTGATTGAATTGTAACTGATCTTCCACACCACGAGGTGTGGATTTATTTTCACGTTTTTCTATCAAAAAATGATATATTGTTTTTTTTGCTTCATCAAGTCTATCTGATTTGAGTTTGACAAGTACATATTTTCCTCCATACTGCCTAGCAATTATCACTGAATAGTAGAAAATAGACCTATAAAGGCCTTCAGTCAATCATATTGTTCATCTTTTGCCCTCCACAGATCAACTAGATCTTTGTTGTTCCAGAATAGCTTTTGTCCAGCTTTCTCTTTAAAGGCTTTAATGATGATAGAGTTTCCACAGCCTCCCAAGGCAATCTATTCCAGTACCTAATTATCCTTACAGTTACAAAGTTGTTTTTTTTAATGTCTAGGTTAAATTTCCCTTGCCACTATTAAAAAGGCCATTACTTTCTGTACTATCCACAGTGGACATGAAGGAAAGATTATTCACTTGTCTTTTGCAACAACCTTCTATATATTTGAAGACCACTAACACGTTCCTTATCCATCCCTCTCGTGCGCGTGCTCTTAGTCAAGCAATTAAAATATATTCATGTTATATTCATATGCTATGTTCTCAGATCTTTCTTACAGGTCATGCTTCTAGGGTCTTACATCATTCTTGGTGAACTCTGGATATTCTTTAAATGGTCCATACATTTGCCAAATCACTGTTCTTAAAACAGAGCACAATGTTAAAGCTGGTGTCTCAACATTCACTCCATCACACAAATAACTTTCACAGTATTTGGGCAGCTCTAAAAAGAAATATTCTAAGTTGTACCTTTCTATCACCATTTATAATTCATATGTCTTTATAGCAGATTCACACTGTGCCAGTGTTTTGAAGGTGTAGAAAACAGGGACAATTCTCAGTCCTGGTTTATACCAACTCAGGATCTTCTTTACCACCCTCATTCAAGCTAACCAGATTTCATCCACTGACTGGCCTTGCAAGGGCATTTTTATTACAAATCAATGGTCTTGTGCTGGAGTCAGTTATCGAAGTTCCAGACATGAGAAGTAACGTAAACTGTACTATCATAATTTTCTTCTGTCACATAACCATGCCTTAGCATCTCCCAAGTTTATCCAAAATTAGTATCATCAGTAATGTAGATATGTACATATGCTACACTTATTTAAATAATATAAATTAACCTACTATTTGTACCAACTCATTCAAGAGGATCTATAACATACCATCAATGATTGTGGCTTCAAGGGTCAGCTGTATGAATCATAAGTTCCATTAAATCTTCTGTGTGCATACTCTCACCTACTACTTCACAGATCTGCAGAGTGTTGTCTGGGGATGACCTTGGGAGTGCCACTGGTTTAACTTTTGCCTCGAGGAAGAACTCTTGTCATATGGATCTAGTCAGCTATGATTCTGCGTAGATATTATTTTCTTCAGTAGTGATGAAGCGAGAGCCCAGATTCAATAATGTAGTGAAACATATGGTTAATGTCACTCTGCAAACTTTATTGAAGTTGCTCATGTACTTAATTCAAACTCATGAATAAAAATCTAGACACTGTAACCTATAAAAAGCAGAGTGTATGCTGAGGTTGAGATGATATTGGGAGAATCACCTGCAGAGAAAAGAAAAGAAGAAAAAACAACCCACCAGATTGTTGCTTTGGGAATACTTCAAAAATTGAAATAAGCCAGTTGGCGTGTTCTGTGATTAACAGCATTGGTTTGTGTACAGGAGTCTTTCCAGGGGTTTTCTGGCTTATTTAAATGCTTGCACTGGCAGAAATATCATCCCAAGGTTCCTGGGTGATCAAGTTACAGGGGAAAGTGCCTGCTCCAAGCATGCAGCATCAGTTCTGCTCTGAATAGCACAGTTATTAGCTCCTGATCCCAAGTCCAATTGCCAACCTGCCAGAAACTCAGTCCTCATCAACCTCCTGTGAAGTGTGTTGCTAATTGGTGATTATAGGAAAGACTAGCTGAGGACTGGAAAAATCAGTGTCTGAGCTAAATATGAATAATGTTCATTCCTCATGGAGAGGTCCCATTGTAGCAGTCTGGTCCTCACTACACTCCAGTCTCCTGGTCTCCCAGCAGATCCTATACCTACTCCCTGAGCACAAACCCTATAGTCATATCATTAATTCTAGCTCAAAAACCCATACAGTGAACAACTAGGTAAAAATAACAAACCCGTTCTGGTTTGAAGTGTATATGCTCTTAGTCATCATGTCCTACTCTTCCTCTCCACATAGTCCAGCTTCAGTGACCATTCATGCAGATGTATATGTGCCCAAACACCAGCCCTTTCCCCCTGTCCTATCAGCTTTTGGTCTTTTCAATGTCCTTGTGCTTGATGCCTTCCTCTTCTAACTCTCCTCCTTGCACAAAGGTCAAATCTCAGTCTTAGTGAATTTCCAGAAATCTGTTGCCCTGCTGTGATCACTAAAAAGGTGCAGGGGCACAGCAAGGCAGTCAGTGAAAGCAGGGCTTTCTTTTATCAAAGGAGAGTACAGCTTTCAGAATGCCAAGGAGGAACTCAGGGATTTGTGTACAACTGGACAATCTCAGAGGATTTTACTAGCAAATCATATATTAAAAAAAAATATCTGGTGTATTTTATTTTTCAGTGAGGGAGTATGATCCTGGTCAAAGCACAGTAAGGAAAACCCAAATGAACTGAAGCAGATTAGTCCACAGATAAACACAGTCATAAAAGAATAAGAAATTTGCATGTTCCCTCTAAAATATAAACAGCTGAAAAGTTACTCCCCAAGTTCCAGATAAGAGAATAATAAAAATACCTTTCTAGTACCAAAGATAGGATGGAAAAAAAAAAGGCACATATTTTTAAAATGCAAATCCTTTCAGAATATTGAATTTAAACATTCTACTTAGAAAAATATTGGAAGGAGAATGTGGGGAACTTATTAAAATTATTCACTTTGCATTTCTCTTTTCCCATTAGGCTTGTATCAATAAAGATATTTATATGATAAAGTCAGGTTTTCCATAAATATTATTCTGTATCAGAAAGAGCATTTGAACCAATTGCAAATAGATATATCTCTTAAATAATTATCTAATAAGTAATTGTTTCTGTAATTTCCATAAAAACTTAACTTAAAATATGAAGTAAAAAAAAGGCTTAGGGGGAAAAAAAGGTAAGATTTTTAAAATACAAAATTATGTCTAATGTTTTTTTTTTAACCTCCTTTCTTGCCAGCCCTAATTATCTCTAGTTTTGGCTGAGGTCTATGAAAGCATCTGTATGTTTAAAATAAATATGCACACATATCTAACCGATTCATAATCTCTTCCAGAACAGCTTTATTCTTTACTCCTCCCCAACTGTTTCAGAACAAAAAGGCAAAGTCCATACGATGGCTTAAAATACATGTTTTTACCTTCTTTCACCTTTATCTTGTTCTGCCTCTCGTGTCAATTCTTTGTTATAAAGACTTTGAAAAAATTCATAAAGTCTCTGAAGTATTTTCCTACGTTCCTGCCATTCTCAATGGTGATACAGCCTTCTGCTGAAGGCTTTATATTAATAAATTATAATTTAAATTATTCAAATTGCTTTAATTATTTTTTTCTCTGGGGGTAACTCTGTAAAGTAAAACAAAAGAATTATAATTGATCAGGAAATACGATCTAAACTAACATGAGATTTAAGTTTGTCTCTAATGCAGTCAAATGAAATCTACTTCCATCCCACTGTGACCTAATACTGAAGAAACATATAATTGAAATTAGAGTGAATATAATATTCACAAAAATATCAGAATATTATATTGATCATCAGTGATATTTGTCTTGACTAACTGTAAAAGAATATCAACAATTTCATCAGAGACATTATGGAAAACATGACAGGCAGTTTCCTTTCATGGACTTAATCCTACATGACCTAGGGTCCACGGCAGAACAGACTGGAGTCTCGGCTACACTCCTTGGGCGCTTTTTTGAATTGAGAAATGAGAAAGGCAAATGAAAAACAAAGATCTTGTTGTAGGTCCACTGTGAATATAAATCAGTAAAGCCCTGCCAAAGTAGAGTGAGCTGTTTTGATTTACAGCTGGCAGGACTGTACCAACAAATTATATGTATGGCAGAATAAGAGAAAAGAAAATCAGAGAAAAGAACATCATTTGATTTTAAATGCAAAAATATGTTAATTAGAAATATTCAAGTTTGTCAGTTAAAATTTACCGAAGTCCTTTTGGGAGGTGGATGGCAAGCTGTGATGCATCAAAGGGCTGTTTTCCATCACTAGCTTTCTTCTCAACTGCCCAGAAATCTGGAATATCAATTATCCTTATCATCACCTCATGAAAAGACGGATAAAATGTTCCCATCATTCACTGATCATGAGTAGTGCAAAGGCTGTAAAGACACCACCTAGAAGACACACTCAGTTATGAAAATAAACCTGATGTGGCTCATAAGGCAAAAATATAATAAAGTAAAATAACTGCTACATAAACCCTAAATAAACAAATGTTGTTTCACACACTTGATCTAGTTCCAAGGTAATAACACTGCAGAATCAACTGGTAAACAGGTGTTTAGTCTTTATATTCACTTCAGTGGTATAAAGAGAGGTCTTTTATTTACCACATTTTTGTTTCTTTTCATCAGGTTTTCCCTTGAGTAGTAAACCATTGACTTACTTAGAGTTCAATGACACTTTCTAAATTATATCCAATCAAGTTTTATCTAAATTATAAGAACAGATGTAGAAGACACACAACAAGTGAATGAGTACAAAATCCAGGAAACAGACTAATACTCTTCATGCCACTGTTAATCAGTTTTGGGGGACAATTTTGGCATTTTCTTAAATTTGAAAGAGTTTTCTCTGTCTTCTCAGTTTCTGAAGGTTGTGAAGCTGGCTAAAGAAATGATAAACTAAAAATAATATTTCCAGCCTAGTGTAACTTAACATAGTTCTACCCCTGTCTGATCATCCAATTCTAAAATATCCAAGGAGAATCTTATGCCATTAACTAGCTTTGACCAGTTCCTCAGTTGGTCAATATTTCCAGACATACAATAGCACTGTGCTATACTATACACAGGTACAAGACTTTAAGATTATTTTTCTGTGAGCTGCTCCCAGGAAGTTCTGTGCCTCTCTGAAATATTGACTTCTGCCGCAGCACATCCACTGGTGGCAGCTTTGCACAGGAGGGCATCATATTGCAGATGAGCATGAAGTGTACTTTAGGTGAGTGGGAGGGAGATGCAGGCTGAAGTGTCTATTTGATTCACACTTGGATCTTTTGACATAACTGCACAAAACAACAAAATATGCCTGTTCCATGCCAGAATAAGAACAAATTTGAAAGTTTACCACAAAATGGACCCAATCAGGTCTGTGCCAGCCCTGTTCCTCACAACATCCTGTTATATGGGAGCTGAAGTGATTCCTCAGTGAAAAGGGGGATGTTGCTGAATCTGCCAAAGGTAGTTTAAATTATATCTATACTACCTCAAAACATTAGAATTTTTTAAAAAGCCACTTGCAGGTTTTGTTCTTTTTGTTTTTCTTTTTTTTTTAATTACTTTAAATAATTTACACATCTCACACTGTTGCTGTAAAATGAAAGTTACTGTTTAGCAAACTACTGTTTGAGCTCACTCTGGAAAAGTAGGTAGCACTCATTTTAAAATATTCTTTCAGAGATTAAATCCTCTAAATGTCTGCCAGGTCAGGAGACACGTTGCGTTAGAGACTTAAACATTAACAAAGCACTTAATTATTAATTATACCCAAAGACAGTTCCAAAATTATTTTTAAAACCATGAAAAATGAAAATGCTTCATGAGACAATTAAGAGATGCACACCTTCAGCATAACTTCCTGCATGGTTTAGGCATATTTTTTACTTCTAAATTTAAGGCCATTGTCTAAGTTTCTAACACAGATTATATTATATTATTTTATTGTTAGGGAAAGAAACTCTAAAAGAAACTTCACCTTTTCTGAACTGTGATTTTTCTTTTAGGTGCTGTTCTATTCGGGCAAAAAAATCACTTTTCTGCAAAACTTTAGCAATTACTGGCAATCCAAAAATTGCTGAATTCTCAACTGCCTTTTTCATACACCAAGAACAGAGATAATTTTTACAGTCCATATATATCTGTTTGAATTTCTTAGAATTCAATCAGTTTGCATCTCTTGGTGAAAAACCAAATTGCCTCTGTCTTGCATTGAAATGGGGCTTATAGGAGTAAAACAATGAAAGAAAGAGAAAATGCAAAGACACTCTGTTTCTAAACATTTCGTTGCTTTGGGAGGTTGGATTGTAATCACCATCATCTTGCAGTTATTACATGGTAAGCAAAAGGTGGTTCAATCACAGCTACTTGAAAGAGAATCTTGGATGTTGAAAAGAAATAGACAAGAAAAAGAACAAAATTTTGATAACTTTAATGGGTTTATATAGGGTTCCTTTTTTTCCCTTTCCACAGCAGATATCTTTCCTGAACATCTAGTGTGGGGTTGGGGGAAGTGGATGTATCTAGAATAACTCTTACTATCTTATTTAAGTGGGATTGTAAAGTAAATGAAAATGTAAAGGTTGCCATAATACAAAGAACATTAATAGCAAGTTCTGATGGTAGCACAACAGCTGTTTTTTAATAGAGCTGCAAGAAAAAGTGCTGCTGAGAAAACCAATGGAGCCTGAGGCATGTGGGGAATCAGGCTGCTGGGAACCTGATAAACAAGTCATGCTATTCAGTTCTATGCAGGGCCCAATGAGGAGGGCTTCTGTGAGCTAAGGTGTCTTCACTTCTGCTGTTCTCCTTCTCCACCACCTTTCAAAACAGTAAACATGATTTCTGGTGTGTTTTCACACCATATCTCTTCATCTAGTCCTCTAAATTCTACTGTACAACATTTGATTCATAAATGATAAGAACAAATCTACCTAAAGCATCACAGATGTAGTACTGCGCAGGCAGAAGTATTAGCAAGGCAGTGGAGTCAGTAGGTTTACTGGGATGATGTGAAACCTGGAGGAGACAAGTGAAATTCCATGGTATAAAATGGATTTGTTTTACTGTTTATAGTATGGCCCAGGCTAGCAATGGCCAAACATAACACAAGCATAAAGGACAGTCTGAGTGCTTACTACAGAGTCTGTTCCAGATAAAAAGGACATCCATTTATTCATTTCCCACAAGCCTATTCCTGTCAAAGGAGATAACACTTGCCTTTCACTGGAGATGAAATTTGCCTGCTGGTTTGTAGGTTATTGAATTGACCTCTGATTTTCTGGGATACATTTGGAAACTTTTACTTCTTAAATGGGATTTCTACTAAAAGATATAAGAAATCCTCCAAGGGTATTTACAGTGACTGGTTATCTGGTGTTGACATTAATTGTGCTGGCATATTTTGCAGAACAGCCTCAAGTGTAACATTAGCTGAACTGTAAGACCCTTCCATATATAACAGTCCAGCTTAATATACTTCATAGATGTATCCCTTGCTTTGTGCCCATCGCTCAGCTGAAAGTATTTGGGCAATTTTATGCAGATGTCTCTTGGGTTGAGCCCTGTAGGTGCATTCATAATGATTAACGATGTGCTTTTATTTGCTGCATATCTGTATACAACATAGGCACTTTTTTTCCATAAATCTGCTCTCCAAAGAGAATAAGTAACTTCTCAGCAAATATATCATAAAATCAAAATATCCAACATCCTAGAGCAGAGCTAAAAACTTTTCATGTTACAGATTACAGTTTCCACATGAATATAACTCTTTCCAAATCTCATTCATATACAATTTTTGTGGTATCTTTACCAATCACCACCATTTAGTTAATCACTTAGGGTGGTGTCAATTAAAAGGGCACAGTATGAATTCTCATGCAAAATGAAACAATACCTTGGCTGCATTTTTCCAGTTTTCACCAGTTTAGTATCTTCTTTTTCCTGTGGTACGGGACTGTACTCTTTCAACTCTGACTTACCATTCCAGAGAGCTCAGGGTGCTGCCACTATAAAGAGTAGTGTCAAATTACTAGCAGGAGGTGAATGTGGGATCAGCACAGTTGAATGTGACTGCGATGGCATCATGTCACAGCAGGTCATTTCTGTAGTAGGTGGTGTGACCGGGTAGTGAGGCAGCAGTGTAAGGTGACAGCCTGCAAATTGTAAGTGCTGGAGCTTTTATGTTAGCACTCACAACCAGATGGACTGCCCCTTCTGCAGATTCCCTTCTCCCGTGTTTTGTAAGGGTTTATTAAATTCTATTAACCTGGTAACATGATGGTTTTGTGCTTTATTGGTGAAATATTATAAATTTATTGAATTATTGGTATTGACATGTTGCCTGAATTGGAATCACATCCCCTCTAACAAAATCTCAAATTGCCTCTGCTGCTTTAGTTAACAGTCCCACAACACCTACAATGTTAAACATATCACATTGAACATCTCAATGGAACTGATTAAAAAAGTGATTAGAATTATTAAGCTGTGAGCTAAGAAAGAAAAAAACCAAACAAACCCAACCCCATGCCCCATAACTGTCCAAAAGCAGCTATAGAGCTTGACTACCACGTGTTTATTCCTCTTGTATGCAGCACAGGTGAGCTCCAAATGGAGGCTTTCTTTAGCAATCCTTCACTACTGTTGACAATATTAAGAGTTTCAGTTCTTGTTAAAGCTATCAAGCAGCAGATAGTTCAAGACACAAAAGAGTTTATCAATTGGCAGGTATTTTAAGGAACCAGTCTGAAATCCACCCGATTTCAAAAACTTTTTGTGGTGGTAGGTAGCTCTATCTACACGAAGTAAACTTGGTAAAAAAAATTCATCCAGGAGAATAGGAAATCCTGGTTTTATGAGCACCCAGTGCCTGAAGGCTAGTGTGGAAAATGTGAAAAATCACTATGCCCAATTGGAAGTAGAATTCAAGTCCTATATATGCAACATTACAACAACCTTGAGGGATAAATCTGGTGTGTCTCCATCTTGTAATGCAGTGGGATGAGGAAGATAAGCATCTCCATCAAGCCTGGATACTCTCCAAACTGGGCAGAGAGATGCAGTCCCAAATTCCACTGGCCTGTGTGTTAGTAGTATGGCCAGCTCTCCCAGGCTTTCATGGGCTTGGCTTGAGAATCCAAACACTAATGCACAGATCTGGCCACTGTAGCAGCAGCTCCAGCCATTGTCATCCAGCCCTTCAGTCTGGCCTCCAATGCCATCAGGCCTCTCAGGACTCCAAGACTTGTGGATCAATCTCTATGACAAGGATTTGAAGGGCTTCATATGTTAGGACTTTTGAGTGATTACAGAAGGCTGTCATCCATGTTTTAGAGGGAATTCACACAGTGATGAGAGAGTTACGTATGATGAATAGAATGTTTTTAATTAACAGGTTGAACATCTACTTCTATCAGCAAAAAGAAATGCACCAGCTTAATAAGAGGACACTGTGGTTTTCCAGTTTCTTATGTTCTTTTCTCAGCATTTGCTACTGGCCCTGTGAGAGGAGTACTGTTAGCGCTGGTGGTGTCTAGGTTTGACACCGAATAGAGCTATTTTCCTCATTTCTTACTAACAGGGACTAGATAACAGGACACAACTGACAATAAACATTCTCTGTTGCAATCTGTCACTCAAAAAAAATAATAGCCACATAACACACAAGGAGACATGAGTGTGGCAGGTCATTAATATCATCTACCATGCAGCAAATTGCTTGTCATGCTTCCTTTATACTCATTTATTACTAAAGAGGACTGTTTGAAGTGAGAGACAATAAATATTTTTCACACAACCTCATTAGTTAATAAAGATGAATTCCCTAAGTTTCTTACAGCACTGAAGAGTTGAATCAAAGGGAAAAAAAAAAAACAAACAAAAAGAAATAAAGGTTATATACAAATTTATGAACATGGAAACTTTATGGACTTTGATATTTAAATATTTGTCCTAAAAATTTTTATATCTTATTTCCATTCAGAGTAGGATGACATCTAAGGAGAATTAATCATAATCATCAATATCTATGGCAGAAAGTAGCATAGGTCTAATGGAAGGTAAGCATTAATATTTTTATCACTCCAAAAACTTCAGATCATTGCATAAATAAGAGTGAACTGTACAACTCCACTTCTTACACACTGTCTTTTCACTTCTAATTTGAGAATTCAAATTCAATTGACATTAGGAAAACTCACACTTATTTTTCTTTGGCAATTTTTTTTTTTTTGGTGGTCCTAAAGTAGCTCGAACTGATCACCTGCTTTTGCAGGAAGAGTTTAATGCATGACAAAACTACAGAGTCAAGCTTGGATATTCTCCTGCTGAAAATGTATAGGTAATAATATGGAAATCATTCCATGATATGCTAAATTTTTGAAACAAATGCAGAGCAAAATAATATAATAATAAGAGACAACAGAATACACTGAAGTTGGATGAGATCATTGTACTTACAAAAGCAAAAATGGAAGAAATATGTGTTATGATAATGTGCTGATTAGGTGAAACTTTCTTGTTTTTAGTAAAGAGTTCTAATAGTTTCAAACTCTGTTTATGAAATATAAATAAAAACATGGAAAACTGGTTTAAATATCAGAATCAATGACAGTGGGACTGGAAGTTGCTGCATGGTACTGTCCTGCTTGCAAACAATGATCAGGTTGGGTTGTTTGACTTGAAGGGAGCACAAAGCCTCTGACAATATGCTGTGGTCACAACAGCAGCATGCCAGGTTAAATCAGAGCACACCTTTTGCACGTTGGTCATTTTGTCTGGTGTCCTGGGGTAGCCAAGTCACAGCCAAACAGACACTAACATAAAATAGTGTATCTCATCCCAGCGCCTGCTTCAGGTAACCAGCACTTTAGCTGTGCAAGACAAGTTTAAGGATAAGACAAACCTTTATAACCTTTGTGTTTCTTTCTCACCACTTTTCCATTCTCTGTGTCTCTAAGGCATTTTGATATCACCACACTGAAGTACCCGAACATACTGTGGGGTGGATTGGATTGGTTTCAGCCTATTTCTCCGAGAGTGATTATCACTGGGCAGAAGGCTGGAATTTAGGAGATTATAGCTGCTAGTTCAAACTCTCTCCATGGTCGCAACATTCAACTTCCCAAAAAATATTCCCTAGTTGCCTTATATATCTTTTGCCTCATATAATGTTGGAGACATTTTAAAGCACTTTCATGATAAAAGGATATATATTAACTAGCTCTATCCCTCTAAGATTACCAGATAATTTAGTTGCATGTAATCACATGCAATATTCTGAGATATAAATAAATGTGTGCCATGTGGACTCCCATAAGTTCAGTGCAGGATCAATTTCAGAAAAGTAATTAAGATTTCTGTCTAATTCTTAACATTGCTGAACTTTCCTTCTCCCTTGCTTCCCCTTTTCACTCTATTTAATCCTTTCATTCTCTGTTTTGTATAAATCCCTTTCTTCCCTTTCTACAACAATATTATTCCCACTTTTGTTTCTAGGAGCTTTACTTTTGATGTGAATCTCATGCAGTACCTGGGAGTTTGTTGTGTTCTATTGTATTGTCAGAATGCTTTTGAAGGCATCTGTAGTGGAAAGTTAGTGCTCAGACCTAAGGAGGAATAATTTCTTTCCCTGTCTAGGGCTTGCTACCCATCACTCTAATAATAAAAGATACCAAGATATGTGGTGATCCATCAACACTTGCCAGCTCATAGGCTAAGGAGAATGTACCTCATTAGCAAACTCCCCAAGCTCCTAATCCTCATCCTCCAAAAGTTTCAACTGCTTCCAAACTATATAAATCTGAAATTAAAGGTCTGATTCAGATCCCCATGAAGCTGAAATTCTCTTTGAGGTCAAAGGGAGTACCATGAGTGTGAAGGGTTGCAAAGTATCCTAAAATTGATGTGCCAGATACTCTGCGCTTGCATTTGATTCTGTTCCATTGATTTCACCAAAACTATTCGAGTTTAGTGCTGAAAAAACAGGATTAAGACACGTTACTTAGGTTATACTCTCTGATAGATTGATTGGTTTCTATCAATGCTATTTGAATTGGGGAAGAACATCAATATTTTAACTCACAGAATTAAGATAAATGATATCTTGCAGTTCTGGCTCTACCTTAATGAACTTCTATAAATAACAGTTAACTCCTCCACTCAGAATATTGTTGGAAAAAAATATGTGTTATACGGGTATTTGAGTTTCTAAGAGAGATGATATTGAAGAAGTATGGATGCAAGATTAAGTTAGAAAATTATGTCAAGAAAGTTTTAAAATACTAAGCTCTTTTTTTTCAGAAAGAATAATTCCATTGACTTTAGTGAGCTACAGGTCTAAAAGCAAAATCCTTGCTTCGAGAATTGTTTTAAAATTATAGATCTTTTGACTGAGTTTTTATTCTCATAGTCCTAAAGTAGCACATTAATATTATGGTCCAGATTGAGAAGGGGTTGTTGGAGATTTTACAAGACTACTTATTGCAATCTTTTCCTTAATAAGTCAATTTGTGATTCCGTGATTTTTCACTTTCCACAGAATTCATTATTATTAGAAATCTCTGGTGAGTATTATGCCATGTTTCTTCAAAATATATCCATCATGTGTAGCAATTTGCAGCAGAATACCTTGAAATCTAACAGTTTTTATACAAAAATAACAATGAGGTACTCCATACACTTTATACCAACATAACTAGTTTTTAATAGACAAGCATAAAATAAACTCCCACCAGTGGCATGAAGTATAACTCTTACTAGAAGAGGCAATGTAATATACAGCATGGATTATTCTTATCAACTGAGAACAGTTACTTTCTGAGACATGAACACAGTGGCAGGACAGTTCAGGATACCATTCTTCCTGACATCCACTGAGGAGGCAAAACTTTACAGTCACAAATTAACTGAGATGCAGCTCCTTGGCTCACTGCAATTCCTGTAAGAAGAATATAGCCTGGCCCTGGGTAGCCTTGGCATGGCCACACACCATTACTACTGGACTAAGTAATGTACACTGAAGGTAGTTCTCAGCAGGTACAAGCAGAACAAGCATAGCACTGCACTGATTCAGCTGTACTTCTTCCAGTCCTTAAACAAGCTCATTGAATTCTGACATGCTCCGAAGTCATAAAGAAGTTTCTCCAGGTGTGCACGCATATATATTCCTATAGTTATATAAATATACGTATGAAAATAATGTATTTTTGTTCAGACTTTTCTGTAATTGACATTGGACTGTCACTTGGAAATAAAAAATGGCTAGCATAAAATATTTCATGACCAGTTATAATTCTTTTATTTATCATCAGTTGCCTCGGATCTGGAAGTGTGGTACTGATACACTTCTTCAATAACATCCTCTGGAAATGAAATCAAAACCCAGAAGGAATTATACTCAGCAGTAGCTCAGCTCACCACAGTACACTGGTCTGACGTGCTTGGTAGTTACCTCTTTCTATTCACCCTAAGGTTATGGATACTTCTTGATTTGTTTCCATAAGTACAACTAAGTGTCATGTTCTGAAGAAGGGTAGTGGGACATACTGATGAGCCTGAAGTTTGGAAAGAAGGGCTGTAAGTACCGGTGAAGCTTTATTGATCCTTTTTATTTTATTTTTCTTTTTAATTAAGAAAATTCTATACAAGTCAAGAGCACAGTAAAAGAGAGAGCTTACACTAAGCATTTCAATTTAAAACCACAGCTTCTGAAGAGGTCACATTTCTGCATTCACTGGGGTTCTTGTAGAGCATCATGGTTTTTTCATTAGAAGGATATCACTTGGCACCTTGATGTTTTCCATTTAACAGAGAATACCTTCATCCAAAATATCATTCCAAGAAAATCTAAATGTAGATGATCAGATCTTGAGGAAGCATCAGTTTTCTAAATTCCTCAACAGAACAAACATCCTACCACTCGTCAAAATGCACGGAACTGTACAGAGTAAAACATTAAAAAACAAAAAAGCAAACAAACTCCAAAATAACAACAACAAAAAAACAAGAGAGAATTCATTGACCATGTGCTCAAGGTAAGTCAAGATGACTTTGCTACCAACAAAATGTGACCATCTCCTCTTTGCTCTTCATCAAGACAACAATGTATCTGTCCAGATGTTTTATACGCAATCCTGTTTCTTTTGGGATTTATTCTTTGGGTCATTATTCTTCATGCTGGAGACCTATTAAAACACCATAATCATAGAAGGAGATGTGCACACAGCACCAAGTACACAAAGCTCATCTTAAGTTAACAAGTATTGCATCAGAAGGGCTGAATTTTGAAATGGAAGCAGAAGAAAAAAAAAGAAGAAAAAAAAATAAAACAAAGCCCCCCAACCTTTACCTAATTTACTGAGATGCTGGGGGAGAGTTCTGATGTTTTCCCTTCCTTATTCATTTCACTTACAGTTCACTGGTCTACTCTTTCCCCAGCAAACAATTTCATACTTCAGAGTTAAACCCTTAGATTATAATGCTGACAACTGCTTTCTACCAGTGACTGTGATCCTGTAAAGAAGTCAGGTTTCTGACCAGGTAATATTTCCTAAACGTTTTTAAGAAAAAGGGATAATTAAATGATATGAGACTGACAGTCAAACCTCAGTTCTAGCTTTAAAAAACTCCACAGTACATTCAGAAATCTTCAGACATGAAAATTAAAGGCAATGAAAGTGAGAATAGGTTTTATTTGGCAAGTACTGATTTGGAATGAGAGATGTTGCACAGCACGATAATAGATTTTGACTCAGTGAAAAGGATAATTATAGAATAGAAGAAAAGAGACTATCACTAAATAGATATCTTAAAAGGACCGGTAAAATATCTGTTTGGTTTAATTTTTTTCTTCCACTTATTATTTGTTCTACTATTTTATCCACCCCCAAAGTCATAATTATAGCTTAATTCACCTTCCATTTTAAATTGCTGAAAAGCCAGATGTCTTGGCTCAGTTGATGATTTAGTCTCAGTATGGTTTAAACCACAACTGTAGCATCTTTAAGCCATCCTAGAGAAGGTCAGATTGGATACCATAAAAGCGGATTGGATCATCCTTTAGATTTACCTCTCTTTACTCTTTGACAAAACAGGACACCTTCAGACTGGATGTCTCACATTTGCAAATTTAGGTGAGATGTATCCTATTCACAAAAGTTATTCATGAACATTCCTATTTCATCAATAAAAATAATATAATCTATCCCTCAGGTGAAAAGTCTAAAAATCAGGAGTGCAAACCTTTCCAGATTTGGATTAGTGTCACCTTTAAATATAGCTTTCACTATCAAGTGTAATTCTCATATGAAGAGCAGCCATATTACACCCTGCTTTGGAAGAAGAATTACGCTTGAATAAGAAACTAGTGTTTAATAAGAGTCATCATTATAAATCACTTTACAGAAGGTGGTGAAAAGCTATTCATGAAACTGATAAACTATATGTATATGCTTCTGAACAGGCACAGTAGACAAATTTCCTATTTGGTATTCACACAGACACCTAGAAGTGACAACTTACCCTTCCCTCCCCCATAAGCAGCAGACACAAAACTTTCTCCAATTCAAAACTGGTTTTAACTGTGTGTTTGAAAGGCACAAAGACTCCATCTCTCACATAATCTGGAGATTGGAAGTCATTTACAGAAACTGTTAGATGTACAATACTGAGAAAGTCTAGATTTCTCTTTGAATGATAAACAGAAGAAAAGGAGGAATGAATTTCATTAGATAGATTAATGAGTTAAGATTCCTAGAATCCTAAAGAAATGTGATCAACTTCCTGACTACTGCAAGCTCTTATGCCTTATAATGCATGTTGCTACAGAGATTTGGGGGGTTCATTTATTTGCTAGTTATATTGGGGGATTTAAAGTGAATTTCAGAACTGATTGTCTTAGCCTCTGTAGATGGGTAAGCAGCTCTAAGAGACTACAGAGTTATTTCTGTTCCCTTTAGTAGATAGATGACAGTTTCCAGCTCCAGCTTAACCAAACTTATGTGACCAGAAGCCGTGACATAGAAGCAAAGGAAAACATGAACTCAGTCACAACAGCAGTGTGGCCACCTCAGTAGAGTACCTATGTCCACAGTTATTCTTTCTGTAGTTCTTGAGCCATCTGGGTGTCTGCTACCTTAGGTCACTTTTCATCAAACTCCAATGTGTAATGTCAACTATTCCACTCAGGCTTCCATGTCCTACACTCTCAGTGATGCTAACCTTCAAAGATAGGACCTCTGGGTCTATGTTAAATTGCTCAGGATTTTCTTGTCCAAAGATAATACTACAGACACTCCAGTCCATCATTCAAAAGTGCACCACCTCATTTTCAATTGAAGATGAGGCATTTGGAAAAGTTATGACCTCACATTTTTAAAGATTTATTTGCCATACTCTACATGAAGCACTTCACACTGTACTGAAGGCATTGTCTACTTCTTTTTTCCCAGCAAACTCAGACCAAGTACATTCTAAGTGAAGGTATTCGTATTGGTTTTCATATGTATTTTGTTTATCCTATCACTAGTAGCTATCAACATAAATAAGGAGCTAAGAAAAGATCTAGAGATTGAGAAAATTGTAAATAGTGGGATTACTAATATTTAACCTGTAGAAGTATTTCTTAAATTTAAAACCAAACAAAAAACCAGCAAATAAAGGAAACCTCAAAACTTTGTAAAACTGAGCCCTCCATGGAACTTTGTATTTCCACTGCAGAAAAATGTTGCAAAGGTAAGAGACTGGTGGAGTCTGGAGAAGGAAATCATTCAATGGAATCTGAGGTCTACACAATGGTTGTGCAAATTAGTCCATTCTGCTTTGCCTTTGTACTACCATCCAGAAGGAGAGAGCAAAGAGATAAAATGGTCTGCATAGACCAGGGAAGGTCCATTCTGCTGCTGGCAGGATAAATAGAAAAGATTTCATAGTGGAGATTGTGACTGCCAAGTACTCTGGATGGCTGTTGGAAATAGGGCAAGTGGCAGTCACTCCTTCTAAATGAGATGGACACAAGCAATCATTTATCCTGTCCAAAGGTAGATGGGAGGGATCTTTTGAAGGGGAATATCCATCCTCTTTGATGGCTGTCTTAAATTAAATGCCTGATTTTAGGAAGACTAAAAGTAGCTGAAATTAAATCAATGTGTCTATGGAACCACCCCTAAGACAGTATAGGTTACTCTTGATAGTGATGAGATCAAATGAGGAGGGAAAGGGCATGGTATTAATTAAAAAATATTTTCATTATATATTTCAGTTTACAGAAGTCTAGTTTATTACATCTGTTTTAAAACTTGAGCTTTATGATAGTGCTGTCCCACAATGTCCGTGGCATTTAAACTCTCCACTTGCATTGATCTGTCCAACACTGCCCTTCAAGCACACAAAAAAATGACTGAATCATTATCTTGCCATCAAAAGAAGTATTTCAATGACTTTCCTTCAGGCATGAACTACCCTTTGTGAAAGAAGTTGTCAAAAGGCCAAGGCCAAATGGCACAATTTGTAAATAAAGCTGTCAATCAGTCTATGGGGTCACAAGAGAATCAGTGCAAACAAATTGTTCGTTTTCACTCAGTTGTGGTAGCAGTTCTTATCTTAAAAGATACTAAAGACTCAGGCCAGAGCCACGTGCCAATCATGGACCCAAGAGATCCAATTTTGTACTGTCCCACACTGTCATTTCTCCTTTCACAAATCCAAACACAGTCCTCAGCCCAGCATCTTTTCTGGCTGGACACCACCTGTATCTGTGACCCAGCTATCAAGAAGAGAATAGGAACCCTTATCAAAGAGTTGTACCTTCAGGGACAACAGGTTTTCCCAAAGCTTCCTCTCCTTCTTCTCTTCCTCTGTACTAAATGTGGAGGCAGGTGAGTTGAGTCCAGAATTAAAGTTGGATATTTAAAGACTATAAACGAGGAAACGCTATTTGTTCATTGTCCTCCAAATAATCTGTGAGAATAAATACCATTTTTTTTCTCTTCTTAGATCCATCTATTGTAATTCTTTTACATTTAGTTTATGATTTTATTTTAGGGCTCATCACAACAAGAAAGAATGAATGAATAAGTGGAACTGGGAATTATAGAACATAAGAAACATTTAGTCAATGAGTATGAAGCAGGTATACGAAGGTTCGATATGGGGGAAAAGAGGCAGTTACTTCCTTCCCTTCCTAGCAGGTGTCTCCAGCCTTTTGCCTTTTGACTGAACTGCCTTCCTGTTTTTCACGCTGGTAGATGTTTGTCAAAGTGTTGCTCCATGATCAGTGAGGTGTCCAGCATCCTGATGAGCATCCTGAATAGCCGTGAAAAAAAAATATGACACCGAGGTTTCCATTTTCATGAAGTGCTGGGTCATAGCTCCAGATTTGACCTCAATATCCCCATGATTATTATTTTTTAATGGCTGGGCACATCTGAAGGTTTTGGACTATCCTGCTGGAAAGAAATGTTATATATTGAAGTGCAATTTAGATGCTTAACCTGGACTTCATCAGATTCCCAGAACACAAATTTCAGTTTAAAGCACAGCCTCCAGAACCAACCTCAGCACATTTAACAGCATGGTAGAGCTGCCATCTAAACATATTCAGGTTGAATTCTCAGTCCTCTTGGTGAGGAGTAAATCCTGGATTTCTCAGATTATAAGAATCATATATTTTGGGGAGTGAGATTTTATTTGCCCAACAACTACATGTTTAGAAAGGTCAAAGGTTTGCAGTAATTAAAAGAAAGATAGCTTTGAAGCACTGTTAACTTTTGGACCCCGAAATTTTTAATCTCTGTTTTGCTTTCTTAGTAAGAAAAACAATATTATCAGTTATTTAAAACAAGTGTTGGGTTCTTGATTCATGCTAATTTTGAGTGGATTTGACAACCTTATGTGATTCAGAACTGCAAGTTTATAAGACCAAAGTTGCATCTTCTTTATTTGATAATTTTAAAGTCTGTTATTGTCTGTTACCTTGTTCCTGAAAGTTAACTTTGTTACCTAAGAGAAAGGTGAATAATCCGTTAGAAATCCTATTTAGTTTGGTGCACTCTAAGTGTAGAAGAAAAAGTAGAATTATCAAAAGTCTCTATATATAATAAATGGAAATTATTGCTACAGGCAAATGCGTATACAGCTAAGAGCACAGTACACATAATCCAGTTATAAATATAAATGTGACTTTCTGCTTTACGGTTAAAAAAGCAATGTTGATATTAATTCTGAAGAACCCTTTTTATGCTCATAAAAAATATAGCAAGTCTTCAGTAGGATTTAATAAATAATAAACAGACAGCAGTCTAGTGGATGGAGGTGATGAATAACCAAAAGGAAGAGACTAAATACAATATTTGTGTATAATTAAAACACTGAGCTACTGCTGGTTGATTTGATTAATGGCACCTTCTTAATTATAAAGTGTCTTTACTTATAATTTAAAACTACAGCGGAATGTCTCTTGCTCATCCAGAAGCATGAGACAGTGGAAAGATGAAGTATTTTATTATCTTTCTTGCATAAAGATGAGTTCTAATATAAGGCAAGCACTGCAATGCCAAAGTGCATGGGAGGTTAAGGAATCTACAGGTTAGAATCCACAGCCAGTAGATGGCACTCATTTTATTTAATTCCATTCTACAAAACTAGAGCATACTTGCTTTCTCTCCTGCAATTATTTTATTTTTTAAGATAGAAAGAAACTTTTGCTGAAGGAAAATAAAGTTTCAGATAAAATATTTAAAGATTTAGTCTCAGGTTGCTTATTAAAAGGAGGAAGAAGAGAGGTTCAAAGTGCTTTACAATTTCCAAAACTAAACTTTTTAATTGCAAAACCAGGCAAGGAAATGAACAAGAAGACAAGGTTAGAAATAAAACTAAAAAATGGTACAGAACTTCATTTCAATTTAAATTAAATGTTTCTGGTAGACCCACAATGACATATCTCTTTTTGTTTTGCTAAAAATCACTCTCTAAAAATAATTTTAAGTTAATGAAAACCAGTTTACCCCCTTACAACTTTTTCAGCCAGCAGATCTATTGCACACCAGTGTAATTGTTTGAACTGCAGAAATGTCACTTCTCGTTTAGACTGGAAGTTCTCCTCATCTACTCTCCATGTCAAACTGTGCTGACAGACCCAGTCACAGCAAGAGTGCCATGCCTTTGATGGTGACAAAACTTCAATTGTTCCATGTCTCAAGTTCAGCCAGAACTGCTACAAGAGCAATCCTCACCACTATATCTGTAGAAGGACAATTGCAATTCTGACTTTTATTCTAGAAGCCAACAACTAGACAAGGAAAATCGTAAGTTCATCCATAAGTAAGCACTTTCCAGTCACACCCTGTTGACATCTCTAGAATTATTCACAGTTCTATAGAACTACATATTCACAGTTTCTGTAGGGTCCCTCAACTGGACCAGTGTGTCTTTTTTGCTTCACTGTTCTTTTTTGCTTATACTCAAGAGTGCCTTAGCACATAGTTGGTACCACAAATAGTGAGGGTTACTTGCAGGATATGTGCTATTTTAAGCACATTTCCTTCTCCTAAAGGCAGAAGGAAAGGGACATAACCTAATTTTAGGCTTCTGGGCCCCAGGCTGGTTTAAACTTATCTGGAAAGGGGGAGAGCTGGAAGCTTGGCAGCTCCGGACACAGCCCAGGAACAATGAGCAGAGCCAATGTAGACAACCAAGCTCCCACATCGTTTTCTACAACGTGATGGGCTTTTGATGGGTTTTCTCTAAATTTAATTATGTGTTAAATAAATATTAATCTATTTGCTAAACTTCTTGGTTAAGGAAAAAATAAGATATTAACAGAATGAAGCATAACAAATTTGAAATAACATCTGCCTTCTGATCTCAATAAGCTCACTCCAATACAGTGGATGAGAATGACAGAGAGAGAGAAAGAAAACTAAATTAGTCCGGTGTTAGAAGAATTATTCTTTTTTTTTTGCAAGCAAAACATATGAATGAAATAATCTGTTTTATAGCTACAACATTGGTTAGCCTTTAATCTCTGCTGCCTGAATAGACTGATCAGGCAGACTGATAGACTGCCTGTTTGGTGGAGTTCTAATAGAAAATCATTGCTGGGCTTCGCAAACAAAGATTTGGGGAGGGCTCTACCCACGTTTGTTACAAGAACGTTGGTGGCTAAAAAGGCCAATACGAGACAGGCATGTCCGGTTGCAAAAGGCACAGCAGAAAGACTCCTTAGATGGTGTATTCTGCAAGGCACGATTCTTTCTGCATTGTCTTTTCTCCTCAAGAGTGATCCTGCGTGCTTTCTCAAAGGCATCAGCAGCGTTATAGATGGTGTGTCTCCAGAGCTCCCGATTGGAGGCCAGAGTAGACCAGTTATGTTGATCAATATGGCCAAGGCTGAGATGTTGTTTCAGGGAGTCCTTGTATCTTCTCTTTGGGACTCCTCTCACACAGCAGCCGGTGGCAAGTTCACCATAAAGCAAGATCTTAGGGAGGCGGTGGTCCTTCATCCTTGAGACATGTCCTGCCCAGCGCAGCTGTGTCCTCAGCAACATGGCCTCAATACTTGTGACTGCTGCTTGTTCTAGAAAACACCATTTCGCAAAAGGAGACTGTGAAACGAGTCTTTTTGAAATGCAGCCAAAAAGACCTGGATTTTTATGGTGCAATCAAATTTACTCTGTCTACCTCTGGTACAAAAGTGACCTCTAATAAAACTGAGTTTATGCCCCTGCTGTGTAGGTGCTTGGGAGGATGCTATCATGTTGCTTTTTTTCCCCACTTCTAGCAGAGTATGGATTGAATTGAAAATTGAGAAAGGCCCAAAGACTTAACTTTGCTGTAATTGACAGCATGTTTAATTAATATATGTGTAGGGTTTAAAAGAAACATGCCTAGCTGAAATCTATATTCAAAGACACACAAACTTTGAGACTGAAAGATCTGAACCTCTGACTGTTATACATATAATGCAGTAAAGCAGAAATCAACATTCCTTTTTTGTTGGAATTATCTCCCAGTCTAGAGTGGAAATGCACAATGTTGAGCAAACAAATAATGCTGAAATAGATGTAAAAGGTCAAGTATGGGTTGAACAATGAAGAGCTTAGGAATGCAAAGCCTCCACCACTCATTATTTCCATCCTAACCAAAGCTGGAGATGATAGTGAGTCTTCTGGTCAGGCTCCTTAGAGATTTTTTTGTAACTTGTCTAAGTTACCCACACCTCCTGCTTCCGCTTCTTCTACCTGAAATACACTAAAATGGCAATGGCATCTGGACTGTCACAGGAGTCAGAGAAACAGCAATCAAAGGGCCTGTGTTTCCTACAAATACACAAAGGTCTTGAACACCATGAAACAGGTCATGAGTTTGCTGCGGATGCACACCACCCAGCTAGGCAGGTACCCACCTGGGTAGTCCAGTTTTTTCCAGCCTGGAAAGCATTGAGGACTTCAGGTTGGTGTGGTAGGTAAGACTCAGCCTCACTAGAGGTGACTCATTTGGGTGACGATATTAATATTTAAGCAGTTCAGTAAATTAATACTTTGGTCTTTTGAGTCTTTACAAAAGGCAACAGGACAATTTAAAAAGTCACCTATTATTTATTAACTATTTGATCACAGAAGCACTGTAGGTTTTCAGCAGCTATTTCTGCCCATCATTTCCTTTATTTCAAGGAGGACTGTACATCTATTTTGATAAAAGTGAGCAAGAATTTTGCTGCCTCTCTGAGGGAACTTAGTCGGGTGTTTCTGTCTTGCACAGTATGAAATAATGCTGAAATGCCCAAACTACTTCTAAAAACTTATTTCCCAGATGATTTGCCCAATGGTAGTCTGCGTTACCACTACTGAATTGCTATAAGCTTGACTGTCTTGAAACAAGTTTCCTAAATATAGAGCAGAAGCCATCAGAACTACTCAACCTTCATATACCATGACTTCGGGCAGATGGGTGACAGAAGCCAGGCAGGGCTTTAACAGAAGAGCATTAGAAAAGGGTTGTCGTAGCAATGTTTGGGATTACTTTTTGCTAGTTTCACGTGGGAAACAATTATTGATTACTGAAGGTTTTGTAAACAAACCTGCATATTGTCACTGTGGGTGGCATATTAATTATTAAGTAAACAAGAGAAAATAAATGTGTGCACAGTGTTGTTATTACAAGCCACAGGAACCATTTATCATGGTGCCGTATGAAATCAAACTGAACAGAAGTGATAATTGAATACCTTGGTTAATATCATTCCTTTGGCAGAGGATCCCTGGGAAGCATGATCATTAATTGATTGCCTTGTATGATTAAAGATGAAGAAATAAACCTCAGCATTATTTTACATACTTCAGTTCATGTATCAATTAATTTGTATCAGGAATGGTTCTTGGTCCAAATAAATAAAATACATCTTGAAATTTGAATATTATATTTAGGGGTTTTTTCATAGCAAAATATTTTCTTTGTTCTAGAGAGCACCAGTACACAACACAAGATGTTGCCATAGTTTTCATCTCTCCTGATTTTTATCATGGGGCTTGCAACCTGCAACAAATTTTTTGGAGCTCATTTGCAAGAACCATATTCTTATCAGACAACTTCAACTTTTAATAAAAGGTGAAAGTGCATTCTACTCCTCATAACTTTGGCTACCTGCAAAACGTCAACCTGAAACATTCAGTAGCAAAGAAAAACAGGAAATTAAGTTTTAGTGTTGTGAATGGTGAAGACAAATCCTGATTGCTGAACACATGTCAGTGTGCTCTTACTTCCTACTGTCATGATGCTGTGAATAAAATGGAAAAGTAATAATAAAAATAGAGTAGCAATTTCTCTCTATTTCTTCTAATAGATCAAGACTAAAAAGAATTATGTGATTTATCTAATATCTCTCAGATAGTCTGTGTCACAGACCAGAAATAAATCCAACTTCTTTGTCACAAGACTGCTCCCCTTTTCAGATCAGCATTAGCAAGTGCTGAGTAATGCAAATTAATAGAGATTGTCAAAGAGATTAGGAATCCAGCATCCAAAGAAAGGCTCAGACCAGAGCTGCTCAAACAGTATTGCCAATAGATGAAGACAAATGCAGAGGCAATAGTTGCTGTTCAATAATTTAATCTCAAACTGTTTTGCCATTTCAGAAATAACATTTCAAGATTGCATTATGAAGTAAAAAATATGACTCAATAATTGTAAACCACATGAAAACTTTTTAAACAGAACTTGTATTTGCAGCCATTAGAGTGAGATTATCTTAACATTTCAATAGCCCTCCATCAGCCTAGATGATCATTGAAATAGAAATCTTAATGAGTCAGCTAACATGCAATGACAAGCTGTCTCCTTGATAATGTTTAAAAAGGATCTATTTATTCTTCAGACTCTGTGGGAGGATGGGATAAGTTCTACGGAGAAGAAATGGGTATAAAGACCCTGCATCCCAAATTTAGCTTAGTTACCCAGTGCTATTGTAACCACAAATTCAGGGTGTGTTACTGCAATTGATCATAATTTATGAGCATGGGAAAAAGGCTTTTTTCCTTCAAAGTTGCAGGGAAAAATATTAGAGAAAAATTGATTCCAGAAATCTTGCAAAGCTCATCAGGTCAGGAAACAGAAATAACATCACATGGCATTTCAGAATAATTTCTCATAATCAATAAAGGAAAACAAGATTTTTTTCACAGTCTTAAATATTTCTTTCTTCTTGAATCAAGGCCTGAACCACACTATTGTTGTGCTGTCAGGGACTACATCTTCCCTGTCTCTGAGTTCCTGGTGAGTTTTTCACTAGACACCATGGTCTTTTCCCTCAGATTCTTGTTTAATTCTTTGGACATAATGGTGTTTTGACCAATGTCATACTACCTTCTTTCCCTGTTTCTGTAATTTTGGTCCTTTATTAACCCCAGAGGAATCCTACTTTGTAAAACTCATAAACCCCAAGCAGTCAGACAGATGTCTACTCAGTGAGCACCTGTTCCTTCCACTGTTATTCATGACTCCCTATGTTGGATTACTTTTCTTTCTGCTGTAGAATTTTCCTGTCCTTGCTCAAAATGCTGGCATAGTTCAACTCCTTAAGACTTTTCTTGTAGAAGTCAGAGGAGTTAATTGCTCCCTCATGTCTCCCCAGTGTATGGCTACCACTTGAGGATTTCTTCTTGCTCTTCCACTGAAAAAGATGCCTCTGCCATCTCTCTTCCTCTTTGGTCTCCTATACTTTCTTTCTGCTCTAAGATCCTCCATTTATGAGTCATTCTTCCTGACATCATTTATCCTGAATTGCCTTGACTCAAGAAACCATATGTACTAATTATTTACTTGTCCTAGTTAACTTTTTTCTATTGAAGAAATATATATATTTTAGGGTTACTTCATACTGCTGAAATGCTTAGAAATTAGAGGAATTCCACAAACAGAAAAGGAAGAAAATTCTCTAGATCATCAAAGTTATTTTAAACAAAAATGTTTATTGTATATATCTGATAAATTTCTATATAGTGGATTCTGTAAAAATATTTATGTGCATAAGTATTTAAGTGGCTTACTGGACTGCAGGCCTACTGCAGCAGATGCACTCTTCTGGAAATTAGTCCTACGGCTCTAGATACTACCTTAAAAACACCCATACTCATCTTTCCAAAAGAGTTCTACTACTTCAGAAGAGTTCTCTACTTCTTTTTCTCAGAAATTTTGTTTTCAGCAGAGCTCCACTTGCAGATAAACCATTGAAAAACGATTAAATGCAGGCAAGTAGGGTAAGTTCTATATATTTGTGTGCAAGACAAGAAGTTCTAGGTTATCACTTATTTTTGTTTCAGAATAAAAATGGTCTAGATGTTTCAGCAGGCTATCATTTAAGAGCTTTGAGTCTAGATCTCAGATTTTGAGGAAGAGGAGAAGAAGGTGCATTGAAGAAAGGGAAAAGTTTGCCTAAACCAAGTCTTACATTTCAAAAGACTGTTCTGAGAACATAGGCTGCATTCCTCATCCCAAAGACATTCTTGGAGAGAAAGGAGGCCATTCTAACAATGTGCTTTTATTTAGCTCTATACAAAATCTGACCCAAAATCTTTGAAAACAAACTCACTGCAAGATTAATTAAGTCTTTTTAAGGGACCCAAAATGGTCATCATTACACTCATTACAAAGGTCAGCCAAGTTTTATTAACTTCTATGTCAAATTTACCCTGTAGCAAACTTAGAACCTTTATTATGCTGATCCAAAGAAAGCGAATTGCTGGCAATTAGCCAAAATGAAGTGAGAACTACTTACTTCCTCCATCATTTTAATACTTGCATTTTATTGCTGGTGTAAATAGGTTTATAACCTTCCATTATGAAGCACAGACATCTGCTCAGCTTAGCACTAAACATCTGGTTATTGCAACAAAGCATATAATTATATTTAATGGATGAGAAGTGTTTGATGGATTGCATCCAAGTATTTGAATAAGACAGTTATGCATAAAAACTATTTGCATGGTTTAGGTCGACAGACTAACAAGACACAGTAGAATATTATTTTGTCTGAGAGTTACATTGATTTCGACTGATAATTTGCATTGCAGAGGCTGCCAACATTTATTTTAGTTACAATCACAAATTCTTCTAATTTTCCTTAGGTAGCCATAAAGTGTACAAATTTTTATTTGCTTTATCATCAGGTACAACCCACTAGCAAAAATTCCTCTGTGTTATACTTTGACAGCAGGTCTTGTTTTTCAAACTTAGCATTAAATGTTGAAAGGAGTCCCTCTACTGCTTACCCTCATATTCTATTGTTATAACCTAGAAGAGGATTCTGTCAGGAAGCATTGCTTGCTCAGAAAAAATTGGACATTTTTCAGTTAATTGATGTGAGCAAGTAGCTCACCAAAGGCAATACAACAGATCATCTTAAAATGAGAACTATTGTTCTAGAAACATTAGTTGTGAAATTCCTCCAGGATTACTTATTTTCATTAACAATCATGACACAAAAGTAGGAGTGCTCTAGTTAAGTTGAAAATCATCATTAATAGAGGATGACCAGAATACTAGACAAGAAGAGCTGGATGACCTTGAAAATGATAGCAGAAATAGGATAAAACTTAACTGTATAAACCTCAAGGTCACATTCTTGGAGACTGCTGACATTCTATAGGCCACAAGCTTAGGAACTGGAAATCACAGAGAACAAGACAGACACTAGGAGCAGTGGACATTTCCAACTACATCAAAACTTCAGACATAATCCTGGTTGGTAATCAGGCAAATTTTTTCTGTTATGGACTGAAAAATATTAACAGCATGATTTGGGGAGTTTGGCTGGAAGGTTGTTTTCTGTTCTGGCCACTCGTACTCAAGGAATATAGGACTGAACATTAGTTACAGACAACACTGATAGGTTGACTGGGGGTGTGGAGACCTTATCTTGTCACATGTGGATAGAAAAGTTTGTCCTTTTTGCACTAATATAAGACAATCTGGGAGATTCTAGAGCTGATGACTATAAATACATCATGGGGAGAAAATAAATCTCCAAAGAGAAAGAAGAGCTAAAGGAGATATTTAAATTGAGTGATAATTTGGGATCATTAATACATTGACAGAAGCTTGCTTTGAATAAATTAAAATTGTAAATTAGAAGACTTTTCCTACCCACTAGGTTAGTAAGATTGTAGTACTGACTTCTAGGGTAAACAATCTTAAGACAGACACTAATAAATTTTAAGAGAATTATATGACCTTGCTCTCTACAATACCATGGGCTGGATTCAGTGGCAGATGTCTTTGTCAGCCACGTCTTTTGTCCCAGTGAAAGCAATAATGAATGGAAGTGCATTACTCCTGAATCACCACAGCACTATTACCTCCAACCACTGCTTGGTTATTGACATTGCAGAGATAAATTGAGTAATTCAATGAGGGTGTTTGGCAAACATCTGTTGAAAACTGCATGTCACTTTTTAATAATACAGTGCTTTATATGTTAGATGTTTTTGTACTAGAGGTAAAGAAAAACATTGTGAACACTTTTCCAAAGGGTAGGATTATAAATGTGATTTGCCTTGTGAGATCAATTGAATGACTGACTTACCCCATGATACTGTAGCCTGTTTGTCTGGAAATAACTTCAGCAAATGGTGTCAGCCACAACCAGGTACAGGGACTTGCTGAAATTAATTCTTTCCTGTTTCTTCCTCCAAGACAGGGTAGCTATTTGCTGCCCTTTATTCAGCACTCATTCTCAGGCTGCATTAGTTCATATTTTATAAATGAAGGAAAAAACAAAACAAGCTCCAAACCCACAAACATTCAAGAAATAAATCTTGTGTAACATGTTTTCCTTCAGAAATGTTAATTTATCCAGATAGATAAAAACATTAGGTGGGAATATATCCGTGTTGATAAGAATTTCTTCCAAAAAAAACAACTAAACCAAACAAAACAAGATAAAACCAAGTGAAGCCCCTACCAAAACCTGTCATACTTAAAATGTTGTATCAAAAATGGATTTGTAAAAATTTATTTAGCCCTGAACTAACATTTTCCTCCCTAATAAACTTCAGTATCTGAGTCTTACTTGGATCAACATATAGATTCTAAATCACATAATTGACTGCCCCATTAAAATTCCAGTTCCCTCATATCACCAATTAAAACATAAAACACAGTGTACACAAGTTCAGATGTTCATGGAAAATTCCTGATCTGCTACAAAGACATGAAGTCCTGGATCTCCCATTCCAATTTAGAAAACTTTTTTTTTTCTCATTAAGATTTGCACATGATAAATGAACAAGAAATCACTTTATTTTGGTGACTCACAATTATTTTCTCTCATAGTTGATATAATACAGCTAATATTTAGTGACTAGATTTTGCAGTAACACCCACTGTGGACAGAATATTTGAAATATAGGGCAAAGTTTTACTTAACTGTCTGAGCTGAATAAGGAACCACCTGCCCTTGCTTGAAAATAACAAGCACATCTCACTGTTATGGAGTCATGAATTTCATAGGTCTATCCTATTTTCTCAGGCAAACCACACTATTTTTTTTAAGATCATGTAAACAACATGTGCTCATGACCACTGCTCTTTGGCAGTCTTTTCAGTAAGAAATATAGCTTGAAGAACTGTGATGTGTAATAAAACCCAGTATTAAACAGTTAAAAGTTTAGAGTTGGCCAAAATTTCTTGTCTAAGTACTTCTGTACAAAATCAGCAGGTTCAGTCGTTGGTTGATTAGTCTGGAAGCTGCCATGTTTCTACAGGCAAATCTCTGATGATTAAAACATTTTGGCCAATTGTCTTGATAATTGTTTGTACCAAAGCTTGAGCCATAAGCCCACATTCCCAACAAAAGAGGCATTTACTAATCTTTACAAGTAGAGGGAAAAACAGGTTACTAAAAGAAAACAAAAACAGCATAGCTGAGGCATAGGAGAGCTGTTGTTATAAGACATTTTCAACTGAGGTAACCCAGGGCTAGTCCCACACCACACTCTGAAAATTACAGTTCATTCCTGACTTTGTTTGCATGTTCAAGACCTTAATGAAGTGGAGGGATGCCAAGGTGAGGAGATCTGAACAGTCTGTATTTCCATCCTGGCTCTGTCACAGTTTCCTTCTGTCACCCAGCAAATGACATGGTTGCTTTGTGTTACTGTTCCTACCTCTGTAAAAACAGGATAATGGCAATTCATATTTTCCATCTCTGTAGCAATCCAGGGCATACCTATCTTGAGTCTAGGGCTGTCTTCCACTGTCTTTTTGGTAAGGCACACGGTACAAAACCATTTCCACACGTTTGATGCTTTTTGATACTGAAATGATACAGATTATATGTTCATCATTTTCCTGGAGTTCCATTTCTTTATTTGGTTCTGAATTAGGTGCTTCATAAATAAACAATTTTTCAAAAAGTGGTTTAAAATACCTGCCCATGGCAGTGTGCTTGAAACTAGATGATCTTTAACATTCCTCCCAGCCCAAACCATTCTATGATTCTATGGAATATTTTTTGTATTTTAGCACAGCAAATTAATTCTAAAGATCTGTTACTGTCAGTCTACTCTTCTTTAGAATAAGAATGCAAAATAATAATTGCTTGTCTACTTTTTTCTTTTGATCTGATTATGCCATGAAATATATTTTTAATGCATTACATTTAAATGTTTCCATGTTTGCCTGTATTTTATGTGTTTATTAAAAAGAAAAAAATGAAAATTTGCATAAATTAAGGTTTCTGATTAAGCCTGCAATCCTCCCAGTGCTCAGTATTTGCACTTGGCTATATCTCCAAAGGGATAGGACTGCCAGTACTCATTTTTTTCTCAACTCACATCCAAGTTCATTTCCTAACAGAGACACCAGCTTCACATGGCCAATTCTTGGAGTGTTTTTGTTTGTGGTAGCCAGTTTTGCCATATACTGATAAAGATAAGTGGCTTACCTATACCCTGCACATAATTTTACTTTTATTTGTGTACCAGCTACCCAACTAGCTAGGCAAAGTTTTTCTATCAGCTCTTGCATCTACGCGTTTTTTAACTACCGACCTTGCATTGCACCATCTTTCTAATAATGTTGTATGCCAAGACAGCACTTAAGGTAATGGTAGCAAATCACACAAGTACACAGGCTGAACAAACAGTTGTGCTACAGTCCTGTTGGAAATGAAAATTAAATCATTTGCATGGATGACATTTTAGTAGCTGTTTAATAAAATAATCACACCGATTGACACCTATATCAGAGGGGGACAATCTTTTAAGGGTCTAATGCAATTTTGGTGAAGTAAAAACATTCAACTCTTAAATGACTTTTACTGAAGTCATCATATAAGGAATTAGAACTGTCTTGATATAGAGCCATTAGACCAAAATTAGGTAAAATTTTGAATTCTATTCTGTTTGTGATATGTCTTTTGGCAAGTGATTTCAGTCCAGATAACTCAGCAAATGTATTTGTACCATTGTCTTCACAGTCCCACTTGCTTACCTATTTTCACACAAGTTTACTAAAAAGTCATGTTTGGCAGTTGCTGAAGCCACAGATGGATGCAGAAGGTTTAACATGTTAGATTCAACAGAAAATGGACACTCTAATGAGTGAAGAGAGTAGCAAATCCTCCAGATAAAAAACACCTATTGAGAGATTCTCCATCCCTAGGATCAGGAAACACCATAAGGAAAGATACAAAAAAAGTCTTATTGATTCAGCATCAGGGTGTCTTTAGCCAGAATCCAGTACTGAACCCATGTGAGCTCCTAGTAGAGAATAAGAACAAGGTAAGGATATATGATACTTCCTTCCTAAAACTTCCCCCAACCTCCAATTATTTTATCTCAGGATTTTCTGACTCCATACTGGATGTCTACTTCCTCAAAAGTTATCTCTTCTAAACTCTTATTCAGACTTAAATTCAGACAAATTTTTTGCATCTGCAGCACTCCTTAGCAAGAGTATTGGAAGAAATGAACAGGCGTCAGGCACGAGATTAGAAAGTACAGTAGAAATGCGCTAAATGGCATCCACTACTCAAGGCTTTGAATAACTATCTCAAAATATGACCATTTCTGGAACTGTTCCATCAGAGACACCTCTTTTATGGTAATAGTGCTGCAGCCCTTCAGAAAACAACCAGCCTATTAATTAAATTCAAAAATTAATGTTATATAGATACCAATACCACTCTAGGACACTGTGATATGTATTTTAGTAACAATAAAGGGAATAGACTGAGAATTTCTAAGTGCTTTATTTGGTAAACTAGAGGTCTTCCTGAGAGTAACTGACCCTTGCAACACCTCATCAATGACTAGGGCAGATTTGCCATAACTCAGCTTTCTAAAATGTTGTTCATCTAAACAGGACTTAATTCCAGGCATTTCAATGATCTGTGTTGTAGCAGAGGTCATACTACACAATAATACCTTCTTTAGGCCTGCGACTTTTTCAGATGCAGCCCTTGCATATTTACTGAGAACACAGGGAACCTTTTTTTAAAAACAGAACAGGGTGTTGTGCTGTGGAACGGACCTGCCTTAGCAGATGTTAGAGATCCATCGTTATAAAAACTTCAACAATTGAAACCAGCTTCTTTTTAGACAACTGTTTTTCTGCTTCAGATAAAATAAATGAGTGTAAGGGAAGAGGAAAGTGCATCTCTCTCTCTCTCTCTGTCTATAGGTCTATACCTGTGCAAGAGTTTCCTTACATAATAAGATATCAACATTTATTTCCTGGAATGGGTAGGTTTGTATTCACTTCTATAATTTCAGTAAAAGCTAGCAGTAAGCTTATCTGTGATACTCTGTAGCCATGTATAAGGTCGTGAACCTTTCAAGAACTTTGCAAAGAGAATCATGTAGCATACATGGCAGCATATGTCCTTTCTTCAGCCAGGTGAATCAAATGATTGTATAAGTTGCAGGACTGGGTGTAGGCAGTGGTGATAACAATCCTTACTTCCCTTCAGACACAAAAGGAGCTCCCAGCATATTTCAGTTAAATGAGAGATCTGAACCCTAACTTTTGAATACCCTGAGCACATGGGAAAGGAAAATCTATACTGGAAAGAGTATTTACACTTTGCAAACTGATTCATCTCTACCATGCAAAAAAATCAGTGGCCAAGCACAGATCATGCTTTGGGTGACAGACCACCTTGTGTAACCTTTGATTCAGCTCTGCATACAATGTACAAGGCAGTGTATCCTGTCTGTATGTAAAGCAGTTTAAATTCCAGGTGTCCTATGCTCAGCCATTTGCTCTTATGGCAAATTTTAAAAAGTTCTGTCTGAAAAGTACCCCACTTTACAATGACTATGTTCTCACGTTGCAAAAGTAAATGAGCTATATGATGGTAAGTGTATGGCAAAAAGAAAAGAGAGGTTTTACTTCTGTGTTCATATTCTTAGCTCAGTGCTTGTTTGCCCTAAGATATTCTTAAACCTGTGTCTGAACAGGGATTTGCAGCTACACACTGTACATGTGAGATAAGTTTGGAAGGGCTGGAAGCAGTCAAAGGTAATGGAGCACAATAAATGGAGTACGGAAAAATGTAACTAAGGATTCACAAGCAAAGCCATATGTCCTGTAAAACAGCACTTCTCACACACAATTCAGACAAAGTTTGACACAACCCCTTTGCACTCTCTATGGGAAAAAAATTAAAATCCTTACAACCAGGGCCCAAATCACTTTCTCTGTGAGACACAGCTGTCTCATTCCAAAAGCTCACACAGCTGCCTGTGTGTTATCTGCAGAAATATTCCTGCGGAAGTGCTCCATGTTCCACACCAGTAACTGCACAGCTCCTTTCAATCCTTCCACTGGCTTTGAGTTTTGTTTAATTGAGGCAGTGTCTCCCAAAATTATTAGAGCAGCACAAGAAGAATACATCTAAGCTGTGGAACCCTGAAAGCAAGTGGAAAGGGAAGTGCATGTGTATGCGTGCATGGAGGGGGTAACAGAATTCATCTTTAAAAAAAGGAAAATATTTAAAAATGCAACACACTATGTGTGATGTCACCTGTCTGCCTGAGTTGCCTACTTTTCTCAGGGCCACAACTTCATTGAGCAGCTGATTTCCCATTATAAAAGGAGACTATCCTAAAAAAAAGGAATTCTCTGCAGAAACAGCATTAGGTGAAGCTTGCTTCCCATCAATGCGTGTGATAGACCAAACATCCAGTCATGTTGCAAAGGCTTTTCGTAGTGAGCAAATATGTATGTGTTTGCATGTGTGAAGGATGAGTGAAGACTCGTATTCTGACTTCATTGATTTTCTACCTGAATATAAATATTTTATGCTACCAGATGGACTCTACCAGTTAACCATAAGCTGAAAGCAGTTTGGGGCTCCCTTTGCTCTATTGGGTGCCTTTGCAATTGAATTTCTTTAATTAAGTAGAAAACCAAAAGCCATAATCTTAGTTATTGAATAAAAAAGGACAACTATTGAAAATATTGGTATATAATAAAAAGCATTTTCATATGAAGGGAGAAATAAACCATCAGCTTACTTTTCACTATCATCAAGTAATTATTTTTTCAAAACCCTGTGTTTTATTAAAAAATATATGACTGACAGATGAAAAGAGAACAAACAATATTCTGTGTTTCTTTTTCTCCAAAGAGAATAAAAAATTGGTGTGAACCCATTGTCTAAAATTAGGATGGCCACTTATAAAACAATATTTTATGAGAGTACAGTTTCTGTTTCCCTGGATTAAAAAAATGAGCCTTCTCTAAGTCGCACTTAAGAGTAATTTCTTTCAAATCAGTGAGATTACAGACAGCACATTTCACTGATTCCTTCTATTCATTAGGTTTAGGCCTGGTGAGTGAAGAGGAAACTTTAACTTGCCAGCATAGATTTTACAGAAACTCTTGGTTCTTTTCATTCCTTTTGCTGAACACAAAAAGTGTTTTATCATTTTTTTTTTAACTTAGTACCACAATTGAGATCCCTGAGTAAGGGCAACTGAGTGCAACTCACCGTGCTGTGACAGTTCTGAAGTCCTGGCTGCTGGATGCACACCTTGACCATGTCCCAGCTGCATGCAGTGACAAAATCTCATATGCCTAATTCCCTGGATTCCCCCAGAAGGACATCCCAACATAAGCACAAACAGAATCAGGGGTCCAGGGACAAAGACTACCCAAGCTGCAGTGCAGACATAGTCACAGTGCTCCCATTACTGCCCTCTCTCTGACACTGCCTGGGATCCAGAACCACTGAAGCACCACCACAGAGCTCCAGACAAGAAGGTGATGTGCATCCTCACCACTCTGAAACACCACCAAGGAACACCCATCAGCATAAACATGACCAAAATATCCATGACCTTGTAAGGAAGTTCCTGTGGGCATAGTCTTTTTCTCTGAGTTTGTACTCCACAGAGGCCACAGGATCAGGTCTGAAAACTTTGTTTATGTTGCTCAATGTGGTGTCCAAACGTTCAGTACTTGCCAGGAATGCTCTCTGCAAACAGCTCTCGAGCCTTCACATAGTGACTTTCTGAACTTTTTCTTGTATTTCCTTTCATTTTTCTTTGAAGTGCAATTTACATCACAGGAAGCAGTGGAAAGCTGAGAATTCACAGATCCCACAGATTTAATGTTAGTTTGCTTAGGAAAAGGATGGAGCAAAAATTGCCTAAAAACCAAATAAGCACTTTGAGATTAATAAATATTAATAGCTAAGCTTTGTGCTTATAGAGCAGCTTCCATCTGAAGGTCTTGCCTGGCTTCATAAATATTAACAGTCCAGTTCTATCAAAATCTATCTGAATATTTCCACTGGGAGTCTGTGAAAATGGGTTATTAGGATTTTTTGGTGATTATCATTTTTTACCACTTCTTTTGACTCAGTAATCCTGTTCCTCCTTGGATTTTGTCAGGCATTGGAGCATGTGGTCTCAACAGGCCTCCATTGGAACATGTCTCCTTGATTTGGGAACTTAATTATCCCTGAGTGATACTTTTTTCAAGACATGGTGTTTCCTTATGTGTTTGTTTTTCCATTTCTCTACAGGCATGACATAAAGCTGGTAAAAAAATGTTGTCATCAGGAACAAAAACATCTCCCTCAGATGGAAGTACAGGCTTCTCCTGAAAACGGGATTCAAAGCCCTTGTTTTATTTCTTGAAGTCCCTAACTATTAACTATGTATTAACTATTAACTATTAACTATTAACTATTAACAACTATTAACTATTTCTCGGCTGCCAGTGGTCCTGTGTGCTACAGAAGGGGTCTGATCAGAAGCAGTGTTAGCATGAACAGGGATCTGATCTTCATTAAATGATTGCTCAAAATGAGAAGATAGAAGGTGGTGAAAAACCTGGCAAATCACTTTTGTCAAAATTGGGTTTTGGTTTCTGAGGGATTTTTTTTCTCGACTTCGCCCTGTGGCAGCTCTTCCGTGAAGAGTCAAAACCCTGCACTTCAAGTTGGTTGGATGTGCACCTCTGGGAGAGTCACAAGACCCTGGATGATTCCAGGACATCACCAGAGGCAGAACTTCTACTTCCCATGACACAGGTTGACATTTGAGTTGTGAAGTCAGTAGAAGCTCAGAGTTGCCACCTCACATAGAAACCAAATTTGGCCAGTCAAATCACATTTGTTTTCCCATTAAGATACGTTTTATTTGCTCATGAAGTTTATTATCTTGTTTTATTGTGTCTTGCCTTTTTTCTTGCTTCCTCAAATAGTAATTAGTTGAATAATTTCTCTCAGAGTATATCTCCACAGAAAGACACAACCACTTCTCTGGACTGTGACACACTGCTGGACGTTTTTCTGGTTTTTCAGTTTCTAATGGAAAGCATCTGGTTTTAAAATATTTTTTTTAAGACTTTTGAGTTTTTTGGTACTAATTTTAAACAGTTCGGTCCTTTCATGCTTGATTTACTTTATAGAAAAACAAAATATTTGAGACTGGATGTTAACAGGGAAGACTGTGAGACTGTTTTCCCTTCTCCCACTTCCTTCATCTCTAAATGAACAAACACATGGTCAAGTAACGAGTTCATAGGATGACTTGGCAGTTATTTTGGAAGAGAAGGCAATAATGAACAAAGCAGCATATTGGTTAAAAAGGTCATACAAATCATGACTTGTGCTTTCAGATAGGAATCTAAGAGTCAACCCTGATTTAAACAAACACATGCCAAAAAAAGTGTTGTGAAGTAGACTGATGTGCCATGCTTTTAAAACAGAAAACTTCAAAGAAATTTAATAAAAATCTTTTTTAAAAATAATTCTACAACACAGAAGCCAGAATGCTAGTACTGTCTGAAAGGTATCCCAGTCTGGAATGTGGATCAGAAGCCAATATCTTTGCTAGTAGGGAGAGAATACGAGAATAATTTCAATTGCCTTGTACTCAGTGCTTTGTGTTTTGGTTTTGTCCTGAATGAATTGTTTTGTAAGTGAGCTGTTGAAGTAAATTGCCTTTAAATGACACAAAAAATTAATTGTAAAGGAGAAACTTTAGGTTCAGGCCTTTCCTTCTTATACCTGAAAGCCCCGAATATCTTGTAGAAAAACACACATACAATATAAATGCTGCAGCATCTTTGTTTACTTAGGGAATTTGCAGATTGACTCTGTATAAAATCAATCCATTCTCAGCTAATACTCCAGCTGAGCCCAGGGGGTGAAATTATATTATAACTTTGTACAGTGCCTTCTGTGGCTGAGGCTTACCTTCAAAATCTAAGCATTTTACCACCAACCATCTGTCAGGAGGGATTCTAATACTTTAGGAAGTGGTAGCTAAAACCAAGCCACCCGTGGCTCCCAAAACAGTGACCTAAAGCACATAATGTGTAAAGAGGGGTTAAAGGATCTGTGCTTGTTTAGTCAAGCAAAAAATGAGGCTAAGATTCTTGCTGGCAGTGGCTGCTGTCTGCTCTTACGATACCTGTGCTGTGTCCTTTGAAGCAGGGGAACAGCAGCACAAACACACTGGGACCAAGGGCCAATTGCTCATGTAAGTGTCAGAGGTCCAGAGTCACAGACAACACAACTCAGCCAACTTAACCTCTTTGTTCCTTCTGCTGGCTGAAACTGCCAACACTAATTCACCCCACAGAGCAATCAGAGCAAGGAGTTCACTGCACATAGACCAGTCATCATCTGCCAGGTACAAGCAGAGCTTGATTCCTCCTGCCTGACCTGACTCGTTTCCTAGATGTGAAGGAACTAGCACTTCACTGACTCCTCAGTGGGCGAGACAGTCCTGCCTTACAATCCTGCCTAGAAATATAAAAAGCTTTAAAATAACACACTTCTTTTAACTGCTTATGATTTGACCTCAGATAGTGATAACATGAAAAGAGAGGTAGCCTTACATGAAAGTAAACAGCCTGAACTTTCTGAAAAGAGAATTCAGTGTTGAAATTTCACTGTCAAGTTTCACACCACAAAAAAGCAGTTTATATACCTCCTTCTGCTCTCAGAAAAGCGTTCTCCTCATACTTCCTAGATGTCCTGGTGATTTGGTAGGGATTCCTCCTCAAGGATCACTTTTTTCCTTTTTTTCTTTCTTCTTTTCCTTTATTTTTTATTTCATAAGAAAGAAAAGAAAATGCAAATCAGCTGAAAGGCATTCAAACTCCAGGACCTCTCCTTTAGTCCCCCACTGGGACATTTATACTTGCATTCCTCCCTGGACTTTTTCCTGCACCTGGAAAGGTTCATTTTAGCCACCATATTCTGTCCCAAAGCATGGATTTCCAGCATTTTTACCAAAGCAGGTCTAGCATCAGCCACTGGCATAGGGGTGTGCTTTACTCCCAGTCAGGGTTACAAAGAGCAGAGTGTTTGGCCTTGAATATTGTGACAGAAAATGCTCCCAGGCAAGGGAAGGAGCAAAAGAGAGAGTGCCAGGACCAGGCCTTTGCTGGAATTTATTTTTCTTCCTGTAACATAATTCCTTGAGACCAGGGTTTGTGGTGTTTGATGTTTTGCATCCTCTTCCTCCACTGAGTCAGATCTGACTCAGCTCTATAGACATAAAAATTACAATCTCCCCTCACAAGTCTTTGTGTTGAGTCACCCACCTACCAAGTGCTTAGAGGTGCACCACAGGCTACCTGAAAGCCTCCAATGTAATACAGAGATAAGTTTATCTTTCTGTTTCTGGCCTTTTGGCTGTGAAGGATATCTTACACTACAATATAGTGTCAGAGGGACCTGCTCCTCCCAGTGCATCTCTAACTTATGAGATGACAGTCTTTGACACACAGGCTGAGGGCTTAAGCAATCTCTTTTCCCTCACTGGTGACCAGAGCTTTTGTTCTTTATGCTGTTTACAGATATTGTCTTATCTTGAATCCATAAAGCAGACTCTTTGCGCTGTATCTGGGAGTGCTGGAGATGAATAGATGTTTATCTGAGCCTTCCTCTTTCAGGATGGCTTAGTTCAGAGATAGGGAAAGGATGCTAGACCTTTTGTTTGTTTTCTACAGTGAAGAAAACCCAGGCTCTGGGAGGGGTTGAGCAACTTTAAACAAGAAATAAGACGACTTGAAGAAATGCGAGGAGTTCTTTCTTTTTTCTTGAAAATAAGAAATCAGGAAAAGAAAGAAGCCGAGCAGGGTGAAAAGGAAAAGAGTAAACAGGTATGATGGGCAATGGAGAGATGTAATGAACAAGGCCAAAGCCAGGGATAGAGAAAAGGAAAAAGAAATAGTTTTCTAAATTGAAATAACAGTTCTAAATTCTGAAAACCATTATCTCTTTCTGAAGGGAAATATTTAAACAGCAAACAAAAGACAAAAATATGTGATGTCTCCCATAGAATGTCTTCCAGCTGATTCCTATATCAACAGCTGTACAGGTCTGCATTAGTAGAGGGCTGCTGTCCTATGCAAGTAGGCTTCTGGCTGTGCAGGAAGCCCAGTGCATCCCTAGGAAGGTGAGATGACTGCCCACCTTCTCAGTCTGGGGTTTTGGCCCTGATACAGGCTGGCCTCCAAGAGCTGCATAAGGAAGAAACTGGGATGACAAAATGGTAAGGATATTTTTGGCTTTTTGTCTAGCTGGTTACCCAGGCATTGCTGTATCCTTCCTCTTGCTCTTCCTGGATATCAGGAGCCAAGCAGTGGCTGCCAAACTCTCCTTCCTGCCTCAGTGATTGCAAAGCTACTCTCAGTGAAATATAAGAGAGGAAGAAGCCAATGCAAGTGTTAGGGATCCCAGGACATTGTCCTGACCCCTTCCCTTCCTTTCCCATGGAGATGATTCCAGCTGCTGTTATTGTGTTTTAGCTGCGGGGTCTTTGTGTTTGGGCCTCACCATGATAAAAATTAGGTCTTTCAGTTCAAGTACAAAGAAAAGAGAAGGGGAAAATAGTAATACTACTAATAATAGCAATAATAATAATAATTTGGAATATATTGTAGAGTGCAGAATGATTCCAAGACTAGACAGCAGGACATGAAAAAAAAGGGCAGGAAAATATTCTGGTGTGCTTTTAAATGCCAAGGCCTAAGATAATTAGAATTCTTCTCTGGGACTTTTGCTATCTTTCTACTTTGGTTGCACCTTGTTTTCTTCTCAATGCAAATAAAAACCCCAGAGCTCCTGCTGAGATTGAAAGATTCTTCAAACTAAATGCTGATATGATTTTCCTCACCTCCCAGAGACATATTTTAGTTTTGAACAAAATTTGTGAGTGTTTGCAGTTTCTCCCCCCAAACCCCAGAAGAAACTAATGCAAGCTACGGCCTGGAATGAGAAACACCCACTTCTAAACTAAGGCTTTAAAATATACTCTATGAGTACTTATAAAGAAACATAGGATTTGTGTTATTCTCATTATTAAGACTTGAAACATAACTGGTAAATCTAATCTAGTATGCCACCCTGCCTTGCAATGTTGAAGTCCATCAAACCAAATTAATTAACCAAGTGGAATTAATTAATTCCTTTTAATACTACCCAGTTTGAGAATAAGCATTTGGGGTTGTTTTTAAACCTACAAACAGGCAGCTGGGAGAAATTATTTCTTTTAAACAAAAATGCAAATGAAAAAATGCACATGCTGAAAAGAGTGTTTTTTCTGTCTTGATTTAAGACCACTTAGGTTTCCTACTCATGTTATAATTTTTCCTATTACCATCTTTTTCTCCCTTTACCATTCTAGATGTTGGGATAGAATATAAAACATAAAAAGAGCAGCTTTATATGTATTTGCATATTTGTGATCCTTTCTGCACTAAGGCATCTTTTCTGTAGGCCAAGGGCCTAAACCATCATTTTTTTTCTCTCAACATTTTATTACTGGTCATGTTTACTACAGTAATGATCATTTGCTCAGTCTCCCCTGAAATCTTTTCAATTGCTTCACATCTTTTCTACAGTGCTCTTGATTTTTCCTTTTTCTCTCTGGCATCTCATACTTTCTATTTTTATGCTATGTCATTCCAGGTTTTTCCCAACCATGTCATCAGCATACCAGAATTAGTTTGAATTCTTATCTTTTTCTCCAGTATCTTTTCAAGTGCCTCTACAGTTTAAATAAACACAAATTCTATTGTATCAGGAAGGTTATTGATGAAAAAGTTAAAAGATTTGGGCCATAGGCCTGCAGAATTACATGTAAAATATTATTACGTTTGAAGATGGAATCACCGAATCACTACTTTTTCTCTCAGTTGATATTCACTGGATATCAGTCTCACCATATCAGCCACCCTCCCTCCCTTTATTTTCTTTTGCTGCCTCACAAAGCCCCTTGTGTATTCCTTTCCCACTCTCATGGGTTTTTTTCACAGCTGAAGACAGAAGACAGGAACAGGAAAATGCCCTGTGAGGTTTGACTCTCAATGTTCCTCATTGCCTGCCCACAAGTCTGTTGGACCAAATTTCTCCTTCTTCACTTGTTGCTAGGCTGATACAAAGTGCACAAAGCATCACCTATTTTTTCCTGGGGCCTGGGAAAATACATCATCCTACTAAAGAACATAAATCGTTTCCTATTATTGTCCCACCAATGATGAGCCCTGCCATTTCCTTGTTCCTGGATGTACAAAAATATTTATCCAGCCATGCCAGATTCTCCTTGTCTGGTTATTCACAGATTATTGGGGACAAGCTACTTGAGGGGGAGGAAAGAAACCAAAAATCTAGACCACATATATTAGTAAAACAAAGCAGAATAAAGAACTGAAGTCTAGGCTATTCAAAGGCACCTAATACAGTAAAATCCTTTTTTTATTTTTATGTGCCATTCGATGTAGTTTTATTGTGCCTCATATATTTGTATATATATACTTGCAAATCCTAGCTAACATTTCTAGACCACATTCAGACCACCTACTGCAGCACCTAATGTAAAGTTAGTCTACATTATTATATCTACTGCCAAAAAGCAACAACAAATATAAACACGGATAGTGAGAGTCATATCACTGAGGAGACGCACATCACCTAACTTATAAAGTCTTCAGGGTTAGCATCCTGAGGTAGGTAGGATCCTAAGGTAGATAGTCTAGACTACCTTTATAGACAGCGGACAGAAATAGGAATTTCTCAGTTGCTATTTGTCACAGCCTAAACTGCACGTTTAAAAAGGACTGGATGAATCATGGCTTGGAAACACCTAATGCTTTCCCTTAGTCATAAAATTAATCAGCATGATCTGTATATCCATCAGTATTGCACATATCACAACCTAGAAAAAAAGAATCTCAGTAGAAAGAGTGGAGCTGACATATCTAGACAACCCACAAACAGAATAAAAATCTCCTTACAAGTTGTTGTCACAGAAACATAGAACCTTTTAGGTTGAAAAAGACCTTTAAGATCACTGAGACAAACCATTAATCTACCACAGCACTAAATCGTGTATCGAGATGCCACATCAACACTTTTTTTGAACTCTTCCAGGAACAGGGTTTCCATCTCTTTCCTTGGCAGACTGTTCCAATGTTTGACAACTCTTTTTTTTGAAGAAACTTTTCCTAATATCCAATTTAAACCTCCCTGGTTACAACTTGGGACCATTTCCTCTTTTTCTATCTCTCATTACTTGGGAGAAGAGACTGACCCCCACCTGGCTACAATCTCCTTTCAGATAAGGTCTCCCCTGAGCCGCCTTCTCTCCAGGCTAAACATCCTCAGCCCCCTCAGCCACTCCTCATAAGATTTGTGGTCCAGACCCTTCCTCAAGCTTCATTGCCCTTCTCTGGACAAGCTTCAGCACCTCAGTGTCCTCCTTGTAGTGAGGGACCCAAAACTGAACACAGTGTTCAAGTCATATCTTGTCCTACTTTTCTTTGCTGACCTGATGAGAAGAAACACAGCCCCTGGAAGTGTCACCATTCCCTGGAGGCTGTATTAAGTGATCAAGCCCCTTCCCTTTGTGCTAAATGTAAGCAGAGGGGTGAGACCTAACAGGATAATGTCAGATAACTCTGACTTTCAAAACTGGGTCACAGAGGACAAAACATTAATTACAAGTTCATATGACTAACTTTTCTGTAAGATGCAGCTTTCTGAGTTGCTAACTTAATCTGGAGTAATGTTTTATTAGGAAAGTCTTTGAAGGCATTATACAGCATCTTTGGAAATTCAGGGGAGTGAATGTGACTTACCTGGATTTCAGTAGGATTTAATACATGCATAGGTAGGTGGTGAATGAGATCAGCAAAGGCAGGGAAAAGGACCAGAGGTTTAATATATAGAAGTACAAAGACATAACATTTAAGCATTGTAAGTACACAGAAATCATTGCTGGTAAACACAGTAAGAGAATTTAGAAAAACCAAGGGGACTGTTGTTATTTATCCATGTTTTTCTTATGTTTGGTTCTGGATCAATACAATTAATGGTAGCTCTTTGAAAAAAAGCGAGATTTGGTCAGGATAGGCAGGGTCAGACCCTCAGTTTGGAGCAGCCAAACCTTCAGCGTACTAGTTGAAACAATTAAAATATCAGATAACTGGAAATGGTACTTATCAGCTGGGGAATATCAAACAAATAAAGAGAGAGATTTTCAAAGTTTCCAGAAAGCATAGGGTAATTCATCAAGAAAACAAGCCTCAATTAAGCAAAACCCCTCAGTTTCTTTTAAAGGAATTAGTGGAGTTCCGAACAAGCAACAGAATAATTACATCAACACATACCACTCAATATTTTTGCATTACATATATACAGAACCATTAACAGCATTCGACACAGAGCCAGGCCTCAATAACTAACTGATCATTATAGAGGAATGGATAGAGGATGAACTACCTTATGATCTGAAATGGAAAGAGGCCACAAAAAGCTCAGGAGAATAAATATGTTGAATTTAGGAAGAAAACTGCTAAGTGATTTCTCTCCATTTCAGATACCCTAAGGGAAAGTGCAGCTCTTTAGAGTGACCCAGCTGCTTTGTCCCTGGGAATCCACTTAAATATTGGTTTTGCCTTTCATGGATCATCTCCTAAAAAGGAATGGGAAGTGAAGATCTGCTATTTTTTGAAGGTTGTCTACTTCAACAGGAAAAAACAGTGAGATGGTCCCTCATTTCCAAGGACAAGCAAAACCAGGCAACAAGCATTCAGCTTACTTCACAAAGTGGACAACACATTAGACAGTCCAGCAGAGCCATACAAGAAAGCTTCAGCACTCCTTTTGTTTTGGGACATTTTGTTTTGGAACATTTCCTTTGTGTATCTTTCTGACCGGACATTTAACATCGTTCCATATCAAGTGGCTGCATATTTTACAGTGTAAAAGGGCAGTAAGCAGAGCCTTCAGCTTCTGTAAACTTTAATGGGTAATAGCATGGTTCCAAGCTGCCACAGTGCAAATATATGACTACAGACATGACTTCTTTGCAGCCAGTCACATGAAGTACAAGTGGGTAGATTACACACCAGCCTTCAGCACTGAGAGGGGTTGAATGGTATGAAATATTGTAAGAGAGGATGGCTTCTCTTCTGGCCTCTAGATTATGACAACACAAGAGAGAACAAGTGTCTCAGAACTGGAACTTGGTCCCACTGTGAATGTGGTCCATTCACATTGGACCTACATATGCAGAAAAGTAAGAGAAATAGTTTGATAAGGGATGTGCATATGCAACTATTCTTTGACATGCATGAAGTATGTAATTACACTCACTTTCTTTGTACATTATGTCCTAATTGGCTAGTGTATCAGCAAACCTCACTGATTGGTTTGTGAATTTTTGCTAAAATCTTTCTCTCAAAGTTTTCGGTGATTTGAGGCCTTTTTATTAATTTATTTTGCCTTCAGATATTTCTGCACTGACAGGAATTACAGGAATTTCCATCTGTCTGGTATAGAATTATCTAGGCACAAGAGTTTTAAAAACATGAAAAATATTCATCATAGGAAAAAGGATAATAAAAAACATCTTAAAAAGCAAATTATGGTTCCAGCTTTTTGCCAAGACAGTTTTTACTGGTACACTTAGATAAGCAATGGCACATCTGTATATGAAAAACTATAGCAGGTTCCTCTGCATAAAGGAATAATAAAATACCTACAGCCTTTTTCTAGTGAAAGCATCCACCAGCACTAGTCTGGAGAACAAATACCAAGATTAATCATTGATATTGCTATTTTCAAAGTCTCCTTTCTGTCAAAAAAGTCTTTCAGTGACAGTTCATCAGCATTGGTCTCCATCTTTTTCTACATTTTCTTCCAAGGATATATTCCCCTTCTGGTGAACTGCACATGTATAACACAGACCTTCAAAGCCTACTGGCAAATCATCAACTGCAATATATTACAAGGAGTTTTCCAAGAGGGTAGCATTTGGTTTTAGAGTCTGCAGTCCCATCCTGTGGCATATGGAACCATTTTGATACAAGTTCCTTCCAGAAACTTCAGTAGAATTGCACGTCATATAATTCAAACAGAGTGAATTTAGTAACAGGTGCCCTCAGCTTTGAAAACAGATGCCTCATAAATAGCATGCAGATATTAGAAAACCTGAGAATTCCATAGGACTTCATAAAGCATAAAAGAAAGAAACATTATTACATTGTTTAGAAGAATCTGGTGCAAAACAATTAGTAGATATTAAAAGCAAACATGAAAAAGAAATAACAGTTTTTTTGAAGAATTGCTACAGTGTTAGGCACTAGGGTGCTGTAAAACCTCCTCAGCCATTCTTGTTGCTATCATTTTCCTACATTGTCACTAATATCCAAGCTACTGTAGTGATTTAATTTTCCTTTATTGCAGTGCTTTTCCAGCTCTTCTAATGAGATAAACATTTCTGACAGTGTTGAACGCTGAAGCGACAATTTTCAAGATAGACCAGAAACAGAATATGAACTGCACAAGTTAAAACCAAAAAAGAGAAGAAAAAAGAAGTATATTTTGCATTCCTTGGAGTTGGACCAGAGAAGAAGGAGCCCAGTTCTCACTGCTGAGAAATATTTGAGATAGTGGGGAGTTGGCTCAGTGCATGACTCTCCCTAAAGTTTGGCTCCAAGACAAAATTGGTTTTCTGATTACATTAAATAAGATGATGGCTGCCCTTGTGGTTCACGTACTAGAACCGTGCTCCGGAGGATGACCAGTTTGAACCTCCTGGGTGACCTTTTACAGAGGACATAGTAAAGGCCTTCCTTGTGTGGGGAGGGTGTGTCATGAAAAGCTAGTTTATTCAGCAGTGCTATGTCCAGAAGCAATACAACTATAGCAGTACAGAGCTTTGCCAGAGCTGCTTTCCCTTCCAGAAGAACTCCGCACAGTATTGGCACACCTACCCTGCTTCCCGACACCCTGAAGGACAGAGACAGACAGAATGTCTCATTCAGAGGTAGCTTGGTTTACAGTCTTACACTTAACAGAATAGTCATCATCTATCTCCACTCCTCCTTTACCTGTTTCTAAAAGGAGAATTTCTTTCCCACTCCTTTTTCTTATACTTTTCATCTTCTAGTGCAATATTTTGTAATTTCCTATTGTTTGCTAAAATACTATACGTTAAAATACATCAACTACTATTATTTTTTATGTTGTTGCCTTCTACTAAACCATATGATCACCTCTTACTTCTCACTTTCATGCACCAAACCATCCCTGACCCCTTGGTTTGCCACAAGTTTTGTCAGTATAACATTTGCTGGTAACACCACATCCTTTCGAGAGCATTTTGGGAAAGTAACAACAAGCAGGTTATTTTTGGCAGAGCACATTTTGTCACACCCGCAAAAAGAGGTTACACTGCAAGGAGAAATATTACATGATTTCCAGGGGACACCACTCTATTTAGAAGCTGTAACTGCAGGTGCAAGAGAACTCATGGCATCACACTAATGTCCACAGCAGGGAAAGCCTGTAGTGAATGACTCTACTGCGAGAAACTTTGATGGCTGGGGCTCACGCTGAGAAAAGTAGTTGCAGTGAAATCATGGAATAAAGTAGAAAACAATACATCCTCCTACTCAGTTGTTCTCGCTGGGTAGTTTTTAAGTATTCTTAAATTTTAAGTATTCTTAAAAGTCAGAATCTCTTTTATTTGCAACTGAGATCTACCATTTTACATCAGCAGAGACTTTGGCCCTCTCTTTCATGAAGGGATGGGTGATATTAAATCTAACACCTGATATCAGTCTCAGTTACACAGCAATAAATGTGAAGTTACTCTACTCTTTTGAGGTCAAAGTACCGAGCACAAATCTAACAGGTTTGTCCCACTTTTACAGTGACATAACAGAAAATAAGCTGTGCTTTGGTGCATTAAGAGCAGAAGTAACATACAGCAAAAGGACTAATCTTGAACATAAATTATTTGGATTGTACAAATATAAGAAATTAAAATCTCTGTAGGTGATGAGAGAAGAGTTAAAACACTCTGTCTGGAATTGCAATCTATTTGCTTTTCCCGGTAGAAGCTGTCCCAGACCTGATATGTCAGCTGCTGTCTGATATATGTCTCCTGCCTCCCCATATGCTTCATGTATATGGTTGTATGTTTGCAGTCAGCCAGCAGCTTGAAAATGTCACACTGATAGCTTGCTTGGTGACACCCCACACTCTCTGTGCTCATGACTGAATGTGTAGGTTTCAAATCTACTTATATACACATAAAAGCAGAACCAAGGAGGTGGTTTACAGTGAAATTCTTGAGCAGTGCTACAACATTGAGCTCTGCAGTGAGCTAATACCGACGGTTTCATCTGCCTGTGGCCTTTAGGGACAGAAGAGACATCATGATCCTGTTGTCGGATACTCTATCCTTTACAGGCCATAGATTTTCACTGGCTGATTCACAGATTAATATCTTCAAGGCCACTCAGGCCACAGAATGATATTGAACTAATAACTTCTCTTTGACTCATAAATCTTTCAGTGAGGTGTCTGTAAGATTTCAAGAACTAGAAAAATTCATTCTTTTTCTCAGTACTTTGTTCCAAATCTTGGTTGCTAAGAAAACATGGGGTTTTTTATCCCTTGTATTGTTACAGAGTAATTGCACAATTGTTAACATTCATTTACTCCATTAGATTCAAAACCTCTTTTAGTACCTGATTTTTTCTTCCCACTGAGATACTTGGGAGCAATAATCATATTACCTCTTGATCTTCATTCTGATAAGCTAATCAGATTTATTTCTGCAGCAAGACCTGGCTTTGTATGAATGATAAACCCAATATACTTAAAGTTATTTATCTACCGTGGTTTAGAGATGGAAAAGAAAAAGCTCTTCCATGTTGCTGCTTCTTGGTCTCCTAATGTTGACAAGACCACAGAAGTTAGCTCAAGCCAACAGTTCCCAGAAGAGGTGAGGTCAGTCATGAGTTGTTTGTTGCAAACATTTTACAAAGAACTACAGCTGATGAGACTTTTTGTAGAAGTGAAAAACACATGTAGTTTCAAGAAGTCAAATGGCCTTCCCAGGAATTTCAGCCGGTATATGTAAGGGAGCTAAAGTCTCTGTAAAGTCAATGGAGGAAAATTAAATGACATCAGGAGGCAAGTTAGCATGCCTAAGAGATGTCCTCCCCTTCTCTCCTTTAACAGGTAACTTCTCTTTCTCCATGGGGTGATCATACCCTCTCACACTCAATGGGTTCCCACATGGACCTCACAACCTGGAGATGGTGGGGCACAGGGAAAATCCAAATGTGAATCCAAGTCCTGTACAGCAAACATTCTGCCTTCCCAATTATTAATGCACCATTCAAAACAGATGTCTGATAGTGAAAAAGCAAAGAAATAATTTAGAGGCCAAAGTGCCTACACAGAAACCCAAAATGCTCCTAGAGGTTTTCACCCTGGGAGCATGAAATCAGTGATCTCACTTGTCCACAATGAGCTCTAACCACAACACTGTGCCATGGCCCCAGTGGAAAGTAACTTCTTAGCAGAGCCAAGAGGTAAAAAACCTCAAGAGTTATCAATATCTATCTGTGGCAAAGACGTGAGTTAAGAGTAAAGTGGACATGAAATGAATTTTCACTGTACTTGTGCATATTTTACAAGGAGAGACTATGTTGATATAAGTTTTAGTCTGACATAAGATTTTTACTTGATTTGTGTCAAACTAATGTGACTTCTAAATGGAGAAAACCCCTTTATATCTCAATATTGTAGGTATACTTCTCTTTATATATAATATTTGCAGTGCAAGATGTTCTAAATCTTTTTTCCCCAGTGATCAGAAAAAACGTTTCCTACCTTTTCTGTCAGTACATTGTAGATGATGTTCTGTTCCTCTAAGGGATCCAAATAACAGCACTCTGACAGAAAACAGCAATTTTGCAATATCAGCTCACTAGCAGAGTACAGACAATTGCTAGAAACACAGAATCCCTGAATCATTAGGGCTGAAAGGGACCTCTGGATATCATCCAGTCCAACTCCCCTGCCAAGGCAGGGTCACCTGCAGCAGATTACACAGGAATCCAGGTGGATTTTGAGTGTCTGCAGAGAAGGAGACTCCACAGCCTTGCTGGGTAGCCTGTTCCAGTGCTCTACCATCCTCAATGTAAAGGAGCTCTTCCTCATGTTGACATGGAAATTCTTGTGTTTTAGCTTATGACTGTTCTTCCTCATTTTGTCGCTGGGCACCACTGCAGAGAGTCTGCCACCATCCTCTTGACATTGCCTTGGAGATATTTATATGCATTAATGAGATCCCCTCTCAGTCGTCTCTTCTCTAGACTAAACAGGCCCATCTCCCTCAGCCTTTCCTCATAAGAGAGATGTTCCAGACCACTCATCATTTTTGTGGCTCTCTACTGGACCCTTTCAAGCAGTTTCTTGTCTTGTGCTGAGGAGTCCAGAACTGAACATAGCACTCCTGATGGGGCCTCACTAGGGCCAAGCAGAGGGGTAGAATTACCTCCCTCGACCTGCTGGCCACACTCTTCCCAACACACCCCAGGATACCATTGGCCCTCCTGGCCACAAGGGCTCACTGCTGGCTCATGGTGAAGTTGTCATCCACCAAAACTCCAAGGTCCTTCTCTGCAGAGCTGCTCTCTAGTAGATCAGCTCCCAACCTATACTGGTATTTGGGGCTATTCCTCCCCAAGTGCAGTACCTTACACTTGCCTTTGTTGAACCTCATTAGTCTTACTTCAGCTATAAGGATAAACATATTAATAGAATTAATGAAACTCCTCACATGCATTCCAAAACTTGAAAGGCATTGAAAAGCTGACTATAAGCATAAATACTTTGTGTGTGTGAGTGTGTGTATTTAATGTCTACGTATTGACCATGGCTATTCAATTTGCTATTGCATTGACTGCTATGTCAGTAGTGACTTTAGTGGACAATATAGAAATGTTAACTGATATGCTAAGTGAGTCACATTGCTCATATATACATGCACAGCTAATTTGTTGCGAGGTACAGATAACTGGATGCAGCTGTTAACACGCTCAGAGTCTGGGCTGGATTAGCAGCAGGGTAGTTGGGCTGGATCATCAGTGATTAGAAGAAACAGAAGAAATTACTTGGGAAGATTAACAGCTCAGAGTTAGCAGCAGCAGAAGTTATGGTAACATGTGAGAAAAACAACAATGTTATTTGGTGGATGTGTTTCGGATTTTTTCAGGTGAATTGCTCGTTTTGAATACCTTAAAAGAACAAAATACTATCATAACAACTGTGAACAACAATGGCTTTATACATACACATAGCAAAATCTGGGTATTCTCTTCAATGAGATCAGATACCAAGAAGACACTAACATTTCATGTTTCATTTTGTATTTCAGTTGAGATACTCTAAGATCAATAAGTTCTAAAAAAATTGGGGCCAAATGCCCTAGATACATTCATACTTTTTCTCTCCTTTTTCTCACAGTATTACTTTTATAGATATCAAATGTGTGATGCTACAGCCCAAAAATTAATTAATTTAGGCTATTATGTACAGTGAAAATCCAGGACTTCGAAAGTACTGAAGAAAAATAGTATTATTTAATGGTAGCTAGTGAAATACAGATTTCTAGGGGTTATTCCCAGTTCTAAACTTGAAAGAACATGTTCTTAAAGCCAATGTGTGAATAAATAGATGGATAAATTATTAAGCATTTGCAATTGCACTTCTTTAGTAGAAGTTAACTGCTTCATTTGAAAAAAAATTCTATTAGAGCTTGTATATCTCCATCTCACTGTTAAAAGCCATATCTAAAATTGTATTCCAAGTATCTATTAACACAGTCTTAATACAATGTTGCTGAGTAAATTTTTGACTGCATTAATGCTGAGAACAACCATTCTGACTGAGTGACTACAGTCAGACTACTCTGCAGACTACAAGCCTGCAGAGGTTTTCAGAGAAAGGTCAGGATTTGAATTAATGTTAAAAAAAAATTAACCAACGGTAAAAGAAATAAAATAATACAAACTTTATTTGGCTTCAATTAATGTACTTTTCAAGCAATTAGAGCTTTTATGGCATTACGTATACTATGTGATTACACCACTTTATTTAAATTTATTGATACTGTAAGCAGATGTATTGGGTTTGCACGATAAGGGTTTGGTAATGTGCAGATCACAGGGGTGGCTTCTGTGAGCAGCTGCTAGAAGCTTTCCCCATGTCCCACCCAGTGCTGGAAGGAACCACAGAGACAGCATGAGATGAACTGACCACTACACCCATTCCTCATACCCCTGTGCCACTGGTGGGGAGGAGGGAGGAAAAATCAGAAGTTGTCCTCTGTGAAGAAAGGAGGTGCGGGTGGAAGGTGTTTTAAGATTTGGTTTTATTTCTTGTTATTCCACTCTGATTCGGTTGGCAATAAAATAAATATTTTTTTTCCCTAAGTCAGGTCTGTTTTTCCTATGATGATAACTGATGAGTGACCCCTCCCTGCCCTTATCCCAACACATGAAACTTTCATTATGTTTTCTCTCCCCCATCCAGCTGAGGAGGGCAGTGATGGAGCAGCTTTAGTGGGCAGCTGGCACCCAGCCAGGGTCAACCCATCACAGTAGAACATTTCTGAGGACATCTGAGAATTATTTTTTGAAGTTAAAAAAAGAAAACAGCCGAAGATTATGGCAGGTGAAAATTGAAATGATGGAATATTGATACAAAGTGTTAATTAACACAGTGTTTATTCTTGCTACATAGTGCATGTAATCAGTTACACTTACTTAAATGAGGATTTGATTGCCCACTATTCCAAAGCATACCAGCAATTTTAAATGGTAAAGGCAGGATTCTGTGTGTATTTGCTAAGTACAAGCAGGATGGCCTCTGTGAGCAGTGTGAAACACTGCCAGAATAGAAACAGCAAATTTAAATATTCATAGAAAAGCTGCAAAGTCCTTTATGTCTGGATCTCAGCAAAGAAGGGCATTGTTTTTTTTCTTAGGGGGGAGAGAAAATTATTGAATGTGATGTAGTTCATTGCACCTAATTTTAGCTATGGAATGAATCACCTTCTGGAAACCTTTATCTACTCCTTTCACTCCAGAGGGTATGCAGAACACTAGGATAGGTTATATGACTAATACCTCAAATACTGAAGTTACATAAAATGACACTAACCCCTATCTTTAAAAAGTTTCTTCAATAGACTGACTCATCATAGAGTCTAATTCAGAAATTTAATTTGGGTGATGTTGTAGAGGAAGAGTCCATATATGAATATTTATAGGAAGCCTTCAGTAATCAGGAAAATCTTTAAGCATGCCTTCAACTTGTAACGTGACCTAATCATGTGCCTAAAATTAAGAAGAAGCTTTGTGTTTTCTTAAAAATAGGTAGCCATAAGGGCATTCTTCAGTGCTTCCCTTATACAGGTTTGAGCTCCCAGAAACAAATCAGCAGTGTAGCACTGTGCTACACAAAATTGCTCCAGCTCTTATTTCACTGTTTGAAAAAAAATTACAAGATCCAGTGATCCTAGAGATTTCTGAACTAAGTTCTTTCCCAAAACTTCCTGATATAAACTAATTCCATTCCTGAAGTCTCTGTGTAACATTCTTTCCTCCTGACTTCACCAGCCAAAATTCATATTTATCTACCTCATACAGAAAAGATATGTTTAGATTATTCAGATATTTTCCCTGTAGTTATGTTTATTGTCCTGAATTATAACTTCCTGGGCAGCTCTTTGATTTAATAAGGAAGAAAACTATTTCCAAATAAAGCGTTGTGTATTTCATAGTGAAGTGTATATATATATATCTATATATATATATATCTCTCTATATATATCAATAGAGTTTGCTTGTAGGTCACTTCAAGAAAGGAATAATCTCTATACACTCTCAGCATCTCACCTTTTCCTTGCAGTTTAATGCCTCCCATTTCTAATAGGAACACCAGAACAATAAAAAGAAGATCTGAGAGAGCATTGCAGAATTGACAGTTGAAAGCTTCAACTACATTCATACACGACATTTAAATAAGGTTCAAGGAAGTCTATGACACCGTATCCAGAAGGAAACACTTGGACTCTGCATTAAACCAAAATAAAACTCATTGTGCAACTGTCAGCAAAAGCATTCATTGTGTGTCCCAGTACCCAGTTCTCTGTGAGTGTGTCTGGTAAGCTGTTGCAGTTGGGCTTTTTGCCATTCCAGCATGTGCAGTTCAATATTTTTTTGCTTTGTTTTGGTTTTTGCAGCTGTGTATTCTTCTCCTGCTGAACATCAAAAATCTTGAAGTAGTGCCAATCAGATACAGCTGAATTGACTTTACTGCAGTAAAAAAAAAAAAAGATCAGCATGCAGTTTATTATTAAAATAGACCATTCTAAAATTTTATTCCCATCACACCAGAGAGCTATATCCATTTTTGTATAAAAACTTAGCACAAATAAAAGGAACAGCAGATTATCTGGCTTTAAGACCATATCCTATTTTCAGCTGGAATCATGGGGTAGTAGACCTCAAGGGTAGCTGTGTCCAGTTCATTTAGTTGCCCTTGCGGAGCTCTTTTGCTCCCACACCCTGTACAAAACCAGTAAAACAGACAGAAACATCTTCATGATAGCTTAGATAAGTTGCAAAATGAAAAAAATAATATGTGAGTTTCAGGTTGTTTTAAAATAAAAGCAACTCCAATCACATGACTTATAAGAAAAAAGTTCAAGCCTCCCCTGGACCAATAATTTTGAGGAGTTATTTTGAAAACAGTGGTAGGAACAATGCTAAGCAACAAGGTCTTGGGATCATCACACACATCCCCATGGTGCCCCATCTTCATTCAGTGTAACTGTGACTTTACCACATGACATTTTTGTGCTCAGATAGTGGGTTGAAACACTAAACTCTGCACTGAAGTATCTCTGATTTGATAATTGTTCCAAGACGAAGGAAAAGTGAAGACCGTTACCACATCAACACAATGAAGAAGATATTTAGCACAGTTATTACAAAGTGCACTTATAAAAACTACCAGAACAGCATTAATTTTGTAAGACAAGTACCTTTGTAAATAAGTAAATTTGTTCTGAAGTCCTGCCAGTTGTGGACAGACCGGAGGTACAGAAAAGAGAAGCATGAGCTCAAGCATGAGCTTTTTACTCTTGCACTTACAGAAGAAAGTAATCTTAAAATGATGCCTATTTCTCTGGAAAGAATAGTACATGCAAGCTAAAAATAAGAGCAAATACCTCAGTGTTATTATAGTTCAGGAAATATCATCTGCCAATCTGGCTATGTCTGTTTGGCTAAGTGTTGCTGCAAGGTGGGAGGCAGACTCAGGAATGGATTTAAAGCACAAACACTTATCCAGCACCTTTGTTGGCTGCAACCCAGTTACTGCTTTGGTCAAAGCATTCACACTGTGATCAGCTGATCTCAGCTTTGGATGCATTCTATCTGTGTGTGATGTATCCAGTCTTTTCTACCAAAAGGGGCTGAAGTCCTTGGTAAAGTACAAAAGAATTTAGGATCCAGCCTTCCAGAGAGCTCAGGCTGAAGCAAGTCCATATCTCATGTTACAAAATGACAGTCCAGGTGATGGACTAACCACCTTTGAGAGGATTTTTACCTGCACTAACTAGCCATGAAAGCATAATTTAACACTCAGATAACAAAACACAGCAGAGTCCACAGTCATCAAGACTCTTGATCTTCAATTTTCTGGCCATTTTGGAGTTATGCAACAACCTAGAAAAAGACAACTTATTGAAATTATGCTACAGTAATACAGTCTCGTCTATATAAACAAGAATAATGGTTTTCAGTCCCACTGAAGGTCTAACTACACCACATCCTCTGGGAATTATGACTTCCAGTGTTTAATTCTGCTTTGTGTGAGCAAGTCTTCCCTTTTGTTTTAAATTTCAGCATGATTCACTTTATTTTATTTATCATTCAGTTCTTTTGTTATGAGAAATCCGTGTACCAAAGCCTGGTCTCGGATTTCTGGAACTCAGCAAGAGCTGATAGTATGATTCATCCCCTCCACATCTACCCAGATTATGTTACCACTGTTCCAAATGTGCACTATCAAACAGCAGGTCAACATCCTGTTGACTGCTCTAGAGTATGAGCAGATGTGCTTTTCAGTGGTGTGGGACATTAGATTGGAGAGAAGATGGGAATCAGTGGCTCTAAGGCATTCTGTCTGACCTTTGGACATGACATTATAGATAGTCACAGAGACTCTGCAAGTCACTGTCCACTGAGCTCTTGACCTTACACATCTTCCCTCCATGGTGTCATTAAATGGACCACAGTTCATGGAAAGCCAAGCACCAGGCTATAGAGAAGAGGTAGACTCTCCTTATATTTCCATTTTACAGAGAGATGGTATGTTTTGAGAAGGATTTGCATTGCAGTGACACTGGAGGTTCCCCTGCTTTTTACAGACACAAATGTAAGAGAATTTGGCCCAAATAAACTAACAGATTAAGTGGGGGCCTTAAACACAAACAGTCACACTACATACTTTAACTGCAAATAGCTGTGTGATAACGCAAAGCAGGGGTGATGCTGTGTTCCAGGGATAGGCATATATTCCACAGGCTCAAGTGGAAGTCAGAGGGGTGGTAAAAATAAAGACATATGCCTCAGATACAAAGTAGGAAGGAGAGTTGAGCTCTTATCTGCAGAGTAAATCCTTCTCTTTGGCCTTATGCAAGGGTCAAGAACTTGTTCAGTAACAATTGCTGTTATGACTGCAGACAGAAAATTCCTGCTCTGTGTTCCAAGGATTTCAAAATCTAGTTGCACTTAAAGTCACTGGCCACATAGGCACCACATAAAACATGAGTTATACTAGCACCATAGTCCATCCTGGGTAATAAATCTACATTGATCCCTTTCACATAGTCACAAAGACTTCATTCTCCATGACATTACACCAGACCTGAGACAGTCCATACAGAGGATGAGTATTCTGGGGCCAGTATTCCTCACCCTCTCAGCACAAAAATAAATGAGAAACAGAAAGGAAACTAGAGGACTGAAGGGAGAGGGAGACCCTACCAGACAAGGTAACAAATAAATAGACTATTATTCCTTCCAGAGATGAAGAGGAAGATAATCAGTAGAAAATAGTATCTAATGGGATGTCCAGAGCCAATTGCTACATCCTCTCCTCAAATGTCCAAGTGAGGGATCCAAACGTCTTCTCTGAGTCTTGGAGGCTGTGCAGGGTGGGCAATGAAGGGATATTACTGAGGGTTTTCCACTCAGCCTCTTCCAATCTTGCCACTGTTTTTACAGGCTGAGATCACAGGTTTTGCATTATGTTTTCTCATGAAAATCCATCGAAGAGAGGGATTTATAGTCTGATGTCCTGTTGCTGTAAGGCATAACTTCCTGAAGAGAGACTCTTTCCTTTGGTTTATTTATTTATTTTCCTTCAAGTGCAGCCTAAACCCTCCCTTCCTGTTGGGAACAACAGCTGCAGCATGCATCATCGGCTTGCCAAGCCCAAATGACTGTGAAATATCATTTATCTTGGAGCAAGATAGTATCAAAGGGAACAACCATGTGGGCCTGACTGTGCATTCATTACATAGCTGTGCTTAGGAGAAGCAGGATAAATTGCAGTATTAGAGGTAAAAGAGGTCCCTCTTCTGAGCTAACACTCTTGGACCTGAAAGGATGGTCACATCTGAAAGCACTACTGAGACGAAAAGGGAATTTTGGTTTCCATACTCAGGAAAGCACTCTGAGCTTTCAAAGGCTGGAGATGTAAAAGTATTCACCAGGGCAGGAAACCAATACTTTTGTAGGTTAATGGGAACATTGTGGCCCCAAGAATTGGCTGATGAAAACCACAGAGCTCACAAACACACTTCCTAGCATACCTGTCTTATCCCACAGATCTGGTGAATCCTGTATGAATGCCACAGTCCTTAAATAAAAATTCCTTTCAGCTCCCCTTCTGTTATCTCCCTTTAAAGTTTTTTGGGGGCTTTTTTTTTTCTTTTTTCTGGAAGCAATGGCTATTTAAAGGTTAGATAGTTCAGAAAAACTGTAAATTAATGATTAATCACATACACTCCCCACCAGCACTCCACTTCCATCTTTTGCTTTGGTTCCTTTGTTGCCTCTAGTCTCCCAGGATCAATTGGCTGAGAGCACTGGGATGCTCTTTGTTTAGTGCCCAGTCTCAGTCTCCTTCAGAAGCATGCTGGACTATATGGTTCTTCCCTTTTCAATATCACATATTTCCTATTAATGATGAGTGGAAAAGGTCAGAGAGGTCTCTTCAGTGGCCTAATTGCAGGCAAACAACAGCCTTGGGAAATGGCTCTCTGATTTCTGGGAATCCCAGTCTATTCAATAAGCAAAGAAAGAAGTCCCAAGAAAAGGGAAGATGTCGAGATGTTAAAGTGGACTTTCCCACGTGGGCTTGGTTCTGCCAGAATCCTCCTATATAAACTTGGGTATAACTCCTCCAGTGATTTTAGTGATGGAAGAGTAGCTTTAATAAGAACATAGACAGACGTAGAAAGTGTTGCAGAGATGGAAAGGAGTTAAGCACCAGGAGTTAATTGGGTTCGGTTTAAGGCAACCCTCTTGAATACATGCATTGCCACAATGCTCCTGGGAAGGGTCTAGACTACCAGCTCTAACATAATAAAGCCATCTCAACCACCATCCTTCAGTTTATATGCAGCAGCTAAGGAGTCTTTTCTCAACAGCAGTTCTGAAGTTTCTCAGGCATCATACAATGGTTCAGCTTGGTTGACCTTCATGGCTGGGCTTCACGAACGAAGATTTGGGGATTGACCTTAAAGACCATCTAATTACAACCCCTCTACCATGGGCAGAGACACCTTGTACTAGACTAAGTTGCTCAAAGCCCATTCAACCTGTCCTTGATCAGAATGGTGAAAGATTTAAATGTAAAAACTTTGCATGAGAACAATTCTCATGCCCAGAACAGAAAGCCCCAATTTTACCTGTGCAGATTGTGTTTCAAGTACAGAAGAAACAGTAATCAATTACCTGTCCACCAGTATTTTCACAGAGAAGCTATTTGGTGTAAATTAATGTCGCACTGGAAGTTGAAACAAGAGCAGCAATGTCAGGAGCTTTTCCTATTATTTCCCCCTCTTTGTTTTTTGCCTTGCTTTGCTCTGTCTATCACTAAATATTCCAGGACTCTCTACCACAAGCGCAGAGTGTGGAAATGCTGACCAAAGCCATTTACTGTGTCCATGCTCACAAACAAGCTTTATTTGCCATTGGCATGTAAATAACTAACTGTTCTTTCCATGCTATAGCTGTTAGATAAATACTGTGGACCAAGTTTGCAGCATTGATTTCTTGTAGGAGGTCACTGAGATGATTTCACAGAAATATCCTGTGACAGTTTTGCAAAACAGGATGGCCTCAGTCTGAATTTCATGACTCTGTTTTTTTCCACGTCCATACAGTTGGTTACTGTGTTTTTGCTATCACGGGCAGGCTGTTAATACATCCTGACTCACAGACTCCAGGAAAATGGAAACTTTGTGTACTCATCTTAGTGTCTAAGGCATATACATTAAAAATTACCTGTATTTTGGTACAATCTAGAAGTTGCAGTCCATGTCAACTGCAGTCTGACTGCGTATGCACACTTACAATAACTGCATACCACTGACTGCAGTACAGCATGCAGGCAGCCAAACAGATAGCTTTAAATGGCACCAATATAAACAAGGGAGCTGGTAGCCTAGTCCAGGATGAAAAACCTGCTGTGGAGTATGAGTAAATTAACCTCTGCAGACCAATTATTTATAAACATTGCCTGCATGTAGATTAAATAAATATACCAAGATTAGGAGGAAACGAAATGTCTCATCATTATTCTACCGATGGCAAAATGGGGTAGAGATTAAATATTTTGCCAAAGGTGCCATAAGAAGCCTGTGTCAGGGCCAGGAATGGAGCTGCCAGTGTCTCAGCCTGTGCTGCAGCCACAGGTTCCCTCTCGTTTTGAGCACAGTGTAGATTCATGCTATATGCTGACCCAGTAAATGCCATTCTCAATTTTCACCTGTTAAAAGGACAGAATTAGTTAGATTGTGAGTGCTAAGGATGATGCTGGGCAATGAAAATCGAAAACCTTATTTTCAATTTTACCCACTGATGGTAGGCATTTTGGGGAGTCAGCAGCAAGTTTTGCACTTAAAGAAATAATATCAACATCTGTGGTTAGGAGTTTGGGAAGCGCATTCAATAGGTGTGTCTACATTTGGCTAAGAATGAAAAGATTATTTTCTTTCCACTGGTTGCTGCCTAATAAAAGCAAAGGGGTGGAATATATCCAACTTGCAAAACTTGAATACAGTTACTGCTATCTGCAAATGGGTGCCCCTCCCCGCTCATGTGAGCTACACAGGCAAAAGAGAATGACACATGTGCTGTTTCCTTTTCCAGTTGTAAAGGGGTCAGGAGCCAGGCAAGGAGAGCCTGAACAAGAGAAGCATTTTCCTGGGTTCTTCCAGCTGTTCTGTTCAATCCCGCCGTCAGTTTTGAGCAGGGAAGAGAGACTGTCAACACAAATAAGGCATTTTTCAAAGGCGTAAATTATGAGTTCCCAAAACAATGCGACATCTCAACCACGTGAGTACCCTTACCCCCCCCCTTTCCTTACAATAATAGTGGATTTATCAGTCTGTCGCTTAAGGAAAAGATTGTCTAATGCATTTTATATGGGGGAAAAAAAAAGAGAACGCCTGAGACTAACCCTGAAGAAAAAAACAACTGTGAAAAAACTGTTTTCTTTTTTTACTCTTTGTGTTTGTGTGCGCGCGCGTGTGAGTGAAGAACTGAAACAGGCTCTGCAAACTCTGGCTCCTGAATAGAACCAAGCAAAGTTAGTAACGTTTCCGCCTAAACTCCAGCTTAGAAAAGTTTCATTTGAATGTTTCCCCCCCCCCTTTAGGAATTAAAATACAGGGCATTTTGAAAGCATACTGACACTTTTCTGAGACATTATTGGTGTTGCCCAACTTGCATTTAGAGTTTCAAGCCGTCTGTGTGTAACATGAGACGCAAGCCACAAACTGACAGACTATATTTAAAGCCACAATGTGTTTCTGCTCTTGGAAATTTAGAAACATGGGCTTACGGACAACCAAACTGGTTTCTCAGCAAGAGAGAGTACAGGAGGGCAAGTCATCTGTTTGCATAACTCCATATATTTCAGTAAATTTTAAAGGAGAGAATTTGGCCTGAACAGTCAAGTGAACACAGAGGCTCAGCTGCAGAATGGTAGTGTTCATTTTGGTACAGTGTTAAAAAGAAAGTGGAGGGAAAGGAGGTGGATTATCATTAGATAAGCTGAGAAAACTCTGAGGTTTTGGTGCTGCAATATATCCATATTTTTTCCATGGTTTTAGTGTGATCTTTCCCATTTAAATTCAAGACAGTGTTTTTGCTTTCTTTTTAATAAATAAACTGCCAATAGCAGAATTGTTTATCATACAGTGCTACTGGTCATGAAGGCAGAAAGTACAGACAGCATTGCCCGGAGCAGCCTGCAATTCAGGGTTTGATCCAGATATTGCTGTAAGGATATTTGTTTTGTATGGCTGTAGACACTGAAAATATTTCCCAAGCTCTGAATGAGGCAGGCTGATCCAGCAGAAAAGACACAGTAAGCGGAATCTCTGGAATACCAACCAGCAATTTCTATTTACAGCATTTGGTGTACACTTTTCAGTCCTTTTTGCAAGTTCTAACTGACAAGAAAGATTAAATTCTACCATTATATTTTATTCTATTTCACTCCACAGTTTAGAATATTATAGCTTGTTTTCTGTTATTGATAGGAAAGAAACGTGCAGGCTAATTCAGGATTCTGAGGATTTGGGTTAGGAAAAGCTTGAGTAAATTACTGCCATTGGTGCTCTCCAAGTGTGTCCAGGATGGTGGTCATGACTCATGGATGTGCATCTTGCAGATTGTGAAATATCAGCAAGGGTCCAGATCCCATTTTGAGTCTTTAGTGACAGGCTTGTCCAAGTGACATATCCGGGGCCAGCTCTGTAGTCCTGAATGCATTACAAATCACTTCTCTGACAGACCCAGGTTGTCACAGGACGCCACAGAAGGCCCTAGGGGGGATCTGGATGAGAAGTTAGTGCCCCATGGGGCCTTTTGTCTGTTCATAATGAAAAAAGGCTGATACATCAGGTTTTCTTGTTTTTTCCAAAATCTAGTCAGGAATTCTCAGCTTGAACTATTTTAAATCATATGATTGTCTGGGAAAATAAATGGCTTGCAATACAGTTAGAAGAAGTATTCTGTATGAAAAATAGTGACAATATATTCTTTATTTGCCCTCATCATTTCCCCTACTGATTCAGCAGAAGGTCCCTGTATTTTGTTTCAGTCTGTCTTTGGTTATTCTTTTTTTTGTTGCTGTTCAAACTACATGGGTCAAATTTAGAATTTAAGAACAAACTTAAATTAGAGGAAAGTCTGATAGTACCATATTCCTATGTAATTCAAGCTTTGTTTTAATAATGGTTGAGGTTTTGAGGGAAGGTCTTTAGGAAAAGGATCTTATTTCCTAGTATAATTCTTGTAGTTTTTTTCAAGAAAAAAACATTGAAAGTTCATTGTATTGAAAGGCACTGCACAGCGTGGACAGCAGATGTTTGCCAGAGAGGCAAAGTGGGAAAACAAAATTTGCTTCATAGCCACAGTGAAAATCTTTGGGATGGGTGTGAAAATGCATAAAATATCAGCAAAAACCTTTGACTATATTGAACATAATTCTTTGCTGAGTACCTGCAGGTGAGACCACAGAGCACCTGCCTACTGATGTAAACTGAACAGTGTTAAGTTACCAAAAAGCTCATGTCCTTTGCTTATCTCCTTGTATTCACTCATGGCTGATAAGGAATTTTTATTCCTTCTATAAATACAGCATGATCCTGGCAATCCAGGTGGGAGCAGGCTACTGTTTCAGATTTAAAAAATTCAACTCTGTGAACTCTGCAAATGTATTCTGCCTTTACATGTGGAGGTCACACCATCTAACCTTGGGCACTTCCCATGCCCAGCTTAGATATCCCACCAGCCTGTCTGTATACAGAACAGAGTCAGGGGAGACAGTGGTTCAGCCTGCTGATGTTGGGCAGTGGGTGTATATTTACTCCACTGTTCATTGTTAATGGACATTTGTGTGTGGCTAGAATAAAATAGAATACCTAAGAAAAGAAGTTAAAGCCAAAAAATTGAGTTGGGCTTGAATTTTATTGGCTCAGATTCAATATAATATTATGCCATGAATATATCTTCAGTTTCTTTTTTTTTTCCTTCTTTGTTGTTGTCTTCTTCCTCTTTTTCTTCTCCTCCTCCTTGTTTTTCTTCTTCTTTTTTTCCCTCTTCTTCTGATTTAAAAGGGACTTAGCCTGACTACAAGAATGTGAATTTCTTGATTTTTAAATGCATCACTTTTAAATGCATTGCCTTCTGGTGATGCATTTCCTTCCTCCCACCTCTGCTCAGATGTACAAGCAGTAGCTGCCTGACTTCCTATGAAGCCTGAGAAATTCCATAGGTTTGCCAATCTCTGTTCAGATGGCAGCCTTTTCACTCTTCCTTTTAGACTGTAGTGATCCTATTTTGACACAACAGGACAGCTTGAATGAGGTGAAGAACTCACACAATAAACACCACTAGGTCAAAGGTTCTATCTTGGGAGTCAGTGATCTATGTAAAGCCATCTTTACGGGTCAAAGGTGTTCATCCCCTTGGAGAAGGTGCTCTGCAACTTACAGGATTTAATCTGTACTCGGCATGCTGGAAATGTTTTATCTGAGGCCTCTTATAGTCCAAATACCAGCTGTCAAAGGAATTAGCGATTAAGGAGTGCAGTCTGTGGAGGCTTCTCTTTCTCATCACCTATCAGCAGATAAGGTCTTCCTTCTGGGTGGATAGCGAAGCAGTGTGATCTGTGCTATGTGGAAGAATTGGCCCAAAAGGAAAACAGGAAGCAAGGCTGGTCCTCAGCCCATGCTCAGCTGCAAACAGAGGAAGAGTCTGAGGAACTGGATGAAGCAAAGCCAACCTTTTGAGCTATATGCACTCTACCTGCATTGCCATCTGTCATCCAGCAGTAGCCCAAGTACAAGGCCTGCCCTGCTTAGGGGAGCAGACCCTGGTGCTGCCCTGTCCTATGAGCAGGAGGTCTTGGCTCCATCATGCCAAGCTTCTCTACCTGCCACAATAACAGTAGGGCTTCTGGGAAAATGAGTCATGCATATGTGGGCTGTCCCCTCCAGAGAGGCCGAGAACTTGGCAAAGGTGGCCCCTGATAAAGGCAGAGTGATTTATGGCTGTGAATGGGGAATCTCTGTTTCTGAGAACAGCATTGCCCAATTTTTAACTCATAACGAGATATATTTTGTGGCTGGAAACTGGTCCTTTAAGTGTTACTTGAGCAATACCACTTACCTTTCTCATAGGGCCTGTGAAAAGCCTTGAATGAACCCTATAAGATTTTAATCATGTTATTCACGCCTTGGCAGTAGATGTGATTTCAGTGCCCTTAATCAACAGAAGCACTTGCCTGTGATAGTAACTAATAAACAAAAACAGAGGCTATTGATTATGAAAATTTGGTCTTCACCGTTAAATCTGTGAGCATTCATAGGCAAGGAAGCCTATAGACTATAATAACCTCTCATTCTTAGCACAGAAGTCTCAAAACATGTCCCACAAGCATTTATGTAAATTGAATGTCTCTGCTTTTATGTTTGTTTCCCACCATTGTGCATATGAATAGGAAAATTTGGCTTTATACCCCAGGGCTCTCCTGACACCCTCATTGCCTGACATGTTGATGTGAAAGTCTGGGAATTGAAAGGCTCAGAATGTACCTGAAATTTCAGTAATTAACTGCAGAAATGTTGGCAAACCGCTGAGATGGAGAGAATAGAGGAAATGTTGACCCAAATAGGAGTCTGCTGTTTTAAAATACACAATTCTCAGCATTTCTGGTCATCAATTTAAAAAAAAAACAAAAAAAAAAAAAGAAAAATATTTACACAGCAGATGTTAAAGATTCAGGTTATGGCATGTTATGTGCTTAAGCATATAATATTACATTAATATTAATACACATTAATATTACAGAATTCTGCGGTGTCTGCATCTCATTGCTGATACTGCTGCACCTTTCTTTCTAGGCCCTTGTGGAATATACCCTGTATCCATCACTGTTCAAATGACTAAGTCCAATCAGCAAAGTCTTTTGTAAAACAGGCTTTCAGGACTGCATTCTCTAATGAAAGTCTGTTTGTGTGTCTGCTCTATGGAGTGCCTGTCTCTATTGTTGGAGGGGGATTAGTATTCCTATAGCATAGAGAAATTCAAGCCAACAGAGGGATCTGATTGTACTACGTACTCTACAGGCACCTCTTCTTCAAAAGGCTGGTAGACTACATAAAGAGGAGAGATTACAGGTAGCAGAGAAATGACTGCTTTCCATGGACACTGCTGGTGAGGCAGCTTTAGCTATGGGAAGGAATTTATAGCAGCCAGGAGGTAGAAGTTGATTTGATTCCAGTAGATCTACTGGGGTGACAGATCTTTACTTCCCGCTCCCTAATTTTGTAATGCATGCTTAGGAAAAAAAACCATAGTTCAGAAGTCATTTAGCAACTGGCCTACTTGTTTCCCACAGAAAGAGCAGAAAACTTTTAAAAACAGCATTTAGCATAAGCAGGATCTTTTTTTTACCATCTTTTACTTCAAATACAAGTGATAGAAAATGCATGAAAAATTGGGGGACGCCAAGGTGCCACAGTGACGAGAATATATGAACACCTTAGGTGGGCAAGTATTCAGACAGCAGACAGATTGTGTTTTATTTAGTTCTGAAAGACTTAAATTCCTAAGACAAGCAAACTTGAAAGTGTTACCCCGGTAATGAGTTGATGAAAAATTCACCAGCTTCTAAGCATTCTGAAAAACTACTTGGTGAATGAAGAAAAGTGGCACTTGGAGAAATCAGGTTTGGTTTGCCAACAAGTTATGAATGTGGATAGAGAAAAGGACTGTCTTCTCCGGATAATTTATTCATAACCAATAACTCAACTGCATCAAGTAACGATAGTTACTTGCAGCATTATAACAGCAGCATTATAATGCAGCATTATAACAGCAGACATGCAGCTCATAATTTGTAGCTGAAATAAGGTCTGTAGTCCTCTGTTTCTCCAAGAGTCAGCATGATCTAATTCACACCAGATTCCTATCTCTGCTATGTTAGCATGGAAATCAAATGCACTGTCTGTGCTATGCTGCTCCCTTACTGCAAATGTACCTTGCACGTGTAGTTTCACCAATGAGACATCTGGCTAAGTGATTTTCCTCTTAATTAATCATCTCATATGCAAAGGAGACCAGTTTCTCATATCTGCTTCTCTTCTGACATATGTTTCACCGCAGGAGTCTTCCTGATGAAGCAGAAAACTTCACTTAAAATCTCAATGGGTTAAACTTGTTCTGCTGCATTGGAGTTTTAAAGCGATTTTTTTCCCCCTTTCCTCTGCCTCTCTTTTTCATCTTAAGAGAAAAAAACAAATTCAGTTATTTCATGAAGGTCTACCTCTTTCTTCTTCAGATAAGCCCTGAAATGGAGTTAAGCTTTTTATCAGTAAGTTGCAGGGGGGCTTTCAAACACACCCTGAGACAGTTCCATGTTATCATGAGTGATAAATGCCTATTTTACTGGGAACTGCATGTTTAAAATATCTAGTTTTATGAGGCAGTCCACACAATAAAGAGCATGTGTGACAAGGTCACAGCAATGCAGAATCAGACATCAAGACCTTATGTATTTGTAGATATTTAGAATTGCAGAGACTGTTTTACTAACACCAAACCAAGAAAAAGAGTTTGACTTCTATATATATGCACATATATAAACACACAGAGTGTATGTATATATAATATACTGTATATTTGTATGCATACATATACAGACATATATTTGTATATACACCACCCTTTCCACTACTTATATGGCTTTTAACTAGTCAGACTTCTGGGTGTGGAGCATTTTATTTCCCTGACCATATCCAGCAATACTCACAAGCTCATGTTTCCCTTTTCAGATGATAGATATCTTTAAATGCAGCAGAAAAAATTAATATAATTTTGAAGGCTTAGCAGAGGAATAAATTCATTAACAAGAAAAGAAGCAAGAGGATGATTAGAGATATAGGAAAAAAGTTGGAAAACATTATAAAATATCTTTTTTATATGATATAGTAAAACATTGAACTTATACAGACTATCCCTTGCAGATGTCAGATTCAGGTGTCTCTGCTGAGCATATGAATATACAGAAAAAGCCTGGCAGCTCATGGTGATATAGACAGTGAATCACTCTGTGTTTTGAATCTAAGCACCTACAGGATTTGCCTGAATCCATTGAGTAGACTATTACAGGACCCATGTTCACATACAAAAAAATTTCCAGAGAAATACAATGAAATTTACTTAAGCAACAAGGAGGAAGTAGATGTTCCATACGATCAGGCTATTTAAAAAGGAAGAACCCATTTTACAGATTAGTAAAGACCAAGTCTGCACTGTTCTTCAGGCAGTGAATGGTTCATGTTTAAACCTTAAGCAGGCAGGAGATTTGGTCAGATTTGTGTTCCACTTGTAGCTCATCTGTGCTGGGAGAATTTGTTAGCTGCATCTTCAGGACAGTTTTCTAGAAACACTGGTCATATTAGTATATTCATACTGAAATAAAACTTATTCTTTAAAGAACAACTACCCTCCTTCGGAAACAGAATACTTATTCAAGAATCATTTCAATCATATTACATAATTCTGTGTCCACCTCAAACAGTTATGAGAAAATGAACTTATACTGGAATAGCTTTCACAGAATTGTTACTCCAGTTTAACTTTTTTTTTTTTTTTTTGGTAGACAAACTTCTTTGTACACAAAAAAAATAAGCTTGTTTTCTTTGAAAAAAAAATTCTTAATTAAAAAAAAAGCAAGATGCTTCTAGTCTGCTAACTGGATGCTTCAAAAATGCCAGTCATTTAAAAAGGGATGAAGAAGCAGCTCTCTATGGCTGACTTTAGGTAAACTAAATAATCCTTATGTAAAACAAATAGCCAGCAAATCACTTAAACACAGGTGATTAAAGAGTTACATGTATGAATGAGTAGAGGGAAAAAAATATTTCTAGTGGATTGTGAAGAGTTACCATGAAAATGTAGTAATGCAAGCATTCAGGAAATGTGTACATTTTCAAAAAATTTGATGTTTAAAGTGAGACACTGGATTTTTATATTTTATTTCTATCTCCTGGGATGTATTGTTGAATTCTGCTTTCAAGATTTTCTTAATGTGTGTCAGGGCTAGAAATTTGGCAATTTATTATGAAATTACTTTTTCAGTCATCTGTTATTTCCTGAAGCTTTTATAACCAGCACTCATGATCTAGCTGAGGTTGTTCCATCAATGGTTCATTCAAGTGTCCTGAACACAATCCCCTCCCTATCCAATAAAGAAAGCAGAAAATTAAATCCTTCATGTATCTGTGACTTCTCTCACACCTTCTCTTTCATTTTGTCTAGTTCAGATATCCTCTGCACTTCCTATTCCTTCCTGTCTGTCCCTTTCTTAGCTCATGGGTAAATGCTCATATCTGAACATAGGACATACAGCTCCCAGTTGTTAAATGTCCTCCCTTCTTTCAAGGACCCTCCATAATCCTGCCAGTGGGAAGGAAGAAAAGAACAGGCCAGGAAGACATAAATTTTTCCCTGTTACCCTCTGGGCTGAGGCTTTGTTTCCTTTGGGAGTTGTCCCCTCTTCCACTCCCTCTCCTTCTTATCTTCTCTAGTAATTTATCTTTGCTCTCTCATCTTCACAATTTGCTAAGAAACAACACTTCCCCACTCCAGATCTTTCCTGTCATCACACAGGAATTTTTATTTACAACCTGGGACATGCTTCTTACATTCTGGATCACACAATTGAAAGAGTCGATTATTGTCTGTCTCTCTTGAATTTCCATAATTATGTCCGGAGACTTTAATTTTTGGAGTCTGTTGCCTAAAAATCCAGTTTTCCCCTCACTGAATTCACAGGGACTATTTTTAGTTTAGAGAAGCTTATACTACCAGTTACTAATGGCAATTAAGCCTTTAGTGGAAACAGGGCCATATACAGGATTAGGCTGCATCTCTACAGAAGACTCTGCATGAGGTGCTGAGTACACCAGGAAAAATGAACTGCCACTGAGCACTAAGTTCCAGCTTCCCCTTTGCTTTGGGAAAAGGGGAAATCATGGGGGTTTTCACTTTTTCAAAACTACTCAGTGTGCTCTGCACACTATTGCTTTTCCTATTACTCACCCTCTATCCCTGCTCCAGTCACGAAGAAGAGTGCAGTGAATAGCTTCTGCTAACATCAACACAGCTAAGAACACCACCAGCTCAGGGAGGAGAAGGCCAGGTTGGATGGGGCTTTGAGCAACATGGTCTAGTAGAAGATTTCACTGACCATGAGCGTATGGTTGGAAGCAGATAATCTTTAAAGTCCCTTCCAACCCAACCCATTCTATGATTATATGATTCAAAGGATGGTTTGTAGGTCCTTCTCATGAAGGTTGTGTCCACCTGATGGGAAGAAACCAATTCTTCAGAAACCTTGCTGATTGCCTTTGGCACTTTACCATCTCCCACTGAAAGTTGTCTTCTCTTCCATACCTAGAGCTCAAAAAATGGCTAGTGACTGGACCCTTGATCATCCTCAAAAAACTGAAAAAATCACCTTATATCTCCCCTTTTGTAGATCTGTATGGATCTGGTTCCTCAAGGCACCTCTGCTATGCTGCTTACTTGCCCATGCACCTCACCATATCTCCCCAGCTAATGCTCTCTCTTTCTCAAGTTAATCATCTCACACCCTGACCCAAGAATCCAGACCTCATATCGACTTGCTGTCCTGGAGGACAACTGAGATTTCTTCAAGTCCAAACCATTACCACAAAGGCATGGTGATGCATGGTGACTTGGCGTGGCAAGAGATGGAAAAGATGCTGTTGTATAGTCCCAGAAAGAAGTTGTTTTCCTCATGGCCTTGAGCCTTAGCTGAGTCTTTCCTCTGTTTCCAGCTCTCCAGCTGTCTCCTTGCTACTCATGATTAATAGCAAGCTCTTACCAGCCTTCCTCTCACATTCTTCCCGTTCCCTCTTGACAAAATAGTCTTCTTCATTGCAAAAATGTATCCTTTTTCTTTGTTTAGTCTGTAAATTTCTCAGAACAGAATTCGTCTCTCCTTCCATCTCTTTTTTAAACAAAAATCACCAAACCATTATTTGACACTTAAGTGCTCATCATTAGGGGCACTGACCTCATCTATCCTCCAAAGTTACCTTATCAAGTTGCTGATTCTGGACACAGATTTAGGCCTCCTGAAGCATAAAGATAAAATGTAAAAAACAATCTTAAGTATCACATCAACTGGAAATGCATATCAAGGTGGAAGGACTTTAGGGTTTTCTCCTTGAAGATATTTTCCCCCTAAATATATTTACTTGTATTCTCTGAGATAGTCTCTAGACTGTGGAGATCAAAGCAAGCTGGAAATCCAGCAGAGTTTTTTAAGTGCATTAAAGGCAATGTGTTTCAAAGCCACACGCCTGAGCATTTAAGCACCATGGAAGAAATGAAGTAGTAGGTGGTAATACATGTAAGCATGATTGTTCTAATCTTCATACTTTTCAAATTGTCAAAGCCTAACTGTGCTACAAAGAGCCAAAATAAAGGATGCTGTGTGCACATGCAGGCACACAGGAGAGCATAAAACCCAAGGACACCAGCCAGCTTTGGGTTTTCCTTTTTAGACACATTTCTGATCTTGTAAGTCATTTACAGCGATAAGGATGTGGATTTACCAGACTTATGTGGAACCTGGCAAATCTAAGCATGGAGTGAGTGCTTCTTGGGAGATTTGAATACAGAAATGTAATTCTCTGCTGCACTTTTTTTTGCCGAGGTACAGAGTATAAAATGCCATCCACTACAGAATAGTGGCACTTTCTAAATGACTACATATTGTGAATATATATATAGCTAGACTTTAATGCTCCTCACTTAGCAACTGAGAAATTATGGAAATATTTTCAAGTGTTTCCACAGAATAAAAATGGGACAAAATGAGACTATTTTTCTTTTTATTACTCCTAAGGAAATGAGAACATATTAACAAGAGATATCCACCAGATCTAACCCCTTTTCTACCATAAGCTTTGGTGCATGTTTTCTGATCAGCTCTAGCTGTAAACAGAAAGCTTCATCACCTGAGATCACCTGAGGTCCTGGCATGTAAACAAATAGTCGACCATTTCTGTCTCCTCCTATTTCTGCAGAGCATCTCAAGAAATGCCTTACTTACTGCAAGTTACCATTGTATTGCCAAAATCAGTGCTGTTGAGATACTTGTACCTTGGACCTTGAGACTGTTCATATTGATTTTATTGGACTTTGTATCAGATTTCAGATCTTAATTTTTTAATATTACTCTGCTTGGTTTAGCTCACAGCAGCCACATCTACTATCACCACAGATTTTAATGAAGGCAAAGTAATATATCTGATAACTACAGGTCTTGTAGATAATACTATTGAAAACAGGGGGTAGTGGGGAGAAAATAGAGAAAAACTATGCTCCCTATATGCTCCCAAAGAAGAATATTTCTTGCTGACTCAAGATTCTTGCACATTAAGAAGAGATGTCTCTGGCTCCTGAGCTCATTCTCCCCGAGGATTAATGATCCATAAGGGACTCCTTGTACCAAGGAGAAGTAAATCACCCCTCCTGCTTTTGACAGGCAGGAACACAACTAGAGAGATAAATGCTTTTGCATTTCTCTGAACTTTGCTGTTGCTCCTTGGTAAAAGATTTCCCCTTCTGGAACCCATTAAAATCTGTGAATCTCAGACAAAGACTCTTCTTCCTCCTCCCACATTCTGTGTGAGATGCTTAATCTCTGCTTCCTGGAGACATAACCATTTGTGAGCTGGAAACAGCATGAGCTGAGCCCTTCTGCTCTCGCAGTACCTCCTCTGATTTCCTTTGCTTGCGATGAATGAAACCTTTCATTTCAACAGCATCTGACTTGTGTCAGAAGGTTTATGACTGCAGCAACAATGGGGTGGCAGAAAGGGATGTAACTGTTTAAAATGTGTCATTGCTAAATAAGTAAAGATCAGCTTTGAGCACAGGGAGAAAGCAAGAGGAGGTATGACTGCATGACACTATTTTTAAGGAAAAAAAAAAATGCTGCCTAGGTTTCTCCTCCCTACTTCTCTCCATTACTTGCATTTCCTTTAAGGGAAAGGTCATGCCTTCTTTCCCGGGCTGCTACAAGCCTTCCCCAGACAGGAAGCATATCCTGTGTCCTGTTTTCTCTAGAGGCTAGTAGCAGAGCAGATGGGAGCACAATTTCCACATTGCTGCTTCCACGGTGCTGTTTTTAAGTGACCTGAGTACTGAATAGCTGAGTAAATCTCCCTCCCTCTCAAACATGGTGCAGCCCCAGGGCTCTGCAGGGCCTGGCAGCTTCTGGAAATGGCCAGAGAGAGTAATATAAGCTACTCTCTTTGGAGGTCTGGATGCCTATTTTTGTTAGATGCGAAACTGCAGCAGTCATCGGTGGGGAGAGGGAAGCAGAGGTTCTGTAATTAAAAACTATGATTTATTCCAGAGAAGAGGGGTGTATTTTCCCCCTTGAATGAGAAAAAGAGGCTTGGAAACTGGAACATGTAGCACATGCCATTTTCCACCTAAGTGATTTCCTTCACAGCTCTCACCTGAGAAGAAGCTCTCAAGCCCTAAGGGATCAACCCTTCCCCATCATGCCCAGCTGCCTGCAGCACAGAGCAAGGTCTGGGACTTGTGGGTGGCTGAGGGAAGTCTGCCAGGGAAAAACTTATAAATGCTGGTGTTCAACTTTGCAATTGATTTTATTTTCCACTGTTTGGCACTTCAAGGTAACAGCTTGCTGTCTGTGGACATGAGCATCCATATCCCTAAGAGGATAATTTCCTCCTGCTCCCCTGCCCCTCCTTCAGGCTCCCACTAAACATATCCTGGATGAGGGGAGATATAGCAAGAAATTCAAACTCAGTCCCTTGACAGGTGCAAAGCCATGGCATGCCAGCTGTGGTCAAGGGCCATATGTCTCTCCAGACTCCCATGGCCACACATATCTGTCATTTCCATTCCCCATCCTTGCTGAAATATTTCCAGTTCATCTTCTAAGTAATGGGATTTGGTGCCGATTTTTCCCATCCTTTGTTTCACTGCCATTGCACAATGAAGGGATGTTGTAGCATAACCACAGCTGCCTGTGTGTCTTCCCTAACCCTCACCAGCTGTCTGTTAGGTTACACCATTTATAAGGAGAAGAGACTTTTCAAGGGGTCCTGCCACCTCTTCCCATCTGCTACAGAATCCATGACAAGTGATTGCCAACATGGGCTTGATCCTGATGGTTGGATTTTCTTGACTAACTAGGACTTAAAATCTTCTTCATCTCTGTCCATGAAAGTGCAGTACAAAGCATGGAGCCATTGGTCAATCTTACCCATTAGAGCCAGTAGCAGATGCTTAATGGAGAGTTAAGCACAGGGCAACCATCAAGGGATCTGAGGAATGGGAAATTCTTGAGCCAGAACTGGTAATTCAGTGTTTAAAGGGTTGCCTTGGGGTATAAAAGCTTTTGCATTTACCAGAGTTTCTCATATGAAATACTTTAACCTCCTGCTCACATCCAGGCTCGATGCTTGGCAGGACTGAGTTTTGCCTTCCCCTCTTCTTGAATGAGCTCTTTTGAATTGTAGTTGAAGGAATGCAACCTTCAGAGCTCAGCATTATTGAGCGCACAGCTGGCAGCAGGGAGCAGGGCACTCCACTGCCCAATTTCCCCAGGTAATCCCAGTGCCTCCAGGAGTGTAACCGTGACTTTATCATTTTGTCCCTTCCAACATCCACCTGTGCAGCCACTGCCCACTCCAGCAATGGTAAATGCTGTTGCCTGAAGCCAGCTATGCAACTCAGCACAGCATAAGGGTGCCGGCAAGCCTAACCCCTGTCTGGGAATGCAGTCAGGATAGGGAATGTCACTGCCACTCCTTCTTCCCTTCACAGGTAGCAGAGCTCCTACCTGTCAGGCAAAAATGTCCAGTGGAAGGCTTTAAGGAGATAAAGCCAGATGGCTCTAAATGTCCCTTCTTCACAAAGCATATGCATCTCCTAGGGAGCATTTCTTGCTGACTGTCTCCTAAAGGGACTCTCAAGAGCACAGAAGCTAGAAAGACAAGTCTTAGAGCTTCTGCCTGTGTGTTTAACACTCATGGGAGTGGCAGGGGCAGAGGGAAAGACTACCATGTCTTATAGAAATAGCCTAGTAGAGTTAGAAACACAGGCATTCAGGTCTTCTGGAAGAAGGAATTAAATTTTACAGAGAAACCCTGTAAAACTGTGGGCTGTTTTATTCACTTCTTTAAGTTTTCTATTCCATCTACACAGATGGAACCAAAAAATGCAAAAGAGAAGTAGGCTTTACTTCTCTGTCTTGTAACAGATGCATACTTGTGTCCAAGCCTTGCTGTGGCATGAAGCACAGCATAGTTCACCCTGAAATAAAATGCAGCTCACACATATCTCAGGGTGGAACTTGGCTCTTAAACAAAATTTAATGGGAGTCTGCTCTGGCTGAACTCTACTTATGACTTCATATTTTCCAGGACTGTGCTAGTGCTGTTGGCTTGCTCATTTTTCTTTTTTTTTTTTTTTTTTTCCATTCTCCTTATACTAATAGGTGTTTCAGTGGGATAACTTGACCTTAAGGCACTGTTCCAAAGCAGACCTCTCTGGTCTTGGATATGTTATGCAAGTGCTTTGAGAAATTTGCAGGCTCTCTCATGAGTGCTTGAGAAGGCAGATTTTTGCAACCTGTTAGGCAGCATCAACTGGTAAATTAAACTGGAAAACTGGAAAGCAGAGAAAGTGGACAGAGGCTATCCGTGATGTTCCTGGTCCTTGCTTCTGTTATGTTTCTCATATTCATTGAATAGAATTTTTTAAACTTTCTCCATTGGCCCTACTGAGCAGTTCAGAGGTGTGAGAACCCACTTCAAAGGGAGCAGAAGCAGTTTAGTGGTAAGAGCTTTTGTAAACCCCACCTTGTATGTGTGCCACTTGGTGTTCCACGTCGTGTATTGGGACAGTGCCCTGCTTTGAGACAGAAGAGCCAGCAGTGACTGCTGCTGCTGGGCCACAAAGCCTGATCACTCCTGATTCACCTGCAGAAGAGCAGCATGCCCATAGGAAGGCAGGTACAGGGTAACAGTTCTGCCCTAGGGTCCCTGTTTTGACAGCTGAGAAAGGGGCCATATTTCTTAATGCATTTCAATATATTCTTACACAGGGAAGACCAAGACCAACTTTTTCCATGACCTTCTAGGGCTACTGCAGTTCAAAGGAGTCACTGGGCTGTGAATATCTGGAGTTTTCTGTTCTGCTGAGAGTACCATTGAAAAGAAATCTTCAGATTTAACCACCTGTTTTTCTCCTTATGCTTTTCTTCTTGGAGGTTTGCTTTTTCTGAGTGTAGATTTATGTATATCACCCACCCAAAAGAGCATTCCTGCTTTTTGCCCTCTCTGTCTGCACCTACCAAATCCCTCCCTGCTAACAGATAACTGACAGTCAGACTACATGGTGATTTGGATCAATTTGCTTATTGCAAATAACCTCCTACAGTATATAGTAAATATAAGTAAATAAATAAATAGTAAATGGAGGAAGGGGTTTTCCTTTTAGTTTTCTTCTGGATCAACTTGGAAGGAAAATGTTTAGGAACAAGAATGCCCTTTGCTGCAGAAATGTAGCAGTCAGCTCAAATCACAACAATTCACTCACAGCTTTCCTGAATGTGTATTTCATGTATTTAGGAAAGGAGCAGCCCAAAGGCTTTACAGTAAGTGATAAATAAGTTGGTCAGAGAAGTACCATAGCAAGCATTTGTTGCTATTGAAAACTACTAGACCATATTTCTTTGCTTAATGACACACATTAATCCTCCATTGAAATTTCCAGGGCTGTCCAAGCTGAATCTGGCTTTAAAGGTTAAAAATACAGTCCAAAATATAAAAAATGTATCATTCTGACCAAAGAAAGGAGCTGAAAAAAGTCTCAGCAACATTCCTTTGTTTTTTTCTTTGCTTTTTAAACTAAGGATGTCATCTACAAGCTTTGAAATGGTTTCAAAAACATGACATTTTTTTAATTGGTGACCAAAATATGAATAATATCCAAGTACCCACTGCTACTTCTGTTTTCAGTCCAGTTTCCTAATGAAATGAGTCTTATGTGTTCCTGCTGTCTATCTGTCTGCTTAATCGTCTGTTCATCCATCTGTCACTGCTCATCAAGAACTTCTGGATCCACTGACCAGTTTCAACCAGATTTGAAAGAGAAGCAGAAGCGCCAGAAATTATAATCGTTCTCCAGGTTGTATGAAAGTCAACACTGTCTACAGAGAGCCATTCGAGTGAACAGGAACACAAAAAGGACTCCTTATTAGGAGATAAAATGAAATTAAGTTCTTTTCTAGTCAGGAATGTGGTAGCATCAAGTTTTGCCATGGTAAGTTTGCTTCCATAAACATGACTGCAATTTAACAGCCAAAACACAGAGAATAAGACACCATTTAAGCACCTATAGAAGACATCCAGCCCTTCTGACCATGGCATTTTGAAAGCTCTACAAAAAAAGGCTCTCAGTACTTTATAGCAAGACTAAGCCTTCAGCACAAGCTTTGGAAAGGGATGGCTAAGAACTGCTAACAGTAATGGTTGGGATTTATTTTCCATAATTATAGACTCTAGAAAGCTGGGCCTCTAATTGAAGCTATTCTATATTTGCTTATTTATTAATGGGAAGGAAATTCCCACACCATACTCCAGGATTCACCACACCTCTGTTGAGTTCGAATAGATCTTCTTGCAAAAATGCATGTCAGAACACAACAGAATAGAATAGAATGTTCCAGTTGGAAGAGATCCACAACAATCATCTAGGCCAACTGCCTACTACTGTCCTCTCTGCAGCATCTGTGGAGACAGATGAGATCATACAGACTCCTTTCTAGCATTCAAACATCTTGTTAGGCTGGTTATTAGCTTTCCACCTACATGGTACTTACCATTCATGTTTCGTTGGGAGAGAGGAGCATTAGTAAAAAACTGTTAATTAATCTCACAATGTAAGTCCTGTGCTGAAAAATATTCAGTATATGGTTTCAATCAAGGTCCTTTCCTGCTTAGCTGTTAATGTGTTCAATATGCTATTTGTCAAACAATGCCAGACAACTGTCCAAAAATAATACACAAACAAGCCTTTTTGTATTTTTTTCACTCTTTTTAACAATTATTGCACAATCTGTCCAGAATTGCTCAGATGAATGATAGACGGTAAAGAAGTTTTGCTAAAATTGCTCAATTCAATTCAGACAGCTTGGACTGATACATAAATGCTTTTCAAATAATAAAATGGGCTTTGTCTTTAGAGCAGATATGCAAAAGAAATCTGCATATTCATTGAAGAATCCTTGGAAAATAAGAAATGTTGTTGCCTTGAGCTACTATTTGCCTCGCAAGTTTCTAAGGTGTTTCAGTATGTTTTATTTTCTTTTTTTAATATACTCAATATTCAAAGCATTTGGAAGATTGTTTCCACTACAGATATCTCCATTAATAATATTAACCTCGACAGTGCTCCAGGAAAGATCTCAGTGTCCCTGAAGAGCATATGCTAAACATCCTGACATTTCCACTTGCAACACATAGTAGAGAGTGCCTTAGGCAAGCACTGCTGTATGAGCTGGATGTAGCTGAATACAATTCTTATCAAATAAGTCAGTGGATGGAGCACAGAGAATTCTCATTTCCAAGAATTATCACTTGTTGGACTGCTTTGCTATAAAATATTGGGGGTGGGAATGAGACATAGTGGAAGAAAATTGACCATGTTGGTAAAATGATTATACTTTTCTAAGGATAGGAGCTTGGTGCTTCATTCTTTGAACTGTTACAGTAATATCTTTGTGCATGACTGCAGGCTTTCACCAGATTTCAGGTGATTTCTAGATGCCATCACCTGTAGCTTGCTCATATCACCTCTAATTTAAGCACAAGGTCAAGTTTTTTAATCTCAAAATGAGAAAAAGACATATATCAGCCTTGATATAATAACTGCCATGTTTCTATCCTAGCATGGAAGTGTTCATTACAGAATCACAGAATATGTCGAGTTGGAAAGGACCCACAATGATCATCATGTCCAACTCCTGGCTTTGCACAGGACCATCCCCAAGAGTCCCACCATGAGCCCCAGAATACCTTCCAAATGCTTCTTGGACTCTGTCAGGCTTGGTGCTGTAACCACTTCCCTGGGGAGCCTGTTCCAGTGCCCAACCACCCTGTGGGTGAAGAACCTTTTCCTAATATCCAACCTAAACCTCTCCTGACACAACTTTAGGTCATTCCCTCAGTTCCTGTCACTGGTCAGCACAGAAAAGAGATTAGTGCCTGCCCCTCCTCTTCCCCCAAGGAAGTTGTCACTGCAATGAGGTCTCCCTTCAGTCTCTTCCAGGCTGAACAGACCAAGTGCCCTCAGCTGCTCCTCATACGGCTTCCCCTCAATGCCCTTCACCATCTTCGTTGCTCTCCTTTGGACACTCTCCAATAGCTTAATATCTTTCTTATATTGTGGTGCCCAAAACTGCACACAATATTCAAGGTGAGGCCGCACCAGCACAGAGCAGAGCAGGACAATCCCCTCCCTCGACTGGCTGGTGATGCTTTGCCTGATGCCGCCAGGACAGGGTTGGCCCTCCTGGCTGCCAGGGCACTGCTGACTCATATTCAACTTGCCATCAACCAGGACCCCCAGGTCCCTTTCTGTGGCACTGCTTTCCAGCATCTCATTCCCCAGTCTGTACGTACATCCTGGGTTGCCGCATCCCAGGTGCAGAATCCAGCACTTTCCTTTGTTAAACTTCATACAATTGGTGATTGTCAAGCCCTCAGATTTGTTGAGATCTCTCTGCAGGGCCTCCCTGACTTCCAGGGAGTTGAAAGTTCCTCCTAGTTTTGTGTCATTTGCAAACTTGCTCAGTATCCTTTCCAGTCCTATGTCTAAATCATTTATGAAGATATTGAAGAGAACTGGGCCTAATATGGAGCCCTGTAAGACCCCACTAGTGACAGGTCACCAGTCTGATGTCACCCCATTCACTGTTACCCTCTGTGCTTGACCCATGAGCCAATTGCTCGCCCACTGTGTGATGTGTTTATCCAGCTGTGTGCTGGACATTTTGTCCAGAAGGATACTGTGAGAGACAGTATAGAAAGCTTAGAACAAGCTTTCTGCCAGCAACAGAACCAGTGAAACACTCTTGCTTTTAGATTTATGCCTCTGCCCTCTAAATCCCATCTTCTACATACACTGGCCCCCTACCTCAGCAGCAACCCATCAGGAGGGGAAGCACCTTGCTGCAGCTCCTCTAGATCTACGTGCATGATGGCTGGAAAGCATGTGTTTACTGAAGAACTGACTGCTACTGCTAAACAGAGCTTTAAAATGCTGAGCCCTCGCTGCCTTTCCTTCACTGCTGGATTACTCTAGTCTACCTTTTCTCTCCAGTCTACAGTTGTCATGAAAATTGAAGAAAAATTCTTATCTTTGCCTGCTTTTCCTTTAAAACAGTTGGAGTTGAATAATGGAGTCAAAATCTGTGAAGGTTACAAGGACAGCCTGAAAAAAAGAATACAAAAATGTTGTCAAGTGTATTTGATGGAAATATTTCAAATACTAACAAATGCTTCAGACTGTCTTAGTTAAGGAAACTAACCTTAATTAATGTTTGTGTTAGTGCCAAATCCATAAATGCTTAGTGCCATGTCCATAAAAAGGGTATGTTTCTAATGTAAACTAAACCCTAATCCTGAGAAGTTATTAAGGTCATAAAATGAAACATAACATTGAGAAACAGAGATCACCTTATCCTCTTATGACATGGTCAAAAGGCCTGAGAGTCAGGTCTGAGGCTGGTAGACCTGTTAGTTACAAATTAAAAGCTTGTCTTGGTAAATAGTTACAAGCAGCTTAGCAGTTAAGTTGTCTTACTGTATCATATAACCATTTATGCAAGGGGTTGGGAAGGAATTATCACATCTTCCAAGATCTCCTGGCCTCTGGCTTTTCACTGAAAGTTTCTGGCTCAAATTTTTATGCTTATATTTCTAACACTCAAAGTTTAGGTCAGCAGGGTGTGCTGCTTTCATGCACTGTCTCTCAAGAATTACAAGTATCAGTTACAGGTTGTCAGATGGGCTTTCGCTGTGTCCGTAGTCAGGTGCTCTGATTGCCTATGATCACCTGCAACATTTGCAATGGTTAATCAATTAATCCAGGGACTCCTTTCTGTTTAGCTTTGATCTCAGTGAATGAGCAAAAGCCTGTTTTTTTCCTTTTTGATTCAATAAAAATGACTAGAGCTTGAAATTGTTGACTTTGGAGGAAAGTGAGACAGAAATTATTTGGCAGATCCACTGGATATTTATGTTTCTTCCAAAACCTTCCCAATTATAAAGCCCTCAAAAGCAGTACTCTGTTCTGAAGAAGAGGGAAGAGGTGGGAGGAGGAGAGACACATGCAGGAAAATGTCCTGCTCGTGGCCTGTATATTATGGATTGATTCATACCCCCTTTGTCACTCCTTCTTCAATGAAGCAATTCCAGGTCAATTTATCTTCCCCAGCAAAATGTTGTACATGAGCTGGCTTTGATGGCTGTAGCAGAAAGATGTAAATGATGGCTTGGTTGCATTAACATATTTCCATGGAAGAGTAAGGAACTTTTTGCAGTGATATAACTATACGCGAGGCAGACAAAACAGAACACAACTTCCAAATTCCCATATGCAGCATTTTTTGAAATAGATTAGACTTTCTTCCAGGTCCTCATACTTCATGCACCTTTGTTTTTCAGACATTGAGCAGCTTTCCAATGAGATCACAGCAAAAACCAGCCACCATACATGAGCAGCAAGTGCACTGCTGGGTGGTCCTTGGTGGCTTCCCCCATCTCATCTCTAAAGACAAGATTTCTACAGCATCCTTTTGTGAGCTTCATTGCCCCAGTGCTAGGGAGGCAGCTACTTCCTCTTGCTGCTCTCTGCTCTGAGCTTCTTCTGCCAACCCTGAAACCTTCTGACCCTTCCTGATGCTACAAGCAGAGACAGAACCATCTACACTTTTCTGGCGATTTTTGTTGTATATTTACATCTGTGTGAATACACAGGACAGAATAAATATCTCTTACCAGCTACTCTGAGCAAAGAGCTAAAGTCTCTAGTAATTGTAAAGTAATTAAAAAAAAAGGAATATGTGGTTCGAACTGTTCAAACTGAAAGGGGAAAGGGGAATTTGAGGGGACTGTCAGTTCTTTTAGGTGACAAACAGAAAAGTTTAGTTTTAAAACAATCTGTAGGTTTTTTAGGTTATATAACCCTTTAAAACACAATTTTCTTCCCTTTTAAAATTTGATAGGATTTTTTAATTTAAAAATATAGAATATCTCTTCACTTTTAAAAGATCTATATTATTTTTTAACCTAAAATAATTTCCCAAGTTTCATTAACATTTTCTCCTTGTCCCTCTTATCATTAAGGGATATCATCTTTTTGACAAGATGATTTTTAGTGTATCTCTCCTTCTCTGATTTTCCCTAAGACCCAAGGGCAATTCAGCTTCATAAAAGAAGAAGAAACTGTGTCAGCAAAGCCATTACTTCCTCAAACATTGTAAAATGTATTTTGTCTTATTTACTTTATAACATTCTAGAATGGTGAAAAAATATTTTGCTCACATTGTATACCAGAATCAAATGAGAACTGCTAAAATTGTGTGGCAATCCTAATCTAATTAAACTAATTTCATAAATGCCTTTTATCCTCATTATATCACAAAGTGTCAAAAGTCAAACAGACCTTTGTTTTATTTGAATGAAACTGTACTTTGTCTCCTCAGAATTAATGGCAAAGTACTTGCTAGCTAGGATAGCAAGAGAATTGAGCCCAGTGCATTTTAATTTCATAGATATTTTTAATCTGCATGATTTACCTTACATTTGCAACACAGTCCATTTACTTCCCCAAAAGATCATGTAGTTGTTGTTGTTATATGTCACCATTATTGTCCTTATAATAATTTAGTATACAAATGGAAGCCAAATTGTTCTGTCTCTTTTCCAGATTGACAGATGAGAAACTGTTCCTTAATTTTGAAAGAACAGCCTTGATGTGTTTCATTGTCTAATGGGAGATGGTGATGGCTTTTTCAGCAGAATATGTCAAATTGATGGGTTCAGGCTGATGACCCTTTGGGATAAGAAATGCCAGCTCTGGCAGGGCACTGCAGACTTACTGGCAAATATTAAAATAGGTAATGACTTTTTTTTTTTAATTCAGAACGGCCTCACTGAGAGGCATCTGATATTGTAACACAGGCCAGAGAGCAGCTTGAGCAATTAACATATTTCTAACATGAAGTTTTCAGAAGTTGGTTTGACTCATTTTTACACATGCAGTTGCAGTGAACCAGTTCTAACTCTAGCTTGTAAATTAAATCAGTGTGCTAAGGTTAATAGATTAATGATTTTCTCATGAATGCAGTGTGTTGGCAAGGCACAAACATAAACCAAAGGGCAAGAAGGACATACCACAGTTGCATAAACAATGGAGGTGTTAAGGCTTCATTAGTTCTTTCATACTAAATGTGTGGTAAGAAAAGTCTTGCATCAGTGAAGACAACAGGGACACATTAAGACCTGCTTTTACAGTCAAGAGGAACAATGGCTGCAGAAGGGCATAAAAGGAACAAAAAGAGCCCCTGGGAAAGGAACAGTTATATTAAATACATTTTTATATACAGAATATAAATAAAATAAAAATTGCGATAATTATAGTAAAGGTTTTTAACAAGTTCAAAAGCTTCCTGGTAGACTCTGTATAGTCCTCAATGCCCTCAAAAGTTTATAATTACTAGGAATGCCCTAGGAAGGAAATGACTGCCTTAAGGATCTCAGCCCATCATTCACATAGATTGAATGAAATTCAAGCACTTCTTATGTAATGAACAGGCACACCAAGAGAGAAAATGGGTTGCCCAAGAAAGCACTTAAAGACTTACTTGAGAGCAATTTAGCAGCCAAGGCTTTGTCTGAGATTGTAACCAAGCAGTCAGCAGTGGAGCGTCATGATGGCTGAGGTTGCAAAGACTCAAAAGCACAAGCTTGTGGGTAGGAGGATCCTGAAAGGCAGGAGCAGGGACAGTGCTGCCTCACTGCTGTTGAGTGGCTTTGAAAACTGTGCTGTAAAAGCTGCTTATCACACATTGATATCTGTATACTCTGCTTGACAAACTCACTCCAAAACCCTGGTATCACCCACTGCTGCGTGGGAATCGTGACATAAGCTTCAATCTCAGGTTTTTCTTTCTCTACTCAACACTACCGTCTTTAGTTTGGAACTTTATCTCAGGAAATTACAGAGGCCTTGATAAGTTTGAGGTAAGGTCTATGTTATCCCATTAAATTGCCCGTGTGGATTACACAGCAGAGATTTGGTGACATCCTGCAGGATGATTCCCATGCAGTCCTGTCAAATATGCCAAATGGGATCCTTTGGCAGGTATAGTTTTCCTTTCATGCCTTTTCCATGTGTAAATCCATAACAAACAAACATATAGGTACTCAAATTTCTAACTAGAGTGCTAACTGCAAAACCGCTAAGGGTGCAAATATTGCATTTTTTTTTGGAAAACTCTTTTAGCAGGCAAAAACAATGCCCAAAAATCATAAAGCTTGAAGCTCTCTGCAAGTTTATCCTATGTTTCACTGACAGCAGCCACCAAAGCACTTTAAAGTTTTCTGCAAGCAACAGGATCTAAACTCTGAGCTTTCTATGCTGAATGAGAGAAAGCATTTGCGGAATGAACATGCCCCTTCCCATGAAGGCCCATCACCATGTAAGTTGAATGGTCGGTCAGTTTGAATGCCTCAACATGGTTCGGCCTCTGAAGTAGCTCACTGACAAGTCTTACAGCTTTATCAGGATTCCCATAATACTTCATGTTTTCCTAAAAGACCTGTTTCCTCGTGTCACAAAATCATGCCAAGACCTCAGTTTTCATCTCCAAAGCACATTTTGTCTTTGGTATTGCAAATAAAGGCTTGAAAGTACTACTTAAATGAAGCTCAGATATAAAAGTAAGGGTAAATTAAAAAAAATTAAATTATTTTAAGAACCAGTGTCAGAATTTTGAACAGGAAGTGATTTATGGCTTTTAGTGGTTCAAATTTGCAATTTATAGAAGAAAATAAACTATTACAACTGCCAGAGATGTGCAGAGTAAAACTGGGAGAGCACTGAACCTCCAACAAATACTTTCACTGCTGGACCTACCTCCTTCAAACAAGTTCTCCTCTGCCAAAGTGAAACAGGATAGGTTTAAATTAGGGAAGGAAAGCTACCAAAATTCATAAAATCAAGTTTGGTTGGAAAATTGCACCTAGAGGAGGCGGTTTAACAAAATTTACCAATAAATTTAACAGGAAAAACTCACCACTGGCTACCTTAAAAGTACAAGGTAGTTGTACTGTTTTTTCACCTTTGCAGCAAAAAGACAGAGATCTTCAATATTTAAGTCAGGAATATTCCTGGGACTTTCAGAGACTCCTGCCTTCTCAGCAGGATGTGATTGATGAGAATGAGACAGGTAGCAATTGTTCTATTGCAAAAATTCCTTATCTGTAAGTCTATGGGCAGAACTGAAATTTGACGAATTTCAGGTTGTGACACAAAGGTATTTCTTTCCCTTCATTCTTACTTTTAGAAACACTTTCTAACAACAGACAATTTGATTTGTATATTCTATTCTTGATTTAGTGAACTCATTCTGATGGCCAGAAATTTTATGAAAAACAAGTTTTTCTATTTTTTTTTTTTATTTCTGTGTGTCATGGTAACCAGTGGCAGTAAATAACAACATTGTCTAAACACTTTCAGGACCAGATTGTAGCTGGATAAGGGCCAGTATAACAGTGAGAGGAAGCTTTGCAAGGACAATTTAACAGCAGATAACACAAAAGATGTCCTTGAAACAAAGGAAAATAATCAAAACAGGTGCAAGATCATCAATTGAAACACAGACCTCTGAGCACTCTGCGTGGGAAGAAGAGCAGAATAAAGAAGGTACAGGGCCAAAGCCATTGCTGACCTAGAAATTCAATAAGTATGTTTGATATGTTTTCTCCCTCAGAAAGGGAAGATTCAGTCCTATAATAATGCAGTGTGTTTCTCACATAGACTGAGTTTAGAGAGACCATGCTGAGGTTCCTGGCCAGCCATGGATTCCCTCTGGACAGTGACTGCTGTCTCACTCCTGGTCAAGGAAGAGATTCTCATTTCATCACACATGCCTTGCATGTTCCTCAGTCATGTTTCATGAAGGGTGATACTGCCTGAATCTTGAACAACACTGATACTTTTCACCCTTGCTTATTGATCTTGTGATACTGCCATGAATCACATAGCTATTTTTGGACAAAGTGAAATTTCAGAGACTGTGAGACAGGGATTAACGGTGTCTCTGTCTTCTCCATCATCATTGCTCCTAAACTGATCTGGGGAGCAGACCTTGGAAACATCTGGCCACTGTTTGTAGCTGCAATGTTCTGGCACTCTGGATGGTGAAGCAAAATGTTGTCTGAGAGGACAGCAAGCCTTTTTTGTGGTCAAAAGTGAACACACACAGGAGTAGTCAGATCCTCGTGCTTGCAGTAAAATGAGAACTGTGTCGAGTGAAGCCACATCACAGTGTTTGCTAGTTACTGAATGGCACAGCATTGTGAGGTTAACAGATCAGTGCCAGGTACAATAGTTAAGGACAAGTCCAGGACTTTTTTGCAAACTTAAAAAGCACAGTATGGAAATGAAAACTTTTTTGCAAAGTGATGATACTGTAATCCATTATCAAAAAGCACTGTGGTAGAAAGTACTAGAGATAAGGCACCTGCTTGTTATCTGAGTCTGAGAGGCACCTGGGAATGTCAGGTAAGAGCAGAGAGTTATTCATAAACCTTTTTATAAATAAAGGGATACTAATTTGATCTGGAATTAATGTTTGGAAGCAAGTTGTGTAGCTAGGGAAGCACTTGAGAATTCACACCTTCAAGTATTTGATTGCTGTAGAGGAGCCTGGGTTTTTGGCATGCAGCATATATTTGGTGTGTAAAGAAATACTGAGCAGTATGACCTTGAGGCAATTAATCTCTTCTGAGGCACATGGATTTTGAATGAACATAGACATAATTAGAGTTTTTAAATTACACAAGGCATGCTTGCTCTTTCCATCAATGTATAGATGGAAGAAAGTGTGGGAAGGATCGCTAGGGGAGAGAAAAGCACTCCTACTTTCTAGAAAAAGCATCTCCCATGTTTGGGAAGAGCTGGATCCTTTGAATCTCAGCTCTCCTCATTTTGTTGCAAACTGATATTACAGTCTGGTCATGAGTAAGGAGAAAACTGTTAATACTATCTTAACCTGAATCAAACATATATAGAGAGCCAGATATCAGCCATAGTGCCACTGTTGAGTTTATAGAAGGATTTCGAATTAGTTTTTTACCTTTTCCAGAGAACTTCTCTATCTACTGCATTTACCAAAGGCAAATAAAAAGGAGTTCTCACATAAAGGTATTTCTCTGGTTTGAAAACCAGTATAATTTAGAATTATATAACTGGTACAAAACTAAACAAAGAAATTAGTGTCCTGTCATAAACTTAGAGTGGAAAAACTCCAGGAACTCATCATACCCTCAGATATCCACATAATTCAGGACAATGTGGGCTGATACTAGTGGCATGAAATAAGGAACTAAAAATAATTCCAAATTGTACCCTGATCAATTAAGTTAGTGAATAAATGCTTGTCTGCATGTTTTTACTTTTACATAAGGTCTATATCAAACAATAAGGAGAGAAATATCCTCACAAGTTTTTGGAATATTTTTTCATCTCCCCTTTAAATAGCTTCAGCTTTTTAGATGTTTTGGGTATTCTTAGTAAGTGCTATAATTAAGATTAATTCAAATTCTAACCGTTCCTTCAGAAGCTTACAATTCAGACCAGTTTCTTACTTTTCAAAAAGACATGGTCAGGTACTTCTCTTTTGCATTTCAATTATAAAGTTTTCTGGTTTTTTTATAAATTATAATCCAGAAAAGATCATAATTTGATTTATCAGCAGTGAGTTCAGACTTACTCTAAGTGGGGACTGTTTCATACCACACGTAACAGGCTTACCTTGATTCCAAATATAAGCTTAAAAGAAAACAAATGGTAAGTTTAAAAACAGGATATTGCAGATAGATAAATACTAATTGAAATCAATACAGCCAGATTAATTCAAATCAAATCGAGATCCAGACCATACTCTAAAGAGCCATAAATGGGAAAATAAATAGACATCAACTTTTTTTTTCCCCAAAACTACCTTTCTGAGAGTAATCACAGTGCCTAAATGCTCTTAATTTAATCATTCACTAGAGGATGTTACAGGTAAGTGCTCATAATAAACAGTAGGTGTTTCCCTGAGGGCCATGATAGTTTGCATAATGTGCTAGCTATTTATTTTCCAGTGTAATGGTGACAGAAAACTGTTACAGTACAGCTAACTCTAATGTGAAATTTCATAAATATCTTTTGCTAACTAGAGATCTTAAGTTCTGAGTTTCCCAGGTTAAAACAATACAGCACCATCACTACAGTCACTGCTGCTACATATGATTCAATTCCTTTTTTTTAATTAACTTTTGTATGTTCTATTCTATTTATAGATGGAGACATTGAGATCCCCACAGCTGGAGCAGATGTGGCTGTTATTGGCGGTAAGTAGCAGACCATACTAAGCAGCACCATAAGAATTAAAACAGCAGGTTGGTTGCATTTTGCAAAACCTCTGCTTTGCTGACAAGACAACAGGAGTGGCCCAATTAGAGTTAATTAGGCCAGTGGGAAATCTGCTCCCAGAGGGCTATTGGCAAGATAACGAGATGAGATAATGAACATAAACCATATACTGAGCAGTACCAATCCCATCCATTCTCCTTTTTAGGACAAAATACCTAGCAGTCCAATAGCAAAGTCAGTGTCTGATACCCTTCATTATTCACTGGGTCAAGCTTGTCCTTTAATACAGAACCGATGTAGGACCTTTGATTTGAGCAATGTTAGCTCATAGCAGCTGACCCTTTATTGTTACAGAATTCACTGCTGTATATTTCCTGATGTTCCACTAAAGCTCTCTCATGCATTTAAACTAAATACAGTTGTCAGAATAAATGAGGAAGGCTATGGTCATGGAGAGAACCTGTCTTTTTATTTTTATTGTGTTTGTTCATTTCCATGCTAACACACTAATTTCAGTCATTCACAAGGGGCTATACCAATCATTAGTGCAAATTGGTGAGGTTCTGCTATATTTCCCTCAGGTCCCATCTCCGGTAACTTTAATTTCAGCTTTCTATGAACAAGTAGCAGGTAAATTGATTTGTACTTAGTCCCTTAGGCTTATTAATATTGTGCTACATCTAAAGCCTATTAGAGCCTCTTGTGTCAAGGGATACCAGTGAGGTCCTAAAAACTGATGAAGCCCACACTGCAACCGTGATATTATTGCAACCCCAAATTTCTTTTTATAAACAATTTTATTTCTGCTAGGAGTAACTTCAGTTTTCAGAACAGGCACCATGAAATCTGAGGGATAACATTAAGGCATATATTTTAAGGCAGAATTATAATCTTTATTTACCCTGCTAACATTCTGTCTATTCCCATGCTTTTATGCCAATAGCATATGCCCACTCAGTTTACAGATGCTGATAAATATGAAGCCCCTGCCACATATCTGGAATATAGGATACAGAAAGAGATACTGTCTACCTACCCTTCATTGTCTCTTCAGAGTAGTAGGCACTTCCAGTGAGCAATTCATCTGACAAAATGAAGGTACTCCATTCTAGAAAAGGAATGACCACATACACAAACACACACACACTCCCACACCCTCCACTGACAGCAGAGGAAGCCTTAGGAATGTCCTGTTCTGGTTGTTTTTGTTGTGCATTTCTTTGATGTTTGATTTACTCCTGGAGTCATGAATATAGAATCAGCTCAGTATCATGTACAGAATCATAGCTGAAGCATTAAAAAGCACATCCTGGATGCATGCAAAAAGTGTTTAAAAATTATAAAAGTCACATAAGTTGAATAAACTTCAAAATACTTCATTTATTTTCAAGATTTTTAAGCAAAGAATTTGATCTAGGAGGAAGGGAATAGAGTTTGTAGGCTTTTTAACAATAGACTTGTCAGGGATGCCTCTCTTTTATGGAGTTCTACCTTTCACAGTAGCAAAGGAGCTTGATTTACTTTTCTTCACTAGGAGTGCTTCCATTCACCATTTAGTCCCATGCACATTTGGGTTACCTCTAGAAACTTTTGTCCATTAAACACATTGCTGTAATTAACCTTAGTCCAGGAGACAGGAAACATGTATCCAGAATCCCTTCCTTCTCCCAGATGTCACTTGTACATTTGTTACAATCAGACTTTCCTAATTAGAGCACAGAATGAAATGGCAGCTTGCAAATGCAGAGCAGTACCAGTCACACAACTCTTCCTATCTGTTGAATGTCTCCTCAGAATACTCAGTGCCCTGAACATCTCCTGAGATTGAGGACACATGAGAAGCCAGGGTTGGCTTTTCTGCAACACCACCCCCCCCCCCCCCAGGGTATGTGTTCCCAGAAGGATGAAAGAAACCTATTGGTTTTCCTTTATGTTCTCTTATTTCTCCTCATTTTGTAATGAACTTTTAGCTCCCATGTGTTCAATCAAATTGATTTGAAAGAGAGCTAGTGAGAATTTGTCCTGTATTCCTTCAGCATCTATATCCCCCTTTTTTTTTTTTTTTTTTTTTTTTTTTTTTTAATGTCAGACTGTTCTGACTCTGGCCACTGCAACATGCAAACACTTATAATACATGAACCAATCCGATCCAAGTTGTGATGTCTGGCTGTGAGATACTTCTCATATTTTATTACCGGTGACACATTTAACGGATCTCTTTCCTCTAGGTGTGATTGCTGCAGTGGTATTTGTCCTCATTTGCCTGCTGGTGGTGATGGTTCGGTACATGTACAGACATAAGGGCACCTACCACACCAATGAGGCAAAAGGAACTGAGTTTGCCGAAAGCGCAGATGCCGCTTTGAAAAATGACCCTGCTCTCCAGGAAGCAGTGGATGAGAGCAAAAAGGAATATTTCATCTGAGAAGCAAGGATTTCCATGGAGGCTTCCCCAAGGGAATCAATGAGAAATGTTACATCAACAGAAGTGCTAAGAGATGGATAATAGGAGGATACAGGCAAGCATCCTAATTGAAAAATATCTCTTTGCTTTTTTTGTCACTGGGTTGTTTCTTTTTCTATACCAGTGAAGAACTCTAAATGCCAGATACTTGCCTGTTGATTTTATTAGCAACACAGCTGGTCACAGTTGAAATCAATATCAGATAAGAAAAAACAAAATCTCAGTATGAGTGATACACCAAAACCAGATAAAGATAGCAAATGTCAAGCCTTGACATTTGGTGAAAGTAGCAGATGCCAAAGGAAAACATCCTCTTAGAGTTAATGATGCATCCTATGCTGATATGATACAGATCTACCCGAAGTTCAATTTCAAATGGTATCAAAACAAACATTCAATTAGATAAAGCTGATGTAGCTGGAAAAAAAAATAAATCTGTAGCCCAGGTATCTCCCCCCACCCCCTTAATTGTGCATTTTTATTTGCACAGGGGAGTTTGTTTTGTTTGTTAGGGGATTTACACTGGGATTTTTTTAAATTTTTTTAAATTTTATATATATAAAAATCAAAGACACTTCAAAGAAATAAAACTGTTGGAAAACATGGAAAAGGTAAGAATGAAGGATTTATTTCTGGCTTTCTCTGCATGGCAGCTTGAGAACTGCAGTGTTGGAATTTACAAGGTAGTATATAATAGCCAGTAGACTTACAAATATGATTCCAATTAGTTGGTAGGTTCTCTGCATACATGCATAGATATTAAAAGGTAAAGCCTCCTGGTTTGAGTAAGCCTTTTGAAACAATGGAGCTCAGCTACACTTTTTCATGTAAGATATTTTTGCCTGACTATTTATTTATTTATTTATTTTGAATTTGAAAATTCTCTTGAATGCAAACCAACAGCATTTTGGATTTTTGCAGGGAGAGGAATTCAGTTCTAGTGCAGATACCAGTAAGTGTTTAAGAAATGCAGCCATATGACTGCCACTATAAAGAAGCTTTTTCATCTGCATCCCACTGATTTCTCCCTGTGTATGGCTTCTGTATATCCTTTGCATTGTGCTAGACAAGAGAATTACACTGACCATTGATGCTTTATTATAAATAAATAAATATACCAGTCATGGTGGTCACATGAAAAGACCTTATTCCTCACCTAAGAATCAATGGTGATGAGTTTTTTATCCCAGTAAGTTGGCTTCCTAATTGAAGCCCATAATTAACTCCATAAATAAGAAAATTGTTCTCTGCACCTGCTCATCCACACCTGTGATGGTGCCCTGGACTACTGAAGAGAGAGGAGAAGAAATAGAAGATAACAAGATGCTGATGAGCTCTGCTCAACCTGATATATTTTTTCCTGTGTTTGGATCTATATATGTGTGTACACATATATAAAGTCATCTACATCTGTGCTTTCAAGACGTTGTTGTAGATCACTTGTGCTCATTTCTTGGCACCAAAGCTTGGAAAGCTCCTGAACTCCAGTGTTCATTATTGACATTGGTCATAAAAATGCTGTAAGATAGATCTAAACAAGAAAAGACTCTGAGGACCCAAGTGAAGAAAAATGAGACATTTTTGTCTTTCAACCACAATCTTAATCTTTGCTCAGTATCTGGAGAGGATGGACTCTGAATTATTCTCAGAATTAATCTTAGCTGTAAGACTGAATTTTCCAAACTAAAGATCCCTGACCCTCCAGTTTAACAAAAATGTAAATATTTGCTCTGAAAAGAGGATAACTGGGATGGCTTGAGCTCTGCTGCATCTCCCACACAAGGTGTGGGAACACCAAAGAACTTTCCTCCGGCACTAGCAGGATCTGTAGAGGACTACTAGCCTTTTGTCCCCTTTCATATACTCAGAACTATGTGACGATACTATAGCTGTTAAAAAATATTGACTTTAGAGGAAGGTGTGAGGGACATAGAGAATAAATTCCTGCCTCTCTCCTCAGTCATGAAATTCCGGCTTTTGCAACTTGAGCCTGCTGATTTTTATTAAACAATTGTGTCATACCTGATACACAGGAGAACCTAACTTAGTGCCTCTTTTGGTGTGGGTGTGAATTTTTTAATTATGAGGTAGACTTAGACAAACTACCATATTGGAATTATAGAGACATATGATGGTACAACACAAGGTCAGTGGACCTCAGCCAATTCTTAGCAATTCAGTCAACACCAGATTTTGTGTCATTGCTTCCCCTAAATCTGAACTGAATGCAACTTCTTGTCTTTGACCATATCTCTTCTTAGTTAGCACTCTTTATCCCATTTTCCCTTTTTATCTGAGGGTGACAAACAGTCCAAGCATACAGGAACAGCTTCCCTGACAGTAATGAGCCACACTGCAGCAGTAACTCTGGCAAGAGCTATGGTTTCAGTGAGTTTATTTTTTTACAAGGTCCTTCTGGGCTCCAGGGCTTTGTATATTTAGAAATTACTCAAGTATACTGAACAGAGAGAAGAGATGATTTGTGGAGATTTTCTATTTATTTGTTTTCTTCAGGAAAAATTTTGCTTTGTAATGAAGAAAGCTCATGAAATCTGATGACTGACAGACTAATGGCCTCATCCTGCTGCTTTTTACTCATATAACTCCACTGTATTGAGTCACTCAATTTAATTGTAAAAAGAGTGCATTACAAACTTCCTATAACTTGTAAGACTAATTAGCCAAACATCCTTCTGCAAGCAGCATGCTGTGCTAAAACAAACATTTTGTACAATGCTGAGACATCTCAGTTGGCAGCCATAGCTTTTCATCACTGATGATTAAATGATTTTTACAATTTGCTTCCCAAATAGAAAAATTAATGAAACAGATTCTTCTTCCCCCACATACTTTTATCCCAGGTCCCTCCACTGCTGTGGCCTGTTGTCCTGCGTCTCTCTGGTGCCCCATCTCCTCATCTGTGACTGCTATTCTTGCTTGCAGTCCCCCAGGCTCCCATTTGGACACTTACTGCCTTCCCTATGGCAAAGGATTAGCCATTTACTTACATATTTATTTATCTATTTTTATCAATGAAGATGCTCTGTCCTTCTCTGCTAACCAAGAACCAGTTTTCAAAAGATTTTCTCTTTGGATTGCCAGTCTTGTGTCAAATTTGAGCAAACCTGACCAACATGACCCGAGACTGTTTTACAGTGATCACATATGTTACATTTTTAAAGAAAATGGATCTAAAAATAGAACTGCAAGCTCTGTAGTTGTTAAATTTAGTGCTATAAATCTCCAGTGTTTATTAAACAAGGGAGTAGCATGATGATCCCTCAAACCACTTGAATTTGTCCTGGTGCCTTTCTGCCCTGTGACAGCTTGTTGAATCCCGCTTTGCATAGGAAATGATGGGTCTACATTTAGAAGTATAAGTAAGACATTTTTCAATGACGTACAGGAAAGCAGTGTACCAAAATGACCAATATTTGCTGAAGTTGGAACAGAGAAGATAGATATGATCCTGTAGGAACACAGGACATTTTTTTGAGATATATGGATGACAAGAGTTCAACATAATATTTCTGATTACATTGGTGTGCTTTAAGAGTGTGTCCATGGAGCTTTCAAATTCTCTCACTGAAAAAAGTAATTAATTGCAAAGGGAAATTAATTTCTTTTTAATCCATTTCTTCTTGTCAAGCTTTGAAACCAATTTTCACAGATTCAGTATTCTGACATTCTGCCTTTAAGATCTGGAACTCTATTTCTCCTAATTTTTTGAGTATAACCGACAGTTCTCCTCTGTACAAAAATGACTGCTTGCCTATCTCAGCCCCTGAAGCAGCATTACAGCTCAGCAGAGTAATTCTGTCCAAAAGAAGTCAGTCCTAAATGTGTGTCTGACCACATATTAGCGGACATAGTATGCATTTTTTCTGGGGCTTGGCCTCTATCATTCCAGGTTTTCCTGAGGTCCAGTGTGCCATTGCCCATTAATACAGTTCTGAGGAGAATTTAATCATCCCTAGTCAAGGTAATTTTATATATATATTTCTTTTTAAAACTACAGGACCAAATCACTTTTGGATACTATTAAATATAGGACCATAGGATTTCTCAGAACATCGACATCAATTTTTCTTTTAAATCAAATCTAGGGATCATTGGGGAACATCAGGACAGGGAAATAAAAAGGACTGTGTTCTTTCAGCAAGGAATGCAGACAAGGTGCTGAAACATTTATAGCTCCAGGATAAGCAGGACAGCACCACTAGCTAAAGCCTGTAAGAATCCCTCACAGAATAGAGGAAACACAGAAACAAGATGTAAATCAGTAAAAAGATACAGAGGAGGAGAAGGTAATCAGATGTCAATATAGATGGAGAGCAGTCTTTCATCACACAAAATAGATATTCCTGTTTAGAAAAATCAAAGTGTATTTGCTGAAGGTAACTGGTGACAACAAATTTCTTTGAATTATGTAAGATCTTTGGATTCCTTGCATATGTAAGTCTGATCAAAAAATGCTGGTAAATACACACCAAAAGAATACTCACATTAAATACATTAAGAGCTGTTTATTTCATTTTCTAAAATCTCTCAGTTCTTTGCATAAAATGAAATGTATGTTTAGAAAACGCAGAAGCCTCACAGCAGCAGTTCATTCGGGACAGAAAACTAAGGAATCCCTGAACAAGCAATGAACACACATCTGATGTCTGGAAATTCAGGCAGTTAATAAAGGAAGTTAATGGTATCAAAGAACAGCATAGATAGTGAGCAAAAATTACAACCAAATTACAAAGAAGTTAAATCTTTGTAGTAGTAGAGATCTTTCTCTAGTTCAAGACAGTAGTATTGTCAGTGACTGAAAATAAGGAAGCCTTATTCTACACAACTGTTGCCTATGTGGTTGGGGCAAAGTCCCACTGAATGCCGTGGGACACAAATTTCACCAACTATATTTATCTTTCCTGTAAAAAAATTGTATTCCCATCATGTCAGAAAGAAACACATCGAAATAAAGTACAATCTTTATAAGTACTGATCTTTCAGCACAACTTCTTGTCTTCACACATTTTTCTGTTCTTTCAAATTGTATGTATGATGGAAAGTATCTGATATGTTGTATTGAAGTCTATTTGAATTGCAGCATTGCTATGACAAGAATAGAGAAAAAGAATTTTCAAAGCTTACTGCTGATTTTGTATTAAAGCTGACTATAATGTTTGTATTTACCAAAGCTATTAATACTCTGATGGTGTAAATCTACTATATTTTGAATTGGGTGGGGAAAAAAAAGAAAAAAAAAAGATAAAATATGAAGAAACTAATAAACTTTATAATTAAAGTTGTAATTTTCAGCTTATAAAAGACTCTTCTTTTATTTTTCTTGTCTTTCAAAATGCCATGAACTTTTAGAATTGCCAATTATGTTGTTTTCCTAAGAATGTAGATCAAAAAGGAATAGTAGGCGAGAATGTTTCTTAATAGAGCATACAAACCCTAAAAGATACACTGCTGCTGTTTGCATTAAAAAAGCAAGAGAAGCTTTTGATAGATCTAAGAAGGAGTGAATCTTAAATGAGAAATCAAACAATAATTATCTCTGAAGGAACATTAACCTGTGGATGCCAGTGTGAACCTGTGCATTACTCTATTATCTATTCTTAAAAATTCTAGGCAGATGATAAATGCCTAATGGGTATTTACTGTTGAATGACCTGCCTTCCACACAACTGGTACCAAATGTGAATAATTCTGCTTTGTTCTTCATGCTTTCCACACAATTTCTCTTTTATCTTAATATATCCCTAGTTTAAGAGTATTCAGAGGGTAGGCCTAATATAAGAGGTTTTTTAGTAGAGTCATAGAATCATTAGAGTTGAAAAAACTTTCAGGATCATGAAGTCCAACCATTAACAATCTTGTCACTGCCACCCCTTCCTTCAAAGATCACTGCTGTCTTTGGGAAAAGGTCTTCAAGTGGTACATTATCAGGTCAAAATGATGCCTCAAACCAGTGAAAACCCAGAGGACACCTGAAGGACAGCGGATGATCTAAGTTTTAATATCTGCAGAGAAGCTGTGGTAAGAACAGCTATTCCAATGGGCCTTTCATGTGCCATAGGACTTTGATATGTAGGACTGTTTGGAGGCCAGCACCAGCCAAATGGTTCATCAGCAATGTTCTTGCAGAGATGGTAAGCAGAGAGGTAAGACTGCTGAAGACTGTACACTGATCCTCCGCCAGCACATCATGGAAATTTGACCTTGACTTAATACTGCATCAGACAACAGGATTCAGTGTTACTAGAACCTCAGCCTTTTACTGTTACCAGTGGTACTGCATGGCAAGCAACTCTACAGAGATTGGCCATAGGTTATTTGCCAAGAAATAAAGTATGTTCAGGAAAAATTGCCAAATAAGGACAAGTACATATAATTAAGAGTTTTCCGCATTAAGTGCATCATCTTACACATACATATGATTCACTTTATATCTCTTCTATCGTTGATGCTGAACATAAAACATATTTTACAGGATATTTTGACTACACTGAGAAAGAAAAGGGTCCAGACCTTGCAGTAAAAAAACTAATTCTCAACAAAGATCTTGATTAACATTTCTATCTCAACTTAAAAAAAAAAAGTATAACACCTAAACATTTTGCAACCACTATATATATATATTTTTTTATATTTATATTTATATATATATATACACACATAGAGATGTTTCTTAATTTCTCATACTTGATTAATGAACAGGAAGACCTGAGTGGTCACTCAGTTTCCAGTATCTTTAAAAGAAAGTATTTAATCTCCCTGAGGGATTGCTAGCAGATTCACTTGGAAGCACTTCTCAATGTGACATATGGATACGTTAATAAAATACAACTGAACACTACGTTCTTAGTTACTGGGAACAACCATCTTTATTCATTATAACACCTAATGGAGTGATCAATAGCATTTTAATAAAGCCCGCTGTAAGTCATATTTAACATAAATAAGATTTTATATTGTATTTCGGTTAAATTACACTTTCTGCCATTCTTTACTGTCAGGTTTTGCTTTCTTCTCCATTCATAAGTTTTTGTTTCACAAATGCATGTGCGACCCTCCAGGGTCTCCATACCTTTTCTCATATTCCTGTAATGTTCTGCATAAATAGAGCCTTGTGCTCAGAATTTTTTCTGTAGAGCTCAAATATCTCAATTCCCTTCTGTTCAGCAGCAGCCCAACTTACCTACCAGAACAAAAGTTGAAGAATCAGAGATTATTACATCTCTCAGTTTTCTGGTTAAGGGATAAAGACCGTTGTTCCATGAAGGGAGCTCAGAACTCTTTCAGTCTTTCTTTGTGCATGACATGAGTGATGCTTCTGACACCAGGACGCAAAAAAGCAAAATGAAAAATGGAAGGCAGAGCACAGAATTAGGAACAAGCTGATTCCCCTGAACAGCAAGATGCTGAACACTTGCCAAAAACCCCCACAGAATTATTTTTCTTAGTCTTTGCATACAATACTTCTCTCCTCTTCTTCCCTGCAAAAAACATCTGGCAGCTGTGTTTAAGTTTAACCAGATCTCTCATCTCTGTGGTTTCACTGACTGCAATGAAAAATGGATTACAGACACAAGGATAAGAACAAAGAGTTCAGGATCAGATTACTTTAATCCTTATCTCACCTACCAAGTCAGCTTACTCCTTGCCCCAGTTGGTGGTATGAGTTACATGGGCCTTGAAAGCCTGTCCCCATTTTTAGTTTTTCTCCAGCCCTCAAGTCCAGTTTTCATCCTCTCCTGCTGTAGGATTGGGACGTTTCTTATTAGACTGTGGCTGATCTTTTCATAGATCCAATCTCAGGGAAGAGGGAGGATTGTTGTTAGTTTGGTTGTGGTGGGGTTTTTTCCCATACAAAAAACCTTAAATTTGACAAAAGAGTTCAAACCCCAGTCAGTCAGACATGTTGATAAGAAAGGTAGTGGAATAGTTGTGAGTGAAGGTCACATTCCTAAAGAAGACCAGCCTCCCTCTGGCTCCCCAAAGCATAGGGACATTGATGATTTAAAGAAAACATTACCAGAATATTGTTCTGACATGGATCAAACAACAACATTTTTATAAACCAATTTCTTAGTCAAAGTTGAATTATTTTTGAAAAAATAAAATAATCTCAAAATGCTTTATAATTCTCTTCTCTGATATGGAGAGTAAATGAAAATTCAGTCTGAAGAAAAAGCATTTTTAATCAAACAGATGAGTAAAAGGTCATTCATTATTCACAAAAATTATTATTTTTCAGTAGTTTTGTGTTGTATACACAAAGTTATATTTTGTTTCATCTTCCCTCTGCAGGAGCATTCATGGAATGTGTTTTTGTCATTTTAGCTAATAAACATTTTTCTTGTGCAGTGTCTTCCCAGGTCTTGCTCTCTCTCTCTCTCTCTCTCTATGTGCATTGTATTAAGGCAGAGCTAAGAAAATATATATAATCGTTCATTGCCTAGCTCTGAGTCCAGGTAGAAGTTCCCATCTTCCAAGGGCTCTGTTTGGTTTTATTGGTATTATTATGGCAAATTAAACCCCTGAGAAAATGCTATACAGTTTCTTAAAATTGTATATTTAACATGTATCTCTCTCAAGTTGTCATTCCCAGCCAAAAAAAACAACAGGGTCTACAATGAAATGGAAAATCAGGAATGAGAGACTCCATTAGTTCTTTAAGGAAGGCCTCTGAGTGTCCTTCCCCCTCCTACTTCAACAAAGTAGGAGGGGGAAGGATATGGGGCTTTTTGTTTGTTGGTTGGTTGGTTTTTTTGGTTTTTATTTAACAGCTTAGCTGGTGAAATTCCTATTAGAAGTAAAACAAAATGAGCCCTCCAAAGATATATAGCCTTCTGCTCCAGCTGCTTGAATACAGAACATCAAGATGGAACATACACACGCCAATTCCTTTTCCATGTCAGTGGCTGCTGCAGTTGCTAAACTAGTCTAATCCAAATGGTACTTCTACCTATAGGCAACACCTGAATGTAAAAAAAAAGGAAAAAAAAGATCTTCATACCTCAGGAGATGGCCAGTCTCAGACTGTGTTTCTGCTCATGTTTTCTAGGTTCTTGCTGACAGTGAGTGAAATAGCAATATATCTCACTCCTTTGCTCTGAACAACATGCCCTAGTTCCACATCACTTACTTTGCTGATACGCCTTGCATACCACAGGATTTCATATTCCAGCTAACAGGACAAGATAGCAATACAAATCATATTTCTTAAGGTCCAATGCTAAGCCCATATAGAGAAAGTTAAGCTTTGCTCCACTGTACCCATTAACACCGTTCTGAACAAGATCAGAGAATTATATGTATCCCCAGGTGTCTATGTCCTAATTTTGGAGGGATCATTAGGTAAAGATACAAGCTCTGTAACAGAGCAGCTGCTTCATCCCACCACTAGCACAAGGAGCTGTGCTTTCTCATATCTCTCAGATCTCAATAACCTCCACACCAACATCTGCTGACAACTTGTGAGGGCCATCAGCTTTCCAAAGGGTCTTATCACCTCTGATTGAAACAGCAAAAATGTACTCTGCAATAAATTTAACAACAGGTGGAAGAGGCCACAGATGGTGGGTAGAGTCCATAACTTGCAGCAGCAGCTGGATCAGAGGTAGTAAAACCAGAGCAACTTAGGATCTTGAAATGCTATGTTGGTGGGTGAACACACAAACACATGGACCTGGGAAGGCAATGAACTCTCCCCTTGTACCTTGGGAACTGTGAAAGGGGAACTCATATTGCTTAGCACCTGTGTTGTGTAAATACAGCCATATACCTGTATTCAAGAGCAGAGTGGCCACGAAGATAGTCTGAATTAACCCAACACCTAACTGTGGTTGTTCAAACTCAGCTACAACAAAATCTAAGAGAAATCTCTTCTGACAGCTAAGTCAGAAAACAGCAGGAACTGATGCTAGTCGCTCACTGTAAAGATCAAGCTGTGGATCTCACAAATATTTTATCACTATTTAGCATAGAAAACCTCTTGTTGAAATTCTCTGCACCTGCACACTGACAGGAAAAGTCCAAGCAGGATCTCCCCATAAAAAGCTTTTTTCTTGTTATTGAATCAAGGGTTTTGACACAGCTCACAAGCAGCTGGTATAAGCTAACACAGATCTCTTCACTTCAATGTAGCTATTTTGACTCAAACAAAAAAACTCTCAGCAGTGTAAATTGGTTAAGGACCAATGAACATGTTGAAAAATGAGATCTGGATGAGGTAGAGTTATCAAAAAGCTTGAATCCAAGACTTAGGACTATGTGTACTTTTTGTTAGGTTTCCAATAACAATTCATGTTGCAATAGGTAAATTGTAGAATTAAAATGACCTTAAACACAGCAAACAAACAGCATCTTTGAAAGCAGAGGGTTTTGATCCTTTCTAAATTATGTTGGCACAGTCTTAATTTTGCAGAACTGATGGCTTTTGTTTTATCTCCTCAGCACAGTTAATCTGACAATGTTCTGCTGTAATTATAAGCCAAGGCAAACTTGCATACATTCTAGGGAGAGTATTTTTCTAACAGGAAAAAAAAGGAAGAAATATGCTATTGTGCATTAATAACTCCATTAAACACATTTTTCAGGATTTTGTGATGGGAGACTGAAATGATGGGGAAGAATTATCTTTTTCAAACATCTGGGAGCAGAACCCAGCTGGCTCTCTATTGGAGCTTGGCACTCAGCGTGCTATGAGACATACTTCAGTACATAAGAGAGGCTCTTATAAAGCTGAATCATTTGAGCAATTAACACTCGAAGCAATTTTCACACAAGCCCTCGATATATGAAATTTGAGTTTTCCATAAGTGACTGGCAGGCTGCGTGCAGACAGCTCCAGCTTTGCTGTAACACTTCAAGGTTTATGAAGGGGAAAATGCTTTCAAAGATGGAAGGTGCTTTAAACAAGTTTTCCTGCTCATTTGAAAAAGAAGACTTACTGACAATGTTTTACTATTATAGACCCATCTAAAGTTAGTTACCTCACGGGAATATTCAGATCAGGGGGAAAATTTTGGAAGTTCTACATCACAAGATTATAATCTTTCAGAGGACAAAAAAATAATTTTTGATTTTTCACCTCTTGCATAAGATCTTGCATTGAGTGTAAGCTGAAGAGTTTCTCTTAAGAAGGCAATTGTTCACCTTTTCTGTGGAAAAGCAACAGCTTAAGGTAATGGCAGCAAATTGAAACAGATGAGACAAACATATGGATTTTATAAGTGCAATTACTTTTGATCAAAATTCCCGTAAATTCATTGATTTAAAAAAATATATTTTAAATATCCAAATAAATTTAGGTTGCCTATTAATGTTAAAAGGCCACATACAGTATAGATCACTGACTCAGAATTCCCAGAGATCTGGGAATTGACTGCTAGATCTATCATCCTTCGAATGGCTAATCCTGTTCATACGATAGCCAGGAATTACCACAGTCAGGAAAGAAGGGTAAAACTTGGAGTTAGTCCCAGACAAGATGATTAGAAATGGAAAATAGAATTTGTTCTACCATCACCCATAACCCAAGCACTTTGCAAATTAAAGATATCACTCTTAAATTTAAAGCATAAAATAAGAGAAAAATCAACATTCTTCTCCCATTCCTTCAGTCTATGAACTGCGAGTGAAGGTTCATTGTTCATGAAATTAGTTTTGTTTATTTTTGAATATTTAGGGGTTTTTTTCTTTTTTTTCTTTTTTTTTATTAAGTGCAGGACCAAGTAAAATAGAAACCAGAAGAATACTCTAAATTTTACTGTTCTTTTGGTTCTGCAGAGAAGTGATTTCAGGTACTCTTTGAATAGGAATATAGTGATTTAGTAGCAGTACAAGGAAGGTTATTTAGAAGACAAAGATACATAGAGCAGTCGCTGCCCACCATTCTGCTCTTATACTATCAGCCGGTTTTGATAAAGCTACTCAATTTCCACAGAGATAACTGAAAACAGAATCTGCCTGAAGACCCCTGACATGACTAGAGTTTTTAAGTCAGAGTTGAACCGTATCTTCAGAAGCAGCCTTCCTATCAGTAACTGCTTCATAGTAAAAAATAGAGATACGCAGCTGGATCCTTTAGACCTTACAGAAAATTGAAGAGAGGTGTGTTTGAAAGGTAAATCTATGCATTTGAGATATCTCAGAAAGCCTATATTTACTGCCTAGTAAGGTCAATATCAAAGACTTTATTTATGCATTGCTACTAAGACTGACAATAACACTTTGCCATTAAGTGCCTGAAAATCATTTCACCAAAACTCATATTCTACCAAAGCTATTTTAGGCTTCAATGACCAGAAGCTTTTTATCAATGAATCAGAACTCCCAGCATACCTTGCTTCCTGACACTGACTCAATTGCTGCACACCTGGATTTCATTCTCAAAAATAGTGCTATTATCCAAGAATCATGAATCCTACCAGTCACCTAGGGTTTGCAATCTAACACAGCAACTAGGTGTAGTTAACTTTCTGAGCTGGCTTCCACTAGGGAGCAAATCCTCTCTTATTTAGTAAATAGTCACAACTGGGAAAAAGATTTTATAAAGAAGTTTTTCAGTCAGTCCTCTGATTTGACTAGAGGGGTGCAAAACATCATTTTCCCTGCAGGTTTCAGGATGTATTTTTAGCCAAAGATGAAGTCGGGAAGAAAGTTTGTAGGAGGAAAAGCTCCAGTGTGAAAATACAGTGATGTTTAGTGAAGAGCATATAAAGATAGCTCTTCTTGGAGAACAGGATACTTTGAATTAAAAGAGCAAATCCATATTTCTGTATAATTCTGTATGGCTTTTCTATCCTGGCAGAGCAGGATACTTACAGGGGGTGCAGTTTCTTTCACCCTTCTTTTCTCTCTCTGCTCACCTCAGCCAGTGTGGAGTAGACTTCTCAGTCACACCTCACCATTGCACCATTGTCCTTCAGGCATGAGCTACACTTTCATGTGGCACAGCTCACACACTCTGGTCTGTTGGGCAGTGCCTCTCTACCCTGTTCTCCTGTTGTTATCCTGCTGTCATCGTCTGGACTTCATCCAGCCCTTGTTTCTTTCCTGCTAGAGCCATTGCTTCTCACCAGTGAACGCTGTCTGTTTCCCTGTGTGGTGAGCTTTTTCAACTTATTTTTTCTCTAGTTGATTCAGGCCAAAAAAATCTCTCTCACCTTCCTTGTAGTGATATCCCTGCAGAAGCAAGTAGAGGCTGACTGGTAATGCAGGGAATGTGTGTAGCTCTGTAGGAAGTAAGAGTAACATAAAAGAGCTTTACTGCGACAGAAAGAAGGTCCATGTAACCTGGTACCTCATCTCCAGATCTTTACTGATTGCAAATACATAAGGGAAGAATACAACAGAGGAAGCTCACAGTGTAATTTCTCTAAAATATACTCTGAATATATATGACTTAGAGATTTCTCATATCAGAGGAAGGTTGTGTTCTCAGACTGTCGGCTTTTCCCTCCATTAACTTATAGGGTAATATTTTAAATTAACATAATTCTTTTTTGTGTCTCAGACATGCTGAAGCAAGAAGTTACACAGCTTTATTTATTTAGTGAAACAATACTTTCTTTTTTTTGTTCTGAACCTGTCCCGGACAGTTTCTCGGCAGATTCCTAGTAGTTTTTGCATCAGAACAGATAACCAAGAGTTATTTCCATTAACTTCCTTGTTAGTCCTTTTGTCACTTGGAAGTTCTGTCCACCTTCTTCATGGCTACTTAAAATAGCTACAGTAATCTGACCTATCCTGGGTGAGGGAAACTCTCAAAAAAAAGAGTAAATTAGCTAGAAAGTTACATTCTTTATATGGTTTTCATATTGCTCTCAATGTCTGTTAAATGACTCTTTTAAAGCTTGACATGTATTCTCTCCATAATGCAGTCAGCAAGACACTAGCTTTGTGGCAGCAGCTTTATTCAAGAAGATAACACTCTGCAATTCATGCCTTCTATGCAACAGACAGCATTTTAATCTTCATGTTACTATGGACCACTAGAGGGTTTTTAGGGCTATCGTCATGTGTAGCTTTGATATATTAAAAAAAACCCCAATGGGTATTTGGCTTCCACTTTGTGGTAAAGCTGTTCTCTGTCCCAGATAACAAGTCATTGTGTTAGAACTCAGACTGAACTAGGATAATTTGCAAGACAAAGTACTGATGGATACATAACAGACTTGAGCCCAAAGTTTGTATTATTTTGGATAGACTTTGTTGCAGAAGCCAGATAAATTGGTAGCAGGAATCTCTGCTAACACAAAACAACTATGGGCTGCAGATGGGATAAATTCTTGTCATGGAGGTGGCATATTTCACACTAGCTGGCAGCATGGGAACATTATCAGAATGTTTCACCTGTCAAAGTTTCACACGTCACTCTCCAGTTTCTTTTCCCAATCATAAAGCCATTCTTTAACAAGGTTAAATTGGACTTTTCTTGTCTTTTACTGAAACACGTATCAGCCCTGAATTAGAACCAGAGTGTTACAAGCCTGAGCTGTAGAGATCCTAGTCCACCTTCCTATGGAATATCACATCAGCTGGAGGTAAATATAGAATTGGTCCTCATCAGTGAGTGATGAATAGAGGTCAATAAGGGCAGTTACAGATTTTACTTGAAAGTTTTTCCTTCTAACAAAGTGTATTTTCATTAAGTGAAATGCAATATTACTGATGTAAAGATAAGAAGTGAGAAATCAAATACTAGTAACCACTGTAACACATTTATAGTTCATAAAAAAGAAACTACACAACATACTTTGCAAGGGTAATATAATGGGTGAATAAACTCTTTCCTTGGATGCATCAGCAGGCAAGCACTACAATTTTTTTTCCCTTTCTGGCACTACTCACCTGATGCTGACATATTTCCTGCATACTGGAATGTCATGTCCAGTTCTGGTGTTGATATTTGAAAGAGGATGTTGAAAAACTACAGGGTGTGTAGGCAGGAGCCACAAACATAGCTCAAGGGGTGGAGAAAAATATTTATGGGGAGTGAATTTGATCTTATCTCAAAGAAGACTTGAGACAACCATGATTAATGCATTAGTAACCTTCCTCAGGAGAAAATAGCATATACAAAATCATCCTTTAATCTTGCAGAGAAAAGCATAAGAAAAATTTATGGAAACTGAAATTGAGCAAATTCATACAAAACATTTTTAATGAGTGTGATTAACCACTGAAATACACTGAATCAGAGCATAACAGGTTTTTGTTTTCTGTGGCTGTGGCTGTGCTAATAGTTTTAAAAAAAACCAGGCTCTCATCTGCAAAACTATAATCTTTCTTCCTAGATGTGGGCTAAATGGATCACAGTCACACTTCTATGGATACAGGTCAAGACTGGCTGTCTTACATATTTCTGAAGTAATATGTAAGCCAAAGCACAGCATGAGCTGTTGGACCCCATCCAGGGACAGAAATGTGAGATCCACTGGCCAGTCACTCAGACTTCTTCACCCAAAAGTCCTGTTTTGGTTAGCAGATCTACAAATCTACACAACCTTACTTGTTCACAAAATATCTTGAATACCCATATTCGTCCAATGCGTGCTTGCTTGCAAAACTCATTTACTTTCATAGAGGGCAAGTATAGCAAGAGGTAATAAAACCAGCATTACTGCTGTGCCTCATGCATGAGTGAAGCCAGCAGGTATTGCCCCCTGGAAACAAAAGTGCAGGAGGCCTATCAGCTGCTCAGGTGCTCTTTAACCTGCAGGTATTGTTATTTGTGTTGCTTAACACAAAAATGTGTTACAGTGTTATTGCTCACTCCAGCAGATATTGCTAATTATCCCATCATGTACTCACTTTGCAGTGATATAAATAGCCCAGTTAGTGTCATTTTGCATTATCCAGCAGAGAACCTCTGAAGCCTGGGTAGGGCATAGGAGTTACTTGAAAGGAAAAGCAGGTCACTTTACAGACAGATGCTGTAATTTCTCCCCATGTTTCAGATGATATGGTTTGCTTGAATCAATTCAGCAGAGAAGGAAAATGGGAATGATGAACAGGGTGATGAAAGAAATTAATTATTAAAAGGTCTTATTGCTAAGAATTCACCTAAAGCAGAGATGTAGAGACTGATGCAAATACTACTTGTCTCAGATTCTCCTAGATACTATACTTCACAGTTCCCCACTCCAAATTAGCTCCATAACTTGCATCCCTTTTTCCTGTCTGCAAATGATCATGTTTCCTTGTTGTCAACAGAACGGCTTCTTCTAGGACTCTGTCTTAAGGACTTATTATGCTTACTACAGAATTTCTGTCTACCCCACAGCAGTTCTGCTGTATCTGATGTGGACTGCTTACTCAGGTAAGAGGTCCCAGGCAATGGCAGACTATATATGGGAGATTATGCCTAATGAACAGGGCCCACACCTTTCCGGTTGAGATTTCCAGGCTATAAATATATGAAATCAAGAATGTACTGTAAAACATAGGATGCTTTGGATCATTTGTGCTCATGCACATGTATGGAACAGCTAGAAATTCTGGAAAAATATCCTACATCCTCAAATTCTGCCTAGTTAAGATTTCTAGACAGTAAATATATCTAAACAGGAAAACATATTTAAAAGAGAATCATTATTAATCTAAACATCTGTAAGAAAATATTCAAAAAACCAGCAAGTGCAGACCTAGCTGTTGGAGAGGGAATTGACAGGAAGGTTATTAAAACCAAGCTGAGCAAAGCAAAATTTAGACAGTCTTAATGAAAATTCGCTGATAGTAAGATATTGTGCTACATAGTTGAATTCCTGAAAGGAGGCAGCGTGGGCCTCATTTCACAGCTGACGAATGAAGAGAATAATCCCAGAAAGATATGTGGAAAAGGAGGTGACACAGGGGTCTGAAATCTGTTTCATCTTTTTCCAAGTTACATAATCATTGTTGGCATCGTAGTCCTTTCATCTGCAGTACATGTTGCTTGTGCTGACTGTCTGGTATGCGAGCAAGATTCATTTACTAGGAGCCACATAATGCAGATTATTACCATAGCCAGCTTGGCTCCAGGAACACCGTTTGGCTCCCTTGTGACAGAAGGCTGGAAGTCCTTCCAGCAGCAGGCTGTCATACATCAACATAGGTAGCACAAGTTACTAAAATGAGGTCTCTGATCTTCTGAGAATATTTCATTCTGCGATGGGCTTCTGCTTGTTCTCAAGTAGCTAATTTTTCTTTAAAACTCCTAAAGAATAAATATTTTCCCAGTGTTTCTTTTCCAGGTGAATAGCCATATGGATTGCTACAGGAACAGTAGTTGATGGACGACAGAGGAGAAGACAGTCCAGCTCAGAGTGCAGCAAAGAGTGGTTCCTCTCCTCCATGGTGTCATTCACACTCTGGAAATCTGAGACTTTCTATCCAATAACAACCACGGAAATTAATCAGAATGTAATAGATGGGTCTTGACCAGGAGGTGGGGAGTCACTAATTAAGTGAATTAATGGGAATCTGGATGAGCAACTCTTCAAATACACTCATGGAAAGTACAGCACTGCCATAGAATGAAGCACTTTTATACAGGAATAAAACTTCTATAGTGTTTGACATGAAGATCTTCCACAAATTTGCACTGGAGTTACATACATTTTGTGTCATAAATTCTTTAAGCTGAGGAAGTGATTTGCAAGCTCCAAAACAACCTTAGGATATTATTTTCTGAGCAAATACCTGTAAAAAGAATGTTGTAAATCTCATCCATTCCTTGAGATGACACTCAGTGACCTGTATGTCTCAAGGTAGAACCAGTTTTAAAAAACTTGCATACAGTTGTCCAGGGAATTTTTCATGCACATCTCAGGCTCTATTTGCTATGCAAATTGAATAGCAGCATGCCCAAAATAACTTACATGTGCGTCTGCCTATTTGCAAATTGAACTATGTAAGTTAATAGGCAGCAGAAAACTGAGTCCCCACAACAAAGTACAGAGATCTACAACTTATAAATCAGCAGGACCTCTCTGCTGCTGTCTCATAACTCAGTTGCCCAATGAAATTACCTCCCATCTTACAAACCTCTAGCAAATTTGCTTTTCTTCTGCCAGTCTTTCTAATATCACCATTTGCAAGTATGCCACCCCCCTACAGGCTGGCTCCAGAGCCCATTGAAGTCAACAGAAAACCTCTCATTTATTTCAGCAGCCTTTGGAGTAGGCAGAAAATAAATAGGAATATTCTATGCATTGTTCTATAGAGGTTTTTCTTCATGCCAAATTACTCAAGGTACAATTGTGAAGAATTCGGAAGTGTTTTGGTGGAAATGAATGTGTCCTGAAAAATCTAGAGAGCTGGAACTGAAACTCAGGAACTAAGAATGTAGCATGGCTTCGTGGCTTTTTTTTTCCCAAAGATTAATTCACAGCACTTTTCAGGGGACTCAGACTAAACAGTTGTGACAGACCAGACAGAATAACCCTTTTATGCATATTACCTCAACTTCTAGCAGCACTGATGTGATACTCTTCTCCTTAAGATTTTTGGTGTTTTAAAGACAGATGGAAATTCTATTACCAAACACTTTTAGCTTTCAAAAGAAATGCTGCTGACTTTGGAAGCAAAACTTTCAGCAGGAATAAGTCAATCTAGATGAAACTCCTATATGAAAAGCATTTTCAGACTAAAAAAAAAAAAAAAAAAAGAAGTTGAAATAGCCTATTTTGATGCGCTTGTCACAAAGTTTTATTTTCTATTCCACTGCAGTTCTATTTGCAGATGGGTTTCTAGCAAAGTAAATAAAACTGAACTTACTAATAATGCTTTTAAATTACCATAGTGATTTTTTTCTCCCACAAATTCAGTATCATAATTGTTTCTATTAATGTATTTCCAGATTTTACACCTCTCATTTGATCTGTGTCCTGAAAACACGATAAGATTATCCTTCCTTCCCACCTTCTGCCCAGCTTCCTGGAGTGAGGAGACTGGGGTTTTCACCCTTTGTGTTAGCAGCTCATCACTGACACCTACTTTTATTCTGTTTACGTCCATGCAGGCTGCTATATTTTAAAATCCTTTAGCCAAGCAGCTCTCATATATCCTAGTTGCTTAAAGGAATACTACAATGGATCCATACCCTTTTCTTGGAAGAAGTGCTCACTGCAGCACTGGGAAGTCTCACCTAAACATTCACCATGCCTCAGATGCAAAGCATTCTAAGTATTTTGCAACCCTAAATTTAGCATGTCCTGGACTATGAACCCAGCCCAATGGCAGTACATGCCAAAAGCTCCAGCGCTTTTCCTGCAAGGTAACACTACAGTAGAGAAAAGTGAAGAAGAAGGTATTTCTATACCTCCTCTGCATAGCTGTGCAGGGGTTTTTGTTCAGCATGAGTGGAAACCGAAAGACACAGACTCAGGGGTGACTTTTGCAGCCATTTCTCCCCACCCAGCACAAATAAGTTTCTATTTATCTTGATGTGGCTTTCTGAATACTAGGCCATTAAGATTTAAATGACTGAAGAGTGATAGGAATAGCACAGGCCATGTATATCAACAGAATCAGATTTTAGACTTTCAGACGTCACAGACGGCTGCATTTGTTGCATAGTTGCAAAGGAATTTAAAACAATTCTCTGATACCTGAGCATAAGGTTTATTTGAGGATAGCAGCATTGCTACGATTTATTGCATACAGCACTTGTGATGCTGGGTAAAATACAGATGAACTGCTCTGAAGCAGATACCTACAGGCAGATGGATTTTGGGAAGGACCAGGAGGTCTCATCTCTCTCTGAAAATTCTTACTCCTTCTTTTCAATGGGATTTGGAAAGAAGAATAAAAGGAGTGAGCCTTCAGCCAGTCCCAGTCTAAATCAGCATCTTTGCTATTGCTGCTGGGAGTTCATATTGTGACAGGTCATTGTAAGATCCGTAAATGCAAAGATGAAAGTAATCGAACCTCTTGAGGGAAAGGTAGAGAGGTTAAAGCTGGAGGTAGCAGCAGGATGCCACAGGGTGGGAAGAGAAATCTGGAAAGAAATCTTGAGATTTGCTTTTCCCTGCCTGGCAGGGTTTGAGCTGTTCTTGTCTCCCCTAAGAAGGTTTGCTGTTTCTGTAATGGGGTTGTTATCGTTTGAAGGCTAATTATCCTCCACAGAAAAAAAACCAGAAATGTCAGGAGAGGCTGAAGTTTTAACAAAGTGAAACCTGACAGAGACATATGACCTCTTCTCATCCTGTCCAAAACCACAAATCTGAAGGGAATCTTCTGTTCTGTTAGAGAAGAGAGATGCCATTAACCCATACAACCCTACCTTATCATGTGAATTGCTATTTTCTTACTCTTGGTGTTCTCTAAGTATGTAGTACTCTAAGCTGTTTGTAGGTGAGCCCATAACGAGCATACACTGAATTAGTCATCACTCTCTGGCTTTTGGACATTGAGTTTTACTAAAATTTGAAGCAGTGTGGGCTTATGAAATGGGAGAATAATTTTGAATCTTTAATCTGGAATGATTCATAACTAATACTGGAAAAATGTTCAATTAAAAAAAAAATCTTTCAAAAGTAAAAAGGAAATGGTTCTTCATAAATATAAAGTTGGCTTTTTGACTTAAAAAACCTGAATATCCAATACCAATTTTGTCCTTTTCTATAAAAAATGTTTTCCATAAAAATTGTGGTGCTTGTGAAGGATAACAATTCTTGTGTGCCATGCCTCATCTTCTCATGTAGTGCAGGATGTCATAGCATGGTTTCATCTCCAGCACTGCAGAACAGTAGCACCCCATGTCACTCACATATTTCTGCTGGCACAGGGGTAGCTACCATTGAATTTTGCAGGCTATTTTTAGCTTTTCTCGTTTGTTATGCATTAGAATTTGATTAATCTGTCTGAAAGTGAAAATTGTAGTGCTTTGACACTATTTAGGTCTCAATAACTACAGTATTTGGGCACAAGTCAATATTGGGAACCTGGAAAATCGTACTGCTGTTTCTTTGGAGTATTCCCTCAGCTGCCATGACCCGAGCCTGTAAGTCTGACAGGCACACCCTGTCAAATACAGTGAGACTGTGCCCTTAGCTCTTTGACCTGTAATATTCATTAGTATCCTGCACCTAAGTTCCTCAGTTCCTAAGAACTTGTTACTTTGATTTTCATCTTTGATTTTCATCTTTGATTTTGGTTTTGTTTAAGTGCTTTTGAGTTCATGGGATGTTTTGATTGTCTCGTCAATACTTTTACACACAAACTCTCTTCTATAAAGGTACCATCTGTCTCTGAAATATACACCAAACGTGCTGGGGTTCTCCTCTGCAGAGATCTCCTCTTCTTTATGAAAAACTGAATAAAACTCATACAAGTGTTTCGAAGACAAATAATTAAAAAAAATAAAAGGAAAATAATACCTGACATCTTTTACAGAATTGAAGGAGTCTCATTTGACTATCTTTACCAGCATTATGTCATCCAAGCAATGTTCTCTCTACAACAGTAAAAATGTGGTTGAAGTTGACCTAGCCTATACAATTCATCCTCAGATTGCACCACAAATATTAGGAAGCTTGTCCCACATGTGAGGTTTACACTCTCTAGACAAAAAAGGTGTGGTGTGGAGGATGTTTTGGCTTGTACAACAAGATGACATCCAACACTGAATAAAACTCACGGGGACCACTTATTTAGTAATGATGAACAGTTTGGTGGTTATAATTGCTGTCCTCTTATTGTCATTGAACCAACCCTAACCTCTGATGCTGCACTGGGGACCAGTGCCATTGCTTTACTGTCCCTTATCTAGTCTGTCCACTGACAGAACATGAGGAGACAGATGGCTATGTCAAAACACCAGCAGGACTTTGTCTTAACCTGGGTAGGCAGTGTCACGTGAGCAACGTGGGCAAAGGCCATTTATGCTGATCCAGCCCTCTGCTTTGATCCACAGCATGGGACATTGCTATGTGGGATTCCTCCTCTTTCCATGAGTGACTTATATTATAATAATGCTCAGAAGCCCATCCAGGAGCCTGCTGCCATACTGATGGACACCACAACAACCCCTCATTATGGGCTGAACAGGCTGCCATTTTCTGTCAGCTCCATTACGAAAAGAAATGGCTCCTCTGTGGAGTTCTTTATTCCTCTCAACTGGAAAGTCTGTATAGTTAATGCTAACTCTGGTCACACGCAATAAAGACAATCCCTGTCCTCAGAACTTCCAAAGGTTTGTATTAGAGAACATTAAGTTGCAGTGCTATAACTCCTTTCTTCTGCTTATGGATGAAAAGAAAGTTTCAGCTCTTGCTGAAGAGAGACGTAGGTGCAGAGTGCTGCCTTCAACAGCTACACTGGAAGGATTTTCTGATACACTTCTTGGGACCTGTTGCAAAGAGCTACATCAAGTATCTCATTCCCAATAAAAGCAGCAATATTCTGTATCAGACCAGCAGATCTCAGGCATTGTGCTGTGTGTGTGCTTGGTCAAAGCCTCTGATGACTGTGCATTAGTTAAGAATACAGCTGCTGTTGTCATGACACAGCAGTTCCTCAGAGTTGTCTGAGTTCTCTGCAAAATGAGACCAAAAGCTTCAGCTTTGGAAAATACACCATCATTATTGTTTATAACACAAAGCAAGTAGATAGAGCAAGAGGCTCTGCAGAAGAGTTAATTCTTCATCATAGCCTTTGGCAGAATAAAATCTAGGTAAAGAATTGCCCATAGGGAGCAGATGTAGCATTTCTCAGAAGAAATCCCTGAGAGAGACCATTAAACCAATGTATTTGTAGACTCCACCTGCCCCAGGCATGGCTCATAACATTAAACCTTGCGTGACTTGGAGCAAGAAGAAAACCTGATGTCCTCTGAGCTGGGAAAAGATTCTGAGGCACAAGTAGGGAAGGAAGCTGGGAGTCTTCATTTTTCACACTCGTCTCTTCTGGCAGTAAGTAAACCACCCATGTACCATAATGGTAACATAGAAGTCCTTTCACTTTAAAAGGTGTTATAGCTTTGATGTAAGTTGTTTATTTTTATGGCCTGTCACCTTTGAGGCAATAGAATAATGATTGTTACCCTTAACTGAAAACTTCATCTGTTTCTAGGATCAAGCACTGTCCTCATGATATCATGGGACACAGCTGAAGATTCAGAACTTACTGGTATTTCCACCAAATTCCATGGGTACTAGATAAGGCCTTTATTCAGCTACTTCGTTAAATGTTTCTTTTTTACAGGGTTATTACTATATAGGTCTGATGTACACAGGACACTGCAAAGCATTTTTACTGCCACCTCTCTGTTTGAACCAATGGGCAGTTTGGCATATTATGGTCCATTATTTTTGACTGAGGCTCTAAACTTCACTGTAAAAATGTTGTTCTTGTTAGTTTGCTATCCTGAATGTTGCCATAAACACAGTTTCTTGCCAGCAGGGAGACATATAAGGTAATTTCTGATGATCTGATGAACACCTGGGTACTCCCAGGCAGTAGTAGGATGCCTGAGCTGGAATCACAGCGATTTAAACACTGGACTGAACTGAGAATGGGACTGCACAGTCCTTTCAGAAATATATCTCCTCCTTGGCTATTTATTAGCTACATGCCAGCAACTTATACATGAAAGGATAAACCAGAGCCCAACTCACATATTTTACCTGAGGACTAAGTTTTGAGTAAAACCTGTTAAAGCTTTTAATGTGCATTATAGGACAGTGAGCAGGAGATCCCCTTCAGTCTGGTGAGCATGGAATTTATTGTCCTTTTTGGGGAAAGTTGTGGATTTGTGCCAGCAGCAGCACTGGAGGGAGAGATTATGACCTTCACCTACTGGCAGATTTCCACCAGCTTTAGACTAGCTTGGCTACATTTCATCTTACAACTTTATTGATCTAAAACAAATAAGGAAAACTTAAGACAAGGAAATGATGTAAGCATCCCCGCTATACAAAGTTTTGACTCAGATTTTGCCCTAGCCAGGGCAAAAAAGATTTTAAAAGCCGGGATGGGTTTGAAATGGAAATTGAATAATTAATGGAAAAATAATAAGAATGTAAATAGGGGTGCTAAATACGAAGATAGGAGCCCTGAAGGTTGGGATCATCTCTCTGTGTAGTAGCACCCTACCTTGGAGTCTCCTATTGGCACCATTGTTGACATCATCCCACCCCTGGCTCCTCTCATCCAGTCATTTATGACAGCCAGACGCAGGGGTTTTTGTGACAAACTAGTAAAAAAATGAAAGGTTCCAGAGAAAGGAGCATATCAAAATTACAGCCAAGCAGTGAAGCTCTGTATATCTTTTTCTACCTTTTAAATCAAAGAGGATTTCACAATTGCCCACTCTACACGCATTTGCAGAGCTCACTTTTGCAGTGGTACAGTTAATAAACAATTGTGCTTTTTTATCTCCCAAATTGAGGATGGCAGGTGTTTATACACTATAAAATATTTCAATAGGCCTTTTTTAAATAAATAACGTGTCAAAAGCCCCATGTCTTGCTCTGATTCTCAAAATAGATTATTCAAATGGTATATCTGTGTGCAGATGGATAGTGGACAGTGTACCCTGTGTATTTTCTTGTGAGAGAGTTGGGCCAGACAGTGGGATGATCAAGCAACTTGGAGGAGCCCTTGTCACTGATGAGACTTTTCCATCCAGCTCCTTGCTAAGAGCAGGGAGCGACGTGGGAAGCCCCCGTTTCTGCTGTGCTGTGGTAAGTGGGCAACTCCACTTCTCTGAAACGTAGGCAAAGCTGAATATTATCACTCAAGAGATGACTAGGGCCAGACCATTCCTGCTGCAGAAAGGAAAAAGGGATGAGGGGACAAAGAGTGAGGATGGGAGGTGCAAGGTGTGGCATTGAGGTAGTGAATAGGCCACCCAGATTTTCCTTCTTCTTCCTCATAGATAACAGCAGCAGCCTGGCACTCCAAAGCTTTGGCATAGGCTTCCTCTAAGGGCTGGTGCTACAGCTCCTGCAGATACAGCAGCCTTCAATAAACAGCTTTAATGCAACAACACTCCTGAAAAAACTGGCACAAGCCATTAAAGCTTCAGGAATAGTGAGTCCTGAGGTGGGGTAAAGAGAACAGATTAGATGATTGCAAATACAGAATGTTCCACCAGTCCTGCTGAGATTGGAGCAAGAGAGAATTTTGACATGTCTTGAATTCAGTAAGCGTTCCTGAACTTTCACTGTGCCTTTAAAGGGAGGTATTTTGAAGAAGTTATATACCCTTTTTTTTTCCTCCTGCATCAACAGACAGCTATGTTGTTTTTTTCTTAGAGAGTTACCTCTCCAGTTACCACTGTGATCAGGTGAAAAGAGCAGATATATTTAGCAAAATGATTTAAAACACACCAGAGAATAAAAATAAATCAATTAACATTTAAGTACCTGAAAATCAAAAATCAAACTCATACTCATTCTTAATGATCACTTCCATTATCTGTTTTAATTCAAAAAGAGCTTCTTGGGTTGAGAAGGCTATTATCATCAACAAATGCCATTCTTTGAAAAAAAAAAAAAAAGAAAAATGGAAGAAAATATCTGTTAAGTGCTGAATGATAGCAAGTTTAATTGGCCAAGATTAAACATGCTTTTACAGAAATATAACTACCCAGAAGGAAGAGAGAGAAAAAAAACAAGAAGTTTCTGCCTGTGAGTTCTGTTTTATGTATTGAAATGCAGTAAGACTTATCATTCACCCGGGGTGTCTCAATATTTTGATCCAAGAGCCTGTTAGCCCTTTTCCTGGGTTTCTTCCTATTAGTCCCAAGGCACAGACTTTGGACTCAACTGCTTTGAGTTAACTTTGACCCAAACTATGGACAAATTAGTCACTAAGTCAAAAGCTGTAAAATGTCAGAATGCATTGGTATTTGGCACAAAGTTCCCCAATACAGATAACTGGATGAAAATACGGAGTGCTTATTTCGTCCTAGTGTCACTACACTGGCCAGTTGCCTTCTTCCAGTACACAGCAAAGGTGATGTACAACCCTACTGCGTTGGGTCAAGCCAAATCACTTATCTCATATTCACAATGAAGTATATACGTGGCTGGTTACTGCTGTTCAGCCGACAGGTGGTAACATGTTAATTCCTCGTTGCTCAGACACCTCTCATTGTTCTTAAACAGAAGCTTAAATTTTCACTGTAGCTCATGATTTGGATGACAGAAGTAAAACCTTGGGCACATGTCAGCTTCTTTCCAGCTGGCCTCTCTGGGGCAGATATATCTGGAATAGGAGTGCCCAAGAAATTCAAAATCTTCCTCATTATTCTGATGAGAGCAAAATAAATCAAAAAAAAAAAAACAACCTCTGAGAAAAATCCCTTCGACAAATGAGGTTTCACAGTCCCCTATTAAAGGTTCTTTCCCATAGAGTTCTCGTCAACTTCATTTGCAATGCATCTGGCAGACCTGAGCTGGGTTTCAATGTGTCATATTATTCATCTGAAAAACGTGCGAGACTGTGAATCCTGGTCCAAGTGAAGCCAAATGAGAATAATACAAGGACTTCTTTTAAACCTTCTTTTGAAAATTTGAAACCATACCTTCATGTTCTCTTTCAAATCTTGCCATGAATGATTTGTTCAAGGGAGTTTAGGGAGGAGAAGTAAATTAATTCAAATCTCCATGGCTCCTGCTCAGTGCCCTCATTTTTTTACCATCCTTCTTGGCAGGGGATGAAGCACACAGCAGAATTAATAGAGATTCACAGGAGGGCAGTGCAATGTGTCAGTCATCAGTATCCACTTCTTTGACTTCAGAATTTTTCCAGCTGGATCTACTCATAAAAACCCTCAGCGCTCCAGCTGGAAATGGCTGGTGACTCCAACTGTGCCGCTGTGACTCTGGAAAAGTCCTGCAAACAAATTAAAACCGGAGGAGACTGATGGTCCCTTGATTCTACACACACTGATCCCAGCACCTGCCTCTAGCCTCCCCCCTTGCTGAGCTGCAGCATTAGCTGATGTGTTCTTGATTGCTGCTGTACTTAAGCGAATGAACTAATGCAAAGTTGTTAAATGCAGAGCAAACAATTAATTAAACACTTTTGTGCTGTTAAGAATAGGAAAAATAAACGAAAATGTAACTTTGGTCACCAGCCATTGCCACCTCTCCAGCACCCACTCTTCTAATCACCTGCCTTTTTATAACATAGACTTAGTAGCTCGATAAAGAACACTGTGTGACAAATAGGTTCAGTTAGTGTCTCAATCTCACCCCAAGTGTTTAAAAAAAGTTCTTTTGGCTTTAGGGCTCTGTTTTGGGGAAATATGAGTCCTGGCCTTAGTACATGCTAGGAGATACCTAAGGTCAAAACCTTTCTCCAAGCACAATCCTCCTAGTGACGGAATTCTTAAGTCTCAAAATTCATTCAGTGTAAGATTTTATAGTCTTTAAACTGTGAGGATCCTTGACGAGGTAATTTTTTTCTGGCATTAAAATTTGTGTACCAAGAACTGCATTCCACAGGTATATAAACCTACTAAAGAGAATCAAGGTACTTATGTGGAAGAAGCTGGACATATAGAAAAATCTATTCCCACATCCTTGAATAAATACTAATTTTAGACCCCTCTCTTCTGCAGATGGTAGCATTTTGGGACAGAAGCCATTCAGAAGTAGGAAACTTGGGAGCAAGGAGATGGAGGGACCAAATAATAGAAACTGACCAGGTTGTGAAACCACAGTTACTAATTAAATAAACATCCTTTTTCAGGGATTTGCTCTGCAAACCCCTCTTCTTCTATCCTCTATTTTCAGGAGACATAAAACAGTTTGAACAATGTTTCAGAGTTAAAACTTATATTGATGGTTTTAGTCAGAAAACAATTTTACTTTGCATATTTTAAGGGGAAAAAAAAGGTTCTGTGAGTGATCTCAAGCTTATAAAATTTGAAACAAACAAACAAAAAAGGACAAAAACAAACTGAAGTTAGTTTTCCTGAAGATGCTCTTTAGTATTTACATAATGGGTTTGTATTTCTAAAAAGAAAATTTTGCAGACCATTGAACTACAGCACAGTGACTAAGTGAGTTTGTTACTAAATCATTCAAAACAAGAGTTATTTAGCTTTTAGAAGAAGCAAACATATTGCTGCATAAGACTCTGAAAGAACTATTACAGTTTTTGTGCATCATTAAAGCAAAACTTCCAAATAATCCCTTAGTACATAGGTTGGAAAACCGTAGTCTGTAATGAAGCTATGAATATTTATTATAGCAAAACTACAGTAAGTGAGAAGTAGCTTCAGCTTAATAGTCTATAATGCAGCTGGCTGGATATTCTGAATATTACGAAGTCAAAAATTTACCAAAGCTAAATAACAGCAATTTACTCTGCAAGTAAAGTCTCCAGAAATATGGAAAGAAACAAACCTCCCCACTTTATTAGACCAAAGGTGACTGTGCTCCAGCCTTTGGTCTCCATAAGGGGTCAGCAGTAAGTAGAGAGGGCCAGCAGCATTCCATGGTATTCACAATCCTCTACTACCTCAAACAGGTCTTGGGAGGTGACAGCCCTTGCTTATGCCTCTTTCCTGTCTCTGCAGTCATATTTCTGCTGTGTCCCACAGAATTTTGTGATTCCAGCAAAACACTTGAACAGACTGATCCTGTTCCTATCCATGTACCCAAACCATGTCATTCCTATGTTCACACTGTATTGGAGAAATGGGCACATCCCAGATCTAGAGGTGGCATTAATGGCATTTTCTGCCCTTGTCTTACCACTCTCCTCATACTTTCTGACATATGTTTCTGTTTCTCTGATTTGACTGACATTTCCATCAGTCTGTACCATTAGCAAATTTGCAGATGACACCAAGTTGGGGGTGGGGGGGAACGTGTTCATCTGCTGGAAGGCAGGTGGGCTCTTCAGAAAGACCTGGGCAAGCTGGAGAGATGGTCTGATTCCAATGGGATGAGGTTCAACAGGACCAAGTGCCGGGTCCTGCACTTTGGCCACAACAACCCCATGCAGTGCTACAGGCTGGGCACAGAGTGGCTGGAGAGCAGCCAGGCAGAAAGGGACCTGGGAGTTTGGGTTGACAGGAAGCTGAACATGAGCCAGAGTGTGCCCAGGTAACCAAGAAGGCCAATGGCATCCGGGCCTGTATCAGGAACAGTGTGGCCAGTAGGACCAGGGAAGTGATTCTTCCCCTGGACTCAGCACTGGCGAGGCCACACCTGGAGTGCTGTGTCCAGTTCTGGGCCCCTCAGTTCAGGAAGGATATTGAGGTCCTGGAGCAGGTCCAGAGAAGAGCAACGAGGCTGGTGAAGGGACCTGAGCACAAGTCCAATGAGGAGAGGCTTAGGGAGCTGGAGTTGTTCAGCCTGGAGAAGAGGAGGCTCAGGGGAGACCTCCACTCTCTACAACTCCCTGAAAGGAGGTTGTAGCCGGTTGGTGGTTGCCTTCTCCCAGGCAACCAGCAGTAGGACAAGAGGGCACAATCTTAAGCTCTGCCAGGGAGGTTTAGGTTGGATATTAGGAAGAAATTTTTTACAGACAGAGTAATCAGATGTTGGAACGGGCTGCCCGGGGAGGTGGTGAATTCACTCTCCCTGGAGGTTTTTAAGATGAGACTGGATATGGCACTTAGTGCCATGGTTTAGTAACCACAGCAGTGCTGGATCAAGGGTTGGACTTGATGATCTCAGAGGTCTTTTCCAATCTGGTCAATTTGATGATTCTGTGATTCCATACTTTGATTTGATTGACATTTTTTACCCCTGCCAAGCACAGGGGTAGCGTTTTCAGGGAAATCTGCAATGACTAACTTAGAGCCTATTTTGCATAGATAGCTGGAGTTATTTTTCCTGTTATGCATTATTTTGCACCTAGCAACACTGAATTTCATTTACCGTTTTATTACTCAGCCTTTCCATTTCATCCATCCACAACTATTTATCTGCACCATCAACTTCATGATTGTCAAATCTAAATAAGTTTTGTGTTACTATAAACTCTGTCACTTCACTAGTCCCTGCGTTTTTCAGATTGTTCATTAATATCTTGATTAGCTCCAGTTCTGTGGTATCTTTCACTCCTTCTGCATTGTGTTGTGATCCCTCTTAACAGCAGTCTTTGAAAAGTGATGGCTTTTAGTAACCAGGTATTAATTTATAAGATTTTTTTTGTCTTATCTCATCTCATAGTGACTTTGCGCTTTACCCAAACACAACTTTTTTCACCTTTTATTTTCACTCCACTAATTTGATTTTACCTTCCCAGAACATCCTAAAAACCCAGGCATATTTAATCAGTCCAAGGCATCCTTTTCAGTACATGCCTTGACTACATCAGTGAGCTATGGTATACATAACTTTCACTTTCACTGAAAATTTCATTTTAGAGGGTTTTTTCACATTCATTCCCTGTATTGGAATGGGATTTCTCCCAGAATAAAAACCAAGACAAATAATTTATTTAAATTTTCTGTTTACTATCTGCACTGAGTGCTTAGGGAACATTCTACAGTTTAGAGGTCACTAATAAATCTACAAATGAGTAAAACTGAGAACCATATCCACCTTATATTCCTTCCAGAGGGAGTAACCCAGTCAATATATCTGCATATTTGTAACTTAACTGGGCCAAATCTTTGCTCAAGACAAAAGTTTGAAACCATAAAATGCTCCTGACCTTGAAGTCCTGGTGACTGAGTGTTCATTTAAACACATCAGTCTACTAGTTTCTCCATCACATTAGTTCGGGCTTTTTTCATCCCCTTTTACATTTTAGAGTTTGTGCTAAAAGACCTATTCTTTCAGAAAAATTCAGAAAGCTTAACTTGTGTCACTAATCAATTTGTTAAGGTTTTATTTTTACCTTTCATCTGCTTTGGTGTTTTATTGTTTGGGTTTTTTCTTTTTTCTTTCCTTTCTCCTAGTTTCATGAGGGTATTGTGAAATACAAAATGCAGCTTATGCTGGCAGCAAAAAGAACAAGTGCCTGTAGGTGACATGCAGCTCTGTGCCATGATGTTGTACAGGACTGTTCTCAGAGGATCTCAGAGTCAGAGGACCCCAAAGGCTGTTCAGATTTAATCAAGACAGTGGCCACTACTAGTTCCAATTATGTTGATGAAAAGCGTAATGAAGACTTTGAAGATCTATCCTGTGCATATGTCTATGCTGCTTCCTCCATAGCACAGAACCATCGGTGATGCAGAGCTCTTATCTCCCTCTTTCTGAGCTAGGACAGACCTTCCCAGGCATCTTCAGATGACATGAAGGTAAAATACAGTAGGCACTCACATATGACTGCTCAGTCCCTGGCAGATCTCTTTTTTTCCTGTTTTTGTGCATGAATCATAACCCTTCTGAGTGAGAACACAATACAGTTTCTAAATCCATCTAGGACAAACAGATATAAATCCTGTAATGTCATATTCTGATGAATGCTGGTTATAAAGGTGGCTCATTTCCACCAAATTATCACCTGCTTCTCTAGGATTCAAGTTATTAGTTCATCTTCTGAAGTAAACCCTTATACACAAGCTGTCCTTCACTGGAAAAAAATAGACTTTGGTAAGAGTTTTTCAATCTCACTTTCCCAAGTCTGAATTTCCTGAACAGGAGATTATGAAAGTCAACAGGACCTTTCAAAATTAATAAAGCAAAATCTTCCATCTTCTGTTGGAGGATGATTACATTTAGGGGTGAATTTTTCTGGTTTTTAAAAATATGCACATTTTTGTTCCCTTAAGACAACACAAATTGTCTTGATCTAAATAATATAACCTTCTTGCTAACATTAATTAGTCCTCCTTTACAGACAAAACATTTTCCCACAGAGCATTTCTCCTTCCCTCTGGCAAAGCAGTCAACCAAAATAGGAGAAAAGAAAAATTACATCCTTTGAACAAAGGTGTGTGAGTGTACAGAGAGACACACACTGAGGGGCACCCCCACAGGAATCTCTAGGAGAACCAGGAGCATATGGACATCGAGATCTGCTCCATTTCTTCTCCAGAGGAGACTGTCTGTTACCTATTGAGGATTCTGCAAGACTGACTGCAATGTATAACATTGAAGTTAAGATCGCTCTAGTAAGGAGCACAGATAAAATCAATGGCTTGTAGCTGCTCACATTTATCAGTTGAAGTGGTCAAATTCTTCATGATACGTGATCCATTTGAAAGAATTTTTTTGTGATTGATTTCCCTGTATTTTCCACTTTCAAGGTACTGAACAGATCACAGATGTTTGAAAAGCAATTGCTATTCAAACATGGGGTACTTTCTTTTTTTTTGCTGCCAATATATATATTATATACTCAGGACTGATGATTTGACCAAAGTACAGGAAGCCTTTATTAGTTTTCCACCATAATCCATTTAGCATTTATCATCGAAAAGTCTAGGAAAAAAAATGGTGGCTTTGCAGGTAACAAGTTACTGTTTCACATCATCTAAACTACACTGGATGACTGTGTAAGCTTTAGTACCTGTCATTCAAAGTGTGAGAAAAAGTGACTTCCTCCCAGTCCATTTCAAGCTCTTCATCAGAGGACAACAGTTCACAAGTTGCCTGGTGAGCTCAAACAGAGGGAACTCAGCTCATCCAGTTGGCAAAAGAAATATTCATGGAGCCACAGCCTCAAGCAACATTGCTACAGAAGCCTACAGCAATTTAACTGGCTAACAGAGAGCTGGTTCACCTTGTAGTAGCAAAAAAACAGTGAAAAGTGTTGATCGTTTTCATTTTAGTGTGCTGAACTGGCCCAACAAAAGCCCACAGAAGAGCTCCTACCAGGAGGAAGAATGTGAGCATGGAATGTGGGTAAGGATGAGGCAATGGATGGATTAGTGAGGGGTACCATGTAGCAGCACTCTTAATAGATGTATCTTATTTTCTAAGAGGTGAGCTACCTTCTGCCTTTGGATTTTGATCACAGCTTGGATGACATGCCAGAATCTGTCAGACCATGATCTCCCTATGTTGATACACTAGGTTTTCAAACAGATCACAGCAAATTATCTAGTATTGTTCTCATGTCTTGGCTAAACTTATGACATTAGTGAACTACAAGTAGCATGCAAAAAAAAAAAAAAAAAAAAAAAAAGGCACCAAAACAGTGCTTTCAAATTTAGCAAAACCTGTTCTACAATCCTATTTGTCTCAGCAGTTCACACACCAGGATTCCTGGTGACACAGACAAAGGCATCAATGTCATAGCAAGTTTTGACTGATTGCTATGCCTCCCAAAAATTACATTAACTGCAAAGCAACTTTCCAAATGCTTCCCAAAGACAGGTTTCTGACTCCAGGGCTATCCTCATGGGGGATAATTTACTTGACTCACTATATTCTGACCCTTAAACCATGGCACTATTTGTCCTTATGTGCCAGGCTAGTGTGACAGTCCTTTTTCCTTTGAGGAAGGGCAGCAACCAACCTGAACCCTCAGAGCTGGATGAGGCTGGCTCAGGCTCTGGATAGCAAATAACTTTGCACAGGATTTATTTCTTTTGTGACCCTTTTTCATCAGAAATCTCTTATGAAAACCTTGACACCAATTGCAGTTTTCCATTCTGAGGTAAAAGGGAGCCCTTTAATTTCATTGCCATGCTCTTCATATTAGTTGTTTGGATCTAAAATACAGGGTAAGGTTCCTAGCCCAAAGCTGCTGTTTGTTTCAGTGACCATGACATCTTCTCTACATTAGCCATCTGTTCCAGAAATTGCTTTACCTGAAGGCTTTCCTCAGTGTTCTCTTGACCACTTGTAGGAACATCACTCCTAAACTCAGTATCCATAGGAGTTAACTCTTGCCTCCCACATAGTTTGAAACTGGACTTGACTGTTTTCCAAGAACTGCTAAGTAGAAGAAACTGGTCAAAGGGGGTTACATGGAAGTTCAAATTACGTGATAACCATGATATTTTTAGTTCAAGGGAAGAATTAACAATCCTACTCGAGGTTGGTCCACCTTTGCTCCCTCTACAGTAAAGGACAAGCATTAGTTGTAAGTCCTAAACAAGACACCTATCACATGTTCAGTCTAGATTCTCACTCAATATCTAACAAATAATACCATTTTCCAGGTTTGGACAGGAAGAGAAGAACAGTTTGAGAGATGGGAAGGTACAGAAATTTTGGGCTTCTTTTTCTTCATTTTTCAGGACACTAAATGGTTTAATGTATTAACAGCAAGACCTGAACACTACATAAAACTGACTAGCATGTTGCTCTAGTAACTATAAAAAAATATTTCAATCACTTCTGAAATATGCCCCTATTTCACAGAAGGTACCAGAAACCACAACAATACTTGGAGACAATTGGAAAATGGCATCTCCAGCTGTTGCTGTTGACTCCACTCACTTGCTCTGAACATCCCTGAGAAAGGTCTAACAGACTAATGACTGATATTGACTTAAAATTATAAAGTTACAGATGATTTAAACTCTATCTTGAAATCTCCTTGCAATCTGAGGACAATAATACCCTTAGCCACTTCCTGCAACAGTTCCCTCAGAACCTGTGGATGCATCTCATTGGGACCCATAGGCCTGTGCACCTTCATGTTCCTTGGATGTTCTTAAACCTGATTTTTTTCCTAGAGTGTGCAGTTTTTCATTGTTGCAGTCCTTGTCTTTGCCTTCTGCAACTTGAACAGTGGTGTTGGAGCACTTGTGGGTGAAAACTGAGGCAAAAGAGTTGTTGAGTTACCCATGTTCTGGGTAACCAGGTCTTCCATTTCCTTCTGGAATGGACGCACATTTTTTCTAATCTTCCTTTTATCCCTGACATACCTATAGAAGCTTTTCACATATCAACAATGCTACTCTGCTATAATGAGTGGACTGATATTACAGGGAGAAAAAAAACCACCACCACCTTGACAGCATGCAGTAAAAGAAGCTAATGCACTAACCCTTTGGCATTACCTGGGCACATAATGATGGATCAGCAATGTATCCCTATGCCAGATTGTGTAAAGCAATTCAGTAATTACCATTGATTATGCTCTTTTAGTAAGCTCCTTAATGTTACAGTAAAATAAAGTATGACAGGTCAGGCTCCAAATTAGAGCTTGGATTTCAGTACAAGGGATCCGGGGAAGAATTGTCCACCATCAAAGGTCTGTTGAAGCCAGCAGAGCAGTGCTGCTCCTGCTCTCTCAGGTTTGGGCCCCTACCCCATCTTCCAGCAAATACGTGCATGGCGTAACTACCAACGTGCCAGTCCAAGACACCAGTGGTTTCTGCAACCTGCAAGTCAAAAATATTTGGCTATAATCAATTAGATAACAAGCAGATTAATATTAACCTACTTTGAAAGTTGTTCCTTAATAAACAGGGAAAGTAATTAGCAACTGAAGAAGCTGAGACAATCAGCCTTTTAAATGGGTGAGAACAATGATCTATTCCACAGCAAATAAGGGACTTTTATATCATCACACTGTGTATCTCTTTCTAAAAAGTTCCAGTGTCCTACAGTACTTGTTTCCCTAGTCACCATGGCCTGGTTTTGTCCCCGTTATATTTGTGTTTGTGACACCAACTACACTTGTGTCTTGTTTTTCTGTTTTTCTGATTTCAGTCCGGACACTGGTGATTCTCTCTCTTTGATTTCTAAACCAGTGCATCCCCCAGCTACTTTAGTTTTCTGATTCTGGATTGCCTTAGATATACCTTCCGCTGTGCTCACCAGGTACGTCATTTTACCCACCAGAGGTAGCTGGCTAGCCTGGTTGTGCAAGTGGTGTGTTTCTGTACCATCTGGCAGTGCTTTACACTTGAACAATCTCTCCTGGAGGACATGCTCCAAGCTCAGGAGTAACACATCAAGTTTTGAGGAACTGCCCTTTGGAGTTAAGTATATCAACTGTTAGCAGATCTCTGACCTCTCTCCATGGCTCTGACCCCACCTAAAATTTGACTCACTCACTGGAAGCATCTAATTTCTTCTGCTAGCTGTGGAAAAGACAAATTTCCAGATGAGGTACCTCAGGTAAATGGGGAGCAGTACACAGCTCCCCACCATACAACAAGGATGAGTACTGTTGCACCTCACAGAGATGAAAGCAAAATGTCACAAAGATTCACATACACATTTAGTATGGAAAGTAGAAACATCACAAATAGGATGGAAAAAGATCTTGAAAAATCCTCTACTCCATTATCTAAAACAGACAGGCAAGCACAGCTTCTGCTATCCCTTTAGTCACCATCCATCTTGTCTTTCCTTCACCCTCTCATTTTCTCTGTTCTCTTCATCATAGCTCTGTAGCTGTTTTCTTTAACCTCTCAAAGCAGCTGGGAATATAGTCTGACTGCAAAGTGCTACTACAGGGAATAAAGCTGATTGTAATAAATAAGGAGGCAGAAAACTACTGCAGATGAAATAAAATGCAACATATGAGTCATTAAATATTGAACTAAATTCAGGCTGCATAGCCAGACTCAATCTGTTTTTACTGATGGCAAATGATGGGCTTATATAATTTTCAGTATCCTGATGGATGAGATGACATCAGTTGTTTAGGTTAAGACAGAGGGAAAAGGGTGCGTTTTACGATTCTCTCTAAAAGGCCAATTCCTGTAGAGTGCTGAGGACTCAGAATGCCTCAGTACCTTTCTAGCTGGACTCTCAGTTTCTTTGGTGTTAATAAAAGCTGTGGGATTTTAGAGGAGTTTGGTTTAGCCAGCTTATAAAAGGTCCCCAAATACAAGCTTGAGGATTGATTACCCTTGTCTGTTTTTAATGAAAATTAAAAATGTGGGTGGGAGTAGAGTTTTATAATTACCAGGCCACTGAAATTAAAAAGAGAGGAGACATTCCCCAAAAGTCTGAGACACCATTTCCCTCCAGCCAGGTTCACCACCACATGGTGACTGCAGGGAGACACACTCTGCTGTGAGGGAGAGAAAATAAAAATTAACCTCTGATCTACAAAAGCACTGGAGCCACTGGCAATTAAGATGTTATTTAATAAGATGCCATGCTTTGAATCACTAAAATTAATGGCTGGAGGAAACTCTCTGCCATGCTACTCCTTTCACCACTCAGACTCAGACATGGCAGCCACCTGAGGAGCTTAGAGAGCTGTAATTAAATTAATAAAGCATGGCCTGGCTACTAGAGAGAAAAACAGAGAGAAAAGTGATTGTAGGTAATTACTGAATGCATTGCTGTCACTTAATTTTTTTTCTGCTCTTGAGACTGGTAATTTTTTTGCTGCCTTTGTTCTTGATGGAGTTCTCCAGCTAGAAATCACCAGCCAAGCCACAATTTTACATTAAAGGTTAAAAAGAGGTTGAGATGACAGTAGAAGTGCCAGCATCTCTCAAAAATAGACGATTTTTTGCCAGATGACTGAAAATGTAAAAGATTTTTCGGATTGTTTTTTTAAAGGAAAAATAATGGCCTTCACTGAGAAAATTTAGAAGAAAAGAATAAATTTATCATCAGTTTCTGCTGGAGCCCCTTTCTTTAATAAAATTGAATCTTTCTAAAGAAGTTTTATTTCAAGTATTCTTTGCTGGATGGTAACATGAGGACACTGTGTTAAAGAAAAGGTTGATTGAGATGCTTCAACAACAGCTGTTGTTCAAACCATGTTTGCTGTGTCTGGCTTCTTGGCAACTCATTTTAATCTTTTTTTCCTGAAACTTGCATTCTTCTTTCCAAAGCCATGAAGATTGTCATTGTCTGTTGTTAAGTCCAGATTTAAAGCCATTGGTTCTTGTGGAATTTCTCTGGCCTGTGGATCAATCGCTTGCTAAATGTTTGATCGACTAAGTCAGAAATACATCTTTGGATCTCAGCTTGGGTATTCTGTAGCTGGAACAACATGTTTTTCACGGCTTCTCTCCCCACCACCTTCAAGCCAGTGGTGTAAGTTTTAGCTTGTTCAAAAGCTTAAAAGGGAATCAGTCTCATAACAGTTAACTATTTGAGCTCAAGGCAGTGTTCTTCATCTTTTTATATAAGCACATCAGGTGACATCCAGAACAGAGCCCCAGGTTGAGTCAGTGCAGACGAATGTGGTGATTGTAGATGAGCAGCATATTCATGTATCTTTGGATGGAGCCCAGCACCCACAAAGGAATTCAGAACCGCTTCGAGCTTAGGGCATCTGAAAGATGTGAGACTTTTAGATGTAGGAATTTGGTTCAGCTTATCAGAAAAAACAGAAAAACCACCTGTAAGATTTAGATCTACATCCCCATAACAGCCTGTTGAACTTCCCCAAAAGTGTTTTGATCTGGAGTTTTTGATTCTGGCTCACATTTGCTTATCAGGTTTGGTTTCCTTCCTATTTAGAGCACACATATCACAGGTCAAACTCCATGGCCTTGCTTTCTAAAGCTGTAGGATGAATTACAACTCTTCCTAAGTAAAAAAAAAAAAGAAAAAAAAATTAAGCACTGAGCGAGTCTCATAATGATTTTGCTAAAACTTTCCTAGAAAGTGAGACTTAAAATGGCAGTCTTCTCCCATCTAACAAGATGGCTGTCAGTTTGTATGTGGAGCTAAAGATTAAGGCAACCTGCAAATAAATAGGGGTTTACCACATGGTTTGGAGAAAGCAGGCTTCAGCCATGAGATCTGTATATGTTATAGCAGAATCCCAAGCTTCCCAGGTGAGTGGAGCAATCATGTGCTGAGTGTTGAAGAGGCGGAGAGAGGGTTGCTACTCTAGACAACTCAAATATTTTTTTCCTAGTAAGATAGATGGGGAAGCAGACCTGATGACCCATCAGAGAGGAATCCAGTTTTCCTGGTTCCTAACCTTGAACACCACATGACTTCATCACTCAAAGGAAGAGGAGAAGGTTCTTCCAAATTTTAGCCTCAGGGACCGTGTCAATTTTCTGTTCTGGGACCGCCTTCCCCAGAAGCTGGTATTTGGAGGAAGACACTTATTTTTCACTCTTCTGGTAAAATGGCAGCAGGCAACAGGTCATTTCTCTGCCTCAGTTTTTCAGCTCTCATGCAGACAGTCACACCGGGAAAAGCGGGAATTATGGAAGATTGACCTTAACGTTTCTTTTATCAGACTACTACTCATTGCTGGTTTAGCGTGCCCTCTCCATCCATCTCTCTCTCCCAGTATAGCTGAGGCAATACAGCCCTCTGGAAGGAAACAGGCACGTCTGTGAGGCACCTTGTAAGGAATGCTATCATCACCTCAGCGCTCTGAGGTTTTGGTAGTGGTTGGGATATTTCTACCTTTACAAATCCCACGTAAGCTCAAATTTGGGTTTGACTTTGCCTTGATTTAGCACAGAAAAGCAGTGCTGCTCTCTCCAGCAGGCACACCAGGACTTTTCCTGCCTGTAGTTCTGAGAAGAAAACTCTTTGAGGGTATTACACAGTTGAGTAAACAAAAGGAACAACTGTAGCAGATCTGCACTAAAAAGCCCTGAGGCTCAGAGAGAACAAAAGGAAGAGGATTTGTTTAAAGTCCTTATATTTAAGAGAATTGCAAATAACCTGTGACTGCTAATGTCTCGACTGAAAGTCATTTTCTGAGCACACTGAAGGGACTGATCCTGGACCTTTTGGGAATCCAGACTTACAGTGTTCAGGAACAGTACAGCAACAGACAAGGTTCAGTACCTCGCAATGCCAGCACAGATTCACTTAACCTCAATCAGGCAACAGCAGTCTGTACAGTTTCCTTAGATGTCTATCTCCATTTTTGGATAAATCCCATTCAGAGAGCACAACAGCCCTCTGCTCTTTTGTCAGAAAACATATCAACGGGAGGGTCAAGAAAGACTCTTAATATCCATTAAACTATTTACTCATCGATCCCAAATTAAATCAACAAAGTACTTATCTGAATCAGAAGCCAAATTTAGGAACATTTTAGGAAATGTCCCTCCCAGGCCCTAAGGACTCCATTCCCATGGTTTAGGCTCAGATACATTTCTGTGGGGATACTCAGGAGCTGCTTCCTCCCACCTGGCTTCTGCTGATGGCTTACATTAGGGCTCCAGTCTTGGCCTGTGGCTTCACACAAGCTATAAACTGTCCTTCTGCTTTTCAGGGGTAATGAGGCGTTTTGTGGCCAGGCAGAGCACTGTGTTTTCAAAGTGGTACATTGCACAGATATAAATTTGTGGGTTCAAGTGCTATATGAGAAGTAAAACCAAAACACTTGCCTGCATTAAGTGCTTCAGTCACTGATCAGCTGCAAAGACGCCCCTTGTTTTGACCAGTGTGAGAAAACAAGCTGGATGGGTCAGGCTGTCCCAGCAGGATGAATGAGGGTGGTGGCTGATTCACAGATTTCACTGTCATTTTCCTCGAGTCTGGATCTGTGCTGCTCAACGCTGCAGATACAGGTAGTTATGCTCATGCCTGCAAGCTGACAAAAAGGCTACCAGTAAAACTTTATCGTTCCTACCCAGGGGAACTGCAGGTCCTTGTAGGGTCACACTCATTTCTGGAGCGGAGGAGATATTTTTGTGGGCTTTGGTAATTCCCTTGGTCAAAAGAAATAGAATTGCCACATGGGGAATTCAGTGCAGGCTGGAAAGTGTATGACTTTGACATATTCATCCTCCACATTTTATCTTCTTCTTCTGTGTTCAGGTTAAAATCTTGGTGAATTTCCCGAGGAAATTTACTTTAATGGGGAAAAAATGCAGCTGTTGCATTTTAAGTGTCAGTCTGTAGCTGACACCCTTTAGGGGTAGAAAAGCATGCAAGCTATTAGGTATGCAGTTTCTTCATCAGTCCCAACAAAGATGCTAAAAGAGTCAAACTGTGACTACTGGTTAGAAATTATGCCCTCAGGTTAACCTAAATGTTTTAATCAATCAGGTACTTGAAGGGAAAAGGAGGTTGGCACCCAAGAGAAGTAGAAATGCATTTAGCAAGGGGAAAAAGATTACAGGAGCTGAGAGAAACTAGAATTAGCACCTGTGAAATAGATAAAGGTTATCATATGGCAAGATGAGGAGGAGTGTGTCACAAGACATAGAATCAATCCATTTTTTGAGTTTCCATTGCATTTCTGCAGCTTTGACTATGCCTAAGCAACAGTGTGGACACAGTCTCTGTGAAGAGAAGAACCTGCCTTGTCCCCATTCTCTCTCTAGGAGCACTGAGCCCATTCCACATACCATGCACAGAAATACACCACCAAACTGATCTACACTTCAGTCAAAATTTTGCAGTCATTCCCCAGCTGTTGTATTTCAGCCTTAGGATGTCATGCTCTGGATGAATGGCAGCTTTTCACTCTGCTTGCTCTCCTCTGAAGGTATTTGTTTGAGTGCTCACTACATCTGGCTTTCTTGTTTATGCCTTTGGTTTGAGTAATTGCCTTAATCTGAATTTCAAGGCTGACACCCTGCCTGACCCTTTCCTTGTCACTTCAGTATTGTGTATTGCATCCAGCTTTCTTACTTTTTGTTTTAATTAAAAGCTACAGAGGCTTAACGAGCCACTGCTACAACAAATTTATTTCCAAAAACAATATGCATGCATGTATGTTTATATACCGCAGGATTTAACTTTTGATTTCTAGTACCCTTTCTCATGCATATATATTAGAAATGGATTTTTAGAAAATAGAAATCTATTTTCCATAGATTTATGGAAATAAATCCATGGATTTATGGAAAATAACTTAATTAAAATGTTTATGTTTTAGTTGAAAGTGTGTCCCCTAAAAGCATTGCATCAGCTATCTCTTTTCTCAACAGGGTGCCAGATAACCACTCTTTTTTTACCTCTCAGATGTTACCACCGAAGCAAACCATCTTGGCCCTGGATAAAAGTGATTTGGTATCCAGGTGCATATACACGTGTGCAGATGCAGCAGGTTTAATTGCTATTTGCTTTACAATTTAAGCCTCCTTAATTTTCCATTTGTTAAATAAGGAACATGCAGCATTTATGCAATTAATTTGCTCAAATAGTTTAGCAATTAAGCTCACGATCTTAGTGACTGTTCCTGAGGCCACTTCTGAGTAGCCTTCCTGCAGTGCATTACCACTTTCTCCAGCAAGAGTACGTTGACCTCCTTGAACTTTCTCTCACACCTACTCTGCCAAGCTAGTTTTCAAGTGAACTCTCTGATCCTCTAATCTCATTATCCCTTCTTCCATGGTTCCCTCATCCTGCCCTCTCAGTCTCCTTGATGATCTCTTGGTCACCTCCTCCCACATCCATCCATTCTCCCACTTCAGCCTTCAGCTGACCTACCTACCCACACTATCACCACCCCACACTGCTCTGATCATTCCAATGGTGTTTAACAGGCTGCTGCACATCTGTCCTCTCCCTCGGGTCCTATGTTCTCTGATACCATCATAGGACCACAATGTCATCTGAATACTTGCTGAAGAATCATGAAGATACTTTCACATATATGTAAGCAAGAGGACAGATGTAATAACAAAATATCAGGTCAAACTCTGAAATTTACACTGAAAAAAATGTTGCTAGATTGGAGAAATTAGTCAAGACCTGTAGAATATGTTTTATCCTGATGTGCTATATTTGGTTATCCAGAAAATAGGAAGAGAAGGGAAGAAACCCCCTACTTGGTTGTTAATATCTGATTTATATTTTAATAGTATATGAATCAACATGTATAACAAGAGCTCCAGAACAAATACAGAACTGACTATTTACGGGTATCTATCAAGTCCTGAGTTTTGTGTGTGTGTGTGATGTTACTGACAGGGATGTGGAAGAAGACAAGGATCACCTACCATACAGGCAAGTAAAGACTTCTGTCATTATGTTGTGATTTTATGTCAGTTAATGGTTAAAATACTTGCATAAAAACTCTATCAAAACAAAATTTTGAGTGGCTGGTTGCAAAAAAAGTATATTTTTATCTTCCGACAGTTGAATTTCCTGTGTATTTATTAAAAAAATGTTCCTTTCATGCTTGAAGTAAGTCTTTTGTCTGTCAGCTGGTTGGATTTTTTTCCTCTTGAACCCAAATGAATCATGACTGTTCCTTGGCTGGCAACACAGATAGTCTTTATGTTTCATAATGCAATAAGAAATTTGCCTAGGATGCATTTGCTGAGGGGTTTTTCCTTTTTTTTTTCCTAAAATCATCCATTTGCTACCCTTAGGAAAGCAGTGTCATACAACGCAGTTTCCACTGTGTAATTGCAGCTCTGGGCTTTGTCCTGTTTGTCACGGGAGCCTGGAGCTGCTCCTGGCGCCAGACACCACACAGAGCTGCCTACTGGTGTGAGACCACAGTTCATGTGCCATAAACTCATTGATGCCAGCCATATATTGTTGATAGAAAGAAAAAAAAAAACAAACAACAAAACCCATCTTTTGTGTATTCATCACCTGAGTTGACTTGTGGTAGGAAGTACCCAGTTGCTCTACTGCAGTAAATCAAAATTTAAATTCAGCATGGATCACTTGAAAAATGAATATATCAAATAAAATGCCCTGGGCCCTGAACCAACTGCCTTGTGAAGCCTGGATGTTCAAAAACTAGCTCTGCATTATACATCCTTGAACTTTCATCATATTTTAATTTCCAGCACGGATATGTACAGTTCTAGTAATTAATCCTTTCTGCACCTTCCTCACAGAAAGCAAAGCATTCTCAATCTTGTGTTTGTACAGTGATCCCTGCCAATGGGTCATTCTTGTATTTTCCATGCTTTTGTCCTAACTTTGTCCTAATAGAGATAATGAGTCATTATTGATGAAATAGTTAATGATAAACACAAAAAAAAATACTTAGCTCTTCCACAGCTATTTCTGGAGTGGGGAGGAAAACAAGAGTTAATTTTAGCCTGAACTTGCTTCCCCATGAAGTTCAGGAATAGCCACACAATTCTAAGCAGTGGTAGGGGGAAAGGAAAAAGCAGATACCAGTCCTTCTTCACACTGAGTGAGAACAGCAAAGCTGATTTAAACAGTGTGATAATATTCTGTGGTCACCTTGCACAAGAGTAGCTGCAAAGGGGACAAAGGGGACAAAGCTGCAATGAATGTACAGCTGTAACATCCAACCAAAACAAGGGGAGGCATTTTCTTCAGTGGGGTTTGGAAACTAATAGGTTGAAGCATTGCATTACTTGCAAGTGGATTGAATATTCATCCACAAAGTATAACAATGAACCAGATATGATCAGAATTTGTCTGTCAGTAGTAGCATTTTGAAGGTATGTATTTTGAGGGGAAAAAATGCTAATTTGGGATTTTTGTTTAAAAATGGAGATTTTACATATATGAATATATTTCCAAATACGGTAATTGGTAAAAATGTTTTCAAATTAGCTTTATTATATTGATTGGTAGACTGGCTGCTGGACTTGTCAGAAAGAACTGTCTCTGGACAGCTTCATAGACCAAACCCTTATCAGTTCTCAATGTCTTAAGGTTTAAAACCAGTCAAGATTTTTATTCAGATTCCAAGTATGGAAAAAAAAAAATTTCCTTATGAGGACTTTCTCACAAAGCAATAAAGAAAGTTCCATTGAGGACACAGAAAAACATATCAGACATCTCTGGAAAAGCCACATTTGCAGAGTGAGAAGCCAAATGTAATCTTGCCCTGTGATCAGCCAGTGTTAGTTTTGACTAAACATTTATCCTATTGCATGCCTTATGTTTAGACCAGAGCCTAATTTAGCTTTGCAAATGAAATAGGAATAAATTATTCTAATTGCCATTAAAATGTTTCTATTTAAATATCATCTTCTGCCAACTGTTACCCCACGGTGGTTGGTGAAAGGTACCTAAAACAGCAGGTGCAAGGGTAGCTTGTGATGGGACAAAAACATGCTGCATGAATGGATGCTGTGAAAAGGGGAAAGTCCTAGAGAATTAAAGCAAGCAGTAGCTTATCCCTTTTGTAGGTTGGTGTATAGTTTCACTTCTGGAAAAAACAAAAAACAAACAAACATCACTAGTTATCGTTACCTTCCTCAGTAACTTCAAGATTCTTGGTCCTATTTTACTGTATGTGGTACCCATGGTGGATTCTGTCTCTTTCTCTCTCTCTTTCAAGCAGAGTGTATTTTCTGACGGTAACCAGACACTAGGAAAAACTTTTAAGATGAGAGCTATGGAAGCTACAGCACGACTTTGGTATTACCATATAACCTTGGATCATCTGCCTCTCAGCTGTCCAAAACTTTCTATTATCCAAAACATGGCCATGTCCCCTCATATCTATTAATTATGCTGACAAGTTCCTTGAATTTCTGAAACCTCTGTTATCCAGACTTATTCAGCTTTCCCTATGACATCTGGATAATCAAGACTGTACTGTATTTCATTATTTTTCATAATACTTTCTGCTTTTCAGAGGGCAGAAGCAGTCTCTCTCCTTCCTTTGCAGAATGTGTTAGACTAGCCAAACAAATGAACCTGGCCAGATGGGAAATGCAGCCTCTCTCTGTCTCAAATATTACTTTATGCTGTTGTGTAATGCCAGCACTACAGATTTGGCTCCAGAATACATAGTCAACATATTCAGCAAGAGCAAGATGAGTATTTTCATTTCCATTCACCTCATTAAAAAAAAAAAAAAAAAAAAAAAAGTTGATAATAGGGAGAGTCAAAACAACATTCATCATTAAATCTGTATAACCAGAAAAACGTCTACAAACTAGGGATGCACAGAAGGGTAAACTCTCCCTAAGTGATCAAAGACTATCTGAATTACATGAATTCTACCTAGTTCAGGGTCCTATCCCGCCTAGTGGCCATGATTTGAAGCTTAAAGCTGGATTAAAAGGACAGGGCAACGCATCCCTGGGGTGGTGCTCCCTGAAATCAAAGGCTCAAAGAATCATCCTGTGCCTCAGGTTGTTTCTTTGTGCACAAAGCATTTGCAGATTTTTCTTTCCAGAATTCATTAAATCTCTTCTTGATCTCCTTTGAATACATCCCGAGTTCAACATTTTAATGGTGCGGTGTGGGGAATAAGTGTATCTTTTCATTTGCTTTCTGTTCATTGCCTCACAATTCCATGGTTTGCTTCCTGTATTGTGCACAACTGCCTGTAATATTCTCAATGCAAGTCAGGAGGCTACTGACCTCTGCCAAGGCATCATGGTGACAAGGCAGATGAGATGAAGTAGACTATGGGAAGAAAGTTATGTGTGTTGAGTCCGCCCTCGCATTTACTGGAGAGTGAAAGGAAAATCAAATATACAAGAAAATAGAAATGAAGGGAATAGAAGTAAACAGGAAAACGAACAGCAAAGAGAAAGGAAGCCTGATACTGCTGATACTGGCACTGTACTACAACACAGGTCCTCACTGCACAGTGATCTAATTGGCTCCATCAGCACATAATAACAGAGATGTGTTATTAGACAAACACATACTGAGACTCCCCAGTTGTCAGGATGGCAACGAAGTTGTTAAAATGACCTTGCTTGGTCAAGTCAAGACAATGAGGATTATCAGTGAAACTTCATATTTTAATCCAAGGCATGGTACCTGGGCAATAAAGCAGGAGTCCTAGAACAACTGATGCTACATGTCAAATGAGAAATAAATGGGATAACATAAACATAACAAAAATGACCATAGTTATAATTGTTTTGGAAACCATTATAAGGCAAAGATGGCTGAGTGGTCTCCCTTGATGCAGCAGAATGAGAAGGAGTAGGATGGATAAAATAGACTACATTTGTGTGAAATTGCTTACAGAAAGGTTAATAAGAGATTCTATTGAGAAGTGCTGGGAGTTTGTTATAGATGCTTCCCCCTCCAGCTTCAGAGTTGGATATGAATAGCAATTTCTATAATGTTATTAGAGGAAGAGACAGACTAGCAAGAATTGTGTCATTAAGGTAGACTGGCTTCCAGACATATGTTGAAAAATAAATGTGACCAATAATCCTAAGGCTCAGATACTCCTTCAGGTGACAGGCAACAAATTGGGCCACTAAGCAGGGAGGATATAGTATGAAAGAGAATCTCAGCGTGGTCCCTGAATACTTTGTCTCCATGTTCAATAAGGGCAGTGGTATCAGCTATGGGGAGAAATGCAGGGTGAGTACAAGAGAGAAGAGAATACATGACTATATCTGAGACAAAAGGAACATTTGGAACTAAATGAGATAAAACTAAAGAAGTCAGACTGTCTTCACCCCACCATTTGGAAATTGCAGGTACAAGGATTTTAATAAATCCATCAAGTTTTTACAAACGGGACTATATGCTTTGACAACAACAAATATACCACCTGTATGGAGGAAAGAGAGTTAAGGAGGGAAGCAAAAAGAGAGCTTAGCAATTTCAAGCCTCTGAATCTGATCTTAGTGACATGCAACAGTTTGGCCTCTACAGTAAAATCCTTAGGCTGAAAAAATTTTAAAAAATCTTCTCTGTCCAAGAGAGCAGTGAAGCTGGAAATAACAGCCAGCCATAGGGAAGCCTAACTTCCTGACTGGAGTAGGAGGAAATATGATTCAGTGTATGAAAAATTATGTGAAACTTGCCTGCAGTACCAGGAAGCTGGACACAGTAACACCAGCTGTCTTGTCCATTGTAATCACCATATATTTTTTCTGAAACCTTGATTTTTAAAGATAATTAAACCTATATATATTACTCTCAGATTAGGACTTTATCTACTGAAGCCAAAGCACATATTTTCAAAATCTACTTGTTAAATGATAAAGTGGGGCTCTCTAATCTTGACAGAAAATATCCTTGGATGTTCTTCGAATATTTCTGTCTCAAATATCTACTCAATGTCTATATTTACTTAAAGTGAGGCATATATTGTAACACCACCTTTTAACAAGAACTTAGTCAATGTGTTATTTGCATTACCTACTCTTATGCCAGATACTGCAGGTTGGTACAGTGAGTCAGGAGAGCTTTCTCACTGTATCCTTCCAGAGGGAATTCTGAAGATTTTCCAAACCTTTCATTCCCCTTGCTGCTGTTTCTCAAATCCCCAGTTTGCTGATCCAAATATGGGATGTCATTTCTCTTGCCAGCAGGCACTGAGGCACCAGCACAGTTGTAGATTTTAGTGATCATCAGACATAAAAGTCCTAACACTTATTTCTGGATGAATCTCCAAAGGGATATCAAATGGCTGTTGCTACTTCATGTACTTCACTTTGCCAGCAAGGTTTCTAAAGAAGAAATTAATACAGTGAATGGGATGTTAACAGCCAAAGGATAAATTTAGTTCTCGAGAGACTATTTGTAATGAAAAATGAAATTTTTAAATAATACAAATAGTGGCAGTCCCTTGGGAAAGAAAAAAAAACCAACCAACCAAACAAACAAACAAACAAAACAACCCCACAGCTTTTCTTCTCCCCTGTCAGATAGGGGATGACACCAGAAAACTCTATAAACATGGCTGATGCCAAGTGCTCCAGCAGCCTCAAGCCTGTGCATGTCACTTCATCTCATGAACCACACCACAAGACTTCACTTGTGCAATGGCTGATCACTGCTTTTCAGGAAAAAAAAAATGTGTGTATGTTTGTAAAGGGCTGGGAATCAGGGTCTGCAGCAAATATGAAGTATTTTCCTTTCCCCTCCTTGCACTCCTGTCCTCACACTGACCCACCGTCCTCTGCACACTCAGCATGTGTTACAGAGCTGGCAGCTCTTCAACAACCTGATTCCCACACCCTTCACTCCAAGGGAAAGTGGCTTTCCCTCTTAAAATAACACCTTCAGATCCACATTGTAAAAAGGCTATGGAGTTCCCATTGTTTGAGAATGATATCTGCACATATTCAAACAGCTGACTGATTAAGAAGGTGTCAGTAGATGGATGTTAAAATACATGGCCTAGTTACTAGGTTTTGTGAGACCAATTAAAATAGAGTGTCATTGTTCTGCATGACAAATGGCTTCCTCTGCATGGTCTTTACCTCACTTCTTGGCATATATTATCTTTAACTACATTTATCCCAAGGGGAGTCTGAAGTACATTTTTCTGCAAATGTGGCTTTTTTTGCTTGATGTAAAATGAGTCTTCACTTTATTTCTGAGGACTTTGTGCTTCATCTCCCAGAATGTCATGTTCTATAAAGCTTCTCCTTGCCCTCCTCACATTGTTTTTATAAAACAGAATATATCTACACACAGCAGCCTTGGAGAGCACCTAACGCAGGTGAAGGAGGGGTTTCTCCTCTTGTAGACAGTACAGGCTCCTCTGACTGTCTTGCTTGAGAGGTCTATCAGTGACACTGATGTGCCATCAAAAAATAGGTCCCTTGCTGGAGTTCTGGGTCTCAGACAAGGCAATGATAGGATTTTATCCATTTAAATGATATAGAGGGGACAATAAAAAAGGAGTGCAAGAGAACAATGTTTGTGGAGGGGCCAAATTGCCATAGCAAAATGGAAATTGGGGAAAGGAAGCAAAACAAAAAGTTGCAAAGAGGAGGTAACTGCTTGTAACTGATTAGAGATTAGATGGAAGTTATAGTAAAGGAGAGCACACTGAGGTTTCTGGTGAAAACTAAGCTGTTGATTAATGTTTCATATTACAGGGTATATCAGACTGGGAGAGGGAGAGAGAGAAAGTCAGCCAATCCTTCCCTCCTCCTCTCCTCCACAAAGTTAGACTAAAAGCATCTGAAGTTCTGCTGCTGATAATTATTGCCAATAATTAATAGGCCTTTGCACAAATTGGTATGCTCCTAATTTCCAGGACTAATTATGAAAAACAAAGGAAAGTGTCTAAATCAGTGGAACTAAATGATTAAGGAAAGATCATGAAACATTCTTGTAAAATAAGATGAGGGTTGTGTTTTCATTTTTAATGGTAAATATATGTACACTGAGACACTTAATGTAGATGTCAACAATTTAAAGGGTGAGGCAAACAGAGGCAAAAAAATCTTTCCTTATAGATAACACCATTAAAGAGAAATGCTTATTTCTGCAAACATCCATCAGAGCCCCAAGAAATTCAGAGTGAAAGTTAATATATGAAAAAGAGCCCAAGTTTCCAAAAATGTGGCAGCTCCCATCAACTGCACGCACAGCTCTGCCAGGAGCCTAATTGACTTAGGAGCTGTTGTGTGATAGCTGGGGAGGGATCAGGCAGCAGCACAGCTGGTGAGGTTTCAGGCAAGCTGTGATTTTACCTATTTATTTTAACTCACAGACTTGTCAGTCCCAGAAATAGGGTAATATTTTTAAGGCAATTTCCATAAGGAAAAAGGACATAATTTTTTTCCTATTTTTAATAAAAAAGAAGGTTTAAAATTGTTTTTTGAGGTGTTTACACATCCCTCATGCTCTATGATGGGTCCTTTAGGGGATCCAGATCATTGGAGAGCAACTTGACAAGTGTTCCTTTCACTGCTAGGACAGTAAACTCCATGTACTTATTAGCAAAGTTGATTCCCTTCCTAGTGAACATAGTTCATCTCATTATCACTTCATATGGAGTTTCTAAGGCAAATTGCTTTGAACTTCAGACATAAAGTTGGGGAAGATGTTCCCTAAATATTCAGAGTCATCAGTACTTTTCTTCTTGTTTGTGCTCTTCTTAATTTTATTCCTAGGATTCACAGTTCAAAAATAGTAGTCTCAAAACAGTTCAGGTTTTGGCATGCAATCTTCTGCTCAATATGAGCCTTTTTCTTTAGGTAGGAGGTCATGGTGATTTTTTTTTTAAAGTGTATCTCCTGAAATGGGAAAGAGAAAATGGAGTCTGCGATAGAAAGTTGGCCAGAAATTCACTGTCTTTTTGGAGAAAAGGTACCCATGATAGGTGTAGATCTTTGTTAACGATATTTAATGCATTCTAAAAGGTTTACAGATGCACCTGGACTACATAGAGTGTCCCATTCATCCAGAATCTGTTCACTGGATCTGTACTGCCCCAGGAGACAGAAAACGAGGCCACACTACTGCTATGATTTAGACTGTGTTTTTATTTTTTCCTAAATGTAATGTGCTTGTGTAGCAAACAATTTTTCTGCAGGGAAGAGATGTACAATCACTTGAAACTAACAACACATTAAGTTGACTATTACTGGAATCCTGCTGCCTCTTATTGCTCTGTGTATAATAACTTGACAAATCTATTCAGATGTGGCATGGGTTTATGCTTATTCCATGACTGTTCTCTTTCTGCCAGCATGGCCTAATCCACTTAAGAAAGGATAATGAAAAAGGGCCTGACAAATCCTTACCTAGAATTTGTAATTTGTTTGAGCTTTTTGCAGCCCACAATCCAGTTAGTTTAAAGCTAACTCAGGCAACTCACCATAGGCTGTAGCACGTTCTCCATATGGCTCCAGACACTCTGGAGACAGTTAGCATTTCATCAAAAGAGATGAAATGCCAGCATGATTTTTCTGCAGAGGGAGTAGTGTCAACTCCACTTCTCCCAGCTATGTCCACCAAAGAGATGGAGGTGGCAGAAGGAAAACATCCAAGGCGGCTGAGCAGTGGCACGGATGTGCCAGAGTTCTTGATAAAATCCTTTGATGAGTCCTTGAAAGTAAGTGTATGCTTTAATCTAATGGCCATGACCATTGAAATTAGACGGCCCTTGCACGTTGGTGGACACTTCCTGGAAACTCTTATTTTTCCCTGAGTTTATTTGTCACATAGATTTTCCTCATAGTGCCAGAAATTACCAAAAGATTTGAATATTCCCTGGGCCACGCCTCCAAGGCAACGTCTAACTCCTGCTCAGCAGATCAGTCCAAAGCAAGTCTTCTCTCCAACTGGTCCAGCCCTTGGTTTAGCATTTGTTCTAACACCATAGAGGAAAGTACTCCCTTTGTCTAACACATCAGTTTCAACAACAGAAAGTATCTGATCCCTTTTCCTCTGCCCAGCTCCATCCTACATCCCTCCCACTTGTGTGGATGTGTCCCTCGATGCCTTATCAGCCTGTCTTCATTGAAGCCCTGAACAGGAAAGCTGATCCACCTAGCTCAGCACACTGCTACAGCCCCTACATTACAACCAAAACTGCTGCAGGCTATGCAATGTGCTATGTGCTAAAGATTTGCCTCACACCAAATAAAGCTGAGATGAAACCTAGTCCTCAAGAAAGAGAAGGAGTATCTTCTGGCACACCTGGGAAATCAAAAAAACAGTCACTAGAAAGCAACTGCCAATTACAGCGATACTTAGATGGAGCAGAAGAAGGGTTTATCACCACTGAGCTGCAGAGGATGCCAGATTAGACACAGTATTTCCTTCAAGTTTCTTTTCTCTCCTACCTGCTGTTTTTTCTACCGCCAAGTAAACTTCTCCAGACACAGAGGTTTCTCTCAGACATCAGTGTAGCTGCAAGGTGAAAGTCTCCCTTGTGCCTGTGTTGGAGGATAGATGCTACAACAGCCATGCTGGTGTGCAGGAGAAGAAGGGAAACCTTTTTTCCTTCCCCTCAGTAACTCCTGTCCTGACTCGCTGTCAGTTTTCACAGCCCAAAGCACAACAGATCCTTCCAAGGATGGGTCTAGAAGAGAGGTGGAAAGTTTTCTTTTTCTGCAGACTGTGCCAAGGAGGAGACCGTAAACTGTGAGGGGGACTTTATTCCCACTGGAGTCCCCAGCTATCACCTAAGCCACTAAATGCTTCTTCTTCAAATACAGCAGGATTTGTGTTCACCAGTGACAACTTTCTTCTCCAGCAGCTCCACTGATGCAGACTCAAATTCAAAGCAGAAACAAACTGTTTAAATGAGACTAATGCTAGCAGGCACTATGGGTCTCAGGGGTGTTTTTCTACTATCCACCCATCCCTGGTAGCCTTCCTGTAACCCCTCAACTTTGTTCTAGGAAGCAGAATTGTTTTTTCAGAAACAGAAAAGGAAGTAATCAGCTCCATGGAGGCACCAGAGAAGCCCCACATCCATCCCTACCTGCCCATGCCCTCACCACCCTATGGGGAAAGTCTCAGCAGCGAACAGTACTGTCACATAAGAAGAGATCTGAAATGGAGCCATCCCAACAAGTATTTCCAGACCAGCATCTCTCACAAAAGAGAAATGTGTTTCTCTCTGATTAGCCCTGGAAACTTGAACTTTTGCATCCAAGACTCTGGGTTGAACACATACTCTTGAATCCACATCCTTTTTCCTGACTGGCTATACTTATGTGTGTATATGGGTTTCCTTCCCTTCCCCATTTGGCAAGAAGCCCTGCAAGGGGAAAAACAAACACAAAAAGGAAAATAATTGTTGTGCTCTATCTCAGTAACTTGCTAGAAAAAAAACTCTTCTCAACACCAGGCAGCAGGAAAAAAAAAAAAAAATGTTTGTACAAGACAGCTGGGTGTTGGAGTAGAGAGTAAACGTGCTATTTAATTCAGTTTGTCACATTTTCACTGTCTTTTCCTGCCCATCTCACCAGGATGCTGCTTATCTAGTTTGTGGAATGCACAAAGGAGATTTATCCCACTGACTCCTTCAAATCAGGCCTCTCCGTTCGTGTCTTCACTTCAAAGCACCAAACTCCAGCGGAGTGCTGCACTACAGCTGCCACGGGGGTCAATACTCATGTCAGCAACCACAGCTCTGCAAGCTTTCCAGAGAGCAAAAGGTGCATAGACAGAGAGCAGAGGTACAACACAGAGACTTGAGTTATAAATTGCTCCTTTTGGGGGTTTTCAAAGGCCAGAAGGGGGTTGAAATTGAGTGAGCTTGGCTGATTCAAGAAGATACCCATGTATCCAAATTTCCTGGGAAAAAACACAGCAGTGAAGGTCTCAGTTCTATTCCCCCTCTCCCCAGAGAGAACATCAAACACTAGCAGTGAGCTTTGCCCCCAGTAAGGGGGAAATAAGGACAGGAGATACTTCGCTGGGTGAACCTTCCCTTCTGTTTCAACAGCTCCGTGTTTGGCCGACTGATGCTGTGAGGGTCGGCCACTCTGCTGTGATGCTGGGCAGAAGTGCTTCATGAAGCCAGACTACACCAAGTGTTTCAGAGAAAAATGTTTCACCTGAGGCTCTTAATCAGCCCCGAATCTCATGTTGTTGGAATACAATGCACAAAACAGACACAACTTTGGGTTCATGCAAAAGGAGTAGAAAGTGCAGTGGCTGTGCCTGCTCCAAAAATGCCAGCATGCTCCCCATTGTCCACAGTCTGAGGCTTATTTTGTTAGTGACTAGGAACTAAGACACCTTGGTGGAAAAGTGGAGTCAAACATCTGGTTCTTCCTGACCATCAGCAGATGCAGTCAATTCATTGTGTAGTAATAGCTCCTAGTTTGCTCTTTACTTGCATAAAGTTTAGACAGCGCAAAAGCTTTTGAGAAATGCACTGAAATCCAGCTCCAGCTGGACAAATCAGGGAGGATGGACTATGGGGATTCTCCATCTCTACACTTGTGTAGGAGGCTAACCAACGTGTCAAGCCCATCAGATAAGGATTGTTTTGGAGGTGAAGAGAGGAACTCCTCCAGATCTCTCGTGTTACTGAAGAGTGTTAGGAGCAGAATATAGTCAACCAGCTTCATGGAGTTTTAGCACCAAGATGGAGCCTTTTTAACAGATAATTTTGGAACCTCTACCAAAAACAGACAGAGTAAATAGGCATTTTCCTGAGCCGGTCAAAATATACAGAGTTCCTCAGCCCCACAGCACACTGTCCTTTCCACTTTCAGCTAGGAAAACAATCCAACACAGCCAGTGTCCCAGCCTTTGACTTTCCTAAACCAGAATGTTATCACAGGTCCACAGCTCCGCAGTAAAACAGGCAAATCTGACCTAGTTCTGCTATCAAACTCTGGAAGATCCCTGATAGTTCCAGGACACCCCATGATGTTCAGAAAAAAATTGAACAAGGTTGTTAAATTGTGTGACTGGTGATCTACCCTATTCCAGTATCCTCTAGTAGAGACTACAGACAAACAGGACAACTTTTACCAGCTATGCCTTAGCCAGCTCAGGTGCCACAGTGGCTATTCCAATACCAGCGGATTGGACAAGGCTCACGATAGACCACTCTAGTTTTGTTTAGGGGTTTTTTTTCACCATGTTCTCTAGCACAGTTTTTGCATGTGCCAAAGAGCTTTTGCTACAGTTTAGGAAACAGACTGAACAGAAATTGTGTCCGTTAAGCCCAGTGGGCAACACCAGTTTGGAGGGAAGAGAAGGTGTTTTGGCATTTTGCCCCTACGGCAAGAGAACAGTTCCTTTCTCATTTTATTTTTGTACAAATGGAACCTGAGAGTCTAGCTGGCTTCACTAGATTCTGGGCAACATCTTCTTTGGCATGTCTTTGTCCAGCTGGAAGAAACATCGAGGCATCCCCATGCAGAAGATCACCAGCCAGTTGAGTAGCCTGTGCCATCAATCCCTAACCTGTTCCAGTTACAGTCACCAGAGATGGCAAAGACCTGCTACCGACACCGGTTAAGGTCATCTGGTTGATTGCCACTGAAGCAAGTTACAGCCTTCCCCTGAGCAGATCAAGTGGCAAATCTCCAGTCCTTGTGACAAGAAGCTGGAGAAGGAGTGGGAGCCACATCATTTTCCAGAAGCCTCTGTATAGAGATCAGCTGTCAATCAACGTCCTTAATAGGTAGCAACAACTCTTCATCAGAGCTTAGTGCCTCAAAAAGCCACCTTCTGTGTCAGGGAGAGTTGTTACGGAGGAGGCTGGGGAATGGATAACATGTAAAGATCCTTTTGATGGACTCAGGGTTAACCACCATTACCATCAATTATTTATGGTTCCCATGTGGACTTAAGGCAAATAAGGTATATTAAAAATTTACATCCCTCTCCCTCTCCACTCCTCTTTGGTATCATCACCTCTTAAGTATAGCTAGTAAATGTGAACATTTGCTGTTAATTAGCTGTAATGATCATTGCAAAGAAAGTACAAATGCCTTAGCTGAGGAGATATGTGTCTATAAACCTAGACTAATAGAAAATTCTTCAACTTCTCTTTTATTCCAGAATCTCTGAAACCACATTAATTTAAGATTTATTATTATTGAAGATACAAGGCTAAATATTTTTCTGCTGAACACCTCTAAAGCCTGTGATGACAATGTAATTTGTGCATTTTTAGGAACAGAGTAATTCTGGCATATTATATTTTAATTTTTTAGACATTTTGTTCTTTCAAAAAAATTAATTAGCTATAAAAAAGTAATAAAAGTAGTCTTTATATATTATTTATACAAAATACATATTTTGAATGAATAGTTTTCATCCTATGTATGATTTTCCAATTTGTACTTGCTGAAGTTCAGGAGAGTAGCATTAAGCTAGTCTACCTCAGTTTTCATTTATATGCAATTTCCCTTTCTGGCTACTAGTGGTGTAAGTTGCTCTGGCATATAATAATTTACAGGTTTGGGAGTGTTCTGGACCCTCTTTCAGTTCAGAAAATCTCAAGCCTGTTACAGTTCAGACTAAATTTCTAAATTTTTTTCCCCTAGCAATGCCCAGCTCAGTGAAAAGTATATTGTGCAAGGTGATGGCACACACAGTGCTTTTTCTTCTGATTCCCGTTTCCTTACAAACTGTCATTTGTATTGCACATCTATAATATAGCTGATGAGAAATTTTCCACAGTATTTCTTTCTTTGTGTTACAAAAGGCTGACTGGATCTAAGCCAAAATGCTTTATGGAAATTCTCTCAGATCATACCCAGTATAGCAAATATACTTATGACAAAGCTACTCACCTGGACTTCTCATACTCCATGGAGCCCCCCAGGCTACAAAGCCAGTCATTTTCTGTGGCTCACTGAATATTTCATTATTTATACTAAGTGTACAGCTTCGGGAGGAGAGATGGAAAATGCTTTCTATGCTAGGATGACAAATTGGCCAGTAATTCATTCTAGGCTTCGCTAAATTTTTTTAGAAGCAAAACTTGGGCTTTTGCATTTAAACAATTCAAATGTGTCTCAGTCAGGGTAACCCAGCAGACAGAACAAAGAGAATAAAATATTCTTTTCAGTGTGCACCTGGCTGGTCACTGCTGTGTGCTGGAAATAACCCTGTAGGTATTACCAAGCTGTTTCTTTTTATCAAATCGTATCTAACTGACACATGAACAATGTAAAAGTTGGGAATTCTCAGAGGAGCACTTGAAAATAGATTGGACTGAGCATATTTGCAGTTTACAGATGTTGCTGAGAAAAGGCTGGACTTGTATTGCTTTGCATTTGTCCCTTTGAGAGAAAGGACCTTGAGGCATTGCAGAGGATTGTTACTCTCTGCTGCTGACCTCTGCATTGCATAGGCAAATTGCAGAAGCTGCCAGTCAGCTGAAACACAATTTCATTGCAAAAAGGGGTAAATCCACAAGGTGGAAAATGGGAAAGTCTCAAAACATTAAAACGGTCATGACTGCCAAGAAGAGGAGACAGTACATATAACCCACAAAAGCATGTTTTTAAGTTTGGCATGTGGCAGGTTACAGCTGTCAAGAAATTCAAATACCGCTTTATCATTTTCTTGTTTGTTGCACAAAATGCTGTAGTGCCTACACTTGAATTTGCATTTGCCTTGTAGTTCTCCCTTGGCATATCTCGAAAAGACCCTGTTGAGTAGCTCATGGCTCTTGGAATCTTCACCATGACGAAGTTTAAGGTCCAAAGAAGAGTAAAGACTCATTCGATATGTGTGTATATTCACATGGGCAATACAGCTCAGCTCTGTCTTTGAGCACAGAAAACACCAGTGAACCTACTCTCAAGTTTAAACTGCTGTCTAAAACCCTAATTCATCAAGGTGCTTAAGCAAATGGGTACTTAAGATGGACTGAAGTCTGAAATGGGATGATGAGTAGGTTCAATAATTCATTCCTTTGTCAGTGGGGGTTGTGAAGTCAATGCTGTTAGGTTAGCACTGGTTGTCAGGAGCAAGGACTCTATTCACACCACATCACCACCTTTTACAGCACTTAAGAGAGAGTCAGGCACTTGCATTAGAGGAAGTGATGAATGAATCACTAATTTCTAAGGCTGACAAATCACAGCTCCCACTTGGTGTTGTACCAGACCCTCCTCTTTAGTGCCTGTCAGGTTACATCAGCTTTTCTTTCTTGACTGTCCTGGGAGCCAGTGTCTGAGTGTCCTTCAGCCCAGGTGGTTTAAATCTATTGTGGCTCTTAAATTTAAACCCTAGAGTCTGGTATCCATCTCAGGCAAGTATGGCCTGGGTACCATAGGAACTATCACTCTTTTCCATCCCTCTCTAGCACATATTCATTAGCCTAGGAAGGAAACATGCTGCAAGTCTCACATTATCTCTGCAGATTCCAGCTTTGCTTCCAGAACAAATAACCAGAAATAACAATGATTGCAGCACTCATGAAATGGTGTTCAAGTGAGAAAACAAAATCTGTAAAGTGCGAATTGTACAGCCTCCGACTTCACAGAATACATTTTGGAAGAATGCACTTTAAATAAAAATTATCTATTAGAACTTATTAATCTTCCAATTTATTTTTCCTATCATCTTTCTAAAAGTCAAAGGTAGTTTTTTTGTTTGGTTTTTTTTTTTTAGCCAAAGCAATATATTATTCTTCTTTCAAGGCAAGCCCTAAGAGTCACCTTGCAATAACATATTATAGGAAACATAACAGAGGAGAAAGAGAAGAAGCCAAAAGGACACAGTGTATACTACATATTCATAAACAATATACAGTGACATAAACTCTGACATAAATATTCTCATATGTAGTGTTCTTTAATCATGATGAAAGAGGAAACCAGGGCTTCCATGGGGGATGGTGTATTCTCATTTGTAATCATATCCATCTTCTCACCATGAAGCATTTTAGGCTTCAACTGGTTTTATGATTTTGCAAAGGATTAAAGAAAAAAAATAAGGTCATAAAGGTGATGAAAAGAAGGGAAACTTGTAAATATGTTTGAACTCAGTGGTTAAAATGGAAATGCCAAACCCTGTATTAAACTTGTCTATTCGGCAGATCACGTCTGCAAAGAACCAGTATCTCTATCTGACATTTTTAGAGGTGTCACTGTAGTTATCCAGGCACGTTATTACTATTGATTGTCCTCCAAAGACTCATTTATTTCACTGGAGCTATGTTGATCTGCCTGGCTACAGGGTAGCCTTCAATTCTCAGGCATAACATAAAGCAAGGGAAGCAGTAAACAGCCCACAACCAAAAGAATGTCTTTTGCCTAAGTGGGAAGTTTGTTGATTTAACTGGAAAGCAAATGTGTATCACAAAGAAAAGAGTTGTACTATAGTGCAAGAAACCTGCAAATAAGGTCTTTAGACAGGCCATGGGGGGAACAATGAAAACCTCAGGGCATAATTCTGTCTGAAGTTAGCCCTGTTTGATAGCACAAACTATAATTACTACCTGTGACTTTATCCCCCATTAACGATAGCATGTAATGCAGTAGAAATGCAAGCCTGTTTCAGCACCATTTTTCCTAAATATATATAATAATCAAAAAGCTGGCAAATATGTGATTTTTAAATGCATTGCTGTGTATTCTTCCACATCATCCCAAAGGTCTTGGCAAAGTCTGCATCTGGTCCTGAGAGAACTATCTGTCTCTGTGACATGAATTTTTCTGTCTGTGTTGAGGAGCAGATATGAAAACACCAGCACCGGTATGCAGACAGCACAGGGAAAAAGTCTCAATCTACACTTATCATTCAAGAGGGGTGGCAAGAAAAATAACATGTAGACAGGTACAAGCTCCAGCCGGTGCCAGGTGACTCAGAGGTTGGCAGGATGATGGCACAGCACAACAATTTCTAATACCAATGATATACACCTGTCTGTATCACATCCAGCCTTTGATTGCCATCCCTCAACAAGCTGGTGTGCAGCTGGACCTACCAGAGAGACTGTCGTAAGTACAAGACCAGAGTAAACTCTGTGGATTTATAGTGAAAGACTTAACCCGTTTTACTGCTGACTGGTTGAGTTGTTCAACAGCCTAATTTGAAAGCCAAGTCCATGTAATAACATTAAGGTGTACTGACGAATTGTAGGAAAGAAAAATTGCAACATGTGTAGACATAATTCTTTTGGCAAACCCCTCTGTGTAAATGAAGTAACACAGGCAAGATAAACATTTTGATAGAAAAGTGTCTATTGTTCAAACAGGTAATTTATAAATGCAAAAGTCCTTTTACCAAAATAAATCAGACCTACACTAGGAACCTTAGCCAACACCTCTCTCCCAGTATAACCTTTGTAGTGCAAACCAGACCTAAGAGGATCATTTAAAAACACTCATAAAAGAATGATGAATTTAAGATTAGCAGAGATCAGGATCAGATCTGGAGGGGAATTTTCTCTCTGGGGAAACTCGGTGATCTTAGTATTAAAGGCGGGGACTGTGTCCTTGAAACGTCTGCATTTCTGGCTGAAATCAGATTTCATCAAAATATGAAAGAATGAAAGAAAAATGATATCATTTTTGAAACCTTCATGGACCATATTCCATGAAGTATGTGAGGGCTTTTTTAATTTTATGCAAGTAAATGGTTTTCTTGAAAGTATCAGTCTTCAACTGCACACTTAACTATTTGCTACATCATACTTCTAAGAAACAGAAGTAGAAAAAGAATAAATGTAATCTACTAGAAAAATAGAATAGAAAAAGGAGCTTCCTGTGGTGAAAACTCTTAATGAATGACACCTGAAGGACATCAAGGTGAAGGTGATAAAGGACACCTGAATGATATCAAGTTTGCCTCATTCCCTCTCATAGAAAGGCCCTTGAGCCATGTGCTTTGAAATAATCAATACTGTGCAAGAAATGGGTGTTCCCTTCAAGCAGAAATCAAATCCCATATCCCTGGCAGAGCAAGGAAACAGAAGAGTTGTCCTAAGAGTGTAGGCAATATCAAGAGATCAGTCTGATGAAACAGGGAGGAGACACTAAACTGGCAAACCAAAAGAGAAGAAATAAAGATCTAGATTCTTAAAGAGATTTAGACACCCATTTCCTATTTCTTAGCAAATGCCTAAGGAAGTGTTGCAAAGCCTACAGAAGATCTGCCACTGTTTTTATCATCTAAAACCAAAACAATCCAGGAAATCAGAGGGGGAAAGTGACCAAAGAGGAATTAGGTTCCAAAATTCATTTGGAAATCTTGTCTGGGTGACTTAGCAAGCTCCCAAGTAGCCAGCGATAGCCCACAGGGATGTGACTTCTTACCTTGCTCAAGTGGGCAGTTGTGATAAAAGACCATTTTTATTTCCATTGTAAAGAAAAGTCAATGTTCATTTGTTTGGGAAGCCTCCTTGACAGAAAGCTTTATCAGCCATGAAATTAGCCCTTCATGCTCTCTTAAGCCAATAGGCCAGGACAGAGTCACCCACTGCACCTGATGCTTGCAGTTAGTTCTGATTAGCAGCCCCTCATGGATTTCAAACAGCAGCCTCCTTAAATGCAGGCTGTAAAACTTCACTGGCTGCACTAAATCAATAGGGAGGCAAGAGGCAGGTTTGGAGAAGAGATCAGGGAAATAAACAGACAATAAAACTACAACATTATTATCTCTTTTGGCAAGTAGCCACCAAAATTGCTCAATATACTGTATAAACATAAACACACACTCACATACGCACATACAGTCTGTCTGGCAAAGCGAAAAAAAAAATAGCCCTTAAATACTATGTTCATTCTCTTGGGCAAATAAGAAGCAAGCAGTTATATTTAGCAAGGTAATAAAACTGTATTATAAAGACCTGGAGACCTAACACGGCAATGCCCTCTGCACTCTCAGGGGATTCTTACTTATTTGGCAATAAGACAATCACTGGAGACTCATAAAGTACCACCAGAAAGCCAGGTGAGCCTGCAATCTCTCTGTAGGATGTGACCATTAGCTACTCAGAACTTCACAGCGGTGTTATTACAAGGATCACATCCCTGCACTGCTGGAACTGTGAACTCTGAGGATACCTCAGCAATTTATAAATGTAGCAATAGAGAAAGAAATAGAAAACAGATCTTGGGAATATTCCTGCATGGGAGCAGATCTTTTAAAAGAGGAAGGATAAGGCCTAGATCTAATGTGTGTGATGTGGTGCTCTAGATACTTCTAGAGCACCTGGTGCAGAGTCCATGGAAGGATTGACTCTGACTGGGTCAATCCTTGACATTATAAAAGAAATTGGCAACAGCGTAGTACAGAGAGAAAGGGAGAAGGGAGGGTAGGTTTCATCTAATTTAATTTTCTACATCTGTAATGTAGACAGATCTAGCTGAACTCATGTCCCTTTGCTGACAGATGAAAACAGGACTCTTTAATTGTAATCCACCTGACATATTTGTTTGTAGTTATTTTTGCTCTGAAAATGTCTATTTCTGTCTACTGACTGCAATAGAAGCATAAGGCAAATTCAGAGTGACAGTGACAGCTAGAAAGACAGATTGACACAGAGCAGAGCAAGTCCTGTTAACACAAAAAGTTATTAGAAAATGTGCTATTTTTTAAGTTTGCTTTATAAAATCCTACAGAACAGAACAGAATTAATTTCTTTCTACTAATATCTTATTAAATAAGCTTTAAAATTACTTTCAATCATATTGGAAGTACCTTTAGAGGGAATTGCTGTAACTGAGCAAACGTCTTCCTTGTAGATTCAGATCAGAACCAGGGACCTTCTCAGAAGGAATCTGAATGGATTTTGGCTACATAATGATAGGGTTGCATTTAAAAGCATAAATGAAGTCACCTGAATGAAATTGAATGAAAGAGGATGCACTAGGGATGGGCTGAAATTGGAAAAGATGGAGTTATTCTCAAACTAAGTGAACATGTCCACATTTGTGGACTGCACCAAGGCTTACAGCAAAGTCAGCATCTTGAAAAACACATGGATAGCTCATTATATATATGTCCATATCATGTAATAAAGAGTACAGCAGGGGCAGACTGTGAGTGTGGGAGCTTGACACATTTAGTACTAGCTCAGCATTCCCCTCTGCTTCTGTGCCCCTATGTGTAAAATTAGGATAATAATATTGCTTTCATCTTCCTCACCATGGTATTGTGACTGTTAATTACTTTGCATGTGCAGAAACCTGGATAAATGTAAGCTTTAATCAGGTCTTGATGAGCCTGGAGAATGCAGCAGGGTCTGGACAAAGGGTGGAAGAGCAAGTCTTACTGATTCCATCTGCTTGGCTCAGGATGATGTCAATGGCATTGTCCCACCAACAGTCTCCCTCCTCACACTCCTCCAGGTGGCAAATCTAGCTGTCAGTGTGGTTGTTTGGACATCTGATTCATGATACCTTTGGCCTTCCTAGCTGATATGACTTGTGTCTGGTGAAGGGTTGCTCCAAGTGTCTTCCACTTGGAAGAATACAGTTTGGAAAAACAGCAACCAGGCACTCGTATTATTACCCCATAATCTTGCTAAATTTCTTGCTGCCAGATGTTCACAGGGATTAAAAGTAGGATTTGGTTTCACACAGTATTTTGAAAGTGTATGATTAAATCAGACGGTCAGCATTTCTTCTATGCCAGCTGAAGGAAATTGGTGGAATGGCATGAGTGGAATTGTGCCGAGGGTTTGCATCTTTGCATCACAAACCATTTGTTGCCTTCCTTGGGACCACTGGCCTTCCTCTTTCCCCAGCTTGTTTAGTTGGATGGTTTTTTGCTGCTAAGGTTTTTTTTTAATAATTCTGTAGTCATCAGTCCCTTTTGAACTGAGCCAAATGTCTGTATGCACTCTGTTTTCTCTGGGAGCATTACCTACTCTATAAACTACTGGGATGAGCTGTTGTTTTGCTGCTACCTCTTTTGCCACGTCTAATATGCTGGGACCAGTGACGCTGCATAGGACAAAACTCTCTCAAACACAATGTGATTCTTCACAAAGAACAGAAGTAAGTTCCACGGGAAGCCAAGCACAATATTCAGAGGTGGAAACTTGTAACTATTTGTTGTGGGTGAAATAGGGAACTCAGGAAAGGCAGAAGCATAACCCCCTGAATTAATGATGAATCCCAGTACTCAGAGATGTGTCTTTTAAACAACCTTTGATAATTGGCCTCTCGGTAGCATGTAGTGCACATCCTGAAATAATGGAATGGAAATCAGCATCAATCAACACAGCATGAAGCTCCTTCTTCTCCAACAAACACATATCCTTGCTAAACACTGGCGGCTGTTTGTCCTAAATTTAACAGCAATTAGGGCCTGGTCCTCAGCTCTGCCTGAAGGGATGAATGTCCTCCACACCCATCCAAGTCCATCAAAAAACACAGAAATATCTCAATATCTGTTAGAAGACATTCTGCAGAATCAGATCCTCAATAGTTTGATAGCTTGAATGCTAACATTGCCCAGAGCATTTACATCGATAAAGAGTCAGATATCCTTGTATATTTATATACAACAAAACAGAGGTAACAATAACAGAGAAAAAAAATATTCTATTGCTATGACTTTCCTATGGATCTCAAGAGCCAGTAAATCTGCAGCACTTAACAGGGGTTAGAAAGAGGAAAGAGAAGAGATGGCATTGATATGGGGAAGCGTAAGTAATTGGTGTGAAGACTCACTTCATGTCAGAAAGACAAACTGAGCTAATTTTCTATGAACATCCCAAGAGGAATTGAGTCTCATTTTATTTCTGCTATGCAAAAAAGGGTTTTTCTGCCATGTTCCTCCTTTTCCAGTGTAAAAGGGAAGAAAGGTTTCTCACATCTCCATCAAGGCATTTTGCTAGGCTGAGAATGCAGAAGGGAGATTGGGGTTTACAACAATGTACACCATATTTTGTTCCTCCCTCTGTCCTAAAGAGTCAGAAAAATGGTGCTAGGTTTCTGCAGCCACTGGTGAAGACATCCATATTCTCTTTAAATCCATGATCCTTCACATTTGACCCTTTCTCTCCAAAGCAATTGCAAATTGCTTTGATGAAGGTCAATGCTTGCAATAGCGATGAGCAGCATCTTTAACTTTGACCCAGATCATTTCTTTTCAGAACAGCCTATTACAAAATAAAAGAAGGACATTCACAAGCAGATCCAAGTCACCAAGCCACGGAAACACCAGTCTGCAAGTGCCCTGTGGTGTGCAACACACAGACAGTGAGGCTGCTATCAAGATGTAAAGTAAAATCCTCTGACTGGAGCTGGAATTTGTGAAAATATAGGCGTGTCAAGGGATGAAAATGCCAGACCTAAGTGGTATCATCAGATACCATGGATATTATGGGCATAGCTGTAAGGGTTTTACTGTCACAGAGGAGATATCCTGCACCAGGCTCAGCTCTTCCCACTTTAAGAAAAACTGACAAATGACCATTATCAGTTGTCCATCATTTTGGCAGCTGATAAGGAGGGGGAGTACTGTGCCAGCCTCTTATCTGCCCTTTTAGCTATGACAGACCTGAGCACAGCAAGTCTTGACCGACAGACAGCAACAAGTGCCAAGTCTCACTGGCTTTTGGAGGTAAAGGCGGCAGCAAGTTCATCACCTTTGAGAGGCAGCCAAAGCAAATCCCCCTGAGGTCACAAACCGGGTGTTTCTTTCATTGTTAAACCAGAGAAACTCAGAAATTGATGAATTATAATTGTTATTCCAGTGCATAAGAAAAAAAACAGACTACTTCTCTCATTTCTTATCCTTTTCTGAAATTTAGAACATGCACAATTCAAATGCTTTCATTTTTTCTTAGGAATTAGACTCACAATATTCAATGCAAATGAAGAACTGGATGAAAACTTCCCAGTAAAACAGAAGTCTTCTGGAAAGTGCTGATCTGATAAAATGTAAAATTTTATAGTAATAACTTGATTGGGAAGTTTCGCTGGAGAACTTTTGCCTGTGTAAGGTCAAATGTCTCATTTTCCATCCCTCCAAAAGTTATAGACATGCTTGAAATAATACTATAGAAGATAGGTTTATAATACTATCTTTTTGCCATGGTCAACTGTTATCTAAATTAAACGTTTGGACAAACTTGGAGTGAAACCTTTTAAGAATATATTTTTCAGAGCATGAGAAAAAATATCTATAATGTCAGCAACAAAACTTATACATATATGATAATAGCAACAAAAGGATAGTAATAACATTACTTCCGTCTTTACTGTTTGCTTTATGATTTCAGAGGAACTGGTCTTACCCTCACAGCTATTTGTTTTCTTCTACCAGGGAATTTCCATGTAATCACCTCAACCTCAGAGTGATTCTACCTCTTTTGGAGGTTTTCAAATCCTTCATTAACAGGAGTCAAGCCCTCCCATGTTTTCCCAATGGGACCACTTGGATGAGCAGACAGGAGATATCATTTGCAGAAGTGCCAATTGAACCAGACAAATATAGAGCCCATATTTAGGAACCTGGCCAGAGAAGCCCACTGAGGTAATAATAATGAATAATATAAAATTAATAAAGGTTAAAAAGTAGCAATTTCTATAGCTATATATTAAATTCACTGCATGCAGAGACCAAATATGTTGAAAAATCCAGCTGCAAAGTGGCCAAAGGTGGGTTGTTGCATCTCAGCTGTTCTTGTGTGTACATAGTCCATGCTTAGCTAGCCCAGGCATGCTGAGTGGCACAGAAATCAACTGGGGTGCAAGATCCTCATGTTTGGAGGGTGTGATCTTGCTTGTCTGTCTGGAAGACGTATATTTTGTTCCTGAAGGCTAAGAGAGCAATGTACTGTGTCAGAAACATGAACACACCCACCATTGTGTTTCTTGGTAAACATATATCTCAGGCACTTCTAGAATAATAAATCACCTAAAAAGTCAATGAAGGAAAAAAAAAATCACCATGAACAGCTGAATAGCAATTTGCAAAGTTGCTCAGCACAGCAATATTTAAAGCTGTTCTTCACGATATGTCATTTTCAGATAAGTTAATAAAGAAATATAGGAGAGAATCAATTTTTAGTAATCATTACCATGTACAGTAGTGAACCTCCAGGCTATTCAATTAATTCTAAACCATAATTATGACCCAGGAACAAATTGTATAAATCAGCACTTTTTTATTTAACCATACAAATCAGACTCTGATCTTGAGTGCAAATCAAGAGCTGTATATTTCACAGCTCTTGCTGTCCCAGAAAATAGGCTCTCCAAGGATTCAAGCCCCTTGAGGCATAAACTGTGCACACTTCAAATTCCACAGGGATCATGGTAATTATAGTAATTTTTAACTCAACATGTCACAGTGCCCCAAAGACACTCAGGTTCCTTAAAAGATTCCAGAAAAGGAAAGGTGAAACCAGTTGGCTAATCTAACAAATTCTAGATCTGAGGCGGAAAAGCAGACTAAAAACACCCCAACCAACCAACCAAAACCAAAAATACCCACAGACCTATTCCAGCCCAGGATCAAGCTCACCTGGAGAAAGCTACAGCAAAGAGAGGAGCTGAGTTTCCTTCACTTTGCAGCACTTTCTGTTACTAGTGCAGTTATCCTCTGTGGATTTCAAAGCACATTCTGATTGCAAAACTACATTTACAGCTTTAGTCTTACAATGTATTTTAGCAGACAGCCCAAGGCTCAGAGGTAAAGCCACTTACCTAAGAACATGCAGCCAGTGAATTTCAAAAACCATAAACTGAACTCTGCAGCTCAAGAGGTCTCCATACACTGTAGCAATGCACACACACCAACAACCCCTCCCACTGGATGAATTCACGAGATCCTTTTCAAAAATCAGTGGTAATTTGTTTGTGTTCCCTTCTGCTCTCAAAGAGCATTAATACCAGCAATTTGGTCAGCTTGCTGCTCCTCTCCAGGGCTGCAGTATCTCTGCCATTACTGCTGCACGTCTGCTCCCCAGTTTCAATCCATAATTCGTAAACGCGACCCTTGGTTGCTCATTCCAAAGAGCAAGATGAGAATGTTCTACCCCAGAGACCTGTGTCTCTTCATCCCACAGGGCTCAGAGCTGTCACTTCAAACACATAAACCAGATGTAAGCATGATGGCTCAATAGGTGAATTTACTGCTGTAATTAACAAACAAAGGGGCAGAAAACACAGTCCAGGCCCCAGCTTTTTTCTTTACTAAATTTTTTTACTCCAGCTTCAATTTCACCTGTTTTAACTAGGAAGGCAGGCTTACTGATAACAGTGATCATAAGAAGTAGTGGTTTCCCATCACTTCTTTAATTACTGATTTAGTTTAACATCATTATCATACTTTGGTTTCTAATTTTTCAGTAGAATATTTGAATTTTAAAAAGTGCTATTTGTTTGAAGATAAAATGCAGTTGGCTATTGCTATTGACAGGAGCTCTATAACCTTATTTTCTACAAACTAATGTTTGAATCTGTGTTTGTCGCTGCGCACCAATCTTGTCAACTAGTGATGAAAGAAATGGGCCCTTCTCTTTTTGATAGTCTCCTATTTCAGCAAAAGTCTGGTAGTCTTTCAGTTACTAACACTTTTCTCCGGCATTAATTTTATGCATATTCCCTTAAAATTAAGGGAAAACAGTTAATGGGGAGCAATACAACTTCTTCTGCAGTGTTCTAATCCTGAACGTATTTTCTGGGAAAAATATGTTTTCACCCACAGCAAGGTAGGTGATGGAAACACACTGAAATAATAAAATTAATCATAATAGTTTTTAAAAAATTTAAAAAGGCAATACAATTTGTAGCACATGTACAAGCAGAATTGGCCTTTTAAAACTTTCAAAGGTTAGGAGATTTTATTGTTTTTTAATAGAGGGAACACTGTAACTTCTGCAAATTGGAAATAATTTTAACTAAAATGAGGTTTGACCATAATGAATCTTCGAAATAAATGTTGAATGAAGCTCTCTATTTTAATCTCCCACAATATTTCATTATCATGTGTTTAAAACACAAGAAAATAGACAATAAACATCCATCTTCATATTTAACAATTTAATCCTTCCCATAATGCCTTCTTTGCTGACATCTCTTTAAAAAGGTAATCACACCAGATACCCAGCCCAGTTTCCAAAATGAAAATGATCAGCTAAACCTTCAGACTTTGGAAAGCTTATCTCAATTCCCCCACAAATGACACTGTTAATTTACAGTTAGCTAAGGTTGTAAGTAGTGTCATCCTTACACAAGAAAATAAAAAACCCAACATGAAAAAGACACAGCAGTTAGAAAAATTGAATCATGAAAAAGAAGCAAAGTACTCTACATAAATATTCTGTTGCCTTTATATTTCACACATTTTTTACAGTCAATATTGACATATGATACTTCACTGTACACATTCCAATAACAACTTCAATTCCATTCTTTGAAATATATTCATAATACTTTTAATCCAGATTCATATGCACTTATATTGGTGACAGTTTAAATATATAATTTATTTAGATTAATACCATACTCAGGAAAAAAGGAAAACCTATCTATTTGAGACAGTTTCAGTATGACTTAAAAGTAATAAAAAAAAAGTACCTGGGCTAACCAGTAAAAGTACAAGTCAGTAATAGCTCCTTAATATCAAAACAAGTTGATAAAAGTTAATTCCACATTCTCTTTCCTTTTTTTTCCGACTTTTACATATTTTAAAGTGAACTGATTAAGGCAATGCTTTAAGGATCATGATATTCAGACTATTGGGGTTTCTTTTTGTTCATCTCAGCTCTGACATAGCAGCTTGGAGAGACAGATGAAGGTAAACATGACTGGTGACACATGCTGAAGAGTTTCGTGTTCCAGCACTAAGCCCATTTTAGGAAGGTCAATATTCACTTGCTGTTCCATGAGTGACAGGGAGAGCAAGGCTACTGCCAGCTGAAAACAGTCATTTGGAGCTCTCACCATGTGATGTGCCAAGCTGTAGCAGAGCATTAGGCTAGTTAGTTTGAAAAAAACAGTCCAGTTCACTACCTGAGCTACATATGCCCAAAAGAAACATCCTTCAGAAACCGAGGTGACTCTAGCAAGAGTGATGTTCCCGCATTCCAGTCTCAGGATTACTCTATTACCTTTGCCTGCTCCAGACATAAAAAGCTTTCACTCCTGCAACAAGTGGTTAAAGACGAGTCATACATTTGTGGTTTGTTCTTACTCATCCATTTGAGGCCCATCAAAGTGTCTGACATGGTTTCAAGGTTATGGCACTGGAAAAGTTCTGCTTCAAGTCAAGCCAAACTCCTGATAGGGGACAGTCCCAGAACAAATCTCAGATTTGTCAAATGAAAATACCATTTCATTTATTGGGAATCTCAGCCATCCAGATTCCTGCAGTGATTCAATGAGGATATTTGTTTGTTTTCCTTCAAAAGGACAGACTTTAAATTAATCTCCTTTACACAGAGATGGAATTTAAATATAATCAAACACTTTGCTTTGAAGCATTCATTTTTCTTGTTTACATTTTTATAGATACATATGTAATAGTGCTCAAGCAAGAGTTTGTCATGTTGGCTTCCAAAGTAGGTCAGTCTCCTCACTGCCTGGTTATAAAGGAGGTGACATGAGGAACAAGATGTAGAATGCATGAATCTACTGCTCATTACCTGTACTGTAGAATAGAGTATTTCAGTTGAAAGGGACCTACGGTGATCATCTAGTCCAAATTTTCTTGCATTTCCCTTCCCTACCCCTTCAACTGCATCTACCGTTAAGCTTCAGGTTCCAGCATTCTCAAAACTGCCTTTTCTCAGGCACAAAGGTTTGCATAGATGGTGAGGAAGAGCTCCAGTCTAGCCACTGCTCTTATGTCCAACTGAGTCACTGCAACTACCCCTGTGTTGCCATCTCCAGTTCTAACTTTAGGATATGACATTAAGGTCTGAGCATGACAATGATGCCAAACACGTCATGATATGGCCTTCTTGCCCTGCACTTGCTCTTTTGGGGCCACACAAGCTGAAAAACTCATAAACAGAAATCAGACTTAAGCTTTGTGACTTAAGATTTAAATTAACTTGGAGAAGCAGACCTGCATTTACACTCTGTGGTAGAATAAATATTCTGCAAGTGTTTCCTTTCTTGATTTCTAAATCAAGTTTGTCACTATGAAAGTATAGAGAGATACAATATTGTCTCTACAAAGGAACAGCAACCGGAGGGATTGAAGTTAAATTATTAATAAAAAAATATAGCAGCATTTATCTATAAATCCAATAAGGCACAGTGTTGAATATATAACAATCATAGCACAGTTGAAAGTGAAATGAAAATCTGTAGCCACTCTGAGTGTGAATTGGACTTGAATCATACATTATGAAATTTGATATATGGAATGGGTTAAAATGTTTTTAAAATGTAATACAAAGCCTATTACCCAATTTGAGTGTGAACAGCCTCAACAAACCACAAGCATGTGCTTACTGTGATCTCTTAGCCTTTTTGTTCTCTCACATTCCCAGCTATTCTCCTCACAGGGGGTACTGAGGTGAGGGGGTGGATAATGAGAAAATTTTTTGTGTCCAAATTGCAGGATGATATTATTCAAGAGGATGGATATCTCTGTGTTTGAGGGGTTTTGTTGTTGTTGTGATAGTGTTCTTGAAATGGTGTTGTGTGACTTAGTATAGAGGGGAACCTCTCAATTTGCAAATTGCTGTAATTTTCCATGATTCTACTCTGCACATTTGTCGAAGAGCTCAGACCTCTAACCCCTTATCAGACATATCTATACTGGGTATTATCGATCAAGCAGAGTTTTGAAGTCCTGTGTCACAAGCCAGAACTAGCGCAAAATCATGTTAAAATAACACTCGGTGTGCGCATGAATAAAATTACCTTGGTCTAATACAGGTAACTACCAGGCTACAGCTGACCTGGAGTCTCTATAGGGTTTTCTTGTGTCTGTTGACAATTTAATAACATATTCACTGGAAGCTGTTCCAGTGTTTATAGGCTTTGTTACCAGGTTCGAGAGAGACAGATTATAACAGAGGGGATTTGTGCTGCCCTTCTGCCATTAGGAGTACATGAGAATAAATAATCTCCTCATCTTCAGTGCATTTTTCTCAGAGTAGGTATCAATATGAAAATGTTCAGACAGTCAAAGAAAAAATATATTGTTGTCAACTGCTGGGCTTCATGATGCCATCCAAACTACAGATCATAGGACACCATGCCAAGACTAAAGGCTGCATGATGCAGTGTCAATTTAAGAAAGCCTTAGATGAGATGGCTGACAGCCATCTAGCCCATGGTGCCTCTGACCTCTGAAGGACTCCTCTGAAGGATATGTCTTTGTTTACTGTAGCCTGTAGAGCAATATAATTTTTAAATTGTCCTATGGAAAGAAACAATAGCACAGCCATCAAGTGACCAGATCCATTGCCAACATGCACAGAAAGGAAACAAATGGAAAACTGAGGTTCACAGAAATTCACAACGAATGTTTTAATGCTCAGTTTTTAGGGGATAACCCCAGCTAAAGAATCCATTACCATTACTCTGAGTTTTGTCTTCAAATTCTTTGCACTCAGTAGAAAAAGGGTAATGTAAGCACCAAGACATAGCATACCTTGTGGGAGAAGCTCCTCAGTTTCTCAGAGATTTTCCAGTTTCCTTCACTGTCTTAAAGCTCGACTGGACCAGGGAAAGAGTGCCTTCTAAAGCCCTGAAATTATCTTTCTGTGCACCAAATTGGCAGATGACCACTTTGGACACCCATCCATTTATTTCTCAAGCCTTACTTATAGTGAGGTCAGATCATCTTCAGTATGACTTTGTGCAGCAAAGCCATGAAAAGCTCTGGACGAATATCAGCAGTTCTTTCTATATGCCAACACAGAGAAGAGTGGGATCAAGATTGTCAGTCATCATAACTTTCACTAAGTTAGGAAAATAGTCAGACATATCCTTTGAAAAGGACAGATTCATTCTCTCAATGCTAAATGTCACACACAGTAGAGTAAAAACCGGTCTTTACATGAAAACTTTCTCTTAGGGATAAGAGAGCTTCCCTTTAGCTTCGGTCTTTGTTAAAAGGTGGAACTTTCAGGAGGAAAATTAGCCATCTTTCCCATCATTTCCTTGCCTCATAAAATATGCAAGAGAATGTTGGCAATGAACTCTGCATCAATTAATCAATGCACCATTCCTGAAGCTTAAACTCTCATTGTGCAAGAAAAGAGTCACCATCTGATAGTAGGTTAGAATCATACTGGTGCTCTCAGTCCATCAATAATTAAGCAGGACTTTCAACCACATCACTTAATATGACAAAATATTTCTTAAGAATTGTGAAATTATTGCCAAAAAAAAGAATTACCAAGATTATAAAGAACCCATCATGTTCACTGGCCTATGTTCAGAGACATAGAGCATTCCTTCCACTTGCTTTAACACAGCAGTAGCATTCAATAGCTTGAGGCTGCAATTAACAGCACAAAGCTCTCTTACTGAGAGACGGGATAACAATTCCACAAAGTATATCTATATTCTGCAGCAGGTTTCTGAGATGCTTAGGGCTTAAATAGCTTTTAAAGCAAAGCGAAAGGAAGTTGCACAAATTACAGTTAGCACAGGTGAAGAGAAGCCACAGAAGCCAAGGACTAATACAGGAAATTAACACCCTTAATTAATTCTACTGGCATAGCCTGCTGGCTCCAATCAAAAATGCTGCAGTGTAAGTTTTCTCCACAGTTCTGGAGCTTTAGAACATTATGCACCAAACTGCTTCTAAAGCAAATGCCATCCATTCTCTTGGAATAATACTACAGCACTGGAAAAAAAAAGAAAAAAGGCAGCTGAAAAGATGCTCCTAGTTTTAGAGCTCATGAAAAAGAGTTTTGAAAATTTTTCTGCACATGGAGAATTCAGGACTATTCTGCAAAGGCCAGATTCTCAACCTTTAACCTGCAAACTTTGTGCAAGCCAAGGACAGCTCCTTGAGGTTTTAGTCCATTCCTGGAGACTTTTTAAGACAACACATGGGTTGAAAAAACTGCTCTAATACGGTAGCCTTCTGTCAGACCTCATTTTTCCTAGCGGCCTAAACTACCATGTTTTTGTAAATAGAAAGAAATAGGTTACAGAATAGCTGTGCATTCACAGGTGCCAGTATTTAAGGATATTTTCACATGATCACAAGTATCTGAGTCATCCCAGGTCACCTCAGTTGTAGCAGACCTGCAGATCACTGCTATGAAAATTATTATAAATGCCGTGTCAGTTCACGGCATTCAAAAGACACTGATGTTTTTTCTGCCTCTGCAGAAAATGACCTGGTTGCTACAAATAGGCTGGTCTACATTTCTACTTTGGGTGAGTTGTCTGATGTCTGGAGGCCTGGGACTGATTGGTGGACTTTTTAAACAAAATTACCACAAGTTAAAAAGAGCAACCTCATAAAATTGTTCTGATCAGGAAGCTTATAACATCTTGGATTCTCTTCCTGATGGTAAAAATGCCCTTTCTCATTAAGCTGCACTTGTAGCACTGTGCAGTTAGAGTGAGATGCCAGGTGCTGGACTGTGCAGAATTACACCCATCTATGTCATTTCCAGGTGAGAAAGGGAACCTTATGGTTGAGACAACTGAGCAGGATGCACAACAAAAACACAAAACTATATTCCCTGCGAAGAAGGAAAGCCCCACCTCCATCAACTCAGTTGTTCTTTGTCTTAGTTCATCGTACCTAAAAATGCATTTACTCTGTTCACCTTGGCTATTTTTATTGCAAACTCACTTGGAAAGGAATTTTCTCCCATCATGTGCATACCTAGTGGCTGTCACAAAGGAATCCTGTTAGCTCCAATTTTGGACATATTCTTATGATGCTACGACTAGTAATAGCAGTAAAAATGTCACTTCTCTTGTCAGCAGCTTGATTCTCAATGTACTGTCCAACCCATAGTCTCACTAACTTCTCTTTTGCCCCTGGGACTTAAAACAGAAATCTCAAAGCAACTGCAGCAGCAAGCAGTGGTTAACTACAATCAGTGTAATACAGAGGCTAGAGCATTTCTTCAATGGCTTTTTTTTTTTTTTAACTTTGCTTGCATAGTATATAAATATGGATTTTGTTACTAGCTAAGTTGGAAGGAAAATCATTAAGAATGTTTCAGAGCCTCTGCAGCAAATCTTTTTTTACCTCCCACCTGGAAAAGGTGAAGGATCAATATTTAAAACAATATGTGGAGTTTTTAAATTTAAAAATCAATGTTTATTCAAACTGCTTGAGACTAATTAAATTACTAGTAGTAAGAAAAAAGGTATCATCTTATGATGTCAGCTTTTCTGCAACCACTCAAAATGACAAGAGCATTTTTTGCAATAGCTGAAATGTGACGTATTACATCCCTTTCTGATTTATTTCTGTTTACTGTAGGTGCTTTGTCTCCACTCTTGCTCCTAATGAGGGGAAAAAAACCAAGCTCAGAAGCAGCAGCAGAACGAATACTGTTGTAACATCCCTTCAGATCTCTGTGTCTGTGTTTGAGGCCAGATGCAAGTTCTTTGCCTTTCTTCATCTTCAGAAATGCCAGATTTCTGGCAGGAAGAAGTTTCAGCTCAAAAGTACAGGAAGCTTCAAAGCAGCCAGGTCAATGTATACCCTGGGCTCTGTAGTGAGTCTAATTTACCCTGCACGGTTTCTTCAGGTTGTTGTTTCACAAGATGCTAACTCTACAGAAGAGCACAGGGCAATCCTACCCCATCCCATTCCTCTCTCCTAGTTTCTGCTCCTACTTCTGCAGTTCAGCACTCTGTCAGTTTGCTGACCTGTATGCTGTGGTCTCACAAATATCAACTGTATTATTAAACTTAAAAACAGCCTCTTATTTATTCGTAGGCCAGCTTTACCTTTGCATTGCAGGTATTGTTAACTTGTGACTCAAAATATGCAAACATAGAGAAAAGCAGACTACTGAAAGTTGTATTTATTTAGTAAATCCTGCTTCTCCACATTAGCCATTTAAATTGGTTTAAATACTCATGCCTCTGTTATGGAATGTAGGAAGAAACAAAATCCTCACTTCGGGTTGATCAGACACTCAATATAAGATTATTTATTAGCATTCATTAACAATTCTTTATAAAAAAAACAAAACACCACAACTTTTTTTCTTGATGTGATTAACTACTGCTTAAATCAAAGCGAAGGCAATTCAGAAACAGTGTCGTGCATTCTCAAAAAGAGACAGGCTGGTTCACAAGAGTAAGGTTCAAGCTAAAGGATAGAATACCTACTAGAGGAGGAATTGAAGACTAAGGTTTTCCTTATCTCTTTGCGTCTGATAAGTATCTTCTTCCCCACATTGCACATCTATCCCCAACATGAAAAGGAAGTAAAAGTTTTGGAAGACTCAGCCTCAAGTGTACTGAGGCAAATGAATTATGAATCTGTAATGGGAGGGTTGTCAGAGATACATGTCAAGGGTGACATTAAAAGCTTCTTTAGATAAAGGCTGGATGGATTTGTTTGTTGACCAGCCACCTTGGGGAAGATGCAAGAGGCTCTAACAGCAGCACGCAACATACTTGAGGAATGGTTCTAGAGAACAGTTAGCACTTGGACTAACCATCATGTCCCCTGGGTTAGGTTCAGAAAATGATGGTATTGAAAAGCTGGGCTTCTAACATTAATCTTTAAATGCAGTGCTCATGTTGAAAACATGTGGCAATATATGGCTTCTAAAACCTAAAAAGATTGATGGCAAGCAAACAAATGTTGCTCAAAAAAAAAAAGTTATTAATCACTTCTGCAGAATAAAGATGGACTCCATCCAATTTAAAAAATCTGTCTGACCAAAGTGCACTACTGAATGTGTTTTGGAGGCACAAACTAATGAGAAGACTGTACAACAACAGAAAAAAAACCACAACAATACATCAACCACTTCACAGCAGGCACAAGCATTCACTTGGATCCTGTTTCTATATCATGCTGCATTGTCATCTTTTAACACTAGCCAGAAACTCAGCCCCAGACAGCCACTTGCTCTGCCCCAGTGGGATGGGGGAGAGGATCAAAACAGTAAAAGGGAGAAAACTCCTGGGTTGAGATAAAGACAGGGTAATAGGTAATGCAACAGTAGGAAAGACTATATTTTATGTTTCAGATGTTATCTTCTCCCTAACATGTCTCTTTTATTCATGCAATAGCCTAGCCCAGATTTCAAAGGATTTCCAGGATTTGCAATGACCCGTGGAGAAAAATGAAATGGGGCAATAAAGCATTGCTAAAAAAACTTCCTTGTAAAAGTGCTGAAAGAATTTTTAAGAGAAGGAAATGAGTCCCAGGGCAGTTTGTTTAAAACAAACCACACTACTACTCTAAGTCTTTTTTATTTCGTATTCTCTAAGCAATCATATAGGCTTATAAGGAGGAAGAACGCAGTATTGGACAGCTACCATGAAAATCAAAGAATACAAAAATTTAATTCATGCTACAGACAATATAGACAATGAGAAAGCAGATACAAAATGCTACACCTCTACCTACCTCAAATTTCTCAGTTTTAGAGAATGACTGAATGCTAAATGCACAGGACACTTGGTGTTCTCAGTTTAAGCTGCCAATGTTGATACTATTTCTGTCCTCTGAGCAGAATAGCAGCCACAACAAGGTTATGGTCACTCATTTTTGGAGATAATAATGACAGACAATCCCTCCTCTGGGCTAATTAGGATAGAGCAGAGCCACAGTTTTAAGGATTCCCCAGAGAAAGCAGAGCTGCTGCCATACGGTAGGCTGGGTTCCTGTAGTAGAATATCCCATTTGTGTGTTGGCTGAGCTCCACGGCCCTCCTGCATTCTGGCACTGCTGCCAGTACCTGCCTGGGGTGACACAAATAGAGGCAACTCTCTGGGCCAGACTCCATCAGCTGCAAGTTAATTGATTTTTTTACAATGGAGCAACACACCATAAAATTGAGAGCAGGGGGAAAGGACCATTTTAATTTCTTAGCCACGCAGGAGAAATGACACATTTGTCCATGTGAAGCCCATCAATGTTGCAGCTGTGGGCAACTCTTCCTTTCCATGTGTTTGCTAATCAGATCATAAAAAAGACATTGCTGAGGGTTTGTGTGGTTGAAAGCAGAATAGCATTAATAGGATATAAAAGGAGCAGATTGAAAATTCAACTTCTACATTGTTCTCCTGGTCCGATCTCAGACCTTCTGGAGACTAAGAAATAAAGATATTCTTCAAGGCAGAACACTTACTATCCTTCCATCACTTTTCTGTATTTCATGATTAATTTCCTATGTTAAGGGCAAGGAGAAGAAACAATCAGATTGGTTTCATAGTTTCTAAAAGACCTGTTTCCTATGAGCAAAGGACCAACTGAGAGGTTAATACCAGGCCATTCAGTCAGCAGCTGCATTTACACAGCACATATATTGCCTTGAAAATGGAAGGAACCATTAGAAATAATGGTCTATCAAACTAAACTATAATTCTTCTGGCTCATAAAAGTACAACAGGAGACCTAGACTGGACAACCATTAAGATTACAACAGGGCAAAGAGGCTGAGTATTTTTATATCAGAAGAAAGAGAGCAATGCAGCTGCAGAAGCCCCTCTCTGCCCTCTTCAAAATATTTCAGAACTTCCCTATGTGCGCTTGGTCTCCAAAATGAAGGAGAGATGAAAAGACAGTTTAGTGCCCATATTGCTAAACAGTAAGCAAAAAGCAACACAGCAATACTAATTTGACTCTAATTATAATTGTTAAACCTTGGTGCCACATTTATCTCACATTCCTCTTTTGCTAAAGTGCAAAGACTAGCAATGAGTGGGATGTTATTAGATTGTCACAAGTTACTGCCAAATATCAATTGGTGTAGGATGGATAAGGCAGCAGTCATGATGGATTTAACACCTGATACATCCTGGGTACAGAACATATTTACAGATGTTATAATGTTGATCAGGTGATTCAGGACACAAGTTTTATTACAGGACAGGGAACTCAAGAACTCAAGAACTTGTAGAACATCAAAAAGGGATGAAACTCAAGTATGGAGAATATCAAGGTATTTTGCAGGCAGTGATCTTTTATGGACTCTGCTAGCTCTGCATTTCTGCAGCCAAAAAACACCGATTCTGAATGTAACCCAATGCCAACATTAGCTTAGGGCTCCAACTACTTGAGTCTGGAATAATCCTAGTGACATCGAATAGTTCAGGAGAGTATTTCTTTAAGAAATATGTTAATATTTCTTTAGGAGCAAAAGAAAAACTTGTGGAGAAGACTGGGATGCTACCTATACTTCTGTGTCCAATCAAGTATTAGATAGTCTCCTGGAGATAGCTTGGACTCAGGTCTGAAGATGGGATATAGTAGACTTGGAGTACAGGTAAGTTCACTGCACAAAATTATAGGAAGGAAGATAGAGGATTAAACAGGAATGTTTAAATTCTCACTCCTTTTTTTCCAGTGACTTTTGACTTAGGAATTTTGGGGAAAAAATGAAGACATCCAGCAATCACAACTGGTAATCCCTGTTCTGCTCAAGTGGTCACTCAGAACCACAGCAGCATCTTCAGTTGCGGAAATTTGGGATACTTCCAAATCTAGAGAAAAATATCTGAAGTCTTTTCCTCATAAATCTGAGAGCTCCAAATGTACTGAACTGCCCAGAAGAACCTGGTGCAAAATTATCAACAAAAGAGAATTCAAAATCCTCATTATTCTTCCCTTGTTTTCCTCTATTCCCTTTCAGAAAAAGTCAGAACTGTACCTTCGTGCTGGATTTGAATAATGAAAGTCTTATAGATCCTCTGAGATTTTCCTAGGCGGTTACTAGATTAAATAAATCTCCAGCCATCACCCTGCCAAATGCTTGTACCAGAGATAACAAATGCATTCCTAAAACAAGGAGAAGTGTCACTGAACAGGTTTCTGTGTTTCCTTTGATTCTAGAAGGGTGAAAACAGTCCTAGTCAACCCTGAAATTGTGCAGGATCTGCTGCTCAAGCTTGATGCCTACAAATCTATGGGGCCTGATGGAATTAATCCCAGAATCCTCAAAGAGCTGGCTGATGTCATTGCAAAACCTCTCTTAATGATTTTTGAGCAGTCTCGGGAATCCAGAGGGATCCCAGATGACTGAAAGCTGATAAATGTTGTCCTGATTTTCAAGTAGGAGGACCCCAGAAACTACAGGCCTGTCAGTCTCACTTCAGTGCCTGGTAAAGTTATGGAGAATATTAATCTGGGAAGTATTGAAAAACACCTAAAAGACAACATTGTCATCAGTCAGAGCCAGCACGGCTTCATGAGAGCAAAGTCCTGCTCATCCAACCTGATTTCCTTCTATGAAAAGGTAACTCACCTAGATGGTCAAGGGAAGCCAGTTGATGTAATCTTTTGGGATTTCAGTAAAGCTTTTGATACTGTCTCTCACGGGACCCTTCTGGACAAAATGTCCAACACACAGCTGGATAAATAGATCGTGTGCTGGGTGAGCAATTGGCTCACAGGTCAAGCACAGAGGGTAATAGTGAATGGGTTGACATCAGGCTGTCAATCTGTCACTAGTGGGGTTCCACAGGGCTCCATCTTAGGCCCTGTGCTCTTCAACATCTTCATAAATGACTCGGATGCAGGACTGGAAGGGATGCTGAGCAAGTTTGCAGACAATACAAAACTGGGAGGAGCTCTTGTTTCCCTGGAAGTCACGGAGGTCCTGCAGAGAGACTTTGACAAATCAGAGCACTGGGAAATCACCAACCATATGAAGCTCAACAAAAGAAAGTGTCGGATTCTGCACCTTGGATGGGGCAAACCTAGATGTACGTACAGACTGGGGAATGAGATACTGGAAAGCAGTGCCACAGAAAGGGACCTGGGGGTCCTGGTCGATGGCAAGTTGAATATGAATATATGTCCTGGGGGCATCAGGCAAAGCATCGCCAGCCAGTCAAGGGAGGGGATTGTCCCGCTCTGCTCTGCGCTGGTGCGGCCTCACCTTGAATATTGTGTGCGGTTTTGGGCACCACAATAAAAGAAAGATATTAAGCTACTGTAGAGTGTCCAAAGGCAGGCAGCAAAGATGGTGAAGGGTTTTGAGGGGAAGCCATATGAGGAGTGGCTGAGGTCACTTGGTGTGCTCAACCTGGAGAAAAGGAGACTAAGGGGACATCTCATTGCAGTTACAACTTCCTTGTGAGAGGAAGAGGAGGGGCAAGCATTGATCTTTTCTCTGAGGTGACCAGTGACAGAAACTGAGGGAATGACCTAAAGTTGTGTCAGGGGAGGTTTAGGTTGGATGTTAGAAAAAGGTTCTTCACCCAGAGGGTGGTTGGACACTGGAACAGGCTCTCTAGGGAAGTGGTCACAGCACCAAGCCTGACAGAGTTCAAGAAGTGATTGAACGATACTCTCAGGCACATGGTGGGACTCCTGGGGATGATTCTGTGCCGGGCTAAAGGTTGGAAGCAATGATCCTTATGGGACCTTTCCAACTCAGCATATTCTGTGATTCTGTGGTATTATCTCACTCCTTTCCAATGCAACGGCTATTTTTGTTTCATTGGAATTTTACCTTTTTCTTTTTCTGCTTTATTGCTAGGGAAAGTTAGCTGTGAATACTCACAAGGTTGAGAGTTCTGGGAGGCAAGAGGAAAAATTCTGTGCTGCACATATAATAAACTGACTAACTAACCCCCACGTCCACCCATCCAGCAAAGCTGCCATGCTCCAGCAATCTCAGCTTCAGAGTAAAGTAATTTCCATATCACTTAATGAAGTATGCATAGATATTTGTCATTACCGCTAATTTATTAAATGGGCAAAGGCACCAGCAATCAACCTCATTACAACCCAGAGAACTTGTTGAAAATCATGCCAGGGCAGGGCAAAAGGAATTATCTACCCACATAAACCTCAGCTACAGATTAGGATTCTGAAGTGGTATCCTTCTAATTCTATCTGTGAAGACAGTGTCAGACTTAATTAACTACTTAATGCTCAAGTATTCCTGCAAGAGCTTGGTTTGATGGCAAAGAAAAATGGGCCCTCAAAACCTGACTAAGCTGCACTGACCATAGTATTTCAGAATTGTCTAACAGAAAATATACTTCTAAAGTGCTCTGAACATGCAGAGCTTGGTAGAAGTCTCCTCTGTACTCTTTCTGCCATTAGAGGTGTTTCTCTATTCTTTTTGTCTCTATGAAACTTTTCCCAGCCTGTAACATCTGTGGGATGCCTCCAGACACTTAGAAAGCTCTTTAGATTACTGTCACAAAGTTGATTGCAGGGAACTGCCTTCCTCAACTACTATCACGTGGACAATTTGGATTATTCTGAGCAACCGTGGGAAGGAGCCTGGCTGCCCCAATCAGTGGTACCTGCACTTGGAGACCACAGAGCAAATTCACCACTCTTAGATGCTTACACTCTGCTGTGGGGTTTTAGCTCCTTGTTATAGGCAGTCCTCCCTGAACAAAGGGACAGGAAGATAAACCCTAGGGCAATATTGCACTAGCCACAAGGCAACCCAATAGCGGCACAGATAAGTTGCTGTCTCCTGCACAGTTAGACCAGACCTTTCATGCTGATCCACAGCCTGCTAGATATTCAACAGAAATTTTTTGCTGTCTTTCAAAGTGGCTTCCATTCTTTGTTCCAGCATCTGCCCAGCACCAAGACAGATTTGTTTAGAAAAATCTTTCATTGAAATACTTTTTTCATGAAAACCTGAGGACTATGAAGAACTGAGGGCCATGAGAAACCTTACTGAAATGAAAAGACATTTCACTTCTTATGTCAATAAATAATTTCAGGAGTTGCTTCTGTCTTCAAACTCAGCTGAAGATTCAGTGACTTCTTCCAGGCTACAGGATTTCAAAAAGCCAGCAACTCCTTAAGGCTTTATCAGACCAAAAAGATTAAGATCTTCATGTTACTGGCCCTGAAGGGAATTTCATTAGAGGATGAGCAAGATCTTCAGGTCTTTCCCAGCACAGGTGGGAACTGCTGTGTGAGGTCACTGTCTTTAGAGCAAAGGTGCCTTAGAGCTCAGCACACTTAAAACCAGAGTCTTCAGGGAGAGGCAAGCACAGCAGGGAGCTGTGGATCTGGGAGCACGTTTCACTCCAGGGCTGCTTAATGCTCCAGCTGTTTTTTCAGAAAGGCAAAAACTTTTACAATCATACTCCATATGCATAGAAATGTACCTGAGAGAGAGCAATAAAATAAGCCATTCTTTCCAAATCACCTCCAATAATCCCAGCCAAATCTTAAAAGGGATGCTGCTTCTTTTCTTACATTTTCTGTCTTTTCCTACCATTATGTTATCTCACATGGCGCCTGACAAGCTTGACTTTGAATCACTGTACCCCCTCCTCTTATTCAGCTTTTTTGAAGATTCCTATCCCTGCCATCCCAAACTCATCTGTCTGCTCCATCTGCTTTCCACCAACATACCATACCCTCACAGAAAGAAGCATGTTTTATGTATGACTCACTGAGCACTAAGGTGCTGCTGCTTAGCTTTAATTTGCTGCCTCAGTAAATAATTTACAGCTTCTTAGCTGGAGGTACACAGCTGGAACAAGGCAGCCATCAGTGGCGTGCCACAGGTGGATTACCCACCCAAACAAATCCTTCATGGCAGCAAGGGGGTTTTTACATTCAGTGTTAGGCACTAGCAATTTTAAGCTGATCTGATCTGAAGTCTCACCCTTTCTGTTAATACCATTTCTTCTGTGGCAGTGCCTAGAAATCATGTTTGTTGATTACTGAAATACACTGTTTCAGGCAGCAAAAGTGAAACACGGTACCAAGAGCATAGTGAAAGGCCAAACTCACCTCTCCATAGCAAGTTTGGGAAATAAGGATAGCAATCAAGCATGGTCTGGTCTCCTTGCCTTTTTTCCTTGTCTTCTTCCACTCATTTCCCTCCTTGCCCTAGTGCACCTAGACACCTGAACACAGATGTTCCTAGGACTCTTTCTGGGAATATTTGTTCAAGTCAACCGTTATCCTCATTACCTCAGAAACAGGACATTTATGAAGATACACAGGTAGGAGAAAGAGGGGGTTATGGTAACACATAAGGAGGCCGTGAATTTGACTGCAGTGTGTAGGGGAAGAAATGACTACCAGAGAGATAGGAAAGGGGATGGAATTGTATGCCACAGAGTAACACCTGGAGCTTGGGGAAATCAACAGGGAATTTCCTAGCAACCTTTATGCAAAGCCCCACACTGTCTCAGTGATGGACACTTTTACCAACCTCACACAGGCTTTACGCACAATAAAAAGGGACAGATGCTCATGAACTTTTGTTTCCATCCCTGATATGACCCATTCCTATGCTTTCTTCCTTGCTGGTGAAAATTCATCTACATGCATTTGGAAGAAATTCCTTGCCTCATTTTTCCCACTTGGTATTCTCTTCTCATTCTTGTCCTCAATGCTGAAGGTGAACTTAGTTTTCCCTGCTTAGCATCAACCACTGCTGTGGACTCATACAGTGAAAAGCTGGTTGCTGGAATATCTACAAATGAATGGCAATAAAACATGGCCTGTCTGCTTTATCTACAGCACTTCAAATTCTTGCTGTAGAAACCGTATTACCAAATAGTCCTTGGGAAAACCAGAAACATCAGCCTTTGGACCCACCATGGTGCACACATTTGAGCAATGCAAGGGAAGCAAGTGTGCCCGCAAGCACCAACTCACATCAGCCCTGCCAGAAGACCTCTCCTGCCTGAGCAATTTTGCCAGTGACACGAGGTGCTGCCAATGGCTCAGAGCAACCTCAGCTCCACAAACACCCTGTCAATCTCACCTTTCATAAGGAACTCAACAGTGGCAGTTTCAGCCCAACACCAGCAACATGTCAACCTCCCACTATATTAACTTAGATGTCTTCAATGTATATGCCAATACCATCACCTGAGCCAAAGCTCTCTACAGCGTGTGTTACACCATCCCCTGATGGCAGCCAGTAGCAGGGATGGTTGCCCACCTCAGAGATATCTCGCTGGCTGTTAATTGCTGTGAGTACTGAGCTCTTCCATCTCAAGTATCTAATTTAGTGAAAATGATACTTTACATTACAGAGAAAGTTACTATGACTTATAACAAAATTACCATAAATCATGGCATTGCTTTGGATTTAACTAGCTCTTTTCCCAGAATCACAGGAGGATTAACAGAAAGCAGCTGGTCAGTCCAGCTGGTAAAAAATCTCATGTCTTTTTCTTGGCACTGTGGTAGGACTGCGGAGCCAAACGACTGGGTCTGTCATTATGAGACAATGAAGCAGCAACATTTACTGAAATTGCTAGAGCTGTAAACATCACTGTCCTGATGTGGGACAGTGGCAGATTCCCTGCAGACTTTGTGTAATGTACATTATGCCTCATCAGGAGAAACAGAGGTAGTAGTGAAATGTTAATTTCTTGCACCAATTTACACACAAAGAGATTGATCTATAGCCTCTTAGTACAGGATTCCTTGCTGAGGCATTTCCCATTTGAGTGAGATCCTCTCCTGTAGCTAAAAGGAGTGTTTGACTCCAAGCAGTGCCGGACTGTCACACAGGGCTCTCATTTTTTTGCCCAGTAGCTGTGGGGGCCTGATTTGCACTCCCCCAAGAGGTATTGTTACTCTGAGAAAAGTGTTTGGATGAGCTGAAGGAGTCAGACTGAACCTATGCTTCAGCAGTACATTAAGTGAAACTCAAACATTACCTGAGATAAGCCTGAGCTGTATGAGAGTCATTTCAAAATAAAAACAGCAAGGGAACAAGGGTAAACAAAACCCCTCTGTATGGGGTTGGCCTATTTGATGAGTGATGTGCAGTACTTTACTGAGATTCCTTACTGGGGGCAGTGGTGAGATTACTTTTTGGACCAGATGCTATGTAATTATGCAGTTTACAAACATGAAGAAGCTTACATCTTAGATGCTCCCCAACTATTTAGGCACCTAATTCAACATGGGCACGCAACAATTGCCTTTGGCTTCTATGTAGACATCTAAGGCTCCAAATATCTTAATACTTGTACTTTGGTAAAATAAAGAAATGGAAAGTTATCCCATGTAAGGATATTACACTAGAGAGTAGATTCCAAGTGAGTACCAGGGTAAACTAGGTCAATAATGAAAAGTCGGTATCACAGGCTGGTGTTAACTGGTGCAAGACTATGTGGCAGTCAAAAAGCTAATTTGATCTATCCTACAAGTCCATCGCAGCTTGGAGGAGCAGGAACGGGGCTCAGGAATACTGTCCGGACAGTATTCCTCACTCAGGTATGCAAACATGCTCTTCATCCTGAAATCCAGAGTCAGAGAGTACTTTAAGCCAAGTACAGCATGTGGAAAGACAACCCAAAGCCTCAGGATACCAAAGGGATGTTTTACTATCTTTGCTCAGTTTTGACAAGTGTGAGTAATGTGAGCACTGGGGCATCTTCCAGCTGCAGGGAAATATTTAACAGAAGTGCTCAATAGCCATTGTATGACACACTGGGGACAGGCCGTGGGAAGGAAAGGGGCCAGAGCCGTCTGTGTAAAGACAAGGATGTCTATCCCTGGCTTTGCTGAATGACACTCATACCTGGCAAATCTGATTATTTATTACCTCTTATGCTGTTATATAGAGATGCTAATGCACCTGCTCTTTGGGCTGAATGACAGCCAGGCTGGTGAGAAAAGCAGGCGGTTAACGGATGTGGGAAAGCATATGATACTTGTCAGGGACAATCTGGCTGACAACTGTGTTATGTCAGGTCTTCCTAGGTTGGTTGGAGAACCATAAAACATAAAACCTAATCTCTGGTTGCAGCCAGCCTTTGCTTGGCCGGGGGAAGGGCAGGGTAGAGGCAGCTGTTTGCAGCAGGGCTCATGCGGATTGCCTGTGGAAGACCCAGCTCTTGCCACTGCCAGCAACAAAGGTCCATCCCTGTGCTGAGATTTCTCACACCAACTCTAGAATTGCAGAATAATCCTGTGCTCTTTGAAATGCTAAGAGATAGCCTAGAGGAATTTTCCCTTTACAAAGCTGAAATATGCCATTGGCATAAATCATCAGCACACCCAAGGCATCTGGGAAACTGAATCTCCAGCAAAATGCAGTCCCACAAGGGAGACTGGTGCTGCAAAAATCCCACTTCTGCACATTGGCAGCTCCCAAAAGGCTGGCCATGTCAGCCTGGTTGTTGGCTGATGGACTAGCACCCTTCCCAAGTGGGTTTTCACTTGCTTGTCCGGTAGATGGGAAGTTTATCTAAGACAGAGCAGGCAGTGCAAAGTTAACGTCTTGGATGTCCAAGCTTTGCAGAAGAGTGCAGAGATGTCTGGACTTATCTTACATGTATAGACCAGTCTTTCTTTAAGCTAAACTATAAATGATTTTCGCTTCAGTTTCTTGGACTGCAGTTTTAGTAAAACTGAAAATCAAGGCTCTCCAAACCCCAGGACTGGCTTCAAAAAGGAAGTGGGGAGAATTTTTCTTGATTTGACTTCTGAATGTTAGATTTTGGGCTCAAGGACTTTTAAACTTTTCTCCAAAGTCATGAGCATTACAAGGTTCCTCAAGTAAAAATATTTTTTTTTAAATCAGCCTGCTATTTCTATTACAGCAGAGCCTAATCAGAGTCCCATCACATCCCAGCATACATACAAATGGAAGTAGCAAAAAGCCAGGAGAGGAAAAGGACACAGAGTGCCTTTAGGTCACCCTGGAGCAATGGCAGGATACAGCCCAGTTTGCTTCAGTGCAGACTAGAATGCCAGCAAAATGCCCATGCAAAGTTTTTAACTATTCATTTGAGATGGCATTTGTATTAGTCATGTTGAATACATTTCTATCAAAACCTGTAGACACATTTCCTAAGTGGTATACCTCAGTAAAATATTGTGTTACTCTGTGCCTTGCACAGAGATTGCACTTTAATGATGTGTTAACACCCCTGTTTTTCTGACTGAAGAAATATGAAGAAAATATGGTTAGGAATTGGAATTTGTATCTACCAAAACCCAGTTTCTAACTGCTCTCAAGCCAATTTTATATCCTCCAGCATTCATGAAATTGTTCACAATAAATACAGTAAGAATTAGGAGAGAAGTAAATATGTTTATTCATCAGATTTTTACCTCTAGTAGAAAAGGCAGGTGCTTTACCCAGGTGCTTTACTACAGACTCTGCAAGCTGAGGTGAAAGCTGACCCCAAGTAGCTAATGCAGTAAAAATACAACCCAAGCAATAGTAAATCTCTGGATTAATAATGGACAAGGAGGATGAAAGGGACTGCATAGAGGCTGAGCTCAATTTTTGTGCTGAACCTGGGTGGAGAAATAAGGCATGTCATTCCCACAGGTCCACAGATGTGGTCAAAGGTGTTCCTATTTGTTATGGCAACATGGCAGGCAGAAAATAAAAATGGGCCATTTCCCGGGCAGAGGTGGACTCATTTTTATGGTCCTGCCATGCTGCCTTTGAATGGTCTTTGGATATTTTAATGGCTTTGGTTTCTTTGCTGCTACAAGGTGAAAATGTGCAACTTCCTGCATCAAGAGAAAAATATCTGCTTTTCTCAAGTTGGACTGGAGAGGAAAAAGGAAGGAGACAGTGACAGCAAGGGGCCCTATATACACTCCCACAATAGCCATGAGTTGAGAAAGTCCAGGTTTATTAGCAGCTGTGTTTTTGTCTTTTTTCTCTTTCGAAGGCAAAGACTCGGATTAAATTGTCAGTCTCAGAGACACTGATCCAAACCTACTTAAGAAAAAGTAGAATTTATTTAATTTTTGACAGATCAAAACCAGAATTCAATTGTAACAGAAGGGGTGCAACAATGTTGATAGGAGACCAAAACAAACAGAACAGAGATCTGTGAGTGGAAGATGAAGGACATGCAGGTCATTAATTTGTCGCATGGGCTGTAAGGAGAGCTCAGTATAGGGGATCTGAGTTTTGACTTATATTAGACTTAGATTTATATGCTGACTCTTAGATATTTAAGGCAGTACAAGAGTATTATTAATGAAAAAACTTTGTGTTCAGCCCTGTCTTGTCAGCTTCCAGCAAGTTTAGTTGAAGGACTTGGGCAGTTTGCAGAAACCATGGGCTGGAGTTCTGGCTGTGAGCTCTGTTGATGCAAGCACAGCCCTTTACTTCTCTCTTGTGAGCATGTGTCCTCTTTTTCCCCTATCACCAAAGATGATGAGAAGAATCCTTCTAGATGAACTCTGTTAAAGTACAGTACGATCCCCTTGCATTTTTCTAGACCTTTTGCTCAACATCAAGAGGACAAAGATGTTCTGTTATATACTTTATTAGGGTTATAATTCTCGTTAGTGCAATAAGTAAATAGGTGCCTTTAAAGGCCTCATGTGTGTCTGAAATCTAGAAGACAAGGCAATGAGTTTCATTACTGCAACCTTGGGGGGGGGGGGAGCAAAAAAAATTCTGTTTTTAAACATTTCCCTACTCATTACTCTGCAGTGACTTGCACCAGTAAAAAAGACAAAGAATAATGCCAGTTTTGCTTCCTATATATGTACCTTATTTTATGTCCATTTATCAAAGGCTTGTAATATATCTTCCCCCAAAGTTGAACAAACGTTGTTCTTTCAGCATATGCAGAAAAAGTGCTACATCTAGACCATTTTGACCCTTGACTTGTTTTCTTATTATACTCTTGTATATTACTCTTTTTTTTCTTATTCTTTTTTTTTCTATTTGCAATGCAAGAAGCAGAACACAACTACCCAGAGATTTGGATGCAGATAGGCAGAAATCCACGAGCTGTGGATGCTGCCTAAATTAACCACAGATGGACACGAGTGTCTCAAAGCTCTGGCTTCAGTATCAGCATTTCTCATCTAAGTGCCCAAATGCCTTGCAGGCATGGCCATTTATAAATGCAACAGGCATAATTCAAATGGGGAAAATAAATGTACGAGAGGGGAAAATAGCCTGTGTTTTTCTTGCATCAATAACAAGGTGATAAAGGAAACCACCTGTGAAGAAAGCCATGATTAATGAAAACAAATACAAGAAATTGGAAATATAAACTATGGCAATAGGGCTTTAGTTTCAACAATTTAAAAGTTCAGATCTACCAGTAAAGCACAACACAGAAGCTTGTAATATATGGAATAAATGTGGGAACAGGAGATGAAAAATGTGCCATAAAAATAAGAAGACTGTTAAAATAAGATGCACATTGCATAAAAGAAATAGCCAACAGGGCTATAGATACTGAGGAGAGGTCTCTGCTACAAACATTTGTCTGAGATATATTCAATTAATTGCTTCTGTGGTTTGCAATCTAAAATCCTAAGAAGCTGCACGATCCTTTATTCTGATCCACTGAAGGGCTTGAGAGATTGCAACATCACTGGGAAGGCAAACTCAGTATGAGCACAGCAGGAGCTATAGGATGTCTCCATTCAGTAACATCAGCAGAAGGCGCTGTGAGGAACTCACTTTGTCTGGTCAAACTCACATGCTAGTCTTAGGACTTCTTCCCAGTCCCCAGGACTCACTGCCCTTCAAGGATGCAGGTGGAAATCTCCAAGACTGCAGACTTCTGCTCTGGTCTGATCTCAGGACTCCTCTTTTTGACTCATTTTTAGCCCAGCTGGGTGAATTTTTGGATTACTCCTACAAGGAACTGAACATCCCCAGCTCTTAGCAGACCTCTTCTGAACTGGTACCTGTTCATTCAGCCTTTGGGAGGGGTATTAGCCATGAATGGAAGCAATTCCCACAGTACTTTTTTTTTTGCATATCTCAGCTGCTCGGCCGGCCCCTTTCTCTGAGGGTCTTTCACAGGCTAAACAGAGCCTGACTGTTAGATGTTAAACAGACATATTTTAAGGGACAATTTCAAAATAATATAAAAAATATAATTGATTTTTTTATTTCTTTGATACATAATGCAAAGTCTATTTGGTAAAATTAGCAGACATTCACAGAAAATTATGGTGGCAAATAATTATAGTGTTTTAATTTTCATAGTAATACTTTATGCTATAGTAACGGACCACAAAGTGAAACCAAGACCTTGTTGTGATAGATACTATACAAACATGAAGTGAGAACAATGAGTCCCCACTGTGAAAAATTTACTGTTCTTCACTGAAGACATGAATTCACTGACATGGGTCTTGATAGTGCAATGGCCAATTAGTTAGTGTAGTAGCATCTCTTAATTAAAACTTACTGATTGACAAATCACGGGTCCTTGGACAGCTTCAGATAAAAATGAGTACTCCTTGCTGCCATTGCTTATTAAGCATTTCCAAGTAACAGTCAGTCCCCAAAGGCGCCCAAAGCTATGGTTTAATTCTGAGGAGAGTAGCCCTAGGGTGGTGGTAACCAGTATTTAAGAGAAAAACAAAACAAAACAAAACAAAACTAAAACCAAAACCAAACCAACCAAACAAACAAACAAAACCCCCACAATATTGCATCCTTGCAGAGAGAAGTGTGGGGGAAATACCTTGTCTCTGAGAAAAGCCCTTGCATCTTCCTGAATTCAGAAACCATTACAGGATATTTTTGTACTCATTTAGAAGAAATCTGTATTTGGTTTTCTCAGGAATATTTCGTGGTCAGAAAGGGCCATCCTAGGTTGTTAATTTTAGAAAAGAACTCTAACTAATTCTGCCAGATCCAAAAATTTTGTGCTAATGAAGTTTGAAACCTTTTCTTTTTCTCAGAGCAGCACTGTCTTAAGTCAGTTATTGTTTTCATGACAAATCCCCAATAAACACCTTCAATTATTCTATGTCTCAGAAACATGTGTAACAGCATTCTTAGCACATTCTTTTCCCTGCTGATATGATTCTAAAACATCACTTTACAAGATTATTATATTGTTTGTCTCTGGGTGGTGTTTTAAGTGTGAATAAAAATATGCCAGGATATCACTCCAGATGGTTAGTCCTGACAGCTTGTCAAAAACACACGCGTATGGAGTTTACATGGCCACAAAACATAACCCTATCAGCAAGGAAACTGTCTGGCCAGAACAAAGGCTGGTGATCAGCTTGAAAAGAGAGAGTTGTTTTTCCATTTCTTACAGCAGAAGGCATTTTGAAGGAACATTAACAGACTGTAAATCTTGATTCTTGACATTTGCTTGCATGTGGATTTTCAACCACTGCTTTAGTACAAAAACCACATTTAAAAAAAAAAATCAAAAGAGAAGGAGGAAAGGAAAAAATACATAAAATAAAGTAAAGCAGAAAACTCTGTAGGAGTGGTTCTTAGAATCACTTAAGTGGAAGAAAGACTAAAGATTCAGTCTAACTTCCCAGTTTTGATCTTGTAATAAAATAAAAGGTGTACTGGAGTCAGATAAAGACAGACGCTGGTTAGCAATAATTTTACAGTCGTGCGGTTCAGTTGGGACTATATTGTATGTACAAAGGAACAGACCTGGACATGAAGGACTTGGTGTGCAGTGCCCATATCGTAAGATGGTGATGGAGAGGTGGAGGAAGGTAAAATGTGGCATTTGTAACCTATAGCACTTAACAGGCAGAAGGACCCAAAGATTTATAGGCAAGCCCCAGGCTGCATGAAGCCTGTGCCTAGAAGAAAATCTGATTCCTTTCAACATAGCAGCCCTACTTTGCCCTTATCCCTCTGACATTTAAGGAACAGAGTGACATTTAAGGGACAGCAGGTCTGTGACCATGCTGTCTACACACTTCTACATGCTGTCACACACCCTTCCCTGTGAACAGAGGACAGGAGCATAAAAAGTGTTTCTTCATTAAACATGACTCTTGGGAAAGCCATGTTCTGTTGTTGACTCCTGCAGGACTACTTGGGTTGCCCAAGTGATAGTAGGGCAACAAGAACTTCTAGGTAAATTTCCATAACACCTTTTCTCTTGGCTGATTTAAGAATCATACTAAAGAGCTATTCTTACTTGCTTCTCTCTGGTCCTATTTATTCCCATGAGCAAAAAAACACATAAGAATGTGAAAAATACCAGTGTGATTTACATTTATGTAAAGTGGCTCATTTTGTGTGGTCTCAAAGCTTTTTCTTGGATTTCAAAGACAGCAGAATTGGCCGCCAGTGTCTGCAAAGGGAGTACAAAAATAACCCTTAATTCAAGCCCACTATGATCACTGAGGCTTGTAACCATCAGCTATGAGATATTTACATCTCCTGTTGCCAGCATGTTCAACAACATGACATATTTACCCATCACAATATAAAAAAAAAAAAAATCAAATAGCTTGTTTGGCTGAGCATATAAGAGACGAGGCAGCTGATCAAATCCTACCTTACATCAAAAATTATCCCTAAAGAGGTGTGAAAAGGATACAGATAAAGCTGTCACCTCCCAGACAGTCTGTCTGCTGTAACAGGAGCTGTCAGATAGACGGGTTTGAAAACATCAATGGCAATGAATTGCAAAAGGGATTCTGGTGCACTGGAAAATTCAGGCAGCCTGCTCACTGTGGTCCCATGGGGTGGGAAGTGGTGTCCTTTGTAATTGTTTCTCTTGAGGCACAGTAAGATCCTGGATTTTATTGAGCTGCAAATGCTCAGGACTCCTTGGGATACAGGCACATGAGTGGAAATGATGGCATTACTACAGCTCATCAAGTTGCCATCTGTCAGTGAAGATGTTGAGGCACCAGGAGTGACCTTGTGAACACTCCTAACCTGCCCCCATTACAAAGGAAAACAGAATATAAACCATGGTGGTTTAAGTTAATACGTTACATTTTACAGCCAAGCATGAATGTGTGCTAAGTCAGTCGCGCTAGGTCTGCTGATAGACAAGGACTTGATACATTGCAACATGGTAAATGCCTTCCATTGTGTACTTTTGTCCTCAGTTTCAGTCCATCTATCATTTATCAAAGCTGTTGTGCCCTATACCTGATAATTTTCATTTCCTAAAGAGGTCATATCCAACACCTATAAAACCACCTCTCTTCAGAGAAAATTAAGCCTGTATATCACACACTTTCACCTTGTACTACAATCTGAGCACTATTAATTCACTAATATTTAAGTTTTTAGAAAGCACTGCCTGCACAATTTCCAACACAGTCATTGAAGCAGAAGTCTACAGTTGACACGTGACTGGATGTGCATAATCACAAATGTCGATGGCAGAGGGCATTAACTGCATCTGATACAGATGACCTTGGACCACAGGCACAAAATGCTGTGACAACTTACGTTGTTTTGCAAAAGTCTAGCAGAACAGTTCCTATCTCATTCAATGAGAATTCTCATGGCCACAGCTCTCACTCATTTGGCAAGTGCTGTAACTCTTCAGCTCACAGGAGGGAGGAAGAAGACTCCCATATGGAGGAAGGTGGTCTTCTAAACTGAACCTTAGGTTAAAAATCTGGATCTGCTCTTCACCCACACAGTTGTCATCCACTGACCCTTTTCTGCCAATATGGTTTTCTGTAAGAAACAAGGTTTGTATTCCTACCCTGAAAAAACACAACAGTCCTGCTCCTGGCAGTGTTTTCAGCAAATGGGTAACACCTCACCCAGAGCAATACTGTAAAACTTGGCCTGCGTTAAGTGGGGTGTTTGTCCTGAAACAAGAGTCTTTCCATGGTGAGTGAAGGAGGAAGAATACCGAACTGATCCAGGCTTTACCCAAAGACACCAAAGCTGAACATATCAGCTACTGCTCCAGCTGCTAAAAACCTCTTGCAAACTCTCTTCTTTTCCTGCCTCCCAGTAAGATGCATTTATTTGCATGACTATATTCTCTAAAACCTTGAAAAATTGTAACTTGGCCCACTGTTGACAGTTTTTCATTGCTCACTGCATATAGATGCTCTTCTACCTAAATCAGTTACATGGTGTCACAGCTTGGATTTCTGATTTTGGTGCTGTTGCTTTTTTCCTGATAAAGCTTTCTGTTCACCTGTGCCATATGCTGCCTTGAATTTATGCTGCTGTGTTTTGTTAAAGCTCAGATTTTCCTTTGCCATTAAAAGAAAAATAGAACATTTTAAATGGACTGTGAAATAAGGTAAAGAAAAGTTTAATCATGCTAAAATCAATTCAGTGGAGTGGCTTTATTAATAGTTATTGCATTCTGCATCACACTGCTTATTAAATATTGTGCATTTTGGAAACTGAACTATTTTGTGCCGCAGTTACATTGTACTTCAGCAAGCAACTAGTTCCTACTTCATGCAAGATTTAGAAAGACATGCTTTTTGTTCATTGAGAGACATCACTGGAAATATAGAAATCATCTTCCTGGAGAAAGTTATGGATGATTTAGTACAGTATCCTGTCCCTGGCACAAAATCAAGTACCAAATTCTCAAGAGGAAAATGTAAGAGAATTCACAATTGACAATTATGCATTACTTTATCTAACTCTTACCCATTAAATGCAGGCTTACATCATGATTCATAAACTTTTCTACTTATTTTTCGCTTTTATGCATCAATTTATATAATTTTGAAAACTATGTAAAGAACTTATATGTTTTTCATTTGCACTGGAAAGCTATGCTAGTATCTTGAAGCAATGAATTGAATAGTTTTATTATAGGCATTGGAAATAGTAATTCTTTTTTTTACCCCCTCAGATGACTAACTTTGTTTGCTTGTTTGTTTTGGAATAATCAAGACATCTCAGGCGTAATTCAACACCTCATTATAACTAGATTCATATCAATTAGAATAAAAAATTCTTATCCTGTGACAAAGGCCATTTTCCTTTTCACTTCCCTACATCACCTTCCTCATGTGTGTTCCTCCACTTTCACATTCTCAAACAAGACACCCTCATTTTCACTTCATTTTCACATTCATAACCCTCAACATGGACTTCACAGTCCTTTGTGAAGGATCAGCTAAAATGGATTTAAAGATAGGTGGGCGTTGGCTCATACTGTCCTGTATGTCCACACTTTTGATCACCTAAAGAAAGACTGGCTTAAACCTGCATTTTATTTCTTAATTTGTGCCTGATCCTGAAAACTTATCACTCTGTGAAAGATTACTTGAACTCCCTAGTGTCTGTTTCACTCTAGAGCCACTACAAAAAGTCATTAATTTTTATCGTTTACAACTGAGGTCAATGACTTTCAACTAAGACAGAGAGAGACTAGTTGTGCAGATAGCCATTACCTCCTGGTCCTTCCAGTCACTCACCTGAAAATACTGTATCTTTTTCAAGCTCTAGCTAAGGAATACATACACATTTCTTGGGTTCCTGTGTAGTGAAATATTTATTAATCCTTGGGTGCAAGTGGGTTCTCATAGGGAAGGACTCCTCTGAGAGAAAGACTAAATATGTAACAAATATAGCTTCAACTTCAAAGAATGGTGAAGCTATTGGCTACTGAGAATGGTGATAATTCAGGAATATCTCTTTCTGTGCTTCCCTTTTGCCTCCTTCTTATCAGGAAAGTCTCTAGGGAAAAAGACTTGCGTGGCTATATTGGGGGAAGGGGTGTAGTTGTGTATCTCTATTGATCAGTGTTCTGTTTCACAAAGAACTTTCCACTTCTTGGCCAATTTAAACACGATTTGAGAAAGATATTCATTGTTTCCAGAAGTATACAAAAGGAAGATCATCGCAGCCCTACTTTTCTTTACACCCTTCGCTTTTTCTTTGCTCTCCCTGACTTGCTCTCTTCCTCTCTCTCTGCCCCTCTTCCATCTCCTGCAAGTGACAAGGAACATCTCTGTCTGTGCTGCCCACAACTTTTAGAAAAAAAACAGCCTGGAAAATGAAGTAGAGTGTGCAAGTAATATTAGTTAAAGGAAAATTTTAATATCACTGAATCCACAATGATTCCTTGCTGAAAATTGCAGATGACAACATTTGGTGAGTAATTGTACAGCTAGTCAGACTCAGTTAGCACTGGAGTCTATTGAAAGACTCAGAAACCATCCACCCATCCTAAGTTACAGTACAGATTTTATTATGTCATTGATCTTAATAAAATCCTAGTACCTTCCACATAAAGTTAATTGGCAATCATGATTTGTCTGGAACATGCACAATATGTCTTCACAACGAATTAAGAATGTTTCACACCTGATTTGGTTTCTTTATCTCATTTACTAGCTTCAGATCTTTAGTGTATCTGAGATAATCTTGTGGCGAGGAGTATAAGAGCCATTCCTGCCCAGGTAGAAAGATTTTATCAAAATATAAGGATTTCCAAATTTACTAGTTTCAACTGATCTGTACAGTTGGTAAGCACATAACAGGTTTTCCTGATCTGAAATCTAAAAGACCATCCATTCTTAGTTTTACCTCACATATTTGTACCTCTTTTATGATTTGAACCTACCAAAAATAAAAGAACACAAAAAAAAAGTTTGAAATTGCCTAAACTCCATAAGCATTGTCTTGTTCGTTTTATCTCATTTCCCAGCTGCTATCTATTCTCTTATCTTTAAGACATAGAGAGATTTCTCCCATGGACATCTGCTTCCTATATTTGTTCATCACCAGGACTCCAATGCTGAGTGTGGATTTTGACAACTTGATGCATAAATATGCAGTACAACTGGAAAAAAATAATAAAGAAAAAATTTGGACTATAGGTTCTGGAACTGATCAAGGTCCTGTGGTTCTCAAGGTCTGGTAACTCATGAGATCCTAACTCCAAAAACTCCTGTGTGAAATGCAGGGCCAAATGAGATAATTGTGTTCCACCAAAATTCAGGAAATATTTCCAAAAACAGAAAAGACCGTATCATGTGGATATTAGGGAAGCCGTTCACTTTTCCTTACGAAAGTTGTGAGATTCCTTTCTTGAAAAGTATTTTAAAACTTGTGCAAATACCTGTCAGATGATGACCTAATTTTTGAAGTTTATTCCACTGTCTTGCAGTCAGAAGAATGTAGTGACTTGTGCAGGTTGCGTCCAGTTGCACATGTCTGAAGTGCCATGAAAAGACAGAAATGTGGTTATAGTCGTGTCTCCCACACAATCCTATAACCCCGTCACTTCTGTGTGACAGCAGAAATCAGGAATGTATAAACACGCTATCCCTGTGAAACCATAACATTCATCCCTTTGGGTCATAAAGCAAGTGTCTTTTGCCACTCCCAAATTCTTTCTGATATTTTCCTCCCAAAAAACAAAATTTGGACCCCAAGCTGAGAGAAAGTTAGAGACTTCATAAGCAGCTTGCATATTCAAGCTTTTAGATTTTTTTAAAATTGTTCAGATTCTGCATTGATAGTTGGATCCCAAACTGAGTAATAGAAACCAGCAAGAATATGCATGGATCCAAACTCCATTATATATTGATTCAGAGTTAGATTCTGACTCATGGTGAGGAATTAATGCTAAAGCGTGAGATTTTTCAGAAAAGCTAAAGGATGCTGCTCCTACCCAGTGTCCCACTGGGTAATCCAGCCTTATTATTAAGTATGTTAAGAGACAGAGAAAAATGTTCCACTTTTAATGAAGAAGAAGAGATAGCACAAAATAGTTTACTAAATTTCAGCCATGGCATTTAAACCTATTCATGTGATTCAAAGTCATTTACTTCCCCTGAAGTTTCCTGACAAGAACATATATTTCCCTGGAAATGTAGCATACTAAAGCCATTGTAAATAAACTGCATGAAAAATAGTGCTTTTATTTACATTATGATTTACCAGTCTTAGGTCCTTATCAATCTAGGCTCCCTGTATGCTTGCTACAAGGCTGAACATGAATCAATGTTTTCTCTGTGCGTTTCTTCAAAACCTTATGAAAATCAGTTTCTGATCATGGGGACAGCTGTTAAACTTCATACCTGGTAGTTATTTCCTAGTAGGTGGCAGTAAGGAAAGGAAACCATATTCTAAATAGATTTTATTGACATGCACATACAATATATACTCACATTGTTCTCTGTTGGCAATATCTAAAAACAACAACTTGCAATTGGATACAAGTTGAATCGCTGTTCACACTAGAATAAAATGGAGATATGGCTCTAATAAACCCATGGTCTTCATGACTGGTGGTCATTATGACTCCTGCAGAGTTATTTTTGCAAGTTGAAATATGTATATCCTGTGTATTCCTGTATAAATTCTCTTTCCGGTTTCCACTGAACAGAGTTTTCCTTCACTTCTGCCTGTTCATTGGATGTCCCTTGAAACAGTAACTCCATTTTGATTTTGGCACATCTACATCTACTTTGTCCCTGTAAAAGGGTGAAACTATACAAAACAAATGGGTCTGATTATTCCATGTGAAGAGAAATCACATTGTCTTTCTTGGCATGATACAGCTGTAATTTAAAGAAGTATATTTTAAATTGAGTTGTACAAATATATAGAGAAAGGAAGCCATGTTTTCACTAATAATTGTTTTGTTAAGTTCATATAAAAACAATGTGATAACACTACATTTTTAGCAGAAAGGGGTGTCAAAAATCTCTGGGAAGTTCCAAAGCAGTGCTTGTGTAAGAAACCAATAAAGGAAAAAATCTATGTCCTATCCAAAGTCAGACTCCCCTCATGCCCAGCTCTAAGCAGAGAAATAATAAGATACATAATGCACTCAAAGAATTGCCATTTAAATGGCAAAGACAGAAGAAATATTGGTATTATCTCCTTAATAAGAAAATGAAAAGTAAATTGACCAAACCACAGAAGTGAGAGCCAGCTATGAACTGGACTGAACTCTCCTGGGTGCCAGAGTAACACTGAACTGCTCCATGACAGGAAGCTGGCAATAAGCAAGTTTAAAAAGACAGAAATTCTGACAATAGACTCCCTTGTTGGTTTTTTTTAAAATGTAATTAGAGTTTCCTGGTCAATTTGTATTTGCAGATGCTAACATCACGATAAATCCACCCATTTATCATCCTTTGCTCTATATCCTGTTCTAGAGTACCAGAAATTTCAAATGGACTCTCAGGACTGTGCAGGTTTCTTCACACCTGTTTTGCCTTCAGCATTTCCTGTACTCACCCAAATTGCCTTCCCTTGTCCAGACGATGCAGTTTTCTGCATTAAGATAATAGATAAAACAGATGTCAGGAAAGAGAATATCCACAAATACAAGCAAAATTTCCTTTCCCTTGTTTCTTGAAGTTATCCCATTTGTGTCTTTCCTGTTTCTGGGTATCATTAGTGCATCCCAATGGTATTCAATCCTCTAGTTGTAGAGACTGTTATGAGCCAAATCCTTCTTTTTTTTTTTTTTTTTTTAAGATGCTGATTTAGAAGATGATTTTGTTTGTTTCATTTATCAAGAGCAAGTAATCATTTATAAACTCTCCAGACAGATGGTTTGCACTTGCTTCACTTCTCTCTTCAACCTGACATACATGGTTTCACTAAGCACCCCAGGAGGGTCTAGCAGCCAAAACAAGGTGTTTAACAAGAGTTTTCTCATTGCAAGTAATTAGATACCTTTCTCTTATGACTTGGATTTTAATAGCCAATGACAATAGGGAGATAACTGAAATAGAAAGGTCACTATGTTCTCTGGGTATGTTCAAAACAATGACGCAGAAACATGTCTAAAACACAGGTTTCAGAGATCATCTTTTGTGAAATTTTACTGGTTTGACCAAAAATTGTGAAAGCCAAGAAAAAATACTTGCTCATTACAGATTCTCTCAGGAAATTAGGACTGCAAAGAAAATAGCTGTTTATGATTCAGAACAACATTAGTCATAGGCAAAAAAAAAAAAAAAGGCAATAAACTAGATGGAAATTCTAAAAATTGGTCATGTTTTGCAACACACTTTCACAAGGACGGGCAAATAAAAAGTTTATAACTAGCTTGGGGAGGGGGACAAGAAAATATATCAAAGGAAATCTTACATCTGGTTCTTGCGTATAGAAAGAAACTCATTTCAGACATGTTTTTTCCAAACCTCTATATGTTACATCCTTTCCTGGAGTCATTTCAGAAACAAGTAACTTAATTCAAACACTCATTCTTCAAGGCTATGTCTCTCAGTAGGATGTACAAGTTTAATGGATGCCACATCACTGGCTATAGCTTAGGCTAGATTGCATCATATGGATTCCCACAAAAATCCTAATTTCTCTATATTTTTCCCAAAGGAAATGGAGATTCCCCAAAATGCAAATGGACATCTGGCTTAGAGAAGGGCTCCTTGTGACCTGGGTTTCTATCTATGAAACACTGGTAGCTTCAAAGGAAGTTTCTTGAAGCCCTGTAAATTAAAACTAAAATAATATAAGGGCAACTTCTGGCCAAGCCTTCATTAACGAGAGGTATTATGCCCTAAAGCATGAGGATTGATATCCTAACATCTTTTTCCTCTCTACAGATGTGCAATAGAGGCTCTATAAGTTGTCAAAATGCTGCTGTCCTTCCTACTAAATTCTTCTTGTGGGTGATGTCTAGTGTCAATGAGTTCCAGTGACAAATTATGTTCTAGAAGAGCAAGTGTAAAAAAGATTTCCTTTTACTGGATATAATTTTAAATGCAGCCCACACTTCAATCCCCCATCTGAAAAATTGCTTTTGTTGAGGTGTTAATTAAAACCATCCACCATACATTTATGGGACAAGTAGGTTTTAAATCAGCCAGAGAAAACGACTTATTGTTATTAAACCCATAGGTTATAGCACACCTAAAATGTTCATAGTCCTAAACCCACTGCAATCTCTGTTTCAAGAGATCCTAATAAAAAAAACCCTAACATTTGGATACCATTATGGTTTGTAAATAACACTAATTTGTTTCGTTGTCGCAGGTTGCATATAGGCCTTTCTCATTTCCATAAAACGGTATTGAAAGCAATAGTCCCTGTTGCCCAACAACATTTCCATAATTTCTAAAGATTGCCTTGATTGTTTCCTTTAGAGCTTTAAAATTGTGCATGCCAAAATTACATGGACATGCTTTCTATGTTGACTTTTGCTTAAGAGACTCATACAAATCCTATTTAAACAGTAGCTTCTCTAATGACCGAATCAGACCCAAAAACACATTTATTGTGTGCACAAAAATTGTAATGTCTGGGATATCTTTCTAGATAAAAAGAGAAGAGAGGTTCTTGGCTAAATGGTGTGAATGGGGTCCTCAATTCACTTCTGAAATACTTCATGGATGATAAAGGTGGTAAGGAACAGGGAAGTGAGTAGTAGGATGCAGGAAGCCTGGGGCAGGGCAGTTTGTGGCCTTCTATTCTGGATTTGTGCACTAACCATTTATATGTCACCAAGACCTAACTTTAATTAAGTAACCCACCCTGTCTTTTCTCCAGCATTTTGAACATTCTGGGTGCCATGTCCTGTTTGGGAGATACAAAGGAGAAGGAGAGGAGCCAGAGTGAGAGATAGGAGGCATTGGAAGGAAAGAGGAATATGTAGCAAAGTATTCCATGAAATTAAAGGATTGAAAGGGAGAGGAAATTTCTTCTTAATTTCATGTGGAAAAATGCAAATCATGAGATGAGTTAGCCTGCAAAATAATGTGCCAGGAAAAGTGATGGGGGCACCAGAGCTTGAGACATTTAAATTACTTTGGATAAAGCACTGGGGTATGGAATATAAAGAGCAGTCACAAGTGTGCTGCATGTAACTTAACAGCTCATTTCCCTCTCCTCAGGGCCTAGTTTCTCACTGCCCAAGGACAGACAGGGTCCCCTCAGCTGCAGGACATGAGTTTCCTGTGCTCTTCCCTGACACAGCCATGGGTCTACAGGCAGACAAGGAGAATGGGGAGAGGGACAGACTTGTCCTGCTGATTCCCCTCTAAAGAGTAGGTTCTTACCCCAGAACTGGCTATTGCATGCACTGAAAGGGCTGGACAGCGGTGCCACTGCTGTAGGATAGAGCAAGGGAGAGCCTAGGAGGACCCTCTCTTGTCCCTGTATAGGCGATTAAATCACTACTGACTCACATCTGGCTCCCTATCACAAGGGCTTCTCTGTGCCCACTGCCTTACGCTCTGTCTCAGGATAGACCTCAGGCACAGGAGCCACCAACGTACAACAGAGCATCTGTCTTGTGAATCTCTCTCCTTTGCATAAGATGTGGCTGTTTACCTTCCCAGGAAGGGCAGAAGAGCACGGCAGCTGCCTGCTTGTGAGTGAATAACACAATAAGAAGGTATTCCATAACAAGAAAATGAGAGCAAGTTCTCAAGTTCTAGTTATAATTAGTCCGTACTGTTTGTGTCTTGTGTGATTCATATTGTCTTACAGAGACTTTCATGTTCCTCCGCTCATCCCAAGGGCCACCAGCACTACAAAAGTGCTGCATTGTTTTCTGCACCTGAAGACTTTAAACCAAATCTGACTGGCCACAGAATAGTCCAACTGAATGACTCCAATGAGACACAGACTTGTTTCTTCCCTGAAAAATCTTGCTTCCTGGTAAGGAAACCTGATGCAGTGGTAGGGGTCATGGTAGGTACTGCAACATATTCAGAGATCTGAGTAATCTGCCGGTATACTGCTAAGCTACCAATAGTTAGAGACGCTTTCAGGACTCCATCAAACCATTATCCATCCCATTTTATTCTCAGCATCAGTCTGCTAATAGCCTGTTGGAGTTTCTATCCATTACTTCTCACTTTGCAGGAAGATAGTGGTGCATTTGAAAATTAATAGATAGCTTCAAAAAAAAGCTGCTTTCCTATTCTTCCCCTGGAAAATAAAAGCAGTCTGAGAAACAGAGTACAACCACCATGACTGCAGTACATTAGAATTGCTAGTAAATGTTCAGAAGGCAGGAGAGGGTAAATTAAAGTGGTACGTGAAACACATACCCCAGCCCACTTTTGAGTTAAACACGAATTGGGATGAATGCAGTTTATCATGTGGCTATTCATTGATTAGAAGAAAATGTCTTGTGGTAATATTGCACCTCCTCCTCTGAGAGTCCTTACGCACCAGGCAGACAGACCTGCTTAATCTGCAAAGACTGAGGAAGGTAGGCCAGCATTGCTGTAGAAAAAGAGCATTCTTGTACATTTTGTGAGATGACTTCAAACTACCTTTGCAAGTGTATGTAATATCAGGACTTACTGTGCTTAGATTCTCAGTATTGTGTTATAGCCTCCATATTGCTCCACAACCAAGGAACTCACAGCTGTGTGGCATTCAGGTGATCCCAAGAACTTTTAATGGCAAGCAATTATGGGTCTTTCCTTGGTGTCTTTGCTACATTTTCTGGACTTTATTACTCCTTTGAGCAAAACGGACCTGATGGTCCACTTGCCTGAATTGGTCTATTTGAATGACATGCATTAGTGCAAGCATATAGACACCTTAAGACCTCTTTGCTTTAGCTAGTACAAAAAACAGAGCTCTTGCCAGAATTATGTGTGGGTTTATGCAATTCACTTCCTTACTTTTCTGGCCATCACAAAGCATGCCATGAGGATTTTCTGAATATTACATTACCTTCCTACAAGGGATCAAGGAATTTGTTCCACTCTGAATAGTAGTGAGGAATAGCTCTCTCAACTGACCCTCCCCCTCAAACCTCCTCTGGCACAGCTAGTGGGAGAGCACTTTTAACCTCCAATCCCTATTGAGACTGGATGTAGCACTTAGTGCCATGATCTAACAACCATGGCAGTAGCAGATCAAGGGCTGGACTTGATGATCTCAGAGGTCTTTTCCAACCCGGCTGATTCTATGATTCTATAGCCACAGCTTTCCCTGACAAGCCTTATCTTGGTAATCGGCTAAAATCTCTCAGTATCTGATTCATTGTTTAGTTTCTTCTTTATCCCCCAAGAATCTAGACTTGAAAGAATGGTTCCTTTCGAGGTATTTTGTTTTCAAGAAGGCTTCATTTTAATGGATGGTTATCAAAGTTTATCACCCTCACTGCTAGCCTTGTACTAGCTCTGCTCTAGCAAGGTTAAAATGCCTTCTTTCTCTCTAGTTTTGGCTCACAGGGGAGGTAAATGAACAGGGATCCATGTGGTGAGTTCCCACTATCAAAGGGAATTCATAAACTGAGTCCAGAAACACTCTCTAAATTGCCACACAGTGATTCAAAGCTCTTTGCAGCTATTAAAGTACTAATTCAACGTAAGATATTACACAATTTGTTTTAATATGCTCATTCTGGAGAATAGTCCATGATTCCCGACACCTCCATGGAAACATTATTTTCTGAACTATTATTATTTGATAAGCCTTGAAATAGTGCAGGTTTCTCAGGTCTTGTTTTTTTGCATCAGTGTTCTTATACTTTCCACAAGAACTAAGAAGTTACCTGTGTCCTTAAGTTCTTTAGTTCCACAAGCCACACGTTTGTGAGAAATGACAAGAGCAGAGAAGGAAGCCTGTTGTATCTGCAAGGCTGTGTCAGATCCCAGGGTCTGGAATGAAGCTCTTCCTCCTTTGGGATGTTGTACTGAAATACATTTTATTACAAAAGACATTAGGTAAAGAATAGTGACTTACAAAATCTAACTTTTACTCAGGGGAATCTGGAAGAACTTTACACACGTGCAACTCCAAACTAAGCTTTGCTGCAACCCAGCATCTGAGACAACCCATATCAGGGAGCTTGGCAAAATGCAGTACAACAGATCAAGGTGAAAAACCACAAGAAATGTCTGTTCCAAGCACAGTCTTAGATATCTGTAACTTCTGCAGCTCGTCTCTTGCTCAAAAGAGGATTTATATGTAAAATAAAGATTTTGGCTGGGGAAGGCCTGAGGTTTAAATCCCTAATGATAGGGGGCAATGAAAAAACAGTTCTGGTGCATTCTGTTCACAATAGTGAACCTGAGGTAAGCCAGTCAGCATCTGGCAGAGAACAGTTCATTGACAGCAGTTAGGAAGAGGGAGATTTTCACCTTCTCAACACAGTCTCCGAACTGTTGATTGCACTGGGCCGTCTCCTTCCTCCTCAGTTGAGTGAGATCACAGGCACATATGCTCCTACCCACACAGAAATCTGCTGTTCAGAAAGGGAGTAAAATTGTTCTCCAGGACAGATCTGACTTCTTGGCCCAAGGGTCAAGAGAAGAATCTCTGTTCTCGAGGGTCTGCAAGTCATTTCTAGAGAAAACGCAAACTATCAAAATGTTCCTTGTGTTATGAAACAAACAGATAAATAAAAGAAAACTGAGTAAAAGATTTTTATTTTTTTAATGCCAAGAACAACTAAACTGTAACAGTCAACACCTGCTTTCTGATTTGCCCCCTCCCACTGGCTACAAGTAGAAATCCAATGACTTTTACTCATTTACTGCTATTCCATGAGGGACTTAACAAGAAGTGCTATTTTTCTTTTATATATATAAATATATGCTACAGGATCCCACTGACTGAAACGCTAAATCTCTCAGTTGCTTTGAACTAGAGACAAGTTCAAATTTGTATTTGCTGCTCCTGCAGAATGGCAGGAACTAAGATTGATATGGTGTGTACACTGCCAGCAATGCATGTTTGTCCAGGTATCCTGAATCCCAAATCCAAGGAACCCAAATAATGCCCCTTTCCCACATACATAGTCAGTCCCTTACACCTTGCATTATTTATTTTGTGTAAACTGTCATCTTCTACCCCACCTCTTGCATGCATTTTAGACTGAGCAATCATTTTTTCTACTCCAGAAGCCTAAGCACACCTCCAGTCAGCAGCAGCAGCAGCAGCTCCTCATGGCACATGAACTTACAGCCCTTGAACATTATGATTTCAGTGGTACCTGGTGTTCATGGACAAATACTGTAATTCCTAGGTGGTTTCTGTAGGATTTCAGCAAAATCAAATGACCTTGGAGTCCATCTCCCTACTTGAGCTCCATTGAAGGAATGCTGTTTGCACAATGTCAATGAGAGTTGAAGATACCGTATGATTGATTTCAACTCATAACTCTGCTGATAGGTTTTAGGAGGTTTCTTCTCTGGTTTTGGTCACACCCGTTCTCAGTAACTGATTAATTTTCTGTTGGATGCCATGCCTTGGAGATTGGTTAGCTGCTGTTGAGTGGCAGCTCATTAATCACAGGACAAAGCCAATTGCTCTCTTAAAGGAAATTTACACATTGTTTTTGAATGTAGAATAAAATCATATTCCTCCAATGACTGCATCTAAATCTGTCATATCATCAATAATGACAGACTTCTGAAATGTCATTCCTTGCAACAGGATTCCCTTGAGGAAGAAAAGCAGGAAGATAAAGTGACTTTATTCTGTTTTTTCAAAATTATGGTTTTTTACTTTTCATTCTCGAAGGTTTTCTTGGGCCTGTTTCCACAGTGACACTAATACACCTCCCACCCCACAATCACTAATTGCTGAAATGGGAAAAGCTGCCTCTGCAGTGTCTGACATTGTGTGTGAAAAGGAAAGATAGAAAGAAAAGCACCAAGGTTCCAAGAATTAAAGTAGTTCTTGTTCCAACACGTTCACTGATCTGTTAGGTTCACACATCTGGTTGGGTCGAGGATTATAAAGTGACAACAAGCTTCATTCAGCAGTTTGATATTTATTTTGGGGAGCTGCCTTCTCTTTGTTTTTACCTCCAAAAAGTGCTGGGAGACAGTCCTTGAGACTGGATTTTTTCATCTGTCTGAAATATGGGATAAGAAATGCTACCAAGGGCTAACTCTGGGTGGAACTGAGCAGAGAAGAAATTTGCACCACACATTACAAGCCGGCCTACTGGTGGGGCACAAAGAGCTTAACAGTCTTTTCACTTGAAAAGGAAAACCAGAGTTTCTGACCCTAGATGGTCCTGTAACTCTACAAGCCACTTAGGGCTTTGTATCACAGACACATGTGAACGTATTGGGCTATAAACTCCACAAGATCAGCAGCCACTTCTCAACTGCTGAGCTGCTCCTGCAACAAGACCAAGCAAAAAAGGGCTACAGGGAAAATGTGAGTCTGGAAATGCTATCAGCACCCCTGAGCAAGCTATTTACACCTCTGAAGGACAGTCCTCAGAATTAAATTATTTCAGGATACACTAGGGAATCAGAAACTATTTAAATAATAGTTTAATTTTTCTAGGAGTCTTCTCCCCTCTTTTTTTCTCTGTTTTTTAAGCTTTGAAGAAGTTATTTAATATCAATGCAAAATAAATTTAAGGGGAAAAGTTTTAGCATTAAATTAACTTTTCATTGCATTTTAGCATTTTTAATCCAGCAGACAAAAAAAATCATTATTTTCTTAAATTTAATTAATTTACTAAACTCCTCATGGTTCATTGAATTCAATCCTGTATCTGCGATCTTTCTGGGTCCATTAAGCTCCTGGGGTTCAACTTCATCTCTTCTAACTCATAAAAATCTCATCAAAATGGAAATAAAATGCAATTTTGAACTTGCTAATGAAGGGAAAAAATGTTAACTTTCCAGTGCTGTTGAATTAATGGATTATCTTTGCCAGCCCATTTTAAAGGAGAAAACTTTCACACTGGGGCAAACTTATAAAAGTGGGAATAATTGCACAAGGAGGCATTAGCTCTGCTGGTATTTTTCACTACTTTACTCTGCCACTACCCAAGATATTACTGTATTAATATTTCTGTCCCCTGAGCTTGCTTTGTCTTCTACCCAAGTAAGATGGATATAGCATATCACATATTGTTATTAACTGCAGAAATAGTCCTAGACATCAGATGCTCATTATGACTTCAGTTCAGTAAAGCACAGAAGCACCTGCAAAATTTTATATCTGGGGAGTAATCATAGGTTATTGATTCAGAGCAAGGACTTCTGAGACATGGAAAGAGATAATGGATTTTAATTACTTAAAGCAGTGATTAAAGTACTTGGGAGAGGGGAGTAGGAGGTGGGGAGGCCTCTGGTTTTACTTTTGCAGATCAGGTGGTGTTGTAGCACCAGATAATATTTTAGTTTGTTTCCTATATAGTCTTGCATTTTCAAGTTGGTGGTATCATCTTCTAATCTTAAATCAGGGCAGAGTAATACACAGTTGGAGACTGCTAAGTTCACTCCCGAAAAATATACTTTCCAACACCTTAGGAAACAGTTTTGGGTTCTTCTAACTTCCAAGTATATAAAGGAGAAATCACGTCCAGAATTTATAGGACTAGTCATATTTTCCCTAGTAATTTGAGATTTTTAATTGACTCTTCTAACACAAGACATTTCCTGCCTTATCTTGTCTGGTTTTTACCTTCCCTCAAAAAATAATTTGTATGTATTATTCGCATTTTTGTCTTTCCCTGTAATTTTGTACTGTTTTACCTCCTTTTAATCATAATAATTTTCAAGATAATTTCCTGTATAAATAGCTGCAAAAAAAGAGAACCTTGGAAAACATAAAAAAAAGGGAAAAATATTTTTAAATCTGAAGTAGAAAAAGGATGTGAAAGAATTGAGAAAAAAAATTCTGAAACATTTCTAACAAATTGTAATATACATTTATAAACAGATACATATTGCTCAAGAAATACCTGCTCACTTTATTATTTTTACTCTCATTACCATCATTATATACACAACTGTATCATCCTCATGGACCAAGCTAGACTAGGTTAATGTCTGTGCAAATCATGCACAAGCAATGATCAGATCAGTGAGTTTTCATATTAATAGCACTTAATTACCATCCTCTAAATACACAATCTGAATGACAGATGAGAAAGTCTTTAGGGAAAACACTGATTATCTTTCAGACGGACAAGGAGTTGGTATGTTCCCCTTCTGGAAAAATCATACATGGCTGGATGAGGGCTTAATAGGCTGTGGATGCTCTTCTCTGAAAGAATGTGTAGGTATATGGTTCTCTGGGAGATTTTAATCTTCTGCACAACAGACACAGAAAATACAGCTTCTTTGTATGTTTGTTCTGCTTTGGAGGACTAAACCCACATGTCTTGCACAGGATGCCTCCAACTGGCTCGCTCTGCTCTGTGCCAACACTGACAAAATGATGCCCAAGGGAGCGTTAATGTATGAGCCTGAATCTCTGTGCTTTTACAAGGTGGTTGATTTCTGTGCTCCTTCAAACTATTTGTGACTGTCTGTTAATTACCTTGTTAATTTTCCCACCTACACATGAACACTTGACAAATCTTTGCCAGCAAAGGAAGTTTTGGGAATTCAGCTCTGGAATAAATGTACAAGAGCTGAGGTTGTAGCCTTTAGATGTGCAAAACAGGGACCACAATCTCTGTAGGAAGAACTTTTTCCTAAAATTTTCAGAATTGACATGCGTGCTGGATGACTGAATTGCAGAGGAAGAGGAAGGAAAGGAGCCTGAGAGAGCTGCAAATTCTCTCCCTGCTCTGCCAATTATTTCCCTACTGCACATCAGTCTCACATAAGCTTACCTAGTTCTCTGAGACCTCAGTAATGAAAATACATCAGAAAGTGGTGTTCTTCCAGATCACTTCTGTGTCACACCTAATTCCCTGCATCCCCATTGCCTTTGGCTTTAGCTGACATTAGGTAATGACACAGCCAGGTAGCCTCAGCTGAACTAGATATTCAGAAAAGATTATAGGAGTATATGGTTTATTTGCTTTCCACCGACTACACACCCATTCTGGACAGGCAGAAAAGAAAAGAAAATTATTTAGATTTACTTGATTTATCTCTCAGTATTTAACATGAGAATGAGAGCACTCCCATGCCTGTACTCAATGTGAGATGCAGGCAGTCACAGAGCACTCATGTGGAATCACAGTAGTCTGTCATTTATGCTGGTTGAAGAATATGGCTGCTTATGATGTTTGGCCAAGTGCAAGGTTTTGGGGACTGAACCCAAACAGTAGGATCTAGATCTGGTGGAATCCACCAACACCAATTTGGAAAGGTAAGACTAGTATGTCCATCAGTAACAGAGTTTTGTCATACCGCCTTTGCTAAATCACGGGCAACTCTACTTCACCTCCTTCTTCTACTGTTTATCACTTGTGCTTCTACCCCAAGTGAAACTGGGGACTCGTCACGTAAGATGCTGTACAAACACAGGATGAGGGATAACAGAGAGAGACAAAGCAGATGAAAGGGGTACCTGCTTTTGAAATGACCTGCCTGGGACGGTGCTTGGATGAGTACACACCTCTACCCTGTTCCAAGTGCATTCATATACTTAAACAATGTGAAAGTCTTGTGAGTGGAGATAGCAGAATCCATCATTACTAGCTGGACTGTTCCTGGAAAATCTGATAATTTTCTTCTATCTTCTGTAAATAAATAGAAAGAAAGAGACAGAAGGAAAGAGACTCTAACAGTAGAAGTTATAGAGGCTGGGTCCAATTAGAATATTACCTGATATTTTAGGTAAGAGAGATAAATGTGAAACAGATAGAATTTTAATAATCTAATATTGGCCTTAATATTTAAATCACAGTACTAAAAACCGGGTTGGGTCAACCTGTTTTAGAAAATAAGTTTCTTCATAAAATCCCTCAGCAGACCCTTTGCAGAGGTAATGGCTGTGAGAACTGGAAGATAATGAACCACAGGAACCAGCTGGCTTGGAGCTGTTAAATCACCCATCCTCAGGTGGAACTTACTTTCTGAGTGTTACCTTTAATAACAATGATGTTAACACCAGTGACTAACAGCCAGGGTATCTAAATAAGCTGGTATTGGAAGTTATGGTCATTTTGTGATGACACTGAAGATTTAAAGAGCAGTTTGAGTGAGATGGGTTGCTTGCTCTTAAATGAGATGGGAGAACAGTGATGATACTGCAACAAGTATGTGGAACTGTGGGTTAGGTTCCCTTGGCTCACTCAAGGAAAAGCTTGAGCACAGTGTGGATAAATAGGCTAGAGAAGAGTAGTCTTGCTGAAAGCATTGTACTCTGAATGAAAAACAGACTGAAAAAAACATACAAAGAGAACAGCTATCTGTAGTTACATTGGAAGTGTCTATTAAGAGCGATCTCACAAGATGCTGCCCATAAATTATTCAACATAAGCATTTTTTGATAGAATAAAAATACAGCTGTGGTTAGTGTTGAATAAGGAGAGACTGCAAATGTGCTGGAGAACCAAGATGGAGACATGATTTGGAAAAGGAAATAGTAAGGTTGATGTAAGGTGCCCTGCTTGACAGGGATTACCTGCAGTGGAAATGGGGAGAAAAAACATGCTTGCCAGGTAATATTTTACGGAGAACAGTGGTAGCAGGAAAACAAATAAGGCAGTTTCAGACCTTGCAAATGATGCAGTTCTCATTCCAGAATATAGACTAGGAAGGTTTCTTGCAGGCTGTTTGAGATAACTATTCTCAGGACTCAGAAAAGGCTTTCTGGGATATCAGAACTTGAGTCTTATCACTGTATTTCAGGTGGTGCAGATGTTGAGAGCCTAGAAAGTGCTGAAAACATGAAAGCTTCTGCCTGGAAAGTTGAAAGAAAAAGAGTGTGATTTGCCTGGGGAAGAGATAGCTGAAGGCAGGCACGTATCTAAGCAGTCTGCTACCAGGAAGAAGGGAGAAAATTGCTCTCTTCATTAATTGTGAAAAGGACTAGAGGTAATGGGCTTAAATTGTAGCAAGAGGTGTTATGTGTAGTTCCCAACACCATCGGTTGGAGGAGTGATTCAATGTCTAAACTCCCCATCCAGACAATGTGCTGCAACGACAGCAGTTAGGAAAAAAAAGCTTCTAAAAAACATATTTCATTTACTGTTTCACCCCTGCTATGATCACAAATAAAGTCTTTTTGTCCCTATGAAAGCTCATAAATACCAGACATTCATTTCTCCACAGAATTTCTCAGAATAACTCAGTGATACCATTATTTCTATTCCATTCCAATTGTTTATTCTCCGTTAATTTTTCTTTTTTTTTTTTCCAGACTATAGTTTTCTTCAGAACGTGAGTATTTGGGGAAATCATTAAATTTTGCTACTTTACTACTCCTAGTTTGTCAAAACTCTTATTCCCCCCTACAATTACATACACACTCTTGTCAACCACTGCAATGATGTTGGGTTTATATATTTCATTTATTAATTGAAGAACAGTGTTAAAATTACCTCTACCCCACTGGGTCCCGTTGTTTGCCTCGTGGAGATTTTATTCAGCTGGTGAATAATGTCAATTAACTTGTGCCCTAATTATTAAATGATTCACTGATATAATTATGTCTTTTATGTTGAGCTTCTGATAAACTGATAATTCATAATGTTGCTTGGACAGATAAACCATTTTTATCCAAAGGAGCTATTTGTTATATTTGTAATTTTGGTCATAATTAATATTCCATTGAATTTGCATGCAAGCTGTGAAGACTGTTAATTTGTTTTTGCTGGGATTTATATGCTCTCTGCAGAAAGCAGATTTCTCTAGTCTTTAGAGGCCAGAAAGCCAGTGTCTGAACCCTGATGCCACCCCTAAAAGTGTTCCCTATTTAGTGTAGCTAAAGGGAACACTCTGGATAAGCCCTGCTGCAGGGGGAGTTTCCCCCTAAACTGAGGCTGCTTTAGGGCAGCTCAGGCTGAGCACCCAGAACTGCCAGGCAAGAGATTCCACAGCCTCTCAATCACTTCCCTGCCAAATTTATCTGCTGTGGCTCAGAAAGTCACGATGTTGGCAGTGACTTAGGGATGCACTTCCCGGAAGTCTGTATTTCATTTTTATGACATTTCTAGGGCAGCTAGTATCAAAGAGGGCAACTCCTTTCCCCTGCTCCTGCTTACAGAGCTTCCAAGTCTGCATCTCTCTCCCCAGTATACCTCAAAACATCACCAGTGGAGCTGGAAAGGTGGATACTTTCTCTCTTCTTGTGCACCAGTGCAGTGAGAAACAATGTGCAGCCCAAAACATTACTCATGGCTCAAGCCATCATCTTCACCAGCCCAGAGTAATCTCCAAAATTCAAGGCAGACACACTGTCCCTGCAGAGCCTGGGTCAGTTTTATCCTGTACTAGCTGCACCAGCTATTTATCACAAAAAGCTTTTGGTCAAGTTAATTCAAGATGTGTCTTGATGTACTGTCATTTAAAACCAGGACTATAACGATACAGAAAATCACTCTGGCAAGTGCATAATGCTCCGTTAAAATGCATTACCTTAAATCATATCCACTTACACACAGCACTGCAATGTTTGAATACATTAAATCTCTATAGCCTTGGTTTGGCAGCCTTCACTTCAGAGAGTGAAGATTGCACACATTTTACTTGACGATTCTCTTAACAAGCAATAGTTATGATTGTGGCTTTTATCCACATGGGACTTAGAGACACCCCCAGCCCCTCAATATCAGAAACCGAAGCTGTAATATCTATCCTGTTCACAGGCAACAGATCTAAAACCTCAGGAGCCAACACAAAAGCTGTGTGTCTCTTTTAGGAAAGAGTGGAGAGCAGAGGTCAAAGAACTTGCCCAAAGACAAAAGGAGGATCTGTGACAGAACCAGAAATCAGCTAAATTCTCTTGGGCAGTCTGGCTGTGTTCTGCCCACATGAGAAGCATTGCTGCAAATGCTTTTAGTCTCCCATATTTAGGGATAAGTCTTCTTATTACTCCTGTGAGAGATCTTATATAACAAAAAAGAAGACAGATTGATATTTAAAAGGTTGTCACATAAGTGAATAAATTGTTTAAATGTGATAATTACGTTTAGACATTTATTTGAACACACAAATGAACTCCTCTTTCAGATTTATGATATGGCAAGGACAGACAGACAGAAACATAGACTGGAAAATGAAACAGAACAGGAGTGATGCATAGTTTATCACAGCCAAATTTCCAGCTATTTCTTAAAATTTGACATAGATTTTTTTATCTGGAAAAGTTGATGGTCTGCAAACAGGTTTCCCAGTCTATGAAATCTGTTGCAAAAGGGAAAATGTTTCCCATTCCAGTTCTGGGGGAAAATTTGACATTTCAAAAGATTTACATGTGGAAATCCAGGGAAGAAATTTATGAATGGATTCATATCTCTAAATTGACATCTAAAACTGGTTACATTTCAGCATTTTGGTTCTGAAAATATTTCTCAGCTCAGAAAATGCACAAATGAAACACTTTCAGCATTTTAAAATATTTTGTCTAAAATATTTCAAGGGGAACTAAATATTAAAAACCCATACTAACTTCAGACAAATCATGATGTTGGTGTGGAAAACAAAATCACACCTCCTTGAAAACAATTCCTCTACAATTCTGTTGGAGGCCAAGAGTGAAAACACTTTAAAATTAATAGGGTAGCCAGAGCTAATGGGAGCAAAGAGGCTGCCCTCAATGATGCATGGGCAGCTCTTTCCCGTTTTTAAATTCATTTCTGATGCAAATTGAAATATTTGACCTGATTTGGCCTTCTACTTGGCACCACCCAGCTGTACTGTGTGCTGGGGGATTGTGCAAGACGGATGGGGTTCATCAAAGTGAGCAAAGGCTCTTCAGCTTAGACAGAACTCCTAATCCTACGGACTGGTGGTTCCTGGGACCTTTGGATCCTGTGATTATCATCAAACAGCTGTGATTAAAGTTATCTCATGTACAATCTGGTCCAGAGCAAGAAACAGAACATGTTGGTTTTAAAATGTAACTGACTTAATGCTGCCACAGGAACCTTAATACCTTAAGGTTTTTGTGTTTCTTGGCTGTTTTTAATGTTAACTCTGCAATCTTAATGGAACTGTAATGAACTCCTTTGCTAGACTGCATTTGCAATGCTGTGCTACTAAATCTTTATTTCACACCTTATTACAGCCCTTACAACATAAGTCTGCCCAAAGTCATGAAGTACAAAGTGGTATTATTGTGTAGAGTGCAGCTTAGCAAAAACAGCCTAAATAGTAGGGTTGATGGTGGGTGCCTTACGATATCTGCCTTAAAAAAAAACAACCGAAAAATCTGCCTCATCCTTGTACCTGTTGGCATTTCCAAAGGATTGATAGTTATGAATTACGTTTTCAAGCAAAGTGTGAAATTTTTGTTGTCCCCTCTAGTAAGTGATTCTACCAGACACCATCACCACAGAAGCCCAGTGGGATTTTGTCTAAGTTGATCAACATTTACAGGCAACTCATGGACCCAAACCAACATCTGCAGGTCTCCTTCTGCCTTTACATGTCTTTCCAGGCCTGAAGACAGTATCAGTACTCCAGATTGTGGAGACAGGAGTGCTAGGCTGGCTCCAGACTGAACAATGTAATGAGAAGAACAGCAAATCTGGACAGATCTTGTCCCCCATCTCTGGCTGCACAGTCCTGCCCCCAACACTGTACTGCTGTGCAACTCACATATGTGACTGTGCAGTGGCATGGTTAAAGGCCATGATGGAAACTAAGGAGAAAAAAACATGTTTTGACTGGTAACTGCCCAGTCAGGTGAATATTAACGATAACTAAAGCAGGAGAGGCATCCGAAGCCAGGGAGACCAGTATGACAATGACCTGTGTGTAGACAGAGGTCAGCAGCCATGGCAGTACAACCTTCACAAAGGTATCCTACCCCTAAAAATACTATAAACTCTTCAGTTTTAGGAGCTTTAAAGGGAGGGAGTAATGCTTAGAAGACCCTGAAGCCCTTATTAACCTAGACCTCTGTGGAGTGTCACTTTAAAAGTGCTCCCTCCCAGGCATGCTGCTTTAGAAAACTCCTACCAGTATCAGTGCTGAGGCTTCTATCTTATAATAAGAACTGGCTGCATGTTGCTTGGGTCAAATAAGCCCTCATTAGATCCAGTGGGCATTTCCAAGGTGCACCAGGACTGGATTTCCCACGTCAATAATCAACACACAACTTTGGGTACAGGTTCCCATACAATTGTATGAAACATTTTGTGTCCTCATTGTAGGATTTCCCCACTCTCCTCATGAGACATGAATGTTCTGTATATCATATCCAGGCACAAAATATTTTCAATTGGAAATTCTGAGTTTCCAAATGACTGAGATACCTCAGGGAACACCACAATTTATCTCTTCCAACTCAGCATATTGTGTGATTCTATAATTCTATGAATCTGGCTGGTGCTGGCACTGCAGCAACGCAGGCCTAATCCCATGGAATACCTTGGAAATGGCCAAGGCAGAGCATAGAGCTGAAGAGAATTGACAGAGGATGGCATCTCACATTCATTGGCAATGCGCCATAAATATGGTAATCTCTGATGTGCCTCTCTTTTGCCCCTTGGGATGGTAAAATGTGAATGACAATCAACCCTCATGTTCGATTAAAATGCTGAAGAGATATCACTGGCTATTGCTGGTGCAAAAATGAAGTTTTAATTAAAAAATATAAAACATGAAGGAAAAAATAAATTAAAAATCTCTCATAAGGATAGAAATGTGCCCTCTATTTATTTGGAAGAGAGAAGAATTCATCATTGGTTTTTGCGTTATCTTTCTTTTTAAAACAAAATCTTTTATAAGATGTAAATCCAAACACAACTCACTACAGGTAAAAATGAGTTCTGAAAATGAATGTGGTCTTGAAATAGAATTGCTGAATCTTATATTGAGGGAAAAACAGCCATTACTTGAGACAAATTCTGTTTTTCCAGTGTAGATGTGAGCCCAAGTAAATATTGGATATCTTTTACTTTTTTTTTCCCTGGGATTTCAGTATATCCAGCTGGCACAACAGTTTCAACAGATCTGATCCACATTCAGAAAAATCTAGGCAGGCTCATAATACCTTTGCAAATCAGCTGTACCGTGGATCTGTAATAAGTATCACACTGTTCAGAAATGCTGAACAGACATACTGTATTCATGCTATCTAGCTATTCAGTTTACACACAGTAAATCCATCTGAAAGCCCTAGATAGATTACGCATGCTCCAGATAATCAGGACAAAGTCCAGTAGCATCTCCAATTTAGAATGAGAGATTCTAACAACCCATGGTAGAGGTTATTTATGATTTTTGGCATTTTCTCTAGAACCCTCATTTCTGACCATCAGGTCACTGCTTCTTATCAGAAAGAGAAAAAAAGATGAAAACAAAATCTTAAAAAGTAAAGGAAAATTTAAAAAAAAAAATCACAATATACATTTCTCCTTGAAATAAAATCTGATTTTAAAGTCATGAATGATCTTTTACTGCTTTGAGTTGGTAAAGCCCTGTCTCCTTTCCCCTCATTTGATGCAGTCTGCATGGTTGTTTTACAGGTAAGAGCTGGCTTTAAAGGTTTTTTAAACCTGCAGAACGTCTTGGATTTTTAGTGTTTAAAAGAGTCTCTGTGGTGATGGATGAGCGGGTCATCTACAGGTGAAGAGATCAAAGTTCCATGATAATTGCAATTTAGCAACAAAGGACAAAACAGAGGGACAGGAAACATTGTGAAATGAGAATAAAGGAAAAGATACTGAAGGAGCTAGTTAATATCTAGCTTCCTGGGTTTCTAATGAGTCAACTTGGAGCAGGATGATGAATTACCTGCCAGCTTTGACTCCAGAGATAGACCGGCATCACGCTGAAGTGATATTCATCCATGACAGGGAAAAGAGAAGGTGGGTCTTCTCAGGAAACAGTTTATTGCCGCTTTCAAAAGCAGTGTTGCTGTGGATATGTACCTGGGAAAGCTGATTTGCATTTCACTATAGCAAAGACAATCCTCCTTTTCAAGCTTTGAAACAGTTATAAAGCAGTGCCTTTAAACTGACACATCAAGGAGACTAATTTGAGACTTCTCCATTACTAGTTCTGGAAAGAAGCTCAACAGGATAGTACCTTGAGCAGATTTGGGCACAAGCGATGCTATGTTATGGCATGACATAGCCCATGCAAATCTCATCAGCATGTTTTTTCTCATGCATTGGTACCAAGCCCAAACTTTCCACATTACACCTCCATTCAGTTCAAATAGCTGCTTGGTGCTTCTCGAAGGCAAAAGCTACAATGAGGAGGCCTCTGGGAAATTACCTATGAAAATCACATCCTCAGAGACATGCTCCCAGTCACCCATTGAAGTTAAAGGCCCGGATATAACTGCAAACACATTTCCAGTCATCCAACTTCACAAGGCAGTAAAAAAAAAAAACTCATCTACATGTTGCTACTCTAAAACCTCTGGCAGGCCCAGATTCTAGTCTTGTCGGTACAAATGTTGCAAATGTTACTCTGCTTTTAAAGTGCTCATAGCCAGGCCCTTCACTCTTATTTCTCCCTACATTCCTTAACCTTATACTCATTTTTTCAGTTGAATGCCTTCAGGGTCAATACTCTTTTTTATTATTATTTTTTTCTCTAACATTTCTCTAATGACCTATCCAGAGGAAGAGCGAGGGCTGAAATATTTATGTATGCAGATGAAACTGTTTTTCTAGTTGCTGTTAATGATGTTTGCTTCCATTTCTACTACCCTCTCTCCCAAAATGACATGTATGATCATCAGGCTTAATAATATTCATCTCTCTCAATCTTAATAAAACTCTACTAGGCTCTTTGTCTGCTAGCACATTTAATGCTTCTAATACCTTTAATATATCTGACCTTGTTCAGCCTGGGTGTGAGCAGATTCTGGTTTTGGATTTATGTGTGTCTTTGATAAATTTACTCTCTAGATACTTAAAACTACTCCCCTCCCTTAGTAAACACATGGATGATTAGACTGCAAATAGAATTAAGTTGTTCTCAGTAGCTAGCGTTGGGCAAAAGGCAGAGATGTGGATATCTGGATGAGTCCACTTATCATTTTGATTTGATCTTATCACAAACTTGCCCACATATATTAAGAAGTATTGTCTGTCTCAAATGATTTTGCTTGAGCTAATTATGCCCTTAGGCTTCATTAGGCAACTTGATGTCAAAGGTTCAGCAATTTTGCTCTCTTCCCTTCAAAACAATCTGGAGAAATGCTGGAATTTTCTGAATGCTTTTCTTCATATTTTTTATGGAGGAAGTTCAAACTCTCACAAAATAAAATCTTTCTGAACACAGAAGGGCTGAGTACTACTTTTCATGGTGTCTTTCAAAGGCATTGAAAGGTTCAATCTTAACATGCAGCATCTGTGGTGCTAGCCCAGCCGATAATGGCCAGGAGTCTGCAGATGTGTTCTGGAGCAGCACATGGCTCGCAGTCCTGGGATACCAGAGAAAGCACCAAGGCTCCTTTTTTTTCCTTAAATTCATCCTGTAGACTCAGAAACAAGCACAATGAAATTTGCTGCATGAGAAAAAAGTTTTGTGACATTACAGCAGATCCTGCTTTTAGCAGGAAGTTGAATGGGTGACCTATTGAAGTGCTGTCCAGCTTGAAACATCCTTTCATATTAAAGCTAATCTCTTTACATTTGTAGGGGGAATGAAAGGGGAAGGGATTAGCAAATGACTTTTGAGCACTTGTATTTTGACAACTACATAATCCTTTCTTAATTTTTAAGCAAGTATTTTTACGTTATGTTCATACGTACACACACATGCAGGACATCTGATCAGTGCTGTCATAGCAAACGGCTAGAATGAACCTTGGTCAAGTGCTAAAGCTAAATGACACACAAGGGGAAAAGAAGAAAAAAGAAAACTGCTGTGAAAGGCAGGTTGTGGCAAAGCCACTGGGATTCTTGTCATGCAACTGACAGGTGGCCAAGAATATGGGAGGAGGTTGGAAGATATTAGAAAATAAGTTGTAGCAGAAGAAGATCCAAGCTTATTTTGTGCCCACCTGCTCTGGAGTAAAATAAATGTCTCTGTGCAACTGAGATGTTAAAATGGCTGCTTAAGCATGTTAGTGTTGCAAGGGTTTTTTCAAGCATAATGATAGCTTCTCTTCTACCAGAAAAATCTGCCTACAGCAGGTTATCTTTCTCTTTTCTGCGTACAGGAAAGTTTGTCCTGAACAGACACTTCATGGCTTTGGAAATGAAGCAAAACTTATTACTGCTTATTGAGAAGTCATTTTGACTTCCCTGCCCTACCATTGTGATCTACAGTCAGGCTTGCCAAGAACCTTTCTTACCATTCTTTTGATGCTGGGGGGGGTTGCAAGCATTTTGTTTCCTTTATCTTTGTTTAGATCAATAGGCAATATATAGTGGGTTTAAGTGCAGAATCCATTTTTTTGTGAGACATATTTTTTCCATTCACTGTATATTGGTTTCACCCATATCCAGCTTTACCAAAGTACTGACCAAGAGGCTGTGTGGTACTCATCGTTGTCAATTTTGTATTCAATAGGCACAAAGAGTAACTAAGTTTTAATGATCAAACCTGTTTCTTTGTCTGACACAAGCTCCAGATAGGTTTGAAATCTAGCCAGTTTTCATCAAAAATAGCAGAAGATGGAGAAGAACTGATCAGAAAGCAGTATATCAGCTGTGGATTGCTTGGGTGAGAATAACTGACAGCCCAGAAGGCTTTTTAAATTAAAACCCATTTTCTGAAAACTCACTTTGCATGCTATATATTAAATAAATCTGGATTGGATGGAAACAACACCATCTCCACATTATTTTTCTTCTTTGGGCAGTTTATTAAGCTGTAAAACCTAAACTTTTAATAAAAATACATAAGTACAAAACAAAATTCTGTGTGGTTCATATTTTATTCAGGAGCATTGCTAAATAAGAGGCATGCCCTTTAGGGCAAAAAAGTGCCACTTCTATTTCATACTGTACTTATTTCTCTAATGTCTCCTAAATTATTATTTTCCAAGAAGCATACTACAGGACCATAATTTTTTCTTCCACCTCCCAGCACAAAGGCTGTTTGTGCTTCTCAGCAATGCGAGATCTGCTGCCTCTTCCCATCTTTTTTTTTTCTTTGTGTGTATGTGTGCTGGCAAATTCAATCTGCATTGTAAACAGCAATTCTACATGCCAAGCAAGATGCTCTGCAACCTTAGCCCTGTGCTCTTTTAGAACAGCATTCCCAAAGGAGGAGCTTTGCAGGTCATTAGTAGCATCCACCGAAATGGCAGAAGATATCCCCTGTTCCTTCTATGTATTATTCATAAGGCTACAGATTTGTCATGATAATTCATTGAGTAAATCATAGATTCCTCTCACTGGGGCATAGTCTGTGGACCTGGAGGAGAATAACGGCAAGGTGTGGACATTGAGCAGTATGTGTCAAAGTTTTAAGTGTCACCCCAAGGTGAAGGGAATGCGCACCTTGAGTTTCTCTCCTTAAAGACAACACAGATAAGAATGAAAAGAGACTCTGCATGTCAGGAAGAATTTATTCTGTTTTTCTGATGCAAATATTCATCTGGTGGAAAAGAAACTGAAAATCATGGAGGCATCAGAGGAAATGGTAGGTGTTAATTTTCCGTTATTACTGGACTTCGATGAAGTTCAGTCATGGTGAGGAAATGCGTCAGATCCCATTTTCAATCTATCAAATCATCAAGAATTGATTTTCCAAAGACTGAGATCCCTTTGAACTGAGCATCTAAATCTCTCGTGCTCTCTTGAATTTCCTTGGCCACAGCAAATTGAAACACAAGTTAAAAGCATCAGTTTTCTGAAAAATACAACTGGATAGTATAAATATTTTTATTTTAAAAATAAGAAAACACAATGGAAACAGCTTGCAAAAAGAAAAGGAAAGCATACATATATGTATGAAACACACATACATATGAAATTGAGTGACATTGTGAAATCAGTGCACCTCTAGTGCTGCCAGTCTTGACCCCTAACTCATTTACACTTGTTTTGTGCCCTGTGAGACAGTAACTTAATAATGTGAATGCATTAGTTCTCTGTTCATCTTTTGGATGCCGCATGCACTTTCAGTCACCCATTGGAAGGGTAACAGAGAAAGAACAAAGAGGAGGAGTAGAGATACACGACACTCCGTGGTTTGAAACAGCTTCTTCAGGAAGCAAAATTACTAATCTGTGACTCTTCAGCCTGGGAAAAGATGACTCAGAAGAATGGAGCAGAGGTCTATAAAATCACAAGTGGCACAGACAAGACAAATAGCAAATAATGCATTTGGTATTTCCCAGCACACGACAACCAAGGAAACAATCAGGCAGTGGCTTCAGAGCAAACAAAAGAAAGATTTTTCAGTCAGTACATATTTGCAGTGTGAATCTCTTTGAGGTGAAAATGTAAATAGATTCAAAAAGAAATTAGACAAATTCAGGGAGGAGAGGCCCATCAGGAATTATTGATACTAATGATCAGCTGAATTCTACAGCTAAAGTAGTCTAATACTGCACTTTTGTGGATGATGAATAGATGTATCAGAGGAAGGCATATATATTCCAGTACAAGAATTAAGGAGATTTAAATTGAACTAGAAGGAGATAAGCTTAAAACAAGTGTGTAGTTCCTCTATAAGTGTGTTATCAGGCTGAGAAACTCAGGGTGTTAGAGATGCACACAGTTTAATTGAGTTCAAGAGGAGAACAGAAGAACTAATGAAAGGCAAGTTGATTGAGTTTTACCATTAGGAAGTCACTTATTAATAAATACTTGAATAATATTCAACGTAATTGTCATATGAACTTCCTCTGTTCTTACTCCTGCTACCTCCACTACTGAAGACAAACCCTGTAGCCTTTTACTCTCCACAGCTGCTCAGATCCTCAGAGTGGCCATGGGTCTGCAATGCAGTGAGCTGGGGGAGTAGGTGGGGGGGTTGGGTTTGACCTCAGTAGTTAGGAGCCTAAATACCTTTGTAGCACGCTCTGGCCAACTAGGAGGAAAATATAGTGATAAGGTAAATGGCAAAAGTAATAAATATACCTGTCTGAGAATGATCAATTCTGTTTTGTCAGACTTGGTCAGATTCTACTAAATGATGATTTCATCATTTCATCAATTATGATTGAATGCAGCAGTGAATATTCCAGGAACAGAAAGCTCAAGACTGATAAACAATGCTCTGATTCTTCTCCCCACACAACCTCTCCAAGTGAGAAAGTGAAGCACAAAGGAGATCAATAAATACTTGTAATGCAGCACTACCACTAAGAAACAAGAAGACCGAAAGGAAACAGGGCCGTAGACATTCTTGTTTCTGTGGTCAGGTTTCCATCCTGGGCATTACTGGGAAAACAGTCAAGTCATATCCCTTGGGAGATTACAATTGTACAGTCAGTCATAGCTTCCCACATAGTCCTGATTTGCCTAGTCCACATTGTGGGCAGTTTGGCATCTCCCAAAGGAGACGCCAAATCCTCGCCTGAGGATTTGTCAACCCCTACAGAACTGATGGTTCCACAGATGGTCTTTGCTGCCCTAGATCAATGAGCTGGCACTCATCAGCTTTTCCAAGAACAGGGTTTTCTCCTCAGATTCCTCACAGAAGGGATGTTGCAGGAGGTGTTCGGCTCATAGCAGTATAGAGCAAACCCCACACCAGCTTCTCTTTGGGAATAACCTGGATGCATTTCCTGGAGGGGAAGTGAATGTTATCTCTCACATTCACAAGGCCTACATATTCACCAGGAAGATCTTTGTCGTTGGGCTGAGAAATTATTCTGATTCCAAACACTTGGAACAGATGGTGTGATATCCCCACCATCTCCCACTCACAAAAAACCAAAACATTCCTAATTTTTTTAATACTTGTGAACTCAGACACAACTAAGAAAAAGTGCAAAAGTTTATAACCTTACACTGAAACACCATAACCTTAAATATTTCTTCTAAGTTTTAGCATTTTTTATTATTTTTCTCATTCTCACATTAAGATGTTCTTGTGAAAATGGAAACGTTGCCTTCTGGTTTCCCAGATAGTCCTGATCTCACTTGTTGAGCACAGTATCTTCCAACACTTGTGTGTTTGCAAGGGAAGTGAATATATTTTTAAGGCACATCTGACATCTGTGGAGGGAAGAAAGTTAGTTCTGCAGTTCATTAATCCAAACAGCAGCTCTTCTGTGTGCAAAAGGTTTTGTGTGATTTTTTTTCCCTAGCTAAATTGCCATGCCCTATATATATGTTCAGGTGTAAAATCCGCAAAAAGTAATTACTTTCCAAGAGTGCTATCAAAGCTCAGGCACCCTCCTCAGCACATAAATCTGAGGCAGCCACATATCTCTCCAAACCTGAGGAGGCTGCTTGAAGAAATAGAAAAACCCTGAATTTCCCTTTTCTTATTTAAACACCTGCGATTTCCTCACAGAGGCAGTGAGTGCATAAGCTCCACATAAATGGTTTGTAATGCAGTTCTGAATCAAGCCCTTAAGGATTATTAGAGTAATCCATCTTAATTACAGTGAAAATCTGTTACTGGCCTTACATAATAATGCTTCATTTATAATATCCACTTAAGTCTGCTTCCCTGCTTCTCATGCTTTCCTCTTTCCCCTACAGTATTTTTACTTTATCTGTCTTTGAAGAGAATTACCCTTTGTAAAGTGACAGAATGTTCTTTGGGTGGCAGGATGTGAGGGACTGAAATGGTTAATGTCTTAAACATTGTTAAAAACACTGAAATACTTTCGTCCACTGTAGAAAACTGTGCAAAGAAGAAACTGTTTACAGAAGCCCACTCCTACCCAAATATGCCTACTAATTCGGACTGTGATGGGAATTTGAGACAAGATAAAGGTGATACTATTGTCCAGTTGTCCCAGCAGAAGGATGCATCCACAAGAGAGACTGTATGCTAATGGCTCAGACAGTCAAGGTGCAAGCTGATGATGTGCAAAGTAACTGCCCAGGTGCTGAGGGCATGCACACCAGCCACCTCAGGCTACAAGCTGGGTGTTGAACAAGGTAAGGAGCTAGGCAAATCCTGCAGGAAGAGTAGTGTTTCTTTGTCCTTACACAAGTGATTCAGCTGTGATAACTCCCCTCTCCTCCGAGGAAGTGTCAGAACATTCACAAGTAGCCAAAGGTGTTCACCTTTGCTGATAGGCCATAATGGGCCATAGTTGACTCAACTGAGCTGACATAAAAGGCAGCTGTATCATCTTAGAAGGTGTCAAAGACACTTGAAATGTCCCAGGATCCAGTATTACATCATCCAATGTAAAACTCCATGCCCCAGCCTAAGCATAACAAAACCCATACGGACTCCGTGTTTCAAAGGCTTTCCCAACACAGATCCAGACTACAGCCATCACTTCAATAAGACTGGGACTCTCACCACCAAGAAGACTACAAGAAGAGGATCAATGGGACACTGTTGGAATCCATGGAATAGTAATATTTTTTCTACTTGTCTGTCTCTCTGTCACTCTCTCTCACCCTCCTCTTTCTTTTTCCGATTTCTTTCTATTTCCCTCTACTTCGCATTTTATTGTTAAATAAAAATCTGTACTATTGACTTCAGGATATGGTCTTGTTTGCACCTTAATTAGAGGCATCTCTAATAATTTTATTAACCAAATCATAATACACGATGACCATGTGTTTGAGTCAGAGGTCTAAGAAAAGAAAACTTTACAGTTTTTTCCTAGTTATGTCTTCAGCCAAGGCTTTATAAGCAACTATCCGGTCATCCTTGCTGTCCCAGCCAAGATCAGAGGTTAATGAAGTATGATACCATAAAGGCTGATCTCTGCCCAGTCTAAATACTTTTACATAGCTGTCCTATGACTTGCCTTACCTGTGCTACTGGTGTTAGTAAACTATGGCTTCCTCAAAGGAGGCTGTAACTCTTAAAGGCTAGTTAATGAAATGAGATCCCTGAAAGAAAGAATAAGTTATTCTGCATTAGAAGAACAATTAGAGCTGAAGGTGTAGTACTATATTTTGATAAAGTTTATGAAGATATACATGCCAAGTGTCTCAACACCACATTATTATTTCTATTGATGTTTGAGTGAGGTTTTGTTTTCTGTGCAAAATAATTGAGATGCCATTTTAGGTTGCAATTTTGGAACTCACACAAATTCTTTGTGTCACACTATGCCCAACACTTGCAACCCAGCTTCAAAATCTGTACTTGAAATGTGTGGTGCTGTGCACCTTTTTCTCCAGGCAACAAGCCTGCATCCAGAGGCATCCTTATTTTGCAAACACAGACTGACATCTAAAGAGGAGCATATGTAAACTTTTCAAGCAAGCAGTTTTGAATGCAGAAGTCTTTGGTGAGCCATGCTTCAGTTCTCCTGATGGGCAAAATAACTCCTTTGCTGCTCTGGAGAACTCATCGTTGTCCCCCACCTCTTTTCAAACATATATGCCTGAGGGAATTCTCTTTCCCACTGACTCAGCCAGAGCACGGCACAATCAAGTAACTTGCTACCCGTCTCCACTTCTGTCATCTCAGAACAGTCTTCTTATCTTTTTATTGTCAGTTGAGTCCTAAACTCTTGGATGGACCTCATACATATCTTTCCTAGCTTTTTCCTCTCTGTATTTCAAAAAAAGACTTGCATTTTATCCCTGCTAATACAGTAGAATAGGATCTGGCAAAGTAGAGACTCTCTCAGCCCAAAAGTATTTCTTGTTCAGGGACCTCATTGCTGGCAACACCGAGCGTGCAACATCAGTCACAGCACATAAAGCTTTGGTCATTTGGCTCTGTTGATTTAAAGTGGTCTCTGAGTTGTCCACCGGATATGGGCTACTTAGCTTTAAAAAAAGAAAAAATACTGAAATAACAATATGCAAACTGTGAGACCTAATTTCAGTTTTACACTTGTACAAAATAACAAGCGAGAAATTTTAATGCTCACAGATAGCTCAGCTGACCACCAGGGAATATGCTTTTTGTCAATTCAGGTAACCTCATGAAACACCCCTTACTTCCAGTCAATTGCAACATTTACATTATTTATAATAGTTTCTGTTTTAATTAAAGTTAAGTCATCTCTTATCGCTTTGCCAGGTACAGCAGAGACCTGAATGAAAATGTATTTCAGGTGAAGAGTCTTTCTTTCCCCGCCTCCTTTTGATTTTTTTTTTCTTTTTTTGAGGGAGGTGTTGATGTGCTGTATTAAAAAAAATAAATAATCTCCATTCTACACGCACAATGTCTTTGGAAAATAAGAACACAAAAATAATCCCCTGGGATTAGCTGATGTATGTACAGCTACACAAAAATGTCTACCTTGCAAAATTTCTGAACATATTAGAGTCAATATTAGTATGGAGACTTCAAGCTTAGATACCTTGCCTCATCTACATGGGAAAGGGAAACCTAGTCTGTGGCAAACCTAGCTACAGATCAACATATCCAAGATTAAAATTTAATTGAGGCAATTATTCTTCTTTTGCTCTCCCATGGAAGAAAAGGTTAAGCTAAATTTAAATAAGGCATGTTGATCTCTACATTATTCATTCTGTTACTGATATATCACTGTCTTGATAATTTATGGGTTCTAAAAACTACCTAGATGTTCATCACCCATCCCAATATCTCAGGGAATCATCAATTAAGATGTCCCTTGGTTCCAAATTCATTTCAACTATGAAAGATTTGTGGGAATTGATCAAAATTACTATTTAATAATTTTTCCACATGGAACTCTCTGACCTCACTGCATGGTATCATCTTTCCTTCCTGTGGTGATGTGAATGTCTCCAAGCTGAGGCTTCTCAAATTAAAAACCCACTATTAATTCTAGAAGCAATTTAATACTCCTGCATTTGTAAACCTACCTTTTTATGTCAGCTTTATATAAAATCTCCTTTATTAGGAAGGTATGATGGTTTGCCTTTTGTTTTTAAGTGCATTTTAAGCAGTATCTTCAAACATAAGAAAGGAACACAGAACCTAAGCACCATTTTCAAAAAATGTTTAGGCTCTGCAATGGATTTTGTCCCACTGAAATCACTAGAGCTGCTTTGGAAACCTTAGCAGCCCAAATGTAAGGAATACCTGTATCTATGTCTAAGAGTCAACATGAAGGCCAATCACACTACCGAGACGGCCTCCGAGTTCTGTGAATAGAAAGTTAAGCTCTCCTTGACATTTCACCCAACTTAAGGTGTTTGTAAGGGAGTGGGAGAGAAATTGTCTTCCTGACAGAACTCACATCTCTCCTTTGACAGCAAAGGGAATATAGACAAGGAACTTTGACCAGACAGTCCAATGTGCAGACTCCAGCAGCAGAAACACATAAGATAGTTTATAAAGCTGATGCTGTAATCTTTGCAACAAGCATTAAATAGAGGGCAACATTCCCTCAAACAAATGAAAGAATAGTATTTTTAAGGTGATTTAGCAGCTGGAAGCTGAAAATCAATTGCCTTCCAGTGGTACTGGGACTTCCAAGGACTGCCTTCATAGGTCTATCTGAATGTTACTCTGCTTTTTGTTGTAAGATCTAAGCAATATGAATAACTTTCAAGAATGACCTTGGTACTGAGAAAATGTTTCATCTCATTGAACTATATAGTTCTCCAAACCTAGCTTTTTGTCACTGTCCCAACATGCACTCTCATGATGAAAAGAGATTCCTTACTGCACTGCTCACGATCTCACAACTGCCAGTGTAGCCAAATCCTTCTTTTACACAATCCTCTGTCTCTCGTTGATAAAACACAGGAAAGAAAGAAAACAATTAGAGAAATAACAGATCCACCAAGCAAGAGGCTCTCATAACAATGTATTTCTTCTATCACACATCCTACAATCAAATGATTGTCAAAATCAATGATGCACACACAGTTACTTAACATTTCATCCCCAAGAATTACAGAGGGGGTGGAAGAGAAAGGAGATCGACAGAGGAAGGTATTTTTGGAAGAGTGTGGGGCACAACTCCTCTAGTAGGTCTTAATGACAGATCAAGATCTGCAAACAACCTTCCATTGCTTCTGCTGAGTTTTTTAACTATCAACAACAGAGGCAGGAGCAGCATTTGAAGGCAAAAGAAGTGGGGACCAAAAGATTTGTGATGGAAAGCAGCAGAAGACATCATGAGCTCACTGAGCATACCGAAGCATCAAGTCACTGTCAGATGCTCAAGGGATTAAAAAAGACACAAAACCAAAGTGCATGACTTAACAGCGCAAGTCATCTAATGACTAACCAGCATTTACAATTACTTACCAGTGTAAGTCACTTACAATCAGTAAGTGGGAAGCAGTGGGCAGCAGTGATTCTGAGCTCTGTCAATTATTTACACCAGTTGTGTAGCAGGACTGCCCAGACTACTACCAATAGAGCTCAGGTTCATTATTTGCCACTACTGATGGGTTGTTGGGCTAGAAAATAGAAAGGCAGCTTTTCCTGAAGAACCTAAAATGTAAGGAGAGAAAGAGAAGTGTCTGCACCCACCAAGATCAAGGTATTGACTGCTCTCAGCTAAGAGGGGACTCTCTGGAAGGCACAGGCACAACCTTGCCACATCTCAACAAGGAATTCAATTTCTGATGCCATCCAAGAGGTCTGACTTGCTGAAAGGGGATGACACTGCCGTAAGGAGGGTAGCTTTTCTTTTCAGTAACCAAAAGAGTAAGTCTAATATGGGCTTCAGAGACAGTCACTGCATGGGGGAGAGAGGGAGGAAAAGGAATTTGCCCCTCTTGTGCTACATGCAGAATTGCAAAGACACATGTCTTCACTCAAAGAACAGAGTCTCTCTTCTGGTCTCTGCCCTGATTTGCAAAAACTTCAGTCACACACACGCAGAGAACCCCCAAATCACAACATGCTCAGCTACTCTGCTGTGTTCAAGGTAGTAATAAATAATTGACAATGGCTCCCAGAACAGACAATGTCACTGGTGGTCCCTGTCAAGTAGAAGATACTTGGGAAGTTTTTGTTTGTGTTCTTTCTCTGTGTTTGATTCGATTTTCTCCCCTCCTTCTCCCTTCAGTTGCCCTAAAGCTATGAGAATAATATAAGATCTGTCTCATCTAGTATCTGTGACAGGTACAGCTCTGCGTGCATGGTCGTGAGGAAGCAAGAGGTCCCTGAGTCTCCTGCAGCTGGCTGACGAGTGTGAATTAACTTCATCTCCATTGCCAGGTATTTCAGATCTGAGATAGAATTGCTACTCAGTAGGATCCAGGCTGCCGTTTTCCCCATCCTCCTTGGTTATTTATGGGCTTTGTTTTCCTATGTACTCTATGCTGCAGCATTTGGAGATTATAGTGGGGGAACATGAGTGCTGCCTGCATGATTCAGCACTGGCATTCAGGATCCTGCTGCAATTCGTCACCATTCCACTTCCAGAGCAACACCTTGTGAACTGCTCAGATGGTTAAAAAAAAACCTTATCCTGGATCCCTCCTTTAGGTTTTCCTTTGCTCATTTGTTCACAGCAGCAAAGGATATTTTGAGGATGCTGTGAGTTGAGATCAGCAATTTCTGGGTGCAGGATGGTACTGGTTTGGTAGAAAATGAAAAACTTGTTCAGCTTGTTCTGAAATGGCAAAAAAGGCTCCATATTGTTGCAGCCTGTCACAGTCTAATGCTATCCTTGTTTTCAGGCTAGCGTGGTTACATCTATGCCCTGCATGGCTCCTTGAGTAGTATTACAATGCAAGAAATCACACAGAATCACAGAATATGCTGAGTTGGAAGGGACCCACAATGATTATCAAACTCCAACTCCTGACCCAGCTCAGGACCACTCCAAGAATCACACCACATCCCTGAGGGTGCTGTCCAAAGGCTTGTTAAACTCCGGCAGGTGTAGTGCCATGAGCACTTCCCTGGGGAGACTATTGCAGTGCTCACAAACAGCAGCACAGAATAATGGTTGATGCCTCTGCCACTACCCCAACACATGCCCAAGAGCTGCTCACCTAGGACACCCAGGGACATTTTGTCTGTCCCTTCAACTGTTACAGTTCATATCAGGAGAGTTAGGTGCAATAGTGCTGTTCAAGACACCAGAAAAGGGGATCGTGTTTAGTACTTCGCATGAAATATTCAATTTCCCCAAACTGGGGCATTTAGGATATCTGGAGGCTCCTGGAACCCACAGCCAAAAACAAAACCAAAGATAGGTGCAGTCAGGCATCCAGACTTGACTCCTCAGACCCCTTCAGCTTAGGATGAATCTCTCAAAGGTTTTCATAGCCTTAATGAGGCTGTTGCTAGGCTGAGCTTTGCAGGCAAATGTCTCTTGTCATTTCAGGCTTTCTCTGCAGTGACAGGCGCGTGTGTTTGGGGACAGCTCAGGTGCAGAGGAGTGGCCGGTTGTTGCTGACAGAACTGCTCTTGTTTTTCAGTCTCCATTTGGTAATAGAAATGGAGATCCAAAAAGACACAGGCAGTTGTTCATTAAAATCATCTGCTCTCTCTGTCTGTTTATTTCCATTTTTAAAAGGCCACATTCATAACTCAGAGCAGCCTGCCCTCCTTGCTTTTACCAAAGAGAATTTCAAGCAGGCTTAGTCTTCATCCTCTTTTCAGACTAATAGATCCTCGATTTCAAAACACCACTCTGCACTCTACAGGACACAGAGAAAAATTGCAACAAGGGGATGAGTTATAGGAAAAAAAGGTTCATGTTTTCCAGAAACATAAATACTCAGCACACATGTTACAACTTTTGGCTTTTCTCAGCTTAGTCCAAGATGGTTTATTGCAAATTTATGATTGCATCTTTAGTACCTAGAGTAGATTCTTGACCCTCTTTTTGTTGTTGTTTTGGTGGTTTTGTTTTTGGTTTTTTTTTTCCCAGGCAAGAGATACCTGCCCACATCTTTTGCTCCTGGCTCTGACTTAAAGTTGTCTTTGCCAGTCAAATTTAGTACTTGCTCATTCCAAGACAACTGAAAGCAAGTGCAGCTGTTGGAAAGCAGATTGAAGTTATGTTGTGCAGTATGTCTCTGCATGACTTCTGCAGAGAATGCCGGGGAGCCATACTGTCTGATTCCCTTGGTATCTTGCAGTTTGGAATAAAAGGACACCACCAATAGGGAAGGTTTTCATCTTGGATTTTTGTTTGTTTGTTTGTTTCCTTTCTTTCTAACAATTCCATATCATGAGGTATTGCTGATTTTAGAATAAAATTGCCCAGGTCCTAGGTAATATGAGGACAAGTCTAGATTAAGAAGTAATGCAAATCATCTCCTGCATATGCTTGTTAACCTGTGCTTGGGAACCCTGTGAACTATGCACATGAGCAGAGACAAGCTGTTCATCCTGCATGCATGCCTTTTGGGGGAGAAGTTGGCTCAGAGATGCATGAAAGCACTGGATAAAGTGCTTTGGTATGAAAGAGATAATGGTATGAAAGCACTGGACAAATCAAACAATCCCTTCCCTGCCATGTAGCCCTGGGTTTTGCAGTCTGCTTGGCAGAAACTTCCTGAGCCAAAGACTGCCTGTCTCTGTATCCAGCCTTGGATGGATGAATGTGTTCAACTATTTGAGGGGGTTGACCCATTACTAATTGGTAAAACCTGTAGTGGATGCAATTACTGTTCCACAGCTGAACTATGCTATTCTGTAGCTTTGTTTTACCCCTGTTGTTTGACTGTTCTACTGGATGCTCTCGTGTCTTGGTGAATTCCCTCTTCTCCTGCTTCAGGCTTCCCATGATGTGAGATAGATCTGTCAAAGGTCCAACTCCTCTCACCTTGATTCTGTGTTTTGATCTTTCCTTTCAGCCCCAGGTACCTGGGAAGAGTCTGTCTCTCCCCACAGTGGAAATATGCAGAGAATTTCTCCATGGAAAGAAAGGATTATTCCAAAGAAAGAACAAAATTCAACCCCAAAGTCAAAAGATCACAGTAGTATAGGAGGATAAGTCAGAAAAATGGGGCATCCTGACTGAGTTAGGACATGGTCAGCTGCCTTTCTGGGAGACCTCCTGCACCATCAGCAGTTCCCCAGGTATCTCAGGTTCTCCCTGTATGGTAGCAATAGCTACCAGTTCTGGGCAAAGCCAGCTGCAGGACTGCACCTCTTTTACCAGCCCTGACAATGTGCTGCCATTCCCAAGGGACCACACGGCATCATGCCCACCTTCTCAAGGCACTGAGCACAGCCTAACACTGGAGGGTGAAGTCAAAACCAGCTGGAGTACACGGCTGCTCCACCTGCAGCTTCCTGCCCCATGCCAGCTGGCTGAGACCATATGACACAATTCTTGCATGAGCAGTTTGTCAGTGGTAGATACCTCCTGTAGCCAGCACAGCTTTCTTGGAAAGTACTTGGTTCTTTCTCTAAAAACACCACAAGTTAAATTCAGACCGAAGTGGGCAGTTTGTATGGAAAAAAGGAGCACTCCCAATTTTGGGCCAAAAATATACATACTTGGTGATGCTGTTAAAGGGGGCTTATAAAAAAGAGAGAGAGTGACTTTTTACATGGGTAGATAGTGATAGAACAAGGGGTAAGAGTTTTAAACTAAAAGATGAGATATTTAGATTAGATGTTAGGAAGAAATTCTTTACTCAGAGGGTAGTGAGGCACTGGAACGGACTGCCCAGGGAGGTCTTGAATGCCCATTCCTGGAAGTATTCAAGGCTGGGTTGGCTGGAGCTCTAAGCAACCTGGTCTAGTGAAAGGTTCCCTGCCTGTGGCATGGGATTTGGAACTAGATGATCTTTAAGGCCCCTTCCAACAAAAACCGTTCTATGACACCAGGATTCTATGTGTTGTAATGGAAGGTGTAAGGGAACTTGTCACAGAGAGCAAGCTCCTACAGACATTTTCCATTAAAGGGCCAAGCAAAAATACCAGATTTATTTATTTTAATTTTTTTCTTCAATTCAGCACTAGCTGATTCCTTATAACATACCCAATTTCATATATTGTTTGCAGGGCACTTTAGGTCCCAGCTCATCTCTACTAAGCACATGAGAGAATAAGCCTTCAGTTTTCTACTTTACAGTCTCTATATGGAAACTCATAATTCAGTCTTCATGTACAGCAAAGTTCTGATGAGATTTAATGGAATTCTAAGTTCTCTTTATGTACATACTGGGAATCAGTGGCAAGGTTGTGAATTCATTTGCTGATGGACATTTACAATCCCTCCCCACAAAATATAAACTGAACATTTCATGCTTTTTTGGTAGAAGACTGATGCTTACTTCAACAACAAGTGAATAAATAATATGAGAAGCATATTCTTTATTTCTTTTAGACGTCTTGCAAAGCTTTATGTACATATATTTTAAGCATCCTGGTTAATTGTGGAGAAATGTATACATATCGCAAATTTCTCAACAGGCAGGCATTAACCATAAGAAGGTTAGAGACAGTTCTTGTTCAGCTCTCAAAATCTGTTTTGAGAATGAGCTGAAATGTTTGATCTGCCACAATCAGTATAGCTGGGGAATGCATTTTAGTCAGTATTTTTCCTGGATGTCCCTCTGTTTCATGTTTTATAGAACCTACCTCCTGGTAAAAAAATTAGAAGCTTTGAAGGTTTGGTTTTGTTAAAAGAATTTTGGCAATGAAAAAAAATTATCAAAGCAGTTCATCTCTCCTTTGCAGCTAATTTCATGTCGTGTAATTATATGATGTGGCACTAAAGGCTATGTAGCTGCACAAGTTAGATAAATGCATAGCTCTCTACCAGATCCTTGTTGAAGGGGTTCCATCAACAGAGATTCCTAAATTAACCCTCCTCATCTAGAGGGGCTGGTTTTCTTCCATCGAAATTTTTGAACTTCAGTGTGCCTTGAAATCACAGCAGCATATAACCAGAAGAGCAGAATGATATCCTAGACCTGGTTTGCCCTCATCTTCTTCCTATGAAACTATATTAATAAGCAATTTGTCTTATCCCTCAAAGCATTCAGGGGCAAAGTATGACATTAGATCAAGAAGGATGATAAATTGCGCAAAAGATGCGCACGCCATGTTTGTGAAGATTGAAAAAGATGTTGTTACTTAATATTATCTGCTAACTTCATGATCTATGTTTAGTAGGCATGCTTGAGCCTTTCCGTGCCAGGTACTTACTAAGTCACTATCTATAATGGTTTTCTTTAACATTAAATTGATCCTCCACCCACATTCTGCATTCTTAATATATTTCATTAGCTCTTCCTCTCTAATAATTTCTAGAAAATAAAATGTAATGAGTGATCACCACTTGCTCAAAACTGACTCAGTGAGAGCAAAATTGAGCAGGAATTTTCTTGAAAGTTACTAAGATGTTCAGCATTGGGGTTTTTTTCTGACAGGAATATAGTACTTGAGTGATAGGAGAGCAAAAGGTCTATTTGCTGCATGGTTGAAGTGACAGGCTCTAAGTGAGAAGAGGTGGAAGGTGAAGCTGATGTTAATGAAGTATATCTGGTGGTAATATGACCCCAGAGCCCATGCTCTTGTCTGACATGACAGCTAAGGGAAATCTTCATTCTGCTGCTGAGAGAAGGAGTCACAGAGAGACAGAATCTTGGGTGGGAGCACAGGTGGGGCCTATCTTGCCTGCCTCCACTTTGAGGGATTTCGGGGCTCTTCAGGGCAACGTGGTTCTGCCTGTGCTGAAAACAAAGGACATGACATGAGGTTACCCCAGCCTTAATTCACACTTGTATCCCCTGCTGGGATGCAGAGTCCATATAAGAGCTACCACAGAGGCAGTGTGGATGTCTGGAGGACTTGGACAGTGAGACAGCACTGCAAGAGAGGAAAAACAGTTTAACCAACCTCTCTTGGATGACAATCAGAGAGCATGTGAGAGCAGAGCCCAGATCTCAACCCCTGGGCAATGCGAGGCAATACCCATGGCACATTGCCTGTCCTTGCTCACATGCTGCTGGGTTTTGTGTGCTCATTCAGGGCTGCCAAGCTATCCGTGTTCCAGAGAGGTGAGATTTGCAGAAAAGCAGGGATTTAACATCACATTAAGAAGCCATTTACTGAAACTATGAGAGGCTGACTGAAACTTGGCATGAAGCAAAACTGACTGCATCTCATCACCTAAATGCTCAGACTAATAATGGTGTTTATCTGTTGAGTACAATGCAAATTTGTAGTGCAGGGGACATCAGAGGCCTCAAGTACAGCGTGTTCTGCAGCAAACTCAAGCTGTTTTCAAAGCTTCCAATTTGTGAAGCAGTTTGCTAAAAATGCAGAGTAATAGTCCTATTAATCAAAGTCTGACAATCCTCCTTTTTTTGCTTAGTCTCAAAACTTTCTGAGAAGCATAAACAAAAATAATGAGAATGATACAGGGTCATATTTATTGTAATTACAGTTATTACTTCAATCATCATTACTATTATTATTCCCCTCCACCCAGGATACCAACTGAAACTAAAATATCATATTTGCATGTTATCACCCTCTTCAGTATTTTAGAGGTGCCCATTAATGCTGCTTTTGGAAGAATGCTTATCCCATAATAAAACCAATTTCTAATTGACATCATGTCGCTTTAATATTCCCTCCGGCCTTCTGCCCTCCTGGGATCCCAGCATGCTGCAAATAATTTTGTGCTCCAGATTTTCTTCAGCTCCTGTCACATTTATCAGTCTCATTTTGGCTCTTCAATCAAATTTCATGACCCACCACACCACATTCTTCCTTCTTTTTCCCATATAATACAATGTATCCTAGTATGTATTACAAGGCAAGGATCTACCAAAAAAAAAACATTGTCATTTTTCAGTCTTGCCTTTTAAGCTCTCTCTGATGTGTGATTCTTAAATCTTTCTTAAAATCAAACTATCAGCTATACTTTTTCATCATTGTAAACATTTCAGTATGATACACAGGCTACCAAAGAGTGAGGTGGGTCCCTCATCTATGTCATTTTCCAGACCAACATCCAGACAGGATTACCAAAATAGACATAGAAACTTCAGCAAACTTCATTCCGTGTCCCTGTACCAGCCCAGCTGTCCTTTCCCTCTCAGATCTGCCCCCAGGACACACACTGGGGAGATGTATTGCAAACAAGGCCCAAAAGAGAGATCACTTTCCATATAATTATCCATTTGCAGGCTAGAAAATGCCAAAAATATTTTAGAAATTCCTCCACCTTTCTTTCAGGTAATATTTTCTGGTTTGCTCAATCAAAAATGCTACTTTTCTGTTGTTTTTTGATTGGCTGGTTGGTTGGTTTGAGTTTTTTAAAACATATTGCTTCCAACTGAAAAATAAATGTTGATTGATTTCTTTTAACTAATTTCCTCAATAAAGAGACAAAAACAACAACAACAAATAAATAACAAAAACAGCCCAAAAGTGAACCATCAGTCAATTAGGCTAAAGTATTTCACATTGCAGCCTTCTGACTCGTCTGGTTTCCTTTGATATTTTTGAATTCAATATATTTTCTTCCAACTTGCAAACTTAAATGATCACATACTGCCCGACAAAATACCCTCTAGAGCAGATGATACTGCAAAGTGCTGAGCACTTAGATAAATAATTTGTGGCTTTCTTCAGGGCAGTATGGACTGTGAATTCCCAAAGAATCTAAACAATTTCCTCATACCCTTCATCATCTTTCAAATGTCATATTTAAAAAATCAAGGGCTGATTGGAATTGGTCTCTGCCAACCTTGAAATACCTTTTGTGAGTTAGACCTAGTCCATGCAATTAGCTAAACTGCAGCTTAGGCAATTGCACTTTGTAAACCCCAATTTCTCACAGTCTCAGCTATATCCTCTCTTTTCCATCACCTCCATTACCTTCTTTGCCTCATGAAAGATGAAGGAAAAAGAAAAGTGCAACTCCATCAGTGTCTTTCAGCCTTAAAGTAAGAAGCTGAAATGGTGAATTTTTTTCTGCAGCAAACATTTCAAAAAGAAATGTCATTTGCAACATTTTGGCTCAGCTTGACTCTAAGTTATGTCTGTTTGGGCCGCCAGAGAAGAGCAGCCTGTGTGGCTCATGCCCCCACGGCCATCAACCACATTCCTACAGCAGCAGGCAGCACAGACTTGAGGTACCTGACAAAAAATTCACACTGGCATTGTGGCATCTCAGGCAAGCACTAGCTGACCTCATGGCAATCTGAAACAGCATTTCATCCTCGTTTTCTGACACTTATTTCTTTTTGTGCAAGAAAATAAAATCTACATTTTCCCATGGAAAATAAAAAGTCCATTGGAAATACTGTAAATGTTTACTGATAAACCATAGGAAAAAAAAAAAATAAAAAAAAATCTTGAATTCTCAGTAAAGCTACCATGCTACAATCCCACACTCTGCAAATGGCTAATGATCCCCACAATAAATCAGTGCCTATTTCTTTAAGTGAGCTTTTCATCACCTTTAAACAAAATGGGGTTGGGCATGTATCATTTAAAGAGCGCTTTAAAACACTTGGAGAGTAACATTAAAGAACATTATTTCTCCTGAAAAAAAGGACCTTAATTGTTTAGAATGCAGTAGCTACATCAGTTTTAAATCAGAGAGCTTGCAGGCCTTTAATTGAATATTATTCTGTATGAATGCATTTTCTTTGCTGAAGGAGAGACGGTATTTTCTATTACACAAATTGTATGCTATGTATAACATTGTGAGTATGATGAATCAGAGAGAAATTTAATTTTTCCATGGAAAATGTTATTAAAGAAATCATTGCCGGTCTCTCTGAGACATTTTAATATTTTATTAAAAAAAAATTCTGAGTTTTGCTTACATTTGGGTTCTTTTCTTTTTTTGCAAATACATCAACAGATTAGTGTAGAAACCTGACATTCACAACACACAAAAAATGTTTACAATCCAATTTTCTGTCAAAAATAATTTAGATGGGATATTTTTCAGTAAATCCTAGCGAAGAAATTTTGACTCTTTGCTTTTCAAGTTATACAACTTATTTGAAAAATATTTTAGTCTATTCACTGCATATTGCATATATGTTTAGTTAAATGTTGAGAACATCGCCAGTATATATTGCAGAAGACAAGTGAGGGAAAACATTTTTACAATTACATTTTATTACTTTAAAATTTAAAGGGAGTTTTTAAAATGAGCATAACATTAAATAGCATAGAATTAAATAATCACAAAAACGGAAAAATAAGGAAAATTCACTCTCTTTTTTTGCATTTTCTTCTTGTAATATTATACTTATTTATTTATTTATTTATTTATTTATTGTAAAGTGTGCTGTATTTTGGAAATACACGTGTTTCTCTTTGTTAAATATATTGTTCATGAGGGTGAAAAATAAGATGTGGGACAACTTTTCATATGAAGTGTGAAAAATGTGTTCTGTTCACCACACATGTCCAGCAAAAATGTAAGGGAAAGTGACATATCTCTTGTCCTGCTTTGCTTTGTCTTTTTCCCCCAGGTGCAAAAGTAAAGTAGTTGTTAGCACAGCTCTGCTAATAAATTCATAACCTGTCCTCTCTCTTAAAGAGTAAAAAAAATAATAAAATAAAACAAAACTTGTTTCTGTTTCCATTCAAATGACGATAGTTTCAGTGACTTTGATAGGTCCTGATAGGGCACTAAATAAATAAACATGAGCTAATTCATGGGATTTAAGATACCAGATTTGCCAGCAGAGCACTTACTCCTAGGAAGGATTGCTCTCCAAAGAGCATCTGCAGAGCAGTGCAGACTAGAAACTAATTACTTGTACACACAGGTTCCACACGGCCACCTACTTCCTTGTCTTGCCACTGGAGCCAACAGGACCTTGCCATGGGCACATTTCCCTTTGCTTGCCCCACACAGAGGGGATTCTTCACCCTTGCCACACACCTATTTGCACAACCAAGCCCAGGGAAGCCCATGTTGGGGGCTGGAGCCAGTGTGCCTAGTGCATGGGAATATGTCCCCTTGAGTGTTTATGTCCATCTGACCCTCTACAGACAAGAGTAAGGTTTCTTATGAGGCCATGGATATTTTACTCCATCTCTTGACAAAAATATCTCTAAAGCAACTGCATGTGTGCAATACTTACTCCATCCTGCTGTAGGCAAGTGGGAGCCACAGCACACTGTTGTTCACCACCAGTCCTATGGCCATAGCGTCCATGAGAGATACTTTCTATTTTCTGCTCCTCTTCTCCTCACTCTTTCCAAGTGACCCCTGAGCCCCCAGGGTTTCTTCCTACCTCACTTTATGGAAGTATCTTCTGCTGCAATCATCTGCAGCTGATTTCCTAAATGTTCTTTGGCATTCAGATGCATTCCCAGATGTAAATGTTGATAGCAATCAGCTTTAGATCCAGCCTTTGCCTTGGCAGATCATTAGACTGTGAATAAAACATTGAGAAATATACCTGGATTTCTGAGCAGCAGTAGGTATGCTGATGACTTTCATGTGAGGCATGAATTGTAAGTGTGACAGGACTCATTACCTATAAATCACTGCTTGGATTGTGGTTAACTTTCTGTGGTAACAAAGATAAAACATGCTCTCTCCCTCATTAGCTGAGCACTGACAAAACACTGCAGGAATCTTTCTGCTGCACAGAAAACATCTGCCTGGATTCAGATTCAGGAAACCTCTTACAGAATCATTTCATCCAAGGCATCTCTCCAGATGAAGTCACACATGAGAGAGCAAGGTCTGTGCAGTGCCCTGGCCACAGGTCAGCACGGCTACCTTCATACACCCAGCTCCAGAAAGTTCCAAACCCAAAAAGCAAGGATTCCCCCTGCAACAAGCCTCTATTGAGTCAGAGATACCCAACTCACAGTAGGGTGGATTACTCGATTGGGTTTTCGAGTACGTCTTTGTCATCTCCTGTGTTTTTATTTGCTGAAGAGGCTTCACTTCACACCTGCTCTGGAGAAGCTCAACCCATCTGTGCAGTTTTCTCTCTGGTTCCATCACTGTCTCATCTGTAGCAACACATTACCTGTAAATCTCTACAGCACTGGTAACCTGCCTCTTTCTGCCTCTCTCCTTTCAATTTACCTCTGGTGCCCACAAAATATTGGACAAAACTGCTTTTGTGATCAATATGCCAGGACCTCTGCTTTTTATCAGTGTTGTGTTGTGTTTCCTTTACTGTTTCTCTCACTATGTGGATGGGCAATAAAATCCTTGGGGCAGGGATTGCAAGTTAGCAGAGTGCTTCTGTGTCTGCGGGGTGAATGCAGCACCAATCCTTAACTGGAACCCAGAGATGCCATTGCTGTACAAGGATACCCGCACACATTTGCATGCATGAATTTACACAATTAGGCAATCTGAACTCTTCCAAGGGCATTTCTCCCTGAAAATTAATCTTTAGGTAGCCACATTTCAAAAAATCTACACAAAGTCAAGAGCAGAGGCTCTTTTAAGGAAAAATAGCAGAGGAACTGAAGGACCAAAGAAAGGGCTGAAGGAGAGAATATTGTGAGGTAAATTCCCCCTGATGTTGTCATAGTATGCTCATGTTGCTGCTATATCACAATTCTTTTAGAGTTTGGGGGTTTTTTACAGATAATATTGGTGATTAGAAGATTGTAAGGATATAACTATAGCTAGGCATATAGAGTACAAAATAACACTGTACAAATTATAAGTTAAATGTAGCATCCTGTCTTCGAGACCTGGAAAACCCAAGGAACTCTTTTTCTGCTGCTGCGCTCTTGTGAGAGGCAGTGACCAGAGAGTAATTTGGAAAATGGAAGGTAAGTTCTTGTTGGCCTCCAGGTCTTGTAAGTCCCTTTTCTGCCAGAGAAAACCAAGAGCAAGAAAGCATTTACTGAGACCAGGTAAAAGGAAGGAGGAACAGGAAGGTGAAAGGAGACAAATCACTTCTTGTTTTAGCTGGCGGCAGAAAAATCCTCTGCTACATACTGGGAAGGTGACAGTTACTTTCTCCAAGTAATCTCATGGAGTTTTACAATGTATTAATCAGCCTTCACAATCTTCCAGGTAGGTTAATAGCACTTTCTATGTTTAGCATGTGGCTATACAAGTTACTTCACTCTCGAGGAGAGAAAAGGTAATGCCAATACCACCTAAGGAGTCTTTCTGCTGTGCCTCTGGCAACCAGACTTGTCTATCTCGTATTGGCCTTTTTAGCCACCAGTGTGCTTGTAGCAAATGTGGGTAGAGCCCTTCCCAAATCTTCATTTGCAAAGCCTAGCCATGATGATGATGACACAAGTTACTGGGTGATGCAGAGATTAACTGAGATTCTTACAGCAAATTAGCGATAGGTTTATAAAACCCTTTCTGAAATGGAAGGATGTATATCTCCCTTAGTTTTTGCTGATTAACAAACAAAACCTAAGAGCCTTCCTACTTGACTGTGAACACTATACTGCTTGGTCCTGAACACACTTCTTTCCAGAGCCAGTGGTAATGGTCAAGAGTTCTGACTTCCTCACTCTAAGCACTGGGATAACCTCTTACCCTTACTGTGTCTTTCTTCCTCAGCAGCTCTCTCCCTTAGCAGCCCACAGATCATGGACACTCATAGCAAATGGTGGATGTCCTCTTGAGAAAGGGCTCAGTTTGGCAGCAGGTGGTCACCATTGCATTTGCAATGCTGCTTTCCTCCATTTCTACTAATTAAGAGTCAGATTCTGGGAACTGGCAAGTGGCTCCTAGGGTATGCTGGGAATCCGTCCCACTCGATGCTTGCTACAGAAAGCAGGAGACATTGCTTCCAGTATCAACTGACCTTCTCGGTCTTGCCTCTTTTCAATCCTGAGAGTCAGATCCAGGGACCTTCACCTTTCAGTGGCCATGTCTCAAGGTACCTTGGCTCTTTACTTTCAACTTTATGAGAACTCACCTGCAACACTTTCTAAGTTTGTCTTTGCCAGTTTTTATATCTTCTTTGTCTTTGCTGTACCTTGATACTGGCCATGCTGGTGACAATATTGTAAAAGGGAACTGGCAATTTTTTAAATGACCAATAATGTAGAAAGAAGGCCTAAGGTTGAATGAAAAAGAAGCAAGCATATGTGGACTATTAAAAAGGATCCATGTACTCATGCAGAGGAAACCCAATAATAGTTAACTTTTATGGGTTGCAACTGTGCTGATGTCCCTCCTTCCTTCCTTAATCACACACATTTACCTTGTACTGATGCTGGGATTATTTGTGTGCCATGGGTTTCTGCTGAATTTCAAGAAGAAATATATTAACACAAAATGAATAGAATTGTGTCTGTTGAGGGTGAGTATTTATTTCTTGTGTGTTGCATTTCTTTGCTGTGCTGTCAGACTGTCTACAGCGCAGCAGCACCCAGCATAGCAGGTGAATCACTGCACTTCATTCCACAGCATGATTTATACTTCTCCTATTTTGGTCATGCTGTTGCTGCCTCTTGTATTTATTGTTCTTTTTTCAGGCATTACACTTAAGACTAGGATCTTGAACCTCCATGCTCTCACAACTCATAGCACCATTTGGGCCTACCAGGGTACAAGCCATTGGATTGGAATGGCTGATTTATAACTAATTTGTACACCACACTGTGTTTTACATAGAGACAGAGTAGGCAGCTGCCTACAGTGGCAGATTATTAAGGGCTAGAAGAAGCAAGCATGAAGGAAGGAGACCATCTGGGATACCCAACAACAGCTGTGCAATGATGGATGCTCTGGGCTTCATCTTCCTTGAGGGTCTCTGGGTCATTAGACTACCAAGATCTTATCTCTGGTAGAAGGTAATACAGTCTTACAGTTCTCCACCTGCCTCTATCACTTCTCAAGGAATGTGGAGGTTTACTGACCCTCCACAATCTCTCTTCCTCCGGTTGTCAATCCTGCACTGCCTGAGGTGAGTCTGGCAGACATGCTTAGTCCCAGTATGGGAGTAGAAGGAGGTACACAGAGGGGCCAGGCACAGCTCAGGAAGACCTCAACTGTTAGAGGAACCAAGGAGGTTTCAGAGTCATAGCCTCCTCACCTCTTGAGAAGGTCAGATTTCAGGGTAACTGCTCTATTAGAGCCTAAAACATTGACTTATGATGCGAACAAAAGATCTTAATTATCATCTTTGAAGGTTACTCTATACAACTTTGTCTATGCATTAATACACCTTGTTTCTTGTGAATGGCAATGCATGTTGCAGCTGATGAGAGTCTGCTCCATGCTTACATACCTCCCAAATCCTTCAAGGGTCAGCACTGTTTGACAAAGAACTTCATATTGCTGGAGGAATACAGCCAACAAGACTCTTCTTCATCCACTCCAAAGGCATTAAATCAGATCAGCTATAGGAACTGATCACAAGAACAGGATTGAATCCATTTTTAAAACACCACCATTAGTAGCCTGGCTACTGGCTGAGTGCAGCCAATACAAGAGGCTTCATATTGCAAAGAAGCTCTTGATGGTTATTAAATTCCTAAGTCAAAATAAAACCATGTAAGTGAGTTCTGCAGGCGAGTCACCTAGAAATTTCTAAACTGTGTTATGAATTAACCATATATAATTTCACTTGCTGGAAAAACGATGTTTTGCTAACAGTAGAAACCAGAGATATTTGTAGAGTGATGACCGTCTCTTTTCCTCTGAGTATTTGCAGGGGGTAGAAGAGCAAAGCTCCTTGCTACAAAATAAGCAGTAAAGCTGTGTTCCTGAGTCATTTATAGGAGAAAATGCTGTGTAGGCACAGAATAATATGCAGTAGTATTTACAAAAAATGAAGCCTTCAAAACTGTTGTAGAGTGCTACAAAGAGGACCATTTTTAACTACCTTCTCATAACTGAAGGAACAGTGTTGCTCACCTTTTTCTTTTCTCATGCAAGCGATCCCAATGAGCAGCCATTTAATGTGTTTTGCAAGGCAGGATAGAGCTTACATACTAGCTCCAATATACTATGACCTATTTAGTAACTTGACTTTTCCAATGTCCTATAAAAGTTCTCAAAAGGAAATACGGGAATCTTCTTACATTTCTACTGGTATTTCCACAATATTTGTTATTGTTATACTCCACTTCTGTGTTTAAGAATACAGTGCCTGTTTTTACCCAGGCTGGGCAACTAAAAAGGTTTTACCCCGTCCTGCATTTCAGCATGTCATATTGGTGACATTTCCAACAGGCATTTCCAACTGATGCATGAATAATCCCAATTAATCTCCAGGGAAATAAGGAAGGAGAGGGCATCAGATCTGTGCAAAGTGCAAAAGCAGTCAAAACTATCCTGAAACCTTGAAAGGGATAAACATCACTCTTTTCATGACCTTGAAACCTGAGAAATCCCCAATACAACTGAAAATGGATAAGAGAGGGTTTGCTTTTTAGTCATCCAGAAAGTGAAAATCCATTTGACAGGTGTCACAACATCCTGACTGCTGGCTAACCCCCAAGGACCACAGGCAATGTGTTTACTTGGCACCTTGATACTGCAGGTGTCAAACCCAGCCAAAAGGAAACCCCACACCAACATTCTTGCTCAAGGTCCAATGTGGAGGACAGGCAAGGCAACTGAAGGCAGCAGGGTCCCTGAGTTTGCTCTGCAGTTGGAAAAACTCAGTCACTCCATGACTACTAAAGGGTGGATAGGTCAAGCCTGGAAAAATACAGCTCTAACAGACTTCTCTCACCCTGAGCTTGTTTAAAGGAATTCATCTCCTGACCTTTTCTGGAGTGTCAGTGAAAAACAAAGTAAAAACCAAGTAGTTTTTTTATTTTTTTTTTTTTCTCCCAGTTCTGGGCGACTATAAAAGTGCTGAGAATCCAGAGCTTTCTCATAGGTTGGACACTTTAAATTTTATGCAGGTCCAGCAGTAACACTTGTGTTCAATTTCAAAAAGAGTTCCTCGGAAATAATAACTGTCAGTCATATTCTTGTCAACTTCTCTATGCTGCCTTGTTCACTGAATGTCCTCTTGTAACTTTTACTCCCCCAGTGCATCCTTCAGTCAACCACTGCCACTGATTTGCCAAGGTATAAAATCAGAAGAGAAAAATAAATAAATAAATAAATAAAATAGAAAAACAGCAAAGTATGAAACAAGTTCTGGAAAGAGGTTATTAAAATGGGTTGCTACCTTTCTGATTTTTCCTGAAGGCTGCATACCTGCCATGCTCCCTACATGTCTGTATGCCACAGACTATATCTACAGAGATCTTACCTTTGTGGAACTCTCTTGAAAAGGTGAATATATTTCTAATGAAGGCAACATTTTAACTTGTGTCAGCTACATATATCCTTTTTCATAATTTTTGTTATCCTCCTATTTACCCATTTGTGATCCTGGCCAGTGTTCTCATTTTGACTGGGATAGGGTTAATTTTCTTCTCAGCAGTTAGTATCGGGCTGTGTTTTGCATTTGTGCTGAACGCAGGGTTGATAATAAAGAGATGTTTTTGCTATTGCTGAGCAGACCCAAGGCCTTTTCTGGCTTTTGTAACTGCCACACTGGCAATGGAAATTAGGAGTCACAAACAGGACAGGTGACCCAAACTGACCAAAGGGATATTCCAGATCATATAACACCATGCTCAATACATAAAGTGTGAGGAAGAAGGAGACATTTGGAGTGATGGCATTTGTTTATATCTAATATATAGATGTATATTGTAGGCACATCTTTTACTTTCACTGTTTAACTGTCTCAACCCACAAGCTTTGCAGCTTTTACCCTTCTGATGTTCTCCCTAATCCCACTGGTGGGGGAGTGAGCAAGCAGTTGTATGTGGCTTAGTTGTTGGATGGGGTTAAGCCATGACAACCAAGAACAAAAAATTACATCTGTAAACTCTTTGTTCTGTAAAGCAGATTGCCTTCACCAAGAATTTCAAAAGCCGCTTGACACAACTTTGGGTGTTCAGCTTGAGATATTTTGCAGGTTTTCATGACTCTCCTGGATAAACCTCTCTAAAATATTGGGTGGGGACCCAAAAGTCAACCCTTGTCTGAAACTCCTCATTTTTTTCCCACACATTTTTTTCGGGATTTGGTTACTTCTGAGGATCTGAGGTGACCTGCAAAGAGGTTATTATTAGTATTCCGAATACCAGGAATAATAGTTAGAAACACAGATTTTTGCTACTTCAGGACAACAAACAAATTAAATGGATTTCCTGGATTGCTGCATTTACTCTCTGCTGCATGTCTTAAAATCATAAATTTGTACAGCAAAAAATCTCCAGTTTCCTGCTCGTGCTGCTTCTTTCTCAGAATAGATTTCCAGACTACTGAGAAACCCTTCCATTTTCACAATTTCTTGCAGAGTTTGCAGCAAACACAGAAGAGTTCCCTGCTGTGCTTTGTATTTGGTCACCCTTCAGCTTCATTTCTCCCAAGCACCAGTCACTCTGCATTCCGTGACTCATTTTCCATCTCTTTTACTTTTTTCCTTGATTTCCCTCTCACTTGTTGCAATTTGACCTCTCTGTTTAAAACAAACAAACAAACAAACAGAACAGAACAAAACAAAACAAAAAAAAAAACACCCAAACACAAGACCCAACACATTTCACCCCCAAACTGGCTGTGGATAAGTTTGTGATCAAGTGGAATAGAGTCCCTCTTTTTGCTTGTAATACATTACGCTTTTATTAATACAACTTCAACACAGCATTTTCTTTTTTGTGTGACTCTGTCATTTCCAGTCCATAATTCTTTCTATAAATTTTAGCTCCCCTGTCCTCCTCAGTGGTACTGCTGTCTCTTTAGGATGATTATGAACTCAGTAGTAGACTACCAACTACTTAAAAGCCATAAAAAAGATGTGTTGCGCTTTATCTCCAGCCCAGACATTTTGGGGTATCTATTCTATTGGCTTTATTTCTCCCTTCTTTTTTTCCCAGCTTCCAGCAGTGGCTTGCAACAATAGCAGTGGTAACAATGAAGCAGCTGAAAATGTTGCTGTTATTTTGATTTAATGAGCCCCCTATTCTGTCAAAGAGTCAATACTTCCCAAAAATAACATCAGTACTTCCTGTAAGATGATAAGAGGGAGTGGAAAAGTTTGAGAGAGTAGAAGAGTCTTTTCTCAGTCATTATTCATCCTTTGGAGACTGATGGAAGAACAAAACACATATGTTGTTTGATGCTTGGTAAACCAAGTGCAGGGAGTAAATGATCGTGAAAACTTCTGTGGTAGCAGAACAGGATCTTTTATTTGAAAACAAGGATTTGCACTGTTTCTCACATATGAAAAAATGTTTTCACCATAAACAGGACAGAATTGTGTCTCTCCCTTTATACACGTGCCCAAGAAAAAAATATCTCTGCAAAGAGAGACAGACCACAATAACTATGTGTGTGTCAGAACACATCAGTCAGAGCCCAGGACATGGGGCAGCATCCCTCTGTACTTACAGAACATCTGTGGATCCTTCGATGGAAGCAGTTTGAGCAGCAAAGACCAGGAGTCCAGGAGATGGTCATTTTAGGGGCAGGAAAAAATATTCGTGAGCAGCAAAAAGTACTACTCTGTCTGTGCCTAAACTTGCAGGTGTCATTGTAAGCACAGAAAATATTCCCACAAAGAGGAAGAGGGGATAGAGGAAAGTCCAAAGCATCATGCAAAAAAAATTATAAATATAGGAGATCTGATGATTTCATAGAATCATAGAATCAGCTGGGTTGGAAAAGACCTCTGAGATCAATTCCAACCTTTGATCCAACACCACTGTGGTTACTAAACCATGGCACTAAGTGCCACATCCAGTCTCATCTTAAAAACCTCCAGGGACAGTGAATTCACCACCTCCCCGGGCAGCCCGTTCCAACATCTGATTACTCTCTCTGTAAAAAATTTCTTCCTAATATCCAACCTAAACCTCCCTGGCAGAGCTTAAGACTGTGCCCTCTTGTCCTACTGCTGGTTGCCTGGGAGAAGAGACCAACCCCCACCCGGCTACAACCTCCTTTCAGGGAGTTGTAGAGAGTGGAGGTCTCCCCTGAGCCTCCTCTTCTCCAGGCTGAACAACCCCAGCTCCCTCAGCTTCTCCTCATAGGACTTGTGCTTAAGTCCCTTCACCAGCCTCGTTGCTCTTCTCTGGACCTGCTCCAGGACCTCAATATCCTTCCTGAACTGAGGGGTCCAGAACTGGACACAGCACTCCAGGCGTGGCCTCACCAGCACTGAGTACAGGGGAAGAATCATTTCCCTGGTCCTACTGCCCACACTGTTCCTGATACAGGCCAGGATGCCATCGGCCTTCTTGGCCACCTGGGCACACTGCTGGCTCATGTTCAGCTTCCTGTCAATCCAAACTCCCAGGTCCCTTTCTGTCTGGCTGCTCTCCAGCCACTCTGTGCCCAGACTGTAGCACTGCATGGGGTTGTTGTAGCCAAAGTGCAGGACCCGGCATTTGGCCTTGTTGAACCTCATCCCACTGAATCAAACCATCTCTCCAGCTTGTCCAGCTCCCTCTGAAGAGCCCTCTTACCTTCCAGCAGATCAACACTCTCCTCCCAACTTGGTGTCTTGACTATGAAAGACTTGGCTTCTTTATATATTCATTCCAAAGCTGAACCTGACTCATCTGTTAACTAGACATATAGGTCTTCATAGTTTTGTAGATATATTTATATATGATGAAGATTAAAATCTCTTTCAAAAATACATCCCATCTTGAAAAAAAACAGTGTCTAGCACTGAAGAATCCAATGTAACCTTTGGTAGTTTAGTTTCATGATTACTTGCCCTAACAATTAGAAAAACTATTTACTTCTTGTCTGAACTGTAAGGGTGAACCATGACTCCTGTATCTGATCAGGGACACTTTCAGGTAATGACAATCTTTTCTATGGAAACGTTTTTTTTATGAAGATGTGTTTTTTCTCTTCATATTTTTTAAAACTTATTATTTATAAAGTAGAATTTTAATGAATGCTTTAGAGAACTTGTAGACAAGATAAATAGTCTAAAACAGAATAACTAAATCTTGGAAAAGGGAAAAGATGGAAATTATTTATGTGAGAGCAAAGATGCAGGACAAATATAGAATTCATTACTAAAAAAATCATGATCCTCTAAATTAAGATGTCTCCAGCCAACAGAATCAAACATTGGTGTCCTGCACATGAATCCTTAATTTCCACCTTTTTTCTGCTAGATAGAAATGCCATCTGTCCCTATACTTTCAATGAACAGGTGTTTAAGTATTGTTGTGACTCCTTTCTAGCCAAACTAGCCTCTAGTGTCGAGGCTGGCACAGGTCTCTTGTGCCATCACTGCCTGCCCCATATAGAATCTCAAACACGTCCCAGGTGGCTCTGGGTTTCTGACTTAAGCAATTGAACCCAGTCCCTGTCTCACATGCAAACACTTACCACTGAATATTTATATCTAGAAGTTCAACTTGGAGATGAATCCCACAGGGGCAGCTTTCAGTTATCCAACTGTATGTCTCTAGTGCTATTTGAGACATCCATCAGGGCTGCCAGAGATGGCTCAGCACCTATAGGAAAGTCATACTGTTCTGGATACGGGTGGTAAATCAGGCAGGTTGTACATGACATTGCACTGTGCTGTGCAGTGCAGGATTGAAATACGCACAGTATATCCTGTGTGTCCAGGAGATACATCCAGTTATTTTTATTAATCAGATTATTGATTAGAGATCTTTATTATACTGAGTCAGAGAGACAAAGCTTATGATTCCAAATTCATAATCTTTGGTTTTGTCACAGGTGCTGCAGTAGCTCAAAACAAAGCCAGATTAATATGCAGAAATCTCTAACAGCATTTATCCTCACTGTTGATTACACTTAACAAACTTTCCATCATGTCACTTAATTCCCCCCTGCCTCCTTCAGAATCATAAATTAGAATGTCACCTACAAGAACACCCTTCAGAAACTTTCCTTCAGAAACAGTCAGGAACAGAGTCGTCATTCTTGGAAAAGAAAAACAGAGAAGAATGCAGCATCAAAGCCTCATCTATGTTTGCTATGAATAGGAATGGGAATCAACAGCTTAATGACTTGAAAAGTATTTATTGACATTGTGGTTTGTCAAAATATTTAGCCGCGCTCCCAGTCTAACTAGTGAAGCATTATAGGAGTTTGGTTCATTTCTTGTCCATGCAATACTAACCCTTTATCCTAACAAACACAGATACTAAAATCAACATGTAAGTAATAGATGAGCCACCAGAGCTCTGAACAGGTTAGTTTTGACATAAAAAATATGCTGTTTGTAATCATATGGAGCCTTACATAAGCAAGGTGATTTTATTCCTCAGTGGCTTTTCAATTTGTCTTCTTTGTTTATAACCATCTCAAGCACTGTGCAGTGTAGACATTGCCATAGAACAAGCTGCCACATGGTATCATCCCAAGACAGAACTCCTACAGTACAGGCATTCATGTCTGTTAAAGTCAAATGCTAGATTTTCATTGATGCCTATATTTATTGCTTCTGCATCCAGGTTTTTTTGTGCTTCTTTATCTGCCACAAAGGGATGCTTTCTGAGCTACTCTTAGCAAAGCAAATTCCCACTTGAATCACTGCTTGTCACTTTGTCTGGCTGTCCAATTTATGCTTTTCTAAAGTATTCATCTCTAGCAGCATCAGTTAGTCTGGAAATCATTAGAAATGGAACAAAAATCTAGGGGTTTTGTTGACTTTTAAAAGCAATCATCCCCTTCCCAGTGAATGAGGTGATGACAACCATCGGGCTCAAAGCCATGCAAGAGCAGAATTAATCTTTTGTGCCATAAGGCTATGTCAGATACCAGTGACCTTTATTGAAGCAGAAACATATGGAAAATATGACCTAAAAGGAGAGACTGAAAGAATTGCATTGTTTAGTCTAACAGAGAGTAATGAGATATATGATAGTAACATTCAAATACCTAAAAGTTAACTTCAGTGGGCAATCTATTCACCAGAAGCCACTTGAGATACAACGGGAAGCATTGAGTTTGAAGGGTAACAAGGGAGGTTTAAATGGGGTATTTGGCAAATCTTTCTCAATGTAAGGCTAGGGAAGCACTGGGAATAGATAGAAGACTGTGCAAGGCTTCCTGAACCACCTGTCAGACAAGCATTTCTTGGTTCTGGTTCTTGTTTCTGGTTTAGGTCAAGCTATTATTGCTCAGGGGCAGCAAACAGGACTGAATGACTGAGGAAAAGCTCTTTCAATAGTGTCTTCTAGATTTCTAGGATGGCACAGTGTGAAAGAGGGGAGGAAGGGGTGGCATATCTGTAACATGGATATCCATGTGAAACCTCTGGTCCAGGTGCTTCTGTGGAGAAAGCTGAGGCTGTCTACATGCACCTACTTATTATTTCTCCCTCTGGATGAAGAGAACACAGGTATCTCTGAGATCAGGATCCACAGACAAAAGTCACTGATTTGGACCTTGTTAACTTTTGAAATGTAGTGTCAGATCTTTCTAAGTTAGCTGTTATATTTGAACATTGGTAACAAAAAAATGGGCATATTGACCATTTAGATATATATCACGGTGGGGAGGGTACGTCTCTAAAGACAATGTCATCTTTTGGTGATGTAATGTATTTCTTAGTGCCCTTGCATTTTGCCATGCAGCTGGAGGATATGATCCTAGCCAGGGAACTGCTAAATGTTGGCAAATTCACAGCACAAGACAAGCTCTACCTCAGCGTTTCATGTTATCTGGGTTTATCTTTCTTGTTGAACCTCCTCTGTAAACAGAGAGGGGTAGAAAATAGACTCCCTGTCACATAGCCAAATCCAGTTCCTGTCACCTTCTAGCTGGACTCCCCCTTGGAGAAACAGGAAGCAAACTCTCATCATTGAAATTGCTGAGCTGAGTCCAAACCAAGCTGGTGCCCTGGTGACATTTGAGTAGCAGAGATATTTTTTTGTTGTTTTCAAGTATGACTTTGAAGCAGCAAGTTTCAGTGCTCCACATCTCTTATTGATCTTGGCTGCTGAATGTTTTATGACAGGGAGTCGCCCTGCATGAATTCGGAACAGGAGATCAATAGGCTGCTTAAGACGTCATGCTGTGTTTATATGACTGACACACTGCCTTTTCATCACCACCACTGCTCCTAACCCTTTTCCTTCAACATCCCATTCCAACTCTGGATTTTTTCTGAATTTATCCCTTGAAAGGTCTCCCCTGTGATGTTATTACTTTTCCAATGTACACCCTAATAGACTGGACACTCAATTGCCTGTAACTTGTCTTTTTATCAACATAATTAGCACTGGGACACATGCTGTAGGAAGGAAAAAAGCCTGCTTTCCTTGCATCCTCAAAGTTTCCATTCCAAGGACAGACTTCTAGAAAAAAAATATTTCTCATAAGGAGTACATTATGAGGTTATCCTCATCCTTATTTGGGGACATTCTTAAGGATTTCACTAGACTAGAGTGCTCTAAACCAAGTGCTCTTTTGAGCTCAGGGAGACAGCTGTGCTGCTTCTCAGATTTCATTCTCCCAGCTCTTGGGTCTGGGAACAAACAGCAAACAGCGGGAGGAATAGCTCCCTCCTCTAAGAATCTGAGGTCTAGTTTCCTCATGCCTATCTCCCCATCTCTGAGCTCAGAAGATAATGCAATGACAAGAGAGACATGAAAGGAGCACCAGTGGTAAGATGGAAACCTTTTCACTGAGAACTGGACACAGATCAACACATTTCATAAAAGCAACACAACACATGCTCAGTACTTGATGCAGCTCACTGCAAACAGTGTTCCCCAAAACAAAGCAATGCTGGTCCCACAACTTGCTGGTCCATGCCACAGCTCTAAGGAGGCAGTAGGTGGGGGCTGCTGTCCCTCCTGGGGGTCTGGGATAAGGATAGTACCTTCCTGAGCCCTCCCAGTGGCAAGGTGATCTGTAAAACCACATTTCCAGGGCTTCCCAGCATCACTTTGTCCCAGCTTTGCCATTTCTACTTTTCATAAGCAAACTCAACTGCACTCCTTCATCTGTTAGGAAAGGAAGTTGTAATTCTATGTTACTGCCTTCAGTAAGTTCAGGTTCTGGAATTACCCATCAGATTAGATTTCAAGGGAGAAACAGAATTCCCACCACTGAACTCTTCTATCTCCTTCTGCTTAGTCAGAAGGATAAATTTTGATTCAAAAGCAATATTTGAATTTATGAGCAGTGAATAAATATCCTCATGAATATTCTAACAAACTTTTTAAGTGTTGCCTCAAAAAATCTTATTCTGTTCTGTTACTTACAGTTATAGTGGAGAAGAGACTAAGCACAGAGCTTTGTTCCTATCCCAAGTGACTGACCAGTGTTTATAGGCTATGGTACCAACTATAGCAACCAAGAAGTCATTTTAGTGACTTCTGTGTTAATTAGCTCCTTTCAATTATTAATAATAAAATAAAATAAAAAGGCACCACATAAACCCCAGGAAGAAGAAATCTGTCAGGCAAGCAAGACAGAAGAGAATACACATCTAAGTATATCTGTTCTGCTCCATTTCTGAGAGAAATAATTAGTCATCAGTCATTAACAGCAGCTGCAGACTCCCTCCTTCTCTCTGTTATCACTTCTCCATTTTCACTTGCCTGGAAGGAGACAGAGTAAGGAGGAGATACAGTTCCAGATAATTCTTACAGGATACATTTTTATTTTCCCATGAGTAGCTCTATTAAAGCTTTGATATTATAGAATATTATATAACTATTATACTGACATGGAACAGCACAATACAAGAGACACAGGTGGTCATCTTCAAATCTTTCTCCAAAACATGTTTTAATTTAATTTTCCAGGCAGGCTTTATAATAGATTGGAAAATGTGATCAGTCTTTTGTTCGCAGTAGAACCTGCAAAACTGAAATCAAACATTTTGTGCTGTCAAAGTGAGCCAAATATTTGCCCTTTATGAAAAATGTTGACTTTCTTTAGAAAATTACAAAATTTTGCTTATTGTCTTTGTGACCACCAACAGCGATAATGTGTTCTAGGGGACACTGTTTCAGCAGGGAAGTTGGACTATATGACCTCCAGTGCTCCCTTCCAACCTTACCCATTCTATGGTGATGTGATGCCATGAATTTCGAGGTTTTCGGTTGGGAAAATTAATCACTTTAAAATAACACTTTAAAATCATTGTCATTCAACCTTTTACACACTAAAATATAATATTTCCATACAGTTTTATTTAATGTCTTTTAATTGTCAGCAATCTCAATAGCATACTTTTTTTATTAGCCATTTCTGAGCTATCAAGAAGTGGGTGACTGGGCCCTGGAGAAATTCCAGGGGCAGAGCAAGAAAGGGCCTGTGGTTCTGAAGGGTGGGAGATGGCTGCGAGGAAAGGCAGTGTGGTAAAGATTTCTCAGGAAAGAGTAAGAGCTGGGACTGTGGACAACATCTGTCCCTCTCTGGATGTGGGAGATCTGCAAAGGACCTGTCCCTTCAATTGTGAGGAAGGACTAGCATCATCTCGAACTACCACAGTAATTCTAGACCCTGGTGAGGTGGAGAGGGCAAGGCAACTGAGCTTTTCAGGAGAGACTTTAAGAGATGGGCAAAAGCCTTCAGCAGCACATCAAAAGCTGCAAACACACCATTTACTTAATCAGGAAGAGGTGTTGTATCAGACAACATTTTGGGTGACAAAACAGAGTAGTCAGGTATTTGCCAGGCAAGGAAATTAATAAAGGTCGACCCCAAAACAAAGACTGCATTACTTCATATAACCTTACTTATATTATGTAAACTGGAAACTGAACTTGGTTGAGGCATTTTGAAGACTGCAGCAAGTAGATGGAAACAAACTTTAGAAAGCTTCTGACTGAATGGAAGTACTCATTCTCCATAGTCCCTATAAGTGCCAGGAGTCTATAAGGAGTGACTATGGGATGAGTGGAGCAGAAAAATAGTAAAAGAAAGATAACACTGAGCCTAGAACATCAAGGAACAGCACAACACCGAGATACAATAGAAGTACGTGAGAAACAGCACAGTAACCCAAACTCTTATAGAGATACACTCAATCTAATCAAATCTCACCTAACTGTATCTTGCATATTTATAGCAGATGTTGACTTAATTAAAGGTCTTCAGTAGTTACTGAGAGTGAAATCATGCATTTGTTTACTGCTGACATATGTGTGCCCATAGTTGTGATTTGCTGCGATGATAATATTTCTTATAACAAAAGAGTTGCCATGTCCATCTCATTTACAAATCAAGAGCTGAGTGTGAAAAGTGTTCCCTCAGTTACCTGGCCCACCTGGAGAGAAGCAGCAGCCCTTGGCACACAACAGCCATGGCTTCAGGAGAGCTGATCATGGTGACTTCACTCAAAGCATCCCTCTTCCATGAACCCTTACTTGAGCATTTTGTTGAAGTTAAGGCATTGAACTTGAGTGCAGACTATCATATCAGCATGGCTGGATTATAATAGAAACAAAACAGGGATCACAGAGCCACTAAAGAGTCTTGTACCTTGGTACTAAACTGAAATCCACGTGTTTCTCAAAGACAAGATCTGCCACCTAGACAGGACCATCCCAAGGGCCAAATACCTTTCCCAGAACTGGAGAAGTGGAAAGAGGAGGTTATGTGAAGAGAAATACATGGTATTTTCATCCCCTTTTACTAAACTGTATTTTTTTTTCAGGAAGGCAGGTGAACTGGTCTTGAGAATTGAAGGAGGACCTACACTGGAGGAGCAGAGTGATCTCAGCCTGCCTTTCCACTTTGTTACAGTAATCATGCTGATATCCTATATATGCTTTGTAAAACTACTCATCTCCTCTGAAAAAACTTTGTACTTTTTTAAAGTTCTTAACATGACTTGAGTGTCCATTTCTGTAACAGACACAGGCAACACATTGGTAAGTATCAGGTAAAGTATAGGAGCATCCTTGAGACTCTCCCTTGGATTTTTCTGCTCCTCAAGTAATTACCTTTTGCTTGCATGGATGTTTTAAGCTTAGTGTAATCCAAGCTGATGGAAACTGGCAGAGAGAGCACAAAGGAGACCCCCCAGATGGAGAAGCATAAACTAAGCACGAATTCTTGTTAGATGTTAATTGTCCTCAATTGTAATACGATGTTTTCTGAGCTGACTGACTGATTCTCAAGTGAAATCTTTTAAAGCTCCTCTTTAGAAAGCAGCTAAACTGTCTCCTGCTGGGTATAATCCTAACAGAGACTGAGCAATCCTTCTCTACAAAGAGATTTGACCAATCTCCCTCACAGATATAGGGATGGTCTGACACAACAATTCTGCTCTCCCACACAGAGATGTTTTGATAATCCTTGATATTGCTATGAGGCTCTAAATCCTTCAGGCTTTTAATCTCTCTTCAGGGGCTTTCTCCAGATCCTCTGAATATAAAGAGCTATTGATATATTCAGGCAAATATTTATAATGTCACACTTTACAGCAGGGCTGAGACTTCCCAAATTGTCTCTTTGAGATGTATGACCAGTATCTATAATTGTTAATGGAAATCACTTGCTTCAATACCATATAGAGCTTCACAAATGATCCCTGGAATCCATTGACTTGTAAGAGTTACTAGCTTTTTTTCTTTCTCTACCTATTAGTTAGAATCTCAAGCAAGCTTAAGTCATGGAACATGTGTCTTTTCACCACAAAATAGTTTTGAAATGCTATACAAAATGTCTACCCATGCAGAAATACATCTACTTCAGTGAATTTTCAATTATTCCTCTCAAAATATTTTTTTATTTGGAAAAAATATAGTAGTAAGTGATGGGAGTCAACAGTGGAGTTCCACAAATATCTGTGCTAGTAAAAGCTCTGTGCTGATAAACATATTCAGAAATTGTGTAGTTGAGGAGGCAAACGTCTCAACAATGTTTCAATGTTTCCACTGGGAAAAAAATTGTATTCAAGACTACTGAAGACTAGTTAGTGCTGCTGTTATTAACCTGGGTCTGGTTCTTTTTGTTTTTCTTATTCAGTACTTTTTCCAATATTACTCTGAATGGCCTGGGATATAGCTCAGTTCAGCCTCAGTTGACTCACAGTTAGTAGAGTGAACAAGTGCATAACATAATCACTACAGAGAGGCTCGAAGAGAGTTCACATGAAGCTTTATTTTTACCACTGAAAGTGACAGTAAATTCAATCAAGTGAACCTCAAAAAGGAGAGAAAAAATCAAGAAGAAATGTCAAAGTGAATATTTTCCAACCCAGCAGATTTCTTGTTTGAGCATGCAAACCCACCGTGGTAATAACTAGTTAATAGGTGAAACAGACTTTACTTGTGCTTAATCTGTCTTTACCACATACAAGAGATTATAGACAGACTAATGTGCTAAGCTTTGTGTTCATTTTAGGATGTGAGTGTGAGGGTTCTAGTCCTGGATGTAAGGCTGGGCTTTGAGTTAATAAGTTTGTGTACCCTAAATCTTCCTCCAAGGCTCAATGATCTGAAGTTTACAATGTCCACATACTGGAGCATTCCCCCCTAGAATTTTATACCTTCAGCCCTGGTATTACCTGCTACCTTTGTGGGAATCGTGACCTTAATTTGGAATTGCATTGCCTGTTTTTAGCCTACAATGTGCATTACTAAAATGATTTGTACAACCTGACTGTTACATACAGTGGAGGAGAATCACATAAAAAGTTTCATTAAGTCCTCCAATCACCCCACTCCCACAGTATTTGGTAACAAGCAATTATTTAGGTAAAATGCCTTTGTGAAAGTTTTTGTTCAGCACCGTGTCATCACTTATGAGGCAACCAACTTTTCTTCCTTGGAAGACAGACATAATTTAGCAGAAGGTCTATTTATCTCTTAATCTAAATTCTTTTCAGCTCTTCCTTAGTACATTACTCCTTTTATCATGTCTTTTCTGTACTTAAAACTGAAAATTCAAAAAGCACAGAATTTAACTTGCATATCACATTTGCCATAGACAAGCAGAGATGATAAGATATTCTGCAAATTTTTGAATGTTGATGAGTCTTTGACATTCATCATGAGAAGGATCTTCCAAATACCTGAGAAGGATCTTTCAAACTGCTATGTCTTTTGTTAAATTCCGGTTTTTTAGTGTTTTGGTATTTTGTCTTTGTTGCTTTTTATTTGATCACTGCTCCTCGCCAAAAAAAAAAAAAAAAAAAAGAAAGAAAGGAAAAAAGAAGTGAATTAATTGTATTAAAAATAAATAATTGGGTTCGATGACTGAAGAAAAATTGTTCTGCAGTCCCAGGAAAAAGTATCTATATTCTATCTCCTAGGACACCTATGTAATCCCCCTGAAACTGGTAGGGTAGTTTAGTTTAGAATTATTAATTCACAATCTGGTTGGATTGATTTTAACTTAATTTAATGCAATTAATCCAAATTTAATTTTCTTCTTGCACCATGAAAAAACTAGAAAAATTAATTGGTTTTGCACTCACATAACTGAGATGAAGACTTATCTCCCTATAGCTGTTACCATCAGACAACTGTCCTGCTCCTCAACTCTCCTTGTAATCTGTTTTAAATTCAATTAGTAAACAAAAATATCCTGGCTACTTGTACAAACATGAATGGAGGTTTCACCCCAGTGAACTTTGCTAGAAGCCTTCTCTCCTCTCTTCTCCCTCTCCTCTCCTTCTCTTCTCCCTCTCCTCTCCTTCTTCTCTCCTCAGCATAAAAGGCAGAAAGGAAAAGCAACTCCAAAGAAAGAATTCTCTCCGTGGCCATTGAAGTATGACAAGAAGTAGCCAGACTAAATTGCAGCGAGGGGATCATGCTAGGCATAAGAAAAAATATTCTAACAACAAGGACAATGAAGAGTTGGTTTTGATTGCTTGAGGTTTGCAGCACTGGAGGTCTTTTTTAAGACAAAGAGAGACAGTCAATGGGCAATGAAGTTTAAACAGAAAATTACTGCATGGGAAGCAGAAGGATGAATTAATAGTGTGACCATCAGGTGTCCCTTCTGATTCTCTTGATTCTGCAAAATTTTTGACCCCAATATCTTCAGGTTTTATATTTTTTATGATTTTTTTAAACTTTGTGTCTGTGATGAATCATAGTGCCATGAGCTCCAAAATATGCAACACTACCAGGCTTTATTAAATGTGGCTGTTCTTCACAGTCACAGGATGACTTTGTGGACCACTATGTGCCAGATTTATTTGAATCTGAGATAATTTTTCAAGCAATCGTGAGTCTCCATGTCAGAATCCTGACCTGGAAAATCTCTAGAGTATGACATCAGTGGTTATCTGTCTATAATATTTTACTTTACATAGTAATATACAAACCTCTCATATTTCTATGGGAGGAAGCTCTCCATATATGGAAACTGGTTCAATTATGAAATAAGGGGAAGCACACTTTTAAGAGCAATATTTACATAATGGGTCAGAAGAAAGTAAACAATCCCTAGACATGACAGACAGTTCTGACCTGAAGCTAAACCAGCTGCAAAGGGCCATGTCACTGTTCGGGGAGTTTTATGCCTCTGTATTTATTTCTCTATTTACAGGATAAGTGAATTGGCAGCCATTCTAGAAGGCTTCTTTTTCCCAACTCTACATACATACGCTGTGACTAAATGAAATATTTTCTGTTGCCATGACTACTGAGCCCTTTTTAAATTTGTCCTCCCTTTTGCATTCCCAATCAAGAAATTCTGCTAACCAATTAAATACTGAATAATACAGAGGAAAGTATGAAGACAAGTGTTCCACGTGTCCTCATCTTCAGCTCATTTGAATGCTGACTGGCTACCAAGAAGAGGACTTTCAAGTCTAGAGGTTTCTAACTTTACTGATAAAAAAAACCCACAGAGATTTCAGAGCAGCAGGATGTGTACAGGGCTTTTGATGCATGATACCATGTTAGTCAGCTTGAAAAGTACCTGGAGGGCTGCAGCAATTCGAAGCAGTTTTAATTCTTGCATTCAGACAATCTTGAATCATCACACTTTTCCCACCTTCCTGGCTCGAGCTCATTATGTAAATCAGCTCCCTTCAGAACAGATCAGGCCTCTGTATACTTGTTTGAGTCACTAGCTGTCAAATCTTGACAAGATTGAGCATTAATGATTTGAATCACAAAATTCTACTTTTCATCTGGTAACCTAGCTACCAAGAAAGTATGACTTAATTTTTTTTTATCAAATACACAAACAAATTCAGTAATAAAGTTACACTGAAGAAATTCATTCAAAGAGAACACTTCTGAGATGTTTAAGACACACCTATTAGCATCGAGGTGTTTTTCAGAATAATACTGACCAATACATTTTAAGATATACCTCATGTCATATATGTACTTTATATACTTTGTAAGACATATTTCATGATGTGCTTGAGAGTCACTTTGTGTGTTGGCAGTGGATGCCAGAGTAAACCATAGGAGCTGAAGAAAATCAATATAAACTGGCAAGGAATTATCCCCAACTGTTGTGCCTTCCGCTTTCTCCATCAGTCCCTGATATAGAAGTAGGATTCCCATAATGCAGAAGTCATTGCAATATGTTTTTCTTACCTGACCATTGTTTCAGAGAGAAGTCTACCAACATAGAAGCAAAATTCATCCTCAAGTTTCTGTGGTGAAATGTGTTTTTTTTACTGCCACAGCTGACTCATGCAGGTATAATCAAGCCCTAGAGCAATTAAGCTACTTTGGCCTTTGTAAGGCAGTTTAAGAGGCAGATCCATTTCAGCACAATTCAAACAGCACCAAGAAAAGCTTTTATTATCCTGATTTATTGAGTTTTTCCATTTTTCTTTTATTTAAGTCCAATGTCTTGCATTCAATTTAATGACAATGATTCTGTAAAGCATTAAAACACCCTATGACTATTACAGGAACATTTATTGAGGTCTAATAAGAGACAAATCAACTTTTAATTTAAGCGTCCAAAAATAACACAAGCAATAAATGGCTGATTATATATTTAATGATACTGTAACTTATACTGTACCAACAGAAAAAGCTTTTTCATTTCCAATTTAACACTATTGCATGTCATTATCATCAGGGAAAATGTTTATTATTATTCTAATTGGAAACAGCAAGTTAAAATCCATCTTCATTTAAAAGCAAATAATGCTGTTCAAATGCTTAATAAATATATATAACTCAAGGATTTTTCTGGGAATGCTTATGTTATTAAAGAGGTCTGTTTCCAAGCATGGCTATAACACAGGACCAGAGGATATCATTGGAAGGCACTGTGGGACTCATTTCAGAAATGGATGTTCCAACAGGAAAAGTATTATGGCCCAAATTCTGACTTCAGACATGTGTATATTTGCTTTCACAGAAAGAAGCATGCAAACAATATTTCTAATTGTAGAATATAAATTTTCTTCCTAATCTTAGAAAAACTACATTTTCAGAGTGTCTCCGTTATCAAGGAGAATGCTGAGACTATCTTCTTGTGTTCTCCTTCCAATGCTATGTTCCATATTTTTTTTATTTCTCCACTGTAAAACTTTTTTAAACTTTGCAAACAAGATAAAGCCACAAAACTTCTTTTTGCTAATCTGTAAAAAATTGTAGAGACTAAGGAAGACAACCATAGAAATAAACCTTTATAGTTCATTCAATTCTGAAGGAAAGAAATAAATTGTCAAATTATTTCAATCTCTTTCCCCAAAAGAAAGGAAAATTGAAAACATTTGCAGGGGAAGTTAAAGTTTTGAAAGAAAACCTTTCATTTTGCAACTGAAAAAGTGAGACACAAAGAGATTTAGTATCTGGCAGCAAAAGTGACAGCAGGAAGATGCACTTTTAAATCTTATTCTGTTGTCTTTTCTTCATTCTGACACTAAGTGATTAACATGTCTTATTTTAGAGGACATAGGACCATTTCTCTGTATTCTGCTTCTAGTTCAGTTTGTACCTACAATTATGTCCTCAAGTCCAATGCCCTGCAATTCCAGGAACCACTGCAATAGAAGTTTCATCTGAAAGTGTCTTTCAGGCACCCCTTCTTAAACTTCCCCCTGGCATCTCATGACAGAGTAGACTTTTAGGAAAAGACCAAAAGCCACAATTATTGAGCAATGTAGGAAAGGGAGAAAGGTACAGTCTATTCTATTGTCTTATCAAGCAGATCCAGGGCTTCTTTGATGTCCACCACAGTGTTGCCCGGGACACAGACACATTTTCCAATGCTGAGGTCCTTCTGCAGATTCAAATCCCATGGAGGTTTCTCCTGAGGAAGGATGTCCAGCTTGGGTCCAAGGAATCTCTAAACATTTTAACTTTTCATGAGAATTGTCCAATGTTACTTCATATAATTGTGCTTTGCTTGCAAAGATACTTAAATGGACAGGCGTGGTGATGGCAGCCACTCATTGTAAATGGCAGAGATACGACTGTCTATGGCAGTCTACTCTGTGGTACCGTGATGGCAACAATTAACCCATTACTGTTTCTAGTTTGCAATTCTTGCATCTGCTCTCTCCACTCCCTTTCATTTCTAAGAAAGTTCCGAGTTGATTTATTTTATATAAACTGCAACTGGCTCTAAGGAAAGGTAGACCTTTGGGTATGATTCACTGACAAGCTTATTTTCTTTCCTAAGAATTGATTTAACTATCAACGCAAAGGCTAAGACAGTTATTGAACCAGTTAAATGATTTAAAAATAGGGGACTGAGTGTTTGATCCATCAACAAGCATCAGCACTGAGATTAAACCATCAAAAAGGCAAGGACTTCAATTTTTTATTTTTTTTTTGGTAAAGCCCATGTGAAGTTGTTTACACTTGAGACAAAGATTAAAGATGCTGTGAAATTTACTGTCCCTGCACTTAACTAGGGAACGTGGCAGAGTGGAGTGTTGGCATGAATGCTGCCACTTCTGACACACTGTTAGCTTGCAAGTATGAAATACGTTCAGACAGTGCAGTACTATTTGTAAAGCTTATTGGGAAGGATATCAAATCATTCTGTTGTTTATTCAGTGAAGCTTAAGCACATCACCCTTGAGGTTATTCTGTGTCTTGCTTACACATCTTGACTTTCCTACACCTTTCTTTTGCAAAGTGTTTCTCTTATAAAGGACTTGTATTTACCTCCATGTTCAAACAACTTTGAACCATTTCACTGTCGAGTAATGTAAATTATTCAATTCACAGCTAAGATTAAAAGCCATAAAAGTGGAGATTTGTAGTTTTCTACAGTCCACATTTGTTGCTGAAAGACATGTTTAAAGAACCTAGGGAGGATAAACAAGCTGTGGTCCATGTGATTCCTCCTGTCCTGGTGATCACATTTTATGCCAACCTCCTATACTGTCCTGTTTCGTTTCTGTCATTCACCTGTTGCATTCTCTTTGTCTGTCAGGTTGAAAACTCACAGGACTAAAAAATTTTGGTTTGATAATTCTGTATCATAATCAAGTCACTAACAGCATCAATTTGTGCATATGCATTTGCTGCAGATGAAGAGCATATATATTATTATCCTATCCTAAGCATGGTATACATTTTCAGGAATTACAGTTGATTTAGAAGGCTTGGTATCTGAATGCCTTTCTGACCTGTTTTAAAAGATCCTGATCACCAAAGGAAGGAAAGATTGAGCACTTCTTGGGTTAAAAAAAGAAAAGAGAGAAACTTTCAGAGACTGGAAGCTGAATGTTTTAGTGTTTTGAAAATAATGCATATAAAAGCATGTCTGTTCCAGAAATTTCAAGCTTGAGCCCTACCTTACTTCAGAATAATCCTCTTTTCTGCACAGAGCATTACAATAAAACTAAAATACAATCAACGGAAAGCATTTAATATGAAAGAGGGTACATTACAGCATGTACTACATTAGAGCAAATTCAAATATTAATTTAAAGGTGGATCCTATTAGTGTCTGGTGGGGGTGTGTTTCACTCTATATACTTGTTAACACTGCCTTACTTTCCAGAGCTGGTATACTCTCTGTTAATGAGATGACAGAAACACCATCCCTTTCTTGATTTCAGATAACCACACCCACTTCTCATAAAACACGTAATTAACTAAGGAGGGAATACTTCTTAATTAAAGCCAGCTGAAATTAATCAAACACTGTTTACAGGGTTTGCAGAGTACTCCTGGTTCTGCTCTTTCTTTCTTGCTCAGAGAAAGCTCAGCTGATTGTTCAAATACTCTTGCAGCTGTTAAATGAATGACAGGCAAAATGGTTTAGCAGAACTGATTGAAAATAAAAGTCATAGAATCACAGAAGTATTTAGGTTGGAAAAGAACCTCAAGTCCAGCCATAAACCTGACACTATCAAGTCCACCACTAAAGCATGTCCCTAAGCAGCCCTTCTACATACGTTTCAAATACCTCCAAGGATGGTGAATCAACCATTTCCCTGGGGAGCCTGTTCCAGTATTTGACAACTCTTTTTATGAAGAATTTTTCCCTAATACTTAATCAAAATCTCCAGTGATGCAACTGGAAGCCATTTCATCTTGTCCTGGCACTTGCTACTTGGGAGAAGAGACCAACCCCCACCTGGGTACATCCTCCTTTCAGAGTAGAGAGTGATAAGGTCTCCCCCAACCCTCCTTTTCTCCAGGCTAAACACCTGTGCTAGATTAACTGTTGGACTTGATGATCTTAAAAATCTTTTCCAACCTAAAGAATTCTGTGATTCCATCAAATCCCAGGGAAATTTTATGAAAGACAATAAATCTGGAATATGCAATAACTGAGTCATGCAGGGGACAGGAATGGAAACAGAGACATTTGGCTTCATTACTGACTCTTAAGGCTGAAATCCATCAGGATGGCCTCGCTGTCTCTCCAGGCCTCACTGTGCTCAACACAGCCCATCACCAGAGTCCCCCATGCACTGGTGTCATGGCCATGGGACAGAGGTGCTCACCTTCCTACTACAGTGGTTTCATTTTACAATCTGGGATGACTTACTCTCTGAGTCCTTCTCCTCAGTAAACAGCAAGCAAGGAAGAGACAGTAGAATCCATGATCAATACTACATTTTAAGTATTAAGGATTATTCTGACCTTTTCTTTCTAAAACCGTATCAGAAACAATCCCAAAGGCTGTTTCTCCAAAAGGACCAAACTCTGGGCTTGTTTACTCAGTAGATGCAGATGTTCCTGTGGGAGTCCCATTGCAGGTAGCACGTGGGAGGTCTATGAAGATGCACATGAGCTTGCCCTAGGAAAAGAAACCCAGAAGATGTTGAGCACAGACACCATGACCAGCCTGCAGCAATGGCACAGGAAAGGGGAGGAGTTTATAAACTACCTGTATTCCAAGGCTGGGCAAGGGCAGCCCTCCCTTTCTGAAACTCAGCATCTACCTGCACTCTGCATGCACTACAGGGGCTGTGGCTGACTCGGGGGCTGCGTGATGCAGACGTGCCATAGCAAAAATACATCATACGGGCAGGGAGGTCTGTTTTGGCCATCAAATGGGTGAAGATTCAGTACCAGCAATTCCACATCCAAGAGCTGTGAAGACATCCTTGTGGGAATCAAAAAGAAAGATCAAAGGCAGGCCTGAACAAGGAATAGCACTCTCTGAAGTTACTACTTTCATTGTTTCTTTTGTGCTTCATAGTCCAGTACATCACAGTGGGGTTTTCATTCCTTTTTTTTGTGTGTGTGTGTGTGCATGTGTGTGTGATGTTCTTTCATCTTATTTGATGGATTTCCTCCTAGTTGTTCCAGTCCTTTTATGCCCTGAAACAGAGCTTAGGGCTACCTTGTTAAGGTGGCATCATGAACCTTCTTGCTGTAACACAGCATGACCTCACGCTGACATCTCTTGACAACAAAGCCCTGATTTAACTGTGAGCTCAGTCTCCAGGGCTCCATACCTGCAGAGTTCAGTTAGACTTACTGAGGTCTTACACCTTTCTGGGGGAAGAGGACAGGGTGAGAAGCTGCTGAGTGGGAGGGACAGAATACCCTGAACTGAAGTTGGGTACGTGTCATATCACTCTTTAGTTCCACTTTAATTTCTGTCTCTGGGCTTAGACAGGGCATTTAATGTCGGCTGGTACTGGAGGTAATGGTACCTCCAGGGGTAACCGTGGCATAAGGAATAGAATAGAATAGCATTGTATTCACAGAAAGAAGATAAAAAAATTACATTTCTCCAAAGGTAGAGAAATTATCCCATACATTCCAAATAAACTATTTCAGAAGGAATATTCCAGTAAGAAAAATTATTATAAACATATTTATATATACACACATTACATTTATAAAATATTAGAACCTTACTCCTTAAGACATCCAAAAAAACTTAACTTTGCCCTAGAAAACAGTTCAGGAGAATGTTAAAACAGCTGTGTGGCTTAACTGAGTGGTGCGTGCATTGTTAGGACTATGCTGAGAGATATGCCCAAACTCTACAAGGCTGTGGCAGGGACACAAGGTTGCAAACTGGCATTGCAAGGTCAGGGCTCCAGGGAGGTAAGAAATGGGGGCACTGAACTCCCTCAGAGAGTTCCTACTTCCATTTTAGAATGGAATTATTGCTATGAGCTCACGCCATACCCCACCAATGCTTTTCTTTTGCCTTCTATCTGTCTCTGCTCTCTCAGTGCAGAAGATTGCTTTTTCCATGCACATAGAAAAACTTTACATTTCTTTTGAGGGGAAGGTCATAGATGTGTTAACCATTGATTCCCCTCTAATGTGTGAGAAGCAGGAAGGATTTTTGGCCAGTGGTGGGATCCTCTTGTGCTGCGTGCCTACAGCTAGAGATGCTTTTACTATAAAACAGGTACAACACAACTGTTAGCTCCTCTTTTTACATGGTGAACAGAGGCACGGGAGAGTTAGAGTGAGAGCCATGAGCAGATGATCCCACAGCCTGATCCATATAATGCTGTGCTGTGGATTCTTCCCTCTTCAAAGAAAAAAACCCAACAGCCCTCTGGAGGGGGCTGGACCCTTCCTGTGGCAGTCTGTGGCCAGCACTGCCAAAAAGGTAGTTCCCTGGTGACCAAAGATTTCCCTTGAACAGCATCTTTTCAGTCATGCTTCTAACTACTGAGAAAAAAAAGCATTCATTGGTCCTGTCTGTCCAGGGAGGAGATGCCCCCCACTTTCCACAGATCCCTCCAGAAACATCACACGTTTGATTTCTGTCTCCCACCTTTGGGAGACAAGGACCTTTGTCTACAGGCCAACACCCGGCACATTTTTGAGCCCTCAGTAGAGAAATAATATCTATCCGCCTAAAGAGCATGAGAGCGCTGTTTTAATGGGGTTTTTTAATGTAGAGGGAGTTTACAACGTCTGTCCTGCTGACAGGTTCACTGAGGAAAGTTGTGAATGGTTTGTCAGCTGGGTTTTACACACTCACCTGTGAATCCAGTCCGTAAATGGGATTCTTCTCTCTTGGGCCAAAGGCACTCACTGCTTTAACTGAAAATAACACAAATATCATCCACATCTGCAATCATAATTTCAAATAGCCACCAGGTTTCTCCAAAAGGTGCCCGTGTTCCAGGGTATGCAGGACTGATACTTCATGAGCTTTATATTTCCAATATGTGAAAAGCTGAATGTAAGTACAACATATAGCAGTTGAGTGGCAGAACCTTAAAAGGATGTTGGGCACCACTTTTATGTTTCCACTAAGGTTTTCTTCTTTGGTTCATAAGAGACAGTGGTCTCCATGATGGTTTACTGTCACAACCTTGCATGTGGTATTGTGCTCAGTTTAACAGAAGACACTGACAAACTGATGAATCCTACGTATAAAAGGAAGTGTCTACAAAGACATACTTCTTGACTTTTTACAGGAAAAGACTTGTCTGCGTCTCAAATTCAGAAACTATGTCTTTATTCCACTGGCCCTTCTCCATGTACAGCAACAGCCTGTGATGATGAGGAACCGCCACCACAGTACCCCTCTCCTTCCTGAGAGTACAAACGGATCTCAGAACACTGTCTCCACCGTAACAGCAAATATTCTCTTGTCTTCACTATTTATTTCCAGGAAGAGAAAAGACCCTTACGTGAAGGAGCCGACCAAAGCCTTAATTGCAATAATACCATTCAATCTTTCTTCAGGGAGCCAAACCGGAGTATAATGATTACATTGAAGAGTACCTCAGAGAAAGAGGATGGAATAATCTAAGACAAATGAAGACTGGAAGCACAAGCTGACACTTTATCTTGCATTATAACCCATGGGATAGAAGGCACAAATACAGTAAATTACCTGTAAGACATCTTTTCTTCCTAGAATGAATGACTTCTAAGACTCTGGCAATACAATGAAATGAATGAAAGATTCTCTCTTTCTGTTTTTAGAGGCTGAGTAATAACTTACACTCTTCTTTGTACAGTAATACTTTAGTCAATATTTATAGAACAATGCAGTAAAGCAGCTTCAAATTTGTTCCCTATTTGATAATAAATAAAGATGGTATTCAGATTTCTAGTTGCCTTTAAAACTGTCTAATCTTCTATTTTTATGTGATTTCAGTCTGAATAATTTAGTACCAGAAGAAAGCTTGTCCCAAACATATAAGGTCTCAAAACATCCAGAAAGGAAATTTGAGAAGCAAAAGAAAATGTTAATTTGTGCGATGTAACTAGATTTGGCACATCCAGACATTTTACCAAGTCAGGTCATAACTCAGGGACAAACCTTACTTCGTCTCCCTGTTGCTGATTATGTATAATAAATAAGAAAATGTTAATTACAGTTGTTACTGTGGCAAGAGTTTCCAGTTCTTCATTCTTTCTGAGTGCCTTGCTCTGCCCTGCATTCAGCAGTTGCAACAAAATGCCCATGTCTCTCCTGCTCTTCTCAGTTTGAACTACAGCAGTGGGTTACACCTGGATGTGAGAGTCATGGCTGTGGGAACAGAAAAGCATAGAGGTCCTTTATATTCCTTCAGCAGTTTTCTGTTCTTCAATTATGTCATATGTTCATAACTCTGGCCTTCTAAATCACCGACTTAATCTGTAATCTTAAGTGTTTTGAACTTCTGGAATAAAACATATATAAATCTGCACTGAAAGGTGTCCTTAGCACAATTTATGTTTTAATATTCTGTACTCTTTTCTTCATTGTTACAGGTTATCTAGCATTCACCTCAGGTCTCCCACCTCTTTCTGTTTTGCCCATGAGTGAGTGAACTACCAGAAATTTCATTACACTACTCTCCTCTCCAAATCACTTATTAAATATCTTTGTATTCCTTGGAAGTAAGTAAAACTAGTCATATCCCTACAAAAGGATTTCTTATGTCACTCTTTTTTTTTACAGAAATAGATAAATCCATTCTATTTCTCTTCTGAAACCTAAATTCCATCTAAAAGTAAAGGAAGGAATCAATAAAAGTTAGTAACCAAACTTGAAAAAGCTGAAGTTGGACAAACTTCTGACCAATCCTGCAGAGCTACCACATACAGGACAGCACAGGACCAGGGCACTGTAATCCAAATCAATCTTGATTTACAAGAACTGTGTATCAGACCATGAAGCATCAGCCCATCCCATCACAACAGCATGGTTTTCCACCTCACCAGCTGTGCTGCTGACCTTCAGACCACGCACATCGCCACATTAGCTTATCAACTACATGATCAATCACTGCAATAATAATTGCAGTAGTCAGTGATACTCTCCCTGACTTTATTTAGATTCATTGCTGGTGGATCTGCGTGACCCAAGGTCTCCTCCCTGAATGAACACATTACCGCCGTTATCTTTCTTTTGATCATTCATGAGTTTGACAAATGTACATGTTTCTTTCAAAAATACTCAACAAAAAAATAGCTAGAAAAAGAAGATTTTTGCCTTGCTCTTTTTGTGATAATTAGTTCCTTCTGGGCAGATAATAGACAATTAAAACTCCGCAGCACGAGTTAACCTTTACCAAAGCAATGGGCATGTAGCAAACTTCAGCAGGAAGCAGCTGAGCAACAAGGTAATAGACACCCTCCTCTGTGCAGCTGGTCCTCGCTCTGCACCATAATGAACCGTCTGTCTGAACTGGGGGGTCTTTGGCTTCAGCCTCTGAGATGCTCAAGTACCATCTGGACTTCAGTGACAGCAGACCGGAGGGAAGGACTGATTTGTTAGTCAGTGTCTTCACACCTTTAAATCCTTTCTCCATCTCTCCAAACTAGTAACTTAAGTTTCCTTTATTACTTCTCTAAAAGCTATTGATTTTTAAAAACATGATGTTTCCACATGTTTGACAAAGTAACACTGACAGCAGAAAGAGGAGAGCAGAAATGGCAGTAGTTTAATGCCTAATCCAAAGGCCATCACAGTAAATTAAAAATAATCCATGATCTCCAGCAGGCCCAGATTCAGGCCTGAGAGGCAAAGGAGTTCTAGTAGCCATGAGTTATTTTTACACTGTCTTGTATGACTGGACCTGCTATCAGATCTCAAGAAAGCAATAAGCATCCCAGCCCATTAAGGGCTCTGAGGACTCAGAATCATCTATAGCTGTGGGAGGAAAAAAATCATAACACATCTAAAATAGGGTTAAAGGCAACCATAGGTCACAGATAGCAAATGGAGCCAGGATCTGGAACTGGTATGTGTCAAGATGCATAAATCAGTCCTCCCTACCAAATTCACACACCACATGAAGTTCATCTAAAACCAGAAAAAAGTGGATTCTCCTTTCAGCTCTTGTTCAGGATCTTCTCTGTGACATTTGTGCTCCCAGGCCTCAATTTTTCTTCAAAGTGAAGAGGGTCTTAATGAGATGTTTTCCTGACTGTTTCTTTGAGTAGCTCTTTAGCTTACTCTGGAATGCAGAAAATGCTTTTTCTTGGGACCTGTTCCTGACAAAGGCTTCTAGGCACTCTACCAAAGCAGTATTTGTTTAAGCAAAAATGTTGGATAACTTTCCTCACTCCCTACTGGTAGACTGCAAGTCCAATGCAAGACACTTGCTGAAAAGAGTACAAGGAAAATCAAAGAACCTTAGAATCTAGGCAAACACTCCCCCAGTCTTGGCTTCTCCTTTCTCACCAGTGCAGACTATAATCCTCAATCAGGTCTGGGTCACAGCATGTTGATGAGTACCTGTTAGTCATCAGTAAACAGTACTCAAGAAAGGGGCTGCAGCTTCATCGCCAGGTTCAATCAAGGTGTAATTGCAAAAGTCATTAGATTGCAGACAGATCCTACACTATGCCTTCAAGATTGTAATGATACCTCTTGTTTTGCTTTTCAGCTCTCATTTTGGTAATTAGTTAAGGTTTGTGGAAGCATTCTGCCTTACAGAGAGGAGATGAGCCAGAATGGAGACTCTGTAGTACAAGGAGGTACCAAAAGTTTAAGAGAAATGAGTGCAATTAGGGACTTTTTAGGGGGTTTAATGATGAAAAAGGATTATAAATCAAATATATTCCCTAAGAGAAACACCCCTTGCTTACTTGCTTATGAGTCAGTTACAGAATATCTGTTATGCCAACTTCAATTATTATGCTGAATAGGAAATAAGTAGAAGGACAGGTTAAGAGATGAAACGACTGAGAAAAACCAGCAACACTGAGTAGCCCTATTGTTCGCTGTTAAAAGCAACTTGCAAGAACTATGTAAATTGTAATCTGTTTTGTTAAATTCTGAGAACACAGCTCCTAATTATGAGTCTTCCTAAATTTGTTGACCTCAATGGTACTTGTCAGTGTTTCTGAAAGTTAGAGGAACACTTGTAAAGGGAAGGAAGTGGCTCTGGGTTTCTTTCTTTTTCAGCTGCAAGGGCAAAGGTGCAATTGTAATTGTCTTATTAGCATGATTTGGCCAGGGACAGAGAAAATATGCAAATGCCTTTTGCACACATGGGTTTTGTGCAGTAAAGTGCAGGATTAGCAGATTAGTATCTACCCTGACCCTGCCACACATTTCCCAGTTACTGGGATACAACCTTCCCTTTCTTTGTCCTGCAGAGAGAAGATTGTTAAATTTGAGAAAGCTATCTTGGGTAATAATCCCAGTCAGCAGATTACTTCCTTGAGGAAACTTGGAGCATGAAAAGAAGAGCAGGCTACAAAATGGAAATTGTACTGTGTTTTTTCTATGCCCCATTATGTCTCCTCAGACTTTTTCTTTTTTAATCATTATTTTTTTCATCCGCATATTTAAAGCACCTGGAGTTTTGAAGTAAAACATACAGTAAAACAAAATAGATGAGTACTACTCTCTATCTAAAATGCACTCAGCTTTTCCATAGCAAGGTGCTGTTAATTTTTTGCTCACAGTGTCTTTGGCTCAGAGAACCAGTAGTTATTGCTGTTTGCAGGAAATCTCAATGAATGTCATAGGCAACAAAAGTACAACACTGATATCCTGTGCCTGATTGTGCAAATTCAGTCTGTTTCAGCAATCCCTAATAAAGCAACAAAAAATCCTAACTGTAATGCTTGAATTAATTGGGACTACAATATATACTAGTCAACAACCATATATGCAACTAGCTTACTTGACAGCTTCTGCCCCAAGCTGTGAAAATTTCAGGGTGAGGTTCCCTCAGGATCCACTGAACAATTTAAACATAGGCAATAACTAATGAATAGTGGGTTTGCAACAACTTTTTAAAATACCCCACTTCTTTAACGTAGGGGTCACTGTTTTGAGCAAAGGGAGCATCTCAGCCCAGTCACCAATGGCAATATTTGTCCTTCCTCTAAGACAAGCAAATATGGATCAGGCAGGAGTTGAGTGGGTTTGGGTTTGCAGGTTTCAAGGCTTTTGGCAATAGAAATGTTTAGAGAGTAAATTTAGCTACAAGTTAGCTCAAATGAGGCTTGAATGTGGGATCTTACTGAGAGGCTGCAGTATCTCTTGGTGATGGGACAAGTCAGTGCTGGCCTTTGCCCTGCCAGGTACCTTGTGGTGGCAGAGTAGAAGAGGTCACACAGACATCAACACAGAGGTTGTGGCTGCAATGTGGGAGGCCTGTGTTCATGGCACTCAGCAGATGGGCACATCCTGTCAGTTCCCACTCCTGCCAAACATGAGGGGAAAGGCTATGGCTTGATAGTTCAAGCCAGGAGATTGCTTAGCATTTTCTGTAAAAGAATAAATATTTTCATCTGGAAAAATAAAGGGGTCACACTTCTTCCTGACAGTATGGTGATCACTGTGATTTCTGCAAGCTGACAAATTACACTGAGCCTTTGAAACTGGTAATTAACCATTTATTACTGGAAGTGGGGAACAAAGGGGAAGACCAAATTGAATCTTAACTAGGTTCATTGTCTCAGCATTAAACACAATTACAACTGCTTTACTGGACACCTTCAATTTTCACCGTCATTAAGTAGACACATATTTCACCCAGTTATTGACTATAGCCTCAAATGAGACCTTTAGAAAAAGGGTTCTCCAGAGCCTGTGTTTACCTGGAGAGCAAAATTCACCCGTCTAGGCTTCAGGTGGCCACACAATCCTGAGCCAAAACCATAATAACTGGAGGCAATTAGTCCCTTCTCCATTTGGAATTTGGGATGCAATGCCCGGTTGGGGTTGCTCAGCTCTTCCCTTTCCCACAGAGGCAGCTTTGGTAGCTAAATATACATCCAGTGTCTTTCCAAAAATGTGAATTCTTCTACACTAATGTCACATGAGAGTAGTAAACCTAGAGTTTACCTAGCTTTCTTTAAAAGTTTAAGAGGTTTAAAAGATTATGATGTGTCCCCGTGGCATTAGTGGTCAGGGCAACATCATGACCTTCCCCACTTCAGGATCACATGTGCCATACTCAGTGGACCACATGTCAAATCTCGAGCCCCAGAGAGCCAGGGCTGATGCAGAGTTGCATGAACCAGTGCAGATGATCCATATCCAGGCAGTGAGGGGGTGAACCTCCTGCTTCGTGCCTGAGACTGCACATGTCTAAGAAACACTTAAGATTAAAGCCAGCTCCTGGTATAACCCTCTGCAGTCACTGGAAGCATACTTACTGAACTAAAATGTAAAGATTTGTTCTCATTTATGTACATCTTACTCTGCAAAACAGTCACACACTTACTGAATATTTAGTGCACATGTTGTCTGTCGCTGTTCAGTTAAGTATCTGCTTAACTTTGAACATGCAGTTTAAATGCTTTTGAGGTTCCTGGGCATTCAGAGCATATGCTTAAAATTAAATACATGATAAAATATTTTGCTAAAACAACCTAAAATGGACACATGCAGAAAATGTAAGTGCAGTGAAGCAAAAAATAACAATAACAGGAAAAAATCCACTTGTTATTACCATGCTGAATTGAAACATACTGTGATAGCCTTAAAACAGAACCCAGGGGACTTTCTGGCATCCTACAGCAGAATGTGATCTGGGAAGAACCTGTTGTGCTTGTGCTCTCTCGTTTTTTATAGAACAGAGTTGTTCTTATAAAGCTGCATCAGAACACAGGGACCTCAATTCCAGCCTTGACTTTGATGCTGCTCCACTGGAAAACTTGGATAAGCTCCTTATTAAGTCCTACATCAGTTTGCACATCTGTAAAATACTGATCACCTTCATAAAGCTCTTTTGATATATATAAATTCAATAATGAGCATGGCTGATCACCTTTCCATTTCTCTGCTGTGCAGTGGAGGTCAATAGAGAGACATCTAAATTTGTCCCATGACCAGAATAACTGCATTAATTAAGAGACTGATTGAGTGAAAGTAATTGCCACCAAAAAGTCACAAACTAGGGCTTCTTGATTCCAGCACAGTGACATTCTTACGCGGCTCTACCACTTTCAAGCTGCTTACACTGTGCCCCATGTTCATGCACATCACCCAGTGACAGCCCTTCCCAGGGGACTGTTTCCATGGACCCTTATTCCCAAACTCTTTTCTCAATGTATCAGTGCTGAAGTTATTTTTTCATCTATTTTGAAACTCAGGTCTAATAAACTTTAATTGTTTTTCTCCTACTATTGAATTCACCAGCAACAGACACTACAGAGTGGAAACACAAGCCCCAGGTGCCTCATACAGCTTTTTCATCTGCTTAGGAGATTAGTTCAGGTCAGATCCTAATTTCCCTAGTAGTTTGTTGAGCTGAGATCCAAGACTGCAGGTTAAGCCCACCGATATTTACTTCCAGGGGACACTTTACGCTCCTGTTGCCTTTTTGATAAGAGAACTGACAATTTCACAGATTCTTTCACTTGCATCTGTCTCATGCTTTTTTCCCTCGTTACCTCCTGCAGAGAAGTAAATGAATTTGAGGCAGTGAGGGTCTTCACCGGCCAAACGCCTTTAAACTGCCGGAGCCTCCTCAGCAGTTGACAAGTTTGCATTGCTACAAACTCAACTTGTGACATCTACCCAGCAGGAGACTCATTGGTCTTCAGCAGCAAGATTGACCTTGGAAAGTCCACGCTGACTTCCTACTGTGTGAAATACAGCAGAGATGCAGGGAATCCTGCCACGCAAGTAAACAAAGGGCAGGTTCAATTCAATTTGTGTGATTTCTGCAGCAGCCAGCAGAAAGAACCGTGGAGTGCAGTTCCTGAACAATCCATGAGGCAAAACAAAGAGGTTTTTTCTTTTTTTTCCCAAAATTAGTCCAAATCAACTGATGCTAAGAACATTGTTATTACTGATTGTTATATTTTTTGAGTGCACAAAGAAATTTCTCTTGTGAAGTGTTTGGTAGGAAGGGGGAAAAATAGCAGAAAACCTGCAGTTAAGTTTACTTTGGAAGGTCAGGTGTCACTTTGAGTATAAATACTAAAAAAAAAAAATAATAAAACAACAACAACAAAAACACCCAAACACCTAGTATTTAGATTAAAGTCTTTCCTGAAAAAAACGTCTTGTCAAGCACCAAAAATATTCCTCAATATGTGAGGAACAGTGTGTAGTTTTGAGGCAGCTGATTGTGCCCTAAATGCCACAAAAGCTTCTCATTTTAATTAGTGGTTGAGATCAGTTTATTGTGAATGAGGGTGGGTATAACCCAGCCCTACATTCTTCCTCTTCTCTCAGCAAATCCAGTTAAATGTTACTGGCTGTCTTGTAACTTAGCAGGAACGTTCTCTCCTGGTGTGTTTTGTGTAAAGGTGTTTGTTTAGGGTCTTTTTTTCTTTTGTCTGAGTGCAAGATTTTAGAAGAATTTTTGTGAAATTCAGCTTTGGAAAGCTTTGTTTTTCACGCAGATTGCTTCCTTCTTTCTCTTGTTGTCCAAAAAAAAAAAGTTTGCTTAGCTGACCTTTTTTGGCTGTAGGATTTCTGTGTATTACCTTACCTCAGCAGTGAAACATCCCGCTGTGGAAACTCCAAAGGGCCTCTGTGCTATCAGTTGGGCAGTGAGTATACTGAAGGTTTGCACCTAGGAACAGCAAATTAGGACTCAGTGAAATAGGGCATTGAGCAGTCAAGTACTGAAATTTCAGGTAACTATCTGATATACCTTCTTCTATCCGAGGGTCCTTTGAGATTTCTCCAGGCCTGGTAAGTGCCAGGAGAGGCAGGAGAGTCCCACAAGTAGAGCCATTGATGATAAGAATGAGCTGCTCCTTCTCCATTTTCCTCCAGATACCAGTGAAGTTGCTTCAATATTAAAAAATAAGAGATACCCTGAGAGCCCCTACTCCAGTCAGAGCCAGAGAAAGCAGCTGTTATCTTGCCAGGTGCCTGAGCCCTCAGCACCACTTCCACATCACTTGGTCTGGCCTTTCTGGGCTTTCATTATATAACTGACCTTCCTATGCAAGCAATTAATTTCTGGATTTCCCAAAATAATACTTGTATAAGAAAGCTGTTGAGGTGTGGTCTAGGTCAAATTATGGAAAAGTACAAAACTTTTTGGAAAAATAGCCCTTTGGGTCAAACATCAGCCCAGTCCCATTCAATTCTACTTTAATGACCTGGCTGAAGGAGTAGTTGTGCTACTTATTGAATTTGCAGTGATATCGGGCTGGAAGGGGCTGCCAGCACTTTGGAGGAATGGATCACTGTCAAAATTCTCTTGCAATTAGTGGAGAAATAGAGGCAGAAAAATAACTCAAAGACAATGAAAAAAATCTGGGCTTCTGTAGGAGCAGTCACAACTGGATCTGCAAGTTAGGTTGGATCACAAAGCTAAATTCAATAATGTCATACAGAAAGAACAAACTTTATTCTGAGATAAATATATAAAGGGAAGGTCATAAGAAAGACAAAAAAAATGAGTAAGTACAAAAGCAAGGAGTGGTGCATCATGTCCAGTCTGGAACAACATCTTTAAAAGAAAAAAATATGATCTGAGTGAAGAAAGGGGAAATAAAAACACAAGAGGAGTCAGCGGACTTGAAAACATGAGCTGTGAGGAAAATCTGAGAGTTTTCTCAATCGAATGAGGAGAGGTACAACAATCTTCAAATAAATAAAAGGTGTATAAAAACCAAAAGATTGTTGGCTTAAATTTGACAAGTATGGTTTCTAGGCTCAGTTCAGTCTCATAGACAGGTATTTGAAGCCATTTCAGATGCTTCAGGGTATGATACATTTCTACAAGGCTGAGAACATCACACAGGTACTACAGCAGATCAAGCCTTTCTGGAGAGGTAGCTGGAGATGGGCTGGTGACATGAGCAGCCTTTGAGCACAGTACCAATTGCATGGCTTCCCAAAGCCTCTAGCAGCCAGAGTAAACATCTCTAATTCAGCTGGTATTCTCTCTCTCTTACCTGCAGGTAAGTAGGGTTTACTGGGGAAGGTGTAAACTGTGCCAATGAAGCCTGCTAGTGGATCATCAGGCACAGACAAGCAGATATGGACTCTGGAACACTCAGAGTATCCCCAGCCTCCATATTGTTGTTGTTGTTGTTGGGGGTAAATTGATAGGGATGAAATGCCTTTAGTAACTCTTCTTTAGTATTAGGCATTAACATAGATGCAGAGTGTAAGATATGACTCTGCAGTACAGAAATTTTTCCCACAGTTTATATACTCATAGAATCATAAATTGGTTCGGGTTGGAAGGGACCTTAAAGATCATCTAACCTAAAGAGGTTAGATGGGGCAGGGACACCTCCCACTAGATCAGGTTGCTCAGGGCCCCATCCAACCTGGCCTAGAACACTGCCAGAGACAATGATAAGCACAGCTGTGACAAGGGTCTTTACAGTGCCATGGGGACTGGTATGAGGGGAACACTGCAAATGTGTCCCTTGTTTATTGGGTGGCTGCAATTAGAGGATGATGAATAAATATATGGAGAAAGGGAAATGGATAAGACAGTTAAGGATGGTTGCTGCATGCAGGGAGCAGAAGCACAAACAGGGAACAACAACCCAACCCCTTCCAACATTTCTTTTTTTTTCATACTAACTCTCTTTCTCCCTTCTCCACTCTCTGGCCTACAAGAGGAACAAGATAATTTGAACACAATGTTAGAAGAATATTTGACTTGAGCTGGAAAAAAAGGAAAATTAACTCAGCTTGTGAAGGAAAAAGTACTCCACGTTAAGTGGCCTGATTTCAAACTATTACCATTGCTTCTGCTGTAATAGGACTACATTTCCTTCTCTGTGTTCTCATAATTCAGGCCAAAGTTTTGGTGAGAAAAGGAAAAAACAAAGAATTTATTTGAACCTCGGAGGCATGCCAGCACCTCTGGATTAACACAGGTTTTTGTGATCTGTGAAGCTCTCTAGAGGCAATTTGTAAAAGCCCATGATGAGTTTCTGGCCATCAGCGATGGCTGGGGAGTGTTGGCTGCTTAACAAGAAGGGCAGCCTCACCAGGAAACATGAGAGAGGGGTAGAAAGATGATATGCAGAGACTGTTCAACATGTGATTACGGACAGCAGTTGCTGATGGCTTTAAAAGAAAAAAAAAAAGTTAAAAAACAAGCTTCCTTATGCCTCTCAGCAGGGACAGCAGTACATTTGCTTTAAAAACAAGAATATACCGTTTGTCTCATTTCTTGCTCACTGCCAGGAGCCTCATGACGTGTGTGGTTCCTGGAGCTGGGTTTGGCATCCCCAAAACAGCCCTGCTTGCTGAGTGATGCCTCCCTCCCGTGCTGGGGAGTGCCTTCAGTCTCGATGTATCCAAAGAAATCCCTGAAGGGGAAAAAGGGGTTAACACAAAGTCAGAAATTCAGTGTCATGGAGCCCCCCGGAGGCTGACTGTGGGCAACAATAAGCCTTTTGTTGGACCCTGCAAAGAGTTCCACTTGTTGCAGAAACAGCAAACATTTCTCAAGGAGCAAAGCTCACAAAATGTTGAAATATAAGACCCTTCCATCAGGAATCAAAGTCAGCGTGCCCACCTCTGTCTTGGCAAAAAGGTGACTTACTTAATTTTTCCTCTGTTTCTTCACTGTCCACTTGGTGCATAAACCCCTCCAGCAATTCTCTTTCTAAAGTACTATTGAGTAACTCTGGTATGAAATGCTGAGAGGGAAAGTGCCTAGATTAGCTGAAGTAGCATCTGAGACTGCAAAGGCATCTAGATCTTCTGTATATTTAATGTTTCAATCAGAAACATTACATACAGTTTCCATGCTTTTATTTAAAATCAGAAGAGCTCTAATCTTTGCAATGTGGGCTGAAGTTCACAGTATAAAAAAAAAAAAAAAAAAAAAAAAAAGAAAAAGGAGTTTGGAAGACTATCATAACCACTTAATAAGCTCCTAATTGAGCCACTGTAGCAGAGCAGACTTTATTTGGGAGACAAATGGGTTTTCAGGTTTCTATCTTACAATTTTATGATTCTCTAGATAAAACAAGTAAAATAACTCAGAATAAAATATCAGAATAGGTTTCACATGATGGATGGTTTCCCCTTCTTTCACCGTTTTCACTTGTCTCTACCCGCTCTCCTATTCAATGGAAGCTCAGCTCTTTTCAAAACTTTTCAAGTCTGAAATCAAAACTAAAAAACCATTGCAGATATATTTGTGTAATAGAAATCTATAGCAAGTTTTCATGTTTCTGGCATGAGTGTGTAGGTCTCACAGCATACTGAGGAAACACTTGTGCATCCTGAATTGGCTTCCTTCACACTTTAGGAAATACAAGAAGAAAGCTGGAATACAGACCATAGCACTCAAATTTCCCACCTGTCATAATTATGAGGTAGCAAAGGGTGGGTATGCTGGTAGTGATTACCTCAGAAACAAATTCCAAGCTATGCCTACCCCCTGTACTTTGCACATCTGAGCTCACACCAAATGTTCCGGCCCCTCATCCATCATGGCTGGAGCCAGAACCAGGCTGTTGTCCGGTACATCCCACTTGATGAGCCTCATGTGAGATGTCACCTGCTATCCCAAGGTCAGCCCTTAAAGGCAAGTACAGAAAGGACAGCCTGCTCTACAAATTACTCTGCAGCCTTCTTTCCTGAATATTTTGATTATCGCACTGTATTTTTCTCTGCATGCTGCAACCTCTCTGCTTTTCTTGGCTGCTGTAGCTGTATCAATGTCTCACAATCTTTCTGAATGGGTTCATTTCTGCATTGCACCCCTTGCAATGACCTTGAAAAATAGTAAGGTAAATCATGTTACAGTAAAATGTTATGTGCCCATCTGCAACACTTAGCAACCAAAGGAGTCCAATTGCTTCATGAAGGCAGCCTTCATGTAGGTGCGGCAAGAGGAGATGGCCTCGCCTTTCAAGTATTTCCAGAATCTGGATCCAATCTTAGGATTAACCAAGAATAGAAGTATGAAGACCAATTTCAGGACCATGGGGTTGTGCCTTGGGTTTAAAAGCAAGTGAAGGGATCATTTGCAACAATAAAATTTCTTTTCAGTGTAATGTAGAACATGTGGGTATTTAGCTTTGGTAATTAAATGAGTCAAATCAATTACCTGGCTTTATCATTAAACTAATAGCTACATTCAAGTCTATTTCCTAACCTGCTATTTTAAAGGGTAAATACACAAATAGAATTTCTTTCCTTTTCTTTTTTTTCTTTCCTTTTTATTTTTTTTAACTCAGAATATCTATACTGCTATTGCGTGGTATTAGAATAGTTTTTTTCCCAGTCTCACCGTGTTTCTAAACTACCCTATGTGCTGAAGAGCAACTGACACAGAAAATTGCATGACAAGGAACCAACAGTCTATCTAGCCCCATATCCTGCCTCCTTACCTCAAATCAAAAGCAGTTCTCTACAGAAGAGGATAAGTAGTAATACTTTCTCCAAGGACTCTTCCATCCTCCTGCAGTGTGCAGCTGGAGAGTTTCAAATGCTTTACATTGAATCATTTGCAGTGAAGAAGAGTGTTATTTTCTGCATTTTCCTCTGACATTCCTCACTGGAAATCTTTTCTATCTGTCTTTCACACAAACTACATTTCTCTTCATTCATTCTTTGCCGTGATCTTCACTTGAAAAGGAAAATAAGTCTGCTTAAAAAATACTTTGGGCAGAGTTGAAAAAACAATTCAAAACTATCAAACAAGATTTCAGAGGTGTGATGAATATTTTCTTCGTTCACAGGCTTGAGACTCTGTCATACATTTACTCAGCACAAGCTTCTATCTTTCAGTACTCTTGGTACTTCAGACTGAGCAAGAAATCTAGAAATATCTTTGCTACCTTTTTCAAATTTGCAGTTGCTGTCTTGAATGTTAATCCAGGATACTCTGCTCTCCTGACTGTTCATTCTCATTATTTCTGTCAACACTCTCACAATTTTCTAGGCCTCTCATTTTAAAATGCTTAAGAAGTTACTTGCTGGTAAGACATGGCTAAGCAGGGGATAGTGCTGGTAATTTAGGAAAACTGTACTCATCAGTGTAGCAGCTAAGTTTGGACCTCACATAATTAAGAAATGATAGAACCTTCTGACATGCACAGAATTCTTCAAGCTCCCATGAGCCTGTTCTCAGCTGGAAGCAAGCCTGTTTCTAGCAAAAGTGTCCTTTACTACATAACTTTTTAAATTTCAGATTTGTAAGACTGCATTTATGACAGATCCCTGACTGCACGGGGACAAGCAGCAGTTAAAGAATCGCTTAGTTTCACTCTAGACTCTGGGGTGTATTTTGGAGCAGGCTGGTATAGATGAACAACTTTGATGAACGTGAGAATGCTGTAAGCCCGTGTCAGCAGGTATGAGCACAGGAAGAAAATGACAGCCATTAATACAGCACTGGCTGTTAAACTCTAAATGAGCCTAAATGCAGTTCTTTGAAATGAATCTATTTCCTTTTCCCCCAAAGTGTAAAAGGTCTCTGTGCCTAAAGAAAAGAAGGGATGCTGTCACTGTCAGAAGACGACTGTTATCTGTAGGGAAGACTTTTGCCTCATCTTCCCTTTCCATTAATCAAGCAGTTTTTATGGAGAGGTCAGGAAAGGCTAGTGATACAGCTTCTTCACTGCAGGAAGACAGCAGGGGAACATGGTTTTTGATGGAAAAAATGCACATTGTGTTGACTGAAAAAATTTGAGAGTCTGTAATTTTTTGCCTTATCATTGTTTGCAATTTACACAATACCAAAGGACTTCAGTGGGGTTTTTTTGCACATTGAGTTTCTATGTTTACTTCAAAGCAAACTGGCTTTTCCAAATTTCTTTTAGTAAAAATCCTCAAAGTAAGTCCAAAGAAAATAAGATCAAACACTAAAATATCTTTCAGAATAATAAAAACTTTTTTAATTAATTTTTTTCTGGCAGATTTGGTTTCAAATCTTGTTAGAATTGAAATGTCTCATGATGTGTGTTTTGGGAGGCAGAAGGCAGTGCTACTTCTTGTCTGGCTACCAATTCAGAAATTTGCACCCCTCTAAAATAAGATTATGTGGCCCCTTTCCTCTGGAAAGTTTTGGAAGGACAGCTGTAATGCTGAACAAGTGTTCACATGAGTATGAGCACAGAGGTGGACTTTTTTGGAAGTGATTTTATCTCCAGCAGCTCTCTTCAGCATCTTCCATGCCTGCCTGCTACACACAAAATGCTGTAGTCATGCCTGGTGTAGTCCAGCTACAGGAATATATTAACATTGCACCAAAAGTGGCTGGTGGATGTTGTGCACTCACACAAATGAAGATTTGGATGTGGACTACCTAAAGGGCCCCTCACAACTGAATTCATAATTCTGTACCTGAATCGCCTTTTCTTTTTGTTCCTCCTGCTGGTGTGCCTGACACAAAGGAATACAAAAAAAAAATTTTCCCAGGAGACCAGGCTAGAGCATCCTCTTCATGCCTGCTAAAGAGAAGCATATGGTTTTGTTCTGCACCTTGAAATCTGCACCAAACTCACAGTCTGTCTTCACAGACTCTGACTCATTTTTTGAAGGGTTCTATAAAAAACCCTCTCAAACTTCCTTTATTACTGATGTTGCAAAAAAAAAAAAAAAGTCAGAGAATTCAAAGGTAAGGCAAACATGCTGTTCATTTAGACCTAGATGTTGCCAACACTTTCTGAAGAGTGGGTGACTATGGGTCCTTCAGTGTGCAGTTGTTGCATTGGGTCCCTCTGCATCCAGCATTTATCACTTCTCCTTTCATCAGGTCTATGTGCCACTGCAGAGGTCCATCCTCCCTCAGTCCCCATCCTATTTGTCTGCTGTTGTAAGCACCATGTTTGCAAAAAGCAATCTTCAAGGAGGGGCCTTTCTTCACACACACACCTTTTCTGTAATTCCCGCTGGGCAAAAACACATAGATGTGTCACAGTCATTTCGAAACTCCCTTCACACACACCAAAGGTGAGGAAGTACTCATTCTTTCTCTTGGCTATGCCACAAATCAGTGGAAGTGGTTATTGCTGCCTGACAGGGCAATTCAATGAAGAGTTTTTTCAGAGGTGGCACTATAAAGGACATTGACCATTGTTATAAACCACTCCTAATAGCTTTCTCTGGGTTGCCTTATCAAGACTTTGTGCCAAATAGTGAAGATCTCATGCTTCAACCAAAAATTAGTAAGGGGGTTAATCTTCTATTCCAATTCTCCTGGTAAACACAACTAAAGATAGAAGTGTGGTAGAATAATGAGGTTAGGGATCTAAGTGATGTTTAAGATAGAAGCTGTGGTGTTAAACTAGCTCAGATACAAAATTAAAGACCAGTGGTACTGGAAATCATTCTTATGCTGAAGGACTAGCAAAATCAGCAGACACATTTAGACCTGTAAATAACTTGCTGACAAACTGCTGTGGAGGTGCCCTTCTTAGACGGGCATGATTTAGTTTGTAATAATAAAGACAACTAAAAAGCTGTGGTATAATGACCTGAGACAAACAAAATAAGTCTTGATGTTTTGATACTCTTTGGTTTGCCTGTAAGGGATCATTTTAACCTATTTCATCTAGGAAAACAGGGTTTATGGACTCCTGCTATCAGCCTGAAGGCCAAGACTCTGGGTCTTCCCCTACCAATACATTTTGAAAGCATCATTTGACTTCAGCCAAATTTGACAGATGAGCAGAGCTCTCAAACGCTCACTTTACATGTTTCATGAAAATCTGCACCACCAAAAGAGATGAAGAACCTATGGGTATCTTCACAAACAAAAACTCAGCAGGATGAACATGTCCTTTCCTAGTCACCAGCAAGTTCAGTCACAAGTCACAAAGCTGTGCAAATAAGGTTTCATTTATTTTGCTGCTCTCAGCAATATTTGTTTATCTAAACAAGCAGGTGTGATGAGACATTCTGTAGGAGACTCAGGGGCTGGGTGACATTCATGAGCAATCAGTTTCTCAATGAAGCTGGAATGTTTGGGCCTGTGATTAAGGTGGACAATCAGGGAATGGAAAGTGAAATTTCATCATCATGTCAGCTGTGTGCTCACAGGGTGAGACAGGCACTTTATTTTCACCTCTGTTCTGTCTCCATATCCAGAAAATGGACACAGTCATTCAAGCAGAAAGAAGAATTTGCAATAAATGATGTATTTGACTTTGGTCATTCTGACTTATAAAAAAGGAGACCACAGTTTGCACTTCTGAATGGGCTTAGTGCATATCCTCCAGGACACCTCCTTTGGTCACCCTGTCACCTTCCAACAGTGCTTACAAGGGAGAGAAGAATGAGCAAAATATTTCACCTAGAATAATTTGAGCAACTGAAGTTCGGTTTTTCCGTCTACTGTAAGGCCTATGCTCAACTGTGACACTCCATAGACAGAAAAGTTAGCTCTGAACCCCAAAATAACTGGTTCAAACACGAGGTTCCATTTGTGTCTCTAATAACCTTGTTCAGAGATTATTTCACATGTTTCCATAAGCAACTTATATTTCCGTTAATCACCAAAAATAGTTGCATAAACACAGATGCCAATAATTATTTAATTAATTTCACATTATTATTACATGTCAATTAAATGCCTAATACCATCTTTTGATTTACCATATTAATAAGCAATATGTGTATAATCAGGTTAGTTATGAAACTTGAGGGCCGTATAGCATTGTGGACAGGCAGTCTTGCTTTCTCTTTACCAAATCAACTCTGGAATCAAATTATCCAGTGATATAATGCCATATCATCAATGTAATTATGCTGACACAGAAAATCACCTTTTGATCTTACAGTACATTATTTAAGAAATATTTCCAATTTTAAAGATGCATCATTATTGCTTTTTATGCTTCAAATAATTTTTAATCTGCTTCTGCAGTGTATTAGACAACATGGATTCCCTAAAGCTTACACTGGAAATGAGCCTGACATTGAAGAAAATCACCTATAACAAAGAAGCCTGATTTACTCTCTTAACTGATCATTTGGCCAGCCTGGTTCCCTTTGTTTCTCTTGAGCAACTGAGGGGGCAGAGACTTGGTCACTCCATGCCTGGACTTTAAGCATTACAGCTCCATTTCTTTTTTTTGCCACTCAATACCACGGCTATGTGGATTTCTGCTGAATTCCTAGAAAAGTTTCCTCCTGTAAGCAGCAGACTTTACCTGGCAGCACAAAGGAGGTGGGATATAAGAGAACAACTCCACAAATCAAGCTGTTGAGTAATCCCAGTGCACCAGGCAGCAAGAATGCTGGCTGCTCCAGAGCAGGGAGAAAGTCTAAATTTTAATGCTAATGAAGGTGGGCAGAGAAGAATAAATACTGTCAGAGCCTGCTAATTATGAAAAGAGATGGATGGCTGCTGTAAATCAGTGTGCTGTGGGGAGAGAGTCTTGAGACAGATTAAGTTATTATTCATACTGGGGCTGCTCAAATAAATCAATGGAAATTCCATCAGCAGCAGGTTCCATTTTTGTTTCACTTCTTGATTTATGGGTTATGCCTTTGGTCTTTTTATCAGAATCCCCTTCTGCTTTATTCCTAACAGGTATGTATAATCTAATCTGAAGCCACCAGATACTTCTTGTGTGAAAAAATTTTCATAAACAGCCTAGTAACAGGAGAATTCTCAGGGCAAGCTGATTTTTATGTTTCAAACCGTTCAAACTACTTTACTGCACTGCTCTTTACTTACATTCCTCACCAGAAAAACAAGGATTAAAATAGTAATTTATTCCATATCATTTAGCCTAGTCTTCTAATGAAATGGTATCAATGTAGTCATTCCACACTACTCAGCCCTTCCACAGCAGATTGTTTCAAATTTTTTCACCAGTTTCAAGCAAATTTAGGGAAGGATAAAAGTCTCTGGGGCATTGAGTTCCTAGTGGGATGAAAATAGGCAGTTAGGTAGAAGACCCCACACGTCCTTCTGAGGAAAGCACAGTCTCCAGTCCAGATATATTATGAATAGAAATAACCTAAGTGGGAAACGACCAAGGACACAAGCCTTGAGCTCAGACACTCATAAGTGTATTTGCTTGCCTATTTAGATGACAATTTCTCTGTAATGGTATCTGTCTTTCTTTGCTGATGTACAGGATCTTACATGCCATGAGAGTCTCTAAGCACTGCCATAGGAGAATCAATAAATGACCCAGAGCATGTGGTCAGGAAGGCCAAAAACATTGCATCTCATATTTAACCTCCCCTTCAATTTATTATTATATAGCCTTATCTACACCACCAACAATGTCTCAGGTGTTAAAACAGATAATACTGTGAAGTCTCAGTGGGTAGTTGTGTCTACCAGTGTTTCTAATGATGGCCTAGATGCATGGAAAAATGTATCTTGTATAGTCAGCAGCTGAATGCCTAGGCAATGCCTGGACAGCACAACAGAGCATGGAAAGGAGAAGCATTTCAAGGATAACATGAACTGTTTGAGAAAGGGCAACCAACCACCTTTATTAAACAGACAGGCATAAGATGGCAGTAATAGGGCACAGAGTCCCTTGAAAAACAAGAGCAAGCTAATGGGCTGGGCAATGACTTTGAGCAATGAAGACAGTGGTTAGGGACCAGCTCACATATATAGAGACTTAGATTATCATCAGGCAGGTGCCTGATGAATGCGTACTTGAACAGTCTAACCTTTACCTATTTACAACTGCTTAAAATCACCTCTGACTACAGTATAGGAACAATGAAATAATAAAGCAGACAGTAGCAAAACTGGACAGAAAATATTTAGCTTTTCCTGTCTCTTATTTGCTTGATGGAGCCATTCATACTATTCAAAGAACCTGCCATACCATGTGTGCTGCCTCTAAGTTCCCTCTTGCTTTGCAGTTGTGAAAAATCATTTTGAACCTTTTGGCAGCCAGGCATAGTATGTTTAGATGCCCCAAACCAAGCAGAGTATTTGCAAATCCAGTAATTGCATATCATTACCTCCTTTTGTTGCTGATGCTGTTGCCTGTGCATTAGTTTACCTGTTGCTCTGGACCTCTTACTGTTAGAGAGGGCTATCTTTAATGCTCTTCTCTCCAATGGTTTGTTTGAAGCAACATGCATACATCTTCAAGCCTTGCAAGTAAAGCAGCATGTCACAGAGCTTAATTAAAAAGGAAATAAAAAAAACCAGAAGCCTTTCCCCAGCTAGCTGGAAGAGTTGCATACTGCTGAAGCTGATGGGATGAGATTGATTGTCTGATGTTAACACACAGAAAAAGGAAACTTTTGACTGAGGTGGGAGAACTGTGCTTCGTTAGGGACAGCACCATCGAAAAGGACATTCACTCATAATGTACTCAGGGTTTTTTTATTATTTTGGTATACAGCAGTGTTTAAAAGCAATTCCCATCCTACCTCCTGCTGTAAGCTTGGAAGTAAAAGAAGATGGCTTTACACATCAAAGCTGTACTAATAGTCCCTTTTCTCTCCCATAAACCATTAGCATGGGACCGCCAATAGTGCCAGGTCATGCCTGTGCTATTTCCATCAAACATCAGATTTGTACTGTAAATGATTACAGTGTCTCATCCAATCAGTCTAGAAAAGGCTGAAGGATACGTCTTCCACATCATTACTTCTGATAGCCAGGTCCCCCATTTCCCATTTTCTGGGGGTGCCTACACCAGGATTGTAGTCACCATTTCAGGGCCTTCAGGACTTTCCTTGCTTTCTGTAAAGGCATAAAGCAGCTGAATGTAGGATTGTACAAGGCAATCTGTAACCAGCCAATGACAATAGAGGGAAGTCTGTGGGAGTTTTTCTTTTTCTCCAAAGTAGTAAAGCACTTCTAAAAGAGACATTTTTGATGAACGGAATGCCACTGTGCATCTCCAATAAATGCTGCTAATCTGCTGGAGCCTGGCCTGTCATAGCAGAGGACACACACCCAGTGAGTGCTGGCTGCACAAGCCAGTTGTGCCAGGGGATTGGCCCCTGTGCCCACACTGAGAGACAGCTCTCAGCAGAACTCCCTGTGTGCACGCTAATCTATGGTCAGTCACTCTTGATAGCAGATCCTCTCTTTTGACAGCTTCCTCATTCCAACATCAGCTGCCTGGGAAGTCACCCCAAGAGTGTGAGGCTCTGCTCTATTTTCCTTCCTGGCCAGCCACATGAAAGGGATAATGAGGGTTAAGTTTAGCTAACCCAGCTGATCAGCTAAGAGGAACCTGGCACCTCTGGGTGTGCTCCAAGGACGACTTCGCTGCTACATGGAGGGGCTCTGTTTTCCTCTGTGGTACTTGCCTGACAAAGTCCAAATCTCCCCTCTGTGTCTGCAGCAATGTTATGTGATTGAGATCATTCAGGCTGTGCAACTCAGGGCCTTTCCTGCAAGGACACCCACACTGCAAGGACACCCCATTACCAAGACACATAAAATGGTCTGGCAGCCTGAATCCCAGCTGACCTCAGGCTACATCCAAGAGAAACTTGGAGGCACAGTAACCCAGTTCATGCTGCTCTGTGTACTCAAAGCAAAAGAGAACTTTGGTGACTGGACTTCTATGCAGCCACAAGCACCAGTACAAGGACTGTACCTGAGCAGAATGATAGTATTTCACAGTACCCTTTTTGCTGTAGTTGGCTGTAACTCGTTCTTCTCCCTGGAGGGAGAATAGGCTATGCCTCAATATGGGTGGCTAATCCTTTTCCTTAGATGACAGTAACTTTGCTCACAAAAACATGCACAGAAATATTCAGATGGGTCCTGCTTGCTCTGTCAGCAAGGCTACCTCTCTGCCCAGGGTTACTTTCATGCTGTCTCCCAAATTCCCACTTTTAATGGTGCATACATTGGAGTTAAGTCCTTCTCTTGACATGAGGCACCAAAGGAAGATCTCTCCCTCTCCTTGGCATGTCCTTACAGGGATATTTTTCCATACCCATGTGTTGCCCACACAAACCAGACAATTATACAGAAACTTCACCTGTAGCCCACCATGGTCCTCTGGATTTTCTCTTGGTTTCTATCAGCTAATCAAGAATCTCTGGTTTTGTGTCATTTCACAAATATCAGTCTTTTCCCTGGGATCATTTTAACTGCACAATAATGACCTGTAAGTGCCAGTTGTAATATTCAGTTGACCTTCAAGGTAAATTGTGCTTTGCATTTGCCTTACACACTTTCATAAAAACATAATCCAGCTTCTAACATAAATGATCATTTCCAAAGAACATAATGGTTCTGAGTGCAGACAATAACTGGCTGCAATTTGCTTCATGAGCAATTTTATTTACATTGACAGTACAAGAACTAAATTGAAAGGTGTGCTCTTTGACTGTGGTTGTATCTGTGCTAACGCCAAAAGTCTGTTCAGCTTCAGGAAATCAATTCACCTTTGATTTAGCCCTCTGTATTATTAACACAAGAATAATACAGAATATAGATTTCCTGCCCAGATGAAAGGAATGAATGTCTGTCTTCATGCCAAGGCAAGCACCACCCAAATTACTGAGAAAAAAATATTTGATGGTGGGACAGTGCACCTCTCAGAAGAACTGTGGATGGGATTCATGCAGATGGAGATGGCTGGAGAAAAGTTCCATGCAGGTGTACTCAGGATATCCTGCGTTGTGTGACTATTGGGTCATCTTAATGTAGCCCTGAGACAACCTTTATGGTCAGATCCAGCTGCCACGTAGACTGTAAGGGGAAGTTAAATCTTAGGTCCTGTGTACTGGAGTACACTACCTGGAGAAGGTTATGTATGACACGGCCACAATGCCTAACGTTGGGAAGGAAGTATCACACCTGCTGTCTTTGAAAATGCTGGAGGTCACTTTTCCAGAAAAATGCAAACAAAGACACTCAGCTGGTTGCCATAAGCAGGCTACTTGGTTGGACCAGTACCTACCTAACATGGAGATGGGGTGGGATGTCTCACACAGACATGGACTTTAAATTCTCCATTCTTAATGGGACTTCACAGCTGCAGAGGGAAATTGTCATGGTGCCAAATACAGTCAGATTTTTAGAAAATATTCTTTTTTAAATGTTCATATTATCTTTCTTTCATAATCAAAAGGATAAATCATGAATGTTGCCCAGAGATTAAGGGAAAGAGTTTGCCATTTTATTTATACAAAGATACTGTACAGGAGACCCCAGGTACTCCCAGTCCCAAAGAACCCACAAATTATACAGAAATTGCATAGCATATAGATAGGGAACAATCAGAAAAGCTTTGTGGATTATTCAAGAAGAAGGAAGAGCATGATGTCCATTATATGAGTGACGAGTGGAAGCAAAGAATAGCTAAAAGAGTTACCCAAATTTTTTAGATAAGTATGTCACCAAGCATTTAAACTGCTAATCTGGTATATTACCATGAAATCCTTTGCTGTGATTCAGAAGCCAGTAACAGTGAGGGTGCTAAATTTAGGAGCCATTCCAGTATACCCCCACTGAAAATATGGTAAAGGTGAGAGAATCACATAGCAAATTACATTTAGATTTTGTTATGCTGAAAGTCTATGAAAAAACAAGCCCACATAAAGTCAGTCTAACCGTGTTGCAACAATTTGTTAGCTGACACCACTGCTAACAAATGACTAAAGAAATATTAAGTTTGTCAAGGTCAGGAAAAGGAACTTTCATTGTGAGGGCTGAGAAAGGGAGAGGAAGCCTGTTGCAAGTGCTCCAGCAGCCCCTTGGACTGTCATCAGAAAGACTTAAGACTTTGCAAGTATTCTTTGACCTCCGTCAGAAGGAGTGATTGAGAGCTGGTGGCAGTGGTGTGAACATAACACAGAGGAGAGCAAGAGAGGGAGCTCTGTGCAGCAGTGACACTTGCACATACAGTCATGGGCTTATGTACAGCCTTACTTACTGGTGCCTCTCGTGTTCTGGAAAAGAACAATAAAACTAACTGTTAATAAAAGTAAATATACCTTAATTCAATATTGGTCTAATAAAAAAGTATAGGAGAAATATATTATTGAGGGGGTTTTTACCCCTCCAGAAAGTATATAAATGGCCATAAAAATGTCAGTGGAAGAGAGGGAGGTGAGCAAATAAAAATGAAGCATCTGGTGATCACACAAATTTTATAACCAGAACCTCAAGACTTTCTGTTTTTATCTTGAAGTCCAGTTTTTACCACAGCATGGAGTACAACCCAGAGAGATCCCAGAGCCAGTGGCAGCAGAGAGGCAGACTGTCAGACTGTCCATGGTCCCCTGCTAACAAAAAGCTGAGCCAGAACATGCTATTGTAGCAAAAGTCACCTCAGCAATCCATTGCCCCAAGGAAAACAGCCGTGACACAAGCAGGTACAGTAAAGGAGGATGGGAAGGACAGACGCAGCAAGGAAGCAAGAGTGTGCTATGAAGAAGGGGGAGAAAGTAGTGGGGCAAGAGCTTAGGAGCACCCCCAGTAGCATCATGTCAGAAGCCACCCAGATGTTTGCTTGGGGAAGTTGGAAGTGAGCAGAACCAGATAAAATGGCTGGGTTAGCACTGTGCAGGGTCACTAGCCCAGATGCTGCATCTCATGCTAGGCTCCTGGAGCAGCTCCTTCGCTGCCATGGGGTGGAAGAGACAACTAGAAGACCTCCAGGGCTTACAAGGAGTGGACCATCCCACCATCCCATCTTTGTCCCTTGCATAAAAGCTTCCTGAGTCTCATGAGCCCCCCCCTGGAGTTGATAGTTCAGGCAAGCAGCACATAGTCCTGGCAGTCCTTCCCCATCTGAGTTTTAGGAGTGCTAAGGCACTACCTGTTTTATTTCTAAAGGCAATTATTCATCTCATTACCCACAGTCCTGCAGATTTATTTCAGAAAAATATTTAACAATTACAACCTTCTCTTTTTCTAACATGGCTAAAATTTTGTTACTAAACCAAAAAGGTAAACATTTGCTAACTTCCTAAATGACCATTTCTATTATTATTTTTTAGATCAGCTCTATTGTCAATTAGCCACTCTTCTAATGTGAGGATTCTGACAGCAAGAATAGAGGAGATTTGCAACAAATTACTCCAATTTAAAAGCAGAAAAACACAGCAGGAGCAAGAGATGTCCAAATTATTGAAGCCCATTTCAGTTCAGTCCAAGATGGTAATCACAGTTCCATAGAGGAAAGGAAGATGTGTGTCCTACCATTATAATAGGGCATTATGCTGTCAAACACTGAATAGGTATTACCATAGAGGGACTTTTCGTTCATCAGAACCTCAATTTAAAGGGCTCTGCTGTATCAAGAAGTGCTGTTCATGTCTCAGCAATGCAGCATGACTTAGACATTAGATGGTATCAAATCTATTAAGGAGTATAGTTTAATAATCAGCATCCTCTTTCACTTCATTTTGTATTTATTGCCACAGTATGCAGGAAAAGCAAGGCATTTCATGGCTAACAAGAATCACAAAGGTTTTGAAAAAAAAAGGATTGAAGATGGTTTTGTTTTGCTGGTTTCACACAGTTCATAATGGGATACCCTGCACAGCTCATAATGAGATACCTCTGTGAGGTTCACAGAGCGCGGCTCATTCCAGGAGGAAAATAGTAAATGTGTAAGAGGTTTATAATCTGTCAAATACAACTCAAGTGCCCTGATTTCACCAAATGGGTCCTGGAAAACTTTCCTTTTATTGCTGTTTCAGGCACACACTTACACATATGGTTTATTAAATATTTTTGTGTCTTTTAAATTACATTAAGGTGAGGCAACCAGAACAACTCCTGTGTTGTATCCTGGCCTACCAAGCAGCAAAGGACAGTTGCATCCCCAAAAATCTTAAGAATAAAAAGCTGTTGCAGCAAGGCATATCTCGTCTCTGTTTACATCTCCTCACAACTTATCTGTATAATGTACAGCACTTTTTGAGCTCTAAAGGAATGACAGTGAAGCAATAGAAGGAGAGCAGTCTCCTTCACACAAACCTGCCTGAGCACTGTTGCTCCAAAGGAAAAAGTGGACTGGTAGATGAATCCCTGCTTGCTTCTCCGCTCCATAGTTACCCCTGGGTAACTATTGACATCTGCAGTGTTTCTCACAATTTTGCACCCATCTGACAGGAGAGTGGCATGAATAATTTCTAAACACTCCCTGCTGAGCTGGATTTGGTCAAGTGTCCATCAGGAGAAAGCCTCCATCCCATCGGAGCCATCATCACCTCTGTTTCAAGCCAACTCCTGGCAAAAGCAACTTGGAGCAGGTGGCCAGTGGGTCCCTCTGAGAGGCCAACATCTGCAGGCCAGCTGCAGCTGCTGCTGCTCCTCCAAGAGTTGTAAAGCTGAGGATGCTCCTTCTCAGCCAAGTCATGCAATAAATATATTTAGGAGGCTGTTTTGCCACCTGCTCCCATTTCCTCACCTTCAGCAGTGACATTCAATAAAAGTTTGCTATTCCCCCCCAAAAAGTCTTAATAAACACCTCACTGAGCTTTGCTGCCAATAAATGAAACTGTAAAAGACTGATACAGAAACCCAGATTGATAGGGAAAACAGGAGGGGCATGTCCTTCTCACTGCACTTTACCCTCCTACCAAGTATGGCTGGGGTTAGTATTTGGCCCTGTGGGAGTTTCCAAAGAGAAAGGGCAGTTGCAAGGTTTCTACTGAGCTTCCAGACTCCTGAAATGTCGAAGACAAAAAACAAAAAAGTCAGTCAATCCTAAAGTAGTGAGGACACTTAAGGTGGAGAAGCCTCTTCAGCTATTGCAGCCATCTCCCCTCAAAGTCTGGCCAGCAGGTTTGACTTCTGCATTTAAACATTTCCTTGGGATAGCAATATGCCAAAGTTTGGTACCAAGAGGTTTCGGCACACAGAATTCTCCATTGTAAATTACTCATGACATCTTAACCCAAGGGAGCTCCTTTTGTAGGGGCTTCCCCAGAGAGATGGTGGAATGAACAGGATTGCAGGGAACAGCTTTCCCTCTACTCCTACAGCCTAGACTTGGAGGTACATATTCCAGGAGACCTAAAACAGGACTGTAGCAATTCCTTTAGCTATGGCTCAGGGAAAGCCCTCCCAGTGGTGCATGCTGATGATGTGGCCATTCCAGCCGTTTCTCCACTGTGATGCTGACTGAGCCAGGTCAAAGGGCTGGACTAAGGAAAGGAGAGCACAGCACCGTCTATCCATCTATCCATCCATCCATCCATCCATCTGTCCACCCATTCAACCACAGCTGCCACATACCAAGCCAAACAAGGAAGACACATTTTCCTGAGAAAATATCCCATCCTACTCAGTAGCTTCCTAATTCTTTCTGGTTGTAGCTGAATGCTGTTTCTCAAGAGAGCCCATCCAGCCAGAGCTGTTTGCCTCAGCACTCAAAGCCTTTCCTATTTGCAGTTATTTCAGTTGCTGCACCTTCATGACAGGGCTGATACATTCAATTCTGACTGCAGCAGGACTGGGTGACAGCTGAAAACAAAAAGTACAAGCAATCCTGACAGTGCCTCACTTCAAAGAAAAGAAAAGGCAAGGTAGAAAAATGTTCTTGAGGTGATCTGGTGAAAAGGAGCTGCTGCTGAGCCACTGCATTCACCAGGGTTTTCCAAAGGTCACTCTCATCCTCCCTTTTTCAGCAGCCTCTCATAGATCATCTGTGGTTCAGATAACACAGGCTTTATTGGGCTCCCCACCTGTCCCAGCAAAACTTGATTATATGTATTTTGCTTTTGTGGATATTTCCTCTCCTTGTTCTCTTCCTTACCTCTATTCTGTCTTTCACCTCAGTATGGTCCAAAGTGTTGTACAGTCATGGGCAGCTCTTATCCCAGGAATATGTGAACCCAATCCCACCAGAACTTTATAAACATCATTAAAATCTTTCTGTTAGGTCTGCCCTAACGGTGACCTGAATTGTGGTATCCTGCAACCAAGGTTTATGAGAACAGTAAGATACAAAGCAACACTATTGCTTGTTTGTTATTGGGATAATACTAGCAAGACATTAATATTTAGCTATCATAAAATTGAAACCAGAAAAATGGCTATTACCTTCTATATGGTAACTCTATATGGTTAACTCTCCTACTCATATGTTTTCCTAGTCAGCCCAGTTGCTGCTCTATGATGTCTAAATATTAGTGGGAAAAGTAGTATGTGTGAAAACATTGCAGCACGTAGCAAAATTTCGTATACATTTATACATTTCCATATGTTCATATTTGTACAGGTGCATGTCTTTTGCAAACATTAAAGTGTTCCCATGCACTTGTATTGTTGCACAGCAGCCTTTCATGGGGATGTTACTGGCCTTCAAGCTTGCAGATGGGAAAATGGTGGCTTGGGTTGAGTGTGTAAAGGGTCACATAAGAGATAAGTTCAAAGTACTTTACAAGGTAATGTCCATTTCCAACTCAGAATAATATTTTCAAGTATTCTATCTTGTTATTATTTTGATACTTATTAATCTATACTGATCTTATTTCATATAGTATTGAACTCCTCCTTTGCGTTTTACACACACATACTGCTGGGTCTAGAGATAAGAATAGGCTTGAACCAGACATCAAGTTGTCTCTGTCTCACAGGCTCCTATAGGAATATGAGCACTATGACCTAAAAGGGTATGCACCTCTTTTATTCACTAAGCATTACAAAAAAAAACCAAAATACAGTGAAAAAATACTTATACACTTTAATAAAACAAAATACCGCATATTGTATTTACTCCTGGTTCTCAACATTTTAAAGAGCTCTGTGGAGCCCTGGGGTCTTGTTGTGTTGAAACACAAAAAGCAAACATCAGACTGTGTGCTAATGCACCTGTTAATACAGGATTGCTGTAGGACATAAGCGTGAAATGTTCCTTCTCTGCCCTGCTGCAGTGCTGCATCCAGGTTTGGAAACTGTTCTTTGAGAAAGATGTAATCTAACTAACTAAAATTAATTACCAGCAGAACAAAAATGGTCAGTGGATATCTAGAAAGTCTGACTTAATTTGGAAAGACTAAAAGAAATTAAGTGATTCAAGTCTAATGATTGAAAAAGAGAGGAATTAGAATAGCACATTTCACATGCACTGAAGATAGCAGCAGAGTGAGTCATAAATAAATAAATTCATGTCCACTGTAGATATAAGAAGTTATTGGCTTAAAAGCAGACAAGGAGGATTTAAGTGAGACATCAGGAAAAAGCTGTCACGGCCTGAAGTAGACTAACATCTCTCAGTAGTGTTTGGGTAAACCTGGTTCTGCCCTGAGGATGGATCTGGGTAAGGTGATGTGTCACTGTCACTTCCCCCTGCATTTTTTACTTCAGAAGGTGGTAGTCCTTGGTGGAAGTTATGTCCTAGAAGCGTTTTATCAGACACATTTCCAGCCACTGGAAGTTACTTTTTTTTTGGCAGTGCCAAAAGACACTGCCCAATTTAATAGCACTGCTTTCTGCTTTTGTAGGTTGGGATTTCAAAGAGATCCTAAAGTTGCTCAACTTCCTTAGACTTTCAATGAGATTTGGACCTTTGAGTGCTTCTGATTCTGCGTTTGTTAAAATAAAATTGCAATTGCAGTGATAAAGACATTAATATTAACAACATCTTATCTAAGTAACAGAGCGGGCTACACTCTGTTCTGGTTCACTTTTTATCAAGGGTATGTCTTGGTGACTAGGAGGGGTCTATAACCACTGCTCAGAGTATAGTTATAAATGAAGAGGATCATAACCAGCTACCTAAGCTATTGGAGAAACAGGAAGCAACAGAGTTGGACACTATAAAGAGTGAACAGACTCTATTTCATGGCTGACTCTAGAGTTTGTCATGACTGAAAAGTGCATAACTTTTTCACTTTATACAAGCTTCCCGGGTAAGAGATGGAGAGCGGTATACAAAGAATAATACAAACTATAATACAAACTTTTCCATATTATCACATAAAGCAGCAGGCTATGTTTTAGACCACTTGTGCCTGAAATTTTCTCCTCTTTAATAAACTGTATCATTTGTTTTTTACCATTCAAAACCATCTAGATACATCTTCTTATGCTGAAATAGACCACCCTGTGCTCTCTGCACAAGAAAAGTAATTGGCTTTAAGTGCAAACAGAGAGCTACCTAAATAAAACCTCCTTCCTGGTCTGCATAGATAGGCAGAAGAAAATGGGATGGCTTTGGGGGTGAGATGTCTTGCAGAGAAAAGAAGTTTCTGGAAGGTCATTCCCAGCAGGACTGAGATGCATTAGAATAGCCTGGCATTCAAGCACCACTGCTTATTTCTAAGAAGAGTGGCAATTTCACTTTGGTTGTCCTGGGAGATAATAACCTCTTTAAAATCAAATATTTCCCACTCCTCTGCAGGGTAACCATGTGACTCCAAGGAAAATGTACCAGCCCAAAGCAGAGGGCAGCTTCACCAACAAAGGGGCACAATATCCACTGAGATTCAGGGAAGCCCTATTGCTCCCTTGGCATTAGACTGTGCTGCTTCTCAGCTCTGTACTCATGGTGATCTGAGCCCAACCCACCATTTGTCCCTCCAGTGGTTTTTGTGGATCCAAGGTGAAAACTGTTTAGCTATCCAGTCATTAAAATCATCTTACTTGAGACCTTATTTCTGTAGCAATCAAGACACTAAGCTATTAATTTTATTAATATTAATGTTAATACTCTATTTCCAAGATCAAGCAGAGCTGTATATGGGTTTGTTCAGAAATAGGACACCCTCCATTGGTCTCTAAATATCCCCTTAAAATCTTCAACATACCTGAAGGTCCTTTTTACCCCAGTTACTTCACCCTGTGGGAGAGGCAGCATGCAGGGAGACAGGGAGAGTAGGAGAACACGAGAGAACAGTAAGAGAATAGACTAATAGAGGAAACCTGTGCAAAATCCAGGCACACCACCAGCCCCCCTTCCAATTAGATTTCCTCAGCACAGCGCCTATTCATGAGCCTGAATACTTTCTTTTGTTCAAGCACTGTCAACAGAGAACTTTGCTCTAAGCTGTCCAAATATTCTATAATTAAGATGAATTAGCAAGTGGAGAGGCAACTGCAGCAAGAAGAAATAAGAAAGAAACAATCGTGCAGAATACTAAATTCCTTCCTTGAGCTTTAAGTCTGAACTGACAGATGTGTGCACTTTCTTCTTTGTTAGCTTTTCTTTTCCTCTTCTTTTTCTTCCCCCTCTTTCCTTTGGTAACAGAAGAGTGAAAAGAACACAACTGACTAACTACTAAACTGAATCAGTCCTGTATCTTTTCTTTTCCCCATGCTACTCTTTACAGAGCCCTTTAAGCTCACAGAATTTCTCCCTATTTCCTCCCTGAAACACGGATTGAACCACGAGAGTCAGGAGTGGGGAAAGCAAGCAAACAGGGGAAATGTGTTCTGACACCTAAAGCCTGAAAGCACTGCTACAGGCATCAGAAAGTAGACGTCCTTTCTCTTAGAGAAAGCAGAGATTTAAATGGATTTCAACCTTAAATTTGAAGTGACTATAAGTGTTCTCCAAGAGATGGGAATGCAAAAGGGGATCTTTCTTAGCTAGATGTTCTTTTCTGTCTTCTCACTTGTGGTCTTCTGGCAAGTTGTGATGTTTGGCTGTGTCAGACTCACGTCCAGGAGTAGCTTTTTCTTGGATTTCCCCCCTGTGCAGCTTCCAAGCACAGGGAAAAAATCGAGCAACCAAATGGTAGCAACAAGCTTACACTGACATACTTTTCCCTTCTTGGATGACTTCAGTCTCACAGAGTCCTCAGCCCTCAGAAAAGGCTGTGGAATGTTCTTCTCTAGTCCTGTTTGTGCCGTTGTCTGATGGAACTGCTCCTCCCAAAAACAGCAGAACAGAAGATAAAACAGATGAGATAAATACTTTGGGTCTAATTCTGGGAGCAAAGCAAGTCTGGGCTGAGCCCATGGGTGGCATAAAGAGTACAGCTCCTTCTTTAAGCATTATTTGGGTGATGATGGGACTACCTGTTTTCGAACAGCTTCCTGGTCCCCTCAGGAATGTGAGTAGATGAAAATTAGCTTTCTGACTTAAGTGAGAAGGGGTTGCTCAGCTTGGGGTATAAAAGCTCTGTCACGAACTACAACTCTAGGCAAAGAAAGTCTGTGATGTTAAGGCAGAAGCTGAAGTGGATACTTATAAGCATTGCAGCTCCTTAATTTGGGACTTACCTGTCCTTTCAATCATCATTTACGGACATATGGACAGGAAAGTCCATAGGCCTTTCCTAAAATGATTTACTAGATGTGACTGAACTGTGTCAGGGGCCTGAAAACACCTTCATTCAGGAGGGGTTTCTGCTCACAAGAGAAAGGGCCTAGAGACCAAAAGAGGTTTAATTTGCTTGGCGTATGCAATAATATTGTTTGATATAATTAAAAAATTCAGATTGTTTAGTAGAACTTTATGTGCTCTTGCTGTCATAGGAGGTTCAGGCTTTTTCTTCCTCAATTTCTGCTTCTCTGCTGCACGACACTTCTTTTTGTCTAATAAAAGCTCTTCATTTGGCACATGAAATGGGCCATTAATCTTAAAAAAGAACAATAAGATGTGGTTTTAAATGTAACAGACTGTGAGTAAAGGCTTGCTAGGGCAAGGTGAACCTTTCAATGTGGTTTTGCTACACGTTTCTTGGTGAGAGGTAAAGGGGGAAATGGACGATACAGCCCATTTTACTGGCAAACAAGTTCAAGAGTCTGGAAAGCTGCTCAGTCTCTTTCACCCTGAGGAAAAAAAAAAAAAAAAAAACCTGTTCAGTCCCCAGCAGCCTCCTTTTCCAGAGAGTTTTTGTGATCAAATTCAGCCATTCAGAAACACTGGGAAGTAATGGCTGCACAGGAAGATCAATACGGAGAACATTCAGTATCCAGCCACCTCTGGCCCTGAGGTTCATCATTGCAGAAATGTAGCCATGTCCCTCATTACAAGCAAGATTGATGTATTTAGATCACCCTGCAGCTCTCCTTAATCAGCTATCTAATTTTAAGCCTTTGCATCAAGATAGGGAAAGGGAGGAGGGAGGGAGGTTATTGACAGAGTTCTTAAAATACTGTAGCAAAAACCTACACTTGTTAATCATTCTCTTTATCTGATTTAAACCCACAAGATATAATCCGCTCTTCCCTCCCTCAACTCCTTTATTCCCTCCAGGATTCACATTGCAAAGAGCTAATCAACTGGAAAAAAAAAACTTTGATGATGTTTCACATAGGTTCTCTGCATGGGATATCTCATTACTGACTTAACCCTTTCTTAGCTTTTTGGTTGTCTTAGAGGAAGCCTCAGCTCCCAAGCACCATTGGTCTGTCCTATGGTCAGTCACAACCCCAGCAATTTTCCATCCTTTGGGCTCATTTTAATTACATCTGGTGAGAGAGTTTTTTGACAGGAAATATCCAGTTGATCTTTGGAGGTCCCTTTCAATTCAGGATATTCTGTGTTTCTATGTTGGGTAGCTCCTGCTGTGAAACCCAGGGACTGTAGTCCCAGAAAGCATGAAAGAATTCTGACTTCTGCAGGCTGCTGATTTATTTCTATGTCTCTCTGGAAGAACAATGTCAATAAAAAGTTATTACAACTCTTTCTTTTCCTATAAAACCTAGTCAATAAGATAATACTGTGGTGTTTTGTTTTAAAGGAAAGCCTGGCAGCCAAGACCACACAGGGAAATAAGAAGGGGACAAGTAGGAATCCCCTAAATACAGAAGGTCTGTGTTTATCCCCCAAGTGTGTCTGAGGCAGCAGTTCAGGATCTGAATGTCATAAAAATGGACTTGATACACAACCTAGGCAATCTTATGGTCTTTCACAGCAGCACTAGCTATGGAAGTGTCAGCTAGAGCCCTGATGCCCTCCTCCCTGTGGGCCATAGCCAAGATCCTCACAGATTGAACATCACTGTATAATTCAGTGGTGGATTTGATTATTTTCAAACCAAAAGTTACCTAACTTGATTCTTTGTTTACTGCAGATCATCCCAGTTTATGCTGAAGAGCTACTGCAATTTGGGCTGAAATCCAAACAAGTAGACCTGCAATAAAACTATTACATGTGCTCTACAGCTGAAGTACAGAAGAGAATTGCCTGCAAAATCTGTCAAAGATTACCAGTTTGGTGGGCATCTCATCTCCCATCTGCCTATGTCACACCTTTTTTACATATCTTGGCACACATGAAAGCCTAATGAATAGAGTCACTTAACAGTTGTGTAAATCCTACAATTTGACAGGTCTGAAAAAAAAAATCATCTAAAGTCCTAATTTTGCTGGTGTGTGCCCATCAAAAGCCTGTCCTCACTCAAAGTTGATTTACACTGCTGTCATATTTTGTCTGCGCTGCAAAAACCCTTCTAATGAGCTCAAGTCTCTTGCGTATCTCATCACCAACATGAGATGGATCTCCAGCTAATGCTTCTTTGACCACCCATGTCCATCTCTTTTGCTATGATCCACTTTTACATAAACCGCTCTTCCCTCCCTCAACTCCTTTATTCCCTCCAGGATTCACATTGCAAAGAGCTAATCAACTGGAAAAAAACATTTGTTGGGAGTATTGACAAGAACTTGTTCCATTTGTATCAGCAATCACCGTCCCAGAAGCAGTTGTTTCAGTTGAAAGAATATCAGAATAGACGAAGTGAAGTTAGTTGCTTCACACTAGATGTGCCCTAACAAACCTTCATTCTGAATCAAGCAAAGTATTTGGAAAAGGGTGGAACAGAAGGAAGGAAAACTTACTAAAGAATTACTATCCAAGGTGTCTTTACAGATCCACGGTTTGTCTGGATACTATAGGTATCACAGGGAGAAAGTGATGCAGAAAGGAGTAGGTTGAGAGAGAGGAAGCTAATCCAGGTGACAAACTAGTGGGACCGTTCCTTTCCTTACATAGTCCAAATGAAATACATGCATTTCCCAGAGTAGTACAGAAAAAAAACTTATCAGTCTGATGTTCACTAACCTCATTACTGTATAACTGATGACAGAAAGAAGCAGGGATGGGCTGGTTACAGCTAGTCCATTAATCAGGTCCCTGGTGAAGCATCTCAGCTAGAGTTAAAATTAAAGTTGGAAAATTAATAGGGACTTCACAATGGAAACCGCAAAGCATATGGTGTCAGCTAATGGAGAGTCTGTACGGTTGAAGCATCTGAAACTTTGTGTCTTCCTGAAATCTAATTAGACCCTAATGGAAGGAAGACTGAGTGAAGGCTCTTAATTGAAAATTACACTTCCAGTTCAATCAAAGCCTGCTTCCGTGTTGCTATTAACGGTCTTTTAAAAATAGCTGGATTCTACAGTGACCTTGCATACAAAGTGTTCACTTACAGGGAGTAGCTGTATGGGTAATCAATGGATGCCTCAGTGATGGATTTGGACCCATTCTGTAATAATTTATGACTAGTGTGTATTGACCTGGTTACTGGGATGTTGTCTGTATGAATGAATATATGGTTTAATGTAATAGGAGCTGTCCAGAAAGAACAAACAAGCAGGTAAAAACGTCTCAAGGCAAGCTGCTCCTTGGAAAACACTTCAGAAGTGTTAAGAGATAATGCACAGACAGGAAACTGCTGGGAAAAAGTCACATACCTAAAAGGGAAAAATTTTTTCAAAGAAAGAATGATTGTTCTGTAGGTGGTATATAAAGAGCCAGACTCAGTTTCACCTAACTATGGACATGTAATGAAAATACACAGAATAATGAGTGAAGGTACCCAAGTGCAACTGCCGTAGGCTCCCTCTATAACTTCTGGGCCATTGCAGAGCCCAGTACCAAACAATTTATCTAAATGCCACTGGAAACCACAGGACAGAGATAGTGAACTGCCTTCAGAACAGGCAGCAGAATATCTCCATCCGGAGCAGCAGGAATTATATGACTGTTACGCTTTGAAGATCCAGGCTAGAATTTGCTCAGCAGGGGATGCTTTGTAAAAGCAAGGTCAGAAGTACTGGCATCGTCTCAGACCTTCAAATTGAAGACTTTCTTAATAGTTTCCCTAGTTCTCAGCCCCATTCTGAAACTTTTCACACCAAGGCAGCTGAAGGCAACTCTGCTCAACTGTGTGAATCATTCCACTTTTCCCTTTGGTACACAGCCCAAAAGTACATTTCCTATCTGTCTATATGCTCTCTGAAGCATCCTCTAAGTTTGTTTGCTTGAATTTAGCAATACAGCAAGTTTGTCCTCTATTTCCCTCTCCTACAGCTCAGATTACCTGTCTCAACATTCCCCCAGACCTCGCACTCCCCATGCATTGCCACCCCACTGCTCTGCCTTGCAGGCTTGGAGACCTCCTTGCAGCTTCCACAACTTGTCCTACCAGTTTAATTTTTATGACTTGGTTTGCCTTTACTCTTAGTGGTGGTTGCTGTGCTTCTTCTGATATCCAACACTGTTTATGATGCACGCTATGAAGTTTTGCTCTCCTGAAACAGTCTTCCCTGTCTGAAAGGCAATGATTCTTTCTGCATTAGGACTTTTTTCCTCCAGATTGTGTTTGAAAGTCCTGTGTAACTCACTCAAATTTCTTTCCACTCTTCTGATTCTGGCACAGTGTTACATAAGGGCTCAATGTCACTAGTTGCCTCTGATGTGAATTCTCCCTTCAGTATACTTCTGTCCCTCTCTCTCTCTTGGTCTTGAGGTGGTATATAGGCTGTGACAGGAGATGCATGAGTAATCATTTGTTCATGGTTTGTATGACAGTGGCTCATGGCTCAGTTTGATCAGCTCAAGCTTGGAATGGAGCAGAATCGGTGGGATTTTTACCTCAGTTGAGAAAGTAAAAATTAAGATTATCCTTTCAAGTTTTGGGCCATCTGGGGAACCATTTTCTTTGTGCAGGACATACTAGGTGATAGAGAACAATTTATATCTAAAATCAAAATAGTTACAACTATCTGGATTATTTCAGTCTATCCCCTCCACTCACCTCACAAAATTGGGCTTCTGCTGCTTCATGCAGCAGAGAAAAGCAAAGCAGTCCATCAACAAACCCCATGAGACACTTTCTATTTCCACATGGGGATTTTACCTCCTCTTGGGTTATGCAGTGCAAAAAGCATGGAAATTACTCTTAAGAGTCTCTCTACAGTGACTAGTGAGCAGCTACAGGAATAGTTCTGCTTTAGATGGGGAAGCTTTAGTGAATCCAGGTACTTTACTGGAGACAATACAATGCAAGATAGTCATGAGAAAGGCAGCTGGCAAGCCACGATGACAATATCAGAAACATAACCTAGTGATAATTTATAAGTGCTTAAAGCAACTCATGGAATAAAAGTGAAGTAAATGACCATCCAACCAGAGTTTTCCATGAGGTATCTCCATACACATTCCATAAATTCAGTAGGTAATTAATTACCTTGCCATGGTTAATTAGAAAATTAGTTAAAATAACTGTATCAACAAAGCTAAGTAATTACTGCTAATAAATATCACACCCATGTGTATTTAAATTCCCACAGCCAGCTCTGCACTGATGGTGTCAAGTTACTTGACACAGATGGTGTCAAGTAACCACTACTTCCTTCTGATTCAAACTGAAGAAGCCTCTATTTGGGGCACCATGATCTCACACCTAGGGCAGTTCCAGACAGGTGCCTTATATCACAGACTCATAAAATCATTAAGGTTGGAAAAGACCTCTAAGATCACTGAGTCCAACTGTCAAGCCAGCACCACCACCATTAAACCTTGTCCTCAAGTGCCACATCCACACGGTTTTTGAACACTTCCAGGGGTGGCGACTCCATCACTTTCCTGGTCAGCCTGTTCCAGGGCTTGACAACGCTTTCCATAAAAAAGTCTTTCCTAATATCTAATCTAAACCTACCCTGGCACAACTTGAGGTCATTTTCTCTCAGCCTTATAATTCTAGATAGGAATTCAGAAACTAAGAAAGTACTAACATTCAAGTGACATAGTCTTCCAGCAAAAAGACCTTGTGCTACTTTATTACTTTCTATACTAAACATCACAGAGATGTCTGGACCAGTCCTGCCACTCTGTAAAGACTGGAAAGCTGAGACATCCAGGGGCAAAGGGATGGTTCTTGATGACCACTCAGCAGAGGCAGAGAGCTGGCAGCTGCTCTTTACAAAGGTAAGAGTTGAGATGGTCGGTGCATCATGTCTAGTTATAAACAGAAGAACAAACGTAGCCACTACTATTTGGTCCTGTAACAACTGCAGAGTGCTTTTCCACCAGTAACACTACCTCTTTAGTTTTTATCAGAGCAATGGATGGGGTTTTATACGTCAACATCTCAAGCTTTAACATGGGGTAAGTGCCCAGCCCCTCTGCTTCCCATACACACCTCACTCCAAACAACCAGCCATATCAATGCGATGCTCAAATCAGCTCACATTTGACTATGAGACTCCTTCCGGGGACAAAAAACAAAAAGAGGATGTAACTGTCTTGGAATGACAGAGGATGGAGAAGCAACAGTAATTGCTCCAATTCTCCCTATTGTCATCCTGTTCCATTGACTCTATTCAGAGTGAAGTCATTTACTAATATTTTATTACATAGCTGAGAAACACTCAGGTGTGCCTGACCATTATCCGTAGGTTTACAGTGGAAAAGCTGCACAGTGACTTTCCATCATACATCATACATGGACAGTTTCTTGAGTACCACACAACAGTTACATCAGACAGAGAGGTAACTGGACCAGTGCCAGGATCCCAAAGACAGGTAAATTCCAAACAGATGCAAAGAGAACACTCTAAACCTTGTTATGGCTGTTAGAGCACTAACAAATCAAAGGAAGTCATGATTTCTCCATTTCTTCATGGTATTATGTCAAAGTTACAGACACTTGATTCATTGAATTTCTTTCTTTTCCTAATATAATTTTCCAGGCAGAAACTAGGCAGCTCCACTTCTATGAGTTATTCACTCTTCTTCTTGTCTAGTCCATCTATTCTCTCTGCTATTGCTTCTTCTGAAGATGTCTTCTGGGTAACCTCATATCTTCTTTAATTTCCAGATATCTCTTTCCTCTGCATGTCTGGACATTGTCAAGCGCAGTTAATTTCAGATAGGTAATATCCTTTTGATTCAACAGAATATAAAACTACATGGGGGGTATTTCCTCACCTCTGTTAGTGGAAAAATCTTCCTACTCAGTGTTAAGATCCCTTTGTAAGTTTTTATTCTCCAATGTGTCTGGGTTTTTTGCTGTCTAGCACTTCAGCAACTGCCCACATCTTACAAATTGCCCACAAAAATATTATATTTGAGATAACATTTAAATGGTAAATTCTCTTGCTTGCTCTAGTGGGTTTCTGAGTAGAAAGAAAAGAACTTTGATCTATTTCAACGTTTTTGAGGAGAAAACAGGTATAATTCTGCAGCCTGAGTTAAACAGGATTCTGGAAAATGTGCTCTAGTGATCTTAAAAATCCACGTGTCTATTAATTAGCCCACTGACAAAACCTCTGATTTCCAAAGCTTTAATGTAAGACTATTTCTAAGCTTCATGAGATTGAACCAACCAATGTATAATATGTCACATGAAAATAGGTTTGGATATGACACATTATGATTCAGATGTCCCCTTCAATCCCATTCTGAGCTACCACCATCAGGTTTCAGCCTGTCTCATCAGATTGCCAAGACACCCTGTTTTTAGGGGCAATATGCTCTCCATCTTTACTCACAGAACCAAACCACACTGGGATCCAGTGAGAAAAAATGCCTCCAACAAAGCACAGGGGAACTTTTTGATGATTTCTGTATTTTCATAGGGTCCAAAAAATTTGGCTTCGCTTCTTCCTGAATGACCCTAGTCAATTAATTTCACACTTCTGTCCATCTGCAAAACAGAAGCAATGGAAGTGACTTCTTTTGTAAAGTGCATTAAGTTGTTTTCACGGCTGATATGGAATAATAGATGCTTCCAAAAATATTTCTTATTACAGAATCTGGGCCTTTCTCCATCAGATATTCACCTGTAAGCACAGAAGAAACAGTTCCTTTGCAAATCTGCATCATAGTTGAGGGGTGAGTAATTATCCTACTTACAGATAGTGAGGTTTTTATTACTACTTTTTAGGTAACAGCAGAAACTTAAACATGGTCTTCTGACTTCTCTGTCTTTTCCCACTTCTTTTTTGTTCTCTAATCAAAACCTTTTTCATATTAACAGTAAAGAAAGATTGGGAGAAACTAAAAACTAGAAATCAGAGCAAGGCTTTCACAAGAGCTAATCTTCCTATGACAATCCAAAACCACCCTCAAAAATAACCTAATCACCTGCCTTTGCCACTGCCTCTGTGAACACGGAGGGAGCTTTTTCCTTCATTTTAATTGTCCTTATGCCTTTTTAGTTATACCCCTTCCTCTGTTCTGTTCAGTGCTATAAAATACTGAAAGAAGACACTGGATTGCAGCCCAATGCATTTTGGCTGAATCAAAACTCGTGAGTTTCAAGTTTCTTTCCCTATTCACAGACACACAAAAACCTTTCTTACTTAATGAATTTTCATCAGAGGCCTCTTACAATTTGGGCAACTACTTTTTCACACAATTTGGTTTTTCAAAAGGTTCACATCTGCTTCTCTGAGGTTAGTTTCCCTTCATTGCCTTAATAAGTAAAACCCAGAGTTTCTGACTAATTTGATACTAAATAGTGCTCCTCAAATTGAAAATGAATCTTTTTGTCTATTGCCAGTTGATAAATTGGGAGTGAAATTACAGCTCTGCAATGGCTAGAAGAGCTTTTCAAGTCAGATGTGTTGCACATTTCATATCTGGAATTCAAAACAGGCGAAGTGGCCACAATGTTTGAGAGAATGACAAAAAGTTTGAGAATGAAAAAAGTGATCCATTCTAGTCTAATAATTCTCTGATACTTTTAGCTACAAATTTAAGAATCAAAAAGTATTTTTGCCAAAAGCAATAAACAAACATAACTCAGGTAAAAATCTTCATACATAGAGAGTTAATCTTTTTCTTTCAATATTTGCTCTTTAAATTTTGTCTCCATACATTGAAGTTGGATCCAGAATGACTTATTAGAAAGTTTCTTAGTATTAATATGAAAGTGAAATAACAGCTGGATTCTAATATCTTCATCTATTCATATTTGACCATGCCTGGGATACTGATGCCTCATGCACTCAGAAAATCAAATCTATTGTTTTAAAACAGTATTTCTTCCACACAGACTTAGCTTTACAAATCCCACATTTCACACATGTTTCACACAAAGTTTTATTGCCATTCTTTCAAATGCTCCCGAAAATATTAAGCACGAAAAGCCTTGAACAGTATCCCATGGAAAGAACAGATGCTCAGCTGGGAAGAGAGTTCTTAGGCTTTCCCCTGCCACAGTCGTCTCTGCTGCAAATCTCATCTGTGCAAGAAGCAAGAATTATCTCAGACTACATGCACTGGATCAGACTCCCACAAGATCTAGAACAATTTTGAAGTTTTTTGGAGAGTGTAAAGCATGTGTTTTCAGTCTGCTTTCCCCAAAAGAGACATGGGATGATAGAAGCAATAAAAAGAAAGGTGAAACTCATAAGAAGAATACCGCTTCTCATATTAACCTTTCTCATAGCAAGAGGGAGAAGGAAAAAGTAAAACACATGAGGCAGATGCTACAGAATGTAACACATAACTGAAGGACTAGGATCCTAGAAATTCATGGCTGAAAGGAGCTCAAAAGAACTTGTTCCATCCTCTTAACAACTAAGTGGACAGAATAGACATAGTTCATCACCTGTGAGAGGTTTTTCTCACTCATCCTTAAACATTTTCAGGTCCAGAAACATACAACTATTTCGTATTATCCATCCCAATACTCATCTGTGCTTCCAGGTAAAGAGTGGTACAAATGTTTCAAGACAAGAAACCAGCACATAGAGTATACCGGAAATAGTTACAAGTTTTAATAACATGATGCTGTACCTCAACAAGGAACAGTTTTCAGGAAGACTAATTCAATATAAAGAATTATTAGACTAACTCATAAAGCTAAAAAAAAAAAAAAACCACACGCCAAAAAAACCCAAGCTTTCATGCATACAAAACCCCTCACATCCTTTCATGTTGTTATTCACCAGCTGGGCTCAGACCTTCAAAAGTGCCCATGCATCTAGTACCTCAACCCAACAGGTGATTGGTGAGACTTAAACTCCTGAATCTCTTGGGTGATTCTGAAAACTCTCATTTTTTATGAACAAATTCACCCTTTATGTAAAGTGAAATCACAATTTCCACTTTTCTCATCATCTTCTCATTCGAGGAGCTGCCTCTGTAACAGCACTCTGTAAAAGATACTCCTCCATCAAAGTGGTCACTATCTTCCATAAGTCTCTCTCATGCTTGGATAGATTAAAAAGCTGCTGCTTGTTTCTTTCTGAGGGAGTTAAAATTCACAGAGACCCACTATGCTGCAGAAGTTTTACAGGGATTGCAGAAGAATACAAGTAGCAGGGAGACATTTAAGCCTCTCCCTTATTTTTAATCTAAAAAACTGTTTGCAGTCATGAAACAGTTTCTAGACACCTCATCCACTGCTTCTGGCAGCATTTTGATTCATTTTAGCTTATGGCAATGCCTACATATACCTCAAAATGCAGGAAAACTTTCTGAGATCCTTTCAAATCACTTTTGTAAGTGGAGTAATCCATGCTTGACCTACATACAAATCATTTTGAGCTTCACCACTGTAATTCAAAGTGGCACCTGCCAGTTAACAACAAAATCTCTTTATTACTTGAGCAGGAGAAAGAAATTCAATTTGATTTGTAAGTTCACTAAGGATACATCTATATTGCAGGGCTGCAGAGGGAGAGGTGAGTGACATTTTCCTGATCACTCTGAGTGTCCATGTCATCTGACTGGCTTTTTGCAAACCAAGCTGTATCCTAGGAAAGGTTTATCCTGAGCTACAGCAAAGTAAAGCAGTAGTCAGGTAGGGCAGCAAACTGAGAAGGAAAGGAAAATCACATCCCGTAGTGTGGAAGAGATGGAGTAGCCACAATTATGGGCTGCCTCAAAGAGGAGGTCTCTTGGGTGATACTCTCTCAAGCAGAGAGGACATCCAGACCAGCCTCCCCACCAGACAGCCACAGCCTCAGCACATTCATGCCCTGTCCCAGGACAGCAAAGAGCCACCAAGGGACAGACCAGTGCTGGTAGGTCTTGTTCCCCATGCTAAGCAGCAAATGGCTGGAGCAAGTTCTTGCTGTCACAGCATCACTGGTACTCAAAGCAGCTTGTTTAAAATCATTAGAGGTGCCTTCCCTTGACTTAGTCACATTTCCCAACTGTGGTGTGCTTTAGGCAGCTAGCAGGATATTTATGGTATTACAAAGGCAGCTGTCAAAGAAAAATAAAGACACTGATTGCTGTGATAAAGGAACTGGAACCTGAGGAGCCTCATAGTCAGTTCTTATTGCTGACAAGGAAACATCATTTTTCAGCTCCAAAACAGAATGCAAGCTTTAGCTAGCCATGTCTTATGGAGTACCCCAGTGGCATAGTGGCTGCACCCATTTTAACAACTAGGCAAAATGAGTTATAGAGATTAAACTCATTAAAAAGGCAAGCCGAGGTGTTTTTTGCAAGTTTTCCAGAACTATTGTTGTTCCACCACTTCACATCATGGGAAATGTAGTTGAACTTGTTTCTCCTAGGAGAAAAATGGGTATGAAGTACAGCTGCCTGGAGGTACCATAGACATATTGCTAACTTAGAAAAGAAATCAGTCTTTACAATACTCATATTTTTATCAAAAACTATTTTTCCCCAGAAAACTGACACCTTTGTTTTTTAAAACTAATTTTTAAGCAGAGAAATTGACTGGCCTTTTTTTCTAGTGCCTGAGCCTACTCTTGCTCTGGGAGACAGAACTTCAAATTACTGTGTGTTCCACAGTCTGCCAATGGGAACATAACCTTGCACATTCCCTCCCTCTGATCCTTCACAGTACAGAGAATATGAGTCATTCCCTGTTATAATGCTGGCCAACAGTAAACCAAAAAGCCATCAAGAAAACAGAAACATTCTGAGGGCTTAAATCAAAAATATTAGTCAGACCAAGATTGGGGTGATGAGTTAAAATGGAATTCCTTATTATTTCATTTTTCTCTTCATAAAATGAAATAGAAAAAGCAAAAAGAGATTCCACAGTGGAGGATTTTTGCCACGCTGAGTCTGTAGGGCCAAGAAAGCTCTGTGCTTTTAACAAATGTGATCAGAGGAGACCAGTCCTCATTTTCTTTACAGGGAAATGGTTTACCTTGAGCTGCCCTCCCTCAAACGTACTCACAGAGTCCTCCAAAACAGTGTAGTGCATAAAGCCTGCTGAGCCCGTTATCCCTACAGAAAACTGCAGGTTAAGCTGAGTCAGCACTGCAAAAATTAGTGTGCATGATGAAGAGCACACTTATTTACCTGCCAGTTATAATAACAAATCACAACCCATTTTCATCAGATGGCTGTCAGCACATGTGCAAAAGACCTGGCCATTGGCTCCTGCCTTTTAAGGGCAATTTGTTTCCCACTTTTCCCTTAATTTCCTCCATGCAGCTGAATTGCCCTCCTTCAGTCTTCCCACCTGAGAGACAAGCTGTCAGTCTTCAGAGCTGAATGGTCGAGGCAAAAGCTACTGTCTCTCTTTTAGTGGTTATCTGGGGAACAATACTTGGCTAACGCACTCTTCGAATCAGTTGGTTGGTACAAAAGCAACCCCAAAAATAGTGACTGCAGTGAGATAACAAGAAGGAAACACATTACAGTTCTGGTAATTAAGAGCTATGACTGCCTGCACTTGTGATGATTTTCTACCACTGGGAGACCTGGAATCAAGACTGGGTAGCTTTTACAGTCAAGCTGTGGATGAAACAAGAGTCAATACAGTGAAACAGTCTGGTCCACCAAACAGAAAATATCAGAGCAGATAGTTACAGCAGGGTTTTTTCAACCTTCTGAATTAAGAAACAGCCAGACAAGAAGACTAAAAGACATAAAACAGTCTGGAAATTACCCCCTTAGAGCACATGCTCTGACAACATTAGCTCCAAGTGTTTCCATCTGTTCAGTCTTCCAAGCTGAAGGCAATGTTACTCCCAGTGTGGACATCATTTCCCTGTGTCCGTGTTAACAGTGAACCTTTCCAAGCTGACTTATCTAGATCCACAAACTACAGGCCAGCCCTGCTGGAGCCAGAGTGTTCACTCCAGCACAGCTGTCTGATGCAAAGCTCCCAGCAGAGGCAGATCACAATCACATTATGTGTGTCTACCAGCAAATACCAAATTGGTTTGCAGTAATTCCTTACATTCCACTTGTATTTGAAACCTGAGTGCCTCCATGTTCCCAGCACAAAGAGGAAAGTCTGGAGTAAGACATGAAATTCTGCCTGGGAAGCAAACATCAACTCTCTCCAGGGCTTTGCAGCTGAGCTCACTTAAAGGAAGATGGTCATGGATGGGAGCTGTCAGCGAGCTTGCTGCCTCACTCATTTTTTGTAGTTGCTTCAGTGGTTTCCTGTATCAATTGTTCTGCAACAACCTAAAGCTGACTCCATATGAAATCCCAGAAAGCCCAGAGACCACCTCCTTCCAAAGAGCCATCAATTGATTGCAATTATTGATAATAACATAGATCCATAGAATGGTTTGAGTTGGAACAGACCTTAAAGATCATCTAGTTCCAACTTCCGTGCCATGGGCAGGGATGCAGTCCACTAAACCAGGTTGTTCAGGTTGTCACACATACCTGATGCCTCTCACAATACTTGCAGCATGGGGATTTGGTTGGGCTGGCCAGAAAATTTTTTTCAGTGAATGCTAGATAAGAAGACTGTATTACTTGTAGCTTCCAGGTTTTTCTTAATGTTTTGGTACAGTGGTTTTGTTCCTTGCCAAGAAGTTCCCCGCCCAAGCACTAGGATCACACTGCCTCAGAGACATGCCCCTCCAACTCGAAACCCAGGTTGTAATTACCATGCAGGCACTTCAGAGAGACAGCAAAGCCCACTCCTGCTGAGCCCAGCTGTGGATATAGTGTTGTTTGGAATTCTCTTCTACAGTCATACCCATAATAAACCAGGACATCCTCCTTCCTCACTTCAAAAATGACTCCAGCAAGAATTACTGGGACATTTTTTGGCCTTGCATCAGCCAGGGTATGATCACATTGTGAGCACACCTGCTTACTGGTAACAAACAGCACCATATTGTAAGCATGAAGCTGTCTTAGTTTAATACTTACACATAGTTTGGCATGTTTTTCCTCCAATGATGCTCCATCCCAGGGTGATTGTGAATGCAGATCCATTTTATTGTTAAGGGAAGGTTCCAATTCTTTTACTTTATTAAGCTGTTTGTTTAATAATCTCACACTCAGTTATCATAGGGAATTGTGTTTACATGGGGAAAAAACAAACAAACAAAATACGAGCCAATTTTCTTTATTGCTGAAATTATCCTTAGCACTAATGATAGGTGAGCTTTCTCATATTTCCAGCCCCAGTACAGTGGAAATAAGATGAACAGCAGCTCCTATGACATCACCTTAGGAAACCACTCAAGGTAGCTATTATTTTTATCTTTTAAAAGTCTAACTTACATAGTTATTAATTAGGCAAATGTGGCAAGTATGAATGCACAAAAGTACTCAGGTTGTCATATTCTATTGGCTTACCACAGCTGTGTTTTCAGTGACTTCATTGTAATGTGAAATCATACTCTTATTTTACTTAGCCAGAAAAACAAAACAGAGTTGGAAGTCAAAAAAAACTCGTTTTTATGAAATCCATTAATGGTTTTAAATATCAAAGCATTTTTTCTTTCAAATTATTGAAACCTGTTCCAATGACAATAGATTGACACATCAATTTTATTGTAATGGAGCCTACACTTGGTAAAACAATAGACACAGGATCATAGAAATGTTGGTGGGATGGGACCTCTGGAGGTCACCTAGTCCTACCTACTGCTGAGCACATGAGCTGTGTCTTTCTTTGGCCCCAAAATGCCTGTTCTGACCCTGGTGCACGCCTACACAATAGCAAGTCAGGGCAAATTCAGTGCTCCATGCTCAGGAGGACGATCAGTGGGGAGAACAGAGCTTAACTCCAGGCAAAGCAAAGTGCCTGTCACCTGCCCACAGTGTACCAACCTCCTTGTATCAGACTGTCAAACCTCGGTTACTGTCCTAAGATTGTCTGTGAGAAGTGATAGGAGCAATCTTTTTCCATTTGAGCAAAGATTCCACAAAGCCAGGCAATATGAAGTGCATCTTTCCTGCAGCTAATCGCTTTTTAGGCACCAGGTCCCCCAGGGAATCAAAGAAATGCCTGAGACATTCTTGTTGATTTGAACCACACATGCCAGAGCAGCTGTGTGGGGGCACACTATCCCTCTCAGATCATTGCAAAATAATTAAGGGCTTTCTTCACCACATGGATAATTATTATTGTTCAAAATGCATTGATTCATTAAAGAATTTGGCTCAGAAACAATAACTCCCTTGCTCCTGGGTAAGGAGGCTGTTGTATAGCTCAGCCTTGGCTTCTGGTCCTTTCTGCTACAGTTTCAGTATCTGATTATTCACAGGTTGCATTCCTTCCAAATTCTTGTTTTTAGAGCAAGCTGCGCTAGAGAAGATGGACCGAAACTAGGGTTTCCAGAAGGAGCAGCAGCAACAGACTATGTCAAATTTTTCAAAAGCTTGCTACGTTCAAGGAAATCAGATTTGAACTTCCCTGGGAGTAAAGCTTTCAAAAACCAAGGCCCAAGGTAATGAGAAAGGTTAACACCACCAAATACTGGAAATTCCATATCATCTTGTCCAACTCCCTTCATGATGTAAATGAGATAATTCCATCTTGTACTCAGTGTGGCAAGAAAGCACATCGTCCAAAAGGCAGCTTTCCCTGATTTGATGACTTCAAAATAAATCAAATCCACACAAAGCTAAAAAATTCTCCTCTGTCAGTTCAGAGAAAGATGGGAGATATGGATTGAATTTTCCTTCATCCTATGCTTCAATTATTTGTTTGTCACACTTAGCTTCTGCTCAGTTTAGACAGGGCATTTGGTTAATTTCTTCCAGGAGGAGGAAGTTGAGGTCCACACATGGTTTATTTGCAAATATCCATAAAATCAACTCCCTCTAAGTGATGACTTGGGCAATCCTTTGTGCCTGTCTCTTTTTGTCCATCTATGAGAAGTTAATTTGGCTTCTTTCTCTCATTCTTACAAACATGCAAACACTAGAAATTAGACTAAAACGAAGAGCTAGACAAGACCTGTACGTTTCTACACCACCATCCACACTCTCCCACATGTATTTTGCACTATGTTTCCATAACAGTGGAGGTTACTCTCATTTCTTATAGAAACTTAGTCACCTTTTACATCTATCTGAAATACTAGGTAATGGCAAAACAGAGATGTCAGAAGTTTTTCACCCAGACAGCAGCCTCACCTTATAGGTATCTAACTAGGAATCCCAACAACTGTCCACATCTTCAGTTCTGAATAGCAAAGTCAGGCCCTAACTCCTCAGAGCACCTCTGGAACCAGCTGGCAACCTCAGGTTTAGTGTAACTAGGCTGGCACATCTTGGGATATGTTAGGAGTTTTCCACCCTTAGGAAAATGATTAACAGTGCTGCAATTTCAAGGTTTCACCCTTTGAAAAGAGCAGGGCAGCGAGGTGCTCTCTTCCCAAGTGTCCCTCCCATGTTCAGTGGCCAACAGACCATTTCTCAGCACTTCCTGTGTTTCATGAAACATGGTTATACATCTTGCTGCCATGAAAAAAAATACAACAACTAGCTATCTCTTGTGGATAAATTCTAGTTTTCTAGTGATCGGTACATCTGGCACAAGACTGTATAACTGAGAGCTGCTCTACATTTATAGCAATGAGTTTAAGAACACAACATTCAGTTCCTTTATATACTGCACATCCTAGCAAAATGCTTCATTCTTGAAGGCACACATTTTATCTCGATTAAATACGAAAGCTGTTCAAACCCAAAGATGACCCTTAATTAAGACTTTAAAAGCACTTGGTTAGAATTACCTTCTTGCTCATCTTGGGAAAGTATAATAAGAAGTAACGTGATAATATGCAGTGCTGTAGTTTTGGAGTAATTGCCTAGTATGCATGAACTCTGTGAGGCCTTTTCCAATTACATTTGTAGCTTGCTAATGTTTGGGGATTTTCCAGGATAAATTACGTTAATTGTGTTCCTTGGATCTGTTTTCCACAAAAAGCCCAATAAACAGCAAGAAGAGGGAGGGAGAGAATTAAGTGGCAGAGTTAATTAGATTAGACTTGTGCTGTAGTGAAGCAGGAAGATTCCACTAAATCCTATAATAGGCCCTAATGAGGATTTTATCATGCTTGTTAAACGGGTCATTTAGTTGTGTGACGGGGCCGCTGAGTATAATGTAAAAACTGGTTAATAAAAAAAAAATTCTTCTAATTGCACACATAGGCAAAGCAGTATCAAAAGAGCCCAGCCAAATGGAATAGCCTCCAACCAAAGACAGGAAAAACTCTGCAGTTCCTGAAGTGGTGAACATGTAATGTGACTAGGCCACTTAATTTTCCTTGACTGGCATAAAAATTATTGCTCCATGAGTGATTTATACTGCTCAATAATTTAATAATCCAGATTGATCAATATAGAAATTCCTTTTTTTCTTCTTTATTTTGTTTTTTTGGGTTGTTTGTGTTTGGTGGTTTTTGTTTGTTTGTTTTTTCAGAGTGGGTAAAAATTAATATAGATCTGGTCCCTTTTCTTAGTGTTTGTAGAAATATCCATAGCAGAGCCACTGACTACTCCTGCCAAGGATGGGATAAGGCAATCTTTGCATTTTGTTTTCAGGTAGCAGCAATCACACAGAAAAATGAGAGTCCTAGAAAATCACTCCATAGAGGATGCTTCCTTATGAGTTTTATTTTTAATTTGAAGACAGAGTTCTGAATGTCCTGCCTAATACTTGGCACAAGAACCCATATGTGCCCTGAATTTGCCAAGGGGTGTGAACATCCAATACTCTCTTGGTTTTCTATTCTCCCTCCACTGAGACAAAGCCCAAAACACTAACCTTACCAATGCAGACACTTCTTGAGGCTACATTTAACAATGAAGAAAAGAAGCAAATCTAGGCCATCAGCAAAACAGGATGAAGGATACCAAGGATACCATTTGATCCATCTGCTTGTCAAAGTCCACAAATTCAAAGTGAGGCATATGACAGGGGGCTCTGAGCTTAAAGGTCTCCTGTCTCTTGGAAACCTCTAAATGGTTGTTCACTACAAGCTACTTTCTTGGACGACATCTGGCCTCCATGTCTTCGGAGACAGAGACCATACCTTCTCTAGATGTTATTTCAGACCAGAGCTCGCCACCACTATATAGAATAGTACAAGATGTGTCCTCTGATATGGCCTAGCCTTTGATTACTCTTCCAATTATGCTCTCAGAGATGTTCTCCTGTGTTCATGTCTTCCTTCAGCATTCAGCTCAAGCAGCAGACAATGCCACGGCTCACTGGCAGACTGCTAGGGCTGCATCTCTGATGCTTCCTTTCTTGTGCTTTAAAACATCAATTTGTTTTCTCAAGGCCCCCTCTGCAGAAAGGGTTTGATTTATATCAATCTCCATGGCATGTGACAGGGACCAGGTGGTGATTGAGCAGAAGACCATCATGACTTGCACCCGTCCAGCAAATGACAGCCATTACCCCGAGTACCCCACCGAGACACACCAGCTGCTGTGCCTCCAGCCCAGCTTGGTGACACCCCCAGAGGCAACGATATGGGAGAGCAGGTCATTCATAAACGCCTCTTCCAGCATCCAGTGCTCTGATGCCACAACAACCAAACATCTGCTGGGTAAAATCAAAACAAGAAGTTCAACTCTTTCCTGCTTATTTGTTCTACACTAGTGATTTTTCAACCTCTTTCAGTTTGCGGGGGTCTAAGCATATTCTGGTGGTAGCATATGAAACCCCCTGCAGTGATTCAAGCCAACTGCTAATCAACTTTGTTTTCTAAGTTCCCTTTTCAGGAATGTTCTAGAAGAGACCCAGAACTAGCTATGGGTAGAATATCACCGTCCCAATCACTTTCTAATAACAATATAATGAGTAAAATAAAAGTAAAAATACCTGCCCAACAAAAGCATGGCAACACCAGGCCATATACCATGGTATAGTATAGTATATACATTGGTATAGTAATCGCACATGTGTCTGAGCTTGTTTAAAATCTAAATTTTAAGTGTGACAAATAAAATCCTTACAGAGCAGCTACCAGAACTGGCTAAATTTATGGCAGCTGCCTAATCTTCCTTCCTTGAGTCCTTCTTATGACCGTCCTGTGCCACAGTAGCTCCCCAAAACTATGTAAACATTAAGTAGCTTTCATTGCTTTGCAAGATCTATATCTTCATTGCACTAAGTCCCCCTGTATCATTCTATTATCCTTTGTGTGGGCTTAGTTTGTGATCACTGAATTCCCTTCTCTGTGCTTCTACAGCCCTTGACACAATGGAGTCCAGTCTATATCTGGATTTCGTCCACACTACAAACATGCAAATGTTAAAGTATTGTTATCTCTCAGAAGTAGCTGTGTTGTAGCGTGGTTCCTGGGCCACACTGGGGCAATGAACAGATAAGGTTACAGATAAGGTGACCTTACAGATAAGGTGACTCCTGCATAAATACACTAGCACCACAGTTTGGCTTCCTTGATTCTTTGCTCTGAGTTTTCAGAGCTATGTTCAGTCGGATTACTATGAGCCAATTCTCCTGTTCTTTCATACCTGAACAGCCCTGTCAGTTGACATATAGAAATGATCCCAGTTGCTCACAGCCAGGCTCCAAAATGCAACCCTATCAGTGATCCTGCAAAAACCTCCAACTCCTGTTCACAGTCTATTTCCTCAAAATTATGTTAACAGTGAGTGTAGGGATGCTGAAGAGCCAGCTGAGATAGCAGGTTAAAATCACACTGGTGATCAAAGTCACAGCAATGCCAGCCAGACAAGTAGATTAATGCACTCTGAAAGGAGATTGGAGAGACCCTTACTTTCATCAGGGACTGCTGAAATGGTTAAAGCCAAGTATAGGCTCTGTTGCCATATCAATACCATGCTACATCTATCACAGTACAAAATGCAACTGCTTATAGTGGCTGGATAGCATATTGCCCTTTAATGTTTCATTTGGCTTCACATTGCACAACTCAGTCTGCTACTCCCAGCTTGCAGAATTAAGTTCACTTTACTGAGTCATTTTGCCAAGGAAAGACTTCTGCTTTTGTTGATCTAGTCGCCAAAATTAGCTGTGTATGGGTGCATTAACATATCTGTGAGAACATCCCTCAGATATACAACTATGACTAACAACACAGAAATAACTAATAAACACAAACTATCAAATGTGATCTATGAAAAAAGATTCAGACAGTTGATGCCAAACCACTTGCAGGACAAGGGAGAAGATCTGGTAATGGTGTCAAATAAGTTAACAGTTGTCACCAAGGGAGAGAAAGCCTCTTACTTTGACTTTGGAGTTAGCTCTGTTTTGAACAGGAGACTGTTCATCCAACAGCTGCCCAACTCTCTGCTATAACATCCTCTTGTATCGATTAGAGGCAGATCAAAAACAGTGGGTGTAAACTGCGGTAAAGAAGATTTAAATTAGATATCAGGAGAATTAGGATCTAGGTAACTCAGAAGAGTGTGATAGCTCTTGCAAAGGCTGTTACGAACCATGTAGAAAAACATCATCCTGGAACAGCCTCTGGGATGGAGGAATAGGATTAGATGATCTATTGAGTCTCTGCTATACATTTGATATCTGTGATCTGACACATTTCCTAACAAAAGCTGGGCAAATAGGATGTATATGAAAAGACTGTATTTCTTCACAGCAGAGCAGATTTCCCTTCTGATCAATGAGGCTCCCAGAGCTCAAAGTGGCAAAATAAACTCAAGATATTTTAATTGGCAACTTTCTTTTTTTAAACAATAAAGAATTAATATGGGTCACTTCTGTTGTGGAGCAGCAGACTGTATGTCAGGCACAGATAAGACTTGTATAACAACTAGATGGAAAATGCTGACTTTATGTTCTCTTCTATTATATTTGTGACCTGGACTTCTCCCTTTTATTCCTTTTTTTAATCTCTCTCTCTTGCTTTTTTCTCCTAATACCAAGCCCCGAAAACATCCCAACTTGCCAAGCTCTCTTCCTACAGACAGCTGAAGCTGCTAATTGCAATCCCATCAGTGAAACACAGACCTGCCCCTCATCTATCCTGTACCATTCCTGTCTTTCCCTTGCAGTTAATGAAGTGTCTCACACTGAAGAGGGAGTAGTTTGTAAACCCAGCTTTCACCAAGATACTTACAATGCTGTGCTCACAGCAAGGAATTTGAAGGAAAGCTCTCTAAAAATCAAAGGAATGAAGAACTATCCATTTTTTTGAAACCTAGGCAGAACTGGGGTTGACTGTATTGCATGGGCTTTGGATACTATGCGCAGCATCTCCTCTGAGACAGACTGCTTGCTTAGGCCCTGATGTAACACAGCAAGGCTGTACTCCAAGACTCATTTCTTTGTTATTTGTCAAAAGGTCAAGAACACTCTGCGGATACAGTGTGGCTTTTTCTTGAGAGGCAGAATGCTTCCTGGGGAAGAGCAAAATCCTTTGGCATGAGAATATTGATGTGTGGGGATTTGACCTACCTTTCAGCTCCATTGCTGGAAGCTGGTGAAGCTACACTTGTGCCACACAGCAAACTGAGTGAGCTTTCTGACATGGCATGACAGCCTGTGACCATGCTTTGCTGCCCCAGAGTTTGAGTTCCTGTGGTTTAAGGGTGAAAAGGTTATTTATTCTACACACTGTTGGCTTGGCTTTGAAGTCTATCCTTTCCAGTAAAGGTTATACTGAAAGAACAACCTTAAAATTGCAACCTGAATCAAACTGACTTGAGGCACTCTCTAAAATTCCCCCCCAAAAGTGGTCCTCAACATATCAAGGGGAAAAATTGTTCATAGTCTGTCTTCAAAATCCAGCAGGGATGGAGGATGTGTCCATGGATGTCTGACAGCAGCATTAGTTTTAGACGAAGGAAATGAGAATTGCCTACAGACTCTTTAGCCTATTCTGTGTCACACTGAAAGACACATAGGAGAGGAAGAGGAGGGATAATTCCTATGAATTAATAAACTTATGACATGGCATGACACCTGCTTTTTTCACACTCGGTGCTGGTTCACAGGGTCCTTACCTGTCTTTTCTAGTCCACGACTGTCTGCCCCTGCATCTTCTACGTGAGTTCAGAGTTTGTACATTCAGGTCCAGGGCACTGCATCCCCTCAATCAGAATATTTATTTAAATACATAAATGATGAATCTAAAAGAAACAAACCCAGTACTAAGCCTCTAGGTGCTCTGGAGATTAATACATGGCAATATTTATGTTAGTACATGATTTCTCTAGACATAGAAAGCTGGCTATCATTCCTATCACAGCTGTCTCTGCTTTCTGTAACAAGGATTGAAAGGGCCAAACTTCAAACAGGATTTCTAGATCCAGGCTGGCAAACAGAGTAAGCAAAACCAACAAACATGTGGGATTTTGGCAAAAAAAATAGATAAAGATAGAGGAATATTTTATTGCCATTTGTTTCCTACTGGAAAAGGTCCATTTCTAAGTCTTATCTACAGCTAGGAAAGCTGAAAGTTATCACAGTCACCCCAAGGTTCACAGTTTAGCTACTCCCTAAGCATTTGTGAAAGGAGGAAATGTAACAGAAGGTCATGTGTGCTGTACAGTAACCACAGATGTAGAATTTCAGAGGGTCTCTTCAGTCTCCATGGGATATATTTAGAAGTCAACAAATTGCAACTATTTGGAAATGCTTTTCATTTATAAAGCTGAGAGCACCTAATCCACCCTTGTATTCTGACATCCATGTGCATATTTCTGATAAACTCTTCACAGAATATGCCAAGTTGGAAGAGACCCACCAGGATCATCAAAGTCCAACTCCTGGCCCTGTACAGGACCATCCCCAGGAGTTACACCATGTGCCTGAGAGTATCATCTAAACACTTCTCAAAATCTGCCAGGCTTGGTGCTGTGACCACTTCCCTGGGGAGCCTGTTCCAGTGCCCAGCTATCCTCTGGGTGAAGAACCTTTTTCTAATATCCAACCTAAACCTCCCCTGACACAACTTCAGGCCATTCCCTTGAGTCCTGTCACTGATCACCAGAGAGAAGAGATCAGTGCCTGCCCCCCCCTTCCCCTCATGAGGAAGTTGTAACTGCAATGAGGTCTCCCCTCAGTCTCCACTTCTCCAGGCTGAACAGACCAAGTGTCCTCAGCTGCTCCTCATACAGCTTCCCCTCAACACCCTTCACCATCTTTGTTGTCCTCCTCTAGACACTCTCCAATAGCTTTATTTCTTTCCTATATTGTGGTGCCCAAAACCGCACACAATATTCAAGGTGAGGCCACACCAGTGCAGAGCAGAGCAGGACAATCCCCTCCCTCGACTGGCTGGTGATGCTTTGCCTGATGCCCCCAGGACATGGTTGGCCCTCCTGGCTGCCAGGGCACTGCTGACTCATATTCAACTTGCCATTGACCAGGACCTCCAGGTCCCTTTCTGTGGCACTGCTTTCCAGCATCTGATTCTCAGATTAAATGTTCTAGAATCTTACTGGTTGAATGTAACAAAACTTTGTGCTGAAAATGTTCCCACCCATGGAAAGAAAGAGGTTAAAGCCCTCTTCAGATGCAGCCAGATTGGTGGGGAAAGTACGAACCTTTGCCATGCTTGTGGTCACGAAGTACTAAGTCCAGTCCAAGGAAAAGTGCTCCCAGCCCACAAAAACTTTTAATTCTCACTCACTTATTTCTGTTGGTGTGAACGAGATGTATATATCACCTGCCTGAGACAGGTTCTCAGTGCTAAATATGGGCTCAGTGCTATTTCCCCACAAACATTTTTGACAACACAATCTCAACCAGGGCTCGTCTGGTGTCCCAGGTTCAGGGCTGTCCATGTTGCTCAACTTCATGGTCCCCTGGGCTGAGACCACCTTCTACTTCTGCTGCATGATACAGCTTTATTCTCAAGAGGTGAACCACTGCTAACATATCTCACTGCTGCTAAAAATATTAATAAGAACACGCACTTGCACACATACGGAGAAATCAAGAAATTCATCAAATTAATGGATAGTCCCTGCAGCACCGTAAATTCAAACATATGAATTTCAACATCTTCAGGGGTTTTAATGCCATTTTTTCCCTTCTGGTATCTAAGTGTTATAAAACTCTGGGCAAGTCAGCGAACCAGGGAATGCAACTTATTTGAAATAAAAGCAAAATGACTCAGGGGTTTAATTGTCCAAGCTCGGCAAAGTGAAAAAAAAAGTAAGTAAGCACTTTGTTAGACATGATGGAAAATAAATTGGAGCAAGTCCAATTCTGCAAACTTTCTTCAGGCAAAATTCTCATCAGTTTCACTGGCAGGGGCAGGTATGAGTTCCCAGAGTGGGACTGAGTGGCTGGAAATCATCAAGAGTTTCCAGAGCCACAGGGCATTTCTGAACATCAAACTGGAAACAGCCAGAAGGTGGGTGATTTTCAGAGCATTTCACATGTATAAATCTGGTCTTCTTAAAATATCTCCACAAGGGCAAGAAAAAGTCTGATGTTGAAGTTGTGCTCCCTCAAACAACACTTGGGGTGGTGGCTGATGTGAAGAATACTGAATTTACCACACTACAGTGAGTTGAATTCTTTTGATAAAGTTCTTCCTTCATGAAAGAAAAGAGTTTGCTTTTTTCTTTTAATTACAGGTGATATTTTTCACAGGAAAACTTTGTTTCAACTTGATGATCTATTTTTTTTTAGTGGAGAAGAGTCAAATAAGAGGATTTTAGCTTTGCACTGACATTTCAAAAATGCCAAGAACATCAGCATTTGTTTAGATCAAAGATGTCACTATTCATCAGTCTGATAGTTCAGAATTGGGATTTTCCAGAGCAAAAGCATTCAACAAAAATTAGATTTTCCTCACAGCTGAAAAACACCTTTTAAAAAACCTTTTCCAGTCTCTAGTTGAAATTACTGCATCCACCACTGCCCTTGTGTCTCAGAAGTCCCCAGAATGGCCTGGGAGGTTTGGAGGCACACACCTGCCACAGCCCCATTTCTGGGCACTTCCACAGTACAGCTGCAGTACTACCTGACTCCACCACATCTGAAAACAACACAACACCCTCTCAAGTGCTCACCTCTCTCACTTCAGCTGAAGAGCTCCAAATCTGCTGAGATCAACTGGAGACATACTTGGGGGAGGCAGAGGAAGAGATGTGAAATATCCCCTGTATTTTAGGACTGTAGACAGAACAGCCCTAGACATAAGGCTGTAAAGATAGTACCTACAGTATCTACAGGTGGGACAATGGGACCAGGATGCTAAGGCCCAGAATGATTGAGATGCTATGAAGGGCTCAGCTTTATCATCCTTGCCTGCTGTCTGATGCCACCATGCTGCCATCTCTGCTCACTTCTCCATTCAGGTGAGCACTGCTGCCTGCTACCCATCCACATGAAGGGAGAGAGCCAGGATTCGGGTCCCTCCCTGCCTGGCAATGCTCCTACATCTCTCCAGGATGTGGGTGTGACAGCAGAGCAGAAACACTACACAACAGTCCATAGAGCTCTGCGGTCAAGGAGGAGGTGTCTGGCTAAAGTTGTCTGATACCACTGGGAAACTGAAGGAAGAACAAGAAAGCACCTCCCAGTGTTAAATGAGGCAGGCAGAGGACCTGGAAATTCATCTGGTTTTCCCACTCAACAACAGCTTCTCTAGAGGGCATGTCCTTGCTAACTCATTTGCCCATTCCATCTCTCCCTTCTCCAGGTGGTGGCACTAGGGACGAGGAACACGATTTCCCCCAGGCCCGTTCGTGTCATGAGGCTGAAGGTTCCTCCAGAATTGGCAGCACTGTTAAATCTAATCAGGTGCTTGTGAGCAACAGACCCAGAAGCAATTGCAATCAAGCCAATTGCTGTATCTGATTACACATGAAAACCCTCATGCCGCTAAGTGTTTTGCAGTGCTTAATAAAATGTGCGAGCCTTGCCTCAAATTGCATCAGACAGGGCTGGTTTTGGAGATTTTTTTCATATTAAGAATTATGTGAAGGAAGAGAAGGAGGAGGGATAGAATGAGAAAAAGCAACCAGTGAAAGCAAGGTGAAAAAGTGCCAAAAATCCATTCATTCCCTCCTATGCCTTCTTCAGAGTGAAATGAGATCTTCAGGATGAACTTCATAGAAATCCCAGCAATTCCAGTAGAGAATATGACCACATGCCCATAGCTCCTTTGCTGGCCTCATGACAGACAGTCGTGCTGGTTAATCAAAGGCAGTGATCAAACTCCTCAGAGAACAGTAGATTTGGCATTTAACACACAATGGGTTTTGAGACTGATTCTGTTCAGCACTGCACACACAGCAACTACAGTGCACAAACACACAAGCACCCCCCCACCCGTACAAAGGCACTTCACAAGCCAAAACAAACAAACCCCCCAGTATTTGTATCCCTTCTAGCCGAGTTTCTGTTTTTCCAGATTTTCTAGCAATCAGCACAAAGACAGAATGAAAATTGCTGACTTTGAAGTTTCCTCATTGGCCCATCATTCAAAAGTCATGGATTTTGCAATTGTTACATCAGGACAGCCCATACTAAGTTCTCTAAAATTAGTCTTGATTTAAATTGGGCCAACTGGAGAGCAGAAACTGCATGCCTGTGATAACACTGGAGAAATCTTGCCTGCACCATGCTTAGTCTAAGTGAAAACTCACTATTTCACAGACTCTGCAAGTCACACACCTCCTCCTCCTCTAGTCAGCCCCACCATGTCCCCATCTCCCACGTGTGCAGCACCACTGTTATCCCAGTCAGTACTTCTCAGACATATTGTGGCCACGGAAGTGCCATTCCTTGGCTCTCTGGACACCCACTTCCACATCTGCACAGCTCAGACTTGCTGCCTGGCCTAAGCACCCACAGCAATACATGGTTTCTCCTGAGCTCTAAGGAACGTACCTGCCAGATATACAGAGCCTCAGCCACTTTGAGAAAGTCCCAGAGTGAGGGAAGCCCCAAAGAGGCTGTTTGAGCATGTGAGAGAAACAAAGAGTGATGGAGAAGAGGAACTAATGAGCACAATGCCAACCACGTGCACTTTGTCCCTAACCTAAATTGTCCCACTGTCAAATAAGGTCTAGCCATGACATTATTGCTGCAATAATGAGTGAAACCTTGAAGCCACCAGATGCACTGGAGCAAGAGGCCGCTCATCCCTGCTGCAGTAACTTTCAGCTGTGAAATGCAAAATTCCATAAAGAAATTATTCTCACACACACACATACTTTGACAAAGGCAAAAGAAAGCAAGCAATTGCAGTGGGAGAAGAAAGTACCAAGTCAACAGCTATTTCTACACCCACCCAACCTCTGCCAATTATAGCACAGGCTTGACTCCACTTCCTGGATTTCAGCAAGGGAGCAATTGGAGCTGACAAATTAATAACCTCTAAAAGTTGAACCTGTTCCTTGCGATTGCTGGTCAGCATTTGGCAGAAGTGCTGCAGAAATCCATGTCGTGAAAGGGAACTGTGGCTGAAAGCTGGGACTTACAGACACCAGTGCACATCATCTTCCAGCAGTGAGAAGCCCTTGTGGAAAGACTGAGTTCAGCAGCCAAATTCCAGGGCAGGAATTTCCTCACACAATTAAAGAAATTAAAGTCATAAAATGTTTCATGATACAATAAAGAATACTGAGAACAGGGAATAATTAAAATCATTATTATTTTAACATAAGGGCAAGACAACCAATAGCCAGAAGCGCTACTTTCCTCTTAAAATGACTCAGCCTCCAGGAACGTGGGGAAGTCTGAATGCTCTCACTCTTTCATGCAGTTCCATAGGTCCACCATTTCCAAGTTATCCCTTTGGGGGTTCCTTGTAAAGGCTCCTGGGCCCTCCTTCAAAGTTCACCAAAATAATGAAGAGCTCTTCAGTGGTTTTGGAGTTGCTGTTGAAGTCCATTCAGAACCCTAAAGCAAAGGTGGCAGGAGGGTTAATGCACCCTGAGTGCTGGAAAAAGCACTACTTAAAGCATTCAGCAGACGGATGAGGCTGTGCATGCCTGCTCAGAGACTCACATTGGGAATTAAGCCTGCGGTGTTCATTAATAATAATGGGAACTAAATGCTGTATTGCGTGTGTCATGATGGGAACAGACTCCTTCTGGTACAGCGTGGGGCTGTCCGAAACAGATGATTTAATTAGTATGTTACAAGTATTGATTCTGGGAATAAATATGAATTCAACAAATATTGCTAATGAGATTCTTAACCCAGCAGTATGTCCTCCACACAAACCAGAAGCAGTTGCTAAATTCAATATATGTTATATCCCAATACTGACAGGAAATCTTAAAACCACTGTTAAAGGCAAGAGCAAAAATAATGGTTACCTCCCTCAAATCTCTGTTTAAAGTTAACATGTACAACTGGCATTTTCATATTCTCATTTTAATGAATAGGTTTCTCTTTTAAAAGATTTTCTTTTTTTAGCAAGCAAAATGTACCTGTGAGGACTGGGAACAGGTTTCCTGAGACAGGTCCAGAAGGTAAGTCTCTGCTAATCCTTGGATTAAAACCAAAGATCTACACAATATTCTTTTTGCTCTGGGCTTTTCTCTGTGTAGAGGTACTGTGAGCCTGCACAGACTCCTCTGACAGATACAAGGACCAGTTCACACCCTGCATTAAAATATGTTCAGAGCAGTCCTTATGCACCTCCTCCAGATCATGCTTGCAAGTTCCTTTCTGACTGTGTTTCTTCTCATTCTACACCTTATTTAAAGTCTACTGGGGGCCTAAACTCCACTGGCTGCTCACTTCTGCTGAACGCAGCAATAAAGAGTTCAGGAAGATTTTAACCATTTTCCTCCAAAATCTGTCAATGAACCTAAGTGCTTAATGGGACTCCCTGTTGATCCACATATTATGAGCAGTACCAGGTCCAACTGCGAGTCCTCTCCTGCTATCCAGCAGCAAGCCAGACCTCTTCCAGATGATCTTACATCTCTTAATTCAGATTTCTTCTTCCTGACTGCACCACCAAATTTTGCATCCATTTTCCCTCAGATGCTTGAATAGCACCAAATTGGGAAGGAGGGAACAAGGTTTCTTCCTACAGCAGTGAAGTAAACATATGCAATAAATAGGAGAGGCTTTGCAAGGATGCTGTCCAATGAATTTGACCTTCACTTACTAGGTATTCATAAGTATATATATAATCAAAAACTTTTATCTGGAGTATCTGCGTTTTTGCAGGGGAGAAATTCCCAAGCTTGTATATATGGTCATTAACTTATGCTTCCCCACCTGCTCTTTGTAAGCAATATGCAGGCTTGTTGATAGTATTAGATGTAGTAGTCAAGAGAAAAATCTCTGACTTTTGTGTATTAGCTCAGCTTTTCTCTGTTCTGGGAAGTTTGACTTATCATTAAACATCCCAGAAATGCCAGCTCTAAAAATCATTTCTACTTTGATGTTATTTTCCACCTCTGAGAAATTGCTGCTCTCTTTTGGGGATTTGATTTTTATTAGAAACTTTTTTTAAAGGCCAAAAACTAGAAGTACATCAACAAAATCAAACGACTCCATCTCCAGTTCAAGATCAGTGCCAAAACCCTTCCATATTTTGGTGAATTTTTTTGTACACATTTTCCAATCCATCTCATTCCCCCCCTCCTTTACTACACAAGTGTATGAAAGGAAAATAGATTTTTCTAGTCAAAGTTATTAGCTATTATGTTGTATGAGAAACTAAGAACAGTCATTCTGGGTTTAAACAAGTGTCCAGCCCAGTATCCTTCCACAGCACATCAGTGATGACCATCGAAGGTCAAGTGAGCCTATGCAATACTTTCCCCCAGGCACTTCTTTCCTCCATGCAGTCATTAGCATTTCAGTTGTGTTCAGTAACATTCACTTCTGCATAATAACTAACTACATGTAGTTCTTTCGGCTCAAATTCAGTGTCAATTTATGATAACTAGTTGGTGCTAATCTATACTGGTGTTGAAAGAGCTGAGCTCTCTTCCTTATTAACTAAATGCCAATCTGCATGCAGTTATACAGAGATTCTGAGCAGATGACATCTTTCACCATTTCTAACCTCCCCAGAGAAGAGTTTTCACTGCAAATGTTCCCAACCCTTTGTACCAATTAGTTGCTCTTGTCCAGTCATGTCTCCAGAGTGAGCTGCTCGCTATCAGCTGTGTGGATCTGTAGGCTAGAATCACTCTCATGAATAAATAAGAAGGCACGGTCAGTTATCGGGAGCAACAACGTGCTGGAAATGAAAGCTCACTAGTAGAGAAAAAAAATCTTTTATTACTTTTAGATGCCTTTTTGTTCTTATTATAATGGAAACCATGGGACTAGAAAGTGAAGGGAGATAAAGGAGGGCTGGCACAGGTGGATTTTATTATATTTTTAAACAAGAAAATATATACACATTGTCAAGTAACTGTTCCCACCTGGGAAATCCTATGTTGCCTTTAAGCCCTGCTCACATAGAGTGCAGTGGTAATGTAGCAGCACCAGTTCCAGGAAGAGCTGTTGGCACAGGAATGTCCTCCCAGCTTGGTTTGTTGAGGACATGGAACACCATCAAGCCTGTGCTTAGGTCCCAGGACTGCAGCTAGTTTGCCTCCTTATAGCAAATTTGTTACAGGGCTGCTTCTGTCCCTCCTGACTAAGCAGTGACTGATTCCATTGCACTCAGCTGGACTGTAAAGCAACCTGGTGACTAAGAAGAAGCAAAGGATGCACAACCTGGCCTTGCCTGTGTTTGTTAGTCCTAACTCACCAGCTGGAACAAGCTTTTATTTTTTTCCTATGGATTCAGGTATTCCAATGCAAGGACTTCAGGGCTTGATTGTTCTCTGCAAGCCTTTCCTGTAGACCTAAAGAACCGAACTATGTAACAATTGTGGCATGGAGATTCTGCAGAGATCAATCTTTGATTATTGCTAGTAATGCTTAGTGATCTTTGAATTCATGAGGAGGAGAGGGGACCTCGCTTCTCTCATGAGTCCATTTCTGCCATGTAGAATCAGGTCCAAAGAAAAAGATGTCAATTTTCTTTCAGGGAAATTTCTGCAGGTTTGCTTCCGCAGGAAAAAAATTAGATAAAAAGTAATTGAAATTAATTTTTTGGTTGGCTTTGTCTCTGGCTGGATTTTCTGATGTCTAATAGATTGTGAGCTCTGAAGCTTTTCCCCAAGTCTTGACAGTAATAACAGTGCACTCTTATGTAGATTCTGCTGTCTAGCAAAAGTTGTGATCATGCACTGACAACAAAGCAAAATTCTTTTTAACTTCTTTCAGGTCTCTTGTTTTTACAAAATACATAGAACCTGGCTATATTTGAGATTTCTATCCCACTGCCAAATTGGGTGATAATTCAAACTCCTAAAAAAATTGATGCAGGCAGAAGATGAACAAACATGCCTCTGTAGACACAGGAAGCATGGTCACATAAGCCAAGGACAACATGACAGGGGATTAGCTGATCTAATGCTGATCAATGCCAGCTATTTTAGGAAACATATTAGAACATGGCAAGCATTCAATGATACTTCAAGCATTTTTCCAGCCTACTGGAAATCCTGTTGAAGGTTTTCCCAAACCAAAGGGGATACCCATCAAAGGATTTTTTTTCTATGAATTTTTCCACTTATGTTTTACATACACGTAAACTTCTAGCATCTGCAGCAAGAAACTCCACAGCCTAAGGATACATTTTGTGAAGATGACTTCCTTTTGTTTGCTCCAAGTCATGACAGTTTCTTGTCCGCATATTGAAAAGGGCATGAGGTTGCAATTTACCAGATTTTTAAGAAATCATCCCAGTCAGTACAAGCAAGTATCTGGCCTGCAGGCTACTCCAGAGACCAACATCAGAGTCTCACTAGGCACACTTGATGTTCAGATACACACAAATCTGAAGGTTACTAATACTTGGTTTACCTGCCCCCTGCGCCAAGACTTCTGAAAAAAAACCTGAAACCCAGAAAAGGGAGAGTAAGGGAATAAAAGTTTTCAGTTTGAACTCTCTTTCTATAAGCTATCCATCACACTGTGAAAGATCTCAGATATTTGATTCTGGCATTGCAGACTTTCATAAGCTCTTTTCCTACATAAGTAACTGGGCCATTTTCTCTATGTACAATATATTTATATTGTCCAGTGACTACTAGAGTCAATGAAAGCCCTCCAGTTCAGCTCAAAGTAGTTAATCAGTCTCCAAAAGCTAATCTTTGTTAATCTGCTTTGAAAATCTAAAAATCAAGGCTTATTTTCTCTTTTGAGGCATCTTAAAAAACTACCCAATCAGACCCTCAGAGTAGATTATTTATTAATCTGCTCTGAAAACCTAGGATAGAGAAAAAAATTAAGATTATCAATGTCTTGAAGATTGATGAAGGTGATTTTCACTGAATCTCTGTGGACAAAAACTTAAGACTGCTAATACTGAATATAAGTCAATAAATCATTCCAAGTAAAAGTGACCTAATTAACACTCAGGCACTGATTTGAATGCATGAAGCTCATTATCTTGACTCAATGTTCACTCTCACAAAAAAAAAAAAAATTAAAACTAAAAAACTCATGGAAAACTCTGTGGGAACAGAGTTTCTGGACAAGATGGAAGGCAAATGTTGCTGCTGGTTTCCAGTCTTAGATTCTTTAAGGGAAGACAATTAGTCTGGTACAGCGTCACTGGTGATGACTCCCTTTGTAAAAGCACCCATTGCCTAATTGAAAATATCCCCAGAGTGCAAAGGACATCAAAGCACAGTTTATTGCAGTACCCAAATAGCATCTCTGCATTGACCTACGCCCGCGGAATATACAAGCCCAGGCCTGACAGGCAGTCCTACAGGCCTCAGGGACTTTGTCTGGAGGAATAAAATCCATTGCTTTGCCCTCTCAGAGAGGCTGAAGGCCAAAGTAATTGCACGATCACCCATGTATCTAAGTAAAAAATCCTTCCCTAAATTATTCTACCAGCCCAAGGCTAAACCCACAAATCCTCTTACAATCCCTTTTCCCAACTTCAATCAGTTGAAATAGAAGTATTCTCACTACTTTTGTGCTAATAGTTGAACAGTGTACAAGGGAATATACTACGGCAGATGAAAAAAGTCGTATTTGTTCTGAGTATCACATGTAAATTCAGAAAGATTTAGACCAGGAAGTGACTAAAGCCTGCTCTTTGACAGACAAGGTGGATTCTCTCTGTGATACAAATTCCCACCATTGCATCCCCAACTATGCACAAGTGAAGATAACACAACCACAGACACTCAGGTTTCAAAAGAACTAAATACAAGGTAGTTTAGACATAGTTAATCTGGAAACTAGGAAATTATGTCTAGTAGATGGAGGAGAGGATTTCTAGAACAAGAAAAGTAGAGAAAGAAAAGTAAAGAAAAAGAAAAGTAGGTTTTGAAGCTGAAGTTTGATTGTATGACAGGGATTACATAGTGTAAATGCGTAAAGTTTTGCAGTGGAGCAGAGCTCTTCTGTGACCTGTAGTCCTAGTACTACCTTTACAATATACAGCTGTGTATAAACTCATGGCTTACATGGCTTTTTACGGTCTTTGGTGAAGGTGTATGAAATTGGGAAATTGAATCCATTTATCTCATTAACTGAAAAAAACTGCAGAGTGGAATCCTATTCCATACAGCTCACTTGACTTAATTAACTAATGTCTGAATCAGTGCTTGTTTTCAAATACTGTCATTCTAAATCAGGAGCCAAACCCAGCAATTGTTCCTTTTCTATTAGAGTAATTGAGGAGGGTGCCATTTGATTAGCCCGTGGCTTTATTGATTAATTTATCATTTCTTTGTTTGCTTTTGATTTTGATTGATTTTCTGTGCTCCTTGCAAACGAGTAGGTTGTCATGAATACAAAAGTGCTTAACACAGAACCACTACCACAGCTCACCTGTCTGTTGTTTTCCTGGTGTCTTCTTCACTTAAACTGCATCCTTGTGCTGTCCACCAGCTTTCATTCACAGCAGTTGCTGCCTGAACTAATAATTGCACCTGAGCTACAGCTTCCAAAAAAGAATAATATCCTTACCAGTTACACAACAGGACAGAAGAGCAGGTAGTCACAGTGCCCCTTTGGCATGAAATTAAGGTCTATTTAGACACAAATCTCAGTGCAGCATGACAGCAGAGTTTTGCAGACATACAACATTCGTAGAAATCTCTGCTGATACACAATAGTTAATATTTTAGGAAGAAAACAGAGATATGATGGTATTGTAGAGCACTACCATACCCATGTGGTGGCACCAACTTGTCCTGTTTTATTTTAAAATGACTAGAAACTCATGCCATTGCTAGAGAAACCTTATTCCAGTTCTCATTTACCCCTCTCCCATATGGAGTGTCCTCCAAGAGTAGTGGCAAGCAGGTGTACTCCATCTAGTGAACAACTGGTTTTGCAAAGGGAACCTTGCCTCATGAGCGTCATTACCTTTACAGTCTGAGATTGTGTTACAGCCTCTTCATGCACTACTGTCTCTCCTCCAAGTCACTATCCATGGTCATGGACCCATTTGAAAGCTTCTTCCACTGACACAGCTAAATGTGTCCATAACCAACCAGCAGGATGGTTTGCAATTGTACTGAGCTTGAGACTCACAGTCCTGCACTGCAGATCAGCTGTTCAGTGACAACATGGTAGGTCTGGCACTGCTGTCACCTGCACCTGATCCTCTTGGCTTGAGACCAAGTGCACCTTGCTCATGCACTGACAAGTGGGAGAAAGTAGACATGTCCTTCCAGAAAACCAGCGTCAGAAAGCTCAGCATCAGCTGTAAAGGCTTGTAATTTGTAATACAAAAGAGAAATCAAGTGAAAAAGGAAGTGTTCCAGCCTGTTGGTTCACCACAGAGTTTGGGTTTGTTTTCTAGTAAGACAGTGATAAATTGCAGCTTAGACTAATGAAGGGCACGGGGTCCCAGAGACCGTGGTGTTCAGTGAATGGAATAACTCAAAATTTGAAACAGTGTAAAAACAATATCCAAATATCCATGTTTTGTAACCTGCTCGGGGATTGAGATTTGTAGCAGAGCTGTTCACTTCTCTACTTTGCTTTTTAGATCTCTGGTAAACTGTTTAGTTTCTTTGTGCCTTTCTCCCATAAAACAGATTAACTCATTATCTGACTCTAGCTAGGATTTTTGAAGAAGAAGCATCCAATATGCTCAATGACTGAGCTTGGATGAGGGAAGGGTTGAGGAGAGAGTAAAATAGAGCAGTAGCAGTCATATTACATGACATTAGGCAGAACTCAACACTTTTTACTTTGGTTAGGTTTGATTCTGCCAGTTCCTTGCAGAAAGTCCCAGCCACAAAATGATCAGAGCCATCTTGATATTTAAATAATAAATAATACTTTAAAAATCATAGTCTGATAAGGAAAAAGCCTGCAAGTACCTTGTTCATCTTTTCATATTCGCAGACTTAGACTAGCAGGCTAACTGTTGTTATTAAAGAAATCTCATACTAATGAAAACTGCAAAGAACCACTTCTCACACGTGCCCTTTTAGAACTTAGACTAACTAGTTCCTATAAAGCACTAGTTCATTATATACAGAGACATACATGATGGTTCCTCATGCATCCATTAAAAATTAATCTACATTATCAGCACTTCTATAATTTTTTATTATCATTAAGGTCACCATAAATTTTAATATGTTTTCCCAAACCTCTTTTAGCTACTCGGAGTATTCATACCTTATCAAAAAATTGTTTAAACAAGTAGCCTCCCAACCATCTTATCAATATTTTCTCATCCTATTTTCATCCTCTAAACATATTCCACTTGAAAAAATTAACAGCAAATGTGAATCTAAAGCCTTGAGCATGAAAGATATAATTTGCATTTGTGGGGAAAAGTAATTGGCTAAAAGTAGCTGATTCCTATTTCTGTAATGCCAAACACCAAAACTCCTAAATAGGTAGAACCTTTAGAAATTGAGATTCCTCCTACTTACAGTTATTAAAATATAACACCCCAATATTTTTGCCAGCAGTATCAGATGGCAGCATCAGATAGAAGGCAGAGGGTATGCTAAATGTGAATATAAAACACATGAGTTATTGAAAGGAATTTGATCTTATGGTTAAAAGTTCTGCAGCTAAGAGACCTAAGTTTGACTTGTGACTCTTTCTTCCATGGAAGAAAGAGTCAATTAGGAAGTCAATTAATAATTCGGTGCATCCATTCATCATCAGTAAAAACAGGTATTGCTCTCTCACCTCCTGGAAGAAGTTGTCTTGAAGATAAATACCTTAATGCTGTGGAGTGTTCAGACACTGCATGGACTCATTGTCTGAGTACTAAGTGCTCAGTTTTCTGAACCAGTGTTGTTTAATTACCGTTCCATCCACAATATTGTAAGAAATCAAATCCCAACTGAAAATAGCTATTCTTTTGTTATTTCATGCTGCACTATTGGAAAACTTAGAGGGGCTGTGCTAACAGAAAAGGAAACTGACTGTTAACAGGAAACAAACTCGAACAAGGTAGACCAATCAGGAAATATGACCAAAAAAAAAGCAGGGAGATAGGGAAAAACTGCAGAAATAACCACTCTGCTTTTAACCATGTGGCAGAAGCAGTGTCCTTTAGAGCAGTACCATTAGGAATGGAACATGGGAATTCTGATTTTCTATGTATGTGCCTTTATAAATGTACCTACATATATTTATTCATGTATTTATTCACATATGTAAATTAGTATTTTTCCAACTGACAGTCATGAGTTCTTTATCTGTCCCTCAAACATAGTTCACTGAAATGGGATGCATTATAACATAATTCCATACTAGTAACAGTTTTAAAATATAGAGCAACAGACAGTTTGAAGTGGTCCCAATTCATCTGTGATGGAAAGCAGAACAGAGACACTATTTTCAGGCTATAAAGAAGAAGGCATAAATGTTGTGCAGATCAAGAATCTGAACCTTTTTCCATTTACCCCAATAGAAGTTCCATATTAAATTAAAAGGATTATACTGAATTTTTAACAGCATGCCATAGCACTATTCTATTGTCACTTCACTCAGATCTTATAGTAAGCAAGCCACAGAGATAGAGAGAGGCATATCTCAGGATTTCAGGCCTGATTAAAACCTTTGGACTGTGATAAAAAGCACAAAAGCTACTGGGAAGTTGGGTGTCCAGATACCGTCTTTTAACTTTTGTCGTTTGATGTGTTGCTGATGTACCCAGGATGATTCTTAGAAGCTAGGTGAGTAACCATACTAGCTTTTTTAATAAAAGGCTACAAAGCAATGTATCTAGGGTTCTGGAGAAATAGAGACAGTTAGATACTCTCCTTTTCACCTCATGAAATAAACTATGATGATAACAATCCTGAAACATCTGTCTGTGTTGCCTTGCATTATAGAAACCTCATCAAGAACTAATTAAGAGCCAAATCCTATTCTATATAGTTTAAGACATATTTCTATAAGCTTTTAGTGCCCCTTTTGAGCTAATTCTGTGATCTCATGAAAATAAGGCACTTATCATTACTCCCAGACATACAAAGACACAGGTAGGACCCAAGCAGCCCTTTTTTCCTGAGGACCAAAATAGCACTTTGCTCCCAGGTTTAGATCTGATGCACAACAGAAAGTGTCAGAAGGTCAACAAATATAATTAAATTCAAAGCACAAACAAGCAGATCTTCACTTCAGGCCACATCTCCAAACAGCAGCCAGTTGGCAGAGAGGAGCTCAGCAGGTTAGCCATGGCCTCTCTGCCCACTTGCTAGAACAAATGGTGCTATTTCAGTCTGCCATGCTGCAGGCAAGCGATTAACTCTCAGGCTGATGAATTGAGAGCAGAACTAAATGGAACAACCCAATTTTTCCAGGGGGTTCACTAATCACAATTCACCACCTAGCAGGAAGATGTGTAATCTTAGATTTTTGCAGCCTTTCTGCTGGGTAACATGATTATATTGTAAAGCCACAATACAGAATGATGCTGTATACCTTTATGGAGCCTCTGATGGTTTAAAGGCATTGTAAGAGAAAACCCAACCCACATTACACATAGAATATAATTAGCTGCAGTTACAGAGAAGTTGAGAAGACAGGACTAAGCTGATCAATAAAAAGCCTGCAAAATCTCCCTGCAATGGAGTGATATAGGAGAGGTAAACTCAGAATGGGACAGAAACCAAAAGAAGTGCAGGAGAGAAATCCTAAAATTAAAGAGAAATAAGGAGGAGTCATCACCTGTGAGGTGAAGAAAGCTATATGGAAGGGTATGAGATTGAGCAGGACATGGGGAAGCTGAAAAAGGATTTCCAACAGACTGAACCAAAGCTAAAGAAGACAGGTTGTGAGAGATTGGAGGAGGAGCAGGCAGGTATTCATGGAATGGGACAAGAATAGTTTTAGTGGAGAATTTCAATACAAGAGGCCTGATTGAGCCAATATGAGGCAAGGAAAAAAGAAGGTTTAAGAAATTTGACTTGAAAAGTGACAGGGGAAGTAACTTTCAGTAGAAAAACAAAGGAGAGCTGACAGAAACAAAGAAATGGGTGCAAAAAAAAGAAATTCAGCAAACCCCAGGAGATGTGATCCTTTAGGAAACCAAGGGAGTGTGCTGTGTTATTCACACCTTATTTCATGGTTGGTTCTGGCTTTTGACAGGAGGTTCCACTTTTGCTTCATCCATAACCCTACAGAAAAAGTCAAAACAGTCATTAAAATATGAGGCATTTTTCCCACTTACTTTTGGGACAGAATGGCAGGAATTTTGTTCCTAAGGAAAAACTGGTGGTGACCTCTGACTCAAACAGGTGCCTTCTCCACCTAAAAAGTCCAAACCCCACAGCCCTTACAGGTCCCTACAAGAGGGGATGCATACAGCTGATACACAGCTCCTCAGATCTGCTCGGTTTGCCTTCTCTATGATTATGTCACTTTACTTGACTCAGAGCAGCTGGCAGGAAGGAGCCTAGTGGATGTGTTCAGATTGCTCACCTTTCACCTCACACCCATCCATTAACACCTCCCAGCCTGGAGAGAGAGCAGAGATGCTTCAGCCTTGCTGCTTGGCTGTTAATAACAAACAGCATTGGATGGGAAGCCTACAGACTACCTGGTGCTAAAAGGAAAGAGTTCTCTCTGGCTTGTCTGACCACTTTTTTGCAGGTTGGTTTTCAATTGACTTTTAGGCTACCCTGCAGCAGAGTGCTCACAAAAGGAATAAGTCTGTTCTTGCACATGGGCCTTTCATCTGTATGGTAAGGTGGAAATAAAAGGCTGTGCCACAGTATTTAACTAAGGATTCTAAAGCAATTGGCTTCCCATTCCCCATGGATAGCCTGAGATCACGCCTAGAAAGACTAATTGCCACAAGAGTGTTATGATCATCCAAAGACATTACTGATACACATTCTCCAGCCTCTGCAGTATGTGTCTAATGGTAAACTGCTACCAAATTTAAACTAAGGTCCATAGAACGCAAAGCTGGGAACCTTGGGGTCTTATAATTTATATTTCCTACAGAAGCTGCTGAGGGAACAGGGCTGGTTTAATCCCTCCCACCGGCAGCACTCCCTGAAGCATAAACAGTACCCTTGGAAGCACCTCTCTCCCCCTCACCACCAAGGCAGTCCAAACAGAAAGGCTGATGTAGGTTCTGCAGTGTGGGTGGCTAAATTGGCCATATGAGCTCTGGAGTCTGCAAAATGGAGAAAGTAAAAAAAAAAACAACAACAAAAAAAAAAACACAAACAAACAAAAAAATAAAGCACCAGCAACAAAAACAAACAAAAAGCTAAACAAACAAACGAAAAAAACCAAAACACACATAACTGTTTGGACTTAATCTCTTATTATCATTATAGTGCTGATGACACTGGTCTTTACCGCAAGGTTTTATCACATGCTATTTTAAAAAGAGGGGGTTGGGGTAAAAGGATTATTTTTGCTTTAGTTGCCTTACCCACGTGATCAGTTCTTTGAGATGAACTAGAATGAATGTCAAGGGGAGGGATTGTCTAGATACAGAAGGAAATCTTTCATCTTGAGAATTAATCAAACCTCCACAGAAGTTCAGAAACTTTCCAAAAGCTTTTTCCAATTTTTTGATCACTCCAGAGATCTTGTTTACAGCAATACACTGCAAGTTTGATCTTTAGAGTGGATTGGTATACAACCTTTTCAGTGCCTCATAAAAGGGAAAGATACAATCTGTAGCAGTCTATAATGTGCTTAATGCAAAATATCTGAGCAATAGCAGAACCTGCTCTGCAAAGGTAGATCTTTTGGGAACTCGTGGAAACCACCTGAACCATCAGTAAACTGGAGCAGTCTGGAAAAACACAGGTTCACAATTGCTACTAAGATGTTTTATCACAGTTTTCTTTTCAATATTTTATAAGCTCAACACACCCATTAGTATGAAAATTGGACACTCACATCTGCTCAAAAGCAAGCTGGGGGCAAGTTAAAAAGGCGCCCTGTGTATCACACCTTTACTTGGAAACCATGGTTTATTAGTAGTGGAAAAGTCCATTTTGCAATAGGAAAAACTGTAAACAGAAAAATTCCCTGAAGCGTTTAGTAACCTCGGAGTCCCTACACAGCCCCTGCCAGTTACATACACAGTAACCCCTTCGACAAGCAAAGTTCATACCTTCTCCTATGAACTACCTGCAGTGTTCAAGAAAGGTGGGCTTTAGTTCATATTTGCTTTTCTCTCCCACACATTTTTTATAGTTAACATATTAAAATCAGAATTGGAAATGTAATAAACATTTCTTCTCAACCAGAGCAGAGTTTTTTTTGAAGTCTGTTCATAAAGTCAATAAATCACTTAACTTTTAGTAGGATTATTTAGATGCTGCATATGCATCTATATCATCACACTTGAGACATCGGGCTTCACACTTGATTATAACAGCTTTAATATGATTTGACATATGACCTGGCAGCAACAAAATTCCTTGGTATGGCAATTTAGGCACCCTTTCCTCTGCCTTTTTTCCTGTAAGGAACAATACAGCACACAGATGTTAGTCTGATGTCCAGGACATTGGGAGTTTCCAATGTCTCTAAGTGGTCACAGCCCCAGGAACATGGGGAAAGGACTTGAGAGAAAGAGAGCAGATACTCATTCTTCTGTTTTAGAAGTGAAGCCTCAAGGCCTGACACACAGCATGCTCAGATCCTCTGAGATGGGATGCAGTGCTACCAGGGCTTTAGAGAAAGGGGAGGGCTTTGAAATTTGTAGGGTACTCTTCTCAGCATGCAGGTAATGAGATCACACTACATTGAAAGTCAATGAAGACTTTGAAGTTCTGACTTTACAAAGACAAACTGATTCTTACATTTTTTGCCTTTCCCAAGCTTGCATTTCTGGCAGGCACCTGAAAAGAAATGGTAACTAGATGTAGAGTAAATATAAACAATTACTGTGTTTTACCCATGTGTTATCCCAGTGGTACTTGGCATTTTAAGAGCTTAAAGTTTAATTACATTTTTGCTTTTGGTACATTGGACAGCCATTCACCTATAAAGAAAAGCATCTGAGAGGGTTTCAAGCCCATTTAAAACACTCAGAAGCAAAAATTGCTGAAGTGTGTGAGGCTGGCTCTGTGTTTTGATGTGCTATAGAATAATGTATGGAATTATTTATACATTCGCTAAGTGATGCATTTGCACTGTGCTTTCAGCTAACTTGCAAACTCCACTGGTCCCATCTCAGGAAAACTCTCTCTCCATATTTGTTAACGCTTCCTTGACCCATAGCACACTATTGTGTGGAAGGAGATATCTGAAAGTCTGCCCAGACTGCAGTGTTACAAGAAAAGGTGGAAAGAGATGACTGAGAACATTTCAGTCACTCCATTGCTCGCAGAATTTCTTATTTATTCAGATTTCCCACTCCCAGCTTCCTCCGATGACTTTGGTTTCTGATGCCTTTCCTGCCATTCCTTCATGAGACAGGAGCTAGGGACCCTTCATGTTAATTAGCAAGGAATCCTTGTTACAACATTAAGCTCCAAAGGTCGTCCACAAGGTCATAATGTTATCAACAAGAAGTCTGTCAGGGCAGGCTGAAATGGCCATGCAGAAGGCAGCTCTTGATGTTCATCAGGTGGGCAAGGGAGCAGGGAAATGGTCATCACCATAAATCACTGCAGAGGTCTCCTACTTGCCTGGTTACCTCCTGAGTCATGTCACCTACATGTGTTTGCCTCCTACATCCCTCTCTTGCTGTCCTGAGCATTCACCTGCTGCCAGGGGCATGGAGCCCCTGCTGTGCGCAGCTCCACCAGTCTGCACTCTGGAGTGGGGGAATTGATTTTGCTAACACATGTCTAAAAACACAGCCTTTTCTGCTGTGGTAAATCAACACAGCTCCACAGGATCAGAACAATAAAACACAAAGCAAGCTGGGGGTCTATTTTCTCTGCCTGAAGGGTGCTCCATCATGCCAAGCTATGATTACTACAGTCCCACACCAGCAATCTCCTCCATTTCTCAGGTCCAGTCTTGGTAGTGGGGTACAGGAGCACATGGTTGTTTGTTTTAATCTAATCACTATTTATTTTCAGTTATCTGGGAAAAGAGAAAATCTTTCACACATAGAAAGCCCTGTATTTCTTTACTTCTGGCTATGAGTGCAGAAAGACAGGACCTGGCCACAGAGGTTCTGTTTTGGGGAAAAGATGGGAAATGTGAAAGTGGGCAACAAAAGTATAAAAAAGAGCAAAAAGAAACAGAGGGAAATATATGATCAAAGAGAAACTTCTAAAAAATGGTCTAATATTTCTTATACATACATGTATACATATATGATTGCATTTATATATGTAAAATCACTGTGTACCTATATATGAAAATATGCATGTACACATGTGGGCTTCACTAGAAAAGCCATGATTTTCATTCTAATCTGTGAGGGAAGTATGCAGCCTGGTGTGATTGTTCAAAGAAAGAAGGGAGAGCATTTGATGACTCTAACTCCTAAACTGCCTCCTGCCACTTTCAGTGAGGCTTTTTTCCTCACTCAAAGCTGTCTGAAGGATTCACACATGCACAGATACACACATGCTTATCTCTTTGCTCAGATGCTTGAAAGGTTGTCCTGGACAGCAGTTACCTGCTCAGTCACAGGGAAAACTTCTCTTTCACCAGCAAACTTTCTGAGAGACCTCTGGACTTCCTCACTTTTGTTTCATGTTTTGTTACTTTTTCTTATTTAGCTGAAGAAAATGGTTAAAGAGAAGTCCAGCTCCCCACAGTGCCTTTCAAAACTATTTCAAATGTACCTCACTGGGCTGAGACAGCTGTTTTTCTCTTCTTAGGAAAAAGAAAAAAAAAAAGAAAAATAATAGAGAGTCCTTTTGCTCCTTTTTTTCCCCACCCTACAGACTCTCTTTTTAAAAAGACACGTGTGTTTCCACTTCTAACCAAAGTTTCACAGCAGGAAGACAGCATCTCCCCTACCACCAGCAGCCTCCAAGCCTCACTCTGTAGCCTTTCCATTCCACATGGAAAGGCTGCAGAGCTTAAGGCGTTACCTTTAGTAGCTGGGCACAAATCCCAGGGTAGCATCACACCATGTTACTCCTTGTCACTGAAGAAGGAGAGGTTACAAGGACATTTTCATTTCAAGACCAGAAAGTCAAGTGTACCAATTATTGTTGAGGCTTCGGAAGCCTATCTGAAAAAGCATGGTGGCTGGGCTCCTAATCCATACATCCTAACCCACACCATAGAATCATAGAATCAGCTGGGTTGGAAGGGACCTTTGAGATCATCAAGTCCAACCCTTGATCCATTACCGTCTTCCTGCCATCCAGCTTTCTTTCCTGAGGACTCACTTCTCATCCCTGGTGTAGGATGTCCCCAGCTCACACCAGGGAGGTGAAACTTTCAATAATTATGGTTTTGTCAATCAACCTTTCAGATTCCAGCCCTAATGGGACTACTGCTGACACCAAGAGAAGGGATAAGGGGTGTTGTGGGATCATCCCTTGCTAAACCAAGGGCCAGATAAACAGCGTTTTAAGATGTTGGAAAGTTATATCAAATACGATTTATAATCATTACTGTTACAGAGCAGATTCAATGAAAAAAGATAGAGCTACTTTGACAGAAATAAAGGCAACTACAAAATAACCTTTCTGAGGCACTAGCATTTCCATGCAAGAGTCTGAAACTGAATCCAGACTGCAATGAAATAGTTTTCTGAAAAACCATGTTACAGTCCATTGGCTGGGTCATGCACATGAGCTGAACTGTGACTCTTGGATCTAAAGGCATCAGTCACTCCTGTCAGAGCAGTGTTAGTAGTTGTGAGGCAGGAACCAGGATCTGATCTTTGTAAAGGGACATAGACAAGTTTGGTCAACATATTATTTGCTGTGTGTCTACACTGACAGTTGGATTGGATCCAAGATCCCTGGCCACCCTCTGATTTACCGGAGCCTTTTAGCAACCACATCTCTGCTTTAGCTCAGTGGTGAGCCAGAATTAGCCAGATCTCAGTCCTGCTGAGATCCCCAAAGAAAGGTTGCGGTAGGTCAAAGCAGGAGCAGCCCTGGGCAGAAAATGTCAGGTTTCTGTCAGTGTCCAGTTAGAGGGATTGTGGCAGCTCTGTGGGATCCTTTTCCTAAGATAAACTAGGTAAACATCTCATGCTTCTAAGACTGATAGAGAATCTATCCTAGAATGCTGTCACTTGGAATTGGACATAAATAGTTACAAAGAGTTTTGTAGCTGAATTAAGACCCTCTTCTCTTGGCCATCAGTGGATACTCACTTTCTCATCTTCTCAGACAAACTCTTATACTGGATTGCCAAAGGAGCAACAATGCGTTCAGCTACAGTGTTCCTGCAGAAACCTGTCTTGGTTCATTATGTCAGTCACTGTGGCTCTCCTGCAGGCTCTCATGTCCTCCAGTTTGGAAAAAGACAGCACAAAGTCAGGGCAGCGAGAAAACAGATACTTCTTAGAAAGTCCTCCCCAACCTTTACTAAAATACAGCAAGATCTGAGCCCACCCAAGGGACACTCAAACCAAACCACACTCAAAGTTCAGGCTCAAAATCAGGCTGGAGCAGAACATCATGTTGCTGATCAGTACACTATTACACAGCAGCTAAGCAACACTAATTCTCCTCCTCCTTAGGCCTTGGTAACATCCCAGATAATACAGCATGGCTTATCTCCAGGAAAAAAAGGTTACACCATGATGCACCAGCTGCAGAGTAAAACCATGTGAACAGAGGGACAGTCACTAGTGCACAACTGCCTCCCAGTAACACAATGAGTTGCTTTAATTTGGAAAATTGTCTGAGCTCCATATTTCATAGTATCTCTTTTAATATGCATACTGGATGCTGTTTCTTACGTCAGCCTGTGTAGCTTAGGGCTCTTCTGTCATCTCTTATGGAGCACAGTTCGTTAAGCTTCCCAACAGCACCTGTGCAGGTGCTGGGGACAACCACAGGCATTACCCTCCACACTAGGAAGACATGCACTGCTCCTCACAGGCCATCTCATCAACCTCTCCAATTGTACAGGAGTGATCCCTATGCTGTTTTATCCATTTTAAAGTCCATTAAGGCTGACACTTATGCAAATGTAAGTGTCTCATCCTTATTAGAAGGGATGTTTAAATTTGAGCTCCTAAAAGAAGAATATGTGTGCAGTGTAGCCTTCAGGAGCCTCTCACACACCTGCCTACTGAGACATATGGGTCATTTCAACCAGCCACCCATCTTCTTCCCTGTGAAACCATGAGCTGCCTGCACAAGTGCCTGAGGAAAGCCAGAGCCATACTGACACCAACTGACTTGTTCTATGCCTGCACAAAGGACAGACAGACATTTTAATCTTCATTAGCACAAAGCCATGCATCTGAAAAGGAAAAATCAAACACTAGGAAAGGGCAGGAGAAGCCTGAAAAATCACCACAAGGCCACCTTCCCACCCCTATCTTGTCATATCAGGAAAGGATACTCTGATCAGGACTGTAAATGGTACTCCTCTTCGTGAGAGAAGTTGAGATGAGTAGTTTTCTCCCATGCTCTGTCTCTCACAGATGCCACTAAATTGTGGTCATAGAGAGCTAAGCTGCCATCCCTTTCCTGGAGTGACTTTGCCTACATGTGGCACTTAGGGACAAGGTTTAGTGGTGGACTTGGTAGTGCTATGTTAATGATTGGACTTCCAACCTAAATGATTTTATGATTCTGTGGCCATGTTTGGTCACACTGCACTGTTTGTTAAGCGATCTTAAAAACGTTTTTGAAAGGTGACTCCTAGCACTGATATCCGTGCAGAGAGGAGGAACTGAGGCACATCATCGTGAGGGACCTTGCCTCTAGTCTCAGGAATTAGGAGTAACTGTAGCTGGTTTTGCAGCCTCAGAGTAATTCAGGCTGGTGCTAAGTAGCTGCTGGCACTGTCAGCTTTTGTTCCTACAGGGAAATAATTCTTTGATCATGAGATTTCTCATACACATATATCTGGCATATACACATAGAATTAGTTATAACTGCCTCAATTCTGAGCCATGTGAAGTCATTAAAATTCATTCCAATTAATGGCAATGAGCTGAAAACAAACCCAACACCTGCAAGCCAGAGAGAAATCAGCAGTTACAATACTTTACATATGTCACCCTACCTTGGAAATTTTGCTGGAGCTTTAATGTGCAGGCTGTGAACTGAAAATAAGGATTTCTCTGCTCAGACAGATCTTTCCCACTAAGGAGTCAAGGAGATTAGAAAAGCCAGTGCCCAGTTAACCTCATTGTGGCACATTGCATGCAGCTGGTCCAGAACTACCTGCTTGGAGGAATTTGGAAACCTTTTTATCACCTTATAGCCAGGGAAAGTGAAGCACAGATGGAAAGGCACAATACACTAGAATCAGTCTCTTCTGAGTCTCACCTTGAGGAAGGACACAGACAGTTTTTGACCTGATCTGGGTTGAACAAGCAGGCAGAGTCTGCAGTCCTGCCTGCCCACACTGCTTCAGAGGGAGCTGGGAGACAGGAATAACCAAGAAACCCATCTGCCAAAAGCAGGCACATGCTGATGGTGAGAACAACCCCACAAGCTGCCGAGGCCCAGCTGCAGCTGCCAACCTCTGCCCAAGACCTCTATTGATCAATTATAGCTCTCTGGGTAGGGAAGAGAACTTGAAAGCACAAGAGCACACAGGTCATTTTCAACAGCCCAAAACATCACAGCCTCTCTCAGCTCTGCACCAGCCTGTGAACTAGAGGGGATGGAGCTGCATCCCCTCCACAAAGCCATTTCCAGCTCTAGAAAGGTTAAGTCATGGGAATTTCACTTTAGTCTCACACACAGGAATATGCAAACTGTGAAAAAAGTAGCATTTCTTTGTGTCACTCCATCATGCATAATCTGGCCTGATGGAGCTTTTGGGAAGGGAGGCAGGAAAAAAAGAAAAGATAAAAACTTCTGAAATTCATGAGAACTATTTCCCAGGCTTTTGTAACACAGCAGCACTTCAGAGACAGAGCACACATTGTGTTCATTCTCTCTCCTATCTGCAGTGTTGATATTTGCTTTAATGATTTTTTTTTTTCCATTTCTTCTCTTGGTGTTCAGTGGGAATCATCTGCATCTCTTTTTCCCTACCAGGAGTGAATGAACCATAAGTGCATTTTGTATTCAACTTAACAGACTGATTGACTTTAGACTAAGTTTCACTATTTCCCATCTGACTTTCATTACCCAGAATAAGATGGTAAGTCAACCTGAACTGAAAGTAATTAAGGGAGCTTTGGAAAGGTGGGGGAAAAAAAAAAAAAAAAAGAAAAGAGGAAAAAACCACTCTCAAACACATAATTGTACAAAAATAACACAAAATGCAAATGACTTATAGATGCTACAATCTGGCTCATTTATTGTCACTTTGAAGACAGTAACTACAAAGGGCTAATATTTTTAATCTACTGACACAGTAGCACTGCTAAATTGTGCTATTTAACATCTTCCAAAAACACCTCCTGGGTTTGTGTAAAAGTGCCTGAAGGAAGCTAAAAAGTCATTTCCCATTCTGACATTCCCAAAAATACCAAATCAGGCAGGATATGGGACAGACTCACATGAGCTAACACTCTACCTCTTGGATTTCACACAAAGTGAAGTGCAGCACCTTCATCACCATGACTGACTACAAGGTCAAAGGGATATGGCTTTAAGGGCTGGGCTCAAGGCCAAAATATTTCAAATGTACCTTCTCCAAACTTGGATCTGCACTTGACAGGCAGGATTTCTTTTGTAGCTATGATCAGTAATAGCAGCTTCCAGTACTTGGAGATGACAAAGGCAAAATCCCAGAGAGCTATAAGGGTAATCACAGAATCCTGTTGGAAATGATCTAAATGTATTCCAGGTTACTTTGGAAAAAAAATCAGACTCATGGGGACAACATGTGCTGAGAATGCCTGTGATGTCACCTTGCACCTGCTTCATCCCATAAAAATTCTCCTTTCAACAGGTGCCATTAAAACTCTGGTGTTTGATGGCAAACCAGGAATCATTTTGGTTCAGGATCAGGGAGAAGGCAGACAACAGGGCATGGTACAGTCTGCCTCTAACCCAATATAAATTACGCTCCTTCAAAAAATTACACAATGGTGATTTCAACCTAGACATTATGTTGCTTAAACCACAGGAAGAGATAATAGGCTTCATATATGGTCCATCAGTCATATTAACAGTAAGAGGAAGCAGCAAAAACAAGCAGTAATGACAGCAAATCCCCAGGAATGAAGCAAGGATCAGCAGTGCAGGAGGAGGAATACATGGCACCAGCTTGTTTGAGTCCTTACCTCTAACAGCTGATAAACTCCTGCCATTGAATCAGCTTTTGGTCACTTATCTGAATAATGTTTCCCGTATAGCAGAAGGCTTCAGCAAGACAGGAAGAGCTAATCTCTGACATGAAAGTCTTCCTTCATCTCAGCAGCACAACAAAATGAATTAAAGATAAAAAATGGGTCAGGGCTTTACTTTGGGGAAGGACAAAAGCACAAAGCACAGAGGTTGTCCTTCCCCCAAAACTTACCAAGTGAAAAACAGCCACGTGACTGCTGCAGCTGCTGTGAAAGGTCCATGAGAGCAACAGATTTCTGGCCACTGTGTTTTACTCATGATCATGGACTTGAATCACATACTGGATGTGTATTCATAGCCTTTGGGGGCTTTCAGATAACTGAACATTAAAAAATACTTTCTCTCGTTTCCAGGCAAATGTGCACTGCAGGGGATTTATCCTCTAAATAAGAGATTTATCCTCTAAACAAGCTCCTCTGTCACATTAAAAATAGTGAAACCTCTTATATCTTAGAAGACTACATCTTCAAATAGTGTGTTTAAACATCCAACATAATGAAAGAGGATAATTTATGCATCAAATAAGAATCTGTCACTTTGTTCTGTGATGGTGAACAGTGTGAAATTCATCACTTATGCTACCTCCCAGCAGGAACTGTAGGGAACATGGATGTGAGTGGAGTGCCCTGGGTAGCTGGAGTCTGGAACCAGCATCCTCTACCAGTTTTTGTCAGGTTATGAGACTCCAGCATGTCCTTTGGAAGTTTACAAGCAAGAATCTCCGTAGATGAGAAACAGGCAGGGGATACAGGTGTACTGCTGTCTGTTCACCTGGCTTGTTTATAGGCTCTTAGTCTGTGTTTGTTGCTGGTATCCACATGCCTTCCTGTCAGCTGAGAAATAGTATGATCCACACTGAATCTTTTATCTGTGCTTAAGAAAGAAACATATCCAATGTCTTGCTTCATCAGCGACGTGTTTCTTCCTTCTGAGTTTTATCAGAAGAGCAAGATCTGGTTTATTTGATTTACCAAATATGGTAAGAATCTGTTATCCTCATAGCACATCTGGTCTCCAGTGATATCAAAATCATTTATGGAAATTAAGTCTCTCCCAGTTACTTAGAGGACCATTATTCTTCAGCTGTAACAAAGCAAATAGTAACAATCTATCCTAAACCCTACCCACACATACCAAATATATCTATTTCTCTATCATCTACCATTAAAAGTCTTCCTGTCCTCAGGCTCTTTCTGTGGCACATCTAAGGTTCCAGCGTAGATAACAAACAGCCATTGGACAGCATGCCCTTGATACAACACTACATGTCCTCTGTGGGTTGACAGTGCTCAGCCAACCCTTTCCCACTTTCTGCTAATTTCTAGTGATGCCAGGTCCAGCTGAGCCAAAAACACATCAGCTATTCATAGCAGTAGTTCTGGAAGCAGTAGCGGCATGAGTTGAAATTTTTAGCAGCAACTGTCCTATCCTTCTACCTCTGCAGCTGCCCTGTGACCTAAAAGAAAAAAACTTATAATTTTTTCATGAATTATTTTTTAATTCACTCAGTCCTCTGACCCTGTTCCAGCACCTTTGCACAAACAGTGACTGTCTGTGCAGCAAAGGTAATAAGACCAGGAACAGCAAGGGGAAGGAAGGGATTGAATACCTGACTCAGTGTCATCATAAAAGCTTACATTGGGAAATCAAACCTGAATGTTCTCACATGCTTCTGAGACTTTAGAAACCCTTTTCTCTCCAATTGTTTCACTGATTCGTGTAATTAAATCAAAGTAGGACAATTGTCCTTAACATTTATTTACTTGGAAGTTTGCTGCTTCTGTTTCAGGCCCAAAGAAAGGCTGTTGTCCCCACCACTTCCTTCGATTTTTAATTTTTTTCTAAGTATGGCTCTTGATCTAATAAGAAAAGATACTATCCCTGTCTGCCAATCTTATCTCGAGTATTTATGGCAATTACACTACTAGGGGCTGTAGAGTTATTTAGTTGTCAATATCTGATCACGAATTTATTTGTTCATAATATTTTTTTTAATTTACCTGCAAGGCTGATTTTTCCTCCTTTATTTCTATAGCAATCAATCTTCCCTTATGACAATGATCCTAAGCACCAGAAACAGGAAAGAAGGCTCCCACCATGAAAGCCCCTGTTTTTGGCTGCCTTAATGATGCAAGGCCAGAAGATGGGGGAGATGTTACTTTTGCTTGCTCTGGTCCTGTAGTTTTTGCGGGTTTGTGTCCTGCTTTCCCTTGAATCCCTATGCCTATGGTGTTCACTGACTCTGCACCTACCCACATCTCTCACTGGGCATTCTCCTACAGAGAAATGTAACTTCTTCAGGATTTCAACCTACAACACTTAGCAGAGTCTGGGTTAAACTTAGCCAAATCTAGAGAAGCCAGGTCTGGTGCAGAAGCAGAGATCCCCCCTCCTCACATTGCATCTAAATTGTGTAAGTACAAGCATATAACAGCTGCAGAACTACATTTATACAGCTGGTCCCATGCACCAGTTGATGGTGTAGATGTCACCATACCTTCAGAAAGCTGACCCCAAGTCTAGTGTCTGGGAGAAACCCACTGCAGGGAGCAGGATAGACACAGCCAGCAACCACAGCAGTTTCCTCATAGAGAGGTTACCTTCATGAAGGACAGGTTCAAAGTTAAATTCCAGGCTAAAAAACAGAAAGAAAAAAAAATCAAGCTGAAAGCACAGCTAGGGTTGAAGGCAAAGGCAAGAGAAGAATCCTACAGGAATCCAGTAGGGTCAAACAGAAAGCCTTTGGGATAACAACAGATGATCTCTTATCAGATATACCAGGAATCATCATTATTATGCAGACATTATGCAAACCTTATACAGTAAAATCCTGAAAAAAATAGGTGTATGAAGGTTTAGTCAAAAAGCCTTCCTTTTTTTCACCTTTTAGTGCTGTCTGTGTCATACAAGGAACTCATGGTTCAGAGCCTCTAGCTAGAGTTTTATAGATCAGAAAATGTGGATGGGAAGGAGATATCATGCTTTCAGGTTGCCTGAATTGTGCTTATGCAGGGGGACACCCCTTAGCTGCTTCATCTTCCATTCAACTCCTTCGTGTTCCTGGGGAGCTGGTCAGCCTTCCTTCACTTATCCTGTTTGACCAGTTTGGTCATTTGGGGGGTGTTTCAGCAACCTGCCAGGTCCTTCCAGATGAAATACAGAGAGGAAGACTTTTAGAAAAAGGGAAGCTCAACAGAAACACTGTCCTCCTTATTTTTGTAAACACAAAAGCTCCCCAAACCTTTGATTTGGATTTGCTTTTAGAGGACATTTGCATGTCTGCAAAGCTCTGCCTGAACGCCAGGGCTGAGCAGAATGGACTCACATGCTGGGAAATTACCCAACTGCTAATTTCAACAAACAGAGCAGCTTCTGATCTGGAGCACACTGGAAGGGCAGAAGCTGCCAACCACTTTCTGCATGTGTCGAGGCTTTGTTCCTTTAACTTCAGAGGAGCCATTTTATCTCGGCACTCCAGCAGTGAGCAAGTGGAGGAGCCACGTCAAATGAAAAATAAAAATGAGCAGTGCCTATGAAAGAGAGATATCATGAGAACCTGCCACTTGGGAATAATGAAAGGCTCGGGCAGGTTGCGCTGATTGTGCAACCTACCCGAGGCCTGTCAGCTCTGATAACAATGGCAGCCATCAATTCCTGCAAAAATGGCAACAGCGTGAATTGGAAATTGTGAAGCACCATTTAGGGTTGAAATGAGATTTTCTTCAGAATGCATTTGTCGGCATGTTCCCGTTCACTTGAAAAGGGATGGACAGATCAGAAGGAACATGAAGTAGCCAGGATTGGGAGGGGTTTTTTTATTATTCCTCCCCTTCCTTACAAAGCAGTTATAAATGCCAAGAGCTTTCACAAAACAACAGTGGTTTCAAAGCTGCCAAAGGGCAATTTGAAAGTCAAAGGTATTCTCTTCAAATTACCTTGGAAAACGATACATGTTATGAAAGGAGTTTACTTTTTGGAGTGTTAAAGAGATACCAAAAATCCAATTTTATAGTCAGATTATGGAGACAGGCAGTGGGGGGCTCTGTAAAATTGTCAGAGCTCCTCTTTAGATGCCACAGATGTCTGTTTGCCTTTCACAGACACCTACAATGAGGCATCAGGCAGGACTGAAGGGGACAAAAGAGTTGTGGTTGTTTGGAAAATCTATTTTGTTAGAATATTAACAAAAAGAGTCAGAACTTCCACGAATGTTGCCTATTAATATTGGAGAAAGCACACAGCCTGAGACAATGTTGGTCATACTCCCTGCAGAGACAGGCTAAAGGAGGGTTGAGCCAGAAGAAGAAAATAAGCCCAAGACCCTCTTCGTCAGATCTAGATTACAGTATTTAGGATGGAGATTTTTAATATAGTTTTGTCCCCACACTCTTTGGTGCGTGGAAAGGGGTTTTTTCTTTTCATTTTTCTAAACAGCATGGCATCTATTATTCCCAGGGAAAAGAGCAAATCAAGTCGGCCCCCCAAATGCACATTTTCTAACTGTAAGAATGGATAGATGGAGAATAACAGGACAAGTCTTTGAAAAAGGAAAATTGAGTCTGGAATCTGAACAGGATGAACACAATCACTGTGTTCAGTGCAGAGGAGAAGGCAAACCTCAGGATTGAATTTTGCCCCAAGATGAGCAGGAAAATATAAACCAGGAGATGGGTTCAGTCCTGTTACACAATAGAATCTTTTTGCTTGCAAGTCCCAGTTCTATTTTCCCTCTTTCTGTGTTCTTGAATTGCTTTTGATCCTTCAGAGAAAGAAGAATTGTTAAAAAGGGGCTACTTTTTGAAAAGCTTAGCACACTTAGTTTCCAGTCAGTAGATATTTTTTCTCTGAAATTACAGATTTCTTCTCTTTTTTCCAGTCCAGACTGACCAGTGACAGCTTTGTCCCTGTGGGCAGAGATGGTACTCATCGATCCAAACCCAAACATGACAGTAATGGATGATGCCCTCAGACAGTTTCTAGGAGATAAATTCTAACTCAACTAAGTCAGAGCAGTCAAATCCAGCTCCCACTGGGGTCAGGTGTTCCACATTGTTGTTTAAGTCCCTCAATGAGCACCAAGTAGTCAGACAAGGAAGTAAGACTGATGGGAACTGGGAAGCCTTTTCCATCTCTCTGTTTCTTGAAAACTGAAAGCAACAAGTTGCCTCCTCTTCTCAGATAGTCCCTTTTCTGGTGAAACCAAATGTGGTGGACCCTTCAGAGAAGACTGTCCTGCATCCCCGAGCTGTGCCCTTTTGCCTGTGCTGTCACAAGCCCCATCGGGAATATTTTGAAACTGAAGTCTGTGACTGCATAGAGTTTAAGAGGCACTAGTACTTGCTTTGCATAACAGACAAGGAGCCACAACCTTGGTTAGTGCTCTCTGTGAGCCCCATGGAAGGAGAGACTGAAAGCACACTTTCCTCAAACTTTCCCCTCCACTTGTGACCCTTAAAAGCATATCTGCAATAAGGGAGCAAATCTGGCTTTGTGATTCCTTACACACTGTATTCATACAACCCAGGATATTTCAAAGAATCATTATGAATAGAAACAAGCTTCAGACAGTAACTCACTGCATTACTTTTAACTTGTGGTTTCCTTGCCAACTAAGCTTCTACAAATGCACTAGGACTGACTGGAGAATTTCTTTATGAATCAAAAAGGCCAAAAGAGAAAAAAGGGGGGGGAAATTGTTTTACACTTCCCATTGTTGCTTGATTTGCTATTTAAGCTTCAAAGCTTCAAACTTCTTTCATCAAACAGATGGCAGATCTGTGTTTTCTGAGGCTGAAGTGTACATAGGTGCACACACACACACTCACAAAACATCAGTCCCTATCTGTCAGCTGCAGTAGACTCTTTCCTCCTGCGTTTTACAGAGTAGGCTGAGGACCATGTTCCTCAGGCTACGCTGAAGTGAACAATTATGCAGCTGAGAGAATAGATTCAGACTAAGGAGGATTGAAAGCTTTTTTGTGAAAAAATTTGCTGTTACCTTAAAAATATTTGTCAAGTTTACAAAGCCAAACACACCGAAATCAGGAATTAAGTCCATTGGGTAAACAAGCCCTAGTTTGTTTGTAAATAACATGTGTGCGTGTTATTTACACATGAACATCCCCCCAGTACCAGAAGCTCTGATTGTACCTGCTTTTTGAAAGCCCAAGTTTGTTGCTTCCTGACTGTTTCATGAAGTTTCTAAGGAGAAACATGGCTCACTCTGGGAAAATAGCATTCCTGATTCACATTAATGGCCAAATTGTTTCAGCTTGAGGGGGTGGGGGCATAGAAGGGCCATTTCCTCGGGTGGAATATTAAAAAGCAAGGCATTTGGCCATTTTTGGCAAGTGTGGTTTGCCAGAGACATTACGTGGAGAGGCCCTGAGGGTTGGTGTTTCTCTGGCTGGTTCTCAGGCGTTCTGATTACACGCTGCTCCCAGCCAGCAGCAACAACTGGAGCAATTTTTTTCCTTTTATATTTTGTCCTCAGATGTTGGCTTTTCAGTCTTACCATGTGTAGGCAACAGATCACAGAATATACTGTTTTGGAAAGGACCCACAAGGATCATAGAGTCCAACTCTTAAGTAAATGGCCCATACAGGGATGGAACGTCCAACCTTGGTGTTAATTGGCACCACACTCTAATCAACAGAGTTAATCTCAGATGCTTTGCTTTGCACTGAATAACATATTTTGCAGGCAGAGAGCACAGCCTGGGGGAAAGAGCAGCTCTGTTTCCAAGAAAAGTCCTTGGGGAGCATTTTTTGGGGGGCTGGTTGGAGCCTTGGGTACCCACCTTGTGGGAAAGCCTGAAGAGACTCAAATGGCAGAGCTGGATCTTAGTCACATACAGAAGTGAAAGGCACTGGACTGCCAGCACAGCAGCAGTGGCAGGAGCCAGGGACTCATGGTCATGCCTCTCTGGTGGTAGCTGCAAATAGCAGCCCCCTTCCAAGACAAGTCTAGCTATTCTGGGTGTCCTGTGCCACACTTTGGTTGTCCCCTTCAGATGATGGAGTGATGCAAATTCTGCTTTCTTCCTCTGCCAGAGATTTCTATTCGTTTTCATCAACATCATAAACCATCTTTCAGTGATTCATTTGTGCTAGAACCAAAGGGTTTAACCCTTCCCCCTGCCCTCCCTTCCTCATCTGTCACCTATGATGATACGGTGATAATAAATGCATTAGAGACTGGGAGATGTTCACAACCTGGTGGGTGCAGGAGAAGGCCAATGCATCTTACTTGGGCCAGCTGGGAAAGGAAAGCCTTGGGAACAGCGTGGGGCTTAGTGTGTGCTTCCAGAACAGCCAGGGCACATACGACGTTATTCACCCATCTTTGATATTCCACTTTCATCATCATCAGAAAGAAGTAATCAATTAAAAATTAATATCCCAGCTCGGAGGTAGCAGTATTATTTCCTAATAAGCTTCTTGCCAGCCATTGCAGTAAATCTGACATGACATGGTCATAAGAGGAAAAGTATAAAATTTCACTCTTTTTTATAAATGTCTACTCAAAATTCATCTCCATGCTTGTAGAAGTTTGCAGGTATAGGGAACCTTGTCCCTCCTTCTTAAGCAGTGTAAGAAGCAGTAGTTAACAACAACTAATAGTAATATTAGGCTTGATGAAGCCTTTTGCAGTTTGGCAACACCCTCGTCATTAAAGACCTCTCTTTCTCCTGGGGTGCTTATCCATCACCATCTACTCACTGTCCAACAGTTTCTTTTGTGTTAACTCCTGGCAGTCTTAGAAGGCTAAAAAGTGAGAAAGGTCTCATACTTTGAGTCACTAGTAGTAGGACCTCCATTCAACTACTCTTCCTTAAAATTTCTTGTCCAGAACATTCATAACCCATAACACAGAATTTCATCCCCTTATTTATCCTCCCTAAGGTCTCGTCCTTCCCAAGGGTGCTGGGACCTGATACATTCTTGCCCCAAATCCTAGTGTTAAGAGCTAGAGAGAGGTTTTACTTCTTATTAACCCAGTACCTCCTCAAATCTAGCCTCTGCAATTCTCAGACTGAGTTATGTGCCCCACTGACTCAATGCTCAGTGTTCTTAGGCCATTTGCTAAGTACAAGCAGACTTTGTTCAAAGGAGGATATTTTTGGGCAGAGGGGATTTAGCAATTGAAGGAGGAAACAGCAGCAGTCAAAAGAAAATATATTGACTTGTCTATTGTGAGCTGAAAAGTCTAATAATAACCAATAAAGTTCCTCTACTCCCCAGCCAAAAAAATCTTTCTTTTCAGATTAACTCATCGCTTCTCAGGCTCCTTGCCTTCATCCCTTTAATGTTTAACACAATATATTAAAGCAGAAAACAATGCCCTCAGCTCTTTTTCAGGAAGGACCATGAAGTAAAGTATATAATAATCTGCCTCTTTATCTTTTCTCCAAGGGAATCTTTGCTCTCCTTCCCTCATAAACCTTCCTGGTAAACTGGTGCTGCTGATTATCTCCTGCTCTCCATTGGACTGGCTCTACCATTTGCTTTCATTCCTTTTTTGCTTTGACGTTTTTGCTCAGAGGTTCAGTCCCCAAAGTCCCAACAACCAATAAAACACCTGCAGAACACTTTGGGTTTGGACTGGACACAGTGCATGTAATCTCTTTCTGAAGAGAAGTGCTAGAGACCTTCACTCACCTCCAGCTTCTGAACAGAGAGTGAGATGGGAGAGGAGGAACCACACGTAGGGAGAGATCTGCCCCTTGCACAAGTGAGTGCACACATCTGGTAAAGTCCTTCATCCAGTAATGTGGGTTCCCTCAGGTGTTGCTGGCCTCTGCCAGTGTCTGACAGCCCCGGGAGAAACTGGATCCCGTTTTATACTGGAAAGTGGCAAAGCTGAAAGTAAAGATGACCAAGGGCAGAGCAAGCATCCAGCCTCCCAGGTGACAGCAGCACGCAGAGCACAGACACCCTGTCTATCAGCCCTCTGTCTAAACCACAGGGCTATTAAGCTAATAGGCATTAGTGTATGATTTTTCCCACAGGAGCATTTATTTCCTTGTGTGGTTAACTGCTCTGTCTTGTATTTCTCGCTGTCATTGCTGCATTGGCATTCTGCAAACCTCCTTATTTGCTGTTCTTTGCCCTTCTCTCTTGGGTTTCTGTCTGCACTGGGATTGAGGTAGACTGAGGCATATTTCATCTTGCCTGCTGTAGTAGTGATGTTTGCCATGAGAGAAAGGGTTTGATCTGGGAGAAGGAGGGGGAGGATTTAGAAGGAGAAAAACAGTGAAAGAAACATGAAGGAAAAGCAACACAGGCAGAGAGAAGAGATTGAAAATGTTGATTTGACATCTGATGCTTCTGAGAAATTCTTGGCCATATCTACTAAGCAGGAGCCTTTGTGCTCCCTTTCTAGCAGCAGCAGGAGAGGCACAACAGCAGAGACTTGTGCTGCAGACAGTCAACAGAATATCTCATCCTCCTAAAAAGCAACTGCTGTCCCTGCTCTGAGGAATAAAATACTCTACCTGGATTTTGTGGAGTTTGCAAATCCTGGGAAACTGTGTTTGACTCCATTTTACACATTGCTACTTCTCCTTATTCTTTCGCTTTGCCTTTTTCTAGTTCAAGCCAAAGAGTCTCCATAGCCTTGGCAAAATATGGTTTATGGCTAGGGGAAGTGAGCGTAGGACCAGAAAGCAAATCTGTTTTCTGATGGAGCTCTTTCCCTTTGGGCAACACCAGGTTTGATTCCACATAGCCAAAGAGATACAGAAAACAGATCTGGAAACAAGTGGAGATGGTCATCCACCACCATGACCTGCTCTGCCCAAGCACTGTTGACACACTGTTTTATAAGCACAACTAATCCCTGTATGGCTCAGGGTTATTATTTCACTATACAGGGAGCAGAACTAAAGCACAGCAAGGGCAAAGGAGGGAAACATGGTGAGGGAAACCTCCAGCTGGATGAGGAGCAGAAGTCATAATTCAAAAGCCAGTTAGCTGTCTTGGGCATTGCCAAAGGTCAAGGCAAGCCCTGATGCTGTCTAGAACAAGTGGAGACACTTGCTTCCCAAATCAACAAAGCTTCAAGGATATTTCAGGCCTTAAATCTGTCACTGCACCAGGTTGGGATGTTACCTCTAAGGCTGGGATAATCCTGAGTGATGCATTGCAGAGAAGAGGCACACAACATACATATGCATTCACTTATACGCCGTGTCACACAGCAGGATGCCTGTGACAGGACACCTTCCTACCAGGGCTCCTGAAATTCTCCACCACTAGGCTGACAGGAAACCACTGTAAATTGCAGGGTGTTGGGGGTGGATTTATGATTCATATCCAGATACATAAACGTATTTCTATATCTCTTTATACATCATGAGGGTTGCCTTATTTCTGCCTGGGAGCCTCTGGACAAATATTCTTGCTTTTAAGCACATGGGCCACAGGTTTCACATAAAAAGTGCAGAGCATTCACACAGCAGATGTGTTGTCAGGGAAAAGAATACAGCTTAGGTACCTTAAGTCAGACTAAAATGGATATCCAGGAAAAATAATGGAAATTCTTAAAATCAAGCTGAACAATGATTTTTGGGTGGATAAAGTAGACATACCTAGGAAAAAATGTAATATTCCTTTGTATTAATATCTATTTATATAACTTTATCTAATTAGGTAGGTAGATTATATGAAATAAATAGATTTCACGGATGACAAATTGCATAGGAAAATAAATGAAATATATTTAGTAGGGAGATTTTACATCCATATATCAGTTGCTTGAAGTTTCTCAAACACATAAAACTCTGTCAATCATCCCCAGGAGACAGGTCAGTGCTGAGAGCACAAATTAAACAGCAACTAGCACACCACAAGGTGTTTCAGACACGTGTGCCACTGCTACCTCTCGGCCAGATGATGTCCAGACAAAGTGCTGTCATTCAAAGGCTACACTTTCCTTTGGGACTAGACAGTGCTAACGATCAATGGCGTGGCATTTTATATTGTTCCTTTCTGATGCTTCCTACAGAGGTTGCACATTTTTCATTGCTACCACTTGTAGCAGAAATGTGTGCTTGGCACATCTAGTGACTTGAAATTCAAAAAAACAGAGAAATTTGAAATAACCTTCTTTTCCTTCAGGGCAGTGATTTAATATTGCCAGATGTGAACCCAAACTCAGTCTTGCCATAAAGTCACTTAAATTCCAACACAGCATGACTGAAGAGAGAGGTGTTACCAAACAGTGACTTTTTCAGTGTGCCCTTAATTAAACCCAGCATGGCAGGACACAGATTTCTGCAGTTTGCATCTGTGGGCTTTTTCCTATGAAACCCTAGATGCTCCTTCTGGGAATACAACTCCCTGTGTGTCAGCAAGGAAATTAAATCAGTGCACAGAACGCTGCAAACCATGGGGCAGCACTGCCACCCTGAGCTGCTCCTGTGGATGTGCACACCAGCAAGGCAGAGCAAGAAGTTTAGCTGCATAAGGCAACAGGATCTTTGTGTTGACTGGTTCAGGTAGCAGCTCCCGTAGCCATGAAGCAAGCTCTCAAACTGCTTCTGGTTTCAACAAGATCCTTTCCTCTCTGCATCACTTTTGGGTTACATCCCAGAAGCCATAGATTGTGTGGGACCCCAGGAATGAGACTCTAGACCCTGTGTCCTTGTAGCAGTGTGGGTGTACTCAATGCTCCCAGCCTGGCTACTCACAGTTTGCAGGCTCTCAGACATCTGCATCTGTAGACTGGGTTGTTTCAGAGACCTGAGCATGGATGATACCCCTCTATTCATATCACACCCATTCAAAGTCATCCCAATGACACAAATCCAGCATCCAGGCTGATCCTCTGCCTTCTGAGGGTACTGGTGTATGGCTGATCACTCATGTGGGTCTTAAAATGAGTTTTCATCTCAATATCAGCAAGTGTTGGTCTTATATCAGGTGGCTGGACTGTAAACTGGAGTATTAGAAGCCACTTTTCTTCAATGATGCCCACAGGGCTGAACGGAGAATGGGTCTAAATTGGCTTATATCTGGATAGACATGATGTCGATCCAGATGTCTGTCTAACTTCTGCTTTGGTCATTTGTCCACAAAAGTAGCACGACTGTTTTCCTGCTCTGTGGCAATGCATGCACTTAAGAGAGTGTGGAGGTGTCATCTGAGCATAGGAAATTTCAATCCCCCTTCAGGCTCCCGAGAAAACTCAAACCATTCCTGTCCACACGTGGTACAACTCAGCTCCCCACACTAACCCAGGCCCACTTGCCAATGTTGTCTGTACCTCAACTAGCTGGTTTGATTCCCCTTTGGTCGACAGGGACAGCTTTGTCTGGTCTACATCTGGCATCTACCACCAGATAAAATGTACTGTAACCTATAGGTGCTCTTCTTCTCCCCTCCTGGGCACTGGACAGCCAGCTCAGCTGTAGGCACCTTCTGTAATAAGCTACCAAAGCGGAATAGATGTATCTTATTCCTAAAGTCCAAGTAATATGTTAACCAGGCATGGCACCCATATCTGTGATCTGTAGATAAAAGCCTGTCAGGTGTCAGCTGTAACACCGGTTCATCAATCCAGATTCTCTGTGACACACCCATTGCTGAGCCTCCCAACCTTCATCAATGGGAGAAATTCTGCAGTTCAAACATAACAGATGCAATACCAAGTGTTTAAGGGACAGAGACTTTGCTTGGCACTGTGACATAAAGGCCTGTACCTGGGTGTTTACCTGCAAACTGTGGCTGCCTCAACTCTGACTGTAAGATTTCTTCTCTCTTTCCACAGTGTGCTATTCCTCTTTTACCAGGGCCACCTGTCAAGCATTTTTCCCTACTCACAACCTGCCTCCTGCAACTTCCCCACAGCTGAGAGGTCATGCTGCTCCCAGGGGACCTGGCCACTTCACAGGGACTGTTTTACCTCCTCACAGGAGCTGAGCCACCTGGAAGGAAGAAATAAGCCCTTGCACAAGTGTGTCAGTAACACACCGGTTCCATGAAGGGTTCATGGAGATACCCTGTCTGCAACATCCTGTGCAACACTCACCACACTGACTCTTTAACATTAGGCTGAATTTAGGAGCAAAAATAATGATATTCTTTATAATGCACAGGTCAGTGCTATAAATCTGGCTTTTATAAGTGCCTGGTGTGATCAGTGCTTTCACAACCTTTCAGCATGGTTATAACCAATCCTGTGGCTTTCACTCACCACGGGGTGTTGCAAATGGAGTACTTTGGTCCAGCAGCCCAGGCACTTTTACACCACCAAAATTTGCTTTGTCACAGAGTCCATTAAGGGGAAACGGTGCTGTGCTTCAAAGCAAGTCTTTTGTAACCCTGTAAAATCATATAAATCTACCAGTCTCACTGCTGGGAGTGACTGCAAACAGGCTGAGGGAGTTTTGCAGAGATCCAGGGCTATTAAGTGCTACTGACTAGACTTGAAAACACAGGGCACTGCTGGTTCTTTTAAAGTCTGTGCTAATGACTGCAACAGACTCCCCAGCTTCTCATCAGAAAAGTTGGCCTTGCCTTCTATTTTCTGATGAAAAGCCTGCCCAGCTGTCATTATGCTCTGCCCTTCTCCATCCGACGGCTGGACCACACCACTGGGTGCAATCCAGCCTCAGACAACAGAACTTTTATCCTCTGAGGAGTGGGCAACACAACTCACTTCCCCGTAGTAAAAAAGTAGGAAAGAAATTACAACTCTGGCAGATGTAGGGCTTTATCCTAATTACAAAACTCTTTTCCCCAGCTGAGATGAGGCCTGTTAGCTTTCCTCCATCCCATCCCGTGGACCAGTGACACTTGCAAGACAGTTTCCAGCCACAGCATGAGGCTGCATGCAAGGAGCTTGCCTCTTGCTGGGGCTCCACAGTCTCCCTCCTGCTCCAACTTTTTTCCCCCCAGATGCAGAGCCAGGCTGAGACATTGCAGAGCTGAGGTCTGCTTGAGATGTTTCTGCTAAAGGAAGGCAACCGCTGCATGGTGGCAGCAGCAGGGTCATATCAAAAGCCCAAAATGCCGTAGCGACAAGTCCTACAAGAGCTGTAAAGGAATGGTTTGCAAGCAAAGACTCACCCCTGTCAAAGCCCAGCTCAGGAGCCAGCCATGACTTTGGTTGTAGCAAGAGAACAAGACCTGAATGTCATAAGGAAGAATTAAGTCTGAAAGAAGCCAGAAGAGGAGGGCACTGTTTGTTCTCCATGTCTGACAGCTGAAAGTGGTCTGCTGCCCTGTAACCTTGAATCTGAAGAGGCAAAGTCGCACGGTGCTGTCTTTGGTAACACTGAAAGACTATATTATTTCTGCAATGGCTTTTACAAGAGATGTGTTCGTTCCAGACCATTCCAAAAGGAAAATCAACGCCTAGGAGACATATTATGCTAGCCTAGCATAATACCAGGCTTTTGTGACAGGTTTCCTGCTGAGAAACATGAATAATATTACTTCTGGAGAGGAGAAGCAGCCCATCTCATCCCACAGGAAGCCCCTGACTATGCCCAACACCAATGAGCAGAGAGAGAACAACCATCACTCTCAGCCCACAACAGGTACTCACAACAGAAGGTGCCAGCACAGGGAATGCCACATCCACTTTGAGACACAACCCCTGAATGCCCTGGTGAAACACACCACGGGGCCACTTCCTACACAGGGCTCTTATGCAGGTATGTGGCCTTTCAGGGCACTGTTTTTCACATGCAAAACAGCTCCTCAGATTGCTGCCTGCTCAGGTATGGGCTGGGCTTCTGCCTGCAGATGAGGGCAATGGAAAAGATGTGACAGAAAATCTTATTTTATCTGAACATCTAAAGGAGACAAATATGCTAGTAGTTTCTGATGAAAATTGGATACAGTGACCATCAAAACCTGCTCAGGGACTAAGGAGGACATGGGGTGAGAGACCTCTAATCCAGCCTCAGTTGCTGTGTTCTTAAGAGCCTAGGACTCCATAACCTCCTGTGATTATGCAGCAAGTCTGGGGCAGGACAAAGACCAAAGCCAGCTCTCTTGAAGCCTGTTTCAGCTGAACTTCCTTTCCTGACCCATCTACTCTTCCTTAGAGATGATCTCTAGTATTTCAGAGGCAATCCTTTATCAATGGAAAGGACATAAAATTATATATTTATCTTGTTTACTCTACTTTGGCATTGGGTATTTTTGTAATTGCCAGCTCTCCATGACATGAGTATGTTACTAATGTTTATTCTTAAAAATGGGACTTCTCAGAAGAATCTTGGCAGTTCTGACACCAAAACACCCATGATTTGAGTAAGATTTAGGCACAGACGCTTCTCAGTCAGTCCCCACAAGCATTTATCTGAATCTTACAGCACCTCGACTCCTTAGAAAATCCAGCCCCAACATGACACTGTAGTCTCCCACTGGAATGTCTGAATTCTTTCATAATCAACACAGAAAACCAGCAGCCTCCATGTAATTATCCAGCTGACAGCTGCTTCCACTACAGCAGTGCCTACATTTGTATGAGTGAATATCAAAGTGGGACAGCTTTTGTACATCATCACAGGAGTATTTGGCCATAAGATGACTAAGCAGCCTATCAAAGCTGATGCATGTAATAACACAGATAACAGATAACAGTTTCCAACTACAACACAATGTATTTATTCACTCTTTACTCCTGTTTTCTTTCCTTATTTTTCCCTTTTTCTCCACTCAAGCAACTGCCTAGTGACTATCTCACACCTGAAGACAGGTGAAGTAGAGGTGCTTTAGGAGTGCTGTTGCTGTGTGATATTCCGTGGGTGTCAGCAGCAGTGCCGTCTCAAAGACTTGCCCTGGCTACCTGTCCTGCAGAGAATTGCTGCTGAAACATTGCTCTCTTCGCTATTGTTGTGCCAAAAAGTCGCTTCACCTTTAGCCATGGAGAACCCAATTTTGTTTTCTGCAGCTCGAGATCTTTCTGCTCAAGCAAGTGTGATGGTTGGCACCAGCCCTGACCACAAAACCAACCCCTCAGTTTCAAAAACTAGGCTGAGCCCAGTCCTTCCTTTAAGGCCAACAATGGCTTGTTGAAGCATCCATATCCCTGGTCATACAGACTAAGATGTGAAAACTGCTTGGATAAACAATAAAGAGCACAGGCCTGGGGAGGGCAGAGGTAGGAATGACTTCAGTGCTATACATGTGTGGTCTACTACACACACAGGGAGGATGCAGTTCAGTCGCTACAGGCTCTATACAGAATGATGCAGCCATGACAGCTAACACCTTAGGAGGTTGTGTCTACTTCAGGCTATGCTTAATCCCTTCAGTGGCAGTATAATTTATAAACCTACACATTAATAAAAAGGGGGGCATAGGAAGAACCATTCATCTCCTGGTGCAAGTACTTTGACAGAACCTAAATGAGGCCTTATAGGAGTTAAAGAGCACCAGAACAGTAGAAAGTTCAAGTGGGAATGAAGAAAAGTCATTACAGCTTTAAACAGCTGTGTAAAATCCCCAAAGCTTAGAATTAAAAGCTTTTTAAAAGCCTTGGATGGACTCAGAGTCATCAAAATTTAAAGGCAGAACTATTCCAAAGTAGATGCTAACCAGACTTTTAACTCTACGATGGAGAAATAAGTGGAGCAGGAGAGGATTTTAAAAAATAAAGAAGAAAAAATTCCTTCAAAGCCTCTAATAGATTTGGGCTGGTCAAGCTACTGATAGGAGCACTTCTGAGTGGCTGTAAATCCCACACTTAATCTGCAGTGTGGAGCATGAGGCAAATCCACAACTGGTAAATGTATAAGAAGTTGCTGCAAAAGTCTGGAGTGAGCTGGGTTCCTCACACAGCCTTCTTCCAAGCAGCTCACCTCTCCCGGGCTTGCAGCCAGCATGCCTGAGGTAGGGGTCCTGTAAGATCTTTAATCTAAAGGTGTCACTGGTTGTGACTCTGAACATTGCCTTTCATCAGTCTTCCCCTGTCCTTTCATGCTCTTTAGCCTATTAAATATGAGGACTATTGCATTTCAGGGCTGGGTACATCCTTCTTGAGATTCAGAAACAAGGATCTGAGGGAAACAGAGGTACAGACAGTACACACCTGAAAAGTCTCCAGGGAAAACTGTCTTTTGGGCATACTGATTCATATTGAAAAGCTTGGAGTTTAGCACTTTCTTTTTCTGGATATTTTTAATACTATCGCAGCAATTGCACTTTCTTTCCTCTTGAGTTTCCTAACACACACTAAGATCCACAGGATTCCCTCCTGCTGTTGGAGATAAAAATGGTGCAAGCCCAGGGCTCTTCTGAGGAGTGCTCTGTTTATAAGGCAAACAAAGCTGGTCAGCACTCCTCCAGCCGCATCACCTTACATCAAAAAAGATGTTGAATTAACAGAATTGTAAAGTTTTGTAGAATATTCGTAGTAAAAACGTTATGTTCTAGTGGTTTTGTTATCTAGTTTTCACTTTCACTGTGTATAATAAAAATGGAAAAGCTGAAACAGGAAAATACAGAAAATAGGAGTTCTGTGATTGGTAGAACAATATTGTGCATTAGCTCATTGAAACTCAATTTTAAGTTTTTATCTCAATTTGCTTTTAAGGTAAATTTGGAAGTTGCAGGCTAACCCACAAGTAGCAAATCAAACTTTTGTGTCAACTCAAATCCACATTCCTTCCTGCACCACCTTATTCACACAAAATTTATTGTATTAGGACAATAATGGCAGAGGAGAAACCCCTCTTTTTTTCCCCCAAATTTCCAGCATATACTGCTTATAAAGAGCTTGAGCATCAAAATGAATCACAGTCCAGTAACAGGTCACAAGAATGGCACCTGAAAGGAGGAAACCAACAATATAGTCTAGTTTCAGGCAGAGAAGACCTTCCTGGCTGTCACACACTCATCAGGAAACTATTTGTTTATACGTTATTATTATTTATGATAAATGGAGTGTGCTCTAAACCCAAGGCCGGAAGAAACTGTGCAGCTGGAATAAGATGCTCCTCAGATGGCTGCTCTGGGGAGACTGAAATGTTTTTGCAGAGCTAATTGCCTCATAAATTGGTTTTATTCTCCTAGCTGAGGCTAATGTCTTCTTTTAAAGTTAATAAAAAGAACTCAATTTGCTGATTGCTCTGGACTGGTACTAGCAAAAAGAGCTGTTCAGGGACTCTGGAAGGGCCCAGACAATTCCTCAAAGCCATTGCAGCTTGGTTGCTAAGTGGTGACAAGCAAGGTGTTCCCTGTCTGCTATTTAATCCATTTTTCAGTGATGCTGTCACATTGGGCACCTTGGGTATCCCCAAAAACATTGATGGGGAGAGATTATAATTGACAGCCTCCTGTAGCAGACCCTAGGGCTCAGGAATTGAAAGAACAGAGCAATTGTTTATGCCAAAAGAGCACGTTTTCAGCAAGCATAATATGAGCTACAGTGTCAGAGCAGCGCTCAGACCCAGACCAGCCTCACGCACTTCAGTGCACAGTATCAGGGCCACCTCATAACCCACCCCATTCCATGGGTCAGAGCCACCAGCTCACTGGCACACCACTTACAAGTGCATCCCTCCAGAGATCAAACTCAGAGCAACTCTGCAAAGGTTTATCAAGTGGGGCCTGGAGAATTACACATAAAACTGGTGCACATTGACAGCCCCCATGCACAGACAGGTGCTGTGTCCTGTCCCACCAGCCGTCACTCACAGCTAGAGCCTGGGAGCAAGTGGAAGAGCACCAGCATGTACTTTTGTGCCCTGGTCAGGTAAGATATCAGCTATTCCCAGTTGGTGATCCTTACAACACAAACTCCCTGCCATTCCAGTCATGAAGTAAAGGAGCTCCCTATCCAACACATACCATGTGTGGTGGCTGGATGCTCCACGCAATCATTGCAGCACACTTACACCAGCTGCAGCCATCACACATAGGGGAGCTCTTCCATAACCTGAGATAATCGAGAAGGTGACAAACCTACAGCTTCTTATGTGGACAAAAAATTTCTCAGGAGTTAAGAGGGGACTGACTCCAGGAAGAAAACCTTAGCAGATATCTAAGGAAACTGCTTAAAACTCAGTGCCACTCCACCTCCCAAGCACTGAAAGGATCAAGTCCTCTGCTAGTGCTGAGCACAGGGAATTCAGCTTTGATGCTCAGCTTAATTAAATAGAAATATGAAGTAAGAAAGAAAGGCTAATTAGATAGAAATGCAGAGTTACAGGATGTGAATGCTGATTAACCTAATAATAGACAATAATGCTGTTGAAGGAAGTTAAATGGATTGTTTAACGGATGGAATGATCTATAGTATGTAATATATAAAGTACTTAACAGTAAACATTTAATTACCAACTTCAATGGCATTTTTCTTCACCATATGGAGAAAAAGTGCTTCATAAAAGAGTTACTGGATGGGAGTAATTTACAGTCCTGCAAAAACATCTGTATCATACGGGAAAGAGCAACAATTCCTCAGACACAGCAGAATGCCTGAGACACAGTGAGCAATGCTGGGAGTTGCCAGATAGAGTAGAGCAAAGCAAATCAAATGCCTGTACCCCTGATCTGGTACATCACCACCTCTGTGGGGCAGGACCCATGGCCTTCCTGTGCCTCCCACAGGAAAGAGGACTTAGGAGGCAGAGGACAAACATGACACTTCACATAATGGCTCCAGGTGAAACTTGCTGAGGATTTAGGAAGGTGGTCACTTGTCACAGAGGAGCAAAGCCACCCTCTGGTGTGCATTATAGGGAAAGTTCTTAGAGGGCTGAAAGTATCTCTGGTTAATGTGATCATCAAGTGCAAAGCCATGGCCCAGCCACTAACACACCCTGTTCCCAGCACGGATGCTCTCAGTTTGAGCTTTCCTCAGATTTCCTCAGAGGGGCCAGGCAGAAGTCTGGCATATGGAAGGTGTTTTTCAGACATTTGGGATGTTTTGTACTGAGGTAAGGCGCTCACAGATGTCTCGAGTGCCTCCATGTGGCCAGCTCACACCTAACCACAACATCACCTTCCACAGCAAATACAGCACTTTGTGCAAAATCAATAGTCATGTCTCTCCTGGAAGCCTTTAACAGAGATGTACAGAGGCAATCCTGGACATTAGAGAGGGGAAGTCACTCCAGGAGGCTCTTAGGGGTCTCTGAATTACAGTGTGTGGCACAGGAGTTACTGAATATGCTTGACTTCTGCTACAGTAGCGAACATTGTGACAGTAACAAATGTGCCCTAAAGGGGAACAGGATCCCCTTTGGGATACAGAACAACAGGCTTGCACTTCTTACTAGCACAGCAGCAGTCCTAGTACTATCACATTAATTTCATACTTTGGGCTGTGTCACACTGCTCAAACAATGTGAACTTGTGCAATTTAATTTTAATATGTTGCACTCCTGCTAGAGCTTTACTTTCTCCTACCTTATCGCAAAGCAGCTGGGACAGAGGTGATGACCTGCACTTGGTGGAGCTCAACCCCTTCCCTGGCAGGGTCACCTCTGGAGTGGATTGCTTCCTCTTCACTTGGATTTCAAAAAGCAGCCTTGCTTGCATGTCCTCCTTACTCCATGGCTCTGTCATCCCCCCATGCCTGATGCAGCATAGATGGTACCTAAATTTCTATATATTAATTCATGAGTAAGTGCTGAGACAAGCAGAGTACATATGGAGAAGTCAGCCTCAGTAAAAGGGAGCATTTCAAAATGCAGACAAGAAGTGAGTTACCACCACTGTTAGGAAAAGGAAAGCTGATATTAGATTGGGCCCCTGCCAGAGAGTTGGCTACCTGACTCCGATAACTAATAAGTCCCCTTACAGATCTATTCCCCCATCTATTCCCCAGAAAAAGCGATCTCACCAAATACCTACAAGCAGTACATCAGAACAGCTCACAGATTCTGCCCATTGCTCCTGGCAGGGGGCTGCGCCTTGCACGGTGAGAAGTGATGCCTACTCCATTACCTGCACCACAGGGCCAAGGGGAGCAGGCTGGCCATTAACTGCTTGTGATGAGCTAATTAATCATGGGCATTTGCTGAATTCCTGTTCCAGCACCATTATTAATGGCTCTGTGGATTGGGCCGCATAGCAGACGGGCAGCAGAGGCTCCTCCACCTGCTGAAGCAGCAATCCTGCTCTGCTCAGGGCATCGGCTTCACCCACCCAGCAAACTGGAGAAATTGCCAAGAGCTGCCCCAAACTCGCATCTCCTCCCCAGGGTTGCAGAACGACTCCTAGCTCCACTTGGGCTCAAACTCCCCACCACAGTGTCTTCCCAGGTGGCACAGGCTGCCACTGAAGGACAGCCCTGCTACCCAACCACTCCCTTCATGTGGGGATGTCATGGAGCGACTGACTCCAGTCACCACCAGTCCTCTACAGCACGTAATGCCCTGGCTTCCCCCTTGCCTGATCCCAAGCACCCTGGCCTCACCTGGTGCCACATGTATATTCTCCATCTTAGAAGCTTCCTTCTCCAGCTGTGTTCCTGTTCTTCCCTCAATGTGGTGAGGGCTTTCAAGGTTGGACCCGGGGAACCATGAACCTAATGCTGTTCCAGATGTGCTGCCAGGGTTTATGTGGCCACAGCCTGCACACAGCCAGTGAGACCAAGTGCTGCTTGTTTGGAGCGAGAAAACATCACTGGGAATGAATTATGCAGCTGAGCAGAGGTGGCTGACAATGAACTGTTCACTGCTTCCCCTTGGCCAGCCATCTTCTCCCTTCCCGTTTCCTTTGTATTTCTGGGTGATGGGAATGAAACTGCATGAGGAAGGGCAAACAGAAGGCATGCACAGAGCCTCCATGCCTCCCGGTCTCGCTCTTGCCCTGAGAGCTTCCAGCTGTAGCAGAGCTGGCCCGGCTCAGCCTTCTAGGAGTCATCATGCCACGCTAAGGCAGAGCCCAAGTCGCCAACTGCGACTGCAGTGACAGTTTCAGTGGCACAGCCTGCCTCTTCTCCTCTGCCACAAGATTTGATTCAGGTCAATTCCAGTGATATAGAGGTGAGAGGATAAAAGGCACTAAGTGAAGGAATGATGTGAGCACAGCCTGGTCAGCTCCCCGTGCTGGCTCTGAGGCTTGAGCACCTGCATACTGAAGTGGACTCTGGCAGTCCATTCATCAAAATGCTAACTGGCACCAATTTCCATCAGATCCTAGTCTAGCCTTTGGCCAGAACTTGCTATTTACACACAACGTCCCATGTGCAGCTATGCTAAGCCCGTCTAGAATGAGGCATCCAAACAGCCAGCTATGAACTGTGAACCCCTCTAATCCTGTCCCTCTTAAGTCCCAGACCACTGTAGTGAAAGGGCACCAACACCCCCTTTCTACTCCATTAGAGAGCAGATCCCAAAGCCAGCCTGGGAAGAGAGACCAGGTGTGGCAACAGGCCAGAGGGAACTGGAAGAAGTTTGGCCAGATGGGGTAGAGTGCCCTTGTGGTGTCACAACAGACTTGCCTTAGAGCATGAAGGTTACATTATTTAGGGGTTAGTAGCTATTAAAAAGCAAAGATCTCAAATCCTTCTCTACAATGCATTTGTTTGGTGTCTGGTCCTCACAATCAACTGGAACAAAGATGGCTATTAGAAGAGTTTATTCTACTGTAGTAGTCATTCAGGGAAGGACTAGCATTGCCCTCTCCATCCCATGTGTTTGTAAGAACTCCCAGTGTTAAAGGTGCCTGGACACCAAACCTCTTTGAAGCTACTCACCTCTTTGAGGAGAAAAATTCCTGAATTGTTTCGGCTTCTTAACATAAAAGTAGGGAAAAATAAGAGAGAGAGAAACGGACGCAGGACTTAGGATGACACAAATTATATTTCTGAACATCGCCAGGAAACAAGATGGGACAAATTCATCTAGCACTTGTCACTGGAACTGGGCATCACAGCTCTGAATACAATGGGAATTGTTCAGCTTTGTTTAAACAAAACAAAAATTAAAATAATAAAAAAAACCACTCAACCCCCAAACATTTCTCAGGTCATTGTGATTAAACTCAGATACTGAATAAACAGAAGGAAAAGAGATTGCTAATACATTGCCAAAGTAGTTCCCATTTAATTCAGTTAAAGAGAAGCAATAAGCCCAGGACTGCATCTGGCAAGTTTCAAGTAGGGACCTTCTACATGAAACGCAGACTAGGGTCAGGATTAGCAGAATATGCTGCAAAAACAGGTGAAGGAATTGTAGCCATAGGACACATCAAAGTACAAGCTCATACAGACCAGTCTTCACAGCTGTAGCTTGTCCATTTAGTTTCATAAGCAAAATTTCCAAAAGGACCTTCTAATTCTCAGACCTCATGCATCAGCTACAGACCTGATGCTTCATGAAGACTGGTGGTACAATCCACCTCTGGGGACCACAGGGACCCTTTCCATCAGGAGTCTGCTATGCAGAAATGTCTGAACCACAGCATGCATGCAGAGAGGTGTCTGCACCAGTACCCGGGTGGCAAGGAATAGCTTCCCTTTTGGCAGCCCAGAGACAAAAAGCTGTTGCTTGTTTTCCTGATATCAGCACTATAAAGCTGCATTAGGGCTAGGGTTTGCTGACGGACACATTTGTGCATCTTCTAGCTTTGCACTTTTTGCTGATGGGACATGCCCTATGCTGCCATCATCCTCAAAGAGCATGGGAGAGGCTGGGAAGTGGGAGGAGCTGGAGAGTGGGGCCAGATGATAAAAACACACAGGCTACTGAAATCAGAGGCTACTGTGTTAGATGTACACAGGCTTGTCTGTGGAAGATCTGTAGGTCTTCCTAGAAACGGCTGAGAGACACCTCTGCATCCTCCACCAAAGAACATTCCCTGTTTTGGGGCACTGACTGCACAGCACCCAATACATTTTCAACACTAGCAGAGCATTCAGTTTGTCTAACACAAAGCAGGAAAGAGGAAACTCTAAACTCAGTGCCCTTGGCAGGTGAAAGGCAATTGTTATCATATTGACCATGCACATCTCTATTTGTATTTTGTTCTTAGCCCTAAATAAAGAGTTTCTGGACTTTCCTGGAACTAAGAGGTGAGGCAGTCAGCACATCAATCCAAAATGAAAAAGATAATGGATCATCTCTCCATCCTCTCCCAGCATTTCCTTAGCCTTGGGCCTTTTGCCTCCGAGACTGCTGCAAAACTCAATTGAGCTGACATCCCAATTCCAGGCAGAATATGGAGCCTTCACTCCTGCTTCAGCTCCCCTTTGACTTGGGAGTGTCTGCCTTGGCCACAGTCTTTGGATAGTGGGGCAGGAAAGGGTTCTGCAATTGTGAACAAAGCTTCAAGGACTGTGGCAAACAAATCATACAAAGCAACACCAGCTCTGAGCAGCTGGAATGAACCTGCACAACCCCTTTTACTGCATCACCTTCACAGCCAAGAAACACAAAGGTGATAAAAACAGACAGCTGAGGAATGCCCATGGAAAACAGCAGTATATGCAGGAGTCTCACCTGGAACACCACATTCATCTTTATCCTGGGACCTTCCTTAATTCTGTCTAATAAAGATATACTACTGACACTGCTAAGACAGAAAAAGGGAGAAAAAGCAATGCCTTATTTCTTTCTTATCAGTTGGGGCAAATGATAATTCCCACTGCAGAACAGGATTAGGCTCAAACTGGAGTAGTTTCATAAATCTACAGTCATAAATCTGTGACCAAACTAAGACCAGAGCAAGAATGTTTTTCTAAGCCAGGCTACAAAACCAGTCAATGGCACGGGATGAGAGATGCTTTTATTGTTCACCCAGTAAAACAATCAAGTGGAAGATTATTAAATGGGGAAACAGCAGCTTTGCTGGGCCAGATACCAGGTATTCCCTGAAATGTATCCAGTGTGCCTGTCAGTGGAGCAGAACTGGGCAATAGGCTTCTTTGGGTTCTCTTCAGTGGATAATGTATTCGCAAAAAATACAGTTTAGGATTAACTGTAATCAGTCACCAGATTAAGAAGAAAGGCAAAGGTATAAAGACTACTAACATTAAAACATTTTCTTTCAGCATTTTCAGAACAGGTTTCACATTTTTGCTTCAAAGCAATTTGTTACAGCCCAAGACACAACACGCAACCTTAGAAATGAATGTTTCATTTTGGCATGAAAGGATTTGTTTGTTTGTTTTAATTTTTCCCTTTTTCATTCCACTGAGAAAATGGGGGAAAAAAATTGTCTCAGGCCACCCTTACAACTTTTTTCCTCAGATTTTTCAGTTCAGCCCGCAAACTGAAAAACCACTGTGGGCACAGCCTACTTGGGAGTTTACTTGTCCCTCTTTCTATTTGAATCAGACCTAAGCCAAAGAAGATGGGAAATTCATTTCATCAGGTAATACCAACCAGAACCAAGGTATTTAGGAGATGTAAAAATACTGACAATGGGAGGAGTCATGGCTGTTTACAGGAGGCTGAACATGACCCAGGAGATAGATCTCCTGTTTCCAAAAAACATTGCCATCTACAAGCTTAGTGTTATGCCATCCTACTCTCACATAAGGCAATTTATAAACTGTGGGTCTGATCCTGCATTTTCAGAATCTGACTAAGATGTGCTGACACCACTTATCTGTGAGAAATGCAAGATCCAGGTAACCCACCCTAACCTGCTCTAAACAAGGGAGTTTGGGGCTTGGGGTTTTTGGGTTGGGGGAAGCAAATGGAGAGAGGCACAACACCCTCCCCACTGGCAATATTGGAGCATCACTCGTGACCTGAAAACAACATCCCTTTTTCGCAGAGTGCTACCACTTCTGCAGGGACAATACAGTACTGGATAGTTACTTTGCAAGCTCAGTAAAATGAAAAGGCCTTACAAGGATCTTTGTTGGGACAGTCATCTGGTTTAAACACAGCAGAGGACAACAACAACAGCTAAAAAAACCCACAATAAATTAGGTATCAGCACAGCTTTCTAAATGGTCTAGAACACTTACTACAAGACAAAAATCACAGCTCTGGTACTTAGAATCTTGTCTTTCTTTTAAAAAATCGAAAGCTATTATCCACAGGTTTTGCATAAAAATAAACATTTTAAGCTGACAGCATTATGTTAATTGGATCAACCCGCTTTTTAATATATATATATTTCTATGAATATTTAAATGTATATTTTATATGAATAATCTTCAAAGGAGTAATGGGAGTCACAATGCATAAAAATAGATATTTTGGAAAAAAAAAGAGTAATAATAAAGACAATCCTGATGAAAAAAAATATATATATCAAACAGGGCAGTATTCTAAAGTAACAGCTCACCATACTACAACTTGTGGAGTCCAGTCCTTCTGTATTGTGAGCAGTTACTCCTAAATATGATTGGGCTTTCTAACAGTGATGTAAAATGAATTCCTGCACATTTAGTAAAAAAAAAAAAAAAAAAGAAAAAAGGAGACGGGATTTGGGTATGTAGAACAGTTTGATATCTATTAATTGCTGTAAATAGCTAGCATGGATCATCTTTCAAACTGAAAGCAGGAGGAACTCCAACAATTCATGCATTTATAAGAATATATTTCCTAATCAAAATCAGATCAGTCCCTCTGAACTAATTGTTTTTAAAAAACACAATTTTTGTCCTACAATGTTTTTTCTGTTGTTCTATGAGTAATCCAAACAGATTGGAAAAGGTGGGCTTTTTAGTAGTCTTTGTCAGCATTTTGTGCAGCTTTGACAAAAGCCAACTCCTAACAGTTCAGAAGATAATTTCAGAGTAATCCTGTCCCTTTGCAGCAGGAGGTAACCTCACTGTTAAAAATCCCTCAGGGCAAAACAATCATGGGGCAAGAGGGGAAGCCATAAAAAATTAAAATAGCCTGACTTGCTTGCCAGCTGCATCAGTATTCAAGTAAAGTTTAAAGTACCTTTGTGGGACTTTAGAGTCTTGGAGAGTCAGACCGGCTTATTTTAACAAGTGTAATATGCACTTAGAAATAGCCTTGTCATCTGCTTGTCTAAACTCAAAAAACAAAACTCAAAAACAAACAGAAGCAAAGGAAAGGTAGAGGAAAGGACTCAGCATCAGTATTAGACTGCAGAGTGTCTCCTTGACACTGACACTTTGAAATTCGTGCCTTCCTTTCTAATGCATTAAAACATCCTGAAGTCACGCAGCCATTTTAAACGAGCATTTCAAGAGTCCAGTCTTTATAGAGGTTAACTTGATCATCAGCACAGCACTGGAGAAAGCTGATCTAATGATATTTCACTTACAGAACTCTTCAAAGGAAAATAAGTAATACAATTCCACAAAAAACAATGCCAATGAAAAACACAGAAAGCAAGTTGTTTTTAACTCGGTGTTTTTTCTGAGATATTCTTACAGGAAAAAAATTAATTCTTCCCTTATCTCTTTTTTTAAAAGCAATTTTTCTAACCAGTAGATTTTAGAGCTATCTTCCATCTACATGAATCTAAGCTTTTCTGAAATCACCTATAGGGTTGGGGGGGAGGGCCAGAGGATTCCCTCTCCTAAATTTCAAAGACATCCAAATAGCATGTTTGTTTTTCCTTGCTTCTCTTCTTGAATTTGTCCATTCCCCTTAGGATTTCACAGGCTAACACTACTGTGAGAATTTAAGTGTCTGCATTTGAAAGAACTTTGGACTGAGCACAGCTTCACACATTTCACCTTCTTCATGCCCTTTCCATGTGGTTTCTTCTATCTTTACATGTACGAAAATCACAGTTTGTGTAACATTGTTTTAAAGGAAGAAAATAAAATACACGCACACACATACATTGTATTGGTGAACACTATACACTATTTTTTTCAACAGCATAACAGAAAGTCTGGCCTACTGTAGGTTGAACATGTAGGGAAGGCTGAATTTTTATGGTTGCCATGCAAGTCACCTTCAAGACAAAACAGATTAACCCAGCCAAGAGCAAATGCACCTTCTACTCTCAAGCTGTTAGACAAATACTGCCTTTCCAGGGATCAGGCTGACATCTCACCAATTCAGTCAATGCAGTATTTAGAGAACCACACTGAGTTGCTTCTGCATCAGTCCTTTGAATTCAAATGCTGTTTAAACCAAAGGGGAAAGAGGGTATCTGAATTGCCTTATTATTATTAATATGTGTATATTTCAATAACACTTTGAATTTCAATTTACTTCTGAAACCTTGCCCTTTGAGAAGAACACACCCTTTAAGCTGACTTTTTTCAGGCTTCTGATCCTTTAAAATTCTCTCTTCTTTTCCTTCTGTTGTTCTTTTTCAATTATCTATCAGAAAACTTGCTTTCTTCCAGCAGAAATGCAGCTGGTGGGCTTGAGCTTTCACTGCACCCGTTCTGTGAAATTCTCTGGGAAAACCCCTCGGCATTGGTCAAGTTCCTTATGCTGGATCCAGTCAGACTCCTTCACACCCATCAGCCATCCTTCATCCTGGAGGAGAAGACAGAAATCAGGTGCTAAGGGATAGATGTGAGCAGGGATTTTTGTTACAGAGTGCAGGCCAAGGAGGTGTCAAGGCATTATCAAAGCCATGCTTGTATTTGGCTTGGAGACAATCCAGGAGGAGTATGGGGAAGAAGGAAAAAATGCATTTGTTCCCTTTTAAATGGAGAGAATGTTCCATCCCACCAGTGCTCCAATTTGACCCAGACTGTGCAGACACTGTGAAACTGTAAAGAATGAAGTGTAACAGAAATATGTTGTAATTTACACCCACTGAAGCAGGAGAAATTCTGCCAAAAGAGACCCTAGAGCTACAGGATGGGAATCACCTATCTCACCTTTCACCATCTAAACATGAGGGGTCCAGCATTTTCCATAGTCATAAAAGTGACAGACACATCCAGAGTGTAATTCAACCCATTCATCTTGGGCACAGGTATCTGGAAAGGATGAATGAGTCCCTGGAGATGCTCATCCCCTGCTCCAGTCAGAGCACCTGATGACTGGCATTTTAAAGCTGGTACAGGCAAAATAAGTCTTGTTTGCTATGCTGAAATTCTGATCTATGAGAATTGGGAGCTGAGAAGTTCAATTCATCTTCCCAAAACTCAGGAGTCTGTTGGGCTTGATGCAGAGTGAGGTCAGCAAAACTCTCAAACTTTGGCTGCACACTCAAGGTCTCTCTGAAGGGTCTTCCCTAGCCACCAACCTATACATCTATAAACACAGATGGATTTTCACTGAGGCAAATGGAGTCCTGCTTGGCAGAATCCACTCATGAGGAGAACCAGACTTTTCACCTTCTGCCCGCAGGCTGTCTAGCACTGAGATTTCTGCTCCATCCTAGGCACGTGAGGAAGACAAGATATTCAAGGTAGGAAGGCTGCACTGCTTGCAGCTCAGGTGTGCAACCACCCTATTCTCCACATGCCTTGGAACTGCCACCATGGAAGCACCCCTTCAGCATGCAAATGTACCCTCTCATGTGAGCCATTTGCAGTGGGGTAGCCTATGGGTTAAGGGTGCAGCATGAGGTAAAAGAGCTGCATAGCTCTGGCTGTCTGCAAGCTCACTTAGCCCTTGCTGCTGCCTTAGATTTGAACATTCAGGAGATGTCATGAGAATGGCAGGAGATGGGAGCCCATCTGCAGCAGCCAGCTGCAGGGGCTGTGGGAGGATTGACATGCCATAAATCAGGAATACAAACAACTAGGCAGAAGACATTGGGCCCAAGTGTCTGGAAGGCAGCTTCCAGCTCACAGCACGCCAAGCACAAAAGCTCATCCATTTGCACATAGCGTCTGTGCCATACAGCATGCAGCACTCCCACCTCATCCTGCTACCAAGGGTCTCCTCAGCTGTAGGGATTAGACACAAGGACCCAGACTGAGCCCTGACAATTTTAAACCATGCCACTTAAGTGCCAGCTTAGAAGCACTGCTGCCCTCAACCCTTTCTTCTATCAAGAGAGATGAATCCAGGTTTGGATGACATATCCACAAACTGATACCTAAGCTGCAAGATGGGGACATGAACCACAGTCTGTCATCCTAAGCTTCCTCCACTCACGTGCATAGTTCATGCACATGTTAACAACCAGCATTTTCTGGCTGGGGATGGTTGAGGTTAGCTGTAGCACAGGATGCACTGTAGAAGGGTTAAGGGGCTTCAGTGCAGCTACAGTGTTATGTTAGCAACACTCAGAGCTCACCCTCTGCAGCTTGGAGAGTCTCGAGTTCATGGCTGTTGCACCCACATCCAGCTAGAGTGCAAACACAGGGCGTTGAAAAACTGCTACACAAACGCCAACTCCTACCACAGAAACTAGGGAAGCTGTCAGGCTTTTCCCCGTCCAGAAAGCTTTCTGAGAAAGAAATGCTCAGAAATGCTTTTGCAGGGCAGTTCCACTCAGTGAAGAGTCTTGTTTCCAGAAGGAATCACTGTGTGTTCCCCAAAGAGCCCTTCCCCCCTAGCTCTGTGGGAACTGTTGGCAGATTATAGCTCCATTTCACAGGTATCAGCATGATCTGCCTCCATAATTCACAAAGCCAACAGAGGATCCACATCTTCTGAGGTAGTGAACTACCTCACCTTCCCTTTATCCCTTGTGGAATCCAGACCTTGTCTGGACTTGACCAAACCCAAAGAGCTGATGACTGCTGAATCAGTTTGGAGAATTTGTTTCTTTTCCAAACAAAAATCTGGAGATGTGAGCATGATTTTTATAAAATCACCATCTCTCTCAGTGGAAGTAGTAAAGCTGCTGCAGATTATCAGCTGGGTGCCCCTCAAACACAGCAAGTGAGGAGGACTTAGTCAAAGCTTCCAGAAATAACTCAAAGAAAAACATGGCCAATTAAATTCAGGTTGAAGATGGGCAGCAAGACTGTTCTCCAGAGCTGAGAGACCTGCACCAGCCTTTGATTCTGCTGCCATCTCCTGACCAAACACAGTCATTTGGAAATAGCCATTGCTATGGTGAAGTATAAGCCATCATCCACGGCCAGCTGCTTTCTTGGAGCTCCAACATTTCTCAAAACAGGAGAAAACATCATCATAAAGTGTGGATCACTCCTTTCAATGCTACAGTCTGCACTTTAGTGATCACAGGGAATGTGCATCAATTTAAGGGGCAGTGAGGAGGCAAAATATGGGCTCTGTTGGGCTCCCTGATCAAGAGAGCCATAGTATTGGCTCAAATGTTCTGACAGGGACAGGAACCCACTGCTACTCCATATGCTTTACATAGGATAATGTCTCTACTTTCCAATAACAAGCAGAGTCCTCCCCTTTGTTGCAGGAAGCCAATCTCAAGCTCAAGGACAACCGGTTCTCTTGCCAGCTCCCAGCCACAAACTAATGGCTCTGCATCCAGCCAGCCGACTGTTAGTGAATAAAGAAGCAGCTCTAGAAACCCCATTGGCTCCACATGGGCCAGGCTCACACCCCATCTTCCCCACTCACCTGCTCCTCAGGGTTCTCAAATGGAATCACAAGCACCACATCCCCGGCCTTCAGCTGCAGCTCATCACTGTCGGTGGCGGTGTAATCGTGCATGGCCTGGACCTACAGGGAGAGGAGAAGTGGGTGAGCCCAACCTTCTCTCACCCAGCTCCGTAACAGGTGACAAGGCTTTCCTCTTCATTGATTCACCGGATGATTCAGGTTGGAAAGCACATTTCGAGGCCATCTGATCCAACCTTATGCTTAATGTAGGATAAGCTTTGATCACAAATGTCACATCCAGGGGAATAACTGCTTCCCTTAATTTAATGACTAGAGGTTTGTTCATACAGCCTGGCATGCAGCTCTCCTTGGCCACAACAGCATCCTGGTGAGTCTTATGCAACTTGTTACGTATCAGCACCTCCCTGTCCTTTAGGAGGGTTGAATTCTCATGGTGTGGGCACAAAAATCTCACAGGGTAGAAAGGCTGTGTCCACTTGAATGGTGCCCTGTATTCTTTCTGCAGCTGGACTGCAAGACTATTAGAGATCATAGCTTCCCACCTCTGTCACAGCAAGCAGGGAGAAGAAATGTAGGAAAGACTATTAGTTTGGATGATGATATCCATGTTTTCTCTTTGGTATTCAGCATAATGCCTTTCAACATCTGTGTTACAGCTTTTCTACTTCAAACCACAGCTCTCCACTTTGAGCACTACAGCCCATAATACTACCTGTAACCAGCCTAAATGTTATGAGCCTCCTATTGTTCATCGGCTTTTGCCATTCTTCTGATTTTAGTAGAATCCCAGAAAAAAAAACAATGGACATGACTAAAGCAGAAAAAAGCATTTCTATAGCAGAAGGCTGTCATTTCTCACTTTTCAGGGCATGATGCACCTATGCTGTCTTCCTGCCATATTGCATTATGCACATTACATTTGTGGCCTATCCTCATCCAGAATCACTCCTTCCTCCACACCTATGAAAAAAAGCTGCAAGTGATCTTCTGTGTATTCAAGAACATCCACCCAACTTCCCTTCCTACTCCTTTATTTTTCTCTGTTCATCCTGGCTTTCTCATTTCTCCAAACACAGTCCTCTGTTTCTTCTGGTGTTTCCAACTCTTCTCTGATTACCACTTGCACTAAAGCTTAATTTTTCAGCTGGGAGCACAACTTTTTATTCACTATCCAGAGTCTGTGACTGACACTACAACACCACCAAGACTAAAACAACTGCAGCAGAGAGAAGGGGTTTTTCTATACAGCACAGTAATACCTTTAGATGCTGATGCTCTTACCAGTCCTTTGAAACAATTGGAACTGCCTGAATCTGCACTGAGGAAGGTGTATCTCTCCTTCAACTTCCTTTCTGCACAGCCCATGGACATGCTGAGTGAAAGCAACTAATTCATTACAGGAAAGAAAAGATAATCACCAGGAACTCAATGCCCCACCGCCACATACTCACCTTGAACAGAAATCCTGGAGGCATGTCAGCTCTTTCAGATGAAGCACCTGCTTCCACAGCGCCATTGACAGTTGCAGGGAAAGTTTCCACAACAACAGCAGGCAGAGAGGTCTGGTAGGCAGTGGCAGCCAAGGAAGGAAAAAAAGCCATTGAGAAAAGAGAATCCAAAACTGAAGCTCCAAGTCCATCCTGCAGGATCCACATCCCAACCATCCCATGGCTTCAGTGGGTTTTCCCCGCACACCAGACAGTGACAAAAAGACCCCAAAGGACAGCAGAGGCAGTAGTGAGAAAGCAGGACTGGTGACTGCTGTCTTCCTCTGCCTAAGACTGCAGAAAGGCAGAGATGATTTATAGTTTTTCTGGGACCATAATGCCCAGCATTTCCCATTTGCTGTGGTCACAATGCATTCTTACAGAGCCCTCGTGGAACAGACAACTCACATGCAACAGCCTATAAGAACCAAGCTGCCATGAGCTGGGACCTACTCCAGTCCCCTAAAAACATGGCAGTGTCACCAAAAAAAAGAGGAAGCCTGGATATTCAAGGGACATAGGCAGAGCCCAGAGGACAGGGCAGGTAAAGTAAATGGCAAGCAAGGGGGAATCCAGCAGACAACACAAGCCTAGGACAGCATGGGCTGTGGACTGGCTTCACAGGATGGGTGAAGGGACAATTCTTTTAGTGAACCTTCCAGCAGAACTTCTCCCTAAGCACTGGACAGATAAAATGCAACAACTAAGCCTCTGAACAAGAGCATTGTAACTCCTCAGGGGGCAGGGATGTGCTTTTCCAAGCTATGCAGCTCTTTTCCCAACCCAGTCTCCCACATCTTCTGTATAACAAAGGGATGTGATGGAGAAAAGGGACTGCTGTCCCTTGAGGTATTTACCGATCCTGAGTCAGCTTCAGTTTTAGATGCTTCAGCTCCAGCTGCTGCTTCTGATCCAGCTGCTTCAGCTCCTGCACGGGCTGCTTCTGCAGGCTGCAATACAAAAGTTATCCCGGTGGGACGTTATTCTCATTCCAGCTACATGTGTGAGCAGCAACGTGCAGCCAGCCTGCCCAAGTGCTCTGCTGCTGCCTGCTGCCACCTGCTGCAAACAGGCGAGACACTGCAGGCTCTGGCTATGTTTCTTCCTCCCTCTTTCTCTGCAACCCACAGAAATCACCACATAGCCTGAATTGCCTAAATTCCCTCACTCCAGGCTCACAGCAGGAAATCAGTGAAACTCCAGAAATTTCGTGCATCTCTTTCTTTTCACGATTTAAACTGCAGACCTACTTTAGACAGTATCTACCATTACATCTAGATTGCCCACTTGTACGTGAATACAAGTTCTCTTGCATGCCAAAGTACAAGGATCTCTCAATAAGCTACTTCCAAGGATACAATTACAGAATATTTAAGCACTTGCCACCTCCCAGAAACAGAAGAGCATGGTAGTAATGTGTTCAGATTTGGAACTTAGTCTGGACCCAGCATCAACATGACATTAACTCTGTTTTAGCACAAAACTAAAGATATTCATTTGCCCCTCCCAGAAATTGCAGCAATGCAGGAAGTATGTTGCATCTGGTAGCATCAATGCTGTAGATCATCCCACTGGGAGATGGGCCAGGCAGCATCTGGGAAGACTCCCAAGATTTGCCATTTTTAATACATGGGAATAACCAGCTTTAGTATACCTACATGCCTCATACATTTGATAAACGTGTTGTCCTGCTTCAGCTGGGATACAGGTTATTTTCTTCCTAATAGCTGGTACAGGGCCATGTTTTGAATTAGGTTGAGAGTAGAGTTGATAACCCACTGACATTTTAGTTATTGCTGACCACTGCCTACACTATGTCAAGGACTTTTCAGCTTCTCATGATGCCCTGACAGTGAGGAGCCTGCGGGGCACAAGAAGGTGGGAGGAGACAAAGCCAGGACAGCTGACCCAAACTGGCTGAAGGGATATTCCATATCACCTTGTAAACTAGGGGTAAAGCTGGCCAACCAAGGGCCATTGCTCAGAAATGGGCTGGGCATCAGCGGTGATGAGCAATTGTTCTTCATTTGCATCATTTGTTTTTCTTTAGTTCTATTTCTCTCTTATTGTTATTTTCCTTTCCATGATAATTGATTATTATTATTTTATTTGAATCAAGCTGTTCTCATCTCAACCTACAAGTTTTCTTACTTTTACCCTTCCAATTCTCTACCCCATCCCATCAAGGAGAGGGAAGTAGGCTGTCAGGGAAATGGTGCTTAGTTTTCAGCTGCAGTTAAAACATGACACATGTACCCCTGAATACAATAATATCAAAACAAGACATTGTCCAGATTCCTTAATGTTGCAATTCTCATAGTCCCAACCTTAAAAAAGCCCAGTGTAAAGCAATGACCATGGTAACCCTTAAATATACACCCATCTGGCTACTAGCCATGCATTGGCACAGTGCTCCAAGTAGTATTCTAATAGCAGCAACAACAAAGAAATATCTCCTTGATTTGATAAAAATCTATTACTATACCTTTAGCTGCTCCAGTGGTGTCATCTAATACATGCTTTCCTCTCCTATCACATCCTTCCTCATGTCTCCCCATCACCATGTCCACAGGCCTATACTGCCAGAACACATGACAAAGAGCAGAGCTGTTCCCATCCAACAGAGGATTCCCTCTGCAGCTTTGGTAGTGCTAAGGCAAATATATGCATATGAAATGATACAAAGGCTTCTCCTGCGTAATTGGATTCACTCCCAGGTTGCTTTTTATTTGGATTCAGTGAAACTGGAATTGGGACTGATGCCAGGCCAACTCTATCTGGCCAAGCATGTTTTTTATGTGGACAAGTGAAAAGGAGCTCAGTATGAGGGGTTTTTTCTTAAAAGCAGCTAATTTGCAAAAACAGTATTTAATAATCAGAGAAACTGAACCTAAATTAATCCCCTGCATTTCAACATGTCAGCTACTAATTTTTCTATTTTATATACCTGTGGGGCATCCCAAGGCCTATAAAAGCATTTACAGTTGTGGAAAGATACCATAGGGAGAAGAAGAATTGCTCACTGCTGTTACCAGGTTTGAAAGCTTGGCTTATTCCAACAGCAGCATCATACACACCAAATGCAAGTTTTCCAGTCTGCAGAACTAAGGAAGCTCTGCTGCATTCACGTTTCTATGCAGTTGTTAACCTCTTGGTCTATGGGACTACGTAACCATACAACAACTCTCTCATTAGCAAATTTGCAGATGACACTAAGCTGTGGGGGGGGAGTGTCGATCAGCTGGAAGGCAGGAGGGCTCTGCAGAGGGACCTGGACAAGCTGGAGAGTTGGGCTGATTCCAACGGGATGAGGTTCAACAAGGCCAAGTGCTGGGTCCTGCACTTTGGCCACAACAACCCCGTGCAGTGCTACAGGCTGGGGACAGAGTGGCTGGAGAGCAGCCAGACAGAAAGGGACCTGGGAGTTTGGATTGACAGGAAGCTGAACATGAGCCAGCAGTGTGCCCAGGTGGCCAAGAAGACCGATGGTATCCGAGCCTGGATCAGGAACAGTGTGGCCAATAGGACCAGGGAAGTGATTCTTCCCCTGGACTCAGTGCTGGTGAGGCCACACCTGGAGTGCTGTGTCCAGTTCTGGGCCCCTCAGTTCAGGAAGGATATTGAGGTGCTGGAGCAGGTCAGAGAAGAGCAACTAGGCTGGCGAAGGGACTCAAGCACAAGTGCTATGAGGAGAGGCTGAGGGAGCTGGGGTTGTTCAGCCTGGAGGAGGCTCAGGGGAGACCTCCTCACTCTCTACAACTCCCTAAAAGGAGGTTGTAGCCAGGTGGGGGTTGGTCTCTTCTCCCAGGCAACTATCATTAAGACAGGAGGGTATGGTCTTAAGCTCTGCCAGGGGAGGTTTAGGTTGGATATTAGGAAGAAATTCTTTACAGAGAGGGTAATCAGGCATTGGAATGGGCTGCCCAGGGAAGTGGTGGATTCTTCATCCCTGAAGGTTTGTAAGATGAGACTGGATGTGGCACTCAGTGCCATGGTCTAGTAACCATGGTGGTAGTGGATCAAGGGTTGGACTTGATGATCTCAGAGGTCCCTTCCAACCGAGCTCATTCTATGATTCTACGATTCATCAACAGCAAAAACACTTCAGAAAGCTTGAAGAGGAGGATTCCCCAGCTATAGAGAGCTCTGCTTTTTGACCATGTATGGTATGCCAAGGTGAGAATTGGTATGGTGAGAATATCTTGACTAGTAGCATTCCCTGGTTGAGTAAACTGTCCTTTGGGTGAAATCAGTTTCCAGGAAGGGAGTAATGGCCCAAAACACTTTTTACACCCAAGACTGTATGTACAGCTCAATCAGAAACAGTCATACCTCACCCCTGCCTATCCACTTCAAAGGAATAAGATTCCTTGCTAAACCAGCCTTTCCTCTCTTACAAAGGCAGACTGACAATGCACATACAGGAGAATGACAGGTGTTAAACACTGATGGCTGATAAAACACACAAGGGAAACCTCTTCTTCAACATCACCCAAGCTCATGTGAAGGAGAGTACCAGCTAAGGGAGTCCTTAGGCCAGGTTCTCAGCCATGACTAAGTCATGTCCTCCCAAGTACTCACTCTAGGTGGTGATCTGGCCCTGGGGAATGGAAGGGTTGGTAGGACTCAATTCCCCAGCATAAGCCAAGGCTGTGAGCTCACACACTGGATACAGCCAGCTCAAGCAGCAGGCTTGAATGCCCAGATCGAGTGTTTTCTGTCCATACTGCTGGCTGTTGGTCCAGAGGGACTAAAAAGTAGTTATGCTTGAAATATCTCACAAAGCGCTAATGTGCAGCAATCTGAGACCTTCCCAGACCAGATGGATATCGAGGGCATGAATGAGGGTCTGGTTTTGGTTCAGACGCAGAGCATGTATAGAGTCTCCCTTATCAGTAAGCTTCAAATTGAGGTTGAGGCAGACACCAGGTGAGTCTTGGGCCTGCACCTAACTTTCGGTGTAGACACAGGGGGAGCTAATTCACATCAGCCTTTCTGACAATGACGGTCGATGAACAGGAAACACCACAGATAATTCCAGATGTGTACATACCCAGTGGTACAGGCAGTAATGATGAAGAGCAGTGAGATATTTATGCATTGGACACAAGATCAACAGGATGTACAGAATTTAGGAAATACTGCGTTGTAGAGAGTGAGCATGATGCCGCAGTGGTGTTAAGTATGAGGTGAAAGTCACAGCATTATGCCAAGAGAAAGATGAGTGAGTTAGCAAGAAAAAGGATGGGTTTGCGCACGGGTAGAGTCATAAGTTTTAGAGTGCCAGACTTGACTTTCAAACATGTCCCATGGTTGCCCCTGGGGCTTCACAGATGGCGCATAAGTGCATTCAGCAGCACATATAGCAACTTTGATTCGGGGTGTGCAGAAAGGAAGAGTGGTGAGGGAAAGGAGACAGGTATGCAAACAGAGATGGCATTGGCATGTGAACAGTACATGATGAGAGATGAAAGCCATATGAATTTCTTACCTCCCATAAATCCCAAGGTAAAGACTAAGCATGTCAAAGAGCAACAAAAATAAAACATGTTTATACGTGATTATTTCAGTGAGTACAAACATTACAGACGCTGATCAGACTGAAGCAGACATACACATTCAACAGCACTTATCTCTGCATGTTTTGAAATATTTGTTACTACTTGCATTTATACACCCCTCCCCACTGCATATTCAAATCTAAGCACCAAGGCACTCGAGTAAGGGGTTTTTCTACCTCTGGTATAAAGGGAGACAGTCAAGCCACATTCAGTCATCAGTGGCAGACCACATAGTCAGAAAAAAAACCCAACCAAATAAACAAAAAAACCCAAACCAAACTCATGAGTTTGTGGTTCATTAGGGTTAAATGTTTCCCTATGTACCTACGCCCAACAGAGTTAGCATGATTTCAGAACAAGACATCAACTGGTGCCCCAACCCCGGCAGCTTTCAAGGCCAGGCTGGATAAGGCCTTGAGCCGGTGCAAAGTGTCAGTGTCAGGTGCAAAGCGTCTCTGCCCATGGCACATGACATTGGCACTAGATGACCTTTAAGGTCCCTTCCAATCCCTTAACATTTTATGGTGTCTTTGGATCAGTAGTGAAATATCTTAACCTCTTTGCCATACTGCTCACCCTATGGGAAATAAATCTGACTGCCTTGATAACTAGGTGGTTTTCACTCGGTTTTATACTTTGGTTACCATTAGAAATTATCAGTTTCAGACTCTTTCTTTTACTGACTTCTGAAGCTAATAATAATTACATTAGAACACCAAATATTCCATTGCTGAGCAGTTTTGGAAAACCAATTTAGTGTAATATTTGTTGCTTGCTGAAAGCGTAACAAATAATTCCATTTTAAGTCTAATTTATACTCATATCCTATGTCAGTATAACCAATTATCTAAGCTATAACTGGTGATTCAGAAAAAAAATTCTAGTAAATAAATCTAAAAAAAAGCTTATCCTGTAAATTTATCTTGCAGCTTGTTCTGTAAAGCAAGTTCTGTAAGGCAAGTAGACACAAAATGCCCATCTGCCCACTTAAAGTTCCAAAAAGGGGTAGCTTGCCATATTGGCATATATCAAGTTATGATGATAACTACTATCTTGCAGATACAGTATTTTAATTCAGGAGAATCAAATGCCTAATGTTTGATCTCTTTAATAAGAGAGGTCTTATTCCTACAAAAGTCTGTGCCATACAGACCTACTTGACATGAGAAATACGGTAAACATTCCAATTATGTTTATTACAAATTTTAATGGCATCCACAAAAAATAAGTAGTCCATACATATTAAATGTAAAATCTCAGTGAGGACAACAACCAAATTCAGGATGCATTTCAAAGCCTCCAGCCATCTAGACATAAAATGAAGTGCAGTCCACCTGCCTCTGATGGTGGACAGGACCAGTTACAGATCAGGCCAGAATTAGGGCTTTTTGATACCACACTGTGCACCACTGTGGCCAAGGAGGAAGCTACTTCTTAACTAAGAACACAGGCTATGTTACACACAGAAAAAGAAGGGCTTCACATCACTTGAATATCCCATCTACAGCTTTATTCACCTTAAGTCACTGCAGATTATCAAAGTGTCTATTAAAAATCCCTTAGAGAGCAATTTATAACAGGAACACAGAACTCAGGCTGAATTCTCATCCATGGAGTTACAGTTTAAATCCATATAGCAGACAGAGGATGCTAAACTAAGGAGGGACATACATTAAGTTGAATGAGATCATAAGAGCAAATCACAAGCATCCCACAAACACCTAGTGCCAGACTGTGGCCAGGCTAGTAGCCATCTGATTCTCACTGGACTTGCACATCCAGCAGAGAAGACCAAGGTGCCCACCTCTAGTGCCCAGGCCTGGGCTCCCACACATAATGCCCAGCCACCCACAGCTCGGGTCCACATTATCATTCAGGTGACTGCAAGTCACAACACACATGGCAACAAGTCAGTTACAAAGGGAGAAGGAATGGTGATATGAACCAACCTGGGAGGCAGGTGTGGGGGTCTTCCCCACAGTGGCATCTGGTTTAATGGGATCAAAATCCAGATCCAACAGGCTGGCTCCCTCCTGGAAGGGCCCAGGGGCATCAAACTTGGCAGCAGTGAGGAAGAAAAGCAGTACGAGCATTAGACATACACGCGCGTGCACAGTACAGGGAGGGCATGTGATATCCCAGAGCTAAAGCTGCAAGCGCAGAAGACATGGTGGCAGTGCAAACATCTGATGTGACTCCTGACTGTCTGCATCCTACAAACACAAGCAGGTAGCACAGGGTGCCACTGTAAACCAAATCTGAGCCTTTTCCACAGGACTCATTCATCATCTCACCTGGCCAAATGAACTGACATAGTGTAAGCACCTAACCTGCTGTGGTCAAAAGGATCACTGCCACTGCCAAGTCAGAAAGGCTGTTCTTCTATTTATATCTATTCCTCACAGCTCATCCAACTGCCTTTGTACTGACAGACCAAGACTGACTCCCTCAAATACATACAAAAGAGCTGCCATCTATACAATCTATCTCAGGAACAAAAATCCAGGAACAAAACCACTCAGACTGCTGGAAGGCAAGTCTGGGAAATCTCAGAGCTAACTACCAAAGCTCCTAATTTCCTCCTGCCTTCTGAGACAGAAACACAAAATACGGCAGCTCACTCCAGTAAGAGATTTGAATTCCTTCCAAGTTCAAAAATGCCATTTTCAATGGTTTCCATTTCTGGGCAACCGAGAAATATACACACACAAGTCTTCTGAAAAACCATAAATTTCAGAAGCTTTGCTACTCTCTACAATTTCAGCAGCATAACTCCCTTTGAGTGATTAATGCTCTACCTAAGGACAGCGATGGCACATTTGCTGATTGCCATTAATAAAACAGTCACTACAGAGGACACGAGTCATTAGTATTCAAAACTTGACTATCACTTTCATGTTTTAGATTTAATCTAACCACTACAAGACACTCCTTTCTACTCTGCTTCAGAGGAAGCTGCTCTCTCCAGGAAGTCAGGAAGATTTGCCCCTGTTTCCTCTGATCTCCCAGGAGACTGGCCTTACTGTTTCAGTGACCTTTTCAACAAATGTGGCAGGTTGGTCTCCACAGTTATATCATAGCCCCATAACAGAAAAACTTCTGGAAAGTAGCAAGACACACTATTTAAGAGAAGTTCCCTGAATACTACCAACACCACCATAATTTTCACGTCCTCTAGTTTCTCTTACTCCAATTCTCTTAGAGATGTTTCTCTCCCTTATGAATGTGTCTTTTTGGCATCCACAAGGATGAGGACAAGGAATCAAGCTGTCTCATCTCCCAATAATAAACCCTAACCAGTATGCAAAAACCAACTGGCAATCTACTATGCTCTTCCAGCACATCCAAGCTACCCATCAGAGCAGTTCCAAACCCAATCTTTAGTTTCATTTGGTAGTGATACATCAAAGGCTGCAGTCATGGAATAGCCTTACCTGCCATTCAAGATTTAAATGCAAAGGCTAGCACCCTTTGCCTTTATCCAGATCTTCCACAAGACATTGTGGAAGACATAGCTCATTGAAACTAAGACTTCTCTCATTGGAACTAAGACATCTGACAGGAACAGCCCTGGGCAACACACTGAGTGGTAGGAGCTGATGGGTACTTCAGTGAAGATTGTTTTGGCAATCAGAGTCCTCCCTCGGAACTACCATCTAATTGAAAGTCACAGCAAATGCCACCCTGGGTCAGAGCACTGATCAGGTGCAGAAGAGCAAGTCTGACTAAGGGGCTGGCATTCACGTGGAAATACATGATACAAACCATGGAGCAGACAGAGCTGTCCACTACAATACAGGAGAAGGAAGCACAGAAAATGATAGAGTGTTGCTCAGCTGCCTGTGGTCCCCGCCTTCCAACACTGATGTCAAATCATCTCTCTGCTCTGCAATGCAAAATCTGACATGGACTTCGTTCCCTCCCCACTTCATCTCTGCTCCTCAGCAGATGGGTGGAAGGTGGCAAACCAGAGGCAATGGAGCAGCATGATGTAAAGATAAGTTAAGGGCTGAGTCACAGATGAGCACTAATAGAGACATTATTTGTGCTTTAACAAGCATTTAGGGAGAAAAATATATACACACGTATACATATATATATAAATATATAAAGTATATGCAGGTATTTCATGATACAGCCAGAAATCTGGTCAGGCTCTTATATACATAAGGACTGCCATTCGCCTAGATCCAACACAGAACTCCCTACCTGGGCATCCTCTCTGGCAGTGATGTAAATAAAAGTGAAAATGAAGAGGAAAATATATAATTTAAAAATGTTTTTCCTTTTTCAGGGCTTCTTTTCAGGTGCCACCTGACAAGAAATACTGACAGACTGTGTAAGCAGTCATAACTTAACAGCAGGCCCATCTAACTGCAGGCCTCTATTCTTTGCAAAGGGAACTTCATGCAATTTCTGTTGGTCTTTCCTAGGCAGGGGTGGGCTTTAAGCCACAAAACCCATGTGTAAAGGCATAGACAGCACAAAACTGCCTTCTCCCAAAACTGGTAGAGATACCTGGGTCAGCAGTTAGGGCCATACATGAGCAGAAAAAACATGCTTCATCCATACTTGGGATCAGTGAGTCTGGAGAGAGCATATCATTGGATATGAAGACAGCTGTAATCCATGTGCATTGCTGCTGAACAAATGCAGTGATTACTTTCTGGCATCTTGACCAGCTGCATTTCTCCTGTTTCTTCTATGAATGAAAGCTCTCAAGGACAGTGTTACTCAAGGCTTCCTTCTAGCCACCCTCCCCTTTAAGGTAGCCTCCTATCTAACCTACTGCCTTCCAAGGTCCAATGCTGAGCTTCCTTTCCTCCTTTACCTGACCAGGTTTCATGACTTAACACCTCCAAAGAGAAGAAAGGTTGAAAGGAAAAGTTCAGAGGCAGACAAAAATTAGGCAGGGCATAGCAGCTAACCTGCGAAGGGGTTGTCACACTTATCTCAGGGACAAAATTGTCATCAAACAGACTGATGATGTTCTCCTGCTTGATCTCCTTGGAGGGGGTGACTTTTGGAGGCGGAGGCACCGGAGGCCCTTTCCTCAACTGCATGCAAGTGAGCACACGGCCACAGCACAGACGGCGACACCCAAAAAAACCAAAGACAGGAACCAGGTTAGTCACAAAAACTGAAGGTGAGGGAAACCACAATCACTGGCTTAGAGCAGGGTCCAATCAACTCCATCTGAAGAGGGAGGGAGTAGGGGGTGAAGGGCTGTATTGAAACAAAACAAAATAAACAACCACACGCCTCCAGAGAAGGTTTGGCATCATTAGTTACACTTCAGCCATGGGCAAGTTTCCCTCTGCAGAGGAGAAGCGTAACACAATTAATATGCATTGACAGGACATGCATACATAATTAAAGCATGTGCAACCTTCAAAAGAACCACTGGGAAGGGATCAGATCAATTACTGAGAACATGATCCAACAGAACAGGCCAGCGCTGCCTCCCTTTTCTGTACTTACCATACCTAAGGGAATGAGAGAACAGGCTCAATCTGCCCTACTATGGGCAGGTGACCATGAGGACAGACTGATCTGCCCAGTACCGGCTCCCAGGTGCACTGGTTATCAGTGTGCTGTAAGAAAGGTCTGAAGGAGCTCTTGATGGCATCTTAGCTTTAGACAAGAACAACTCAAACTTCCAAGAAGCCACAACTGCTGTGAACCCAACTCTGCTCTCAGTTTCACCAGTGAGCATTGACACTAATGAAGTCATGTTTTCCAAATGGAGACCCAGGGAATGCATAAAACCATCTGACCTGGTAACTCTAATACCCAATAGCCACCATCATCCTAAAGACTCAGCCTGACACTGCATTCACAACCCTGTGGAAGCTGTGGTAGACCCTCCCTAGATCAACCCATCCACATCCTTTTTACCTTCTCCTGTGCTCAAAGCTTAATGATCATTTCTAGGTCAAATCAGACTTTGAGGAGCTTCTACTGTGTTGAAATAAAGCAGCCATACAAGTTCCCAGCACCAAAGCAATGCTTAGCACTGACAATGCTTTCCATTTACAATACAGTTTTACAGCTACTTGATCTTCTCATCATACCTAGGATCCCAAGGCAGCAAGACTCAGAGACCTGTCAATGTGTACCCAGTCTATCAGTATCAAGCCCAGATCTGAAACACAGAAATCCTTGACTCCTAGTCCTGTGTTCACATTCTTCCAACTTATAACTGAGCTCTACAAGGATTTATTTAGATTCCTAAGGATGTGCCTGGTCTTCTACAGGGTTAACCTACTTTAGAGAGAGTGAGTGTGTATGAAAACACACAATTTTCCCCTGTATAGCTAACTAGGGGAAATAATGAAAATAATGTCTTCTTTCAACTTTTCACTGTTTGCATAAGGTGGTGTGTCCATACTCCCTGAGAACAATCCCTTCCTGAAAACCCCCTGCTTGCAAGATGAGATCAGAAATTTCAGAGAAAAGCTATTCTCAGAACCTAGACACCCTCTGCAGAAATGAAAGGCTCCAATTACTAACTCTAAAGTAAAAAATAGCACAACTTTTCTGCTATTTATTTCTCTAATACAGTTAGTCTCCTTCCTTCCGATGCATTAGTGTTTTGGAGATGACCACTTCCACACTGTCCAGCATTACCTCCAATAGCAGTCTAAAATCACATTTCAAAGACAAGATGACTGATGTTGGGTTATACCTACAAATTAATCACTGACTAAAAACTTTGTTGTCTAGAATAAAGCAAATCCACTAAAATTTTTCTGCTGATTTGGATCCCCCAGAGCTTTTACCTGTCGAAATTCAACATAGTTGCACTGATTTCAAAAGTCTCATTACAGCATTTCAGTGGTGTAACTGAGAGCAGAAGTCTGACCTTTGAAGTTTCACGGACTCCCTGAAGTCCTGTGTCATCATCAAATCACTACACAGAGAGCTGACAGCATTCATTTCTTCCAAAAGACAGAAATAAACTGTTCTCAATAATTAAAGGACAGTAAAAGAGGTTTGGTGTTTTTTTCTGGTATAGGGAACAGTTCAAAATTTAGATAGCATTTATTTGGTCACTCCTGTTTTGTCATCTTTCTTTCCACAGCCTTTGCTTATCGTTTGCTTTAGTATTTCAGACATGAAGAGGCCAGAGAACTGTTCTTGCTTTTTGCATTTTGGTCCATCCTCCCACAGAGGGTGAGGCCCCCCAGCCTCCCTTGGAGGACTGTTGAACAAATCACTTACCCAGAGGTCAAAAGTAATAAGACCTGTGAAGACGTCAGTATTAAAGTTGAGCAGACACTTGTGTTTCCCAGCTGGCTGGCAAACTGACACACACTTTCTAGACTTTATCCATACAGACACTAGGCTTGGTTCTCAGTGTGAAACTCCTGCCCTTGTCTTCCCTCCCTCCGGAGCCAGCTCCATCTCTTATCAGGTAGTGTGATTATAGAGTGGAGCTCTTGCTTTTCACTGTAGTGATTCCTGGGGGGATGAATTAAATATAGACTGGGAACGAGCTGCCAGGTGGTGGCAGCATTAGCTGCAAATACCATTTCAGTCTCATCCTGAGGCCCATCCAAGGTTGCAGGGCTGCACTGGAATATTCTGCTTGCTTGGCAAGGGGTGCTTCTAGCCCCATTCCTGTGGGCAGGCAGGCAGGCAGCAAGTGAATAAGAAAGCACTTGCAGGCTGGCAAAAACAAAGGTTATCTGTGCTATTTAAAGGAAAGGGAAGAAGCCAAATTCATTAAGACAAGTCCACAGACAGGGTGAGTGAAGTCTGCTGTGAACAGCTTAATAAATCTGTACAATTTCTTGTTTAAAATTTTAGCCAAGTTCTGTAAATCTCTGGGGGAAAAAAAATCAGAACCAAACCCACAACAGAAAGGCAATTGTGGAAATACTATCTTCTCTCCCCCATACACACAGTCTACTCCAAGGTCCTAGCCTTGGTCATGGTGAAGCCAGTCTAGGCTGTGCAGAGACCCTGGAGAAGTCCTGAAAAGACACTGCCAGGCATCCACACATCTCACAGGGCTGGAAGCTTTTGCCTATGCAAAAACATCCCCTTCCTGTCCCTGCATAATCATAAAAGTCAAAAATGCAGTAGAGAGAAAAATATTCTGAGAGGTTCTCCAGAAACAGGAGACAGCCTACCCCACAGGCCTGGATTTGGAATAATGCTGCTACATATGGCAACAGCAAAGAAGTTATGGGTTGCACCCGTCTCTTTTCAGAGGCAAAACGTTTTCCCATACCAGTTTGGCCAGAACCTCTCTCAGCTTTAGTTCTTCCTGGAAGACTACACCCTAGTGTCCCACTTACTGAGATACAAAGATTGGGACCAGACATAAATTTGTTCTAGTTACTACTTTTCCCTACTAAGCTTTTCCCCCACTCAGCAACAGAGGGACAGGAAGAGGAAATAAATGTTTTATTTTCCTTAAATCCCAAAGTCAAACATATCATATGATATGCTGAGTAGCTACATCTACTATTTTGAACATGCTGCTGGCTATCTCCTGTGTATGGAAAGACCTAACAAAGGCCATATAGAAGGCATCAGACTCCATATAATGGACAGTCTTCTTCCTGGAACTCAAGTAATTTCTTCATAGCATAAGAATATAACCCCTTTATTTTTAGCATAATATGTTATCTTGGTAGTAAAGTAAAACATCCAAAGTACAGATGTTCTCCTTATTAATAATAAATTTTTTTATTTTAACCTTCTTCATCTACAGAAGTTCTTGAGAAGAAATTGGACCACTGAATTCCACAGGTTAATGCAAATGTAAAGAACAAACTTCCTTGCCTAGCTACAACTCCATCCTCCCTGGATCTTCTTGGCCATCATATCAGACAGCAAAACATATTACTGGCCTTCACCCTGTAAAGCCATTCAGAGATACTCAGTTCTTCCCTATATGATACAGAGATGACCCAGAAGCAACTCGAATTCTCAGGAACTTTCTCAGGAACCAGTGAAAGAGAACAACCATCATGTCACATTCTGTGTTCTCAGTAGCAGGATGAGGTCCAAAAAAGCAACTGCTGGATGTCTTTGACTCACAGAGCTTGTGCCATCAGCGGTCATACTGTGGAGACATGGTCAATGTCATGGGGACACTACCTGAGATGGTGACTTTGGGATGCTTGCCCCAGGTGCTTCCAAAGTGGATGGTTCCAGCTCATGGTTGACAGTCTTGGTCTCAGGGCTGGTGATGGGAGATCCATCTGGTGGAGGCGAGGGGCTTTTATTTGCTTTCGCTGGGGTGCTGTCACTGAAGGAAGTGGAGAGAGAAAGGGAGAGATAGGGAGAGAGAAAGAGAGAAAAGTCTGAGCCAGGCCTAAGAGGAGTTTTGCTAACCAGACCAGATCAGTGGCCTCCATTATCTCTTTGCTTCACTGTCCAGACACATGATGAAGATATTTGAAGCCTCAACAAGCTTCTGAGAAGCATCTTTGCTGAGTCACTTGCAGTGCAACACACTGCAGCAGCATTACTTTGCAGCACTCACTTTAGCTACTCACTAAATTACTACAGAATAGATATACTTGCCTCACACACAACAAAACTAAAAACAAAACCACCAGGCATACTGATTTTGCTAGATTCTAACCTACGTGCCTGATATTAAGTCATAGTCTTTAACACTGGGGAAGCAGATGGGGAAAGGAGTTCTTTGCTTTTTATTTAAGTTCTACAGATTAGAATTTTTCTGTGTGGTGGTCTACTGACACTTGCATGGGTTATGACTAATAGATTCGTAATACCTGAATAAGGCTGTAACCATAGTAACATTTACTTCTATGTGGTACAAACTGGCTAAGCCAGAAGAGAGGCAAACTAGACAGAGGTTTCACAGATCATTCCAGACAGCAAAGAAACAGTGAGGTTCCAGCTGGTAATAGATATTTCACTATTATGAAAAGTCTCACCAGTTGGTCTTTATTCCAGGACTGTTTCTGACACACAGAGGGATTCTTCAGGGAATTAAGCTGCAAGAAGCTACACCAATGGCATTTGTTGGTTCATAGCTTGGACAGATTTGGGCAGATTTTTCAAAGGAATGACAAGAGGCACACGCCCTTCCCTAGAGGGGTGCCTTGGTTGAGTGTCAAGTCAGTGCTTTAAAGTACAGAATTATAAAAATTTGGTAAAATGTTGGTTACCAGAGAATTTCAACAGGGATGAAGGTAACAACCAAATTCTCAGGAACAGCTGAATCATCTTGGCTAAAATTCAGCTCCCACAAAATCAACTAATCAATATATCTCAAGTCATACAGAAGTACAAACACTGGTGTGGGATATTTCAGCAGAAGTGGTTACAGTTTGGCAAAACTATACACAGCTGAAAACAGAATATCACAGCATATTGCAAAAAGGCTGTGCAACCTCATCTGCAGGATATATTTGCCTCCACTTATAAAGTCATACTTCTGTGAAGTTGAAGGCCTTGGGAGAGGCTGAAAAAAACATATCCTTTCCTATAACTTGATACAATAAATCCTGGCATAGGGCCAGAACTAGAGCAATGCAGACCAGATTCTGAAGGGACATCAAGTCATTTATTTCTTTGCTCTGTCCCAAGAGGGCCCAGAGCTTCAGACATGTGCATCCACTCACACTTGGGACACCAACGTTATGGTGGTCACTGGCTAACATGCATGATGGCCTCATTCCTAAACATTTGTTTACAAGTGGGGGATAGCAAAAGGAAGAAGGGATAGCAAGGCATTTCAACAAACCTCCCCTTCCAAGCAAGCATCTCACCCTGGTCAGCATTCCAGCTTTCAAGCTCCCCATTCACTTCGCCCTCACCCATTCCCCCCACTTTCTCCCCATATCCACATCCCACACGCACATTTCCCCACAAAGCACTTGTTCTCAGGTCCACATGCAGGTCGGACACTTCTGATGACACTGATGCCAGCAGCACACCAACATGATGCAACAAACCCAATGACGTTCTCTGCCAGCAGCTCTCAACCAGGGGCACACACACCAAGGGAAAAAGAGGGAAATGAAAAGGAAAAAGAGAAGACGAGAGACTAAAGAACATGTACGCCAACCCTTGCAGCTCTTCAGTCTGACTGGAAATGCCTACAGTGTCCTTCCTCAAAGGTTCCCAGAAATCATTTCAATACAGTGGGTTGTGTGAGAGATTCTGCAAAATTTACAAGGTTGTGCTACAGATTCAAAATAGTACTGGTTGGAGGGTGAAGGTAAGGAAGTCCTGATCTAAATGGGAGCAACCAGGAAACAGCAGGAAATGACAAAAAACGTCCTCTGATGATGGGGGGGGGGGCCACAGGGGAGAACCACGTTACCTTCCCCAGAGCTGAAAGCACTTTGGAGAAGATGGGGGACAGAGTGATCTACACCTAGACTGACAAGACTTCTCAAATGCCCAGACTACACTGGGAATACTGGGACTACTGGCTATCAGCTGGCCTACCAAGACAAGGGTAAGCTTTTCCTTCTAGGGATTTAAAAAGGCCATTTCCCCCAACGAGAAAGAAGTTTAGGCTTATTTTCTAAAGGCCATGAAACAGCTTTGTAGTGTCTTATTTCTGGTGCCTGGCAATTACTTAATTTGGAGATATATTGGTAAAAGGCTCCCATGTGAGTCAGCCCTTGTAGGATGAGGGGAAGAAACTGGGCTGTGAGGGCCTCACACTAAAGACTTCATTAAGTCACTACTATTTACAGCTTGTTTGATGTGCTGGCCAATCCCCCTAGGAAAATGCCAGTGCTAATTTTGGCTGAGCCTTTTTCAGCCCCTCGAGTGGTACCTTCATTCCTGCACTTGTTGCATGAATTTAGCCAGTGCAACCAGCATCAAGAGAGACAGTCACCAGGATCCTGTCCTTCACATGTCCTCAGGGAGCACACACAATCCACACAGAGCAAACTCCTGTCTCCAACTAACTGCTTGCTCCAAGAAACACAGGAAAAAGCAAGAGTGTGGGTACTGTACCCACTGACCAAACACGAGTAACACAGTAAAAGCAAGCCAAAACGACAAGGTCATTGCTCTGTCTTTTTCCTTCCCATGAGCAATTGGAAAGTGATGCCAAATCCAGGAATATCAGGTGAGAAAGGGAAGGAGGTGTCAACTTTCTTCTGCAAATAGAGAGCTAGGAACAGGGTAAATGCAGTTACTCCAGCTGAAAGGAAAGTAAAAATCCCCCAGCCTGTTTTAGTGCTGCTTAGCTCCCAGACCCTTCATGGGGCTGCTTCATTTGTTCTGGAAGAGCAGAGTAACATCTGCAGAGGGGATTCCCATGCATTTGTAACAAGCATACATTAGAGGATGAAATCTACTTTCCAATATGGTAAAAACAGACCAGTTACCTCCTGCCAAGTTCTCAGATTAAAAAGAAAAAAAGGCTGGCATCTCACCTAAGGCTCACACAGGGCCTTTTAGCCAAAAGTAATTCATTTTTTACCACCAAAGCATACTGAAGAATTATTAAAAAAAAAAAAAATAGAGCGCCTACATACCCAAACCTGTGATGACACAAATGTACATTCTTTCTGCAGATAAAAGACTGACCAAGCCCCAGGCCCTTCTTCCCTGCACCAGGGATTGCACATTTCTCTGTGACTCCAGCAGCTGCTCTAAAAGCAGAAATCCCCAGCACAGCCCAGGTCAGGCACCTTAACTGCTGGGCCAGTTGGATTTTATCAAGGCAGAGCAGGAGGACGTTGTGGCTAGAGCTCATCGAGGTGAGATTTATTAGCTCTCCTTCTGCTGTAGCATCCATCCGTTCTCAGTGACTGGAAGTATTAGACTTCCTGCCTGGTACAGGTACAACACCAGTCCAACAAAGGACAGAGACAGACATCCAGAAAAGTACTCCAGTGAATCCTCATCCTCCTTTTCCTATAGTAGAAAACCTCAGAATAGTAACAACACAAGACATTGCTTCACTACTTTTCATTTGAGACGTAAGTATCAAGAATCAGCTTCCCTGTTCAATTACCATTCTCCACTCTCCAACCTCCCACTTCACAAAGGATGCATGGCAGAGACAAAGAGAAGGGCATGACTTGCCCTAGGCAGCAGGAAGCCAGAATCAGAAAAGCAAGGATACCAATCCACCAGCACTTGCTTTTATTGCTTGCAAGATACCATCTTGATAATTCCATTTTTGTTCTTCCTATAGGACCCCCATGGAGGGAGTACCAACACAATGAATAAAAATAAATGAAAATTAGAGGAATTATGCAGCAATTCCCACTTTGCTCCAGAGCATGTTTTTGTCAGTCCTCAACTTATGGTAACTCTAGGCATTGTAGCAATCCAGTTAATCAATGCCATCACTGTCTTGAAAGGCATGATGCAGACATTAGTCTTTATACAAGACAACAGACTTCCTTTTCCTTCAGCTCTGCACAAAATTTTAAATGGATAGAGCAAGACAGTGAGGATCCTCAAGAACAGAGCAAGTAAGGAGCAAAGCTGGAAGTGTCCTTCTCCCACCTCATCATCCTTCCAAATGCAACAGGTAGATAGGACAGGACTTCTGAGTGTGAAAGACCTGTTTACTGGTCCTCCCTGGCCAGGAAGGAAATGAGAATACAGCATTTCAGACTTGTTCAAATGGGCAAACCCAATAGTTAAAGCTAGAAGTGTTAAAAACCTAAAATTGATCATATATCCCATGGAAAACACAGCACTGCATTTTCCATCACATAAAACCAACTGGACAGACAATGCCTGAGTTTTCACACTGCCTTCTTAGATAGGAAAAGAAGCAAGGATTCAAATCAGGCACACAAGCAGTTAATGGGATTATCCAGACACAGAGATCTCAGCAGGACCCAGCAGGCCATGAACACATCATATCATGCAAAGAATCCCTCTCCCACCACAGGGTTAACACGTGCCAGGCTGTTAGAGTCCAGCAACAGCCTCTCCAGTTTTAGGAACTAAATCAAACACGTATCGAAATGCTGCTCTCCATACCGGTACCTGCTCATCTTTTTCCTCAGCCTGGCGAACAGTTTAGTTTTCTTTCTGTTGAGGATGGCACGCAAATCACTTCAGTTACAGGATGGCACAGTTAAACCAGGAAGCTTCCATACACCCATTTATGTGGTGCCACAAAACTCATTGTAATTAAGATAACAGGATCTCCTCTCTCTCTCACACACACACAAACACACACTTCTCTTCATTCCTAGAAAGCTATGGCCTGGTTTGGAGAAAGTGGGAGAAGGGTTTTTATGCCTGTGAAAGATCTATATACATGTAAGCAAACTAGAATTTTTCCTGCACTTTGGAACATGGGGCCATGGTGCACATGGAGAAGAAAAAGGAAATTGTATAGACCACCAGAGTCCTGTAAAAGTCCTTTTTTTCACAGCTGCTCACTTTCCACTGTGAATATTGCTGCAAAAGAAACAAGCTCCCCATTCTCCTTTACTTATGAGATCTGCACAGTCTTGTACAAGGAACTTAATCATCAGCTTTCCTACCATGTCTTTTTCCAGTTTGTCCAATCATACTAGGATAATGCTACTGATCTCCTAGCTCTTCTAGGCATCTGAGCCCTGAATGTTCAAACTCTTTCAGAAGCAAAACCCAAACCCGTGCCTGAGGTTCCCAGAAATACACCAGCTGCTCTGTGCTACTGTGCTACACTGCCAGCATCAGATTCATCAACAGTAGTATTTCTGTAAGGCCTCACACAAATGTCATAATGACATGTACAGATAATTGCCTCTCTTCTCACACCTCCTCATTCATTTCCTGCCATTGTATCAATCTCCAATCCTTTTCCCAGTAGAAAAGGGTTAGGGAAGCATCTGCTCCTACTGCAGACCACAATAAGCTATTTCCTCCCACACACTTTCACTCCAGCCTTGTGCCACAATGAGAGGCCAGATGCGCAGCAGAGACAGAAGTGCCTCACAGCATTTCCTGGTCACTGCAAAACATATTTACTACCTTGGCAAACCTTTGCTACATCCTCCTACAACACCCTGCTCCACTGCACTCAGGAGGAAGAGAGTTGCTCTGGGGCAGGTCTGGCATCTCAGCCAAGATACAGCAAGATGAAGCTGCAGCACTCAGATTGCTCCCCACACAGAGACCTCTGCGCGTGCTCTCACTTTTGGCTTTTAGGGCCATGTGGTCTCAGCCAGACAAAGAGCACAGAACTGCAGCTGAGATATCCATTACAGTCCCAGATGAAGGCAGCAGTCTGTGGGGGCAGGAATTGTGAGAACAGGTAATTTGTTCATTGAAAGCTCTTTCGGGCCAGAAACTTCATGCACAACAGCAATGAGCATCTCTGGGCCAGACTGTCATTGCAGCCTGCAATTAGTTTGTCAAGGAAGAAAGAAAGGAGGAGGACGGAGCTGGGCAAAGCAATGGCTATAGCCTTTATCTGTCCTGTTATCTCATCCTCCTCCAAGGACCCTGGAGGATGTTACTAACAGAGACAATGCAGCCCACAGTAGCAAGACGATGGGCACCACAGCCTCCACACAGGGTTTCAGTCTGGTTGAGTTGGGGTGATCAACATGCTAACTTGGGAAGAAAACATCATTTTCACAAGCAGTACTTCTACTAGCATCTCTGAAATCTGGTGTCAGCAATCCAAAATTCAGGGGCCAAATTCAACTCAAACTTCCTTGATCTTTAGAGCTGGCAAACACCACACACACTGGAGGAAGAAGGCACACAAGTCAGCTCTGCATGACTGCAACAGAAGGTTAAACTGGGAGGAGCGACAAGGGAGCACAGAGGTCTCAACAGCTGATCTACCCCTTCTGAATCAATGCACTCAGACCACAGCTTGCCCTTACTTCATGCTGACTTCACCTCCTCCCTCCATCAATACACCAATTGAGGACTTGGGCTGTGCTCCTGATTGCCCAGCACGTGGGATTAGCAGCAGCTGGAAGCCAGAGCCTAACACTATTTCATCACTCACACACTTGGATGAGAGCCAGTCAGCCTAATCCAGAGCCCAACCTCTCCCTCCCTTCTCAGTGCTAGAGAATGTGCAGACTTGCACTTAACCATACAGGATAAAACCCAGCTGAGGAAACAAAACTAAAAGCCCAAAGGACACTCACTCCTTGCATACATGCAGATTGAAAGTTCTCTGAGGTCAGGAGGCCTCATATTAGTGATGCTGCAACTCCTTCCTCAACACACAGAAAAGGAAATCCACTTCATCTGGGTATATAGGACGGGCATAAGGCTTTGGCAAAATGGTGATTCCAAGTTTGGAGGGCCAAAGAGGAGGCTGGGGAATTAAATAGGCTCTTGGTGCTCAAGCTGTAGGTACATAGTGGAAGCTTTTGAGAGAAAGAACAGGACAGGTGCTGGGCAACTGGACCCAGAAGGAAGAACAGCTCAGTAGCACATGTCAGTGCACGGAATTAGACTTTAAAAAAGCAGAGCTGAGAATCAGTTGCCTACATATCAGCACCTAGTGAAAGTTTAGGCCTCCAGATGCTAACCTAGAAAGGTAAGAGGTATTGTATTGTGTCAGCCAGCGCCAAGTGCAATCTTGGACATGTTCTAGGAAGTCTCAGGAGGGCACTGGCAGGTAATCAAACCACTTCCAACTGAAAGCATGGAGGTTTCGACATCACTAGGCAGAGACATCCCTGTCCCTCCTCCCCTGCTGAGGGAAACACACTACCCACAGTTACTGACCTGGGCTGTGCTTTAACAGGGAAGGCATTGCCTGAGTACTGCTTGTCTAGACCCAGCAGGACATCATGAAGATTTTGGTTCAACTGCAAAATACAAAAACAAAAGAAAGAAAAAGAATGAGAAAAGAGCAGGAGTGCCAGAAGAGAGTCTGGGCTGGCCTGCACAGACTGACGAAACACAGGCTTGTGCCCAGATATGCACACATATTCAGCTATCCCAAGACAGAACAGCCCTAAATCTGTTTCCACTTCTCTGTGGGGTATGAAATGCTATTGAACATTCCCATGTTCCTCATGGGAATGCTCTGTCTTCCTTACAGATCACCCTTTTAGCTTCTCTGTGACTTGGCCCTGCCGGTGTGCTGCCTGGTGCCACTGCAGAAGCAGGGTGAGTGTTTATCTAAGGGTCTGTGTGCTAGAACTGAAGCTTCACTCTGGATTTGTATCCAAAAGCTGTTCCTCAGACCTGCTTATCAAATCTATGGCCATTTCAGCTGTGGAGTCAAAGGCAACTAGACTTCCAGTCAACAAGCTTTAACTTCACAGTCTGCCTGGGCCATCTAGGTTTAGGCAGCACCTAGATATCTTTGCAGAAATTAGGGGTTAAATGCTCCCTGGCACCAAAGGCTGCAACAGTCACTTCAGACACTCCTACTCTGAAACAGCCAATCCATAAATAAGATGAGACACCAGATTTAACACTGGTAGGAGGAGGGATCCCATGTAATCAGTGTCGGAGGCATTTTGCAGGCAACAACAGCAGTTAATTGGATGTTGTAGCAGTAACAAGAAACAGATGGTTTTTATGGAACAAAGCAAAAGCTCTGGTCTCGTACAAAATTCCTCAAGAAAGAAAAATCTTGACATCATACAAGAAGAGCATTCCTGTCTAACAAGCACCTTTCCCATGTTTTGTTGAATGTAAGTTAACAGTAACAAACTGATAATTATAACAACCCTCCCTATTCTTAACAGTTAGTTCATCCCTCAGTGAAGAAGAGCAGGCTATTAATTGGAAAAGACCCCATAAAATGTCAGCAGGGCTCAAAATTGATGCATTACACCAAGTCAGAAGGCCCCTGACTTGGGAATTGAAGGACTATAATGTTTCCTGTTGCTTAGCAGCTGCCTTGTTGTCAGGATGACATTGGGGAGTGGAGGGAATATAAGGGTTTTCCAGCTGGGCTCTCAGTCCCTCCTCAAGATTAGTGCAACATTTACAGAGGGCGTGCAACTCCTGGAAGCAGCATACAGACCTAAGGAATTCAGGAGACTTCTCTAGCTTTTAATTGAAAGAACAAGAACATATTTGTAAATTATACTGGCAATGGAAGACTTTCCCACAGACTGGTTCGGAGGTCTCCTCTGGGTACTGGCACAGAGCACCAGGATCCAGCTTGCCACCACCAGCTTACAACACTGCTTACTGCTGTGATTCCCAACTCATGACAAATTAGTAGCCCATATAAGGGCCATGCTAAGTATTCAAATGGCTTCTTCTGGGTCACAGGGCAGGAAAGAAACCAAAGCAGAGAGGTACTGCAGGGAAGTGCCTTCTTGAGGGACTGGAGTGAGGCAGGTCTCAGTCTTTAGCCAACTTGCAGACTGGCAGATTTCCTGCTGCTTTCAACCCCACAGCTAGGCTGGATGAGGGTACACAGCAACCTGCTACCAGGTAGCAGAGGAGGAGGAAATAGATACCATGCTGAATGTGCCCAGGTTATAGGTTACAGATCCATAATGGAGACGAACGAAAAAATGTAGCAAGAGAGAGATCTGAGAATGGCTTCCCTTTTCCACTGTGGATCTGCAAACGAGCGCTGTCAAGTGACACGAACTCCCCACTGCTGCATGGCCCTGCAGTCTCTTCCCTGTACTCCATCTCTTTACATTACTATGTCAGACAGCCTTTGTCCAAAGAAAAAAACTATGTGTTTATATTTTTCTCTGATTCAGGGCTGTTTTTTCCTGACAGTTTTTTGGTTGTTTTTTTTGTTTTGGTTTTTTTGGGTTCTTTTTTTGGTGGTGGTGGAGGTGGTTGTTGTTTTTTACTAGCAGCGAAGACAAGATAAGTAGGATAAGCTGTTAGTTGCCTTACCTTGCTCATTTCTTTATGGAAGTTCTCTTCTAGGCCTGCTATACTCTGGAATGTGTTGACATAGAAACCAACACGACTGCCAAATGAAAAACAAGACAGAAGAACTTAATGGACACAATGCTCTCCCTATACTTTTCAATTCTGCCCCTTCTGCTACGTTTCACCCACCATTCCCATTTAAACTGAACTCTGTCAGGTCTGGTATATGTGGAAAGAGAAGGGTGGCAGGGGAGTGTGAAGGGGGTGATGGAACAAAGGCTAGGTACGGGGCAAATATATCCAAGGGGAGAAGGAGACCAGGGATATGATCTGAATTTGTGCTGGCTAAAGGGAGAAGGAGGTGCAGGGCAGGGAGGAAAGAAAATAAAAATATGAAAGAAGGGGGAAAAAAGGTGCCTGAATAGGAAGATGGAAAAAGGATGGAGGCTGTGATGCAGACAGAGTGTTGGGAGAGCTGGGGGAATTAGCAGGATGATAGATATCAATTCCCTCTGAAGTCCCTCAGCAACAGGGGAAGCAAAAAAGCATGAACTGTTTGCTTCAGAGGCAGGAAGAGTACGAAAGCATAGGATAGACACAGAAAGCAATAGGGAAGCAGAAGGATCAGCTGGACAGCAGGAGCCTGTGAACAACCTGTGGCACCTTAAAATCTCATCAGCTGCCTGTCACCCACTTGCCTCTAGCCAGCCTGCCAGCAGCCAACAGAGAGTGCTCTACCAGCACTCAGCTGAAGGAACAACAGCAGGAGCGAGATGGTCACCAAGGCCAGCAGCATCATGGTTCTGCACACAGAAACACCCAGATGCCTGTATCCCTCCCAGCTCCTTCCTCAGTCAGGCCTGCAGGCTGCTTTGAGCAAGGACACCTACTCCGGGCTGGACAGAAGGCAGACATCAGCACTTCACTTTCCCACCCTGCTGCCACCCACTCTCCATTCCCCACAGACCAGCACTGCCAACCCAGACATGACTGCTGCATTCAAAAATAAGAAACTGGGACACTTCTAGGAAGATTTTGACTGCTTTCCACTGTGCCCTCCCCATAAATCAGCCTCTGCTACCCTTCAAGCTAAATGTCAGTCTTTTTCTTTCACCTCCCTTTTCATCACCACAGCCACTGGTATGGCAAATCCACGGTCTCTCAAGTGTTCCAGTAAAGTTGGGCAGAGTTGGTAGGGCAAAAGGATTAACTGGACAAACAGAGAAACACAGTTTCTCCCTGTGGTAAAACTGTATTTTTCAAGAAAATCATGAAGCAAAGCCCAAAAAGCACAGGGTGAATCTGGCTGGGGGGAAAATCCTAGGACAGACTGAGATGATCCAGAAAAGAAGAGCACACACCCCGTCCAGACCAAGAGCTTGGCTATTCACTTCCTTCCAACCAGCCCTCGGGAAAACTTCCAGCACTCACCTATTCCATAGTGAAGGCAGTTCCTCCTGCAGATCAACATTCATCTCTTCAAACACCTTCTGAGCCTTTACTAACTCTTCTTCAGCCTTAATAACAGAGATAGGAGATTGTCAGCTCCAGTACAGACAAGTATCCTGCAAGGCTGAGACAACTGTGACTCTTTTGACTTCTTTGGGAGACCAGGCAAAATTCTGGCATGAGGTAATCAGCATCCCAAGTGAGTCTCCCAGGAACCAGGGTTGCATCATAGGTGACCTGATGCCCCTTCATCATGAATGTGTTATTCTCAGGCTTTCTCTCAATGGCTTTCCCCATTTGTATACTCAGAAAGTAATTCAAACAACAACTAATGTGTTTTAAGTTCTATAAGTTCTATAAATTTCCCTAGCTTCAAAAACTGAATGGAGTTGGTCAAGCAGTTCAGCCTTGAGCTTGGATATAGAGGAAGGTAATAGGGCCTCTGTTCCTTGCCAGGTCCCAGAAAGAGTTGAAATCCATTCCAAATGACATTAGAGAAGAATCTTTCCACGTGTGGACTCTTCATGCTGCCCCGTCTCTTCCGAGGAAGGGAGGAGGTCTGCATCCTTGGCTGATACAGCTCTCCCACAAAGCTGATTGGAGAAGCAAGGAAGAGTATGCAAAGCATGAGTTGTGCCAGCAGGAGGCCAGGCTGCAGGGCTTGAGCAGTACATCTTGGTTTCAGTGGTCTCACACAAGCACAACCCCTGGCTGGCTGTCAGCCACCAACACCAAAAGCTGTATCCCTCGTACAGGACCTCTTTCTTCCAGCTGAGAGTCTAAATTTGACCTGTTCATTGCACCTAGACACTGACAGATCCCAACACTGATGGATGAATTCTGTCAGGTTTCAGTGACAAAAAGGATGATCCTGGTTGTTCCTGACAGCAGACACCAGCAACAAGCCCATTCCCCTTCCTACATTTGTCCCAGGTAATTTCTTCCTCTTTTCAGTGCCCTGACTTAAAACTCAAAGTTTTCTAAATAAAATTTTATTCTGTTTTTATTCTGTAATCTACAACAGCACAGCATTCTCCCATAACCCTGTGCAGTGGGTTACAGGATGGAAAAATCCCTGCATGAGCAACTTGACAACACATCTTTATCAGTAAGGTCAGCACGAGTGCCTATACATGCAACAGCAGCAGGAATGTCACAACACCACAGGCCTCTGCAAAGAGTTCACAAGCCACAGGAACTGGATCTCCCTACGAGCCTGCAGTCAGATTTCTACCCCTTCTAGAAATCAAGTTTTATCTTCTTTGTGCCAGCTTAATTAAAGAAATCCAGCTTACTGCTCCTTAGTGATGCATACACACAACAATAGGACTGATGGGCAAAAGGGCTTAAAAATATTTTGCAGTTCAGAATCCTGTTCCTCACAGAATTGAGTAGGATTCTTACACTCTGTTTCTCTCCTGACTTATGAGCAAGCCACAGAAGCTCCTACTTTCCATCTAGCTCCAACTGTAAGCGGGTTGTTCATTGCTGCCCAAGGAAAGGCTAAGGCTTTGTACTCAAGATCACAGGAGAAAGTTTACTCCAGAGAAAGACTCAACTGGTAAGTATTCAAAAGTTAAGTACACTTTGTGAGGAACAGACAGGGGGAGAAGGGGTCATGATGCTTCCACCCAGAAACCCCTGTTTCGCTGCTACACTCACTGAAAAACTTAACATTTCAAGAGTTTGCACAAAACCACCAAAAACCCTTTTAAACAGAGACACAGTTTACGCTGAATCAGAAACAATGATCACAAAGACTCATTCTGCCTTAAAATACCTCTATGAATGAATACTTCTAATGTAACCATTTTAAAGGAAATAAAAAACCCAGTCCATCCCTTTGGCTTTACTTTATTCTAATTTCCAAACTACAATGGAACCAGAATCAACCCAGGAGATGTGGTAGCTGGGAGATGAGGTACCATTGAATGCTGTTAGTTTTACAGATATGGTGAATAGTAATAACATTCTTTCCCTCTCTCGTTTACCTGTTTATAAGGTCAAAGAACCTAGAAAGCAATGTGTGAATATTGTGACATCCCAAGGCAAAGGCAAAATCAGCAACAGGCAACGTTCACTCTAGAGTAGTTGTAGGAATCAGGGATCCATCCAGTGCCTGTGGCTCAGCTACTGCTCCTATTCCCAGGTCTAGCACTGAATTAATTCTTCAGTCCTTTGTTAGTCCAGGGATTTTCTCACCAGTGGGATTTACTTTGCTTGGAAGCAGGAGTCCTGGCACTTGACAGCCCTCACTGCTTCCAGCTAGAGCCGAAGACAGAGACAACCTGGTCACAAGGTCTGCTAGAGGACAAGCCGGCTCATGCAGTAAGGTGGGGAAAGGCAGACACAGGTTTCAGAGCAGAGCCCATTGCTACCATAGCCGTGCATTTTCTGTTTCAGCTGCCACCCTTGCCAACCTGATGGAAAACTGAGGCCAGAACGAGATAATGCCCAGGTCCACAAAATACAATCTCAGAAAATCTTTCTCTCCTCTCCCTGCCTGAAGGGGGAAGGTTTGAGCAGAAGCTGGACAACACAAATGCTTTCCTGACCTTCCGCCTAGCCAAGGCTCAGAGTGCCAAGCACCACCAGTTCAGTTGTGATGGAGGGTGGGGGAGGAATTATTCCACAGTTTCTCTTATTACCATGCATGTCAGCTCTCATGAGTGTCTGGCTATGTCCAGCCTGGTGCTTTCAGACCATCTGGTGACCACTCCTCTTCAGAGACTATGCTCTGAACTGTGGTAATTAAGCACTGCTCAGTAAATAGTTTAGATATCCATGAGGCAGGATTAAGGAGGAGAGCTGGGAGCCTCCCTAGCCCCACAAATCTCAGCCAGACTCAGCTCTCAGAACGGCAGCACAGCCCAGGACTCAACTTACTGACTTTCTCCTACAGACAGAGATATTTTTCTGTTATCATTGCAGCACCAAGGACGTTGCTTTTTAGATTCAGCATGTCAATGGAGCTTAGTCAAAAGGCAAGAATTTGCTGTTCTAAGCCATTTTCCCCTTTGTTTCAAAAAGCACAGTCACTAAAATTTGTAAGTGGGAGCATGCAATAGCAACTCCCTCAGGAGACTTCACAAAAAAACCCCACTGTTGTTTTTGTTAGTATCTGCTAAAGTCCTAAAGAGCCAGTGGTATGCACACTGGAGGGAGGAACTTTGCTTCATAGTAGAAATAACAGATCTCACTGACCCCATTTTAGCATGGAGGTTGTAAAATTATCGGGCAAGAAGAGACAGCAACACAGCTGCTGGTAAAAGGAAAGACTTTTTTTTAGTCTTAACATTCTGAAGCTTCTCAATAAATGGAGCATCATCAGCCCTCCCAGTTTTATCAAGAGCTTAATGAGATTTAGGGCTGTCATTAACACCTTCAGTCTTGAAGTCACGCAAATGTAAAGACTGCCTGCTCATGTTTGGGAAGGCAAGCTGGAAAAACCTACCGGTTCAGAATACAAGCTAACCTTTATTGAGGAGGTTTTTTGTGGTTTTTTGTTTGGTTTGCTTTTGGGTTTTGTTTGGGGGTTTTTTGTTAGTTTCCAATAAAAATAAAAATTAAAATAAAAAAAGAAAAAAAAAACAACCCTGAATACTCACACAAGTAGAAACAAAAAATTAAGGTGGGCAATAGTATTACTTAGCTCAAGAATGAAAGCGGAAAAAACTTCGAGGACTTAAATTGATTTGAGAGTATCTGTGGTCACTGAAAATATTAAAGCTGTGTATTAGGAGATTAACACCCCCACACCACAGTGGGTGGAAAGATTACACAGTCCCTTGCATATGCTTTAGGACAAAGTCACGTACAGTGAAATTTTCAGATGACTCTTGGTACCCTGTCCAAGATCCGAGTGCATGGATGAGGGGGCACTTGTAGGTACTGGGCAATCTGTGAGTAGTGGCATTACTCTCACTGACTCCAGCCAGTCTGAGAAGACAAAAAATGCCCAAGAGCTGTTTTATTTATATATTTATTTGTGGCTTGAGAAACTTCCCATACCTGCTTTCTAGTCCTCCAGAAATACCACCAGTCAAACAGACCAATCAAGAACCACAACTGTGCAGACAGATCCCAGCTGGGCCAGCAGAGGCACAGGAAAAGCCCCTGGCAGCTTGCCATCTCTCCTCCCTTCAATCAAGAATGAATACATATTTCCTCCCTTTGTTCTACATCTTAAGCAGGGTTGTTAACAGCTCTTCTTCCTCCAGGCTTTACTGACATGGTAATCTAGTTTTTTCCCTGATCTGCAGTCATAAACTGACTGTGAAAAACCCAGGTGCTTGTTAAGGTGAGAACAATTCAGTGTTTCTACACTGAATTAATTCACTGACAAGGAATGTGAAGACATAGGAACATTCAAATGAGAACAGATGAGCTCACCAGGAACTTGTGAGCAGGTAACTGGCACTCTCCCACTCTGGGTAATGATTTACTATCCCTTGCTCATTGAAAGCCTCTACTCACTGACTTCTGTCAACTCCCTCTTATCCCTGAAAGTGTTCCAAGGGAAACACTGAGGAAGATTTCATCAGGAAGTCACATTTCTATGCAAGTACGATTGAAATTTTATTTGCTGCAGTTCCTCTGAGCTGCTCTCATGTCCCTCAAAACACTGTAACTTAAATTCTGACAGATGATGTGACGATGACCTCAACCTAGAACTGTTCAAATACATCACATAGGGTGCAACTTGCCTGATCTGGGCCCACCTCTTCTACAGATTTTGAAACCCTGGATCTGGAAATGGCTCTTTTAAACCACAAGAGCCAGGACAGTGCCCATTTGGGAAACCTGGACTTTACCACAGGAGAATGCTGCAATCTAACTCAGCAGCCACAGAAATTGTAATGTTATTTCTTTCCAGCTTTATTGAACAACATGACTGCATAAGTCAATTTTCCGGTGTTTCCTCTTTTTCTTTTTTTGAAACAGCAACAATAAAAATTGATTGCTTCTCTTAGAGGAAAAAGAAAGCAATAATTGGATGAACTGTACTGCATCATCCTCTGTCTCAGCATTATTCCATAGCCTTTCTTCCTCCACATTTCATTTTAGGGGGAGGAAACGGTAGTCCAGTATTAACACACCTGACTAGAAATCAATCAGGCAGGCACAGATTCATTCACTGGTCAGCAACTTCCATGTGTCCATGTGGCTCAGGAGCACCAAGGACACGTAACAGAGGAGACTAAAGTGAACGTTGCCTGGAGATTACTTGCATGGTACAATCTAGAGCCCAAAATAGCGCATGCAGGGTTAGAGCCAGGTAGATCAGCAGTCACCTGATTTCGGAGCAGATTAGTTTGTGCAACGAGGTGAGCTTGTAGCTTCCCTTGACACCACTGAGGCGCAGCTTTCTCAAGCAGCGAAACAGGCTGGGGGGAGGGAGCATGTTTGAGTGAAAAAAAGAACAAAAATAAACAGAGAACAAGAGAGACACAAACATATATCTTTTAGGATAAAAAAATTAAAATCACAACAGAGAGTGTATTTAGAGGCTGGGCCAAACCAGTATCACCAAAGCGAGATAAAAAAACAAACATCCTGGGACCGATCAGTTATGAATCCTTTGAAGCATGCCAAGTTTAGCAGTAATTAATGCTCCCGTGTGGGCTGGATACTGAAGACCAGCCAGGCAGCTGTAAGAGCAACAAATACAGTTGTTAGTGACCTAGCACACAGACAACCCTACTCCAAGGCATGGCTGTGAAGTTGGAGCTCCTTAAAGAGAGGTCAGGATTAATTAACCATCATTATTATTTGCATGCAACAGCTGAAAGTCCATAGTGCCTTATTTTAATGGCAGGATGTAAGTTTAGCAATAAGAGGCAGGGGTCCTGGGTGGGAAAAGAACATCCATATATTAGAAAAGAGAGACCATATAGTGCCCAAAAGTATCGTATTGCTATTTCTGTTACTATACCATGAAACCTCAATCAAGTCAGTTCCCACTTGTATGCTGTGTCAGAAACACGATTTCTCTTTCCTAGGGGCCTGTCATCATATTCCAAAGAAATTTACAATGGAACAACCCTACTTCAGAGGTCACACAAGCAAAACTGCAGGCACAGGAACAGAGAGGTGAACTACCTACACCAGCCAAGTGCATGCTGAGCCCTGGCTGTTGCCCACAGCCCGACAGAGCTGCACGACTGCAAATGTCAGACCACAGGCTGGACTGTGAAAACTGCTCACTTGGGAAGACCATACATACATAACTCTCTGGGAGTTAGTGCTCCCATCTTTGCAGGATCAGGACAGTGCAACGTGTCACATATTATCCTGTGCATGAGCTTATGGCCTAAAGCACAGAGATCTGATCTGATCCAGTGCACACTTTGGCTCACAAGAAGAGTCCAATCAAGTACTAAGAGACTCTTGCACAGGATGAATCAGGAACAGAGCACCAACTCCTGAATCTCAAGAACTTCACTCTTCAAACTGCACTTTTTTTCATACTTTTTATGTCAACTTAGGTGAGCTTTGGGGGCAACAGCAAGTGCAGCAATGATGAAGGCAGCCAGCCTCTAGTGCAGAGCACCAGGTACCAACCTGAGTGGATCAATTCCTACAAAAACCATTTCCACTGCAGCAAAGATCTCACAGGCATGCACCAATAAAAATAACACACCCCATGGAAATTCTGGTCTTACTCACAAACGCAGTGAATTAGTGCTTTGAACTGAAGGCACAACCAGCTGGGTCTCATGCCTTGCATACAGAACGAAGACTTGCTTTGCCACAAAAATGATACAAAGACACCTGGGCCATCAACCTCTCTCCCCTTTTGTCTGTCAAAGTTAATCACAGTGCATGCACTGGGTGTGTAGATGACTGAAGAACTGCATCTTAACAATAAAAGTACTGTGGCCATTAGATGCACATCTTTCACTCAGGGGAGAGATGCATCTTAATTTCTTCCATGTAGGAAAAACACCAGCATCTCTCACGTAAGCCCATATTCCCCCTACCAGAAATAACTCTAAGCAAAGGATGACAACTCTTGTTAGCCTGTAAAAGATACAAATCTTTCCTGCACTGCTTCTACCCTGAAGAGTCCCAATGTGCCATGGCCCACACTGAAGAGAATTAAAGATGTCTCCCCAGCACTGGACTATTCTGTTGTGTCAAAAACTGTCCTGTGGAGTGAAGCACATGGATTCAAATAACTTGGGGTACAGGAGTAATCCACAGCTCATTTTCTGGGTAGTATTCAAACCATGTACCTACTCTAGAACAAAGTTAGCACTACGATTTTTTTTCAGCTTCATTAAAAAAAAAAGTAAACTTTTAAATTTCATTAAAAATAAAATCCTTCACTCGAGTGTTGGGCATGCTCTGCAGTAAACCCTGGATCAAGCTATTCACAGGCATGAAAGAAATGTGACAGCCATATTTATTATCCAGTAATTGTGACCAACAGACAACATAACACATTCAACAACTGTGCATAGAGTGCACTTCCATCAACAAACTTGAAATTCACACTCCTAAGGGTCTCTGTCCTAGGATATCAGAGGACTTCACAAACACAATCCACCTCAAGCAACACTCAAACACTACTCTAAGATGGGGAGAGAGTCCCAAGAAGCAGGCAAACTGGAAAATTTTTCAGGGGCATTGCAAGGTTTTGCTTCCCCAAGAGATGCATAGGCTTCTGAGCCAGAGGTTACTGGTCCTGTAGCATGGGAGTAAGCACATGCATTTAGCCACCAAGAGATGCAGACTGATGATGGTGGGTCTGAACCAACCCAGCAGAGGCTATCCTGTCTTCTAGGAGAACTGAACAAATGAGAAGGAAATACCTAGCAAAACCTCACCAGTTCACAACACCGCAGTGATCTTAAAGGTCCTTTCCAATGTAATTGATTCCATGAAAACACAGTGAAGAGGTACAGGTGCACTTAAAAGCTGCTCAGTAAGCAAACGCAAAATGATGGCTGCATATCCTCCTGTTTGCTTTACCTTTGCGATTTTGGTTTCATCCTTCTTCTTTGCAGTTTGCAGGGCTTCAAAGTGGTGTCTGGCACTGTCATAATCCACAAGCTTCCTTCCTCGCTTTGCTATACGAGACTAAAAAAGAAGGAGAAAAGAGTCATGCCAATCTTCTCCAGCAGCCAAAATTGCAAAACCTCTCAGGAAAACAACCCTCCTCTTCACCCAATTTTCAGAGCACCCCATGCTCTGCCCACACAAAGACACTTACTGGATCCTCCATACAGGCTGCCCAGAGAAGTGGCCATGGGAGCCACCTGTGACAACCACCACTCTAGAGGGAGCTCCTCAGGAGACAAGCAGACAAAGCCAGGGAAGGGAAAGGGATCCAACCAACAGGCCCCACCTCTGGCTGACATTAATGTTTTCAGAACTGTAGCTCCATTGTTTCCTAAGCCCCACTGCTTCATCATTTTCAGGGCTTCCTGGGGGCTGCAGCCAGTCTCTAACCAGTTCACTAGTTTGTGTGGAAGCTTACAAGTATAAGTTCAACAAAAGAAGGCATTTTCATTGGGAGCACAGCAAAAGCATTCATCCATATGCTCAGGATATGCCTAGGACAGCCCTTTGGACCTTGTGACAGGAGTTGCAGACAGAAGTGACTGCAGCCACGGGCAGTGGTCTGCTGTCAGTCACTACTGAGCAAGGGCAATGTGAGGGAAAACCTGCAGCACTGTATAACCAATAGGCAAGACACACCAAAGCTGTAACAAACACAAGGGTTTGTTGTGAGACTGTGTACCAGACTCAGACTCAGGAATGGAGTCCTGACAAATCCATGGTTGCAAATCCAGGATAGAAAGGCAGACCTCTGCCTTTACCCTTCATCATCTGAGGTGCCTCAGGCTCTCTCCTCCAGCAGAGATGCACTATTTTAAGGCTCTGGTCCACTGGGCTGCCCTGTTTCAGGAATTATCCATCCCCTCAGACCCTTGCCTCCCACACTATCTGCAAACACCCCAGACTATCTGGGTTGGAGCACAGGTCTTCCCAGCCTGACCCTAACCCCCAGCAGCTCAGAGAGTCTGGACAAGCGTCTGTGATCCGCAGTCTAGAGACAGGCTGGAGAACAGAGTGAAAAGGCATGGCAAAGAGCCAGGAGGCTTCTAATTAACCACATCACCCAGGGACATAGAAAGTGCAGAATGAGGAATCAGCTTTTGGATTTACTCGCAAAAGCAGAATCCCCCTCTCTATGCGCTTGGCAGGGAGGTAGGGTTTCATCTCCCCAGGCTCCCGCAGATAAGCTGCAAAACTGCACTCAGGGCTGATCTCTCTGCCAGACCAGCTGGGACCAGTTCGCACGTCTCCCACACATGCTCCTATGAACTTCCAGCAAACGCTAGTGTAGCTCTGTGTGAGTCACAGCAGATCTGCAGGATCTCAGCCACACACACACCCAAACTGATTTCTAAATGTTCAGCTAAATCCGAGAGGAATCACGAAGAAGCTGAGCCACCCCACAGCTGAGGGCACTATAAGACATCTCCCAGACATCATGTTGCCAGCCAGGAGACAGGGTATTTATTGCAGGGGGCTCCAGCAGAATGACAATCTCTGAGATGCCAGTTAATGTATCTTGTGAACGCACCAGATAAAACACACGGCCCAATCGGGGATTTGAGGTATGATTTTTGCCCCAGGTCAGATTGGTAGAGATAGCTGGAGTTTTCCCCACCTCTGACAAAACAAACAGCCACTTCCAAGTTTTTCTGCTACCCCACCAGGCAGTTTGATTCAATGTCACCCATCTCTCAAACAAGGTCACTCCTCCCTGTTTTTGCAGCTTCTGATCTTCTAACACCCACCCTCATGTTTCCAGTAGAGCACATGTAAATGCTGCAAAGTACAAATACAGTGTGTGTGAGCCCTCCTGGAGTAACCACTGTCCACACCATTGCCTGTGATGGCAGTAATAGTGATTTAGCCCAGTCCTGGAAGGCTACAGGAATTCCTTGTATGGCTCTAGGACAACTGAAGGTACCCACCACTAAATGCATGTAATAGCTGAACTCCAACAGAGTTTACTACTTTGCAACAAATCCATCTTAATTTGAGCCTCCTTAAAAAAAAAAAAAAAAGAAAGAAAAAAGGAGAAAGAAAAACAAAGCCAAACCACACCCTCCTTTACTGATTTCATTTTAAACCTAGTAGGACACCAGTTTCAGTGCAAGACAGAAAATTGCCAACTCCACAGCTATTCAGAACTTGGGTGACAGTTTATCTTCCCTGGGCTCACTGCAGAGACTTATATTCTTATTGCACATTCTGCAAAATCAACGAAAAACTCACTCAGAAATATTAAAGATTATGCAAGAATCCTACTCTAAGAGGTACAGACAGTGACCTGCAAAAAAAGGATAAAGTACTTTTTGTATTCCCTTTTGCCAAGTTAGAGAAAATAGATAGGCTTTGTTCAGGGGTGAACAACCAACATTGGACAAATTATTCTCTTTAACATACAAAATCCCTTGCTAAAGGAATACTATGTTTTCACATTGCTGCTGTGCATCCCTTTGCAAGTCCAAAAAATTCAAGGGAATTTTTCCAACCCCTCAAGTGAAGACGAATTCAGAATAAGTTAGCATTTAACAAAAAATAACACATGCATGATCTAACTCATCACATATTTTGAAATAATAGAAAACAGGCCTTCACATAACTAAAATAAAATCATCTTCTCTCCAAAAATCATCTTTTGTTATCACAATAATGTCAGAATTCCAGGAAAAACAGAAAATTTTATTTTGTGGAAAACAAAAACCAGAAAACTATTACCACAACAACAAAAAGCAACTCAAATATTGTGTAAACTACATAAGACTGGGTGTTTGTTTCTGCCAACCTCAAGAACTCTAATTCCTTCTGTGAAGCCAAACTACACATCTGTACAAGCGTAGAAACCTTCAACAACTGCATTTCTAGGAGTTTCTACCAGTTGAAGAAAATATACTTGATCTCAACACTTCTCAGTGCTCTGGAGTAAGGAACATGATGCATCCAGGTGAATGACCAATAAAAACATACTGACTTTTTTAAATCCATACCACTGGAAGTCCATTTGAAAGAAGTAGCCAACTCTTGTGAAATATATCCATATTTTATTGTAAGAACCAACATAAAACCAAGTTCTCACTCGTTTCAGGAAGGGAAGCAGAGGTAAGTAGTGCTCTCTCTAAAACATTACTCAAATTGTGCATAAAGTTGCTTTTAGGCAACAATATAAATTTTTCCTCTTCTAGAGCATCATCTGAAGACTGAGAAAGAATATTAGTAATAAATACTTTTGTGGCCCATTCAGAAGTCATAAAGTATCCATGGGAATTCAGTACCTAACACCTTGAGTTTTGGTGGAATTTGGATGGTCCAAAGTCTTGTGCTCCTCTTAAAATCCCCCTGTAAAAGCTCAGCAGGACCCCATCAGATTTAAGAAATGATGAAGATACTCAACATGGGAAACATGACACTATGAGGTGACCCAGTGCACAGCCAATGAGGCTGGTAAAATGTGATTTGGACCAAAACAGTGCCAAAGTCTGAGCCTACAGCAAGCCCCAAATAAACCCTCCTGCTTAGGAAGCAGCGCACAAGGCTCTGCAGTGCTAACTGAGGCACATGGCATCACCCTACATGGAGTGATCAGCTCTACAGCCTGCAGTGGGTGGAAAGCAGCAGCAAGCCTCTTCGCCCTTCCCCACTTCAGACTTCCAGGGTCAGAAGAGGCTGGAAAAATGAAGCAAAAACAAGGAGTCCCAGGAGACAAGGACACTGCTGTTCAGGGCTCATTTTACAAGCCTGTGACCTGCCCCCCTTTGATACAGCACGATCCTCCTGAAGCAACAAATATTGACAAAAGTTTTAGGAGACATGTGGTGGAGAAAGGGTTGTTTTCACTGGAAAGTATCCAAGCTGATACTTCCATATGGTGATATCATTACTAGTGCTTCCATATGGCGAAGACATTTCCTGCACAATCCTGAAAACGAATGGAGAGGAGAGAACTGTGGGGGAAGGGAAGGTCACAGGACTTCATTCAAACCCAGGTCCTTGGATACGATCTCTCCCAAAAAGATATCCAGCATTCCCCTTTCCCTGAAAAAAGCTGTTTATACACACAGCAGGACTTCAAGGACTCACAGAAATCTGCCTTCCACACCAGTCTCTACTTGTAAAGTACATTTGCCACCAACTTCTTCCTCAATGTTTTTGTGCTTACAAGGAAGTTAAAAGACAAAAGGACTAAAAAGAGAGATTGAGAATTTCTGAGCTATTGCTGACACTGCCCCCCTGCATTCTGATGCAATAAGGAATTTGATGGATCCTCCTGTTTCACACTTATGTTTTCTCTTCAGCATCTTTCCCCTGGATTCTTCACTCTCATTTTAAGCCCAAAAGTAGAACAAAACATTTTCACATAATCCAGAGCTGCAAGCATCTTGGCTGCTCTCAAAGAAAACCTTGGAGCAGCATAGCACACACATCCTTCCTAAAGAAGACGGGGATGCAAGAAATTGATCTTTTGAGGTTTTATCTGCTGTTAATCTCTAGATGAAAAGATTTAAAAAGACTCTTACTTTAATATCTGGAAATTGGCCAAGGTACGTATCCATGGTCAGAAGTGCTTGATCCACCAGCTTCTGATGGAAATCTGTCCATAGGAGATCATTGTTCTGAAAAACAAAAGTAATGAGCTAACTATTAAGAACACAAGGCTCCACATTTCTGTTTTTTCTCTGTGAATGCTACAGTCAACCATCTCAGTTCCCCAGAGCTCTTAAGAAATAGCAATTTCTTTGAAAAACTAAGGAACAAAGAAGTTAGTTGAAAACAGAGATCTTGGCAGAAATGTACAAAGCCTGATGTTGCTAATTCAGGTGACCTCTCCAGGAACAAAGTGCCTTTGAAGACCTGTCTTTCCTCCTGCAATGTTAGATCAAGTCCTTACAATGGAAGGGAAGATGAATGTCAGACTGGCTGTACCTCCTTCTCCCTGCAGCCACAAAAATGGGACACCTGACACCTCAAGGCACCATTTTCTGCTTTTCATTACAAAACAGCTTTCTGGAGGATCATGAACAATAACAGAAAGCTATTCTAGCAGTCTTCAGCCCTCACACCACCTGCATCCACAGCCCAACAGAGGTCACAGCCAAGACTTGTAGCCTGAACTGCGCACATTTTACCCTTGACCTGATCTCAGGCACAGTAATTTGCTATCAACACTTTGAATTAGGTGAAAATGACCCCTCTCTCCTGTTTTTTCACTTGAACAATGGGGTTTGGCGAAAACATTCAGGAAAAACTACCACTTTATGGTTTTTATTTGGCAGGAATAACACTTCTCTCTCACCTGTCTTTTCACAAGAGGAATATAAACAAGGCATTAAAGAGGGAGGTGGAGGGTTGGAAATATTCCTGCAGACTCAAAGAGTAACTACACTGAGTTCTCAGGACTCCTGCTCCCTTTGACCTCTCTGGCTCAAATTTTCTGAAGGGTCAGTCTTCCAGGAGGCACCACAGCAGCTCAGGAAGAAACAAGGCCAACAGAGAATGTGAAACCAAACCAGCTGAAATGCAACTCCATTATTTACTGCAAGAGTACTTCCTAATGCAAAGTTTCCATGCTAATGTAAGAATTGACCTGGAAATGTTCAGGTTTTGTTTGATTTATCTGCTTTGAAGTCATTATTTCCTGGGCAAGATGCAGATGTTATTTCAGGTGAGACCTTCTGCAGGGAAAAGAAGGTGAAGGAAAGAATCCTTCTCCTGCTCTCTTGTCTATTCCTTCACCACTGCTCTGATGCCACAGACAGCTGCAAATAAGCCCAATCCTGCAGCTTCATGGCAAATGGGTCCACAGAGCTGAACTGCCACAGCTGCTGCTCAGCAGAACAGCTGAGTAAAATAGCAGAGGGTGCCTGCCTCCAGCTGGACCCACCACATGCACATGCCAAGGGGGATCCAAGCTGTCAAATGTCAGGTTGTGCCCTAAGCTCCACAAAACACACCTGGGCAAGTTGGATGAGCATCACCTCACCAAGGGATGAGAAGAACAGCAGGTTGGGGTGACACATGGCTCAACCAAACAAGGAAGCAACTGAAATAAGGCAGCTGGTGGTACTGCCATGACTGAGTGGTTGTTGCAGCTACACAATGGCTACACCATGCTTTGGCCACAGATTTATCTTCTTCTTTCTCTTGCATAGAGCATAAGCAATACATCCAGTTAACCCTATTGACTCTTTTATCATCCTCTGTCCCTGTTTAGCCACTTTTAGCAGAACAAACAGCTTTTGGGCATAAGCATACCACTCTGTGTAGCATAAAAGCATCTGGGGACAGTGTCCTACACAGACAAAAATACAGGCCATATTCTTTCAGCCTTCCTTTCTTCCCAATGCTGAGTTTGTCTCCAGTTCTTCTGCAAAATCACATGCCTGAAGAAATATGGTGCACAGACATGGCTTTCAAAACTCATCTCTACTGACAGAGCAAGTTTGGACATCCCCATATCCTGTACAAGTCTTACCTCTGCTATTTTATTTGTGTCATCTCTTCCAGGCCAATCTGGCTCATAAACTTCCTGCAAACACTCTGTCAGCTTCTTGGAGGCCTCGTGCATAGCTAGGAAAGAAGAGGGAACTGTTCAGAAAAAGAAGAAAAGTATACATTCCTCACAGTTTAACCCTCACCCTAAGGAATGGAGACACAAGAGACTTACTAAATGTCTGACCCTTGATAACACAGACATAGAAGGTAACCAGAGGGAGAAAGGAATGAAGGATGCAGTTGCATCAAACCCTTTGTGCTCGTCCTCCCCCAGCAGAACATAATAAAGTCTATCTACTAAGACAGCACCAAGTTTGGCACAACCCCATTCCATCCTAGCTGGTCCTGAAGGATTCAGAAAAATCCATCACCAGACAAGGCTGACCTTTCCTACAACTCACACCTGAGGAACACCAGGAAGGGGGTGGCTGCAGAAACCTCACTGTGTAGGTAAGCACTAGAGGGGAAACAATCCTCTGCTTATGCAGACCTTACCTTTCACGGAGGCCAAGTAAGTTCGGAGGTCCTTCTGCAGCCTTGTGCCTTCGGACTGTGAACATAAGGGGAAGATCATCAGTTATTCTCTCATATAAAGACAGCATAAGAAAGAGGAGTCAAGGATTTCTAACTAAAGAAAACTGATCTTGCAGATGGGCTATACCCCAGTCCCATGACCACATGAAACACAAATGTTAACAGGAAGACCACACAGTCCTCTGACTTGGCAAGCCCACAACCAGAGACCTGCAGGCATGTTTGGCCAACAATACAACAATGTACTGAGTAACCTCATGTGGGCAAATCTGTGATTTACTCTTCCCAGCAGATCCAGCTTTAGTGTCTTGGTTTCATACAGAGAACTAGAAAGTGTTCTGAGGGCAACAACTAGTTTATGTGCCAAGGGCTAGTGGGCCCATGCAACAAATGGAACTGAAGGGAGTCTGTAGGATACAGAAGGCAGATGCAATTGATTTAATCTGTACTGGTTTTGAAGCAGTTTAGCTCACTACTTTTTCCTGCCACACTGAAAAACAAAACCCCTGTGTGCAAAGTGGTTACAAGGGACGTGTGACCAACCCAAACATCGTGTCTGAATTGTTCTGTGCAGCAGGACTTGCAAATACAGTTAATCATCTTTAGCTTTACTGTGGAAGTGGCCTGCCAGCAGCAGATCTCACTCACTAGAAAACAAAGAATTAAAACCAGAAGCTAGGCTGAATTTTACCAGTTTGAGCCTTCAGATGACACAGCTGAGTGTAGCACAAGAACTCAGATTAGAAAGGGTCACAGAGACTTTTACATCAAGTTGATTCAGGCACGCACACATACATGAAGTCCTTATACAACTGCTGTCCTGCACTAGGACAAGCATAGTCAGGCTCACCTCCCCTCTACCTTGCCATATGTCATCAACAGTGGGGCAAAGAAGTACTCCCAAACCCAGACAGTAACATTATAGACAGAAATTAAGACAAAAGCAAGGCTTGAGAAGTTGACTAATACCACCACAGAGCATGTCAGCAAGGGAAGGAGTAAACATTGAGGACACCTGTGCAGGCAACCTATGGACTATGCAAGAAGTACAGAAAAGAGTTTGAGAGACATAGATCTCTGTTATAAAAGGGTTTCTCTTAACCTGTGGGATCTCACTGGATCTTCACCATCCCCCCAAATTATCTGTAAAAACAAGAATGCAGAAAAGCGACCACCTCACCTCACAGCCTGCAGTCTTTTCCTCCTCTTTCCCAGTTCATGTCCCATTGGAAGGGCCCCCAGCATAATGAATTTTGACAGCTGAAGACAAGTCCAGAGATGGGAAGCTCACAGGACATCTCCAACAGCTGCCTAAGAGCTACTGTCTCCAAGAGCAGATGTTTCCCATCAGCCCTCCCCACCACTCAGGCACCTCTTGTCTCAACTGAGCTTATGCTGTTATCCTTTGTGCTCTCAGTGCAGCTGCACTTTCCAAGCAGAGGCTAAATCTGCCCAGCTGTTAAAGTGGCAGTGATAGCACAGCTTTGTGGGGAAATCCATCTGCTTCCAACAGCATGGCCCAATTTGTTTTCCATGCCTCGAAAGTTCTGGACGAGTTCATTGGATGGTTTACTGCCATCAACAAAGGAAATGAGGGATGAGAAAGAGCTGGCCAGTTTTACAAACTAAAGTCTCCTAGTCTGGAGAAGCAGTGGGAACCAACACAAACGGAGTACAAGAGGAGAGGAATTATGATCACATTTGCTGCAAAAGTCCTAGAAGTTCTTAAAACACAGAGCAAATAAATGTTGAGCTGTTTGCTGACTTAAGGTGAATGTGGAAACCTGGGCACATCAAGACTTTCCTAATAATGCAATCAGAAAGAGATGCCAGAGTAATCGAAGAGCACACACACAGAGGGACATCAAGGAGGCCAAGCTCAACAGCAGCAGTTTAATCAAGCTGTAACATGTGTTTGCTTGTTCCCAATGCAGGAAGCAGGAAAGTCTTGAGGAAAGCAGTGCCATCTGTCTAGAATTGGTTCATGCTGGAAATCATAGACTGGAACTGGCAAGATATGTCAGAACATAAGAAAAAGTGGCACAGAAGAAAATATGCAAAGTCCCTCCAATGGATACATTATCATCCTGTAGCTGTATCATTTTTTAGAATGACTAAATTTGAGCACGCAACTTGGAGGTTATCAGAAACTAATCAGCAGGGAAGATCCTCTGCAGAACTTGCCCACTACACACTCAGGCACTGCAATGTCTAGAGCTGTAACATTCAAAACTACAGCATCTGAAAACAGAAGCCACCTCTAAAATTGTGTCCATACTTGCCCAAGTCCTGCCACAAGTCATTTGCCACAGCAAATGACACAAGCCAAACTCCGAACTCTTTCAGTCTCAATACTCAGTGCCAAAGCCACGGGGACAGAAGTATCCTGTGGATACTGGAAAACCAGTATCACATTTAAATGTCAAATCAAGATTTTTAGATAGATCATCTGAAAAATCTACAAGTCAAGACCTGAAAACTGGAACATGCAATTGCAGCAATGCACAACTAGCCTTCTGTGTTCTCCAGGCATCCTCAACACCATTTGTCTTGCCACAGTGTACAGTCAGCCAGTGTGTGATGTTGCATTCTATAACTGTGGTGGTCTTTCTCAGTCACCTCTTGCTGATGTTTAAAGTCAGACTTACAGCTGATCTCTGTGGCTGTGGGGTTACATAAGCCTCTTAAAAGTACTAAGCCTACCAGTTGAGAGTGAACAGACTTTACAGCCCACGAGATCTGCAAGCAGAATGATTTCTGAAGAGAAACCCATATTCAGAGTTTTTCCCAGCGCCCCTGGGCACCTGTGGTTCCTGTCCAGTTCCCTCTTTGGCATTTCCATTGATTTATTTCTTGTCCACCAGTAAAGTAACTTCCTCTCTACAAAGGCTTATTTTTATTAATTTAAGCATTAATGCTTTCCCACAAAACTTCGGGGAAACTTTAAGACCACTGCTTTTTCTCCATGTATGCAGCACCTGCTTTCTTCAAGTAGCCTATAGTGAGCTGTCAAGTATTGCCACAATTCTGCATAAACTATAGAATCACTAAGGCTGGGAAAGGCCTCCAGTGACAGTTCATGAAGGGTATCAAAACACAGCTGCTCCATCATGCAGAAACACACCACAGTGCCAGGTGTAAGGGCTGCCACCAGCCTCGCACTTTCTGTGTCTCCAGTGAATATTTCAATGCAGGGCAAAAGAAGCCAAAGCCTGGCACGCCTCAGGCAGGGGCTGTGTAGCACCTTTACAATACGCCTTTTGCTCCCAGATCTGTGAGAATAATATCCAGGACAGATCCTTGTGCTGATGCCTGAACACAGGTGACACTGGGAAAGGGAAGGAGGGGGGAGCCTTCAGATGGACTTCTGGCATGGTTAATTGCCAAAGATAATCACCATGAGGGAGTAATATGAGAGGCTGTTCTGCTTCTTGTCAAGCCTTCAAGAGATGCAGGCAAGCCCTGCAGCTGCATGGTTATGTCCAGCTCATTTAGCACAAAGCCAATCCATCTGTCTGAGCTAAAAAGCTCCTACCATTCAGAAACCTCACAGTGGTACCCTTATATGAACCTGATGGACAGAGAGCAGGCAAGTGCAATGCTCTCCCTTACGTCCACTCAACTACTATTTAAGAGAACACAAGACGCCTTGGTTGAAAATGCATAAGTGATTTTTAGACCTGTGCTCCATTCATTGACAGACCACACAAGGAACATGTGTCAAAGCGGCTCAATACAGTCATTAGAGCCAGAGGAGCCTCTAATCAACCAGTGAACAAGGCCACTGCCTGGTCACACCCCAGCCAATTCCACAGGAGAGCAGAGATGTTCTGTCACCAGCGTGCAGCAAAAGATTGGCTTTCCTCCAGACTTACATTTCACACTGGAGCAGACTTTTTAATGAAAGGCCATAGAAATCTCATGGATAACTATACTACACAGACCTCTTATACAAATAAAAATAAAAACAGGTATGTATCTATGCACACTTAGCTGAATTTTTTTCCCTAGCTAAGCTATCTGCTTAGCATGATAACAACTCCTCAGCCCTGCATATCCTAACAATCCTAAAAGCTAACTCACATTTATGGATTGCCCCGTAAAAAAAGGTATAGTTTGCATTTATTTTAGTAATAAGGAAGCTGAGGGCCAAAGCAAAATGAACAGATCCCAAGCAGCAAATGAAGAGCATTGCCTTCAGCTTTTTTGATAAATTATTTGGGGAATTGAGTTCATGGTCTGCCCCTGCAAGATGGGAAAAGAAATTCAGATGTAAGGGGTACAAGAGAATGCTTCTTTAACAGGCTTCTTAGTGCACCACTGGAACTCATGGCTTTGGAAATTGAAAAACCATCCCAGACAGTCACATCTTAAAGTTTAGATTTGAGGGGTTTAGTACTTCTCCTTTAAAAAGGCTATTTCCTTATTGCTGATACTTAAAAATGATACAAGAAAAAGTCACATCTGGTAATCTCATGTTGTCAGAAAGAAGCCAAAATGTATTCCACTGTGTACAACAGAACATCATTGCTGGACATGCTATAGACATGTTGCGTGAACTTCTGGAGCAACAGCTACTATTGCTGCCAAGAGAATGAGCATTAGTCTCCAGGAATCTGCAGTCAGCTCTGGTTAGACATAAGTTAAGTCAGACTGAAGGATTTTCATTATATTCAGCTGTGGCAAATCTCAGCTGGTTTTGTGACACATAACCACATCTGTTGAGTCTTAACAGACACAATGCAGCTGCCACTAACAGCTCCAGAAAAAGGTACTAAATGTGTCAGGGCACAAAGAAGATAAAAGATTTTTTTCAGCACTACCTGAGCTATGGTGTGGCACACATTTCCTGCCATGAAACAGAAGCAATACTTCCCCTAACAGCAAGGACCAGGGTGCAAACCCCCGAGGTAACTGGTGTTTTCCTCTCCTCTGGGTGGCTGAAGGCTCTAGATAAAAAAAATTAATAAAAACGAAAACAAAACACACCCAGTTGAAGATAGAAACCTACTGCTGTTGAAGTAGGAGGGTGGGGGGAAATTGCTACACTGTTAAAATATTTCTGTGCACTAAAATATAGGGATGAGGCAGACACGTGGAAGATTAATGACTCAGGCCTGACACAGTGATTGTGCAAGTATGGGGAGGAAGTCAGATTTAGGTCTTAGCCATGAAAGGATGTTCCCTTTTCACCATTGGCTTTCTTTGCCTCTTCTGCTCTTCACTTAGGAAACTGAAACTGCCTTGTTCCATTTAATTTTTTATTTCTAATCTGTTTCCCATCCCATCCATCTTTCAGAGACACAGTGTTGCTCTTATATCTCTGCTTCCAACCAAGCAGGAAAAATTACATTACAGAGCAATTGCTAACTGAAGGAAGCGTTCTGGTTCAGCTATTTCTTTTCTAAACTTGAGTCTAGAACAAGTATTATTTTTCAGCTTACACTCTCACTGACTCCACTGGAAGTCACTGTGTAATTTCTCATAAGTGAACAGCTATGAGTTGTGGGTCACTTCAGTAGGCTTATGTCATCATTTAATTTAATGGGCTTGAATTGCATATTGCAGCAGATGACTGGAAGCTAATACTGAAACCCAGGGTGCAATTACATATCACCAATTATCTTACCAGCTGTTTGTTGAAGTTCTGCACACACTGTTCAAACTGCTCATCTTTTGTTTCATCTGCTTTACCAAGCTTCTGAAGGACCTGTAGGAAGAGAGAAGATATGGAACTTCAAACTCAGACACAGCAAAGCAGAGACAAAGAAACAATTGCAGGTTTTTGCTCCTGAGGCTGACAGAAGGAAAGTTAAAAAGTCCCCCTTATTGTTGCACTCAGAATTTCTGGAACATTTTTCCACATTGTCATAGTTTGAAAACAGATTTACAGATGAGTGAGGAAGAACTCAAACCGCTTATACTCTGCTGTATGTACTGAAGAGCGTGACTGAGGCTTGTGCTTCACTGGTCTAATGCTTTTTGCAGACAAGACAACTGCAATCCAGTTGTTTATCTCCTGATCCAGCAATAAACCAACCACATCCCTAAAATGCCTTGTCTTGTGCGGTTACACTTATCCTGATTTAACATTAGTCTCTGGTCCAGACAGGGAGGGGTTTTGCTCCCAGAACAACTGGAGTGCCCTCAAACACAGAAAACTGCATAGAGATCTCCTCAGAGAGAGAAGGTGGCTAGAGCAGTGGAAGTCCCAACTTCTTTCCACCTTTCTCACTAGGCACATGCTTGACAGGAGCTGGCTGCTGAGAGCAACTGGGACCTTACACCATGAATCTATGTGACACTCAGTTTAAGCGTCACATCAGAGTGTCAGCAGCCAGTATTGCTCCTTTCACCACCTCCCTGCTAAGCACAGCTCCCCACAGCCTGAAAAAAATCCTTATCGGACTCCTTCCCTTATCACCCTTCTCTCTTAATCCCCTCTCCAGGGGGTTAAGTGGATCGCTCCCAAGCTTTGAACAAAAAAGCACTTCATATTCTGAGCAGGCAGGTAGGTCCATCGCAAAAAGGCTCGGCAAACCCCAGCTGTGGAAGAGGGCAGCAGCTCTTTGTCATGCCCCAAGCAACTCCAGCTGCAAGGATACTGAATGTAAACTATAACTGGTTAAGATCAATTACATCACCTTTGTTAATCAAAAATAAAACATGACCATGCAAAAAAAACAACCAAACCAAACCAAACAAACAAAAAAAAAAAGGCACCTTGTCTCGCAGGGCCAGTAAAACCAGAGAAAAGCCCACCTAGTCCTCAGTCACAGGAGGTTTTGGGGGAAAGGGTACTGAGGGAGCACCTCAAAATAGCCCTGCTGGAAAGGGCATGACTGCCATAGAGACAGAAAGCACTGGAAAGCTGCAGTCTCTTTCTCTGCTGAGCACACCAGTAGCAGTCCTTTACTCACAGACCCCAGCCATCATGTTCAGCTTCTTTTGGGAAGAAGGGGATTAAGATCAAAAAAGCAAATGCCTGTCACTGACATCAGGTCTACAGGTAGGCCACTATTAAGTGCCCCCAGAAGAGCCACTCTGAGGAATTGCCAGGTAACATGACAGCAACTCAAACCAGCTTCCTCCATCTGCCTTTGCTACCTGTGGATCTTCGCAGAAAACATAAAGAGAATTTTTCCCCTGCAGGGCAGAGATCAGACTTTCATGATTGGTCCCCAAAGCAGAATTGAAAAGGACTATGCAACAGGATGTAGAATAGAATATTTTCTGTTTGAAGGGACCTACAACAATCATCTAGTCCAAGTGCCAATGACCCACTCTCATCTTTTTATACTGTTGAGGTGGAGGACATCTGTTACATCTACCTGGCTAATCTCAGTTCCCCTCTCCTCCATATAAGAACAAATATTCCCATTCCACAATAAATGACTTCAGTGCTAGACATGATAAATCATTGCAGTCATTCAGCACCCACCTCCTAAATCCCTGTATTTAGGATGGGATTAAATGTTTAGGAGAGAATCACTGTTTTTCATTCTCTCTCTGTTCAACAGCTTCTTGGCGCCTCCAAGAATTGCTGAGGTATTCTGGTGTCAGCAAAAGTAGGGGAAAGGACAGATAGAAGAAGATTGCCCTCTTTGTGACCAAGAGCTGAATTAAAAACCTCCAGAATTATAAGCACAACTTTCCATAGCTTAAGTGACAGCAACAAACACTGCAGCTACAAGCACCTAATGTGCTTGGTAAACCTGTCTATGCAGCAGGACATAGACACCATAAATATTCCTTTATTCCTCTCAAAGCCTTGGCACATAAGAGTTTGCTGGAGAGGAAAGAAGCGACGTTGATTGAACTGGCAGAGTCCTGTACATCAGACACTGGTGTCTCCTGTGTTCATCCAATCCAGCAAAGGGGAGCACGTCCCACAGCAACACTTCTGCTGAGGCTACACATTTCTCTCCCATGCCAGCAGGAGAGAAGGAGGCCGTCTTTCCCATCAGGTGGTATGAGGAACTTCTTCCAGAAAGAATGTTGCTTAAAAGCCCTGTGTTCAGCTCTACTCCCCCAGGCTACCAGATGTATGGAGCAGGGATTTCCCACCTGCTGGGTGACTTTCTAGATATCCAAAGAGCCAGCATACCAATAGCACCCACCACCAATAACAATACAGTAGGCAAGCTGTAAACTCCAAAGCAGAATGATGTGCCCAATGTGCAGATCAATAGAATTACTGGGCATATAAAGGAGGTTTTTATGGGGCAATGCATCTGCCTGGCTAATCAGGAGATGTGATGCTTTCAGGCCTGTAGAGGAGGAAAGGAGACCATTTAACTGGGAGGAATCTGGAGTATGCCACTAGGGTCAAAGGTTTAGAACAGTCTCAGAGCTTCCTGGTGTAAAACACAGAGCAGCACTCAAAGACTATTCATTGCAGCTTCCCACGTGTCCAATGAGTTAATCTGCAATTCCATTGCCCCCGGGGGGGACATGCACACTGAATCTGGGGTTATCTGACCAGCTGGGAAGATCTTGTTCCACTGTGCTGAGGTGCTCTGCACAATTCCTGCAAAACGATGGGCACTGGAAAGGGCTCTAACTCACAGCCTATCTCTAAGGAAAAAGCTCCTGCTACAAAGTGATGCTCAGCGAGGAGCAGCTTTGAATGAGGAGAGAGTAGGCAAGAAGAAACCCTGCATGATTCCACACTGACAAGGGGAGGGTAAAAGAGAGGATTCGGTGATGTCAGCAGAGGAACAAGTCAAGAAAAACAAAACCGGTTACAACAGAGAGGCTGTGAGAAGTGAATCCCTGGCTACACAAAAAACCAAACTGTTCTTGCTTCCTACACTATTCCCCATCTGGTAGATGAAGTCTTGTACCCTATACCTCCTGGCCCTATAGGCGAGTCCCAGCCATACAGCCCCCTGATCCCTTTACCTGCTATGACACAGCAGAGACACAACAGCCCTAGGCTGCAGCAGGGCAGGGGTTATCTTCTCATAATGCTCTCTCTCAAAACTAGATCTGCCCCACACAAACAGCCCAGAGGCCAAACCCTAAGTCATCTGAGCAGCATAAAATGATGGCGCCACAGTGCTGCATCCCCCCAAGCCTACTCCCAGCTCTCCCATCAGAGAGCTGTCCTGGCAAGTCAAACTAACAAATCCCTCTGGACTCACTGAACTAGCCAGGGATGGAGCAGATGGCCCTGGGTGTGCTGCTGATTGCAGACATGTCTGTGCTCACTGCTAATAACCCGTGAGCTCACAGGACAACTCCCCTCCCCAGGCTGGTACGTGCCGTCATAGGTCAGGCTATTCCGGGTGAGCCACGGCTGCTCCCTCCTCTCCCCTGCGACAGTTTTTAATCCTCCAGCTCACTGCAAAGCCAGATAAAGTTCGCATGGAAACTTCAGGCTCTTTGATAGCTATTAATGGAGCAGATTTACCAGGGTAGGAGACAGGAGTCCACTGCAGCTCCCAAATCTCAGGGCAGATCAGAGATGGTGTGATCTGTCAGCTGCTGTCTGGAGGCAAACCACACCGGGCGGCCAGCATGGATCTGGCATTTAAAAGATTAAGCAGCAACCATGGCTGGGCTCCTTGGTCTGCCCTTGACCTGAGAAGTCCTGGCCCTGAATAAGGATAGGGACCATTTCAAGATGGTGCAAGCCTCCCCAAGGAGGGAACACTTTGTATGAATCCCACAAAAAACCTTGTGGAATGGATTTCAGAGGGGGGCTCTAGCTGTATGTTTCAGTCTTGCTTCACTATGGTTTCCACTATGACAGGATGGGGCTGTCTCCCCAGCCAGTGTTTTTGACCTCAGGCATCAGACATCATTTCCAGTGTTGCTCAGAAATCAGGTCTCTTCTAACAATTATAGCTAGACCTGCAGATGCTCTGCATTTCTCATAAACTAAGACCAATAGGCACAGGCCAGCTACTGCAGCATCTCCAGAGCCAAATTCCACCATGGAGACTCAGTTTTCCCCACATTTGAATAAAATCAACAAGGATAGTCAGAGTTTGACTGAAGCTTTTTTCAAAAGCAGCTAAAGATCCTAGAAGGCAAGATGCTATTAAAAGATAAGGAAATTATCACTTTCCTCTCATATCACTGATGTCTTTGTAATCTGTTGTTGTGGGCAGAACTACTTTCAGTAAGCTTGGATTGCTATACTTTGAGAAGTAACAGAGAAGAAGAGAAAGGGAAATATGGAAATCCTCATACCAGAGACGTGGCATTTTTCTAGCAATGGTCAGAGAAGTAAAGGCATGACATAGCCTTTAAAAACAGCAGCTCTTCCCAGAAAAATGGAAAAGTTGCTTTGGAATTTGCAAAAAGTTTGCAACCAAGTTGCAGGTTCTCTTCAGAGGTAAGACCATTAGATTCATAGGATGCTTGAGCACTACCTAAATACCACAGCTTTGTAGGACTCAAAAGGAAGCATCTTATCTGGCTGTCTACAGGAGGAAACATTCCCGAAAGACAAACCCCCACAATGATTAGCATAGGGCCTCCAGTGCTTTGCTTTGAGCACTGGGCACGAGGACAATGGAGATCTGGAGATCAGCCCTGTGACCACCAAAGTGTCTGATATAGAGCAACAATCACCATTAAGGACAAACGCTTGCTGGCAGTGCATCATCAAGAAGCATCAGACTAAAATGCAGCTCTGCTTTGCTCAAAAAAGCAACTGTAACAGTTTCATATTTATGCTTTCTAATAAGGAAATATATACCAGCTGCTTAATAAATCCACAGTTCTCAGTCAGCACCTTTCCTCACTCCCTCCTGAAATATCAATGCCACAACACAAAAAAAGTCCTGAAAATCCAAATATTTTCAACAGGCTCCATGTAGACTCATTATGTGAACTAATAACCTAATAAACCTCTACTTTTCATGGCATATGGATCACCCAGAGCAAAGACCAGTTTAGAGAATGCAAGTGATGTGTAGGAAGACAAAAAAAAAAAAAAGTATTTATTTTGTGGATCCCAAACAAAGCTAAATCTGCCTCTGAAACATCTGAATTTAGGGTGGTCCAGCCCTCATGATAGGGGAGTCATTAAGCCCACAGCCAGAGAACTTCAGGACTGCAGGTCCACACCTTACTCCCTACTGTATCAGAGATAGACTGCAGTCACATCTTACTGATATGGGCCCAGTGCCCATAAATCACTCCATCTCCTGACCTCTCCACCCCTCATCAGCAACACCTCTGACTTTTGCTGTATCTGCCAACTCCTGTGGATAATCTCCAAGTGCCAATTGGGCACAGAGCCAGTAACTACTGTGACTAATTTTGAATTGCAATAAATTGGCAAGTGCCAATGGGTCAACTAGAAACAGAACAAATAAATCTTTGATCTCAGGCTGCTGCCTATTATTGCATGGAAGACATACTCGGAAGAGGAGGAGAAGAAAATAGTGCTCAAGTCAGATGGAAAGCACAAAGCCACGTAACTTAATAAGGTACAAACAAAGGAAGTTTCATAAGCTTTTTTAAGCCTCATTTCTTCTGTGCCCAGATGAAATGTGACTTGCCCAATGAAGTAGATTTGTGCTCATGGAGTAATCTCGTTTCTGCATTTAGATTTGTGGAGAAAAGCAAGAGCAGCAGTGAGAGTCTGCTCCCCCTCCGACCCTCCCAGGGAGGGGGCACGTCCTCCTGCCCTCCACGCTTGACTCTAGGCTGGTTTTGGGGACAGCCTGGCTTTCCTCATGCAAGCTTAACACAATTAAGTCTTTCTTTGAAACAATTGGACAAAGGAAGATGGGGGTGGAGAGGAAGTAACTCCAAACATATTAACGCTTCATTTTAAATTGAGGAAATTATTCCCGTGGCTGAGCAAGCACCAAGACCCTCAGATCACTGAAAGATGGGAAAGGGCAATGTCATACTTGATGCAGACAGAGTAGTTCTTGTTTGCTTCTTACTTGCTAACAAGGTTCAATAGATCCCACAGAGACAGGACATTGCCTCCGTTACTTAACTAAGAGTTGGGAAATGAGGATTCAATACAGCATTTTGTTAGACTTCCTGAATGACCTGGAAAAGTCGTGTCCAATGTCACATCCATCCAGCTGTAAAGAGGAGTGTTTGTTCAGCATGTCACAGAGTCACCAAATTTATCTCTGGCATCTCCAGCTGTCAAATGGGAGGGAGAGGAAAAAAGAGACGAGATGAGATGACCATCTTGAGTACTCAGCTCAAGACACACTGAGTTTGATTTTCCCAGGTTTCTCAACTAAAGTGAGTTTGCATGCTTAGCCATATCATAAAACCCAGCTTCACTAGGGAAGAACCCCCCAAATAACTAAAAATATAATTTTCTGTTCATATCCCCCAAAAATATGCTAACAGTGAAGAATTTAAATAATTAGGAGAGATTGCATGAAGATCCTTTGCTAATGAAAGACTAAGACATGAACCACAAGTGTAATTTAAGCCAGACTGATCCCACTCCACACAGGGGACGGAACTTGTAAGGTCCTTCCAAAGCTATTCTTCCCAAAATCCGAAGATGACAGCTATGGAAGATAGCTTTGTCCCTGAACAAATACTCTCCACAAAAAGACTTCATTCCTTCCTTCATACTACAGTTAGAAGTGTAACACACATTGAAGTGTGACCAGACGATAACAGTATTTTTTATTACCTCTCCTAGGAAAAGTCCAAAATATGCTTGTAAGGACTTGTAAAACTGGCAGTGTAGAAGCCTTCTTTTACACAAGACCCTACAAAAATATCCTCCCAGTGGTCAATAATGAAAACACATTTCTGAAAAAATCAGCAGGTTTTTTTTTTTTTAAGTCATACGACCAGTCCCAAGATCTTATTCAGTCTAAGAACAGGTTGCCAGTTACAAGCCCCCTCCTTCCAACAACAACTACTGTGAACACATCCCCATGAAGCAGGTTTGCTCTATCAGCTACCAGCAAGATGGACCTTGGAGATCTTTAGAGGGAAGATACCATGAAAAAACTAAGCCAGCACCACATGGTTGGCCTGGCAGCAAATGTTTTCATCTCTGCAAAGGTCAAATCCAGAATGCTTGCTGTCTTCTCCCAAAAGCACAAATCAAGGTGAAAGGCACAAGGACACCAAACACAGCTATATCAGGTACAGTACAAACAACACATTGCTTGATTGCACCATTGTGGAGAACAGGGCCCTTCCACACTTCACTGTCCTGCCTATATCAGGCATGGATTTACCAGCAGTGTGAAAGTGGATGCTATCCCCACGTTACCAGTCACGTACTGTGTTCCCACAGTAGGCAACGACACGAGAAGTTCAGCTGCCCCCTCTTCCCAGAGGATCACAACTATGTCCTCGACACAGTGCTGTGCAGACTTCTCAAGTGACTTTTTCTTATGTGGAAGAAGATGCAAAGGGCAGCTGAGAGAGCCCAGCTCAGCTGACATTACTACAGGGCTGCAAAGGGTGCTGTACTGAAGTACACTAGCCTGTCTCACAGTGCACCAGACAACATAGGGATTGCTGAGCATACAGGGATTGTAGGGATTGCTGAGTGTCTGTATCTGTGAGTTTGGCATATGAAGCCAGAGTGGGAGAGACACCTCAGGGTGCTTTGGGGTTTTTTTCCTGTTTGTTTTAAAGAGAGAATGCTCCTTCATCTGTTAAAGCAGCAGCATTGTTTGCTAAATCCTTAAAGAGGGTACACTGCAAAGCATGAAGTGCTCTTAGTTAGCAACTCAGTCACTTCTGTCCTTCACACGGTTTCCAGTTCTCAGATATCCAGATCTGATTCAACCTCAGCAGCTTTTATTTTTGACAGCAGTCTCAGAGCTCAGTTACCAGCCTTGGACAAGATGGCTCTATGCTCAGCTCCACACTGGAAGGGTGTCGACAGATGCTGAATATATTACGAACAAGTGGACATGAGCTGCCACTCCCATAGCAGAAGAAAAAGGTACTCTGAGGAAACTTTATCACTATAAATCGATTGGAGAGGGTCTGTTAAAAGACCTTCCAACTGTTTTTATGCCTGCTGTGCACCATACATTCATCACCATTAAAAAAGGTCCGTAAAACAATACAAAAATTATAATTTAAAACTGCTGCAAAGTATTTCATGGAGAGCATTAGGCAGGTAGAAATGGCTCAAAACATCTCTTTAATCTGATGAAGTGTGGAAAGAAAAAGTGTTTCCAGTTCTATTTTCCTCCAAGAAAGGCAGTGCCAATCTACCACTCATACCTTTATAGATGTCATATGGAATGTCTAGGGATTTTGGTACTATGCCATATGTAGCTACTGAAATAATAAGATTCATCAATCAGTAGAACTCTGCACCTTCCATTCACAGGACTGCTGATGGACAGACTCCTCTCTCTCACCCACATCTGGTACACTATGCCTCAGAAAATCCCAAATCCAGGCAACCAGGATTTCTGATTACAGCACCAGTACAGCTGCAAGCCTGGTCTGCTTTGCATCATTGCTCACTGTATATGACCTCAGGCAAAAGGCCTCTCTTCTTCCAGATTTGATTAGAGTGGGATCCCGACCCTGGGGTTTTACCCTTTGGAACTGCTGCAGTACTAATGCATTATCACACTAAAAAGAATGAGTCTGGACCATGTGTTCAGCTTAGGAAAGGACAGAAGGGTTGCAAAGCATACTTAACCGAAAATCTCAAAGTCTTCTACAGACAAAAGATGCAGCTCACTCGACAAATACCAGGTGACAGTGGGTAACACTGCTAGCACTGCTTACATAAGTGTAGTTTTGTAAACTTGAAGAGCAGGGAGTGAGGGAAGTGGAAACAGAGAGGAAAAGGGATGGTAAAAAAACCCTTTCCTGCAAATTTTTTCCCATCCATCATAGGTAGCCAATCATATCTGACAGGGAACTCAGAAGCAAGGTAAGGTAGATACAAAGACATGTGGACTGCTGACACAATGGAGCAGTTCTGAAGGGGTTGATGGAATCAAGTCCCTCTACTCTAACTGCACATTTGGACCTTCATTTTAGATTAAAAAGGAGCCAAACACAGGAGCTTTCCTGCCCTATGAAGGACAGCTGAAATCACTTTTCTAAATGCTGGTGTTGTTCTCAGTTCACCTGGTTTACTCAGGTGGCCTCTCTGGACACTACTTGACACCAGACCTTTCTGCCTAAAGTACCTCTGTCTGCACTGTCTGCAGTCAGAGGCAAACTCTCCAGAAACATGTGGCCAGTAAGTTGTTCACGATGTTTGCCAACGGCTGAGTTCCAGCTTTCACTGTACATTTTTCACCATAATGCCAGGGGAACATTGGTGCAAGTCCTTCATGCCTCTAGTGGAGGATACAGAGCATCCAGCCCTCAGGGCCAAGTCAAAGAAGAAACTATTTTTATTTGGGTTATATGACCTGCTGCCAGACCAGGCCTGGGAGAAGACAGCATCAGGAGAAAGCTATGTTCCTGAAAGAATGAAGGCTTACCAAAGGTCTGTAATGGGAGACAAAACCATTCTCCTTTGGGTCATTCATCTGAAATAGCCTTCTATGCGATATTGGTCAAAAGGTGCTCTCACTCAAGCACCTTTTAACAGTGTAAAGTTATGCACAAGCTTAGGACACCTCTGGCTCAGCTATCACTGGACAAGGATCTGCTCCTCTCTGACTCTTACTATGCTTCAGCACCACTTGCTTGAGGATCACATGGAACAGGCTTCCCTGATAGTTCTCATCCCCCAGGCAAGGCGGAGAAGCGCATTGCTGGCTCTGCTCTCTTGGTCTATTCTACTGTGGGAGGGGGAAGGATTTTTCCCTTGCAAGGGATTCATTAACAGGAGAAGCTTCTGAAAGAGTAACAGGGATGCACAGCAAGAAATGAAATCAACAGTCAGCTAAGACCACATGTTATTCCCAGATGGCTCATAGACATACACCCACAAAACATGTCATTAGCTGTGCACAGGTGGGACTAAGGCTACCAGCCAACACTAAGTTCAGCTTGCCCAAAAAAACCAAAAATACAAAGTCAAACTGACAGCCCCATAGTTATTAAAAACTACCACACCTTTCATGAGAGCAAATCCAAAGTGCCAAAGTAGGTAATAACCCTTCAGCACTCTGGTATCTCAAACAAGGCTCTAGAGCAACTAGTCCATGAAAATCCATGAAGGTTTAACGCCTTCCTCTTTCACGTTCAGCCATGGTTTAAAATTTCTGTTCCATTTTTATTTGCAGAAGGCCTCTCCTGTTTTTTTATCTTATTAAGCACACACATGCAGACAAACACCAAATCACCATCTAAACTTAGACTGGAGAAGTTAGCTCTGCTGTAAATGTCACCAGGTTTAAGCCATGGCTGGGAGGAGAACAAGTTTGTGTTACTGTCAATCAAAAGTCAGGCTGAGACATATTGCTGTATCAAACACCATTGCCAGCTGTCTCCCCTAAAGCAAACACAGAGTCTATTCCCAGAATCTGCAAGCCCTTGCTGTGGCCATTAATAACCACGGGAACTGTCAGCAACCTGCAGGCCCAGTTCCACATGCCACCACTTGATATTACAGCCTTGCTTGGAAAGGCTTGAAATTGCAAGTGGATCTGCATCATTCATAGAAAACAAGAACATTTTATATATGAATCAATGCACCTGCCTCTGGTTTGCAGAACAGCACACACAAATGGACTGAGCTGAGCACAGGCTCAGCTCACCTGCATCATCCCTCAGGTGATGTACAGGCAGCCTTGTACCTGCAGTCTCATCCCTCAAAAGGACTCACTGAGAACGTAAGATTATTTGGGAAACAGGTGGATACTCAGTGATCTGGGAGTAAATCCCATTGCTTTTGCTTGAATAATTCCAGCTTTGTGGCAGTGCTTGTGGACAAAACCCCGCCCACTCACTTCGCTTTGCACCTCAGATATGAAAGGGTGTAAAGAAGGGGATGTTGTGTTATACACTACAGGCCCTAAATTTCCAATATGCACCTTTTAAAGCGGAGCAGAGACAGTCCCTATAGAAAAAGCAGAATAACCAGAAAGAAGACATGATTTGTGGCTTTCTTCATGGAGCAAAGCTGGGCAGTACCTAAAGGAGGGGAGTTATATCACACACCCTGGTCCCTAGGCATGTATGTCACTGGAATTACAGTCACCAGCACCTGAGCACCCCTTGCCCACCACATTACTTGTCATCTTCCTGTTTATCCAGTATCCACTAGAAAGCATCTGCATGTCTACAGATATCGTCATCATTTCTTCAATCCTTTTCTGTCATCATTAAAAGGATACTAATATCAGTCAGAATCATAAGGGTTGCGAAGACATCCACGTGCTCAAGTGATACCACCCTGCTACTCTGTCCCAGCTTCCCTCTTGCTCTGTGATCTTCTGTTCACCATCCTCACACTCCTTTATTATACAACTGGTGCACAGAAGCAGTGCCACCGTTCTAAGTGGTCTCAGCTCCTGCAGGAAGAGTCAAGCATACAGTTCTCACCTTTCCTGCACAGCTGACTTTGCCCTAGGCATACTTTCAAAAGGGCCTCAAGGGGCCTCTTGGAAATTCAGGGATCAGAGTCTGGGCGTGTCTGCTCCCTCCTACAAAAGTTGTGTAAATCAAAGTCCTTTTTAAACCTCTTGAGCTGTTACAATGCAGAACCATAAACTTATTGCACTCAGATAATAAGCAAGAGGGGAGAAGTGTAAAGTTACAAGAAGGATAAGTTACCTTGCCAGAAATTATTAACTCCAGTCGTATTTTCATTATCAGCCTCAGATCCCCACTTTTAAAATACAATGCCCCTTCCCATCTCATCTCAGTACAGATAAGCTAAAGCCACCTGGTATTTACATAGGTTAATGTTTCTCATTTAAAAAAAAATGGGATTAGCTTTACTTCAACATAAAGAAAACTCCAGAACAATTTCAAGATACCATATAAACTGATATTTGTAGGGTGTCTCTGATATTATTCCTTTGGCTGTGTCAATTGTGTTGTTTACAGGAAGCTTAAAATGGAGACAAAAGAAAGGTATTCTATTCTGAATCCTAGTTCACTCCTACATGTGGGCAAACTCTGTTGCGCCCTTTGGTCTTGTGGCATAAAGGCCAGCCACGATCCCAGGAGCAGTTAAGAGAAAGGGGAATATCTGGGTTGTTACACAAAGTTTATTTAGCATAGTTTATATATTATGAAGATTCACCTATTTATTAATGCTGTGAACACTAAGTCTTCATGCTGGAGCAATCATTAGCAGCTTGCAATCTGTAAGTACACAAGTGAAAGCAGCCCAGGAATCAGAAAGGAACTTGCACTCCAGAAGAAAATTTCAGATAACCTGTAGCTTGAGCTGTGATGTTCATTGTCACCTTGGTCAGGAAGTTCAGGACTATCTCTGGGTTCACCACAGACCTAAGGAGAAAGCATCGCTTCCTCTCCCACCAAAAAGTTCGACAAAATCCTTCTCATGGATTCTCTGTGGATGTTTTCAGCTTTTTGAAAAAAAACCCAAAAACAAACAAACAAAAAAAACCCCAAGCAAAACAACAACAACACACTCTTTCAATATTTTGTTTTATTAAAGTTGAGAGTTTCTACAGAAAACACTTCTCAGTGAAGACCTTATTTTGTCAGTTTTCAGCCACATCATTTGTCACGATAATGAAAATGTCTTCATATCAACCCAGATACAGAAGATTAAAGACCACCTGACTCGTTCTGTGAGTCATTTGGTGCTGATCTTGTTATAGTAACATTAAAATCATAATGTCTGTCTGGAGCCTGAAGGCCTTGCTGACCTTCTGTGGCTAAAAACCACTTATTCTATAGCTAGCAGCAGTCACAAAAGGAAGGCCAGAACTGCATCTAGTTACTTTTATCTCCTCTTTTCCAAGAGTTTATTTGCAAAGGGTTACCAGAAGGCAGCAAGTCCAGTTACAACTCTCGGTCTCTGGATCACAGCAAGACTCTTTAACCACATCACTGCTGTTCAGCAGATCTCATGTGTATTCACTGTTGTCCACCCTTGGTTATGTCACCACCATCTGCATAGCTTTGTGAAATCCCCTCTATCACTTAACATGCTCTGCACAAACTCCATCAGGACATCTTTATAGTATTTCACAAACTTTTTCTAGATTCCCTTTGCAGTACCAAGAGTTGACATGCAATAGACACCTTGCACTACACTGGATGACTAGGAAGGATTCAAGTACATAATCTACTTAAGAAGTTGGACCAAAGAACCTCCTAATACATCTCTAGTCCTGGATTTGCTCTGAAGCAATATGGACACTGATGCCCCAGCCTTGCAGCAAGTTAGCCCTAAAAGGAATGCGGCCAGATTCCTTTTCTGTCCACAGCTGGCTATGCATGCTGCTGCAAGATATGATGGCACTGCAGGGAAAACACGAAGACCTGGCTGTGTACATGGGGACAAGACCAAACCTAGCTTAATATACTTTCTATCTCATACTTGATGCATTAGAACCATGTCCACTAACCAGTAAGGCTGGCCCTCCAAGGCAGATTTGCCAGTGTAGGAACACTTAAATGCCAGCACTCCATCCAACTCACTCTGCTGCACAAAATTTAACATGAAAGCCAAATAACAAGAAAGGACCAGATAAGCTTTTGTGCTTCTATCCCACAGGATGCATTTAAATGCCTTGTTACAACTAACAGGGCAAGTTATGTATTCTAAAACCTCCCTCATTTAAACGTTAACTGTCTCCAGACAGTCATGTACAACTTTGTGTGCAATGATCAGTCTCCCAAACAGCTTTTTGAAAAGCTTCTGTCTCTGGAACAGGGTATACCATGTTTGAATCTTTACTATAAGGTTAACATTTAAAGCATTTTTATTCCAGATAATTATGTGCAAGTCATTTTGCCATTCTTTATCCCAAACATGAAATACAGCAGAGGTCTTTTCCACTTGCCCAGCACCTTGCAGTGGATTTGCTCCACTGGTAACTTGAAACTGACGTTTGTTCTGACACAGTCCCCCTTATCCTGGTAGTTCCCCATCCTGCTTCTCTTCCTGGTGCTGATTAAGTCAGGGAAGAAGCAGAACCAGCAAAAGAAGGAAAGTAAGATTTCAATGACTAGACTGATTGAAGGGTTTGTTCATCTATTCAGAAAACTAAATTCCCAGAGAATGAACCCTGCAGAGCAGAGTCCAGATCTATGCTTAAGGGGAACAGGAAGGGCACTAATTGAATACATGAAATAAGGCAGAAACCACAACAGATGATCTGGCACTGTAGGAAGCATCAGAAAGCAGCCACAGTTGACACATGGGAGTTGCTGTAGAAGTTACTCCTTCTCTGATTACCCCTGAAAGCAACTGTCAGTCAGGAGGTAAGACGAACAGAGACAGCCAGGAACACACAGGCATCAGCCAAGCAACCTCACCATGTGGCAGTTTGGCAATAACCAAAAAGCATCCTTCTGAGCAGAGACAAGGGAGGCATTTGGTGCAAAGCCATCTCACCACTTAGGCAACCAGATCTGAGCAGGTAATTTTGTTTTGCCCATGTTTGGATGGGCACAATGTTAAGCTCTCACCAACATATTCTGCTTCTAGTAGTTCAGCATGGCATCGGTGGGGGTCATCAGGTTTTATTAGAATAAGTACCTCCAAGAATACAAAGGACATGTGAAAGGTACACTGCCAGCATTCATCTAACTTCTTCAGAATGGAGAGAAAAATCCCACTGAGTTTTTAGACCACTGCCACAAACAAATCTGCTACATCAGTGCAGGACTGGGCCAAGAGGATTCCAGATGCAGATCATCATGTTAGGAACAAAATAAAGGTCTGAGCTCACTCCACAACAGTCACGCTAAATTTTGGTTCAACTTTTTTCCATTTGCAGACTCCAAAAAGTACTTTTTTCCATGAGGATACAGACCCTCCATAATTAACCTGTACATAGAAATGTGTCACACAAAAAAAAAAAAAAAAAAAAAATCAAGCTCACTTGAGTGACACACAGCACCATGAGCTTTATGCCTGGACAAAAGAGGCCATACCAAATGGCAGAGTTTGAGAAGGAGGCCAAGAGCAAAGCTGTTCTCCTATTCATCATTCTTAGGGCTGACATGTGCCACTTTCACATCCTGTTCCATGCCTGCCTTTACCCTGGTCCCTGAGGCACCTTTGTCCAGGGATCAGGCTATTCTCCAGTGATATTGCTGCCAAGAGCTTCAGCCATGTCCAGCTCTACATTCAAAAACCTCCTGCCAGCAAGAGGACAAGCAAACCTGACACTTCCAGTGTTCTCTCATTCCTTTTTAACTGAAATTTTAGGGAAAAATTTAGGGGAAAGAAGGGGAGAAGTATCTTGGGGGGAAAAATGGCAGTGGAATCAGCAGTGGAAAGAAAGGCTGCCTGAGGATCCCTTCACAATGAGTAACCAGACACCATATGTGCCACAGAAGCCATCAAGTGCTGCTGCAGCCTGGTAACGTTTGAAGCCTGTAACATTAACTAAAGCAAAGTAAGCTACTGCTTCCAGAGTGGGAAGAGGAGCAGGTGAAGGCAGGAGAACTTGTATCTACAAGCCAACCTACGTGAACTGGAAGAAAAGTTTTGTGCGCAGAGAGTGATCTGAAGATCCATGCTTGGAGTAGGGGGGCAAAGAGACAGAATCAGTGCCATACACTCAGCCTTCAGCTTTTGCATTAAAACTACCTTTCAAAAGGGGAAAATTGAAAACTCTGCTCAGTGAAGCAAGCTGAGGACAATCCAAGCACATGTGGAAGGACTATAGGGGCCTGCCTGTGCATTACTGTTTGCTTAGAATCACAAACTGTAAACAGCACAGGGAATTAAACACACAGCAAGGCCAGAAGATACAGGGTTGAAATTACAGATCTGGTAATAAACATAAAAGAATGTCGCGTGATTGTCAGCATGTGGTCTGCAGACTTCAAGGCCAATGAAGAACAATCACGGAAAGCAAGCTGTATATTTGGCATTTACAGAGAAGGCCAAACCCCCTGGAAAAGAAAATTAAGGCCGCATGACTCAAGAAAAGGCTTGAAGCCCTGCTCTAGTTCATCTAGAACATGGATAAGACTTTTTTTCCTGAGGTACATTCCTCATCATGGTTCTAAGGGAACCTCCTTCAATCCCACTGACACATTCATGTACCACTCAGCTAAGGGGTTGGAAAAACCCCCTTTACCTTAGACACAACTCACAGTCTGCCAGGTCTAGACCCTCTAACAGGAGCCAGTATCCAGTGTGTCTGACAAAAAAGCACTTCATTAGACTAACACAACACAGTCTACTCCAGTTATGAATAAAGACTTAAACCTGAAGTGAGTGGAGTACAAAACAAGAGAACCATAGTGATGAGAGTTCTTTCCAAATACATTATAAAGGTTTCTCTGTTTTCTGCAATTCCCAGATAGAAGTAAGGGGAATTTAGTAACATCCCTTTCTTGATCTTTAACACAGAGCCATGCCAGGCCTGCCAGTACAGCTGCCCAAACATGGCACATCCCATGTTATACATCCAGTACCTCCTAATCCAGCCATGAACCTCCTTCCTCAGTACTGCAGGCGTCACACACCACGTGCTAACCCACACAGATGTCTTTCTAGTACAGTCACATCAGCCTCCTGGGCAGCTCCCACGTACTAATTTTGGTTCGGCATGATTTTAATAAAAAAATGAATCATGACAGCAACTAGCAAGTGTTCCATGGCTGCTGCTACCCACACTGGTAGCATGTGGCATGTGCACACTCCTCTGTGCCTTCATTTCCATGAGGCAAGTGCCAACACCCAAATACTTCTACTATCACCTGCAAGAAGGAGGTAGGCATTGAGGCTGCTGTCATTAGTTGTTGCAGCAGCTGCTCCACTCCCCACCACACTGGATCATGCTGCAGATACCTGCTGGGCAGGGGATACAGTGTTTCAAATATTAAACATGAGTTTTTGAGTTCTCATTGGCAAGAGAGGTGCTCAAAGGCCTCTCTTCCCCACCAGCCATGGGGACAGAGTAAAATCTCCCTGTTGGATCCTATCCTGCCACAGGTTTCACTTCTCTCTCTTTAAAACAGCTCTGTCACCACAGCCAAGCCTGGACAGGAACTGGAGTGCTCCCACGGACAGAAACAAAAAACCTGAGAAAGGAGAACTTCTTGTACCAGGTGGGTGTTCCCCAGCTCATGCCCCCAGTCTCAACCTGCTCCTTCAACACCTCTCCCCAGCAACACTTTAGTTTCAGTGATGTGCAGCCTGCAGAGCTTCAAAAGTATTAAATGTTAGAATTGCCTGAACAAAGACAGGTTTTAAGGAAACAAAACAAAACAAAAACCCAAAACAAACAAACATGCAACTGAGATTAGTTGCATAAAGTATCTTTAAGAGTGAAGACAGAAAAGAACAGGGAACAAAGTCTGTTTGTCCCTGTCTATTCACTGTTTGTTATCTGCACCTGGCCATAAAGGGTCACATTCACCCTATATTTAGCTTCCTCTTGTGCAAACCTCAACCACCATTTCACTCACACCTTTTCCCTTCTCCCTCTCCCAGAATATGACAATAGGAAACACCCTCTAGCCAGTGTGGTGACCCCAAGCCAACACCCGTGCATCCCAGGAGGCAGTGAAATCCCTGCGTGATGCACCAGGAAGAGGCAAGTGCTTCGAAGCACGTCCATGCTCAGGGCTGCAGCTCCCAACAAAAGGAGCCTTTGTCCCCTGGTGGCCTTCGGCACAGGCTGTGCCAGAATCAACAGGGATCGATTCCAGCAGCGCTAGGAAACAGGATGGGGCAGGAAAGAATAAGCTGGGCTGTTCCAACCTTCTGTGCACCTCTGACTTGCACTGAGGGGGGCTGCATACCAAAGGGACCTGGCTCTTAAGAAGTGTACCATCCTAAGTACCTTCAGGCACTGGAATCCATCTTCTGTAGACAACTTAATCAACCTGTCTTGCCAAACTTGTATTTCAACAGAACTAAAAATTTCCCACCCATTCCTAAAGAAGGACAATCACTGCCAAGCCTTTTTCTTTCTAAAGATAAGCTGGTGAATTCTGATCTCGGCATTTCAAATTTTTTTTAACTCTTAATTATACAAGGAAGATGAAGATAAGTCAGCTACATTTTCAGACAAACCTATTCAAATTCAAAGTGTTTTAGGAGCTAGTTTATATTTACCGAAAACTTTGGCTTTGCTCACCAAGAATCATTTCCAAACCTCAGTTTATACACACACTTTCCATAATGCTTCAAGTCCTCACCAAGATTCAAGCCGTAAGAAAAAAAAAGTGTGAATTTCCTGTTCTAATTGACATAGAGTATGACCCAATATTATGGAAATAAATCTGTAATGGCAAAGCTCCAAAGCACTTCTGTGTGTCCAGTTTCCATCTAGCTGTACCACAGAAACAACATCCAACTCTGGGGCAGCCAAAACTAGTTGGATTGTGCACCAGAACTCATCAAACGCTCACAAGAAACAAGAAAACTGGGAAGGCAAAACTCAGAATCAAGGTTTCACAGGTAACATGAACTTGTCATATCTACTACATGCTGTTCATTTAGGTGTAGTAAGTACCAAGAGTAACAGGTATTATTGAGAAGGAAACGCACCCCTGAGTATCCAGGATCCTTAATTACATACAACTATTTCAGAGCATAGGTACTATTGTATATTGCCTAAATCATTAATTAAACTTTTGTATGAGAAAAGAGCCAACACACTTTGATATGTTATTTCCCCAGTAACAACCACAGCCCTATTATTAAATGCAGTCTAGGATCAAAGAGGCAGCTCTATCTGGATTCTGGTTGCACAGCTGCCACAGGCAAAGGTTAAAGATGATGGGAAGAGAAAGGAAAAAAGAGAAAGAAGGATCTAGAACAACAACTAAATAGACATTACTGTGCAATACCACAAATCCTGAGAAAGAAGTCTTAGCTTGGAAGAGGAAGGGTTGCCTGTGTTTCAGGTCTATAATTAGAGGACAGAAAAATCTGAAAAGTGAGTTGTCTGATGTGATAGTTTCAGGTTTTCCAAGAGCAGAAAAACACAGTCAAAGCAACAAAGTCGTCCTTTTCTGACAACAAAAAGGAGCTGCAGGCACATCCACATGACCAAGCTTCTAGGGCTTCCCCTGGATCTCACTGGGGAAAGCCCTTCTTGGTAGCTGAGGAGGGTATCCAGGCCTTAAGTACTTGGCTTTCTGCCAAGTACAGTGATGGCTGGGGATTACCATGTGGGATTGAAAGGAAGATGTGATTTGAAGTAGGAACTTTAAGGATGCACAGCTGATGCTATCTAGACATTAGGAGCTTTGCAGCTGATAGGACAGAAATACATGCAGAATCAGAGCCCATCACCAGTAGATAACCAGTTTCTTGTGAAGGAACAGTATCCAGCTGCAGCTATTTTTCAACATGCACCTGCGGATGAGCATGAAATTCTTGGACATCTTCCTCTGAAACAAACACAGAACCTTCCTCAGTATCAAAAGAAACAAGTGCATCACACGACAGCACTGGTACTGCCCCATGCACTGCAAGCACAAAACACTTTCTTTCTCATCTCTGACTTCAGAGCAGGGACATAAATAAACCAAAGATGCTTGCTGAAAGCAGGCAGTCTCTGTTTCTGCCAATCTTCACTACCACAGACAACACAAGCCTAATACATTTCTGCTACAGACAGCAGGGCAGTCTTACCCACAGTACAACAGCACTGTCAGGAGGAGAGCAGGCTGTGTGCAAAGGCTTCACACACATATGCATGTACCCAAAGATTTTTTTCACCCAAACACAGAACCACTTCCTCCTCATTATTTGAAGATGTCAGAATGAGACCTCTAGAGAACAACTTGCCCATGGCTGTACAAGGAGTCTGCAACAGTGGTACAAAGCAATCCTAAATTATACGTAGGTCAATACTAAACATCAACCTTTATTACAGAAGGAATGGAGAAACTGTCACACTTCCTTTCAAAACAGGAAAAGCTCCACTGAAAAATTGCCTCTCACAGATGCACTGTTAAATTTTGTACAAATCATGATGCCTTTCCATATCTTTACCTTTCCTTTCTGTCGAATGGGGCTAGTATTCTCACATAGAGGAGGCATGATAAAAAAAAATCAAGTGTATGATTTCACAACTCCTGAACATTATTCCTTACCATTGTTGGGACCATTGTGTTAGCAGCATACATATGCAAGATAAGATTTCTGGCAGGTAGGCAAGCCCAGCTGGTAGCTGGTAGCAGTAGTTGAAGGAGACAGAGACATTATGTTCCTGGCTCTCAACCTTCCAGGTTTCAAGCACTGGGTAATGGTGAAGGCAAGATGAAAAACTTTTGCAACCTTGAGTCAGCTTTGCATAGGCTGAATCTCAGCCACACCAAAAAAAACCCAAAACATTCCCAGATGGTCAAAGCGAGATTTACTGCTTGAGCGAGACAGGACTATCTATGCATCCAGGATGCATAGATATTAGTCCCAAGATATACTAACACAGGTAAATAAACAACAGTTACCCTAACCCTCTTTTTTTTCCCTGCCGCCCACGTGTTACTGGCTAGAACTAATTCTGAAGCCCAAAGAAATGAGTTGCATCAGTGCAGCATGCCTAAAGGACAAAGCACAAGGACAGAGGAACTGACTGACTGAGCCCACATCATCATCTCCTCCTATTGTCCCCCCTGCAAGACTCTCCCAGAGCAGTCACAGCTGACTTTTAGCAGAGAATATCCCAACTTGCACCCTTTTTTTTTCTTTACAAAACTGGAAAAAATCAATCCAAGCGTGACTGACACCTAGAAGGAACACCAGAAAGAATGACAGCAACAAACAGAAAGCAGATCATTGGATTGTAGTAAGGAAGCTGTAGAGCCAGACAGCAAAGGCAGAAGAAAGAACTATACATGAATTTTCATCTCTCAGCCTGTCACCATGAAAATAGATTCTGTTTTCATACATTTTCATCAAGTTTCCAACCACTTGTTAACAATCCTGCTTATCCTGGCCACAGCTTCGGGGTAACACATTAATAATCTATCCAGGTTGGTACATGCACATGGGTTAGAGTAGAAGAGCTACCATTATTACTGGGGACAATATTCTATGAATAAAAATATCATCAGAAGGTTATTATAGTCAGAAAACTAAGGAAGGTGGCAGCAGCAGAAGGAAGAAATGAAGGAAGAATTTGTTCTCTTGACACACCCTCTTCTCCATTTTTTAATCTTCATCATCCAGAGACTCCTTACAGGTGAGTGCTTAAGCATGGCACAAGAGTCTGCACATCTTTCAGACCCCAGCTTTCCCCTTTCTGCATCTTTCCCAGTAAATTTACCACAGAAAAGATCTTGGGGATGGGGGAGGGCAGGTCAAGAAAGAAACAGGAAGGACTTGGATAAATACTCACTGCCCAGCTCTGATAAGCAACCCTACACTAACAGAGCAACTGAACAATGCACTCTGCTTGAACCAGCTTTCTCCCCAACTCCAAGCATTTTTTTTTTAAAAAAAAAAGGACATCAGCCAAGTCTTTTGATTTTCCATGTGCAAGGGAGCTGATGTGTACATTATAAAGACTGTCTTAGTGCCACAGATCCACTAACAGCTCAAGGAGGAACAGCTGAAGGCAGCAGATTCCAAACATGACAAACTCACCTCCAAAAACAAGTATTTGTTTTATCTGATAAGGAAAAAAAATGAGTCAATGAGCTTTACTTTCTGTTCTCCACTCCACAAAACAAAGAATGAGACAACCCTTAAAGATGACACCTGGTTCCTCAGCTTCAGGAGACTTAAGATGCAAGAATAGCTAATTGTTTTCTGGTTCCTTCAACCCCTTCCCCTACTCATTCTGGCTAAAAATATCCATCAATGCTTTTGATACCCTTCCATATCTACAGCATGACTGGCTTTGGACCCATGCCATCCCTGGGCTTGAAGAATGTGCTGCAGCGTTCCTCCCTCAGCAGAGCTGTCAGCTGTCCCTCTGCTTCCCGCTGCCCATCACTGGAGGTTGGCAGGCAGGTACTGCAGGCCCTCAAGAGGGGCTTTATTTCCAAGGAATCACTGCCACTCCACTGTCCCATCCTGGTTTTCATTCACAGTCCCATTCACGATGGTGAAACTTTAACTCACCCAGGAAACCAACTTGTGTAACCCTTACTTCGCTGACCAGGGACACACAGTATCTGTGTCTGCAGGGCTGTGAGGACAGACGCTGTGAACACTGCACATTCAGCCCCTGCCAAGGCCAGCAATAGCCTTAAGAACCTGTTCAAGGGCACGACTCGGTCCCCACAAACACCTGCTCCAGAAAGACAAGGCAGACCATCATGCTTTAGGGATTTCTTTGGCCACCTCCTTCTTTCCTATCCTTCTAAAGTAGCACTTTTTTAGAGGAGAGCTGGCCCTAGCGTCACTTCCCCTATAGAAAGTTTCATTTCCTCCTCTGGAAGCCCCACTCCAGCCCTCATTCCTTCCAATTCTTCATTACCCCTACATGCAGTTGGATCCTGTCTCCGTTCAGCTCCCTAAAACACATCTGTTCCTTTTACACGATCAGATCTTCTCTTGTGACCAGGAGACCATTTCCATTTCCTTCCTCAAGCAGCCTGTGCAACTCCCAGCACACTGCTGCTCTCAGCCACAGAATATCAAATGGTTTCTGATGGCCAGGTCACTCCTTTACTCCCTTCTGCCACTCTGTCTACCACCAAGAGGGGCAGCTCCTCACCAACCCTGCCCACTCATGGATGTCAGACATCCGACTGCTGTGCAACATCCAGTTGCCTCCCATATGAGATCCTAGAGTCCCAACATGTAGGATTCTTTTCCCCTTACACCACAGGAGAGGGCTGGAGCTAGAAAACACAGAGGTGTTAGAGCAATTCCAATTTAGATGCCAAAATCTGGAGGGACAGAACAATCTTTTATTTTTTCCATATTTTATTCCAGAATACTTTCCTGAGTACCTCAAGCATCATCACAACTCATTAGTGACAGTTTTAATAACCCAGCTTCCCACACAAGCACCTCACTATCTGCCTCCTCAAGCTCTTCAAGGAAGGACAGTTCCGCAGAACTGTTTCTTAGGTTGACTTTTTCACAAGCAGACTGCACTGCTCTCCACAACAAGTCTGCCAGCTCAAATTCACCTCCTGAGCACCTCTCCCTTCCTCCAAGTATCCATCAATTCCCTTTAATCCACCCTCCTGGATAATCACAATAATGCTCTTTAAGCACATAACTATGACAGGGCAAATCCACTCTCTGGCTGCAGGTTGCGTTAGAGGGCACAGTGACCCTGCAGGTAATGTAATTGGAACATTATGCTCCAGAGCCTCCAAATAATCCAGTCATGGAGAGGGCTCCCCAGAACAGGACATGAGCACTGCAGAAAAGGCCCTTTTGCTGAGTTTCCTGGCATACCAAGAATACCTGGCTAGGCAGCAACTTACTGCAGTCCTAAATCAAAGTGTTCCCTCCCCTTCCCCAATCACCCTGGACATCTTCTCATCTAAGTTAAGAGTGACTTTGGATGAATCATTTCTCCCTATGTGAAAGAAAATCACCTTAAGAGCTGGCAGCATTATTTTCCCTTCCTTTCTCAGTAACTTGTCCAGGTCATTGGCATTCATACTGTACTGCAGTTGTCAAGTCATTGAGATACTGAAGGAAAAGCCACTCAGACTCTTCACCATCACAACAGACTGCTTTTCCAACTCCCTGGTAGCACTGACCTTGGAGCAGGAAGTGAAAAGGAGGCTTTGGCACCCAATGCAGGAGAAGCCAAACTGGTGCACCATGAACCAGCAGAAAAGGAAAGCTGTTGTTAGCACCTGTAAAACACCTTGAAATTAAGGTGGTAAAGAGTGTAACATCATTTTGCTTTCTTTTTTGTCCCAGGAGAACAGCCAGTTAGATTTCATTAATATGTGCAGCAGTAGCCTCAGCCCTTACTCCCCTTTACACAATAAGTCACAGTCAGCTCACCATGTGCATGAACGAGCTGGAAGGGGGGACAGGTTTGTCACCCATCCCTGCCAGCCCAAGGAGCTCTGAGATTCAGGGAATTCAGTCAGGACTCTGGCAGTCAAGGGTAGAGACTAAGTTTTTTTCATTTTATGGTAACAACTGAGTTTTGCTGCCACTTAGATTAAAACCAAAACAAAACAAAATGGAGGTGATGGGAGAGCTTTACCCTTGAGACAGGACATTAACATTAAGGATGTGGCTTCTTAGATAAAAATCCCTCAAGTGACTTTCAGAAATTACTGACGTAGCACAGACCTCTTTGAAACTGCTCTCACAACAACAAAAAAGCCAGTAGAAGTAGGAGACTGGCCCAACAGCACTGCAACAAAAAGCCAGCCATGGAAATAGGCAAATATCAGTTGTTTGGTATAAACTGAAATCTGAGTAGGAGCAAAGATCTAGCTGAAAAATCTGTATTGCAAGAGAAAATTAATGTACCTTCTATATTTCTAATATCAGCCTTTAAAAGTATTGCTTTTCACAAAAAAACAGCCATACTGGCAGTTTGGGAAAACACAGAGTACATCTCCAGGATGCAAGAACTATTTTCCTCAAGGTATGTTTACAAAAAGACACAAATAAATCCCCGGTTCTCCGGATGTTTTGCAAGCATTATCTCTCACGGCTTTTGCAGATGGCCAATCAGTTAAGATGAAAGGTTCCCTTACCTACAAAACCAGAGGCTCAAACCAAACATCTGCTCTCCCACAGAAGGCACTTGTCTCCAGACTGTGGAGTGGCTGGGGCCCCTGGTGCGCATCCAGCACTGCCCCAAATCCTGCCATTCCAGGATTTTTTTACATAAAGATTTTAGTCCCTTGACTATCTTCAACATTTTAGGTTGTTTCTCCCTCCCTCTCCACCCACAGTTTTTGCAGTTTAGCTTTTATCATCACTCAAGTCTAAATTAAGTGATGATACAGCAGGAGTGGTGCTGTGACAGACAGCAGAGAAAAGCAATTCCCCTTCTCACTGACACGATGCTTGGACGCTCACACACTTGTAATGCAGCTCAGTGTCTGCCTACCCCTAGGCCATCCAACCACCTTCAAAAACAGGTTCTTTTTAAAGGCTCCTGCTACATTAGTTGATTTATCTTGTTATGTTACTCCTATCTCCCCCTCTCTCTCTGATTTCTTTAGGTCATTTTGCATAATGCCAGCCCTGTAGGTACAGTCCAAGCACTAAGCTTGTACTCTAGCCTTAATTCAAGGGTTGGTTCTCCGCTATAACCAACACTATAAAAGAAACTGAAACGAGAATTATTTCCTGCTTTTTTCTTCCTTAAATACATATATGTTCCCACCTCCTCACCCATCCCCAAACATCTGACTGATACATCATCTTCCTTCAGGTCTAACTTACTGTGTTATTAAGTGGACTTTCCCCCCCCCCTTACTAAAAATACATGAGCTTGCCTTGCTATATAACAGCTTATTAGGAAAAAATACTGGCGTTTATTTATTTATCTTTTCCTTTGCTTGATAGATTTTAACAGTTAAAAAGAAAGCAGAGATATCTCCCACTTCCACCCTTTACTATTCATCCTCCCATTTATCTTTAAGAACATGAAAATGTCCTGCTTTTTCATCACCCAAGCAAATCCTGGTAAATGTAATTTAAACTTCACTTTCAATTTTTTCCTCTTCTGTTTCATATTCTTCAGTCAGGGGTTTCAGAGAGTCAGAATATAAAGGAAAGAGAATGTAAAATTAAGAAGTCGGACGCAAGGTGTAGGACTCATCAAGCAGAGCTGGGACAGAGGCCAGTGCCCCAGCAGAGGCATCACCCCACTGCCCCATGGTCATCGATTCAGCCATAGTTTGGGCTTATTTCCACTTCACCCTTACCTCAGGGCAGATCCTCTCTTGAGCAACCTGGATTGCTAGTCTCTCCCCTGTCTCCGTACTTTTTGCTGCCACTCTAGTCCCCCATCCAGAACCCACTATCAAATGTACCTATGCAAAGAATATAAAAATCAGAATATAAAAAGAATATAAAAAAACCTGAAATAAAAATAGCACAAATAGAGGGATATTAATAGGGCAGCAGCATAAGGAAAGGAAGAGAAAAGTTGCAGCTGGAGATGACACATATCCGTGGTGATGTGGTTTAAGAGTGACGTGAAACTGCTGGCCCAGCAGGAGTAACTGGGTCGGTTCAAACTTTAGTCTGGCAAAGACAAGATTTTCTCTGCAGGCAAGTGGATGGAGACTCACACAAAGTGTTTCAGCAGCAGGTGTGCAGAGTAGAAGACAAGGCAGCGAGATAACCATTCAGAAGTGGTGACTTCTTCCACCAGAACAAACTCAGCACCAGAAACAGGCACCTACCTTGAGAAGTGTGTGAGATTAAGAATCTTAAGAGCTTAAACTGGCTTCAGACTTCTAATGCTTCAACCTTGACACCTTAAGCAGATGGCCCAGTTCCAGAGGTGCTGAAAACTCTCAGCTTCACCAGTATTAGGGTCATCCTGACCATTCAGCCTTGGTTTGTCAAGTCTGGGGTTCACAGGCTGCACATGTCTACCACTCTACCACATAAATGCCCAAGAGACAGACCACTGAACTGACAGCTGTTAGATGTGCTAGTGCAACCAAGCCATATGCAGTTGTATGCCTAATTCATAACTTTACGTGCAATTTTTTTCTACTTAGTTTGCTCTTATTCAAAGCAGACAGCTAAAACCACTGAATTCTTGAGTTCCCACTATTCAGCCAACCAGAAACTGGAGAGAATATGTATCTATCAATATTCTGTAAATAAAGAAGGAGGAAATGTCAGTCTCCAAGAAAGCAGGTAAATTTCCACCCTACCTTCTGTCTGCCCAGCTTTAAGAAGATACCAAATAAGAGATCAAAAAATGCAGGCACAACTGTGGAGCTACATAGTAGCTACATCATAGCTCTGTAGTTAATAAAGCCAAATGGCATCACTTAAATCATTTGGCATCAGTGTGACATTCCAGGCAACAGGATTTCAGCAACATCAATGTCTATTACTTGGGTAGGCATTTAACACAGCTTAATTAAACTCTATCTATAGCCAACAGTAACACTAGCAAGAGGAATAGATAGTATAAATAGTGCTGTTTGCACAGATCCCCCTTCTCAATTCCTCTGCCTCCTCCTCTGCAACACTCATTTTATATGCTGATACTTTTGCAAGAAGTATTTTTATTTTTATGCAGGCCCTAATGAGAAATGGAACAACCAAACCAGGAAAAAACATAAAAGGCATTTGAGGCCATGTGTGAGCTGGAGAAAGAGATAAAGGAGCAGGTGTGTGCTAGGGGGGAGAGGGGCAGAGGAGCTCTTATAAGGCAAAGCAATGCTAGAAGAGGCATTCCAGAAGAGACAGGCTGGATGCAGAGCCTTTAGAGGCTAGGAAAGCTCCTGTATGGGTTCACAACCACCTTGCTGAACAAGGATGGGAGTTTCTCAAATGCAGGACAGATACGGAACACGTAACATGCACGATGGGGTGAAGGGAAGACACAGACCATTGGAGCAGACATTGAGACTCCCTGAGCTGGAGGGCAATAGCTGCAAGGGATCAGACCTGGGAGAGAGATTTAGGAACAGTGCACTCCACAGCCCACAGGTTGGGTTAGAGAGTATGGTTTGTCCCATCAAAGTGGAAACATATGGATTAACATAGATGATCAGTTCTTGGTTCTTCCCAAGGGGCTTTTGAACAGGTCTTTTTCCTTTCCACCCAAGAGGGCTGCTTTTACTTCAGCAGAGCTGAAGGATGGGTAACAGCAAATTGGAGAACTGCACTTGATACACTGCGTTCTCCTGCTGTGAATGGGTGTTAAGTCCATCAGCTTCTTTGCCAAAGCTCTTGCTAAGAATCTGGGCCATGCTGTTTTTGGAGAGGAAAATCACCGCAAAGTGCTCCCCAAAGAGCATCCTCAAAAATTAAGGCCTCAAATGGAGACTTGGGACTGCCAGGTTAGAAGACATTCCAGCTAAGAACACCCCACCACCAAGTCAATCACCTTCATCCAGCACAGCAACAGCTTTTTTAACCTACCATACCCACTGTCTCATCAAGAGGGCATCCAGCCCTGATAACACACACTTCCTCTCTGAATTATTATGGTCACCAAGGGTCAGGGAATAAGGAGAGCAAAAGCCTGCAGCTTGGCAAAAGAATTCTAGTTCTGATAACTGACTCCAATACCCATTCACAGACAAGTCCCAGACCATGAGCAACTGAGTGCAGCATATCACTGCAGGGCTCTGTGATCAACTGGTCACGTCACCCCAACTGTCTCCGACTCCCACCACAGTCAGACTTCAAACCCTCCCCTCCCAGCCCTGTACATACAGCTGTTTTTCCTCTCCAAACAAAGACAATCTATTTTTCCAATTTCTTCAGCTTATTTTCATAAAAATTTTACTGTTCAAAAATAGCCCTCCACCTTTACCTATAAAGCAATCCTTATCAAACTTCTGCAAAAATATCTGAAAATCCTTTTAAGTCTTCTGGAATACAGAAAATTCAAAATTAATGAGCTGAACATTCAAATTCCAGGAAAGGAATTCCCCAATTTTTTTTTTAAATATACTGTTTTTTCCTCTCAAGGTATTGCCCATTTTCCCCCCATAAGTACTGAAGAAATAGGAATGGAAATAGGACTGGTCCTTCCACGCTCAGACTCATGGAGCTGGTAGGATCAAAAGACTTTAAAAGTTATAACATTCAGGAATAGTTAACTTTACCTACAGGGGTACTAGAGAATTACAGAACTGGCATATCTGTTAAGTGAAAAAGATGCAAAGATCTACATTTTCTTCAAATGCCAGTCTTTATACCTTATTCAGCAAGTTTATCAGTCACTGGCACCATTCCAAATAAATCCAATAAGATAGAATTGCTACTTCACTCCACAAATACTATCAAACTCAGCTCTGAGTTGGTTAAGTCACAGACTATTGTTTCTGGCCTGATAAAATGTGCAATCAAGCCAAGTAGTACAAAGGAAAAAAAAAAAAAGCGTAAACACTTCTAGCTGTGTTTTCAAACAGTGTAGTTTCTGTACCATTGAAGTTCCCTTTCCATCCCTGATGGCAAACAAGCCTTCAGCTCCCTCTAATACAGTTTCAAAGCAGAGTATTAGCAATTGCCCAGTGAAAAATGTTTGTACTTCAGCTGTATCAACCTCTAATCTCTCTCCTAAAGAGCTAACTTTGAAAACAACTGAGAAACTGGTGTGGCTCTTAAAGCAAGTTTAACAAAAAGTTCTAAACATACTTAAAATAAGCAAACCAAATATGATCAGTGAAGAGTTACCAAAAAAATAAATCATTTCAGAACAGGTTACCAGCTTTCTGAATTTGCACGTCAATTCCTTGCAGAGAGGCCAGTACTTCAGAATTCGATTTCTGCGTATCATCAAGAGATTAAATGCAGCCCATGGTTTTCACAGAGGGATTAGTTGTTGTTAAGCACTTCTTTCCTCCTTATTGGTAAAGTTTGCACTCTCCATCCTTCCTGGCAGCCTATATTAAGAACACACTGCCACCCAGACTTCTCCTTTCTTGTAAAGAAAGGGACAAAAAGAAAGGCGACACTGTCTGGCTTTCCTGACTCATGACTCTCCTAACTGCACTTCTCTGGAAACATCAACTTGCAAAAACTTTAACCTGCCAGCCACAGGTCTGAGTAAAGTTTGCTCCAGCACAGCCTAAGTAGTTGAAAAATCTATGTTATACATCTGTATTTGCAGAGGTCTGAGCAAACACAGTATCTATTCCTCATTTCATAAACTGCTTCACAGTGATTCTGTGAGACCTCTGTCTAGGTCTGTGAATGTCAGAAGTTCTGGGTTTCCAGTTTTCCACAAAATATAACTCCCTGCTCTGGCAAATCCTTCCTCAATGCAAGCTCTCAACATAATAAAGGAGAAACTCAGAAAAAAAGGAGAGACAAAGGGAAAAAATTAATAAAACAACTGTAAAACTTAAGCAGGTTGAAGAGTTTCTATTCCCAAGTGCCAGGGCTGTTCCTTCAGACCACAGAACTACAAATCTAAAAGAGAGGTATTTTCTGAGTAGCAGCTAAGAAACAAAACTATGCAAGCAAGTTGGCATAATGACAATGTAAGCCAAAACACAAAAAATACTCATCAATCCTATTTGCTGCTAATAAATACATTTTCAATTTTTCTCCGGGAATGTGGGGCAGAACCTACCCTGCAGTACTTGCCAGCTTTGTGAAGATCAAACAGCTTCAGAGGCTAGCAAAGACAAACATGTTCCAAGGGAAACCTGAACTGTCTGAGGTCCATCAGTCATTTGGATGCCCCTGCTGAAGAGACACCTGACAAGATTTATTCATCCCTTGCACCACTGCCAATAGTTCAGGCATATCTGCAGAAGTTCCTCACTCCCATTCAGACAGTATTAAGTAGTCAACTAATACCACATTTAAAATTGACTTTAACTAGTAAGACAACGGAAATTACTTCACTCTCTCTCTCAACCCTTTCCCGTGAGAGATGTTCCCTTTTAGCTCAGTAGTATGAATGCCAGAATAGTACAGGTTTGCTGGCACTCGTGCATTTAATATTGCAGGTATTGGAAAAAATCAAATATACAGGCCCTCAAGAGAAGGCTAAAACACAGCCTGATGTCAGAACGGACCTGGATGCACTATTCTACCTCAGAGAGTGTACCAAGTATGCTTTATCCATATTTTAATATTTGTTCCCATCTCATTGCTCTGGGGTAGAGAATCCACAGTCAACGTTAATACAGTCCTATCCCACATGAGAAGCAGCTGGTCTGCACACTCTGAGCTGGCCAGCCCACTTAGGGACCTGAGCTGTGGCCAGTTCAAGATGACAGATCTCTCTGTTCTGCTTGGGCATGGTCATGTTAAGTTGTCAGTACAGAATTTCTGGGAAGACAGACTGATCCCTCTAGGTACAGGTAGACAGCCAGGACTGTAAGATGATCCTTGCAAAGTTGCAGAACTCACAGAGTGGGCAGCTCAGGTGTCTGGTCACCATCACGACAGCGGAAAAAATAGCCACTTTAATACCTGTTAACCTAAGATACCTTCTTGTCACTCCAGAAGTTTCTAGAGCCAGAGCTTTATTACAGATTTGATGCCAAGCAACAGAGTCTTGTCTCTCTGTCCAAAGAACCATGAATAAAGTAAAATCTGCATTATTCCCAAAGACCCCAGTCCAGCTAGATGCTGAACATCTCTGGCTGCGCTCAGCTTTCCTCAATGGCTTGGCCAGCCATGTCATCTGCAAGTCACACACCAAGAGCAACCCTGATGTTGGGGGGAAAAAAAGAAAATATTTCTGCCTAGAAACAAACCTTGCCTAACAGTCAACATGCAGGATGGAGAGGCCAGACAAGTTTGATGTCACCCCCTGAGAGATGAGGTCTGTAACACTAACTCTACACAGCCTAGAGCCTCACTGAGATCTTCCAGATCCCACTTTATAAACCTGATCTCACAGGAACTGCATTGAAGAGGATTGGCCGCAAGACTGGAACTTACAGGGAACATAAAGTGATGAGGAATAAGGCTGGGCCTTTTCCAAACAGAAAATTCATCCATCCATGAAATTCTGCTTCTTAAAAGAAATTTGTTAACAACAGCCAGACAGAGGGGCACCTTCAGCAGGGCACTGTAAGCACCCTGCCAATCAAACCATTCCATGGGCAAGGAAACATGTGGAGCCTGGTTTCCTATTTCACCTCCTCCCTGCCCCATGCAGATTATCTGATACCAGTAATACAGTCTGAGCTCATACTGGAATCATCTGTACATTAGGGGCATTAGTTCAGATCTCCCTCCTCTATCCAGTGCCCATTTTCCAGCAACCCTTAGGCACAAAGTACCTTTAAGACTCCACCCACCACCTAAGCCCTGCATTCTTGAGAAAGCAAGCTAAGAGAAATAAAGTAAAAAGCCCTTTTCTTGTCATCTGGGGAGTACCTCAGGAAAAACACAAAAAGTTTCATGCCAGATCAGTAAGAGAACAATTCTTGTAGCTCTTCAGGCTATTTGTACTTCACTGCCACAGCAAGTCCGATTGCATAGGGTAGAATGGTTTGGTGGCAAAGACAAACAAAAAACATAGAACCTTTGAAGAGATGGAAGGATCCTGAAGGAAAACCAGTAAGGAACTTCTCCCAAGTAGGTAGATATGATATTTCTCAATAATAGAGCTTTCTGCATCTACCATTTTTATATAAAATCCTCTCTCCCTATCTGCAGTTTCTACAGATCAGGCAGCCTCTGATAGCTGAATCCTGAAGACAGCTGTATTTAAATCTGGTTTAAGGTTCTTGGGTGTTTCTCATTGGTATAGACTCCCACCTCCTTCCACAGGGCTGAGATTTCATTCCAGGTATTCTCTCCTGCCATTCTCCACCTATTGGAACTTGTCTTGGAAGGAGAAAAAAAGTCTTATCAGGGCAAACTCAAAATGCAAATCATGCCTTCTGCAAACCCCATTCCACCCAAACCACAATCCGTGAGACTAGGACTGCACAGCACAGCCTCCTTGGACTGTGCAGCCCAAAGGAGAGCAGAACTTTGCTCAGGCAGATGGTTTAACCAGGAGAGCTTGAAACACAGATGTGGGTAAATATCAGTAGGATAAAGTAAACCAAGAACAGAAAGCAGAAGTGACATCTCATGGCAACACAGCAATTCAGTGGTAGAGTCTACAACCTAAATGTGATACCCTAACACAAGGGAGTTTGGATGTCCAAACTAAACTTTGCCAGGTCCTGGAAAACAAAGCCTTCTCCTTTGGTTAGGGATGGAGAGAAGAAAAGGGGGCCTTTTTGGTACATCAGAGTAAAACCATGACAAAATATGACAGTCTATTCATGCCACAGAACACAGACTCCTCATTTTGCCCAGCTATATAACAAAAAGTGAGAGACCACCACTACTATAAGATAGGAATTTCCCATGCTCAATCTAAATAAAAATAAGTTCATCCCTTTATACTCCTTTCCACACAAAAAACCTCTAAGGCAAAAAAACCCAACCAAACAAACAAAAAGCCACCAAAACAAAAAACCAAACAAACAATCAAAAAACCTCCCAAAACAAAACAAAAACAAAACAAAACACAAATTAAAAAAAACCCACACAACTTTCTTTCCAATGTCAACTTTACATACAGCCAACACCATCTTTCCAGTCTGAATCTCTGCCTTACGTGCTGAAGGAAAGAACTTGATCCTGTGAGTAGGACCCTCACCACCAGCCAAGTTACTAAACCCCAATTCATTTGCTCTCCGAGGTCCTCCTGGAACCCCGCAGAGGAGTTACCCTCACACTAGGATTGCGTGAAGTCACCAAAATTCTGTTTGAATTTGTCCAAAGCATGTGCAGACTAACACATCCAGAAATGGGACATTCACAGAGGAAAATGAGAAATGTGGAAATCAGGGAGATTTTTAAAAATTTGAAAAGTGTAAGATAGAAATTGGTCACAAAGCAGAAACACAAACTTTAACCACGATGATGGATCACAGACATAAAGAATAAGCCTCACTAGCAAAGTTTAAAATAGCTTGCAAACACAAGGCTCCCTCTAAGACACCGTGACAGTGGAGGCATTAAAATTTTACTCCATTTTAAGAAGTTTAGAATTACAGAAGGTCCAGAGCTCAACATCTCAGAAAATCCTTCAGCTAATAGAATAGAAGATGACTTCCAGCCTAAATATCCTAATTTACCCTAATTAGTTGCTAAAGGTGATATAGGAGTTAGCAATGGTTAAGTGACTCCTTTCTGCAGGTGGGTTCCTCTGGGGACAGTGGCATCAACTTATTTGATACATTTCACTGGCTAATGGACAAATTATTGCCCAGTATTGTACTTGAGACTACCTCTGAGTAGAGACAAAGGTTAAATGCCCAAACCACTTGCAAACAGCACAGTCAACCAATCTGCCCCATTATTTCCTGTGGAATTGCTAAAGTGTCTTCCAAAAATAGCCAATAGTTTTGCTGAAAGGCTCAAAACAAACAGCACTTCTGAAGGAATATCTTACATAGTTTACATAATAGCCATCTCAGAAGGGAAAAAAGGATCTGTACAGTGTTTCAGCATGAATTCTGCATTGAACAAAAAGACATCATTCTTTGCTTAACACTAGGCTTAAATTCACCATGAAGGAAACTGCTGAGGTCAAAGCCTCAGGGCTCAAGTTGAGAGGGAGATATCATTCGAAAGGGAAGAACTTTTATCCTAGATTCAAATAAAAATAAGATATGTAAAAGGAACAATGTCAGCTTGTTTAAGTCTCAAAAAGGAAAAGTTCAACCCAGTCAGCATCCCTTCCCAAAAAATTAATACATTTTTAAGTTGTGTACCCAGATCTACCTCTGCACACTTCTGCTTACCTTCTTTCTTATTATTTAACACCTGGTCCTTATCCCTTGACACTTGGTTTACCCTTCCTGCTAAACACAGTACCACAGTTAATAACTAAATACCACAAGAGTAATACCAGTACGGTGTCATAACCACTGATAAATTCCATGTCACATCATATTCAGCTGTATCCTTCCTCACCACCTGAAAGTTAACATTTATGTATTTGCCTCAGTCAAAGTCTGTCCCTCAGAGACATGTGTAAAATTCCAACACTTCACTAAGGAAGAATTGTTACAGATGATACTGTAGCAGTATGAGGGGGCAAGTCAGAAGATGAAGCAAGCAATACCATCTTTTTCTTTTCTGAGAGCCCAGAGAGCAAAGTTGTTCTGTTTGCATTAGGATAACAACAGCTGAAGGGCCTAGAATTTGTGTTAGCTTATTAAGCAAGTGTTATGGGTTTTTCCTTTTCTCCTTAAGGGAAAATAAGCTGTGCTTTCTTCTGTGTAAAGAGATAAGAAACCATTTTCAGATCCTGGAAATCATTTGCCATACACAGCTAAACACTCGATTATTACTGTTGTCCTCATTCTCACAGCTCCAGTCACCACCAGGGCGTTAGTGAGGAAAGTGAGGAAGTATGCTAGATTGCCAGTTAAGAGAAATTTGTGGAAAATTATCCCTAGGAAAAGGACCTGTGTCCCTTCAGATAAGAAGGGAAGGGCTCGGCAGGCCACACTTGGCTCCAAGCTGCACCAGTAAGTACAATAACTTCATCAGAAGGCCAAGGAGCTCAGCCTTTACCACCTACCTTAATATTAATTACAAATATGGTTGCCATCTGGTGGCTAACACAGAATGAAGTTAGCATCTGCAATGAGTTCAGGACCAGGTATCAGGAGACAGAGTCCCTGTTCTGTCCCCTCTGGAACCACAGTAAGGTGAAAAAAACCACAGATGTGGCCACGATGACTCTTATGTACAGAGTGAAGCCAGGAACTTGGTGCTGCAGTTCCATACGGGATCTGCTAGTCACTTGGGGTGTTTTCCAAGCAGTCAGGCAAGTTCAAATAATGCTCCTAGTCTTGGTAAGTGAGCTAAAACTAGTGGATACAGCATGTGCTACATTAGGCCCAACTGGTTTGGACTGCCATTCTGACCCAGCAGCGTTTTTGAAGTGTCAGAGACTGGTACAAGGCTCAGGCCAGCACTGCATCTAATCCCAAACCTCCTAGATTTAATCTAGCTGCTAAAGATAACTCCCCGGGGAACAAGAGCAGCAGTGGGCAGATTTGTTCTCCCTCCCTCCCTCAAAGATGCACCAGTCCTTATTCAGTCAATGTCATCTCACAGCAAACCACTGAAAAACAAGACGAGCGTGCCTGCGATAGAAGCAGCTGATCAATGTCCCTGCGTAAAATGCCCGATAATCCCTACAGAGAGCAGACATCTGGCATCAGATGCAGCATGCCAGAGAAATGAACACGAAAAGTATCCATTGCATATTCCTGGCACCTTTTGCTGGCACAGGGCTGGGTGGAGAGCAGCGAAAGGGCCCTTGGGATTCAAAAATCTCCCCTCTCTCAACAGACATCGGCACAATCTTTAAAAGCTGTATGGCTTTGGCTTTACCGCCATTCCAAAATCAGGACCTCAAGGTCAGCACATTAAGTAGCGACTATTATGCTTTGCTGTTAGAAGATAAGCAGCAGTGTCCACCTCCTTTTCCTCACCATCTTTTGAGGTTACGCATTTAGTGCTATGGTATAATACAGAACTGCTCGTGAAAATGCTGCATAAAGCACAACCTAAATACCATAAAAAGAAGGTCTCCTCCTTGCTGAAACAATAAGCATCTACAGATCCAACACAAGCGTGCGGCGCTCCGTCCTCCCTCCCCGCTCCCGGCTGAATCCGATGCCATGTTTCTGCAGGCGGACGGTAAACCCTTACCGCTCGCAATAGGGATATTCTCCATTCTCGGGATGCAAAGGGGCCCTAATTCCGCAGGCAGGGAAAGCAGCTGCCAGTCCCCCGCCAGCACCCACTGCGAGACGCATCCCTGCTTCGGGGAGGGGTGTCATACCCGGTACCCGCATCCCCCCAACCCCGCATCCCGGGGATGCCCCCCTTATTCCCAACCTTCTCCTGCGCCCGGGTCAGCTTCTTCTGGACGTTGCTGGCGATTTTCCCGGCCGTGACCCCCTTGCTGCCCAGCTCGGCCATTTTGCCTTCTCTTTTTAACGGGCGGCTGCGAACGACGGACCGCCAGGAAGGGGGGGAAAACCCGGCGGGCAGGCGATGGCCCAACCGTCACCGCCACCTCCCGCCTGCCCGTCCTCCCTGCCCGGCCGCCTTTTAAAGGGATAGTGCTGCCGTAAAGGGAGAAGGGATGGGGGCAGATTTTGGTCAGATTTCGCCCACCCTGCCTGCCCCCTCCGGGTCCCCACCGCCGCCTGTCTCGCAGGGGGCAGGCAGGGTGGGAAAGTCTGGGAAGCATTGCAAGTGATTCATCTTACGTGACCGTAGGAGTTTGCTGTCCATTTCATCCTGCAGCAATCAACATTTGTATTTAAAGAGAAAGGGAAGGGTATCTGGAAATTAATCGAAGCCCTGATTTTAAAAGGCAAGCTGAAGTTTCAGAAGATTCCATCCTTTAATCATAGAATTATTAGGGTTGGAAAAGACCCTTAGGATAATTGAGTTCAACCGTTAACCTAGCACCACCGTGTTCACCACTAAACCATATCCCCAAATGCCACATCCACACACGTTTCAAACACTTCCAGGTATAGCGATTCCACCATTTCCCTAGGCAGCCTCTTCCATTGCCTGACCACCATTTCAATGAAGAAATATATTTTCCCAATATCCAATCGAAAGCTCCTATGGCTCAACTTGAGGCCACTTCCTCTCATTCTACCTGGGAGAAGAGACCAACCCTCACCTGGTTACAAACTCTTCTCAGGTAGAGTGATAAGGTCTCCCCTACCTCTCTTTTTCTCCAAACTAAACAACCCCAGCTCCCTCAGTTGCTCCTCATAGGACTTGTGCCACACTTGTGCTCTTCACCAGCCTTGTTGCCCTTCTCTGGACACATTCCAGATGCCTTTCTTGTAGTGAGGGACCCAAAACTGAACACAGAATTTGGGGCATGGCCTCACCAGTGCCAGGTACAGGGGGACGATCACTTCCCTAGTCCTGCTGGCCGCACTATTTCTGATGCCACTGGCCAGGATGCTGTTTGCCTTTTTGGCCACCTGGGCACACTGCTGTGTATGCACCAACTTATTATGGGTGCCTGGTAAGTGCCTTCACCTCAGCCCTGTCTCTTGGAAAACTAGAATAATCAATTTGCTAGCTTGTCTCACAGGAACCTTATGATGACTACTTAGTTATATTTGTACCTAACTTTGTGCTGTGGTGGAAGCTCTTTTACATATTTTTGGATTTGCACAAGAATTTGGACTCAGCATGGCCACACATGATGGCTGTTCCAGTTGAGGAGTAGTGGTGACAGTGGAGGGAGGTGTTTTGTGTGTCTCCACTGCAGAATACACTGCAGTGATGGGGCATTTGTCAGAAAACCAACCATGACTGCACAGAGGGCTTTATATGCATAACTTCCCCTGAATTCCTGCTACCTTAGTCTGTATGATATGACTCTTCAGCTGTGTCTCAACTGCTTTTCAGAGTTGTTGCTCCTGGCCTGCCCTTGTCCCCTTTCAGTGAGCCTGGACTCAGTTATACTGCCACTGCTTTCATCCCAGCAGGGCTTTGGTTGTGCTTTGATAGATCTACTGGGCAAATACCTTTTGTGAAACTCTATTCCTTTACACGACAGGACAAAGTTCTGCTTCCTGGAATAGAGGAAGCCACCTCAGCACTGTTATTCATATCCTAATACTCGGCCCCAAAGCTTCCGTTGGTACCACACACCAGGGCTTGGACAAGTGGAGAAGAAATTCTTTCCTTGGCTTTTTCTGCACACTCACCTTAGTTCTTTGTGAGAGCTTAGCACACAGTGTGCACACAGCACCCAGTACAGCACCGACCAATCCAGTGCTCTGCAGAAAATTTAGATATTTAACAACCTCGTCTTTGTTTAAGATGGAGACTATACCTCTTTTACCTATTCAGCCAGGCAGAGAGGGACCTGGGAGTTTGGATTGACAGGAAGATGAGCATGAGCCAGCAGTGTGCCCAGGTGGACAAAGCAGCCAATGGCATCCTGGCCTGTATCAGGAACAGTGTGGCCAACAGGTCCAGGGAAGTGATTCTTCCCCTGGACTCAGTGCTGGTGAGGCCACACCTGGAGTGCTGTGTCCAGTTCTGGGCCCGTCAGTTCAGGAAGGATATTGAGGTCCTGGAGCAGGTCCAGAGAAGAGCAGCAAGGCTGGTGAAGGGACTCGAGCACAAGTGCTATGAGGAGAGGCTGAGGGAGCTGGGGTTGTTCAGCTTGGAGAAGAGGAGGCTCAGGGGAGACCTCCTCACTCTCTACAACTCCCTAAAAGGAGGTTGTAGCCAGGTGGGGGTTGGTCTCTTCTCCCAGGCAACTATCAGCAAGACAAGAGGGTGTGGTCTTAAGCTGTGCCAGGTTGGATATTAGAAAGAATTTCTTTACAGAGAGGGTAATCAGCCATTGGAATGGGCTGCCCAGGGAAGTGGTGGATTCTTCATCCCTGGAGGTTTTTAAGATAAGACTAGATGTGGCACTTAGTGCCATGGTCTACCAACCACAGCGGTAGTGGATCAAGAGTTGGACTTGATGATCTCGGAAGTCCCTTCCAACCCAGCTGATTCTATGATTCTATTTTAATTGAAAGATGGCATCTAAACCTACTTGTGTTCCAGGACAATTTCACACAGCCATTACTTTGCCAGATGAAGATTGTTGTCTCAAGTTTATACACATAGAGAGTAGTGTAGCACTCACTACTGCAAACTAAAGCCACAGAAAAATGTCGAAGGTGATAACTTGAGAGAGCTAGGCCAGATTTTCCAACTTAAATGTCATTTATTGTTTCCATTTCTGCTTCAGTACTATTTCTGTTCATTCAGAACTTAAAATAAAAACAATTTTCTTTCCCAGAGCCTTTAGAAACTGTGGGCAGAGAACCTGTCAACACCTTTGTGTGAGACTTCATGAGACAGTGCCTCTGCATTTCTTGCTTATTATGACAATGGCTTTTTTTTTTTTTAATGACAAAACCTTAATTCAGAAACCAGTTTAAATCCATACTACACTTCAGTTGTGTTCGTAGACATACTATTCCCATTTAATGAAATACTTGGGCATGTGTTTCAGTTGTATATGAGAAAAGTGCAGTGATCCAAGACATTATCAGACTGAAGCGTGTGCATACCTATGATGCCACTCCGTATTGCAAACTACAAAATCATTCAATTCCTTTGTGGCTTTACATTTAGTATTCATATTTCTGTATGATTATTATTTAGTATTCATTTAGTATTCATCTTCCATAGATAAACAACAGTGTCTGACACGCATCTGAATTTTTCCATACTTTTGGCCTTCCTAGGTATTTTCATATTACTTTTCTTCTCCAACCTCATCCATAATTCAGCAGCATCTCACTACTCAGTATCATCTGGGAACATAATTAATATCCCATTTCCTCTGTCTCTCACCCCCATCTCCTCCTCCTTAGCTGAGCTTTTACGGGTGACAGATGCACATGTGGTTAAACGTTTATAACATAACATTTAAAAGAGCAGATGTCTCAGGGTCAGAACACATTCCTCTCCATCCTACCTCATATATTTACTTCTCCTGCTTAGGTCTTTACTTCAGCGAAACTGGTTTGGAAGGGATTTTTGTCTGATTGCATCCTTTCAAGTGAAAAGCAAATGATTGCAGCACATGAGCTGAAAAGAGAGTCCATGGCAAACATCAGACAACTGTGAAACAAAATCATCCAGACACACATATTCACCACAATGAAAAATGATGACAAACCGTGTACATTTTAAAAGCTGGGATTAACAGCAAGCATCCACCTCTCAGCATGAGTCATTTCCCAGTTATTTCTGTGCTTGATTGGATCAGCACCAAAGCTGCAAAGCATTTGCCTGGCTCCAGGTGTGTTGCAAAGGCATTCCCCTGGCATGACCCAGCGAAACCACATACTGTGAGTGGCTATACATCTGAATGACCATATAAGCCATTTTAGCCAGGTAATATATGAAGGTTGTTGCTTTGTGAATGGGAGAGGCTTCAGTCTTGTGTCTATCCACCGTTGTACTGACCTCAAACTTACAGCATTTTACAACCTTAAAAATGTAAATAATGTCAATTGGACTGCACAAAATAATAAACATACAGGCTTGCAACTTATGTTTGTATTTGTTTGTGCTCTGTGGTATTGTAAGGCAGAGATGTCTAACCTTTTGGAAGCCATTAGTGACAGATTCTGCACAATTGAAGTTAAAAGAAATCAGACAGTGCTTATGTGCACCTCCCACAATGAGATCCATTAAGTGCAATATGTGCACAGTTGTCTCATCTATTCTAAAACTAGACCCCAGGACACTTAATTTCACCTGACTATACCCAGCTAAACATATATAGTTTAATTTGAGTCACCTTGGCTCCTTTTATAGTCAAAACAGAGAAATCAGTACCTCCAAAGGATGAAAAAGATAAAACAAAACCTCCCCCTTAGCTACAGTGGGAGATTAGATGAACAGCTTAAATAGCTAAAGTTAAGACAGCCAGATTGGTTATGAAACCCACCTGTAGTCCATCTCCCTGGTGACAGGATGATTCATTTACACAGTTCATGGGCAAGAAGCAAATCTGTCAAACACACTAGCACAAACACACATCTTTAACATGTACATACCACCATTGCTTTTTTACTGCTTTCTTAATTGATTAATACTCTAGTCAATAATGCCTATGTTAGGCCTCAGCCCCATAAGTGCATTTCACTTCTCAGTGGTCTCATTAAAGGGAGATGAACTGCTCACCTGTTTACAATTAAACATGTGCTTAAGTGCTCACTGGTTTGAAGTCTATTATTTTGTAATTTAGGTACAATTTATTCCCTTCATTGCACAAATTGTTATTACAGCTCTTTTTTTCATTTTTATTATTATTCCTGTTTTGCCAAGTTTGTCCATCTGGGAGCAGGATGGACATGATTCTTAATTTAAATTCGAATAAATATTTAATTTTTAAAGAGTGATTTCAGCAATGTGTCCATTAACATAGTTTTATTTTTTCTGACTTGAACCTTTTAATTGTAGTTTGTGTGTTTAGAGCTACAAGCTGTGATAATCAAAATATATTCATTTCCCTGAAACTGGTGGCAAAATCTTTCCTGTATATTCTAATTCATTTAAATAAAAAAAAATTCTAAAATTAAAACAGCAGTAATCTCCACCATTCATGGAACTAGAAGTATATATTCTCTGTTCCAGTTATTAAGAAGATTAAAACCCAGTTAAATTGATTTTTGTTTCCTTTCAGTAAGGAGTTCTGGTTATAAGTGTATAATTACTGTTCTTAAAAAATATTTAATAGAGTTGAGTTCATTAAAGGTGTTTATGATAAATATAAATAAATCACTACTGAATTCTTAAAATGCTTATATTTATGCTAAATAATATTATTTGCAATAAATTATTCCAAGAATTCAGAGGCCCTTCTCCTCATGTACTAATATAATGCAAGATGGGTCTATTTCAATCACAATTTCTTGTTGTATTCAAAGTTGAATTTCAAATATTAAACAACCTGGTTGTTTGGATCCACAGTTTTGTTCCGACTCTAACTCTGGCCATAGCACTACAGGTCACTTGGCCTCACTCACTGCCAGCACCCCTCTCTTGCTTCAGTGATGTCAGTTGAAGGATTAACTTAAGACCAACACCTTGAAAACAACAAATTACACAAAACGTGTATGTAGCAAAATCTAATCGAGTTCTGACTCAACCCTGACTGCCTTAAACAGCCTGCTTGCCTTTTTTTCCATTGAAGATCATGCATTCTTCTGGGACAACATTCTGAAAGAGCTTGCAAAGGTGACTTCTGTCTTTCCTTTTAACCTGATAACATTATCAAGGGTAAGTCGGATATCAACCTCACCACTATCTAGTTTGCCTTAGAACTCCTTTCTGACCGACTATATTCTCATGGAAACTCTTTGTTCTCTCACAGAAAGCTGCTAGGAAGGATCAGGAAGTTTCTGCCATAAAAACAGTAGATAAAACCTTGTTGATTAAGTGTTCTGTCCTTTAAACCTAAAGCAAAATGAAAGAACTTTGATTTAAAAATAGTGTCAAAATTCCTATGTGCCCCATTGTGCAGGAAAAGAAGGGATTTGGCACATATGAAGCAATTCTTTTTTCGTTTTTTCATTGTCATCAATCAACATGGAAGTAGGCAAGTGAATCGTGCTTCCTTTGGAAATGACTTTGAGAATTCTGGAAGTCTTCTACTATTTATTGTAATATCTTAAAAACTAAAATTAATTATATACTCAAATAGACAGGCCAATTTGTCCTCATCTATAACTATGGTAGAACACCTGGCCCATCTGGTGGAATCACACAAAGGATATCATATCATCAGGATACCATATAACAGCACAAACTATCAGTGAAATAAATAAGATTTTTTCTATAAAACATACATGCACAAGGTTTCATACTTGTGACAATCATACCAGGTAGACTTATGTAATTGTCACAGTTGCCCCAGCTGCAATGTTTTCTTCCTTGCTTCCCTTTACTGAGAGCCTCATTTCATTTCCTTGGCAATGAAATTGAGTGACTTATTCACTGAAAATTATTTATGAGAGCTATCTCACCTTCAGTTAGTCAACTCACTATCAACGTGAATTTGTTCAGTTTTAAAAATTATCCAACTCTTTGCTTTTGAGATCTGGGATTCGATTTTTCAGAAAATTAAGATGGTAACTTTCTGGTTTGGGCACGTGCAGTTTTCTGCAATATCCAATATACTATTACTGTACAATGTATTTTATTTAATATTTACTGACATTTATAATAGTGTTTTCTTAGTCCTGGATCAGGACTGAACTGCAGAAAATATAGCACAGAAAAATGTAAAAAACAATTGTATTTACCTGTAACAACTCAGCCATTTCCACCAGATTACTTTATCAACTCTCTAAAGACTTTCATAAAGACTCAGTGAAAAACAGTGAAGGCCTCAAAAGAATCAATGATCCACAGTAAGTAACTTAAAAATTAGCAGTACTTCTCTGCAAAAGCCATTTTCAAAGTCACTAGTTTTATTAAAGGTAAATCAATACAAATGTTTGCATTTCTGGTAAAAAAAATCCTATGCAGAAAAACAATGCTTCTGGGTATTATAGGGACTTTGAGGAACTTTATGCATGTGATTTATTTTTGACATCATTATTTGGTTCACACCAAAGGGTTAATTTCTAGTGAAAAGTACAGGCTCAAGAGAATAAAAGTAGATGTTTACTGTAGTAAGCCTTCATGCATTGGGATCACTTATATTATTTAAATACCAGCTGCATCACTCAAATATTCCACCTTAAAAATAATGTGGGTCCACGCATTGTAGTGGTACACATTTGGAAAACCAGGAGTGAAGTATAAGCCATTTTGAGAGAAAAGAGCAAACAATCCCATCAAAATGGTTTTTACTGAGAACAGCTCTTCGTTATTACAAGCTCAATTCTTACTTAAATTCTAAATACTATACTCAATTGATGTAGGTACTTAGCTGTTTCCAACTCTGGTAAATTAGCATATTTCTTCCACTCATGGGCAAATAGTTGATCCATGATTGACAATGGAATATTATAGAGTCTTAGAATTGAGGGTCACTTAGTTAGAATTTATATATTTCTCTTCACAAATTTTGTGACGTTTTTACATGTCATGCAATGCTCTGACATGTTCAAGTCTCCCTGCCAAATTCAGCAGAAAACATTTACAGTCTTAAGTCAAGTGTCCTTGAGGGTTTGATATGTCACAGCCTTGTGCAGTTATCAAGGTCATCAGCATGCTAGAAGTATAAACTTAGGTGTCAGCCTAAATTTCTGGTTTGTTTTCAGACCCCATTTTGAAACAAGGCAACACTACCAGATAAATGAACCAAACGTATTGTGAAAATTTTTCTTAACGTGTCTTTGCACAACTGATGGAAATGCATACTGTTTCTGCTACCGTACTCTAAAAGCCAAAGGACAAGTCTGGAAATGTTGCAGCATCTGAGGATCTTTACTATGAATTTTGCAATACAGGATGCTCTTTCAAACCCCACCTTTTGGAATCATGGGAATTGGTGTACAGACAGGAAAAAATATCAAAATCTGAAACCCAAAAACTGAAAACCAAAGAAGGGTAGGGAGAATTAAGCCATCACTTCAATGCTTTCATTTATTTTAAGGCATTCATGGCTTTGAGTCACAAGCTATACCTTTCTCTTGGTCATGGAGGTAAAGATAAATTTATTTTAGGTATTACAGAAATGTGCTGCTTGGAAAACAAGCTTCCAGAAACTGGTAACAAATAGAAACCCAAAAGGCAGCTATTAAAAGTGAACAGTATTTTTGGTCTACATAGCACTAGTGAGGTCCATCACATCAAGACAAAGCAAACTGCCTGGATAAGAATAATCTTGCACAGCATTGTCTTCTGGATGTATGCATGATGTGACATGCATACATGAGATCCTAAATTTAAAACAAACAAAAATATTTCTTCCCAGCATGCCAACAAGATCCGGGTTTACCAAGAATTACATGGTAAAAATTTAGTAAGGCAAGCAACTGTATATACCTTAAATGGAGCAACAAGTAGGTACAAGCCACTTGCAAATCCTACCAATACTACATCTACTTAGAGCCTCATAGGGGTGTGGTAATCCTAAAACCACATTGTTCTTTCCTGCTGAAATTACATATTTGCATTCTATTTAGAAAGCTTTTTTTAAAGAGGAGGAGAATAAGAAGGTTTGACCTTGCCATTAATGAAATATTTCCTGGAGATAATTTATTAATTATCCTACGCACAAAACTCACAGCAAACAAGTCTTCATCTTCCTATATAAATATCAGAAAATATATGTGTAAACAGACACAATTCATGCTTTTACACAATATGGAATGGAACCATGCCCTAGACACATTTTGATAAAGCTAATCAGATAAGTTGTGCTCTTTTTAAAAAAATATTTTACAGGTTTCTTCTCATTGCAATGGAAGGATAGAAACTGTTATTTGGACACAAGTACTAGTCCCACATTATCTTGCAATTAGAGGTTGCTATCCATCCCATAGGAATGTCCAGCTGATCACAAAGACTATACTGAATATGTATTTGTCTTGGCCCCTTGGTTAGAAACAATAGTCACTAAAAACACCAATCAGAATCACAGAAACCAACCAAGGGAAGTATCTTTTAGCTAGCAGTTCTTACTCCTTGTTGAGTTGCCATCCCCTTAAAAAATAGTCCATAAAAACAGTAAAATCTGACAAGGCTTCCTTGTTTTAGTCCTTCTTTACAAATTCCTGAGAAATAAATAATGGATTCTCATTGCTCCCTGGTGCTGATGCTAAACATCACTCTTTCCAGTCAAGTTGTCCAACATTAAATTTCCAAACTTTAGATGCCAAATACATGTTAATAAAGAATTGGAGGGTACTTTCATTTGTTGCCTTATTGTAAAGACATTTAAAAATAATGAACTCTTTTCTCCTCTCTTTTTTCCTAACACTATGCAGTTAAAATAATAGTCACAAAAACAAAGCAAAGGCCTAGGAAAGATTTTCTCCTCTGAGAAGTAGCCAACTCAGTGGAAAAGCCTTAGGACTCTGACCTGACCCATCACCTGGGAAACATAAGGTTATTCCCCATTCGCCATATATTTTTCTGTAATTTAATTCATTTTAATGTTACCTGAATTGAACAATTGATATTTTATCACTTCTCATGGCAGAAACTCATTAATAGACCACTATTTTCGGTGCCACTGGAAGGATGACTGTGTGCTATTTGTAATTACATAATAATTGCATTATTTTTTATATATATATATATATATATTTATCTCCAAATAATAGCATAAATTTCATTTGGTCTCTCCCACAGTATTAGGTAGTGAAGTGCCAACATCAAAAATAATTATGAATGTACATAATACCAAATTATGCATCAACACAACTGCAGTAATTACAAGTACTACTCTTGTATTCCAATGTGGCCCTGTGTCGTGACAGATTAAAACATTAATCTCTACTATGCACTCACCAATAAATCCTTGTCAATCAAGGTGACCCAATCTCAGAAGATGCAGAGAGTGGAATTTAACACACCGAGACTGTTTGGTGTGAACCCAAAATTTACAGCCTTGAAAACATACAAACATTAGAGACATTTGCTTTGGTAAAGCAGTATGGATGTATTAAATCTTTTATGCCTCAACTTAATCTGACAAAGCCAATGAATGGAAAACTGTAACCATTCTGTGCAGTCTTCCCTGATGAGGTGATTGATCAGCTGCATCACAATATGAGTTAGAAAGCTTTGCCAGGTGAGATTCTTGTCTCAGAAATCTGCAAAGTTGGGATATTTTGTAACCACCTTTAAAATACAGTGTACACTTTCCAGAGCCAGCATCTATTTATGTTGCAAAATTAAGCTCACTAGCAACTAGTAAATGAATATTTCTTGGATTAATTTGATGCCTTCTTTCTGTGTGAAAAGAATTGCATGTTATTCCGTACAACTTCATCTGAAAATAACTGGTGTTTGATAGAGTTATCATGATTACTATCCATATATTATTTATGAATGTGTGACCATAAAAGAAGCATCTCTAAATGTGATAGTGAATTACTGAATGCTTTTTCAGTGGTATCTTAGGTGAGTATTTTTAACCAAGCCCTTCCAGATATATGTAACTTATTCCCCACATACCTTTTTGATTCTCTAACATCTAGACTTAATGCTTCTTTTTTGCATCTGGGATGAGACTATCTCTGCAGTATTTGGGAATCTCCAAGCAAATTCAAGTGGTCACCACTATCTGCATAAAGGAGACAGAAAAACTCACAAGCTGAGCTACTGAGAGTAAGAAAGAGTTGTCTAAATATTTCTTATCCTGAGATCTAACTGATGTGGCAAACATTCTCTTGTAGTGTTTATCCCTTAGACACTCCCTTCAAAATCCCTGACTCCAGCCTTCCTTTTATCTGAATAAAGTGGGCTGCTTCAGTGAGTTTACACTCCAATGTAATTGTTTGCCAACTACATAAACACTTGACAGCAAACACTGTGTTTCAAACAATTGCTAAGATTGTTACCCTCTAAATGGTGTCAGAAGATCTACTGTTCACTGCAATGTTTACCACAACAGTGCCTGAAAAAGTCAAATATCTCCCTCAGTTATTTTCTGTCTCCTATAGTCTTATCTTACCCACACTGTGATCTCTTCAGAGTAGGAACTGTCTTTATTTTGAATTTTGCATGATAACAGGTAGAGTGTCAAAGCTCAATGATTAACAAACTCCGTTAAAGACAGATCTCAACAGAAGGCATACAGCACTGCAAAGGCTGGATTTTTTCTAAGGAAGCCCACATGAAACTTTGGACATACTGTACTTTTTTTTACATGCAAATTCCCATTCTAAACAAGCATACACAAAAGATGAACACAAATTGAGCACGTTTGCACATGCAAGGGCTAAGAATCCTTGTCAAACAAGTATAACCAAACTACTCTATTTTTGAGAAGCTGTAGAAAGTACATTTCTTTTAGCCATGTATATATAATTTCTTTTTCCATAGATACGTAATCACAGACTTTCACTAAGGAATACTATGGAGGCAGCACCACCTAGTGGTACCAAAACCACAGTGTAGTATTTTCAGTGGCTTCCTTGAAGAGAATTCCATTGGAAACATAGAAAAAACTCTCAGATGAAATTATTTTTTTAAATACCCACATGACACCTACATGTTTTTGTCTCTTTTTTTTTTATTCAGCAAGAACATGAATAAATAATTTTTGCAAGGTCTTGGTATACATGTACATATTTTCTGTTGTAAGTACCCTTTGAAAGGGAAAAAGGTATGTGAATGTGTGTATTAATCACAGAGGATAAAGTATGTTTCTTTTTATTGTACATATATATAAAAATATATTTTTTAAATGATCAGGTATTAAAACAGTTACTACTCACACCTTTTCTTCCAACTTTATTATTTAATACTGCAGGTATAAGATTTAGATGAAAACCTGTATAGGAACAAGAAATATCTAGCAGCTTTGGACCACTTAATATTTTCTGACGCGCATTCCAGTGAGCCACATTTTATCTTGCTTCAACATATACAGTCCACACAGAGCCAATCACTTTGCAAAAATCAGAAGGGTTCAATGTGTAAAACCAGTTGTTTTCCACAGTGACTGTATTAGCATATGTATTTACATCTGTGCTAAGTAGCTGTACAGCTGTGACGATCACTTGGTAGCACTTTAAATCGTCCTGCCATCTGCTTTTCACACGGCCCTGTAAATCCTCTATTAACACTTCTGTGACACTTCAGGAGGTGAAAAACTCTGCAGTGCATCTGCTACCATGGGAGCCTGCCTGTGCAAACTAACACTGTTCTGGAACACTGAGAATTGGGGATTTGTTATAGCTCTTCTGAGTTTTTCTCTGGGCATGGACAGGGTAAGTTTGGCATTACCAAATATGTAAATCTTTAGTAATTGTATGATAGCATTTTTTAGAGTTATGAGCATTATGTGAGAACATAACATAGGAAGGAAAACCTCAGTGATCAAAACTACCATTTTTATATATATCATGTGAATAGTACACACATCAGGCACCCAAACTGCTCTTGCCTCATCCCCTTTCTTTCAGCCTGCCCCATCCTCCATGCAGTCCACAGCCCACCTCTCCAGTTCCTGAACTTTGACCTCATGTGATATTTGGTATGGCCCCACAGACACCACTGAGTGGCTCTCCCACTCCCGTTCCCAGTCCCATGTAGCAGCATAGCTCTTCTGTTTCTAGCTCCAAATAGAGGAGTTTGATTTTTTACACTTCTTATTCTTTGTATCATTAACACTCTTCTATGTATTAAGCAATTAATCAAAACATGAACATTAGAGTCAGTCCTAGAGTATTTCTTGAGTAACTTTGCCAGTATCTTTCCTCCAGAATGACAGTACCCTTAACATAATATTATCTTTCTTTCTGCTAGGTCATTACACACTTTAAATTCTTGTAAAATCCCCATATTTTCTAGCTGCACTAGTAATTTCCCATGAAGTGGTGAACCTTCCAGTTCTATCCAACAAGTTAAAAACTTTATTATGCTAAAGAAAAATGCAATTATAAATAGTCATTAAAATAAGACTCAGAACTTGTAAATTCTGTATAAATATTTTATTATATATAAAAGACAACTTACATGGATACAAAAACACTGAATGACATTAACATGTGTGAATTTACTTTTGGTTGTTTTGGGTTTGTGTTCTTTTTTTTAATGCATGTGTTTTTACTAGAAGTCTTTCCAGGTAAAAGGAGATTCCCAGTGCAAGAAGGAATTTTTTCAGTATATATTTCCATATGTGTAAATAACTATTATAGGACAGGTAATTTCTCTTACATACTGCTACAACTAAGGCAGAACATATTACTTCGTCATTTTGCCAAATACCTACAAACCAGACAACAAGCATGTTTAAACATCCATAAAATGCAAGTCTGTTTCCATGAAAATTGAATAAGTATTTCCAAAATATCTGAGTCTCACTTTCTGTCAGAAAATCTCATATTGATGGAGTTTCCAGGAACCAAAAGTCCGTGGGTTTTGGCATGAACTGGTTTGGTTTTGGGAGAAATTTTGATCTCAAAATTCTGAAGTAACTGTGAAGATAAAGAGGACAAGTATTAGAAAAGCTGCAAAATTACAGATGAAGATTAGCCTTCAAAAAAGAGGACATAACAGACTGTCACAAAAAAAAATTTGTTTTGCAGTTTCTGTGGAGCTGAAAGTATATGATTCCCATGCAGGAAAGAAAAAAATAGTTGTTACAAGGTAAAGATTATAGTCCAAAATCTTCCTCCTCTGATTGAGGGAAGACTGGTCCAGTTCTTTCTGAGGAACTTCCACATAACTACATTAAACAGTCCGCGTTATCAAAGAAACTAAGGTCTTTTTCAAACTTTGTGAGGTTCATCTCTATCTATTTCAGATTTCACTTCCTTTAATATCAATCAGTATGTGCAATTATAAAGAAAGCAATAAGACTCCCAATCCCATCAGACATATTTCTCTTCCTGGGCAGACGGAAACAAACCAAAAACGAGAAAAAAACTGTCCAGTGCACCAAGTGAAACAATCATAAATCAAGGAGTCAAATATTAGAACCTCTCCTGAACAGAGTCACTATAATTTCATCACACAATTCCTCTATGCATTAAACCTCTTAATGAGACTGAGATAATCACTTGCAAACATAAATTATTGTGCTTGTTTTGGCTGGGATAGAGCTAATTTTCTTCACAGTGGCTGATATGGGGCTGTATTTTGAATCTGTGCTGAACACAGGGGTGATAATATAGAGATGTTTTTGCTATTGCTGAGCAGGGCTTACACAGAGCCAAGGCCTTTTCTGCTTTTCGTACTGCCAGGCTGGCAAGGAAGCTGGGGATGCGTGGGAAGCTGGGAGGAGACGCAGCCAGGACAGGTGACCCCCATTGACCAAAGGGATATTCCAGACCATGTGACATCATACTTGGTATATAAAGGGGGGGGGGGGGGACAAAGGAGGAAGGGGGGATGTTTGGAGTGATGGCAATTGTCTTTCCAAGTAACCATTACACATGATGGAGCCCTGCTCTCCTGGAGATGGCGAACACCTGCCTGCCCATGGGAAGCAGTGAATGAATTCCTTGTTTTCCTTTGCTTGTGTGTGCAGCTTTTCTTTCCCTATTAACCTGTCTTTACCTTAACCATGAGTTTTCCAGCTTTTACACTTCTAATTCTCTTCCTGATCCCGCTGGTGGGAGAGTGAGAACCATGACAATCATAGAAATCATGGGCTAAAACAAACTTCAAGAGATTTATCTCACACATTTTGAAGCTGAACAAACAATACACCAGCTATCTATTTTTAAACTTTCAGGAGGGAAATACCATGACTTCCTCAACTTTTCCTAATATTAAACATGGAACATAGAAAAATTCTACTATTTGTTGTCACACTGTGATCGGTACAAGGATATAAAATCTATTTTACATCTCTGTAAGTACTGAATTCTTCTAAGATACTGAAACTGAGCAGATAGCCATCCTAATAGACATTAAGAAAGACTTCTGATGCACTTACAAAAACCTTCTGTACCAAATCTGTTTCCTTAACAATCCTACCTTTAGTTTTACTTCATGTGTACTATATATTTTTTTCCTTCTGCAATGTAGTTTAACAGTTATGCTACATTTCAAGCATGACTGTTTTCAATTTTTTAAGCCTTTGCCCATATAACTACATTAGACAACACTCCAAAACAAGGTTTTTGAGCACTGTAAGACACCCAGAAATGGTATATGCAGAATAAAAAATTCATATCAATTTATTTTTCTTCTTGTAATGCTGTCACATGGTTCTGACCTGAATCAGTGCAAGATGAATTTCCAGCTCTGCAATTCTTTTCCCAATACAGCTTCGAATTCCATAGCCAAAGGGGATGGAACCGAAGTTGTCTACTCTGTCCAAGTTATCTTTCCTCAGCCAGCGCTCAGGTCGGAACTCGTTTGCCATTGAGAAATATTCCTCGCTGTATGAAGTAGTGTAATGACAAAGTGCCAGCTGCGTCTGAGGAAACAAATTATATTCACATTTAGCTAACTTCAATACACATAACAAAATTAAAATGCAATTACTGTAATTTCTGCAATATGAGGTGATAAAAATTAAGTATCTCTGAGTAATTCTAGAAGATAAAAGGATATCTAGAAAAATCAAATCCCTTTCTCAACTCATCAAATGAAATAATCTTCAAGCTGTTTTGAATGTTGCTGGGTATATTAGAGAAGATGCAGTGGGGAAGGTGAACAAAAGTCACAAGAATGAAGAATTGTTTCAAAAAGCTGGTATGAGAGAAAGGGAGGAGAGATTTGAGTCAATGGAAAAGGAAAAAAGAGAGGATAGGAATTAAAAAACCCTACAACACTCGGGGGTGGGGGGGAACAAAACCCAGCAATAATTGATGTCATGATGTTCCCAGTTAAGGGGAGGGAAGCAGGGGGAAGATGTGTGTAGAATAATAAATTACCAATTAAGAATCCTGATTCTTTCAAAGGTACGTTGCTATAACACAGGAGTGCTGTCATTTAAAATAAAATCATACAATTCTAGCCTGATCTCTGTGTAATCTTTGAACAGTATAAGGGAAAGATTAATAATTTAAAAAGGAAATTAAACTCTTTCTACAAGAAGAGTTAACAGGCAAAGAATTAGAAAACTGCAAGGATAATAAAATTCATGGTTTTTTAATTGAATTGTAGCACTATATAGATGTTTTTAATAGACTCCACCCTCAAGAACATTAAGAACGAGTCATGATAATAAGTTTGATTAGTGGGTGAGCACCCAAATAAAAAATACGAAAACAACAGCAACAAACCAATTATATAATCCATTCATGGAGTATAAATGAGTGTTATTGAAATACTTTCCTCTCAGTGTTTTAGATTGGTGAAATCTTTTAAAAATCAATGGAGTGTATATATGTTGTAATAGATCACATTTCATACACAAAAATTAAACTCTGCTCTTTGCTGAGGGCTGCAAAAAAACCTACCCCTTTAGGTATAAAGTATCCTCCAACGATCAAGTCTTTTTGGGTCACTCTTCCATTTCCTGGCAATACTGGATATAAACTAGAGAGAAATATCCACCAGAAGTTCAATAGTAATGACTAATGCAATTAAAAAACATTTAGATCCCAATTTGCATTCACAGATACATGATACGAATGCCATATCCATTCACAGCAGAAAGGTTTTTCAAAAGTACAGAACACCTTGGAGATTCAAGGACCTTGAATCATCTGTGAGAATATGATCATTACCTGAGAAAAGTTATTTACTAGTAACAGGAGGTTGAGATATTTGGTCTATATATTTATTTGTTTTACACATGTACAAGCATGCACTTATTTGGTCAAGATGGATATATTTTAGCACTACTGCTAAAGCTGAAAAAGCCTTGTTGATGCCTTCTCTAAAATTCTCTTATTCCCCTCACCTCACAATGAAAATTTATTATAAACATATTAAAAAAAATATGTCACATGCCTTTAATTTAAATCAAGAAGCTTAAAATCATTGAAGTGACACTGCAAACTACCAGTGTTGGGGAGGGGATTGTTACACTTCATCCTACATAGGGCAAAAATCAAGCTTGCAATTTACTTACCTTAACAGATGTGTCCTACATTTGTGATACCACTTCTACCTTACTTACAAAGATTAAACATTATATAGTCTATCATATTCATCACTTAAGCATCCTTGGACACAATACTGCTACAATAAATAAAAGCAACAAATAGCAATAAGGACAATTGAATACAAACTTATGTACATAGCACTGACTCAAAATCCATTAGAAAAAAAAGAAATTAAATTTTTCAGTTTATTATTACAGTTGTCTGCTACTTACCGCAAGGTTTCTTTCAGCACGGCTCTAATCAAAGGCAATTTCGGGACATCATGAGCAACAGGAACTTGATCTTTGCCCAGCTTGTTCACTATTTCCTCATAAACACATTGCTGAACCTCTGGGTGCTTTGCCAACAAGTATGTTGCCCAGGACAAAGTAAAAGAAGTCTAAGGAAGAAACCACAATCATCATCATCATCAAGCACAACAAAAGTAGATATAAAATAACCTCAAGCCAAGAAAAACAATCAGTTTTCAACTATATGTTTTATATGTTTAAAGTTTTATAACAGACTGGCAATGATTCATATCTGGATTCAATGGGATGTTGTAAGACTTCGCCATCCCCTCCTTCATCCCTTTTCCATCTAAAAGTGCCCCATATACAGAAACAATCCATGTTGTTATTTTCCCAGTGAAATATAAAAAGCAATAGACAAACCAAATGCAAATGCAACTATGTAAACAATATTGAAACATAAACATTCTAAAGAGCAATGGATTAGGTTAACTGTTAGTTTTCAATATGTTTTACCTTCCTCCCAACAAAAACACTTCACAGAAACCAAGATAAGAGAATACTTTTATTTACTTAGTGTTAAAATCTTTTTTCAGGCTAGGACATGGTTGGCTTTCTGGGTTGTAAGCACACATTGCCAGGTCAATGTTGAGCTTCTCATACACCAACATCCCCAAGTCCTTCTTTTCAGGGCTGCTCTCAATCCATTCTCCACCCAGCCTGAATTTGTGCTCAGGACTTCCCTGGCCCTGGTGCAGGACCTTGCACTTGGCCTTGTTGAGCTTCTTGAGGTTTGCATCGTCCCACATCTGAAGTCTGTCCTTCTGGGCAGCATCCAAATAGTACAACAAAGCTCAAGGTTATTAAAAAATGTGTGGGTTAAAAAAAAAAAGCAGCTTCTGGAAATGCCTTATTTTGGTCTTATGTTTTAAGATCAATTTAGAATGCATGATGTCATCATGATGGTGACCTTTTATGTCTTGTCTTCAGACTGGGGTATAATGCCAGAAGTATCATTCTCTTAAGCTTTTCTCTTTTCTCTTGCAATATTGAGTGGCTGTGTAGTCTAAAATACAACCATGTTCTATTCTGCTCAGAGACAATTGTGCCAGCTGTACACAGAACTTCTCTGATATAAACACTGTTACTTCCCAGGTTCCCAGCTCCTTCATAACCTCTTAAAAATTAGCACTATTACGGGGGCAGCCAAAATGCTTTGTAGCCAAAAACTGCCTTACAATTTTGTTGAAAGCTTCTATAATCCTCTAAACCTCTTTCGTTTTTTTCAATAAAATGAGATCTGAATTGACAGCAGAAGGAGAAAGAAAGATTCCCTAAATTTTTGCTTTGTACTTGGAAATGAGGAAATCAGAAGTACTGTTCTCTCACAGAGACAGTTCCCAGATGTGAAAGCTGAGTCAAATGGAAAGAGAAATTCTTGTTGGCATGAACTTGAACATTGTCCTTTTAGTTTAAATAAAACTCTGTTGCATACTAAAAAAAGGAAAATTAATGGTCTGAAAGATCAGAAAATGAATGGGATGAATAACTGTACTTTACTTAAGAACCAAACATAAAAAAGATCTGCAAACTCATAAGCCCTTGGGATATTTAATCAATGGAATAATATTCAGCACATAAAGAAATTTTACATATGCTCCTTATTTTGGAATTCAAAAATGATTGCTTTTAGGGGCTTTGTTTTCTTTAGAAACCTTACAAACTTTCTTAAATCAAAAAAATCTGAATTCAATTATCCAGGTTTGGGGTTTTTTTCCCCTAGAGGCCATTTTACGTTTTTACTTATTTTAGTCTTTTCTTCTCTAAGACTACTAAACACAATCCTACATAGCACTTTCTTTATCAAATTAATATAATTCCTTTTAAAAAACTGTTCAGTTACAGTCATTTACAATAACAGTGTTCACTGATATTCTAAATAATTCTATACATTGTATATACAATAACTCATTTTTATCTTTCCTGAGTCTTTGGATTGTCACGCTGCAGTCAATACTAAGCTACACTGATTTCATATGATAGGAATGAGAGGAGGGTAAGATGCGTATGTGACCTTAATGTTTATGTTTCTTCAAATGGTCTATATGACAAATCAGAAGAATAAAGAAAGAGAGACGCTTAAAACATTTCCCTAGGTGTCAACATATTGGATACACCAGCCCCATTTGTCCTGAGACCCCTACCACAGCTCTTTGCCTCACCCTGACTGTATGTTGCCAGCACAAGCAGGGGTAGGGTGAACTTATGCCTTACCCACATCAGTGCTGGTCTAACAACCCCCTCCTAATGGACTCCAGCAGAAAGCAGATATCTGATCCATAATGTGTGTCCCAGTCGATTTAATATGTGAAAATCCCTTACCAAATTCTACATACAAGTTTATTGACCAATTTTTTTCTCACTAACTTTCAGCGGCCTTTTTTATTTTGGTTTATCTAAAGAAGACAAATACCAACCTGTTATGCAAACCAATAAAAGAAAATGTGTAAAATTCAAGCTGAATGTAAAGAAAGTTGCTATTTCATATGTTTAATAAATTGAGGAACTGACTCCCATGTGATAGGTTCCTGTAAACCACAGCTAGAAGAGAACACTGACTCCATTCCAGTAGAGAGATTACACAGTGCAGTAGGTATTTTGTATTACTTAAAGATGTCATGACTTAAATGTGTTAAATTATGTGCTTATAAACAAGCTATCTCTAAAGATAGCTGCAAATGATACTGGTTTACAAAAACAACTGTGCACAAGGAAAATTATAACAAGCTTACTGTGTCCACTCCTGCCAGAAGCATTTCAGTCATATTGGCATAGATCTCTTCCAAAGTAAGTTCCTTACTCACTAGGAGGTATGTAAGTAGCCCACCATTCACTACTTTTCCTTGGTCCAGCTGAGACTGAATAGCCTTCAATTTGTTGTTAACATGGATCTGACCTTTGGGATTCAAAAAAATTGTTAAGTGTCCATTTTTATTTTTCTCTTGGTTCCATTCAGTAATGACATTTCTCCCTCATGCTACATTGCACTACACAGCCAGAAGAAAAAAACCAAAACGAATCTTCTTTCTCAAGTTAAAAATAACTGAGGGGTGGTGGAGGTCCTTGGGTACTCCTGGTAAGGAAAGACTGAGCTAACGGGAACCTCGGGAGCTCACAGCACAAGAATGCTGAGCACAAAGAAAGGATACAAGAGACTACAGTTTCTAACAAGGAGAGAAGAAGGCTCAAGGTCAAGTTTTTATGCCCACCTGGCTTGTTTTCTGATGACTCTGCAAGAAGTGGTGAACTCTGCAGAGCCTGCTGCAACTCAGCACAAAGGCTGCTACAAGACATTAACAGCAACCAGAACTTAATTACTCTGAAGACAAAGACGAGTTGCGTCAAATAATAACAAAAATTGAAAAACTTCAAGGGATGACATGTTGAGCAATTTCGCCCAGAGTCCCATTTATACCTTAGAGACTACAAACATTATCTTCAGTCAAATCAGGGTTTTAAAAAGAAGAGAAATCCTCAGAAAGTTAATGCCACAGAGAATGAGACAACAAAAAAATGAAAATGCATGCAGCTTTCTAACATTCAGGGTTCAGGGTTTTTTAACACTCTGGAATATTAAAAAAAAAATTGCAAAGACAACTCCTTCTTACTTACATGAACTTACATGCAAGCTGATTCATAAGGTAGCCTGGAATGTTTTATTTACAAAAAATCCCCATATTGTACTACAGCAGTGTACTTCAATGTCAACTTATATGCTTGTATGTATGTAAATAAACTTCACGAAGAGTTTAATTCATTGTTAGAGTGTAATTTTTTAGCTTTCTAGTCAGTTTTAGTGGTGATTATTTGTCGGAGTGTCTAACTACAGTTTTGCTGAAGTCAACAAAACTACCCTCATTAGAATTGGAGTGACTTAAGATAAAACCTTGGCAAAGAATATGGACCTGAAGAAACAACTGGGGGTTGAAACAGATGAGGACAAATAACAAAGCAACTGTATACAATAGGGAAGTATTTGAAGTGTACTGGTAAAATTCTTTCTCACTAGATTTTTTTTTTTAAATAGTTCCCTGGCCAGCCTGCATTTGATGTGAAATTTACTTCTGCCACAATGTCTTCTTATAATTTTAGGAGAGAAATGCATCTTGTCCCATTCAAATACACATAGAACCTTCAGAAATACAGCTGAACTTTTCTACTACTAAATCTTACTAAATTTGAAGAGTCCATCCCAGGATCTGCAGAACTCTCTCCAGGGTTTTGGAATAAGAGGACGAAGCCACTTGGGCATAGCACCTGCATACATAGTGATCTTAAACATACTAAACATCAACTCCAGAGCCTTAATATATTCAACAGTCTGCTGTGGGATGTTGTTTTCCAGGCAGCCCAGACGGCATTCATACAGAATAGTCGCCACACCTGCACATACAAAATCAAAGAATTGGCTATACACATGCATAAATACATATTAATAATTTAAAGAATTAAAATACTAACAGGAGGGAACCACCTTACAAGAAGTGTTTAGTTATTATTACTACAGTTGGAGAACAGATGAAACAGAAATTCAAAAGGCAGTGAAAAATCCCTGCTAGACATTGTAGCAGACAGTAGTTGCTATGTCAATAATGCTCTGCATGAGGAGACAGCCAGGAATTCCACCAGAAGTAGAGCAGCCCTCCAGCAGCTCGCTGTGTTTTGCATTGCACTAGAAATCCCGAGCCTGCCGCGTTGGCCTCTGAATCCACAAGGACATGCAAATCCAAAGACAGTTCTGATAACTGGTGACAACGCAGGAGTTTCTACCAGTGGCTGTGTCTGTCATCAGCTGGAAGTAAATGAATACTGAGTATGTATAAGTGGATAAAGAGCTTGCACTCCAGATGTGCTGTTAATGCACACAGTATACTCCACCCAGCCCTGAAAAACAGCGTGTGTGTGACACTGCTGCAAGTGACACCACTGACTGTCCCTTGTTCTGATGTGCTGTAATTTCCTCAGATGTTTTTCTGCCCCTCTAGAAACACCACCACCACCACCATCCCCCCAACCCCTACCACCAGAGACCAGTACTTTATTTATATTTTTTTATTAAATTATTATTCTTCTGAACTCTGTACAATTTCTTCCATTTATTAAGTTAATTCCTACCCATCTATTAGTGTCCCTGCAGTCTCTCAGATCAGTTTTTGTAAACGCACCCAAATTATTAAATACTGGACCAAACTCAAACAGAAACTGCCCTACTGGAATTAGGCAAAATGTTCTCTAGGTTTGCTAGCAAACCATTTTTTAATTACTTCCTGAACACAGATTTCTAGCAATTTTTCCTCCCAACTTGTGAAATCTAAATCATATTACCCAGTTTATTTATGAAAATATCATGTAGTACGGTATAAAAGCTATTCCTATTATCAAAATACTCTTATTTAACAGTTTTTCTAAAAGCTAGTGGGGTTACTCAGTAATTTAAAAAGGAAATTAGATACTTTCTCAAAGCCATTTGCATCAAATGAAATGTTTTAAAATAAAATTTTAAAATAAATGTTGTAGGTTTAATTTCATTGGTAAATAGTTTGTTCACATATTTCCAAGAAATATTATAACTTAACTAGATAATTAGAGTAACTGGTCTAGACACTCTAGTCTCTTTTTCTCTGTTTTCCCTGTTAAAAACAGGTACAATAGATAATAATGTTTGACTTTGATCTTACATTTTGGTTTCCTGACCAAAGTTACAGTCTAAGTTAATTAAAACTGAATTTGTATGGGAAATAAATGCGTACCAGGCACAAGTTATAAATGAAAAGCTAAAAGAATGTGAAGAATTTAAACTAACCCATCAGTAAAGTGAATCAGTAAGCTTAGAGTTTAAAATTCCATAAAATTGGTAACTTTTAGTTTAATGCCAATTTTAGACACTACTAATGTGAAACAGACCAAACAGGCAGCCAGCAATTTGATAGAGTATCTTCAGAAGTGAGCAGTCTGGAAGTTTTTCAAATTCCAAATTATTCAACTGCCTGTCAGAAAAGAGTCCCTACTTTTTAAAAGGCATTACATATAACATATAACAAGATTGGGTTATATGCAGTCAGTTCAAGAAATGCATGAAATATGAATCACCACTAGATTTCTGTAAGAACACAGGAAATGCCATACTGGCTCAGACCAGAGTTTCATTTAGCATTCCCTCATTAGTGGTAGCCAGTGGCAGATGATTTTAGAGCAAGCATAACAATCCCACACTTGGCACATGTAGGCAGGGAAAAGCAGTACCCACAGCAGTATTCCACACTGAGCTATGAACTGTACACAGATACATCACACAGGGATTACCCACCTGGAATTTAACTGGTGGATTGTGAAATAAACATTTCTTAGAATCACACTATTAGAAGGTAAACATCCTTATTTTGAGAAATGAATAAAAAAATATAGAGTACTGAAACCGTTCAATGCCTTGATTGAACATTTTACCTATATACCAGCATTTCCATGGGAATTGTTCCTTAATACAAGGTATCATTTCTTTGGACTCTACAAAAGAATTCTACTGATACCTATTGCACTAACTAGGAAGACACATGAAGGCAGAATATCAAGCTTCCCTTTTCAGATCAATCACAATGAGACACTAGTCATTTGACAGAAATGCCTAACCATAAACACACTTTTTACATTTTCTTTACAGGTGTGATCCAGCCCAGGCTTACCTTCCATCGAGTACTTGAAGAAAAGGTTGTTAACATTGGTTACTGTTTCCCCATCCTCTTCTTGACTTCTGAGAGTGTGGATTCTTTTAATTAAGTCTTTGATAACTTCATTGACTCCTTCAGAGTAAAAAGCCACATCTTCAGGTTTCAGAATTTTTTGCCTCAGTACACTTCTCATTTTTAGCCATTGTTCACCTTCCCTGGAAGAAATTATTAATGGTATCTATACACAACTTTCCTTAACAATCATCAGCTGGGTAAAAGCTCTGCAATGAAACTTTGTGATTTTTCAGTGCAAATAAAAGCAAGTGGTAAAATGAAAATGATAATAATATATATTTGTAATTATGCTCCTGCATTTTATCCTGCATTTTTATCCTGCATTTATTGCACATCCTCATTAAATTTCAGTGTTGCAACATGTATGTGCAGGTGTAAGTCAATCTCTGGTTTGAGTGACAGCTGGCACCATAAATTCCATTACTGATACATCACTTTCGGCTACCCTCATTCTAAACCTACAAAGTAACAGGGTAGCAGACCTATCTATAGAAAAACAAGTTACAGCTAAATTCTCCTTTAGCTGAGCTATGCATGGAAACCTTCATGCTCAAGGCTAAAAATCAGAATTGTAGCATCTGCACGATGCTCTGTATGAGCAGAGCATTTGGGAACAGGGATACCTTTCAATTCCTCATGAAAATAGGCAATTGTCTTTTATGTGTCTATTTTAAATTGTTATGTATTTCCCCTTATTTTTTTTCACCTGGAGCAATGCTGCTGCAAAGCACAGAAACTTATTGATCAGCAAAATAATTTATCTCTTTAATAATCTCAGATATTTTCTGATTATCTCCTGATTTAAGGTATGATTTCACAAAGTATCAAAGAGCTGTTATCTTGAGTGGGAACTGCAGCTTCAGATTTGAGCCTGCAGTGCAATACATTAAGCCTTTTGCTACCATGAAAGAAACAGATTGTCCATGACTCAGAAAATTAGTTTCCCGCTAGATAAACATCCTATGTCTGTGGGGACTGTGAGTAGTTGCCAGTGGCAATTAACTACACCCACATGTACTGCCAGGTTATGCAAGCTTTAAAGACAGATAACTCCTCTAGAATCAGCCATGTACAAAAATATCTGCACGGGGATGCACCACAGTGTGAATTGATCATACTGTGACTTCTCTGCATTAATGTACTGAGGGCGCACTTTGGTGAACAATAAAACTAATCTGAGCAAACAAGGCCACACAGCACACCTACAACCAGATGCAACAGTCTAGATCTGAAGCAACAAACCCACATTTGTGCAGTGCAGAGCCAAAGTTAGTAAGCCCTGTTCTGCAAAACAGCTTGCAGGTGAGTCAGTTCAGATAACTCTATTTGAAACACATTCCCAAAGAAAGTCTTATGCAAGGTAGCTCCCTGCACATTCAAACTACCCATCATTACCATCTCTTGGAAACTTCACAAAACAGAGAAATTCACAGCATTCACCACAAATTCCTGCCGTCTTTCCCCCACTAACCACACGATTTTCCACACACAGAAAAGCCTGATTTCCCAGATGACCTGTACAGTCCTTCAGAAAATGAGCAAACTTTTACAAGAAAATAAAGAAAATTAAGGAGTAACAATACTTACGCAGAAATAAGCCCTGTGGCTCTCCCTCGTAAATCCCTGTACTCCTGCCAGGATTCCATGTTAGCTCTTTGTGGTGCTCTACCTTCTGCTCGCAGGACTTGAGCAACCATGTCTCGATCTGCAATGGATACAACAAACTGGGGACCAAAGTGAGACTTGAAGATCTTTCCATATTCCTGAGTGTGTTTTTGCTACAATGTCACCAACAAAGAGAAACAGAAGTCAAGTGTTACTAAGGAAAACTGTCACAAAAGGAAACTGACAATTTGTCATACAGTGAATCGATCTCTCACATTTAGAATTTGATCCTCAGCCTTTCAGTCAAGGAACAGTTTGAAGTGTCAGAAGAAAGCATCTAAGAATTACTGTGAAATATTCAGAAGGAAAACAGAGAGGTCACACTGTTCAGGACCTCTGACTGAAAAGACCCAAAGCTCTAAGGCACAAAGCGTGAGTGAAACCAAACACTGAGAAGATGAAAGGACTTGCAGCACTTGAAAACACATCCCTTCAGATCAAACAGGTTAGAAAGAATGTCTGCAAAAATGAAAAACATGTGGGTACATAGGGTTAAATTAATGCCTATTGTAAATAAACACTTACTCTATCATTTTATTGCTTATAGAAAACCCCTACGTGTAAGTTTCTCGCACCTAACTGAGGACAATGACAGTGCAACAGCCTAGTGAAAAACTGCATTTTGGGACAGCTTTGTCAGAGTAAACTAGAGAAAGACTTATGTTAATTTGCAAAAGAAAGGAAAAGGTAAGCTCTTATTCCTGCAGTGAGGTATATTGTGCTTGATCCACAAATCATATGATTCAAGCAACAGGCAATTAATAAAGAAGATAGGAAAACATTAAATTATTTATAAAAGAAAAAGAAACCCAAAAAGTTTTCCAGTAAGATTGCACTATCACCGTCCCATGAAATCTTACTGATTATTTCAAATAAATTTCGTTCTGACATGGTCATAAAGTGAAACAAAATTCCCACAAATTCACTTGGAGTTTAGATATGTCATCATGTCAGAGGGGGAAAAAGTTATTCAAAAGATATTAAGACTTCAGAATTAAATTTTACAGTCTTTATTTCTGGTTAAAGTATTAAGACAAGCTAAACTGAACAAAGTTTATGCCAAAGACATCTGCTTACAGAGATATGCTGATTATAAACCAGAGATGTTTGACACCAACTACGCTAGTGAAAGTCTAGTGTTGACCCAAGATTAGCTTATGTAAAGTACGTTTTTATTCAGTCTTGATTACAGAGATGAATTGCTTAATTGCCTATAATAAGCTTAAGACTCATGAATCATTCTTCAGAATATGGTACCAAGTGCTTAAAAAAAATATAACTCTTTCTGCCTAGTTTCCAAATAAAACAAGATTTGTGCAATTGTGGTCTCTGCCAGTCACTTCTTTTGGAACACAGTGGCCAACTTCAGTCTGGTTTAAACAGTTAAAGGTCTCCTACATCGATATTCTTACCCTTTTCAAAAATCAGCATCTGGATTCAAATGAAACCCACATATTAGTCATCCTGATGAGGGAAATGCTACAGCAGAAATTCAGCTGTTGTCATTTCTGCTTGATCCGCTCCTAACCAAACACCACAGGCAGAGGAATGTGTGAACAAGCACACCCAAAACCCAAAGTATTTCTTGCCTTAAAGATATTTTAGGGATACTGAACTTGGAGATAATTGAGAGCATGCATCTTTAAAGGAAAGCATAAATTGGAAGGTGAGTGACGCAAGGAAAAATCAGTGGAGTGAGGGAAATACAGGTCACTAGTCATAGAAAAACAGTTTCAACAAATTTTCCTATTTATGGAGCAGTTTGTTTTTTCCCCCTGATGCTGAGGTTTACATGGCACAATAAATTTTGACAGTAAATAAATCAAGTGTCAAGCTATTCAATCAAATAAATTAAATACTAGTTTTAAACCAGAAACAGATAGGGACAAACTATTTGGACATCTCTTGCTTTCAATAGACTGAACTCCGTTCTATCAACTTCATATCTAATGAAATGCCCAGGATTTCTCTTTCGTATTTTCTTTCACAACATGAGTTTTTCTTTCCCTTGTTCCAAACCTTAAAAATATTACACTCTAGTGCCTCACATAGCAATCTCACACCAGTTATCCTCTCACACATCATAAATTAAAACTGCCAGCACCCAAATCCCTCCCTCCTCACCTTTCTTTTCTTTACACTTGCATAGCACTGATAAGACAAGAGAGATCTAACTCCATCAAATTAAGAATACTTTCCCTTTGCCATAATTGCTGTAGGCGAGACTAACTGGAATCATGTTACTGAGAACAGAACCTCCTTTGTGAAAAAGCACCCGGCTCCCCCACCCCTCCTGGATATAGGGCAAAAATATTTGTGTGTGCTGAAGGACATCGTCTAAGTAGCTGTGCTGGTTACCAGAGGGTTTTGGATTAATTCATTCCTGATGTTCACTGTATTGTTAAATTTAACAGACTCTTATTAATCCAGTTAATGCCTATTTGCATTCTGTATGTATGCAGACAGGGTATCCTGTGATTTTTTGGGACTTTAAACAGAATAAAAACTAGTATTATATTGCAAGTTATAATTCCTCACACTTTCCTTTCTGTGAATAATATTCATTAAAGAAGAAAATAGACATATCAGCCAGTGATAGTGAAAAGCATATACAATTTAGGTTGTCTTACATTCCCTTTAATATTTTGAATTTTCACTGTTTTGACAGTGAAAGAACTTGAAACCAATGGTAGCATCCATCCTTTTTAGTGTTATAAGACCATGGTGAGTGCCCCTCAAATTCTGTAAACCACCACAGAGGTAGAGAAAAAAAAGACATAGAATGAAACAAAAGCTTTAGATGACCTGAAGTTTCATCTGCATGCATCTTAGTTAGCAAGCAATCAAGCTGAACAATTAATCATTAGCAATTTAGTTTGGCTGCCATCAAACACAGCATACACCCAGGAGCCCTACATTTCTTCTTAAAAATCAAAATGGTAAATACAACAAAACTGGGCAAAATCAAGCAACTTTCGTGGGTTTTCTTTCTGTTTCCTCTCTCTTCCTAGCATTTTTGGGCCTTTTGTAAATCTTAACTTTCCAGTTTTGATTCTCAAACCGAAGTTCTTTTTTCTTTTGTTTTCCTTTTCTGTTTTTATTTCCCTTTCTCTTTTTTGTTTGTTTGTTTTGGTTTTTTCTTAGATTTCAGCAGTTGTCAGGCAGTGAACCTCTTGCAGCTGACTCTGAATCTCTTTCTAGCAATTTGGGAAAGGTCACTAAGAAAAGCAAAATAATAAGTGCCACATCTGAGGTATTCCCAGAGAAATCTGTACTGCCAGTGAAAAGCATTACAGATCCACAGCTGCAAAAGAGTGAAAACCATAGCTTTACACACAAGTGTTTCCTTTAGAATCGCTTAGACTACGTGGGGAAAGGGCCCCAGGAGATGCACTGTGACTTTTTAGGAATGAAACCCACGTTTGACCAAGCAACCAAGAGAATTCATCTCTGGATAGCTACAGGCTTACGGTAAGACTGTTGCCCATGCCAGCATCCCCGAGGGGGATCCTCGTCCACCCAGCTCTCTCAGTCCCTCGCAGGGATGACGGCTCCTCACCCACCCTCGCCAGGTGCCACCGGGGAAGAGGACACGCTTTGACCTGTGTGGCACCACAGCAGCGGAGATGCCCAAACCAGGGGACGCATCTCACCCCCGCCCGGCTCTGGTTCGTTTGACCGTCTCCCACCCGCCAGGTGACAGGAGCCGCTCTCCGCCCTCCCTGCTCCCTCCCGCCGTCAATCCGGCCCCGCTTCCCCACCGCCCACTCCCCTCCCCCGCGCCAGCGTGGTGACCAGGGGAGGGGGCGGCAGGGCGGGCAGCGCCAGCCGCCGCCATTCCCAGCCCCTTGTCCCGCATCCCCGGGAGGTTTCAAACCGCCCGCCTCCTGCCGAAGGGACGGCAGCGGGGCCAGGGGCAACTACCGCCCCCTCGGGGGATCTGCATGGGCGAAGTGGATTTATGTAAGGGGAGGCTGGAGTAGGAGAAACAAAATGGTCTCTGAATGCAGCGGAGCAGCGCCCCGGCCGCGGCAGGACCCCGGGTACCGGCACAGCCTCACGGCACGGGTGGGCGCTGCGGTACGAAATTCCACGGGAGCCCACGTTTCCCAGCCCTGCTCGCTAAAAATAAGCCCTCTGCAAGTTTGTGAAACAGCCCTGTTAAAAAAAAAAAAAAAAAAAAAAAAAAAAAAGAAAGCCTTTTTTTTTATTATTATTATTTTTTCCTTTCAGCCCGAGGCGCCGCCTCAGAGGTTCACAACGCGCACAAAGATGCGCGGGCAGCGCTTGCAGCCCGGGAGTTCCGGAGCGGGAGGCACCGGGGCGCGGGGGCAGCGTGTGATCCCCGGCGAAACAAAACTGCCAAAGCCTCCAGCGCTGCGGGAAACGGGATGGGGGATCCCCTGAATCCCGGCTCGCACCAGCGCGAAGGCGGCGCGGCGATGCCCATCAGCGGTGCTGCGAACGCGGTGATTGACCCGAAAAGTAAAGGTTTTAAGTAACCCTGGCGTGATTAAAGCGTTAAGTAGGCGAGTGAGCTGTACCTGGATTTCATGAATGCGGCCGAAGCCGTCCTTCCAGAAGAACTCGTAGAGGTTGTAGAGGGTGTTGGGTCCGGGCATTTCGTGCAGGCTTTTCACCCTGCCCAGGCGGCGCCGGGGGGCCTCCAGCAGCTCCGCTCCGCGCCCTTCGCCTTTGTTCGCCGCCTCTTCCCGCGGGCTGCTCCGCACCGCCAGGGACTGGCTGCTGCACAGTCTGGCCAGTCCAGGAAACCTATTGCTGGCAAAAAGCGCCTGGTAAAAGTAAGTCCTCTCGGATTCAATCGTCTGCTTGCATTTCATCGTCAAAACTCTTGTGGAGAAAGACATGGTCTTTTAATTTCAGAAGGGTCAACTTTGCTCCTGCAGCTGCTTTTTATTTGGTTGGTCTTTCTTCAGTGCCTGCTTTAACTTGTACAAGCAGCACTTCTCCAAACTCTTACTGCATGAGCATCAGTTTACACAGACCATTAGTTAACGCTCCCTCCCCTAGGGCTGGAAAAGGGGGGTGGGTCTGGGATGAAACTTGAATGGAACGAACCTATTATTTTGTATAATCCAAAACAGATAAATTTACCCATTATATATGCAGCCAAAGTTCATTTTTTCCCTCTTTTCCTGATTAGTTTGGCAAAAAGCTCATCCCATCTTTCTCCTACACCAAAAAGGTGGCGTTAGGGCTATTTTTTTCTGGGGCATTAATTCATTCCTGTATGTTAGAAAATAGGGTATTTTCTGCGAGAAGTTCTCTTAGAACCATTCATCATCCCATAACATACATGAAAAACACTTGTGCATCCACATGTGAGTAGCAATGGTTTTACACAATAACCTTACAAACAGCTCCTGTCAACTACAGTATGCAGGGATGCTATTTGTATTGCATAATGATTTATCTTTTGGATGTGATATACTCCATAAGCAGCTTGTGTCAACTTTGTAGGAGTCTGCACAGTTTCAAAAGTGTTTGTGTTGTTTTCATGTGTATTTCTGTGTATTTCCAAATGTGATAATCTGTTAAATGTTGATTAGTTTCAGAAATTATGTGGAAGAGCCCACCTTGTTTTTTAAATGAATCAGAAGTTCAGGTAAAACTTGAGGAAAAAAGAGTCTCAAGTAAAATCCACATTTTTAGAACTTAGTTATGAATAAACTGCTGGAAAAGTAAGTCTAGTAAGCTTTGAAGTTAATAACTTTTGTTTTCCTTATTTATCTTCATTTATATTTTTGAGGCTGCAATCCAGTTAAGATCTGTGCACATGCTTACTCTTGCCACTGATAACTCCATTGAAATAAATACTGAGAAGTTAGACAGGCGCATCAGTCTTTATAAATGCAACTGTAAATATTACAAGAATAAAAAGTAGATGGTAAAGTCTTAAAATCTGCTGAAGTATATGCTAGCTTAAGCTAACATAATGTCTTTGAAATGGGCTTCATCATACTTGAAAGGGTTCAGAGAACAGCAACAGAAAAAAAATTGAGAAGGTTTAAAAAAATTATATAAGCATGAGGTTAAGAAACTTATTTCATCTGGAAAAGAGGACTACCAGGACCATGACAACAGCCTACAGATCTGTACATCTTTTGTTAAAGATGTCAGAGAGAGAAACATAAAATGATGGGCTTAGTTCACTGCTACAGATTTTTGGTTACTTTTTCAGGTAGCCTTGGTACCTCAGATATTTTTAGGATGTCTCAGGTAGATAGCCAAGGTACTGCAGGATGTAATTGCTATCATGGAACTTCCTAAGAACTTCATAAGAACCTCTGTCAGGCACATCTGTGTGTATCACAGTCTAGGTTACCGCTGAAGTTTTCCTTCTTAGGTTTCTATGTGGTGTAGCTACATTGTTTCTTAATATTGGTCTAAGGATGCTTTGAGAGACACAGTTACACAGACTTTAAAATTATATTCGTATTGTAATTTCTAGATTGCTGGAGGGAATATACAAACTCTTCCTAAAAACTCCCGCTTGCAGCTATCAGTATGGTAGATTTTTTTATTATTATTTTGTCATACACCATTAGGATAGTGTAAAGCATCTGCTTGTATTAATATGCTAGTGAGATAAACTTAGATACAGCATGTTGTAAAGGCTACAGTTTTGCAACTATTGTAGTTTTCTCTGGGTGTACCTTTTTCCAGTAAATTCCCTATTTAGAATTCTTCACTATTCACTGTTTTCCCACCGTTATCTCTTTTCCATCAAAATTATTGTAGGACAGAGTATTTCTATCCAAGATACTTGAAAAAGTTGCAGAGGTTTTGTCCTTTAAGTACTTCACCAGAACAGTACCTGCTTTCCCCCTGAGGAATTTCTGGATGTGGCAGTAGTCCCAGTTTAGGGACTGTGTTGTATAACCCCACTGGCACTCGGTGTTTCAAGTGGTTTACTTATTGTTAGATTTCTGTTTGTTTGCATGTTCATGTTACTTGGAAGATAAATATTTCTCTCCAGCTTATACATTTATCAGATGTCTTAACACTGATTGGAAACACACTCACAGTTTTTAAAATATAAACAATGACATTTGTCTCAGCCTGTTGGTCATTGGAGTCTGAAAATATTTTTTTATGTAACAAGTCAGTTGTGTCTTTTGTTATTTCAAACAAGTTGGAGCACGTGCCCCTTCACACCAGACATGCTTCAGTTTTAGTTAACTTTTGTTATGTAATGGGATCATAATATCAACCAAACTTGGCTATTCAGATTATGTGTTATTTTTGGATAACTTGTCTTCAAATCCACAGTCATGCTGTTCTCTCAGTCTAGACCCCCTAATGGTCTGATTAATTGTACTTTGTTACCTTCGCTTAATTATTTCTAAATCCAATTTAAACTTGCTCTCCTCTTTGCTTGAACTCTGACAAAGTTCAGTTGAAGCTCTTTGTGTCAATAACACCAGTATTCAGAGTCAATGGCTACATTATCATCTTACCAGGAATTCTGGTTTTTTTAGAATTATTCTCTTGGCTATATCTGGCTTGTAATTATTTGAACATCATTTTATGATATCCAGTATAATAAATATTGTACTGTTTTATGTAACTGTTTAAATAGCTAGAAGTATAAATCATCTAAAAATACAATTTATGGAAGTAAAAGAGAGTTGATCAGAGGCATTTAACTTTGCCCAAGTAACACCCTCAGCTAAGACTACACAGACAGGCTTTTCAGAACATTTGTAAGGAAGAAAAGCTGAAGAAATGTAAGCAAAAATTTTCAGTGTAGTTTAAAACATCTCTTCACTAAAAAAGCCATAGTTAGTCACGATTTTTGCCATTTCTGACTGTCCTCAAAACCCATCTTCTGAAAGATCTTTTCAAGTTGTGAAGTTACTCCTTCAGAATTTTAAATGCTTTCTAAAATTCCCATGCATTTTCCTGAAAGGGGAAAAAATTTGAACTTAACATGCAAAATACTAATTGAATATGAAGATACTTAAATCAGAAAAAGCTAACAGTGCCTGGTGTTGATAGCACTTAACAAAAACCCCATGAACCAACTGTATTCAGCTCTACTTGTAGACTTCTCATAGGTTTAGATCCTTGCCCTGTGATTCTTACGGTGTATGACACTACAGTTACCCTGAGAACTTGCCTTGAAGTCCCATGTTTTTAAACACACTAGAAAAAAGTATGGCACTACTAAAAATGATGACCATCAGGAGGTGTAAGGAGCCAGAGAAACACAATCTGGGTGTAGTTCAGTCTTTGCTGAGCTGTAACGCTGCTGAAACGCCACCCCGCGGTCACTGTGCCCTTTTAGTCTAGAAGGTCATTTTGATGAGTAGCAGCATCACCCTTCAAGCTTTTATGCCTTCATACAGACACTCTTGGTTTGCCACAAGGATGAAGAGCACATAAGCACAAGCTTCTGGTACAGGTGCTACCTTGTGCAGCAGCGACTCATCTGCAGTGAGTAAATGCACACCAGTCTGCCACTTGCAGCTTCAGTCCGGAGTAACAGCAGGCGGTAATTACTGCAGTTAATCATATCAAAGTAATTAATCCTACAGTTTGAACACCAAGATGCTATCACTGATGCATGGAGTCATTCATACCTCGTAAAATTACTGTGCTTTACTTGGTGGTGCATGTACTGCATCCCACACAGACCCATTACTTAGAAGAGTAAGATCATTAGTCATCATGGCCATGATTTACTACACAAGAACTAGAGCGCTGTCCTAAATCCAGCTACTATTAGTACCACAATTACAAAAATCAATATTAAACCATTTCCACATTTAGTAGGTTTTTTTCCAAGTGTATGAAGGGTGCAGAATAGTTCCAAAGCAATTCATAAAGCGTGTTAAGAAAGAATTATGCAGAGGGACACTGGCTGACTTGCTCAGCTATTTCACTGTCACAGGCCCCTCCCATTATACTAAATTATCATTTTGCTACTAACTGATGCCACCTCAGCTGGTCCAAACTACTATCAGAACTAAATAACGCTTTAAACTGGGGAGAGGAAATCAGCACCACAATACTGCACATTCATCTCTTCCTTATAAGCCACTCAAGCACTGGCTGGTTCCAGTTTGTGAGGCAGAAGACTCAGCACAAGAGAAAGAACCATGTGTTACAGGGTAGGGGCTCTGAGCCCAGAGTTTAAACTGAAGCAATTCATTCCCTTTTCAAAATTACCTGATTCTCAGACTGAAAACAAGCACCAGCTCTTCTGAATTCTGCTTCCAGTATTTCCACACTCTCAATTTGTGAATTCATGCTAATAAGAAACAGAATAGGTGTTTTTCTGAAGAATATTTGTCAATTAACCAGGAGAGCCGTACCATACGTGCTCCTTCCAGTATGGTAAATATTTATACTAACCTAGTTTGAACCAACACATCAAGATCAACCTTCTTTCATAGGTTGTTCCTAAAGCTCTATCAGCAAAAACCTTCCACCTCATAATACAACACCAAGTAGTGTAACTGTTACAGCATTAAGCAGATGTTATTTAAAAAGCATTCTTCTGCCACAAACCACCACCATTTCTCCTCTAATCTTCTAGAATTATATTGCAGTCTTCATTAAAAAAACTGCAAACTCATTAATCTTTCCTTCATGCATTCTTCCAACTCACCTTGTTAGAAGTCAAAATGCTTTTTGATTCAGTAATAACTTCTGTGGTGACACTGCACTGTTTAGCAGTTACGATGGTTTTATTGCATGGTTAATAAATAGAATAAAAATGACAAGGGAAACAGCTTTTATTTTAGCAACTTCTCAACAGTAAGAAGAAAATGAGGAAAACAGAGCATAGACTTTATTTGTATTTACTAATGCTTTCCTTAAGTTTATTTGGAAAGAGTCTCTCTCTTTCTTGTCCTCAAACTTCAAAATATTTCTGACCAATTTGTTAGAATTTTAAGACAGGTTAAGTCACAGTTATAAATTAGCTCCCAGTTTAAAAATATTATATAAAGTGCTCCTTCCAGGATTTGTTCAGCTCAATGAATGACTTTTATTTAAGCATTTAAAAAAACAGTATTTTGTTGAGCAAACACAATAATCAGATAAATAATATTTCAAACATCAGTACAAACTTCATTTACAAAACCTTTTCAGAATTCTTCTGAAAAAGAGTCTTCAGCTGATAAAAATAAAATCTATTAATTACCCTGAAAACCAGACAGGTATAACCAGGATCCAATCACTGGACAGTATTTCTGTGTTAGGATTTAGTTCCTTCTTTCCTTTCACATTCATCCATGTGAGCACATAATTTTGCTAAGTAAATATGTGGCTATACAGAGTCATATAAAAAAATTCTTTTAAAGGACCTGTCAGAAATTTCAATTCCATCTTTTCAGTTAAGGAAGCAGGTATATGGATCCACAGTTTTAACAAAATGCACACGTGGAGGGCATCACTTTCGGAAGCGTTTGAACAGCGGGTGGATGTGTTTATTTGTAGATGCCTTACTCCGTGAGGAATGGTATTCCATGTAAACAGTGTCATCTGCTCCAGACATCGAGCTCATTGTGCCTGTTCGACGGGACACCTGCAGGTAACAAGGAGAATTGGCACGTTCTCAGTGTGTGATCAGACAGACCAGCTCTAACCTACTGACACCCACTGGCTACTGGGCAGCACTGCCCATTGAGTGACCCTAATGCCAAAAAGCCTTACAAGTTCTTCTGTTGAACAAAAGTGGCCCTTATGCTTCTGCACTCTGGGCATGAGGAAATGAGGGCATGATTCAAGGAGCATAGTGCCACACAAAAAAAAGTATATGCTGTGACATATTTGTATCCTAAAGTTTTTAAAAATATTTTCATTGCATGTGACTTAGGAGGTACACGTGAAGATCTGTAACAATAGATGTGTCATCATCTCCTTCAAATATGATGGAGGACATTAATTCCATATCAAATTTCTTCCTAGTGCTCAAAAAGTGAATTATTCCAATAGCTAAAAGCTAATGCAGCTTAAAAAAATAAATCTGTTCTCTAATGTTTCATAAAAGATACCAGGTCTAATGCTGTCTCTAATGACAGCATTACACACAGAACTGGATGGAAATCAAATGGTCCAGTTCTGTTCCATCTGTGGACATCCTTTTCAGAGAATTCATTACCTGAGCTGACTTTGAACCATACTCTCCAGCAACTACTTCCTCCTCAGCATCCAGGTCAGATGCTTGCAGGACTTTCTGGAGAAGCTGCTGCTGTTCTTCTTTGGTTGAAAATGAAAGTTCTTCTTCCTCCATCCCTGCCAGCTTTGTTATTACCTAAGAAATAGAGCACAGTACAACGTGAGGGCTCTTCCTCCTCATTGTTAGCTATTCAAAACCAAGACAAGGATTTCTGATTCCATATCCTGCTGGAACTGTCTTTGACTTTTATTAATGGTCTAAACAGCTTAACACTACAGACAGCACAGATACATATAAAATCTTACTCAGTGGTGTACATATACATACATATAGCTGGAAATGAAAAATACAAACCTTTAGAGGAAGAAAAAAGAAAAGAAAACAGAAAAGCTCTGGGCAAATGGATGTCAGCTATTTGTATCTGTCCCCACAGATGAAAAAACAACACTGGAACAGTTGTCGCTTGCGAGAAAAACCTCCATTAATGCATTCCACAACCAGAATTCTTAAATATTTGATCTAATACTAACATGAATGAATATGAAAATTAGGCTCCAAGTATAATAAATGGCAGGGCCAAGTTACCTTGAAGCTGTAACCCTGATCCACAAGGAACCGTTGCCGTTTTGTTGAGTATGCCATTTCCTGAGTGTCTTGGGATACAAGAGAATAAAAAAAGGCATTGTATTCCTCTGCAACCATGCCTAGGACACAAAATCATTCAGTGATTAGTAACAAAGAACAAAAATGGAATAAATGCTAAAAATAGGTGTTTAAATAAGTTGTCTTCCACAAAAACTATTTGCAAAGTTTAGCTGCACCCAGACCTTGCATAAACTGATTGACACAGCATAGGAACTCCTACTCTTGTTCTTAATAATTGAGAATAGGTGAAAAAGAAAAAAAGGAAAAGGAAATGCACATTAACACAATCATACAGGTGCTCTGAGAAGAACCTGCTTCTTTATTCTGCTAGGCAAAGTGAAAGATAAAATTATTTTTAAGTCTATTATGTAAAGAAGCAGGCAAAAGCAATGCATGTCAAAAAAGCTTAATAAAGAGACAAAGGGAAAGTTTTATCCATGTAAACCAAAGTTTGCAATGTTTTTGATTTAAAATAAGTAAGACAAAAATACTTAGCTAAGAATTCATAGGGCTATCTGAAGTCCAGGATGTACCAGGGCTGCTTAGCATTTATTTTTTTTTAACTTAATTTTCTTTCAGCTTTCCTTTTTCCTTTGGAAGTTTTCCCATCACTAAGCTTTACTGACCCAGAAGATGCTTCATATATTCATTCACTGGTATGTAGGCATACTCTCTGACTAAAACGTAATCCAAGGAGGATATAAAGAAACACCAAGAACATCCAGTGTCTCTGCTGCTCTAGGATACTATGATCCTAGTCCCAGAGCCCAACCACCATCTCCTTTACCTTTTTTGGCTCTCAGCACTCGTCCCAGCCTTTGAGCCTCCTGCCTTCGTGACCCACCATGGGATGAAATCTGGATGAGAACATTGGCTTCTGGCAGATCGAAGGACGTGTCACCCACCTGTAACAGAGCAACAGCCTCTAAGCAGGATCTTAATTCCACATATCAACAACAATAAATACAAAGCACACCTTTCTTTGTGAGCTGCAATATGAAGATGTCAAATGCACACCATGCATGTGTAACTTAAATAAAGTTGACTCTGAAAACAGGTACAAGGATGCAGCGCATGTCCTCACTTACCTTGGAAATGAAAATAGTGTTGATTTTTGGATTGTGCTTGAAGTTTTGCAGAATTTGCATTCTTTCCCCCTGTGCAGTAGGGCCATATATATAGGGTCTGAAAAGAACAAAACATATGCAAATGAAACAAATTCAAGATTTCTCACTCATTTTGTATGAGGTACCATGGCAGGGAGAACAGTACACATTTGAAAAGATATAAAACCAAAACATTTTGGTACAGCTTTCAGTTTACTTTTAACTTGTTTGGCTCTTCATGGCAGCTGCCCAGTGGTTTGTAGAACCCTCTGCAGCAACCCAGTCAGCCAGAAATTCTGACTGTCACAAATGTTTTGCAATTATGAGCACCAATGAAGCTGTATATAAACAGATCGAATACATTTGCTAAGCCTACGTGAAAGACTGAAGGCAGCTGTTAAAATAAAGAGATTTTTTTCCTCAAACGTACTGAGTTAGCACAGTGACAGCTGCAACCTTTGCTTCCTATTTAAACACTTGAAAATCCAGGCTTCTCTACCAAGGATACAGTGAGTGTCATAAACTGGGGCTGGATGTTGTTCTGGGAAAATTATTGTTGCTTTTAAAGCTAACCTCTTGCCCCTTCTAATACCTTCTGGGCCTGAGAACAAGGTCCCAAACATTCCATGAGCAGCTCACAGTGGCATTTCACCTAAGGTTTCTAACATTTGACAATGAATCACATGGAACAGTCAGTATCTCAATCCTGAAGGTTCACACAAACCCTCAGTTGCCCACAGACTTCATGAGTAACTTGGACTAGTCTGAATTTCCCAGGGTCTGGCTGTTTTCAGAACAGAGCTGAAAAAACTAAAAAGCTTGAAACAGCAAAGCCCCCCCACACACACACACAAAAAAAAAAAGGCATGCAGGACAGCACTTCTTTGTCATCTGTTGCACTACTTTTCCAAGTGCTGGCTAACAAGCATTTCCAAACAACAGGAATCAAGTTCTACAGTTTCTATTTTGTTCACATTTCCATAGGTTATTTCTAACACAAGGAACCAAGTTCAAATTTTTCATTTAACATTTAATATTGCACATACATGAATGGCAGCTGAACATAAACATGCAGTGCATAATACTAAGGTTTTCTATTCTTATCAACTAATTCCTGAGCATTGGCTCCTTTTACTGTCTGTACTACAAACTTTATTCTAGTTTGGGTTTTTTTAGCAAAAAATCCTAGTCACTTCTAATCTAATTTTTCTATTTAGTGTACTTAACCAGGTATTTAGAAAAATACAGCTAAAAATTGAAGGTGGCAAATGAGTTAACTCTGAAAAAATACCATTATTACTCAATTAGTAGCATTCACTAATATTTTAAGTCTCCTTTTAAATTTCATTTATTATTTAGATTGTAATGGTTTTAATCCCCAAAACTTAAATGGTAGATTTAAATTGAAACTAAAGCATTTGTGAGCCTTTCTTTTCTTAAGGTCACCAAGAAGGGATTCAAAGACGCTTTATATTAAGAACAGAAAAACCCCAAGCTCCTGGCTATCAATCCTCCATTTTAAAATGCCCAGATTCTACTTGACAGTGATTCATTGACACGGATCTAAGTACTTTCCTCAACCTAGAAACATTCAATGCTAGATGGATTTTTTTTTTTAATTACTCATTTTCCTCACTGCAAAAAGACATTTGAGGGATTTGCAAAGATAGATCCCTCTCCCATTAACTGACAAAACCACAGAGGCACAGTCCTTCAGAAACAGTGATTTAAACATAGTTCTAACACCAGTAAAAAGCAGCCAGCACATGAGCTCTTCTATACTGGCTGACAGACTCATGACAGAGGAAAAGCTGGCTAAGCAAATTTGAATTCTACGGCCCCAAAAATTACAGTCAAAATAATTCCTGTCATGTGCATGGTTTTTCCCTGATGGTTCCCCAGTATTGAAGGAAAGGGAGTTAAGGGAGGAGTCAGCAGTAACAGCCAGACCGTGGCTACCTCTCTGTCCATCCAGGAGCCCACCCACCCTGCATGCTTCCATGAGAAGTGCAGTGGGAACTATGCTCCCGCCCTCTGCACAGCACTCACCCCTACGTGCTGAGCTGCTCTCCTCAGCACACAGGTAATTCCTGCCCCACCCAAAACAACAGTTCCCTTTCTTTTAGCTGCTCACAGCAAATGATGATACAAATATCTCTGGTTAAAACAAAGACTCTCTCACCTTCATCCACCACTGCAAGCCTCCTTTTTTGGTAACACTGACAGCCAGATAACCTGGAGCTCCATGAATGATGAGAGAAACAGAGAATTCACTCAAGAACACCAAAAGGGAGCACCTACTATTTCTTCAACCGGTTTTCCTGCCACGCTTCTGTTGCACCTACCCCACTTACAACTGCTGTGCTATGTAGCATCACCCCTCCCAGCATGCCCTTTGCTAAAGGCTTTGTCTGTGGTGCACTGAACACTGCTAGGGACATTCCAGAGGCATCATTACAGCTAATCTCTGTCCAGACAGATTAAAAAAATTATGAAAGAGACCACGGGTGTTGGAATTCATCCAGCACCATTAGCTTGGCTTGCTCTTTGATGTCACAGCACACCAGCACCACACGGCTCTTAAAATACACTCAGAACTGATCGTGAATTTTGGAAGTTGGAAAATGGAATTTGGAAAGTGTAAGACTTGTGTTTTGCTAAGGAGTACTGCTGAAATTCCTAGACATTAAATCATACACCTTCCAAATGTCCCACAGCTTCCAGCAAGCAAGACATTCTTTGGGTTTGTCAAAGAACAGATGAGGCCAACTTCTATGCTTATTTCCCCAATAATCTCTGTGCCTGATCCTGGCAAACTCTCCCTGATCATTCATACCCAAACCCTACAAACACACTGATGCTGACCTCTCATTAAACTCTATTTGTACAACCTTCCATAACTGCACCCATGTTACAGGCATTTAAGGTATCCAGCAGCTCTCAGGAGAAATATACTCCTTTTGTTTATTAAACAATTACAACAGTTCTAGGCAGTGCACTGGTACAGCACACATCCCCAGAAAACTTGTCTTCGTTTTTTTAGACAGGGTTGAGACCTTTCAACAACCCCAAGAGGAAGGCCCTGGGTCCCAAAAGATCTTCAAAGATCCAGAGTGTGCATATTTGAAAACCTATGTCTCAGAGACAGGGGAAGCTACCATTCATTAGAGAAAACAGTTCTAGTGATATTTTTAGAAGCCCCTCCCTTTTCAACTGGATCATGATGAAGATGATGATAATAACAACAAAAATAGACGGAGAAATACTGTCCTTAACAGAAATATGGGATGTAAACTTCTCTGAAACAAGCGCTAAACAGAGATTCTTTTCAAACCGTTCTACACAGAAATAATGTTGCAGTGCCAGTAAGATCCACCCAAAAATACCCTCCTGAGCTCCTTTTTATACAGGAGATTGGAATTAAAGCATTACAAGAAGTATCAAAGACTATTGAAAGCTATGAGATTGCAAGGAAATTTTCATGGAAGGAGGAAAACAACAGTGCCATCATTGGTTGTGAACACTTACTTCCCAAGTCTGACTGCATATTCCTTCAGTGCAAACACATTGTCAGCAAATACGATGATTTTATCATTCCGTCGCTCATGAAACTTAATCAGGAACTGGCAGGCTCTGAATTTATTTGGGTTCATGGTGTACAGCAGTATCCTTTTCTTTGTTTTGATAGCTACATATTCTCTGTAAAATTCAGGTGACATTGGGCACCAGACCTACGATTAGAAAACACACACACATACATTAACCCTCTGTTATTTACTCATTTTATTCCAGTGGGAATAGAAAAAATATTGGGATGATAATGGATTAGCACTTTCTGTATAGTGCAGGCCACAGGTTTTAACACAGTAATTTCTGTATCAAAATGAAAGCAACCAGTTGGTGTAGTCTCCAGCACTGCCAAAATCTGTTTAACCTCACCAACATTTCAGCCTTCCGAAATGCTTTGGCATTGAGGTCAAAGACAGAAATAGGCAGTGGGACTGGAACAAGACTGAAAGATAGTTCCTTTATGTTTCATACTTAAGTAATCTAGTGAGCACTACTACTTGTTTAAGAGCAATCAAAGGAATGAACTCTCTGTATAATTTCCCTGTCACAGAAGTCAAAGCTTTTTCCATAAAAATTTTTATCCATATTCTGAAAACTGAAACACATTTAGTCTTCATTACAAACAAATTTACCAATTTTTTTTCATATGCCCACAAAGGAGTGATCTTTATTTTAACAGCTAAAGTCTAGAACTTCCAAAACACTAGGAGTGATCAGAAGTTTTCAACAGACTTTCCTAAGCAATTATTTTATTATGTAAATAACTATCATAGTACTCCACAAGTCTAGGCTTATTTTTTCTACTGTAGCATGAAAATAGAAGAAATTATGAAGTTTAAAAATTTATGCCAATAATATTACCCTATCAATAGTATATAATCATATGATCCATAGGGCACATAATTTAGAAAACATTCACTCTGCTGCATATGGGTTATTCCCCCATATCTATATTAACAAAATACTGCAGAGAAAAGTCTCTTTAATAACCACCATTCAGCTGAGGAAGTTAAGTGATAATTTGCAGCTTATTTAAACATGAATTGTTCTGTACTGTTAATAACTAATTTTTTGTTTCAAAACATTTTTTCCAGTGAGTTAAATGCTAGATTATGCGTTTTTCATTCCTTGACTACGTTAAAAATAAACTTATGCACTGAATAGGCTCTGTTGTTATCCTGTGCTGTCTGAATGAAAGACTTAAAACTCTTGAATCAGAAGGGAATTATATCAAAGTGACAATGAGATATGAGTACTGAATATGTGACTGCAGTAAAAAATTCCATCTATTGCTCAATACCTCTGACTACATGGCAAACCCAATACATTTTGTATTTGCATTCTCTTCTGGATTCGAAAATGGGTAAGATCTACTTCTCATCCCAATGATATCTTCATTTTTACATTTTGCAAGACACGCACTCCAAGCCAAAAATTTAGTACAGCTGCTCAGAAAGGGATTATCTGTAAAATACAAAACTCTGAAAATACAAGTAAAGAACAGGTTTGTTGTATTCTTCTAAACTTTGTGTAACTTTTTAAACTGTGCTGCTTGTTCTTTTTTAGAGCAGTGGAAGAGCAGCACCCACAATGACCATGACCTGCCCTGTCAGACAGATGCACTGCCCTCTCTGGCCACCTGGAAAGAACTGCACTCCAAGAACAAACCAGACACCTTTCCTGGCTGTAGAGAACAAGCCAAGTCGACTAAAGATGCTACTGCTTGATAACACATCAAGAAAATCTGAACAAATATACAATGCAGTTGTGCATGTATTGGACTTGTTATTTATCAGCCATCAATACTGGGGTTTCTTTATGATTTGTTTTTGGTATGCCATCTAATGTCAGTTCAAAATACTGGCCTAAAGAATATTTACGTGCAGAATTTTCCCATCATTCACAACAAAACACAGCCCATGTTTCACTTTTCAATGACTAAAGGGCAGTTCAGGGATTGAGAAGAATTCTGCTCACAAGGCAAAACTACCCAAAGTGCCTAAATGGGCAACTCTGAATTTGAGGACTGGTTACTCCCCCTTTATCCTAGTTATTTTCTAGGTGCCCTTCACTTGCATTCTGCAAGTTCAAAACACTGGGTTTTTTCCTTCTGCAACCTCCAGTTTGCAAAGTGTTCAAAAAGGATGACAGCTGACCTGCATCTGCATCTTTTATTCAAGTACTAGAGCTAGGAAGAATTGCATGAAATTAGCAAGACAGGCTTAAAATAAACCACAAAAATAGTAACAATAACAACAACAAGAAGAAGACAAAAAACCAACAAAAATAACCAACACAGAAAATCTCCACAAACAATAGGGAAAAAATCCCCCCAAAACCCAAAGAGACAAGAAACAGTTATGAAACTACCATATCATAGCTGCTAAAACTTTCATTCAGTGAGAGTCTGGACAAGTTCATGAAAAAGCAATCTACTGATACTTACACAGGAACCACGTACAGCTTGTAAATAATGGAGAGCTTGGAGACATGACAGGAAAAGTAACACATATGTTTGCCCTGTTTTTATACTCTTCCCTAAGTATCTGTGCTGTCAATTATCAGAGACAATACATTAAGTCAGACTTTTAGGCTGACTCAGAAATTATTTTAACATTCTAATGTGGCTGTGTGAAAGACTTCCACTTCTCTAATATCAGATTTTTCTCTCACCCATATGCTGGAAAGAACAGAGTTCACACCATGATATTGGAAAGAAATGGTGAGATCTAGTCCTATGTTTTCAAGTTTCAACCTCATACATTCAGGTTTGAAATAAGCAGGTGTTTTCTTACGTTTTTTAAAATTTCTACTATCCTTCTTTAAGAGTTACAAGAATTTTTCTCAACAACTACAGACTGTCTATCAGGTGCTGTCTCCAGAAAGCAGGTTCCAGCACAGCACCTGATGTTAAGCTCATCATAACACGATGTTAAGCTACCGCAGAGAACTGACTTTAAGATACAAAGTCAAATAAGAGAACATGAATGTCAACTGCATCAAACCAGGTCTACAGCAGTGCCCTGTTCACATTTCCAAATGCTGACTGCAACACAGCTGATCAAGCACCACAATCCCCACAAACAGAAAGAGTGCTGAAGTCACTCCGAAGAACATGTGGCTACTGGATTTGTCCCATGTTCATATTGACCTGCAACAGCCTTGCCTAAGCTACAAAAGAAATGAAAAGTCATAAGGGCAGCTGTTTTTCCCAGCTAAATACTTATAATTTTATACATCTTCCTTAAAAAAAATAACAAAAAGTTATAAGCATACTAAATAAACACTAGAAGTACCAAAAAGCAGAGCATCACCTCAGCACACTGGACTTTAGCAATGTAGCCACTGTTCTGCAGCTCCATCCAGTTGGCTTCATAGAGCTTTGGTCCAATCAGGAAGTTCAGGTCAACAATTTTATCATCTTCTCTGACCAGGGTAGCAGTCAGCCCCAGTTTACAGTGAGCTTGTACAATAGTGAGCACACGTCTGAACATTTTTGCTAAGAAATGCAAGACAAATTTTTTGTTTACTTTCCTGAATGGTTTTAGAAGACAAATACTGCAACTTAAAAAAAACCCCACTTTCATCAACTCCTGAGCACAAAGCAAGCACAGCATTGGGAAGTTGTATCCCGTTTCACATACACTCCTAACAAATCTGTGTTACAGCAAAACTTCACACTGATTGCACCTTTAGCTTGCATTGTCAGTGTACTCTGAAAATCCATGTAAACTTGAAATCTTTATTATTTCACATTCCCCAAAAAAAAATTAATATATTCAGAGGTACCATGGCTTATTATTTCCTAGAAAGAACTATGACACAAGGACTTTTGGCTGATTGCCACATTCAGGACTTGTAGGATATGGCAGAACTACTCATCTTTAGTATTGCTAGAGGTCACAGAGGAAATGCCATACCTTCATTTTTATGAAACCAAGGAAGAACAAAAGTGACAGAACAGTGCCAGCACTGTGCTACTTTAATAAAGTGGCAGTTAATCATCAAGGTTTACTTCTGAAATCTATTATTTCTGTAGACACCAAATTATATTCAAATGAGAATAAGGTAGAGCAGCTCACAGAATCCTGGGTGGTATTTTTAGCCAGGATTATTCTACAGACACTTTAATACTATATTATTGCTTTCCAGTAGTATAGATCTCAATTACATAGTAATTTCAAAGACAATGGGTATTTCTGGATGGTAAGCATTATAGTTATTCAGACTATATTGAGCAGAAATAGATATTAAAAGCTAGCCTGCAGTGCCACTGCATCTCAGAAGAAAATAAGGCAGATTAATTCCTCTCCTGTTCAAATACAACACAATTATACAAATGTAATTCATGTATTTTAAGAGCACTTTATCAACCTACACATAACCTCTACTTTACACTGCCATTATAGAAAACACAGTGTCCAATTTGAAGGATTTCAGAAAACTAATGGTCAGCTAAACTGCACAGTACCAGGGGGAAAAAAAAGAAAAAAGAAGTAGAACGAAGTAGATTACTTGTCTCAAAACCCTAAGCCATGGGTTTACTCACTATATGAATCAGGCGAAAATTGGCAAAAAAACACCACTTCTGAAAGAGCAGAGTGACATTAACATGGCATGTAATACAAAAGGTTTGCAGGCCCTTTCCTTACCAGGGATAGTGTGTACTTCATCAAGTATCATAAGGCCCCATTCTTGACTTTTAAGCCACTCCATTACTCTTTCTGCTTCCCAGGACCTTTTTGTCGTGTGTCCCAACATGGAATATGTGCTGATGGCAACAGAACAGCCAATGGGCTTGTCTTTGGCATCAGAGGTGAACCGACAGATCTGGCTGTCATCGATGGTGGACCACATCTTGAACTGGGCCTTCCACTGCTCCACGGACACTGCAGAATTCCCGAGCACCAGGCACCGCTTGCGGACAGTACATGCAGCTGTCACTCCAACCAGAGACTTGCCAGCACCTGCAGGGCAAGAGGAGTGACATTCATTAGTCATCTCTCAGGTAGAGAGTAGGAGGCAAACAAAACAAAAGAGCAGAGGAGAACTGTGAGAGGATATGAAATCATGTAAGGACAAGTTCCTTGTTGTTTCTTTGCTGCAACAATCTTAAAGAAATGGAATATTTGTTTCTAAAAAACCCGAGTGGATTGTCTACTGGACACATAACCGCATTTTCTCAAGAAAATAATTGTAAACAACGGCTTTGACAATCAGAAGCAATCATTTTTGATGCTTTTTAATTTCAAAAGCATGTTAAATTACAGGTGGCTACAGAAAGCTTCCCCAGAGGTGATCTACTCTGTCTCTCCCAGTTATGTGCATTCTCCCACAAAGAAGTCCTTAGATCTTCCCATTCCTCCTTCACACTTCTTTTCCATTGCTTCCCATACCTTGTCCCAGTCTGCACATTCCTCATTTCTACCTCAATCTCCCCTGCCCAAAACTTGTGCACACGAGCTCTTTTCTTCCTTAGAACCCTCACCACCTTATGCCACATTTGTATGCCCAGCTCCCCCCCATCTCCCTATTCCTAACCAAGGAACACATGATGCCAATGCCAACAGCTTTACATTTCACTGGCAGATAACCAGAGCTGACAGAGGGCACAGTGAAAGTGTGAATGGCAACCTGAAGGTACCAGGGCCACCCACCAGCTCCAGCTCCGCAGTCCCTGCAGGGACACCAACACAGCTCTGTTAACTGGCTCTCCCCCAGCACAGCCTTGCCACCTGCTTGCCACTTGCACTTGCCACTTGCACACTGGTACCAGAACAGTCCCTGCTGCTCTGTGAAATCCAAGAAGATGTCATATTTGGAATTCCCTTTCCCAAAGGCAAATAAAGAACAAAACTCCTAAGTACCAACATAGAAACTTACCACATGGCAAGACAATAACACCAGACCTGGCTCGTCCATTTCCAAACATCTTCCTTAGGCTTTTCTCTTGATAGGGCCTGAGGACAGCAGTAGGTTTCAGATCTATATTAATATCGGGATTCACGGAATCATTTCTGAAATCATATTCTGCCAGCAAGGGGTACTCCAAATGGATACAACGCTTCTGAAGTTCTTCAATCATCTCCTAAAGAGGAAACAAAGCTTCAGATGGTAAATTCCCCATATCTGAATTAATTCTTTCTTTTATTTTTTTCCCTAGAAACAACTAGATGATATAGTACCAAGTGAAGTTACTTCTATTTTTTATGCTTATGAAGTCTGCAAGAGTTAAGGTTGATTCCAGAAACTTTATCTGTGATCACCCCTGCCCCCTCAAACATTTTAAATAACAGTCATTATTAGAGAGGCTTTTTTAGGCAGATGGAAGAGCATAATGCATTCATCTTGGATGTGTTGCTTATCTGGCAATGACTAAACTACACCCTGAAGTGCTACAACAATGAGCTCAGTAACAGACACAAAGGGTTCTGTGTGTTACACAGAAGGACCCACTAAAGCTGCACATCTGTTATCCTGAAAACCTCCATACCCTGGTATGGAAGTTATTCCACCACAATGACAGGCTGAGTCAATCACCAAGAGATTGTTGGTTTGGTTTGAGTGTTTTAAAATAAACAGAACATCTATTAAGTTATCTTCTTCTATAAATTCTTTTCCCCCCAGTAAGCCACCACTAGAATCACAAAGTCCAAAAACAACTTGAAAAATTCTACAAAAGCTCTCTGAAGGTCAAGCAAGGACTGTGCTCCAATGTCCAGCTCTCCTTCTTAAGTAATGAACTTGGAACCACCAAGAGTTCCTTCTGCAAACATGAATCACAAAACAAAACAAAAAGCAGCCCTCCACTGAATTCTCGCTTGTCTTGCGCAGAGCAACGCTCAGCCCCATGGGACAGGAACCTCCCTCAGCCCCTGAGCCTCTCTGGCCTGTGAGCACTCTGCAGGCAGCAGAGGAACAACACCCAGCCTGCCACCCCCTGTAGGAAGACTCTTCGATTTTGGAAGGCAAAAGGAAAGAAATGTTAATGACTCCCAGTGATCTCCCCTAGCAAAGAGAGCCACAGCACTTCCCATTCAGTTCTCATGTTTACATGCAAGTCCCGACACATTCCCCAAAGCTACAAATGCAGAGGCTAAAATATCATACCTGCTTGACTTCAAATGACACTGTCTGTGTTTCCTCCTCCTCCTCCTCATCTTTGTCCATCTGTTCATAAAACTCAAATAAGTCAGCTGGGACATCTGGCTTATTCTGAGTATCTGTTCCCTGTGATGTTGACGGACCAAGGCCTCCTTCACTGGATTTGGCAATCTGAAATAGATGGCCATGAATTTTCACCAAGGGTTTCATTAGAGACTTACTCTGGCCTCCTCTCCCTCACAAACTTATGCTCATTAAAGAGTCACAGATGGTTGCGGGTAGAACCCGCTGATACAACAAACAAATAACCACTCCAATCTACTCAAGATAAACTCAAGAGTTTATCTACCTTGATCTCACTGCAGAGTTTTAGAACATGCCCAAACATACCGCTGATTTACTCGTGAATGTCTCCGTAATGAGCTCTGTTTCTTCACCCTCAGCATTTCTCAGGCGACAGTCTTTAATTACGTGGTCTTGCAGAAGCTGCTGAATAACATCAGGGTGGGTACTTTCCACAAAATACCTAAAATTAAAGAACAAAGAAAAACATTTTTATGAACTAATCAACTCAATAACTCATAGGAAGAGTGGTAGAGATGCTTAAATACACAGTTGTCCCAGATGCACTCTTAAGCATCCAATCTTGGGGTGCTAATTTAAAAACAGAGACATTACGGCAACCAAAATTTTTAAAGATGTCTCATACCAAAAGCATCGTGTACTTTGCAGCTATCCATCTCGCTCAAACGTTCTCTAACATAAGTGGGAAAACTCCAGCAGAATTGCCCAGAGCTCTCACATACATGTCTTATTTGTGACTGCGACACAAGTCAATTTTTTTGAGATTGAACTGAGGTGAGATTGTGAAAACACTGGATGTGGTGTTTTAAAGTCCTGTCTACAGCACCAAAAAAGCACAAAAGACAAAAATCCAAAACTTCCAAAACACAAACCACCTAAAAATTTAAAACTAATGCATCCTGGAGATTCATCAATAATGACGCTGGTTTGAGATCACAGTTAAAATATGAGCCAAGAGAGACTTAAGTGGCATGAGAGAAATCTTCTCAGAAACAAAAAAGCTTGCCAGTAATATCAGTGCTAGTTCTACCCAAAGCAGCAGGTTCAAAAAAGCAGCAGCACAAGCAGAGCATTAGATTATAGTCCCAGGGCTTATCTATGGCTGTCAGACCACAGAGAATTTAGGAAAAAAATAAAAGGAGAAAGAGAAAACACAGGCAAGTTACAGACATGGTCTTCAGGTTCCTGCTGTCTTCTTCTTTTCCCTCCCTACTGCAGAATCACAGGTTTAGATATGTGAGCTGACCTCTCGAGGTCCCTTCCAGCGTTGTCCTCTAGGAACCTAGTCACAAGCACCCACCTCTTGCCAGTGCATTTGCTTATCCTTCCCGAGTAACAGATTAAAAGTCAGAATACACAAGACTGCAGGACAGTGTGAAAAACTTGTCTAACCAGGCTCATGCAAATTAGGAAGGAAGGAATGAAACAATGATCTGAAAACCTCAGGGATATATTGCAAGTTCAAGCAATAAAGAAACAAGCTAGAATATCAAATTTGCAACCTACTTTAAAAAATATTACAATAACCAGCACTAGCTCAGGACATCCAAACTGAATTCACTGGCTAATGTATTAAATACTTCCAGCAGCTATAAAAGTGATTCTGTACCCAGAGCTGCTACACTCAGCTGGGAGCTGTGAGACTCAAGAGCTACTGAGAGCACTCACTCACGCACAGGTCTGTGCTTGAAAGGCTTCCTCTGCCGCAAGAGTTAAGGAAGAAGCCACTTACCTGTTATGTTTCAGAACCAGCTTCACCTTCCCGTAGCTGACAGTACACAGCTACAAACAAACACAGCAGTCGTTAGGAACATGCAAAAGAGCAATTCCACGTTTGGGACCAAACGCTGCAATGGGTTTAGGGCTTTGTGGGGAAGCATGGTACCACAAAACATTTACTTGCAATGCTGTTCTGATCATGGAACAAACCTGAAAAGGTATTTTCAGAAGACGCTCACATCATCTCATGCAGGAAATCAGTCGCAGGTATTCAGTTTTTTTATCTAATTCCAATCTGCTTCCAAGACTGTGAGAACATAGTTGCAGGATAAGGCAGGCTATGTCTTACAGTGCCCAGCTATTCCAGGCTGCTTCCCTCACTCATAATCTTCCTCAAGAGCAAATCTGAGGAAGCTCCCCCCACCTACAATTCCTACTGGCTCAAAGTATCTACACAGACACTTGGATGTATTTTTTTGTAAAAAGGTATAAACCCCACACAGAACATATTATGGAAATAGTGTATGTGCAAAAATACACTTTAGAAGAAGACAAAAGATAAAATAATGTTCTCTTGAAACAGTGACAGAATACAACAGTTAAAAACAACGAATAATTAAAAAAACAATAAATCAATTAGGCAGAGGGAAAAGGAAAGGATTTCATTAGTAGCAACAGATGTACTTCCAATGCCAATAAAATAGCCTTACCTTGATAAACTGAATTATTCCATCTGGGACACCAGTCTTGCTCAGTTTTTGTAAATACTCGGTGATATCACTTGTCTGTAAACCGACACTGACTGCAGCATACAGGGAGTAAGCAGTCAGCTTGTACTCGTGAATGTGGGTGGGTCTGCACACGGGCTCAGCAATGGCAACCAAAAAGTCCTGTGCATATTTGTAAACTGGAGAAAACGCTTCCAGAAAAATATGGCCATCAGGAGCCTGCAGAAATAATGAGAAATGCTCAAGGCACAGCAGTACTGGTTGAATGAATCAGGGATTTACTATGAAGTAGCCATAATGACACAGTGACAATCTGCTATTTAGGTAGTAAGACACTATTGGGTTTCAAAAAAAGGGTTTGCCCTAATGAATTTACAAGAACACACAAGATGCAGAAACATAAATTTTGTCTTCTGAAAGGGCCCAGACATTAATTTGTCCATGTCCCTTCGATGGCACTAAGAATAAACCACACCCAAATCGATAAAGCTTTTCCCAACTGATTGGTCCTTTTTTAATGCTAAAGAAATGGCTTGAGCAGATGCAAGCTTCCAGCCCCATTCCCCTAAAACAATAAAACTCCTCACTCATTTTACATAGAAGGAACGAATGGAGAGGGAAAGGAGGCACTTGGGTGTCACAGCACTTGGTGACAGGCACCCTGCAGACGCTGCCAGGGCAACCACCTCTTCTCTAGATGCTGCGCCCCTGGCCAGGCCTCAGGCTGGTTTACTAAGGTCCCTTTCAGAACAGAGAAAACAAACAGCACCAGTTACGGAAAACGGGACCAGTCTGTCTTAAAGCTCTTTCACTCCAACAAACAAATCCCGTCGCTGCGTCGCTGCAACAAGTTCCACTCGTGTCATCAGCAAACGTGCCTCTACGGGCTGTTCTCTCCGGGCCCACCCGGAGACGTCTGGCTTTAGGTGCTCCACGGCACCCCGGCGGAAAGGGGGGCCCGGCAGCGGGGCCCTGCCTGGCGGCTGTTGGGCTGTGAGCAATTCCCGGGGGCTCCCATCCAGGGTGTCCCCGCACAGGCGCTGCAGGGGCCGCCCCGTCCCGCAGCAAACCCCGCTTTCAGCGCTCCGAGTCCACTCCGGGGCTCTACCCTCCGCACATCCCGGCCTGCCCGGGGCGTCCCCGCCCGGCCCCGCAGCGGTCCCGGCTTCTCCATGGGGGAAATCCCGGTCCCTGCCCGTGTCCCGCACTGACCCCGCCACGGCCCCGGCTCCCAGCGCGTCCCACGCCCGGGCACCGCCGCCCCCGCACGCACCACCCAGAGGGGCCGCGAGTGGTGATCGGCCTTCAGGGGCATCTGCAGCCGGTAGTCCTTGGCCCCGTACTCGTCCACCTTGGTGCCGCTCTCCTCCACCTGCTTCCCCGCCGCCGATGGCACCGCCTCCTGCGGCTCCTTCCCGGCACCTTCGTCCTCATCGTCTTCGTCGTCGTCGTAATGCCGCTTCTTGGACTTCTTCTTATCTGGGAGCAGAGCGGGAGCTGTGAGGAGCCCCCCTCAAGGGCCCCCCGAAAGGTCCCCGCGCCCCCAATCCCGTCCCGGCCCCTCTCACCCCGCTCCTTCCTGCCCATGGCCGCCGCGCGCCGCGCCGCGCCCGCCCGCGCGTCACTTCCGCACGGCCCGGGGCGGGGCGGGAGGGGAGGAGGCGCCATCGATTTTCTGTTCCCGGGGCCGCCCTCGCCGCGGGGTGGGACGTGCGGGCGGGCAGAGAGCGGGGCCTCGGGGGCAGCCTCGTGTCAGGGAAAAGAGAAAAATAATTAAAAATTAATAAATTAAATAGAGGCTTCCGCAAAGTGCATGGTGAATAACAATGCAAAGGGCAACTCGGAAGTGAGGTACGAGAGTGACATTGCGCGATGTTATGAAGTACGGGGTTCTTAAAAGAGAAATCACACTGTTGTCCCTACAGAGTGTTTTAATATATTTCTAAGTACAATTCGTGTCTGATTTTGGAAATACAAATACATTTCGAATGGTTAAAAACAAAAATTAAAAAAATATTTTGAACATCAGCCAGCTGAAAATATATTTATCTAGTAAATCATCTCTCAAAGCTTTTATATATTTAATTATTCTAACTAAACATAGTACCCTTAAAAAACAAGTTCATAAAAATGTAGAAATGAAACTGTGGAATAAGATTACTGGGATATATACACACACATTCAATGCATACACAGAATTACAAGGGGGGGTTGTTTGTTCATTTTTAAGTTTGGAAGGTTGTTAGACAACGGAACTAGTAAGCAATGCCCAACTCCTGAGTTCCTCAACCATGATAACCATAGGCTAATTGTTTAATTCTTTTTATCTTTTTTTTTAAACACAAGATATTCCATGTAAAGCAGCAACAGCAGTGCAGTTACTGGTAGCAACATCTCAAAAGTAATAAAAAAACCATACATCCAGACAGTAGTACATTGCACACACACGTGATTCTCATACACCCACTGACAATTGGTCAGAGTATTAAATCAGTGTACAAATTAAATATTTCCAAAAATGTGCAAAAAAGTCAACGTTGATAGAAAAAAAACACCTTTGTGTACATACATTACAAACTGTGCCCAGCATTCAACTGAGAGTAAAAACATTTACAGTGAGAAACTGATAGATTAAATAGAGAATTTAATGGCTACATAAAAATGTACATTAGATCAAGAGTAAATTTACAAATTTTTATTCATAGCTTCATGAAAACTAAAAGCCTACGTTCCAATTAATCTAAGTCTCCTCCACGTATTTACAGTGATACTCCATTATACAACTCCTGTGAGGTCTGAGATGACAGACACTATATTTTAATAAACCATTCCAATTTTAAGTTGACACCACCTTTTTTACGGGTATTAACAAGCAGCAAACACTAGGGAACCAACAATCTAATGGCTGTTCAAAAAAAAAATGCAATCCTTGTTTTTATATCACATTATATAAACCTCTGGGGAAAAGTATTATCTAGTTCTAGGGTAAAAAGCATGAAAAAACTCTATTTGCCATGATTATCCACCCCAGAGTTGGAGTATCCTTTTCTTTATCTCTCAGCAGAAGACCCTGACCTCCAATCCTCATCTGTGGACTCAACATAAGGGCTGAACCATGAGATACAACTTTGATCTGTTTTAATCCAGTTCCTCTCCCTTTAAAATAAGTTTACGAAAACCTAGTCCTAGCCAAGGCGTGACTGCTTTGAAATGTGAGAATTTTTATTTCCTCCATCCCACCTACCCCTCAACTCCATGCGTGTATATATTGCTAGAGAAAACCCAAGGATTGCTCCAGGAACCCAGGAGCTGCAGCGTCCTGGGTTCAAATGACAGGACCCCTGATCTAAAGCTGTACACACACCTTTTTTCAGGAGCTATCGGTGGCCACCACCTATGCAGTGTTTAAGCTCTGTCAGCTAGAAGGAAAAATAAATCATGCAGGCTAAGTGGGGGAAATAAACAGAGAAAGGAGCTCCTTTGTTTTCTGATCATGGATTTTGATTCAGAAGATGCGGGCTGGGAGAAATTCTGCCTGACCCTTTGGTGTGCATTAGTGGCTCCTCCTGAAGGCATCACCAACACCCAGGTAGGTAACTGTGGGTGACATCTGACTGTCATGTTGAGAGGACTGACTGCGTCCCAGCAGCTTTGGAATGTTCTCACTATGGCGCACAAAGCAGGTTAGGTCACAAATCCATCTTCATGGCGTTCCTTAAATGTCCCAAAGCTCAAACCCAGCTATAGAAGTCACCAGGTTTAGTCACCAAGCTTATGCATTAGTTTTAGAATTACAACAATAAGATTAAATTAGAAAGAGCTTTAAAAAGAAAACTCTTCATTTTAACGTGGGCATGAATTCTGCATATCAGAACAGCAACTATGAACACCCATATCTCTGAAACATGGGTAGTGTCTATCATTTTTTAGTAGTACCTGCTTTACTCAGTCAGCGACAGCCTACTGGTGGATATACACTATCTATAAGTGACAGTACTAATCCATGAAACATCACTTTTGGCTATATGTATACGGAATAGAAAAGCTTTGGTAATTGTACGTGATTCTACACTGCAGACTTGTCATTGACACAAGATAGCAAGTTACCAGCAAGAAGAAATTACAATGGCAGTAATACTTTCGCTTTTCCAGAAACATCATAGGGACTTACATTCAAGCACACACATTATACTTTTCTATATGCGTGACAAAGTCTTTCAAGATTAAAAAGTATGAAATTGGTTATAAATAACTGTAGATCTGACCAATTTGCTCAAGTCTCTGAAGCTGCAGTTAAGACATCACTCTATGTTGTCCAAAGAATGGCTTGCTGTACTGCGCTGTACCTACAAGTGCTACGAGGCTTTCAGTCAAGACAACGGCAGGATTAGGATTATCCAAAAGGCACAGGAAAGAGTTTCATGGGCACCATGCTAATCTCATTGAGAACTCTGTTGGTTTGCTTGGACATACTGTATTCCTGTGCACTGAAAGTAAACAGTCTTAGAACTACAATTTCAAGCCCATTAAAAACTCTGCTGCAGAGTCTGGTACCCAGACCCAGGAAGGCAAATCACGACTCTGTTATTTCTGTGACTGCAGACAAGTCCTCTTTCTGGTATGTGCATCAGTCTATGGTCTGCAGAATGCAAATACAAAACCTGTGTTAACACAGGAAGCCAGAAATCACTTTAAAATTCTGAATTTAAACGTCTGCTGCACATTATAACTCAAGTACACTTTTCAATGCAGTTAAGCGAACTCTTGTTTGGGCACATTGAAAAAATCCATCCACTAAGACTGCTTTGGTGACATGGAATTGTATGACATATTTCAATATGGTGTTCTAACATGAATAAAAATTAAGGCATACAGATAAAAAGGCACTAGCTAAAAAAAAACCCTTTTCATTTTGTTATACTGAAAGGACTATTTAGCTACAAATCACGTTGAAAGTCAAGTTGCAGTTTTAAGACTATATTTAAATTGTCAAGAAAAAAAAGACTACGCAGATTTAACTTTGCAATTATTAGATCCATACCTTTTTGAGTTCTTACATGGATATTTCTATCACCCAAATTAAAAATAAACAACTTGCTCTAACACAACACAACTGAAACTTTGAGTCATCCTCTAACAGGACTGTTTGTTACATCATTAAAACCATACCACAGAAGTGGCTTAAATTTTGTTACTTAATATGTGCAACAGACAGCATATTAAAATGCATTAGCAGATAAGTAGGTCTTTTGAAAATAGACATACTCACCATGAACACCGATCCTTATTTTTTGAGAGCACAGCTTCATTGTGGTGTCTACAGAAAAGCAAACCAACCCTGCAACATTACTGCTTTCACTGGCATTTTCTTGTAATTGAATTCAATAATTAGGACTAATTCATGATTCTAAAATGCCGGTGGCCTTTTAATGACACACAAGAAGTTGTGAGCAGGGATCTTTACATCTCATTTACTCTAAGTTAAGCAACTTAAGTCAGTAGAGAAATTCTCCATAGGGTGAAAAAGACCTAGCTCAAGCCTAACCTTGGTTAAATTCATAAAATTTTACTGGAATCACTGGAACTGAGAAATGTCCACTTCATCTAAGCAGGACAGTCTTCACGTTGGCAGCTTTCTGACATGTTAAAGACATGATGAAAAATGCATTCTGAAAATTCTTTTTTCCTGGCTCCAAAACACTGACCATTGTCATGACTGAATGCCATTTTTTAGAAAAGGCACAAAAGCAGCAAACTTGATTGTTCAGTAATTAAAAGTCACAATGAGGAAGTGATATTGCAATATACAGGACCCAGCACTGTCTCACAGAAAGGACACATCATAAGAAAACTAGATTCTGAAAATATTCAAGCTTCAGAGAGTGCAGTTTCTCTTTAGAATAGTATATCTAAATGTTATGAATGCTACAGATAAACCTGGTTACATTTTCCCTTTAATGTCCCTTTTTGGTAGTATAAAATTTCCTTACCTTTTCAGATATCACTGACCACTACTGATTTTTATATACATTTTCACCTTGAGTTTAGTACCTTCTTAATCTGTTTGAAATCAATCATTTCAACTATATGATCTTTAAATTACTGACATAAACTATTAGGTTCTACACTAAACTTCCCATCCCTACTGTCCCTATATTTTGCTTATAAAGCAAAGGTCCTCTAGAGTAGAGCATATACCAATTCTCCTTAAAAACTGCTTCACAGCTTTTATCTAGTGACTGAGAAGCAAAAAAAGAAGTCAGTACAAGCTGACTTTCCTTTCAGCCTCCTACACTTTTCCTGATCTGACTAGTTCTTCCCATGCTCAGGAAACTTTGCACAGTTGTGTACGCTGACCGAAAAAATTATAAATTGGCTAAAATACTCACATAAGCTGAAGAAGTCACCACTCTGTCTCGGGAGAGATGGCCTTGAAAAAGTCATTCTTACTCCACTACAGGTAAAGTGATTAGGACAGATCCATACTCCTGCTTATGCTCTGGTACAACATTTGGAATTTAGCAGAATAAATTCAGAAATCTCATAAATGACTGTGGGAATGGGTAAGCTTATTGTTCTATCTTCATGCACTTCGTCACTCTGATAGTCCTCTAAAGATATAGAATAGGTAGAGCCTTGTCAGAGTGGACAAGGGTTACAGTACCAGCCCACTCTGCCTTAACAAAACAACAAAAGCAAGCAATGAATCATCCAAAACAATAAAGATAATTTCAGTTCTGTAGTCCAATAGTTTATTTCCAAATGCCCCTTTAAATTATGTTCTGTTCTTCTACAAAAATATGAGAGTGACTCTTCTGCTGTGAAAAGTCAGTTATTCACTACACCTGATCAGTACCTGGGCTTCTCGACTGAGAAGCATTATTTCAGAGTTTTACTTCTGTTCTTTTATTATGCTCTTTCAGAAATAGAAAAAGTGATTAACGTAAGCTTTATGACAGTTGGAAATCTGACAAATACCAATCATCTGGATTCTCAGGATGGAGTAAACACACTCATGTTATTTAACTGCTGGCTCTCTTTGCACTTTTGGCCTATTCTTCATACAGTTCTCTGTGCTGTGCCTTCCTGTTCATGAGGATTCATCAGTGTTACCTTATTAAAAATATAACTGGAGTCTTACCTTTCTCAGTGACTTATTCCTGATGTTCAAAGATGTTTAACTTTCAGGAATTTTCAACACATCTAGATGACTGACCTGCGTTACTAAACCAATTTTTTTTAGTGCACAATGGGAAGAATTTTTTATTATTCAGGCACTTGATGTTGACATACATTCCATCCTAGCGCCTCTTAACAGCTTTGAAAACATTTCTTGTAGCTCATTCTGAATCAAGTAACTCATATACTGCACAAGGATTAGTCCCTTCCTTTCCCCTCCAGCCATTCAAGGGATTGTGGAGGAGAACTGACTCTCAACATCACTATTTTTTATCAGCTAAGATAACCGTCTCCCTCTAAGCTTATGCAACAGAGGTTCTCTTTGGCAGATAGAGCAGGAGACATTCTCCTAACTATTTACATCCAATAGCTGACCCTTGTCTAGTATGGAAATTTTCCCCTTGCAGTATGGTAGTACCTAGGTGTTTGGGCCTATAATCTGTTTACCTGTAATTATTTTCCTATTAAGATAATACAATAATTCTACACCAAAACCTCTAACTAGTTTTGAGCTCATTTTGTTATTTTCTTTTGGTCACATAGAAGTACCAGTTAGACACACTGCTGTACATACAAAGAGTTCCAAGTTCTTCCAGTCTCGTCATTTAACTCTCAGAACTGCGCATTCCAGCTTAAACTGTAAATTCCAGAAACTGATTAAAATGCTAAAATATAATAAGAACTTAGAACTCTCTGCTGCAAGTACCTACAATATAGAGAAGAATCACAGAGAAGTAATCTTCTTGTCCTTTAGCTGCATGTCTATTTTTCCCTGCACCCTGAGTCAGTCAGCGGTGTCAGAAAAAGTCACACAGTTCCTGACTGTCCAAGCATTTGTCGGTTTTTTTCCCCTTTAAATAAGGAACAAATATGTACTAAAGTGCTTTATCTACATCAACCACATCAGTACATTATAGAAACAAAAAGTTCTAGTCCTGGTGGGGTGGGAGGGGAGAGAAGATTCTCATTTTAGATACAAAATTTAGATTGTTTACAATCTAAGTGAAACAAAGATTCAAGAGAATATTCTCTCTCTTGTCTTTTTTTCTCCTTTTTCTTTGTAAAAAATAAAAATAAAAGTGCAGTCAAATAGAAAATAAATGCAGTAGATGCAAGCCGAGTTGAGGCAGGTGTTAGTGATAGTGTGCAAACGTGTGTCTTAGCAGTTCATCTGCAAACGGTCGCAGCTTGGCCTCAATAAAAATCCGTTTCAAGAAATCCCGAGCATGGTCAGAGACGTGAGGTGGCAGCTGGGGGTTGGTTGGCTGAGTGGCAATTTTAAAGATGGCAGCCATGGCTTCGAACTCTGCCCACGGGGGCTTCTCCGTGAGCATTTCTACCACTGTGCAACCTACGCTCCTGAAACAGAGGCAGAAGTGAAACAGCAGGTTAGAACAGAGTCACGCCCTTCTAGGAAAACAAGAAATAGCAGAGAGGAACTAAAATACTACAAACAAGTAGCGTCCACTTAACACTACAGAGCAACTTCAGCGGAAAACAGGCATTGGAAAAAAAATAGCATGTACTGCTATGCCTTTATCTCAAAGTTACACAAATCACTACCTGCATCTCCACTCTTTTACTTCACTGGGCCAAAAGCCACTACACCTCAGTGAAGAGCTAATTAGATATTATCCAGGCAATACCAACTGCGTTACGGCACTGCCAGCACTCAGTGCTCAGCAGGCTGACAAAGTCATGCATGCAGCACAGCACTTGGAAATGTTCCTGCTCCTTGAGGCCGAACAGAAATGCAAAGCATCAGGAATGCTCCAAGCACACTGTGTTGCTCATTAGAAATGCACAAGTTCTCACCAGTGAATAATGAGCAAACATAGTATGGCAGTTGAAAATTTTGAAAACCCTCCTTTGTGGTATCTTCCTCTTTTAGTCAAGGATACTAAAAATAAATTTAGATTGCCAAACAAAATTTTAAGACCCTTATCAATCTTTGTATACAAAGCTTATGTTTAAAGGACTTAGGAAAGCAGAAGGGCATATATATGGCCAGAGAAACTTTGTTCCAGAGGTCCTGAAAGACAGCCCCTTCCAATAACAAGTGAATGATACTGCAAAATGGATAGGCTGGAAAAATTTCCAATTCTCAGGAAGTCTGTTTTTCAAGATACTTGCAAGAATTTTTTCTGTTAGACAGAGGTATGTTGCCTTACACAGTAAGGATTTACTCACTGACAAAAGTCAAACTTCAGTATTTTTTCTTAAGTTTTACCTCAGATTTTTTCGACCAAAACACACATATTAACTGTGGCACAAATACTTTAAAGTTGAACAAGTCAACTGCTTGAAATCTGTAAGGCTGGTCTATTATTCCAGTATAGCAGAGTAATTACTAAGTGACCTGAACTAGCCTAAATTAATTTCCCTGAGGTTAGAAGTATTGCGATTGGTTGGATATAATGTGATTCCTTTTTAAACACAGTGTTACTACTCCTGCACACGTACTGCTGCCTGCCCATTAGTCCATGTTCACAGATCACCTGCAGTTCAAGGAGTCAAATCACTACAGTCATCTGTTCATTGGAGCTGGAGCCATGTTAGATTGGCTTTACTCAATGTTTTGATAACGTTCATGTTTGAAAATTACCTTTACCTCTTAAGTAGTTAATAACAACTTAAACCAAATTTTTTTGATACTCCCACTTAAATCTGGTTAATTTGTTCTTAAGTGTTAAACTTTCTGCCTTGCATCAAAGGTATTTCAGTGGTGAAGTTTCATTAAACAACATTGACTGAACTGATGTTTCAAAGCTTCACGTATTGTTTTCACCCAGTACCTCTCCAGAATTTAGGAACAGTCTGGTAATCCTAACTTCATGCAAGGTCAATTCAAAGGATTCTCTTACGATCTCTAAACTGACGGGCTGAGAAGTTGCCAGGTAAAAAATTCCTGAATTTCAGTGTTAGTCTCTCTATTGTCAGTGCTCACATTTACCACCTTCTTCAGCTTACGCCCCAGAATGAAACACTCCAACTTCAGAAAACAAACACCTACACTGTTGAAAATGAAATTACACTTTTCAGTAGAGAAGTTTTTTTTTAACGTACCAGATGTCTGCTTTTCTGCCGTATCCTTCTCCACTAATAACTTCGGGACTCATCCAGTAGGGAGTTCCTGTGACAGACTTCATTCCTGTACCAGAGAGACAGATAGTCTGCAGTCGTTTGCTGGCACCAAAGTCACCAAGCTTCACATTGCCTGCTGAATCCCGCAGAATATTTGCTCCTGGAAGGAAGGGAACACAGCATTACATTCATGGAAGACTCAATGCTTTGGTATGGAAAACAGTAACAGAAGTTTGCATTCAGTGATACAACACAACATCATCCTAGAATTTCAAGCCAGAAAATTTACTTTCTCTGCTCATTTTTGTTACTCTATTCTGCAGTTCAGAAAACAATGAATTGTACACACTGGTTTGCATCCTAGGTCTTCTCTGGGAAGTGGCAGTCACTTTTTAAAGGCCTCCTGGCAAAATAAGGAATGTGCCACACACAGGAAATAAAAAGAAACGAGAATGGTGTTTCCACAGAACTGAAAATGTCTTCATACTATATTAAAGCAAAATCTCAAACTGTGTTACAGATTTGTACAAAACAGTTACTTGCACAAGCATGTACAAATTGACTGTGATATCTCATCCTCTTTTGGAACAAAATACTATTGATACAAAGCAACAGGAGAATGGTAAAAATTTTACAGAATACAACAGCATTGTGTTCAATACACCTGTTTTGCACATCACCATCTTCCTACATATTCATACTTTGCTTATGCAACACATGCAAGTCACTTGTATCTAGCTGCAAAAAGTAAATATGTTTGTTTAATCAGGTTTTCTGGCAGCAAAATGGAAGAAGTCTGAGTCATTTTATCAGGCAAGTCACCTCTGCCAGTTTCTTCCTGCACCAGTGAAGTGCTGGGTAATCTCTATATAACTGATTAAACAGAACTCTGCAAACACAAACTTTCAAGTCGTGATGCTTTTCCTCTGCACATTCTATCTATTTCTAATGACATCATACTCCAATGCATTTAAAACTATTGATACTAAAATAAAATCAAAGAAAATTATCTTAATTGCTTTGCAGACAGAGACTACAGAAACATTGTCAAAAGTCTGCTAGAACATCACAAAGATGCTTATTTTTCCCCCCTCAGGTTACAACAATGACAAGAGTAAAAGATGGAAAGCAATCTCATTGATTTTAAGTCAGTATTTTGGCATTTCAAACTTAATTACATTTTAGCGCTTCACATAAGACTGGAAAATGATCAGTAATAAAGAGCACTGAACTGTGCACAGAACTATCTTTACCTTTAATATCTCGATGGACAATCATATTACTGTGCAAATAGTGAACTCCTTCCAAAATCTGCCGCGTATATTTACGAGTCACATTCTCTGTGAGTGCTCCATATGATTTCAGTTGGTCTTTGATGGAACCCTATGGCACACAAGAAGTATAAAACACACTTCTAGAATCACAGGTGAGCTAATAGTACAGTTGAACTTCAACTAAATTTATGCCTGAAACACAGATATTTTAAAGTTACAATCATTCTCAATATCAACTTAAAAAGTACGGATATGGTCTTACCTCCACTGAGAAAAATATATACTTTGACCAAAGGAAGACTGGGCAGAGAAGTCATATACTGAAATATTAAACTATTAACTTTAAAACTGTCAGGCAGCTGAATAGTTCCAGTGCAATGTAGAGAAAGAACAGCACTACTTTCACTCCAACACCACTCTCAACCTTTTCAATGATTAAAAGGTGATACTCAAGTTGGACTCAATACATGCCCTTTACTTATGTTTGTTTATACTCTGAAAAAAACATTGTCAAGAAAAAAAACACCACATGCTGGAGGATAGTGCTTTATGTAAAAATTAGGAGGTATGCAAGTCTTGGCTTAAAATAACATTGAATAAAAAATTCTTGGGTTTTTGCAACTACTTTTGTTTAACCTGGCTTTGTCACACAGAGTTACAAACTGCTAAGATTACTTCCGTGACACTGCCCTCCAAATCTCAGAAAAATTCAAGAAGCCCCTCAAAACAAAGCCCAGATCTCACTTAAGGAATGAAGAAGCAAACAAAAAACTCACCACCAACAACAAAAAAATCCCCAGACACCACTTTTCTCCTGTGGAGTCTCAGAGTAAGTAGAATGCTGTAACTATTCAGAAATACAGAGACTGTTTTCATACGATCTCATTTTATTTAGCTCTGCTGACCCCACTTGGTGAGAAAATGAAAATGTACAATTTTCTGACCTTATAATATTTCCTAACAAAGCAGTAGAAGAGCAGTTCAGCATGTATGTAGGTGCCACACAAAAAACAAGCACCAAGATTATTTTATATATGCACTTATTCCCACCCTGATCAGAAAACCACTTCTTGTTTTCCTGAAATAACTGAAGCACGGCAAAACAAAACAGTAAAATTCAGGAAGATTCAAGAGTTTACTAATGATAGTATTGTCTTTTCAAAGATATTGCCAGGCACTCCTTATGCCAAAATCAAACACAAAGAGCTTTTGTTCAAAGCACCGTAATTCTGAAAACCCAAGCAAGCAATGGAGATGACGGGCGCTGTAAGCACTTGTCACTACCCATCCTTGGCGACTGTTTTTAACTTGGACAATTTTAAATATCTGCATATACTTATGCAAAAGCTGCCTGCCTGAGTGCTCGTCACACTGCACACAAAGGATGGCTGAAGTGTCCAGGCTCTCCTGCTTACCCCAGGCATGTACTCCATGAATATTGAGAGTGTCCTTTCTGGCGGATCTCTCAAGAAGCCGTAATACTGAACAATCCTTTCATGCAGCAGATTTTTCAGTAACTGAATCTCACATTCAAGTGCATTTACTTCCTGAAAGGACAAAACAGACAAGATTTACCATGCTTGAGGTGGTAACAATAATGTTTTGGATTTGGATTTTTTAAAGCAGAACAGTATGTACATATTGAAGGGTTATGCAAACTAAGTAACAAAATACTCCTGCAGCTTATGTAAAGTTTATCATTTTATAACAAGAAAATATCACTGCTAAATTGAAGTAAGTAAAAAAACCAAACTATGGCTTTTCTATAAATTATCTTTGGGATGATTTTGCTGTTATTTCATTGTTTCTCTTATTTTGAAGTTATGTTTGTTTGTTCAGAGCACAGCAGATATCAATATGTGTGACGTCAGTGATCATTATGCAACATGTCATAAGCCTCCAACTGGATTAAAGAAAACAACAAAAAAACAAAACACAGGAAAAAAATCCCCTTAAATCTTTGTAGTGAAATAATTAGCATTAATTCTTAGCATTTCTAGGATGATAGACTATGCTTTAAAAATGGCTTTGAGGACCACTTGAGATTGTAATAATGACATACAACAAAGCAAAACATTAACACAGCTGGTGCTTTCTACAGAGCTATCTGAAACAGCAAAAATTTTGCAAACAGGAAGATATTTTGAAACGCACTGTATAGCAAGATGCTGGAAAAACACTAACCCATGAATTCAGATTTGACTAGATTCCAAATTTCACCTCGAAGTTTTTCATCAAAACTTAATTTTTATCCATCATAGACTGATACCCTCACACTTCTGAGGTTAGAAAGAAAACAGATTTTTTTAACAGAGAGGTATGTATTACAAAATGCTATGGCAAAGGAGGTCACAAAACTGTTGCTACAGGACAGATACTACTATATTTTATATTTAACAATTCCAAAGCATAATCAGCTGTTCTGTTACATTTTAAAGAAGTAGCAACAACAACTACACTAGAAATCTACAGCACAAGTGATTCTTGACTTTTTTCCTTGATCCTACATCACTAGTAGCAGCAACTATAACTGGCAGCCACTCAATTCTGCAATCATGCTTACACCCATTGTTTTCCCGGCCTTGCTCCCCACAGTGCAGAATGCAGTCCTAATGCAGGAAAGTAATAATTCTCTTTCCATCCTGTAAAAAGCAGCAAGTATGATTTGGGAAAAGAAGAAATAGAAGATGGATGCTACTTTTAAGTAGTTTCTCTCCGCCAGGGTCCAGTAATTAAAGATGGACAAGTCCCATTTTAGAGAGAGAATAAATTGACAAGGAAACTTGTGTGCTTTAGAGAGAAATACAGTGAGTAACAGCAGCTAGTCCTGATGAGCATAGCTTAAAGAAAGCAAAACAAAAAAACCAAAACAACAGCAAAAAAAATCAAAACACAGAAAGCCCATCAAAAGATAAAAAAAGAGATAAGAATCTCAAACTGTCTTCTTCATAGCCAAAAAAAATATCCTAAAGAATTTTTTTCAGGAACGTTTAAATTTGCACAGCTTTTTCTGTTTATAAATGGAACTTGTTCTAATTTCTGTAAGTATAAATAATTATCATTTCAGAGCACACTTCATAATAAATTGTTTAATTTTAGAGACCGAGACTGCACCAAATCAAGTTATGTACGTTCATTGCATAAGCATATGCCTGAAACTTAAAAAATGGGATGTAACATAAAAGTCAGGTAAGCAGACTAACTATCTGTGGTATGAACAAAGCAGGTTTACTAACAAGGACACAAAAACACAGTACGTGGTTTAAAACACATTCAAAACATGCTCATCCTATTCAAGGAAAGGAACATCAGCCCAGTCCAAAACACACCACTTCAACAGAAGCCCTTTACAAGGTCTCCCTTTGGTATCACTCACCTTGCTGGTTTCTGGACTATCAGGATCAAACTGAACTTGTTTAACAGCCAGTTCTCTTCCAGTATCAGCATCGTAACACAGATAGACTCTGCCAAATGCACCTTGACCCAGCAGTTTACCAAGTCTCCAGTTAGTTGGAGCTCGTGGTGCTGAAAATATAATATGTTTTGGTTTTCAAATGAGCTTGTTATTCAGCTGATTGAGAAAAACTGGAATACACAGAAAATAATTTTTTAAAAGACTACATTTTTCAACAACAGAGACTGTGTGCCCTAAACCTCCCCGTATAAGTTACAAAGATCAATAAAACTTCCTGTAAGATGGAAAACATGAGCTACTTAAATTTATTCACAAAATAATTTGTGGTAGAGATAAACATACTTAAAATAAGCAACAGCTAATCTGAAAAAGAGAAAAAGCACATTAAACAAACTTAACTTTTTGTTAAAAATCAAGGCATGATTAAAATGTACCAGCTATTGAAGTCATCACAAAGTATACTTGCTCCTGATGTGCTACCACAGGTATGAAATAGTACCACTTATGGTCTACAGTTTAACAGAAAACTTGACCAACATATCCAAAAATAAATAGTAACTGCAACCTACAAAACCCTCTCAGGTCCTCAGGAGTCTAATAAATCATCCAAACTATTTTTACAATATTTTGTTATCACAGATGTAAATTCCATATGAAAATCTATATGAAGGTTGGCACAGTAAGCTGTGAAAATACCGATGAGGATTAAGTCCTGAATTTTTCCTATTTAGAGAGATAAAACCACATTACTCAATTGCCTGTATTTTGGTGACATGCTTAGTTTTGACACAGTACACCTATAAGGTAAGAGTTCACAAAATGCCTTCACTTACAGCGACTGGGTGGGCTGATGTCCATGACTGTCAGGGTAGGATTGTCTATGTCGCTCCCCCTCCTCCTCATCCGGTTATCTTCGTATTCCGGTGTAAAGACGCTGCTTCCGCTACTCGTGCTCAGCGAGTGATCAGTGGGACTGAAACTAACTGGCGATCGGAAGCTGTTCCCCTGAGTCCTTCTGGCTCTTGGAAAAGTTTTACGACCTTCAATGATATACAAAGAACGCTAATGTTACTCTACAAAAAAATAGTGCTAAGCAATCTGTGTATGCAAATAATTTATGAATTCTACACTATCTAGTTCAAATCTGCCACAGCATATAATAGGACACAGTGATCATGAAATTTGCTGATTTAACTTTCCACCTAGAAGGAAACAAACATTCATCACAGATGTATATAAGGATTAGACTGAATCAAAACCTTATGTTTAAGTGACCAAAATTAGGATCAACTTCTGGAACTGTTCTGAAATGCTTCAGAAACCTGGAGGGCTGTAAGAGGAGAAAGGAAAACACCCTGCCTCTGCTTTTATTGCTCTATTAATGTGCAAATATCAAATTTCTGATAAAAAGGAGAATGAGATACAAGTTTACAGTCCCATGTGCCCAAGCTGGCATCTTCGTTCTGCAAACCAATAAGAACTGAACGCAGAGAAAGACGAACACATGCAATCAATAGGAAGAGCACAAAACAAAAGAAAAAAAACCAAACCAAAAACAAAGACACAAAAAGAAAATAAAACACAAGCAATGTCAAATTTGGAGGTGGTTGCAGCAATAGAATTAAAAAAAAAAGGGCACTGATCTTCAAAACGTTAATTACAATTAGATGGCTAATGCAATTTATGTTAATCTATTTAGATAACACAACTATTTTTAGGACAGCATCAGCTGATGAAGTTTCATCCTACAGAACTCAGCAATAGCTGATGGAGTCTTTGATTCATTAGGTATTACACTGGAGGAGGAGTTCCCAGATGTCCTGGTTTGAGGACATCTGGGATGTCCTGGGGGAAGGAGGGGGCGCAGAGCTGGACCTGGTTGATCCCAGGTGAGTTTCCGATGAGGGACCAATCGGAGCTTATTTCGCCCCTGTGAAATAAGCATATTACAACAGCTGGAGGAAGTTGCGGGCAGCGAGAGAGAGAGAGATTCGGAGCCATGAGGTGAGAGGAGAGAGAGGCCTGCAGGCCCCTTACAGGGCGCCCTCTTTCCCCACCCCTGGCCAGATTCCAGGGAGCCTGGGACAGTATTAAAACTGGTTCAGGTGCTGTGGCCAAAAGGCTAGGGGTTTCTCCCCCCCACTGCCCTGGAGAGACAATGGTACAGGCTTGAGAGGCCAGCTGGGGTTGGAGCTAGCCCCCCCCTGGCAGGCAGGCACGGCATTGGAGCCGAGCCAGAGACGGTCCGAGGGGCTTGGAGGTGCTCTACTCGAGGTTTGGACAAGAGCAGCGAAAAAAACGAAGGAGGAATGCGGGGGGGAGGAATGCCTTCCCTTGCCACGTGAAGTCGAACTGAAGCTGCAGCTGAAACAGAGAGAAGCCAAACCAAGCAGGCTTTTTCTGGGCAAGGACTTTTGGTGAAAACTATTTGGGGTATAAAAGACTGAGCAAAACCCAGAGAACCCTGCAGCCGGGAGAGGAAAAGTGGACATCATACTCTCTGTGAGGAACCTTCACGAAACAGGGAGAAAGGACTCAGAAGCTGGCTCCCTGTAATTCGTGATGCAGACCTGGTAAAACAAGTGTTCCCTTGTAGTCCAGGAGGAGACCTCAGCAGAGGCCAAGCAGCTGATGGGGGTAAAGAAGACCCCTTCCTTGATACCTCAATGAGAGAGAGACTTTAGCTATCGTCCTGAAGGTTCTTCTTCTGGATTGATGTGGAAGGACCCCAGGGATGGTAGAGATTGTATTAATACTGTGTATTTATTTGCTTTTTAGTTTCTATAGTATTTATTGTGTTAGTAATAAATCTTGATATGATTTTCCTCATGCTAGTAGATGTGTTATGTCTGAAATCCCCTCTCACATTGAGGCAAAGTGTAGAGGGCTTAGAAATTGGATTTTTGGGGGTCTCAAACCACGACACCAGAGAACTGAAGAAAGCAGAGAAAATATCTTTGAAATAGTAGACTCAGACTTCTATACTAGTCTGGACAATTTAAATTCCAAGAAAGATATGCAAACAAGTCATTAAGCAGTTTTATTCACCATTCAGAAGACAAAAAGGTGATAAACCAGTCATAATTGGTTTGTCAAATGTAGCTAATTTAATTTTCCTATTTCAACAGGACATTTTCATAAGCCAACTAATAAAGTGTTGCACAGACCAACTTAGTACATAGATTATACGAGAGACAGATTCAGAGCAGTTATCATTGATTTCTCATGAAAGGGGAAGATAATTTCAGTGGACATCCAGAGCAGTTTACCTTCAATACACTTCCATACACTGTTTTAACTGATGATGTACATATGATGGAGCATAATATACTGAAATATTGCAGATGACATCATGTTAAATGTAGCTGAAAGCCCATTTAAAGATAAAAATTAGAATTGACAATGGTATTGGAAGTTGGAGATGATTCCGAAATCAACAAAATGAAATTCAGTAAGGAAGTACAACATATATAGTTAAAGAGAAATCTAATACAGAAATTACAAAGTGTATAATAATTGGTTGGCTAAAAGTAATGTAAAAAAGGATATAGGAACTATAACAGACCACAGACTGAGCAGCAGTCAGAAAGGGGACTAGGAAAAAAGTGTCATTCTGCAATACATTAATGTGACTGCTACCTACTGAGTTCTGGTTATATCATGTTATACATAAGGTGGCCATGAGAAAAGCCTCAGCTAGAGTAGAAGAAGAAAACTAAGAGAAAATAGATGTGTGTGTGATGTAGTGTTATAATATGGTCAGTGACCAATTTTTAACAGTGTTAAGATATGTTAACCAGTTACTAGTTTCATTTGCAGGAAAATGGCTTAGAAGACAGAGAAAGGTAAGTTATAAGATAAGCTATCTTGAAGTTGGTTACATAAAGAAAGTGAGTATCTCTTGTGTTGAAGTCAATTTAGAGTTTACTTAAAAGTCAGTGTGACAGATCTTTGTCTCTTTAATCTTGCCTTAGAGCAAGGGACTGGACTGAAACTGCTTCACAGTCCTTCAATTTGATATTTCTCTGATTTCTGTAACATAATTCCATTTATTGCTGTGCTCATTCCACACTGCAAATGAAGCTATCTGGTCTTGGGAGAAATTTCTTCTTAACACTTCTCAACTACTGCTCGACACACCCAGAATTCTGAAAATCCTTCAGCTGCTTCTCTTTCCTTCCTTTGGAAATTTAATGTGTAAATTTGTATTAATGTTATTACTGTTCAAACCAGTCTTGTGGCTACATCAGCAGGTGCTGCCTTGCATTCCAACAATTGATTTCATCAGCTACTTGCTAATTCTTGGTTTAAATCACTGCTCTTCAATTTTATTTATTCTTTTAATCTAAGAAACTCCTAACAGCAATTCCACCGTGTTTGAGATTCCTTAAAGCAGAACAAAAATTGACAAACTCACATATCTACTTTAGATAGAAAAGAGTCACAAAGGTCAAAAGCTTATACTGGATGACTCGTGCATGGACGAAGATAGACAACATTTATACAGCTGTGCATATGAGTCAGGAATTCTGTAATCCATAACTTTACCAGATGTAAAACTGCTCAGCAGCTCTATCAATCATTAGAAGTTTAGCAAGTGAGTTTGGGGAAAGAATGTAAGGTTTCAATTTCTCCAATACTTTCATTCATTAAGATTTTTACAAACTAATTTTTTTAATTCATGTTTTAGGAAGAGAAAAACAGATTAATTAAACTGCTGCAGTATTCACACTTACCATCATTGTAGTCTTGTTGATGATATGAAATATGGTATCTTCGGGGATAAGTCCCCCCCTTTCCAAATTTCTCAAATATTGGGATATCATACTCTACTAGAAAATAAAAAGATTAAAAAATTTAAAATGTGACAAGAGCATATTACATTAATCACTTTTTGGCATTATAAACTTAAACATGGGGGAACATATCAGAGGATATGCTTCAGTTGAAGCATCAGAGTAAAACCAGATTATAGAACAAAAGCCACAAATCTGTCAACCCAAAAGAACCAAAAGGACGTTCAGTCAAAAGTTCCAAGGATCAAGAATTCAACAGCTCAAGAGATTTGCTTAAAAGAAAGTCAGAGGACTACAGCAGGCCTAATTACTCCAGTTTTAAAAGTAGTTTCTAGAGGAAAAACTGCTCTAAAGAATATAATTTAAAGATGCATAAATATGAAAAGTTAGTGAATGAGTCAAGAGAGCTTGAATTACTGAACTACAATCAAAAGGTCCGATTTTAAAAAGTATTGAAGGAGAAAAGTATTCATAAGATAAAGGAAAAAGTCCCTCATGCATAAATAATTGGTTAGAAGATAAGTACATAAGAAGGGAGGAAACGGTCAACAGCTTGACAGGAATCTGGGTTAAAACTCATGCAGTTTAATTATGCATGAATTCTCTGTACAGAATAATGAATAGTGAGGCGACAAAATCATTCTGAGAAATAAAGCCAACTAAAGAATTAGAGAAGGCCCTTAAGAGTCTACGTGACTGGATGTTAAAGCAGCTGATGAAATTAAATGTAGGTTTATACAGATGAAATTAAATGTAGGTTTATATAAAGGTTCATGATAGAGACTTCCAGTAAGGAGCAGCTGAACTCTGTATTGGCTAGGAAGCAAATTAAAAGCTGTAAATCAATAAGATACACTGAACAAAGTTTTGGTCTACTCCTCCATAAGGAATGTAGGCCTCCATATACTAGAAAAGCAACAGCTCAAAGGGAGACAGAGGTCCATAAAAAACCCAAAACAAAACAACCCCCCCCCAAAAAAAAATCTAACAAAAGAAAACCCTCCAAAAAACCAGAATCATGAAGTGCATACTTCTTCCTAAAATACAATAAATTGCACAACTTCTTGTTGCGACAGACTGTTGATGTTGAAAACATTTATACAAGTTGAAATAGAGACAAGAAAAATTTGTGAAAGGAAAAAGATCCAGCAAATCACAGAAGAACATCTTGCATCTGCAGAACCCTAGAGCTATACATGACTAGGAATATATTCTGAGGGAGGAATACTACATGCTCCTCTGCAGAAGCCTGGTACTGGTTGTGGCAGGAGGAAAAACTAGGCCAGATGGATATTTTTTTCTGCTTTTGTTACACATCAAATCATGGGAATAAATACTGAATATGGAATTAATGATTGCTATCTATCCCACTGTTAACATACCAGAGCATCCCAAAGGAAAAAAACAATAAACTCATAGAAAAAAAGAAATTGCAAGATCATCCTATTAGAAAAGTAACCCAAATAAACACAAGCAAACTAGATTAAGATTACATGAAAGGCAAACTAATTTCTGACATTTCCAACTTTTTTGGTATTTATCTCTGCCACCTAAATGTTTCTTATACATTTTTATTTAAAAGTGGTGCAATCTGTTAAGCACTCTAGAATCCTTAAAAGAAAAAACTCACCACTGCACAATTACCTAGATAAAGCTTCACAAACAAAATAAAAAGAAGCCTTAAAAGTATGTAATAGACCGAAAAAACACAAACCCCCTTTGATTTACTGGCAACTAACTATTGTTCAACAGCAAAATTCTGTAGTGAGGCATGACCATGACAGACACTTCAGAGCACTTTCAAGGTTACCCACTGCACTTCATAGCCTGAATCCCGCACAACAACTTGGATTCAAGCCAGAGTATGGTATGAAAAAAACATTAGTGTTGATGATTAATTTATAGGCACAGCACACAGTTCTCCTTCATCCTTTCACTTTGCAGTGCTTTCAATTACAGAAGTCATGAGCATTTCAAAGTGATCATTATTTCACATAGGAGAAAATGAAGGCCCCACATACTGGTTTCGGCTGGGAAAGAGTTAATTTTCTTCAGAGTGGCTCCTATGGTACTATGTTTTGGATCTGTGATCAAAACACGGTTGATAACATAGGGATATTTTAGTTATTGCTGAAGCACATTTGCACATAATCAAGGCATTTTTTTGTTTCACACACTGCCCTGCCAGCTGGTAGAGTAGGCTGGTGGGCACAAGAAGTTGGGAAGGACACATCCAAGACAGCTGGCCCCATATGACTCAAGGGATATTCATCCCATACTGCCTGAGGTTGTGCTGTGCAATAAAAGCTGGGAGAAAGAAGGAGGAAGGGAAGACATTCGGAGTGATGGTGTTTGTCTTCCCAGGTAACCGGTAGGTGTGATAGAAATGGAAATGGCTTTCCTGGAAATGGCTGAACACTTGCCTGTTGATGGGAAGTGGTGAATGAATTCCTTGTTTCCTTCTGGTTGTGTGTGCAGCTTTGCTTTACCTGTTCAACTGTCTTTATCTTAATTCATGAGTTTTCTTACTTTAACCCTTTGATTCTCTCCCCAGTCCCATGCAGGGGAGTGAGCAGGCGGCTGTGTGGGGCTTAACTGCTGGGGTTAAACCACAGCATCCCAAAATGAAATAAATTAACCACAGTTATACATCAACTTAGAGATGGACGTTACAGTCCAGTTTAACTAACTGTTGTGTGCCCCTATGCACTGCAATGTTTGTTCTTTTCACAGAAGCAGACAGTTACACTATGAACACTAACAGTGGTGTCACACACAATAATACGGAAGAAAACATTTAGAAATGTTTAGAAAACTCTTTTACTGTGTTTATTTGGATTGGATTTTGTTGCTTTGCCTTCTCCTACCATACTAATTTTGTGTAATACAATAGCTCTCAATGTGAATGTACCTTCTTAGCCTTATTATTTGCTGCAAGAGGAACAGTTCTGGAAAGCTAGTATGTCCAGAGATTTGTACCTACCTGAGAATTCCTGATGATTATCTGGATAGCTCTGCGCTCTTGGCATCCGAGATTTAGGATAGTTGTCCCTGGAAGAGTAAAACATACAGAACCTAAAAACTGCTGTTAATCTACTACTTCAACATTTAATCTTACTGTCTCATAATTCTTTATAACTGATGAAAAGCTACTGCTAAACAAGTTGCTGCACCAGTTTAACTGGGTGGAACTCAATTCTGAAACTCAGATCTAGTAACAATGGAAGATCAGTAACAATGGAAAAGCTTATTGAGTTTAACATAGTAAGAAAGCAACAGACTGTTAATGAGCAATAATATTAGTAAAAACATGAATTATCACAGGTAAAGCCACAAAGGAACACTGTTATGTTTAACATCTTTATGGCTAAACACAAAGGTTTACAGACTGGCAAAATCTGTTATACAGCCTACAAAAACTCTTGGGGGAATTTAACCAAAGAAATTTTAGAACCTTTTGATGAGGAAAAGCATTTCCTCTTCTCTCCATGAAAGTCATAGGATTAAGAAAGTGATTTTGTTAAGTTATAGAATGATGAAGAATTTTTGGTTCTTATATGATCACATTGTTTCTTACCTACAGTTGGTATGTAACTCCCAGCCACCAAAAGGAATGGATGGGATTGCCAGTCAGAGCAATCGATTACAGTATATTTCCATAAACATACCAAAACAATGTCCTCCTTTTTCTGGTAAGAATTTCTCTAATGGGTAACAGAAGCTAAATGGAGACACAAAACCTACATCTTTGTAGGAAATATTTCAATGGAAAAAAAAAAAAGGAAAACAAACTAAGTAGAGGTGACAAATTGAGTAAATAAAAAACAACCAAAAGAAGTTTTGAAGAAGAAATATGAGTTGTATTAAGATTGCTTTATTTCCCCTTCTTCCACTTACCCCTACCCCACAAAAAACCCTAAAAATTTGGCAATTTGGTAGAATTTCTATTCTATGGAGCTACATTAAACATTAGGTATGTATAACCTATCACACTACAACCACAAAATACTTTTCACGTCTACTGTCTTCTTGCTTGTGAAATGAAGACTCATTATTCAACTCAAAAATGTATATGTTAGACCAAATGTATTTGTGTTCTCAAATCACATCATCTCATGTGAGACGGTACTATGGAATATTATAGCTCTTATTTAATTGCCACAAGCAGTGATTTCCAATTCTTTATCTTTTTACCAATAAAATAAAATAGCACTATGTGTATAGCAGTTCCAAATAAACAAGTAGCCAATCTGCACAACATTACACCCAAGGTTCTTTTTCTGACCAACCATAAGCCAAACAGGAGTATGTTCTGCTTGGCTTCACTGGTGGACAGTGACCCTCTCAAAACATGAATCTCCTCAGAGGTCATCCCAAACAGACCTACAGACCTTCCCCAGTACATGCTGCCTCTTGCTAAATGATGGGCTTTAACAAAGGAAAATAAGTGGAAAGCCTGCAATGGGAACAAAGGGAGAGGAATGGACAGTAATCACCAAGAAAAGGACAGGATTATTTGTTGAGTCTTTAAATGATTCGACCATCTTCTTGAAGTGGGTACCCTCTGCCTTGGCAAAGGAAAACCTGCTTCATATGCCAGTGCCTTAGAACTGTAAATTTAATGGAGTGGCTCACCACCAGGGAATATACTTCACACATATGTAAAACCTGGCAACATCTACCAAAAATCTTCAGTGCATTTTTGTAGGATCTGAAGTCTAATTTTTTTTTTGTTTCAAACACAAATTATTTAAAAAAAAAACGAAGCTACTGTATTTTCCAAGTATTAGTAAGCAATTAAGTTTGAATAAGCTTTTATAAATGTTCTGTAACTTAGAGAGGAATTTCTGGAAGAAGCTCTGTCACTGGAGAGTTGTTATACATTACAACTGATAAATTATACAATCTAATAAAGCTAAATAATGAATGTAAATAATTTTTACCCATCTAATGGGCTGTCAAGTGAGGGACAGCTTCCCGAGCCAGAGTTTTCAGGACTGCTTAAAGACAATGGATCCAGCATCTAATAAATAACAAACAGAGGAAGACCAACAAGTTCAAGTCTGGTTTTCAAATTTTTTTAAAATACTTTAAGGTTTCTGCTTTGAAACAGCTAATAAAAAAAAAATCCAAACCAGATAAGAGCTGGTAAAAACAGAGTGGAAAGCTAATCTGTTGTCTTAAAACAAGCTCCCTTCTAAAATGAAGTTTGTTTTGGTATATTATGTAACATCTATTATTTTCTATGAATTGGGCACCAGTCTTTTGCTGTGAATCAAGCAGTTACCCCTCCAATTTTTATGATCTGTGCTGCATCTTAAAGGTCCTGGGCATACACTTTGTCGAACACCAATCAAGGACTTATTAAAGAAATGTTGTCCAGAAATTGAGTTTGCACTCTGCAGCTCAGCCACTTATAAAATCTGTACTCGGGAGGAGAACATTTACTACAAGTTCAGCAGTTTTACTCCTCTTTTCTCATGCCAAAAAGTGGATCCTGAAAGGATAAGAAAAGCTCACCTGCTGCCATATTAATTACCTCTATAACCTAATGCAGTATGGTCCAAATGGCAGCCCACGGCCCACTTTTATCCAAACCATCATCTCTTCTGTACAAGTGTGAGGTCTGCTGCCAGTGTTAACAGCTGTGCTCAGACAGATCAACAGCAGAGCAGAGCAAAGCCCTCCACTCTCTAATTCCCTTCTTGTCTTTGTTGGGCAGGCTGTGACAGACAAAGGCAGTATGGCCAACACTCGCCAAGGTGATGTGGCACCTTAGGGGGGAGGGAGCAAACAGAATTTGTGAGCTCCCAACACCCAAAACTGGCCCTTGAGGCTGTAAAGGTTGAACTAACCTGGCTTTCCAGGAAAGTAAAATTCATTAATTTAAACCTGCTCAAAGCTTACACAGCAATGCATACATGACAGGTTACATACCTCTTGAATACTCAGGAGTGAATGGACATCCCAGGCCTTGGGTATCATCTGTCTGACCAGTCATGATCAGACCAAAAATGACTTGGCCCCAGTCAAAAGTAATCATTTCACTGAATGAATCTAGACCTGGGATGGATCTGACCATGTGGCTATGATAAAGAATAGCACCCAGGTTTAGAAAGTAGGAAATTCAGTCTCTATTCTCAGTTCAGTCATTAAAATTGTGCAACAAATTGCACAATCCCTTTGCCTCTGTTTTTATTCTATCATCTGTCTCTCATTTAGTCAGCTCATAAAAACCACTGCCTCTTGCCATTTGTAAATACAGTGCCAATGTCAACAACAACTTGAAGTGATTTGGGTATGCAGCATTATTTTTCTTTCCTCCTTAAAACATCTTTCTCCATTGCCAATGCTGTGAGCCATTACATTTCTGCTTCTTTTCCTGCTGTTTTTAGGGGCAATTTTAATATTGGGAGAGCAGAATTTTTATTCTTGCTGAATGTGCTGATATCCTACACTAGTAATGCAGGCGAGTAAGAACAACAAAATAACATACATTTGTGATCTTCACACAAAACCCAAGTGACTCTGGAAAGTATTTCAGACCTTATTTATGCCAGGCCCACCGTCATCCCCTTGCCTCTACCTCAACACAGTATCACAGAGAATCACAAAATATTCTGAGTTGGAAGGGACCCACGAGGATCATCAAGTCCAACTCTTAAGCATCAGTTAAGTCCAAATAATTCTGACAAATCCAAACTCTTTCTTAAATTCTCCTTTAATTACCTGGAAAAGTGGTAAAACTTTCTTTCTTACATATCCTTCTCATTAAAATAATGACAAGGTTTGTGCTTTCTAATGTAGACATTTCTGCTGTTATTTATATCTATCACTACCTCACTCAGCTATCATGGGAATTACGAATACTATCTTTGCCCTTGTAGCATATTTAAAATATATTTAAAAATTTAAAAAATTGAAGAGACTTACAGAGGAAAAAAACCAGGTTCTACAAAACTAAACAGCACAATTATTTCAACCTTCTCTCACCAATCATGTTTTCTAGAGTTATCATCATTTTTTTTTTGCTGTTCTTTCAAACAGTTCTGTAACCTTCAGCAGTATTTCATAAAGCAACCTAACAAAAACTTTAATTTTAATAAATCACACACCTACCTGATCCATACTTTCTGGAATGAATTCACCTTCACTGTTGATACTGGTGAAGGACCCATTTCGAGCCACCTGATGCAGCTCATCTGGAATGTATCCTGGGGGAGGTGAACTCCTATCACGAGTATTAGAACCTTTTGAAAGAAAAAGGCCAGTCAGAGTCTCTACATTAACCCAGAATCCAGGGGTTTTATTCAAAAGTTTCACAGGCACTGAGCCTGCCTGAATCACTTCTTCCTTTGGGCATTTCCCAAATGCCTGTGCAATGCAACACTTAAGTATAGCATTTAAAATCTACAATCCAGGAATTATGAAAAATTTGGGGCAGAGTTGCCTCAACGGCATTAAAAAGAATTTTCATTATACAGGAACAGAAACACAATTTGCTCACACATCTAGCTGGGTAAATTTCTTCTTTTGAACAAAATCAAAATCCAAACCCTTCCACCTATGTCAACTAATCCTTTCCAACTCTTGAGAATTTCAGTTTTTCTTTGTAGAATATTAAGTCTGTAAGAACACGAATATATATATTCATAATACATGCATAATAATTAACTTGTCTGGAAAATTATTCATGAAACTCTCTAGTTTTGTGATTAAATTTTGAAGTTAACATCACATCAATTTCAAAATATTAATAAGCAAAAACGTTATCTCAATGCCTAAATAAGTATCTTACACAAATGTTCAGACATTAAAAAAATATGAGGGTCCTAAAATGAGCAAGAAAACACACTGCCATATAAACAGATTTTTCAGTAGCTCATTCCTGTATCTGAAAATAAAGGGGAGTACTAACATCAGCTTCTTAGGTTACCCATCAGTAACCTCAAATAATTCTACATACATTTATTTACCTCTGGGAGTTTGGGGTAATTTTCTGTATTATATATATTTAAACCACTTTTAACTTAAAATTCAAAATCCACTCCCCCAAGTGCAAACTCTACAGTAGAGTCATTGATGAGCATGAGAAATTCAAACACTGTGTTGAGAGTAAAATCCTCATGAAGAGAATACTACAATAGAAAAGCTTTTACAATTAAAGCTATTGAAATATTCACCTTACCTATTACAGACAGTCGCCTTTTCCTTTCTGTCACACCGAACACTGTATTATCTAAATCTTCCAGTGAGGGCAAGGGTTCCATATTATTTACACTGGGTGACTGAAAATGCATAAATATTACAACCTGCTGTTATTACTTTATACTCCTCACAATGAAAATACTTTGTAAACTTTACAGGCTTTGTGCAGTACATTCCTTTTTTTGAGCAGTCAAAAAAGCAGTTTGCCAATTTATATCACAATCCATCTATTTTAGTAGCTCATTCTTACTCTTTAAAAATAATTTTCAATATGTACCAGTACACAAATCCTATGAATATCAATGCCATGGTTTGTTAGATAATACCAAAACACCTCAAGCATTTAGTCTATAGTCCACTAGTCTTTGCTACAACAAACACTGAACTTCCCACAAAGGAGTGCCCACCAACTTGTGACTTAAAGAACAATTTCAAATAACTACTGTTACTTAAATTTTATGTGCTTTTCAAATCTGTATCACTTTATCATCCTACTAAGGAACACTTTACCACTGTTGGGAAGACAAACAAAGAGAAGGATCTAAGAAAGAGTTAAAACTGAGTAAATACAAAATGCTAATGGAAGTTTAAACTGAAATCAAGAAGCAATCAGTATTATTTTCAATTGGAAAAATGCCATCTTTAAGAAAAGATACAAATAATACTTCAATATGAAAACTCAGGAAAAAGACATTTAGCATGTCAATTCATACCTGTGTATTTCCATGTATTACAAGCAATATCTTGAGACTCTTCATATGTACACTACGGTCAAGCAGTTCAACAGCTTTGTCCAGGTCATCCTGTGTGGTTAATGGAATTACAAGCTACAAAAAAGGGAGGGGAAAAAAAAAGTCTTAAACAGGACACAAGAAAAAATGAGAAAGTCAAGTGCAGAGAAACAAATAAAGGGAATCTTTTCATTCATACCAAACAACTTGAAAATAAAATTTATTAAATGATCCCTCAAGTTAGCATCAAAATGTCTAAAGTTCAACCTTAACTCTTCCTTCAGATGCCTTCACTATTTACAGCAGGTGGAACAAGTCTTCACAACCAAAGAGCAGCCATTTTGCATATATGCAACTGAATATCCTACAAGTTTCAGAGAAAAAGGTGCAACAGGGTCAATGTGTTTACCATTGCCTAAATTACCACAAGTCTGTAAGATGAACAGAAGACTTATTTTACAGAGCATAAAGCAGACTTTTGTATCTCAAATATTACAACTATACTTGTTTGAAATTGCATCACTAACAGAATTTCTCCATTGAAAAACAAAATTTGTCAAGGAAGCGTATCCTTACTTCCTTAAGGAAGATGTGATCCACATGCAACAACTCTAGTCCTCACTAGAATCTTACTTGGATCTAACTAATTAGAATTAACTTAGCACACGTGTGTCTTTAGAACAGAAAATGTTATGCCACTAAAGTGCTATTGAGATCTGAATTCTATAACGCGTAAGATCGAGCTTGTGTTTTAGGAGTGTACATTACAACTTCTACTTGTAACAAAGGAACAACACAATATAGATTTTTAAATCTATTCTACTTTTAAGAGCATCAGTCAGTAATGCTTAAATACATCACCAGGCAAAATACAGTCGTTTTATACAAAAAGAAATGGGTCTTGATAAAATGAAGAGTTTGTACATTTGTTAAATTGCAGTTTTAATCCTAATGACATGTTATCACCATCCCATTTCTGAAAGGTGATGGGATGATTTGCCAACTAGTGCTGAAGTTGACAAGCAGAAAACCTACTCAAATGCCTATGAATCTATCAGTGGAAGGAGCTGAGGCTAAAGCATTATGAAGGGCCATCACTTTTGACCTTCCTAATCTCCAAAAGCCTTCTGTTGGAATTCTTCATTTTGAGGATCAGTTTCACAGAAGTGTCTGATAATTTTACCAACAAACAGCAATTACTGGCACTTTCTTCTGCAAAGATGCAGATTAGATACAGCAATTATGTTGTACATAACCACACGAATAATCCTTTATGAACTTTGCTGACTCAAGGCAAAACCCAGAAGTAACTCACGAGAATGGATCCTGCATCTGTAAATATATTTGCTATAATTCCACCCCTGCTTCTAAAGGAAAGCTAGAAGTAATATTGATCAAGCATAAGTGGTTTGACAGTGCTGGCACTGTTTCCAAAATATCTTTGGGAACCAGCCACTTTAGGAGGAGCAAGAGCTAAGCGTATTCCTCCAATCTAAACAGTAACTAAATGCAGCATTCTAGCAGTTGCCTAACAAGATTAATCCTTAAAGAAAAGAGTTTATAAGAAAGGATATCATGGCTGGGCTTCGCGAACGAAGATTTAGGAAGGCTCTATCCACGTTTGTTACAAGCACGCTGAAGAAAGGATAAATGTTACTTCAAATTTACAAACACAACAAAGTTCAAAAAAGTAAAGACTTGTAACAGAACTGTGGCAGATCAGGAAGACAATTTACTCATTCCTAACCAAGTCTGAGATATAATTCATTACGATACTCATGAAACATTTCACGTATCTCGTGCCTATCCTAATTTGGACAAGACTTACATATTTGAGAAAACACACACACACATACTAGAAACCCAGGAGTTTGTCACAGGAGTAAGTTTTGTCACAGGAGTGGTTCCCACTACTTATGAGAGCAAATTTCAGCCTCAAAACAATCAATGTCCAAGGCAAGAATTTAGAGGACACAGAATATTACCTCATTATTGCTGTAATGTAAATCCATAGTCTGTCCAAAAGCAACTTTAGCTTTAGCTGCAAGATCTTCAAGTTTAACAGGCCTTGGTAATTGCAGGATCCTGAAAAACAATTTAAGTTTTAAAGAATTTTTGTCCATTACCTATGAAAATCTGGCAACTCATTACTTAAGAACTATTTTAGAACTAAATTTATTACTAAAAAGACCATAAGAGACTATGCTTCATTCACTGTCCTCCATATTTTGAGACTTTAAAAAGAAAAGAAAGAAAAGCAGTGAAAAAGTTAAAAGGGATAATCAGGCACAGAATTAGATTTCATTATGACTACTTTACTTGCTTCTATATGGCTTGCTTAATGCTTTGCAAGCCTCCATTTCAGAGACAAATTCTTAGAAACTTCTAAAATTTTCTACTCCAGAAAACTAAGACAATGGAGTACCACAGGCTGACAAGCATAAACATCAGAAAGGAATTACTCCCTTTTTCAGAAATCTGAAAGACTATCTTACCTGAGGAAGGTAACTAAATGTCACCATCCTTACCATAATGAACTACACACTCAAACTGCCCAGTCCATCACTAACTGTGCTTCAAATGTGCTCCTGTAAGAATCGTGCGGTTGCAGGTCAACAAGTCAGATTTTCTTTTAACTCAATGTCTCATCAAACCAGTTAGCCCAAACTGCCCTTTTACTATAGAAAACTATTGTATTTTTTGAGATACAACAGCATTAAACAAAAAAAGCATTTAAAAGTGATTAAGCTATTGAGGTGCATCCAATTCACATTCAAAAAAGAAAGAGCACTCAAATTCTGTGAAGCAGAAAAGTTAGCAAAGGATAACTGTGCTTTCATCAGTGGTTCGGTTAGTACTACACTGGTTAGGGGACAACTTTCTCACTGAAATGAGGCTAGAAGTCAGGCCACTTACAATTAAAAATTATTGTTAAAAAATAAAATCTTAACAAAACACCCAAAACAAACAAGAGCAACCAACACCAACTCTCACTGTAATTAACAATTTGTGCAACAAGCCTACAACTCTACCCATCACACCACCAGCTCCTCGGAACAAAGTGCCACATTCACCACTGAAAGCAAGTCTGAAATCACTTCTGTTTTTCACTTCCCTTTTTCAAACCTAGTGAGAAAGCCATTGCATAACTTATTTTTCCTGCATAATTTCATTACTTTATCTTTAGATCTACATGCTCAGGCAACAAAAGTATTATAACTCATGCTGAGCACTGAGCCTGGGCTGCCCAGTACCTCTGGGCAAGAAGGCTCAAGGCACTCGGGACAGTGCAGAACAGAGCTAGGTCCAACAGCATAAAAGCTTGGGAAAGGTATCTTTCCACACACTTATTTTATGCTTGTTAAGCAATTCATATTGAATTGATTAACTTAGTCCACTGTGAAAGTGAATTATGATAAACTGCAAAATGCACCGTCCATGCAGACTGGCAGCAAGTAAACATCTCTCTGTTTTAAATTCATGCTTCTCCTTATTTCACGAGAAATAGTTAGGTAGAAGAGTCCTCAATTTTCAAAGCTTTCAAAAAAACTTATTTCCTCCAAATTACTTACAGCACTCAACCATTACTGATGCACTTTTATGTGTGATGTTCAGAGAAGTGATAGAAAGAAGCTGGAGAATGTTAATACCGAGGGAACTTACTGCTATTTTACTGCTCCACGTACAGAGAGGGCACACACTGTAATCAGCATGGACACACACTCAACTACTGCACATCACACCAAGGGCTGCCCAGAAGTAGTATGTATAGGTTTCATTCTGAAGCAATTACGAAATTTACAATTTCTACTGACAAACAGCATGACCAGGATATTATTTCCTTTTTCCTTAAGTATTTTCAAAGATCTAATTCTATAACCATTTCTCTGCAGGTAGAATGAAATTTTATGCTTTCAGAAAGAGACAGGCAGGCAAAATCAGTTGTCCACAACCAGTTCTGCATGGAGTTGTACACTGAATTCTGTAAAAGCTTTTAAGCAGTCATCAGAGCAGTGATATATACAGATGCTTGTACACTTTAAGCAGGTGCATCAGCCACCTCATATACAAAATGAAAATAAATTTTAACTGATCAAATAAAAGCAATCTGAATCTAATAAATTTTCTTCTTACAGTTTCATACTGGTACCTCCAAAGTACAATCCAATACTGAGATTTAAGATTTAGACCTCTTTCTCTGGGTGTTACAGTAACAATAAATTATCATGCATTTATTACACACAAGATGAAGCAAAAAAATTTATATTCTGGTCTATTCAAACTTGAGATCTATTCTAATGATCTAAGTAATTGATCACAGCTACAAATACCTATCTGAAGGGTAACCAAATGAAGGATCCTCCATGGGACATAGGTACAGTATGATACTTCCACATTTATGTATACTTAGAGCCCACATTTCAAACAGTTCATTATCTTTAAATTGTGTTTATATCAAAATTAAATTCAAGTTCAAACAAAATACACTTAGAGATCTGAAATACTTTGAAACTTTATGATAAAAACACAACAAAACTCTACAAATAATCAAGAGACAAGACCGTTCCCTTACCTTTTTTCACCTCGATGTTCAAATTTGACTCTAACATCATTCTGTAAGAAAAGACATAAAGGAACCACTATCAGTTTGTTAATACCTCCTTTAATGAAGGCCATGAACTCCCATTCAATAATCTTACACCAGAACTAAATTCCTTATTAATTTTCTGTCCTTTCCAATACAACAAGTATCTAAACAAGCTACCACTGCTGAAGTACCTGACAGAGGCTTAAAGTGTGTAAAAAATACAAAAACTTATTCTGAACTACAATGAATGCTTCTCTACGTAAAGACATTATTTTCTATCAATATATTTTAATATTATAACAGATTTATGAGTTCAAATTCAGCGTGGAACGGTTACCAAAAAGTTCTCTATCCTGAACAGGCAGGTAGATTTAGCTCCAACAACAGGTTTTTATGTACACTTTGCAGTTGAGCATTCCAGGCTTAAGAAACATATCTTGTTTCATAAGCATTACCATAGAAACCAACACATGTAATTAAGCCAGCAGTCATGCAATAAATTTCCCAATAACCATATCTGTATATATTTGCAGAGGAAATAAAGTTTGCTTTTTGCAAAATCATAATTTTAAGAATCAAACTGTATTAGCACCTATTGCAGGCAAAACAATAATGCAGGAAAAACAATAATGCATTATCCAAGTAACAATGTTGCATCTTCCAAAACAAGTGATTAAAAAATTATTACTTTCAAAATTTATAAATTGAAACAGAAGGATAAACATTTCTTCTAACTTTCTAAACATGTATTATACTCAAATCATTTTGGATCAAAAATGCATGTTACCACAATGTCTAAAGTCACAGCTCAGACACGAGTTACATGACATCAGCAAAGCACCACTGTGATATACACTGAACTCATACAACTTTTAAAGCACAGAATGAAAAAGATGTAGCCATTGGGTTTCGACAGTTTAAAAGCCAAATATATAGGAATATATATATTAACAGGTTAAAATAGGCATAAACGGAAATTTCATTAAATATTGAACTGTAAATTAAGGATCCAATCAAATAAACATACAGTTAATGTATGTTTATTATGTTATTTATGGGTAAAAATCGTTGTCCTCTCCTAATCTCTCAGTATAGTAGTTCAAACCTATCAACTAAGTATTTACTACTTATTCCATTTCTGTTTAGTATCTAGAGAAAATACAGCTGAAAAGAACTCACATTTCCAGCACATGAACAAACAAGAAACCGAGGCCAAAGATGCAGTAAAAGAGCTTAAGCATGTTTCTGCTGCTGTACTGACATTCTTTGGTGTGATATAGGTGACAACTGGACAATCTACTAAACCTATAAAATTTTTCTTGATATTTTAAAATAGTATAGTATCAATATAATAATAACAACAACTATAAAATCACTCTACATACAATGTCAAAATACCTCTATGATCTTCAATTTACCAGTACAAGAGTTATTTAAGCATATACTATGATCTGCTCTCAAATGCCACCATTTCATTTGGCTGATAATACAAGAACATGAACAAAGAAAATGGCAGCACATGTGGGAGACTAACAGCTCATTCTGGTATGCTCACTGGTCAGGCAAGAAAAATAATTACAGAAGTCACAGCAGGACATTCCATGTTCAGTAGGTTAGTGAGGACATTTAAAAATTACCTGTTTTTTAGGTGAAGATGACTTTGGTTTTCCTGTTTCTTGCTGGGGCAATACAGGACGACTGGCCTTATGAAGCACAGCCAAATCCTGCATGATTGAATTCAAAGCTTGCTGCTCATCTGCTCAGAGAGAAAGACCAGACAAGTGTAAAAGACTGTTATATTTGAAGGGCATTACCATTTCATTTCACAATTAGGCAAGCATTATTCTAAAATCCAAAAGTCCTCATTACACTCCAATACATAATTGCCAAATTAAAAAAAATTGCTGCCACGTTGCAAATGTTTTTATTTTATTTATCATTAACAGTGCTTAAGGAAATAAACAGCTTAATCAGTAACCACACTTAAATAGCAAGTTTAAAAAACCGAAGTCATAACAGAGACTAAGCTCTACACAACTGCAGGCTGTATTAATAAAAGAAAGGGGGTGTACGGGGAAAAGCCTTATGTACTTTGTTTCAAATAGTATGGGTGAGACATTTACTAGAAATTACATTTCCTGCCCCTCTCAGAAAAAAACACAAGTACTTTTGAACCATTTTCCCTCTGTCCTGAACAGATATGATCATGCCCACTGGAAGCATACACAAACTCCCAGAGGAACACCTCAACTGTTTGAGCATCTGCTGATAGCGCATGAAGTAATTAAAAGAAAAACCAAAACAAAAACCATCAACAAAAAAACAACCAATAAACCAAAAATAAAACTCTATAGAACCTTTCCAGGACTGAAAATACAGAGGATTTTAGGTCTTAAAGAAAGAATTCATAAGGAGAAACAGAAGCACTGAACCCAGGGGACAATTTAGGGGCAGGAGTGCTACATAACTTAGGTTTCAAGTTCAAAAAAACCCTAAATCCTGAAGATCTGCCACAACTGTGACAGCCTGAGGCCATGATAGATGAGATTTGCCCTAGAAATGGGATGCTCCTTTAGACAGGAAAACACTTAGGAGCTCAAAAGCCTGTACATCTACCACTAAGAGAAATTTATTTCTTATGTTTTGTTCCTTGCCACAGCAATAGTACCTGCACTCAGCATGCATCTGGAACACTTGATGACAAAATTTATCTACAAAAGTGTTGATTGTGTGCCTTCACGCTCCTTCACAATGAAGGAACATTGTGAACAATTCAATGTTTGTTGAAGAATTCATTGCTAAATGCTGTGATTTACAAAGAACCGTATTTCTCAAACACGGACCTGAGAAAAGCTCAGCATTAAAATCAGCAAGTAAGCATTCCAAGTGTTCGGCAACCATGAGAATTCCTTCACATTCTATTAAAATACAACCAAATATATTTATTATACAAGGAAATTGTGGGATTTAAGTGCTCTAATTTAATAGATTCCTAACAGATCAGAAAGCTGGTCTGAAAATGAGTACCTTTGATCATCACTCATGCTGTCATTATTCATAACTCTACTAAGATATGCAAATCTATAAAAGCAAGTTTTACTAGCAATATTTAATGGCAGAACTGAAGGCGTTCTTGCAGCTCAGTTATTCTTTTCTCACACTAAAACACACTTCAAGATTTGCCAAAATTAAAATAAGTTAAACTATTTTATTGTGTTATAGCCTATTCTAGTGCTCAGCAATGGTAAAAAATAAATTGATGTTTTAGCAGTTGATTGGAAATTTCTTTCCCAGTGGTCACTATGTTGCATATTTCATGAAACCAAAGAACTGTGGTAAAGTGTTTAAAGTTTACTGAATATCCATCATGACTCAACAGTCACTCCTCTCAAGCAAAATGCTGGAGAAGATCAGAAATCTGAAGAATGCTGTATTCCCAGATTAGGCAACTTGATTATTAAGCATAAGGTTAGGAACATTAGCATAACAATAAGAGATGAACAAAAGCAACATGAAAATGTGCGTGTTGTAGTTGGTTGGTTTGCTGGGATATTTTTGAGAGGGAGCTCTGATAAATGATTACAATAACAACATGGTCAACTCATTAAAAAGCACACACAGCTTGAAAAACTGGCATAAAATCTAAAGTAATACAAATGTGCTACATATTTAGAAAAACAGACCATCTACACAGTCTTGGCTTTGCACTGCAATGATACAAGATAAAATCCTTTAATATAGACTTTGTGGTTTGGACTTGTTTTTTTCCAACAGTCATTACCATTTAGAGGACAGTAAATACTCTAATACCATGAATCTCAATTTCCTATACTTAAATCTTTAAGTTACCACATAATAAGGGAAAAGTGCTATATTCCAAGAAAAAAAAAGAGAAATATTTTGAATACTGCAAAGCTGCTGAACACTGCCTTTCATATTGGTGCTACACTGCGTTAAACAGCCAAAGCACACATTTCCTAGGAATTGTAGTACATTAATGGTTTTAGCACTCAATAGAAATGAAGAGTATCTGAACTAAATTTTTATGTATGTTACACATAAGACTTACCCATTATGGCAGTGAGTCTGAAAACTCGAACTTCAAGGAAAGGGCTGCTTCATTAGCATTATTTTATTCCCTAAAAAGCAAAACCAAAAACCCCACAATTACTGAAGTTGTCAAAGCCATGTAAAACAGCCAACTCTTCATTGTTTATGGGCAGTTTTTCTAATATTCTATATAGCAAATTCGATTGCATAAGGCACAAATACAATGTGTGGAGAAAACAGATTCTGCTCCCAAAGCCTCACCAGCCTCTGAGCAATGTACATACTTTACAAAGACATAAAAACCTGAACTAAATATTCTTCTAGACTTAAGCTGACTTTAGTCTCTACCTATACCCCTCAATGATGATTAGTAGCTTAATTAACTGTAACACTCTACTATATGGGATACCCACTACTCCAGATTATTAAAAACTGATTCTTTTTCTACAGGTCCATACTCTATCTGGTGTTTAAAGTTATGTAGTTATATATATAGTTATAGTTAAAGTTACAGATAGTTAAAGTTATAGATAGTTATATACAGATACATATAGTCTATAAATATAAATACATATCAAACTCACAGCACAAATCAAGAGTCATCCACACCTACTGATTATATAAACTCAAATTTTTCACCATAATTCAAGAACATAACACAGATATGCTAACATTTCTGAAAGTAAATGGCTCTGGAAGACAGCAAGTATTAACTTTTATTATACAATATATAAAAAATATATTCTGTATACAATTTATACAGAAAAGCAGAAACATAAGGAGCACTTTTATGAACAAACCCTGTCACAACATCTTCAAAATTGGCCAACTAGAAAAACCCAATAACAAAGGACCAATTAAAATAATCTTTCTATGAGATGCCATTATGGATGTTAACAGCAAAAACCGAAAATCATATCCCTAAACAGACAATGAGATTTGTTGCAATACAGACTACCACAGGAAAAATTCTGACTTTTTTTAATGCAAGAGAAGAAAATCCTTATTTCTTAAGCAGTCACTGTAACCAAGTAGGGAAGGTCCCTTGTGCCTCCTCCCTTTTGTTGACTGCAGTGGACCATCCTTCCTTCTGACTCAAGAGAAAAAGATTTACCTTACACTGATAAAAACAAATTATTTCCCTGCTAGTTCATTCAAGGAGCTACACTAGTAGAATATGACTCATTTTTTTTCCCCTTCTTTAATCAAAATTTTTATTCCTATGGTTTAGTGTCAAACGACCCCTGAGACCAGCAAGGGGCAGCCTGTGGGAGCGCATGGCTAAGAAGAAAGGGGAGGAGCTCTTTCAGCACCAGTCAGTCAGGTTTCCTTGCTTGAATATTCTGCCAATTGTCTATCTAATAACAAATTAATTCTAGTTTTTCAAAAGACTTCTGAGCACCTTCAGTTCGGTACCTAAGTTTTTGGCATTGTCTCTTACATTGGACTTGAGAGTCATATGAAGGTCTCTCCTAAATAATGCCTTTTACCTATCAGATGAGTCCTCTACTACTGTCTGTTTCAAGCTCTATAATAACTCAGGCTTTTCAAGAAGACCCAGAGGTCCCACTACATAATCAGAAATCAGTTCAGTAGAGAGAGCACACAAAACAGTACATTCGAACTAAAATAAATCTAAAAATACGATGGATGTGCAATCAGAGTTACATACTCCCAAGTCTATGGACAGCCTCAAAACAGTACCTCAAACAGTTTCCAAGTGCTGTGGAAAAGAAACTCCCATCTAATGTCTTGTAAAGTATTAAAGTCTGTAAGAGTATGGGAACTAAACCTGGCCTGGGTGGCCCACAGCCTCACGACCCAACCCTCTGCTTTCACTACTAACATGGTCTCCAGCCTCTTAAAAAAAAAAAAAAAAAAATAAACCAAACCAACAAACAAATGCAAACTCCAAAGCAAAAACAAAAACTAAAAAGGAAAAAGCTTCTGTTGCTCCATAACAGAAAAGGAAACACATGAAGACAGAAAAGCAGGGGATTTGTACTAATCTTCAGAGAGGAAAATAGGCTGAATTTTCACTTATTTGCTGAATGATAGTGCCCAATATCACTCAAAATAAGGAAAGTATCTTTTGACCTTGCTCTCACACAAGATGCCAGGAGAACTGGTTTACTTAGTGAACTGGGATTACCTTTATAGCCTTAAATATTACAACTAACATTTTTCCCCCATATCTGATTTTTTGCATCCTTTGCATCCCTAAGAGTCAAAAAAGCAAAGCAGAACATACATTAAATTATTTCCTACACTATGTTTTTTGTATCACCAGTTGTCTCGGGAGATCTTCCAAAGAATTACTCATTGAAGATGCTCATAAAACATCTTTTAATTCTGTATTTGATTCAACTGTCTTTAAATGAGAGCTAATGTCATTTTCTTATGTCTGTTTTAATTATATGTCTTAATACATTAAACATAAAAATGTGTTTCATGACTTTGGATGAAGTACTTCTGTAATACTTCCTTGAAAACACTTCAAAGAAATACAATAGTTCTCTGAGGCATTTTAAATCTTCTGCCACACCTGAAGAAAACCACACCGAGTTATATCTCCAAACAAAACCACTCCAGATGTTCTGTCTAAACGTAGCTGAAAAAAAACCCCAAAACAACTTGGAAGCTCAAGATATTTGAGCTACAGGGCTCATATAAGGCTGAAGAAGAAATATTTTAAAAATATATTCTCCAAGTTGCGCCAGCCACAAGAATTCTTTCTTTATTATTAATTTGTGGCATCTCTCATAAAAGAACATAAGCTAATAAGTGAACATAAATTTATTTTCTCTTCCACTTCCTTCTTATTCCTTAAAAGAAAAAAAAAATCCACAACTTAGGAAAATTAAATTTCTCTGAGTAACTTATATATGTCTTACTTTATCGTCCCTTTTAACCAAAATTCTTTCTATTCAAATATAAAATATAATTAATCACCAACTAAACAGCTTGACAGCCTTTCTGTTAGCATTTAGTGTTACTTCAAAAACAAGTAACAACAATAAAATTTCAATTAAAAACATTACTCAGATCCAAATTTATGAAGACCTTTATGAATTCACCTTGTGAATTGAGAAAACACTTCTGTTTTTAACTGCTCATTTTCACAACGGGCTGTTAACAACAGGGTGGGTGTGGAGAGTGAGCAAGAACAAGCTAACAAAAATCAACGTTTTTTCAAACAGAAGTATATACATTCCGTAGAAAAAGAAAAAAGCATACCCTAATCCATGGCTGCATAGTAGAGTTAGTATAGTGCACACATACAAGAGTAAATTACAATCCAGGACAAAAAAGGAAGCGAAACAAAAAACTGGAACTCAGAGAAAGACTCAGGAGAAGCAAAGGCTGCAAAACACAAAGAGCAGATGCAAAGATAGAATAAGATTATGTCAAGGTCTTGCAGAGAGACACAAGCAGCCTGAATTTGAATGAAATTAAAGAAAGGATAACAGAGAGTGAATTTCAAAAAGGTGTTTGCTACTCTTATCACATCATCAAAGAAGAATATCCTAGCAACAGCATTTTGGATATAAGGGTGGAGAGACGCTGATTCATATTCATGATTCATTTCCTACCAGCCACCTTCCAGAGCCTGGAAGTCTTTCAGAATCTGAGAATGCCACCAAGGAAGAAAATATCCAGGTGATTCTTGGAAATTGTTTTTAGCTTTCTCAATGCAAATGAAACAAAGACTGAGGGCAAGTAAGTCATGTGGCCAATAATGGAGCTGTTCAAATGCCCTGTGGCACTCCTATAATAAACACAACCCAGTGCCCTCTTGGTTACTGAAAGATAAAAGTATACAAGTGCTGGCACACACATTACATCGTCTCTCATGACTGACTTGGTCACATTCAAAAGCTTGTAGGCTAGGAGAAAAAAGCTTTAACCTCATACAGTAGAGGAAGTAAGCAAGCAGGTGCTATATGGAATATTTAAGTGATCTAGAAAAGGTGTTGTAGTTCTGTGAAATACAAAAATACATGGTGTGCAGAAATGAAATGGCTCCTACAGCATTCAACTTCACAAGAAAAGTATAATTTTTAAAAAGTAAAATTAGCTATGGCTACAACAAGAGCCTTAAACTAATCATCTGAGAACAGTACAGGCAGTATATAAGCACTTAAGAACATAAGCCAGCTTTGACGCTGCTCATGTTAAAAATCAAGAACAAAAAAAAAGGTGAAGCAAGCAATCTAGCTTAGCCTGATTTTGTATGGATTTTAGACTCATACAGTAATACTTTATCTACACATAAAGGTACCTTACACCTTTGGAGTCCAAACCTATTTCAACAGTGGAGCAAGAACCTCAAAGATATCAATTCCCTACAATAAATTTTCTGTAAAATAAATGACTGCAAGGATACATGGCTTCCAGTTCTTACACCAAAGGAAAATGATATCATGCAAACTCAATAAGAAAGATGCATTGTAATTATTTCCATCACAGTTAAAGATTAAATCAGACTTCTACTATATTAGACATAATCTAAGGAAGTTAAACCAAAACAACAAGAAATCAAAACCTGTGAGCATTGCTATTCAGATGCACATTTCTCCATAAAAAAACCAGATGATGCAAAAAGCCAAGTAAAAATCAAGAGCGTGCATTCACAGGTAATTTTTCAGACTGTAGAATGGACAATCAGAATCAAAGTAAAACCATAAAAATTTATTTCATAGCCAGAAGAATGAGCCAGACAAAATGGTTTTAGTCTAAAAATGTTATTCCTAAACAATCAAATGCTTGGTCTCACACAGCCAATCTATTATAAATCACAGTAAGCAAGGCTGAAGTGATCACCTACTCAAATATGCCTACTTAACCTTTAACCAAAATAATGTGCAGCACTGCTTGTTATGGGTTTTATTTAAAAAAAAAACAAAGCAGTATCTGCTAACAAGACAAACAGTAATACCTAAATCTGAACTTTTGTAGCCTTTTTCATAGCTCGAAGCAACTGCTGGTATAAATGACAATAATGACACTGCATAGTGTGACAAGCATAGAAGTCAGCATTGTTATAAGACATTAGGAGATACCTAAAAGAAGGTAACTCCACAGAAATGAACAAAAATAAGAGGATTTTATACGGACATACACACAAATGAACACTGGACAAAAAGTCACTCTTTTCAAAGACTGAAAGCAGCAGCAGTATCATAAAATCATGAAGGACTGAGAAAATAGAAGTAAAGAGCAGTAACAAGAAAAAGTCTAGGAGTAACGCATCAGATGTGAGATCAGCTTCAGAAAAACTTGGGTCTCTAACATATTGTAATAATATATAAGAAAAGCTATTCACAGGAAAAGTAGGAAAAGGAGAAAAAGATTAAACTAACCCAAATCAAAAGCCAACAACAATGACAATTGATAAATTAAGGTAACATTTGGAAAACAAAATGAAAAATAAGACTCAGTGGGTCAAATTTGGAACACTAGAAATGGAAGTTTTACTGGGTGAATTAAAAAAATAAAAATATTATTCCTGTCACAGTACTATGTGATCTTTTAAAATTAAAAGATACTGCAGGGGAATGAATGAATGAATGAACGAATGAATGAATGAATGAATGAATGTATGTTTCTCAGCCAGCAGGGAGGAATCTTGTCTATCAATAGCATGTCAGCAAGGGCATGAGCCACAGAGCAGTAATATTCTCCTCCTTAGTTCTTTCTCTGTCATGTAACCCCTTCTATTCTGAAGCACTTTCTTCCTCCTTCAATTTATCCCAATTTTGAGATGAATTGCACTGGACAGGACACACTGAGATGGTCCACTCACTTGTACTGTGCTAGGAGAGACTGGCAAAACAGCGGAACCAACCAAGCTCTGTCAGTTGATGGCTCAGAGTAAGGAAGACACACAACCTAGAGCAGTGTCTCTTACAACCAGGGCAGTAATTCAGGAATGATTACCTGTCCTGGACTCAGGGAACATCAGACAGAAATTTTATTCCCCTTTATTTTTACTTCATAGAATCATTAAGTTGGAAAAGACCTCCAAGATGAGTCCAACCTTTGACCGAACACCACCACATCAATGAACCCAGAGCACTAAGTGCCACATCCAGCTGCTTCTTGAACACTTCCAGGGATGGTGACTCCTCCACTTCCCTGGGCAGCTAGTTCCAATGCTTGACAATCCTCTCAGTGAATAAATTCTTCCTGATGTCCAATCTGAACCTCCTGGGAGCACAGCCTGAGACCATTTCCTCTTGTCCCATTGCTGGATGCCTGGGAGAAGAGGCCAACCCCCACCTTGCTACAGGCAGCACCTCACTACGTGGTTTTCCACAGTTACCATCATTCACCAATTCCATCCTGAACAGCTAAACTAAACCTTTCTACCACCAGAATGACTGTTAGACAAAATAAGCAACACCAACACATCAAATACTTTTTTACAGAAAGAATAATTCTGGCTTATTTCTGCTAAAGTACTTGGACTTATTTTAAAAAATATTTTAAGTCTTGTTCTGATTGCATGTAGCTTAGTTTACATACTTCCAGTTTTGGCCCTCAATTTGCTCACTCTCTTGTAATGAAACCAGTTCATTCAGCACCCCAAGCTATTTTAACCTATTGTACAGAGACCGAACAACCTTAAACAGAGTAACATGAGCCAGCAACCTCTATCAGCATGATGGGCTTCATAAAATTATAGCAACCAACTCATTCAAAGTTAACATATTTTTTAATTACTAATAAAAATATATTAAGGGACAAAAATACTCGCAGATACCTGTTTTTTACTGAATTTAGATAGTGAAATAGCAATTGGTGATAAAAAAACAGGAAGAAATAGCCAGCATCCATTTTTTGTTCCAATTTTGGAAAAAAAAAAAATCAAGAGGTTGTGTCCAAACCACAGCAGTGTAACTGGAGTAGAAATTTCACCACCCACAAGAACAAAGAGATAAAATGCAGTCCAAGAACTGCCAATTGTTTATCTTCACATCAATTGAGAGTAAAATACTGCAACACTTAGCTTGGTTTCTACCACAGTATTAAACGAAAAAACACAGTAAATGCCTTGATTTCAGGGTTTATTATCACTGCCAAGCAAAATATGTCTTCTTGAAATGATGACAGATTAGTTAACAGAACTAACTGCAACAATTATCCTACTTAGTTTTTTCCAACATATTTGGCTAAATATCACATGATATTTTAGTTATTTGCTTTAAAACCTCAATTAACTAACAGGAAATCATCTGTTGATGGATTAAATAAAATATTTCGAGATACATATTCCTGCTTAACAAAAAATACCAGTGAACACGACTCTCAGTGCAGCCCCCTGAAGACCAGCAACGATCAGGCAGGCACAACAAGACACATAAGTTATGGCTTAAGCAAATGACCTGACTCATGTGAAAACAGTTGCAGTCCAGCAAAACGTATTTCAATACCATTACATATTTTAAACACACATAATAATGTATTGTGGTTTCCCTCCATTTATTATTTATTAAAAAAATAACATTAAACACGTTTAAAAAAAAATATTAACTGCATTTATGGTGCTAAAACTGACAGGACTGCTTTTTGAATTTTTATCGTTCCTGCAACCAGGAGGGCACCACTCATAATTAGAAGCTGTATTTTATGCAAGTCTAAATATTGTGGTTTATTACATTTATTCAGTAATGGTTTTGCATTGAATGCATTTTGACATAAAGACAATCATTTAGGAAATTGGAAAAAAAGTTGCAGTTAAAAGACTGGACAGTTTGGCAAGAAACAATTCAGAAGAATTATTAAATCACAATGTGTAATTATCTAACATAAGTGCAATACAACATTAAAGAGGCATAATGGAATCCTTGTGCATATAAAGATGTAGTGTATGCAGAAGCCATCTTGCTGCTATACACAACCTACAGGGACACTGCTTACTGCAGAGCATTGGGAAGGCTGCACACAGCAACTGTGGGATGGCTGATCAGTATCAGATAGATCAGGTGTCTCTACAATGTGCAGACTTGAGATTTCTTAAACTGAAGACACTTCCTGGCAAGCAAAGAAAGTGAATTTACGTCTCACTGAGCCCACATGACCATGCAGACTTACCTCATCTGTACAGTTAGAGACATGATTTGGTATTTGTTTGTTTTCTGAAAAGAATGGTTACTAACTGCAACCTTTCCAGAGATCAATTTAATAAACAAACAAAAAACCCAAACCACAAAACAAAACAAACAACAACAAAACCCAAAACAAAAACAAAGAAAAAACCAACCCCAAAACAATAAAACAGACCAGACTTGCATAAAATACAACTTCTATGGATAGTGCCTTTCCAGTTCCAGGAAGGATAAAACCTCAAAAAATAGTGTGGTCAGTTCTAGCACCACAAATGCAGCTCTCTCTCAAATTACCTTAAGAAACAGACTTCAGAATAAACTGAAGGATCCAACATGCCCAGTGACAACAGCAAAACTTCATCCTATTTAGATTAAATCTTTAGTTCCTGTTGTTCTAGAAACTGTAATTTGACACATTCATATAACATTTATCAGTTTGATGAACAATGATCTTGACTTGAAAAACTTAAAATGTGCTGGAAGGTTTGAGTATGTGAGGACACAGTTTTTAAGGATTGTTCTCATAAAAATGCAAAGTAGCAGTTCAAGATGAGTTTATAGCAAAATTAGGCTTTTGAGATAAATATCTTAACACTTACAGCAATATTCACAAAGAGTAACCATAGTTGAGGAAAGCTAATCTCTCTACACTTCCTTTACAGTTGATAGGGAGAGATAAGCATATTTAGAGAGTTTCAAGGCACTTGAATGCAAGTTTCCTGCTTTGAATGAACCTCTTCTTTCCAAGAAGTATCAAGAGCCTCTATTACCTAACCCTTCATAAGTCCACTCCATTTCAAGCACACAAAAAAAGATAAGACTGTAATTGGCCTCAAACAGAAAAGCATCTACTTTCCTCAACAAGATCTCTTTCTTCATCTAATTCAAGTTTTACAGAACTTCTCCATTTCCTGTATCTGTCATTGCCTCAGCAGCAGCCAAAGCACTCGACAGCTCATTTCTCAATCTAACTGAAGAATGACTGCTGATCCATCAAGCATATCTGTCTTGAAAGTCATGATGCTTTCTTAAGATCTGTTCATGATTCCAAGGGAATAAACCACCATTATTATGAAACAAACGTGTATTTTAAATTGAGGAAGGGTCACAACAGCTGAAACTTGGAAACAGGTGCCACAACACCTTGCAAAATACTTCAGTGTGCCAATTTTGCAACAGAACACACTGGCTACAAATTGACTGCTCATACTTCTCTACTCTTACCCAAGACTAGATTTTCTCACAAAGGTATGTTAAAAAGTAATAGACACAGTTCACTGGACTACAAATAACTGCATCACTGCCTCCAGAGCACTCTGGCTCTTGGAAATTTATCACCACCACTGTGGTGGAAAGTCTCAGAGCATCACAACATTAAGAATATATTCCTTACCATTAACTAGGCTATATGCTAAACAAACTGCTTAGTGCTATTCATATCACAGAAATGTTCAAGATATTAAGATAACATTACAGTGCCCACAAACTCGCACAGTAAAACACTTCCACGATGTTTGTAACTTTTTCCTAATCTACTGTTTTATGTGAACTGAGTAGCTGCATAAAAGGTGTCTCAAATAAAACAGGAGCAGGAAATTTTCAGAATCGCAGAATACCAGGAAACATGCACTACAGGGCGTGTCATAATCAGATTTAGGTGCTTCTGTTTCTCCTTCTAAAAAATCTCAGTTGTGCTCTCAGCTCAGCACCTGTTGCTGCCATTTGGAGCTCTCCTGCTGAGGCTGTCATGACACCAGCAAAAACAGAATCTGAATCTCCAAGGACATATTTGTGTCTTTACCATGAAGACATCTCAGTCCCATTTACTACACATCTTCCAGATTTTGCAACAAATCAAAGAGGAATCCTCCTCAGTGAACAGTCATTGTTACAAAGTATCTTACTCATTCCTCAAAGCACAGTTGTTCCTCAAAGCACAGTTCTTCCTGCACACTATGCAAGGCAGCAATACAATAAGGAAATCCAGAGTACAGTAATATAACTATGATTTTCTTCCTCTACCCTGCTGTCATGTTTTCCTACTCCATTGACTCACCATAACCTGTAACTTCTGCCTAAAATGCCTTTCCTGGCTCACACTCCCATCTTCCTAGTTCAGTACCCCACTTGCTCTCCCCACCATAACTCAAATTAACTTTGTACATTCAGTCAGACAGTTCTTCCATTATTTCTATCCTGAAAAAAATAAGAGCATAAGATGCAGGACAATCTCATAACACGCTGATATGGAATATTTCAGTAGGATAAGACATTCATGAGCCATACAGATTTCCAAAACAGCACAGAAAAAACAGTACTGAATCAATCTCCAAGGTTATAACACTCACCAATGACAACAACAAATAGCAACTAATTTAACCAGGGAGCCCCAGTTATGGGTAGACTGGGACCACTCATGCTTGGAACGCTACAGAGAGCTCAATAATATCACCAAGAGGACAGACAAGTGTGTACCCGATATACATAAATGGAAATTGAAAAAACTCTTGTGTGCATCTGTAGGTAACACATACTATGCAAAATCCAAATATTCTTTTACCACACACATAACATGACTGTGCAGCATTTTTGTAGCCAGCAGGTCTCACCGAACAGGTCTAAATGGACAAACTTTTAAGTTTTTATCCATATGTAGTAGGCACTGTTTTTTAAACTGGATGACTGACATAGGCAAACATATGAACATATTGCCAAGCTATCAAATACACAAATTCTTTGTCCCTTTGCACTTTGGAGAATCTGAAAAAAAAATGTTATTCAACCCAATTCCTCATAACAACATTTAAACAAAAATATAACAATAGAAATCTAGTTTGTCAACACACTCCAAAACAAAATGCAAAGACACAAAGACAAGGTACTGTCCTAAGGTTTCTTTCTTGCACCTCCCCTAGCACAGCGGGTACCAAACCATTACAATGACATCTATGATGCTTTATAATTATACTTTTCCCTTAAGTGATAAAAATGTAAGAACCCTCATAAATACAGCTATTAAGGTAAACTAACTACAGACTCAAAAGTTCCAGAGGAAGGATTACTATGTCTGTGCCCACACCTAATCACCACCTTTAAGACAACAGTCCCACTGCTAAGGTTGCATTTCTGTCAAGGGAGTACTCCTGCTTGTCCACAGTAACTGCTGCTTTCCAGCTGAACCCCAATGACAAGCAGGAGATCCGGAGCAAGCAGATAATCCAGCTGAAAAAGATTTATTTTATGTTTTAATTAACCATCAGCTTATCTAACTGATCTCACACTTCTACAGTACCAACACCAACATAAAGAAACGAGCAAGAACTCATGCTGGAACCATCCCTCTTGGCCACTGCACAGATCTGGATCTTGTAAAAAGATCCTTTAAAAGACAGTCATGCATAAAAGACAGTCATGCATAAAGCAAGGATTCCAGAAAACTACACACAGTTAAGTGCAAACTGTAACAAATAAATCACAAATAATGGACATATGGATATTTATGATAGAACAGGGAAAAGCAGATAAGCCTGTTGCAAGAAGAGATCCTCATTTTCAAATTTTGGTGCACTCTGAATGTGTGTATAAAGAACTGATCTCAGTCACTATCACGGTCTAGTTGGATTTCTGGTGCTGGAGAAGTCTCACCAAAGGATTTCTTGCAGTCACTGCATAAAAAGACCCACCCTTGCATGAATAAATTGGTTAAAATATATAAAACATAGGACAGACATAGTTATTGTTTTCACAAGGAAGAAGGATACCAGTGGGGCTCCACAAAAGTCTGTGTTGTTCGATACATTCTAAATTATCCAGGAGAGAGGAGCAAGGTAAAAAGTTTTCTGATACTCCAGAGCCTATTTGAGAGCAGGGAAAGGGCTGACTACAGTAGAGGCAGTGATCTTTATCAGACAGCACATATGAATGGAAGTGATGCAAGTTGGGTGGAGGGGAGGAAGGAGAGCAGCAGGTTCTAACTTTGCACAAAAGAAACCAATGGACTTTGCACTGAATACTGTCAGCACCCAGAAATTAAGTCAGTGTTAGGAATTATGAAAAAAAAAACACCAACAAACAACACAAAAACCCAGTCTGAAACAGATCACTGTTTTCACGTCTTTAACACTTCAGCTCTAGAAGAGGATGTAGCAAAGCAGGAAAAAGTACAACTGAGGGCATCTATTGAAGGAATGTATTGAAGGCATCCAGGGAAAAACAAATAGGCAAGCTAGGACTCTGGTTTCAATAAGATTTGGGTGAGGGGAGAAAGTGGTAAAGTGCTACAAAATTGTATGAGGAACAGAGAGATATATTGTTATGTTGGACAGAAATGGATTGTTCACTCTCCTCCAATTGAAACGTAGTACCAAAGGAAACCAATACAAGTTAAGTTAAAAAAAAAAAGTAGATTTTAACAGAACAAATAGCATACCTATAGAATTTCTTACCAAAGGATATTTGGATGCCAGATGTTTAGCTGCATGCAAAAAAAAAGACTGGTCAAGTCTGAGGATAAAAATCCAAAGGTTACTAACTACACAAAACCCACATCAGATTTAGAACCAACCTTTACTGGAAACAGTTCGGGACTGAAAGAATATTCCCGCTAAGTATTACATACGCTTACACTGTTCTCAATCTGCCATAAGCACTCGTTGTTGCTCACCATTGAGGGAAGAACACTGGATTATCTTTTGATCGATTTCATCATGGATTAAGATTTTTAACTAAAGCTCGTCAGGTACTTCACCAATAACATTGATATTTTCATTTTAAAGTCTCATTCAGTATTCACAATACTGCCAATATCAGAGACACAGAGGCATAACAGATATTCCACAAAGGAAGTAGCTGCGGCAGTTTAAGAAATCACTGATTACATGATCCAGCCTCATCCCTGCCTGAAGTTACTGAGCTTACTGGTACCAGCAGTGCAAGAAATTCTTTTCTAACTGCTACTTTATACCAAACCAATTATCATCAGGATAATATGGGGGGAAAAAACCAAACCAAACCAAAAATAAACATGGAGTTGCTATTCAAATTGATTTTTATTAAAAAAAAAAAAAGTAATTGTGGTAGTGCTAACAACACACATAGTGTGACAAAACAACAATTAAATACAGGTTAAGCTTTACCAATCAGTTTTTAGCAGTTCCATTAATAAAAATATTTATAAATTAATAAAAATATTTAGTGACAATTCTCACACTCTTCTACAGAATGTCATATCTTCTTTAAAAGTTTAATTACTACTTGTGGCAGTGTTTTAGTTCTCTATTGTCTTTTTTTTAATGAAGTCAAACAACAACTTGATCAAGATGTTTTCCAATTTTCAAATCTTTGTTCAAAGGTGAGACTGTAGTTCCCATTGTTACCATTTTGGTAACACAGCATTCAAACTGTTGGCATTTACAGAACTCCTGCTTAAATTATTTTAAAATAATTTTGAGGACAGGTAAGAGGTAAGCAACACTGACTGCTTGAATACTTCTTCCAGCAAGAAACCAAAAGAAGTCTTCTTTAATAATCATTATTTGTGTCTGTTTCATTTTTTTTGTGAAGAAAGTGCTGATGAAAGAATCACAAAATTTGTCCCATCTGTGATCTAGCCTCAAAAATTATGGATAAAATCATTTACGTAAGTCAGACAAAATACAGTAAAACCAGGGAACATGTTGAACACATCTGTTTTGTAGCTGACTCTGCAATTCTTCCAGTAAAGCATGCCTAGAGGATAGAAATTTCTTCTACTATGTCATTGGACCATATGACATCTCAAAATGGCAAAAGGCTTGTTCAGGTACAGTTACACTGACAGAAGGTATTGCAGCAATGCAATTTACCTCAAAGACAGCACATGTATAACACCAACCAATAAAGACACATTTTTGCCAATAGAAGCTGCATCTAACCCTAAGAGAACTTGCTCTCAATCAAGTTCCCTGTTTTAGAGCAGGCTTATGTTCAAAAGCCACAGGGATTGTATGTGCTGGAAAACAGATACGGAAGAGCAATGATTGCGTATTCTCCTGTAGAATAACTTACTGAAAAGTGATTCTACTAAGTCTAGAAATGCTTAATAGAAGAAAATTAACCTGAAATGAAGACTGAATTTGAACGATAACTTCAATTTGTATATATGAAGAAAGAGATGCCTGATTCAACAAATGCTAATAGGAGCTCCTGTGTTAGCAAATGCAGGAGCCAAGGACCTGATGTTGTTGGCAGGGAAAAGATCCCCAACAACAAAACAAAACCAAAACCCAACCATACCTGTATGCACACACCCTAGAATGACATTTTAACAAGTCTGTCACGTTACTTCTGCTGCAACTTACAGAGTAAGTTAATTACTTGGTTGCTCAAAGACTTTGGAGAACTTGGAAAAAGATCCAGACAAATCACATAGAACCCAGTAAGAGCGAGCAACAAAAATGCTGTTTGCACAGTTTAGTAAAGAGAAGTCTGAAATAAAAGGAGACAGAGGAACAGTCTTCATGTATGCAAACAGTTGGTGAAAAGAGCACAGAACTCATTATCCCGCATGAGTAATAAGAGTTGGATGAGAATTAACTGGCTTAACTAGCACCAAGACAGAGACTCAAGTTAAATGTTAAGAAAAGCCTGCAAACGATAGTAATAGTCATGTAGTAGCTATAAATAGATCAGTGAAGAGGTGTGGTATTCCCCTCTTCTGAGTTTTTTGAGAAAAGATCAGACAAATGTCTGCCAGACATGATTGCAGCATATTTGTTTCTGCCTCGAGTAGGGGCTGACCTCATGAAATCCCTTCCCTTCTTACATATCCATCACTTATTTCTTCATCCAAATGAGAACTGTTCATCAGTGTTATCATACTTGAACTTCAAAAGTACAGCATAAATATCTGAAGCATATGAATTTTATTACACTGCTCTTGTCAGATGTGCACTTTGTGGCAGTTTGTACACTTCACACAAAACATCTCAGGAAAACAAAAGCAGCATCTTTTACTGCTGCAGATAATCCACAGAAATGGGCAAATGATGAGTGGAAATAGAGAAGGAGAAGCAAGTCAGAATGACACAGGGAAGGATCTGAATTTTAAAAATGGCTGAAAACAAAGTTACAGCAAAGAAAAAACACTTCAGCCTAGAGAAAGTTATTTTCCTCTCATGTGAAAAAGCAAGTTACACTCTGCTGGTATATTTTCAAAAATATGCAATAATTTGAGATATAGAAGTAAACATTAGTAAGAGTTCACAAATGGACAGGAAAAAGACACTACAGGTCTCCCTGCATTACCAATTCCTGACTCTCAGTTTTTAAAGGACAATGAACATCCTTCTGCTTTGGCCAACTTCAAGTAACCTCATTAAGCTGGGCCCTAAACTATGCCATATGTGTATTTGCGGGTAAACTGTCTCTACAGCGGTGGTTCCCAGGGAAATCCCTGCAATATCCAAATACAGAATTCCATCTTTCCTTTTTTTATTGTTACCAAACCTTCCACCTCTTCTAAAAAATTACTCTGAAGGTGAATACATTAAAAACATCCCAGAAAAACCTAGCATGTTTAGCCTAAGAAATTGGGTTAACATAGAGCCATAAATTGCATTTGTCATGTCAAGATCTCATGCCAAGATCCAGAAGTGAGAAGTGAATCACAGCTAACACGCTGCATTCTGAACATGTTCCCACTGCCCAATTACATGTTTCCAATGTAATTCTGCAAGCTATGTGCAATTATAGCATGCATGATCTATTTTGACCTATTCCTTAGCACTACAAAATGCCAGAATACTAAAATAGCAAATGCAGTATTTATTCTTTTAAAAAAAGATTTTTCTTCCCCCCCACAGAAAAACTGATGCTTAATAAAATTCACAGATTTTTAATTTTTTTTTTCTTAATGTAATACTGTGTCAGCTCCAACTTAAGTTTTAAAAGCTTACATTTAGAAATTAAACTTACAGGTCGACAAACTTAATTGCTAATTAGATAAACCTAGGTGGAGTCACTACTCCATATACATATTTACATATGAAAATGAGACATTTTCTGCAAACGTATTTAAGATGTATTTAACTGCATAAATCAGTCACATTTTCACCATTCACTTATTTTTCTCCAAATAGTAGTCTAAACAGAAGATAATGTTAACAGCAAATATCTAAAAAGATATTACTAGAAAATACATTCATTACTCCAAACTTAATGTGTACCTCTCCATAGATCAGAACACCTGTGGTTGTGCGTTTGGTGGAAGAGGGGGAGTAAATGAAGAAAATCAATCCATTATCATTCTCAGGTTGCATTTTATAAGAAAACATTATTTTTAGTTCACAGAATGCCCAGGTAGAGAGCCACTGAACAACCTATCACAAAAATAAATTACGTTACTCACTACTTTTGACTTAGTTTGCTGATGTAAAAAGTCAGCCTGCAGTAAAGATAAAAGACAAAAAATAAAACTTAAGGTTGCTAAAATATGCAAAGCTTTTTTCAAGTCATTCTCCATAAATACTTATTATTAATGATAGGGTTTTAAAAAACAAAAATTCTGATTTGTACTTAACTATGATCACGTTATTTTAGAAAACAATAAGGAAAAAATGTGAAGTAAAAACGACAAATGCAGCCTAAATTTACAGCATAATCACCTTGTTTGCTTTCTTCAGAAGAAAACTTTATAATAAAACAATCTCTTCTGCATTGATCCTCAACAGACTTCAAATTCCACAAGCCTGTGCACTGACTAGCTTTCCAAACAACCACAGCAAAGAACTACTGACAAGTCGATGACCAAAATTGAAAGGTTATTTATTTTTACCATAAATTAGCTACTTTTATCAATGTAAAGCAAAAAAAAAAAAAAAGCTTCCCTACCACAATATTAAACAACAAGGTAATGCTCGTTTCACCATATTAATAAATTCTACCTGTCACAGCTCTCTGCCTACTCACATATACTATAAAAACTCACAAGATTACCAAACACCACAGCTATCTTAAAAAGTTTCCTCTGACAGTTTAGAAATCTCAGCAAGCCAAGGCAAGCAACTCAGAAACATCTGTTTTCTTTGCCATAGTCTTCCATTAGTGACAGGTAAACCACCTGTTTAAACACTGACACAGAGTTCATCAAGGCAAACTCCACACAGATTTTTCTTTTCTCCAGCAATGATTCAATCTGATAAATGTTATCCTCCTATTCTGTTTTATCAAAATACAATAAAACCTTAAGAAAATCAAGTTAATTATATACAGCCTCATTATCTGAATCAATATCTGAATCAAATTTGGGTTCAATACGTTTCAGTGGCAATCATGATGGAACACAAAGTGTAAAGAAAACAGGAATTACAGCAAGTTCTCATTTTAAAATAGATTTCTGAGGAAAGCAGTTAATTACCAGGCCACTGTAAGCAAGGGCATATATGAAAGCAGGAAAAAATAACAACCAAGAAAATTCTTTTAAGGTTTTTCAGTGTGGCATAAATACTAACTCATCAATGCCCCTTCCCTTAAAAATATCCATAGGGAATCCCATAGGAAAAGAATGCTTTGTAGGGTATTCTGCCAGTAAGTGCTATGCCACGAGAGAACGTGAGACAAGCTTGTACACATTCATTCTGCACACACATCTTTGCCATACACACAGCTACACGATTCTGAAGGCCTCTAACTCTGCAACGTGCTGCATTGTTTAAAGAAGAGAAATGTTGTAGTTGAGAGACATTTTCTGCATGGACTAGAAATCTCCCTTATTTCAAGGTAGGCTTCTATTATCTTTCACCACCCTCTTAGAGGACACTCCATGACAAAACTAAAACCAGATTTATGAAGCAAGAGAGGAAACCAGGGGAAAAAAACCCCAACCTCGTGGGTGCTGCAATGCTCTTCAAATGCAACAGGGGAATAAATAATCCAACATTCACTTTTTCCCCTGACAAAAACATCTCGCAGTATCTGACCTACATACCCAATTCACAGCACCGCTACCACTGCAGAGCAATGTGAAGACGAGAGCCCACAGCATCACCGTGCGATCGCGGCGAGGTTTACGGGGGACACAAATATTCGCAAAGCTCGTAAAATACTTAAGGTTTTGCAGCTGCAATTTAAGCAACGAAGATCAGCGAGCGTGTGCCCAGCTCCTCAAACAACTGCACCGCCGCGCAGCTCCACCTGCATCGGGCCGGGGCCGTGCCCCCAGCCCGGGCACCTCCGGCAGCCGGGGCCGCCCCACGGCACCCCGGGGCGCCCGGACAGACCCGCCCCCGGCGCTCCCGCACCCCCGGGGCCGCCCCGCGCACCCACCGACCTGTGTGACGGCGGAGGCCGGGCGGCCGCCGGGGACCCCCCGCGCTGCCCGGCGGCGGCGGGCGCAGCCCCGGCTGGGCGGGCGGCGCGGAGGGAGCGGCCAGGATTCCGGAGCGGAGCCCACCCCCCCGGGGGCGGGGGGGAAGGGGCCGGGGCCTGCCCGCGCCGGGGCACGGCGGGGACGGTGACAGGCGGCGCCGAGCCCGGCGCGGCGGGAGCGGGGGCGGGAGGAGGCGGCGGGAGCGGGGGCGGTGGCGCTGCGGCCGCGGCCGGTCCGGTCCGGGGGTCCCGTCGGGCGCGAGGCGCCGCCGCCGCTGCCGCCCGCGAGCTCCGCCCCGCGCGCGCCGGGCCCCGTGACAGGCAGGGAGCGCGAGGCGTCACCGCGCGGCGCCGTCACGGCGAGGGGGCGGTGTGCGCCCGGGGGCTGCGGAGGCGCGTGCGCGCCGGGCCCCCAGAGAGCCCAGGGTTCGAGTCCCGCCCGGGGCCGGACCCTCCGCGGCACTCACGGGCCGAGGGCGGCGGGGCCCTGCGGCTCCTGCCGCCGGTTCCAGCCAGGCGAGTCCAGTCTAAGGAAGGCCCAGCCTAGTGCAGTCCCGCGGCTGCGGGATCTGCGCCGTTCAAGGGCAGGATATGAAGGCGCACCCCCGTACCACCATGGCCAGCGCTAACTGCAAGAAATCCCTCGCCCCTGCCAGGCCCGGAGCGGCAGCTGCCTCAGCCTCCCGGTGACGCTCTTTAGGACAATTCAGAACGGCGCTGCCGCCTTCAGGTTGCCCATTTCTCCCAGGACTGGCTGAGCCCTCTCTGCAGGAGCCACCTGCTTCCCTCAGGAAGTCAACACACGCAACGAAGAAGGATGCTATCCCAAATTAATCAGCGAGGAAGCACTCCCTGATACGTAGCAGGACAGCTATTACTGCAACACTTGAAGTCTAAGTAGCCGATGACTGTAAATAATACCACGGCACTGTAATTACTTTTATGCAAGCTTAACAATAACCTTACAGGCATGAACCATGTGTGCGAGATGCACGAATGACCTGTGCATGTTAGCAAACGCCCTTCTGAGACACCCTGGCAGGCGATGCGTGTTCGGAGAGCGCTGTACCGAGGCACAGCGACCTGCGATCTGTGCTGCGGCACCTGACTCCAGAGCACAGTAATCCCCGCTGAGGTGCTGCTCACATGCTGCTTTCTGGTCATGTGCTCAGAGGTATTTAACATGTAAGACAATTAGAGGTTTGTAAAGTCTGGACAAGCCCTCAAAATCTACCCAAAACAAGGTTATTTTGATCACCCTAAACAAACACGGGGAAAAAATACCTGAAGGGAAGTTTAAGCTTTACATGTCAATTTCCATTGAAATTGACATGAAACTAAAAAATTGCACCTGAAGGTCCGTAGCTCGATTATTTCGAGATCTTCCACTGAAACAGGCTGCAGAGAATGAGGAAAACAAATACTAGCATTGTTTTAAAAATCCATTGAAGAGGACGGTGCTAAAGAAAGACCAACTGATGAAGCACATTCAAGAAAGGCACAAGGCACTGAATCACACTGATTCCAGAGCCAACATGAAGGAGATACAGTCATCTCCCAAAGCTAAGACATTTTGTTCCACAGTTGGCAAAATTGTCAGCGGTGTTCATGAGACACTTGTCGTGACCACGAGTCTTTAACCAGACAGTTAAAGAGGTAACCTTTTCTGCCAAATGATAGGGCCAAGAAATAAATAGAGCCAAGAAAACTGCTGATGTGTGATGCTCCTGCACCATCAAGCAAGATCAATGAGCCACAGCTGCTTACACAGCTCTGAAAACACATCCAGTGTTTCCCTTGCCTTAATGTTACAGTTCATGGCCATTTGTCAGCTTTAGCATCCTGCAAATGGATTTCACTAATGGAGCAGGGGTTAGTTAACAGTACATTTTCAAGCCAAAGTTCCCTCACTTCAGAAGAAGCCAGAAAAGGTTGTGGAAAATCATCCCACATTCCTCTGCCCCTGTGGTCCTTTGTATATCTGCACGAAGCCTGCACAGCACAGAGCACTCTCACATCCCAACAGCTCTTTGCAGAGGCATCAGTACTAATGTACCATAATCCCTAAATCACAGCATCTTCAATATAAGGAACAGGATAAACAGCTAAATATTGACTTTGAGATAAAAAAATATCTACTGACACCAGGGACCAGCACTTATGACACTGGCTCACAGTGAGCTCAGCCCAAACCCAGGGGCATGTTTATGGGATCAGGTGTCATGCTACAGGAGTAAAATAAAGCTTATAGAAACAGTGTAATTGCTGATATGGAAAATAACAGTATAAAAATAGCTGACAAGAGCTACAATAAAGTATATCGGTTATTTATGCATTCAGTACAAACCCTGTACAGGCTACAGAAGCTGGGAGGTGTGGGGGTGGAAATTATAGGGTAAGCACATCTTAGGATAGTGTACTCAGGCAATTGACTGAAATCTGGCAGAATGGCTCTCCCTGAATTCCAGAATCAATACCTCATTGCAAAAAGAGGTTCTCACCTCCTACATGTATTGCTTGAGGCTAACCAGCCCCTGTATTAGTAACACTACAGCCATAGCTTCTAAACTTCAAATGGGAACAAACCAGCCCCTTTTCATAGCCATGCCATCCTCCTCCTTTTTCTCCCCAAGTTTCTCTTCCTCCCCACCACTCATTCCTATAGCTGGCATCATATTACCACATTTTGAACTACATCCAGAAATGGACCTAGTTACACTAGAGATTAATTTCACATATATTTAAGCAAATGAGGGGTTAACTGGCAAAGGAACAAGCTGCTGGAGACAGAGCAGATAAGGGAAGACAAAATGGCTTCTTCTGGGAACAAAAGTAGTGTAAAGTTTGTGATGCCAGAATGTTATAACATGATCCAGGAGGAGAGCCAACAGTATTTATAAATTAAAATCCAGCTCACACGCATTGAGCAAACAGCCGCATTATTTCAAACCTTTGTTAGTCATGTCTGCTACGCTCCTCTGCCTTTCCATGACAGAAAGAAACATGTGCCTGCATCTCAGTAGTTCCAGTTCCTCCCAATACAATGCAACATCACTGGAACGCTGATGCCAAGAGAGGAAGAGCAAATAGCTTGGGGAGGACAGCCCTAAACCACTGCTGGAAAATTCATAAAAATATACTTCACACTCTCAGTGAGCCTGGGCAGCAGTACTGATAGGTTTGTCTGCTCCAACTCCATCACTGAAGTTGATGAAGCAATTAATTTACCTTTAGGACTCAGCCACATTCAGTAACCCTGAACACAGACACTCTTGACCTTACTAATAAGACAATTCCCCCAATGCCTGCAGCACTCAGCCATCTAACACAGGTCTGCTACTTGAGGTGGCAAGAGGAAACTGGGAGATGCTGATGAGAAGTACATGAAATTACACTATCTGGCAAAGAGCATTCTTTCTTAAAGATTATATGGGATATTCTATACAACTATTCAGAAGACTAAACATAGCCATAAATGCTTGTTACAAGCAATGGTTGCCTTGTATTTTTTCATTTACATCTTAAGGCAGACAATGGACATTACTGCAGAATGCCACTGCATAGACTATATTCCCTTTAGCAAACATGACAACTGTCAATCTTTAAAGAATGAAGATTTTTACACCACAGACTTCATTTTACACTAAGTAAACCCACAGAATAATCAAACTTCATTTTACACTAAATAAGTACCCTGAATGAGCAATATTCTGCTTAACACACAGACTATCTGTAAAACATAAGGCAAGTACAGGTGACAGTTGAACTATACACTGCTGTCACAAATGTAAAGTTTTATGACACATATTCAGATTTAACACCAGACAGTGGAGCAAAGTAGCAGTTGATAAGCACCTATTCATCAGTCAAATGAATACCTAGTAAAGGATAGGCAGAATAGGTGCAGGTTTAGCCAGAGGTAAGTATTAAAGCAACCAAAAAAAGAGATTTCTAACAGAATGGTAGGTGTAACTGTCATTCCAACAGTATTCTCTTTGCTTATTACAACTGCACATTGCAGCAAATGTTTCAGTGTTTGGTCAAGGTATTTCCTTGATTCCTCAGCCTTTTTCTTACAGTTGCTTTCACCTTCCTTGTAAAATAAATAAAAATCAAATCAAGCCCTGTTCTCTCAACTTCAGATACCCAAATCTTACACAGGTCGGGAATATTTTGCTACCACACCCATCTTTTTAACCTCTCAATGCCCTTTGATCGAGGGCTGTTGGCATAGGAAGAGCTTTGCTGCAGCTGATACAATCTGCAGCACAAACAGCAGAAACCTGAAACATTCATGCTGCCAGCTGACACAACACTGGGTTCCTGCAAGGTGCTGGAAAACTTTTAAAATAATTTTAATCTGCATAAAAATGGACCAAAGAGACAAGACCAAAATAAAACCTCTGTTCTGAGAATTAAACATTTCATGTCCTTTATGGTGCAAGAAGAAAACACAAAACCCAAACAAGTACAAATAAACAAAACAAAACCAACCAACAAACAAGAACACCTGTGATTATTGCTAAACCATTACAGCAAGGAGTTGCTATCCTAATATCTAACAAACTGTGATAAACATTTTAACATTGTGCACAGTAGGAGGAATGTTAGTAGTATTACTGGGGAAAAAAAAAAAGAAAAAGAAAAAAGTGGAAAACACTCATGCTTCCCCTTCTCCTTCCAAGGATGCATTTTCTGTATTCTTACACCAGATCATTTTGAGTATATTCTCCTACTGTACTGAGCTGCAGCACTTTATGGCTCCACAAATGCTGGCTGTTTCAACTTCCTGCTAGGGAAAAAGCACACACAGCCTCTTCTAAAGCATCAGCTTTCATCTTTGTAGTACATCCATTGCTTGGCTGAAAGTTGAAGAAGGAGAGGTCAAATAAAAGGTCCTTTTATTCATCCCAAGGAGAAAGGTTTGTTATAGTTCTTACTTGTGAAGGAGTTTATTAATTGCAGAGTGAACCTATCTCCCACACAGGTGAATGCCCACCTTTCTAATATTCCATTTCCTGAGAAGAATGATGCATTTCACCATCACTACATATAAAAGTTCCCTCTTTATGAATATTCACGCTCCAGCATAGTTAAAGAGGAAATTTGCAAGATTAAAAATTTATTATTTCCAAGTTTATACTCAAATTCTATAGTGAACAGTTCTGGGATATAACAAAAAGTAATTTCGTTTTAGCAATTCACTTCCATCTCACATCAAATTCACAGTCCATAGAAACTCACATTCAAACAAAGTGAAAGTAAATTCCACAAGTCTGAAGCACACACATTCACATTTAACCTTCTCTTCCAGAAAGATGTTAAGAATGTAGAAATAATGTCTTAATAAACTAAATAATTTCATTCACCGCAATGGGCTAGACTCCTAGAGTTAGTCATCTAATAGGTGCATTTTCTTCCAGGAATTCTCTTACTCTGTACCCTCAACTAATATTTGCAATAATGAAAATATACCTTTCACGAGAGGTTTGAAAAAAGCTGACTTTATCTCTGAACAAGTTTCTCACAACTGCATAAATGACCATCCAGTTATCAAGGAAGGAGGATACACCTGAAAGAGCACATATTTAGGCTCAAACCTCTCTTCCCACCCAAAAATGGAATTCAGATTTTCATGAAAAGCAGTCTATATGTACCTATGTAAGAACCCACATTTTACTGAAAAACATAAAGGTCAAACATCTTTGCAGAGTACAAGTAACTGGCAGACTCTTACATTCAGTCCAAAATGAAGTATAAAAAGTTTGCTTCTATAGCAGCAACTTGATTCCACAATTTTCAGTTGTTACAGCAAACACAGTCATTACTTATTTATATTTTCACTAGAGATGGAAGACATGGGAACATTTGCCTTAAAGTGAATAAGAAAAACTACGAACATAGCCTTTTCAAGTCATACATTGCAAGATTTCTGGTTCTTAAATGGCATCTCTGCATTATTCACAAATATCACATCTATTTTAGAGACACTAATGAACAAAGTTGTGTTAACAGTGTAAGACAACACAGTATGGATAAAGCATTTTAACCAGTAAAAAAAGGATTACAAATCTCTCCTTTACTAGTAGAGGACACTGCAGAGAGCACTGCATTACACACCACAGATTTTGCTTCAAGATTTTGCATGTTAAATTGTTGAATCTCTACTGCTTTCCATCCAACTTTAACTGTATGTTGAAGTTTAAATTTATCTGATTATTCTATTATCAAATTTAAGTAGCAGTCAGCTCTATTATGCAATTGTATTTGCAAGCAATTCAAAACATTCCCAATACAATATGCCAATTTAATAACAGTATTCCACTTTATTTTTAATTATTTTCAGAGAAATACTCACTGTACTTGGTCTTTAAAACTATTGTTGAGCACTCAGTGTGTGGCTGAACAGAAATAGTGTAGAGATAACAGTTACCTCAATGGTTACTGATCCAACTAATAACAAGAGATTTAAATTACCTTCTCCCTAAATTGAAGGATTCCAAAACATTTCCTCTTGGTTCCCTTCACTTCAAAATAAGTATTCTTTTTATTCACTTCTGGCTGGGATTCTTCATTACTTAATGCCTAGGCAAATGGACAACTTGTCTTTTATACCTCCCCTTCCCAAAAGACTGAATGGAACATGTTTCCAGAGAAGATATTTACTGTGTACAGTCTTTCAAGTTTTAAATATAAACTAATGAAAATCAAGACACTCAATGTAGTTACATATGGGAAATTAAATTATTAATGAGAATTATAAACTCAAATCACAAAGTGAGATTATCATCAAGTGTGCAACTGGGAATAAGGCGAAATCTCCTTCTTTTACAGCTTTGGCTTGAATTCGCCAGAAAGAAGCTTTTTCAGCATTTCAGAATTTTTTCCTTCTGGTGGTGCAGGCCATCTGTCATGATCTGAGGAAAACAAATAAAAGAACATATTTAGTTGGTTGAGAAACCAGGCATTTTACTTTTGTGTCCTCCCATTGCCCAACTTCAGTCACTTGAAGGTCATTATTTTGTAACCCATTTCTTACCAGGTATTTCTAGGGTATGGCTGTATAAACTTTGGCCACCATCCACGACCATGGTTATCCCAGTTATGAAAGAAGCAGCTGGAGATAGTAGGAAACACACTGCAGGAGAGATCTGTCAAAAGAATGACAATTTTAATCTTTCTTAGACCACTGGGAACTGTTTATGTCAAAGAGGCTTGTAAAAACTTTTACAGGTAAGACATAGTAACATTTTCCACGCAGCAAAAACTGTAACAATCTTAAAACCATCCTCCTAGTGATAACCATCAAGCACTTATCAGAGGAAAACCAATAAACTTTCAGCATCAAATGCTTAAAAATCAAACAAAAATGTGGACCAATCTATCAAATAAGCACATTCTTGGTAGAAGAGAGCTAAGTACTTTTAAGATACAATTTTTTTCACCTTAATATTTGTTCTTTCATTCCTTCCTCCTGGAAGTCCACTTCTTCAGGAACTAATGTCTACCATGAAACACTTCAGCTGTAAGAGGCAGCTGAATTAAATTTTTGTATATCAGTGACTACTGGTTAAGTCTCACACTTGGCAAGACTACACATTACTACGAGCTTTTTTTCTTTTTAAATATTCCATCACAGTGCAGAATTAAGTCTTTTTGTTCTCCATATAATAAAATGGCTTCTAAATAGAGACACAGAAGTAGAAATATCACAAATGTTCTGAAACACATTACCTCCTCAGGAACCGCTGACCTCTTGGCAGGAACCTTTGGAATGCTCTTTAACCACATCATTATACCTTGCTCTCCATAGTTTGCAACAGCAGTTTCCGAAAATACTAGTCCCTATTTCAAAACAGCATAGTGAAAATTAAGTTCTCTTGAGTACGTTTAAATGGATCATTCTAAAATTGTGAAGTTGTCATCACTGATTTCCTATGGGATTAAACTACCTAAAGAGCAGTTGAATGCAAGTTTTTAAATGTAATGGAATAGTATAATTTATACAAGAAGGTAATTTGGCTGCCAGCCACTTCTCTATTCAAGCACAATACTTCTGATTATTCCAATTCTCCACTGTCACTTCAATAACCAAAAAATGGAGTATAAAGAACTCAGAGGCTGCTTTGAAATTACAAGCATTTCATGCTAACTTACAGCAGGAAACTACAAAGCCCAAAGAACAAGTTCTCCAGTGTCTTGTCATCTGTAAGAACACGAGATGGATTTATCGCAAATTATGGAAGCAGACAGATTTCAGTCAGAATTCCAGCTCTCCCTACTTAGCTGCTGTAGAAACAGAAAAAGGTGACTGTGTTTGCTCTGATGATTATTCAATCCAGTTTAGTCTTGAGAGGGAAGATGAAGGCTACAGCAATGGGAACACAGGGTTACATCCATTGGTCAGGACAGAATCTTTGGGACTGAAGTTTAAACCAAATAAAATTGGAATTCATCCACAAAGCACATACTAAGATTTCTAAGAGATCTGTATAATGTATGTGAAACTATTTTTTCCAGAATACAGGTTTCCCTCTCTGTGTATCCATTCCGTACAGGTTACTCTGCTCCTCTAAAGTAGTAACAGTTTTATACTGTTACCACAAACCTGGTGTGTCCACAAAGGTGACAGAAGTATTACTGTAACTACAACATGGACTTCTGTTACCAGCATAGTAACAAAGCTAGCAAATACTTATGAAAGAGCCAAACCCCTGAAGTGTATGCTTGTCAAAAACTTCTTTTGACATGTGCTATAATGTATAATCAGCATGATTCATTAGGTAATTAGCATGCCTGAAAAGTATATTCACATAATAATGCTGTCTTAATTACTTACTTCCCCAAGACTTGATAAATCAGAAAAAACAAATCAACAGGAAGTAGAAGCCAGTAGATGTTAATATTTAACAAGTCTCCAGATGAATTGGGTCTCACAAAGGCTACATAAAAGCCACTACCTTATGATCATCATACATCTGCCATTAAGCATTCTCTGCTATGCCAAACAAAGTGAGCCAGATGTTTTAGGACAAGGGGCACAACAGGATATACAGACATTCTACAAAAATACTAGCAAGATCTTCCTAGGGATCACTTAAACAAATACGACACCTCACTTATGACACTCACTTACTGTGGGTAGGATAATTCCTGATTGTAGAAGTAGCTGCACAAAATTTACATTTCCTCTTTTGATTGCGAGAGAGTAAATGTGCAAAATAAATTGTGGTTAAGAGCAGATTACACAAATCACAACAGATCACACAATCTAAAAAGTTAAAGCTAGAGCTTCAATATAACCTCTGTATCTGCAGTACTATCCACTACAAAATATAGCTGCTCTTTCCATACTGCTGTTTTAAAAAACTGCTACCTGCTGCCTACTTCCTCAGAAATGTGGCAGGCATATTTTAGCTGACAGTGGTTTCCTGTCTGCATGAATTTGATAAGAAAAAAAATCAGAACACACATTTTTACATATGATTTCTCTGAGAGAAAGTCCACCTCAAATACATTCTCTTTATGTCTAAAGCAAATCTAATATGTAGAACACAAAGTAAAAGGCACTGTGTTACACATTCAGAGATTTTTAAACTAACTTCATAAACACAGGTTGAAACCATCAGCACACCTGAACCTCAAACAGAAAAAGCTTCATGAACTCAGAAATAATGTATCCATCATCGAAACACAAAGCATTCAGTAATCTCATGTCAAGGCTTTGTAAAACAGATGACCAACTCATACCAGTATCATTTCATTAAGCTACAAAAAAAAACAACCAAGAGTGCCAAGTCAAAGCAGAAAGCAGAAGCAATTTTATCCCACATCCTCTGACTCATCATCCAGAAAGTAAAAAACACTCTCGAATGACCTGAAGAACGCAGATGAGGTGATTATAAATAAATAAATGCATAAACAATCCAAAATCAGTTACAGGTTATAGATTTTAAAATTCCTTTTGGCCTGAAAGCTTTAATTATGAACACATACGATTGCTAAGTTTAATTATATACTTACAGGAGCAACACTGTTGATTCTTACTCCACTGTGAGCCCATTCCAGTGCTAAAGTCTTGGTTAGGTTATCCACTGCAGCTCTTGCAGCTCCTGAGTGCCTATTGAGAGAAGAAAGCAAAGGAAGCATCTGTTCCCTCAGCTAGGAGTGCCCAATATTAATTCTACTGCAGTCTCACTGGGGTAGTCGGAGTAGCTTTCTGTGGCTGGACCAACACTTTGAGAGACAGAGATTCTCTAGTTTGTAAGCTTGACCATAGCTTCACTGATTAAACAAGCTATGCTATGATTTCCTGTCATTGCTGGAAAATACTTACAGTCTCTCCCCCAGTGTGACATGAGGTCAGCTACTCTACTGCAGAGAGAGGCTTATAAAATGTGAAACAAGGAGGTAAAGTTCAAACTATGTAAAACTACCTGTAGGCTGCAGAGGTAAAGCAAGACTTGGAAGGACAGTGATCTGAAAAATAGTTTAAATCTTCTGACAGACAGGATTAAAATCACTCACTATTCAAAAATTACTCTAGATGGATGGAGATAGAGACAACAAGAGTTGGAGTGAAGTCATACACCTTGCTGCTATAGGAAACTAGTCTGAAATGATTACAAATAGAAAACAAATAGAATTTAGATTCTTTAGCCTAGCAAAAAAGACTTAGAGGAGATGATGCAATAGCTTCTCAAATACCAGGGAAAGAATACAAAAAACTTGAGAAAAATGTAAGAAAACATAACTCATTTCTTTCTGGTCTAAACATATGAATAACCCACAAGCACACTATGAGCAAACTTGACAAGTTTTATGTTCAAAATTAATACTGATGGAAAACTGTATCAGGTGACTTTTGGCACAAGTGGTGGTTGGACTTGTAAAGGCAAATCTTTTTCAATAGTACATTTCTACAAAGAGTATCAATTCAGCAGGAATTTGACTTGTAAGTAGCTTTGTCTATCCACTTACATCTATGCACATTAGTTATTTAGGAAAACTTGTCCACTGTTATTCAGAATTAGCTTTTTCTCATGGTTCAACTCTCAAATGCAGGTTCAGCGTATTTGACAAGACAATTCAGCCAGATTTTACCACAGTGGAGAAACTCAAATAACTGTAGCTTCAGCACCACCCTGTGGATCTCAAAATTTATTCTGTACTGACAAGAACAAGCTAGTGAGAAAATATTCCTTAAAACCTCTTAATTTGGAACACTTTCAATGCTGGACAAAAAGAGGTAATGCAACACTTGCTCAAAGTATATTTTTTTGTATTTTCTTCAATAGAAACTCAATTTCCAAGTTTAAAAAAAAAGAGGAAAAGGAAGTTTCAAAGAAGAAATTCAGACTTTTTTTCAAGAAATGGTCAACATGCAGCACATTGACAACTTCCAAATTTCCTTTGAAAAGAAAATAGCTGAAACAGTTAATTTCCTGAGCATTACTACCTTTCAACAAATTGGAACTTTTGTGGTAGCAAGTTTCAAATTGGAAAACTCCTGCTCACCTACATTTTGAGGGTAAAGAAATTTGAACAAATATAGTACATGTACAAGTATGGACAGGATGCTCCATTTTCATGTAATCATTTGTATCAGTATAAAACTACAAACATGACAATATGTTTGTAGCCATGAGCCTTCTCCCAGTCAAGAAAGGAGCAGAGCAAATAGAATTGATTCTATTTGCATTAGAAACCTTCTCCAAGAAAGATGTCTACAAAGTGGGAGTAAAAAGAAAAACAGGAAAGGCAAGCATTATGTGAGCTGAAGGACAAAGCCAAAACCTGGTAACGTACTAGAAATGTTCCTCCTACTCCCCTACTCCTGGTCCAATTTCCATAACTCATTGCACCATCAAGATCTGTAAACTGAGCTTAGAAGAGAAAAGCAACTGGTGCCAAGTTCTTGCAAAACCCTCCAGCGATTTGGAGAAAGAGCATTTCCATCCAACTAGTCCCACTAGCACACCACTTCCAATGAAAGCTTCACTGGAAAGTCTTGCTTCATAGTTTCTTACAAAACAGTTGAAAGAGACCAGAGATGCCATTTTCTCCTGTAGTCCCTACTGAATTAAAGAACCCCACACATTCAACCAAGTGATACTCTTGCTCTCTCTTGACCAAACTGCTATATTTCTATACTCTGCTGCTGCCCAGTGCACACCTTTCGGAAGTGTTTAAGAACAACTAGTACTTCCAGAGGAAAAACATAGGAAAATGTAAAAAGAAAATATATATTACGACATTCCAGGAAACCCATTTCTCACGGCAGCAGTAATGTTGACAATGGCTCCTCCATGTTCTTGCATCCAGGCATTGTACACTGTATGAAGGAGGAAGATAACCTATAAATATCAGAAGAAATGCATACAAATGAACTTGCCAATTGGAAGCCAAATTTGGAGTCCTAACTGCAATCACATTACACATTTTCCCAAATCTGCTCTTTGTACCACACTCTTGCCCAGCCAGAGGTGAGATTATGGGACAACAGGTGTAGTACAGGTAAGGCTCAACGATTGTCAAGAAGCATTTGGTGGAAATCAAGATTTCATGGTTTTACATTTTATGTAATGTAAATTACTTTCATTTCTACATCCCAAATATTATCTGAGAATCACATGCCATACTTAAATTTAAGCTTAAATTTATATCCCTGAAGGAGAGAAGTATTTTCCTGTGTGACACACAGTGCATACAGGCCCCAGAAGTTAAGTGGTTTTCCTATAGTCTTTTAAGTGAGTATCCAAGACAACTGTCTGCCCAAACCTGGCCTTAACCAGAAGATCATACTTGCCTAAATGTATCTTTGTATATATGAACAAATGTTATGTACCATTTAATGCAAAGCTTTGGATGAGATTCATGAAAACAAATACCCACTTGTCAGATAAGTGTGTGGAAAAAAGAAGGCAGGGAAATATTTCTTGTCTTCTGGTATTGCAGTAAAAAAAGAGAACAAATAACCTAAAAAATAGCCTAATGTTCAGACCTTACCTGCTTTGCAGCAATAGAAGGTCCCTGTTAGATTTGTCTCTATCACAGCATTCCACCCTTTTGCACGGATGGCTTCAGAAGGACTTGCAAATTGGCCCCCTCCATTATTCACCAGGAAGTCAATCTTCCCATGCAGACTCAGTGTAGACTTCACCAAAGCTTCTACCTGAAATAATATTTGTTAGTGTGATATGCTGGTTAAGCCCTGTACCCAATTTCATTCTCAGTATTTTCTCTCTCATATCCTCTTCACAGAACAAGAGGAGGTATGGCCTTCAAAGAGGCTGTAAGATTCTTATGACAGGTTTGGTCAGCCAAGAAGGACTGGGCTGTGTCCATGTTTATTTAGGAAATCTTGCTGGTATAATGCAGGTGCTACACAAAATACCAGCACTGAAAGAAGAAGGGGATTTATGCTGCTGACAATTTGTATAGCAAACACACACAGAAGCCTGCTACGTAAGTCCTACTAAGAATCCTCTGACATTTTTCAAAAGGGTGGGAGTGTTCACATCACATGTTGGAAGAGCTCCATATAGTGTAACTACTGCTTTTTTATTTGGCCTGTATACCTGAGCATTTTAAATAGAAAATCTAAGTCATCTTGTGGAGTTTTAACATCCTTACCTTAATGTTTTGTACATTCACTAAAACTATGACATAGGAGTTGGCAACAGCCAATCTTCTTACACAGACCAAGAAGGTTAGTTACCCTGCAAAACATGAACTCTAAAAAATGCTGGAAATACAAGTTGTCTTCTTTAGCAAAAATATTATTACAAGATAGTAATAAGAACTCCATAGCAACTAAGAAATAATTTAACCTTTATCTCAAGAAATAGGAAATGGGACAACATGACTGTTTCCTGCTTACATCATCAATCATAACTAGATACCATGCATCAGTTTTTCCTACTCACGCATACATGAAGTTACTACCATCTGTGGTTAAATAAAACACAGACCAAAACACCACCAGAAAAATAAACAGTTGCAGTGATGCTGCTGCTCAAACAGATTGGACTAGGGGAAGGATATCAATCAGCCTTTCTCAGCTTACAGTTAGCAGTAGAAAACGTCAGAAAAAAAAGAGTAAGCAATGCGTAATCGGTATCTCACCATGTCAGCAACTCATAAATAGCTGCTTTATATCTTTTGTTGCTAACAGTTTGGGATTGATTTAACAGGATAATATGGATCCTGCAAGGATGCACCTCTCTGAAGAAAAAAATGTAAACACAGAGTGACTGAAGCCTGACTGAAAAACTAATGCCTGCTGAGAAAGAAGGCCTCAAGAAAATAATTTTGATACTTAAACCACCACCTTTAAATTCTGAACGCCATCTTATTCCTAACATTGGTCACTGCACCTTGAGGTGCACTTCTGAGGGGAAAAAACCCTAGAAAACCAAAGCATCTGTGACAGCTGTGATACACTGGATTATTATACTAATTACAGGCTCAGACCAACTGAAGTGTGTGTTTAGGGGGAAGGGACTGTTTGAATTTCATGAAGGTGAAGTGGTGCCCTGCTCCATACCCCATGCTTCTTGCACCATATTCTCAGGGGGGGGGGGGGGGGAAATAAATAAAAAACAACAACAACAAACACATATCAGTTCTGTTTCTGAAAACCAGAAGTGGCCAGCAGGGTCTCCAGTGACAGCTCAGGTGGCTCCAACTGTAGCAATTTTCACAATGTCTTCTGTGCTTCGTTGCAGTGCTCCTCCCAGTCACCACCCAGTAAACATAGTGATAGCAGCCACCAGCAAAGAGAGGAGGAGGGTCTGGTAGAACACATTTAAATCACAGCAAGAACTCAAGAAGATTCTTTTCTAATCCTATAATTTCAAAATCCACTTAGAAAAGTTACTAAAGACTCTCTTTGTAAGCAAAGCAAAGCCTCATGAGGTAGAGCTACTAGTGTAGGACATTCTCCTGAAAAAGACTGAAAACAGCAAAATCAGGTATTTCTGACAAAACTAAAACACTGGAGGTCTTCAATAAGTGACATTTGTGTGTGACTGCAACTCAAAAGTATTATGCAGAAGCACACTTTCCCAGATAACCGAGATAACAGTACTTGGACAAATGTCCACAAGCATTCACAGGTCACCCTGAACTTAAGTAAAACTCACGGGCAAACAGCCCACTACAGAGTGTTAGAGATTTGCTATTTGGGAACTAAAACTAGTAGGCATTCTGGCACAGTGGTAACAGGCATTTTTACTTCATGTTAATGCTGTGTTATTTAAAAGTACAACAAGAAGAATCTCTTACCCACAACTCCCCACCAAGCCACAGTCTTCCACTACAGGCTTCACACAGACAGGCACTAAGTATTTATAAACCAACTGAGCCTATGCTAAGCTACAGCTTTATTGGAAAAGAAAAGCTACTAGTGAACTCAGACACAAAGTATGTGCTAAGTAGTACTGTGTGGAGTCTGTCTGAAGGAGTCCTGTTTGTCAGATGTCCAAGCAACAGGTTTTACCCTCGGGGTCTGGTCCAGCAGCAGGTGCTGTTGCTGGAGCTGGAGTGTGAAAATTCTGTGCACAGAATTTTGAATTGTTGACTTCAAGAACAGCAGTGGCCTACCAGAAGTACAAGGTTTTATCTTCCACTTACCTAGACATGTCTTCTACTTATCTAGGTTCCAGTTAAAGAAATGTTTGTCCACAGCATATAGCAAAAAGGGTAAAAAGTTCCTCATGTCTTGCCCCATCAATAGATTTGTCGTACCTCAACATTTAAGACCCACAAATACTTGCTTCCCCTTCCTAACACATACAGAGGTAAATAGGAAGCTCTTTTCATAATGGGAAAAGGATGGGGTCTCTCTCTGCTCTGGCCACCGTTACATTGAGGCTGTGAAATTGATTAATTATGTCCTTGGATTTTGGACAAAGAGCTTGGTTGGAAAAGACACACACACAGCAGAGCTGTCTGGTTTGCCTCTCAGCAAGAGCAAACTGACCTGCTCTCAACACATTATGCGGGCAGTGCTCGCAAATATGCAAACAAATTAAAATCACTTCAGCTTAATAATCATTAAGAAGCAATATCTATCACTATATATATTCCAGACAACAGGATAAGGGAGAGGTGCACAACCACTCCTCCAGCATAAGGCCTTACAACGACAGAATATAGAAGCCTCAGATCCTCTTACTGGCATCCCAGAACCCTCTACTCTTCCATTTTAAAAAATAAAAATGGGGTTTTATCCTTTACAGAACACTCAATGGAAAACTAGTAAAAAGCAGTAGCAAACTCATGACAAAAATAAGCTTGACAGGTTATGCAGTGGTTGAAAATCCTCCATCAAGCAGGATTATTTCTTGCACATTAAACGAAAAGTAAGATTTGCTAGAAAGCAAGAGGGCTTCTGAGGATGAAGATTTAGAGACTTAAAAATGTGAATTAATTAAGCTATTCCCATGATATCTGCCATCAAGCTTCTGCAGCAATTAATTCACTGCACCTTCTTTGACTTTTCCTAAGCCAGAAAGAGCTCTAACAAACATATTGCACTATATGATGAGTGATGAATCTTCTAATGCTTGAATTTCACAGATTCAAACTAGAGGCATGAACTGTGTCATCTTCAAAGTAGGTCAGTTACTTTAAGATAAAAAAATAAAGGTAAAAAAATAATAAGCTGGCAATTTGAAAGTACCTTCATCTTTCTTAAATTTCCTTTATTCAAAGTCCCTCCTTCCAGTTTCCCTGGTTATAAAATGAAAACCAGGACAGCATTCATAGAGGCCTTTAGAAAAATGCAGAACTGATGGAGGAGGGATGGAAAAAAAAAATGGCATCTAGAGTAAGAACAGATGGCTTGTTCCTACAGGTGATCACAGTGGCTTCCTTAATAAGAAAGATTTACTCTTAGAAAGACTTCAGTGAGATGTCAGAGAAAAGGATATACTAAAGGAACTATGGAGTTCTTCAGGAAGCTTCCTGGGCTTTGTAGCTTGTGATGGATCAGTTCTGATGTCTAAGAGGGCTTGAACTCCTAAGGTTTTTTTCCCTTGTTGAAACATTTATAACGTTTTTCTTCTGCACAAGTTCTTTGGTACCTGGTATAAGAGCTGAGAAAGAGGACGTAAAGACTCACATGGAATACTTGCAGAGGCTGTTCTCTCTACCTAACAATGCGTTTCCGTGATTTCTGAGGTAAATACTCTTCTCTCATACTAAGCTGAAAGTAGACAATGAGTTGTAAAGCTATTAATGTGTAGCATACAGAGCCAACACAGTTGTACAAGTCTTGTTGCTTTTGTGAGAGAACCCAAAATTATATATGCCCTCTCATCCCACTTCCACTATTAAGAGGAAGCTCCTCCTGTATTTGTGAAAATACTGAAGTGAGTTATATTACTGTGTTGCCTCTACTTAAGTCTAATCTCCGAGGCTAGAAAATCCTCCACTACATCTTTTACTGATCCCTGTTTTTAAGCCTCCAAGTCCCAGACACAAAATTTAGGTTAGCTTTTGAAAGTGGATATACAATGCTCTTTGAATCAAAGTAATGTCCAAAGGTACTTTTCCTCTAGTTTCCACAAGGCAATCAAGTGCAAATTAGAAAACAGTATTCACCATTGCTGCTCTTAGCAAATATAATAAATAAGCAATAGTAAGCAGTGGGTTGTGGAAAACTTGCCACACTCAGTGCTGACAGTTTTCAGCAGTGTAAGTTAATGATTGTTAATTTGAGCTTATCTAGTTTCAACTTACAAACCAAAATACCTAAGTGTAAGGAAGTGCTATCCTCACTACAAATGGAAAAGCTGAAAACATGATCCACATATTTCTGGTCCAACAGTAATTTTAGAAATTAAATAACAAGTGGCTGGGATTTAGCAATCTTTGAGAATTTCAAGCACTGAAGAACTAAAGGAGACCAGAGCCAGAAAACCAAGAGCTAAAGAACAAAAATCGCAGGATGTCTCTGACCAGTAAAAAAAATCTGGTCTTGGAGATGGGCATCTGGAATGGATAAATATTTGTTTAACAGGTACACAAGTTCTTATGTTAACATACAACAGAAATTGCATTCCTTACTCAAATCTTCAGCAAAGGGCTTATGAAATTTTCATAGTGATTTTTTTCTGAAAAGGACTTGAACAGAAGCAGTTGAAGAACTGAAGTGAGTCAAACTATAAAACTGGATCAATGACTGATAAATTGAAGACTGGTGCTTAATCTGCCTTATTCCTCTGAATCGTTTCTTCAATAGATACAGACCTGAAAAGACAATGGTTAAAAAGAACTTCCACTGGCAGGCGACACCCAACAGAAGCTTCACCAATATCATATGAAAAGTTCTAAGAAAGTTCTGGTGTGTCTCTAAATGAACAGAGCTTAAAACTAAACTGGAAAGAGGACAATTCTATGATAAAACTGCAGGGTAATAGCAAAGACAAAAGTTTCTTCAAGTATAAGCATGGCTACCTGTAAGATAGAATAATGTCTAAATGCTTTACAAAGCACTATGAAGAAGGCTTTAAAAGCACCTTCAAAAATTTTCAAAGCCCCTTAAGCCTGTTTTGTCAAATAGGTATTTAGCCACACTTACACAAGAAACAAAGAAGGAATGCCAGTTTAGTGGAGACTACCTCATTTCACCATCCAAGCCCTGTACCATCCACTGGGCACTGCAGTTCCCACTAAATCATTTTTAAACTGATACAGAAATAAGACTCACATGCAGATGATTATTAAGCCTGCCAGAGTACTTTCTGCAAGAAAGAGACCTCTCTCTTTACCTCTTTTCTTTCCTGTAGCTTTAATCATGTAAGTTGCCCTCTGACATCTGTCATAACCTATTATGTTGCACTGCTGATGCTGGTAAATACAAACCTAAAATTCACTGCTAGGTGAAGTGACATACTGCACAGCCCCGGGGTTCATCTCCTTCAGGAGAGAAAGTCTGAGTATATCACTATAAATATTTTATGGTATGCACTGTTCCAGGAGAGAATAATTTTATTTTTTATTTGGTTTATGGTTACATATTCAGTTATTTCCAGTATCTTCATAGCTGCTGAAGGTCATTAATATGTAAGTTATTTAACAGAGACCTTGAGAGGTTAAGAAAAATGTAGCAATCAGTGGTTACTGGAAAATTTTCTAGCTGTCTTCAATAAGTTAAAAATCCAACCTGAAGTTGGACTTTTAAATATTTAATTACACAGATAAAAAATTAGGAGGTGCATGCAGACTTCTGAAAAACCTGGATTAAGGACTTTGGCTCTTGATCTTTAATTTTTTGGAATAAGAAGAAAAAGGAAAAAAGAATTAACTGGGATAGTAATAAAGCTTGTAATGAGGCTCACCTCAAGCTGTAACCAAAATTTAAGCATGGCTAAAATATTATAAATCTGTGGGGGTTTTTTTGGCTTTAATACAAGCTAAACTGAAAATGCATGGAACTTGTGTCAAGTCACAAGCACTGAGATCCCATGCCTTCTTGTTTGAAGGAACTATTCTGAGGTCTCCATCTTCACAAGTTTACACCCCCTCACTTCTGTCACAGAAATGTGACAAACAATCACACTAAGTGGGCTCTGGCTCGGCTGTAGAACATGCCAGTTTCAAGGCCTGCTTCTAGAAATTTCTGAAATATGTAAGCCTGGTCAGAAAAACACTTGCAATTACAAATGTTTTCTTGCTCAGGTGGCTAATAAATGTCTTCCCTCGGACAGCACATACTCTGATCTAAGCTATTTTTGAGGGGGCAGAGACCTTTGGAGATGTGAGAATTTATATACACAATATGCTTTTGACATGTTAAGCCCCAGAACAAGACCACGAGTCTTTACCTCTTCTTCCTTGCGGATATTGCACTGTATGGGAGTTACTTTGGCAGGACTCATGGAAGAAAACTTGTAATTTAGTTCTTCTGCAGCAGCTTTTAATCGGTCAAATTTTCGAGAGGCAATAACAACACTGCAACCTGTAGGGACAAAATGAAACATCCTTCAGCTAATGGAATTATGCTATTTTTTTAAATACTGTCATGGAGATACTTTGCAGAATGTGCCATTATTAGTCACTGACTAGAAGATACAGTGTTGAAATTCTTGCAAGAGAGAGAAATGACTGATGTCAGGTGCTTCTTAGCAACAAGATCCCTCTGTGCCAGGAAAAGAGCAATCAAAAAAAAAAGTCCACAAGGTTCCCTCTCCTTCCTGCAGAGGGGAAGATAGCCTGTGAGTTGCAGAGTCAGCAAAGCAGCTTTCAGACATCACTTTTGCTGCCTCTGCTCACAGCTGCCTCATTTATCAATTAAGTGATTTAAAGATGTTTCAGCAGGTCTTGATTACAAAAAAATGCTTGCTTCCAAAACCACAAAAATAATCTTACTCTGTGACTGGCTGTAATTTTGACTAGCAGTGAGCAAATGTAATGCCTTGCTTTTTAACCCTACAGAGACTGAAGGAAAGGATAATAGCCTCATGAGATTAATCCCTATCTGCAGACTACAGACAGCAGGAAGATGCTTTTCTGTGGCACTGCAGAATCCTAGCTGCAGAAAGGAGAGGGAAAATAGGCAGGAGCTCAAGTATTCTGTTTTTTTCAGCATTTAGAGGCAGAAGGAATCATTCTACAGAGAAAAAACCAATGCTAATGCCAAATTAAAGGCAAGCACTGACACTACAATCAGCCTAGAGTCTTCTGTCACACCAGTGGACTCAGGACAGCTTTAAGGCTTCAGCAATTGCTACTACATAGACTAAACCAAAGCACACCAAATTAATTCCTAGTGCAAATCCAGCAGGCATGCAGTTTCATATAATGGATAAGCAAATTACTAGCTCCCACTGCCAAGCAGGCAAGGATGTCTTGCTCCCAGTTTGCTCTGCTGCTTCCATAATCTTACATCCCAGCAGAAGTCATCCCTTCCTCATACCAGGTCAACTGCTTATCTGCTTTAACATAAACCAATTCAACACATTCAATCTGTAAAAAAAAAAAAAAGTTCACATCTTGCCAGGTGTAAGGTTTTTTTCCCCCTCCTCTGTTGCCAAGTGAAATTTGGCCTCTCATGTGATCAAACACCAGAATCAACTCAAAATAACTAGTGGGAGGAAGAAGCAGCAAGCTGTTCATTTGACTCAGGCTATCTTGTCAAAATATACATAAAACAAAACAAAAAAACCCCAAGCCAACCAACCAACAACAACAACAAAGAAAAAACAAACAAAAAAAAAATAAGAGTTGAATTCTTCCAGAAGGAAGTGCTGCAACTACATATCACTAGGAATGGGAGCTTCACCTTTAATCAGTGGCCATCTTAAAACAACATATGTAAAGACAGTAGTCTATGAGGTCTCCTGATTTTTTTAAATTAAGAACTCCGAGCACTTGAACAACCACCTGATTAATGCAGAGTCCATAAAATGGCACACACAATTACCAATTAATACAAATACTGAACCAGAGTAGCACAGTTATATTTATCAACTTAAGTGCTTACTAATATAAAAACTGATAGAGAATAAGGTCCAGTAAAAGACTATATTTTTGCTAACCATGCTAACTGGGAGAGGGGGAGATAATAACTCATGAGGAACACTTGGTAACTACTGCACAAGCTGACACTATTTCATTTATTTTTCCTCATGACAGTCATAATGACTGGCATCATCTGCCATTGCTCCTACACCTATAGGAAGCAGCCCCCCATGTATACATAAAGCACAAGGTATACATGGAAAGAGCTCCTGATCATCTTCTTGTCAATAGCAACCTGCAAATCTCCAGGTAAGGAAGGTTGCTCAGTCAGACTTCAGTCATAGCTCTTTCTTAATTTTCTCTCCAGTGATTTGTAGACATTTGCAGCCTTGTTTTTATTTAGCCTGCTATGGACACATTTCTGTATTTCTATTTTGCTTGAAAAAAAATAATGACTATCAAATGAAGCACAATTTTAAGGTAACTGGGTAACATCATCAACCAATAGTGTGCTGACGCTCAAAAAGAACCTCTTTTAGGGAGCATGTAAGGACACTCAAAGAGAATGTTTAGTTCCCAGTAATACAAAGGTAACAGAACTAATCCTCCTTTCAGCTACACAGAACAAGAAAGCTGGGGGGACAAAGGCCAGGAGAGGCAGAGATGTCTCCCACCACAGCCTTAACAAAGAAAGCTGTTTACTGTGCAGTGCAATGGTATAGTGCACATTCCAGCAGTGCAAACCACAGGCAGCGTGGCACCCAGAGGCATAATGTTGGTGTTGGTATTTTGAAGACAGTGAATCCAATCATGAAAATAAACTATCCAAAACCAGTCTGATGCCAATGATCCCTACCACTCATGCTGAAACCTGCAGGAAAGGTGTTGCAAGGCGGATTAGGAGGCACCTCTACCTCTCCTGGCCTCATATCAGAGTCAGGAGACTCCAGGTTTTACCACTTCTCTGTACTCAGCATGGAAAGAAAACCCATGCAGCGCACAGTGAAGATGTTCTTCAACTTTAGGACATTCCTGTCACAGGCACTGAGAGAAAAGCGCCACGTCTCTAATGTTACTGTGTGGACAGCAGTTCAAAACGACTCTGCTCCGCCAGGCTCCGTTCAACAACCCGATAAATCCTCCAGTTAACTCAAGATGAAAACTCACTGAAGGGAGAGTCTGAGAGAAAGGGTCCGGGTTTAACACACCCTCACTGTGACCGCCGAGTTTAAAATCTTTTACGTGCCAGCGGGCCCAAAGGCACAGCCCCACACCAACCTCACCTTGTGCCCCTCGCCTTCACCGCCCCTGTCACAACGTCCCACCCACACGCTCCTCGCAGCGCCGCCAGCCCCCAAAACGCACCGCAGCCCGCCGGGCACTCCCTGACCGTCCCTCAAACCTCATCCGACCCCAACACCCTCCTCGCCCCACTGCCCCACCGGGGCTCCGTGCGGAGCCCCCGCCCCTCCCCGCGCCCACCTAGCGCCAGTAGGTCGGCGGCGATGGCCTTGCCGATGCCGGTGCCGCCGCCGGTGACGATGGCGACCCGCCCGCGGAACAGCCCCGCCGCCAGCAGCCCTCGCCCCGCCGCCATCTTCCCCCTCCCTCCTTCCCTCCCTCCGTCCCTCACACCGCCCCCGCCGAGTGACGCGCGGCCCCGCCCGCCCGGGGCTCAGCGCGGGGGACGGCGGCGGCGGCGGCGGAGCGGCCGCACCAGCGCTGCCGGCGGTGCCCGGAGTCCTGCGGCGCAGCTCCGCGGGCGGCAGGTAAGGGCGGGCGGCTGTGCGGGGTCGGGAACGCCCAGGTCCGACCCTGACCCCGCGGGGGAGACACCGCTCAGCGCTGGGGAGGGGTCGGTGCCGCCGCTGGCGCCCCGGGGTCTCCGCTGCAGCGAGCGCCCACTTGCCCCCACCCGCGGTCAGGTTGCCGTGTTTTTCTGCACCGCTCCGGGTCACCTTCCCCATGGACGGGGGCAGGCACCCTCAGGATCAGCGGGAGCGGAGATCCGGCCGGGGGAATGCCCATGGAGTGTCACAGGGCTCAGGCAAAGGTGCTGGTGTGCAGCACCCCCGCGGGCGGGGAGTGCTCTCTCCGCGCCCTGAAGGCTGAGGGTGTAGCGTTTACCATGTCCCCCGTATAGTCATTTTGGGCTAAGATGCCTTTGTGTGCTCCCCTGCCCCAGAAATCACCCTAACTAAGCACAATATTAATTGCTCAGTTGACACAGAGAACAGCCAACATTATTTTCCTTTCTATCCTACAGTGAAGTGACAGAGCATCTTTGTCCATTGCAGGTGATTTTAACCAGCGCTGATGTGCCCAGCAGCGTGTGTGTGCATGTTCAGTGTCTTTCCAGGCATCTCCTCTGTCCTTTTCAATAGAAGAGATGTTTGAAAGTATGTCTCAATTTTGTCTCGTTATTTTTGCCTTAGGAGAGTTGGCTAATATGAGAAGACAGTGAGAATTTTTTTTTAAAAAAGACACATATAGGTAAAGTGGGAGAATCACTGAGTCTGTTGTGGTTTTCTCATTTGTTAAACAAATTTATTTACTCTCCCGAAACATATTCTGAGGTTTAATACTTTAATTCTGAGACAATTTTAGGATAACATCTTTATCCTGAAGTTCAGTGTTTTTTGACAGATGCTGTATATCCTCCTTTAAAGTGTAGGGAAGAGAAGGCATAGAGAAGTTAACAGTATGTCCAGGCTCATTCAGCGAAGGGTGGCAAGACAGAAGTGGATTTCTGCACGGTGGCTTAGGCCAGTGAGACAACTGTTAGACAAAATTGCCTTTTTTGGGTGAGTTAATGTTTGTAGAATCCTTTAATGTTTTAAAGCACTCCACTTTCTGGAGGCAAAACGTGAAGCACTGTGAGTGGCACTGCAAAAAAAAAAATTTACCCTCCTTTAATTATCTTCCACAATCTGAGACTTCACAGATCCCTATTAACTGTCTCTGGCTGCCCTACATATCTCAGGCAGGCTGTATCAGAGTGATCATTAATTAATCCCAGGGAGAAGCACTCATCTGTGCTAGTGAATTAGATCTTCATATTCCAACCTGCCTGCCATCCCGACTGAGCTGCAGGGCTCCAAAGGAAATCTAGAGAGCCTCTGTGCTCATGTGACCTCCTTGATTTCACTATTCTTCCCAGAAAGCACTATTAAATGATTTTTTTTTTCCCTATCAGGATATATTGCTTGGTTTCTGGAATTTCTCAATAGACGCAGAAATACAATAAATAAAGGGCTGAACAGTTAAGATTCTGTTAAGATTCTCTTAGTGATAGGTGGGAGGTAAAAGGGGAGAGGTATACAGACTGGAGAGGAAGGAGAGAAAAGGAGACATCCATTCCTTGGCCATCAATGGAGGGTAGCCCCTTCTGGTAGAAAATCTATCCACAAAGAATAGAGCTGAGGTAACCAGTGCTCACGGACATTTTCAGCAAGGCAGTGGGTTCTGTTCACTGTTGTGTGGGTTGCCTTTGAACCAAGGATTCAAACTGTACCTTTGTGTGACTCGATTTTACTCCAGGGCTTGAAATTCAAAATTATTTAAGATGAAAGGGAGAAAATCTTATTAACTAAAATCAATTTTAATCTTCTCATATGCTTGTTCTTTCTTAATCACAAAGGAATGTTAATTTTATTGGTAACACTAAAACATGTTGGTTTGTTACTACATGCAGCCATAGTGGTAAATTAGTAAGCAGAAGGCTCTTACATAGTTATGTTACTCTATAAACTTAATGTTCAGATTCTGAATTTTTATGTGTTAGAAAATAGTGTCTGATTAGACAGCTTATTTTTTATTTATTTTTTCAGTATATGTCAGCTTGATTTTGGAAGAAAATAAATCTGCATTTAAAGCCTCGGAGTCATAATTTTCATTTTTTGAATTAACTATCTGAATTTTTTTGCCTTGGTATATCTATCACTTTAAACATTCAAAAATCAAAATGACACATTTAGGAAAAAGAATTAATCTGTAGTTTTTTCCAGTTGTCATCTCTTTTGGAGTTGTGGGATATCATTCTTGAACATTTACTTTTTTATTTATATATTGAAGAGGAAAAACTAGATTTCCTGTTTTTACAGCTCCCAGATTGTATCTTGGCTTTGAATGAACTAGTTCAATTTGTTGAGATGAATAGGAAACTCTGCATTTTCAGAAAAGGCTACTTTTGTCCAAAGCTGATGTGCTTTGCCAGCCTATGGCTCAGCTATTCAGCTGATGACATCTGCCAGTCCAGAACTCTGCCATGCTTTAAAAATCCTGGCACTGATATGTACTGCCTTAATAATTCCTTGTATCATGCTATCCTTCAGGGTGTCCGTGCCCTCCTGTAGCTTGTAATCCTTTTTGGCAAGGGGGAAGGTCTCACAGTTGTTAAATACCAACCTGATGTGAGAAAACAGATGGCTCCAAACAGGAGAGAAACCTCCACAGGATCCAAACCCCAGGAGAGGTATCCCTGGAGTCAGCAATCTGACAAGGAGGTGAGAGGAGAAGAGATTTAATGAAAAGCATCTTAGTGCCAGAAACAAAATTTTAATGTCAGAGACCATTTCTGACAGAGGGTTTTTGCAAAAAAAACATGGTTGCACTGCAGCAGCCTCTGCTTTTGCAGACCCCACTCTTATGTGTGCTCCAGGTTCGTATCTTCTCCTGGGATTCCAAACTACACAAAGTATAACAACAATAATTTCTTCCTTCCCCATACCTATTACAAGAAATGCATGGATTGAGCCAAGACCAAATGAAAACCAGTCTGAGTTTCAGTGTCTTTACCTCTCTGGACCTTTCAGTGGGATTATGCAACAGGCCTCTTTGGAGATCCCTGATACTTTCACCTCCTGTACATTCTCTCCTGAGGCTGTGTTTCCTTTCATCATTTCTCTCCGGTAAGTGAGAGCCTTTCTGTTTAGTGGCCTCTGGTTTCCATGTCAGAACAGCCTCCTGGTCAGCCCCAGCTGATGTTCAGGCTCTCTGGTCAATTAATCTCTTTAGGGACTTCCTCTCTGGAAAGGTACTTTACTCTCAGCTGTATCTTGGGGGATTTCAGTCTAATTAGGAGATAATCAGGATTTTACAGCCTTTCATCATTATCCCTAGGAATTTCATTCCAGTGATTAAAAAAAATGCAGGAGATACCAAGAAAGACATCCCACTTGAAGCAGAGTTCATAGTGTTACAAGATGTAGAATATCAGCATCAAACAGTTTGAAACAGGTATGTTGACAGATTTTATAAATAATCACACACCCTGCTAATACCATACTAATGATACTAAATGATTCACTTGTCTGCAATTCAAAGTGCTGCATTTTTAATATCCTGGCATCGTGGATCTCTATCTGCACTTGTATCCAGTCGCAAGTCCCCTGAGCCAAGTAATTCCTGCTGCTGGAGATACTGTCTAAATACCTTAGATTATATTTACTGTGCAATGCATTAAACAATCCTGATCACTCCCAGGGGAATCTTCCAATTCTCTCTCTGTGTAGTTGTGCTCTCCAGCAACTCCTGGGCTGCAGCCAGGTGTTATTCTGAGAAAGTTCTGATTTGAAGCCCCCTGATATCTTGCTTAAATAAGAACCACAGGATATATCTTGGTCTCAGTATTTTTCAGATAATCCTTTCCAGGCTGGATTTACAATTGACCGTGTTCTCCATTAGGCTGTATGACTGCAACTGCTTCCTCTCTAATTGCAAGTATTTTGATGTGTGTTCTCCTCATTTTGTCTGAGTAAAGCACCGGGGTGCTTGATCTTGCCAGCACAGAGCAGGGCAAGAAAGGCGACTTAGATGGTCAGGGATCTTCTGAGTAGTTAGGAAGGAAAAAGAGCCTGAGGTGGCAACAAGGGTCCTTGTTTTTAATTATTGTAAAGGTCAGACAATAGTCCAGCATGCATTAAAACATCCTCTTGAGAGCAGTGTGTGATGGAGGTCTGAGATGGAGGTCACCTGCCAGCCAAGTCTGTAGCAGATGTCCTGCGTCAGCACAAGTGCATCACACCCACCACTGGTTCTTCATGGCTTTGGAGGCTTCAAGAACAGCAACTGCTGGTGTTTTTTACTTGAACGTATGTGTGTGCATACGCTGTGTAGAAGGTATTTCCTCTGCACTCTGGTAAGGGAGGTGAGGAGCTCAAAACTCCATTTTCATGTACTACATGCTTGCTCTGTTGTTACTGTTTTCTAGGCATCTGCTTGGATGCCTAGAGAGGAGGAGACACTTCCAGTTTGTTGTATGCAGTAAGTTCCTAGTACCTCTTCCAATCCCAAATGAGGACAAATTGGGTATTATACCAATAAAAGTAGATGCTACACATGATCCCAGCTTAAAGGCACTGCTGTGGAGGCAGGATACTGGACTAAAATTGGTGAGATTGACTTTGTTCAGCTGTTCCTATGGTGTGGTGTAATCCAACAGTGATTTAGTTGATTGGGTAGCCATTACAATCAGCACCTGATGTTTCGAGGTGCAGGATGGCCTGTTTTGGCAAATGCAGAACTGAGGGGTAGAGCAGGGGAAGAGAAAGCGTGTCTCCACTTTATGGTTGAGATGTTTTTCCCTACAAGATTTAAGGACTTCTGTTGAGTTTATTCAAGATTCATATCTAAATGCTTGGTCTGCTTTGAAGATTTCAAACCAACTTCCATTTCCAAGTCATGCTGTTTTGAAAGCCTTGGTTCTCTTTAAAGGCTAATGTGTACATGCCATTCCTTGACATTTTTAGCACTGTATAATAAAGAAACAGATATAATCCATGTGGAGGCACTGGAAAGCTTTGTGTCCTTTGTCTCAATTTTTCTTTCTTCTAGCAGTCTGGACAAAAAAATGGGAAGACAAAGGCAAGACAGCACTTCAAGCTTTTGCTCTAAGAGGAGGTAGACCAGTACAGTTTGAGGATTTAAAAAAAGTTGGTATGTAAGAAATCGATTAGACATTTCATGTAATATAAAATAAAAATGCTCAGCTATTCTTTTATGGTATCTTCCAGTCTTCAGTAATAAGTGATCTACACAGCAATTATTATTCTGTGACATTTGTAAAAGTTATGGAACAGCAAAGGAAAATAAAAAGAACTGATTCATATAACATATACTCTGTAAAATGTCCTTGACTTTTAAAAAAATCCTTTGAAAATGTCATTCAGAAACAATATAGTGATACTTTGGAATGCCTCTCTCCACTACTTTTTTTTTTTTTGTATTTTGGCTGTATCTGTAGAATATTGTCAGCAAGCATTTGGTTGTCTTATGGAAGGATGGAAGGGAGAGCAGGGGGCCTGAGCAACCCAGCATGGCCCCAGGAGCCAGCAAGCCCTTAATCCACACCTAAGCAGGTCTAGTCTTGCTGCAGCCTCAGGGATGGTCGACCAGCTGAGTTGGCCAATGCAGATCTGGCTCACAGTGCCAGCAGGATAGGTCCAGTAGCTGCTCAGCAGTGTGGTGCCGGCTGGCACTAATGCCACCTGTCTACAGGCAGGAGCCATGTGCCAGTGATAAATTGGAAGGACTGGGCAAACTTGGGTCTGTCGGTGCTTGTCTGCAGAAGCAGTCTTGTGTCGCTTCCCCACAGTTCCCTTTGCTTTTAGCTTGAGCTTTTAGCACCCTCTGCTCCTGAGGGGAAGGCATGAAGCAGAGGGGGGCTCCATTAGCAAACACCCATAAAGTTTTTGGTGACATGAGTCATCTTACTGTGTTATCCCCTCTGCTCAGGTGCCCGGTGCCATTCTCTGCTTTTGGCCGTCCAGCTTGAAGTCTGCTCCTGCTCGGATGCACGCCCAGACCATGGTCATTTTTCTTGTCTCTCTCTCCAAGACATGAAAGTGCTTTGAACTCTATAGATTAAGCAGGGAGGGAAAGATAAGTGTGATCTATGAACTTTGCCGTTTGCTTTCTTTTACCTTGCTGGGGTGGCAGAGATGGATGTTTCTCTTTGTGCCTCTTGCTGTTATGCAGATAATGCAGCCACAAAACAGGCCACTGCCAGGAGAGGTAGTTTTTCCTGCCTTGCTTAGACATTCTTTCCTCTAGAAGGAGCTGCACAGTGAACCTGATGAGGGAATCCATCTGGCTAAAAATAACATTATTTTCTGTGAGATAAATCCCCCTGTCAAGCTCACCACAAGCTGCACAGACCCTAGTACTGATAGGGAGGGGCTGTTCTTGCCTTACCTTCTAGTACGTCATTCATCCCAGCCTTGAGTATTTGCTAGATTCAAGTAACTGTGCAATCTAGTTTGAGCTATTTCACTGTGAAATAAAGAGAAGACAGGCATCCTCTGTTTCAGCAGGTGAAGATGAATATGTGAAAGACAATATGGAGTCATTTAGGTATTTAAAACAGATCCAAAGCTGTCGAGGGAACCCAACCATTTGGCTCTTTCCCTACATAAGTTCTGAATTAAATGTGTTTTCTTACACAGGTCTTGCACATGTTTTTGTTGGGTCTGGGGCTGCATTTCTGCATTAGACCAATGCACTTTGTCATAACACAATTGACTGGTGACAGACAGATCTGTACTGAACAGCTGGATGCATCTAATACCATCTATTTTTCATGTGTACAATCTGCCAGCAGATAACCCCCTTTAAAAATTACTAGGGATTGGAAAAGATCTTTTTGGGTAACATGCATACTCAAAAACATACACACACATGCAGAAAATCAGGGGCAGGCTTGGGTGGAGATAGGATTGGGGGTGCAGCAGTTATGGAGTAAATGCAGCAAGCAAAGGAAGATCCAGGGCTGGGAAGCTCTCTCTCTCGAGGTGTGTCTCGGGGGTAAATTTCCCTTTATCTTTTTCCCATCCTGCGTAACTCACAGTAGTTCTAAAGCCCAGGTTGTTTTTTGTTTCTGCAGACAACCCCTGCATGATGTGAGTGAAGATACAATGCCAGTTCTTCTTATGTGTTGTACATTTTATGAGACTATAAAAATAAAAATTGATGTTCCCTGCTGCTTACCGTCTACATTTTTTCCTCTCCTGTCTGCTTTGAGCAGTCATAAAAAGGTTACTTGTGCTGTAGCAGGGATTTAAGATCAAGGATTTTATTAGCTTGCAGGAAGGCTCTTCCTTCCTTTCTACATTCAAACTGGATAATTTCTCTTCTGTTAGCAGCAGGATCAAGCCCTGAAAACCAATGGAAGAAGCTTCCTTTGACCTAAATGGTGCAAGGCCAAGCTTTTAGGCTCCTGTTTTGTGTGTCAAAGACTATTACTGTCATGGGAAGCATAAGTAGCAGTAGCTTTCCTGCATAGTAACAGAAGATTCTGCTTCTAAAAATTCCTCTACAGAGTGTTTTTGCAGAGCTGCCTCCCCAGGGTTCTCCATCTGTTTTTGTATGGAGATTAATAATAAATTGTTTGGCTAATAAACTGCTCCCTGCTATCTCTGAAATGTGACCATTTCTTTCCCTTCCCTCCCATGGACAGTTATTAGATTCCTATCTGTCCCTGTGCTCCCACATGGGACACATCACTAATACGAGATGCTCAGCAATTGTCATGCTGCAGCTCCACAGCAAGGCTTTTAAGTGGTGCAGATTTTGGTGTGTGGCTGAAAGAACTGGTGCTGTGGACAGCCGTGTAGTGCTGAGGGCTGGCCTTGTTCTTAGAGGTTATAAAGAAAAGAAAGAGAGAAAAATTAGGCTTTTAAGTACTCTACTGTGATTTCTGCAAGAGCCCTTTTCTTGTTTGCAGCTACAGAGAAAATATTCCAAGGAAACATGGGACTGGAGCTCGAGTCTGTTTGACTCCCAGCACTGCTGCAGGATGTGGGGCTGCTGGTGGTATTTCAAAGTGCTGTGTTCAGAAGGTCTGGACCAGCTGGCAGAGGGTATTCCAGCTGCTTCATTGGGAAACAGATGAGAAAAAAATAAACACGATGTGCAAACAGGCATAAGATCAAGATTTGTGATCTACCATCTGATTGCTCCCTAATACAAACCAGAGGACTTCACCACACTAACAGCTCTTTTGGTCAAGTACAGGTGACCAAACTGCTGCCAAGATAGCCACTCCAGATTCAGAAGTTCCCAGTGATGGTATATCAACCATCGAGTGATGTATATCAAGTGACACCTACCCACTTTGTTAAAACACCTACCTAATGTCTGCCCTGCATTTGTATCTTGCGGCTTTTTATCTTGCTGCATCCTCGCCTGCTGGATCAGAGGGATCTCCTTTATGTTTTTATTTTTGATGTAGACAGATTGACATTAGATTTTACCTTCTTGTGCCTTAAACAGAATAATCTGGGCTCCTTCGCTTCCTTATCCCAAGGGCTCTGACTCAGCCACAGGAACAGTGCTTCCTTCTTAGGGGCTTGTCCCCCATTGCCCATTCCCTCTCCTTTTATCAGCAAGACAAGAAACTGAGCTGCCACCCTTTGATAGTCCTGGCTGTAATTCACGGTGGGGGTAGCTGCTATAGTGGGGGTGGGAATGTCAGGCATAGCAAAATAACTTGGGGATCATAGGCATCTTCTGATCATTAATCATCATTCTGCCTGACTGGTGAGCACAAGAACAGGACACAGATTTCCAGTGCCAGAGATTTCTGTGACACAGTCAAAAGTAACATAACCTTGCTCCTTGCATAGTCAAGGCTGACACAGTCCTTTAGGCTTTGGCACCACACTGAAGACTGACGTCATCTTATCATCTGCTGGGAGTTTAAGCAAGGCCACAGCTGGATCAACTTGAAGAAAAAAAGAAGCCCAACCGCAAATCTTTGCCTGTAGCTTTGTGTTATTTTTAAATGTTACTTGCAAGTCATCCCTTTCTCAAGTTAGTAGGTACTGAGCATGGAACTACAGCCAGGAACTTTGGGAATCCAATCCCCAATCAACTTCTGCGACTCCAGGCTTTTAGTAGATTATTCCAGCAGTGATGCTTTTGGTTTCTCTGTGTTTCCAGGTCTGTTTTCATCACTTCTGGGAACAGAATCTCACTGTTGCTCCAGGGGCTCATTAGGCTCAGTCAGGTGATTTTAGGATTTCATAGATGCAAAACATGAAGTTTTACTGATGATTTTCAGAGAAAAATGTTAGATCCTATTTTACCTCCTGGATGAATGTACTACAAAGAGTGAGTTTATGCCATGGCATAAATTCATTCCATTTACCCATACAGGCATTTTTAAAAAAACCCAAATAAAAGCTTACGTGAATTTCTGTTTTCCAGTATGTCTGCTAATTCAGGCATACATTTTTGCATGACACGTGAGATGGTAATCTAAACAGTCTGTTCCCAGCCCTCCTGCAGAGCTAACAAAGACATTCTCTGCCCAGTGATCTAGAAGGAGTCTGATTTCTGGGGTATGCTGAATCTTGGGGGTTTTTTTAATTCCATTTTATGTGTCTTCTGATCACCAGGGAAGATTTATTTTCTATAATGTCAAAAAATAATCTGAATTGTTGAGTTCTTCAAAGCCCCATAGAGCCAACTGGTCACATTCTTAGGTGTTAAAGTGATACAATTAGAAGTTTTGTGTGTGGGAGATGTGTGTAAGTGTGAGTGTACGATACATAAATGGTTGATCTAAAGTTCTGCACAAAATTTCAAAACAGACCAGCAAAATCTTAGATCTGTGGGAAGACCAGGACTATATTGCCAAATATAAAAATGCTTGACTTTTTTTATAGCATCTGTTCAAGTAAAACAATTTCCCCAGCATTGTGGGGACTACAAATTATGATAACTGTGTTTCTTAGTTTCCTGTTAAAGAGATGACTCAGTTACTAGGTAGAAGCTTAATTATTGGTCACGTGCATTCTTTTAAATACAAATGTTCAACACAGCTCTTCAGAGCTGTTAAAGCATTATTCAATGTATTCAGATTTGTACCTAAATACTTCATGAATACTTGACACAGTCAGTTTCCTAAATGTTATGAAATCTGAGAACCATTAATCCTGTGTCTTCCATATTCATGGAGCAGGATTTGTCTGCCTTGATGCATGTTTAATTATGTGGCTTTTACTTAGGCAGCTTTCCCATAGATAACAGTTTCACTTGGTATTACTGTTAATTTTACTTGAATGAGGAGCAAAAAATGGAGCCCTCATATTTGTACAAAGATTTGTGAAGATTTGTGTTGTTTTCCCTGCACAATCAGGAGACTGCTGTGGTTCCCAATTCCCTCCCTAGCAAAGTCATCTTAATAATAATTTTGCTTTAAATCCACTATATGTACTGTATTTTTCCAAGTTTGACAACACTAAATATTGCTAAATTGTTAAGGTTTGAAACATCATTCATTTTGACATAATTTGATTAATTTTTGTAATATCCTTGCAAATGTCAGTAAATCAGAAGATGCTCAAAATGAGAAAGGCTGGAACCAATATAGCTGTTGTAATGCTGGACAAGTGCAGTGTTCCTGTTGCAGTTGTCTCTAATCTGGTCCCTTAAATTGCTTAACTTCTTTTTTAGTCCTTTATTCTCATTTGGACCAAAACTGTTGTCTTCTGTTTGTTTCCAGCATTGCAGAGGAATGTTAAATTCATCCAGAAAACTGTGCTTGTTTACTTCCTTCTTATAAATGTTAATACTGTTTCCTATTCCAGTAGCTTTGGTTTGTTATATTTAAAATTGGACGCTGAGAATCAAGATTAGATTAGATACCACAAAAATTCTATGTAGTAGAATTGATGTTCAGGACAGTAGTAGAGATCTTCAGATGACATTTAAACCAGTTGGAAGTAACCCTTTTTAGGAAAATTCTGCCAATTTTTTTCTGCTTGGTAAGAAAAAGACTCTTTTCAGACTTCTCTCTCATTTTAGGCTGGGAATGGAGTGCATGGATGTCAGCAGTGGGACATTTTACCAAAACAAAGCATCCATGGAACCGTTGTCTAATCAATGACTTGTAAGTGCAGGAATTGGTGCTATTAGATTGGAAACAGGTGCTACAAGATGCCAAGTGAAGTGCTTGAGAGCAGCAGCGGGATGGAGGAAACAGTGCAGAAAGACAGCAAGTCTGGAGGCCAGAGCCCTCGCTCTGGCACAATGAAAAGGGCTGTTGCAACCACCGTCACCTTTGATGGGGAAGCCACTATGGACCGGAGGAAAAAGAAGAAAAAAGAGTCCCGTCCTGAGTCAATAATAGTGTATCGATCAGAGAGTGACAATAAGGTGGAAGAAGAACAGGCGGATGAAGAAGGAGGGGAGAGGAGCTCTGAGGAAGGCTCCAAGTTCCTGGGCCAGTCTATGGCAGATGGTATGTATTCCTGGGAACACCCACTTCCCGTAAACTTTTTTTGGTGACAGCTTGCTTTAAGGTCAAATGGAAGTGACAGGGGGACGAACCCTCTCCAACACTGCAGGCAAAGGGAGTTTGAGTTCATACATGAAAATGCTCTGAAACAAAAAGCACTACAGGCTGATTGGGGATATCTCCCACAGTTCTTTGCAGAGTTTGGTTGTTGCCACACTCTTAGTTTTCAATGTGTGTGCTGGTTGGAGTTGATCCAGAAAAATGCTGTGCGTGCTTTAAACAAATGATTCTGTGATCAAGTTGCTGTCCATGGCTGAACAATTGCCTATTAAGTGAAAGTATGGCAGCAGATGGATTTAGTGGCTCTACCTCTGATAGGGATTTTTACTTATTATCTAGGATTTGCTTTTTGTTTGCATACTCTCAGCACAGCTTCCTCTTGAAGAGTAATTATTTGGCAAGGTCATCATGGGGCACTTTGGAGCCCCATTTCGCTTCTGATGTCTGTCCTGGTCACCCTTGCAGGGAAGAAGGGAAGAATTGTGAAAGGCAAGGCCTATGGCTAATACTTTTGTGAGTCAGCAGTGCAGGGTGAGAGGGGCTTAAATGTGAATGCAAGTTCCTGGTCCATCAGATGCACCAGATTCCCCCTTGATCCCAACCCCTATCCTCATGACTTATCTGCTACCTTCCTTTTGTGGACCACTTCAAACTGCTCAGCCTGTATTTAAGAGTTTCTTAGTCAAGGTGGTCAGAATTAAAACCAGGAGGAAACATATTTTATCCCCATAGAAGAGTTTATGCCTAGTATCACTACAGGGGCCATCCTATACCAATGTCACTTGAAAACTAAGGCAGTCTATTTGTAACTTCAACACATATACCATCACTATCCTGCTTATGGATCTCTTAAAATGCAAATATAATTATATGACAGTTTGTAAGTTTTTTCCAAACGTCAAAAATTAATTCGAATTGAGATACAGTGCAAATGTAAAGTGAAATATTAGCTATTCAGGTATAACTCCATGTGTGGATGTGCTTATTCCAGAATGAGTTTCAGTCACATTTATCTAATTCATCCCAAGTGTCCATGCTGTTCAGGAATAAATCCATGAGGGAAACAGAGAAAACAGGCATATGATTTTTAGTTCAGTTACTCTGTCTCATCTCATTCTCATATACTGCTACAGCATTTTCCCTTCACATATTGTCTCTAGTGGAGATGTTGGAGTATTCTCCCTTGTGATTTCTATCATCTGGAATTCCTGTCTTCTCCCTTATTAGCTCTTCTTCCATTTCTTTCTATGATAGTTTTTTTCATACTGCATTGCTTCTTGCCTTCCATCTTTTTTTATTTTATTTTAATTATAACTCCATATGCACATATCCAAATTGTCTTTGGGGTGTTTGGGGATTTACACAAAGTACTTCATACAGAAAATAAATCTAATGTAGATGAGTTTATCTGTGTTGTAGGTGTCTGGAACATGCCTTTAGACAGCCGATATGTCACCCTGACTGGAACAATCACCAGGGGAAAGAAGAAGGGTCAGATGGTGGACATCCATGTCACACTGACAGACAAAGAGCTGCAGGAACTGGCTAAGTCAAAGGAACCTCCTAAAGAGGACGTACCCGAGAAGAAGAAGAAATGTGATGTTGGGTTGGACAGAGGACCCCACATTGTCCTCTGGACCATCATCTGCCTCCCCGTCATTTTTGTAGTGTCCTTCGTGGTTTCATTCTACTACGGAACCATTACATGGTACAACATCTTCTTGGTGTACAATGAAGAGAGGACCTTCTGGCACAAAATCACCTTTTGTCCCTTTTTGATTATCTTCTACCCAATTATAATTATGGTTGTTTCTTTTTCCCTAGGCCTGTATTCAGCTGTGGCCCAGGTAGCATGGTCCTTTGGGTACTGGTGGCGTGCTGTCAGGGATATGGAGAAGGGCTTCTGTGGCTGGCTCTGCAGCAAGCTGGGCTTGGAAGATTGTTCTCCATACAGCATTGTTGAGCTGCTAGATTCTGACAATATCTCAGGTAGTCTCTCTGGCAAGAGCTCTGCGCAGGGTGTTGAAACCTCAGCAGTCTGAGCCTTTGTCCTGGATGACTATTTTGGTCATATGCGAGTGGTTTTCACCTGGAAAATAACACACTGATTTTTTTTCAAATATATGTATATATTTAAACACAAGCTTAATGAATAAAATATTGGGCTGGGAGTGCTCTTTAAATATCACAGAATGCAGGAATGCTAGCTTCATGTGCTCTGGGTGGGGAGATCCAAGGATTTGTCATCTCTTGTGGCTAATTACAGCTTCTGGGAATGGTAAGAAAATCCAGGTCTGCAGGGCTCAGGCTGTTTGAGGAGTGGCAGAGATACATGATGCAAAGTCTGCTTCTGTCACATTAGACTTTGCTTTTCAGAAATAGGGCATAACAGTGACCCACTGACCCAGAAAAGAAGTCTCTGTTTAGGGGATGAACTTCAGGAGGTAGGAATCCATTCAGAGGTGAAGGCTAAATTGCAAAATGTGTGGTGTTCCTGCAGTTTTCCTAGAAAGGGTGCTTTTCCAGTCCTTCCAACAAGTGCAGCTAACTTAGGTAGACTGACTGCTTAGACAATAGTCAGAATTTGACAAACAGACCACTGGAATAGTTATGCCCAGCCTTTCACTGGGAGAGGAGAGCAGAGCAGCCAGCAATGGCCTGTGAGCTCTGTGCTGACCTGAAACACCCCCATCACACAAAGAAAGAGTAGGGCTTGCTTTGTAAGGCAACATGTGGGGACCTGATGAGCCTGTCACCAAGCACCTTGAGGTAGCTGTAGGTGCATAGATGGGTGCTTGGGACACACCTGCATTTGATCTCTTGGTAGGTGCACTGCTAGGAAGGATTGAGCTATGGGAGTCATACACAATGTGCAGTGCAAACAGTTGCGTTATAGGGAAGAAACACCTGCTCTGAGGAAGGGTGATCAGTTTGCATCTCACTGCAATGCAGGTGCAGACAGGTAGCATCTGGATTTAGGGAGGTGGAGTTGAAGGTACTTGGGATGGGAAGGTGTCAACGAAACAAGTAATTCTGGTTTTTAAGTTGCTCTTACGGGAGAGCTGTCACATCTCCCCTTTCAGAATGGGAGCCTTTCAGAGCCTATGTCTATTAGTGCCTCAGATCTGGAAATCTGTGTCCACTTCTCCCCTCCCCCCCTTCCTGGTTAATTATATGGAAGAGCAATGGATCATACATCCTCCTCCCCTCAAGTCTCATTTTCCTAATTAGTTTCCCTTCGTTTGGGACTTTGCATGTCAAGGTGGGCTCCCTGACCAGGCTGATGTGGCCACTAGGAACTGGAGAATTTTTAATTGTCTCTTTAAAAAGACAGCTAGCAGAAAAGTTCTTTTTTACTGCATTGACTGTTGGGGTTTGGGCCTATGAAGGACATGAGAAAAAGAGAGTTTTAATGGATTCTGATGGGCACTGAGTTACACATGTGAAACATGATTTATTTTCTGAGTGCTGTAGTTCAGCTGGTGCTGCTAGAAAGTCTGTCTGAGCCCCAACCCAGAGGAGCCAACCATTTGCATGTGTGTAGGTAGGTAAGTCGTGGTGTGCAATCTGTCAGCTGCACAGTCACTCATGTCTGTGTAGATGTTTCACTTCCCCAGTCTCCCTCCGAGATGGGGAGCCGCTCTAGTTTTAGGATGGTAAAAAGAAGCATTCAGAAGCTGGATTTCACAGAAACTAATGCTTTGTGTTGCATTTTAAGGATGACCTCAAGACTACACTGACTGTCTGTCCTGGTTAGAACATCTGGGAACCAGTGATGTATAGACAAGTCCATCCAATCCTCTAGGCCTGACACTGAGAAATAAGTAGTTCCTGCTGCATCCTTGGTCCCTGAGAGGCATGGTCAAAAGAGCCTCTTAGCACTGGCTGGAGGATTAACAGTGTGAATAGTGTACAAACCCAATATCAAGGGCAGGCTTGGCCCTACACTTTATTGACAAAGCAGAGGTGCTCCCTGGCGCAGGTACAGCCAGGCTGTGTTTGCTTCTTCCTGCTTTCAGTTTTTACTGGTGAAGTCTTTCAAGGCAGTGACCAACTTCCAGCAAAAAAAAAAAGAAATAAAAAAAACCAGACTCCAACCTGTGAGACAATGTCAGATAGTTCAGTGGGGTTCAAAGAGGCTGACAATTGCCTGGGACTGGTTCAAGCAGTGAAATGCCTTTCACAGGTCTGTCCTGAACAGGCAGGTTGATATGCCTCTGAATTAGCTGAGGACAAGTCATGCCAGTGCTGGCAATCTGTAGTGACCCAGTGCATCCACTCTGCTTAATAGTGTTCCACATGGAAATCACAGGCTCCCACATGGCTGGAGGGTGGGAAGAAGTGATTCTTAACAAGCATTAAGGAGAAGGAAGGTCCACTGGCAAGCGTTCTCACACTTTGCCTGAAGGGACATTGCTGGCATGAAAGAAGTGGATTGTGTATCTTGGCCCCCACATGCAGCAAACAAGTTTGAGGAAAGGATGGCTGGCAAGTGTGCACTGCTGCGGAGGGAGAAAACCCAATTCAGCTGTCACTGACAAACAGCAGCTGTTCAAGGCTACATGAAAGGCTGGGGTCAGTTGCACAAAGAGTCTTTAGCTTACAGAGGGCTTGAATGATAAATACTAGCTCATTACGGAATACAGCCATGTGAAATGTCTGCTGAGCTGCAGGATTTGCTTTCAGGATTGCAAATAGCCTGCTGGAGTGGAGAAAAAAACAGATCTATGCCTCTTACTGCTATGTAGACACCAAGGAGTGTCAGAGGAGTCATAGTACCCTCCCTCTGCCATGGCAGCTGTGCTTCTGGGTTTGGAGGTCACCTTTTGGGGGATATACTGGGACAATCCATAGTGTGTTTTCTACTTGTTTATACTTAACCAAGCTTGCCTTGGCTCCTGCTAAAGTCAAGGTGTGCCACTGATTTTGGTGTGGGCTATTTTAAGCTTGGGGTTAGTTCTGGTGCTATTTGTAGAAGTTTAATTCAAACTTTTCCCCAAACAACTCTGGATAGCTTTCTCTCTTGCCCATTATCCTCTTGTAGCAGTTTGCCTGCTGCAAAATATATAATCATTATCAATTATTGTAATAGAAAAAAGCACAAGTTTTTGTCTTGTTCTACCTGCTTTCAGAAACTCACAAGTCATTTCTGCTTATGTGCCACTGTCCAACTGCAGGGAATTCCAGTTATTCTGATTGTTGAGTGTGTTTCTGGCTGCTCTAGTCTGGATTTTTTTTTTTTAAGTAAAGATAGCGTGCGTTTGCTTATTATTTTTAATTGCATTTCCTTTCCCCATCCTTGCTGGCCTGGGTGGAGAATAAAGATGTATGTGGCTTTACAAGAGTGTTGCTCTCATGCTTCTGCTTGAATTTGTGTTAAAAACAGTGTTGTGGGATGAACACAGTCATTCTATGCTGATAATTGATTATAATTAATTACATTTGAAGATCAACTTTAAAGTGTGTCTGAAATGGGTCTCGGTTCTACCTCTTGTTAACCAGTACTTGTTAACAAGTCATAGCTTTTGGTTCTGGGTTCTTAGATTTTATTTCATAGTGCACAAATGAAAACTTTTGATTTCATTTCACTCGTTGGGTGTCTGTTTAGCTTTAGCCACAAGGATCTACAGGGAGAGACACAATTCTATACCAAAATAGGAAGTACTTTTAACTCTACAAATGTGCTCTGTGTGTCTTGAAGCTGCTATTTACAGCTGTGCTGGGTAGATTTTCTTACAAGCCCTGAGTACTTCAGGTGTATCTCTGATCAGCCAAAGGAGAATCCACCAGTAGAGTTCTTCAAGGTGTGAAAATACTAAATGCCACCCTCAGTGCTCTCCCATGCAGTCTGATTACAGTTCTACCCTCCTGCTAGCACAGGGAGAACACTTATTTGAAATCTTCTTTCTTCTAAGGAGGAGACATGAGTCTTTGCAAAACCCAAATGAAATTCCTAGCTGAGGGCTAGCACAGCTTCAGTGTAACAGTTCTTTGAGCCAAAACGCTACCTACAGTTGATTTCCTCAAACTGGCAGTGCCATGTCCAATGCAACAGCTGGAAATAGCAAGAAGATGCTTTAGGTTTTATACTTGCTGCAAACACTGCCAAGGGAACAGAATTTCCTGTATGGCAGATGTTGAGGTTTTCCACCTCCAGTGAAGAACATAGTGAAGGACACTTGGCTTCCTGGTGTGACAGGATCCACAATTAGTCCCTTGAATTCATCCTTGTAATCCCACATGACAGTGCTTTGAATCCTAAGGCCGGGATCCTGCAATTCCTCCAAGATTATCAGCAGAGGCTGCTCCATGGATCCATGTAACCACCCCCATGGGTACCTTCTAGAAGCTGCAACCACTAGTTATGAAAAGCCACTCCAGTGCTCTTCCACACTGAAGCATGCAATTACACTAGCATTACAGAGAGAGAGTAAGGATGCACAGCCCACATTCCTACACTGCGATGGACACAATTTTGTTCAAAATTTATGCAAGCTCTTTTTATCCCAGGCCATGAATCATCTGTGGGACCAGTGCCCTTCCTGCTTCTTTCCAAACACTTGGCAACGTGGAGGCAGTTGAATTAATATGTTTTCATTTCTGAGTAGATTAGACCATGCACATTTTTTCCCTGCATGGAAACGAGAACTCACAAAAAAAAGAGAGAGAGGTTGATGCAAATTCAGGGGGCTAATCCACTTGGAAATACAACTTTTCAATCAATTTGGCGAATTAGAAGGGACATCGTGTTTGCTTGTCTTAACTACTAAAGCATGATTTCTCTCCAACTTAATGATGAGAGAGGGCTTATGGTTGTGTGTTTGACCCAGGTAAATTGCCAGGGGGTTCAAAAAGCCCCCTAAACATCTTTTCACATAATAGGTGAAGTGTGACTGCATTGCAAACAAGCAGCCCATAGAAATGAGGCTTATGGCTCTCTCGTGTATCCCCCTTGGTCACTGAGTTCCATTAAGTTTAAGTTTTCCTAATTTCATGTCATTACACGGTAGCTGAAGTCTGTCAGAATGCATTAAAATAAAGAGAATGTCTGAGTCAGGCCAACAATGCATTTTTCCTCATGTTGAAAAAGTGCCCTTGCTTTTAATGTGCTAAAACATAACCCTGTGTCCCCAAAATACAGCAGCTAAGATCCATTGTGGTTTGCATCCACTGAAATTAGATATGCAGTGGATGAATTTGACCTGGAGCCCTTTAAGATACAAAACTTAGATGTGATCTCCCTGTCTTAGAGCTCCTTTTCCCAGCCATTTCTTCCAGCCAGAAATTTAACTTCGCAAGATAAAAAAGGGTAACTACTGAATTTAATAGTATGTTCTGCCTGCAAATAGGATAAAAACCCACCTCCCAGGCAACATGTTCCCTCAGGGCTTGGTTTATTACAAGTTCCTCCATCAGCGATGTATATTAAGGCCAATATATTTGAAGGTGCCTTTGACTATCTTTATTTGTAAGCTATGAGCTTTCTGCTCCTACAGTGATAAGGTAAGGAAATCAATTATTTCTACTACAAAATAACAGCAAACTGACTCATTGGGATATAACACAAATACAGTTTAATTTATTCTAGCCTGATTATCTGACTCACCTGCAGTTGTGATTTGAACAACCACAAATATCATAAATAAACTGAACGGCTTTTACAGTGTCAGTGCTGGGCATGAATCCAACAGCTCCTGGGATAGTTAGCCTAAGGAGAGTATGCCTTTTATTTAGTCTTTCTTTCTAAAATACATGTCCTAAAGTATGGAAGTGTCAGCTTATAATGATATACCTAAATATATTTGTAACAAGATGCCCTTATAATTACAGGCAATTACTAGAATATCATTCCATCATAATGGAGATTTTCCTTAACACTTTAACCATGTCAAAGTTGCATGTAGAATTAATAAATACAAGCAATTTTAACCTTCATTCATTTATTCAAATGAGCTCCTCTGTGACTTAAGAAAGGAGCAGAAATAATTCCTAGTACCTGCATGTAGTAAAGAAAAAAGTGAAATAGTTCATATAATGAGCAGTATCATCCCAGGGCACACGCAATGTCATCACTAAACGACATCTCGATTCTCCCCAAATATGTGTTGGTGGAGCTACTTTCAGTGACTCAAAGCAATAATAGCACTGGCTCCTCTCTAATGTGATTAAACATCACTGAAGTGATGAACTCTAATATTGAAGCAGGCTCTAAGGCAAAAGTTTCATGACATGGTGGTGACTTCAGCCAGCCCCATAATTACAGTAGGATTGCCCTGAGGCTCCAATTCCACCCTAAAACCAAGTCTCTTTCAATGGCTAAATTTGCCATTTGTTTCAATAGGAAGTAGTAAAAATTTTAATGTCTGCCTTGAATGTCTAGCACAAAAAACCTGCAGAAATCATTGCCATCCTGAAGACTCCTTTCCCTCCAAGGGATTACTACAAAAAATAACTGACAAGGAAAGATTGAAATTATTCTTCCCCTGCCTCTGCATCTGACACCGTCACATATCTGCTAGTGTCATGGGTTAACAGCAATTTACACAAATAAAACCCAAATCTAATCCTTTCTTTCCTCTCAAATAGCAGCTCCCTCCTTCACACTGCTGCTTTGTCCCCCACAGCTGTACAAACTGACAACTCACAAGAATTAAAAGATTTAGAACCTGATGTCCCATCCTCCACATTGCAGAGACTCATTTTTAAAGTGCATCAGAGTTGATATTTCTCTAAAGATCCAGTATTTCATCCTTTCACTCGAATTTCAATCTGCTTCCAGGTGCAGTCAAACAGATAGAAATTTAAAATGGGCTCCTCCTCTCACAGCTCGGAAAGAGCCTTGTTTGGTGGCTGAAGACTCCTCGTTCCCTCCCACAGGTCAGTTGGAGGGATAAGGAACAAAATCCTGTGCTGTGAGGATTAAATTAGATTATTAGCCAGCGTGTGCATGCATACGTGCACGATGCTGGTGGGGGAAGGATGAAATGGGGAGGATACGAAAGGCTTATCCTTCCACATCCGCAAAGCAAATCCTTCACACAGTGAGTTATCCTGGCTCTCTTGTCCTGAACAATCCCACTGCATGAAAGCGCTTTCCAGAGATGCTGCAAACACAGCTGGATTGCTAATGGCTGCAAACAAAGACCTACTGCACAGGCAGCGGTGGGATAGAGAGAAAGCCTGTGAAACGAAGAGCATGTGGAGAACAAGATGGATGAGATTCTGCTTCTGCGATAACCCAATCTGAAATTGGCAGCAGCCAGTACATGACTTCTGGGAAAAATGTTGTGGGTTTGCTGTGTCTTATAATACATTTCCCCGCAGTTTCTAAGGTACCATTTCATTTTATGGGTATCTACTTTGTACTTACTACCTCTTCCTAAAACACCAGTATTAACTTTTTTCAAGCACTATTTGATACTTGGGCTGTTGTTTTCCTCAAAGCAAACATATCTGACACTATCTCTCTGGTCTTCTCAAGGAACCCAGGTGCTCTGCAGTCAGTTGAGCCCAACTATTTTAATTAATTTTAAAGCAAATCACACCACTCATAGTCCTATAAAACACAATAAACAAATAATCTGTTGTAACAGATTTAACAACTAATCCAGAAAAGTCTGCCAGAATTATTTCAAGTGTAAAAACATGTCTCGGGTTTTCATTTACTTAGCAGTGGGAAATATTTCACCTCTCGCAATACCAGGCTGAGTGGGCCTTGCATCGTCTCCTGCAGAAATCCCTTGGCTAATCCACAGATTTGGAACCCATGAAGCAATCCTAAGTAGAAACCCAGTTTTTAGATGTAGGAAGAAATTTTTAAATCTACCTTCCAAAAAAGTGCAATGTAAGAGGGTATGTTTTTGCTGCTGTTGTTGTCTCATTTCTGCCATACGCAGAAATTCCTCTGCAGTTCGGCGGTGCTTGCTGGGTGCTTGCTCCCTAATCCTTGGGGGCTGCAGGGCTGCCTCTGCCCGGTGACTGGGATCACGTTGCCCTCCAGTGGCTGAACTGAAAAACCGGGATAAAAGCCCACTGCAGTATTTTTTTTTCTGCTTTAGAAATGCATCCAAAAAAGTCTGCACACTATGAGATTTTAATAGACAATATTAAGAAATTATATCATGCTATTTTTTAATGTATTAATATAAAATTAATCCCTCCCTCCCTGTTCCTTGTAGGTATGCAATCTGGAACAGTCTTCATCCACGGGAGTTGATGCTATTCTTTCTCTGGCTTGCCAGGTTTATATATTGGGTTATGGGAAAACATTTAATGAGAAGCCAATACAGCATTTTGGTTTGCCCTTATATTTCAAAGTGTGGCCAAACCCCATTTTCACAGACTGTGCAAAGCAATTTCTCAATAATACATGCCACTGTAACATGTATTTTTGTACTTCACAAAAATACTCTTAAGGTTTATTTCCAATGGCATGTGACATAAATGCTGATAAACTAATATGTGGCAACAAAGGCACAAGGATTTTAAAAGGTACAAAGGCCTATGAAGTCTCAGTGCCCCGAGGGGATGCCTTGCAGCTGATGTTTTTTGAATATTCAGCACAGTAAGGCATTTTCTGTGTTGAAAGTGAAGCTCCATTCATGAATGCCTGTGAGGGCTCAGCACATACACAGATCTGACTGCATCTCAAATTTAGCACCAAGAAAATGTGACTCACAACGAGCGCTTAGTGGTGTGAGACTTGGGTTCAAGTGATTTGTAAATCAGATTACAGGCAACCTGCTGAACAAAACCAGAGTTTAATTCTTAAAATACCATTCAGTTACCAAAATAATAATAATTTCCTCTTTCACCCTGCGTCTCCCAGTTTTTGTAACAAATGAGGCAAGAGTCTCATGACTCCTTCAATGCATGGCCCTATTTTTATCCCAATATGGATTGAAATAGACTATGACATTGCAGGGCAAAAAACACCTGCTCCTGTTGTTGAACCTGTATCATAACATACAGGTTCAAAGTATTTGGTTAAGGTTGCAAGAGAAACTTTAATGTCAGAATTTCCTCTCATTTTGGAGCTGGACTTTTGCAGTGTTCTGTTTGCTTCTTACAGAAAACCACATTAGATAAATAAAATGAAATTGCTTTATGTAGACTCCTCCTGACAGTTACATGAGATTCAGCTGGGAGGAAAACTTTGGACCCACAGCATATGCTTTTGCCTTTTGAGCTAATTAAATAATTGACAGCTGTGGAAGACTGTCCATTTCCAAAGGTCATTTGCAATCAGGCAGCAACACAACACTAGCAGCAAAAAGTGACTCGAAATAAAACAGGAAATGTCAGAGAGTGCTAAACAGTAGAGATGTTTTCAAATAATTGAGCCAGGTGAATTCCTTCTAAGGCAAATATAAAACTGGCTGAAGCAAGCTCAGGAGCATTAATAATTTCCCTTGGAAAGATGTGTGAGATTACAAATATAACATCTGCTTTAAAAAAGGATGAGAGAGTGCAAAGATGTTAGGGAGTTATAGGCTATTTGTGTTTCAGATGCTAGAAAGTAGCACAGCAAATAATCAAACCTTTGATAGGTGCTCAGAAGATAATAAGTAAAAAGAAAACCAGGATTTTTTTAAAGGAAAAATGATGTTGAATAATCACACACCTTTTTTTAAATTATTATTTTATTTCTTATTTTTTTTTATTTGGTAAGAGAGAAAGGGCCTTTCTAGATAGAAATTATTTACCTTGATTTTAATGAGGCTTTGATGCCGTTTTGAATGACATTCTCATATGCTGGCTGGGAAGTGTATATTTTGGTGTATGAAAAAAGAGCTAGAATGATATGTCTAGAGCTATATCTAGAATGTCTAATGGTTATTTTCAGGGGTGGCCATCTCGAGCCGAACATGTTCTTTCATGATGTGGCTGAAGACAAAATGGTGCTTAGGAAATGGGGAAATGTCCCCAAAGTGAGGGGAATGGTAAGCACAATGACTGAGAAGATTAGAACTAAAAAAAAAATTATCATTTCCAATTTCATGAATGGACTGAAGAAGGAAAGAAACCAGGATTCAACCTGTTAGACAAATGTGTCATTCAGTTCACAAGGAATAACAAACAGCAAGTGGAAGAACTACCAGCTGGGCAGTAATTCTGCGGGACAGTACGTGCATGCAATGGAAGACTGTGATTGTCAACAGTGACTCGTGCGAAAAAGGTAAATATAGCATGGAGAAAAGGAGTTGTAAACACAGTTTGCTTGCTTTCCCCCTCTGTGGCACTTGATAAGGCCTCTGCTGGTCTATGACAGCCAGTGGAATTTTTTCTTTCTGCCTGAGAAATGTGTATTTATTTCATAGTCTGGAGAAGAGAAATAGACTGCTTGGAGGAAAAGAGGAAGTTGGAAATTCAACAGCTGGGGTGGGGGACGGTGAGGAGTAAAAGCAACAGTGATGTTCTTTTGGAAGAGGAACTATGAACATGGAGCCTCAGAGTCTCTCAGCTCTATGTAGAAGAATTTGTGGAGCTATTTCTCCTTTGTGGCAGTGTGGGATTAGGAGTTCAGGGTGTGCTGCTTTGAAGTAGTTTGTGTATCAGCTGTGATCCACCCATTTGTCACTGTTCAGGAGCCCCTGAGCTGGAATGTCCCTGGTAGCATGCACCAACATACTCACCTAACCCATTACCTCTCCTTACTATGTTTTTCTTTTTTGTTTTCAGGCAAAGTTGGATGGTGTAGTATAACCCTATTTAGCTTTCTAATTTTCCTACTGCAGAGATTTCTTTGTTTCCTAATACACTAATTTCCTTCCATTGCATGAACTAGGCTGAAAATGGGCAGACAAATAGATGGGAACTGTTAAACCCCCTGAAGGATTTTTTAAAATTATTTTTCAGTTTGTTAAAGGCACAGTTTTGTAGTGTGCCAAGTGTTCATGAATTACAGACAGAGGATAAGCCCTGTGCACTTATTGCTGATCCTCAAAGTCAAAGACTAGTTTTGCTTTTGAGAGTGGAACCAGCATCTGAGATCTTTTCCTCGCAGGTCTATTTCACAGAAACAGCTAAGGAAAGATTGTGTTAGGCTTGTATCCCTTGGGAAAGGCCATCAGGAATCACTAAACAGGCATAATAAATACTAGTGTTGGTCTGTACCACAGTTTTGGCATATGCTTGCAAGCAGATGTTTGGAAAGACCTCTTGGGAGAAGACAACTGTGAGCACCTCATGAAACCCAACGCAGGAAGATGCTAACAGATATGCTTCCAAGCTTTGTTTTGCTTTGTTTTGGGTGCCAATTTCCCATCTACTTTGTCTTTCAGCTTGCTGCCAAGCTTGTACTGATGGAAATACAAAGTGTCACAGTGTCCTTGCCCTGCTTTGTTTATCTCTGTAGGAAATTCAGTTCATAATTCCTAAGTTTGCAGTTAGTGTCCACTTTTATGTATGAACCCAGGCAAAGAGTAGGTAATGATTGCAAAGTTAAAACTATTTTTCTGTAGAAAGTTCTGTTTCACGTAACTCTTTCAATAAAGATATTGGGCAAGATCCCATATGGCTGTGGTATTCTTCTTTCCACCAGGCATTTATCCAAAGTTTTACCCTGTGGGTAAAGAAGGAGAAAGGCCAAGTCATCAGTCTACTTTTACATTGAAGCCATTCACATTTGCTCAGAGCTGCCGTAAGCAGCTGGGTCTCAGCTATAACTGTCTGGATAATACATTCCTTCTTGTAAAAAAAAAAATAAAGGGAAGCCATTTTCCTTGCTGCCTTGTAAAGGCATAGAATGAAGTTAAACACAAGGCAAGCCCTTCATTGCTACTTCCCAAGAGTGTGCTTATTTCATCCAGGCTTGTTTTTTGGGGGAGACATAACCCAAAAAGGAGTAAGCAGAGCAAGGACTGAGAACCTAACTGGAACTGAGGTCTGACTCACTTTGGTGCAAATGAGATTACAGCTGATCACCCTGGATCCTGAGTCCTCTGAGATATCACACATTTATTATTTATAACCAGAGACTGACATTCTATAAAATGGAAATGGCCAATTAATCACAAGCATCTTTTGGCAAGCTTTTGCAAGCAAAGAACTTCAAATCTTCATCCAGGCTAACCAAGCTCCAGTGACCCCAGATGGAGCTGATTAGTCAAATCTGTTGATTGCCTATAAGGGAGCTCTGTGCAGACTTGTAAATGAAAAAGGAAATGGGGATTAAGGTTTGTTTCAGGAATGATTAGAGAGTTTTTCCTTTGAATGGTGGAAATAGCTCTGAGGAAATCTGACAGCACGAAAGTGCAAAGGGGGAATGTTTGGGTTTATTGTTTGTGTGTTTTGCCAGAGAGCTAAAAGCCCCAATTTATGTCAGACTGAGAGTTAAGGAATAAGAAGATCACAGATGGAGTTTGATGGTTACAGGTATCTGTAGTTTTGCTCAGACTTTGTAACAGGGTGCTGGTATCTGGGCTGGGCATGCAAACCTCCTGCAAAGCAGAGGTTCCCACTCCTGGCCCAAATTGGGTTTTCTTGAATAATATTTGCAATTACTGCTCTAGCTGTGAGAGTTTGGACCAAAGCCTGGGATTCAGCTTTTTATGTCAAATCTAGGATTCAGAGAGGACTATGAAGGGGTTTGTGTCAATATTCTGTGTCAGCAATCGGGGTGGCATAAAAATAAAATGTTCATTGATTATGATGCCTTGCAAAATGCTTTTCTGCTGGTGTGCAAAAAACCATTGTTGATTAAATTGATCAGTTCTTGTTTCTCTGTTCCTCTTGTGTGTGTGAGCACATCTGTGTCTCGTGCCTAGACTGCAAGCTATGTTGGAAATCAGTTGGACTGTAGTTTCACCTGGTTGTGAGCCTAAGGAAGGGCTTTTGGACTAAGATAGCATCATGAATAATAACGATAGTAAGCAGACCTGATTTTCTTGGCTGATTAATCTGAAATCTCCTTAGAGATATTCAGGAAGACAATGCATGGTTTTCTCTGGCAGTAGCTGACTGGGGTTTTTTGTATACCATTTTCCCCTAAAATGTTTGTCGTGTTGTCAAGCTGCTCTGTTCCTTTGATATGCAAAGCACCTTGAAGAGAGAATCCTTCAATTACCAATATTCCCAAAGCATGGCCATGTAGTAAGGAGGGAAAGGGGATTTTTGTTTTCAGACATCTCTCAATATAAAAAGGAAACACTTGTGTTTGCAGGATTGTTCTCCTGGTAAAAGGCTTTTGGAGTGTTTGTGTGAGATTTACTCTTTTGTAGCTATAGTAGTATCACCACATTGTGCTCTGTTTTGAGAATACTTATGGACAATAATGTGAGTTTTGAGATATACCTAGAAGTGAAAGAACACTAGTAATGATACCCTCAAAGGACATGGGGAAGGTAATGCAGAACAAGAAGTACTCAATATATGTGATGAAATATTTGCTGTTCTCATACATCTCTGATAATTTAATATCCAACAGGCACCAAGATATACATGATATAGCATGTATTATACTTGGATTTTTAGAGTCAGTGGGTTCCAGCTTGATCAAACAGCTTGGATGCAGTGTGGTTCAGAAATTCTCTCTGTTGTTAATGGTGGGGGAAATCTACTGCTTAATGAAACAATCTTGACCTGCTGGTGATTCATGGGCAGAATGCAACTTATGAGACGCTTCCAGCCAGCCCAAAGCCTTGTCCTGGTGGTGACGAGGAATGGCTGTTCCCTCAGCAGGCTGTGTCCTGTGGGACTCTGCGGTTCCATGAGGAGGAGGCTGGAGAGCCCTGGGGACAGGCCCTGTGGGGTGCTATGATGGTTTTCGCTGGGGTAGAGTTAATTTTTTTCACAGCGGCTGGCATGGGGTTGTCCTTTGGATTTGTGCTGAACACAGGGTTGATAATACAGAGATGTTTTTGCTGTTGCTGAGCAGGGCTTACAGAGAACCAAGGCCTTTTCTGCTTTTTGTACCGCCAGGCTGGCAAGGAGGTTGGGAGGAGACACAGCCGGGACAGGTGACCCCAACTGATCAGAGGGGTGTTCCCAACCGTATGACATCATGCTCAGTGTACAAAGTGGGAGACGTTTTGAGTGATGGCATTTGTCTTTCCAAGTAGCCATGGGGTCCTGCTCTCCTGGAGGTGGCTGAACACCTGCTTGCCCATGGGAAGCAGTTGAATTAATTCTCTGTTTTATTTTGTTTGTGTGTGTGGCTTTTGCTTTTCCTATTAAACTGTTTTGATCTCAACCCACGAGTTTGCCCGCTTTTCCGCTTCCAATTCTCTCCGCATCCCGCTGGTGGGGGAGTGAGTGAGCAGCTGCGGGGCCTTGGCTGTTGGCTGTGGTTAAACTGGAATGGGTGAGCCGGGAGGCGCTCCAGGGCAGGGCAGCACAGGAGACCCTCTGGCGCTGACACTTGCTCTGCCACCACCTCTCCTCGGGGACCCCAGGCCACCCAAACCGGGCTTATGTTCGGCTGCTCGCTATGCCCACAGCCGCAGGCAGCGCCGCGGCCGCCGTGGCGCTTTGAGGGGGCCCTCCCGTGTCCCGCCGCCAGGCGGCGCTGCCGCCGCCGCGGAACGCGAGGCGCCGCCGCCGTGTTCCCGGGGGGCCGCGTTGCCGGGCGGAGCGCTGAGCGCGGCGCACCGCGTCCCGGCAGCAGCGCCATGGCGCCCGGCGGAAAGGTAGGGCAGGGGAGGGCTGGGCAGGGGAACGGGGGGCCGCCGGGGCTGGAACACCATCCCTCACTCCGATGACTCCTCCCCGGCCGCCCTCCGAGCTGCCAGTGCAAAGCTGAGTAGCTCCAAGGGAATGCAGTATTCCTGCAGCAGTAATTGCCATTGCTCTTGCTAAAATAAGAGTAGAACTGTTGAAAATGCGGTTTGTGTGCCTATTATGTTTAAGGAACCCTGTTGGTGAAAGCTGCGTTAAGGTCTCTTCTGATACAGGGCAGTTTAGTATCTGTTAAGCACAGGTTTTGTGTGTGCTGCTGTAGCCATCTCTCTCTTATAATAACTCTTTATTATAACTTCTTCGGCACGGAAAGATCAGAGGTAAAGGCAGGTTTGTTCCATGTCCGCCCTTATTAGAGCTTGAGCGAAACAGGTTCGTTTAGCTCAAGTGTGACAGTGTTGTCCTACAGACTCAGATGCTGAGCATCTCAGAAGTGTCACCTGAACGCGGCGTTGCCGGGTGCTCAGGGATAAGAAGCACAGAGCTTATAACAGATGCAGAGATGTACAGAGGAGGATTACCAAAAGAGAGGCCGGCCCTCTTCCTTCCTCTTCCTCTTTCCCCTTGATAGAAGGAGGATCCTCATACCCGAATGGGCACCGAGCTGGGAGATGGCTGCCTCCCAGAAGAGCATGTCAGCACTTGCCACTTGATCGTCTTTTTTCTTAAGCGAAACAGCAGCTCTTCACTCCTGCGCTGTTTTTGGTTTCTTTGCTGTCTTCTTGCCAGCTGTGAATGGAATTTTACCTGTTTTGGACAACAGGATTAATTCAGCTGCCAGCCATTGTGTGTCCTGAGGCAGGACAGCAGCAAAACAAGGCTCTGCAGTTGCTGATAGATTAATTCCCCAGGCTGGCAGGTAAGCAGCAACAAGGCTCTTGTGAGAGTGAAGTGCAGCCTCATTTACTGCCTCTATTCCACTCTGAGCTTCTGCACACCTAGCTGACTCCAGAGGCATTCATTCCTAGCTCCCAGACAGGCCACTGGTGAAGGCAAAGTGAGGAACAGAGTGCCAAGACTGAGTATAACCTCCTGGACAACTCAGGCTCCTCAACCTTCTTTCTTTCTTTCTCTTCTCCTTCCTGTTCTCAAAGGATGCAGGGAGTTAAACCAGTGTTTGTTAAGCTGACAGGGGAGGTGCACAATGTATCGTGTTCTTTTGGTCGATGCTTGAAAAGGTACTTGTAATTGCTTGCAAGGCAATATACAAAAGAGCTTAGACCAACACCTTTTTTTATGTTCATCCCTTTTGCTTTGCAAAAGCAGACTGTGCAAAAGTGACTGTGTCACTTGACAGTCTTCTGATTTATTGCCCACATCCTTTTGGTAGCTTCGCTTCTTATGGAATTGGATATATTTTGTGTTTTAAAAGAAGGTGACTGGTTACAATCTAAGTAATACTTAACTTTCCTGTGTTCTGCCAAACAATAATTTTTTGCAGGCAGTGTAATTTAAGCCACTGGCAGCCCACCAGGATTTTATTGTATATTTAGGGAACCTTGGTTTAATCAGTGACAATAAATTTGAGCTGGCCTTGATGGTGCTGGACATAATTTTGCTGAATTCCTCTTGCAACTACATTCAGATGGATGATAAAATTATTCAGATTAATCAAGGTAAGTGGAGACTCTAGAAGAACTTTAGAGGAACTTTCCACAACTTGAGAAGCGACAAGAAGCAATTTTACTGTATTCATATACTGGTACATAAATCAATTTAGGGGAAGACTTGGGCAGTGTTATGTGTAAATCAGTTAAAGTGATGATCAGAAATACAAACACATAGGCTAGCTTGGGGGATTTAAACCCCTAAATTGAAATTGGAATTCATCCTTGCAATTTTCAACTGAAATATCTTTGTTTAATTTCCTGGTGTAGAAGAGACCTTAGATCCCTAATACATTTGTAGGGTTTTACAGAAATTGCCCCCTGGACAGATGGTGTAAAGAAGGATTTTTTTGTATTTTCCACTGAAATGTCTGGAACAGGTACAGGATTAAATAATTTTCTGTTCAATGCAGTTATACCAGTTCTGTCTTCCACCATTGTGTCATGTTAACAGTTACTGTAAAAGAAACCAGTAGTGATACAGTTTGATTTTCAGGTTTTGTATGTACCCTTTTAACCTTTTAAGTAATTATGCTTATATTGGCCCTTTTTCATTCTTATTCAGTATTGTCTTTCCTTTCCAGGTGGCAACAGTGCTGTGCCTGGATGTGGGCTTTACAATGAGCAATTCTTCCCCTGGTGAAGAGTCCTCACTTGAACAAGCCAAGAAGGTTATGACAAAGTTTGTGCAACGACAGGTATGTGTGACTTCATGTGTGTAAAAAAAGCTGTTAAAAAGGGAGAAGAGGCAATGGCATCTATGAAAGATTTTTCTCACTTACTAATAGTTGAAATAAATGAGAAATGAGTAAGAATTAGTCTGTTTTTTATGCAGGAGTAACAGTGCTCTTTGTTTCAGCTGTACTTTTTTTGCATGAGATTGGATTGGTCATTCTTTTTCTTCAGGGCAGTGGAAACTTTTAGGGAAAACAAGTACTATTCTCTTTCTCTAAAATGTTCCCACATTCCTAATAGATACCACCCTGAAGACTCATTTCGTGTACTAAGTCAGCCAATTTTACTTGTTTTTCCTAGGTCTCCTCATGTCAATCTGTTAGTTGAATTATGTCTCGCTTAGTGAACTCCCTGTAAGATGATGTTTTGAGAGGCTAGCACTGAAAGTAAGGAAAAGTAAATCCATTGTATTTGACATTAGTTCAGGTTGCTGAAATCTGCCTAACATAGCTGTGTATGAATCTGCCTGTGTTTTTTACCTGTTTTTTATTTTCTGTGTCTCCAGGTTTTTGCTGAGAGTAAAGATGAGGTCGCTGTAGTTTTGTTTGGCACTCATGGTACTAGGAATGGTCTTGCCAGTGGAGACCAATACCAAAACATTACTGTACATAGGTCACTAATGCTGCCAGATTTTGATCTGCTGGAAGACATTCAAGATGTGATTAAACCAGGCTCTGAACAAGCAGACTGTATCCTTTTGCTGTAGAACACTTCTTGAACAGATTCAGCTATGTAGGAGACAGGAGGCCAGTGTTGTGAAATGGGCTCAGATTTGCCTCTCAAGCTTTAACTGCTATCAAAGTTAAGCTAATTTGTGGTTGTAAGTTTGTCCAAAAGCAGATTAGCTGCTTTTTGACATTCTTTTAGGCTAGCAGATGGAGTCTTGGCCTTTGGGAGTAATTGCTTTTATGAAGTGTTCTGCTAATTAAGGAGAACAAAGATAATATAATTTTAGGCCTCAAATAAGCCATGTGTTTTTAAAAATAGCATTGCAGAATTTGGTTTATGCTTTTTAATAAAAAATATTATTTATGCAATCTATCAGCAGAAGTACCAGAAACCAGACTGTCGTGTTTTAAGGCCAGCTGGCAGCTCAGCCCCACACAGCCACTCACTCGCTCCCCACCAGCAGGATGGGAAGAGAATTGGAAGGGTGAAAGCTGGAAAACTCGTGGGTTGAGATCAAAACAGGTTAATAGGTAAAATAAAAGCCACGCATGCAAGCAGAGTAAAACAAGGAATTCATTTACTGCTTCTCATGAGCAGGCAGGTGCTCAGCCATCTCCAGGAAAGCAGGGCTCCATCAGACCTTAGACCTAGGAAGACAAACACCAGAACTCTGAATGTCCTCCCTTCCTCCTTCTTTCTCCCAGCTTTATGTGCTGAGAATGGTCCCACGTGGTGTGGGCTATCCCTTTGGTCAGTTGGGGTCAGCTGTCCTGGCTGTGTCTCCTCCCACTTCTTGTGTCCCCCCCCAGTCCTCCTCCCTTGTAGTGTGGTACAAGAACCAGAAAAAGCCTTTGCTCTGTGCAAACACTGCTCAACAGTAACTAAAATATCTCTATATTATCGTCTCTGTTTCCAGCACAAATCCAAAACATAGCCCTATACCAATTACTGTGAAGAAAATTAACTCTACCTCAGACAAAGCAGAATAGAGATTTATCAGGTTGATTAATGTATAAAGTACTTCTAACATTGCCAGAATCACTTCCTGGTTTGAATGTTGTTCATGTTTGAATGTATTCTGTTGTTAGTTGCACGAGGTGTAGAGTTTTAAAAGAAGGTGATCTGTATGGTGTTCCTTTGTGTGTTTCAGGAACATACAGTTCAATTTTCTGCGTTGTCTTCCCTTTTTCTGGCCAAAAAATGATTGCTGTGAGCTCCACTCAGGTAGTCAGGGCTGTTTCAGAGAAGTGTGCAGCCAGTCAGCTGGCTCACATGTTCCCAGTTGTGATGAGGAAGAAACCATCAAAAGTTTATCAGACACAGGTGGTTTGAAGGAAAACTTGCAGGAGAAATTGGTATCATATATTTGTTGGTGGATTCAAAGGAACATTCTAAAGATATTGTTCTTTCATTGGACTTGAGCCTCTCATTGACAGTTAAAGGATTGGGATCTGAAGCAGTCTTTTAACTGTTTCATCAGGTAAAAGGGGCAGAAATAAGATCGCAAAACAGACAAGTTATGCAGGGACCTCTTGCACAGTAGTCACTTTAGAAGTATTTATCTCAAAAGAGTGTTCCTTAACTAAAATGCGCGTTTGTCAGTGTTTGGGGGGGGAGTGAAAACATTACATTGTTTCAAAGAAAAAAACACTTGTGACATGGTTCATGTTCTAAATGACGTTTTTCTTAAATTTGCTTAGTTCTGGATGCAATTATTGTGTGTATGGACTTGCTTCAGAAGGAAACAATGTGAGTATGTAACTCAAAGCCTTTTACAGAATTCTGACTTTGCACTTTGAAGCTGATTTGATTTGATTGTCAGTATTATATTTCCAGTATATGTAAATATGGAAAATGCTTTTTTTAAAAGAACCAAACATTAAAAATAAACAGCACACTAAAGGAGTCTATCTCTGAAGAGTCCTCATGAGACATCTGACTTCTCTAGACAATCTGAGAGCTTTTTGAGGCGACTGGTAACTTTGTAGTACAGTCATGAGCCTATTAATGCCATTATAGAAGGCACAAAGGCTTCACTTTCTGTCACATTCTTTGTAATCTGTTTTCAAAAAGCATTAATTCGCATGTTAAAATGCTTAGGAAAGGGCTATCAAATTTATATTGCATATGCTACAAATTAAACAAGAAAGGTGACTTTGTTCAGCCTAGCAATTTGAAGCCTGTTGGAGGTAAGGTTTAAGTTTGTAAATATGCAGACTACGGGAAATGAACTTGTAGGATGAAACACTTTAAAGTGAGAAAAAATATTGAGAGAAGTGTTACGAAGTTGTCAGTGAATGTATTTAGGCTGGAAAGGTGTTTCTAGCACTCAGTGAACTAATGGTCCAGGGAAACGAAGGTAACTGTACTTCCTCTCAAAGTGAAGCTTGAACATGTTGCTGAAAAGGTTGTATGATCTAATCGTGAGTGCAGAAGGTGAGACTTAGTGATGCAATTTGTATTTTTGTGAATAAGGTCTAATCAGTGTGGAAAGCTGTATCAATTTAATGGTTAAAACTGAGTTGTGAATTAAAATCACTGTACTTATGGCAGTATAACCTTAAATATCTATGGAGCAACTGGTTTTGTTGTTTTGTAGGAAGTCGAGTCGCCTGTATACGCTAAAACCTTTGATATGGAGTTTGCCTTCAGCTGAGAAAATACTGTAGGGTAAAAATTCAAGAAAATCACCCTTATGCAACAACATGCTGGTCACAACTCTGTCATTTTAACTGAATTTTGTTCTGTCACTGGCAGACCTTCCTGATGTGTATTGGTACTACTTCTCAGTGTGTTAAGTGGTCTTGAAAGTCCCTGTTATCCATTGAATCTACTGAATTAGAGTACTGAAATGGAATCCCCACCAGCAGCAGTAATTTAAAATACATTTTCACAAGAACATACTTACAGCTGCAAAGGAAATATCCAGTATAACCAATAAAAAACCTAACATATTTTGTTAGCATTTTATCTACATTGGTGAAAATTGGCAGAATTCCACTCATTTAGATGTAGTTAGTGATTTATACAGTCACAGGACTAGAGTCCTCAATTTTAGGGGATAGGAGGAAATAGGGGGAATCATATAAAGATAAAAATCCTATCATAAGTATGGTAACCTATGATAGAATAGCTACTGCCAAGTAGATTTATTTGTTTGGATTTTTTTCTTTTACAAGTTAATTACTTTGGTAAACCATCAATTTTGTAAGGAAATATTTAGCAAAAGGCCTTATAGATAATATTTTCAATATATGTATTTTTTCTTGTACTTTAAGAGGAAAGAAATATGAGAAGAGACACATTGAACTATTTACAGACCTTAATAGTCCTGTCAGTGAGGATCAGCTGGAAATTATCATAGCTAACTTGAAGAAAACAGGAATTTCACTTCAGTTCTTGTAAGTATGAAAGTGACTGTTACACACGATGCCATTTCTTTAAAGGGAAACTGTTATGCTTTCTTAATAATGATCTTGAAAGAGCTGGTGATCTGTTGGTGTATGGTTTCTGTAGAGCTGTACCAGTAAGTAATATGATTATTATAAGTACTTCTATCAATGATACATGCCATGAAATTGAGTTATGGACCAAGTCCTCTTGATTCAGTGATGTGCAAATAAATGTTAAGATGATGGCTTCTTCTCCACTTATGGTTATAGCTTAGAGCCACAGTCTAAAATGGGAGACAAAAGATCTGTATAAGCAGAGAAAGGGAAAACAATGAGCCAGAAATAGCCTCAGAAACAGTGGGTTTATCACAGCAACAGCCTAGATCCTTTTAGGTAAGGAAGTTACTGGGAAAAATTAATGAGGTAGTGTTGCAGATATTTATAGCCTGATTCTGGTGTCAGTAGAAGAGCAAGTCTGAAGAGAAGGGTTTTATTCACAACAATGGGCTTGGAAAATGAAAACGATGTCTTACATGTTATAGCACGAGTCCCTTGATTGTCATGGTATGGGCATTGATCTGAAGATTCAATGTTGATGCTGAGATCTGTATTAGCTGTTGCATGTGATGGTAACATAGGAAGCCATAGGCCTTCTGGAGAAATTTGTTTAAAAGCAAAACTCTGTGTGAATGTTAATGTTTGCTGTTTATAACAAATAATGTCACAGGAGAAAGTTAAAACCGTAGTTTTACTTACGGCCGTTTTAGTATTTATTTTTACCTGGATCCAGCATTCTGTAAGGAAAAATGCTTGAACTTAGTAAATTCGTTGAAGCCATTTGCCAACCCATCTGCAAGATAACAGAGAGATTAGGTAGAAAAACATGACTGAAAATCATGGACTGATCCTCCACAAAAAGTCTTTTTTTGCCTGTGCTTAGGGGAGGCTGAAAGTAAAAATGTCAGGTTCTGTCTACCCGGCAAAAGCAGGTGTGCTTGTAATGTGCCTTGACATGACCCTGCTGCTCATTTGAGCCGTTTTTGGCACTGGAGGCAGTGGAGGTGCAACACCATGAATCCTCCAGCTAGTCAGACTACATCTTTTGGAGACCCAGTATTTAGCTCCTGCTCCCTTGTTTCCATACCTGTTTGTTGTGCAGGCTAGCACAGATGCTGATACCACAAGTTAATGTCACAGGTTTTTTATGTGAGATTTCTGATACAGCTTTACATTTTCTTTGTAACATAGCAAAGAAAAAAAACCCCTTGGCTAAGAGAAGCTCAAGGGAAATGTTGCTGTTACAGCACTGGCTGCAGATTTACACACTATCTCCCAGCCACACGAGCAAAGGATGATTTAAGAAATACATGTACAAATATAAAATACTCAAGGTACTAGTTTAAAAATAATTTCTTGCTGAACCTTGTAGTTTTATTATGGCCTATGCTTCCATCTCTTATGCCCTGTTTATAGATTTGTAACTTCTGGCATATAGTTGTTTTTCCTCCCTGTTATCAGGTGCCAAGCACACACTGAGCACTGTGTAGGGTTGGGTATTACGCAGTTCTCATCACAGTAGTCTCTAGGCATTGTATAGTGAAAGTTACCTAACTTTTTTGTATCAGAGGTTTGAAACTTTTTGCTGTTATAATAGCTTTAAAATACAGTTTCTCTATTTATCAGCGGATGCTGCTTCCTAAAAAGGTACCTAACACTTTGCTGAAGCTTGATCTTTAATTTTGCTTTATGTGACATTGTTGTGTATATTGTTAACTCTGCTTATTATGTTTCTTGATGGATAAGTTTCGTGAGGACTAATGAGGTGGAAGTATGGTAAAGATCTGTAGGCTGCTTTTTTTGAAACATAATACAGTGGTAAAGTTATTTTACTTTGTGGAAATGTGCTAAAAGGCATCATGTGGTTCATTTAAAATTGAATCAGATAAAAGACTTGAAAAATCTGCAGGTATTATGAGGGCCACAGAGTAGAGGATCTTACACATCTTTCTTTTCTGTGTTTATTATACCTAGTTAACTCTCCTGTATTTTTAAGAGCAGCAAAATCATTTTATCTATAACCCCTGGCTAAATTTTTAAGTCTGATTCATGAAGTGCAGGAAAATGTGTCATCTTCAGTCAGAAATTCACCAAGTGTTGTAAGATATTAAAATCTCAAAGAGTAACATTTATTCCAGAAATACCCAATAGCCTCACTGCAGAGAACTGCAGTCCCATTTGCTGGCATTTGGAGCCAATACAGAATCACAGGCCTGGAATGGCCTTTAACAAGTCATCTGGAGCAATCCTCTACTTCAGACTGGGTCAGCTTTATGCGTGTCATCACTGACCAGTGTTTGTCTAATCTTCCGGTAAAGATTTGCCGTGAGACTGGAGACTCTTTTCTCTCCTCAGGCAGTTGATTTTAGAGATTATGGTTTGAAATACCTTTATGAGGTTTCTGAATATCTGACTTGACTCCATGATGTGATTGCAGTCCAGGCTGAATATGAAGAACTCATTGTTTCCTTCTTCTCTGCAACAGCCTTTTATATGTAAGGCTGTCTTGCCATCTGATTCACTTCTCTATGGGCTTTATTTTGTTGAATCTTTTTTCATAGATCTTGGTTTCTAATGAGCATTAACTTTACTATCTAATCCATTCCTGTATGTGGATGCCTTTACTGATGCATGATACCCAGAAACGGTGCATCACTCTGGTCAAGATGTTACCAATGCCAACTAGACCCAAAATACTACTTCATTTGTTTTCCAAGCCATGTGGCTCTTTATACATCTGACTGCAGCTAAATAGAATTATTGATCCTGATAAAAATTTTGTTTTGTTTTGATTGGTTATTTTAATAAAGAAAAAATCAAACTAACTGCTTCTGCTTGTGTTCTTAGTCTGCCATTTCAAGTGGGTATTGATGACGGAAGTGGAGATACAACTGCCAGTGTGCATTCTCATATGCACAGAAACTCATTTCCAATAAAGAGTTTAACTGAACAACAGAAACAGGGTATTGATGTGGTGAGGAAACTCATGCATACTTTGGATGAAGAAGGAGGGCTGGAAGAAATTTATACTTTCAGGTAAACTTGGCTAATCCTGTTTATTGTACTATAAATTTACTTTCTGGTTTCTTCTCTGAAAGATGAAATTAATTAAGTAATCAATCCCTTGACTTACTGTTTCACTGAAGTCAGAGAATTTTATAACTTATTGTACACTTAGTCCCTTTCATTCAGCTTCTTCAGTAGCTTTAGAATAAGTAGAAGAGCTTACAGATTTCAGAGGAAAATGAATTTTCTGTATCTATATTTAAAGAAAAAAACCTGTTTTCTTCCATCTTTATTGTTGGAAGATTTTGGAGGTAATGGCATTTCAAAAGCATGTTATGGAAAGAGATGAAATTTGTGACATAGTACAGCTAGAACATTTGCATTTCATGGTTGCCTGTGTTCCTTGGTCTCAGACTTCTTTTAGCTCACTGGTTTGATAAACTCCCACAAATGTTTTGAGTAATGTTTGTTGAATCCCGCTCTCTAACCACAGTCTGCTGTGCCACTGTGACAAACGATATACTTTTGCAGCAGCATTCCTAATGCAAGAATTAAAAGATGATTTTTCACTTCTTTTTTCCCCAATGAAAGAATAAAAATTCGTGTGTTTCTGAAAAAAATATAGCTAATGATATATCCAAGACTTTTCCACATAGGTGTTGTCTCAGCTGGGCAACAGGCAAAATGCATCTACATGCCTTATTGAAGTCTGATGTTACTGACTTAGTTTCTTTTCTGCAATTATGAAGTGTGGTCTTTTAGACCACAGGAAACTCAGCAGACCATAGCTGTAATGTGATTATCCAATGTAATTTTTACATGAGGGTGGTACCTGTAGGTTTGCATGCTGTTATTCATCATTTTATTTGTGGGGTTTCCCTTCCTCACCCAACTCAGCTGATGGGCTTTGTACCTCAGCAGCCAGTTAAACTGCTACTTGAGCATTACTGTGCATTAGTGAAGAAATACGTATCACTGTATATGTGTTCCATACTAGTCAAGAGAACAGTCTGAGTCTCTAGAAAAAAGCAGGCTTTGTCATTGCATCAAAAGACTGCGCAGAAAATTGGTATCTTTCCTGGGCCATTTATCCTTTAGGATAATCCATATGCATGAAGCTACCATGTGGCTTGGCCTCTTCTTTATACTTTTTTTATCCCAGGCTGTTGCTGCTGTATAAGCTGTTCTTTGTGCCATACTTCCAGGGGAAATCCAAAATCTCTGGATAAACAGGCATTTGGCTAATAGATTAAAACTTTAGTTGAAAAAGTTGTTTAAGAATATGTGAGGTTTTAGATGCAATTAAGTTGCTTATCAAGCTTTAAGAAGCCAGCTTTGCAAATCTGTCATGATAATTGACCAACTCAGATACACTCTTCGTTTTCCAAGAGTTATTATTCCTGCTGGTAAAAATATTTCAGCACTTGTAAAAATAAATTAGCCATGCCAGGAAAGTAAGTGAGAAAATTTTGTTGTGATTTTTTTAAAGTTGTGATATTCTGGACAGGAATATCCCCTGCCTCTGGGGGAAGGGAATGGAGAGCAGAGGACAAGGAACGTGTTCTTAAAATACAAGTTGAAATGTACATTTATTAGGGTTTGATTTTTATGAACCGTCTTTGATAACAGGCAGCATTTTTCTTCTATAAGAAATTAAAGTATAGAGTTAATGAATTGAGCTTAAGTGATATTTTTAGGCATTTGGCACTTACGTATTTGATTTTCACATTCATCCTGGAATCTATGTGTTGCAGTACTTTTAATGATGTAGTAACAGATTCTTTTTAAAAATCCTATATTGGCGTCTTTATTGCTAGAAAAAAAAATCCTCCCTTTCTTCCTTTACCTAAGGAAAGAAAATAAAAGAGGAAATTCAGTGTTTATCTCATTATAAAAGTCCCAGTGCATTTTCCCCTTTCATTGTGCTTCTGTTAGAATTTAAAAAAACCCTGCTCATCCTTAGAAACCTGAAAAGTAGAATGAATTTTGTACTGGAGTTTTTAGCAGTTGATCTTGATTTCTGCCAGACAAGTGCTTTAATCAAGAGAGAGATAGATTTCGGGTTTTATCATAATGTGAAAAAGATGAGGTCAGCATTGTGCTGTGCTTCATGCAATAAAAAAGCTTTCTCTGTGTTGGAATTTTACAGCAAAATAGCCAATATAGTTTGTACGAACTGAAAGCTGTTCTGAGGTGTCAACCTATTTGAATTCACAATGATATATTATAAATTACTGTAAATTTTTAATTCTTGGTCTCCATTGCTTAAAGCTGTGCAATTAAGTTAACACTTTTTAGTATAAAATCAGTACAGTTCTTTTTTGTGTGTTTTTTTTGAACTTGTATGTCTACTGATTGGGCTAGAAATAATCAAAGTAACTTCTTTCATTCTGACAAAATATCCTTAAAATAATGAGTTCATTAGTACTGTATTAAAAAAAGTGTCAAAAGTTAAGTTCTACAGAAACAAAATCCTGTTACTTGAACCTGAATTCTTCACCTTCTCTGTAGAAAACATTTTACCACTTAGAGACCCTTTTCTAATTTGTGTTCTTCAGTTTTATCTACATGTCCTAATTGGATGAGAACAGATAAATGTAAGATGCTTAGTAAGCAATTGTGTAGTTTCACCACAAGACCTAACACAGCGTCTTTGAGCCTTAATGTCACACCACCCACCGTAAAGGCTCAACATGGGTATAATCTACTGTACCACCTCTTTTTTCATTCTCTTTTGTCACAATGTTAAGCTGAAACAGTTGGATTTATGCATTTCCTTAAAGAGAGTGTATTGTCTATAGTATTTTATTACAGTTCACCAGAGTTCATTTGTTTTCCTGATTCCTTCCTTTAGAGAGAGTCTGGAACGTCTTTCAATGTTTAAGAAAATTGAAAGAAGGCCTATGCCTTGGCCTTGCCAGCTCACTATTGGTTCTAATCTGTCCATAAGGATTGTGGCCTACAAAGCAGTAAGTTCATAAAATCATGTATTTTAATGTAATTTGGCAGCAAGTTAGGTGCAGCTGCATCTTTTTTTCCTTAAAGTTAAGAAAATAAAAAGTAAAACAACAACTAGATAATTAGGGTAGAGATTTCTATGTGCTTAGAAGCCAGTACATCTAAAACTGTGGTTCCCACAGCAACTTTAACTTCACCATACTGTATACATGTTAAATAACTTAAATTTACAATGTACAGAAATAGAAGTAATTGCTGTCTATGCTGTGACACTTAATGGTATTGAAGTCGATGAACCTGATTAAGAATGCTGTGATTGTTGAAGCTTTACATTCAGCATCACTGATATGTCTGCTGCTCCAGTGAGACACATATATCTCTTAAGGCCCAGGCATGAGAGGAATTTTGCACATGAGTACGTAAAATGGTGGCTTAAAATGTTTTACCAGCCATTGTTTCAAATCCTATCTCTTGTTATTTCAGACTTGGAAAAAAAAAAGGTGTATTTTTTTAGCTTGTTTTTCTTGTACTGTTTGGTGGAGCTTGAGCCCAATCTGTTTCCTTTACATTTTATATGTATTCTTCACACAGTGCTAGGAAGAAGTAAGTGTAATTAAACACATAAAATGTGTAAATGTCCAGTTATAGAATAGTTAATAGGTAACTATATAGTGTGGCAGTATTGTTGGATCTGGTGAGATGCAGATTAATTGGTTTGTTATTTGAACCCAGGACTAGGAGTCTGGTATATAAGTTGAAATATATCTGATTTTTGACAGATAAGCATACTAGCCTTGAAAGAGATCAGCTTTCTATTTATACTTATTCATAATTTTTTATTAGGGTATTGTACCAGACCTGTTCAAATATGCAGAAAGAGTCCCCTCCCAAAGGTTCTTACACAGAAAGTAAACTGTTTGGGAGAGTAAGCAACATGAACTGAGTGACTGGCCTGAGGTCATACAGCAGCCCTGCTGATGTAATCTATTCTGTCTTTACTGTTTCTGCCTATTCTACACTTTTCTTCTCATGCACTAACTGTACCATCAATTGCACTTAAGTAGAGAGAAAAGAAAGGGCTATAGGAAGTAGAATACATAACAAACAAGTTACGTGTTATCCTGTGACTTAGACTTCCACAAATGACTTAATCTAAGGGTTTAATGAATAACCAAGAGAAATATGCAGTCAGAAATATGTTACAGTTCATGTGTTAGGTCTCATACAGATGAAACAGTGTGGTGGAAGCACTGTGGTAGCAGCCAGAGATGTGTATTTGGGGCTGTCATTATTGGTCCCTTATTGGCAAAACAGTGCAGCACTGTGTTTGAGATTTTGGGTTTTTTTTGCCTTTTCTGATAAGTACTCTGTATCCTACTGAAATGTTAAACATTCCTTTTCTTTGAATTCTGATATCAAGGTCACAGAAGAGAAGGTGAAAAAAATTTGGACAGTTGTGGATGCTAAAACCCTTAGAAGAGATGATGTGCAGAAAGAAACTGTTTACTGCTTGAATGATGATGATGAGACAGAGGTTCAGAAAGATGATACTATTCAAGGTACAGCGTCTTTATGTGCACCCTGAAGACAAAATGAAGATAATGGCTTGTACTCTTAAGTCACCTGAGTGCCTTTTAGTTTATACCTTGATGCCTAGCTGTGATCTTAGAATGTAAGCTCTGCAGGATGATGGAACACAGCAACTGTTATGTGAGACTCTGTCTTCACATATTTTGGAAATTCTTACTTTTGCCAGTATTAGGAATTATAGTAATACCACCAGCTGGAACTTGGGAGGCACTACAGCTTCCTAAACTATACTCTGTGGAGGTCCATACCTCAGTTTTGTAGTGAGTAGTGCTGCTACCTCTGTTCTGTTTTCAGATCTCCAGCTGTACTGATAACGCAAATGCTTTCATAGCACTGCTTTTTTCTAGATGAGCAACTGCTCTAGTTATTCTGCAATTGGAAAGATGAAGCCATCAAAGGAAGGTTTAGTGTTCAAGAGTCTTTTAGCTTTAAGAGGTTCAATCTGAAGTAGTGGCATGCAGAACACTTCTCTTAGAACCTACAGCTTCTTTCTGAGCAGATTAATTTCCTTAGAAGACTAGGGCCCCAGAAACAGCAGGAAATATGTGCTTATTTTTAAAAATGGAGTTAAGCAAATCAGTTTAATTTTTTGCAATTGTATAGATGTATTTTGTTACTAGTTTTTTTCCTTTCCTTTGCTGTTTGAATCCCACACAAGTAGGGCAAGTATATTAACTGTAAAGGGCAGAACTATTCAGATAACAGTATAGAAAGTGCTGTTGGATGAATAACATAAGTTGAAAATTAAGATAAATACTGGGGTTTTTTGTTTAATCTTTTTCAATTGTAGTATTCACAGAGGTGTTTTGTAGCAGTATCAGATAAAGTCCCAATGACAGTGTGATTTTCTTTAAGTGGAAATGATAGTTAAAAGCTAATAGTCTATTTATGTTTTATAACTTCAAAACTATGTATAAAAAAATCCACTTCTTATAGTGAATATATTTTGAAGCATTTGTGACTGTTCTCAGTTAATCTGCTGACTGCTTATGTTAGTAAGTAGTTGTGGGATAGTAGTAAAAAAGAAGTTATGAAAGTTTAGTGTGAACAAAAGAGGCCAAAAATTTCCCTGTCAGTGGTGTGATATTTCTTATGCTTAAAGAGCTGCTGATGCCTCCTGGACTTTGCAGATCTTTTGAGAAATGTTGTAATTAGAGAATCCTTTGTGTTTGCAGTACCCATAGTGAAATTTCTTTCATTCTGCCTGTGTGATTGCTTTTCAGTTTGCAGGAAAATATATCTGCTTGTAGGTTTTTCCTCCAGGGGTTTACCTCTGTTCCTTCTGCTTTCCTCGCACCTGAGGATATCATCCTTAGTTTGTGGCAGTATAATAAAGTGATGATGTTACAGTGAGGTTATTGGAGCTTGAGGTAGGGGAATAAGCAGTTGGAACAGATGATACCTCTGAGAAATTACAGCTTCCTGCTTAGTGGAGATATAGCTGTGATGTAAGGCATGGGAAGTAAAACACAGAAATGTATAGAAAGACCAGTTCTGCATACAAGAGTGATTTGGTTTTCCATTGTGTGAGGGTGTATTTTGCTTCTAGTGTCAATACGTTTTATTCCCTGAATCTTTTCAGATGTCATCTCCTGTGGTGTGATTTGTGGTATGTTTGAAGTTTTTCATATTATTCTTGCAGGGAGTGTTGCAATCTGTTTGCTGAAATCTATTCTGTGAGCGTAACTTTGGGCAAGATGTTCGGTTCCCTTATTTTCTTTCCTGCTCTCTGAGGGTGCTTGTGTTACATAAAATGATGTACAAGGGGTGCAACTGCTGTTCATGAAGTACATAATGCGTATATGGGTGTGTGTTTTTTTTGTTAACAGGGAAAGTAATTTGATGAGCATGTGTGGAACGTAGCTGTGGGGCATGAATGCATTGTTAAAATATTCAGAGAGCTAATTTTGGTGTTTAAAATCGTAGGCCCATATGCTTACCAGATGCTCTTCTCTTGTTCTCCAGGTTTTCGGTATGGGAGTGATATAGTTCCTTTTTCCAAGGAAGATGAAGAGCAAATGAAATACAAAACAGAAGGAAAATGTTTTTCTGTTTTGGGATTCACTAGATCGTCTCAGGTATGGTACTAAATTTCTTCCTATTCAACTTCCTGGATTATTCAGTAATCCAGGTTTTGGTTTGAATTCACTGAAGTCAAGGTATTGTACTGGGTTTCAGTACTTGGAATTGGGCATTTACAGTCAGGTATGCAGGGGTGACTTACTTGCTGAGTCTAGTACATGTAAGCAGTATGTGGTCTTGTGAAGGAGCGAAGCTCAAAAATATGGCTACCCTCACATGAAGCCAGAGCCACTGAACTCAGATCTCTGCAAAGTGAAGACTGAGGTATTGTGGTCTCATTTCATCTCACAAACTTAAATGCTGATGCCAGACCTGCAGCAGAACATGGTCTGTCTTCTGTTCAGCTCATGCAGCAGCCTTTCTGGCTTTGTCCAGCCACGAGTGTGGCTTCTTTTTAACAGAAGATGCTGCTCCCTTAACATTATTGTTAAAGAAAGTGTGAGAACTGAGTCCATTCGTTCATCCTCAGTTTCATAAGGATTAGTTTGTGAACCGTAACTTTCTTCTTGTTTCTACCATTAAAAAAACCCCTAAATGTCACGAAGACTTCTTAGAATTTAGACAAAGATAATATCATTCAAAAACTCTCCATATTTCCATGAGATGCTTGGTGTTTGTATGCACTTACCTGTACTTGGGGTAGTGACTTTGCTATTCTTTTTCCCTGAGAGTTTTAAGAAACTCACATTGAACAAGTACCTTAATAAAAGTTAGCCAGCACAAGGTGATTTCCTGCAGGGAATCCAGGACTTAAGAATTAGGAAAGCCTTAGACAAAGGCTTAACAAAACTATTCTTGAAGCAGGACACATGAGGAGAAAGTACAGAGATGTGAGTGCCAAGTAATTGCTGGGAATGTTAGCTGCTCCCTCTCTTTTTTTCTCCTGGATATTTCAGCACAAGGTGACTGAAACTTTACTCTTGGAGTTATCTGCACCCAGTTCTCTTCACCAATCAAAACTAAAATGAAATCATAGGGCAGCTCTACGCCTTCTGTTTTGACAGCTCCCAGCCCTCCTGCTCTTTGACATGTCTCAATGCCTGAACAAAATAGAACCCTTGATAAAGGCTGAGGAATCATTACCTTTACCAGAAAGGAAATATGCTAATGAAATAGAAAGTATCTGAGGGAGCTTAGTCCCAAACAGGTGTAGCTAAACATTTTTTTACTTTACAGTACAGTTGGCACAGAGGCTCCTGCATGTTGCTGGATGTGTGCTTAGACTACTGCAGTGCAGTGTCAAAAAACATATTATTAACTGAGAAGCTAGAAAGTTACGTTGATTTATTGAAATGCAAAGCCAGCCTAAATGGAAAGTGTAACCTGATTGTTCCTTGAGGGCTTTGAGAACTTAGTTGTTAAGAAACACGGGAGCTTGTGTACTGCAAGTAATTGATGGAGGAAACATGTCGGGCTTGAGCTTACGTGCCCTAAATTGGCCAGAGCCAGAGAAGTGTTGAGAACTGCTACATCCTGCACCAGAAACTGGATCTAACAAGGGAAATGTGTCTGAATCCAGTGTTTCAATGAGACAATTTCTTGCATCTCTTCATACGTCATTAGCCTACAGCTTAGTCTTATTATCTTCATTTAAATCTGTAAGATGTATTTCACCATGGGCAGAGTTTTCTTACACTGGAGGCTGGCCTCCTCTTTTGACTTGAAATCTGACTTTTATTGAAAATGGAAACGAAGAGGGAAACAGATGAGGTAAATCATGCTCCTGTAAGTGAGCTGTTATTTCACGTGGGTTTTTATTTTCCCACCATTGGTCAGATAGTGCAGTAATACCTCCAACTACATAGTTAATAACTGTAGGAATACCATCAATTTTAGGAATATTTTTGGTTCACATAAATATGCATCGAAGAATTAACAATATGGTTTTATTATTTTTCAATGCACAAAATATTGATTGCTTTTGATTAGTATATACTTTTCTTGTCTGTGGATTTCATAATGGATAGAAATTATATCCTAAAGTGTGCTCTGGTCCTGGAACTAGGAGTATGAGTAGTTATGACCAATGGTAGAAGCATATAACTCAGTGGAATAAAATTATTCAGGTGTGATTGCGGAATTAAAATTTAAGTGTATAGATAATGATATCAGGAACTTTTTTGACTAAAACTGGAATTTTCAAGACCTATGCTTTCACTAAGTTTTGGCCCCTAAATCTTATTGTTTGGGATCATAAAACTGACTCTATTCAACTATATGTTTTATAAAAATTGTTTCTTTCTAAAACTTAGGAGAAAAGATAATTTATTATTAACTAGAAAAACTGGAACAGCTCCAAATACATAATTAAAGAAGAAATAGAACCACCTCATATTATTTTCCTGAGTTATTCACATCCCTCAGGAAAGAAGATCAGAGGGCGCTTAAACTTTGATTTTTAATTTATAAGCCGTGCCATGTAAATTGAGAAATAATACTTGAAAATGTTACAAAGGGAAATTTTTTTTTTTGCAAACAAAAAAGGTGTAGTGATACACACATCTAGTTATTTATGCTGTACTGAACATAAAATTTCCTGAGCTTTTAAAGATAGAAAGCAGAGAATGATTGTAGGTAGAATAATCTGAGCTGAAGAATCGTGCTGTAACACAGTAAATAGGTCTGCTCTGGTGCAAGTTGTCACTGACTTCAACAAACTTACAGTAATTTGCTAAATAAAGAAGGTATAATTGAAATGAATGAAAAAACAATTTAAAAAAAAAATAATATAATGAAGTTAGTTTTGAGACTGTAATTTGAAGAGTTTTTTCTTTAACAGAGAGAGGTCATTTTAACCAGTGTTCATAGTAGTGCGCAGTCTTTGTGACAAGTTTTCCACTCTTGCAGGGTACCTGTGCTTGTGTCTCAGTCTTTGTAGCTCCAACTATGCCAGTGATGTCCCTTCATGAAACTATTTTTTGTTTGTTTCTGAGCCAGCCATGTTCATGAACAGAATAAACTTCTGCTAACAGAAGTGCTTCTTTGCCAGCACAGCTATATATACTCCAGGTTGCTGTCAAGGAAGGTTTATTAATTAAGGATGCGACTTTTTTCAGCTCCTTTTTGATGTATCTCTGCTAGAAAAAATGAATAGCATAGATGTGGTGTCATTTGGGTTTGGGTCTTGTATTAACTACTGTGGTTTTACACACTGACCTTTGAATTACTGCAGTATTATTCAGACTGGTAACAGCTGCAGGTACCACAGTCTTTCATTCCTGCCCATCAGAAGGAAGGTGTAAGAATATCCTGCCCAATATGATTGAATATCCATGTTGTGTGATAAACGGAGATATGGGCTTACAGGGCTTTAACATACAAGGCTTTAACCTCTGTGCACAGTAATTATTCAAGTGAGAAGCCACAAAATTTGATGTTAGTTGTTTTGTAATTTAATTGGTCCAGTTGCATTAGTGACATTTTCTTTACATCAGGCTAACTTTTGGCCATTTGTATCTAGATCCAGAGGCATTACTACATGGGCAACCAGGTTCTGAAGGTCTTTGCGGCAAAAGGTGATGAGGTAAGGTGAACTGAAGTTTAAATGCTGTTTAATGCTGAAGGTATTTTGCTGTGGAATGGAAAAGAATAGTAGTGACGCTTGAGATGGTCCCGTCTTTCTGCGTTAATAAGTACTTTTAATGCAGTTTACAGAAGTCTTGTTCCATTGCCCATTAGGATGAAAATAAGTTGGATTAGATCCCAAATGAATACAGTATCTCACGAATAATGAGCAACTGGTAGATATTATGTTTGTGCAAGGGCATGTGGAACCTGAAATTGGTGCTTAAGTCCATTCTTCTGTAGAGCAACAGTGTGTCCTGTCCTGTGTTATTTAGAACAGACCTCCAAATTATTTTAAGTATTGTAGGTAAAAGGCTCACTGTGGTGCTTTTAATGAGTACCTTTCAGAGTCTGAATTCCCCCCTCTTTCTCTTGTAATACTTCTGAGAGCTCTTCTTCTTCTGGTGAAAAAGGTGGAATGTGCTGGATCTGAAGTTTACTCAGCTTTGAATGGATCCACTATCAGGATGAGATTTGACCTTTCTGCTTCTTCAGTTTTTGAGTGTGAAAAATGCTTGTGTTCAAGTTACAGCTGAAATGGGAACTAGTCTTGACTAAATAAGTGCTTTTAAATTCACTGTGAAAGACGTATTTCAGCAGATGAATAAGAACTTGCATGATTCTGTTGCCTCTCTTTTTTCCCCCCTAGAATGCAGCAGTTGCTTTTTCTGCCCTTGTTCGTGCACTGGATGAGTTGAAAGTGGTAGCTATCGTGCGCTATGCTTATGATAGAAGGAGCAACCCGCAGATTGGAGTAGCTTTTCCGTATATTAAGGAAGCATATGAGGTAATTTTTCACTCTTACCCTTCTGCAGAGAGCCTTCTGAGAGACCCAGAAGCAACACAGTATGTCAGAATTTTTGCAGCATATGTTTCAACTGATCTTAGTTACGAGAGACTATTGAAAGAGCTAAATATGTATATGGCTGAGCAGTGATGGGGGTGGGGGTGGACACAACAATCTTCAGACTTTTGAAAGGTATAAACATAAAGGATAGAAAGGAATTTTTTAGGGTGGCATGAACTGTAGGAGGTATTTCAGTAAAGAAAAAATGAGGCAGAGAATGTTAAGAAACCAAAACCAGCTTTTGACTTTGAAACACAGTAAGCTATGCTAAAACCTCCCAAAGCGCCAATATATGGGTTATTTAAAGCATGGCTGGCTGAAACTCTGCACAAGAAAAAGGGATCAGATGGTCTCACAGGTCTTTATTCCACCAGTAGAAAAATGAGGAGTGCAACCATCAGTGTCTTATAAAATATAATGGTGTGTTTTATTCTGATTAAAACTGTTGCTCTGTAAATATTTTATTTAAATATTTTAATACACACAAACATTAGGTCTTCAGATTTTTCTTATGTTTATATTGTCCTGATATGGCACTCTGGGGATACAGATATTTGTTTTTCTTCAGGCTTAGTTGTTTCTTCTTTCCTCTTGCTCAGTGTCTCATCTATGTGCAACTACCCTACATGGAAGACCTAAGACAGTACATATTTTCATCCTTGAAAAACAATAAAAAATGCATTCCTACAGGTGAGGTATTTGCTGGTCAACTGGAAGAGTAACCTTCTTGTCGTCTTCTAAGATGCGCTATCCAATGAAAATGCTCTGTCCAATGAAAACATAAGTTATGTCATTATTTTGCCTTGGGGGAAAAAAAACCCAGCCATTTGGGCATCATTTATGGTGATGTCATCTTGAAGTGTAAGTGTGTAACAAGCTTTGCCACTTTAAGTTGCAAGCTCAGCAGACTTGAAGTTTGCAGGCTGTCCTTTAAACTGTTCTGTTAAATGACTTCTGGCTCTGGTTGTGGGATCATCAGTCTCACAGGATCTCTGTGACAGATCTGAGATTTACTCCTCTGTATCCTTTGATCTTTGAACTAATTTGTGAGACTAAATGGCCAAACCTTGTGGGATCTACAGTGTGTGATTATCAGGCTAGAATTAGAACAGAGGCAGCTGCTCCATTGGTGTAAATTTGGTCCTGCAGCCAGTTGCAGTGTGACCTGTTAATATAGTGCACAAAGGCAAAGACTATATTTTCTGTGGCGTGTTGTTTATTAAACTATGCACTTACTGGTGTCCAGATTCAGATGGAGGGCATCTTTGGAGAACCATAGAACACTGAGCCACACAAAGCGTGACTCACTGTTCTGAGAATTTTGTATAGCAATGAGTCTAAATGGATGTAGTTTAAAATCCACTCCTACTTCTTTCACTTGTTATGAGATCCATTGAATGGGCACCTGCACATCAGGGTATACATAGCATGCTGGTTTGTTTCTGAAACAGTTTCTATTTTCTTGCCTGTAACCAGCAGTTTAAGAACAAATTTAAAACCTGTCTTGCTAAAGCAGGAGTTGGCTATTGCGAACTGTGTTAATTTGCAGTCATAACTTTAAAAATTTATATTGTGCCATTTAGTTTTTCAAACCAACTGTTCTCCTTATTTTCTAAGTGGCCTATAAACCTTCTGTTGCAAATGAAAACATCTTGAAAAAGAAAAAAAAATTAAAGCAGAAAGGCAACAATAATTGAGGTCTTGGGGAAAAAAAGAAAAGGCTTTATGACTTTACACTGTAGTCCTTAAATACAGCAGGGGTTTATTATTCTGTCCATTATCCATAGTCTTTATTGGTACATCTGAAACTGCAGTGTATTCTGTGGCGTGTAATGACTTGTTAAAAATCTCATGTTGTGATCTCATGTGAACTGAATCTTCATTTATAAATTGTTTCAAGAAATGCATCCATCTGGAAGTGTATTTAATTTTTCTTTGTATGTAATTGCTGCCTTAGTGGATCAGTTGTCTGCTGTTGACTCATTGATTGATTCTATGAATTTGGTTTATGAAGATGGAGAAACTTTTGAGGACCTGTTTAAGGCCAGCAAAATCCCAAACCCTCACTTTCAGAGGTTATATCAGGTGAGGTGAACTCTTTGACATTTTTAAAAAACTTCTTTTGTTGAGACTTTTCATCTTTCTGTCTTTCTCTGATTCACATTGGAAAGATCTGCATTGTGAAGATGCAGCTATAAAATCTTTTGCATTTTAAGTATGGGGTAGCTGGTGACTTTTATGTTGTCCCTGACATAGATTTATTTTTAAAATTCCCAGTTCCCAGGAAGCAAGAGAAATTATACCCGTGCTGAGGTCTCTGCAGCAGCATCAGTGATATTCACAGGCACTTAGACTAGACAAATAAAAACTTGTATCTTCAGACTGTATTGCAGTGATCACAGTGTGGACATAGACTGTCTTCAGCTTTTGGGCAAAGAGAAAAATGAGCTGAAAATCATGGATCTCTTTAGCTTCTCATTCTGTGTCCTATCACTTTTCTGTGCATTGTTGCATCTAGCAGTGATTTCAAACCAGGTCAGTCTGAGGTGAACTTGTTCAGTAGTACATGGTTAACATTGTTGACATTTAAAATGTTCCATTTGGGTGTCTAAGCTGATGCACTTTATGGGCAAGCAGAATGGTTTACACTTCTTGCAGTTATTCTATCAAGCTGTCTACATTTTGATTTACATCCTTTCATATAATGAAGACTTTCATTGCAACTGTGAGGATGAGAGACTTAATTATACATTGGAATTCAAGTGTTCAAAAAATGACACAGCAAATTTAAAAATAAGGAAAATTATGTTGCAATTTATGCAGCTGCAGAATTGTGTGGTATACAGAACCATGGAGATATATTGAATGTGTGACTCTTCTTTGAAAATTGACCAAAAATGGTATTATAGCAACTATGTTCATCATATCTCAGCAATTCTGAATTATTTATTTCAGTTTACAAGTAGGAAGAAGACACTTTTTAAGTTAAGAAAACTTACCTTAACTTCCCAAACCCTTGCTACCTCGTACTGTCAAAAGAACCAAAGGATCTGAAGGTCATTGTGTGTTTTAGGAACACATGTAAGCCCAGTCTTCAAATCCTACTCTGATTGACACCTGAAGAACTCAGTGTTCTCTTCAAATTCTGCCAGTCATATTGACAAGACAAGTGTGCAACTGAATGCAAGATTTGATCAGTAGAAGGTTATTGCAGGGCAAGAGCTTAAAATGAACTGACCTCTGCACAACTCTTATTTTAGGAAGGATTGTTAAGCTTGGGTGTTGCAAAACAAATATGGCTTTTCTTGTAAATGAAACACATAGGGGATAGAATTTCCTGTGTTATATTGCTAGAGGCAATTTTGCATTTTTTTGGTTTACTGGATGCCACCTATCAATGAAAGAGAGGATTTTATAGGTGTGCTGTTTGTCTTCTGAAACGGTATGATGATGTTGTCCCAGCATTTGAGTCAAGTGCTGCTAGAAGAGAGTAACTGTGTAGCTCACCATTTTCCTTAGAGGATAATGGGATTTTGTAAGGGTGAATGCTATTGATGGAAAAAGTATTTATTGACTGTTTGAATGTACAAGGTAGGATACAGTTTCTGTCCACAATGCTTGCTGTTTAGAAAGCCCTAAATTACTAGTCCTCTTAGTGTTTTCTCTTGGCTATGTGCAGCCCCGTTTGTGTGTCTTAGTACAAAATTACTATTAATCCATATAAGTTGTTCTTTCCTTTGCTGCAAAAATGTTCCGGATTTTTAGTATTTTGCTCTTAGGCCAAGTGCCGCTGCTGGTTCCTTAAGAACTATGAAGAAAAATTATACACCATCTTTTGATTATAGCCAGTAAATTCATTGGGCTGAACAGGACCTATAAATGGTTTTGAAAAATAACTCTGAAGAAAAGGATGAACTCCTCCTTCATTTCCTTGCTTTGTTGCCTCATGAAGATATTTGGAATGATAAGTGACAAGAGCCAGAATTTAAACAGAAACATCAAGCTAAATTATATCTCTGGAAGTAGTGGTAGGCATTAGGAAATGACAGAGTGGGTGGAAAGTAGTTGTTATTGCTTGGTGGAGTGGAAGATGAGGAATATCCTATATCCAGAGTTTCAACTTTTATTCCTTGCTTCCAGAAAAGCCTAAGTGAACTTCCATAGCTTTGTAGTGACAGACTTCCAATGTTATTGTTTAAGTTGTCCCTCTTAAATACAGGGATTTGAAGCACCTAAGATATTTGGGAAATGCAGTGCATTTTATTTGCTAGCCAAATAAACAAGTTGTTCAGCAGTGGTTGTGCAGAGACAGACATGGGGAGAGGTTTGTTGGGATGGTGCCCCGTAGCATTTCATAGTTCATGGAATCCAGTTGCAGAGTCTCCATCTGAATGTGCCATCATGGCTCTCATTAAACCACGAGTAAGTGACCTTAGAGGATTAAGCTGATTTATAAGTGGTTGGACTGTGTGAATATTCTCTTTCAAAACCCAGAGCAACTGGGGAGGTGAGGTTGCTCATGGATGTCTGTGAGGGCTTTCAGCCCTCACAAGTAATCTTATCTTTGGTTGAATTGTTGTTGGAAGGTCATTTTGAAATTTTCACAAACTGGGTGTAAACTGAACTCTGAAGACATTTGTGTCAGGATTCAGTTCACACAGGTTTAACCTCAAAAGCCAGCTAGCAGTGTAAACTGAGTTGTCCAGATCTACTCCATAATTATGAAAAAGAACTTGGGCCAAGTGATTGATCCTTCTTATTTTGGAGATCAAAAGTACATGATAGTTGTGGTTTTTTAGAGTGAGTAGGTGACTGATAGAGACTAAATGCTTATCTTTTAGATAGCTGAATCTCTCTCCCATCTTCTAAGGCTTTAAGTACTATCAGATTCCAGTAGAATTTATAGATTTGCTAAAATATAGTTTTACAAAAGCATGTTCCTAGATGTGGTTCGAAAGGAAACAAGGCAGAATGCTTTCTTGCAGTAAATTTCTACCTGTTCGTGCATTTGTGCCATTCTTTATCATGGAATTAATGATGTGAAAAGCCTACTTTTACATCTGTTGACCAGTATCTTAGTGTGACCTCTGTTCCTGAAAGCTGGCTATGTCTCTAAAGTGTAAATGTAAGGAATTTAAGAAGAGCAATGAGGAGCTGGTGCATTGGTGACAACATGTGTGAATAGAACGGTGAGTCTGGAAGGCAATGATAGTGTGGGTTGCCTTCTAGCCTGTGAAGGTAGGAATAGTTCTTGCTGGGCACAGAAGGAAGGGGAAGCAAAGTCAAGGGGGACTTTGTGGGTTTAGAAACCCCAGGTTGTCTGTTTAGCTTAATCTCCATTTAGTACCTGAGTTTTGATGGTACCTGCTATCTCAGATCATCTACTTTAAAAACAGGTACAAGCGGAGGCTGTGGCTATTTGTGGCAGTTTGCTCAGCTCTTACAGCTGCACACATAAAGATTTCAGATATGAAAGCCTGAAAAACATGTTCACAACAGGGTAATTAGGTTGTTTGCTTTGTCAGTTTAATTCAATTCCCTAATGTTTTTTTAATACTGGGGGGGGTTTGTATCAGAAGAGCCATTACTGCAGCTTCCAGCAACATTTTTACTCTCTTTCAAAATAATTATGCCTTAAATCATTACAAGTGTTTCCAAATGGGTAGCCTTATACAACTGCCTCCTTTGGACACTATGTTCCCTAGTATGGATTGGAATCTTAATGGCAGCATGAAAACACATTAGTATTGATGTGTAGCATATGGTCTGGATTTTCTTTATTGGCAGCTTTTCAAAGTGAATAGGGGGTTTTACTTGCTTTGATTTTGTTTTTTGAATTAATGTCATGCCTGACAGCCAACAAGGGAGCAAATCTACTGTATTCCTAGTTTACTGAATAGTTACCTTCACACTGGTGTCTAATGCACCCAGTGCAATGGTAGTGGAAAAAATTTTTCTCCCATGTACATCACATGTTTTGATGTATGTGTATGCATGCTCTGGTATCTGTGTATATATTTGTAAATGCACACACCTCTCTAATTCTATCCCATACTTCACAAAGTTGTAAAGATACCTACTTTGCTTTTAAATTTCTCAATGGAATTTCTGTAGCCCTCCTCAATTATCTCGTCTCTCGCCCTCTGGCTCCCTGAGTGTGTGCACTGACTTCACACTTGGTGAAAGAGCCTCCTCTGTATCTCCTTCCATCTGTTCCAACTTTGATGTACATCTGTCAGTCTCCTTCATTCCCTTCTCCTTTCAGAGCCAAGTTCTAAACACACATATATTCTATGCCTCACCTGTGCACATTTAGCATTCTCTCTTTGCATTTGCTCTTAAACTGGTGAAAGTTTCTCCTGTGTGCATACCAAGTTTTACTTACTAAGAAGAAAAATTTTCTTTGAGGGACAATGGACTGTGACAATAACTGGAATACATGGTTGAGATATATCTCATTGCCTAATTTTGGAATGTGTAGAAATCTTTCCTATGTGACTATTCTAGTCACTACTAATGACTAGAATAGTCATTACTATTCTAGTAATAGAACTGCATTTTAAAGGTAGTATGAAGTTAAAAATATGAACAATTGCAGATGATTGTTTCATTCCTGGGATTTTCCTAATAATTTTCGTAGAACTCATTCCAGTGAGTGTGGAAACACTCATCTGCATCAGTATTCTTGTTTTAATATCATTATTAATCTCCTTAAACAGCTGATCACTTTTAATGCACTCGTGAGCTGGAATATTTTCTAGCAATACAAAAGTAGTTTTTTAATATGGAGGATATTTTGCATGTACCATATGATGTCAGACATACGGGCATTATATTAAAAGCACATAAAAGTTTTACTTTTTGAAAGTTTTACTTTGCTCAAACTGTTTTGTCTCTTGCAGTGTTTGCAGCATAAGGCTTTTCACCCTGACAAACCACTGCCGCCAATAGAGCAGCACCTTTTAGAGATGCTGGAGATGCCCTCTGTGGTAAAAGAAAGGTGTCAGGCTCCTCTGGAAAGAGTAAAAGCACTTTTTCCCCTGAAGGAAGTTGGCAAGAAAAAAGAAGAGAAGACTGCTCAAGACATCTTCAAAGACAAGTAAGTTGGAGATGTTTTATGGATTTTTTTGAAACTTTTTTTTTTTACACTTCAAGTTGTTTTTGCTGGATGAAGCAGGCTCAGAGTCTTTTTAACAGAAAATCGATGAGTTACACACTGGAAAAGGTGCTGATGGATGGAGAATATTGTGGTGCCACAGTGTGTCTGGAGTATTTTGTGAATAGTGGTGGTCGTACTGTTACAGTGCTAGACACACCAGCAACCGGTTTGTAACTTCCATATGTCTGTATTTCCTGTCACAGAATCACAAAATCCATCAGGTTGGAATGACCTCAGGAGGTTTCTTGTACAACCTGCTGCTCAAAGCAAGATCACCTGTGAGGTCTAAACAGGCCTTCATCCAATCTGGTCTTGAAAACCATCTTGAAAACGATGGTGACTGTGCATCCTCTCTGGGCAACCTGTTGCTGTTGCATTGCTTACTGTCTTCTGATCAGACAATTTGTCCTACTGGTGGTTATAAAGTAGTTCAAACAGCACTAAGGGAGTCTAATTTAGTTTAGAATAAATGCCATGAAGCTTTAAATTAGCCATAAAGTGGAGTCATCTTAGCATGCTTGATTTAGGTCGTTCTGTAGCTTTCATTTTGAATACCAATTACAAGAAAAGCAGCTTCATTATTATCAGCTGTACAATTAATGTGGTTTTCTTGGAAAAAATCAAACTGTTATGGACTCTTCCTGGAATACCTATTGTTTGAACAGTTTCAAGGTAGGATTTTTTGTTGTTGTTGAATATACTGTGTTTAGTTTATTTGTGCTGCAAATAGGAAGAATAAATGCTGAATTGCTACTGCATTGCTACTGTCATCCCAGCCAAATCAATTTGCTCAAACAAAATCTGCTTCTTAGAGCTTAATTTGTTGAGATCTGTAATATAACTAGTGGGGCCCCTGGGATGTTGGAGTGTTCTCAGTTAGCTCCTTCTCCCTTCTTTTTGTCGTTTTTGGTTCAGTCATTTCAGCACTAGGAACAACGTCACTGGGGTGTTTTGAGTTCTTACTTAGCTTGCCTGTCATATATCCTTTACCTTGGATTGGCTAGAGCCTCCTCCCCAGTTATCTTTGGGAAAAAATGACATAAGACTCCTCACTTTGCTGCTCAAGATTAATGACCACATTTCTCCATACAGACTGGGAAACACCTTACTTTTTGTTGTTGTTGATTTCAGTGTGTGCCTGTGCTACCTTGGCTTGTCTGTGAATTCATACTGATTAAATTCTCTTTTCCTTACTCTGTGCCCCAGTTTCTCTGTGTGTGTGTACATACATACATTTATATGTGTATTTTAAAAAGGCATAGAACCCTTTGTTTAAAAAATGAAAGGGGGGGGCAAATTTGGGTTCAAGCAAGCTAGAGAGAGAATTTAAACAAGAAGCAGTGACCTGTTCTTGGTAGTTGCTTAAAAATATATCTTCCCAAAAGCATCTATTTGACAAGGAAGAAGGAAATCTATTTTGCTTAAAAACTGTTTTCCTTTAGAGAGATGATAAAAGCAGCTATGAAATTGAGATTAATTGAGAGTAATTGAGATAGAAATTGTAGGGCATTAAAATGATTTTTAAAAAATCTGTAAAGGCAGTGAAAGAATACAGACTCAACTATTAACAGAAGAATGAAAGGTAATAAGATTTTAAAAAATTGCAAATAAAAATGGTATTGCTCTAGTAATGAGTGGGAGCAGTAGTATTGTCATTGCTACAACAGTAGTGCTAACTGTATGGTTTTGTTCTGTGTTTGGGGAAAAGTTGAGTGATATAACTTATTCACTTGATAAAGACAAGTACGTCACTCTGCAGCTGTGCACTGGCACAGGTTGCCCAGAGAAGCTGTGGATGCCTCATCCCTGGAGGTGTTCAAGACCAGGTTGGATGAAGCTCTGAGCAACCTGGTCTAGTGGAAGGTGTCCCTGCCCATGGCAGGGAGTTGGAATGAGGTAATACTTAAGTTCCCTTCCAAACCAAACCATTCTGCGATTCTAAATTCTGTATTCTATGAGATTCAACTTATTAAAACTATCATACATAGGCAGTTCATGCTGAAGTATTGTGAAAAAGTTGGCTAGAAGATCTCTTGACCATTATTTTTGTTTCCTAAAACTGATCTGTCTCCTATCATCATATTAACCAGATTCTTCTGTGCTTAATTTTTAAGGTCTAATGAGACTAAGGCAGCATAATTGTAGACATCATACCTTAATACAGATTTTAGTATTCAGCATTCGTTTGTATCACTTTTGCTAAGCTCTCTAGTTAAAAAAAATCCAGTAAAAAAGAAAGCATTTTACTTTTTCCCTCTTAGGTTGGCTGTGGAGAGGCTATTACCTCATCCAGCTTTGCAGCATGTGAGAAGCTTCTATATTAATGTAGAAGTGGGTGTTTTAAATTAATCTTGTATTTTATTAATTTTTGTCAAATAGTAATTGCACGTTTTACAGTTTAAAAATACCGCTAATCAGTGCATATTCTAAATGTCAGATCCTTGGCTGGTATAAATGGGTATGGATTCATTAGTTTCTGCTGTGCTGCACTGATTAATGACAACTGTAGATCTGGTCCTAGGCAGTTAAATGTAGCGTCATCATTTATTTTCTCCTTCCTACAATCCCAAAGCATTTTGAATCAGTAAAAATAACGCAGGAAGAAAAAGGTTTCAGGACATTCCAGTTGATTGCCACACACCTTTTGGAGAAAAATATTCTAAAAGAGAGTTTTCATTGTTCTTTGCACTTTCTATCAAACCACGTCAATATACAAGATTTTTGGTTTCAGTAGAAGTTCTAAACTCACTGATGTTGATAAGTATCAATTTCTCCATTTTACAGAGAGACAGAGGCTGTTCAAAACAATCAAGCAACTTGTTCAAGGTTAGTCAGAAAGTCAGCGGAGTTGAGAATGAAGCAAGGTATCCTATCCTTGTCCTGAGGCATAACTAAAGTCATCATTCCTCCTGGAGTGATAAGTAAGGTTATGCTGAATGACAGGAGTTGCTGAGGAGAAGGGATTTCATTTCGGTAGTGACAAAATAAAGTAAAGGATGAGAAGACTACAGAAACAAAGTGAGATAGACACTGATTGTAAAGTAGGGGAGGAGTGTGCTACAGAAAGCAAAAAGGAAGACTGTACAAGTTCTTTCCAATAGTTGATTGCTTCTGTAACATGCAATGTAATTTTTGCAATCAGTTCTAACCTTGTAGAATAGAAAGTGGCACCTTGTCCAGGATCTCTGACTTTGTCCCTGTGTCCTCAAGCAGTTTCTGTTTTTCCCGACAGTAGTAGAATTTTTCATAAAAACTTGTTACTTTGTTTTGAGATTCCTTGAACACAAATCCTGCTGTTTTGGTTGCTGAGTAGCTTTCAGTCATTCTTAAACTAAAATCAATTTTTCTGTATCAGTAACCTGTCACATTATGTGACACAGAACGTAGTATCTGATTTTCTTCCCCTTTTGTGATTATCTGGATTTTTCTCCTGTTGCCAAGATGTGCTCTAAAGTTTAATATGTTCCATGTTACAGTTAAGTTCCTAACATGAATGTACACTTAGGTATATGTTATCTGTAAGGACAAAGCGAGAAAGAAGCCTAAAATCACAATTAGCTTTTTAAAAATAACAAATAGTCCTTTTGAAAGCATTTTGAGATGTAGCTTAAAATGTCATAAGACAAGCTTAATTGGGGCTTGTCTAGCAGATTCTGATGACTGTAAGTGGAATCTTATAAAGCTGTCATGTGCTGATGAAGAATAGGGGTTGTTAGACTCAAAAGCCACTGTGTAAACAGGTTTGTATTACCTATAAATTCCAAGACAGGAACTAGCAGGTAGTGACTGAAGAGTAAACTAATTGCTTACTTAAATGTTATATTTTCATTGCCATTTCATGTTTAAAACAAGTCTGGTGAGAACACCAAATGTCGTGTATATATAGTGTAAATTATTAAGGTTAACTAAACATACAGGTTCCAAATAAAGTGATTATGGAGGTATTTTGTATTTAAAAAGGTGAAGGTGTGTATAAGTAAATTTACACCTGAAATAAGCACGAATAATCTCATACCTTCAACAAGTGATGCCTTTGCTTTACGCTAAGATAAAGTTTGATCTCTGTTTCTACTGTCTGCTTTGTGGAGTCTATGGGGAAAAATGAGGCATGGTTTAGTGTTGGTTTTGGAACAGTTATGTAATGAAGTTACAGTTAGTTCAGTGCATATTTCATTAATTTACTGTCTCCCTAGTTAGTAGGCAGGACAATTTACTTCAAGTGTTTATATTCAGTTTTGTCCTTCTCATTTGCAGCAGCGAAGATGAACCCTGCCTTAAGAAGCCAAAAACTGAAGATGAGGAAGAGAGCTTTAGCATCCTAAAACTTGCTGAAGGCAATATTACCTCTGTAAGCATATTTTTACAAATCTGGTTATGAAGGGGGAGTATTAATTCTCTAAGTCTATTATAGTGAATATGCAGAATTCCTGATTAAAGGAGGGTTTCTAGCTGAAACATGACTGAAATACTGTCTACTTGTACATTTGAGTCTCTGCTAGAGATTATAAAGACAACTTTCTCTGCCTTTAAGCATATGTTAGCATAGGTTTCTGTCAGTCTTGGATATTTTAGCACAGAATTCTTTCCTGGTGTTTAGAACTCTAAAAGACAAACCTGAGGATCTGAAGAAAACAGAATTGGAGTTCAGTGGTTGAATTTTGTTCTTGCTGTCTTTCATATAATCTGCAACATAGAAGTTGCCTCTTTATAGTTAATTAAAGATATTACTGAGATTTTAGACACTGTTCTCTGCATTATTTGGGGTTCTAAATCAGAAATTGGCTTCATCTTGCTGCTAGATCTAACTTAATTCTATAGGTAGGTGAAACCTGTATCATGACTGTGCCCTTCCTTTATTTGAATTTTTTTCCTATGATGCGAAAAAAAAATATTTCATATTGAGATAATTTCCATTGTTTTCAACCATGCTATTCTTTAAGGTTCGTTTTTAAAAATACGTTATTGATATTTATAAAAGATTTAAAATCTAAAACGATTTCAATATTCTGTACTCCTAATATAAATTTCTGATATTTCCTGAAAAGTAGCATTGCCAGATTTAGAAGAAACATGATGAGACCAAGCAAGCTTACTGAAAAGTCCACAAATTACTTTGACAGCAAAGCATAAAAATTTAAAAAAAAACTTAAGAGAATTTTCATTCCTGATAGGAAATTTTAAGCAGTGTGGGGGTTTTTTTTATTATTAGAGTTAATGCATCCATTTTTCAGTAAGTGTTAATTTATGTTTGACCTGGTTTTAGTTCCTTTCTAAGGTTTCTGCACTTGTATGCTCATTTAGAGTTTCGGCTTTAAGATGTGCCAGAAATGGTAGATGACTTGAGGGCAAGCTTTTAATTTTGGGCTTCTTATTTGAATGGCAAATCACTGATTCTGTACTCATGTGCGTGGAAGCTCCCACTCCTCAGTAGGCATCTGGCTGGATTAGGGAGGTCTAAGAGGTCTGTGCTACAGAAGGTCTCAAAGCTGAACTAGCAGGTAATCTGAATTACTGTCCTTGTGTCCTCTCGGCACCAGAGAACGTGGCTGACTGGTAACAGTGCAGCATAGTGAGTGTAAGTTCATCTTGCTCATGTCATAACTAACCTTTGCTGGGAGTACTGTGCATTAACACACATTGGAAGACTTACATTTTATGAGTCTGCATGCAGAGAAGTGTAGAGCTTCTGTTTCCGTATTAAAACTAAAAGAAATACCAAGATTCTTGTTGCTCTGCAAGAAGAGAGAGATGGATATTGGCAGACAATTGTGTCATTTTTGTACCTTTGTAGGTAGGAAGTGTTAACCCAGCAGAAGATTTCCGAATTCTGGTGAGGAAGAAAAACGCTGACTTCAAAGATGGTAAATGACTTTTTTTTATATCTTAATTATATTGGTGGCATCTTCAGGGTTCAGTAAATGCAATCTGATTAATTAGTGCTATGTGAGGTGCTCTGGAATTTACGGGTTAGTTTCTAGTGCCACTTAGCAAAGAAAGGTGTCTCTCGTAATTCCCATTTCCATACTCACCTTCCCCAGTTAAAAGTCTCAGGTACCTGTGTTTGAGTGAAACAGCACTAGACAGCTACACTGAGGCACCTGAGCAACCCCACAGATGTTTCTAACAGAAGATCCCTTGGTGCTCACTGACTGCCTCATTCCAACTGAATATCAGCTTCTCATTCCCAGGATCTTTCTGGCTTGGTGTTGAAGGCTGCTGGGTATGCACAGGGTGAGAAACCTGTCTTCTGCAGTCTACTTATTCTGTTCCATGTAGAAAAAAAAAGACTGTGATGCCTGGGATTTAAATCTTTACATGCAAAAATCATTTCTTACTGCTTGTGAGCAAAAGAAAGCAAAGGTGACTTCAGGGTGTTATAGGCAGGTAGTATGTGTGTATGAAAGATGAGAGGAGGCTCTGTGTGCACTGACTCTATCCTCAGGATACAGCAAGACAGGGTTTTGATACAGAGGAGAGGAAGAATAGAAAGCACAGGTCAGGCACCGTCTTGCATGCCCTAAGTCTGAAAATGCAATGGAACTATCATTTGTTTGTATGGTATTTCCCTAGTAGAGTAGCTATATAGAGATATAGGTAATCCAGAGGTATCTTAAAAAGAATGCACAAGATGGATGGGGCCCTTTATCTTTTAAAGGGTGGTTTGAAGGTTGTGGCAACGTAAATTTGATCTGCCAAATAGTCACTAATGTCATGTTTCTTTTCAAAGAAAGATTTGCAGAGGTGCTTGAGTAAGGTGCTAGGTATTTCAGTAAGGCATTTGGTCCTTTTAGGCATAGTTGAGGAGTGTGTTGAGTAGTATATTGACTTGGGATATAGTCTTTTAAAGCCTATACAGCCATTTCTCTCCAGAAGTTCCAGACCTGTAAGCCAACTAGCTAGCTTTTTACATGGGTTTTGTATTAGATCCAGATGAAATTGTTTATTGAAAAGATATTTGGAATTGTGTTCTTAAATCTCAAACATATTAAGATGCAGTAAAAAAGCATTGTACAACATATTAGAATACAGACACTGTGAAACAGTTGACTACTTCATTACAGTAATAAATTGTATCATGTAGGAAAGCTTTAAGGTAGAAATGAGTATAGTGATTACCCTTGGAGATGGCTTAACTAAAGAGTGCTTAAATATGTTCACTTGGTAGCTGGGCAAGATAGGTAACTGCAGTACATGTTTGGAAGGTTCTGAAATTCTGAGCAATTTACTTTTATTCTGTGAGATCTCCTCTATAATGATAAGGTGTAGTTAAACAGAATGTAATGCAGTCACCCATTTAAAGGACAGATAGGAGCCACTATAAATAAAAACATACTCTGCATATTATCTCTTTCTTTTGGCTGATCCTTTTTATGCCTTAGGGCCTTTTAGGTAGCTTAATACATAAAACATTGCAGGGATGTTTTTAATGGCTTGGTGTATTGCACTCCGGTTATGTAAACAGGTTAATGGCACACATCCTTTTCAGTCCACAGCAAGTCTCTCACCAAAACTGTAAAGTTAGCAGTACCAGAGGATGCCAAGGGGATTTTTTTTCTTTTTAAACAGCTTGTAGGAAGTCCTGATGGTGTATTTATTGTCAAAAACGAGTACCAATACATTTCCGCCGTGCCCTCACTGGGATTTGATGGTCAGGATTTGTGCCATTCCCAGGAGAAGCCTAAGTGCAAGTTGGTCCATGCCTGATGCTGTGTCCCACAGCAGACCAGAGCAGGAGAAATGATGTGTTAGTTAGAACTGGGCCACTAATATGTACCTGCATATTTTTAGAAAATCAAAGATTGTTAAGTTGTTAAGGATCTTAGGGATAGGTTTTCTGAGACTGGCAGCTCAATTCCTGAAACAGTAATTGACTTTGGTTTTAACTGACAACTGTAGTTTATTACAGTAGGGACCTACTTAATGGTTACATGATGAGTTGTGTTATATGGTGTCACTTAGTGGTTAATGTTGATGTTCATGTAAGTAGAATTGTGTTCCCCTCTAGATATCTTTACTTTCTTATTTGCATTCAGGGCCAGAGAGATGTCATTTTATGCAGGTCTTATTTTGAGCAGGTTACAAGTACACAGTCATCACAAAGAGATGTCTTCTGATAATACCTGCTGATGTTTTTGTCAAAGAATGCACATAAAATAGATTAGTTTACCTGAGTAGAATCTAATCATTGCTCCCGAGGATGTACAATGAGTTTCTTCATTGCTGTGGCTGCACAGAGGATTCTCAAATGCTGTGAGTGATTGCCATCTTTTTAATGCCAAAGGAGTAGCCACATGACTACCAGTTCATCCTGTTGGACTATTTAGATGTTTCCATCCATGTCTGCATCTCTGGAGAGCAGATCGTGTCTGATGTGGTGGGTTGTATTTTCATAGGCTTTTGTAGAAGAAGGATCAGGAGAGTAAAAAAAAGATACTGACACATGCATAGTATTTCCTTTGATTTGTGTGAGTTTATAGGCCAGATATCATTGCATCTTACAGGACTCCTGTCTGAGAACATGATGCCAGAAGTCCTGTAGCTGAAAAGCTTTTTTTTTTTTATTTTACTGATTGTCAGCGGGGAGAGAAATCTGCAGTGACAACTCAACGGTTTATGGACATAAGAAAAAATGTCCAGAAGCAAACTGTACAAAACTCTCATTTTTATATTTATAGAAATTTTGTTAATGTTTTTACTCCTAGGCACTTCTAGAAAAATATAGTTAAAGGAGTCAGTAATTGCACGAGAACAAAGATGATACTTTATTGCAAGATTTTCTGTAGAAATAGGTATAGTTAATTACCTTTCTGGACCTAAGTTAGTTTTTAGAAAAGCTAATATTTAATTTCATTTTTTGCTGGCATGTTTTTGCAGTTTGTCTGCATTTTTATCTTACTGGATGTTTTTGTGTGTTTCCGAGACTATTCATGCTCTATTGCTAGGTAGGCCAGATGCAATGACTGGTTTGAAAATGATTCAGTCATCAGAAGAGTATTTGCAAACCAAATACTTGAGTATATAGAATCACTTTGAAGTTTTCTGTGTATCTGCTTCACAGAGAAAATGAAGCTAGATTCGACTTTGAAGGGCACAGCAACTGGGTGAGACTCAAAGCTCTGAGTTGCAACAAACAGAATTTGAATTAGATGTTATGGGAAAAAGATAATAAAGATCACAATGATGGTACTCAAACAAAGAAAGAGGGGCCCAGAGAACTTGGAGACTCTCCATCTTTGGAGCTACGCAGAGCTTAAGTCTGTGGAGCACTGAGCCACCTGATCCACAGTGACCTGATTTGAGTGGGAGCTGGGGTCATATGTCCTTCAGACATCCAGCTTAAATCATTATGATCCATACCCACAGGCTATTTAGAGAGATCATTTCAAAATTGAACAGCATCTCATAGGATATTGGAGTAGTTCAACAGGTCTTAATGTTAAAATTCATATTTCTTGGCTTAAAGATGAAGGAAGTCCTCAAAAATTAGGACAGTTTTCAGTTCAGAATTTTTCTTCTTTTCAATTATAAAAAGGTGATACTTATAGAGCAGTATTTTAAAATTATCAGATGTTTTAACTGATTTGTCAGTGATTCTTAGTTTAAGCACTGTCCCTGAATAACAAATCATTACCACCACCAGCAGATAAATCAAATGACTGACAACAACAGGAGGCTTTTGTCTAAAGAGGAACTGTTTTCTTAACCTAATCTATTTTTGTAGGGGGGAAAAAAATCCCCAAGGAATTGAACTTGGACTGTAATAATAGGCAGTTTTGTCTATTATTATTGTGTCATCTGGTTGGCATAGTAATCAAGACCAAGAACTAAACTGAAAAAACATGAAAATATAACTACACTTTTGTACTATAACTGTTCAGAGATAACAAGTGAATATAATTGTTCATGACATATTTCACAAGAAATGACAGCACTACTGAATGTATTTTAGAGTAGCAAATGTATCTGAATGCCAGCGGGGAAGGGATTAAATTCTGTTAGAACTAAAAGATCTTCTATGATTTTTTTTTTCCTGCCATTCTTCAACCTTTAATAGCTACATTTGTTATCTAACCAGTCAGGCAAGGTAGAAGGAGGAAACAGGAGATTAAAATTTCTTGGGATGTTCTGCAGAATGTGGTGGTTATTAAGAGTACTGGAATTCCTGTTAATGCAAAATGTAGAAGTCTGTTAGTTCACTTCCTTAAATATGTGTGTGGAATGAAGTAAGTTGGGGGGGAAGGAAAAGAAGTTATAATTATACAGCAGTGGCCTGAATAGGCTATCAGTTTGTAACTCAAGGACCTACTCTTCAAAACTTCAATGCCTGAAATTTGTCTGGGACACATCAGAGTTAATGCTTATCACAGCTTAGTTGAAAAGACATCTTTATGCAGAATATGCCTTGCTCCAAAAAGAGGGACATCTATTTTTTGCAGCACCCAGACCCAAAGATTCAGACTAATGAAAAGACAGCAGGAAATCAACAAACTTCTCAGACCTAGAAGTGTAAAGGAACAGAGTCCACTTCGAAAATTTCCAGTTATAATCCTTATCTACTGTCTCTGGTATTGTCTTTGGCCCCTTGAAATAATTTGGTAGTCTAACCAGAACACAGGAATTTTCTCTATTCTAGATTCATTGGCCTATCATTTAAGGGAGACCAATGGACAGAACCAGCTTTAGCCAAGCTGTTTCAAGATGTTAGAGGAATCTGACTTAAAATACTGTTGCCATGTAACCTGTTTGCTGCATATATTATGGTATTTCAATGCCTAGTAAAACACTGTAGGTTTCCTCTGGTTCCTTACAACAAATTTCAAAAGGAGGCGGCTCACAGTCAGTAGCAAGAAGACGTCTTTTCTTCTGATGGCTGCCAGGGCAATCAAATGGAAAGGGATTTTAAAAAAATAAATGCAAAAGAAGTAGTAGAGTGTCTGATAATTTCAAACAGTATGTGCTGGAATCATTCTGACAATAAGGACTTCTATTGCACCCTCATAGTGCCTGGGGTTTTAATTTAACACATCAATGAAAAGGCAGTGTTTAAAAAACCACCACCACCACTGAAAACACCAGCAGGACTTGCTTTTATTAGTGCAATTCATAAGAAATTAGAACATTTAATGAGAAAATCATTAACCATGAAAAAAATGGACTGACTTAACTTGAGGAGCTTAAGTAGTGAGGCTTCAATTTAGTTTGTCAGCTACTGGTGAAATAAATAGAGAGTGAGCTGATCACCTCTGGCGCAGTAGGCACTTCAACACACTTTCTTGTGCTATAGCTGTTGTTGAGCAGAACCATTTCAGCCTCCTTTTCTAAAAATTGTCAAAAACTAGTGGGAGAATATCAAACATGCCTTGTTTTGCTCTTTTCAGAGATGCTGTCCTTCAGATTCAGTTCAGTTGGGCATTTTATAGAAAATAATATAACAGCCTGTGCTGTGTATGCTCACAGTGAGCAGAGTGGAATACAGTACTTAAAAAATGTCTCCATGTGTTTAGTTCTCCTTCTCTTCCACCACTCTGGCAGATGATTTTCTCTGTTGATGTATCCTTAGCTGAAAGACTTGCAGTGACAGCTGTGCCCATAACATCTGGACATAGGAAGGGCTGTAGGTCAGGCGAAAGGTTCTGCTAATCCAGTAATTGGTTTTTAATAGTACCAGAACAGGACAGGCAGATGCTGTGACTTGTTCAGAATGCTGTTCTGAATTTTCTTCCTCAATGGCAACATCACTGTTAATCTCCATTGATAGAGATCCTCTTTTAAGAATTATAAGAACTTGTTCAGACATTTTTTAAGCTGTTAAAACCTCAAGCATCTGACAGCAGCCTGTGGTGAAGGGGGTTAACTGGTTTATGTTTAAAGAGGTGTTTTTTTGTTTTTTTTTTTAGTTCTTAACCCAACTCTTGGCTCTTGTTTTGAGAGAGGCAGGGAACTATCAACTCCCTATTCATCTTTTTCAGAATGTTTCTGAGTTTATAGATCACTGTTGTATCCTCCTCACGTTTGTCTTTTCCCAGGCTGAGGTGTCTGCCAGAGGGTAAAATTGGACAGTTCCTCATCTGTAATTAAATGTGAAGTAAAGTAATAAAATCCAGTAGGAATTAGTAGGGCTTGCAGAGCTCTTGAGTGACATTTTTACTTGTCTTGTTTGCAGTGGTTTACAGCTATTTACCTTTTAGGAGCTGAACATAAGGATAAAACTGGTGTTCCCCTTCTTTCTTGTACAGGTCTCACTGTTTACCTCTGCTTCTTTCTGTCACGCAGGCACAGTTTATAATACTTATCTCTATAATGATAAACAGTGTTGCCCTGATGAAAAAATCATTGAACTACCTGTACAGAGACAAGTTATACTCTAATGTCAATAACAATAAGGTAGTCTTTTAACTGCAATCACCCTACAGATGTTGTTTTGACATTATTGCACCTTCCTTGTAAATTTAATGCTTTTATTGAAATATGCATCTATTTCAAAGGATGTTTAGGGTATATGCTGGTGTTGTAGAACATAATCTCCCCAAGCTTTAGGATCCTGAATGTTCTGGTTTTACTTTTTATCAAACAAGCGAGACCAGCGCTTTTTTCCTTGGCTTTCAGGGAAAAGGCTTTTGTCTTAGACATGCTTGGGGTTTTTCCTAGTATATCTAGCTATTCCAGAGTCTGAAGTAATTCTCAGTAGCTGAGATAACAATAATCAACTTGTGTAGCTTGAGGCATCGTGGGTATGATTAACTGTTTAGATGCATGTGGAATAGAAAGAGACATGTAAAAGAAAAGTGTTTTTTTTTTTCTTGAAAGTGTGCATCCTTTGATTTATTTATTTATTTCTCCTTGTCTTCCAGTGAGTCAGCAGTTGATAAACCGCATTGATCAGTTCCTGGAAAATAAAGGTTCACAGTACTACATGAAAGGGATCAATTGTATCAGAGTTTTCAGAGAGGAGGCCATGAAGGTAATGTTAATATGTGAATACTCTTATCTCTTTCAAATTAAAGTCATGATAGGCCTGTTTGCTGTATTAGAAACTTGATAATTTATTGCTGCAGCAAAAACAATTGATTTTTAGGTTAAAGGATGTTTGAAAATTTAGAAGGAGTTGCATTTTATGCAGGCTTTTATTCGTACTGGAATGGTGACTGGCTTCTCTGGTATTATTTGCTGTTGTTCATTTTCTTTTAAACATAAAACAGAAGGCCTATGACCTGATGCTGGTGTAAGAAAAATAAGCAATCCTACAATTTTCTTCTTCAATAAAGCTATTTACAAGGAATTCTTTCTAGCTTTCTGAAAGGCAGTTTTTGTGGCTCACCTTTCCTTAGAACTTGTAGTTTTAATAGAGATAAAACCCAAATTCTGTAGTGACTTTTGCGTTCACTGTGTTAGATGACTCATGAAGAATTAAGTTTGAAGTGCTCTTTAGTAGTTTAAGTATTTCTTGTTTACCATTGCGTTTGTTTTTTTTTTCAGCTGTCCAAGGTGCAGTGCTTTAATGACTTTCTGCGGGCCCTGAAATCAAAACTGGAAGATAAAACCTTAGCTGATTTCTGGGAGATCATGATACAAGGTAGGATGGCATTAAGAAAAACCAAAAAAACCCCAATTTCTAGTTGTATTTTCCATTTATCCGTTATGTAAGAGGAAAACTTTGTTAGCAATGGGACGCTTAAATTACCCCACAGCAGTATTTTGATATGGTTCATTCCTGCAGCCTGTTTAAAAATGTCTAAAAAATCTTTCATGTTGCAGCTTCCTTTTCTGCACTAATAGTTTCATATCAGCAATATTCATAATGCCTTGCCAAGTCTTGTTGCAATGGTAGATTAATTGTGGAAGAAGAGAGACAAATTAAATGTTACGGGGTAAGGAGAAGGAGACACAATTTCAGCTGAATTTCAGAATAAATGGAAGAAACTCATGCAGCAAAGATCTAAAAAGATTCTTCCAATTTAAGCTTCACAAAAGTCATAGATAGCATTGAAATATGTCACTGATCATTTTGTATTTAAGTAACCTAAAAGACAGAATATGTGATATGACACCGACCTGATTAAACCGGGAGATACAAGGCAGTGCCATTCTAAAAGACATTCAGAGACTACGGAAGTGATAAATAAAGGAACATTTTCACAAATATGAAACACAGTAGACTAAAAAAAAAATCTTTTACATCATACTCATGTTTTTAATTGGAGCCAATGCTAAGAAAATGTGTTAAATGCCCAGCTGTAACTCTTAAGAGTGCATGCTATAAAATGCAGTCATGTGCTTTGTGTAGTACCTTTCAAAGTGATAAACTCCAGGCACACTGTAATGTCTACTTCATCCAACTTTTGCAAAAAATACAGAAGGGAATTTGTTTGGTAACCCAAAAAAAACAACACAAGACAGCACTGACAAGAATATTATATTCAGTAGTGTTGTAAGGGACCTTCTCTGAAGAAATTAGAAAAAAAGAAACCAATAAACTCTGAAAGCAGGAAACTTAGATCTTTCAAAGCCCTGCTGGAATAATTTTTAGGTAGTACAAATGCAAGTTTTTGACAAACTGAAGTATATTTTTTAGGGGAAAAAACCCCACAGACAGAGACATGATATTTTCATATTAAATATGGTATCTTTTTGAGAGCATGGTGAAAAGAAATCATGGTGCTTTATGCATAATCCAACTGCTCTCAGTAAGCAGCTGAAATTGTGCTTTGCTTGCTGCTACCAGGAGGAGAAGTCCTGTTTTCCCTGATCTTGCCACATGACCCATCCCTTCTTTTCTACCAAATGTGGTGCGCATTGGGCCTTGTCATGAGTGACTGCAGTCACCAAAAGAGGATGGATATAAGTTAATGAGTTAGTAGCTCAGGAGCAAGGCAGGTCTGTTTGACAAGTTCACTTGTTTCATGGAACTGCCATGGAGTTCTACGGGTGTTACATTTGTGCTGCTGCTGAACCTTCAGGAATCTACAGTTCTTTGCTCTCACACTCACAGCTGCTTATTCAGGCACAAGCATTTGTGTGACCAAGTGGTGAGGAGATTTTCTGGGGGGAGTGGGAGAGGGTGGGTTCACTGCACAGGGTGGAGGTACTGGCACAAGCAAGGAGCCAGATGGGCCAGGACCAGCATTTTGGTAGTTAAGACTCGAGGTAATCACAGCATAAGTGTCTGTATGCTAGGAGTTAATTTCTTCTAAGGACCTAAGAGCATGCTGTGAATGACTAAAAGTGTAATTTCTAATAGATTTTCAGCATTTCATCTGTGATCTATAATTTCAGTGTCTCATTAGTTTGATTGTCATAATATTAGCAGTTTCCTAAATGGATACTTCCACAAGCTTATGAATATGCTCATTAATTTATTTTTATATCATAGTTTATATCATAGTTGACTCATTTATGCAAGTCACATTTTCCTTTGAGCAATATTTTTTTTTTTTGCTAGTAATGATGACACATTCAGAAGTTGGAATTTGGAACATGTTTTTCATTTGTAACATTAGGTGCATTTTTGGGAAGCCTTCTAATGATATTTTTATATATCTTTTTCATTTTTAAGACAGAATTTCTTTGATCAGTAAAGATGAAGCACAGGAAAGTTCAGTGACCAGCGAAGAGGCTCAAAAGGTATCATTTTTTTAATGAGCATCTGTTTGTATAGAGACCTTGCAGTGGAATAGAAGACTTTCTTACGTGGATGAACCTTTAGATGAATGAAACAGGATCAGTATGAAGGAATAAGAGTGTCCTTTTGCCACATGATTGAAATTGCCCCAATTCAGAGCAAAACTAATTCTTTAGCATGTATAATGACGTTTTACTTTAATTGGTCTTTAGAAAGTAGCATGTATTGACATTATCTGAAAATATCCTCTACAAAGAGTAGAAACTTCAGCAACTCTGTGTAGTGGAACAGCAGTATACTGTTTACACATATAAGATCACTATTTAAACTTCATAGAAAGAAATGTCTTCTCACGGGTAGCACGAGCTCAAAAATCAAATACTTTTTATTGTCTAAACATGTTGGGAACTCCAGCCGTTAAGGTTGTTATGGCTAGTTTTCATAATATATGCAATGATACCAATATTTTCCACTTTATGCAGCCCTGGTGATTGATGGATGACATAAGTGATGCTGGTGTTATTTGTGATCATATTAGATCCTTTCGGAAATGAGAGTTTTGGAGTACTTGCAGGTATAATTCCTACAGATACATAGCACTTCAGTAACTGCAGTGATGAATGAAGGATGTCACAGTTACAAATGACTGAATTCTAACAGGCAGAATGCTGCCTTCTGTTTGGAATAAAGCAGAATTCAGAGCTGCTGTCAAAAATTGTATTTGTGTGGAGAGGGTAAGATGGGGATTATTGTATCAGGCTGCTAGTTTAGGAGAAAGAAGGTCCTTGTATTACAGACCCCCTGAAGGTAAACCTGTGGCTAAAATCACTAAGTATTTTGCAGAGAAGTAGCTTTTATAAAAGAAGCCACATTGATTTTTGCAGCTTTCAGGCCTTCCATTAGCAATAGCCAGAAGTGTGTAGAAGTAGGTTCTCAATGAATTAGTTAATGAGCGGAAAAAGCTTGTATTTTAGAAACTGCTTTTTTCATCTCTAACACTTTACCTCAAGGTGAAGAAGGCACAGAAATGTCATGAAAATGGAAAGCCAACAGACTAGGAGTCCAGAAAGCTGAGCATGTGTGCAGGGTACAAATGACAAAGTATGATGATTTTTCTAGACATGAAGGACCTAATGGCTGTTTTTCATTAGACATAAATTCCAGAATAATTGGGTTGCATCTCTTTCCTAACTAGGCAGCTGGCAGTCCTACTTACTCACTAGATAGCCACCTCCCCGCACATTGTCCAAACTAAAACCAGAATGCTAAGTTGCCATTGTCCATCAGGGGTTCATATGACTTTTTATTTAAACTGTAAGACTGCATATTCTTGGAAGAAGATGTGCAGGGATAGAAAATTTTATCTTGAGGTTATGGTGCTGGTCTAAAATCTAGTCCTCTTTGGTCCAGTTAAACCCAGTCACAGGTTTGCTGTGTGATATAAAGTCAGCATTTTCATAGGTCTGTAGTAGATTGCAGAAGTGGTTAATTTTTTTTTTCCTGTACTGAAGACGATATCCTTCACTAAAAGATTATATTGGATTTTTCAAATATCCCTCAATAGGGTAAGAGGCAAGTTTTCTTCACCTCTGTAATAAGTCATGTGCAAACCTGTAGGTCACGAGGTTGGCTGTCAGTGTGGTCTTATGTGACACAAAAGCCTTTTCTCTTACATCTTGGTTCTTACCTGATAGTAGTTTCAGGACTGTTTAGGCTCTAAGATTTCAGGTTTTATAGGATTACTGTCTGCAGGAGAAAGGAAGGCTGCTTATTAGAGAGGTAACATGTAAAAGTTTCCTTTTTCTTTTTTGCTTGAGGTAGCAATAGCCAGAAGTGGGTAGAAGTAGGTTCTCCATGAATTAGTTAATGAGCAGGAAAAGGTTGTATTTTAGAAACTGCTTTTTTCATCTGTACCAAGGTAGGTTATCCATGCATGTTTTCCAATCACTGAGAAAATGATTTTAGATAGTTTTGTTGGGTTTTGGGTTTTTTTTGTAATAGCGGAGGTACTCTTTTTAGAGCATAAGGATGATAGGTTAAAAGAGCAGAAATGTCAAGTGCTTTTTCTGGTTGCATTGAGGAAGATAATGGATTTCAGCACAGCTATTATATGTAATTTCCTTTTGCATAAATGTAAAATAGGTTTTTGGAAAAAAAACCCCCAACTTTCAATATTCAGCATTTGATGGAAATTTCAGGTTTCAATTTATTGCAAATCTTCATCATACATTTCTCTAGCTTTTAGCTTTCTTTACCTAATTTAGTGTGAGAAAGCTAATTTTGAAAACTTTGAAAAATGTGCTGCTTTCAGAAAATGCCATTTGACTCTTAATTAAGTGTGTAAAAATGAAATTTGATCTGGCACAAAAAGTCTTCGAGAGCTGACAATGTCATTAGCTTTTAGTTTCATAGTATGTGCTTTATATTACTACTAGATTAGTAGATTAAGAACTCTTCCAACAAAAAAAATACACAGACATACAGCATCTTGAAATTCTAATTCCTTCTGTCCTTGTCACATTCTCTTTTTTCAGCTACAAAATCTCTATGATAAGTTGAACTCCGCACGTGTGTTGTCTGTGGAGTGAGCTTTCTACATTCCTCTTGGATGTTGCTCTTTAGGATGTAGGAAAGGTCTGACCTTTGGCTTCTGAGACAACTAGGCAGAGGTTGTCTACATCCTCTGTCTTTGGTGTTAACCAAATGTAATGTATTTGCTTTTCATCCTAGTGCATATGATATCTGGTTCTTTCCCACAGGTGGGATGCAGTGGGTAATGTCATGGTATTTTATCCCGTGTCTGAAGCTGTCATGAGTCCTCTAGAGAAGGATCAGAATATTTTATTTGTTTAAAATAGCATTTAAGCTTTTCACAGTACAGGTATATTGTCTCAGAGGTTGGTGGTGCTGGTAGGTATCCCATGGCCTCTTACACAAGCTCCATGGCTGTTACAGTTCGGGTCCTCAGCTGAACAGCAGTTTGCTTTCAGAAGCCATCTGTTTGCATAAAAGAGTTATGTTAAGCAGGGTAATTGTAGCCTGTTTAATGTGGTGATTTTCTAATTAGCTGTTCTCTTCCATCACCTAGACCTACAGTGAGGTTGTTTCTTAAGGATGATGGAACTCAAAGTCACGGAATGTGGCTTTTCTACCTCCTCTGCTTTGCATCTGTCTTTTATCCTGGGCAGGGTTGTTCCTGGCTCTGTATGTTTGTTCTGGTGTATTTTAATAAGGAAAAAATATTATTTTATATTAAGGATATTGGTAAAAAGATTGTAACTAAAACTTGTAGACAACTGGATGCTTTTTTAAGTAGGAGTCAAGTATTGGTATTTTTTTCTACCATTCTAGCTAATTTTTTTATTTTAGGCTGAGGGAAAAATAATTCAGAGGCAGCAGTACTCCAGGTATTGTCTATCATGTTTGATTTCAGTTGTTGTAGTGTCTGAGCAACATACCTTTTTCTTCTGTTTATGAATGTCATACTTTAAGTGAAGGGCATATGGTGAGTTGTATCAGCAGCTACAGCAATACAATTTTACATAATGAATTTTCTAATTTTAAAGACTGGCATTCTAACCATCTTGCATGTTTGAGGATTTGTGTTTTTTTTTTAATTCATGTCTTTGTTCATTTGTTAAATGTTAATTGAATTAAGCAGGGAAACTTCTACACAGAACTAGAATGTTGTACATAGGAAATATCTTAAGTCATTGGTCAGCTCATATATGTATTTATATCAGTGGGGACCAGTTTGTTATCCTTGAGTATTTTGTAGCTACATACAATATTACTTTTAAAAATTATATTTTTTTAAGAACACAAACATGGCCAAACGGTAGGGGACAAAATTTCGTCTAACCCAGAATCCCGTATTTGACAGCGGACAAAAACAAATGGGTAGGGGAAAGTGTACAATCCCAGGCTCCAGCCACTGATGTCTCAAGAACTTTTTATGCTTGAGGTTGTTTCTGTGAACTTAGTAGATTTCAAATGATTTCTCTTCTGTGAAGTTTCCCCATCTCCCCCTGAGCCTAGGGGCTAATATTTACAGCATCCTTATTGTAGGGTGTTATGCAGCCTTAACCGTATGTTGTCTGAAGAACCATATCCTTTTGTCTAGTTTTTGACACATTTCACCATAAATCCTTTAAAAGCAAGTTTAGGAAATTTCTTGTAGTTTAAGATGATTTTGGAGAGGGGAAACCAGAAAAAACTTTCTTCGTGATTTTTAATTATGGGTGGATTTATTTTGATACAGAGAGGAGACATTCTGTTAAAATAGCCTGAAATACTCTCAGCTTTGTCAGTATCACATAAATACATTTGTATTTTCAGTTCTTGGCTCCGAAAGAAAGTAAAAATGAAACTCTGCCTCCCACAGATGAAGGTGGTGATGTTGATGATTTGGTGAGTACCGTAAAGATATGATGTGGCTTTAGAGTTCAACTGTAACTGAAAGGTGCAATGAGAGAGCACAAGTACTTCTTAAAGCAATAGATTAGAGTGCATGGCTTAGAAAACACTAAAGAAATTGAGTCAGAAAAGAGCCACATGAAATTACTTATTTGCTATCGTAAAATTAACCAGGTGTGTAATTTCATGATGGCAAATACTATGTTACTACATAACATAGGTGTTTACATAGGCAAAATGTGTCCTCTAGTGTGTTTCAAAACAGCCAGTGAGGCTGCTCATTTGATGGTGGATTGTTATAATTTACTATAATAGCATTTAACAAAGCTTGTATTTCTTGATCAGCTATTTGTGTGGGTTGAAAACTAAAATTGTTTAAGAAAAGATGTTTTAATCTTCTCAATTAAACTTCTCTATATAGACTTGCTGAAATTCAAGGATTTCAAGAGGGTTTTTAATAAATATTTTAGCCATCTTTTGCAGGCTGAGTCATTACAAGTCTGACTCCAAGGCTTAAGCTGATGGTGTAGATGGTTTTAAAGAAGATTCAATAACAGACAGATTTCTACTTTTAGATTGTACTTTTTAAAATTTATAAATTGCACATATGTTTATAGGAAGATGAAATTTTTAAGTTTGCTTTTGTACTTTATAGAAGCTTAGTAATAAGCTCTGTGCAATCCATTCATGTTACATGATAAGGATTTCCAAATTTGCTGTGTATTCTAAGTGCTAAACACATGTAAGAATAACTTGAATTCATTGCTGCTCCCTTCAAATCTGTTTCTTCTGTTTGCAGTTGGACATGATGTGACTGGGTAATATATGGGGACTATACAACCAAAGTTTTGGAAGAGATCTCCCTGTGAGATGGGGCACAAAAAAGATGTTAACGAGAAGACAGTACATCCATCTTTATTTTCTCAAATGAGAGCAGAAATCCCAGAAACACTTCCAGCTGGTATAAATATCATCTGACTTTTCAAAACTAGAAAAGAAGACTGAAATGAAGTGTTTGGGAAGTAATAATAGCTTTAAGGCATCTTTTTTTTTTTTTTTTTTTTTAAGAACACTGAATCTAGCTTATCCTTGGTATTGCTTTCAGCTAAACACTACTAAATTTAATGAGAATCTGCTCTGGTGCCTGAAGTTCTTGTTACATTGCCTGGGAAGGAAGACAGAAATGTCACAGTGAGGTTACCATGTCATACTGAATCTTTAGTGGAGGTAACCCCTTAGCATTATGGTTACAGAAAGGAAAAAGTCACTATTTTCATGCTTTTAGAGAAACCCCAATCAACCCAAAACAAAAATAAAGGAACAAAAACAAACTGGGGGCGGGGGGGGGTGGAACAGGAGGAAATTCTAGGCCAGGGACTCACAAAGTAATAGTTTGAAATGCATAACAGAATCTAAAGCACACAGCAGAGCCACGTGTGCTGATTTTGTCACACTGTACCCAAATCAGTAATTATGGTCATCTCTATATTACAGGTTCTCTATTCTGTCAGCTCAGCAGCAACTCTAAGTCTGTCCCTTTCTGTTATACTTTTTCCTGTTTCATGTGCTGGGATTTTTGATTTGTTTAGACTTCTAAGTAGTACAGTTACTGCAGATACACCTGGTACTAACTGTGCACTGACACCTGTGACAGATAACTGATAATAGTTAACACTGGGAACCAGGAGAGCAATCCAGTGGTCAAATACTGCTTAGAAAGAGATACTCAAATTTGATTACAGATGAGAGAGACAGTAATGACACCTTCACACATGCTTGTTTGTTACAACCAAATTAATTCCATTATGATAAATGTATAAACATACTGTAAAAAATGGTATTAAGATCATAAAAAAAAGAAAAAAATCATGATCTGTAATTCCAAAATGTTGTGGAACATCTGCACTTCGTACTGACCAACAGCTCCCCTGTGGGAAACAGCAGTTGCTTTTTGCCCCTACTTCCCTTGACAGCAGCCTGCTCTCCCCTCTCTTGCAACCTGTCCCAGGTGAGTTCATTGAAAGGGTTTCTCAAATGCAGATGGCTGGGAGTATAAGTGATCTTTGCAGATCTTTATAGCATTTTATATTTCTCAACTGTAAATAAATATTTGATCAGTGTTTTGATTGTCTTTTAAGGCAAATTTATGGAGTACAGCATGGACTGGTTTGTTTGGGGGTTTTTTTACACTTCATTTTTGTTTGTTTGTTTGTTTAATAAAAATATTTTAAAAATTGTTTTTTGTCGTCTTCAGAACCGTGTTTGCTAAAATCAGGTGACCAGCTATGCAGTACCTAAGAGAAACAATCTAAAGCCTCTTTCCTGGGCCTACAATATGAACACAGAATATCGAAATTCCTCTACAGAAGCAGAGTTTAATTACTTATGCTATTCTTTACAAACTCTAAATTTCACAACAACCCAATAAAATAATTTTTACCATATTGTAGAGATGATGAGAAAATCCTGGTAAAGACCTCAGATGAGATAGAATTACTTTGCAAATCAAAACAAGGATTAGGGCTTTCTGTTTCTTTTGCACCAGTTGGCCGCATTTCCAGAGTGTATTGCTTCTGTCAAGCAATAGACGTGTAGTTCATGGAGAAGTGCTGCATAGATCTTATTGCTGCCTGTACAACACAGTATGTACAGATAGGCTCAGTGTGGTAATTGAGTTGATAGTACTGAAGAGAGGAATGTGAATTTATGACTAAAAACAAGTGAAAGCAAATTCTTAAAAGACAAGTAAAGTGTCTTTCATTCTGCCCAACCTTCTGAGTATCAGTTATCAGAAACTTCTGATCTGTCTTACTTAGGGTCTATCAAATAGCAGCCTGATTTTGCACTTGTTCTTTGGCAAAGGGCCAGCTTTGAAGTTCTTATTCAATGACTAGAAAAGATCTTACACCTATTTAAGCTTATCTTTTCAGTTATAAAGTCTGATTTACTGTTTAGTAGGTCTGACTCACTGTTTACATTGAGAATACTCATTTTGAATTGCAGTACTTGCCAGTCTTCAGAAGCACTAGAGGAGTTAGTTGTCCACTTCAAAAGCAAATATACAGGAAACACCACACAAGAAGTAAAGAGTTCAGCCTTTTCTCATTTTCTTTGGCTGGCCCAGTAGCTGAGCGTACCAGCCAACAGCCGAATTGTCATGTCACCTCAGCCATATCACATGTTGCCTAGTCCGCAGGTCCTCTTCCTTCTTCTCTTCCTTAGGAGTGTGGACTAAAAAACAGTGTTTTCCAGTGTGGACACTGGGAGGTGGAAAGTATCCAGAGGTACTATACCAGGAAGTGTAATTAATATGTGAGGGAGCTGGGATCATAGCATGAAACTCTGAATACTCCACAGAGAGGACAAAATACTAGTTTTGGGAGTCATAGAGGAGGAATCAGGCTCTTCTGGTGACAATGTATCATGAATATGAAGTATCCAGGCCATATCAATTCAGCAAATGAAGGTGGTTGCTCTGTCACTGAATAGTGGGGTCTCCTGACTCTAACACAGTTCTCAAGTTTGGTTTCATTCATTTTTGTATTCAAAAACCCAATTTGTGCTCTTGGACAGTTGTAAAAATGCCACAGAAGTAGTGGAAAATAACTTCTAAAACGTTACAAAGTTGAAGACTTGTGATTTGTGCGATTCTAATCAGCTTGAAATGAATGTCAGGTCAATAGTATGGTGTCAACATGTTTGGAGATTTCTGAAAGTAAGGCTTCATCTCTGTCCTTAGAATATGACATAAAAGTATTACACATACCATGAAAACACTTCCAATGCGAGGAAATCTGTTCTGCTGCACTGTGGTCTCTTAGTTGGCCAGGGTAGATTTTCATCTTCCTAACTTCCCTGATGTTTTGGTTTTGACAGAATTATCTGTCTGATGTTGGATCAGGGTCTTTGGAATTAGAAAATGAGGAAGGAAGAGCAGTTATGTGTGGAAGACTGGAGAATCTATTTCAGTTGTGAATTCTACAACTAGGGACCATCTTTATATTCTTCACTTGAACGTGACAGAAGGTAAAGGAGGAGTTCCCTCGTGATCTCATGTGGCTTGGGGATAATCTGGGAAGAAGACTTTTGGCTTGTATTTTGTTAAACTGACAAATACATTGGTAGATATTCCCGCTGTGCTTGTAAGCAACAGAGTGGTTTTAGGTTTGTTCCACCTTGTGAAATAAGCAGTTGACTTTAGCTGTTAGTTTGTGACAGAGAAAAACTCATTTCGCCCAACCTTCAGCTTTGTTTCCTTTTCCCTTCTGTCTTCATTCTTCTTCTCTTGCTACCAGGACAGTAATGGAGTGCAGTGCAGGGCAGCACTTAAGAATATCAGATGTGGAAAACCTCTGAGTTTTCTTGTCCCTCTTGTAAGATGCAGGTTACAAAGATTATTTAAAAAGCAATATGTTCCTAGTACTAGCAGGGGACTGGAGGCCCACCCACACTTGTGTTTCTAAATGCTTTGAAGAACTCCTGCATAGAAAAGAACAGTTCTCTCTATAAGCCTCCACCATGTAAAGGTGCTGGTAAATGAAGGCAGCATTTTCTGCAAGAGGTGACTTGTCTTTCTGGGTGGTGGTGGTTATATATATAGGATTTATGTGCACTGTTTTGAAGGCAGCTTTGGGAGAAGTTCTGCACCAGTTTGGACTCTTCTTCTCTTGCAATTACTGAACCTGAAAGTTTTAGAGAAATGGATTACACATACTAAAGAAAATAAAGGAAACCAGAATAGTTTTCTTTTGTAATACTGTCATAATCTAATATGGAGAACTAAAATAGATACATTAAAAAAGACAAGGCTGTGATTTTTAGCCTCTCTTACCTTTTCGAAAGGATGAAAACCACATTGAACTCTGCGTAAAAGTTTAGAATAGAGGCAGAGATACTTTTTGCTATACAAGAAAATTACTTGGAAAATATTTGAACATAGCTTAGCTTAAAGTTTAATCATATTTTTCCATGCAGCAAGTTTTGATTAAGTGGAAAGGTTATTATCCCACTCTAACCTCCCCCTTTTAGTGTTTTGGAATAGTACTTGCATTTACGAAAATAAAATAACTAAACAGGAACTAGAAAAGCTGTCCCTTCTTCTAGTTTTTATGGATGAGGCATAACCTTAGTGCATCTGTGAGCTGAGTGCCTTATAATAGAACCTTCACTCATCTGACTTTCTCTGGCCATACTTATTGTACTTCAGTGACTCAAGTTGGACAGAAGTTAATCTGCTGCTTCTTCCCAATAACTTTGCAAAGCCAGCATGACTAAGACATAGTAAAATGAATTCTGAGCTTTTTGATGCCTCACCAATACAAGTCTCAACTGCTGACCATCAAAACAACCTCTTTTACCAGCAACTCACAGTACTTTTTGCTGTTACCAAATAATGAATTATTACACACCACTAAAAAGTACTCAAACTCATATATATATTTACTGGTGTACTAATTTTTAGGACCCCTCTGTATGCATCAAGTCAAGTGTGTGCACTCCTATGAGACTTTGGGAAGTCTATGATGGAATTAGTCGGTTGACCATAGAAATGTATTTACTGTTGCTTTAAATGCATCAAACCAAAGGATTGTTTTTCTTCACAATCTTACTGAGTTCCAACTCTGTCTCATCCTTTCTTCCTATTTTAATGTGCAATAATAGGCAGTAATAACTGTCATTTTCTTTTCCTCCAGAAGGGAGTGAATCTTGCAGCTTTCAAGATATTAACAGAAAACAGAAATACCTCCAGTGTAGGGTATAACTAGAAACATTTTCTATCTGCTCTCTGAGACAATGCATAAAGGGAGAACAAGCCCCTGAGGAGACCAACTGTGGTGCAGATATTTTTGCCTGAAGCATGTGGATCAGACATAATGCTAGGTAAAGGAAGGTAAAAGAGCTGTTAATACCTGATTATTGGAGTTTTACACGGCTTGGATGTATGAGAATTCCTTCTCCAGCCTGCTAATGCAAGTAGTCAAATGATAAAGGTTCTCTCCCCATGGAGTCAGTGCATCCACAATGTGAAGAAATAGCCCCCTGTACTCTGTGACTTTTCACAAGAATTACAGGAGCTGTATCAGAATGTTTAGGGACCCTTTACTTACTAAAAAAGGAGGGGGTGGCAGGGAGAAAATTTTTTTTCTTAGGTCCCAAGCAGAGCAGCACAGAAGGCCCTGATCTGAATGTACTTTTGATGGCTAGCAAACATGGAAAACTTGAGGACACCTGCCCTTGCAGGGACCATATGCATAGCTAAGCTGGTTGGGTTTGCTGCATGTTGTTTGTAAGGGGCCTGTGGCTCTATCAAAAGGGATGATTCAAAAATTTGTGAGATCTGGTGGCCAGGCTTCTTGGGAGATAAAGAAGGTGTGTTCTGTAACAGGTGGAATCCTCAGTGATGTACTAATAATACTAAATCAACCTGGAAGTTGAACAGAGAAACAGGCTGTGTCCCCTGTAGCTCCATTAAATTTTTTTAATTGTCTTATTTCCTAAGAATGTAAGAGAGCTAATGTGGTTCACTAGCAGAGGACAGCAACAGTAGGGTTTTATTCTTACTTCTGCAGAAGACTCATTTGGGGCCACTTACTCATTCTCTCTGCCTCTTGATTATCCTCCGTTTGCAATTGGGGAAAGTTGTTTACTTTTGGTGTCTCACAGGGAAGGCAGTTGAAAGACTTTTGAGGGACTTCAGTTGGATGAGACTTCATATAGAGAGGGTATGTCAGTGCAAAAGTTTTATGGCAAAAGATTTAGGAGGTGGGAGTAAATGAAGAAAAAAGCAAGTTATTGTGATGCTCCCTGGGACACGAGGAGAACATGATCATTAGTCTTGAGGAGAAGTGGAGCAGCGGGAATTCCATTAAGTGTCTCACAGGCAGCAGGAGTATGTGAGAGGCAGACATTAAACAGACAAAGATCGAGATATTCTGGAGAAATGGAGGATCAGTTATTCCACTTAATGACTTTGAAAGGCAAGGAGAGGAAACAGATGAGGTTTCAAAGCTTATTATTAAAAAGAACAGCCTTTCTATATCTCTTTCACAGTCCAGAAAGAATGAGCTGTTTTACATAATGAACATTTACTTACAGTTCTCCCAGACACACACACACTGACCTACTTAAAAATGCAAATGGTCACAAAGTTCCCTTTGGGCAGCAGTGACAAAATCAATGTGGAAGGAATAGGGTTAGTCCAGCAAGACAATACGTAATTGGGTTGTAGCTTGTCTGCAAGAGATTTCTCTGCAATCCTCAGGAAATGGGAGCTTTAGCATTTGAATGACTCATAGCTCAAGGTCTACACATGAGATTGTGTATAATCCCTGTTAACTTAAAGCTGATGATGACTCAGAAGTAAGAACTGTGATGAAACAGAGGGCATGTGAAAAAGAACAAACATTAAGAGAGAAAAACCTTTTGCCACCAACAGTTCAGTGTAACTTGAAACACAAGAACAACACATACCCAAGGGGACCACTGGAAATCAAGGGAACATAAAATTATGCATATATTTTACACAGTCAGTGTGTGCTGGAAGGCAGGACCAGCTTTACCTTCTGGACAGTGAAATCTAGTTCTTCACAGATAAGATGTGGGCAGTTTCAGAGATTTACTGTGGGGTAAAGAGAATTGAAAGACAAATCACAGCTACGTGGAGAAATATATGTTAAGTATTCAAAACATATTATTTCCTTCTCTTAAGTTTAACTGCTGGAGTTTTTGTGCAGGAATTTCCTTGTGATGGAATCTGACCTCTAGGTTGCCAGTATCTAGTCTTAAAAAATTACTCTGGGCCAGGCTGTAGATGGTTTGAGAGTGGTACAAAAACTGCTCCTATGGGATGAGTGAAACTGAAGAAAATATGCTTCTATGATTCACTCAGTAGCTGCAGAGTGACCGGAATTGTTGGGATGCAATTCTGTATTTTGTTTGGCTTTAAGTCATAGAATAGTTTGAGTTGGGAGGGGCCTTTAAAGGCCACCTAGTCCAAGCGCTCTGTCATGTTTCTTTAAAGAAACAATCAACTCCACCTTCCAAATCCTAGAAGAACAAATGCGTCTGAAGATAACTTGCCTGTGTCTGTAGCCTTCATTGTACAAAGATTTTCTGAAATCTCTCGGGATTTCCTGTGTGCTCTCAGAGACAGCATGAAACCAGCCAATGGGACAGAAGTTGATGTCTTCATTGTACCAGTTTTCCTCTGGATAGCAATGACTGCACAGAGGATACTGAGGCAAAATCACCAGGTGTGCCAAGAACTGGCAGCCTGGTTGCTCAGGTTCTAAAAGCTCTGACAGTAGGGTGCAGGAAAGCTTGCATGACTGCTGTGAATGCTGTTCCTCTACGGTCTTTTGGGGATTTGCAAACCAGACATGTCTGTAGAGCACGAATTGCTCCCTGCATGAATTAAAGGCATTAAGGGAACTAAGAGAGGAGAAGGGAAAGATAACTCAAAATATACATACACTGTTTGGGATTAGATAGTAACTGAAAAAAATAGTGCTTCAAGACAAGGAGGGATGAAATCAAATGGATAAGGATATAATTTAGTATGAGAAGTGAGCAAATCATATCAAGAACATTCCCTTAGGATTCATTTAAACCGACACACCAAGATCCTAAGGAGCAGCACAGTACTGCAGAAAGGAAAAAAAAGAAGTTCTTTCTTGGACTTTCTGTGGCTTTTGGGATTCAGTTGTGTGTCATCAGCTCAAAATGCTATTTGGTAATAGAGAGTTCTTGTAGCTTCTATGAATGGAGCTTGTCCATATTTGTAGTGTATAAACCAGTCTGTATTAATACTCATTAGCTGTTTCTAGGTAACATCCAGGTGTCTTAGAGCTGTAGTTCCTTAATGGAATGCTTTAAGCAATGATTACCCAGACTTGCATTGCTCGCTGAGGGCATTTAAAAAAAAAAAAAGAAGTCACAACATAGGGCTATAGAATTTCTCTAATACACCAAACTTTTCATAAGCAGTCATGCATTCCAGACCAGACAGTTCCATTGTCTTGTATTTTTTCAGTGGGCTGATTGAAGCCAAATTTGTCACTTCTGCCAGCATTCCTGTAGAATGCTGAAAGGTGCACCTTGAAAGGTGCATCTGGCCTGCCTGTATCAAGAGTGCAGGTATGGGGATCCAGGGTAGAGTATCATAGTTATCCTTCCTGCCTGCCTGTGCAACCATCCTTGGAAACTGCACCTACAGCAAAACAAGACTAACATATAGAAAAAGGTTTATCAAAATGATGATGTAAACAGCCTTCACTCCCTGTGCAGGTGGGAACTTTTTGGTAACCTGGAGTCAGGCTCTCACTTTCTTCATTTCCTTTGGGAAAGGTTGCTTCTGTGGTGATGATATCTGTGAACATGTCAACGCATGTGTACAAGTGACAGATGCTCCCATACAAGCCCACAGTTTCACAGTGGTACAGAACAAACACTGACATCCTCCGAATTAATTTTTAAAATATGAAATAGATGGGTTATGCCCTTCTCCTGTCTTTGCATGCTGTTTTAATTTGGAGCAAGAAGTAGTTAGTGCTTTATGAGGTGTCATAGGCTGTGTGTGTATGATTTTTTTTTTTTTTACCGGTGCCCTGAGATCATTAACAGGCTCATTTGCTGACCAGCTGACTGTTAGACCCTAGGATGAAATGTATATTTTATATTTATTATCAGAACTTGGGGATAGTCTCACTCATCTCAAGCTCAGCAGGCCTTTGGGCACAAAATGTATTCACATACTTTGCCCCTCGTGTGTAGAACAGAAAACAAAGCAATCCCTTCAACTGGGTGATACTTCTCTGTGAGATTTTAAAGGGAAGGCATTGTGTTGAGTGACAGTGGCTTTGCTGGTTGGTGTTTGAGCAGCTCCAGAATTTCATACTTTGTTGTGAAGAGTCAGGGAAATGCCACCACTGTGAACTAGCAGAGATGTGTTGGAAGTGAGCTGGCCTGGCTCTATGTGCTATATCCAGCGTCTTCTCTTTCCCCCTTACCATTGCCATGGCTCTGCTGTGTATCTCTTACCTTCAGCACATTTGGTTCCTCGTACAACTGCTGTCCCACTGCTTTGGCATATGTGTTTGAGAATGCAGAGATCCCAATTTAGAGGATAATAAGCAAGGAGTGGTTTACAAACTGCCTTAGACTGAATGTATGGAGGCTCTTGCTGTAACCATCTCCACCTCACTGGTCAGCAGAAAGCAAAGATGTGATGGTTTCTAGAGAGAGGACCCCACATGGGAGCACTGTAACTTTTCTATCTCTTTTCATGCATGGCACCTTCTCAATGTGTTCCCCTGCCTCCTTCATGTGCCATATGCACATACAAAGCACTTCTGAACTTGGCTACAGGTGTCTGTCCAGCTTTGCTCCCTTACTCTTACTAGGATGCATCCCGGCCATATGACAGCTTCCTCCAGTCTGTTTTGCTGCTGTGCTCCAGTCTCAGCTCTTGCCTTCAGATAAAATCAGCAATGTGTGCTGCACTCCAGGTTTGAGAGCCACAGCCACTGGTTGCAGGAAGCTGCCGTCTGATTGTGATCCTTGGGGACTGGAATGAGATCCCTCAAATCCTTCTGTCTTAGTGTCTTTTCAAAATTCGCCTCTCCAGAAGGATACCAAGGAGGTTTCAAGACACCATTCTTTGGGGATATAGCTATTTCTCCAGTGCTGCATGGTAGACCTCTTGCCAATTTATTTTCTTTAGCACTAGGGTGCTCCATTATAGCTTTTCATCTTGTTCCTGCTGTACAAGTAATCTTTGTTTTCTGAGGCCAGTGTCAACCTGGTGACCTATAATTGTATCTCCCTGAGTCTTCTTGTGATCACTAGTTCCTGAAAATTATTTTGAGTGATAAGGTGAAAGCAACTTGCATTATGGTGCTGCTATATGAGCAATTCTGATCTTTAATTCATGTCCCGAACCTTCTACAAATGACGAACCAAGGATTCTGGTTTCCCTGCTGCTGAATTTCTAGCATGTACTAGAGTACAGGGTTTTTGCAGTGAGAATCTGCTAAAAAGATTTCAGAACTTCGTGTGTTTATTAATAACTTAGTGGCACGGAGAGTGCTGTAATAGCTTACTTTCATCCTGAGGTTTTCAAAAGAACATTGTGTTGCTCCTATTTTTCAGATGAGTGATTTATATTGTAGAGGGAAATATGAACACAGGTTAGTATTGGTAGAAATGTAGATGTAGGCAAGGCAAGATTGTTTCTATGGAGGATTTTTAAGATGTCCATTTTGTACTGGGACACAGCAGCAAAGGCTGTGCTCTGCCTGCAGATTATCTGTGCATGCTACTGTGTCCAAAGGCTGCATTGATTTCCTTGCAGAATTTACAAAGAAACTGTTCTCCATCCACAGGCCTTGAGGGTAGGTGTCCTCAGATGATGTCTGCAAAAATAGGTTAGATCTGAAAAAAACCTAGTGAAGGCAAGATGGTTGTGCTGTTCCCTTACCCCCTTATTGTATATCCTACTCAAGAGGCTAAAGCATTTTCTAGCAATAACAGAATTTCAAATTCAAATCCTTCCTCTACCTGATTCCTCTGGGCTGTTAATCTCTAATCTTAGTCTTTACCACTGAAGATGTGCTCTTTTGTATAAGTGTAATATTCACTTGGCGACCAGCTGGAAGCTACAGCTATCAGGTGACTGTGAAGCACCAACCTAGAACTGCATTTGCTGGGACACTCTTAGCCTCCTTTGCAGACAACATCCCCTTTGGACCACCAGCTACTTTGCTCTGAGAGCCTCTTTGCTCTGAGGACAGTGTCTATCTGACTGCACTATAAATAAACAAACCCGGTATTTTGCACTTCAGGAGGGATATGTAGTAGGAAGCTGAACTAAAAAAAAAAAGACATAATTTTACAGTAAAGGAGAGCTAGACTTTGTTCTGGTTTTGCCACAGATACTCTGCACCTTACATTCAATGTACTCCTCACTTCCTCACCGTACATGATTGCAGAGTGCCCATTTATCTGTGCAGTGGATGGATCTTCCATCTGAATCATGGTGGAAGTGCTGCATTTACTTAGTGACAGGTCCGCCTCCAGCTGCTCTTTGGAGCTGAACTCTGCTCGCTGGGCTACAGCGAATCATCCAGCTTTGCACTTTTTTCCATGCAGTTTGTATGAAAAAGGAGTGATTTTTTTAGCTCAAATAAGATCGAGCATAGATGATCTTTTAATGAAGTGATCTTTGTGCCTGATTGTATTAACATCACAGGGAGACAAATGTTCTCGAGCTGCGAAGAGCCCCCTGCAGCTATAATTAGATAATAAAGAGGTTCATATTGATCTGTAGATCAGCATGAGGAAGGAAAGAGTGTCACCCATGTATGCTTTCAAGGCCAAAAGCTGGTACAGGCTGTAGAGAATTCAGCATAGAATCGTGATCCTAAAGCAAAAGCTTCAGCCATCTCATCTGATACTGGCTCCACCTACTCAGCAAAAAAAGATGGCCTTGAGATGAGCCCATGCTGCTGAGGTTTTTGGGGTCACTGTGTTGCGTGGACGGAGCTGTGTCTGAATTTATATAGTGCAGCTGAGAGAGCACCTGCGCTTAGCTGATCTAGCAATGTGTGATATGGTGGTCTGGTATCCTAAGAAAACTCACTGTGGAACTTTCCTTATTTGTTGGCACCAAGTTGGCTTGTGAACTACTCACTGTTATGAGCAACAACTGGGGATCTGTAAATTCACAACTACAGTGCTGTGGTCCTGCACAACTGTTCCCCCAACCGTGTCTGTTAGAGGAGGGCAGGCACAGTCCTCAGGTGGGGCTCTAGGCTGTCAGACAAGTCATGTCCTTGCCACAGATCTTGGTGGACTGACTCTGCACCCTTGAGCTGGGCAAGTCAAAGCCAGTGTGGCAGTGATGCTGGTGGCATGTCTTCATGTGTGCAGTACAATTCATTGCTCACCAGTTGCTGACTGATGCCCAGCCAGTTCGCCAGCAGCAATTGGTGCCTCCTGGCCAAACCCCCCAGTTTATATACTGAGCATGACGTTCTGTGGTATGGAATATCCTTTCAGTCAGTTTTAGTCAGCTGTCCTGGCCATGCTTTCTCCTGGCTCCTTGTGCAAATGCTCACTGGCAGAGCATCAGAAACTAAAAAGTCCTTGATTTAGGGTAAATGCTATTAGCAACAACTAAGACATTGGTGTGTTATCAACATTATTCTCATATTAAATCCAAAACACAGCACTGTACCAGCTACTAAGAAAAACATTAACTCTCTCCCAGCTGAAACCAGGACATTGCTGTAGCCCAGTGTGTAGGGGTTCACTGTCTCATGCAGCTGCCTGAGATCCTCGCTCCAAATGGAACAAATATACTCCCTTTCAACTAGGCCTTCACTCTCTTGATTGCTTTTTAAAATGTCTAAAAGAACATTTGCAAAACTATTAAAGGAATCTAATAATCTGTTTATGCTTATTTCCGTGGGAGCATGCAAGAGGGCTCCGGACAAAATTGCTTCTCTGCAAGAGATTGTTTGTGCACTCTTTGCTATCTGCTGCAGCTTGGCTGATGGAGGAGACAATGCTGGAATGTGTCATCAGAGTTGGTGTTGTTCTCTGCCTGGCAAATCAAAGCATATGAAAAGATTTCAAAGATCTTGTGTGCTGCCAGCCATATTTTATGTGCTGGTAGTTAATTGGTGGTACCTGTAATTAGGGCTTATGAGTTCTACTTTTTAGTTTTGCTGTGAGTTTCTAACCCCAGGGGGGGTAGTTTAGATCAATTGTCCATGCAGAGCTTTGAGCAGGACATTAACTGCAGTTTTCAGTGCTGCTCAGCACATGCACTCTGTCATTTCTGGTACACCCTTTGCTTCAGTCAGTTTCTATGCAAGAGGGACAATGCACTTTCAGTGCTCCTTTGTTTGAAAGCAACTTACTGGGCAGTTCTTGAGCCCTTTGCTAAATTCAACACATCTTTTACAGTTTCTTGGACAGACATCTTTCCCCTTTCTGTGCTTCAGAAGGGACATTTAGCTCAGAGGCCACCTGTGAAGGATGTGTGAAAATGCAGTGTTAAGCACATGAGATGGAAAGGCATGAGAAAAGTGTAATAATTTTGTTGGAGAGGAAGATAAAAGATGTACCATATACATGGGTGAGGGGAAGATAGGTCAAGTTAGAGTGGAGCCTCAATCAAAAATTATTATCTCTAGTTCGTTCAAGCCTTGATGATGCTTCTGTCTCTTGAACTGCATTCTTATCAGCTGAACTGGACCAAACTGCTCAACTCCAGACCTGAGTGAAATACTCTGAAACGTAATCTATGATTGCAGGTCTCAGACCAAAATCAAAATTCTAGGAGCAATGTGTTGCATTTGGTTTTATTTTTGCTGGTTTACATAACAATACAGTTTCACTGATTTCAGCAGAGGGATGCTTATTTTTTATATTCTTGTGGATAAAATCAGTCCCTCTGCATATCCAGATGCATACATATATATGAAAATAAGGCAGCTACACTGCAGTAGCTGGTTAGCCAAGAACCAAACAGCATCAGAGAAGAGTTGGTTTTGTTTTCCCTTCTTCCTCCTCTCACAGCTCCTGAAGGTACAAATGGGAGACTCTCCTGACATTGAGAACTGAGACTGTAATTAACAAGTGTTTAATGTGCCAGTCTAATTAATGTTTCTCTTGACTGTCCATGACAATAGTGCTGTGTAATTGGAGGTATTAATTGATTTATAAAATAAGAGTTAGAAAGTGATTTTTATTACACTTCTACTACATGCCTGTTTGTGGATGAACAGAACAGAAGTGTAGTAGAGAATAGCTAATTCAATATGACACCTGTTTTGCAGTGTGGCAGGTTACACCAAGTACCTCTGTAGCACTAGGTCTATACATTGGATAAAAATAACATTGGGGCTTACCTTGAACTGACAGTGGTAAGAAAGAAATTTGAAGCTAAAGTTATACCCACATCCCCATCTTACTTTGTAATGGCCAAATGCTGCAGGGAGCTTGGAATGATGGTTCTGCTTGCAGTATGCTGTAAGACTTTCCTGTTGTTATGAAAGTTGTTTCTTCTAACCTGATCTTTTGGAGGGAGTTATGGCTTTAACATTAGAAGTCAATATGTGAAATGGGCTTAAACCTAAAACGGGGACAAAAAAATATCCCTGCCTTTGGAGAGCTGTTTTCTTGGTACCTTTCCTGAATGTGCAGTCTTATGGGGCTGGACAAGAGAGGAAGGACTTTTGGAGAATAAGACAACTTAAATGTGTGATACTGGGAAGGGATTGAAAGTAAAAGAATTGAAAAACCCCACCCCCCCCCACATCCTTGCTCTCTTTTTTTTAGAGTGGTCTTTAGCTGAGTTGCAGGTGGAGTCAGAAAATCTGACCCAAATCTTAGTTTGAGTGATGGATTCACTCCACAGTGGATGCACACGTCTGTACATATCTGTCACATCAACTGATCTGCAGAGACATGCTGCATTATCTGCTTTCTGAAGATGGCTTAAAATGCACTGGCAGAAGATTAACCTCCTCTTGCCCTTTGGGCTCAGGGGATCACAGTGTTCTGAAGAGATACTTACATGACTCTGACCTAGCTGACTTTTCTGAGATGCCTAGGGCACACCTGCATGCTTCTGTTCTGCGTGGTACAGACATACCTTGGGGCAGCTGGGGCTCACCTGAGCAATGACAGCTCCTTGAATGTTTCTGTTACTCTTCAATAATGTTAATCCTTGAACATCTGCTCTGTCCTAATTTCTCTTCCAATCTTCTCCTGGGAAATCTAGGTATGTATGTGGCATCTGTCTTTCACCCTCCTTTGTTTAGATGGAGACAAAGAGTTATTAGTATTTGGAAATGGCCGCTGCATCTGTTGGAAAGTGCCTTCCTACCACTGCCCTTTCAGATCTATTTCTTTCCTTGATTGTTTACCTCTTTTTATGTAACTGGAAAAGGGGTCTGTTGTTTACTCTATTTGTATGTTAAAAGTTCCTTTCCATAGCGAACCCGTCTGAAACACTTTAAGAACCAGCTACTATAGTTTGAAACAAAAGCCCCGTATTTATTTTCTTCTGCTTACTTGCTCCTGTTTTACTCTTTGATAGGTGGTTTGTTTTCAATTACTGAACTAAAGACCCAGCAATAAGCAAGAGCCATGCACCCAGAATATAATCACCTTCTCTCTAAGGTGAGGGTGGTGAGACATTGGAACAAGTTGCCCAGGGAAGTTGTGAATGCCCCATCCCTGGAAGTGTTCAGTGCCAGGTTGGGTGGGACTCTGAGCAACCCAGGCTAGTGGAAAGTGTTCCAGATCATGCCAGGGGATTGAAAGTAGATGACATTTAAGGTTGCTTCCAACCCAAACCATTCTATGATTATAGAGCAATGATCTCTCTATTGACTTCAACATGTCTAATCCCACTGTTTCCTGCCCCATTCCAGCATGGAAAGTTATGGGAAGTTGTAGCCTGCATCATGCTCAGCTGAGGCTGCTGTTGCAAAGAGGATTCTCCTCTTGTCCTCAGGAGAGAGGCAGTGTTTAATGAGAACAGCTGTCATGCTTCAACACACTGATGCCTAAGATTGACTGGCAGTCAGTGGGATTGTTGTATTATGGTCGTATTAACTAAGCACTGCTGATAATTGTTATTAATTATTGTCTTGGATCTGTAGTATGAAGAAGCCTTAGTTCCTCAATTGTTACTGTTCAAGGTGAAATGCAAGAACTGCTTAACAATGCATAAGTAGGATAAAAATGGAAGAAAAGGCTTTTTTCCCTCTGAAAAAAGCAGCACCTTGCAGTGCAAGGTCTCCAAACTACACATGTGAGCTGCACTGTCTTTGAAGATAGTCTGGTGTCATCCAGCCCTGTTTGCTGCAAAATAAAGTGGTATTTCATGGTGTTTCCTCAAAATCCCATTGTGTTCCAGCCAGGCTTAGTTTGCAAGACTGATGATCAGTGCAGACAGAGGGCGAAAAATGAAAAGGACTAATTCCTTCCTGCTGTCTGTGGCCATTTTTCCCTGCAGTACACAGACAACATCTTTTGCATTTAAATGGTTGTGCATTAGAGATTTCCTCTTCTTCCTTCTTTGGAAAGTGGTTCTGGAGTCTAGGATTTCTCACAGTAGAAAGTCCTTTGATTGGGTTCATCTTGTTGGACTTAATGAACCTTATGGGTCCCTTCCAACTCAGGATGTTCTATGGTTCTGTCTCTCACACCCTCTCTTTGCTCCTGACCAAGTCAGGACACACAGTCTATGTCTGGTTTCTGAGTCTTTCCTTGAGGTTCCCACAGGAAAATTTAATTTGCCACCACTTTTTGAGCAACTGGTGATGCTTTTTGTCATTCTTTGAATGATGAACATGGGAAGCATTGGAAGAGTTTGGGTCCCCATTACATTTCCAAAATCCTGCTTTGTTAGGACTGGTTACAACTATTCCAAGGAGAACAGAGACTCAAGAGCAATATTTAACCCATTCATTATAGCTTGGAGAGTCTGGACAAAGGACAGAAAGGGCCAAAGCCTCCTTAATTTCCTCAGCAGTTCATGTCCTTTACTGAGACTGCGCCTTCCACTGATGTTGAGAGGAGAGAAAGAAAGGGGAGAGAGAAGGAGATCAAACAAGAAATTAAAATTGCTAGGCCCCAGCTCCCAGTGTTACATCAAAAGATTAATGCACCATGGTGGGGATGCTTTGAACTCCATGATATGCTCTGCTGCCTCTGTTCTGGGCCTGTTCGAAGTGGTCTCTTCTGCCAGTTCAGGCAGTGATGCTGTTAGATTTATTGAGGACTTTGGCAATTAATTGCCTTCAGACCTGAGAAGGGCCTCGTTGTCCGTCAGAGTTTTAATTAATCAAAGCGGCAGATGGGTAGTATCAGCCTCAAATGCTGGTGTAATTAACTCATTCATTATCATGTTCTCTTGCTTTGTGATGGTTTATAAAGGACATCTTTAATCTAGCTGTCATCATGCTGTCCCCATAGTAGGAGTTAAATGATTTTCATCAGTCTTTACCATAATTACCCTGTATCCAGGATACTATTAGGGAAAATGCTAATTTTTCCCAATAAATATGAAGACCCTCCTTGGCTTCAGATAGGTGAGTGGAGTTCAATCAGCAAAGATGAGTAGGGCTGGTGAAATTAGTGATCCCTTTGAAAGTCTCTGGAATTTCTTTGTGACTCACCCAGTGCCTCCAGAGACATCCTGTCCTGAACCGTCTGGTCTCCTTGTTTGCACTGTGTTAAGACAGAAATGCAGTCAACTGTTGCATGTTTCACAGACCAAAACAGCCTTTCTACCTTGGAGAAATAAAAAGAACACACCTTTTTAGGCCCTCAAAACTGGATGTGCAAATTGCTTCAGGAGGGTTTTGCTCTCAGCTAAGTCCTTGCTGGGGTATAGTGCCAGTTTGGGAGGAGTTTCCTGGGACTTTCTGCATATACTCTACCTAAGTCGTTTGAGACATGTCCTCCATGAATGGATGCCCAGGAAACGCTCCCAGGATTGTCTTGGTAAGTTGTTAGCACAGCTTTTGACATGCTTTTGGCCCAGGCTGTCTCCATGAGAGTAGCCAACAAGGCTCAGGAGTTAACACAGATCAGAAGCAATACACAGTTTGGATGCAGCCACCCTTTGGACTTTTTTGCCCTGAGGAAAAAGAGTTTGGACATGGCTGAGTCTGCACCAGTTGGCATCAGCACCAGAAAAAGGTTCTGAGCTCACTGAGCATACTAGGATACGTGTTGCCGTAGATACTTATCATGCATTAAATTAAGAATTTGAAGTAGAACCAGAAGCAAAAGAACAAAGAACTTAAATCCTATGTTTCTGAAATGTAATCAATACTCCTCCTGAATCATCATGTGATGCCTGGGAGGATTTCTCACTGCCTTGTGACAGCAGCTGCTTCAGGAACTTTAGAGTGACCTGTACAAGTGCTCATATCCAAATAGCTGCTTGCAGCCTAATACGGGTGCTGGCAATCTGCCTTTGCTCCCAAATGGTATTTCCAAGATTTTGCCTGAAAGGGATATGAAAGCAAGGACTTTGGTTTACTGAGGAAACCTTTTGTCCTGGATGCTCTTCCTGAGAAGAAGTGGAGGGAAGGTCGCAGTTTTATCTCAACTATTGTCCCTTTATATGAGGATGAGGGCAACCTCTCCATGGCACTGTCCATCCCAGCTGTGAAGCCAGTGCTTCTCCCCAGCACTGAGGCCATCCTACATAATGAGGCCACTCACCTTTAGGGTGGTGTCAAGAAGGCAAAGGAGTTACCTCTCTGACTGTTGTGTGAAGACTTTACTGCTGCCTGCGTGGTTGCTTTCAAAACATTTGTTAGGAGCACAAAACATGTTAAAATTAAGACCAAAATCCTTGGCAAAACCAATACTGTGGCTTTATTAATCAAAAGGTTTGGGAAAAGAACAGCTTGGCTGTTCTTAATTAAGGTTGTCTTTCCCTGGCAGATTAATTACCCAGAATTCATTGCAAATTCCTGGCACTGTGAATGTTATTGATCCAGTCAGGCTGCTAGTTTGTGCTTGCAGGGATCTGTCTGTGATCCTCCCTCTAAGGGAATTTGAGGAGTGAGGGAAGGAGGGAGCTGGCTGCTAGTTATTAATAGAATTTGGAGCAGGTTTTTTCCCCCTAGCTGATTAAATCAAAATGCTAGACAGTTGCATAATCTCGTGCATCTCAGTAACAGCAGCAAATACCACCACCATCACATGCCAGAGAAGAGTGTGGAAGAAGTGTGAAGACAGATGCCAAAGGCAACAGTGGATTTTTTTTTTCTGGAGTAGTAAAGTAATGGGATTATTTTACGCATGTTCAGAAACAGTGTGCTTAGAATGTACTGTGAATGTTTCCAATGCCTCCTGGGCTGTAGTTTTAGTGTAACCTGATGGGTTCAAATCAAGTCCACTGCAAGGAACATGATTGCTGGTCCCCTTTGATGGTGTCCATGTGCAGTATAGGAGTGATCCCACCATAGCTGCTGGTGCTTGTGTGCACAGGCCCAGTGGCCACTTGCTGGGGGGGAATTGAAGCCAGTGTCATCTGCCCCTGCCCTGCAGAAGAACAGCATGTCTTGGCTTTCCTGAAGGGGACTCTGAGACAGGCTGCAGGTCAAGTGATGGGGAGAGGAGCACTACTGTTTGGGTAGCTGAGAAGAGCAGTCCAAGGAATGTCTGCTGGGAGCAGAGCTCTCCCCGAAAACATCAGTTGCTTGTTGTGTGAGGTCATGAGTGAATTCCTTTCTTAGATCTGTTACTTTGGAAAATAGAACGGGCACCAACAACTTTGGCTTGTTGAGTCTCTGATCTCCAATCTTGCAAATAGTATTTTAAAGCCTCAACACACTTCTGAATGCCTCTTCTTGTTTGCTTTGGCTATCAGGCAAATGCTTTAGTTAAACATGTTCAGGCATGCTTTCTAATCCAGGGGCTATCCTTTAGCATGAGATTCTGCTTTCCATCAGGCCAGTTGTTGGCTATGGTGGCTGTACTTGCTCCATTTTGCCTGTGTACTTAGCCTCTTTCTACCTTCCCTTTTCTGTTTTCTCAGGATTTTTCTCCCTTCTACTGCAGTCTTTAAACAAGAAAACAAACAATTCCCCAAAGCTCTGAAAGATGCTTCTGTTACAAGACATGCTGTAATGATGAGAGTCACAAATGGTGACAGGCATAGGACTAAGCTGCCTTGCTTAGAGAACAGCTCTTTGCCAGGCTTCATCCACAGCCTTGAAGAATTTGCTGTTTAAAAAATGCTGGGTTTCCCCTGAGAGTTTAGAAATTCAGGCTTGAATTTTTAGGAAGTAACAGTAATTTTAAGGCCCTAACAGTAATTTTAAGGCCCTAAATTGGTTTAGAAAGTGGGGTTTTTTTATTTCCAGGAAAAGTTGAACAGTATTTTATTCCATGCTTTTTGCAAATTCAGAACAGAAGTTAAGAATAGGAGACGTTGCAAGCAACAGATGTATCAAGCTATAGACCATAAGCACAATTAACTGCAGGGAAAAGAGGTCTGGTAGTTGAAGTCTTATACTGACCATGGATGGTGGAACTTCACAAGTTCCTTAGGTTTCTTCTCCCTTTTTCAGTGACATAAGCAAAGAAACAAATGCTTTAGGGACCCCATCTCATATCAGCCTGAGAAGCCTAACCTGCTCCCCCTGATTAAAAAGTCAAGGGAAAGATGACTGATGGGACTGCTGGATACCCAGTATGTGCCAAAGAGGGGCAGGTGCTTTATTCCTAACTTTTGAGATAGGTGTCAATTTAAAATTGAGACAGTGGAGGCCAGTCAAGCATCTCAAATCATACTAGACAGCTGTGTAGGCAGTTTGGTGCTGAATACAATCAGGATGAATAATTCCTAGGAGGCACCTATTTTTCTCTGATGATTACTAAGGCAGCTTAGAACGTGACAAGTGGCCTTTACATGTATAAATTTGGGTGAGCTGTAGCTGTGGATGCCCACGTTGAATACAAAGGCAGATTGAAATAGGTGGTCTTAAGTATTGCTCAGCTCATAGAAGTGGTTTCTGGAGACTGAGGACAGACACAGCTTCCAGGGTCACTCCACATGCTGTGAACACAGACGACTCCATATCTGGCATCTTTTACTACCAAGAAACCTTATCTGAATTGAAAAGACAAACATATGGATTGCATGTGAAAGTGGGACTCCAGTGAAATGATTTAGCCTCCCTGTACTCCAGTTATAGTGTTGAAAATGATCCATTACGGTCTGACCTGAGACAGCTCCGAAGTTTGATAAGGCTTTAGTGGTGCAATAAAGTTGACAGCATTCACAAATTAGAGAAGGCTGTGGGCATTAAAAAAGTATATAAAATAAGTGAGTTTATGGATGTCTGTTGTTATTTAGTGCATTAAATAACCAGGGCACTGTTTAAATTAAGTAATCAGTGCTTGTTGCTCCCAGCTAAACTCAAAATGAGAGTGAGTGGAATACTTATTCTCTGTAAGGGGTGCAACTCTGTGACTGTGTCTAGCCTGGATGCATGGGGCTACTGCTGACTATTTTTGGGGATGTGAGGCTTTGTTTATAGATATGTAAGTAACTGATCTTGGTAATGAACTCACAATGGTTGAGCTAATCTACCATAACTGCCTGTGAACAGGCTCTTCTCCCCTGTAGATGCAGGGCAACTACATTTCCACTTCAGCTGATGCCAGTTCGTGGGGCAGTGGGACAATGCATGCCAGCAGCCATCTCAGTGTAGCTGCTGCACACCCCTGGGTTTGCCCTGCACCAGCTCTGTGTGTGTCCATAGCAGTGTGAGTGCCATCTCACACAGGCATGTATTTACACACGTAAGCATGGCTGGATGTAGGTGTGCAGATTCACACAAATTTTGTTGCAAAGATGATGCTTTAAGATTAGTGGCTATTAGTTCATTGGAAGACGAGGGGGTTTTTTGGTAGTGGGTGGTAAAAATAGTAATTTTTACAAATCTTGCAGTAAGACTGACTCAGTTGACCTTGCAGAGTCAATCCACTAACTGCTCTCCTGTGCTTTTGCTTCTGGATTGCAAAACCAGAAAAGTACTGAGTCCTGAGGAGCTGGGAGTACAAAATGCCCCAAGGGCACAATCCTGATCTTATGTGCCCACTCAAGCCTGAGGAAAAATCCTGCTGATTTCAGTCAGGTTTATGTCAGCCTTAGGTGTTCTCATTCAAAATTAATTAACTAGTTGTCTGATAGATTTACTTTACATTGGGATTTTTATCACTGTAATTGCAGACAGTTGTTGGACATTTTTTTCAGGTACTGGATCCTCTGGCCATTGAGCAGACAGCTGTTGTACAGCCTCTAGAAGTGGCCATTTCTGGATGGAAGACACTGGTTCACTGCTTGAAATTCTCAAACCACATTATTTTCTCTTTAAGATTCAGGTAAATATATTCCCCATTCAGATACACCTACATTCATTCTAGGTTAGGTTTTGAAATTTCCACCCATTTCTAAAGCAAGATAGTTTCATGTTTCCAGCGGTGAAAACATCTTCCTGCCACCACCTTGCCTCAGATGCTGTTTACTCTAGAGTCTGTGATTTTTGCAATTCTGCTGTGAACTTTGCAGCTTGGGCTCAGATCCCAATGTTTTGGCAACACTCCTGTCTGTGTGTGAGGGAATCCAGGCTGCAATATCACTCAAACCTTCCTGTGTAACAGACTACCTTACATTTCTGAAGAGTAACCCAGTGTTTCAGCCTTCCCGTTTTCCTAAAATCCACTGAGCTGGCAAAGACCACATTGTCTTATTGCTGTTACAATTCTGCAGAGCCCTGGCTGGCTGGTGCTGGAAATTACTTTGGGTCTGAGCATGTGCAGGCAACATGATGGCTTTTAGCAATGTAGCTGTGTGCACAGAATAAAACTAGCCCTTGGAGGCCACCTTGAATTAGGAACAATACGTTTCGTTAGAAATAATTGGGTTAGAGGTAAGTTAATGTGTGCAGTAATTTGTGTTTTCCTAGCCTGGGTGATGCAGCTTTTTGTTAATCAGGGGCTTGTTAATCTAGCAAGAAGGTTGGTTGTCAGGCTGCAGTCTGTGAAAGACCCAGTATTTGTACTGGACTCATGGAAAGACTGCTGGAGAGGACTCGATGAAGTCCAGTTCTGTCCATGTTTCCTGGCTCCTTCCTCCCTTCCCTGAGGATCCTCTAGGGCCTATCTTGTCCTCTTTATTCCAAACCATCAGTGTTATTGCTGCAGTAATCAATATTTGCCACCAGCCTCTTCACACCACATATCTTCTTCTCTCTGCCAGTCCTATCCATTCTCCCACTGCCAAATCCCCTCTCCTTGTTTTTTGTCATCCATTTCTGATTAGCACGGCTGTTTCTCTCTGAGCAGCTCCTTGTCCTACGCATTTTATTTTCTCTATTTGTTCCCTTCTCCCTTTCTGTCTCTCTGTGTATTTCAATAGACTTATTTGAATAGCTCTATATTAAAACAACAAAAAAGAAGGGAAGGGAAGGGAAGGGAAGGGAAGGGAAGGGAAGGGAAGGGAAGGGAAGGGAAGGGAAGGGAAGGGAAGGGAAGGGAAGGGAAGGGAAGGGAAGGGAAGGGAAGGGAAGGGAAGGGAAGGGAAGGGAAGGGAAGGGAAGGGAAGGGAAGGGAAGGGAAGGGAAGGGAAGGGAAGGGAAGGGAAGGGAAGGGAAGGGAAGGGAAGGGAAGGGAAGGGAAGGGAAGGGAAGGGAAGAAAAGAAAAAAGAGAAGAGAAGAGAAGAGAAGAGAAGAGAAGAGAAGAGAAGAGAAGAGAAGAGAAGAGAAGAGAAGAGAAGAGAAGAGAAGAGAAGAGAAGAGAAGAGAAGAGAAGAGAAGAGAAGAGAAGAGAAGAGAAGAGAAGAGAAGAGAAGAGAAGAGAAGAGAAAGAAAAGAAAAGAAAAGAAAAGAAAAGAAAAGAAAAGAAAAGAAAAGAAAAGAAAAGAAAAGAAAAGAAAAGAAAAGAAAAGGAAAGAAAAGAAAAGAAAAGAAAAGAAAAGAAAAGAAAAGAAAAGAAAAGAAAAGGACTTAACCAGTTTCCAGAGGAAGGATGAGGAACAGACTCTACCTGTCTTCCAGAGCAGGATCCATGTGCAAATATGGAAAATTCTCTTATGCTTCAGCATAAGTAGTGTTCAGAGCTTCTTGTGGCTGTCTTTGGCTGATAAACACTGCCCCTGCTTTCCTCCTGAGACAGGTAGGCTGTGTGGTTTATTGCACTAGGAATTGCACCTTGAAAAGTGATGCTCTAGGCATTCAGTGGGCACTACAGAAGCAAGGGGCAGCCTCAGAAGATGTCCTGGGGCAGAGGTTGCTGTCATGTGCCAAGCATTCAGGAGAGGAGCTCCAGATCTAGCCTAGCTCTTTACTATCACCTTTGGTATTGCATCCACTGTCCTCCCTTTCTTTGTGCATACTTGCTCTGAGCATTCCCTGTCTGGAGTTCACATAGCAATTTGTAGACGATAAAGCCCTGAAGTAAGGACTGACTCCAGCACTGCTTAGACAGATGTCCACTGTTGAGGGCAGTTCTGTACTGTCCCTGGGAAGGACCCAGCACACCAGAGTGGGTATTCTGAAAATAGCAGCACTTTTCAGTGCTTGCCTGTACTTACCATGGTTGCCTCAAGCTTCTCTTTTGCACAAAGGGGAGGCACTGCACAAGAACCTTAGAGTGATGTTTGCTAAACGATTTTTGTTGTTTAATGCCATAAACAAATGATAAGTCAAAGTAATAACACATTGAGCTATGGCATTTTGTTCAAATCTCCTTACGTGAATTCTTGGCCTCTGATGTGTAGACAGAAGATGAAAGCTTACTGTATAAGGCCCTGTGTGAATTGTGACCAGAAAGAAAGAATTTTTATTGCAGTAAACAAACAAGAAAGGAGGTAAATTTCACAGTGTGTTAAAAGTTAACAGAGGAGAGAAAAAGATTAACAAGAGTCATTCATTAGCTTTTTTTATTATGTATATTTTCATTAGAAAACAACCTTGAACACCCAGGAATAGTTTTCTAATAAACGTAAGCTCATGAAGAGCACTTGGAAGTTTCCATTCTGGGTTCAGGAGAATGACGGGACAGTAACACAGTTGACATGGTCATTCCTCTTAGTCAACCCCTCCCTTGTGGCTGATCTTTTCTTACATTGCAGCCTTCCCTTCCCCATGCTTCCTGCCCTGGACAAAACCACCCCCTCCCTCCCAACGCCACAGACATCTCTGTAGAAGTCTCAAAGAGAGTATTTCTGCATGGACACACCATTGATTCAATCCTCAGTGAACAGAGTGATTTCTTCCAGGCCTGAATGAGGACCCCAGCAACAGACCTTGAGGATCCATGCAGAGACACTGCTTCCTCTCCTGGGCAGACCCTGTAGTAGTGAAGGAGTCCTTAGGAGTGATATCAAAGGCAACTTACATGTAGAGATGCAAAATTAGCCTAACTGGGACTCTGCCCACTGGAGATGAAGATCCAGAGAAGTGTTCTTGCCCTCCCTGCTATCTCTGTTCTTACACTCAGCCTCTCAGGGCCAAAGTCCTGAAGGGGTTGTGCATAGCTATGGGCTGGTTGTGCTTCTGGAATGAGGAAGATTTCCCCACCAAGCCTGGCCTGCATTGCCTACAAAGGGTTTGTTTGTAGTTGAGAGCTGATGTGTATGAGCTAAAAACACAAGGGACAAGGCCATTTTGATTTGCTACCAAATAAATCTGACAAAGATTCCTGCTCCTCTATCATCAGAGCAGACCTCACCCAGGTTTACCACCATCTACAAGGAATTTGTCCTTACTGTGTTTTTGGCTCAGGTACATCATCCACTATAGTTACCCTGAGGCTAAGAAACAAAAGATTCCCCATGCCTTTATCCCACAGCTCGATAGCTTGAAAGTGGTTGCTCTTCTGGTTGCTCTTCTGGATCAAGAAGCAAAACTCCATGAAAAAGGGTTGTGCTGGCAACATCATTATAGAGGGATGTGAGGAAGGTTTGTGTGCCTGTTAGCAAGGAGTAGAAGGGCTGTCCACACTCCCATCTAAATGGTAAAACTAAATGTTTTACCATTTAGTAGCAATGATCACCCCTTTCCAAGGGAAAGCAAAGGTTATGGAGTAGTGGGTGAAAGGGGAGGGGGAATATAATCTCATAAGAACATAGGTACTCAGATTAGCTGATCAGAGAAGCTGGAAAAGAAGATCAGGTGGGTTAGAATAGAAGTCTGTTCATCCTTATAGGAAAAAGAACCTCAGTAAAATGTAGTGGAAGAACTCCAAGAGTGCTAGGCTGGATTTTAAAGCAAAGCTGTCCTGTGACGAAGGACAAAGAGCAGAGTAGCTCTCTCACCAAATTGAGCTGTGAAAGAATGAGACAGGTCACTTGCAGGGGCACAGTGGGCATGTGCAATTTTTGTGTTTACTAGTAACAAAACCTACAGAAGCTGATAGATGCTGCCCAACAGTGACTTGCTAACAACAGGAGGTCATCCTGCCATAGAGGGAGGCAACTGTAGGCAAACAGCCTGATGCTGCTTATCCCATCCAGAGGGGAGCTGTGGTCCTCTGCAGACGACTACACTCTAGGAAGGCTCCTTGAGCAGACTTGATCACTCAGACTTTCTTTGAGCAATCAGGCAACTGAAAGTGATGTCCTAATTCTGTTTGGTAAAGCACACCTTGATGCGTAATGCAACATATAAAGGAGCATCTCCCCTTAGTACCTCTTCTCTACTGTTATTTAATTCTTTAAGACTTGGATATCAGAACTCTCTTTGTTAATTTTCTCTTTTTTTTTTCTTCTTTTCCCCACCTTTTTTCTTTTTCTTTTTCTTTTTCTTTTTCTTTTTCTTTTTCTTTTTCTTTTTCTTTTTCTTTTTCTTTTTCTTTTTCTTTTTCTTTTTCTTTTTCTTTTTCTTTTTCTTTCCCAAGATGCTTGGAAAAAAAAGGGTTATTAATAAAAAATTAAAAATATGGGAAAAAGGTCCTGACAATGTGGCTTGGAAAAGAATTTCTGTCTGAGTTCTTGCCCCACTCAGAAACCCATCTCTTCTCAAACAGTTGTGGTGGCGAGTGCTCGTGCTTTTGCATCATTGTGCTTTTTTGAGTATGGCTCAGATAAGTTTGAGGGGTCTTCAGTTTGTTTCCCACTGCTGGAGCTGAGCATCTGTTTTCCACATACTTCTGCCTTAATTAAATGCTATACAATAATGAGCATGAACCAAAGATAGGCCAGAAGTCACATGAAAGCATTTCCCTCTTCTGTCTTCTCTTTGCCTGGAGTCAAATCATATGTCGCATTTTCCACATGGCAACTCCCTAGCTCCTGTCAGACTTATTCAGTACAGTTAAGTATTCTTTCAGGTTTATTTAGGAGTTTTTTTCTCTTCTTTATCTTTTCAGGATAACATTTATAAATATATACATGTATGTTTACATATATTTTATCTTGAAATTCCGATTCTGGAAGAGAAAACATCATTCTTTCATCAAAGGAGAAATTCACCCACTGACCTGGAGGTAATCTGAATAATGAACTAGGATAGTTTTTGATGTTTGTGTAAACAGCACAGGATTGTCAGTTTCTGCTCTCCTTCTATCCAACATGAGAGATAGGAGATCAAAGACTGCCTTCAGTAACTGCAGTATGTCAGACTTGCATTATTGAAGGAAATATTCCTAGAGCCATTGATTCACTGCTGCTGAATGGGGGAAATCAATCAGTGTTTTCACCATCTCCTTCAACATGTAAGAAGAGGTGGAGGTCAATGCAATAAGCTCCTACACTTGTTTCCCCTCTCACTTATTCAAATAAATCACTATTCCTCAATGAAATGATTTTGCCTGTCTGGAAACATGAAGGATGTCGAAGACTTTAAAACTAGTGTGTGAGGAATTCTGTGTCTGCTCAGGAAATCTTCGGGGCTGGAGTCTAGGGACAGCAGAGGGGATGAGGCATCTGTTGGCTCAGGAATGGGAAGGAGCAGTCACAGGTGAGGTGACAGTGGAGATTAGGATACTCAGCCAGTAGTCACTAAGGCAATTGCACTGCTGACTGTTCCCCTACAAGTGCTTGCCCGTCATACAATAGTAAGAGGAAGGAATAGGTCTTTCTGACTGTGCATTCTCACAAGGAGATGTGCAGGAATCCTGGCAGATGAACCACAGGTTGGAAGTGCTAATGGTGCAGCCTCCTCCTACACTCAAGCGTAGTAGTGCTTTGATTAGTTTGCTTTAGTTTCCTCTTAAGGAAAACAAAGAGGATGCTTGAATGACTGACCACAACATGTGGGCAGAGGATGGTGTTCAGGACTGGAAAGTCTTCAAAGTTGTCCTCCAGCTACGGGCATTGGCTATGATGTTTTACTGCTGCCGGATCAAGGCCTTTGAGAAGAGTCAGGGACCTGGCAGCATAAGCAGTATTTTCCTGTCTCCCTGAGTAAAAACAGGACAGCCAACACTTCTCCCAACTAAAATCTATGCTGCTGACTTGCTCTTTCCTTGGGTCATCCATCACAGTAAGCTGAGACATGGAGCTTTTCAGCACCTTGCTTGGGAAACCACAAAAGGGAACATACCTGATTTACTTCAAAAGCAGCCCATCATTTCTTACATTTTAAATTAGAAACCAAGTGTTAGCTGGGTATATGGGTTTTGCTAGCATTATTGTGGTTTTTTGTGGCAACCAAATAACAGCAGGCACTGAGACTGGCAATGAAAATATATACCAAAGAAGACTGACTCATGCTTATAGAGTTTGACTTATTGATACAAACTCTTAATGGTCCCTGTGTTCTCTGATGACCCTTGGGTTAGTGCACGTGCTTGATCCATTGCAGGCACAGAGGAAGAAGGTTTGAACTTGGCAGTGAGTATTTACCAAGAGACAGGATGGCAAGAATAGAAGAGCTGTGGGAGCTGGAGGCCAGCACTGATGTTTCAGTAGTCAAGAACAGCATTGGCAACTGACACAGAGCAAAACACCTCTGAAGAGCATAACCAGAAAAGAATTACCAGAAAGAACTGTCAAAGCTGACAGAAAATCAGGGGACTGGCAGAAATCACAAGATTGAGCAGGACCATATACAAACATTTTCTGATGAAGGCTGAACCCACTGACCACCCCCAAACAATGTCAGAGGACCACAAAGCCCAGGAACTGAAGGGTCTCCAGAGTGATAGGACCTGGAATTTTCTCCACTGGGAGAAACAGCTGCCAAACTCTGCAAGCTTTGTTTGTCAGTGGAAGGCGATCTGACAGCTTTGTAACAAAATACAGGGAATGTCTCTTCAGGGACCCATCAGACAAGACTAGAGGAAAGACATGGGGAAGAAGAGATGCCTTCTGTAGCATAGCTCTGCCCCATCTCTTCTGTCAGCTAGAATCCCGCAACACAAAACTTATTTTTCATGTCTCAGGAGTGTACTGTCTCTGTTTGCACCTTTGAAAGTCCTGCATAGTAGCACAAAGGGGATGGCACAAGGAGATTGTGGGAGATGAGAGAACTGTGCTCTGGAAGGAAGAGATCCTCATCAGTGTTTCTTCCATCAATACTTTGGGGAGGAAAGAAAAAGAGAATTCAAAACCCCAACCCCCACACTAAATTTGCACTTGTTCTCTCGGATTGGCAGCCTAGAAGTTCATAAACTCAGAAGTACCTTGTTCTGGAGTAAACTGTTCTGAAAACAGTTTCCAATGCCTTCCCCAAGTTTGCTTTGCTGGTGGCAGCCCTTCGGCTCCGTGCTGGCACGTGTATGAAGCTCTCTGAACAAGTTTTGACCTTCCATTAGCCCCTCTGCCCATCAAGCCAGCTAATGACATGCTTTGTATTGCACAGAACACATACAATTGACAAGTTCATAGTGTTGTTTAAATATTAAACAGTCTAGACAGGCTTTTGAGTCTTACGCCACTATGACAAGGCTCAGACCACACCCATCTCTGAAATTGGGCTGCGGGATCATTTGCACAGTAAGACAGACAAAAAGACTTGTATACATTGCCATGCAACAGAATAGACCCCAAACCGCCAGCCCTAAGTGGAAAGTTTATTTCTAAGCACAATATATGGAAAAAACCAAACCAACAAACCCCACAGATATAGAAAACGTTGTAGCAAATCCCTGGTCAAGTAGGACTTCATGTCTGTCACTACCCTGCACCTCACAGCCGCTTAAAATGTCATGCAATGGAGGAGAGGGCACTTGGACGACACCCTCTGCTTCGGATCAAGGAGGATCTCCAAGCAGGAGAAGGCCGATGGAACTCCTGCTGAGTGATTCAGACTGTAACCAGCAAAAGGGCAGCGCTGCTCACCCCCACCACACGCCTCGTGACTACCGGTGGTAGACTTAGCACTTCAACAGGCTTTACCAACGTGGGTTCTCACAACATCCCTGTGAGGTAGGTACGTATTGTTATTCCCCCTTTGCGTGGAGGGGGGACTGAGCCAAACAGCCCAAGGCTACAGAGTCAGTGGCAGAGCTGGAGTGAGAGTTTGCAGAGTCCTGTGTGCTCAGAGTACCAGATCACACCACTCTTTCACAGCAAGTTGTGCTTCTGACCTCATAAACTTTTAGCCATTAGCCAAATTAAAGGAATTTGACTTCTCCATACTAAATGAGTGGAGGGCAGGGAGGGAAACAACATCATGGGTTACAGTTGTCCTTTCATCTGCATATGCTTTCCCCTTCCCAAAACCACCATAATTACTCATCTCTTGGAATGGGGACAGCTTCCAGAACAGGTATAGGGGCGAAAGGCTGCTGTGTTTGCTTGCTTTGGCCAGGTTTCTCTCTACTGTGGATCAGAAGCAGTTCTTCCAGAGGCTGTTCGTTGCAACACTTTCCTTCTGGGGATAGCTACTTTCAGAGATGACTGGAACTGCCCCTTCCCTTTCCCTCTGCCCACCAACACCCCCTTCTCCTCTCCACCAAAAGCACTCTTTGGTAGATAGTAAATCTGGTCAGATAAAGGTACAGTGGCCTCAGAAACCATGTTTCACATGGGTCCTCAGTAAGTCAGCTTTTTTGAATGGTGTTTCACCTCCCACACTCTCTGCCACAGAAGTACCTGTTCTGTTGCATCCTGATATTTAAAGGGACACTGTCAAGTAATTGAGGTGAAAAATATGGCCTTGCCTTAAGATGCTAACCTCCATCTTCAACGTTGCAGAATGGCTGGTGCGCTCAAACCCAGGGGCTGAAGTCTGACACCTTCTCTGGTCCAGAAACACCTGACCTATGACAGACTGGGTGCCAAAGGAGCTGGTAGCCCATGCTTGCCCTGTCTCCAATAGAAGCTGTGAGAGGTGCTGGTATGATATGGAGGGCAGTTGAATGCAGCCATCGTGCAACGTTGCTCGGCACTGCTGCTAAATGGATGCAGTTTGGCTGAAGTGCTTATCTTGATTTTGGGGGGAGCTGGGTTCAGGTTTGATCACCACAGGTTCATTGTTTTAGGACTGCTGAGCTGTTGCTCCTCAATTAGCTAATCTCTGTGTTTTTAAGGTTCTTGCTCTTATGCTTTCTTCATGGCAGATGCAAAATAGCTAAACACCACAGAGTTGGGACATACCCTCCACAGAGCCAGGACATTCAGCAGGAAATCAGCAATATGGATTTCCTCCTGTTGCAGAAGAAAGGTGGGGAGAAGAGGGATAGGGATGATGAAAGGAATGGAGTGAGTGGAGAGAACCATACGTGCCCAAATGGAAAAGGACAAAATCGGTAGGGAAAGAAATTTTATTTTCAAGCTTGTAAGAGAATATTACAAACAATGGAGAGTAAAAAAAGCCCAAACCCTAAAAACTATTAAAAAGTACTTGACAGTGTCCCTTTAATATCCACAAATGATTCAGCCATTGTGCATTAAAAGAGAATGTTCCTGAAGAGCAACCGGTACCTTCGAGGATATATCCCAGAGAAGGAGACTTATTAGAAGTGTTACACAGTCAATGAGCAACTGTGCTCCCTCTTCAGACTAACTCTCTTTTGGATGATTGAATGGAATAGACTCTGTAATAAACTAACAGACTGGATGTGAAAGGATCAGCCTACAAGACTGAGTGAGACTGTTGCAAATTGAGCAGCAGGGATACAGACACCAAAAAAAAAAGTACATCTCTAATGCATGAGTGTCTGAATTGGCAAGGGAGCAGACACCCACAGAGGATGGGTCATCTTCTTGTGATTGGAGTAAAATGGAAGGAAATTAACCTGGAATGTCTGCATGGAAAATGATGTGTGTGAGTGGCAAGATTTGGATGCTGGATTTGGGGTTATGAAGGCATGAATCACACCAGTACTTGTGCTTGAAACACCTGCGGAACGTTTGTACAAAATTTGCCAAAAATGCCTATACGTCGAATAAAGGTCATGGAGCACCCTCCCCCCTCCCAGTTCTACCCTTATAAACCCCTTGTCAGGAACATTATGAAAAAAAAAAAAGGATTTTTGGTGAAATTTGTGTATGCCTGGATTTTTTTAAGATTTTGTTGGTGAGATGTTTCAATCTCTCCTTCTGTAAATCAATACTGAAAAATCCCCAGCCATTTAACTTCAGGTACCCCATGGTAAATCAAACAAAGCTCCAGTGACTAATGAAACAAAACAACTCATAGCCCTGGTTAATCACAGTCTGGAAAATAAAAACACTCCAAATATTTCGTTCCCTTCCATGTTTTTATAAATCTCACACTATGTGTGTGTGTTTGTGTGCTCGTGCGTGTGTGTACGGGGGGTGTGTACAGAGCGTTACCTATTCCAGGTAATAGGATTTGTAAGACATGCTAAACCGTCTGTTCCTCTGCTTCCCCAGAACTCTGCCTACTCAGTTTGTAGTCTGTATTGCACTTGTTTTGTTGGTTTTTTTGTGATTTGTGTTGTTGTTTTTTTTTTTTTTCTTTTTTTTTTTTTTTTTTTTTAAACAGGCTGGAAAACATTAACCTCTTTAGCATGAGTGTGCAGCTCTCCCTCCACCTGCTTTTTTCCTCAGCTGGCCAGGTGCCGCCTCTTATATCTTGTGCAGTTACTGAAAAATGAAAAGGAGAGGAGGAAAAAAAAGAGAAAAAAGAAAAGGAAAGAGAAAGAAAAAGGCACACCATGCTCCTCTGCTTTATGAGTTCTTTGTCTCCTCCGCTTCATGTTAAGGCCTCCTGAATTCCTCGGCTCAGACCGTCGTGACCCTCATGACGAGCTCTCTGTTACTACTAGACTGACTCCTCTGTTCGTGAGGCCTCAGGTGGCTGAGTATATGCAGGATGGTATAAGCACAGTGGTGGTCAGAGAGGGTGCCTGTGGCATGGCCGGCAGCCCGTGCCCCGCTGTCGGCTGGAGCGGAGTTAGTGGCTGTACCACCAGTGGAGGACGAGTGGGTGGTTTGGGAGGAGGGGCGCTGATTTGTCCTGGTCCCTGTTTTTTGCTCCTCCATGTCCTTTGTTTTGTCATAGTTCAGCACTTTCCACTGCTGATTGACCGCCTGCCACCGTTTAAAAATCCGGTAAACTGAGGGCCCTTCGTGTATTATTAGACCTGGAGGGAAGTGGGAAAGAAATAAACATAAAACAGAAACAAAACTTTAGAAAGAACCACAAACCTACCCCAGCACCTTTCCCCAGCTAGCTGGTTAATCTCAGCTCTCCCTCAGCCAGTGTTTACTCCATATAAATCCTCTATTTTAATTACCGACAGTCAGAGCACTGGTGCTCCTCCTCTCCTGGATCCCTTTTCCCCCTGAATTAAAAGGATTACAGTTTTATCTCAGCCATCTATAAAAGGATCGTAAATGCAGCACAGTGAGTTATGCTCTTACAGCAACAGAGTATCTGTTTACCAATAAATGCCTGAGGTTCCTCAGTCGCTGGACTAATTTTTCATGATGCATAGGCATGATTCACTGAGCTAACGGCGTGTGTTTGGAGGGGGTGTAACTGGATCTGATGTTCCAGTGACGGCTGCTGCTCCAGCACCATGTGTGTGCACAGCCCGTGTCTCTCCCCACACACACAGCAGCAGAGCAGACACACATGTGCAGGCCAGAGGCAGCAATCAAGCCAAAAAAAAGGTCTGTCTATTCCCGTAAGTGGTTTGTTATCAAAGGCAAAGTTTTGCTCATTTGCAGAGCAGGTACCTCACTGTACGTCATTGCTTCGTCTCAAGGGGGAACTCAGCACGCTTCACAGAAAGGGCAGATGAGCTCACACAGTGTGTGCTCACAGTGTGTGCCCTGAGTGTGTCCCGGTGCCCACCTGCATTCACCAGAGCTGATGTCTGGGGGTGGCACTGGGCTGCACGACACCTGACTTCTAATGGTCTCCACATTCAAAAAAGAGTGAGCAGCTCAGGCCCTTCCACCCAGCAGTTATCTCATCTCCCAGCTGTCTCCATCATCCTCCCCAACCTTGCCAGATGAATAAGGAATTAAATAATTGTAGTTGTTTAGATGATGACAGTACTCGAGTATTAAGCTCTGTTATTATTAAGTTGCCAGGCTCTGGCTAGACCCTTAGGAAGCACTAGGTCCAGCAGTGGCTGCAACACAAAGGTGTTCTTCTCCACTCGGGCTGGAGGAAGCTGCAACATCTCATGTAGATTAGCTGGCACGCTGTAATTTATCCCACAGGCTTTGCTAGACAATGGGATTTATGTGGAATGAGGGGGGTCTGAGTCTCCTTGTTTTGCAGCCATCTGTCTCTCAGGAAAGTGCCTTTTTATTCCATGCAACTAAAGCCAGACCAGCAGGCAGGACTGGGTGAGTTAGCACATGGACAGCTTCATTGTTCTTAATGACTATGGCTTCACCATTCTCAATCAGGATCAAGATTATCGAAAACATTTCTAGGAAGAGTAGCTCTCTTACCTGCCTGTTGCAAGTGTAAAAGTACAAGAACAAAAGACCCACAAGAAATAAGAATCAAAATCATGCCTAAACAAAGGGGCTGACTTGACCAACAATGTGTGGAGAGATAATAGTCACCACAGAATAAAGTGGTTTATGGCTATTCCCAATGAATCAAATGCTACAGCTTTAGCCACCACCTGTCTTTTCTGGATTGTTCTAGTTTTCGATGGCAGATAATACTGGAGTAAACCCATGCTACATCAAACCCCAAATACCTGAAGGTCATCTTACCCTTAGGGCTGATCTCCCCATTACTCACTGATGGGATGCAGCCACCCCCTTTCTCAGGGTCTGCATCTGATGTTAGAGAGTTTAAATCACTGCTTCAGTACAGACTGAGTTTCTAGCCTGCCTGGTTTTAAGCATAACTAGGAGCCCTGCTGACTGGATCACAGATTAGCTTCAGGGGGACTCTCGCATTCATTGAAATGGGGTGCCAAGCCTGCTCCCTGGCTGTAGAAGTAATTACATTGGATAGTTTAAGTATGCAGATCTGACTGTTTTGGGACAGGGAATAGCATAGTATGAGAGAGCTCTACTCTCTGGTTCCCATAGGCCGTTGAGATTACACAGCTGTAATCCTGCAGTGGTGCTGGCTTCTCATAACCAAACACCATGACATCATAATAGAAAAACGTGGGTTTTCCCCCCTGCTTTGAAACATGGTTGAGAATTCTGACGTGGTCTGATCAAAGCATCAACAATAAAACACAGGACTTAGGGAAAGCCTGCAGATCCAGCCAAGGAGATGGAGCTTTGAAGCAGGCCTGAAGTGGATCAGCCCATGACAAGGGACATTAGACATATATTTAAATGAGCTGTCTGATCTGTAATGAATGAAATTTCACTCTGATCAATGAGAGAGCCAGTGTTTCTCAGAGGCCACCTTAAGCCTGGGATAAAAGAGTTGAAATCAAATGCTTTCTCTTTGGCTGTAGAACATTCTTCATAGAATCAAATCCATTCTACGAAGTATTAAACACTGAGCCAGGATTGTAAATCTATTCTTAATTACCTTATCACAAATATTTAATGCGCAGCCTGATTCAAGAGGGCTGTTTATAAAATTCTTGTTTGTTTGCCTTCTAATTATAAATGTTTATGATCTTATGCAATTAACTGTGTGATGCTGATGGATGGGTTGCTGAGTCAACTGAGCACCTGCTTTCTTAGATAATTCTGGTTTCCAAATATTTATAAAAGTACAAAATAACTTGTTTTCATCTGTATTTACTGGGCTCTAAATTACTTATCGATTTCCCAGTGTCAAGCTCAGGAAGCTGTGAAATTAAGAAGAAACCAAGTGGAGGGGTGGGCAGGGAGGCGGAAGTAACAGTGATTCATTTGCAAGAGTAAATGCCAAGAGTAAGCAAGAGTCTTCCCCTTTATATCAAGCTGCAGGATGCTTAATGCTCCCATTGAAACAAATTCTGTCTGCCTTAGATAAATTAGGACTGGAATTTCTAGATTCAGCTCTGTGAATCCCCTAACAAAAAACCCCCTCCCTCAAAGATCATTCTTGTTGACAGAGGTGAAACTTTCAAGTTTAAGGCCAGAATTCAGTGGGAAATCCTTCAGGAAGAACTGTATTCAACTTGACATGTCCAGCTAAAGCCAATTATTCCATAAGTCAAATCCTCTGTGTGGGTGTGTAAGATTGCAGGTTGGTGTGAACTTCTCTCTCTGTGCAATTCTCTCTTTTCAACACATAGAGAGTTTAAGATGGATTCTGGTAGTGTCCTGGTCCTTTTACACTCCTTCCCAGTTTACCTCACCCTCTTCTGTTTCACAAAATCTGTTCTCAATTGATCCTCTGTGAAAATCATCCTCTTCAGAAGGAAAATCTCTGTAAATTTTACACGGAACTTGTTGGTCCAGACTGTTGCCTGTTTTATGAAATCCTTAGTTCGTGGTGCTGGTGAAATAAAACTCCCATGGAATGGGGACACTGATGATGTGCTGTTCTCATTCCCATTTTCTTGTGTAGAGACCTGGCTGGACCAGCATTGGACAAAATTCCTTGAGCTGAAAGTTGTAGAAAGCTGGAATTCCTTGGTTTAGAAGGGATGGGATCAGCATTGGATCAGCAGACTTGTGACAAAACTGATCAAGAGAAATGGCAACAGGGACAACTGTGTTTATGTCTCTGGGTAAGGAAGGGGGAATCAGCTGGTGTACCATCAACTGTGAGGTTAACTGGGGGATTGTGAACCTCCAATCTAAGGCAATTTTGGAGCAGCAGTTTCCCAGAAATGACAAGCAGTGACCTCCTAAACACGGTCAGACTCTGACACCAAGTTATCTTTTCACCAGGACTTTCAGTCTCTAATTAAAACTTTCCTCTTATTCCAACACTTACCATGCACTTTCTTGAAAGAAATAGGTAAATTCTTGGGAAAGGAACTGTTTCACCTCTTCACCCATAAAAACCCCACCAAAACAGGGCTTCTGCTGACAGTGGGTGGTACATCATCCCTGCACTGACACTCTTATTATCTACTGGAGGAAAAATCAGAGTCCATTCCAGCCAGTTACCTTCTCAAAAAGGCCCTGTCTTGCCACCTGAGTTGTCACCTCTTGTTTCCACCTTCAGCAGCACTTTGCTCTTTTGTTTTCCTTTCCAAATGCAGTTTCATCTCAGCCAGACAGCTGCCATGCTTTAGCCTGTTTCTGTTGCTTTCATTACTGGGTGTCAGGGGAAGATTATGGCAGCTGTGATCAAAGCTTAATGTTTGCATCCACAGCAGTGGTGACTCAGGCCAAGGTAAACCAAGCTTTCTGGGAGACAACACTTCTCATTGCCAGCTTTTCTCTCTACTGACATCATACACAAAACACTTCCCTCCCTTTCTGCGAATTCTTTAATCTTTTGTGACAATCTCAAGTTTCTCCACTTTTGTTTCCAAAACTCCAGCAGCTCAACCCTCACTTATCTCTTTGCCTTAATCTCATCCTATTTGCTCCATCCTTAGTCACCTTTTATCTTGACCTAAGAGCAGGAAAGTGGCTCATGATAAACCAGGAAAAGAGAGCCAGAGGGATCTGTTCCAGGAAATACAGGCAGGGAAAGGGATACCTAGTATCTGGCATTCCCCAACATCGTGACCAGGTGAGTTCCAGCATTACATGTTCTTTAAACAACCTAGCATACAATCCTCCTGTGGGTGATGATCAAGGCTATAGAGCTGTGCTCTTCAGGAAACGGGGAAGAGGGTGAACCAAGGAGTGGGGAGAGATAGTTTCATAATTGAAAATAATGTCATGGCACCAATGGGACTCTCACTTGGGCTGATTTGGGAGGAGAGGTGTGAACCTCAGAGCTGACCAGGCTGGGAATGAGGTAATTGTCCTTCTTCTCCTCATTCCTGTTCATCATCTCCAGAACCTCTTCATTTCATCCCCCTTTTTTCTTCATGTGAACTCCCCAGGAGGGTGCAGTCCCTAGACCATGGAGGTGCAGAATTTACACTGTACCCACCACCTGCCTTTTGATTCCCTGATGAAATAAATTGATATGTCACAGAATTCCTGTCTTCAGCAATGTGACTGCCTGGTCCAGCTTGTGTTTGCACTTCTCTTAATTCGATTACATCTTGTTGATTCCTCCAATTTGCCAGAATCATTTAAAATTTCAAATGCTGATCTGATCCTCCAAAGTGCTTGCAGCCTTTCCAATCTTGGTGTCATATGTGAATTTTATAACAGCACTTCCTATTTAATTATCTAAGTCATTAATAAAAATATTGAAGAGAGCAGAGTCCAAAACAGTCTCTACTTGAAATGGGTTCCCAGTTTACAGTACACCACTGACGGCTACTGAGAAAGCAGTTTTTCCACTGGCTGTACACCTGCACTATAATTATGTAATCTAGAGCACATTTCTCTTGTTTATTTAGGAGAATCTAAAGGCAAGGAATCAAGAGCATTGCCCAAATCACAGCATAACAACCTAACTGCTTTCTCTTTAGCCACTAGTACAACGATCCTTCCAAATCACAAATGGTTATACCCTCATGCTCATCAGTTGGTTAGCTAAAAAAATATTCCACTATCTTTCTATGAATCAGTTAAGCTGATTTGCCCTTCATTTCCTTCATCCTCAATTCCTACTTTCTTTAATGATAGAGGTTATATTTAAAGATAGGTACTCTGCTTGCATTTCCCCAGCTGCCTGGCACCTCCTGCATCCTCCCCAAGTTCCGGATGATGAAATGCTCATGGGTCAGAGACTGCTCCTGCAGCTTCCTCTGAAGTTCATTAGGACATGCTGACAATGACAGAGCTAACTCATTTGAGGCTGTTCTCTTCTGATTCTGCCCTGGGCTTCCTTCTCCGCATTAAAATTATTTTAGCTAAGTTTTCAGGACTGAAACAAAGGCAACATTTAACTCTTTGGCCCTCTGTGTATCAAATATTACTTGAGCTCTTAGACTTGCCTTGTTCTTCTTCTTTACATATGCTTATGGACTCATTTCTTTTTGCCTTTTGTATTCCTGGATGGTCATCTTGGGGTTCAACCCTGATAGCTGCCCATGCCTGTGTGATTTCTAGAGACTTTTCGTTAGTTGAAGGTTATTCTTTCTGCCTTTTGTGTGATTGCAGCTTCTGATTTTGGGTCCTCAAAGAGTTCCTGATATAGCTTCAGTGCTCTCTTCCCACGCTTCTGAGCTTTCCCCTGCACAGGCACAGTTTGCTGTTGTGCCTTCAGTATCATCCTTTTGGCAGCTGTGAGCTGTTCACAGCTCTTTTATCCTTCAAGTTCTCTTCCCAAGAGACGCTCCCTGCTCTGGTCCCCTGAGGCTGCTGCCACTGCTTTTCTGGAGTCCATTATCCTCACATCTTACTTTTCTTCAGCTCAGGAATGCTTTCATCGAACAGTCACTTTCCATGCAAACTACTGTTACATTCAGATTTTCAGGGATTTTTTGCTTTCTGGTGAAATCGAAGAGGAAGTATAGACTCCTTCATAACTGCCATCTCCACTTTCCAAAACATAAATTTTGTCCCCAGAATGTTTCAAGAGCTTAGTGGACAGTCTACCCTGCATATAGGAGTAGTTCATAGTGGATGACTTAGAACCTCTGGTGCTGTCTTTTAGACATTTCTGGCAGTTGCAAGATGCTTGACCAGTGGTCAGGACTTTTATAGTCCACAAGACATCTAGCAAAGATTTACTCTGAATAACACTTGAACTGTACTAGGAGGGTGAGCAAACTTAGCAGCTGCCAGCATTGAATGAGAGACAGTATAAACTGAAAATGTATTCATAATGATTAGAGCTAAAATGAATGCTTAACATATGGAAAAATAATTAGCTGATTATAATCAGGCATTTTCTTATCAATCATTTTCAATGCACATTTTTTTAGTATCTTAAGAACTGATTATGTATGAATCTGGACTGTATTTTGTCTTGGCAGAACTGGGATGTCTGCATGGCTGGACTCTGTTAGAGTGCTGTTGATCACTGGATGGCATGTGCCATTATGGAATCCATGGGTCTGGGGAAGATAAAACACACCTTCTGCTCTCTGAGTGCATTCACCGTAACAAGATTTCACTGTCACAGGGCTTTTGCAGCATGTGTGTGCCATGCTTGGATCTCCTCAGGCCACAGGGGCAGCAACTCCATTGGGTCATTACAGCACAAACAGGCTGGTCCACAACCTTCAATTGATGACTAACCAGAAAATCTTGTGTTTATTACAGCTTATCTCCTCTTGCTCAAGGGCAGCTGTTCCTCAAAGCTTCCTCAGCCCCTGGTGGGCCAGGGCCCCCCAGAAATGCAGAAAGAGCCCTTCTCCCTCCCTGCTTCCTCCGCTCCATCTGGCAGAGCCATGGGAGCAGCAGGTCCCATCTGGGCGGGTGATTACGCTCTGTCCCTGCAGCTCTCTGCAGCCATTAACACCCACCCCCAGACTCAGCAGGAGTCCTGCTTGGTGGGAGATGGATCCAGCGTGCCGGCATCTCAGAGAATCCCCACAGTTGCTGCTCCACCATGCGAGTGATCATGGAGCAGAGCGTGGGGGGCTGGGGAGAGGAGGCAGCTCCTTTAGTACTGTTGGCAGTGCTTGGTGTGGCAGCTGGCAGCGTCTCTCCCCCAAGCAGCACTGTGATTTTGCAGGATGCTGCTGAGCTATGTGGCAAGGAACAATTGCCAGGTTGTGATGCCGCAGCACGTCATGAGTTCATGTAACACAAGTATGCAGCAGTGATTCCTGTGTGCACAGAATGCTATGCATTCCTCTTGGAAGCAGGACCAGTTCATCCCACAGACATGGCATTTGTAGCTGTGGGAGGACGAATGCTTTATCCAGCAGGATGAATTGAGTTGACAGGTAGGACTGCCTGTCATGGGGCTTGTGGAGCTTGTGGGAGCTGGGGACAGCATGTTGTAGAAGCATTTGGGGAGCTTTTATGGCTGCAAGGTAGATGCATCTTCTCTGTGAGCTGCTGCCTCCATCCCAGGGCAAACATCCTCAGCCATGTCCCCTGCCGACCCATGTACTCCTCTGCAACACACTGACTGGGCCCTGTAGGGCTGAGCTGGTAAGACCCAAAATGAGGAAAGTCTGGCAAAATTAAGGATCTGACAGGAGATGTCCAGTGGACAGGAAATTACTTTTCATTCAGCACTCCCACATGGTTTGTTTGCAATGGGACATTAGCACTGCCTGTCTGCAGGATGCTGTCTGTGACAGAGGAGCTGAGGTGACCCCAGCAGCTGCACACAGCAACACCCTTGCTCTAGAGATGCCACAATACTTCCAGCTGTAAGCATATGAAATATCAACCACTACTAATTTCTCCTGCGCTGCCCAGACTAGTACTTTTACTCCTTGCCTCAAAACTGTGACAAAAACCACTAAAAAACCAAAAGAAAAAATAACAGTGAAAATACATAAAATGAAACCCTAAGAAATCCTTGCTCGGGCAACAGATAAAATGTAAACTGAAGTACTCCCGTAAACCCAGCTGGCTGTGGACAGCTACAGCAAAATGGATGTTGTGCCCTTAAGGGCTCTTGTACTCCCATGGTATTTAATTCACAGTGCAGAGGATTAAAGGGCAGTCTCTAGTTATGCAGGGAGCAATAAATGAGATTCTTCTTGGAAAAAGCAAATAAATAAATAGAGATGGGAGCTCCACCAGCAGAAGCTTTGCTTCTGAATCATGCCTTTCCAGCAGCATTCCCCACTTGTGAGTCTACCTGTAACTGTGCCAGGAAAGGAGGGATAGGAGGCAGTGCTAACACACCCTCTTGCTCTCTTAAATTTCCCCCTCCTTATTTTGTAGCTAGGATTGTATAGATCCTCTTGGAGCCTTTTTTCATCAAATTTGAAATGGAGATCACAGCAACACCCCACATCTTGAAAAGGCTTTGTGCACAACAGGTGAAAGACGCTCATTGTGTGCATGACAGATACTCCAAGGTCTTTAAAAGAAGGGAGTAAATAATCATTTCAAGCTAGATTGAACAGAGCACTGGCTAAATGCACACCCTCATCTCTGGGTGATTTTGTGGGTCTTTTCTACCTTTAGGTTTCCAGATATTCCCTGACAGAAGTCTATGGAGTTGAATACTCATGGTGAAAAGGGAAAAAGCATGTGGCTTCCATTTCACAGTGCTTATACGAAGACAGTCATTGCTTCAGGTCTGCATTCTGAACCTTGCTATACCATAGCTAATGTTACTTTGACCAAAACACTGCCTGTGCAGTCATGCTGGATCCTCAGCCATTCCCATGACACTTCTTTAAAGGCAAAGCTGGACAACAGCCCTGTTCTGTGTAGGGTTTGGGAATCTGTCTTCACACTTGCTTGGAGTGAGATCTGAAAAAGTCACACTGTTTCCCAGAATGGAATAATACACATGTATTTTCAGACAGGTGAAAATGTTTCATTTGGACTTGAATTTTTTTAAAATGTTGTATTCCAAAATCTGACACTGAATTTAAAATACTCAGCATGAGCAGTCGTCTCTAAATGCTAAATCAAAATGCTTTATTCAATAATGATCAAAACATGACATTTGCTTATTGAAGGTAGAATTAGTGCCTCCCTCTCTGCTTTTATTAGCAAATGTAATTCTGTTGGGAAAAATGAGAATAGTTTCACATTTTTTCATTTTCTAAGGGATGCAGGTCCTGTCTGAGCCCAGTTCCTCCATCCTGTTCCAGCCACCTCAGTGCTCTTCCCCTAAGAAGGTTAGGAACCAGTTAGGAGAGACACAAAGGTGAGCACGGATCACCCTTAACATCCCTCAGGGAAATGTAGGGCACACAGGCTAAGTTAATGGACCTGAGAGTGCCTCTGAAGTCACAGGTCAGCATGTGCATTGTGATTTTTTCTACTCCCTCACTGGAGCGAGATGTGGGCATCTTTCCCTCCTGATGTGTAGGAAGGCATTCCATGAATGTCAGGCAGAAGATGCTCATGGTGCTCTTTGGCTAGCCTTTTGTTGGGATAAATGTATTCCTGGGATACACTGTGGTGCAGCCTGTGTTTGGCCGCTTTGTCCTGCACAGCCATGATAAAATCATTCATTGCAAATCCAGGATTTCTGTGAGATTCCCAAAAGCCTTCCATCTTGGGTGCTGCAGCCTCTCCTCTCTGCTCCTTATGCTGTCCTCACAGGTCTCACCCTACCTTCTCGCCTACAAGGCCTTCACCTCTCCCACAGAAGGAGGAGAGATTTCAAAATTAATTAGGGTGGTAGAAGCCAAAAGGACAAGGGTCTATCATTTCTGATCTGTTACTAGCTAGGATCTCTAAGAGAGCAAAACTTTTTCCTTCCTACTCTGGGTATACAAGCTTCTTCCACCAGAGCTGAAGGCCTTTATGAGCTGCGATATCCAGCTGAGTGAATGCTGACGGTGGTTAATGGAGCATGTAAGAGTTTACCTGCACCTGTGGGATCCACCAATGCTGAGCTGACAAGTATGACAGCAGTGAAAGGAACCAAGAGTGGCTAAGCCTGCAGCACAGGTCTTCAGAAGAGCCTTGTAGGATGCAGAGAGGTCCATGATGTGGCTGTGGCTGAGCAGAGTGAATTGTCCCAGTTGAGCAGAGTGAAGTGTCTGGACCTTCAGCTCTTCAGGCTTCTCTGCATTCAGCAGGTAGTGATGACTGCTCACTCCACACTGCCTGAATGTCATTGCTGTGGGCTTGTTTGCTGAGAAGGTAAAGTGTTGGCTGGACTACTGGGCATAGGATCCCTGGAGTTATTTAATATTACTGAACAATTTCTACTTAACACTGCACATAATAGGGTATTATGGATCCAGCTCTGCCATGAGACAGAGGGACTCAGGCTATGGCTGCCATTGGTGGATCTTGGTGCAGGAAGAAAAGCTATGCTTCAGGGAAAAACTTCCAGGAAGAATTAAGTTTAGCAACTTCACCCATGGGCCTGTTTGCAATTCTTCCTTATAGACTGTTGTATTCTGGATCTGAGAGATGGCTCTGTTGGTAGGTAGCCGTCATCAGTCAGTCTTTAAGAAGTGATCCCAGAGCTGGATTAATGTGGTTTCATATTAATCTCCCCTTATGTCTGCTGCTGGCTCCCCACAGAGCAGGGGACACACCAAAAGCAGCTCCATCACTGTGCATGGGGGATGACCTCCTGTGATCTCATCTTTGACCACAGAGTTGAATTCTCTTGGTACAGCCGCAACAGAATGCCATGGACCACAGCTTCCCACCTCCAGGAGTAAAGTGTCTGTGGGGATGCAGGCAGTAGTAGGAGGAGCAATGGGACAGAAGGCAGTTGGAAAAACACAGCCTGGCAAAGAGCTGACTTTTTTTCATCCTTTAGTAGATAGCACAATTTGTGCAGCTGGCATGGGAGATCCTACCAGCTGCCTACAAGGGAATTTCCTGCCATAGTGTAGAAGCTATGACAGGCAGGTAAGTACTTCTGCCTCTGCCTACGTATGGAAACTTAACCCAGGGACACCAGACACTTCATTTCAGCATGGAGTTTAGTGACAGGGAACCATCATTCTGATTATAACGTATCACACTTGAAAGCACAAGGTGCAATTCACAAGGCAAAAGATTTTTTTTTCCCTCAGAAAATGTTAATTACATTGCCCTCATTAAATGCTAAACACATTGATCCACTGGAGCAGAGAGCACCATATGGTTATTCACAACAAAATACATCTCTGGAGCCCTGTTGCAACAGTGGGACCCCGCATGGAGATAGATGTGGTGAAGGAGTGTGGAGCTGAACAGACACGTGTGAAAGGCCAGGTGCTGCTCTGATCGTGCTCGAAGCTGAGTTTGTTCCCTACAAAAAGGGAGAGGGTTCAGAGGCAGGTCCAAACCCTGTGGCTCTGCTCAGCACCAACATGCTCCCTCTGCAGAGAGCTGCCAGAGCTGCACTGGAGTTCAGTGGGCACATTGAGCCTCTGCAGACACGCCCACTGGCTAGAGCAGCACCCATGCACACACACCAGCTGCCCCACTCTCTTATGGAATAATCAGTGCAGCATTAGATAAAAACAGGTCCCATCTTTCAGGAACAGAGGGGTGGCCTGTCTGGATTTTGCCGAGCATCCGCTGTTCCTGGATAGCGGCCAAGGAGTTGGTTGTCAGATCAGCTGTGCAGCGTTGCTCCTCCTCGTGCCGGCCCAGCTACAAGGCCTGCAATAATTGCTCTCAGGAACAGACCTTGCCCAGCTGGATTGAGAGCCCCATAACGTGACCTGTGGGAACTGTTCCTGTCTCCAAACCCCTCTTTACACCTGATAGATCAATGATTTGCTCAGTGGTTTTGCAAGCATGCACATTTGGCTGAATGTGTGCAAACCAGGGTTCACAGCGAAAAAACGGTGAACTGGCTGCCTGATTTTATCCTGACTGCTGGCTGTGAAGGTAGGACCTGGATCTGGCCACTTCAATTAGCTCCTGGTAGCTCCAGTTTACAGGCAAACTGGGTAATAAGTGCATGAAGAGCGTGGCAAGCAGTGCATCAAGTTGAAAGGCATGGAAGACTTCCGTATATTCTCATGGGTGTCAAAGCCACACACATTTGCTGCGTGTGCTGGTGTCAAGTCTCTCCTCCAGACATTTGCCGAACTTCTTTGCCTTGTGCTCTGTCTTTAGGGTGTCATCAAGCTAACACATGAGCTTGGTGCTTCCTCAAAACTGATTCCCTACTGCTGCTGTAAAAATTCTTCCTGCTTTGTACCTTGAGGAACTATGCAGACCTGAATGAAAACATCTGCTTTTCTTTTGAGAATTGGATCGATACAGATGAAGACTAAGACCCTGAAGACACCTCATTTCTCAGTTTCTCTTTATTGTGTTGTGACTTTGTCTCCTAAATCCTTTGGACGCTGAAGGCCCAAGTGACCTGGCTAGAAAATACCCTCAGGCTACCTCAGCCTGGCATTTTCTCTAGGAAGCAAAGCTCATTTAAAATGAAACCACATTAGTCTTGGCAGGAAGCTTGAATTGTCACTGTCTCAAGGAAGCTCCATTAATTACTGTTCCCATTGCACTATGAAAGATCAAATGCTGTGGATCAGTTTTAATTGGCTATTGATTTCTTATGTTATTACCTACGGTTGTGCTGAGATGCCGTCAGACATACTGGATGCTTTTGATTATTCTTTCTGGCAGCTGGGATTTGAAAACAGCAGGCAGACACTTCCTGATCTGTAATGGATTGCCATGGTGTGCCAAAAAAATCGTTGGCTGGATGAATGGTCCTGCTTTGCCTCTCTTGTACTCCTGAGCTGCAGTGCAGTTGCTGTTGTGGAGGCAAATACCGTCAGGGACTGGCTGCCAGGGAAAGAGCGGGAAAAGCTTCAAAGAACACAAGGATTTAGTCCCCGTGGAAGTGCACTGCTGTCAGCACTGAGGCAGGGTGAGCCAGAGAGCAAGGACTGGTGGGCATGGACAAAGCAACAGTCCCCATCAGAGTGATCCAAGGAGAGGCAGATTGGATTAGTTTTGCATTGCTGGGGATAAACCCCCCAGCATGCCAAGCTCAGGGACAGCCCTGTGTGAGCCCAAGCAGGACGGCACACACAGACCCTAATGGCTACAGCCCTGCACACACAGCCCACCCCAGGCCCTCCTGGGATGCACTTCTCCCTCAGAACTGATCTGGTGGTGCCTGAGCCTAGGCTGTGACATGTTCTCATTAGCTGGCAGAGTTCCTCCATGTTTAACAAGAGAAGGTTTCCTGTCCTACTGACACCAAATGACACCCTAATCTACAAATGCTGACTTTCCCTAATTGCACCTTGACAGAGAGAGAGGCAAACCTCTCCTTTCTCCTCCAAGGACTGTCATTTAATTAACAGGCAGGCATCTCTCAGGATTTACAGCCCAGCTCTTAGCTGCTACTCTCCCTACTCAGTAACTGAGGCCTACAAAGGCTCTTTCCATTTATCTGTGCATTTCGATAACCTCATTTCTGCTAATCTCTATGCCAGCTTTCTGGATTTACCTCTCATGGACCGTGGAGAGAAGAGTTAATCAAACGAACAGTCCCCATTTCAATTCTCATTCCCTTCCTGGTTCTTGATCTTAAATCTTTGTGTTGTAGGTGGCTTCACAGCAGAGCAATACCTATGCTGGCACCATCACCAGGTTCTAGTTTAATCCAACTCATATTATTTGTCCTACAGATGTGACCAGATATAGCACAGATGAAAGAGATTAGAATCAAAGATGTTGAGGCTGGCTGGATATCAAGAAGCATTTAATCGGTTCCTCCTTTGTGAACTGGGATCATCTCTCTGCAACCTGTTCTTGACATATTTCCAGCAGGTTCTTAAAAAAAAAATCCAGTACTGGAGGTTCCCACAAATCCCAAGCAATCCTTTCCAGTTCCTCCTGCCCTCCTGTTAGATGTCTGAGAGCAAGGGGGAGAACAATGTTGAAAGACCATCTTGCACATCTTGCCCAGATGGACATAGCTTCTGGTCCTTGGGGCCATACCATCTGTCTTGCTGGTCATGAGGAGCAGACTGGTTGCATTTTGGTTGCAGTTTTATTTCCATGGTGGGTGAAGAGGTAGGAAATGTCCCTTCCAATTGTTTTTGTGGAGCATGCTAGGATCTAGCAAAAGCCAAAGAAAAGGAGAGTCCTACTGAATGTTAGTGGCTGAGGGTCAAAATCAGGACCCCTGGATTTTGTTGCAGAGATCAATAGTGTCTGAGTTAACAGACGTATTTTGAGAGCTCAGCTTTGAGACACTCTGACTATTACAGATCAAGTACAGCTCAAGTGAAGGTAACAACAACAAAATGATCTGTACTTAGGGAGCTATACATACAAAGGAGCACTTGTGCCCTCTGACTCCACATTGGAAAGACCAGTTCTTCCATGAGATTACCCATTCAAATTGCCACAGATACCTCTATCTAGGCAAATTGCTACCTAGAGAGGAGATCACACAAAACAGCTGTGCAGTTGCTGACGCAGGTGTGTATTCCCTGTTTGATGTTAGTCAGATCTCTGCATATTTGGTGACTTCTCCAGCTTTGAGGCTCCACAGTGCCAGAGGAAGTGTTCTGCTGAGCACCTCCAGTGACAGAGTGTATAAACCGGCCTCCTGGACAAATGTCCCTGGCTACCCAGTGGACATGAGACATTCAAAGACAATTGAAGGAGCTCTGATTCAGAACATCTGTTCTGTCTTTCAAACCTCTGCTCCTCTGCCAGTGAAAGCAAAACGTGGGAGTCAAACTGGAGAAAGAAACAATTGGAATTAGTGTAGGACCTACAGTATAACCTTCTGCTAGCTAAGGCTGCCTGGCCTGTTACCAAACAATGTACAGACAATGTGTGTGTTATATTAGCTGGAAAAAACAACTGTGTGATCTGAGTGCACCTAATGTCCTGCCCTTTCCCCATGACTGAACATTTCATAGTTCCTAAATCTTTCCTACACACCCACAGGCTGGATAGCAAAAGGAGAAAAGGGCTGTACTGCAGAGGAGGAGACATTGGATTGCACAGACAGCACTCCAGTGTTTCAAGATCTGTTGTCACTGCAATTATCCATGAGAGGTTTTATCCTGAACTTGCAGAAGTGGAACTAAAACCCAGGGAGGAGTAACAAGAGGCTTCGGGCCATGCTGGCAGTCAGCAGCAGAACTTTCAATCTCCAAAGCTGGCTTTGCCCAGTTGTAATCAAAAGACCCTGCATGAAGCAGCCAGGTTTGGGAGAAGGATAAAGAGAGGGAGAATAGCTGATCCACAGTGAAGAACTCACTGCAAATCTTCTAGGGAGCTGGAATTGCTGCATCCATCACAGTTGCACAAAACTATAATGAATGAGGAATTAAATTCAGTTGTGGTGTTCATAGAATTACAGAATGGGTTGGGTTGGAAGGGACCCTAAAGATCATCTAGTTTCAACCCCTCTGCTGTGGGCAACGATATTTTCCACTACATCAGGTTGCTCAAAACTCCATCCATCCTGGCCTTGAACATTTCCAGGGATGGGGCATCCACAAATTCTCTGGCAACCTGTTCCAGTGCCTCACCACCCCCACAGTAAAGAATTTCTTCCTAATATCTAATCTAAACCTACTCTCTTTCAAATTAAAGCCATTACCTCTGTCCTATCACTACATGCCCTTGTAAAAAGTCCCTCTTCATCTCTCTTGTAGGTCCTTTTATGTAATGAAAAGCTGGTTTTCCTGGAGCCTTCTCTTCTCCAGGCTGAATAACCCCAACAGTCTCAGACCTTCTTCATAGGAGAGTATTACTTTTGATGAATCACTTCCACTGGCCTGACCTGGCCTGGCCTCTCAATGGGACAGACTAGCCTTTTGGCTCAAGCTAGTGCAGCCCCCCAAAATCTGCAGGGCTAAAGAGAAGTCTCTCAGAGGAGAGACCTGACCACATGAACAGTCAGGGAGTCACAGATCCCCATGAAAATCTCATGTCACTAAGTTCAAACCGGGCAGAGGAAGAGGAGGAGGCAGGGAGGACAGTGAACACCCGACCTCAGCTAGCACTGCTCAGAGCTCCTTTCGTCTCCACTGCTGAGCGGGGAGCAGCAGCAGCTGGGACTGCAAAGAGCATAGATGTACTATACAAGCAAGTTTTACACCGTGGAGTGGCAGGGGCAGAGTGCTGGCACAGATGAGCTTTTGTACAGAAATGGATACACAGGCTCACGTGGTCCAGAACATCGCTTCTCCTGGTTGAGTATGGGTGGGCTGCCTGGCAGCACAGGCAGACATGCTGCACATAGCCCAAGTGGAGCCAGCTCTGGGTAGTTTCTGATTGCTGGGCAAGAGAACCCACATACAGACATGTTAACTCACTGCATCTGTAATGCTTCCCACTGGCTTTTGAGTTTGTGGGAAAGCCAGCATGCCTGGCACCCCAGCTGTGCAGGGAAGAGCATGAGACAAGGGGCTGCCTCAAGTCACGACTCTGAAATTTTCCTGCAAATGGGATGGCTGCTTGTTCTTTCGCTGGAAAAAAGTCAAAGCTCCCAGCTTAGGGCATTAAGTTTAATAGTGACATTGGTGGAGATGCAAATGGGCTTATTTTCCCTCTGAGACGGTGGAAAAGAGAAATAGAGGCCAGATCCTTAGAAAAATGAACAGAAAAATAAAAAAATGAACCTCAAATCTGAATCTGTCTTCCTGATTCCCCTTCAGTTCAAGACTGGCATGGTTTATTCTCTGCTGTGTGGGAGGATTTAGCTCCTATTGACAGATGAGCTAATCAGTTCCCCTCAGCTCTTGAAGCTTTATCAAAGCCAGTTAATCATGTTACTGATGTCTGCCCAGGCCAGAGCTCTCCACTTCTATCCTCCGCCAACAAATGCACACCATACGTGTGTAGGGATAACTTTTTTCCACTTTCAGTTCCACCAGCAAGAGGACATCACCAGTGGCTATTCAGCCAACATGTGGGTGCTGCCCATCTCTCTTTCAGCCCCTTTGCCACCACTTCTTCCTGGGGAGATGTGGTAGCTCCACCAGCATCTCATGAAGGAGCAGCATGATCTCTACAGGCCAAGCTCACCTCTCATTGCTAGCACAGTGGTGGCAACAGTGGGAGGAATTGTCCTCGGTTTTGGAAGGCCCAAGTCCCATGCTGGAAGGTTGCTGAAGCCAAGAGCCATTTGTAACCAGATACCAGGGTGTGCACTCCAGAATTCTGTCCCTGCCACTGGGTTTGTTTACTTCTGTACCCAAATTTCACCAACTGCTGCTCTGTCCTGCTTCTCCTGAGGGCTGAATTGGTGGCTGTGATCCTTCCCTCTGGAATGGCTCCATCCACACACACACACACATTTCCACCAAGTCAAGAGGATTGCCTTTTCCCATTGACTTTTGGACGGCTCCTTCCACCTTTATACCAGTGATGGGAGGACCCAGACATGAAGAAGTCTCTGGTCCCGTTTTTGCTTCCTGTCAGGGTCACTTGAACTGATGTTACCTAGTGGCCTGTGCAGGTGGACACTGCTCAGGAGCACATTTGGAGGTTGCCGGTGTTCACCAGACTGTTTCAGTAACTGTTTCAGGTACTGGCAGCTGCGTTCCCCCATCCTGCAGAACTGCACTAGGGCTAAAGCCTGAGCTCCCAGGGAGACTTCTGGGGCCAGGCTGCCAGCATCTTCTCTCCCTCCGGCATTTGCACTGGGAGTGACATGGCTTCATCCTCAGAGCTGCTCTGTTCCAGTAACCTGACAAGTACTGGACAACCTGACAAGTACCCCAGGCTGGTCCATGACCTGGTTGGAACCTGCAGCTCCAAGGTGGACCAAAGAAGGGGCTGCCACCTCTGCCTGGCAGAGAGAATGGGTTGGAGAGCCAAGGAGCTGCATGTGGAGAGCCCCTGCCATGCCCAACCATGGGGCAGTCCCTAAACTAGCTATTCCAGATAGAAAGGAGTTTCTCTAAAGCCTTATACTTCCCAGCTTCCCCCAGACCTCCCCAGCCACTTTTCGATCTGAGGTGAGATTTGTTTCTCTGTGGGTTCGCTGCAGGTCCCTCTGCCATCCCAGCCAAGGAGACACTCTGGGGCCACCCAGAGGAGGAGAGAGGACAGTAAAGAAGGTGCCATAAAAGCAAAGAGGAGGAAAAGCCATGGATGCTCAATCCAAGCCAAGCTGTATGGGCTGGCTCTCCATGCCATCTCCTGCTCCTCTCCACAGGTGAGCAAGTGGGCGCCCTTGGCTGCGCCGTGAGACACGATCACCCACCTATACAGACAATGTCCATGAAGCCGTACATTCCATAGCAGATCTGGAAGAGCAGGTCCTGGCGCTGCCATTTGGCTGAAGGACTGAAGGTCGACCAGATGAGCCACGAGATACTGGCAATGAGGAAGAGGGAACCCAGGATGGCCGCTGCTATCTGAACCTTCTCAATGACTGTCAGAGAGATGGCCTGCCACTGCAACAGGAGGCAACAGGGAGAGGGGACAAGAGGGAGGGAGGAAGGAAAAAAGATAAGACATTAGTTACTTGGGGCACGTCACTGTTTTACATCATTGTGGTGGTTTTGGAGATCTCAAAGAGTGCCTATAAGCATAGGTGCTTTTACCTGGTCCACATCTGGGATGGAGCATGGCAGTTGTTCACCAACACTGGCCCCATGTTTCCTGACAGCACTGATTAAGAGGCAATGGAGAGGAATCCTGCATCTCACCAGTAAAGCACAGAGATTTGAGCGAGGCATGACAGACAAGGGTGATACACCAAAAATAACATCCCCATGACAGTAGTTCTGTGATGGTGATCACAAACCAGGAAGTTCAGTTACTCCCTCAAATAGAGGCCAGACAGCATCCTCAGCCAGGGCATCCTAGCACATAAGCATCTCAGAGAGCCAAGCTTTCTTTCAGAGGCCTCACATGAGCTGGCCCTGTGCCACTTAGTGAGATCTGGCAGGATCACAGCCCTAGGTAGGATCTTGCAGCGTCAATGCACATCCCACAGAACTAGCTGCAAACAACACAAGTTGCTCTGGTCAGGACACCCTGCCTTTAGGTGATGACAAATTCAGGCTGTATTCCAAGGTAAACGTCATTGCTTCTTCCTCAGAAGAAGAAAAAAATAGAAATAACTCCCCCAAATCCATTCACTATGTCAAATAGCTTTGTACAAGCTACATTATAAATATCCTAAACCTGGACTCCTCTCTGTCATCCAGCATAAAACCTCCCCACTCAGATTTACAATGCTGAGAAAACTGCCCTATAAAACCAAGAGTAGAAATTGGTGTCTTTAACAAGACTTGGGGATGTGGTCCATAGCCTCTCCTTCAAATCAAAAATCAAGCACGTAAACAGGCTGGGGAGAGACAGTCTCTCCTGGCATCCAAGTATATAGGCCACCTCTAGCTGTGAGATACATGCCCTTGAAATCACAGTGGGACTGGCAGAAGGATAAACAAAGACGGACTTCAGCCTCCTGCAGGTACAGAATATTCAGAGGAATTGAAAATGTTTAGCCTAGATTCCGCCCAAATCCAGTGTCCCCATGAAGTGTCAGCTCTTCTGAGACCTCAGTACCCTGCATGATTGTCAAACATATCCTAGGACAGCAGGGTCACCCGTCAAGCTTGTCCCATCCTTCTGCAGGGTAAAAAGGAGTTCAGTTGCTGGGTTACTCTTTAATGCCCAGGTCAGTCAGGAATTAGGAATGTTTTTTGCCAGGTAGGGAGGACTTTGAACCCTGACTGAAGTGCAAGAAGGATAAGAGGTGGCTTGTCTGATACAGGCATGCATGGCATTGCTACCAGTCCAAAGACCAGACCCCTGAACTGAATGCTCTTCTCTGAAAAGGGCTGGATTTGGAGAAGAACAAATGAGAGTTTCAGCCTGAGGCTGAGGTCTGCGGGCTGCAACTGGAAGGAGATTGCTCTGCCTCTGCCAGCCTTGCTCCTTGGCTTACATCCTGCAAGGGCAGACAGCCCTCAAATCGTCTATCATGGATGTGCAGCATCAGTGAGGTGGGTGGTACCAGCCATTTCATAGTTGGCCACAGAGTAAATGGCCATAGAGCTGCTGAACAGAGAGAGAGCTTGTTCCCTGCTGAAGAAGGACTGGGTTCAGCTAAACCCAATCCCCCCTCTGGGCTCACTAGCCCCAGTCCCCTTCCTATCATCTGCCTCAGCAGCTGGCCCAGCCAAAGGCAAACACCAAATACTGGGGACACTCAATGATCCCTTCAACAGCCCATTCCCACTCTGCCACAGCCCAAACTGCTCCATGCCTCCACCAAATCCAGCCACACAAATGGCCTCTTTGTGCCACTAAGATGTTGACAGAGTGAACAGACTCCCCTTAGGGCTGGAAACTTGGTGGTAGCAGTCCCAATGGGTAAAGGCAGGGTGCATGGGTGCTGGAGGTCAAAGAAAGGCCACAGCTGTGCAACTCCTTTCTTGACATAAAAGAGAGCAAAGGCCACCTAGCACCCATTGCCCCCAAATTTGTTTTCTGAGGGTGCGATCAGCAGCTATGCCTTCCTCCCATCGGCTCTTCAGCTTTGTTCTCGACAGCACTATAAGCCAATGCAGGACAAATCTGCAGTGCCATCAGCTCAGAGCTCCAGGACTAAATGCATGTGCCAGGAAGGGAGCTTAGATATGTGTGTGGGGTTGCACTTTCACCACTGCAGCTTTCCCCAGACCTCATCTCCCTATCCAATAACTGGCTGATGCCGAGGGGAAGGGAGTGGAGGGAGCACAGGCTGGTGCTGCGTGTGAAGGCTTTCCTGCAGGTCCCTCACACTGACCCGCATGCACCTGTGCCAGCCAAATCATTCTGCATCATTTCTCTCTCTCGAGGAGGTAATGGACTGACTGCTCACCATCTGTCTGGCACACTGCATGGCCTGTGGTGGCAACAGGTCCTTCCAAGGTAGCAATTAAAGACAGAAAAAGAAGAAGGAACTGCTAGAACAACTAGCAGCTATGTACAACCAACACCACTGTTTTGCAGAGAAAGGGAGGCTTAGGTGCAGTACTAAATACGCAGTCAAAGGGGATGGGACTCAGAGCGCAGAGAAGTCACACCTGGGTGCAAACTTCAAACCCTGCTCCTCTCAGTTGGGAACAGACAAGCTGGAGCAGCAGCAGGGACGCTGCCTGACACTGCTCAGCTGGCAGTGGCTGCCAGGAAGTTTGCTGTGGTGATAATGAAGAGGCTGGAGTCTGTCAGCCGTGCCAGGGGGCAGGAGGCTCTCCCCCTGCATCTGGCACTAAGTGACAGTGACACACACAGCGGCAGTCCTGCCTCTGTTCAGGAGATGGCACTGGGGTGTGATTACCCTCTGGCAAGGAGGTAAATGGGTCAGAGCTGAACACTGGGGAAAATAACCAGCTTGCAGAAGAATTTAATATTTTCCAGGAAAAAAAAATAAAGTAATAAGTATTGTATTTCTTCTCTGGCAACCCCAAGAACTGTGATTCAGCGCCCCACATCTAGCTTGAGCCACCAATAACCAGAGTAATTATTTCTCATCTTTTAATTCCATTTTGCTACACAACTTAGGGTATGAGGTTTTTGAACAGAGAGGAGAAAAGGGGTGAGACGGAAGATAAAGCCTTTTACCCAGTGAGTGCACACACAGAAGGGTCCAAGAGCTGTTCAGAGGTGGAACGTGCAGATGAATTCCAGCTGCAGGAGCTGGGCTTGATGTGTCCCTGCATTTCCGGCCTTGGGAGCCCACCTCAATCACAGCACTGCGCCTTTCAGATTTCATAACAGCCCTTAGAAAATCACCTCTTTTCTTAACCTCTCTCCACTGCCATTATGACTAGCAGATCAGGGATTTGGCAGGTGACCCTGTTAATCCTTGGGTCACCACTAGAGCTGCAAAGGAAGGTCTCAGCAACACTGCAGAGTCCCTTTACTGGTACATCTAAAACCCGCAAAGCTCTTTGTCTGAATGCCTGGCTGCATACACGACCCCCTCCCTCCAAATCTCCAGCTCAAATGTTCAAGCTCTAGCAAGATCACAGTGTCAAGCAATCCAACCTTGTGGGGATAGATCTAAAGATGAGCCCTTCTTCCTTCGGCTGATAATGACTGTTGAGTTCTCAGTAGCTACTGGGCTGCACTGAAGTGCACCATTAACAACCAGCAGCTCACCCAGGTTGTCAGTCAGGGATGTGACCTTCAGGCAGGTAGAAAGCTCTACAGATGCTCTGTCAGGGCAGAATGGGGCAGAACTAAGGACTTGATGGTACCAGAAAGCTTTAAAGGCTTCTGCAGGATAACAGGAGCAGCTTTGTGAGCTCCAGGCTCTCAATGGCTTTAGAGCATGCCCATGCAGCTCTCTGTGATGGTTTGCCATCCACACTGGAAAAAGGGCTCCAACCCTCCAACCCATTCTGAAGAAGCTGTCTGGAGCTGTCTGTCTGTCCTCTGCTATCACCTCCCTTGGCCAGGTGCTTTGGCACACCACCCACATCTGCAGGTGCGATACACTACTCTCTCTCAGATCAATTTCCCCAAGTTTCTCCATTTTGCCCAAATTGCAAAGCTCTGCAGCCCAGACGCCTCAGAAACGGTTTCTTAGGAGTCCAGGTCTGACATTTGTGATGACCACAGCCAGGGCCCCAGCTGGGACCAGTGCCTGCCACTCATGTAACTCGTTCTCTTGCAGTGTTTCATAACCTACGTGTAGTACTTAGGACAAACCTGGTTCTCTGTTTGCTTCGGTGCTTCTGCTTGAAGGCTTGGAGTGAAAACCTGCAACTGCTAATGTAACACAGATGAATAATGTCATTACTATAATATTTAAGGCTTGATCTGTATTTCTCTTTCTTTGGCACCAGTAGTCTTCAAAGGTTCCCAAGCACCAGCACTGATAGATTCAAGGCAGCTATTGCCTGCATAAGATGTCTATGTCTTGCTGCAGCAGCTTGCAAAGAAGCCTTGTTTGCTGGAAAAGCCTTCCTACACTCCCCTGAGAGCTCCCCCATGCCTGCCTCAGGCAGTTCAGTTTATTTTTATTGCTGTATCTGACACGTCCCCTTAATACGTATCATTAACATCCTGAGTTGTGCTAGCCAGCAATTTAATTCTCAGACCCAGGGTCACAAGCAATAACAGCTTTTTCCTAGAAGGTTGGAAAGGATCATTTCCAGCACTGCTTAGGTCTGGCTCTCCCCTTGCTGCTGTCCCAAGGCCCTGGCCATCCTCCTCAATTATCTTTTGGAGGATGGCTTTTCTTTTTATAAATTCACCAAGCAAAGTTATGCCACCTCTGTGGCATAGCCTCCCTGCTGTACACTTACAGATGCTGTGGCTTATTCAGATACTAGAAAGGCAACAGGGAGGGTCCAGTAGAGCCATGTAATAGAAATGTGCAGTGATGAAAACCCCTCTTTTCATGTGCCAGAGCATTTGGTAAGACGAAGCATCGATATCCTAGAAAGTTCCCGTTATAATGCACAGGCCAGGAAGTCTCTCTTGCAATGATGGCTCCCACTGCTTGCAAGCTACAGCTGAAGCTCAGCAGGGACCAGGCAAAGCTCACACTCAGCACAACCAATTCAGCAGGATGGGACAGCCAGGAGACATCAGTAAACTTGCCTCAAGCTTTTTAGCTCAGGATCTCAGGCTGAGGTTCAAACACCCTGTGACCTCAGGGTGAGTGAAGTTCAAACACCCTGTGAATGCAGATGTGAGTGTCCTGATGAGGAGACCATATAAGAGCACTCATCAGCTCTTAACAGTGCACCACCACAGACAAAATAGAGCCAGAAGAGACCGGATCCCAACCCCAGCACTGGATAACTGAGAATCTTTGGAGCTGAAACAGCCCACAACACAGGAAGAGTCAGTGATACCAACTGTAAATCAGTTGAACTCTCCAAGACTGCAGACAGTTGTAGGTCTGGGAAGGTTGGTTCAAACAGATTTTCTATTTGCTAAATGGAAGCAAATAGAGCATCAGAGTGGATGTGGCTCAGGAGCAACTACAAAGGATCTGTATAGATTAAATACACTGCAGAGCCACTCCATGGCAGATACCTGTTCCACTATATATCAGCACCAGGGTGCAGGCAGTACTATATGTGCTTCTAAAAACCTGTGTCTTCAGGGTCTTTTTAAAATCATGGGCTTTGCACAACTATTGTGCAATATCGGAGAGGAGGATTTAAAGCCTCCACGCCCATGACTCCTGTCTTGGCGACTGGAAGACTGGAGAGCAAGAAAATGGATGGATGGATGGACAAAAGCTCTGAATCTTCTGGTTGCTCACAGCTGGTGGGATATTTTTGCTCATTTTCTGTTTGACTGCTGCTTGGCAGGACACCTGCCATGTTGTCTAACAACTTTAATCCCCCAGTCTCAGCAGGTCAGCAGTGTTGCTGCTTTAAGACCTTTGCTCTTAAATGCCTGCAGTCCAGGGAGAGGGGATGGAGTGGGTTAATTTATAGAGAGTAATTCTGCCAAAATACCAGACTAGAGGTCTCTCTCTGGTATGAAACATCATAATAGCCTGGAGGCTGGAAGGAGTCTGTGTTAATTATGCATGAACCCGGCTGTAACTTCTCTGCCCACACCGTGGGTCTCCACACACATTTGGCCCATGCTGTGGTCCTAAGCACTCCAAAAAATGTGCAGATATCAAAATGGGCAGAGAAACATGCAGATCCTGGGGAATATGTGGGTGTTGGATGTACTGCTCTGCTCAGACCAACTGGACAGGCTTCAGGGAGCCCTGGACCTGCCAGCTGCCTGGGTTTGGCGTTCCAGCAGTCTATCAGAGAGGACACAGGAGATAGGTAGGTCATGTTGTTGATTAGAATCCAGGCAGGCTCACATCATCACCCAAACAGTATTCATTTGACAAGGAGGTGAGGTTTGCGGGTCCTTGCCTGTATTATGGTTGGTCTGGAATAAACAGATGACCACGGCTTCTTACAGCATTTCTGCTCCAAAAACTGTGTTTGAGAAATTCAGACATTTCTAGTAAGAATAAAGCTGGGCAGAAGTTCCAGCAGACCCTGAGAAGAAAGGTTAGGGATTTTGAGGCTTTACTTAGAGATATGCTTGTATGTCCAGCTGGCCCATGTTATGCATGTGTAGGGTGAAGACTAAGCAGAAAGGATGCTCTTCTCACCTGCACATGCTGTGACATGTTGTTACAGGACACAGTGTCAGGGCATTGCAGCTCCTGTGTCCTCTCTGCTTCCCTTTCCCGGCATCTCACCAGACGGTGAGAGCCACTGAGGAACAAGGCATGCGTAGTGATGGGTTATGGGGGGCCCAAGCCTTCAGTCCTCATGGGAAGCCCAGGCCTGGTGGATCAGCCACTTTTCACAGCATTTTGGAAACCAGTGCTAGTGTAGCATCTGCTTCCCAGCAGTGCCTTTGTGCTGGCACCAGACAGGCATCCAGGCACGCAGCTGTAACTCTACACATGCTGCATTTATTCCGAACCAAGAGGCTTTTCACTCCAGTTGCTTCTTCCCACCCTTCAAATCTCCCAGTGCTTCTGCGAGAAGTGCTGTGAAGTCTAAGTCAGCAACATGAAGGTCCAAGCTGGGATCTGTACAGTCCTCTGAAACCTTTGCTCTCCAGAGCTGAGCTCTCTAACTCAGTTGTTCCTGCCACTCAGTTTTTGTGTTCATGGCAAAGGTCAGCAGATCAGGCCACTTTCTGACAGGGGAGCCCAGAAAGAGCAATGCTTTGCACAGGCTCTGAAACATGTATGTGGGATGTGAGTTTGTCTGTGAACAGCTCCAACAAATTTTAGCTGAGTGAGGAATGGGAAGAAAGTCACTGACCTACCGCTCTAAACAACCTGAAAGTGCAGAGCATTTGGAGGTCATTAATTAAAGGCAGTGCTGGCAACACACACGCTCCCAAATCTGCAGCCACAAACCTTCAATGCTGCTCAACATCACATCCTCGACTTGAGACATAGGAAGCATTAGGGCAGTCAAGGAGCAGCTTTTCAGAAATAAACAAATGCTGCTTGGTCCACATCCCTCCTCGTGTGTTTCAATCTGTTCTGAGTTACTAGGGCCAAAAAATTGAAACACTCTGGGTCTGAGGCTTGGGATTAAACTACTGATATCTCCAGACCAGGGCTCACGGAAAATTCAATCAGAAGCTGTAGGGACTCTCAGAGACCACGCAGGCTTTTTCCTTTCCAACAGCAAATCTTATCCATGATGCTCTCCTGATTTCCCTATTTCATTTAAGTCTGAAATCCTAAAGGGTTGTCCCTGTTTCTTCACTGTGGTTAGTGACCTCAGGCCTGGAGAAAGACACACAGAGGCCACAGTTTGAAGGAGAGAGCAGGAGTTTGCATTCCCCCTCAACCCTGTACAACCAGGGACCATCACTAGCACAGTCCTTGCCTCCTGGTAGAGAATGACCTGCAGAGAGCCAGGAACTGTACAGACCAACAACCCTACAGACATCACCCTGGTCTCTAAACCACTGTAATGTCTCTCCAGTCCAGATGATGCTCATTAAGCAGTAGTGCCTGGATGTGATGTGCTTCCTTACCTCTGAAGCATTAATGGTGCTCAGCAAAGGCATGCAGCAATTAATCCATCTTCAGGTGTTGCTCCCGCAATAAACCAATAGCTATTAAGGATAACTTATCCCACTTTTAATAGTCACACAGTTTTACCCTTCTGAATCTTGATTTTAAATTACCAGTCTGCAGTGGGGCCTATTAAACTACAATGCTTTTGAACTCAGAAGAGAAAGAAGGTGGGTCCTTGGATGACTTTCACAGCCACTTACGTCAAGATGTGCTTTACCTGTTGTGTGCACATCTCCAAAAGCCCACCAAGAATAAGGCTTGGAGAGACCAGAGTATCAGAGTCAATACCCCTTGTGCCATGCCACAATCATGGGAGAGCAGTAAAGTGAAAAAGGGGGCAAGAGGAGAATTGTAAGAACCCTCCATCTGCCTCCTCCATCCTTCACGCCAGCAGAGAGGAGTCTCAGCAGGAGGAGATCAAGGTTGATGGAACAACTATAGACAAGTAGAGTCTCATCATACTCTTCTGTCACTGTCACAGACTGTGTCCTCTGTTGCAGTAAATCCCATAATGGCTCTGCCCCTGGAGACAGGGGTCTCCAGTGGATGAATACATTTGAATGGCTATGGGGGTTACAGCACTATAGTGGTCACACTGGAATTTTCAACAAAAGGTAAGTGAATGTAAGAATTGCCAAGGACAAAAAAAGCTGATTCCTGAAGGATTCCCCTGGAACCACTGAGCAGAATATGGGGCCTCTTTGAACCAGCCCCCGACGACCCTTTCTAAATGTCTCAGACATATGAATCCCTGTGCACAGGGAAGGAAAACCCACACAGGTAAAATCCACTTGCTCCCAGAAACAAAAACTGAAACAAGAATAAATAGACTTTGAAATGTCTCTAGTACCTTTACCTGCAGAGGGTTCTTTGTGCTTATGGCAATGACGTGATACTTGTAGTAACACAGCTCACAGCTCCAGCAGCCTCTCTCGCTAATCCATTTGATCAGACATGGCTGGTGCGTGCACTTCACCGATCCATCGCATCGACACGGGCTCAGCAACTCCCCCTGAAAGAGAGACACAGCATCAGCAAGGCTCCCCTCCTCCCCTTATCTCACAAGCATGGCACAGCACAGCACGACGTGGCACAGCATGGCCCGGCAGAAGTTCCATCATCCACCAATTTGATCTTTGTTCCTTTTTACCTGGTTTGGCTTAGGCAATCATGCTGCCTCCACTCATTTTCCCTCTAATAATGCTTGGCTGATGTGAACAGAGATTGACAGGGATGTAATGGTCTCAAACACTTGGGTCTTACATTTTTTTGTGGGAAGAGACAGCTGGGTAGATTAGAAGTGCCTTAATCACCACTGAAGGAAAAGCTAAATGAACACAACTCTTACTAGGCACTAGAGGACCCACACTAGACCACAACCAGCGAACACAGCTCTGCTGGCAACTGGATATCACTGGTACACTGCTCAGGTTTCTGTTTCTCTGCTACCTGTTTTATAAAGTGAGGTTGGTGGTGGGTATAGCTGTGAGACAGCCTCTGCTGCAGACTGGAGTCCCGCTCAGCCCAGGGCGGCTTCCTCAAGGCCAGGCAGGCAGGAGGGCGAGCACAGATGTGGCAGCCCTTGGAATGTCTGTGCAGGCTGGCTTGTGCCAGCTGTGGAGGTGCTGTTCCTCCCTGGGAGCTGGCTTGAGCCCAGTGCCATGCAGTAATTCCCAGAACTTGGCAAGCAGTGGGCATTTGCGGTGTTAGACACAAGACTCTCCTTCCCAGTGCTCCCAGACATGGAGGGACAAACCTGACCATGGGTGGCAGGTGTGTGCCTGGGGTCCAGGTTTTTGCATACTCATAGTCCATCAAGGAAAAGGTCCTCAAATTTCACTTCCCTCTCTATCCACTTCCTCCAGGCAGTCATACCAATGCATAGCCTACAGGGCTGGCTCTTTGCACCCTAGGAACAAGCAAGATGGAGAACAAATTGTGTCCTGGATTGTGACAGAGATATTTATGAGTGGTGGCCAAAACACTGAACCTCCTGGCTTGCTCAGTTTTTTCTGGCATAGCTTTAAATAAGGTATCCAGGAAAACCCAGTATTATTCTGATCCATCTGCTATTTTCCTCTTCCCCATGGGACTAAATTCCTCTCTGCACACAAGCTCAGGATCTCATTTTACAGTTTTTTGCCATCACTTTATTTAGGGAAGGACAGAGCCATTACATTTTAGTCTCAACTCTTAGTGTTTAAAAGCCACAGTAGAGACCCCAATAGTGTATTTAGCTGTGCTTCAAGATTTAAAAGCTTTTAGAGGCAGAATAATACCTATGGGACAGGGAAGGCTGGCATCATACTTTCAGTGTTGGGGAGATGATATCTGCTCTTACACCCACAGATTAGCCCCATCATTATCATTGATGGAACACTGGGACAACTGACCCTGGATTTGGACACTGGTGGATATGGTAAAAGACACCCATTCCAACTGCCTCGGATTAGGAAACAGATCCTGCTCTTGCTAACCCTGGTGGGAAACTACCTCAGCTTCCAGGTCACTACATCAGGTCTCAGGACTTGTGGAACTGAGCACCACACCGGGCAAAGCGATACCCCTTTTTATGAAACCTAATGCAAACATGTTAATTGTTTCATTTGTTTCAGCTAGGTGACCTAGAAATGTTGTCTTCTATGAAATTTTAGCAAAACCGTAAATAACTGCTTATGTTACAAAACCAGCCTCAGCTCTACTTGGTACTTGTTTTCATTACACACTGGAGGGGACGCAAAGGAGGGTTGCAGGGCCCATGAACCTTTTTCACCTGGGAGGGGGGAACAGGACAAACCAGAAGAAGGGAAGCAGAGAAGGATTAGGTGGGAGAAAGGAGCACGTGGGAAGGACCATTTGGCATTCAAACTCCCCATGTGAGGTCCAGTTTGAGGGCTCAGGTTCAGCTGTGCATGTTTTTGACCTTTGACGAGACTGGGATCTTGTTGGAACAGCACAAGTGTGGTAAGGAGCCATCAATGGCACATACTGCCACACAGGATGCAAAAGGGAAAGGATCAGAGCTACTAAGGATCAGCTACTCTGATTCCCAGCTTGCCAGCCTCTTCCACACCAAGAGCTAGCCTCATACAAGGACCCCTGCTCTGTGTCTCTGGTCTACCCTTCTCATCTCAGACTCTGGTGCCTTTTTTTCTCAACAGCTTCATTCCTCAGCATACAAGTGCATCCCCAGCAACAAGGAGGTAGAGCAGAAACTTCCCAGCTCTGCAGCATCCCTGCCTTTCTTTCCACCTCGCTGCACAGCAGGGTCTCCTGCAGGGCTCAAAGTGGTTAAGTGCGGGACCTGGGTTTTGTCTAATGAGCAGCTGGAGGCATCGGTGATGGAGGATCAGGAACAGAGCAGAATGGAGCAGGAACTAAGAGCAACAACCTCCAGGCAAAGGCAGAGGAGAAAAACTGTAGCTGCAGCCTGGACTCAAGTTGAGTCCTTCTTCTTGGGCTCTGTAATAATTGATCTATGAAATCTGAGCTTATCTCTTCAGAGTCAAGAGATGTTCATAGACATCCTACACTTCCATGGGCATCCAGTCCCTCTTCCCTAACTGGGATGCTCCAACCTAGACAGTCCTGCCAGCTCTTGTAACCTCAGGACTCAACTGTGGAGATGAATCCCCCAGTTACTTCATTTTTGCAAATCCAGCAAAAACTCTATTTATCACATTTTCTCCAGCCGTGTGAAATATTATATCCTTGCATGTGGTGCACAGCTATTTTTGCATACTGTGAAGCCCAATTCTGTCCACAGCAGGAATTTGTAAAACACTGCCACATGCACACACGCGCACATGCACTCCTGTACCAGCAGAAAAACAAACACCAGGGGCATATTAAAGGAATAAATCCTTTGTACAGCAAAGGAGGATTCTCATTGCTGGCTGTACAGAGAGCTCAGGAACAGACCATCGGCTGTGATACACAGGAAGGATTCACTGCCCAGAGAGTTCTGCTGCTAAAAGCTACATGAACATAAAAGCAAGCCTAAAGTGAGATGCAGATCACAGCAATCAGAGATGGAAATTAAATCCCCAGGCCTGTTTCTGCAGGTTTGTAGAAGATGGCTCTGCATAACATATTCTCCAGTGCTCAAACAGCAGCATTCCCACCAATTCCCTTTGGGGACTGCTCTCCAAAGACCCTTTGAAGGGTCTATTTCCTATTTCACAACACTTATTTTTGCAATTTTGCTTTGCAGAGTTACATCTCATCACTGGGATGAGCCTAAGCAGCATTTCTTCTTTGTCAGCAACTAGTGGAGAAATGCTCCCCAGCTGGAAGCTTCCTCCTCAGCTTGCTCAGTACCGTCTTGTTCTTCTGAAACAAGCAACTGCGCTTTGGATTTAGGGCACCTGACTTTTTTTTTTCTGCTGTTGTCTAAGTCTAAATTAGAAAAAAAAACAGAGTTAAGAAAAAGTGAAGGGTGGTCTGGCTTCAGCCATAACCATCTCAACATATGCAGGAAATACTCTTCCCTATGTATTACTCTTCCCTACCTCTGGGGAGAGTAATATATTAAGCAATTATTTATAATATTGTTTCCTATTTCTGGCTTTAATGGGAGCTCATCTCTAGGAGCAGCAAGGGCAAGGCCAGGCTGAACTGGCTTTACCCTGAGGAGGACAGTACTGCTGGAGATGAACCAGGAGTGCAGGTCTGTTCCAGCTTTATCCTCTCCTTCTGAATTCCCAATCTGCACCCATTGCAGTACATCAAAGTGGTTAATGATTATCTGGCCACTGCTATTTTAAGCCTACTGGGAGGAGTGCAGAGAAAGGATGGAAAAAAAATTATTGCCAGTGCGTGCTTCTGGTGCTCAGTATATCCAGGGGAAAAATAACCACGCCAGGAGCAGCATCACCCCTGTGGAGTGCTGGTGGCAGTGTTTCACCTGGCCATTTTATTTGTCATTTCTCAGTGCTGGGAGACCATTCACACATTGCTACTACAGCTGCAGTTGCTCATCCACCAGCAGGCAGACATGGGATGTGTTTCCTGGGCCTGGTCTTTTAACTGCAATTAAGTATAGCAAATTTGCCCACCCAGTCTGCTTTAAACACAGCAGGTCTGGGGACAATGGTGTAACCAGGCCAGGATGTGGCCTTCTGGGCTGGCCCAGCTCCAGCTGTGCTAACCTACGTCTGCAGCCTGGGTTGCTCCTAAGCACCAGCTCCAGCTGGAAACAGCCCAGTTATTAACATCGTGCTACCACAACCATTAAAGCAAACATTTTGAAAGTCAGTGCAAGCTGTACAGAAAACCAAGATAGCTGACGGTGATCTTAAGACCTGTAGTTTTTCTTCAGCAGCTTAGGTGTGTAAAGTAGCATGAACATCACCCACAGGACCAGTGCCCTGGACAGGTCAATGAGAAGATGCTGAAGGAGTTGTCCATATGACAAGGGCTACCATCTCTCTCTGGGTGTGCACATGCAGCTGCTCCTGCTCACAGATCTTCACACACGGATCCGACTGCTAGCATTTATCTGAGTTTGTCTTGTTTGGAAAAGGAAACCAGGAATATTTAATTTCAGGTCTTCAGCTGTGTCTCCTAAATATACTTAAATCTTCACATTGAATTCAGATGCAATGGGAAGTTTTATTATGGCAAATAAATGCCAAATGATTTCTATATTAGGAACATAATTACTGACAAATTAAGTCCGATGGCAAAGAGAAACCCATTTTTGCAGAGCTGGTAAACTTCAGTTAACATCTACTAATGATCACTGTCTTCACACACAGTTACAAGAGCTGCCCTTCCATCCTTTGAAATTAAACATGTATGTTACTACCACCAGCTCAAATGCTTCCTGTGAGTACCCTCATGAGTGCAAGCACTGTGCCAACCAGCAACAGACAACGAGGGACTTGAAATAGGTATCTATGTGTATGTGTGTGTGTGTGTGTGTATATATACATATATATATACATATACATATATATATATATATATATACATATATATATATATATATATATATATATAATGAAATTCTCCAGCACTGGGGGAGATTGATGCAGAGTGTGAACCCGGAGAAGAGCAGACTTAGGTCTCCTGTAGTGTCAGGACAGCACAGGACAGGGTTATGTTTGGGGCTCTGTGGCAGGGTGGCATCTCCCCAGGCCCCTCAGCAGAGCTGGGTGCCGATCCCAATCTCCATTTTGGCAGCAATTGGCTGAGAGACTTTTCTTGACTCACCTGGGGGGAATCCCCTGACAGGGCAGCACCCTAAAACCTGGAGAACCAACACGAAAATCTATGTGAGTAATTATAAAAAGAAATCATCCAGACTCTGCCACCTCTGTGACCAGGACTGTCTCATCCCACAGCAACCCTGCAAGACTGGGCATCCCTGTGGCATGCAGAGGCAGCGCTGTCCCATTGCAGGCAAGACCTGTGTGCCCTGTGGTGCAATGAGTATCTCCATCCCAGCAGCAAGAGAAAATGAACTCCCTTAAAGGACTGAAGAAAAATCCAGCTCTGGACAATTCTTTGTGTTGCTCAGATGTGGCATTAAGCCTGTGGCTACCTGGTTGCAGTCTTTGGTGTGGGCTCTTGGCCTGGCAGCTCCCTGGGGAAGGACCATATCTCTGCAGGGCTCAGCTTGGTAGAGGTGTGGGTTGCCTTCTGGGGCTCCTCATCCCTATGGCAGTATGAGTGAGCAGCCACAGCTGGACACTTCAGGCTGGGGGCTCTGAGATGGGTGTAGGGGGCACAGCTCTGCTTTTTCATGGTTTTCTGCAATTTTAATGATATTAGCTGTTCTGGCAGCCCTGTGAATGGGGCACTTATCTCTGATAGGGCGATGAGAACTTCAGCAACAAAACGCAGGCATCTCCCTGCCTACAAGCTAGGTGCAAGCAGATAGGCATCTCAGCTTTAATGCACCCAGCAAAACCACCACACACCCCTTCAGGACCATCAAGAGTATTTTGGTGATGTCTGGAAATGTGGGTGCTGGTCAGGAGAGGGATATATCTCACACGGTCCTGAGCTGAAACCCAATGTTTGTTCCAGAGCGAGTCCTGTCTGAAAAGCCATCATGTCTGCAGAGCTCCCAGTTCTCCAAAAACAGCACAAATTGCCTTTCCGCCCATGGAGGCTGCTGCTGCAGCACCTGTGAGGAGTGCCAAGGCTGCCACACTACTCAGGCTCTTTCTGCACCTCTCTGATGAAAACATGAAAGGTTGCAGCCAGAGCTGCGAGGAGGGCAGGGTGGGACCTGCCTTGCAGCCTCCTGCTGGAAAACTCATCCTACTGCTACGACAAGAGACATGACTTCCCAGCTGAGCAGCTGATCCTCACAGCCTTTGGCTTTACCATGGACAAAGGAAATTTTAAGTTATCTCTCTTACTTTCTGTCTGCAGTGTTTTGTGCCTGCCACCACTGCTAAGACAGACAATGACGGGGTGGCAGCTCAGCATTTGGGAGTGGGATGGAGAAGTGGGAAGGGAGACTCCTTTTTCCAATCATTACTGTTCCCCTTGGGGACTCTGTCACTGCAAAGCTGAGGGACCATCACCTCATCTGGCTGCTCATCAGGGCAGCAGTGAAGCTTGCCCATGTTTTAAGTCAAACAACGTTTTTTTGGTTCAAGCAGATGACTCAAGAGTCTCAGCTGCGTTGGAGGCAGGCAGAGGGTGAAACTCCTGTGCTCTCATGCCCCACAACAGTGCAGGGATTTGGGGGAGAGGCATATGACTTATCCCATCCCAGGGCTGTGCCCTGGTCAGCAGAGAACAGGAAAGTCCCAAGAGAGCCCTGAGCTGCACCATGACGTTGGTTGCCCTCCTTATCAAATTGCTCTGCTCCTACTCTGACACCTCTGAGCAGGGTGTTCAAAAGCAAGACTCCTCACAGCTCTGTCCATGTGCCCCCATGGGATCCCCACTGCTTATGAACAGGATGGGTGCCATGTCAGAAAAGCCTGAGAGCAACCTCCGCATTCTACCTTTCCCACAGTGTAAGCAATGGTGCCACAGACTCAGCTGGGTAGGAGCAAGGATGGATTTCCTCTGCACACAGATCAGCTCTCAGCTCCACCAAGGAGCAGAAAAAATGGCTTCTTTTCCTCCCTTAATTGCTAAAACCTTAAAGAGTTCTGCAGGGCAGGAAGGCGGGTGAGAGAAATGAAGACAAGGAACAAAACTCATGAAGAAAAGAAGAAGGAGGAAGAGGCTTGAGAAGTCGTGGGTGCAGAAAGCCCAGCACATTAGAGAGTGGCGGCTCTGGCTCAGACAGGAACCTTTGCCGTGGTGACTTATCCTTGGAGCAGTCTGGAGTGGTGGCTCTGCTGCATGGCTTTGCCCTCACTCCTTCCCTGATTTCCAGGGGAAGGTGATTGAACGCAGCTCCACTGAGCTTAATGTGAACTGTCAGAGAGGTGGGGCGCATTTATGCAATGCCTTGGTAACAGAAAACAGGAAAGCTGCAGAGTTTAACGTAAAATATTTGGACATGACCCTATCCCTTCCCACTATAAAAAGGAAAAAAAGGATTTAACCTAGGCTAGGGCTATTTCAATATTTATCTGACAGTAACTTGCCCATGTGTTTGCCCACAGAATGGCACCATCCAACTGCTCTGGGTGCTTCCCTGCCACCACTGATAAAGACCAAAAGGAGGTTTTTCAGGAAGGACCAGGTGTCTCATAGCTTACCACCAATTTCCTTTAAAGGAAAGTACGTTAAAGAAGCAGAAAGCATGCATTTTTGTGAGAAACAGAGAATCACAGATTATTTTTTGTTTGATGAGCTATGGAGTATTTTAACACCTGGTTTCAGGCCAGTGAAATATAAGTCCCACTTGGCTGGGAAAGGGAGACAGCATGGAAAGGGGATTAGTTCTCACCTGGGACAGCCACTGCTGGGGAAATGAGAGGGAACCTAAGGACCCTAAGGGTCCTTTTAACCGAGAGGAAAGATCAGCTCCATCTCTGTGTGCAGGTCTTGCCAACAGATGGGCCCTTCTCAGAGGAGATTCCTCTAAACAGGAATCCCGATCCATCAGTTTTCCTCAGAGCAAATCAGAGCAAATCACAACAAATCGGTCCTCAGAGCAAATCTGCTTTCCTCAGCAAAGCAGGTCATGCTGCCACCATCGAACCCACGATGAAGAAGCTGGTACTGACCCTGCCCTGTGCCTGTCAGGCTGGGCTGCTCTACACTGTGCAATGCAGCACAAGGGCTCTATAACTTCAGAGAGGAGAAAGCACCAGCCCTAACTTCCCACAGGTGTTTTTCTCTAGCTGTTCGTGCCAGTGGTGTCCCTTGCTTTATTTCTCATCAAAATGGAAGCCCTCAGTTTGCAGAGTCCAGGCAGTTTAGCCAGGTCTCTCTGCTGCACCTGTACCCAATCAGTCCCTCACAAAGGGAGACAACGCAGCACAAAGCGTTGTGGTCCCCTCCGCATGGACAGGAGGAGCTTGCCCAGCTTCCAGAGATGGAGGTGACATGAGGTTGGAGGTGAATTGTCCCTTGCTCTGCCCACTAAACCAAGCTTCAAACTTTGCACCTTTAGAGCTCCGCCAGCTTGTCATTTCAACATCAGCCCTCTTTTGGGTAGCCAAACTCCATGGAAATTGATTTCCTGAAGTCAGAGAACATCCTTGTTAAGGGATTCAATATAAACCTATTCAACAGAAACGGGAACTGGTGGCCCAATGTTGGAAAGGCCCACACCACTGTCTACATGCAACACCATCAAAATCCACCTGCAAATGGACCCATTGTCCCATTTTCCTGGCATGGAAAGACAGACACCAGGCTGTCCTGGTTGCACACAGAGGTGTTCGCAGAGCCCAGCTACAGCCCAGCTGTACCTCTGTGTGCCCTTGCTTTGGCACCTATCACACAGGCTCTTGGCCAGTCTTGGCTATGCTACCAAAGCATGAGTAGGAAACATTTGTGAAAACCTGTCCCACTAAAGCAAAGCCAAACCTTACCTGAAATATGAAATAAGAAAGGATTTTCAGGAATTATATATCAATAGCCCAAGGAGCAGAGAGCTTACAATATATAGATCATACTGGTATTTATTTGCTTTTCTCTCTACAGAAGGATTTCCACAAGAAGAATAACTTCACTTAGGTGTTCTACAGCCCACTTCATTCTAATGTCATTGAACACGTTTTTGATTAGCTGATTTAAGTAATTCTTACTAAATGTTGCTCGGTTGCAAGGAATCAAAAGGTAAGCATCTCAAATATCACCTGCTGTGCCTCATCAGGTGTGATAATAGCACCGATTAAGTGAAGAGCCTTCAGTGCATAGAAATCACAGCACTGCGCATGTGAAATCAAGATACACGAATATCCCTGAGCACTTGGGTGTTGGAGTCAGTTCAGCTCCAGACTTGTCCTGAATACAGAGTGAAGCTGTTTCAGCATCCTAGAGAAGAAATGTCCTAGTCTGTAGCTCTTGGGCTTTCATCAGAAGTATTGAGGCTTTAAAGTTCTGGAGACTTACTGTAGATCCCATTCATTTTGTGAGCTAGAACAATCTAGTTACTTTTGAAAGAGAAATCCACTGTTGTTTCACTCTGGCTCTTCTTAATTAAATTTAAAGTATTTCAGACAATACTTAGATTTATCCTGTGTGAGATACAAGAGTGAGCTTAATTTTTCTCCCTAGGATGCTGGGATAAATCTTATGCAACACCATGAAGCCAAACAACTCTTCAGCACAAATCAAGTACCTTTATGTTATGGCTTGTTGCAGTAAATTTTCAACCAATTAAAGAGGTTTTTCATTAATCTTTTTTTTTTTTGCTACAAATGGCTTTTTTACTAGAAAATTCTCAGCTAAACAGAATTCTTCTAAATATACTTCTTTTTTTTTTTCCATGGGAAAAAAAAGACAGCAATTATTCCTTATTATCTCTAATCCTTGGGGACCTTTACCTTTCCACTTCTTCAGTCCTCATCAGATTCATCAATGTGTATTTTAGAAGTTCAAAGTATAAAGCTTTCAGTGTGCAAGTACCATATAATGCAATTCTTATCCGAGATGTGCTCATAATTCAGCAAATTGAACTTTGCAGCTACTTCCCTGGGAAGCTCTTCATAAAGATACTCAGCTAATGGCCATTTCAGAAAACATTATGCCATCGGCTGCTGAGGAGCAGCCATGGAAAATCCACAGAAAAGGATGCTGGTTTGACTCTCCAGATGATAGATCCCACTTTTAAAGACAGTGAAACAAACAGAGCAATAGGCTTTTTTTCTCTTTTTTCTTTTTTTTCTCTGAGAAAGCTGAAAAACCCTTCAACATTAGAGCTGAGAAAATCTTTACTCTGTAATATTTGCCTCATCTTCCTGCTTTCTTCACAAACAAGAAAACGGCCAGGTGCTGTTGGCAGCCTTACAGCAGTGAGATGTTCCTTCCAAAAGTGCAGCACCTGCACTAAAGAGCTGCTTCATGCTGGTACCATCAGCTCATCAATGGAGGGGAGTGGAAAATGACAATAGCACAGGATTTGAGGGTTCTCATTTGCCATAGTACCCTCAAGTGAGCCCCAGCCATGACTGAGGGCAGGGGGGTGGGGAACTGGGGGAGCTGGGAACACATTCAACACGTGGAAGCCAATATTAAGGTGCGAACAGTAGCGCAGAGCAAATCTCCAGCATTCAATGGCAGCATTTCCCAGCGGGGAGCGGAGATGAGGATGTGACAGGAGGAACTGTCCCAACCGGTCTGGATGGGAATGGTTATGCAGGAGCTTTTCCTGCTCCATCTGGGCTGGTCAGGACTGGCAGCTCAGAGATGGAAACCCTCCAAAGCCATATCTGTCTCCAAAGCTGTTTGTGTCTCCTGTGGTGCAAGGTAGTTCTCAAATGGGGGCAGCTGTTGGCCTTGGGTGCACCTGGGGTAAAGGCTGCCCCTGGGGCTGGGAACAGCTGGGAAGAGGGCTGAAAGCAGAAGTAAGGTGGGAGACAGCACAACACACACAGGGCTGCCGCAGGGTCGGGGAGCCGCAATACAAAATAATGAGTGTGGTTTGTTTACTTTTAGCTTCGCTAGCACTGCAGGACTGAGCTGTTTCATTAAGATGTGGCCTGATCTGCTTTTCCTTTCTGCCTCCCAGACTCAAGGAGAAGAATATGCAATTACAAAGTTCACTCATGTAGAGCCCTTCAATTACTGGGTAGCTCTGTTATGGCTTTTCTAAACATTACAAGACTCGTGCAATAGGACATGACATCTGAAGTAATTCATTTTTCATCTACCGATTAGCAGAAATTAAAATGGTTCTCAGAACATCCCAATTTATGTGAGATCAAGTTCCTTATTACTACACATTGTCTTAGTAGTGAAGGCATTTCTTTTTAATGTCTCAGGCAACCCTGCAAGCAGAGATACTGAGCAAAAATACATGAAGGAGGCAGCAGAAAGGAGAATAGAGGCCCACAGTGACCATGGGGAGGTGGAGCTTCAGAGCCTTGCCTTCCAATCCTGCCATAAGGTCATTTAAATATTTGGCAAAAAGTCAAAATGCTTGCTGGCAAAACGTGCACTGGAGGCAGAGGCACCTCCATTGGAAATGATGCAGCAACAGAGTGAGGCTGAACTGCCTTTACTGGCAGTGAGCTAAAAACCAGACATAAATATAAAGTGTTTCTTCAGGAGGTGCCTGCCAGCGGCAGCAGAGCAGCTGCCTGCAGGATGCACTCATGCAGAGATGATGGATGCTGCTCCGGACCCCAACACGCCAAACCGCCAGTAACAACTCTCCAGTGGGATCTAGGGAAGTACTCACGGGGCTGGGGTGGGGAGTGCCTGCAAGGCTGGCAGCTCAAGGTCACCGTGGGGGAAGCCAGGGGGCTGTGAGACAGAAGAGCAAGTGGCAGCATGGAGCAGCCAGAGCAAGTGATGGGATTAAGCAGAGAGGATAAAAGCAGAGGGTCTCACACCACTTGGCCGTGACAAGTGGTCACAAGCCCTTTTGCTTGCATTTGATTTTCAAGGCATCCCAGGTGCTGGGAAAGCAGGTGAAGTCCCCTGGGGAAAGGCTGGGATTAGGAGGTGGGTGGGCATGCTCTTGCTGACTATCAGCACCATCTTCCCCGTGACTGCAGGAGCATGGTCCAGAGCTCATGAACTCATAGGCTCACTTAGCTGAAGAGCAGCAAAAATAAACCGTGGGAAAAGAGAACAGGCAGCTTAATCCCCAAATCCCTTTGCCTCGCGTGACAACTTTCCAGTCAAGAGCAGCTCAATAGGATAGAGCTGAAGGTACCAGTGGCATTGGCCACACTGCCCCCAGGGGAAGCTGCACAACATTAATTACATTTTTTCAATGCTGCCCTGGCCAAAGGCCTCCTGTATGCAAAGTTGCATGAATCCATACATCTCCTGGTGAAAAGCCTTGTTGTGTTTTCCTACTGCAGATGGGGAATCCAGCTTTCCCTTTCCCAGACAGACTATGAAACAGAGGAGAGTAGGTAGATATAAATGTAAGAATTGCCGTAACATCAGTCAAGTGGGCTATAGAGGCCATTTTCTTTTTTTTTCAGTCTTTCTTTTGCACAAGGAGAAGATCAGGTTTATTGTGTGCATAAAAGTGAAATACGCTCACAGAGATGTGTATATATAAACAGTGCCAAGGCTTTGAGGTTTCAGCACTGTCAGTATAAAGATATTAAGCATTACACAGGATGATTTATTATCTGACTCTACAATAACCTTTTGAAGATATACTGATTGGCAATTTACATATTAACAAATACATCAACACTGAGGCAATGTCAGATGCTATGCACGGCTGTGTTCCACTCTGGAGGTGGCTGAATTTCAAACAGTGGCCAAATAATTTGTATCCCTCAGCATGAAAGATGCCCTATTGAAATATAAATTATTACCTCTCTGTTGTTGGTCTTTATTGTGCTTTGTCAAATTGGTTCTCCTGCTCACTACACATGGGATTTGCTGTATCAGATACAGAACCTGTTTCTGCCATGCAAGCTTCCTCTTACCACACCTTGATTAGTTTAATTCAGTGAACTACGTCCAGTCAGACTGGGCTGTCACAAGTCTTCCAGCATCCTCATGTAGCTAGAGGGTAGGCCGTCTTCTGGCAACACATATCCTCTGTAGCAACTTACAATTCCCTCAGCAAGTTGTGCTTTCACAGAGGAAGGGTCAAGTACCTGTTGCTGAGCTCCAGCAAAGGAAGTTTTATTGTCTTTCTAACCTGCATTCAGCTTTTAGGATGGGATTGTCCTTTGCATCCACCCAGCTGCTCTACTCCATTTCCTGGTGCACCAAGATAGGAAAAACATGAAAATGCCCAGACTGTTTCCCTGACAGTGACCTGCTGTATTCTGGCAGGATTAGTTACTCCTTCGCTGCTGTTCATGCTGCAAGCAGCTCAGATGGAAGAGGGTCACTGAAGAGAGAAGAGGAAAGAGGGCTGCTGTTCTCGTTGCTTTGCCCTGGGTGTCACGGGTAGAAAGGAGACAGGGTTGGAAGTCCCAAGAGCTGAGTTCTTTTAGTGCAACACTCCTGGGCTTTGTTATGCCAGAAAGATTTTAAGAGGTTTTTGAAAGCTCCTGGGTTTTTTTTCCTTGCCTTTGCAAAACTGGGGTTGGTAGAGACAAGCACAGAAATTATCACAATCCATGCACGTGTGTTACCTGGAAGAAGTCCCACTAACTGTATAATCAGCTACTCATCTGCTCTTTGGTGTCAAACGCTGAGAAGTTGTGTCTGCAGAGCTGAAGTCATTCAAGCAAGACTAAAGAAACTCATTATCCAGCTATCACCCCTCACAGCGACGCTCCAGGAATGGGAAATACCTGCAGCAGCCACAGACACTCCTCCTGGGCTGCAGCGTGATGGGAAGCACAACCATCTGGGATTGGCAGGGGCAGAATGCACCTTGCCCCCAGCTCTCCCCCTTACAGCTCTGCTGACGACACACTGTTGGATTTGGGGCAATATCCAGTTTGAGATCCTTGCTCTGTGTATCAGGGTAATGACACTTATCCACCACACATGGACAGCTGTAGACTTCATTAGTCTGCATGTGTCAAGGGCTTAAACTTCTTGAAAAAAATAAGACTGTTGAAGAGAAAATGATTAAATGTGGCTTTCCACCTGTCTGCATGGACATTGACCTTCACTGGTGTGCCTTTGCTGCTCTGACAGTCAGAACATGTCCCAGCCTTGAACACTGGGGTGGCCCACGTCTGCTCTGGAGGAAGGCCCCATCCCTTCCAGCAGTCCCATTCACTTGCAGGGGTGTTTAAGTGGAAGGTGTCCTTCAGAAGAACCCTGCCAGTGTTCTGTGAGCCTTTGAGGAAAAAAGGAATTATCTTATTACTGCACATTCACCTAGTCGGGGGCTTCTCTTTTTCAGTATGTGTACACACAAACTCTCAGTCTGACTTCTGTGTTCTGGATAAAAGGAATGTGCAGTGGCTGATGATTTGTCAGAACTTTGTTTCCAAAACAAGTACTACCAACTACCATGAGACCCCTGTGAAGTGCCAGGGCTCAGCAGTCCCTCACTGCAGGGATAGCAGAGCAGGGTCAAGGTACCCTGGCAGAGATACACAGCTCTTGCCCAAGCTGCATCTGCCTTCATCTCTTGTATCCACACATTTCCACAGGCAGTAAATAACTTCGAGATTTTTTTTTTTGATAGGCAGCAAGTATGAAATGAAACCAGTGGTGTCTGCTGGCAAGGGTACTTCAGTGACCCTGAGAAACTGGAGGACTTCTGACAGCCCCAGGGCCTGTGGGGTGGAAACACTCCTTCTGTGTCCTCCAGATCCTCTCCTTGTGCTTGGCCACATCCCTGGGCTCTGGTAGCAGCCAGGGAAGCTGAGCGAGATCTCTTGGTGGGACCTGCGTCCTGGGCTTCACTGTTCAGGATCTCCAGCAATTTTGTCCTCCTGCTGCTGGGAGGAGAGCAATATTTTTTTTTAAATTTTTAATGTAATTTCTTTAATTTCTTTGGAGATACCAGAGATGAAAGTCTGCCTAGTAACAGCACTGATGAGCACAAGCACACAGGGGGGCAGGTCTTGAAATATGCTCTGCTGCACTGCCACGTGTTTCAGGGCTGGCTGTATTACAAACCAAAAGCAGGGTGACTAGGTCCCTCCTGACCAGCTTTTCTGGTTAAATTCATTGCTTAATAGGAAAAAAATAATAATCCAAGCCTGCAAGTATTAGATCTGCCTATTGTTACAGAGGGGAGCCTCCCTCCTTACCTGATTAGATCTCAAGGAAACAGGGACACAAGCTGAGTGAGCGATTCCCCAAGGTGAGCTGGAAACACGGGCATCTTTGTCACCACGGGAAGGGTTTTATTTGCACAGCCTGCAGGTAACCTGGGCAGGTGAAGGCAAGGCTCAGTGCTTGGGCTGGAGCACAGGAAAGGGAAGGCAGAGGGGAAGCAGTCACCTCGGCGTAATGTGATGAAAGGAAGCGAGGTGTGAAACTGCAAAGGAAACAGAGATGCGGGAGCTGCACTGCGAAGAGTAAACACGGGCTGGCAGCAGCACAGAGCCCTGCCCGCGCTGCCAGCACACTGCCTGCGGTCGATACCGGCCGGCTGTGCAGAAAGAGCCAGGCAGCAGCCTGGGGAGATTTGTTATTTGGTTTTCCCTATGAGGCAGGGATAAACTGCTGCTAGGACCGAATGTGTTAAAGTCATGCCATCTCGAGACCGCCGGCAGATCCAGTCCTGCCTTAACCTGGGTGATGCTTTGGTTATCTGCCTCGGGCCTTAGGATTTTGGGCAGACAGACCTCAGGGGCTGATTACCTGCTCATCGTCCCAAGGCATAAGCCCTTCAGAGCACGGCTGTCTCAGGCTTTCGCTGTTCCCAGCTTTGTACAGACCCTTACACATTGTTTTCCAGAACCAAACCCAGCACTTCCCCTGCCTTAACTATGAAGCAAGCTCAGATACGCACAGGCAGTCACTCAAACGTGCCTGCCTCTGCCAGAACCTTTCCTTTCCTCCCTCTCTGCTCTTTACAACGCCTCTCTACATGCATGAATTTCTCCTCTTTCATTCCAGACTGTCAGGAGGAGATGGCAACAGAAAGCTGCTTACCCTATGTGATGTCCACCTGCACGGTTGTCTCAGGAGGAAGATCATGTAGTACAGCTGTGAAAGGTGATGGGGCAATACCTTGGGACAGACACAGAGATTGAGGGCTTACAAGGGAAACAGCATTATCCATCATCAGTGTGGGTGTACTCAGGCTTTTTACACACTGATATTTGGTTATGGAGATTTGTCACACATAGAAAAGCTTCTCTGTCCCCACCAGGCAGCACAGGAAGGATCCTAAAGTGCCCTAGAACACAGAACAGTCCTATTACAGTTTTTAAGTATTAATATTGAATTAAAACTAAAAGCATCCTGGCTAAAGTAGAAAATATTTCCAGGAGCCTAACTTCCAAAAATACAGTTTGGACTTCACCAGCTCAGACCTCTTCCACAAGGACCCCGCACCATCTTTGCAGCCTACTTGCAGATGCTGCAGCACTCCACCTCTCCAAAGGGTGTCCCAGGAGGACTTCTGCCCAAACCTTCTCTTCACCTTTGTTATTAAAGACACCTGTGGAAAGCCATTGGGTTCATTTCCACAGTCCTGTGGGCATTAGCAGACACACTTGTGTACTCTCTTTGAGAGTGTAAAGTGAGGCTGGTTTGGACGACACAGCAGGGTCTCAGGCTACCTGACCAGGATCCCCAGGAGTGAAGTCTCCACAGCTTGAATTGTCTTTCAGAGCAGCTGTGAGGAGGTACTTTCTAAGCCTTTGTTAAAGCAGAGAGCTGGCTGGACTTGGGCTGCTTTTGCTGGCTCTCTGGTGCTGCTGCTGGTATTTGGGTGGCTGTGTTTATGATCAGCTCTGTTGAAAAGCAACCCAGGAATTCCTGAAGTCTTTGGTGGGGCCAGAGAAGATGGAGATTTATAGAAGGGAACCTTTCCTTGAAAGCCATGTGGAAGGAGGCTGAGCTCCCTTTTAGGCAGCAGTGTTATGGACTTGGTTTGGCTTTAGTGGGCTGTGGTATGTTACTCTGAGCCATGCAAGATTGGTTTACCTGGTACAGTGACAATGTTAGGCTGACCTCCCTGCTAGGGGGAGTTAGGTCACCAGTCTTGTTGGTTCATGGAGGGCAGGCACCACAGATTTTTCTCAGCCTCCCCTTTCCTGTCTCCTCTGCTTGTCTCTTAGTGGGCACGCAGTGCCTGCATGTGCTCTGAGCTCATTCTCAGCCACGTATTGTAAGTATTTAATAAAGAAATGCAAACTAATTTTATTCCTAGAACACAGCTATTGTCACGGGGAAGAAAAAAAGTCCTATGGCAGCCTGTGATGACCAAAAAACACCTAAAATCACTTCTCATCAAGGAATCTGCCCCTGTCCCAGGCTGAGCAGCCCCACAGGACACCTTGAAGACCTAGGGGACAGATTTGTTGGTCCTGGTCCACAATGAATCCAGGTGCAAATGGAACTATGAGCTCTGAACTGAGTTGACTGGGATTCCTCCTACATCCACCTTTACTCTGGATGCTTCTCAGGCAGAGACTTTCTCAAGAGCAGATTAATGACTGAATGTGAGCAGGCAGCTGGCATGAGCTTTCTAACTTGATGCTAAACACACTTCATCTTTAACCATCTGTGATTCAAAAGCCCCTCACAGTACTCCAGTCCACAAAGGAGACTTTCAGCTCTGCACAGAGCAGGACTAGAAAATGAGACTGCTATAGATGTAAAAGTTGTAGACTGTGTGTAGCATACTCACCCTTGCTGGATTTTAGGCTCCAGACTTGTCTCCTCTATCATGAACCTGAATAGAGACCCTCAGTCAATGGGGAGGAAACATTTTTCACTGAAGATCTGATCTAGTTCTGATATTTTTTTTCTCTTCTTTGATCATTGAGAGTTTGATATGATCTTGAGGCTAAAAATCAGTTTTCTGTCCATGAACTCACTGTTTCTCTCACGTTTAAGGACCACAATGATGGCTTTGCTCACCTCTGGTTACAGTTGGTGCTCAGCATTCTTCTCTCTCTCAATTTGAGGCTTGCATCATTTCCCTCCTCTCTTACACTACACTACCTCCCAGGGCTGCCCATCCTCACCTTTTTCTGTATAACCAGATTAAGCCAGAGCCTCTGTATCTGGCCTGTGCTTGCCATAGTCTTTTTCTGTGGTTCAGGATAGTTTTTCACCCGTATCAGCTCAGCTGATGAAAGCCATTACCTCTCACTGCAAACCTTGCTGTGGACTATGGGACTGCACTTACCCTGCCCTATCTCCAGGCTCACAGAAACAAGCCACTGCAACCCAGCAGCCTTTCAGGTAGGCATTTACTTATTTCTCTAATTTTGCTGTAATTCTGTTGTTTTGTGAGTTGTGAAGTGGGTGTTGGCAGCACTGACACTGCTACCTGCATTACTGTGAACCTGTGACAAGGCATCACTCACCTCTGAACTGTTGTCTCAGGCTCTCTGCAAATGCAGGCAACAGTCTCTGGGCCACCATAATCCATCTTTAACAATCATTTTTGCAAGTGTGACAGGATAAGGCATTGTGAAACTGAAGACTGAGACTCTTGGGAACAATTATGAAACACGTACCTCAAAGACCCTCGTTTTCTTCTTGCAATTTTGTGTTTTCATTTACACTACAAGAAAACTACTGTAGCCTGTGTTATCTGAGAGACAAGCACTGGCAGCAGCAGGCTGGAGATGCTGTTGAGTTCTTTGGGATGCTTTTCCTCAGGGCAAAGACTATTTTTTTTCTCTACTCTACTGAATGGCTCATTAGACCCTATTTAGGTGGAAACAGTACTTATTTCACTTGGGAGATACTCAGAGCTATATGCCAGACAAGCACTATCTACCTGGAAGTATTCTGAAGGATGCTCTTCTGCAATACTACAGTAATTGTAAAAATATCACCCAGGTGTATTAGCAAACTGGGAGCTTAGAGTGATAATGTTAAATGAGCAGTAAGTTGTTTGCTAATTTGAGGTTTATTTGCTTCCTCACATGTGTGTGTGTGAGTTTGGAGCTGGTTGCTTTCAGTGATCATGGCTGGTTTGAAGATTGCTTGTCCCGATTCAGATTTGCAAAACCCAGTGGGGGTTTAGCACAGGGGAATATCCATGCTAGAATCAGCAAAAACATTGGAGAGGCACATGGTTTTATGAAAGCCAGGTCAGGGAGTGAGAGTGATTATTTAGTAAAGAGAAGCAATCGGAGAAAGTGACCAAAAATCCCCCATGTGGCAAGGGTCCACCTCAGCCTGGATGATGCTCTTCTGTTCTGGGGAGGGTTTTCCCCTCACACTGATTCTGGCTGTCAGGCATTGTGACTTGGAATGTTTCTGTTTCTGTGTGTGCCTTTTCTGGGTTGCTTCTGTATTAGGAATAGCACACCTTTCATCCTTTTAGTCAGAGGAGAAAAAAAAAAAAGCTTAAATGCATTCAAGGAAGGCTCTCCCAGAAAGAGAGCATGGTTGGGTTTGATTTTAAAGGAGGGAGCTTTTGGTGCTAAAATTTTGTTGCCTTGCACAGTGGCTTGACAATATCTTCTTAGAGAGAGTAGATCATTGCAGGCAGATCTGGGCTGTGGGGAGAGGCCCTTGTCCTGGTGTCCAGCCATGTCTTCCCTTCTAACTGAAGTAAATTCCTTTACATTAGGAAACCGAAGCCTGCTTTGAGCAGGAGGATAAGATTGAAGAGATCACTTCAGCAGTCAGCTCCAGCCTCCTGTTATTGCATGTCATAAATTTGCTCTCAAATGTGCTCTGCTTCATTATAAAATCAGTTCAATTTAATGACCCAGCTCCTCCAATAGCTCCCTACTTGGTCAGTTAGAAACTTGCTGGCGATTTTCACTGTAAATTCATTCAAGCTCTATTTATATTAAATATTCCTGTTGCAGAATAATTGGGGGGGGGGGTGGCTTGAAGAGCTCTTTTTCCTACTCAGAGTTATTTCTCTCTTGGGTGTTTACAGGGACAAATCAGGTCCCCTGTCAGCAGCTTCTTTTTCCCTGGTATTAATATTGCAGAGAACAGTGGGGGAGACTGTTTTTCACCATGTTGCAGGATCACATTTGTCTTTTTCAGCTGAGAAGCACTTTGGTCATTCAAAATTTCTGTATGTTCAGCAACAACACCAAGACTTGGTGTTACAGACACACAGGTCCCAGACTTCCTCAAGGAGCTCAGTTACCTTCTCTCTGTTCCAGGGGTAGAAATGTCGGACACAAGGAACCATACATCTTTCTGCTTTTGATGCATACAGGACTTTACAGCAGCAAATGCAGGAATATTATTTGTACCAGAAGGCATACACCAGAGCCTTGTGAGACCAGCCTGTTTGAGGTGGAAGCCTCACAAGTTAATCAATTTTTTATTATTTGTGCATTAGGGACTGAGATATTTTATAACAAGATGCCACACCTTTGGGATTGCTTGACACTACATCGGATCCAGACTTGCCCAAGTCTCATCTGGAACTAAACCCCACCTTCCTCTCTCATATCCTACCTGCTCTAGCACTAGAGTAAGGATCTGAGCTACTCCTAAAGCCAAATAGTCTTTAAATGATGGGAACCCCTAGCTACAAAAAGCCAAAAACTGTGAAGGAAAAGCACGAAGGGGCACAGCAGGAAAAGCCCAGATGAGCTGAAGATTTTCTTCAGCAAAGCAGAAGCCTTTAGTGTCCCTCTTGTCTGTGTTTCCCTCCAAGACACAAGGCACAGTGAGTACTCCATGCACTGAGGCTCTAAGCCATGGAGCTGGGAGGGGGGATGGCCCTGCTGCTGGGAGAACTCCCACTTCTCTTTAATGGTGGAATTTCTGTGTTTCCTGCTCATTTGTTCAAGTGTTACATTGTCCAAACAATTCATTACAAAAGGGAATTGAACAAACATCTCCTTCCATTTTCCACAATAATAGTTTTATTCCCGAGAAACCTTGTTTGGTGCATAATTATTTAATAGGTATAAGACAAATATACTGATTAACTAACTGTTTCTAAATTTACTCACCTGGGGCAACAAAAGGGAGCTTAACCTTGCAATGATGGGATTTGAATGACTGGTACCTTTGAGAGGCAGGTCAGGATATAAGGCCAAATAAGGACCTGTCCTGGGGAAGCCTGCTGCTCTGTTCCTCTGTGCCTCTCCAGCTGTTCCTGCATTTTGGGCAGAGCACTGAATGGGAAGTAGAGGTTCAGACTTCTATTTAAAATACCCTTGGTGCCATTCAGTAGAAGACAGTCCTTCTCCCAGGTGAGCTCAGGCTGGCTGTGGCAATAGTAGTGTCATACCACGATCTCAAGTTCACAAGATGCACAAGAGGAAAGTCTTGTGTGTGTTATCTTCTGCTTGCCATCTTTTGAAGTCTGTGGCTATTTTTAGACCTCATCCTGTGAAGCCCGTTGCAGGCAAAGATCTTGAAGTGCTTTCTGGATCCCTTTGGTGCATCACCCCCCAGAGCACAACAGCAACAGTGCTCAACTAATAGTGCTAGAAAAGCAACAAGGTGGTGAATGCATTTCCTAGCACTTTCCTTCTGCTGCTTTTGCAGAGGAAAGGCACAATCCCCAAGCTGATGTTTCAAGTCCACCATGGTTTGGGCGAATTTGTCCTTTGGGTTTCAGTGCAGCCTGTGAATGTGGCTGGTGTCTTGATGGCTGGTTACTGGAGATGGGCTAACTGTCCTTATTCTGCAGTGAGACATCTTCCATGTCACAGCAAGGGAAAACCCTGAGTCACAGTGACGCCCAATTTAGCTGTGATATCTGGATTGGATTAATAACCTGGTCAGCTTCACATAATTGTAAAGAAGGGAGGGCAAAATCCAAGGAGCTGCCACTAAAACTAGTTCATTCAGGCCTGCAGCCAGTATCCCAGATGTTCTGAATCTTCTGGGACATGTGGCAGAAAGAAAAAAAACCAACAACAACAACAAAACCCCTAGCTCTTTACACTTAATTCACATAATTTTTTATGCTTTTTCTTATCCATGCTGTCATGGCTTGTGAGAGTATGAAGGCACTCTAAGGATACAGGCAAAGATTTAAGGCATAATCCCTTCAATTTCAGATATTTAAAAATATGAATGCACTACCAGAGTAACTGCCCCTCCCTGGTCTAAGAGATGTTAGTGGTCTGCAAAAGGAAGGTCAGAAAGGACAAAAGACTCAATCTTCCTCTCCAGCAAATACAACAGCAAGCCTCTTTTTGACTGCTGAAATTGGGACCTTGAAGAAAGTGTCTCCTGCTGAAACACACTGAGGATATTTTAAAACCAGATTAATAAATAATTGGACCATCTGCATCAGAGTCTGTAAGTGGAGTGACACACGGAGGGTGTCTCTAAATGGAACAGCTTCAAATATGCAGAGTAAAATACACAGAGGAATGGATTATTTTTTTTCCAGAATAGACATAATTATTGCCAGTTTAGGTCTCTCTTGCAAGCACTGCCTTAGAAGATGGGTTGATTTCTCCTAAGAACTGAACAGACAGATAGTGAAATATTGCGCCTGCCCTGCAGAGGTGACCATCATATTAGTAAGACAGACCAGGGTCAGGAGCAATAGAAAGGAAACGGTTTTCTGAGGCTATGCAGCAGATCAGCTTCCCATTTCCTATAGTCCAGATGGGCCCCTTTGATTTCTGGCAGGAGATAGTATTGCCTCTAAGGCTACCAATATCAGTTGAATCTCCTCCCATCACTACTGGGCACTGTTTGTCCTGCGCTGGACAGCTCTTTTAATTAGTGTTCCTCTTGGGGTTGCAACAGTGGTTGGGGTTAATGTTTCAGAGCCACAATCTTCATAAGAACAGGGTCAGATCACAGCTCATTGAAAGGGGCTGCTTCTGGACCACTGAGTTTAATAACTCCTGATCCCTCTTTCAGGTGTTTTTATTCTTTTTTTCCTCCTGCAACATCCCAAGGAAGTGAGCTGCCCAGCTGATAAAATGTGCTTCCTTCTACTGCCTTTTGATCTAGTAACTGGGCACCCTTTGGCACTTGTATTGGAAGAATCAATGAGTAATTAACTGTTCCACGTTCTTGATTCTGTTCTTGATTTTATAGCTTTCTCCCCTGAAGTCCCCACCACCACTCCTTTGCTGAGCCAAGGTGAACTAGTTATTTACCTTCTTGCTTTCTAGAAACACAGCAAAGAAAGGTGGTGTATTCTGGGGGTGAAAATGTCTCATTTGCATAATCTATAGATAGTAGCCACATCAGCCTTTTTTAAAACTTGAAATGGAGAAGAACATTGAGAAAGGCACTGACAGCAAGAGATACAGTTTGACTGAGAGACAGAGTGTGTGATTTATCACATCTAGTGTGCTGTGCTCCCATGCAGACATCTCCATCTGAGGTTGTCTCCCTGGGCTGCTGGTTTAGGAGCGAGTCAAGACAGGTAAGAGAGGACAGGGCTGATTTGGTATATTTTGGGTGAGATGATGCTTGTCCTACAGCCCTCAGTCTAATGAAGGCTGAGGCAGATGTGGGCACCTGCTTTTTAATGTGAGAACACTGATGTAAATTAAGAGTCTTGAGCTGGAAGCTGTAGTGTAACCATTAACTATCCATGGCAAATGAGTTGGTCTTGACACTTCCTTGCTGTGCCACATCTGTTATTGATCCAGGTGGATAGTGCTTGCTTGCTAGATGTTTCTGAAGGTATGTGGGGTGCAGTGTGCTCACTTTCCTCTGTGCACCTGGAAATTTCTGATCTCCATGGCAGAAATTATGTCTCAAGAAATCTGAGAAGTGATATTTTTAGGCTTTTTGCTGCACAATAAGGCTGACTAGAATTTAAATTTTTTATAAATGCAAAAATATTTTTGATGAGTTGATGTCTCGTTTACAGTAATAGTCTTAGAATATAATTAGTTATTATAAGGATAATTTCCCTATTTTTAAATTGTAGTTGAAATTACATTATATGTATGTAGAGGGGGGGACAGGCTTTTCTGTTTCAGTTGATTTAAATATATTTTTACTGTGAATAATGCCCTTCATATTTTTTACAGAACAAAGAAGAAAATCTGTATCTCACTCCACTTCTTCTTTTAGTGTCCTCATGAGCAAAAGAAAACAGCAGCATTAGCATGAAGCAGATGCTAAACATATTAAATACATGCCAAAGACCTTTAGGTCCTTACTTATGGTAGCAATGGAATCTATCTCTAAAAATATTACACAGGAGTAGAGATAATGATATAGACATGTAGATAAAACTGTACAGGAATAGAGCATCCCCTTGAAAAAAAGGGAAGGTCCCACCTGGATGGTAGAACAGATAAGGCTTCCAGTAACAATCAGGCCCTAAGTTTAGACAGCTGCCAGTGTGTGACCCAAAGAATGGGACAATACCAGGACTGTACCCACAAGTGCACAACTGCAGGGGTACCAGGAGACACAAACCCTGCAGCACCTCTCTGCAGGCACTGCCCTGCAACCAAGCAAGGCCAAGACTGAGGACCTCACCCGAGCAAGCAGTTAGAGATCATGGGAATTAAAAATGGGGGAGAGAATGGAGAAGTGAAAATAGCAGGTGTTGCCATGTGGATCCCATCCTTTCACTTGCCTCTGTTTTCCCTAATGTGAGTGTCCAAGAAAAATGCATGGACAGAGACAAATCAAAAGAGTCATTTTTGCCAGGATGGACATGACACACATCCATGCTACACCATCAGGATAACCCATGTTCCCTGCTTTCATCTGAGGCAGTTTAAGGCCAGTCCCTGCCGGCATCAGTGGATGCTTGAGCACAGTTCTACCCTCAGTCCCACCAGCCTCACCATGTAAGATTCTCCAGTGGAGTCACCAGTCACAAGCTGTACTCAGACCCTTCACCTGATGGGATGGCAAGGCAACATTTGTGAAACCTTGGGAGCCTTTTATGCTCCATGGTCTTATAGTCTTAACCCTCAAGGGTAGGAAGTTGGTTTTCATGAGCAACCTTCACCCCAAACCACCTGACCATTCCCTGCTGAAATTCACGACTGTAGGTTGGGGAAAGGTGGCCATCACAGTTTCTATGGGAGACTGGGGACAAGAAGCATAGAGGCAGCTCCAGCTTGCCACTGCTGGCAGGTTTGATAATGGTTTAGTCCTCATGCAATGTCTCCTCTCTGCATCCAGCTATTCAATGAATGTAAAGCAAAAATAAAAGAATTGCCTCATTAAAATCTGGACACAGAGCTGGAGATAATACCCCTCTTTTTGTCAGATATGAAGTCACGCAAGTCCCAGCAAGGAAGGGAAATGACAGATGGAGTAAACTGTACCTCCTGTCCCTCAGACACCCCGTGCTCCATTGCAGTCACATCAGAGGCTGCAGTGAGCACGTAACATCTCTGGCAATAATGAGTGACTGGCAGCGCTGCACAAATCCCTGCTGGAGAGGTGTCAGTCAGGGGCTCCCGGGAGGAAAGACTGAAGAAATGGGAGGAACCTGATTGAAGAAATAACCCCTCATGCAGATCTCCAGTGACTAACTGCCCACCCTCATCAGAGGATCCAGGTGCAACTCTAAGGGCTGATGTCTGAGTGCCACTGCAGCTCCTTCTCTTCACATTCAGCACTGACTTTAGGGTTTATCACTCCAAACTCCTGGCTGAAGGTTAGTTCCCTTGCTCCTGGCCTCTTCTTGAGCATGACCCATGCTGGGGAGCCACCTACCACTTGTTCCCCTTTCACAAAAACTCCCAACTCCCCCAAAACTCCCTGACTTCAACCCAGCCCCACTAACACCTAGCTGTGAGCACACCTTGATGTCTTGCTCTAGCAAACCACCTGGTCCAGGTTCAGCTCTTTTCCCTACAGGACCACCCTACATGGGCATTCGCTGACCAGGATTTAGACCAGTGAGATAGAAAGGAAAAAGCACCAGTTTTTCCTGATTCCAGCCCCCTGAGTGCATGGAAGCTGTGAATGCTCTGGGTTTTCAGAAAGGAAGCAACACCTGACAACAGTGGGGATAGACTCCTGGAGAAATCAGGCAGCACTGAAGTTTCTGATCTGAAGAAAGGGAAGGGACACAACATAAATCTAGATCTTAGAAAAACCTTTTCAAAGAGCCTCTGAAAAGGCCTTCTCCCCGAAGGTTTAGCATTTCTAAATGCACTGAACTCTAGAGATACGCCCAGCAGTGTTGTTAGAATAACTGGAAGATGGGAGCTGATCTGAAGTGACCCAAAAGCTGATGAATTCAGGTCTGATGAATTCAGGAATGTCCCATATGGGGATCACACCCACAACCTTGGTGTTATTAGCACCATGCTCTAGCCAGCTGAGCTAATCTCATGAATTCAGTCTGTGATAACAGGACCAGGATGCAGATCGTGCAAATGAGATCATTAGTACTGATATGAATCTGGAGCTGAAATGTTGCAGCTCTCTAGACAGGGGTTGGCTTTGCATCTTGGCAGGTTTTCTTTGGCCCCAGTGTCACCTGGACTTAATAAGTCACTCACAGCAGCATCCCCCCATCCCGAAACAGCTCACAAAAGTGCCCAGACACAAAAGTCTTAGACTGCAGCATCTCTTTGGTCGATTGCTGAAAACAGAACACGCACTTGGTGGAAAATATAATGTACTGTGACTGTAAATACTATGTGAATTATTAATTTGCTGTTTACTAACTTCAATATTTTTCTATTCAATTATTCTCTATAGATAGAGCAAAGGACTCCACTGATTTTTAAATAATACGCAAATTATTTTTTGTACATATTTACAGGAAGAATTTTTGCACATCTTTTTCCTTGAATAGATTTGAATTATTTGTTGCATGTTTTATTAAAGCAGCTCTTCAATAATTAAGGAGGGTATATAATTATATGTAAGACTACTGTGTGCTCCGTATTGCAGTATTTATTAGCACCATATTGAAAATACAACCCCTCTCATATGAGTTGTTTTACAGGATTACTTCAGAGGTAAGGAGAACAACTATCTGCAATTTACTGCTGGGGAAACTGAGGCATGGGAACTGAGGCAGATGCTTCAGGGGTCTGAACGTGATTTAAGAGTTAAACCCAGGACTCAAGACTCAGTACAGGAGTCCAGCCACCAAACACTGCAGCCTCCTGGCATGTTTTGCATTCCCCTGTAAGACTCTCAACCGCACTCAACTTCTGTGAGCAAAGCAATAATCTTCCTGCAAAAGGAGTGTGCATAACTAAAATCCTTATTGCTCTACGGGCGTTCTGTAGGCAGTGATTGACCTCAGCATTCAGAAGAGACAGGTCCCAGATCTTCTATGAAGATGACATTTAAACACTAATGGCCTTAAAAGCTATCCAGGAAAACTTGCTGACTCAGGAAAAGGAGTGCTCATGTTTAGGCTGAAACCAATTGCACGCGCTCTGATGTAATTTATTGTTCACAATACACAACTTATTTAAGGCCTTGCAAGCTGTGAAATATTCAAATCAGCAAGAGGGTGACTTTGAATGCTGTTGCTGAAACACAGTGGAAATGCCTTCAGCCTAAGGGTCAGGGAGTTTGGAGCTCTTCTGTTCCTTGCTGGTCATCAGAAAATGAGTCCAAAAGGCAGTGGGTTTCTGCTTAAATGCAGGGATCTCAGCCCAGGTTTTCACTTATTTATTAATTATATGCAGCAGTAACCCCTAGACACAGTGGGGCTGGACAGGGGTATAAATCTAGCTGAAAAAAACACATAAACCTGAACAACTGATCTTGTCCAAGGCAACATTTGCTCCTAACTTTTCCTTTTCGTTAGACGCAGTCCCAGCTCCTCAGAGTTATGAATCAGGCTTCCATGAGTGCCTTGTAAACATGACATAAGAGGTCCAGGTTGGAATGGTGCGGGAGCAACAACTGCACACAGTGAAGAGGAGTCTCAGCTGTGGGCAGAGATTTTACAGAGCAGCCTGGCAGGAAGGTATGCACATCAGGAGCTGGAGGAGGTTTGCTTTCCAGCTTTCCTTGACAATAGGGAATTAACCCCCCATGCTGAGCTGCTCACCTGTTTTGGGGGTTTGTGGCTCTTTTTTTTTTTTTTTCCTGTGAGGCCTTTGTATTGCACAAACTTTATTTTGTCCCTGCTATGAGTTTCAGAGTCAACAAAGACAAAATTCTCTCCTGAATTGGATTTGAGTAAATCTAGCCCACTCTATGCCCTTGGCACCCCACAAATATTGCAGCACCTTTGTGCAGATCTTTACATAAAGATCCTGGTAACTGATGATTGGTGTCAGGTGAAGAACACATTTTTCCTCCTGTCTGTAGTGTGTATCTCCCACAGAAATTAAAGGAAACTGATTTTATTCCACCTCCCCTGCCAACAGGATCTGTTACCCCCCAGTGACAGTCTCAGCTTTCTTTGTGCTGGCAGTTTCTAGCCCTGTTGCACCCAGACTTTCGCATGGATGATCCACCTCTTAGAGCACCACTGGGTTCATTTCACAGTCCCATTTATAGGAATGGATTTCCAAGGGTTATGTGACCCCACTGGCTAAGAGAACCTCCAGTTTGGCAACTAAACTGATGCAGAGGTCAAAGCTGTGGTGTACTGCACAGTGTAGAGACTGACTTGACACTATTGATCTGGTGATGCCAAGGCTGCTCTTTATGGGGAATAAAATCCTGGCTTCTTTCCTGGAGAAGTGAGACCATTTTGGACTACTCCTATATGATGGAACAATTTATGGAAAGCTCTACTGCTTTCTGGCAGACAAATAAAAGTGGCAGATCTGGTGTGAATGTGCTTGCTTCCACGGCACTGACACTGGAACTGGTCTAAATCACCATGATGCTGTGGAGCACAGGGGCTTGGTTCAGTCAGCCCATTTGAATCCAAAACTGCCACCCCATGACACCACCACAAAACCAGTGCCTGGACTGCAAACTAACAGGTAAAATTCAGCCTCTGCTGCTAATGGTGTGAGATGAAGCTTATAGAAACTGTGGTCAGATCACCTCCCTCAAGCTTCTTAGTTTATTTATCCAGCTGGTGCTTCCCACACCAGCCAAGCTGCGGACAATGCACCATTGCTCAGGATGTGCCATTTACCTAGGAAATGATGCAGAGCCTGAGTCTCCTACAGCCTGCTGGGAAACAACTGAGCCCGTGGCCATGATAGTACAGGAGAACCAATTCTGGGTGCCAGCTACTTGCAGGAACCCAAAAAGAGTTCATGTTGCAGCCAACCTCAGAGAGGCCTCCAACACTAAAACCCTCCAAAAATCCAGCCCTCCTGGGCACCAATCTCCCTGTGCCATGAAGCCCCAAATTTACCTGCTGCAGATGAAATGAAGTGGCAGAGTTCGATTACTGACACCTCTTGGCTCATGATTATGATGTTACTAATTAACCACCTTGAGCACACCACAAAGACCTTCCCCTTGATAAATGGTCCATTCTGTTACCATGCCTGGTGGATAGGGCAGTGACAGAGGTAGGCAAATGTCTGGGGCACTGGCCCTAGCCCTGTACAGGGACCCCTTTTGATTCATCACACTGTTGCCCCCACGATGTAGAGCGTCTCGCATGTCATTCAATCTTACTCTACCAGATGCACAAACTAGCAGAGCATACAGAGTTTCTCACCTCCCCTCTGATCTCCTTCTCCTCTCTCCTCAGCAAGAAGATCAGAAAAGCCACAGTTATCACTGTTTGAGGGTAATACTGGGGTGGTTTACCAGCATGTAACTTGGAGGTCTCATAGTGGAGGTAACTTGGACCCTCACAGTGATAATGATGTCCATTTTGGATATGGTTTCCAACCCCCACCCGGGACTACTCGGGTTTCCTCTACAAGCCTATAACAACTCCTCCCCCCAAATAATGCCATTCCCAAGCTCTGCTGCTCATTTCTTCCCAAAAAGACGCTGTGGGGTGGGCTGGATAAGGCACTCAGACTCTCAAAGCTGCGCTTTCCTTGTCATTTGGGAGAACTTATAATTACAATTCCCATTACTGTAAGTTGTGTACACAGTCTTGTAAAACATGACACTTTAAGCCTATTAATTGCCATGTTTTGAATTCTTGCCAGCAATTTACTCTCCCCCACCCCCAAAGACCCAACATCCAAAAAAGAAATTATTCAATCATATCTGTAGCAGAACATCACAGCCACAAGAGAAACCAGATTCCTGCAGCCGGGTTTGGGGCTCCCAAAGAGCTGTCCTGATGCATGATCCACATGGGCTTGTAGGGTCCTTCTCCCAGCTGTTGGCAAGGTCTACTCTTCCCATGGGATTAGTACCTTCAAGACTCTGACAAAACCCAGGCTCATGCACGCCAGATGCTTCTCCCCCTCCCCAATCCTGCTCAGCCTCACCCTTCCCCAGAGGGTGTTTGAGCTTAATTAGGACAACCCCTGAGCTTAGATTCCTTTCTGGTCCTGTGTTCAGCTCTGAATCATGGTAGACTCTCAATCCAGATCCTTCAGACTGCCAAGAAAGAGCGAGCTAGCTTGCCAGGAAAGTGGGGGTTCAGCATACCCCAAATGAGCCAAAGTGACCTAAAACCTCTTTGTATCCACTTTACAGGCACAGGTGCGTTAGTCCTTATCTTCTGCTCAAACCAGCTTTCTTCCTAGGAAGAAGTCCCTGTTCTTCAGCTCATTTTTATTTCCAGAGCACTTTGAGTGTCTGGCCCCAGTTAATCTGTTGTGCCTTTAATGGCAGTGACCTTCTTCCCTCCCTCCACACAGCAGCAGCAGGAATCCCAAGCCTTGTCCTTGCAAATCGCTTTGGAGCCCTTTAAGCAGAAAGTAATGTTGCAGATGCAAAAGATCTGTATGCAGCAAAGACTGAGTGGATTTAAAATACTAATAATTTTTCTGTCTGGAGCACATGTGAGGACACCAAAGGGTTTTGCAAACAATGGTGAGGTTCTGATCATGTCGTGATGTGGGAAGACAAAGAAACCACGTGTAATCAGAAATCGAAGCAAATGGAGATGGTCAAGAGCCAAAATGGGGACAGGGGTCCTGCTTGCCTTTGGCTTCTCCTACACATGGGACATCTCACTGGCTTCAGAAGGGAGGAAAGAGAACTCCCTTTGAGAGAGTTGTTCTTCAACCAAACAAGAAGGAGCAGAGTGGAGGACACAAAAGCACGACATGGAGATCTTCCTCAGAGCCAGGCTCTAGCACAAGAGCCCCAAGAGCTGCATCCAGCTCTTTTCTAATCCCTCACCAAATGGACTTTCATCATACTCATAATTAGGGATAATAATTTAAAGAGATAGTTGAATAACCAAATCTGCTAATCCTTTAGTGGAGCCTCTTTCCTTTAATCTCTCTCTGGTTCACTAATGCATGAAAATATAGCCAGGCACTCACTGCCCTCATTAGAAGGAAACTTTACCCTCCTCCTCTCGGCCTCAGAGGCATGCCAGTGATGAACAGAGAGCACAAAGGCAGCCCTCTGACTGCTCGAGACATGCGAGAACTTTGAAAACATCAACCTGGGCTTGTTTCAAGACCGATGTCACAACAGAGGCCAGTTGTCATGGAAACAGGTTATCAGCTATCAAAAACCATCCATGAAAAAAGTGTCACAAGGAGAGATGGCAACTGGGGCTGTGAAGAGGCGAAGGCCTTGCACATAGGAAACTCTGACTTCTTCAAGCCTCCTCCTTCATCTGACCAGATGAACATCCTCCCCTTTACTATAATTTCTGTGGTCACAATGAGCCACCCTGCTCTTCCTGTGGCAAAGCTTGGTTTGCCACCAACAGGGTGCTTTTGCACATCCCCTCCAGCCCTCTTGTTAGTGCCCTGGCCACTGTGCTCCCACGGTGGGCCATTGGGAGCCCACTGTGGGGACCAGGAATACCAGTGCCAGCATCTGCCTAGTAAGAGCTGATGCACTTGCTGAGCTATGAGCAGTCGCAAGTGGGAAGCCATTGTTAATTAATCAGATACGCCATGTAATAGCATTAATCACAATCAATATATTAGATAGGGATGATGAAGATGCTGTGCAATCTCTGCCAGATAGCAAACACACCCACACAGCACAGCCACACACAGTCCTTGGAATGTCCACGTTCTTCGCCTGATCCTCCTGGCTTGATTACAGCATCAAGCTCTCTTTTCGCCTCTGCTTCTGGGATCTTGTCATTCTCCTCTCCCCTGCCTGCCTCTGGGTTCACCCTTTCAATCTGTCTCCCTCTTCCCTCCATCCTGCCTGCATTCCTTGTTTTTCTCCCATGACGTAACTTGGAGAGCTGCTCTGAGAGGCACCTGTCTCATCCACACATGCCTCCATCTCCAGAGCTGGCAAAAGCTTTGGGAAAGGATGGAATTGAGACCTTGATGTGCTGTTGTGTAGGTGGGCAGTGAGGGCTGTGCTGTTCCTCTCAGAGGCCCTCTGCTCCACCAGAAAAGCATGTTAGCCTTTGCCAGAGCTGAGTGACAGTAGAGACTGCCTAAAAATGCAACATGATCCCACCATTCATCTCAACTGCTCTTCCCATGTTTTCCCGAGGAACAAACTCCATGTTCTCTTCTCCTGGTGTCCCTTATCCCAGGAGCAGGAATTCTATGATGGAAAGGCATCTGCACTTGGATAAAGGGTCCTTCCAGAAAAAACACTCCTCCCTTCCCACACACACAGCCACAACCTCTCTGCAGAAGCTGGAAGGGTAATGCATTTTCTCTGGCAGCTGCCACCACAGACATAAGAGGCATGTTTGAGATAACAAGACTTCATTTCAAACAGGAATGGTTTTCATGGCAGGCACAGTGAATAAATGTAAGTCGTCTATTCTTGCTTCAAGTCCTGCTCTCCCTAACAGCGTGGAAAAGAAACCCCAGACATACCAAAAACTTTGACAGAGTTAACGACTAGTCCAGGCTTTAAAACAGAAAATAATGCCTTAATCTTGGGTTAAAAAGGAAAACTAAATGCATTCCATTAAAAGCAGATGAGAGGATATGAAAAATGCTTTTGGAAGCTAAATAATAGTAAAAACATTTTAAACATCCTAACAAATTGGCAGAAAAGCCTAGTGAGTCATTTAATGCTCTCCATGCAGGCGGCATTACTGGCTGGGTAATTTATGCTTCTTCACAGCATGGTCTCAGGGCAGGTCGCTCCGGGAGGGTGTGTTCAAACCCACCATTTTTTCAGCTATGAAGAACAAGAGGCCTCTTCCTGTGCTCACTCAGTCTTGAGGGAGGTTTTCTACCTGCACCAGGGCCATGACAAAGCAGGCTGGGAACTGGTCTTTGATGGTGAACCAAGCAGCTTCAGCAGGAGGTCTGCTGTTCCCCAGGATGGCAGTGCCAGCAGGGCAGGAGCAGGATGGAGACCCCCAGCAGGAGCTGGGACTCTCATGTGCAGAGTGCAAACAGGACCAGGAGAAAGGCTGTTACATGAGAACAGAGAATGAGGGGCATTTGAAGAGTCCTACCACACGTGAAGGCTGAAGGAATAATTGCATACAAGGTTTGCTTGGGGTTGATGAAGGCCAGCATTCTCCTCTGAGTGAAGAAGAAACGCAAAGCAGTCACTCTGGGATGGAACAGCCAAGTATGGCCAAACTCCTCCTTGCTCAGTTGCCTTCTTGCCACCCTTCTTGGACCCTGATTTGTTGGGCTGTAGAGATACTTCTGGGTGGAGAGGTCTGACAAACTGTGTGGGGCGACAGGAGACTGCTTTCCCAGTGACCACCCACCCCAATGACTGTCTCAACTTGTACTTTCCATGTTTTCATGAGGTCTCAGAAAAGTTGAAGCTATCAATTTAAAGCAGACCTTGCAATTTCTCAGTGCAAAAATACAGTCTCTCACAGTGCTCTGAACACAAGCTGAAAAGCCTGCTGCCCCTTGGTCAGGCCCAGGAGGGAGCCTGATTCCCCGCTGCACTTCTTGGGATTTTCTGAGCCTTTTCCTAGCAGAGAGCATTAGGTATGTTGATAAATTCAGGTGCTGCAGAGGTTGCACCGCCTGGCACAGATGGCTGAGATACAATGGGACCGTCATTACCAGCCTGCATTAGCTACAGGTAATGAGCTATGGCCAATGCCAATCCCAGTTGCCTTCCATTCAGCTGGGTTTGTCCTCAGATAGCCACGCTGGACATCCATCAGTCCAACAGAAGCTTAAATACTGACCTGAATGATCTACCTCTTATCTCCTCACTTTAAGGCCATGAGAGCTGAGACAAAGCCGAGACAAGGTCTTGGTGTCTGTGCCTGTTGTGTTCTTGCTTATGAGAGCAGGAGCTGGACGGAGCAAATCTCCTCTCTATACCTCCTGACAGCTGACCTGGATACTTAGGTGGGATGAAAAGTGTGAGTGGAGATCTAGACCTTTCCCAAATTTAATATTCTGAGTTCAGAGGAAGCTTTACTCTGATTAACACCCATTTCTTTACTAGATGTAGATTACTAAGATGAACTGTCTGATTTATAGTTCTAGTTTTCGAGCAGGGAGAAGAAACTAGAGATGATTAAATAGTCATAAGTTCAAAGTTATTTTTAGTTTCCTAGAGACTGAGTCTCAAATGAGTGAAACAAACAAATCCAGCCGGGATTAACAAATTGCACATATAGAATTGTATACCTACTTTTGCAGTCTCAAAGCCCTCTTCTCCCAGATAAAGCTTTGTGCCACCTTCTTCTTACCTGTAACCACCTAAATTTATAATTTTGGCAAATGAGTGTTGGGTGTGTGAAGAACAGTAGGATTAAAGACTTGGGGACATAAAATGGTGGGTGATTTACATGAGACTTTTCTGAACTGACTGTTATTATGGCGGTGACTTTGAACTTGGATAAAGTTGCATGATTCCACGGCAAGCCTCAATCCCAAGTAATGAGACTCCAGCTCTTTCTCCGTTACACATAATTTTGTTTTCTTTTCCTTTTTTCTTATCTTTTAGTTTTACATCTCATGTTTTCCCAACCTTCTCATGTTCTTTGGTTTTTAAGGTGCAAAAAGAAATGTGAATCCATACATGTATACCATGCCCAGAGAAGCTGTGGATGCCCCATCCCCAACAGTGTTCAAGGCCACGCTGGATGGGGCATTGAGCAACCTGGTCTAGCGGGAGGTCCCTCTGGCCATGGCAGTGGTTGGAAAACTAAATGATCTTTAAGGTCCCTTCCAACTGAAACCATCTATGATTCTATACTGTGAACACCCATGATTGCTGCATGGACAAGGATCTTTGCATGGGAGATCTTCTCAGTGTTGAACAGTCTCTTTTGTAGTCTTAGTGGTATTAGCATTCCTGAGGCTTGAAGTTATCACCCATGACCTTAAGTACAAGTGCTTGAACACCCTATCCTGTGTGTTTAGTTGAAGTTCAGGGGGACAATGAGGGGACATTTTAACCACCACGGGGACGCTGACTTCAAGAGGTCAGTAGTCTGATCCACTCGTCCTGCCCAGCCAGCTAATAATCTCCTTGCTTGCTAAGAAATTTAGTCAGTGTTAAATTACATGTTTGATTGCCTGTGGTAAATACATTTAGCTGGGATTTATAACCAAAATGACAGGCAGATCCTTAAACTCTTCCTCACCATTTATAAGGATTAATTATTTTTAGTCTGAACATTGTAAAAATGTACCTACTACCTAAGACCTTTCACAGGACAGAAAGAGAACTGGGTCCCCATGATTTGCACAACTTCACAATTAACATGTACATTTATCCACTAAGCTTCACTCATTAGGCAAGAAATTCAGAAACCACTTCCCCATTGCAAGGTGTGACACACTGGAGGCATTTTCTGGTCTGCCCAACCATCACCGTATCACCTTCCTGGGAAAGCAGATTCTTCCTCTGGAGAAGTCCTACTGCTCTTGGAAGTCTGATGCCACCTAAAGGCATCAAATGTACTGCTCAATGTCCAACTCACCTACTTAACACATGGAGAGCAAGTGTATGTATAGGTAACTGGAAACGTGGGAGATTAGGCTGGGAGGCAGTAGATTGAGACTAAAAGTAGTAATCTATCCACTACTGTTGGCAGGCCTACCACAATTTCATAATTCTGTGGAGAGATCTACGCAGCCAGAAGGAGCAGTGGTTTTCCCAGCATAGCAAGTGGCCCAGACACTTGTTTGGATGCCCTTTCACCAAGACACTGTTGTTTGGATGCCCTTTCCAAAAGCATCATGAGAACTTTCATGCCCATCAGTGAGAACAGGCACTGCCATTCTGATTGAAAGCAAGTTTTTGAGATAAACACAAGCTTTAACATCACACTGGGGACCAGAAGAAGGTGGAAGATATCTCCTTAACTCAGTTACACTGCTCCAAGCAGTCTATTGGGTCTGGAATGGAAAGGTCCCCAACCCACAAGCAGAGTCATTGTGGTGACACTGGGATCAATTCCAACAATTACTCTCCTTTCTACCCCCTGTGAAGCTTGGAGCTGTACTCATTATTAATGAGCACATTAAACCAAATCAGGTAGTAAGGAATTCGTGTTTCACAGACAACATGAGAAAACAGCATGCAAAGATAGCAGATTGGACATCTTGCAGTCTCCAGCTCAGAGGCCTATCCCACCCACTGCTCCTGGGTGACAGCAATGACAGAATGTCCTCACACTGCCAGGATGAAAAATGTGCATTTACACTGAGGCAGGAACATGCAGTTGAGGAGTGTGGCTTGGCCCGAAATCCAGAGACAGAGATCCTCTTCAAGACTTGGCATGTCTGGTCAGGCAGGACACGTCCTGGCTTTAGAGCAGTTGTTATTTGGAACCTTGGTCCCAGTGTTAGCAAGGTAGGAGATCATGAAAGTAGCAATGGGAACAGTTATATGAAGCTGCTTAAACTTACAAACTTCTAAGAAGTTTCAGGCTGAGCTTTGGATCAATTCTTATTCCTTCCAGATTGCTTCACTCATCCCTCCTGGGTACTCTTGATCAAATCACAAAAATGCTGAGCAGATTCTTACACCGTACTTTCTAATAAACCTTTTAGGAAAGCAGAGTTGACAGCATCTTACAGTTTTTTCTTCTTTTTTAAACTAGCTCCACAGTCTCTACCAAATTCAAAGATGCCAAGTATGATCAGGCTGTGGATGGCACCATTCATTTGTGTCAATCCTCTTCATACTAGATGAGCAGACAGGACATATGGGCCTATCCTTAACAGAGTGCACACAAGAAATAAATGGGAGATTTCTGCAAACCAGTAAACTTCCAAGTGCAAGATTAACCCAAGGACTGCCAGATGCAGAGGGGAGCTGCTCTAAGTAGAGGAAGTTGAGAATTGTTCTTTCATCTCTGATTCCTGTGAATACACCCTGGAAGAGGATATGGTGGAGAAGACAGGTCTCCAAGACTATACTGCACTGTGCTTCGTCTCCATGGACCAGAGTTTGGCAAATCAGCATCTCAGACAGTGTGTTCAGCCTCTCAAACACAGTCTACACCTCATCCTCATGTCTTGAGGTTAGTCTGGTCATCTGGACCATCTGGAGAGTACCCTGACACCCCACAACCCTCCTACAATTTCAGAGGTGAAAATCAGAACTGTGAATCTGTGTTTGGGAAAACTGGTCTCTCTAGTGAGTAGAGAGAGAAGCTTAATCTGCTTAGCTTAATGAAGAGAAGGTGAAGACGTGATGCGACTGTAATCTGTTAAGAACTACCACTGGGAGAAGGCTTTTAACAGTGAAGGGCTTTTTAATCCAGTAGACAGACAGAATGAGATCCAGTAGATGGAAGATGAAGGTGAGCAGATACAGTCTATAAATAAAGTGCAATTTTTTTGAAACCGTGAAAGCAATTAGCTACTAAAGAACCTATAGAGAGATGCGCTAGGTCCCCCAACTCCTGAAGTCTTAATCAAGACCTAGTTATGTTTGAAATTACAGGTGCCACTGGGTCTGAAATGGGGGAAACCTGACAGAATTTCACACCTCAGAGAAACCGGGATAGCTGCTTTATAAAAGACCTGCTTAAAAAATCCACAAATTTACCTTTGCTTCCTAAAGGCTTCTGCATGTCTGTTTAATAGCTGTCACCTTCCAGCCATGAGCTGTGCATTGTGCAGTTACACTCATTCTCCACAGGAGAACGTTAATCCGGCTCTTAATCACTCACACATACTCCTCCTCTCCTGGTTCAATTTTCAAGGGCCCTGAAGTAACCATGACCTCTGCTCCACTCCTGTACATGACCAGAATAATCTGCCTCCTCTTGCAGCCCACCTCCCTGCTCTCTTCTTGCATGCTCCCTGAATTTCTTGGGCAAAAGCATTCCCCATCTCTCCCCTGGATGCTCTCAGAGGCTTCAAATGCATCTCAACCCAGCCAGAACATCTGGCTCCCAGTTTGGAATGTGTTTCTCCCTGTTTTCATGCTTGCTGGGGCATGTGGAGAATCTCTGTGCTGCTCAGGCTCACACTGACTTCCAGATGCCTCTCCATCCCCCACCTGAAAACAATTTTTCTGGCCAAGCTGCTACACTCTGAATAACAGAAAAAGTTCCACAAGCAAAAAGACATCCATCTGGTGACCAAAGGGCCACATGGGCACTGTCGAGAAAATCAAGGACTTTCTTTCCTACTTACCGCAGTCATGGCAATGACATGTCCCATGGGCTTTTTCCATTTTCATTGGCACGCTGAGCACTTGCCAGAGACCTTCTTGCCCAACCCTCTGAGGTGCTTTGGCAGCCCAGCCCTGAAGCCCTTCCTTGGGGACACAACATGCTTGTGCACTAATTCAGGCAGAAATGTATACACCAGTTCCTCCCTGCCCCAGTTTTCCCAGTGTCCCCCAACAGTCTGTCCAGTTCTCTAGCTCAGACTGTGAAATCCACAAGAACTTAACATGGAGGTATTCAAAACAATGCTCAGCCACACCTGAAGTATCAGCCTTTGGCCAGAACTGCAGTTTTTTGGATCATCCCAGCACATGTCAAATACATCCAATTATATCAGCAGCACTGCTGAATGTAATTCTTTCTTCTCTTCTGCAGTCAGAGCTACCCCACCTCTGTCATCACTGCCATCTCCACAATGTTGCATCTTCCCCTACTATGACTTGTCTCATCTCACCAGATATCACAGAGTCTCATCAGGTTTTGCTCCTCCCCGTTTTATCATGGTTTGTAATGGGAATGAGACTTACAAGACTGCAGAGTTGGTAATACTTGGGCCCGTGTATACCCCCAATAACTCATTTTTTAGTCACTGGCCACTTTCAGCCAAACTTGGCAAGGATAGGAGGGTTCTAAAATAAAATTGCTTATGTGTCTTGAAAATAGGGGAATGTACAGAAGAGAGAAACCTTATTAAAAAATGTCAGAGTAGGAAAATCAATAGACTGAGCTAAATTCCTTATTAGGCTCTGGAGTACCCACACAAGGTGGAGCGGACACAAAGACAGGTTCAGAAATGCCCTGCTGTCCTGAAAATTGCTTTAGTTCACATGGTTAGAATACCAGAGAATTTGAAAGGCACAGAGGAAAGCAGTCTTGATCTGCCTTGATCCACCTTTTCTTCAAGACCTTCCTGAAGACCCAGGGTCTTTTTCTCCTGGAAACCACAGAGCTAGGACCAGGTGCCAGCACTGGAGACAATGTTTTCCGAGGCTGCTCGATGAAGGATCCCTCCATCTTGAACCTAACAAGCAGGAAGAACACATTTTCCAAGCTTTTCTGGAGTTCCCTCTCTGCCTGCAGAGCAGCCATGTAACTCTGTGTGACTGGGTGACGTGCTGAGGAGCAGAGAAGGCAGAGACTTCACCAGAAGATAGACTGGGAGTTTTCCCTCCACAAGGAATCTGTAGGTGTTTGGGGGTTTTACTACAGGTGGAAAGCCTGTCTGGCAAGAGCAGAGGGAAATCCAGGCACTGAGATTCCCACCTTGTGCAAAATCACCCCAGCAGAACAGCACTCTCAAGGCAGAGCTGGAGAGTGAGCAAGGGGTCCAGCAAGACCTAATACAGCCACTGGGACTTAGAAGTCATCCCAATGGGGTGAATGCTCTGGCACTAGATCAGATGTGACTGTCCTACGCCCCCAGCCCGACTGGGATGTAGAGAGCACAGAGTGCTCTGAGACACACAGCTCCTGCTGTGTGCAAACATGCTCTGCACAGCTTGGACAGCCACTGGGGTCCTGCTCCTTCATAATGAGCTGGTGTTACCTGTGGCTGTGACATGGCTTCTGGCCACACATTGTCCCTGCTTGAGGCCAATCCCTGGACTCTCCCTCGGATTTATCCAAATGCCCAGCCTTCTAAGCTGCTCCTAGAAGGCATGCTTTGTGCTGTCATGCTTTCCCAGTGCTACCCCAGGAGTTGTTAGCCCCACCTGGATTTAATCTGTGCAAACCTGGGGCATGCCACACAGAAAGGCAGGGCCAACGACTCAGCAGGTGATATCCTTAGAGGAGGAGAGGAAACTAAAGAGGTGTAAGGACAAGAAAATGCAAGTGCTGCATAAACCCCATTTCTCCTACCTCCTCCCCTCAGTGTGACAGCCTGTCTGTGGGCTGCCTCGCCAATATTCCCATTCTGTGCTTGAGCAGCCCCAGCCTGGATCCTGTGATGTCCTCATGTCCCTATCCTTCAGATGAGTTCTTCGTGGGGACCATCAAATCTGCTTGTGCTGGTGCTGACACCTATTCACAGCACAACTGGGGCACTGCTGGGATATAAATACAGCAATGGGGACCATCAGCAGCCAACGCTGCTGTGTGGGAGGGGTCGGTGTGTGAGGCTGGATCGATGTGCATTTTGCTGGCACAGGCAAACTCCCTCTGCCTGTGCAGAGAGCAGCTGAGCTCTGGGCCTGCTGTGTGAACCAGAAATCACCTAGATGCCTTTAGCTCTGCCGAAAACCTATATTTCCCTCCTGTTTAAGACTGACACTGACTCCACATACGGCCAGAGCCTTTGTTTCAACCTGCAGAGACTGTAGCTGTACCTGGGAGAGGCACTGGTGTACAGCCCTGTACATGGAACCACCAGGAAGAAACTCAGTCACTGTGGCAACAAGAAGTGTCACTGCTTCATCCCCAGGGCCTTTGAACTCCGTTGTCAATCTCCACTTTGCGCCCTCCTGCTCGGAGAAAGAGCATCAAATAGTGTAGAGGGCTACATAGGCAGAAGAGGAGGAAGGGTTGGGAAGCAGAGAGTGCTGAGGCTCCCAGCACAGCAGGAGAAGTGGAGAGGGGGATGCTGGGGACATAAACAGCAATGACTTTCAAAGCAAAACTGGCAGGGTACTGTGTGTGATTTTCCAGTTCTTCCTACCTATCCAGGCTCCCTGTTCACTCAGTGACACTTAGAGCAGTCTCCTGGAAAGACATTTTTGCACCGAGTGCTCCTGTTTTCCAGGGCTGTGGCAGCTGCAGTGGGAGCAGGAAGGGAGAAGAGCCACAGCCAGGTCAGTGCTGGGGCCTGCTCAGCACCCTAGGCACGAGGAATGGGGAGAGGAGAGAGGGAGCTTTCTTTTGGCTCTCCTGATGAAACTCCAGCTGGCTTTATTTCTGGTTACATCGTTTCTCTGAAATCCCAGGCTGCACACACGAATTTACTACTGTGGGGTTACTCCTTCAGAAGAGGTTGCTACATAAATGCATTTATTTTAATGAGAAGACAAGTGCTATGGAAGGATTTGTTCTGAAACCCAGGGAGATTGTCAAAGAGGCATCACACGAATGAGTGCTAGCCATCCACAGTTGCTGCTGGGTTTGAGACTCAAGTGCTGGGCTATGACTGCTTTTTCAGACCAGGAGCTGAGTCTTCAGAGTGGGGTGTTCCACTTCATCCCCAGCTATGCTTCTATGAGATACCTTGGCATAACCAGCTGCAAAAGAACCAGGTGCCATCAAAAAACAGGCATGAATGCACTTGTTCGCATCCGTGCTTATTTGAAGATAATAGTTTGAATAAAGCTCCAGGACACAATGAAAAGTCACTTAATGCCAAGGAGATTATGATCTATTGGACAATGAGGCTCATTAATGGGAAGGGCTGGCAAGCTGAGTGAAAAACTGCATTTCCTGAAGCTGAGCTTCCTAAAAAGACCCATATCTGAAGACAGCACATTTTCCTCTGACAGCCCTTATAGGCTGGGATGTAAAGTAGAGGATGGTGGTGAGTCATTATGACCTTTTTTTCCCCTTAGTGGATAAGGAAACTGAGGCACAGGCAGCCAATTAAATGGAGATAATCAGTGCATATCTGAGAGCTGGTGTGGAGACACGCAAACTTCTCTTCCAGGCCATAAACATCTGTAGTTAATGACAAAATGTTAATTACTGGCAATCAGCTAATGAGGGTAAAAGCTGAACTAATTTTCTGCTGCCTGAAATGCTACTCTAGATCGTGTTTTGCCCATCAGCTGAACTGCTATTTAAAAAGAGGATGAAAAGGAAAAGAAAAAAGCATTTTGGCACCTCGCTCTGCCTCCTCTGCCAGACCAGATTAGTGCAGGGGGGAAGTTCTCTGGTGGAGACAAGCTCTAGTTCATTTTCCTGTGTCAGGCAGGGAATTGGCTAAGAGCTCAGAGGCCTTGCTACCCAGCCTTGCCTCCCACTGAGATCAGCTGAAATGACTTTAATGCAAGGGTGGAAATTCTGGTTCTTCCTTATGCTCAGAAGAAACTCTGCACAACCCTGTTCCCCATAGAAGGACAGGGACAGTTTGCTGCCCCGTTTTTTGCCCATCTAGCGACTCAGCCCTACTCAGCTATGGCATGGAGCGGGTCTCTATCACTCCCTTCTCGCATTTTGAAGAGGCAGCTGGAGATGACCCTCCTGGAGCAGTAAGCCAGCACGTACTGCTGCTGTGCATGAGTAACCAGCAGCCATTCTGGAGGAGGCTGTGCACTACCGCTGGGCAGAATGATTCATCTCTATGTCACCAACACGGTAGCAATAGCCCTGTAACAAAAGGCAGAGCCATGGGGTAATTTGTCATTATGGTGACTATCAGCCTTGGACTGATCAGCCTGGGTGCTCAAATCTCCAAAGCCTGCAATAAAACCTCTCTACTACACCGAGGAGGGAAAGACACCAAGTTGGAGTCACTGAGGATTTGGCCCTAGTAGGGACTCTGAATCAGTATATTGTACAAAGTTTTTGTTTTGGGGTTATGGAGATGAGCTAGGGGGGTTGAGATTAGCCTCAGTGCTGCCTATGATACAGTAAAACCAACTTTGACTGGCACTGTGCTTTACTCTGCCCTGGCACAGTGATTTCATGGCAGCTCCATGCTCAGGGAGCAGAAATGCCAGGCTGAATCTCAGGCAGGATAAGCAGCTAAATGCCCCTTATTCTCCAACTCAGTTGCCAGGGACAGCTACTTCTGAAAATTGCTAGCTCCAAAATTCACTTTTAAATCTAGTGTTTCAGATCAGTCCCAAGCCCTCATATACAGCCCATGTTCCAGGGATTTGTCTGTGGCTTCTTTCCTGTGGTCACATCAAACCAGGTTTCTCATGCAGCACATCCCAACTGCTGTCCTGCAAGCCCTTCTCCTCAGGCTCAGGGAGCCTGGCACCCAAGTGTCTGCCATGGTCCCCCACTACACTCCTCCAACCCAGTGGATACCTTCAGGCACTAATGCCAACAGATGTGTTTTCTGCCCAGATACCAGCTGAAGAAAACTCCTCCTGATTAAGCTGATTCCCAGCCCTTTGCAGTCACCTCCACACTGCCACGATGCTGACTGTCAATCAGCTTCTACTTGCTGGTGCAATTAATTCCATCTCCCTTTGCAGCCCCAGTTCACTGCGTGCAGGGACAGCTATCACATTTCATGCTCTAAAGGGCTTAACACGCCACTACACACACATGCATCTACACACCAGCAGGGTGGCCAGCAGGGTGATTGGAAACAGACTGAAGGAACAGGAGGCCTCACAGACAAGGCCACCCTAAATCAGATTTAGGGGGTGAGAGGACAAAGCAAATGTGAGCTGTTCCTGTGCAGAGTGGCACGTCTTCACCGTAACACACATACGCCTCTTACCCGGGTCAGGGCTGCATCCATCTCACAGCCCTGTGGGTGAGGGTCACCTGAGCTCTGCATTTTACCACTTGGGATACAGCAACTGCAACATCCTGGTAGTTCTTTTCCCAGTTAAAGGCTACTTGCCTTGAAAAGGGGCCAGGTGGAGGGGTAACTGGGGGACAACTAATATGTTTAGTGTTTAGCTCCATAAAGAGCGTCCCCTGTCATGGCACTAAGACTGGGTGTTGGCTATTCACACTGAGCCCAGCCAGGGTGGATACATCCCACCAGGCAGCATTTCCACAGATGGCTGTGCCAGCTCTGAACCCAGGGAAATGAAGTGAGCCCAGGGATGGCTTAAAGAGGGAAAACATTTTGCTACAGAGCCTGGAACTGGGAGACAGCACTGCTGTGAATCCAAATACCAATTCCTCTATGTCTTCTGCAGAACTCTTCCAGTGAGTTCCAAAGCTCCCCAAATTCAGCACATTTCCCAGCAATGCCACCACCCTCTAGGCTAATGCCATGGAAAAATACTTCTCGACTACTGCTGCCAACAGCTCTCCAGTTGACTGTAGTGGGAAAATCCTACAGGTCACTTTAGTGTATGATATTCAGGCTACATTTTACAGATGTGCTCTCTCTGGCTCAGCTCGGAGAGAGCAAACGAGCTGTGTGACGCGTGCAGGGGTTGCTGCACCTCTCGCTTCTCCTGCATTAGCACAACATGGCTGGTGCACCTGGTGCTGCAAGATCGAGTCAATAGCTACTACTGTTATTATCTTTATTAATCAATAATAATATCCTTATTTCCTCTTGTGGGGCTTCCCAGCACATCCTTTCTTATTTATCCTCTGTCTTATTTACATCCCGAGCTTGCAATTAGATCTGTGTGAGTGGCAGTCAGCACTGACCCAGCTGCCAAAACCCAGCCACACTCTTGCAGGCAAGTCCCTTTCAGAGCAGGGACAATTCGACTGACTTCAGTCAGCCTGCCTGTGAGGAGGGAGCCCTGTGGAGCCACGGCCAAAGCCATCAGCTCCTGTAGGCAGCTCTGTTTGAGCTGAAAGGGCTGTAAATACCTAACATCCCCCCAGGGAGACACTGAGACATCTGCACCAGCTGCAAAAATACATAAAATGAGGCAAGGGTAATAGTGGCTATCTTGGGCATTTGTGCCTCTGCCTCCTTCTCTCAGTAGTTTGAGGGCTGTGTAATTGTCAATGCCTTTACCCTGATATTTCCCTGGGGAAAACGGACAGCACAGTGTCCCCAGTGCCCAGGCAGGAGCTGGTGTGCAGGCAGAGACTCACTGGAGAACACATAGGAGGTCTTTGCAGAGATCTATGCCACAGGCTTCCAAATGCCAGGTGAGAGGTTTCACATTGGCACCATCCTTCTTTCCAGCCTATATGTCCCTCCATGGCTTTGCATTCAGCCCCCTTCTAATGAAACCAGTTGGTCCTGCCCTGCCTGGCAACACCCCCTCAAAAACCACGGCAAATTCCTGAGCTAACCCACATTTTAGCAACGAGAAGCGACCTCTCCACGAGAGAGTTCTTGCTCTTAGAGAGAACAAAACTCGTTCTGCCTAATTGCTCCTGGCAGCGCACTCTGCCGTAATGAAGGCGGGAGCACAGTGGCAGGGGAAGGCAGTGCTACTCCTTGCCAGTGAGCCTCAAAATCCATCCTTTTGTGCTAAAAGCACAACATGAGGCCGGGCTTGCTCCTTCAAGTCACTTGTGCTGTGGAAAGCAGAGCCTGCTTTGAGCCCAAATCTGCCTTGCACACACCCCTGGCTCTGAGTGCTGGGAGGAGGCTCGTCTCGCTTTATTTTTAATCCTATGAAAGGCCTAAAATACGTCACCAGTGAGGATTTGCATTGTGGAAAGGCTTTTTCATAGACACTTTGGACTCTCTTTCATGCACCCAGAGGGCTTTGCAACAGTTAATTTTGCCTCCCAGCTCCTGGGAGGGAAGAAGGAAGGGATGGAGGGAGGTGTTACTATTTGCGGTTTGCCAAGAGGACTGTGAGGTAGATGGCTGAGAAATAAACTCTGTGGCCTGATGGTGCTTCTCGAAAGCATTAACACACTTTCTTCCTTCTCACCCACAGGCACAGTGACGTTTCACACTTCTGCTTGGGTCTGGCTCTCTGGAGGCCTGGTAGCCGTTCCCTAATGCCTCTCCTTTCACAGCAGCTTAAATAAGAGTCAGAGCCAGTGCCACAATTGGGAAAATGGGTCCTCTGCAAAACAGCAGTGTGGTACCAAACACCGCACAGAGACTAGGAAAGCTGACCCTGTCCAGGGACAGAGAGGCTGGTTATGGCACTTAATCCAAACTCAGTGTAGGAGAACAGGAGGGAAATTTTAAAAGAAGAAATTAGTAGCTATTTAAAGGAGTATCAATCAATCATTTCACAGTTTTGGAGGCTGAAGGTCTGATTTTGGTTAAATAAAGGACTTTGCGGGCACAAAACCAAATAGGTCTCAAGTAGCCTGGATTTGAGGACAGGCTAGAAATTGGTCAAGATTTCCCGGCCATCCCCCGTGCAGGCATGCTCTGGGTCTGTCCTGAGCAAAAGCAGGTAGGGAAGAAAGTCCCAGCTGGTGCTTAGGAGACAGAGGTTTCCTGTGGCAACCAGACCTGTCCAGGTGAGCCCATGCTGCCTGTCCAGAGCCACCCTCTTCAGCTGGCTCCTCTACTGGGGCAGGCTGCATTTTAGGAACGCTTTTTCCCTTGGCAGAACAGGACCAGACTTAAAACCTTTCACCTGCTCCCATGAGGGAGAAAATAAGCAGCATTTCCACGCATGCTTCAGGTGACCACCTCATGCCTTTTGATAGCTGAATCCTGCAGACACAAACAGCCATCAAGGAGCAAACAGGGAAGCTATTTTCCCTTGAAAGAAGGTGCTGTAGTGAGGCAGGGACATAGCTCTTTTCTTCTTTCTTTCAGCATCACAAATGAAATCCATTAAGCAGTGATGAGCAGACGGCACTGAAAACAAACACCAAATTAAGCACACCCACTCCAAGGGAGAGGTTTTGCCTGCCTTCTCCATCCAAACTCCTGCCAGGGAGGAAGGTGAAGATTAAGGGAGGGCCCCCAGCAAGACCATTTCTGGAGGCTGGGCTGGGAAAGGGGAGATGTGCAGATGATGGGGATGTGCCAAAGGAGAAAGAGTCCTGTGTGAGGATGATCACAAATGTGGTGACTGTAGTACTGAGCTTGGAAGAGGTCTGGGAAGTGGAGGTGTAAGAGAGGTGCTTTCTCATTCCTGGCTGCTTTCCCCTATTTGTTCTCTGATGAAGAAATGGCAGCAGCAGTGCTGGGACAGGCATGGACACACAGTTTGTCCAGGCACTCCAGGGTCTCATAAGTGATACAGGCTTGGAGGACACTATTTCCATCTCTTCTGGGAGGGAGGGGATGAGGAAGTGGAGGCACCAAACCTGGTCTCATGCTCACCAGAGGGAGCTAAGGGGACATTGGAGTGTGGCTTTGTCCCCAGTCCCACTCTGCTGCTAGAAATTGGTCAAGGAATTGCTGTTCCCAAGAAGGACAGAAGGGACCTTCTGCCCAGGTCAGAGCACCAGATCTGAAAGAGAGAGGAGGAAAAAGGAGAGCTATACCTGGAAACAAGTAGAAGAGTGAGAGGTGGGGAATCAGCTGGGGGCCACGAGGTGGAGAGAAGCAGGATGATATGGGAGATTGGTGGTGATGCAGGGATAGAGCTGGAGCCATGTCAGAGGTACAGGTAAGGCAGGTGGTGGGCATAGACAGCACATCTATCCAGGCTTTTCCAGCCCAAATTTTCACTGGTTCTATGTTAATTTGATCTCAAAAGTGCAGCAGGTGAAGGACAGCAATACCAACCTCCCTGACTTGAGTGGGGAGCACAGGAACCTCCTGGGCATCAGTCATGTGCCAACTGCTGCCACCAGTTCAAGAGACCATGGCTTTGCTGCGCTCATTAGGGCAGGCTCTCATCCTGGGCCAGCTCAGTCATTTAAAGGTCAATAAGACAGAAGTTGGGACACCACTGAGATGGCTGCAGGTACATCCACGTTTGAAGGCAGGCAAGTGGGTGGGCTCACATGTGTAAGAACCTTCTCCCCTCCACATCCTTCTCCAGAATAAGAAGGGTAAAACCTATGAGCAGTGACACTGCAACCACTTCTCAATCCCCTCATCCTGTGGTTTTTGTAGGGTCACAGTATTTAGGTTGGGAGGTCTCTGGATTTCTTTAGTCCAACCTCCTGCTCAAAACAGGGCTGTTTCAAGGTTGCTCAGAGCTTTGTTTTGCCAAACCTTGAAGATGTCAGAGGACTGAAATCCTACCATACGTCTGGGCCTTTGTCTCAGAGCTGCTCCCCTCTCACTGTGAGTTTGTTTCTGTCTATCCAATGAGCATCTCCCTTGCTGCAACTTGTGCCACTGCCTCTTGTCCTTTCCTGTGCCCCTCTGGCTCCATGGTCTTTATAATCTGACTTTAAGTAGCAGAAGACAGCAGATTTCCCCTTTCATCTTCTTGTTGCCAGACTGAACAAGTCCAAATCCCTCCACCTCTCCTCACACATAATGTACTTCTATCCCTTTACCATTTTAGCATCCCCCACTGGACTAGCTCACATTGTCAATCTCTTTTATGCTGGGAGGGCCTTTGGGCACTGGGAAAGAAATCTCTGAAATTGCAGCCTGCAACCAACTCATACAGCCCTAGTATAGCCCTTCTTCCCAGGCTGTCCAGAAGACATTGCATGCCTGATCTAGGAACAACTTCACTGTCACTTGGCAAAAACTGCAAAATGTACAAGAACAAAAATGGCATGCTCCATGCCTAAATGTGCCACTGACTTTCTCTGTCCTTTTACAGAGGTAAAAGGGACTCCCTCCTGGGATAGATATTCAGATGTCAGGCCAGGCAAGGAACTTGTTTTCTTGAAAAGCTGAGCCCAAAATTTGCTTTATCTCACTGGGCTGAATATAGAATAATCCCCTTGAAATTGCTGCAGTATATCTTCAAATGCCTTATACTTCATTGTTGCTAGAAGGGAATTGGTATCTGGATGCAATTCTATGCACAGTTTATGCTAAGTCTGTGCTGCCATCTTCCCCTTGCCCTGCCAGGTGAGAGGTGTGCCTCTTCACCAGTGCTAGGTTGGTGACCAGGTGGTCAGATGGGGGAACTGATTCAACAGAAAGTCAATAAAAAATTTTAAAAAGTTGATTCTTGTTGGATCAAGTCCCTGGCTACATAGAGACTGGTGCTAGAGCTTGGAAACAGTGGAAATGCAGAGCTGAGATTGCTGCTCACTATAGCTGCAAGGACTTAGACTGGCTCAGCTTGCTCATGACCACACATCACCAAGAGACTGGACAGTCACTCTTACCCTGAAGAAAGGTCTGTAGATAAGACTTCACCTTCTTTCAGTGACACCAACCTCTTCTTCAACTTCAGTGACACCTTTTTCTTTCCCACAGGAATGTCCCTGCTGCTCCTGGCTGAATTGCTGTGCAGGGAGACACCACGGTGGGAGGATACAGTTTCTGAACTGACCTTAGCCTGACTGTGCTCATGGTGGATATTTTACCTTCCAGCATTGCATGTCTTGTTTCATGGAGCCTTTACCCAGAGCAACTCATTTGTGCCAGCCATCCCCCCCCTCCATCCAGTCCCAAGCAAGGTGTCAGTCTTCATTAGCAGAGGAGTGTGGGGTTTAGCTGATATAATTTCTCCAAGTAGTCTGGCTGAATACACAGTCCCAGTGAAGCAAAGACACTCCAGGTCTTGGCTCAGTGTTGTGAACTGGGGCCCTTGTGCTGGCAGGGCCCTCCTGCTGGTATCCCTGATCTCAGGCGGGGTAGGGGCTCCCTGAGGTCTGAGCTCCTGAGAGTTTTCTCTCAGGACAGATGCACAGAAATACCTATCTCCATACTATGACCAGCCCAGCTCCCTCTCTAGAGGGGATCTCTGACTTAGAAGTTTCAAGGAGATCTGACTCCTCTTTATTATAAATATCCAGACATGTCAGTGTCAGAGGGAGATGCATCCCTCTTAATCCTTCCCAACAGTATTAACTAAACAAATCATGAAGAAATTAATTAAGCAAAAGAAAAAACATATTGGATATCCAGGAAAATGTCTTGACATTGAGTTGCCTTATGATAATCTCTTAAGGACTTGGGGGTGGCAGTGCTACTCCTGGCATATGGAAACAGGTGTAGAAAAGCAACAGAGAAAGCAGTGAGAGCAATGTGTAGGTACTGCAAAGTACAAACGAGGAAGGAAGCAACAAGCCTTTGATATCTGTGGCACTGCTGGAAGACGGATAGATTCAGCCAGCTTGGATTTTAAAAAATCCCAATAATGTAAATTCCTTAAGTACAAGCCAAGCCTATGAATAAGATAAATCTCTTAGTCACTTTGCCAGTGATATCCTTCTAATCTCATCCTTCCTCAACGATGCTGCTCAGAGAGTGAAACACTTAGCATAAATGGGTTTGCTGCTCAGAGCAATCACTCATGCCTCCCACTCTGACCCCAGGATTAGAGAAGTCCCCTGGATTAAGGATGTTACTATTTAGAGTCCAGGGTGAACCAGCTAAGCACGGGCTCAAGGGAACTTTCAAGTGATTGCAAGAGAGAGAGAAAAAGAGAAGGAGAGGCGAACAGGAGGCCACCACCATCTTAGGGAATTGCATGTCGCACGCTGGTGTTGAACTGTACTTAAAGTGCTTTACAAAGAGAAATGACCCAATAACAAGAATTATCAATATACGCATGGGAAAATAACAAACAGTAACTCAAAGGCCAACCAAGCCAACTTTTTCTTTAAAAAATAAAAATTACATTGAACTGCTGGTGCTGTTTCCAGAGATGCTGAGTGCCTTGGTTCCCAGCAGACATCTCTGTCTGCTGAATAGGCCCAGCAGTCTGAAATTCAGAGCCAAGGGCTGCTGAACTGTCCCTCCCAAAACAGAGATTGGAAATGACCTGCTGATTAAAATCTGAGCTGAGAATCAGAGACGGATCCTCCATGCTCCTGAGCCCAAGAAGCATGGTGGAGCCATTTACACCCAAATGAGGAGAGCCTCAGCACCAGCTCAGATTTCAGAGAGACTTCAAGCTACTTCATGGAGGTAGAAAGATCATTTTGAATGCCAAAAATAGGAAAACCATGTCAGTTGATCCAAATTACATCTAAGACCATGATCAACCATTTGCCTTTTGCTTACCGTTCCCTTGTATCACAGACTCATGCGAGAACTGCTCTCAGTACTACTTAGGTAGCATATACGGTAGTAAAGTATGTAATCCCTTAAAATACAAGAGCTTTCCTTACAATCTGTGCCTATGTAAACCCAGACAAATATTTAATACATTCTTATCACACCAACGGGAAATAGTTTTATCATCTCTGACAGACACATGAATTTCCAGGAGCGCCTGTCACACGTTTACTACATCAGTCCCCAAGAATGGCTCCCTTTCATTATTTCTCTATGGAGACCCCCTCTGCTGATGCTCTCCCCTCCCCATGGGAGAGTTTCCAGCAGCAATTCCAGTTGGATATTGGAAAAGGGAAAATAGGAACTTCTCAGAAGCCAGACTTTTGGTGTTTTGCCAGGAGAAAGGTATCCTCATGCAACTTCTGCCTAGGTTTGCAGAACAGCATTTCTAGGCTTTGATTAATTAAAATACAGCATGTCTTGCACAACTTTTGAACTCTATTTCTGTAAAAGATACGTGAGGCTGCAGGCTGTCTGTCACATTATGCATGTCCCCTGTGCCAAGACTGTAGTTTTCTATTTGACTGTAAGTCATCCATTAGATGTAAGACAATTATTATTGTTTTTTAGTGAGTCATTTTTCTCTCAGTAATTAGTAGTTGTCAGTTCAACTCAGCCCAGTGCTGATGTAACTCAGTGACTTCAAAGCTGTGTTTAAAGTCTCTTTTCTCCCACACAGCAGCTCACCACAAACAGTATCACTTTTCCTGCCTCGTCCACTGGAGCTGTGTTGCCCCATGGAGCTGTGTTGCACCCAGCCAGGCCAGCAACAAGAAGGATTTGCTGTCTGAGCACAGAAGGGACTGCCCAACAGGAGAAGAACTTGGCCAAGAAAAGGCAGCTCACCTCCTTGACCCCATTTTATTGCTATATGCTTCAAATCCTGGCTGCGTCTGTCTTGCTATAAAAATGTCAGACTGTCTCTAACACTTATTTTTGCTCGCCGCTTCAGCGTGGCCTTACTTGGCAACTTCTCCCATCTGTTTACTACTCTTCGATGTTGTGCATGCATTTCTGAATGCTGTTTACTTATAATAATGTGAACAGTCAGCATTAGCAGAGCACCTAGCTTTGAAGTGGTTTTAGTGTTTTATAGTTGAACAAGGATCCCTTACAGCATTCCTAGAAGAAAGTGAAGATCTCCAGTCCTGCTTCATGGCGGCATGAAAGGGTCCTATGTATCACTACAGGTGAATCCAGGTCCAGAGAGACTATATCTAGATGTAGCAGCTATATGAGCACTGGATGTCCTTGTCCCCGTATAATCGATGAAGGTCTAGTCAATGTTGACAGCAGAGCCCCGGGAGTGAGTCAGCTGAGCAAATGTAGGTGTCTAGCTCTCCAGCTCCACTGACTGTATTGACTAGGGGCACAATTATCTACCTCAAGATGTTTTCCACTAAGAAAGCATTGCGTGGGCATGAGTCAAGCTCTTGATTTTTCACTGCCTAGACATCCAGTCCACATGCAGACACCTACGTTGTGACACTCACATTGAGGTGTCTGCAATTCAGAGCTGTGTCCCACCTCAGTGATGTGCCCAGAATCACAGCTTATATACAAAGCTCAGAGGAGAAGCTGAGATCCTTGGTTGCTGTTCATTCTCTTTCATCCGCTTGAACTGGAAGAGAGACCTCCTCTAGTCAAGCCAACACCATAGGGGAACTACTTCAAAAGTGTCCTCTTAGAGCCAGAGAGCAAACCTCTACCTTGGCTGGGACCTGTTATCAAGTGATCAAGCTGCCACCTTGATTCTAAAATGTGGGGGTTTTTAACACTGATCTCTAGGTTAGCTCTCATCTGAGAGGAGTGTGTTTGCTGCTCAGTTCCCCACACCATTCTATTTCTTTTTCTCTAGCAGGAAGGCAAACTCTGGCTCTGCAGAAAGCGGAGATGCCCCCCTCTGAGCACTCATGGAGGCAGGCCATGTGGTTTTCCTCCATATCACACTGTGCTATTTGCTTAGAGATCTTCTAACATGGGGTGAATACCACCCTGCCCGGGAACTTTTCTTTACCACTTGTACCATCCAGCAAGGGCTCACTACCATTTCATGGTCACAGCTCTGACATCCTAGTGTCAGAAAGCGCTCAAGCCTAAATCAAGCTCTGAAACATCCTTGTATCTTGGATCTTTCCAGGTCAGCCTGCTTTCATGACCTGGTGAACTTCCTGGATGGTCGGTCAGATAGAAAGATCTTTTTCAGTGGGTGAACATCAAGCACTGATAAGAGGACTGAAACAACAGAAGACATGCAGGCCTGATCTGTGAGCCATTGTGATTCAGCACAATTCTCACACACTGCTAATCACCACACTGCACTGGACATGCCATGCACATACTACTGGGAGGAACAGCCAAAGTGCAGATCTGTAACTAGAAATGTACCAGCAGCAGCAAAGAGTAGTCACATTCCAAAGGAACACTTTCCTCACAGGGACATCCCTGGATGGGGGAGCTCTTAGCTGCTGTGTTGTGTTTCCAACCCTGTAGTGAGCTCAGCAGAGTCCTCTGGGAAAGTGCCTCGCAGCAGCTGAAACTCTGCTGCATCTGCTCCACAGCCCAGATGTGCACCATGCCATCAATCTGCCCTCTGCAGGAAAACGTGACCCTCAAATGACCATTTAATCTCCTTCTCAATCCAATTTGGCTCAGCCACGTGTCATCTGCTTTCTCCCACGCTGCCACAAACACACGTACAGCCAGTCCCTGCTCCATAGTGAGTGCTGGGATCAGCACACGCTGCGGCAGTGCCTGAAGGCTGACTGCTGCCTGGAGATCATGAAGAACCTCCAAAGACAGAAGGGTCATGGAGTGTGGTGGTGGGAACCCAGGTCCCTGACCCCCATGAAGCTCTGACCACCTCATAAAAGCCCCGAAGCCCAGAAGCAGAGCAATGCACTGCAGATACCTACCTCCAATGCTGCTGTGCGTATTTCAGGAGTGAAGGAAAACAGCTCAAGGCAATGTAGACACAGTGATTTAAAAGGAAACAGATTAAAGACGGTCACATGAGTGCAGATGTGTCCCAGCAGTTGTGCCATAAGCATTGACAGGTAGATAGGTATCTTGCAAAAATCCCTCTCTCTCCCTTGACAAGATATAAATCACAGGAAGGGCTATTATTCATGCTGCAATCCACCCATTACATGTGAAGCTGTGTCGGAGAGTACCAAACAGTGTTGACCAGAAGGACTTGTGGGTTTTACCTCACCCTGGGAACAAATACCACAGGGCAGTCTGAGAAAGGGGACTCAGTAGGTGGATATTTGTTCCAAAAACACGGTTAAGGCAGGCCAAATGGGAAGGATCTGGATGGTTTTCCCAATCTCTGTGCATTTGTGCAGCCTCCTTTTGACTCATCAGTATATCCAGCATACAAATAGCTAAGGACCTTAGGAGCATTTACCTAGGGGTAAAGACCTTGGCCTGTACTGGTGGTTGGTGAGTGTATGAAAATGCAAAACATCTGTCAGTGGAAGTGAGTTTTGAACTCCAAGTTGTTTCATTTCCAGATGAGCACATTTTCTTTTATTTTAGAGGATACAGAGAGAACATACTCTCTTGTGCCTAAGCACCACTCCTTGTCTCTGCAATACAACAGAACAAATAGCCTAATCAGGCCAAAATGCAGAGCATGCTGAAAAACTGGGAACATTCAGGATGTAGTTAAGAGAAAGTGGAAATCTCCCCTGTAGCCCAGGAGGGCTGGTATTGCTGCTCCAATCACATTGCTTAGGGGTAGAGGATTGTCTGGCGAGAAAAGACAGAGAGTTACATTCCCCTGTTGGAGACACATCACCTGGAGAGGGATAAGTTACAGATCCCTGACCCCCATTTGAAGGAGACACAAACGTGGAGAAAAGCTGAACTGGGATACAAAGAAAGAAGGAGCTGATGAATGCCACTGGGCCTTTTTGGTGGCAGTGGGATAGTCCGTGGGAATGAATGAGTGAGGCTCCATGAGGTACAACATGGCCTTGTGCTGATCAGAGTAGCAGAGCATGTGTTTTCCAGCCTTGTCTGCCCCAAGATCATCCCCCTGCATCTTCTGTTTCATCACAGAAACCCAATCTCAGTAGCCTTCTCACATCCATTACAAGGAAAAATAGCTGGATCCAACCCAAACAGAAAACAGAGCCACGCTATGGTAGCAAACCTCCTGCCAGCTTCAGAGATTGCGACATTTGCCCCATATGTTTCTGATCCTCCCAAACACACGCAGAGCAGCTCAGTTACACACACACTCATTTGTATGCCTTTGCAAATAATCTCTGATGTGGGGCCTCTCAGACTGCTCCTTAGAAATCCATAAGCCTGTAGCAGTCCCTGCATCCCCTTTGGCTTACTACACCAATAAGAACTTCTGAAGAGTCCCAGCAGCTTAGCTCGCTTTCCTACTGACAGATGCACTTTGGATGCCTCTGATCAAAATTCCTCCTCTTGTTAAGTTGCACAGAATTATTTCTGATATTCTCTCTGCCATTCATTATCACTTAACTGGTCTACAATTGTTCCCCTGGTCACCTGGCTCTCCAATCCAGCTGAGTTTGCTACAGTGATGGAGTGACATGTAGGATTCTGCAGGCTTGGGGAAGAGGTGCTGCCATCAACTACCAATTACCAAAGACGCTGGTCCAGGCTTTCAAGCCATCCCAGCTAGTGCTGCATCAACCTCCTCTATGCCTGTGCTGTCTGAAGGGCAAGTACCATTCAGCTGTGTGTGACTGCCCCGTTGGGAAGTGCCCTTCAAAGAGGCCGACTGAAATAACAAATCTTGGACTGGGGTCAATGGAGAAGCCTCTAAAACTTTTACTATGCAGTTCCTTTGTTTTCCTAAGTGTACTGTTTTCTGAAATACGCCGGTACTGCTCTCAAACTTGCTACCTCAGCTTCTGCTGGCAGATGGATCTTTTTCTTGTCTTTTTGTAAACAAAATTAAGAACAAAGACAACAGCCAAACCAGAAGTTCTCAGAGCAATGGACCCAAACAACGGGTAGGTTCCCCCTGAATTGAACGTGGGAGTAAAGCGGCTTCTTTGATATCTAGTAGTTGTGGACCCGTTATGACAATTCCCTTCCATGGCACCACAAACCCAATATGGGGGGTATGCCCCCTTGGCCACACATTTTCATGCAACTCATAAGAGTTCAGGAGTTCTGCAGCCTTTATTTATCAAAGGTGGCTGAATTTGGCAGAGAAGTTTAAATGTCACAGAGTGTATCTTGTGGACACAGAACTGACATGGAGAACTATCGATGCTTAGGGAAGCAAGTAAGAAAGAGAGAAAAGAATGTTTTCATTTTTATTAAAACACATCTTGGGACAGGTTTTGAACAGCTTTCCAGGCAAATTACTTGAAGGCAGAAAGCAAAAATGGCCTGTAGAAAGGAGAATGGCTGTAAGCTTCCAGAAAGCAGCAATTGAAACATAATGCTTCTGTTTGTTACAAACAAGCTAATGGAGGTTTTCGCAGTAATTAGACATTGTATAATAAATTTCAGTTATATTGCACATTTTTGAGGATTCCTAATTTTTCAAAATCTGCTTTTGTAAAGTTGAAAACCTTAGTTACAGATCTCTTTCTGCTTATCCTTCTGTTCAATTTAAGCAGAAACAGTTCTTGCTCAATCAAGTTTTTCTACCACCAGCATTTCTATAAGACTCAGATTTGACATAGTATCACCTCTTGGAGGTTTAGTGATTATTGGATCAAGAAGTGTCCTGGCTATGACAAAGAGAAATATCTGAGCCTTTGCTATTATTAGCAATGTTTGTTCTCATTCTTCAAGCTATAGAGGGGCAGCTATTTTCCCTTGCTATTTATCTGACTACCATTACAAAAATCTCAGCCCCTGTGAAAATCCATCCTGGGGAATTAGAGCAGACATTTAATCCTATCTTCTGCACAGCTCTTCCTAAAATCACTGTAAAAGCTAAGGGGAGATCTTACTGCTATCTTCAGCCACCTCATAGAAAGGTACAGCAAGAAAGCATACTCTTCTCCAAGCTGCATGGTTACAAGACAAGAGGAAACTGATACAATTTGAAACATAAGAAATATGATTATAAATAAAAAATAGAACCCTCATATTTTCACCATAAGGGAGGTCAAACATTAAACCAGGGCCAGAGAGGTGTGTGGAATAACTGTCTTTGGAGCTATCCAGCTCTAGATATCTGGGTATCTGATCTGGTCAGATCTGCTTGAGTACGTATTGAACAAAATGACCTCCTGAGGTTTCTGCATCCAAAATTATTTTGAGGTTGTGCGATTTTGTTTGATCTGAGCTACAACACTCAGAATTGTCACCATCACCTGACATTTGCATCACCTGTCTGAGCACACCTTCAAAGAGATGAGGCTCTTGTCTGGTATCACCAAGAAAAAGGTGAAAGAAGAATCTTATGAATAGATGCAGGTTGGGAAGGCCAGGGACTCTCCTGCAGATTTCACACGTCTGCAAGAAGGGCAAGAAATTAATCATAAGGAGTGGGAAAGAGAATAACGATGGCAGCTGGGCCAGGTCATGACAGTTTAGCAAGCTGAACTTTATGTAGGATTCCTCACTGCAGGCTGTGGGGGCTGTAGAAATGTTTTTCTTAGAAATGATGTAGCCATCCCATGTATGAAGAAAATTTTCCAAATGTGGGTTAAATGTAGGTGACAGCACTTCTGCTCTCATATGTCAGAGGAGGCTATGAACTGTGTTTTTCCTAACTAGCTGAATCCCATGAGTGTTTTTCCAGGCTGAAAGTTTCTTCCTTTTAATCTGATGTGGAATAAAACTGTCTTCAAACACAGAACTTCTTCCATGAGGGAAATCTTCTCTGCCAGCTAGCCCAAGGGTTTTTGAAGCTGGTTTCTAAGGATGCACACAGTACACAGTACTTTCTGTGACAGAAAAGACAAAAGTTGATATGCAAAGACAGTTTCAGTTCTCTTGTTTCCCCAGATTTTCTCCTTGGGCACTGCAACAATTTCCCATTGTTGGGAGATCTGAAAATCAAGATGGGATATTTCTTCTCCAGTCCTTGCACAGCTATTAACCTTCAAGCAGGAATTTCATTCAGGGAACTTATTTCACTGCTAATATAGAGAGGTTCAGACTAGACTGGCCCAATAACTCCCTCTGGCCCTAAATCTTTTACGATTGCATGTCTCTTCAATGTTAAGGAAATGTTGGGTTTTATGTCCTAAATGTGAACTCTTTAGGGCAAGAAAAGCCTTTGCTTCACTTCTTGGTGCAATGCTTGACATACTGACAGCCTGTAAAGGTTACCATAGTATTAAAATAAAGAATGGTCTAGAGGCCAGAAGCACCCATAACTCTCCTGCCTCTTGTGCAAACCCTCTCTTTAATTACTTAACTGCTATTTCTCTCCGATACAGTATTTTATTATTACCTACTTTTCTTGAATGCTCATCTGATCCGTCTTAATGTTCTTTTAATATCACTTGGAATGGGATAATAATATTCTTGTACTTTTCCAGCACTTTAAATCCTGACAGGTCCTAGTGTGCTTAACAAGGAGAAGAGGGAAGTGCTTAATTCATCAGACAGTGCAAGGTCATGCAACATATGAGACAAGCTGAGAAGAACACCTGACACAACTAAAAGCAGTGGGGTGTTTGGAGGGGCAGCTTTATTCCCCTCCCCAACTTGAAGAAAGTGCAAACCATCCATTGAACTTTAGTTCACCACCTGCATGAAATTGCCAGGGTAGGTGCTGATGTGATGTGGGTGAAGTGTCAGCGGGATTCCTGTGTGCTGATGCTGTGTGTTATGTCTTCAACAGATTCTTCTACATGGCTTTCTTAGCTCTCCCAAAGAATGAGAATTGGAGTGAAAAACAATACAGGACCTGTCTTGGTAAGGACAGGGAACACTGATGGGCAGGGACATGCACGTGGAAGTTCTTGGAAAACCACTTCTTCCATCAAGATACCAGTCAAAGAAGTGATCTGCTTGGTTTTGACTCAAGGGAAGCAGGGCAATGCCTGTACTATGAAGTTGGAGAAAAAGGTATCACAGAAATGAAAGCAAGAAATGAGGATGTGAGCAAGTATCTGTTATACCCTAAAGTAGTAAGCAAATGAAGACCTAGGCACAACATGAATACACAACAGGGAAATGAGAGAAAAGAATCTCAAGGTGAGGGTAGGGTTAATGCCCAGGTGACAGTGCTAGTACAAGAAGGTGGAGGAAATGTGAGCTACCCCATCCATAAAGTGATTGGAGAAGCAGGAGAGAAGTGGGTGATGGGGGCAACATTTCAAGCAGGACTGGCTAGAGCCCTAAATCTGTCAGGAAAGTCATATTCAGCCTTGCTGAGAGTGGCTTTAACTGGGACAGAGAGCAGACACCTGAACTGAAGTAATGAGGATCCATTTGCTCCTCTTCCACATGGCTATAAACGGGCAATGACAGGACCAGCCTCAGCCATAAGTCTTATCTATGGCAGTCAAGGGATCCTTTAAGAAAAGCACAGCTGCTCCTCCAGCCTTTTCCTCCCAACTCTCCTCAGGAGGCAAGGCAGAAGAGCTCAAATCATTAATGACCTCAAAGATTCAACAGACTTAATGTTTAGTGCATCTGCAGGCCCTGCTGGAAGGGGCTGTTACTGAGGAAAAAGGGATGCAATTCAGTAAGGCCAAATACAGCTCCTCCACTGAGAGAGTAATGCCAAGTGCACAGAGTCAGGATGGAGAACTGCTCAAGAAGCAGCTCTGAAGGACAAGGAGACTGTACTGGATCATGAGTTGAGTAACAATCAATAATCTTCTGCTGTTCCATAAATAAATAAATAAATAAATAGAGCAAACATTACCCTGGAATGGATGACTTCTGTTACTTGTTAAACAGGATTCAAGACCTTTCTGCACTGCTCAGCACTGACAAGGATTCAGCTGGAGAATTGTTTCCAGTGCATTTAAAGCAAAATATGGACCACTTGGGGAGAGTCCAGAGGATAACACCAAGGATGATCAGCAGTCTACAAAACAGGTCATAAGAGCAAAGGCAGAATTGGAATTGTTCAGTGTAGAGAAGAACAGGGAATGTTATGGCTTCAGTTGTCACCTGAACTTGTGAAGTCCTGAAAGGATGAATTTTCACTGTGTAGCTACCGGAAAATACCTTCAGTTACTTAATTCTTGGAAAACAAGTAAAGGTAAAAATAATCTGTTGTCCTCCTAATGGGAGGGCAAGAAGAAATGAGCTGCAGCAGGAAAGCAGATTCTCCAGCCATGCTCAGCCTTAAGAACTGGTTAGATCAGCCTCAGGATTTTGGATGGATGGACTCAGTCTCTTGAAACCTGGGCATTAGCCTATGCTTGGGCATGATCAGTGCATGGATTAAGAAACAGAAGCTAAACCCACATGGTACCTGGGGTTACAATGGCAGTCACAAGGAACAACTTGACAGAGGATGCAGCCACAGGATTCTCTTCAGGCCATGAGGGCAAACACCTACAAATGCTTAATGCACTATAAAACTTAAAGGTGCCTCTAACACTCATCTCTTAGCTAATGACACAGACTTTTGCATTGGAAAGGTGACCCCATGGCCTTATCTTAAATGTAAACACACTGTCAATCAAGCAATCCTTGGTAAACTTCTGCTAAAAGCGACATGCAAAGACACTACAAAGACAATAGCAGTCTTTGGTCTCCAAACTGGTGGAATATCAAGTTTATTTTCTCTCCTGTTCTGCAACATTGTTTTGTATGTGGACCTGCCGGTCTAAATGTCTGTGATTCCATAGCAAAAAGTAAGTCTGACAGTCCAATTCTCCAACCATAATGGAAGTTTGCCAGGAAGTTCTTCTACAGAGGAAACAAAACTTTTTCAGGGTTCCTTTCAAGATTGAACTACCCCATCCTCCACGGAGTTTACAGAGTTTTCCCCAAGCACAGCTTGGTTTCTCCAACGAACACAAGGCACTAGATGTAGGAAAGACTAAAATAATACGTAAACCATATTTTTGCTTATCATTCTCCCATTCTGTACCATCCCATCCCTCACTCCCCACACAGGGAAGCAGGTTAAACTTGTGCGACTGTTTTGAGTCACGTCATCAGTGTTCAAGCTGCACACAGAGAAAGCTTGGATACGATGGTAAATAGGCCATAGGAGAACTTGTGCAGAGTAGAACAAGATAGGATGGGTGGGGCCAAGATCTGATGCGTGAATTGACTTTAGCCAAGAAGAAAAGAAAGAAGAGGAGGTGAGAGAAAACCACCAAAGACCGTAAAGGAGACATGACATGAGAGAAGAAAATATGTGTGAGGATTTCAGGGTATGGGCCCTGCCACTGCAATCAGTCTGCCCACCATGATTTTGCCTTATCACTTCTCACAGTGGGGCATGGGGGGCAGCCCATTTATTATCTAAATACATTTTCAGGTTTTGCTGTTATTTTCTTCATCAGAAGAAAGTCATCACTCATCATTCTCCGCTGCCAAGAATGTAATCTGTTCTACTGCAACCAGTGATAAATCAGAAAAGGATAAAAGGTAGGTTGTGAAAAGATGGGGGAAGATAAGAAAGTCTTCGGCATCAAGCAATTCATTTTAGGTAAGCAATCCTGATTAACAAAGGAAAAGGAGAAAGATAAAAAGTTAACAAGCTATTCTGTAAGTCTGGTTTCCCATGGAAACCATATGATGATGGGGTTGTTCTTTTTTTGTCTGATGGGATACACATTCCTGTTAAAGCAGTTGTTCCATCTGAAGCTTTGTCCTCCATGTCCTGCAGTGTCTACCACAGACAATACTATAATCTCTCCCACAACAGGACATTTCTAGCTTTCCTCTTCTTTATCCAGCTAGTTTTCATGAAACGTACAGGAATTTAATGCTTTTCAGATCTTAATTCTCTGCCAAATCTGGCTGAAATTAGCCAATTGGTTGAGGAGGGCTGATGAGCATAAACTGTAACAGCTAACACCACCGCATGGCTTTATTCCTTTAGCAATCAGCTAATAAAAGGATGGGATGGCCACAGATATGGACCAGTAACAATTGTAGTTACTTCTTATTATCCTACTCCAGCCTAGGAGTGGTGGAGACACGTGCAGCAGATGCATAGGACACACAGAATCACAGATTTTTGGCACAACCACATTTCTGACTTTTGGACTGGGTCAGTCTTGAATGGAAAAACACAAATGTGAGCAAAAGGCTGCCACAGAGGAGGCCCTTGCCGGGAATGAATTTTTGCTTGAAAGACAACCTGAATGCAATTCAGTTTTGTATGAACAGAGCCCTTCCAGGAGCAAGCGTTGCCTTTGTGGAAATAACAGTGACTCTACAGATGCAAACAATGGAGCTACATGCTTTTGCATTGCTTGTTCTGTCACTAACTGACATCAGCCACTGGTAATCATGGCCTGAAATGTATATTTAAGAAACAGTGACATGAACACAGACAAGTTCCTTCATGAAGCCTTTTATATGGGGAAAAGTGGAAGAAAAGAAAAACTGCTGCTCGGGCTAGCTAGTGGCACCGAAATAAATGGGTCAGGCATCAGAGTTTCAGCAGGCACAGAAGGTGAAAACCCTGTCTTCTGGAGCAATTAAAAGTCAATGGGATTAGTGGCTTTCACTATTATTTATAGAAACCCTGCTGTGTGCACAACATTATTGAAATACAGGGGTCAGGTCCCTGCTACTGGATGCCTACACTTTTGCTGTTGAAGTTAATGGGAGCTTTGCCAATCAACTCTGTGGCAACAGCATCTAAATCTAAAATAGACGGCATCCTGGGCTCCATTCAGTTGATGGCTCAAGCAAAGCTTTTGCCAAAGCCAAGAATGGTCTGCCTACACAGCACAGATTTGATCCTGGGACAGATGAAACAGGAGAATTAGCTATAGAGGCATTAAGATTCAAAGATGGGAAGGCAGAGAGGTGGACTGAATGTCACAGGAAGCATCTTCTCTTCCTTTCTGTCATAAATTACAATATACAGATTGAAATCTAAACAGCTGCATCCCAAAATCTCTTAGTCTTCAGTTTTAGCAGGACTGGCTGTTTTCCAGTTAATGATTCTCCTTCTAACACCAAGTTAATGAACCCTGCGGGAACACACCTATGAAAGGACATGGATGGGAACCCTGCACTGTCATTCTGTGATTCAATGTTTGAAAAGAGCATCCTGATGGTCTAGCCAGTTTGGACAGACTCCTTGAAATACCAGCATCTCCATTCCCAAGTTTTCCTGGCTTTGGACATGGTTGTGATGATGGTTGCACAGTTGTTTCTTCTTCCACTCATTCACTATCACACCTGTGCCCTGCATTACACCACAGCCTGCCTCTTTCTGTCTCACTCCAGAAAACAGGTACCTGATTCTCCTTGATCTTACAATGTTGTAAATCAGAAATCAGGCATCCCAGAGGTCTCCTGCACTCCTCTGTGCTGCTGAGAGACCGGTCTGTAGAGTGGCAATATTTTCTGGCTTAGCTCATGCCTTTTCTGCAAATCCTACTAGGCAGGGGGGCTAAAGATGCTTTTTGCCTGTGCTTGGAACAGGAATGTGGCTGAGATTCTCAGTGGTTATTTCAAGCAACACATGCTAATGACCAGCCATTCAACAGTACTGACCATTCACTGATCCTACATAGGGCCTCCAAGAATGTGTGTTAATCCAGACTGAGTAATTTAGGCTCAGCTTAGCTCTAGAGAAGTCCTGAACATGGCAGGTGCCTTGATGATGAAGACATTACATTACATGTGCATGAAATCCAGACATGCACCTGCAGAGGAAGATCCCACTGGTTACACACAAGAGGCTGGTGAGCTGTAGGGCTAGAGACCAGCCCCAAGGCTTTGCTCCTCTTCAGTCTTACCCTGATCTCTAGATTGGCTTCAGATGTGAAGCGTGAATATTACTTTCAGAAGTGTTATCATTAATTGTTCTGACACTAAGTAGTCTTAATAACCACATGGCTTTACAATCACTCATTAAACTTTAGTTCCTTGTCTTGCTGATGTCCTGCAGCAAGGAGCTCCACAGCCTAATTACATATCACATGGAAATGTATGCCCTAATATCCATTGTAAATTGTCTTCCCTTCCAATTTCCTTGAAGGTCTTCATGTTCTCATATTAAGGAGTTGGTGTCCCAAAAGTCTAGAGGGAACTTTGGTGGGAAAGATAGTCTATTTTCAAGCATTTCTATCGAATACTGAGCTAAGTCCAAGCCTGCAAGCAAAATAGTCCACAGACTGTTCTCTCTGATCCTCCTTATCCAAGCAAATCTATCTGCACTGACTTTTCAAATCTCCATCCTTACAGCATCTTTCCTCAGAACAGAGAAATAGAGAAATGCAGACTGAAACTGATAGGTAAGAAAAGATGTACACACACTCTAGCTGACAATCTAACAAGCAATCCTTGAAACATATGGATTTCCAAATTATCTCAGTTTTATTTAAGAACGCTTTTCTATTTATTTTCAGCACAGCTAGCATAACTTCCAAGATCCCAAACTCCACAGTACTGCTAACTCCTTGTGACATGGGCAAACAGTTTATCCGCTGATGTGAAGGGACTTTTCACCCATGTTTTTTCCTGCTCATCTCCACAACTTGCTCTCAGCTTGGAATCATACCAAATACTGTGAAACATTTGTGAGAGCAGAGCTCATCTTCATTTCTTTCTCTTGCAGAATATTGTCAGAGATCCAGGAAAGCCGATAAAATTCTGCAAACACTTAGCACTACCCAAAACAGAAGAAAATACTCCAGCATTTTTCTTTCTTGCTTTCTCTCCAGAGCTTTGCCGTTCAATCCAGAGCCTCAGAATTTCCTGACACAACGGTGCCGGATGTTCAGTCATTGAAACCTTTGAAAATGCCAAGCAAGTCCCCGAAAGGCAATGCCATTACCAAGTGCAGAGTTCAGTCTCTCAGCTTTCATGATGTTAAGCTCTCATTTTCAGCGAAAGCAATTGCCTTTTTCAGCTGCCAGACCTGAGAAGAGCTTGCTGGTCATGCCCTCAAATGGGAGCCCAGATGCTGTGATCCCCCGATCACCAGATCCACTCTTTCTTGTCCACAACCCGCGTTTCTCTTGAGTAACATGCAAGGATCAGAACAGTTTCACAATAATGAGCTTTCCTCCTTCCTACAGTCCTCAGCACATTTTTAAATGAAAGAATCAGCTTACCCATAAGAGCCACAAACACACACGAGGAGCTTAAGATATAAGCAATTCAGTAGCCTGAAGTATCATGCATATTGGGCAATCATAAATTTAAAGTGAAAATCCCTACTGATTTTGTTTTGCATTATATATTAAGTAAAACCTATTGCAAAGCCAGATTACTAAGAAACCTTTTTGGCTGTTGTTTTGGTTAGGTTTTTTTATATCGAAACAGGATTAAAACTTCTTTTGGAGACTCACTGTCATTTTATCTGGGTAAATAAGCTCAGAGTACCTAACAGTCAATTTATAATGATGGCTTTTGTTCTTGGTACTGTGATGCAGCCCTGCAAATTTGCCCACAGCTGCAGCAGTTTTAGATGGTTTTGACAGGTAAATAAAACACTGTTTATATCTGTCATTGTCATTAATCTACAGAGTAAAGAACTAGCAATTATATTTTGTTTCCAAGCAGATAAATTTTCATGATGATCTTGGCAGAGGTGGTAGAGAGTAATGTGCATCTATGACTTTTATAGTTGTGAAAGTCCAAAGCATGAAGAGTCTTTGCTCAGCTGTTGAGTTGGAAAACAAATGGGAAACAAAGACTAAACCAGTAATAACCACCACAATAACAAAGAAAAGGAATTTGGGATTTAGCCCCACTGGATTTTTATTGACATAAGGGCCAACTAAACCAAAGTACAGGTCTTGACATCATCTGTATCAATTCAGCACTCAGTTATTCTGAAACATACTTCCAGGAATCTGTGTCAGGATCTGGGGATCTGGCTGTGCTTTAAAACCTCATGATTTGGGCCTCCATAATGTGCTTCCCAGCTGCTGCAGGGCAAAGGGTTTCAGATACTCCTCAAGCTATGCTGGTGAAGAAAAAATTATTTACAGAATAAGGTAAAGCTCAAGGACGAGTGGCAGAATCCAGCCATAAGTGTCTTATTATATTGGTCAGAAACTGTGAGAAGCAAAAAAAAGAGAAATCCTGGTGAAACTCTATTGATGCCAGTCACGTCTGCCCAGCTTCTCACTCAGGTAGGCTGGCAGATGATCAGCAAATAGTCTCCCTTTTACAATGCAACCTACACTGGTTTTCAGTGTGAAAACTAGCATCCAATTATTTTCAAGTATTAATGTTCTCCAAGGAAGAGAGCTACCTTTATTTTAATTCTGCTTAGATTCTATTTGCTCTGACACGTAAGCCAATCTTGCAGGTGCTACGTCTCATGTACACAGGCAGAATGGCAAGCCAGGGAAGAGTACTAGTAATGTGGAATAATGTAAATTCCCAGAGAGTGAATTGCATGGCTTCCAACTTTTAGAAGAGACATGAAGAAGACAAATAAGTGAGAAAGGCATATGATATCTCCAAAAAAGAATCATTTTCCCCATCCCCATCTAAAATCCTATGATCAAAACTGTCTCACAGCATAAACCATTAGAGATGGCTACTGAGAACCGAGCTGTGACCTATGGGACCCTTGGTATGACACATCCAGCAGGGCTGTGGATATTGGGATGGGTTGGTGGCAGGCCCTGCTTCTCCCAAAGAAGAATGGAAGCCTATTCCGCACCTCCCAGCCCCCATCACCACCATCCTTGAACCAGCATAAGGGAAGGCACAATCACTGCATTACAGATGTAGTTAGCTCTGGGAAAGGCAGGATGTGTGCCAGAGCGTGGCCACTCTCAGATGAGAACTAGCTTTCCTTAGCACAGCACACAGGTCCATGAAGGGGAAAGAAGACATGGGGCAAACCCCATTCAAGGTTTCAATGTATTACCTTACATGCCAGAATCTGTGCCCGAAATGGAAATAGTATCAGTATAGTCAAATCTCTTAACCCTTTCCCATGCAAAGATCCCCTATTAAGACAGTTAATGGGACTATCCCAAGCAGTAAAGGTTATCAGCATATATGGGCTTGATCCCACAGAGGTCTGCAGCCTTCCTTGTCACCTGCAAGCCATGTCATGTTAGGTACAAATGTTGCTGAGTACATCACTATGAGGAAGTTGCCAGCCTGAAAATGCATGAGCTGCTTTTAATTGTCATTAAATATGGAGAATAATGCCCTAAGGTGGCATCTTATGTTCTAGCACAGTTGCATTTGTTTCATTCTCCTGTGTGGTGTAGGGAAACTTCACTGGCCTAACCTCAGTCTGTTCCAACAAGCACCTCAAGGCTCAAGCTTCAACAGCTACAGTTGTAACCAGACGGTTTTCTCCTCCAGCTAGTGCAACTAGGAGCATGGGAGCAGTGGAGCACCTGCAGAGCTCCTACTAGCCGTCCCCTGGGAACCACTGAAGTGGAGCTGTCTCCTGCCACATGTCTTTGTAGAGACTGAAGCTGTATTTTTAAAAGCAAACAGCACATTAAACTCGTCCTTTGCATCACTTCTGGTATCATTGCAACTGGGCACCCACAAAGCAAGGAAAAGCCTCCCTTGCTGAGCTCCACTCTGCTTCAAGAAGGCATCAGCGTGTCCCTCCCATGCCACAGCTGTACAGCTCTGAGGCTGGGCATGGGCTCCCAGGGCAGGACGGCCGGGCAGCAGAGAGGGATGGAGCAGGCCTCCACCCCACGCTTCCCGGGGAAACACTACCGAGGTGCAAAATCCTAAAGCCCAGGGCCTGGGCAGAAGGCAGAGGCTCCATGGCTTTCGGGTCCTGCTCCGGGCACCAGTGACATCCCTGCAAGCATCAGGCCCCACGTCCCGCAGGCTGGGGCATCGCTGCCACCGGTCCCCCCGCCCCGGCGCCCACCGCCCGCGGCCGCTCACCTGCTCGGGCCCCTGGAAGCAGATCCTGCAGAGCGGGGTGCGGATGCCGCTGTCGACGCTGCTGCCCAGCGAGTATCGGTCCTCGGCCTTGCCCTTGCCGAAGTCATCCGAGGAGGTGCTGCTGGGCAGGGAGGCGGGCGGCTCCCCGGCGGGGCTGCCCCACTCCTCGGCGGCCGGGCTGCCCGCGCCGCCGCCGCCGCCCGCCGCCGCCCGCCAGCCGGGCCCGCGCCCCCCGGGCGGAGCGGCCCCCGCCGCCGCCTCTGCGCCGCCGGGCATGGGGAGCGGCGGCGGCGGGGAGGGCGGCGGCGGCGCGGGGGGTCTCCGCAGCAGGAAGACCTTCAGGTCATTGAAGAGCATGCGGCAGCGGCACTTGAGGAGGCCTTGGTTTCGCAACATCTGTCTCGGACGGAGGAGCCCGCAGCAGCAGTAGCAGAAAATGCCCGCGCCGGGTGGTATTAACATGTGCCTTTCCTTGGCAGGCGGGCACGGGGGGGAAAAGAAAAAGGGGCAGGAGCCGGGCGCCCCGCGGCCGGGGGGCTCCGCGGCGGCCGCAGTGCCCGGGGGGGCTGCGCTGGTCGCCGGGGAAGGGACAAAAGCAGAGCCGGAGGGCGAGGGGGCGGAATCCCCGGCAGCCCGCTGCAACCCGGCGGGGATAGCCACTGAAAGAAAAATCCACACCAGAAAAAAACCCGACTCTGTGCTGCTCGGGGACCCTTTGCTCCCCTCCACAAGTTTGCTTAGAAATCAGCGGGAGGAGGAGGAAATAAATCTCCCACGCCCGAGGGTCCAGGGGCGCAGGCAGCGGGCTCGGGAGAAAAGCCCCCGATCAGCTCTCGCAACTCCTAAGCCTTTAAAAAAGAAGGGTCCACGTCTCCAGTGGGTGTGGGGAGGAGGGAGAATATGGTTCTCTCGACAGTATTTGGCATCTCAAGTAATTTTCCTTTTTCTTCTATTTTGTAATTTTTTTTCAATTAAAAAATAAAACCTGATCACACGAATCCTGGTGTGAACCCAGACAAAATAGCAGCTGGTCTGGCTATCAAAATGCAAAATTGGTAGCTGTTGTTGTTATCAAAATTGCTTCTTTGACAAAAAAGACCTTCACATTGTTTGTGGGAAAACACCCTACGTTTCCAACACTGTACTCCCAGGTGGCTTCAGATTTTACCGTTGCCTTTAAAAGATTTCATTGTAAATATTAAAAGTCCTGAAAGAAATAATTAGCATTCAATGAGCTTAATCCCAGAGGTACTGAGACAAATATATTTTTATATATATAATATATATATCATATATATTTTATATATATTTATATATTCTGACCTTCTCTATTCCAGCAGCTGTCTGGACCACACAAAAAAAAAAAAAAATCAGAGCGAAATTGGTGAGGGAAGGCGGCTGTATTATTCCCTAAGCTGTTACCATCCTGGACCAAAAAACCCCGTCGAAATCGAATCTATTCTTCGCATGTAATTGACCGGGGAAACGTGGATCTTACATGGTCACGTTTCCTTTCCTCCTTTCACAAAACAGGAACGTCATCAAACGCATTGGCAGCTTGTACAGACCATTGTGGATGGCGAGGCGGCCAGGACTCTATCAGCAATTGCAGGAACCTCCTTTTGATGCATTGGACGAGGCTCCTTCTTTCTCTCCACCACCGTCCCCACCTTCATTTTCCTCCCCTTCTGTCCTCCTCCTCTGACTGTTGCTCTCTCTCACAGGCATTGACATTCAACCATCGCAAGTCTGTCGCACTCTCGCTGTCAGGAAAAAAAAAAATCGGAGCAGATAATTCTCTTCTTCCTCCTAAAAGGCTAGGATAAAGCACAATGCGCCAGACACATGGGGCAGCATGGCTTATTTTTCGTGCGGCTCCTACCGCTTTGGCAACATCGAGCTGGTGTGTGCGTGTGTGCCTTCCTCTCTCAGCAGCAGCCTCCTCTCCGCTCTCCCATCCGGCTTGCCGTGATGATGTTGCTGTTGCTACCTCCCTTGGATGCAATGGGGAAGGCAGATTGTTTGCAGTGCGAGCGGGGATTTGCAGGAAGGGAGGGGTGGAACGTGGTCGCGCTCTCCTCCCTCCCCGGCTCAAAAAAAAAAAAAAAAAAAAAAAAAAAGGAAAGAAGAAGCAAAAAGGCGGGGTGAGGAGGGGGAGAATCAAGGAATCAAGGGAGGAATGGGGCCCTTCCCAACCTTTGATGCCCCGGGCTGTCGGCTGCCTGCGAGAGCCCACGCCGGGGAGGAAGGGGAGGAGGGGCGGGGGAAGGGGCTGGGCGGGCGCTGCGGCTTCAGCACCACGGGGCGCGGACAGCTCCGCCGGGCGGGGCGCGGCGTCTCCGCGCTGCGCTGCGCCTCCGGCCCGCTCCCCGCCCGCCCCCCGCCCGCCGCGGCCCCGGAGTCCGCACCGGCCCCGCCGAGCGTGGCACTGCGGGACGCGGCCCCGCCGCCTCGGGGGAGCCGGAAGGCAGCGAAGCCTCTGCGCCCCGGCGTGTTCCAGGCTGGTTTCCACCTCCCTCCGACCGCTGCGTGGACCTGTGAAACACGGGAACTTCCAGGGGCAGGTGGCAGCGGCCGCGCGTTCAGTGATGTATCGGGCAGCGGTGCCGGCTTTACAGGTTCCCAGCAGGAAGCCGAAATGCCACCAACAAACTTTTCCCTGGCAGATTAATTAGTTACAGAGGATTTCATGGTCTAATAGCTATGATATTATTTTTTCATTTTACTCCAGCAGCGTTTACTCACTGATAATTTGGGGGTTTTTTCAGTAGCATATATTGCAGTAGAAATATGGGTTCCTTGTAGCCCAATGAAGGGTAAATATGACTGAATACTATTGCTTAATTAGAAGAGCTTTGCTGCAAGTAATGAATTGATGCCAAGGCCGATAATTTTTACTCTCTTAGCCTGCTTGAAAATTTTAAGTAGCAGCTGCTGAAGGCCATTAGCTTTTCCCTGCAATCATCAGCAGAAGAGGCTTTCTCCACATTGTCCTCCTATATGTGTCCATGCAGACCATCCAGCCTCTGAATACAAGGGGAAACTTAGGTCTTCACTGGGACTTCATATTTGCCATCCCAGGCAGAACAGTTGACAAAGGTGCTGGGTTTGATGTGGACCAAAAGTACTCAATGATAAAGAAGATCTGAAGGCTTCTAGTCCATGCAGTATGGCTACTGTCAGTGCAATGTCTCAGCTCAGGGACCACTGAACACTCTCCAGATGGGATGCACCTCTTGGTGCCCGAGTTTGACATCATGTCAACACCTTGAAACTTCAGGCTCCTTAATTTGGTTTCTCCATAGGATTTCCTTAAACTTCTGCTTCAGGAGGCCATAGCAGGTACCAATGCCCAAGTCTGAGTTCTCTAACTGGTCTTGTGCATGAGGTCTTCAATGGCAGTGACCTAAGCATTACCACTGATACATAATCTCATGTCTTAAAAGTTGTACTGGGCCCTAGACAATGATTTGAAATTGTTTCCCATAAAAAAAGACGTGATATGCATAGACCACTGTGTCATGATTAGCAGAGGAATCTATGTTGTTACCTAATTAAAAAGGGAGCAAAACTGATTATTCACTACAGGAAAATGAAAACAGCACATGCACTTAATTTCCAGGAAATAAATTACATATTGGGATGCTCTAAAACATTTATCAATGCAGCCTGCCATTCCTCAGAAAAACTGGGCAGATTTGCCAGTGTGTCTCTCTACAACATATTTAAAGCTTCTCAGAATTTCACACGTGTCTAATGGGGTCATTAGAGAAATAATAATGGAAAGAGCTTTTTAGAGACTTCCTGAGCATGCGACAGGCTGGCTAGAGGCCAAGTCTCTGTGTCCATGCTCCCACTAACCACCTCATCCCTGCTTTTTATTGCTCCCATCTTCTTGTCTTGATATCACTAACATTTTCAGAATGGTTCCATCAATAACAGAATTGGAGAAAAATATATTGTTGTCACCTTTTCTTGTGTAAAGTATCTTCCCTCCTTCCCTCCTGCCCATGCTTGGTTTTACAAAAAGGATATGCTCAGAGTAGAAGAGATCTTTGTGTTACACTCTGGGTTTTAATGTATGGGTTGTGTGCCCAGACAGCTGAATGGCTGATAAGTGTGACAAAATAAATAAAACAAATAATAAAACAGGGGTGCTCCATATGCTTCCCAGAGGTGAGTGGGTACTATTATTCCTGCTTCAGTAAATGGGCGAGCTGCCAATGTTTTCACACTTGGATGCAGCATTCAGGTCCCTTGGTATGGATCAAGGCACCTTGCTTAAAATGCTCTCACTGGAAGGAGCTGGCCCTAGACACTTTGGCAACATCCCAGTGAGAGTCAGGGTCTGTCAGGAGGCCAATGCAGCCTTCCTAAATTTGCTCCACAAGAAGCAATGTGCAGCAAATAATGGGCAACACCTTCTCCTTTTGCAGAAGGGCCTGTTTCTGGGAGTTTTGATGCTGTGTCTCTTGATCCCACTAACAGGCAAGAGGTTAACATAGGAAAGAAACATACAGGAGACATCATCTCTGACACTACCCCTGTCCTCCTCAGGTACAGACAGAGGAACAAAAAGACATAGATTGATCAGCTAAGAGTGGAGAACTGGTTCCTCTTGATTGGTTACATTCAAGCTACTGACTGAGAAATCAGAAGGGGAGATGCCCAGGCATCTCAGCACAGACCTGCAGGCCTGTTTGTTTTGGAAGGATTCAGGTGTCAGGCTGCAGGTTGGTCTCACAGCAGACATTCTGATGCTGCTTTCTAGAGCAGAGTGTGGGCCCACTGGCCCTCAGCTACCGCCTCAACAAGGAGGAAAAAACCTCTCTGTACAAGTCATCACTCAGAGCAGAGGGAGTGGAGGAAGGAAGAAAGAGGGTGGCTAGAGCTGCAGCAACACTTGATCCGCCTATGTGGCAGCCTGATATAAAATCATATCAGAGATTTTTTTTTATTTTAATGTTGTTAGGTCACGGATTTAAAAAAATGGCAGAGATAGTGAGAGGGCAAATCCAAGCAGGAAAGCACTGTGTGGACTGCAGCAGAACAGCCTGAACACAGCATACTGCTCATTGTGCACAAGTATGTGATAGACAGACAATATAAATGCTGATTTGGACAGTGAGGACCAGGGAGTCAGAAAGCTGCCAGAGAAACATTCCTTTGTGTTTTCCATCTCTCAGGAAGTAAACAGTTACCTAAACCCATTTTCTTGCCCACCTACTCGGTCAATAGCTGCACTGCGCCTCCTGCTCCACTTACAGCTCCTTAATGGTGCAGAGGAGCTTTGATTGCCGTGGCGTGGGCCCTATCCCTCTGGCAAACCATTACTTAAATCCAACACATCGAAGGTTCCTACTGCTCTCTCACTGATGGGGAGCTGCTCATCAGCTGAGTACCCTCTGATTGCTTGTCACAGCCAGATTTCCTAGTTCTTTTTCCCGGATGGAGATATTAAATAAATCTCAAGTGATGTAATTACCATAACTCAGTTGAGGAAGCTTGTGGGCAGATGGAGCAAGGTGCTGGAGGGAGCTCTGTCACATTTTCTTTGGTCTTTCTGGGCAGTTGCAAATGTGCTGGTGCAAAGGATATTGCTGCTGGGAAGCCAGGATGATCAGGTGGGGGTTATGCAATCCTCCCAGCGTTCAGAAATAATCCTTGTATTGATTGGAATGATCTTCTCAAAGGACATCAGAAATAATTTCTGGAGTGTTGTGCCTTGGTATATCTGCTGCCTTGGACTTTTGCCTTGGAGCACAAATCATGGCACTCTGCACATGGGGAGTTCCTGTGCTACTGCTTTTTCCCCAAGCAAAGACTTGAACATCCACTCACTCTCTTCCTGCAAGAATCATGATCTGTCTCTGAGTTGACAGAGAGCAAATTTTTCTACTTCCATGGCAGCTTGCTCTCTACAAAGGGAAGAAAAGGATTGGTTCTTTTTTGAAAAATCAGGCATGTCCAGCAACAGGAGCCAAAGCAAAGCAGTACAATTGCACATCTCTTTAATTGTGTTCAGGAAGAAATTCAGGTCTTTGTTTTATTGAGCCTTCTCTACAAGCAGGCTTGAGGCTAGTCAATGTGCAGGAGAATGTGAGTAAGAGGATACTATTGCTTATGAGGACAGCCCCCACCTTTCCTCCTTTAGTCACTGGATTTAAAATTCAAACTTGCAATGCCACAGCAATTCTCTTCAGGACTAGACAACCCTAAACATGGAGCTTTCCTGGTAACAAGTCCTACACTACCTCCTACAAAAGGAATTCCTTCTCCCCTTGGATGACTAGTCAGAACTGTGACTGGAATAGAGCAGCTGCAATAGATGGTGTGTTTCAGGATATCTTCAGAAGGCATTTAGCCAAATGTTGAGTGGTTTTAACTATCCAGGAATGTAGTAGTTGTCATGAAATCCCAAACCTAAAAGGACCTGGAAATTAGGCATTAAAAAAAAAAAAAAAAAAGAGAGAGAGAAAGTATATACTCATAGATCCCTTGGATATTTCCACTATTCTCCTAAGTCAAGTCAAATTTGTTTCAAGTCTCTAATTGCATTCGGAGATGTATGTTATTTTAGCGACATGCAACAGCCCTAGAACTAGCTCTCACTTGTCTGACAGGGGATTTAGAGAAAAAACAATGTTGTTAAACAAGCCCAGTAGGGGCTGATCCTGAGGGGTATGCTGTGCTTTCCAAATCCAGGTGAATGGAAAAGATGTGTGTCATCAGGCATTTGCTTAGTTACAAGGATTCATGATCAGACACAGTAACACTGAGGATTTCCCTTAGGACCATCATGTGGCACAACACTGCCATACTCAACTTCAGAAAAAAGGAGTAATTTTGTATGGGAAGATTGAACGTCTGTCCTCAGAAGGACCCATTCCTGGTATAAAGGGGGTCATATGTGGTGACATCATGCCAGGATGTCCAGGATATGAATCCTGTGAATCCTGTAATAAGCTGAGATCCCTCTTGAGCTAAAATTCTGCTTCAGTATAATAAATATTTTGGACATTTGAGACTGCTTACCCAAATTCGTACCACTACATATCTTAGGATTGTAAGGCTGCCCAGATATCATGTTAGGCTGCCCAGATAACTTCCTTAACTACAGCAGCTTGTTTTAGGATCAGCAGGCTGATATACACATGCTGCATAAATACAATTCAGGCAGTAAAGTCAGCAGCCAGATAATCTTCTTAGTTTCATCAGTAGCAGATGAGTTTCCATGTTGACAGAGGCCAAGATCCACACATGAGAAGAAGTACATTGTAGGAGGACATCCTGGTGTCTCCCTGTGCTGAAGAAGCACCCACCACATGCACCAGCTTTACATAATTTTCACAGCAGGAGCAGTCCGTAGACTTCCAGATCTGCTGGGAAATGTCAGGTACAAAACACTGGGCTGACCCAGAGCCTGTTAAGATACCATGTTGTCCCTCTCTCTCTCTTGCCTGGAATATCCTCCACTGCACACCAGAAGTACAGGAAAGCTCACAACTGTCTCTAAAAAGTGCACAAAGATTTCACTGGCAGGTATCACTCTCCTTGGTGACTTCACCCTCCACCTTTGCACAAAGGACAAGTGCAGTGTTTATTGATGAACGAACTGAAGACTCCATCAGGAAGAGAGTGTGGATTTAAAGGCAGGGCTGTTGGAGATGGAGTGCTGCTGGGAATTAAAGCAGAGAGAAATGAAAGAGCTGTGAGTGGAAAAAGTTAGTGGATTTACACCCATGGGAACAGGAGTTGATTTTTGACCATTGCATTGCTAAGGAGGATCTCCCAATAGTACATCACTATGGAAACCTTGTTTTGAAAGGGAAGTCTTGGCCTTGCATGTGGCCCAGACACAGCATTTGAAAGGGAACTTAAGCATTACACTCTCCCAAGGCCTCAGGACCACATAAAGCGAGAGACTGTTACATCCAAGTGATGGCCTAGATCTACTGCTTCCTAACACACTTTATGTTAATTAAAGGAAGATTTCAAAACCATACACATTTTCTTGCCAAGATACTTAATTGATTTAGAAGCTTATGTAGTTAAAGAGTTTTGTAATTACATTTTATTGTGGGGGAGTATTTTAGGGATGGATATTGCCATGTGCTGAACACCTTCACGAAGTGCTGAGTGCTTGGGTTTCCCAGTGGGCTGAACCCTCAGTGCTGATGCGCTGGAAATTTCCTCTGGTCCTTGGGGTCACACAGCTCCTAATGACATGGTCCCACTAGACTGAAGTATTCAGTCTCACAGACCCCAAAAGGAAACCCTCAAAATAACTGGCTTCGGAGTCAGTGTCTGCATGTAGGCAGCAATTCCCTGCTGTTAAAGGGGCTCTCCCTCCTAACATGCTTTGGCTCTCTCTGGTGATTTTTTTAACCCTCAGGTCAGATGCATCTGTGTGGATGGGCTGACTCTAACACCAGTCCTTTCCATCTTAAGTCTAATGTGGTTTCTCTGAATCTTCCTCCCAGACAAATGCTTGCTCTCATTCAAGAAGAGGGGGAAAACACAAGCTGTTAACCCCAGGAAACATCTCTCTCTCTGCATCATCCCCAAACTCACATCCCTGTCTTCCTGACCTGCCCTGTGAGGGCACAAATAAATTCCTGGCCCTGAAAGCAATTAAGCTAGATGGGAAGAGCTTCGATTTCCATAGGGAAACTGAGGCAGAAGCAGGACAATTCCTGCATTCAAGTCAGCATCGAAGTGCCATATGGGGATCTATTTTACCTCATAGCAAGACTCTCTTCTGAGAGCAATTTGCACATCCTCGTGTGATGTGCAAATAAGCACACATGCAGTATATATCTATTTTTCTTCTCTCTCTTTATGACTGAATAATCACACAATCTTTGTTCCATGGAAGTTTGAATGCTGCTGTTTATTGCCCCCTGGAAACGGAATGACAACAGCCCACGGTTCCTCCACGGCAACTCACAAAGGTCTCCTAAGCAGAGAATTATGCCCATTGGAGGCAATAAACAGCAGGAACAGTAGAGTGACTAAGCACCAAAGATCCTGCATTTGTGTAGAAACTAGCGATGAGAAGGAGGCAAGGATGCCCTGGAGGATAGATAGTGCCTTAGGAAAAAAGTTTCCAGCATGTTCTAAAGAGAAAAGTTTCCATGCATAAAACACAGGTCAAATTTGAACCTCATTCCACCCTTGAATCTGCCTGTGGTCCTGGGTAAGGCTTCCATGCCAGGCATCAAGGCTTACTGGAAAAATGGAAAATCACAGGAGAATTGGCCCAGTGTATCCTGAGATACATCCTCCTGCCCCTCCTGAAGCGGTTTGAGTGTATGATATCAGGAGAACTTGCAGACAGTAATGGCATCTTTTCTATCTGAAGCCATCATGTGCCAGGACTCTGTTGAGCTCACCTCTGTTTGGCTCTGGTGCCCTTTGGGGATCCCTCATTTAGGCAGATAAGGATTAAAACCATGAGGGATCTCAGCACAGGATACTGCCCACCCAGTCTCTTTTCTCTGAGGCAGAGCTGATCCTGCGGTAGCATTGGCACTATGTGCTCCAACAAATTTGCTGTCCCAATGAAATCCTGATGTACATAGGAAAAAAAATTAATCTCCTTTTGTTTTCTTCCCTGACCACCTCCTTCCTACATTTCTCTTTTTGATTAATTTTTACATTCAGTGGTATAAATTTTCCAGGTCAGTGCTAAGTCCCTTGGTTGTGTGATCTTTACGTACCAGCAGACATATTCAGGGAGATGAGAGGAGACCAAGTGCAAACCAATCCATCCTACTGACACTTTTATTTATCTATTTTCTTTCCCCATCTGCCACTGCTCAACTTCCTCTGTGTGCATGTGTGTGAAAGAGGGATGGGGAAAACGGGCAGGGATACTGGAGCCACCGAAAAGCTCTCTGCTTGCAACTGTAGCTGTTCGCTTTCTTTCCTGCTACCCTGCTCGATCCATTGCTCATGTTCTGCTTTGTGGGAGAAAAAAAAAAAAGACTAATGTATCAAATAAAAATAACGCAGGGCTTTTTAGTGCTGTTGCAAGATGCCAGGGTTACAGTCAGGAAGCTGGAGCCATCTGCCAAGCCCAGACTCAACACCAGTGGCAAAGCTGCCCTGCTGCCGGGTGCATTGAGGGCTCCCAAGTGAAAAGCACCTGTGTCCGCAGCCTGAGCTGAGCTCAGTGGCTGAAATCAAAGACAGATGCACATCATCTGTGGATCAGGCAGAGAGAGGGACTCTTAACACACACTGACTATTAATATTTCATGGTCGTGACATCCAGCAACCACACTGTGAGGAGAAACAGGAGTTTGTTCTAGGTTTGCATTTAACCATGCCTTCCCACTGAATGTGAGAGCCAAGGTTAATCATGGTACACGGGGGAGTTCTTTGCTCACTAGGCTTGGGCCAAGACCCAGATTTTTTCATTTAGTCTGTATCAGCTGTAATAATTTGTACTCTGCTCTGATCCAAGATGGTTCTGAATCATCAAATACAAGCAAGATCCAGTGGCTGTTAAGTCTCTCAGATACTAAATCGTTCAGATAATCTCCATCTAGAGTACTTAACTTTTTCAGCAATCCTGTTTTCTCTTCTATGACCTAAACCTCAAGAACTCAAATGCCAGGTATCTGTGGAGTGGCATGCATTCAAAATGCACTTTTATAGCTGTGGTGTTATCACATAGCAAGCTTGTTCTTGGAATGAGCATTACTTAGGCGTTGTCAATACTTTAATCTGATTTATACAAGCTGTGTTCTCCCTCTCTCTCCCTCTTCCCTCAATAAGCACTAATAAGTTCTCAACCTGGACAAATCCCAGGTAGTTGGATCACTACCTGGCAATATATCAGTTTTGTTGCTGAAATCGGGGATGAAGCAGGGACAACTGGAAATGTTTTTCCCAGTTGTTTTTAATTCTGCTTTTAAATAGCTTGGTGCCTGTCTCAAGTATGACTGCCCTATAGGAATACACTTCAATTCTTATACCACTGTGTGCCAATTAAGTAATTAATGGAAGTCTGGAAAATCTATAAAAAAAAGTTGGTTGCATCCACAGGGAACATTAATACTGCAAGGTGTCATGCCTATGAATAAAACCTGACAGCATCTGCAAATTCAGAGGGAACTACCTGTTCTGTGTTAAAAGATCAAGTTCAGGCACTGATCAAATGATTTTCAAAACCTGGTCTTTAACTTGTCTGTGGACTGGAAAGTATTTGCAGGGCATATGGGGGTTAGTCTTTGTCCTCCAGGACTCAGTTGTCACTTTACAACCATATGATGCATTAGACATTGCTAGACATGAATGTCAGTACTTTTAGCCTCAAATTCTGTCAGCATGATATGGTGCCGTGATGCAATCTCAGTCAGCATCTTGATTTGATTTGTGCATTGCTTCACAATTTGCTCCAGAAGGGCTCAGGGTCCTGTTCTGCAAACAGCTCTGCAAATGAGAAAAGTCATCCCTGCCACTGGTTACAGACCTTGACAGCCAGCAGCACTCTCAGAGCATGGGACAGCACCACCCATCCTGGCAAAATTACGTGGAAATGGTGGCCATTTCCAAAATTCACTTGACCTCAGAGGCCATGCTTGATTTCTCCGTGTTACAGTGAATCCAGATGGACAACAGGGAAGGAATCAAGGGACTTGCTGAAAACCCAGCTGCTGCTTCTGAGCTTGAATTTTCCAGGTCAATACATTTCAAAATTTTTTCCACTGATAGAGTGAAAATAAAACATCACTCTTCCACAATTGGCCTTAAATCAGGCTCCTGCAAGATAATCTTAAAAAGAATTTTTTGCCTGTTGAAAGAGGAGACCCACTCCCAACCCACACTTCTGCACTGACTGTCTTTTGATTCAATTGTGCCCCATACCAATGAGCAGAGCTTCATCACCATCCTTCTAGACAGTAAGGGTCTAATACCAAAGGTAGGTTTTGTAGCATGTACACCTGTTTTCTAGAACCTGGATCAAGAATCATAAACTCATTTCACACACACGAATGAACAGCTGTCCGAGAGCAACAGCTCTCAACCCTCATCCCAACTAAATGCAGGCCAAGAAGTTTCTGGCAGAAAACTCCCAATTCATCAACAACTTTGGAGGTACTTCTGTTTTAAGCAATAGCAGCATAATCTCAGTTTAGTACACTAAATCATGAACCCCGGAGATTACTCTATCAGCAAGTACATATATCTGTATGTACATAATATGTGCATGTGTATAAACTCAATATGTGTACTGTCTGTGTATGTGTGCACCCTCACATGACAGGAGATCCAATCAGACAACTCTTGCACTTTTCTCCTTTCCTAATATAAGAGCTATGGAGCAACCATGGAATATGAGAGATGAAAAATGTCAAATAGACCATCAGAAATAATTGTTGTTAAAACATATGATCAGCAAGGGAAATGTATTGCCCCACAATATCACCTAGAATCAAAATGTGCATTTTATAGTGGACAGCTGTGATAATCACATGATCACATGATCTATCACCTAAAACCTGGGTCTGATGCCTAGTGCAGGCAAAAGAAAGGATTCAGTGGGCAACCATGCTGAGTGGGACAAGTATTTCCTTTATTCTTGTATAATTAAGCTAAATCTCCTCATTTTTTATTGTTATAATTCTTGTGCTTTGTAATCCCTTTTACTGGACATAAATATTCCAAACAACAGTAGTCTCTTAAGTCCCAGAAGTTGAGCTTAGACAAACTTTCTCAAACCATGACAGGCAAACTTTCTGTGGATCCTTCATGAACCCTTCTCAAGGTTAGGCAAGAACTGTCCTCTGGATGCTACACAAAACATCACATGTGAGCTTATAGTTGAATTTTTGCCTACATGACAAACACTAAACTCGTTACTTGTGGTACAGTGTATAACATCTATGTTTAGTTATAACTCCACTGGGGAAAGTACAACTTTGTTCTACTTACCTGTGAAAACCCTGCATACCCGTGCCACCACAGGAATAAAAAAATATTAATTGCACTACCAGTCCCTTGAGCTATTCATGCCACTCCTTCTCCCTCATCACACTGTATTAAGCCTTTTAAAGCCAAAAGTGGCGTAAATCTTTCTAAATGCCAGAGGACCATTTTGCTAAAACACTATCCATCTTAACAGCATGTCAGATTTCTGAATGAGAATGACTTCTTTGGTGGGAACAGGCCTATAACTTATACTGCTTCTCATTTCCCGAAGCACTGGAATTGTGCTGCTCCCTAATGTTATTTTATTAAGATGCGATTTGTCATCATGTTGCTGAAAACAAGATAAAATGCTGGCTAATTAAATTCCTTATTTAACTTGATGGGCATCTGCTTTCTGTAGTCACATTCTTTTAAACAGAACCTTTATAACTGCTTCTCAGGATCTGGCTATCAGAATGGGAAAATACCTTCCCTACATAAAGCACGTGCATTCCCATTGCCTATGACCCTTATTATTTATAATAAGAGACGTACAGGCAACTGCAGCAGCACCTTGTGAGTGCACTGCCCTGACACTTCAAGAGCACTCCCTGTTGTGGAATAATTGTTATCCCATGGAGCCCAGTGGAATGCACTGAGAGAAGCTGGTAGCAAAATACCGCAGCTGACAGCAAGTGTTTTCTAGATCAGGCTGCTATACAAAATGTAACAAAAAAATCACCTTGTGACTTCCCCCTTCTGTAGCAGATGAGACTCCCAAGATAAAGGAAAGTCTTCTCTGTTGAAGGAGCAAGCTTAACAAGCTTAAGCACACACTTCAAGTTGAGCGTGTGCTTAAGAGCGCTGTTTGTCAAGGCCAGATTCTGGCTCACTTTCTAAGCAGTGCATTCACAGAGGTTTCTAAGAGGAGAGCAACCCTTCCTGTGGCATTGGTTGAGTGGAGTCTGAGGTAGAATAGAGTCCTGCACTGAGTCCACATTTCTAATCTAAGCAGTGGTCTTATGCTGCTCCCCTCTAAGTCACAGCAGAGGATGTCAAACAATTGTATCAGAACCCACTGTAAGCTCAGGGCTTTTAGGAAAATCTTGAGCATGCCAAAAGCCTGGGTCTGTTTCTTGGAAGCCTTGTCATAAGACTGCATCACACACAGCTCCAGAGCTGCTTTGCCAACTCCTCTTGGTCTGGAATGTGTGTTGAGATCCTTCATGGAAAGATGCTGCTCCTGTGAAAGGACAAAGGACCATTAATATTACATTGGTGCTAATTATTTAACATCAGTGACCTCTGATTCTACTGCTTAAAGGATTTCTCTATATCTCTGGGTCTCTCATGCACCAGGAGAAGAAAGGGTAGAGAACTGTGGCTAGCATTAACAAACAGGACCTCAAAAGCTGGCTTCATATCACTACTGAGACCAAAGGATTAGCTGCTCATTCTGAGCTTGAAAACCAGGCCAGTAATTTAAGTTCCAGAATAGAACTAGGAATGCAACTTTGGTTTGTTTAACCTCATTTCCTAAAGAAATACAGCCTATGCAGTTAAATTGTGTGCACACAAGCCTTTCCCTCTAACTTTGGACCCTTCTGCCAGTTCAAATGTGTTTCACGAAGATAGAATTCTGTTCAGCATCTGGACAAAAAAACCCAACCAGTTGTGTAAAGCAGAGGAGTGTGCTCTGCCCTCATCTTAAGCATAAGACATCTGAGAGTCCACATTGCCAGTGCCCTCACGCCAGCTGGATCACACATTGTGTTAAATGCTGGCAACTCAGAAGGTTTGGAAACACTGTTTGAATCTCACTGTAGGATATGTGTTTTTTTCTCTTTTAAATCTTTGTTCTGGGTGCCAATGAACTGCCCGCCACACCTGGGCTGCATCACACAAAAGATCACGAGTCAGCTCAGCTTTGCAGCAGCCCTGTGGGGAGGCAGTGGCCTGGCAGCAAAGCGGGACCATGTGCTGTGCAGACCATTGCTCTGGACTGGAGCTGGGGAGAGGAATCTAGCCAAAAAGGACAGAAGGCAGAAAAGAGACCCTGCAATCTGTTGGAGGGGTTGTACTATAAACAAGAGCAGGAAGGTTTCAGCATGCCAGAGAAGAACAAGCTGTGTAGATAAAAGAGGCTGCTTCAAAGGAATGGAGGGTAACTAATTTTTCTTGCACTGAGTCGCCAAAAAGCAGGGGAAAAGAAGTGGTCTTCACTGAGCTGGCAGTCAGAGGAGGGGAGCAACCTTCTCATGCTAGAAAAACTCACAGAAAAGCCTCTGCAGATCCTCTTTCATCAGAGTTTCAAGAGCAGCAGGATTCAGCAAACTCCACATTTTGTCTTTGGTCCTACAAAGATGCTCAGTGAAAAGGCCTGGGCTGTCAGATGGGCCAGCAGGCCATGGTCCTTGATGTGCCTCAGTGGCAGAGGGAAAGTAGAGTGAATTAACAGTTATGTAAGAAAAGAAATCCAGGGAATGGTAGAGGATGCAGGGTCCGCATCTCCCCAAAACATAGCATGCCCTGGCCCTCTAAGCCCAGGGCTCTGGTTGCCCATTAGGCAGCTTAGACCTTGCTAAGGATCCCAAACCAGAGCAGAGGAAGCACAAGCCCACAGCCTACAGAAGACAGGTCCTATAAAGAGTAGCAGCCCAAAAGAAAGGCTTCTCCAACCAGAAGCAGCTCTGCCAGTCCAGTGGCTTTTCTTTGACTCTCCTGCCCCAAGATGTTCTCTGAAGAGCTGACCTGCATGTCTCCAGTCCAGCCATTTCACTGGTTTTAGCTGGGAAGAAACTTATAAATTTATCTTAGAAAGTGCAGCTACAAGTTCTCCACAGTTCGTCAAAGACTGGTACGTTTGGGCACCCGTTATGGTGTCTCTGAGCTCAGTGTGGGCTACCAAAACCCTGCAAGAAGCTGAGGCATCTCAGGGTCGTTAGCCTGGGCTGATTTCCAGTTCTATCCTTGCTACAGACAGCAGCTCTGCATGCAATTCAGCCCCAGCAGAGTGTAGGCTGGCCACACATCCAGGAGGAAGGAAGCCAGCCCAGTTCACATGGAGAACCACCAAGGTGTGTTGGCAAGGTGGTGAAAAGGGGCAAATACAGTAGAACCTCCAAAGAGCAGCTTGAAACCTCTCAAAGGACAATTCACGAGATTCCAGAATAGCTCTGGAGCCCTGGATGACTCGTATTTCAGACACTAGCTGTTGCTCATGTAAGATGTACAGCACAGGCAGTTCTAGCTCATTTCAAGCCAGCAGTCAGGACCAGTCAACCCAGCCCATAAGGAGATGTTTAGAGCATGATCCAAGCGATAGCAAGATCCTGGTGAGAACAGCACTGAGAATCTTGTTTCCTTAAGTTTTTTCACTGGTGGGAGCATTTCTTCATACGGGGGGGCAAACCATTTCCTCTGCAGCAGAGCTGGGGTGTGCTAACCCTCCTAGTCTTCCCAGGATTTTCACCCTGCATCTCTGCTCCCTGACCCAGTATATGGAAGATGAGTCCAAGCCACTGCTGGAAGCATGTTCTGACTGAAGGGACACCTGGAGTGCTACCAGCAAACTGCTCGCAAATGGCCTCTCATTTTGTAGGTCTGTTCTCTGCATGGCCGGGCTGTTCCTTGTGTCTTGCTGAAGTTGTGCCATATGGAGCAAATGCTTCAACGTCTGTCTGTGTCTGCCTGACCGTGCAACCCAGGGGCTCTCTGCAAATGATGCTCTGCTCTCAAAGTTTTCACGAGTTGGGGACAGTCCCTGGCAGGGCCTTTTCTCCACTTTTCCCAAGTTTAATTTTTTTCCCCTAGATCTCCCAAAGCATAAGGAGCCATCAACAGAGACCCGGAACTCGATAGCTGTTGGCAGGGAAGAGGTGGCTGGAAACAGTTGCAGGATTATGCTCTGCATATTCTCTCTCTTGCCCATATGTGACACTGGGATCTGGTTTAGCTTTAGGCAGTTAAAAATGCAACAAGGAGGAGAAAAAAAGGTCTCTTGTCCATTCCTTTCTCTCTCTGCTGTGTAGCCAGCTGGAGTCTGCATGGGAAGAAAGGGCAAAGGAGGAAGATCTGGACAGAGACCGTGGGGCTGAGCATCCTTTTCTAGCAAACCGTTCTGCAGTGAGGGGACCTGGAACCTGAAAAAAGGTTTTACTTTTTCTCTTAAGGGACGATGGGATGTAACCTTGGACCCAATCTCTCTTTAGCCTATGGTTTTCTTTAAAAGCGGTGTGTTTGCGAGTGCCTGTGTGGATGTGACGTGCTCACGCCTGTTTGTGTGTGATTCCCAGGTAACAGCATTCCGTGTTGTGGCGTGTGTCAAGTTGCACCTTGTTCTTGCTGCCTGCCTTGTTTTTCTCAGGCTGACAAGCTCCTGACTAATGGCAGTCACTGCTGCTTAATCAGGAAGTAATTTAATGATAACCCTTTCTAATTAACCAGCAAAGAGAAGAATGAATAAACTGTGAAACAGCCATCTGGCTTCAGTGTCTCCAGCCAAAGGATCTGTCAGGCAGAAGAAAATAGTATCTGGGGACAGGGGTAGCAGCTCTGGACCTGCCACTGGGCAGAGTAAAATTTTGAGATGGGAGAGGGTTCTGGTGCTCCCCAGGGCCTTTCCTCTGCTTTCTCCCCAGTTACTACTCTGGTCATGCACATGGGTATCATGACTGTCCAGGAAGGGCATCTTGATGTGTGTAATCCAGACACGTGTAATTAGAACCGTGGGAGGCCCTTTTATTTTAACTTTGAAGCAAATATGAGTGAAGGTACCTTATTATGAAGGTGTTCACAGAATCATAAACGAACCCAGGTTGAAAGGGACCTCAAAAGACCATCTGGTCTAACTTTTTGTGGGAAAGAGAGCCTAGATGAGGTTATCTATCACCCTGTCCAATTGGATCTTGAAAACTTCCAGTGATGAGGACTCCACCATGTCCCTGGGGAGGTTGTTTCAGTGATTGATTATTCTCAATGAAAAAAGTTTCTGTCTCACGTCAGGATGAAACCTCTTCCAGTACAATTCGTTGAACAGCGTGGGGCCCAGTACTGATCCCTGAGGGATCCCTCTTGTGACAGGTTGCCAGCCTGAATAAAACGCATTGATCACTGCCTTCTGCATGTGGCCTGTGAGCCAATTTCCTATCCATCTCACAGACCACCCCTCCAGTCTGTATCTGGTCAGTTCATCCATGAGGAGGCTATTTCCTCAGGTAGACAAAAAATGTTATTTTGCTGTATGTGATCAGGTTAGTCTGCCATGATTCGCCTTTAGTAAATCTGTGCTGGCCTTCCCAGTCACCTGCTTCATTTGGTTTGCAATAGTTTCTCAGAAGACTCACTCTACTATTTTCCTAGGGTCTGGAGTAAGACTAACAGACCTGTAGTTTCCTGTGTCCTCCTTTGCTTGTAGATAGCTCTAACATCTGCCTTCTTCCAGCCTTCAGGCACATCTCCTCATCTGTCCGGTCACTAGTGATGTCCCCCAGGGATCAGTGTTGGGCCGAGTCCTGTTTAACATCTTTATCAATGATCTGGATGAGGGGATCAAGCTGACCATTAGCAAATTCATGGACGACACCAAGTTGGGTCAGTGTGTCGCTCTGCTGGAGGGCAGGAAGGCTCTGCAGAGGAATCTGGACAGGCTGGATTGATGGGCTGAGGTTGAACAAGACTGAGCGCTGGGTCCTGCACTTTGGCCACAATAACCCCCAGGCAGCACTACAGGCTTGGGGAACAGTGGCTGGAAAGCAGCCCAGCGGAAAAGGACCTGGGGGTGTTGGTTGACAGCTGCTGAACATGAACCAGTGTGTATGCCCACGTGGCCAACAAGGCCAGTGGCATCCTGGCCTTTATTAGGAATAGTGTGGCCAGCAAGACTAGGGAAGTGATTGCCCCTTCTATTCAGCACTGGTGAAGCCACACCGTGGCTGTGTCCGGTTCTGGGCCCCTCAATTCAGACAGGGCATTGAGGTGTTGGAGCGTGTCCAGAGAAGGCCAACAGAGCTGGTGAAGGGTCTGGAACACATGTCTTGTAAGGAGCACCTGAGGGAGCTGGGGGTGTTCAATCTGGAGAAAAGGAGACTCGAGGATGACCTTATCACTCTCTACAACTACTTGAAAGGAGGTTGTACCCATGTGGGCTTAAGCCTCTTCTCCCAGGCAACCAGCAACAGGACAAGAGAACAGAGTCTTAAGCTGTGCCACAAGAGGTTTAGATTGGACATAGGAAGAATTTATTTACAGAAAGGATGATTAGATATTGGAATGGACTGCCAAGGGAGGTGGCGGAGTCACCATCCCTGAAAGTGTTTAAGGCAAGACTGGATGTAGAACACGGTGCCATGGTCAAGTTGATATGGTGGTGTTTGGTCATAGATTGGACTCAATGATCCCAGAGATGTTTTCTAACCTAACTGATTCTGTGATCACCACTGTTCAAAAATGTCAGAGTGGCCTTGCACAAATGTCAGCTACAGCTCCTAATACCCAGGGGTGGACTCCTTCCTCAGTACTGAAAAGCGTTGTCACCCCTTCTCACACATCACCATCACACTCCCCACTCAGACTCCAGTTAAGAGGCACACACGCTGCTGTGCCAGACCCACTCAGCAGGAGCAGCCAGCGAGGGTGCCCTGCTCCGTCCGTGCAGCACCAGGTGCTGGCTGGAGCAAACCCTCGGCCTGGGGCCGGTAGCAGACTTCTCGCACCCCGTATGTGGCCCTGAACCGAACAGGGGCAAGCGGGTGGCAGGGGCGGCCCCTGGACCCCCGCCTGCTCCGGTGCGACCACAGCAGCGGTCCCGACATGGCGCCCTTAGCATAAGACTACACTTCCCAGCTCCCTGCGCGCTCCGCGCCGCTTGCATCTCGTCACACCGCGCGCTGCCGGTCGCTCGGTGCCGCCAGGCAGTGGCGCGGGGACTGCTGGGAGCTGTAGTCCCTCGGCGGGTCCCGGGGCTGCGCCCGCTGGCGGGTGAGCGAGGGGCGGCGGAGTCCCCGGGGCCGGGCGGGCACCGCGGCGCAGCCCCGCGCCCGGGGACGGGCGGCAGTGCCGGGACCCCGCAGGGCGGCGGGGGGCCCCGGGCGGCCCCGGGCGGCGGCGGGGGGGCGGGGAGCGGGCCGCGGGCCAGGACGTCCGTGGAGTTTGGGACGGGAGCCTGCCCGGCGCATGGGAGAGGAGCGGGCAGGGAGCGACCTCCCCGCTCCCAGGGTGGTGAGGAATGTGCGTGAATGCAGGGCTGGAGCGGGCGGGCGGCCCCGGGCATGAGGCGGAGAGGAGATGGAGCGAGGCCGGCTCCTGGGAGATGTGGCGGAAACCGGGTCTTCGCTTCTCTCCGTGAGCTGCGGGTCGACCTTTCTCAAGGCAGGAGCCGACTCTGCCCTTTGGGGTTCAATATGTACCTGCCACGCTCTGTCAGGTACCCAAAGAGCCGAAGGTGAACAGGGAGGATGGCCATCGTTCCATCTTTGCTGATGGGTACCCGAAATAGGACACATTTCCAAAAACACTGTGCAGAGATGTGCTGCTTTGCCTGCGTTTACCTTTGCAGAGCTGGCTCTGCAGTGCAGTGTGTCCCTGTGCTTTGCTATTTCATCAATTCTGCTGGGATTTGCAGACAAGAGTGCTCAGAACTGTAGTGGGATAGGGGTTTTCTCCTTTTTCTGTATGTTTTATCTACATGGGACTGGCATCAATGGTTGTCACCACCTACTTGCTGATAATGGCTGAGCCTTGGTCTGACAGCTTTGCTATACTACCAGATATTTGTGTAGGATCAGATACAGTAATACTCAATCACTAATAATACAATCAATACTTATCAATACAATAATCATTTGGGGGAACTGAGTTGAAACTTCCTGTCTCTATTTGTTCATGTTCTTTTTTTTTTTTTTAGTAGACTGGCCCCCGTTCCTGTAAAGAACAGGTGCCTCTGGATTAATTCCCGATGTATTGTTGGTGCAGATTTATTATTTGAGTTGTTGAAGATGTCGTCGGGCCTTACAGAGGAACAAAAGAGGAGAATTGAAGAGAATCGGCGGATAGCTTTGGCTCGGAGAGCAGAGAGGCTGGCAGTCCAGAGAGCTGGGCAGGTGGGGATTGCTGAACCTCAGGTGAAAGAACAGAGCCCAGGCAATCAGGGAAACTCGAGGGAAGAAAACAACCATGGCAGGTTCACCAGCCAGCACCAACAGAATCCAAACAATCCTGTGGAGCAGAAGAGCTATCTTCAGAAAGGTTATAACCATTACACTGCAAACCAACAGATGGCTGGTTCACAAAGGGAGCAGCAAAAGAATTGTTCAGAGGACTCGGAACAAGCAAGTGGCCTTAAGCATTTCCCTACAACGATCCCAAATTCTCTGAGTTATTCCCGTAAACATTACTTGGATGGTGGTGGTCAGGAACATGGACAACAAGCTTTAATTAATCTTGGAACCTTCCAGCAGTCCAAATGCTACCCAGCTTTCAAAAACTCCACAGAATCATCTCGTCCTAGATTAATTGATAACACGCACCCTGACGGTAGTAAAAATTTACAAAGTCTGAACAAATCTGCCATAAAATATGTTTTACCATCAAGCAGTGCCACCCCAAGTGATTCAGAAATGCTGATAAACACAAGCAGACTGACAGAAAGAATAGGGGAAGGTTTTGTCTCTCAGGCCAGTGGTAGGATGCAGAAGCTGACCAACTCTGCTGGTGTGGACTCTACCTTTGAAACTGCCTCTGGCAAGAAAGCAAATAATGTTACAAAAGGAAAATGTGTGAAATATGGGGAAGACCGATTCCAGGTCGAAATAGGGTATAATGCTGAACTTGTTAGTGTGTTTAAGAAGGTACCAAGCAAAGCCTATGGTAAGAATTGATTGTTGCTATCTCTGTGTTACATTGGGTTGAAGTTTTGACATCTGCTGCAATTGTAGTTGCTATATGCACCTACTAGTGTACCTATTGCTGGGGTAGAATAGGTGGTATTAATGGAGCCTAAAAAAATAAAGACAGATGAAATGGGATAGAAATTCTGGATACAAATAGCTTGAGCTTGGATTTAGAAAAGAAATCAGAAGCCTTGCTTTATGAACAGTGCTCTGAGAAATTTAGTGGCAGCAGCTGGTCAGAGTCTTTAGGGAGTGAAGGAAGGGAAGTTATTCATAAATTGATAGGGGGAAAATGGGTCACTTCTGCTGTAGTTCAGAGTTGATAAGCTGATTCTGTTAACTGGGTTACTGAAAGCAGCGGAATCTCCACCTTTTGGCTTGCTTCTGATCTTTCCCCTCTGCCTTTATTTGCTATATTCTACTTTTGTTTTCCCCGTGTGTTGCTGATCCCTGTGAATGGCTGCTGCATTCTTCTTGTTTTGATACTGATATGCCCTATGGCTTTTTTTGGGGTCACATAGCTATGAACTGTTATAACTGGGTATAACTGGTTTTCAGATATATGGCAAAAAGTTTGCATCAGTAGATTTAATTATCTTACCTCACATGAACATTGCATACCACCACTTTTTTCTACCTCAAATGATTCATATTCTACCCTATTTTAGATCCTGCTCTGAAAAAATGGAATTTCAGCTTGGGAGATTACTGCAGTCTCAGTAAGTAAATTGGTTGTTTAATGATAAAAAAGCATTGAAATCTTGACACATACCCCCCTTCCCCTGCCTTCCATAGTTATTATTTAGCTTTGTTATTGTCTTGGATAATAAAAGTAGTGCTACTCAAAGATAATGCCTATCTTTTAGGCATCTAGCTCATAGCATTTTTCTGACACTTTGTAGTTGATTAGAAATAATTTAATTTTTCATGTAATCTAAATACCAAGCACAGGTTAAACTTCTGCCATTGCTGAGTTCTTCAGCAACCAAGAAGATCGTAGGAAAATTATCTGCTGTGCTGGTACTTCATTTGAATTTGTATTGAGAATTGAGTGTGTTCCAGTGGCTAATGCTTAATTTCTGCATCCGTTCATGTATTTTCTTTTTAAATAGCTCTTTTGAAACACTTTTCCTGTTAATTTTGTGTGTCATAAAAGGATAAAGGGTAACTCTCCAGAGCTTTGAGTGAGACTGAAAATGGATTTGCCTTTTTTTGGCATAACAAGGATGGCTTTATCTTTTTTTCCCTCTCCTATCATTTTGTTCTGGAAAGATTGAGAGATGATAGAGGCAAACACTTCAGGTAAGCTTTTCAAAAGCACACTATATTGAAGTGAGTGATAAATCACTATTGATTTCAGTGGGAACAGAATTAGGCCTGTGTTGAGCACTTTGAAAAGCCACAGTTGAGTGCTGGTATTTTAGCTTCCCATGTGGGTTGCCACACATTTATAATTTAAATGCTGCTGGTTTGCTTGAATTGTATCGAGTACAGATGAGAGCAGAGTCTGCACCAAGGAGCTTGCAAATGAAGAGGATGGCTTTTAGAAATCAGACATTTTTCCTTAAAGCCATCAAATATATGAGTACTCTGTGGAAAGTTCCTGTTTACAAGTGAAGACAATATGTGATCAATATTGGGCAATGAAATTGTGGAAAAATAGTCTGAGAAAAGGGAACTGAATTAAAAGGGCCTTGAAGTCTTGACAGTGTAAAACAATTATTTTAAAAGTTCCCACTCTTAATTTAGTTCTTCTGAATAATGTGGTCTTGTATCACCTTTCTTTCTTTGTGGTATAAATTAAACATGCAGTCAAGCCGAGAAACAAATGTTGAAATAAGAATAAAATACACTTTTTTTCCCCCCATTTTCTTTCAGTATTAGTTGTAGAGGTGCGATCTAACAGTAGCATCTGAAATGTTTTCTTAGTGCATTTGCAGGAGAAAGTCTAAATTGGTGGTTTCCTATTCTTCTACTTTAAAAATTACTTTCACGGGGTGCTCTTAAACTTTTTATTTGGAGTAGAAATCTCAAATACTTGGATTTATTTTGGAAGTCACTTATCTTAAAAGAAGATTGGATTAAATCCAAACGATATTTTTATTAACTGGTTAGGAAGAAACTGTCTGAATGTCCTTCTCCCATTTCAGATCTTGACCACTGAACTTAAATTTTGTATATTTTGTTGCATATCAGTTAGCTGGACTGTTTAAAAAGAAGCAGAGTGGATCATGATGTGCAGGTCAATGCTCAAAGGACTGGATTCACCTGGATCTACTCTAAACAGCTACCAGATAGGGGAAGTTGCCTCTTCACAAATACATGGAGGCAGAATGTGCTTAGTGATCTCCTGCTTTTGAGTCTAATGGACTCTGGAGATCTTCATGAATCTTTGTGTTACTGTAGTACCTGTGAGTTGGAGTCCTGGGGACAAATTGCACTATTTTGGTGCTGTAAAAAAATACAAGAAAAGTTATTCCTGTAGCTTAACCATCAGAGTTCAGTTATAATAATGGAGGCAACACATGGGTATAGATTGGCTGAGCAACACAGGAATAAGTGGCACATTTATTATGTGGATAGCTGTGTTCTCAAGCTTACAGCTGTAAAATGCTGCATCCCTTCTCTCTCCATGCCCTGACGTGACAGAGGTGGTTGCTAGCGATGGGTAAGGCAGGAGTGCAGATGGCTGGTCAAGACAGTACAAGCCTAACTGTAAGACACAGTAGAATAAAGGGTGATGAACTTAAGTTGTAACAAAAGAGATTTAGGAATTTGGACTAGTTTCCTTCCTGCAGCACTGTGAATATGCAGTGTTCTTCCTAGATGAGATTGCCTATCAGACATTGGCAGGAGGCAGGTATTTTTAGATCTTTCTCCTTTGCTGTTTACAGAAGCACCTTCCCATCTTTTCAGGCACATACCATTGATCACCATGCCCCTGTCCCTGTGATTTTGTAAGTGAAAATGCTGTATGGCTGTGTGCAATTTACTGTTAAATGTAGTTCTGCAGATTGCTTGCCCTGGCTTAGTGAGCCACACGTTAGGATTGCTGACAGAGAAGGAGCCTAATGCAGTGACAATGCTGGACAGGGCCTTGTTCACCTACTGTCATATGTTCTCTTTGCCATGACTGTATTCTCTGTGGAAAATCCCACCAGTCTGCTCCTCCAGGCCGTTCCTCTCTCTAGTCTTTGTCCCTGTGAGTGAAAGGAGGGAATCATCATTCCTTTTCAACTTGAAGGTGCATGGTTTATTATCCTCTTGTCCCTTTTCTTCCCCAAGTATCCTATGCATCTTTAGTTTATTGGTGTTCTCTGTCATTTATTCTTTTCTGTATCTCATGTTTTTATCCCTAGTGGAAGCAGCGAATCAACTTTCATCAGTAGTTCTGGCACCACTGGAAGGAGAAAATGCAGCTGGCTTGGCATCAGGCTCTCATTTCATTGGCAGTGGGGTTGATGTGAAATCCCTCTTGAAGATGTGTAAGAACTGGAAGAAACCCTCAGCCCTTGTCAAAGGGAAGTGTGTGCTGATCTCGCGCTTGCGATTTGAGGTTGATATTGGGTATTCTGCAGAAGTGATTGGAGTGTTCAAACAGATGGATTCCAGAAATTATGGTGAGTCTCATGGTTGGTTTTTTTTTGCTTTTTTTTTAATGACCTTGTTGGGGCTGCTCTTGCTTCGAGAAGACAGATTGTGAGAGTACATCTCTCTGAAAGAGCATAAGAGATTGTGCTTTGGTGAAGATTTTGAGAGCTCTTGTAGTTCTGTTATAGTGCTGTATCTGTGTCCAGCATTTTATCCCATGGCAGAACATGTCTCCTGGGCCTGTTAGCCAAGGTAATATTTCAGAACCCAGCATGATGACATTTACTGTTGAGGTGGGATGTGCTGATAATTTGCCAGTATTACAGAGACCGTGTGAAGTTCTTGCCTTTATTATCAAATGCAGTTGGACATTCTCTTATTTCTTCTGCTTTACTCTGGTGTATAATGGCTGCAACTGCCTGGGCAGATTTAATTTACCAGCAGTTTTACCAATATTTTTGAGGCAAGTGTAACTGTAGAACACTTTTTATGTCGGCATTCAGATTTCAATGGTAAATATAATTTTTTTCCCCTTGTAATTTGGGGAATGAGGCACAGAGTGATGAGGTGACCTGCACAGTGTCACCGCAGGTCACTGACAAGCAATTCCAGATTGCTTGTTCTTTGGGCAGGGCCTCACCTGGCTCATTGTTCAGCTGATTCTGGATTCACTCTGTTTCCCTGGATGTTGTAGGCAGGTGCTACCCAGAGATAAACCTGCCAGATAGGTCTGGCATGATGTTACATTTTGGATATTGTTGAATTGGTGAATTTCCTTTGTACCCTCCTGAGCACATCAATTGTAGAGTACAGAGGTACAACTGAAAGTGATTGTTCTACTGACTGAAGCCAGAGTTTGTTGATTAACAAATGGGAACCTTCATGCACATTCTCCATCCCTTCTTGCAGTGAAAAGAAAGGGGTTGCCAAAATTCTTGAGCGGATGGGTTCATTACAGTGGTTCATTTGGAGAGCTGACCTTGGCTTGCTCTGGTGATACCAGTTCTAGATGTGTGCTCATAATTTTAAATCTTCTCCAAACTTTTTGCTTAACATGAAAGCAAACAGAGGAGAATTGATTTTGAAGAAGGTAACAATTCTTTTAAAGCAGTTCTGAAATCTGTAGCAGAAGATATGGATGAATAGACAGGTTCTTATGGACAGAGAATTCAGTCTTTATTGAAAGAGACTTATGACAGTGTTTGCTGTAACTATTGCAGATGTGAACACCAGAAAGTGGAATTTCCTGCTGGAGGATTACCCCAAACTAAGTGAGTAGCTGCATTTCCCTGGTGAGGGCTATTTTCTGGGGAGGCAAATGAATTCTAACTTTATTTTTTCTTTATTTTCACTCTGGAAAGACAAGTTGCTAATGAACTGTGAGGCCAGCGTCATCCTGTTTTGTCAAACATTTACACTGTTTGCCCAGACTCAAAACTTTATTAATGTGTGCTATTCATGACAGTACTTTAGGGGCCCATTGGGAAGGTAGCTTTAGCTTTTGTCAGATTCTGCACTGAATTTGTGGACCATTTCTTAAAGCATGGGTGTATTTACTTTTATTGCTTATAACGTAAAGCAGCTCTACTTGAACTGAGGAGTTACAGGAGAATGGATTCCTTTGTTTCCACTTGCCACGTTTGAAGAGGTTGACATGGTGGCTGCCAAGCCTACCTGTCCTTACAGAAATTCTGTCAAACTGATGTGTTTTAGCTGTGCTCCCCTTACCCTCAGTGCCAGCCCTCCTTGCACTCTTATGTGTGTATATCAATTCATACACTGTCACAGCCACCCCTTGCTTAGAAAACAAACATGTATCAGGCAATTTTGCTTCCATTTCCTTAGTAGTGTGCATGGTGGTGTGCTAGTTCATTTCACACCCAGTAAATTTGGTTTTTCAGATCAGAGCACTAGGTTTTCAAGCCAGATGATGGCTTCTGTAACGACCAGTTCATCTACAGTTACAGTCTGAATGCTTAGTTGATTTTGTTCAGCCTCATATGTTACTGCTGGTAATAATGGCTTTGCAGGCAGCACACAACTATTAAGTTTTTAGTTGATGTCTGCAGCAGGTTAGAATTCAGGTTGCTTCTATAGATTAGTTGATTCTGAGGCAAACAAGAAGAGTTGCTTGTTTCTCTTGCAGAATTGTGTAGATCTGCTTGAAGCAGAGGCATTCTTGAAGCTGAATTTCATATTCTACTAAAATGTTTTGATGCTGTTTGGATGCTTAAAAGAAAGCTTAGCAAGAAAAAAAGCATCCTATTTTTCCTTGCAAGTGGAATCTAAGCACATAGTGTCACTACAGAGTTAAGTGCTTGGTAGAAGTTGGTCAGTAGACTCAGAATCACAGAATGAGTCAGGTTAGAAGGGACCAATGTGGGTCATTTGGTCCAACCAGGGTCATCCTAGAGCACATGGCACAAGATTGCGTCCAGATGGTTTGTGGATATTTCTCCAGTGAGGGAGACTCCACAACCTCTTGGTCACTCGCACAGTAAAGAAGTTCTTCCTCATATTCAGGTGGAACTTCCTGTGCATCAGTTTCTGCCCACTGCATTTTGCCTCTATGCATCTGTGTAATCCTGCTGAAACTGTGACTTGCTGAACTGAAATGTAGAACTGTGGTTTGTTGTGTTGCAGTGATTTTTTATTTTTTTAATGGGTGCAACTTTGCAGAATAATCCAGTCTCAGCAGCATGCTTCCAGCACATCTGCTTCTTAGTCTTCTATGTTTAGTTAGAGTTTATAGAATGCTTGGAGACGAATAGCATTACACAAGTCCTAAGTGTTAGGATTATTATTTTTCATCCCAGTTGACCTGCTGTGTTTGCCTTGGTATTTGTATGTGCCTGTGGTATTTGGTTGGGGTAAGCTTCAGGAAGACAGTAAGCAAGATGCTCTACACACATTCTTAGAAAATGTGACTGAGCGTTTCAGAGATGAAAAGCTGTTGCTTAGAGTAGTTTTTATCCAGCGTGTGCTCCTGATTCCACAGGATTCCAAAGCATGTTTAATAATTGAGTATATGCATGCTTCTATGATGCATGCCTTAATAACGTTAGTAATGGCTGTAGAGCTGAAAGCCATGCAGTGGGGCTGTGTAGGAATGCCAGGTCTTGAAAACAAGAGACTGTGTCTTGGTGGAGACTATTATGAAACCGCAGGGTTGGGATGCTGACAGGTCCTGATTTCAGTGAGAGCTGGTGTTCACTCACAATTTGCTAAAAAGGCCTTTTGTACGTGCAAAGGGCCTGATCCTGTAGCACATGCTAGGCAGTCTGAGCAAACACATCACCACCCAGTCTGTCACAGTTTCAGTCATGCTGCCTGGCAGTCGTATACATTACATGAAGTATTGAGAATCCCACAGATTTGAGGAAAGAAAAAAAATTTCCGTGAATCTTGCAGGGTGTAATTTGTGAGGGCATTTGAGGCTTCTAGCACGTGCCTTTTAGAGAAACAGCATTTGCTTTGTTGCCTGTTCATTTGCCTACATCAGAATAAAAAAAGAGGAGAGAATTTAAAAAGGCTGGTTGCCATTTCCAGCAGAGAGATCTGTTAGCTGAAAACTGTTTATAGAGGTTAATGTCTCTTTGCCTAGTTGCTCAGTCATCTTTATATAAAGGTCACTTCACTAAAAAATGTCTGTTGGATGAATCATGCTGGTGGCAGATATATCTTAATCACTTTCCCAGCTCATGTACAGAACAATAGCAACAGAATTTTCAGTGAGCAAATTGTAGCAATTATGCTAACACGCAGCTCGGTCTGTGAGTGTAATAACAAGCTTCTGCTGTACTTCGGGTGGAGAGAGTTCCTGCTATTGAAGAAGTATAAATTAAACTGGAGAGTTTAAAAAGTTTGGTCATTGCCCAACCACAAATGGAAATCTTTTCATATGTATATTTCTTGGAATTGCTTTTCCCCTTTACATGGCAGGGGTCCATCCTGCTGCTTTCCTCTTGGAGATAACTGAAACAAAAATACCTAACTGAATTCTGATGCATTTACTGTTGATATAGTGAATTCTTTTTTCAGTTGTTTTTCCAAACAGTTTTTTTTATGTCTTCTGGACTTCATATACAAACCAACCACTAAATAAAAAAGAAAGTTCCTTCCTGCAGTGAAGATCTGTGCATGTGCATTTGTGTTCCTAGTGTAGAGGTGTCTTTTGTTTCATAGTCACTGGTCAAAAATTACTAAATATGTTTTCCTGGTCACAGTTCACTGCATGTTTTAAACAGGTATTTATTTTCATGGAAATTCACTGTTGGATTAAAAAGAATACTTTTATTGAGGGGGGGATGGGATAGAGAGGCTGCTGGAGGGAACTGAAATAAGGTTGTCCAGGAGGAGAATTGCCTAGATGCTTTGTTTATTATGATGCATGGGTGAAGGCCTCAAGGTCTTGGCATAATGGAGGCTGGGGAATCCCTGTAGTTCAGCTGGGAAGGTAAAGCTCAGGGGCTTCATGGGTGAAACAACATAAGTATTGAAGAACTCAAGTGACTGCCTGTGGGCTGGTTCTGACCTGCAAGCTGCTTCTGTCCAGGACAACAGCAGTGGACACCAGCTAAGCAGGGAGGTGCTGTTGCTACTGAAGGATGGCGGTCAGAGTGCTGCTGACAGCAGTACAAGAGCAGTTTCTCTGACTCCTGGGGTGATTCCTGTTTTCTTACCCAAATGTAGTAAACGAGGGGGATGAAGTGGAGACAGAACTCAACCTGTGTGAATTTGGGGAACAGGAGGAAAAGAGAGTTTTCAAAGCTGAACACGTATGATATTCTTTCGGTAACTGTCTCGGGTCACTGCTGGTGATTTGGACATGGTGGAAACCTCAGAGGTGTTTAATGCAGAATCCTAAAGTCAAGATAAAGATGCCCCTGCCTTCTAGGCTTCAGGAGCTCTTTTGTTAAAATCCATACTTTCATTTCTGAGTAAGTGTGCCCTAAGCTGCCCTCAGTGTGAATAATCCAGCTCCAGCTGTATTAGTAGCAATCATCTCAGAATGATGGCGTCAGAGTTTCATTTTTTTTATAACCAAGTCTAAATAGGAGGGGAGGAGATGTGATTCATCATGTGGTTCTGAAATAGACTTCAGGGAACAGGCCAGGCTAACACCTGTGCATGATGCAGTGATTTCTGTGAGCTGTTTCAGGACAGGAAATAATATTGCTGATGAGGTTGTGCCCTGACATCCATAATGTAAGTTGTGTGTATGTTGCCCCTTGCAATCATAAACTGCTCTGTTCTTTGCAGTGGAAGTGTTACAGAGCCTCGTGTCAGTAGAAGTGGAGCCACTGCCCCAGGCAGTAATACAGACCTTTGCTGCTCAGCTGCAGAGATCCCCGTCACGCACAGACATTCCTGATGCCGACCTTTCAGTAGTGGACTCCAAAATTGTGACGAGCCTCATGCCCTTTCAGCGGGAAGGTGTGAAGTATGTCCTTTTTGCATGCTGTTAAGGGCTACTCCTTGCCTAGAATTATCTAGTTTATATTGGTGCCCAGGTTGTATTCTCTTCCATGGAAGGCTCCACATTTCTTCAATCTTGGTCTCTTATACTCTGGCATTCTGGGCTTTTGGGTGTTTGGTATAGTATGGTTTATTTGGTTGGGATTTTTTTTTTTTTTTGTGGAATTTTTGAGTGACACATCTTGTGTCACTCACTTGTGTTTTGTTTCTAGATAGAATTCATCATGAGTCAGGAGCAAAGTAGCATTTTGCTAGTCTGAAAAAATTGTTCAAATGATACATCTCTGATCTCCCTCTTGTGATTCAGTATGTACATAATTGTCATATGATTTTTTTATTTTGTAAAGTAAAATATTTTTTTATGAGTGCATCTCTTTTGTTGTTGTTGTTTTTTGAATATTAACTACACAGGGGAAGGGACCAGGAAATGGGACCAAGGCCCTGACAGATTCAAAATGACTAACTGTATGTAAAGATAAACTCTTAAATGACCCTGTGCCCATCGTATATGATCGTTTTTTGTTGTCTTCAATATACAGTCCAGGAAAGTCTGTTCTTAGTGGCCTCAAATTGCCATTGTTATGGGTAATGATTTCTTAGCTCAGCCAGGATGAACTCTGGGACAGAATGTAACACCATGTAAAGAATGTGCTTTAAATAATTGTATGGTCTTGACACTACTTCTCATATGAAATCAGTCTCTAAGGACTGGGCTGAACCACTCTGTTCAGGAGCTTCCAAGCTGTGAGAGATCTGTGAGAGTCACTCATGTCTGTTAAGACTAAGGGAGAAAATCCAAGTTTACTGAAGAACCCAGATCACTTTCAGGTGATCCACATTAGAGGCTCGGTGATGACTTGTGCTCATCTTGGTTGCCAGATAGTAACGCAATTCTTGACCCTTATTTCCCTCTATTTTCCCCAGTTTTGCAATTTTGAGAAATGGACGTTTACTCCTTGCGGATGACATGGGCTTGGGCAAGACCATCCAGGCGATCTGCATTGCTGCCTATTACCAAAAGGAATGGCCCCTGCTGGTGGTGACTCCTTCTTCCGTGAGGTTTACATGGGCAGAGGTACTGTGAGCTTGAGCATGGGCAGGTGGCCAGTAAAGGGCTTGTGAGATGGTTATACTGTATTGCACTTTGTAAAAGTTAAATTTTTAAAATGTTAAGGCGAAGAAACTAAAAATTATACTGATTTAGAAACTTGAAGTTGGGGAAATTACTTAGCATTGACTATATGGTATATGCCAATTTTGTTTTATTGGCCATTTGTCTACTTGTGGTCCAGCTGATCCTTTGGAAAGAGGGAGAACTAGAGAAAGTATCTCCTCTGACCCTCTGTTAACTTTGTTCCTACAAGTCAGCTGGCTCCAAGGGGGCATTTTACTCATCGGTGTCAAAGATAATAGTTATATTCAAGCAATTGTCTTGTATTCAAGCCCATTGTAGCAGTATTTGCCAGTTCCTTGGCTGGAACAGGGGCCCAGATGCTGGGATTCTCTGCTCTGTTCAAAAGGCCCCATTATCACCATCATTAAGTGTGTGTCATATTAACGTCTTTTGGCCTGTCCACTGTATGCTGCTGACTCCACTGAGTCCTTAATTAATGTTGATCAAAGCCCAGGAAAGCTTGGATGATTGGGAATGTATCTCAAAATAAATCACTGCCATGGCCTGTACACTGTTGGGTTGCCATAGGCTAGTGAGATGCTCACTGTGGGAGAAGAAGGTGAGCCAGAGGTTTTAGGTCAGTAAATTCATGCCAGAGCAGGAGGGGGTGGGAGTTTAGCTTTTCCTGGAATATTGCTTTGATGAGAAGAGTATTGATTGGGATTTGCTGTTTTTGTGCTGTAGCCAGATTGTTAGAGCATCCTGGTGTGTGTTTTCACATCCAGTAGTGCAACAAAATGTAGGGCTGAAAAGAAAAGAAAATGGGAGAAGGGAGTGATGCTCATCAGACTTGAAATTTCAAGGCCTGTAGACCTCTGGGACAACACCATCGCTTCTGTGGGATATCTACCAGGAACAATTTGAGGCTTGGTTTCCTGAATTATTTGGTACCTGCAACTAAATTTCTACATTTTCCTTCAAAAGATTTAAGCAATATGAGGCATTTTTGTTTGTTTCTTTGAGTACTTGATTTCTTCTTCCTTCCCCTAATCCTGACTCCCCAGGAGGCTGTTGTATATGTTTTGTTAGGTCACTTGCTTTAGATGTGTTGCTTTTTGAGTATGTGAAAGATGCAGGTGTAAGGAAAATATGTCACAGAAAGTGGAAGTAGGTGAGGTTTATTATTGTCTCTAATCTACTCAGTTCATTCTTGCACAGATGTAACGGTAGAAACTCTCTGGAGCCAAATTGGCAGAAATTTTCTTCATCTTAATGTTATCAGTGGTTTATTTTGGCTTTTTGGGCTCAGGCCACTCAGTGACTTCATACTCGGGGTGTCATAGGAAGCTAGTGGGAAGATGCAAGGTACTCTTGGGTGAGAAGCACTGCAGCATTTAGAGTTCAGAATTGAAACTTGATTATTTAATGGTCAGGGCAGTTTTGAAGCACCTCTTGTGGACGAAGGTCAGTATCATGTGAGAAGTACAGCATCACTTGTGTGGTGTGAATTAGTCACATACTCTTTATGAAAGGAGAGGGCAGTACAATTAGGAGCTTCCAGATACTTTCCTCTTGCTGCCGCCTTTGTTTAAGATTTGACTTGGCGCCAGCCACATGTTTTTTGGTTGGGATCTAACCTGCATGTTGGCTTGTTTTGGTTGTGGTGCTTATAGTAAGTGGTGAAGGATAGTTAATTGTTACTTTTTCACATACTGAGAAATGTGGAAGCTCTCATCTAACTCCTCTTGCTGCTGCAGGTGGTTGCTGAGCAGTGGAGAGGAATGATGGTTGGGGTACTGGGTATTGGGCAGTGGGTTTAGAGACAAAGATGCCATTTCTCATCACCACTTGGATATATTTCTGTAGGGATCAGATTCGGATGGCCAAAATCCCAGACAGTTTTCTGCAGTGCAACATCATCAGAACTCAAATGTTGCAGAGAGCTTGGTGTCATTTGGGACAAAATTACAAGGGAAATGGTGGGTGGTCTGTGGCTAACAGATGGGTTTGGGGGAGGATATCTTGCTCTGGTGTGTGGAGCATTTCAAGAGGTTGATTGAATGACTATTACCACATGTATTTCAGCTGCTGTCATAGAGCAGCTGGTGTGTTGTCAACTTGATCTTTTCATTTTTTATTTTTGTTTGGCAAGTTGTTATTTTTTTTCTGTAGACCTTTTCAGAAGAGGTAGTGGAAGAGTTTTGTTGATCTGGATGAGTTGTATTTTATCCTCACTGTGGAGTAAACATTGCTATAGTAATAGATGTTTACTGCTCAGAAGTCTGTGTTTCACAGCCTGAGGTTTCCTGTTGAGTAGGAAAACTAAATTTCCCTGTAAGAAGTGGTTGCATCATTCTCTGGCTCTGAGCATAGCAGGTAACACTGTCAGGAGGTTATCCACATTTCTACTACAGATCAGGGGCTTTGTTTGTTTTATTGGGGTTTTTTGTTTTTTTTCTTTTGTCTGTCTTGCTTTTTATTTTTTCAGTAAGAAGAAAGAATAGAGCATGTTTGAGCTTTCTTAGCTGTGGAAGGTAGATTTTGCCTTATAGCCTGAATTGTGGTCTTGATCTTCCCATTACTAGGGTGGTTGGGGGAAGGCTGCTTACCCTTACTGTGCTCCCAGGTGATGTCTAGTGGTGGATGGGGTGGCTTCATGTTCTAAGTATTCATGAGGATATTCTGTGAAGTGCTTTGGGATCTTGAAAAAGAAGATAAGCACCAGAATGCAATTAATTTCTTTCCTCTTCCTCCAGGCATTTCACAGGTGGCTTCCATCCTTGAGTCCAGATAGCACTAATGTTATAGTGACTGGCAAAGACAACCTAACAGGAAGCTTGATCAACATCATCAGTTTTGACCTTCTCAGTAAGATGGACAAGCAACTTAAGAGCACATTCCAAGTAGTTATTGTTGTAAGTGGTGCACTAAAATTTCCAAGTTAATTGTATGCTGCAAATGGGGTGACCTATGTACAGCAGAGAAGTGCAAAGTGGGCCTTATTTGAAACTGAAACTATCTTATAATTGTGGCTTTGATCACAGCTGTCTTTATGAGTACAAGGAGGTTTTTCTGAAACCATTTTAAATAACTAGTGGAGTTTAATTTTTTCTGATTCCTGAGGTTGTGTTTTCGCTTTTACTGTTATGGTGCCTCTCTGATTTCATTGTGGTTGGGCATGTCCTCTGCTGGAGAGAAAGGTGTTTAATATGGTGTGTCAATACAATAGTCTTGGAATTGTATCTTCTTAAGGGGATTGGACTTCAGGGTAGTGTTACTGTTTATCCAGTAAACCAGATAACTTCTCAACAATCAAGTATGTGGGTAAAGCGTCTAAAAAATCTCCCTTTACTTGTGTTCCGCTGACAATCTGCATTAAGCCTTCTTTGATCACTTGTATCATTTCTTCTGTAAATTACTTCAAAATCCATTTTTTATCCTTTTACAGAGCCACAGTAAAAGGTGTCTTTCTGGATTTCAGTTATTAAAAATTCGAAACATCTAGTGTTTCAAATCCAGCTTGGATCAATAGAGAGCAAAAGTGTATAGGTAGCTTGCTATGAGTGTTTGATGTTCTCAGTCTAGTTTTCAGCACACATGCACCTGTCCAAAGATATGACAATTGGAACATACTAATCCTTTTGTTTCTCAGCATTAGATGACAATGTGGTAATAGGTGGAGTTCTTTGGAGACCAAACTACTCATGAGGGAATTGATTTTTTCACTTTTATATTTTTTCCCTTACACACTCTCTGACAGGAAATTCTGTTGCTCTTGTAGACTGGGGGTGGAATTGGGCTCTACTGCCCTGGAACTTTTTACCAGCCCTGAACTGGCAAATGTTCTTTCCTGTGTCTATATGTTCAAATTTGGACCCTGTGTATGTTTTTACAGAAGAGAATAGTCCTATTGAGTGCTGAGCTTTCCCATTTTTTCTTCCAGTGTTTTTGATGCCTGGGAAATTTAATGTAGCTTATTTGTTAATCAGGAGGGAGAAGCCTGTGCCTGAGAGGCTAAGCAGTTGTACTGTCTTTGCATGCATGGTTGCTTGCCTCTACACACGTGGAAAGATGAGAATGTACCTTTGGAGGGCACTGATTATTTTTTGTGTCGAAGTTCTGCCTTGCTACAGCAGTAGAAATGAAGCCTGTTTGAGGGTGATGTTTAAGTAGGAAACTATTACCCACCTGGTGAGCCCTATCAGCAGAACAGTTGGGTCTTAATTGGATTTCTTTTTTTTTTATATAATTTTCATTCACCCCTTATTAAGGGAACTGGCACTGTAGAGGCCTCCTATGTTTGCTGCATTTAAAGGATACATAGGGGCAAATGAGTATCAGTGGTGGAAATAATATTCCTTTCTCCTTCCCTCTCCAGCCCCCTCTTCTCACATGTTTTTTTGTGGTCATTTATGATTCATGGCTACCAGGTTTGGTTTCTGTTCCATTTGCTTGCAGTTGCAGTTTTGAATGCTGGAAGCCTGCTACTCTCCATCCTGTCTTTTTGTTTAGAATTTGATGTGACTATCCCAATGCCTGAAATACCATCTGACATGAGAGGCTTGTAACACTAGATAGCTGAGAATACTGGGAATTTGTTCTGTAACCTGCAGTTGGACTATGGACCAGAACTGACTTCGCTTTCATTCCTGTTTTGTTTCAGGATGAATCTCATTTCCTAAAGAACATAAAAACTGCACGATGCCGAGCTGCCATGCCTCTACTCAAGGTGCGTGTGCTGGTGGCAAACCTCGAAGGATCAAACTGCTAAGGCCAGGCTCCCAAGGCAGTGTTGCTCCATTTACCAGGTTTAGGAGCCAGCAGCTGAATTCTTGCATTGTTCAAGGGGAAATCCAGCTAAAAGTGTAGATCCAAAAGCAAAATTTGTCTCTGGCGTTACTACTTGTTTTTATACAAATATTAGATGGCAAGACCTAACAAAACAACTTCAGAAGCTCCCTTGATCTCATTGTGGTACTGCCACTGATGAGTTTTATGGTGACAGGAGAAAGGGAATATCAAACCTTACTGAATATATTCAGGGAGAGTAGAAAGAATCTAGTGATGTCAACACAGCTTCTTTAATGAAAATAATCATCAGTTACTTCTTGACACACAAATTGCTGCTGTTTATAAGAAAGACATTGCCTAGGTCCCTTCCTTGGCTTTGGATTAGGGCTCTAGTCTGTTACTGCAAGCTTCCAATGTATTTGTGTGGCTGGGGCTCAGGATCATTCCTGCTGGTTAAATGTACAGAACTACTAGGAAATGGCAAAATGTGAGGTTAGCAAGACAAGTGGCCCACAGAAGGGAGGCAGTAGTCAATTATGTGATAACAGGAAAAATGCAAATTCTCATGTTTTCCTGTTGTCCTGGGATCAAAGAATCAAACTCTCCTTGGTAGCTTCAAACAGATACAGATTAAAGTTATGGGTAGTTTCTAGGTACTGCAGAGTCTGTACATTAGAAGAAGGTACATGCAGTTCCTCTTCAGCAATTAATCAGCAAGTATGTATAAAGAGAAGATTCGATGTGTGATAGCTTTATAGCAATCAACTTTCATATACAAGATTCTTAATGGCAAACTGAAGGTGGTTGTCCTTGAATAATTTCGTTGTTCTCCTTAAAGGCCTGACTCTTGTCTTCTCTTGGTTTTCAGATCACTTCAAGACTTTTAATGTTTGGAAACTAAGTAGGAGGTCCAATTTTAAGAGTAGTTTGAAATACAATAATTAGGGGTATCTGTCTGAAAGTGGTGGAAAATAACAAATTTACCTCATTGCAAAATGCTCAAAAAGCAGCCTTATCCTTTCCTACATGAAGCTTTGTTAGGATCAGCTTGTCAGAATTATTTGCAAGCTATAAGATATGAGAATGAAGTATGGTAGCTGTTAGGCAAAGGTTAATTGCCTGTATGCACTTACTGAGAATTTACAGTTTTATGCTGTCACATCACTGGTCTTAAAGAATTGAGAACTGATGCTTCTGAAACTGAATTCCAGCACTAAGAGTTTCATGTTCATATCATGCATTATCTCACCTGCACTCAGCATGCAGTGCCAGCTATTTTGTATTAGATGTTCAGGTAAATTTTATTCTTCTGCTTGCTGACAATAACTTCTGACCTGAGTATGTGCTCTAATAGTCACTTTTTTGCCCTCCTTCCTTTCCAACATAGGCATTTTGCTCTAAAACTAGCCCCTTTGGCAGCTTTGTCTTCAGCTCCTAGTGAGTGATGCTGTGTTCGCTACTGGCACAGCACATCACACCAGTGCTTTTGTATATAAAGAACTGCCAAAATATCAGGAGCTTTCATCACTTGAATACTAGATTTAACAACTGTACTGTCATTTTTATAGTAAATAGTCAATGGGTTAACAGGGAGTATTTTCAGTATTTTACATGATGCTTTGAGATTATTGAAAAAGAGGGATTGATAGACATGCTGCTATGGATAATATTCTTGCTTGCCTTCTTTATGTTAAATAGATTGGAGCAGTACTGGGGCTCTTAGAAGAGACCAAAAAAAGGGATATCCATAGGAAAGTCTTTGATAGGTAAACTGCTTCTAGCACCTCATCCCTACCTTAAGGTCCCGATGGGAAGCCATGCCAATGCTGTATCCAGAGCCTCTGGAGCTATCTCCTGCCTTGTCTGTCTGCCTTTTAAGCGTTGCTACTTTTAACTGTTGTTAGCATTATGCTACTTTTAACTGTTTTTAGCATTATACTACTTTAAACTGTCTGAAATTGCCGTAGTTGCTTATATTCCTATGAGGTTCCCAACATCCTAAGGCATGAAAGCTTAGCCTTGAACTTTTAGAGACATAAAAAACCCCCACCCTTGGTCCTTACATGCTACGAAGATTTATGAGTCCATAATGACACTGGACAGATCTAAGTTAAAATGTTTTTGAGCCAGAAATATTTCTGTCACTTCCATCCATACTTGTTATCCTGATAGAATTTGCTCTTGTGACTTCTCCATTTGAATAATAAATAAAATACATAAATTGTTGCAAGTGTTCATACAGAACTTGACAGTAATCAGATTAAATCAGTACATTCATAATAAAGATGACTTACCTTGGATATTAATTTTAAATCTGTCTTGTTAGACAGCCAAACTGAATCTCCACCTCTGAAATATTTAACCCACGGTTACAGCATTTAAAGCCTCATTATAGCTTTAATATCTAACATTGACCAGTTTTCAAAATTAAATGGTATTTTTAGCCACTCAATAATAATAATTCATCTTTTCCTGCTCTCTTGTATATATTGCAGTACAAGTGTGGTATGGAATTCTCAAGGAAAGCCATGTATTAAACATGTGACCTAAGTTTGTCAGTTGGGAACTTCTGGACATATTTTTAATACTAACAAAAGCCACAAACTCTGTGTGTGCAGTACTCTGTATCTCTTCTGACATACTTGGCTGCTACCCTGACAGAGATTTAGAAAAGTTTTGCTTGAGACAGTGGGAGCTGTGAACAGAAGAACTTTTATAATGACTGGATGTATGCAGTGGCTGTGCTCGCTGCCTCAGCCTGCCCCAGGTTGTCATTAGCTTAGAGTAAGTATATAGACATGTTGTGCCCATTTATTGTTACTGGACAGAACTTTGAGAGGAACTTGTAATTGCACAAACAGTAAGATAAGGTGAAATGGCAGCAGCAGCAAGATGTTTAGGCCAGATTTCTTACTCCCTTCATGTTCCCAGTGGATGTGCAAACTTGTGGGTGTGCAGACTTGTACATGGGGGAGAATGCTTTATCCGCCTGCATGGAAGCAGGTGGCAGAGTTTGTACACAGTCTGTGTTATGAAGCAGGATGGTTTGAAAATTGTAGTAGAAAAAAGTCCTTTGATGTTTGATGGAGTGGCAAAACCCCTGCTTTCAAGGTCAGCCAGCTTTCACACTGGCTGGTCTGTGCCAGCAGCTTCGTGAGATCTGTCCCCAGCTGCAGCACCTCTCACAGTACTCAACAGGGCTAGAAGTTGCTGTGCTCAAAGTGGTCCTTTTGTCTTGTTTCCATGGACATCAAAGTGAGAATGGCTTCATCCTGTGGGGCTTTGATTGAGTGGTTAGGCCTGGTTTGTCCTGTTTAGGCCTGGATTGTCCTTACCCCTAATTGAAAGCTATGGCAATGGGTATTAGGACCTAGTTGTCACCTGCTGTTTTCTGTAGTCTCATGTCTGGGTGACTAAATTCTCCTGGATGTACTGATAATACTGGTTGCTCCCTTCACCTCTGCCATGCATCTGCCTCCCTCAGAGGCAGAGAGTGCCAATGGTGTTACACCTTTTGTAAGTATTTTGTTTTTTCCTTCAAAGATTAGACTGACCCAGAGACATAAACATAGGAGAGGGACCATACATGCTACCAGTATCTTAAAACAGCAAAGCCTCAACAATGTAGATGGAGAAGAAATGGCAAAACAGAAGTTTTTCATTGATCTGTAGTGGGATTTCTTAGGGACCAGATTGAAAAGGATTCTACCTCTTTTGACCAGCCAAAGTGCTGCATGGTCTTTATTCTTCTGTAGTTGCATGGAGTACTGCAATGCAGTGGAAACTGGGAAAGGTCCCAATGGAAAATGGATGAGTTTTTTGGAAGCATGACAGTAACTAGTGAAGAACTGGGTTATAAATTGAGAAATAAAAGGTAATATCTAATAAAAAATTCCAGTAGCATTAAATATTCTTATTCCCTTTGTGCTCTCTATGGGCATTGTTCTCCAACATTTGAGTAATATTAATAATGTGACTGTTCCCACTGAGCTGCTGTTCCAGTTAACAGCATGATGCACATCCTGATGTTTGGGTTAAAGGTCCTTGGTTTTGTTAGGGGAGTAAAATACACCCTTTGTTCTTGTTTCAATAGAGCAACTTAAAAATAATGAAGGGAAACAGGTCAATGCTGAAGGTAGAAGGTGAGGAGAAAACACAAATTTCCCTTTCTAGTGGGAAATAAACAGCAGTTGTCTTTAAGTCTTACAGATGTGTATGGATTAGATAAATAAGCCTTTCCTTGTCACCTGCTGTGAGAAGGAACTTCATCTTGAAACTGAAGAAGCCCTCAGGGCTGCATCTTCAGATCTGCTGTTACCCTGCAATTTCCCTTCCTTCTTGGAATAAGAAGGTAGTGTAATTTGCTTCAGTCATAGCTTATCACTGCTGTTTGACACACATTGTCTGTCTAGATGTCACTTAAGAATAGGGAAAGGTATTTATATTTTTTGGAATAACTACTGTAGGATCATCTTATGAAATCCACAGCCCTATCTACCTTGCCCAGGTATAGAAACAGATTCCTCAAAACAGCTGCTACTCTTTCCCTTTATCAAATCTTTTACTTCATCAGGTGATTATTATATTATGGCCCGTCTCAGATTTTTCATTTCAGATGATAAGCTATTCTTATGCTAAGTAGTTCAGAATGACACAGTAAGCAAAAACTGGGGACACAAGTAATTGTACAGCCAGAACCAGCCACACTTACTTAAAAAAGTATGTTGTCTGTTAGCATATGGCAGAGCTCATGCTGTGAAATTCATTTAACACAGAGACAGTCATTGTATGTTAATGAGGCTCTTTGCACGTTCAATTATTTGTTTGTTGCATAACCCCTCATCACCTATTCCCCTTCAAATTGGTTGATTGCTGCGTTTTGACCTCTGAAGTGCGTGCCATCATTTTACAAATTATTCTTTGACTTTCAAAAGTGACTTTTGTAAATGCTCTCACACCTGTGGAATTAATTCTTGCTGGTGTATTGTGAAATGCTACAAAGCCATATTTGTCTCACCTTACTTAGTAAATGAGAACTGCAGACCAGGTCTCCACTAGCTCCATGAATTCCATACCTAAATTCAACTGAGCAGCTGATGTTAGTTCTTCTATGTGGAAATATATATCAGTTGCTAACAGATCTGATTTTGCGAGAAAGTCCTTTCTGGTCCCTGCAATCTTACTTTCTCTGGTGGTGTTCCATATTATTCTTACAGACCTGAGAAGGAAGAGGCTAAGCTCCCACTCTTGGCAGCACAGAAGGTTCAACAGGAAACAAGAATTAAGCAATGATCAGCAGAGACTTCTCTGCAGGAGCAGATCTTTATTGGCATCTATTCAAATGAGTTGCCACTAGAAAAAAAATGGGAATCAAACCCATTTCTTTCATCCAGAATTTAAGTCAGCCTTTAGCACTTGGAAATTTGTCTTCTTAGGATTTCTTTTCTTCTGTTTTTTCTTGAGCTTCATCTGTCATGGGTTTTAAAACTAAAAGGGACCTTTGGAATAATGAGTTAGACCACCTATGTTACACAATTTTCTGGAATTAATTTCTCAAGTTCTTCCTAGCTCTTGTAGAGTCACTGTCTTTTGACGTTTTTGTTCTTTTTTTTTTTTTTTTTATTGTCAGGGTTTTTTACTTTTCAATTTGTTTGAAATGGTTAATCAGAAGATGTGTCACAGCCCTTAGTACAAGCTTGCAGTGGTTGGATAGATACCCTGTCTGCTCAGAAATTAGTGACACACAGCAAAACAGCAGCTGGAAAAGTTTAGAATTCAAGTAACCTGTAACTTCATAATTTTCTCTTTTGACACCTATTTAGGGATTGGGGAAGGAGCCTAATTCCCCTGACTACTGGAGAATTAGTCTTCCAACCTCATCTCATGTAGCTCCCAGGGAAACCCTCTAAAGAGGAAGAGCCTTGAGAATGGCATAAAACCTTTCAAGAGTTGGGTTTATGTTGCATTTATTATGTCCCTGGTCTGTTTTGAGTGTGCTTTCCTTGCTTTAGCTTGATCCAGAGTTATTTTAAATGAGATGTCTGCAATTGTATGACCTCTGTGTTTTCTTTTTTTCTGGTGATGGCCTTCTGTTGGCCTAGGAGGAACAACTTTAATATGGAGGTTTCTTGTTGTACTTGTGGGACTGGCTTGTCTTGTGTTTTAGCAGATTTCTCAGGGTGGTGTCAGTTTGCTCTTCAAAGGGTTCTGCAAGGCATCAGATATTGTCTAGGTTCTGCTCAGTTGTTCTCCAGTGTTACCTTAATTTTAAAAGCTGACCTAATTTCTGCCTGATCACTTTGGTTCCTCATGGCATCTGATATCTCTAGTCTCTGTGACTCCTTCCTCCATTGAGTAGCATAGGCACCTCTGTCTTGGGCAAACTAACTCTTACCTTCTGACATGTCCAAAGGTTTGACCTCTCTTACTCAGTTCAATAAACATACTGCTTTTTTTAATGTTCATGGGAATTGTCTGATCCTGGTGGTGGTCACATTTCTTTCTGATCTGTTTAATAGGGATGACTGGAGAAGGCAAGTCCCACACTGATCACAACCTATATTAAATAGTTGATAGAGTTCTGAAATTAATTTCCGGTAGCTGATCTGTGAACTCTTTTTTCACCAGATTTGGTTGGCGAGTGCATGAAACAGCTGAATAGAGCTGGGTGACTTGTTAATCTCAGTGAAGTGATAAAAGAATTTCATTTTCCTTTTCATTTAAATGTGAATGAGCTGTTGGTACAGATGTCACTCAAGAATTTCTTTGTTATTTTAATGAACCTGCATTAAACCATGCAGGAAATCGCAAGGCATGTGTAATTTAAGTATTATATGTGAATTTATAGCAGTAGAAATTCATAGCTCTCACCTAATAATAGAATTAGGTAATAGTGAAAGTATGAAAGTAGAAGTGCATCTTGGAGACTTTCATGTCTATAGCGTAATTTTTTCCTTCACTTTTTAGGAGCACCTAGTTTATGTACATGTTTCCCACCCTCTTCCTGTCTCCCCTACAGCATGTTTTACAATCTTCTTGCATGATTTGTGTTTATTGAGTCATGTTCTAGCATCCAGCCAACTGTGCCTGGACTCACCATGGCTGTCAGATCTTCTTCTGGTCCTGCTTCAGACAGCTTCATCTTTTCCTCCTTGTAGTAGAATTTAAAAAAATGAAAAAAGAAGTAAGAAAAAGAATCCTATCTCTTTGTATCTCTTCTGCTTTTGTTAGAAAGACAGTCTGCTTATGGCTTGTTGTGGCAACTTTATTATGAGAGAATTTATTTTGGAGGTGGGGATGTACCTGAGAGGGTGTGTCATGTTCCTATGACATCTGATACCAAATGAAATGTTCAGCCAGGCTTAAGATATTAATGTGTTTAGGGGGTAAATGCCAGTGGGAAAGTACTGTAATAAAGATGGATGCCCCATTCCCTAACAGCATGTGGATGTTTAATAAGAAACTGTATGGTTTGTCCTGCTCCTTAGAAGTTTTAAGTACTGTCCTTGAGTGTCTGCAGGTAGTGATGGCTGAAAGTATCTGTGGAAGGTGAAATACTCTTCCATTTAGGGTACTTGAACAGAGGCCTGGGGGTTTTTTGGGACTGGGATGATTACTTAGGTTTTTCTTATATTGTAAGCTGTATGATAATGGTGCTGTTTTGCTTTCCCAGGCTGCCAAGAGAGTGATCCTGCTTTCAGGAACCCCTGCCATGTCACGGCCTGTGGAGCTCTACACGCAGATCGCGGCTGTCCAGCCATCTTTTTTCCCACAATTCCACTCCTTTGGGCTACGCTACTGTGATGCCAAGAAGGTACTTCAGTGGGGAAAGTGGCAGACTGGGACTCTGCAAACAGCACTGTATTTTATTCAAAATGTGGGGGCTTTTTCTTTTCTTCCTTCTTCTTTCTGTCTGATGTTACATCTTTTCTTGTGTGAAAGTCTCACTGCAGAGTAACATTTTGAAAGCTCTTAAGCTGAGAAGATCTAGGTCCTGCAGTGGTGGGCCTGAGACATGGAGGTGGTAATGTTTCTTGTCAAAATCTGCCATGGAAGCCATAGAAATAAAAACTTGGAAAAAAGAAACAAATATGCCATAACTGGTGAAAGGAGCCTATTCTGATAAAATCTTCCCCCCAGAGTGTTTTAAATGGGCAGAGTAATATGGGGGCTTTAAGCAGCTGCAGGTTTGGGCTAATTGATTAAAAATCACAAAACTAAAAATCCAGTTTCTAGTCTGCTTTAGTCACTTTGATAAAGGCCTGTGTTGCTTGGGATTTTGGATTTTATACTTCCAGGTAAGTAAAAAATGAGGACTTATAGTCCATCTTTGTATTCCACTCTTCTAATTCAGGAAATGGATGTGATCCCCAGCATATCTTGAAAATAACTCCTCTACCAGTTGCTCAGCAGTAGTTTCCATAGAGTCATTGAATCCAACCACTGCAAGATCTTGGTTTTGCAGGAAGCCAGCATTTGGAGCCATGATGGCAGGTGTCTGCCTTGCTGCCAATGTATGGGCAACTCAGCTGTGCTTGGATTTGCCATCCCTAGGGCTGCTGTGTATATTGGAACACACACTGCTAAAAGAACAGCTTTTGCTGCTGCTTGTTGTACAAGGAGGCTCAGGGATCTTCTGTGCTGGTTGCATAGACACAAAAGGGGAAACCAAAGTTCCCTTGGAACAAGAGCCCTCTAATCTGTCTTGTCCTCCAGGTCCTCCAGGACAAGCATGTAGCAGTTTGCACGTGGCACAGAATGGCTTGGCAGTGTGAGGACGCACCTGTAGCACAAACTTGCACACTCTGCTTTGTTCTTGAGTAATCCATTTAACTTCTTGTGCCTCATTGTCTGTAAGACTGGGAAACTATTTTCAGCAGAGTGGTTGGAAAGACTAAATGACCTTTTCATGTTCAAAAATAATTACTGAAGAACTGAACATCATCGCTGTATGCCATGAAAATAGTTACAGCTATTTGTAGGGCTTTTGTGTTTGTTTGCTTTTCTGTTTGGGGTAGCCAACATATACCAGGGTTTCCCTCAAGAAGATTCTTATTGCAGTCTTATATAAAATTCTCGAGTTCCTTTTTTCTTAGGTCTGAATGCCCACTTTTGATTTCATAGCCAGTGTAGTGTTGTTCTATGTATGTTCAAATGTGCAACCCAGAGGAGCAATTAATTGGCATTGGTACTCATGTGCTGATGCCATTGATTAGATTAAGGCCATTAGCATGCAGAATCATGGATACAGAGCTGGAGTCCTGGACTCCATCCATAGTAGGTTATCATATGGAAGGAGAGGGTCACATCATCTGCTGAGCTTCATTGTCTTTATTGAAAGATTCCTTTCTGAGTAGTGTTCAGAATGCTTCCTAGAGAAAAATGAAGAGATGCAGTTCAATCTTGTTGGTTTTCTGCAGTAAAAAGGAAAGTTGATTTTCAGCATGTGAGTCTGAGTAGGTTTGGAGTTTCATAAACCCTTTAAGGATAAAGTTCTGCATGTTGCTTCAGTTGTGAGGCACACAGACCTCAGGTAGGATATTGGATATAAGAAATAAAATAGTTTTACATGATCCAGGTTGTAACGGTGTACTCTGTGTAAATGAGTTTTCAACCTGCAGTGAAACTCAGCATGGAGGTCACAGTCTATATCAGCTTCCCTTCAAAACCTTAGCAGGGTTTCTAGTACAATTTTTTTTCTCTGTTTGACCTGTCTCTACTAAACAGTAGAACATTGCTGGTCTTCTCCATGCTCACCTGGGATTTTTTGCTGCAGTATATGTCAGTGATAGAGTGAACCTTGAAAGAATTTGGTTATTTGGAGAAGTAGGGCTTGTGGAAATGAAGAGATGTGGATAGTATTAGAGGAAAAAATGGGACTGCTGAATATTGGATTGCCATAGATCCACTCAGCAATGAATAAATTTAAAAGGTGTTTTGATGATTGTAGTTGTTCTTTCATGACTGTAGACTGTCCCTCATGTTCCTTTTTGCAGCTCTACCCTGAAACTGTGTTAGGAGTTACATCCTCTCTGTAGAACTGTTGTGGTATTTCTGCTGTCATTACTTAAATATGTCCTTCTTTCTGTCCTGAAAATAGCAGCTTTATGAGTGGAGATGGAATTGCACAGAACCAGAGAGGTTTTGCAAGGCTTTTGAAGATCTGTCAGGATGAAAGGTGCTATGTAAAAATGTTTTGGTATTAATAATAAATCTGATTGCATTATAAGATTAAAGAAAAATTGGCGAACACGAACCATTCAACCTAAAACTAAAGCCTGACTAGTTTCTCTTTCAAGATAGTAGGTTTTATGACAGAAAACTACAAATATCTGGCAGATTTTATTAGAAAAGATATTAAAGTTTATAATTTTGTAATTCAACCTCCCAGCATCTGTATTCTTAAAAATACAAGTGAAATGTTACCTGTTATTTACAAACTATCTCAAGTCTGTTTCCCAAAATACATGCTGTGAATTCATTTTTCGAACTGGGTGATGTTGGCAAATATTAAATAATTTCTATCTGTGCACATGCTCTGAATTTGTAAGAGTTTGGCAGCTTCTGCTAACACTGTAATAAGTTTACTGACTCATGTAAGATGCTGTAACAGTTTGGTAAGAAAATCACAGTTGGAAGCATGTGTTCTGGAATATTATGGATCAAAGCCAGATGTGTATTTTGGCAAAATAAATGTCCCTCTTTTTTTCTCTTTTCTTTTCCACAATAGGGTATACTAAACTTAATTCTAATAATTCCAAAAATAATTATCTTTTTATCACTAGGTGCAGCACAGAGCTAGTATGTTTCCTTGTTTGCAACTTATTCCAGCACGATGAAAGAAATATATAATCTGAATGTACTGTAGGCACTCTGCCTGTATGAGCTTTTTAATATCTCAGTAGATGGTATATTGGCTCTCTGTGTGCCTTGTTCTTTCTCTGATGATGTTGCTCTTCTGAAATGAATTGGGCTACATGGACACAAAGCATATGCATTACTTGCTTGTTATGGAAGTGGAAAGTGGACAAACATGGGCTCCATAAGTAGAATGAGGCAGCCTGAGGAGAGTCCAGACCCCGCAGTAGGTCTTGCTGAGTAGCCTAATCTGAGTTATCTCTACCAGTGCACTGAGCAGTGTGGGCAGTGGGCTTAGAGGGCTGGGCACAGCCCAGTGGTTCCTCCTTCGTTCTGTACAGCTGCTCTGCTGGGCCCATGGAGCCTGAAGTAATGCAGAAAGGGAGCACAAAGACTGTGGCTTAGCAATGTCAGCTTTCCTGCAGAGTGCCTAAAGCTAATAAACCCAGCTAGACTTGAGCTGGCTCTTCACAGACCTGAGGGATGTATCTTGCATTTCTAGTTTCAGGGAAGCAGAGCAGTGATACCCATGTTGGCTTTTTGAGGGGTTGGCTGAGATCCAGGTGGGCTTATTACCTCTAGCTGTACACCAGTGTGCTGTTGTCAGAGCCAAAGTTTTAATTCTACAAGATTTAAAATGGCTTTGTGTCTGGGGTTTGAATTGTTTCTTGCTTTAATGAACCAACTGTAGCTAATCAGATGGTACCATAATTATGTAGGAATAGATTAAGTCAAATGAGTTTTAATGGTGGCCATAAGTTCCAGAATCTGAAGTCAGTTAATGGTTCACATCAGTACAACATGGCAATAGAACTGCAGATTGTCCTGTTTTATCTCAACCTGAAGTAGGAATGTTCACTTCCAGATATCAAAGAGGTCTTACTTGCTTATAAGCTGTTCAATTGCTCCTCTTCCTGTCCCACAGCATGTTCTCATCCCTGTTTCATCAAAGCACCACCTCTAATACAGTCAGAAATGTGACTAACCCCATGGTTAGTATGATTTGTTTTTTGTCTCATGCATTCTGTGAGAGGATGGAGGGTGCAGTGAATACTTTAGAGCTTTTTTCTATTTTACTTCCATTTCTGTGTTGCAGCAGGTTTCTCTTGGGGAAGACAAATAAAAGAGATATAGATCTTTAAGGTTAAATCTATTTTAGCAAATAATGTGGCACAATAAGAGTAGAGCAGTAGATCAAAGGGGTTGGTGCTGAGGCTCCCCACACCTCCATTGTATGCATTTCAGGAGTGAATTTGCATCCATATGCAGTGGTTTACTTTGGATTGTTATTCCAAGACCAGAGGTTGTATTTTTGGACGCTGCCAATATGACTTGGAATTAGAGCTGTGAGGAAGATTTCACCTCCCTCCCCACCTTGGTTTTTAGTATTACCGTAGCTGTATTTCCTGCCTTATTTGTGAAATTTCAGAAGAAAGGTTTTTCTTTTGCCTTTGCTTCAGCATTAAAACCTCTTCTCCAAAAGAAAGTTGTTTACAGATGCTTCTTTTGGGGAATGTACCAATTTTGATGCCACTGTGGGTCAGCTTAGTTGTTCTTTCTCAGAGAACAAATGATAGGCTGTGGAATTACAAGTAGGAGAAGTGATGAGCTGAGATTAATTGAACAGATGTGTATTGCCTGCAGACAGGATCTTAGAGGATAGGGTTCAGAGGAGAGCGTTTCAAGGAGTAAATGAAGGGCTTGTTCAGAGGAGCTTTGAAATGATGATACTTTGAAGAGACAGTGTTTGGAGTGATGTATTTTGGGCCACAGTTTATTTATGGTTTGCTTGAGTTTGAACCAAACATGTAATGGCAGAAACAGAGTATGTTAGGAAGTGGATCAAGAGTCAGGTCATAGTGGAATACAGGCAATTTTGACCTGGCACAGACAAGTGTAACAACTCTGTGAAGGCATCTTGGTTAAGGACGTTTGTCCTCATGCTGTTAGAGAAGATTTTTCTGTGTCTCTCTGCTTAAAGCTGAGGTAAATGTGCATGCACAGAACTGTATTGAGTTCTCTTGGCTTGCTCAAACCTGCAAGTGGAGAGCAGCACCTTGCTGTGTGAGAATGAATACTGGGGCGTAGTGCTGCAGTAGGGATCCCTGCCACCTTTCTGCATAGTCCTCTTCCCTGCACCTCCCTGAGCACTTGTAGATAGGGGAATTTGTAAGTAAACTTTTCACCTTGGGTGGATTAGTTTGTATGTTTCTATCTTACTGCCATTTTTATCAAATGTCTCTTCCTCCTGACCCTTAAGTTCTTACCTTGTCCAGTTTCTTGGGACATTTATTCTGCTTTTGGATTGCCCGCAGACCAGTCTCTTGTAAGTTTGACATTGATAACTGCTTTGATCTTTCCCAGATGCCATGGGGTTGGGACTACTCTGGATCATCCAACTTAACTGAACTGAAAATTTTGCTGGAAGAGTCCATCATGATCCGACGTCTGAAATCAGATGTGCTTTCCCAGCTTCCAGCAAAGCAACGCAAAATGGTTGTGGTGGCTCCTGAAGGCATTAATGCAAAGACCAAAGCTGTCTTGGAAGCTGAAGCAAAGAAGATGGCCAAAGGGTATAAAAGTGTAAGTCAGAAACTATTTTTGTGATGAGCCATTGCTATTTCAGGTACCTTTATTCAAAAACAGTAAAAACAGCTAAAATTCAGCTAAAAACAGTACCTGAGTTCCAAAGAAGGTCAGAGCCACACCTTATGTGAAGGCACAGTTTCAAGTGAATGTACAGCACAGTCAAAGCAGCTCATCTTGTTTTGCTTTTGATGTAAGTGGTCTGCTTTGTCCCTTTGTGTGAAATACCATTTCCTCTCTTTTTTTCTCTCGTGTTAATAATTTCTAATTGTCTTTCAGACCTCTTGCCTCTGTACTTACTCTTCTGTCTAGCCCTGTAATCTCATTCAGCCTATCAAAACACAGCCTTGTTTAAGCTGTGTTGTGAACAGAGCAGTAGCCAAAAATGTGAAGAGTGTGTTTTTACTTCTCGTTTGTTTTCCGTGTATGGATGGTAAATGCATGTTCTAGGCTCCTAGGTTGCTAATACAGTTCTGTAAGAACTTGGGATATTTTCCTTGCTGTTTCTCAACTAAAGCTGCATTTGTGATATACTTGTCATCCAACTTGTAGGAGTTGAGTAGGAGGTAGAAAGGGAGGTGTCAGGAATGTGTGAGTATCTGCCATACCCAGAGGTGAGTAGGAGACTTCCCCCTCCAGGCTTCTATTGTTGTGCATTTTATGTTGTTTTTTTCCTAGCAAAGTGTTTATTGGCAGCAGCAGATATCCCAGATCTGTGAGCAAGAAGGAGAAAAGGCATTTTTGAGACTCAAATTCATTTGTCTTTCTCTTTACAGAAACAACAGGAGAAGGAAGCTCTTCTTGTCTTCTTCAGCAGAACGGCAGAAGCTAAAATCCGCTCAGTCATGTAAGATGTGTGTCACTGCTCCATTCCTGCCTTGTGAAATGTGTTTGTCTGCTGAGAACAGGAAACAGTGCCTTAGAGATAACAGTGCAGGGACATGAAGCATAGCCTAAAGTCAGCCTAGAAAAAATTGATGTTAATTACAATGCACTAAACATTTTCTCCTCTCAGAGTTCCTAGGCTGAATAAGTCTTCTGATTTCATTCCAGATATGGATCTAAACTGTCATTTGAACCATCTAAAATTACTTGGTGTTTGGGACTTGGACCAAGTTCCCTGGTCCGGACCCTATTACAGTTTAAGGAGGGAGGGAGCAATGAAACTTACAAGTACCAACAGAATTTGAGGAAACAAATGCTGCAGTCCTGCTGCAGCAGGAACCCTGAATCAAAAAGCTTCTGAGATAGACTGAACTTTAGTTGGAATGTGCTCGAGGAATCTCACAGCCCCTATGGAAATTCTTGGCTGTTCCACAAGGCTCACATGGGACCTCAGTAGCGAGTTTTGTACCATAGGTGTGCTTTTAACTCTCTTCCCTAGGAGTAATTTCCTTCTGTGACTTTCTATGCCCATTCATCCTTAGCCTTTCTGCTGGGGCTGCAAAGGAGTTGCTTTAGGTCATTTAGCGTAACTTTCTAATAAGCAGTATGATAATAACATGAAAACAGTTTACTTTCCACAGCTCTCTAAATGTAAGGACCAGCTGATGTGCACTGTGTGATTTCACAGTCTCAGACCTTGTTGCAAAATTTGCCTGTTTGGCACAGAACTGCACTTCAGTGTCCCAGTGCTCATTTCTGCAGAAGAGTTTCTTCCTTTTATGTTAGTGAGCAGTTGGAAGACTTTCTTGTTTTTATTTCAGTTGCAAATATGAACTGAATATAAAACCATGAAGTGTTGTTTACTTGACTCTCTGGTAGGAACTTGTCCATTTTTTTTCTAGGGTTTAGGAGCATTTAAAATATCACTTACTATAAGCTGCTAAGGTACAGTACCATCTAGGAAATGGTACTGTCCTATGATCATCAGCACTTCCCATATTTTACCCTTGTTGACAGGTCTTCCATTGCTTCCATTGAAATGACTTGCCATTTGTTAAATGGAATATGGGAATGAGGTATTAAAATAATTGTGATGTGTTGGTTGGCACCTGCTTAGTACACTGAATGTTTGCTTTGATGTTTGTTTTAAAATCCAGCAGTCCCACTTCCCTCCCAGATTTCTTTGTTAAATGATACTCTCATTAACTGGGATCTGATCATCATGAACCCTGGGGGTTGTCTGCAAAGAACTGATAAATCTTAATACAGCACTGGAAATCCTGCCTAGTGATTTCTGACAGTTGCTGCTGACCTAAGTTATGTTGTATTTAGCAAAGAACTTGGTATTCCTGATCTTTGTAACAATTTTGCTATTCCAAAGAAAAGATGACATTTGTGTCATCTGCATAGGCTCCAGCTGACCTGATTGTAACACAGGTTACTACATGGGTTCTGTAGCTTTGCTATTAGTCCATGGGAAAAGCCAGATGTTTTCATTTAATTAACACCTCTTAACTGCATTTAAAAGGAGACTTGTTGCCTTTCATTGGCCATTAGCCTGCATGCATATGGATAACTCCTAGAAATAGCTGATGTATTTAGATTGTTAAACTGGAGTAAATTGTCAGTGTGAACCCTTGCGAGAAGGGTACTTTTAGGATATTCTGATCTATGTGTTTAGAGATCTTTTCTTCTAAAATAAAAACAATCCTAACTAAATGCAGAAAGTATAATTGCATACAGCATATTTTACTGTATTGTGATTGTTTAAAAGTTAGAAATACGGATGGGTGAGATTGTCATTAAGTGTAGATGACCTTCAGTTGATTGGTCTGGGATGTCATGTTTCAAGTAGGATATAATAAACTAATTTTCATTAGTCCCCAAGTATAAATGTAGGCAGCTGTTCAGATGTGGTGATCAAAAAATGAGTGAATTTTCCTTCAATGTCATTTTTAATCTATAGGAGATTTGACTTGCTACTTGCACTTTACTGCAGCTTTCTTTATGCTAGCCAGTTTCCTAGTGCCTGTGTGTAGATGAGCAGTGGCTTCAAAGAGCCAAGTCTGTATTGTCTCAGCACATAATTTTATAGGGTTTTCATACTTTTCCTCTTCCATGTAGAGAATACATCCTGGAGTTACTGGAAAGTGGGAATAATAAATTCCTGGTGTTTGCTCATCACAAGATAATGCTGGATGCAGTTGTTGCAGAGCTGGAGAAGAAAGTAAGTGACTGACTGAGTTGCCTTAACTTTGTCACTGTTCCAGCCTCAGAGCAGTTTAAGAGCTCCCTGGAGTTATGGCCGGTCAGATAGTTTATGAAAGTTAGTGGCAGAGATAATTTCTACTTGCTGTGCTTCTGAATGTGCCCTTCACCAAGGGAGCTGAGCTGTCAGGGTGAATGCCTCACAGAATGCACTTTGTATTAATGTTCTTTAATCTCCATCATCTTCCCCGGACCTTGTGAATTCCTGGAGGACTATTACCCTGTGTGGCAGTCTCTGCTTTGTCCTCCAGGCTTTCCTCAGAGGCAGAATGCGACAACCCAAGCCCACTATGGCTGCCTGCCTTTACCTCTGTGGTGCTCTTATGTTTTTGAACTGGAACACTGTAGGGAGACTCAGCAGACCTGCAAATCATCTTTCTTGACTCCAAAGTTGTTTGGCTAATTTTTCATTTGAGACTTCCATGGATGCTCCTAAAGAGTTGTAGGTCCTGCTGGGGCAGTGCAAAGAATGGTTTAAGATAATATTCCAACCTGTAAACCACAGTGGCAGTGGTGACTTTGCTCTATGACAGCACTGGACACTGAAGAGTTACGGCCCTGCATCACACAAGTTTGCCATGCCTGTCCTGAGCCTGCCACAGAGCAACTGAGATGTCTTCACATCTCCTCCCACTGCAGATGGGGGAATACTTAGGGAGGCTGGGGAGGTTGTACCAGCTGTAACTTCAGCACAGAGACAGTGATTAGCTTTGTATTAAGCTAGTTGCCTTTCCACTGTACCCGAGCTTGTTGCTGTCCTTCCTGTTGTGCTGGACTCTGGGAGAAGAATGGGCATGGGAGCAAGTCACACACTGGACAGAGGGGGAGGTATGTTGTATACTGAGCTACAGTGCTTCTGCCTGAAAGATTAGGAAAGGTCTTAAAAATATAACTGTTGCCTTTTTACTTTTCTGATTCTGCCATGGGGAAGGGAAATGGTATCCACTAAGACATGGAAGGAGTATAAGGGAAAGGGGACAGAAGGTCTCTAAACAGTACCTTGTGCCTTTTCACAGCATGTTGAGTACATTCGCATCGACGGCTCCACACCTTCAGTCGAGCGGCAGTCTCTGTGCCAAAAGTTCCAGTTCTCAGAGAAGCAGGTTGTGGCTGTCCTTTCCCTCACTGCTGCAAACATGGGCCTCACGTTGTCTGCTGCAGACCTGGTGGTGTTTGCAGAGCTCTTCTGGAACCCAGGGGTAAGCGTCCTGGAGGGGACAGGGGTTGGATGCTCCCTGGAGAGCAGAAATTTTGCTGATTAGGAGATATAATGGGCAGGGGACTTTCTCTAGGGTTTTTCTCTTGCTTTCTCTGATGTCTCCTATCTCTGCAACCTCAGGTGCCTGGGCTTGAACCAGTGAAGCTGGTTACACAGCTTGCTGTCTTGGAGAAGATAGCATGAAAGGGAAACATGCTCCTGTTTCTTAATTTGACAGAGCTCTTAACAGCTCGCCAAACCAAGATCTGAAAGGGTCCATCATCAATGCTGACCCTCTACTTTTGAAAGATGCTGGGAACCTGGTGTACCAGATTACTTCTTGGCTTAGTCTGTGTTTGAGGATATAGGTGTTAACAGGATCCAGATAAGAAACAGTTGCTAAGCACAAGAAATGAGATCTTCCATCCCCTGGTGCTTACACTGTTTCTTAGATGCTGCAGTTCTCACTTTGTATTTGTCATGTTTTTACGTTAAGATTTTGATCCAAGCAGAAGATCGGGCACATCGAATTGGACAGACCAGCTCCGTTAATGTTCACTACCTGGTGGCTAGAGGCACAGCAGATGACTACTTATGGTAAGAGAGAAAGATGCTTTGGTTCTCCTGCCACCTGCTCTCCCCTGTTTGTCACATATGTGATCTGAGGTGCTTAATGTTAGTGCTGATTTCCACAGCCTGTGAGGGGAGGAGCAAAAAGTGCCAGTCAGGTCTGCCGTGAGCTGGAGACATGGCCTGGTTGCAGTGGACATGACTAAGTGGCTGACAAGCAGAAGGAATAAAAGTAGTTACCTGACAAAGAAAAGGCCCTTAAGAGAAATTCTGGAGGAGGTGATGCATCTAAAACCATTACAGCCTCTGTATAAGGAGAAGGAGTTGTCTTAGATAACATTCCTATGCTAGGGTACTGTAAAATGCTGAGTATTTTCAAGCAAAGTCAGCAGACAGTGGAGATGGTTCAGTGTATTGTAAATTCGGTCTGAGGAGCAACCTGGCTTCTGAGTGCTTGGACAGGGAGCTGTGAAGGAGGACTGTACTGTTGCTGTCCTCTTGCTCTTCAGTGAGTCCTTCAGATGGATTAAAAAAGTGCCACTGACCCACCTCTGGATAGTTGTGGTATGAGTCTTTTTGGCTGCTGTGAGGGTCATCAGTGGACACAAGTCCTTAGGGCTGGGGAAGCTGACATCTGGGGGTGGGGAGGATCTGAGGAATCTTCAGTGCTGCAAGGGAACTGACCTGCAAACGATGAAAAGAAATTATCCACCAGCTGGTTCATTTAAAGTCCAAAATTACATCTTTATTACCTTGTTTAAAGGAACAGATGAACTCAGTGAACTTGTGCAGTTCCCAGAATATCATGATGGCAAATAATTATAACCCTACAATGCAGGGATCTGGAAACTGATGCATTGCCTAAATTTCATGGAAAGTTAATGACAGTAATTCTGCCTTTATTTGTGAAATGCTGTCTGTGCAGTCATTAGTGCTTAATGGGAAGGAAATATGGCTCTTGAAAGGACAGTGGCATTCTTTTTAAAGATGGGAAAAAGATCAAGACGACAAGGCTATTTGGTTAATGCATTAATTGTGCCATGGCCTTTGTGCCTTTCAAAGTGTCCGGTCTGCAGGTGCAGCTGGGACCTCTCTGCCTCTTGGGCCAGTGATGGATTCTTCCTCCTGCTGTACATTGGGAGTTATCCTTGAAATGCTGATGTGTCTGTTGTTGGGGATTACCACTGCTTGCCTTGGAGACTGAACACACAGGCTATTTAGGGTCCCTTTAGCTGCATCTTCTTGTTCTGGCTTCATACCATTGGTGTTGCCTTAGTCAACTACTTTCCCTGTTGGATATGTGTGTTTTCCAAATATTTATAGCCCTAAATCCTCTTCTTGTTACTTAGATAATTGATTGATACTTGTTTAAACTGGATTGACTGATACCCCAAGACAGCATACAGTCATCATAAACAGGAGCAGGACAGGTTAAGGAACCAACAGGCATTGGTAGAAAAAACATCTTTATACCTGGTTATATAATTTTTTCATCTACACATATTAAAGGACAGTGTCCTTGATGATGCTTTTTTCCTTTCAATAATAATCCATTTATCTCTCCTAGGCCAATGATTCAAGAGAAGATCAAAGTGCTGGGCGAAGCTGGTCTTTCAGAAACCAATTTCTCTGAAACAGCTGAGTCCACTAATTACTGTCCTAAGGTAATTGACCTGAAAGAATATTGGTGGTCCCTGGGAGAGGCTGAACAGGTTTTGGCTTGTGTAATATAGATTGGCAGGCTGACCTTACACCTGTTCTGCCTTTAATGCCATGGACCAGATTCTCCAGCACCTCCCAAGATCCATGTCTTGACTTAGACCCTCCACAGAGATGTTCCAAACCTGCTGCTTGGAAGGAGATGTGTTAGCCTCCATATTATTTGTATGTCTTTGAGTGTATATATATATGTATGAGGTATATGTGTGTGTGTGTCATACATAGTACAATCTGTACACAAAAATGCACTGTCTCGGGGGGAGCATCCTGTGATTGTTGCTCACTAGGTTTTATATGACAATCCATGCAGACTCTGTCTGTTCTGTTTTCTCAGCCTGATCCAAAGCAGCAGACCATCTATGACCTTTTCCAGAGGACTTTCTCTGAGAGCAGAGATGATGCTGATGATGCTTTGCTTTTGGAGGCAGCTGATGCTGGCTGTGAGTTTGACTCTGACAGTGTCTTGCAAGATAAAGAAGCAAAAACATGTTCAGTGAGTCCCCAAAAAAAGCGGCGTATTGAGGAGTTTTTTAAAGTGTAATAGTGACAGCAAAAGAGATGGCAACTAAGAGATCTTTTTTACTTAAAAAATAAAAAAACAATCAAGTTTTATTTTTCAGTTTTCAAAAATAAAAGACTTTTAAGTTTTCTGTATCTCTAGCATGTTTCATCTCAAACAATGAGAAGGCAGTCTGACAGATGTGCAGTGCACACCTGGCAGCCTGCAGGTTTTGCAGTTCGGGTTTGCTGATGACTGAATGGCCATGGGCAAGTAGCATGCTGCTGTGTTTCAGCATGTTGGCTTCCACAGTTGTTTGGTTTAAAAAGCAGGTAACAGTTGTCTGTCCACAAGGCAGAACTGTTGTGAAAACCAACTCCTCAGCAGCTGTAGAGTGCTTTTAACAATCAGTCTTCCATCTCCAAGAGTTCTAGCCTGTGTTTATATGAGTTGGTTCACCGGCAAACTTAGTTCCTACTTGAGTCGCTCACAAAGTGGCTTTCTGATATTCCATTTGGCCATGAGGAAAAAAGATCCAGACAGATTTTGATGTTTTGTGGATGTGGGGAAGACAAGGGAAAAGAGCAGTCGGTACCTCGAAACTAAGCAGTATAACTGTATGCCAGGAAGTGTGCATTGCCTGATAGGCACATCTGCCTGAGCACTCTCATCTCTGACCTCATCTGCTGAATCTTAAGAGCTGCTCCATGGTGTGTGCTTCTTGTGTCAGTAGAGAATAAAGCTTGTGCTAACTGCCAGGGATTAAGTCTGGCTTCTCAGGGAGGGTGTGTGTGTTTTCTTCAAGACTCAAGACTAATTTCTACAGGTGAGTGAGGAGAGGGGGACATGTGCAGAGTTTTGCTCTTGTTTTGTAAGACACTGATTCTGGAATAAACTGTTTAAATAAAAAGTTTTTCTTAAATTGTGGTTCCCAAGCTTTTGATACTTTTTCTGTTTTAGCATTTCATCTCCCATTTGGACCTTAAGCTTGAGAAGTATGTGATGCAGTTGAAATATTAACATTTTCTTAAAAGTACTTACAATGTCTGAAAGATATGTCCTTTTTGTGCTTTCTAAAACACATCAACTTTCAAATGGGAAACTCCCATGATACTTTGCTTATAGGTGAATCAAGAGTTACTTCCATAAGATGTTTAGGCTGGTATACTGGGACCTGTTATTTGCTCCCATTACAGCTCTGTGCAGTTTACACTAAGAATGCCAAAAGCAGCACTGTTGTTTGATGCAGTGATTAAAATGCCTTTTTTTGATCTGTGATAGTCTCTGCCATGCTCTCAGCCCTGTGAACTGGGATGCCTGACCTCCCAGCCTCAATGGCACCTGAGCAAACCTGGTCTTTGGTTCCTTTCAGGAGCTTGTGACACAGTTGCTGACCCTTGGGCATGGCCTGATACCACTTCACAGAGGTGATGTCTCTGCAAAAACTCTAGAGGCCACTTTTGATGTGGGCTTGATGTAAAAGCAAGTGGCTTTGTTTATCACAACTAGTATTCTTAGGCATCTCTGCATAGTTTTTATTTTTTTTTGTGTGTATTATTGCCAGGGTGGTGTAGCATGATCCCCAGATTAATGTCTTTCATGCTTCTGCTCTTAGTCCTAGAAGATACTTGGAAATGGGCTAGTGTTAAGCCAGTGTGACCAGGGAGTACAGGAGAAGATATAATTTCACAAATGTATCAGTTATCTATGTTTTACAGCCATAATCTCTAGAGAAGTATGGGGGAAAAGCAAACTGAAGGCTTACACTTAGCTCCTGGAGGCCGGGAGCTAATATGCTGTGCAGGTGGCATGCTTGGCTCTGTGCAGATACCAGACACTGACAAAAAGATCTCTCTTCCACGGCAGAGGAGAAGAATGTTTGTGCTGCAAGATCAACCTCGTAATAGTAGATATTTTTTCCTGCATTGAAGGGTTTCATTATTCCATTTGCAGCAATTGTCGTCATGGAAATGCCCCACAGGCTGCGTATGCAGTTGTGCTGGGTGGAGAATTGCTTTTCATTCATGACTGCAGAAGGTGCTTTGGGGTGTGAGAGCAGCAGTGAGGGTTGTGTGACTGGGCTACTGGAGGAAATGCTTTATCTCTGGGTTTGAGACCGAGAGCTAAACATCATTGCTCTTGCTTCAACAACTGGCCAGGAAATAAAGATACTTTCTGCCATTTTTAAATGCCTGTCATCTTGAACACAGAGTATTCAATCTGTCTATAAGACAAGTGATCTTTCTACTTGCAAAGTGGGTTGTTGTGAGTAAGGGGTGAGAAATGCTGCTGTCTGCTGACTGAAAAAAAAATATGGAAGACGTTATTTGTATACCCATATTGTTTTCTCCTATAGGAGTTGTTCTTTTCCTCTTTTTAAAGCTACAACTATTTCAAAACAGTATTTTTCTGAAATACGCTGTAAGTACCCTTGGAGAATTCTGCTTCTCATGAACTCTATTTATCTTGTCCATATGTTGATAAATCCGAGCCTGTTAGAGGAATGCTAGGTGTACTCTTCCTTTGCTAGGACCCATAAAATCTCAGCTGGTTTGCTGCAGAGATACAGAGGTTTTTTTGAAGTACACTTGAGATTCGCTTTATCCTTACTAGATGAAAAAGGGGAGAAGAATCTTGCAGGAAAGTGCTTTTAGTGATTACTGCAAGGAATTGGAGAGACTGTGCAAGCCTTATCCCAACTGCACCATTAGTCCATCATTAATATGGTGAGGAGGTGGCTGGGCAGCTGCCAGCAGGCTCAGACAGGATCTCCAAGGCTTGTTGAAGAGATCTTGTACAAGGTAATGTGCAGGCTGACAGACCCACAGGCAGACTTGGGAACATGCAGCACTCTTGGGGACTCTTGCACCTGCCCATTGAAGATGACACAGCTTTTTGGCATTATCTAAAGCCCAGCAGAGGAAAGGGAAGGACCCATCTTACTGGACCTTGGAGCATCTTGCTGTGGCTGGACGCCTGCTTGTACATCTGCATCAGTGCTCCCACCCACACTGGAGAAAGGTGCGTTTTCAAGAAGGATGCCAAACCAGGAACAACAGGTAAAAATACCTGCACAATAAGCTGGAGCAGTTCAAACTAAATCTCCTACATGTCCCAGGCTGGCCATCTTCATGTGCTGAAGAGTTCAAGGCAGTGGACTATTAAAGTAAAGCCAAGCTGGCCTGTCTGCATCCATTATCTTCTCAGTCACTTGGAAACTGTGTTTACTCTGGCAGTGCTGGGAATGGCTGTCATCCGAGGGGGCTGGGTTTAGTTGTTGCTAGAGCTGTCTGTAACACTAGTAGATGAAGGGTATGACCATGCACTATACTCTCACAGAAAACTTAACTCTTTAGATACAGACCGGAGAATAGCAGTAGATTCTCTGTCTGGATGTGTTGGCTGACACTTTATATTTTTTTAACTATATCGTCCCTAAGCAGCCAAAGGAACTTTTTACTTTCTTCCCCCCTCCCTTTTTGTTTTAATCTTCTAATACGTCGGTATCAGAGCTGCATCCTGTGAGTCATCATTATGATGAGGATCTGAAAAGGGCAAATATATTCCTAGGATATATCAAATGAGATTTTGACTCAACACAGGGAGATATAAATACCGTTGCCTAAAGCCCTGCTGAGCCCTCATCTGGAACATGGCTCTGGCCTACCAGCTCCCAGGAGAAGAGCTTACAGGGATGATCAGGGAATGAGGAGCCCGGCATGAAAATTAAAACTATGCGTGTTCAAACCCTCAAAGCAAGAGCCAAGAGGGGATGCAGCATCTGTCTGTGAGCATCTCTGAAAGTACAGTCCCCAGCCAGGGAAAGACTAACACAGTGGCAGGGTACACTTGATTCATTAATTCCTTACTAACTAAATAGACTGCAAGTAAAGAGGAGGGCTGTCATGGATCAAGGCAGCGAGGGTGGGTATGGAGCTGTCAGGAAGGGAGGAAAAGCACCTGCAAAAAGCACCTGGAGATGGTTTCTCCAGGTGGACTGGGAAGCTCTGGCTCTTTCCTGGCAGGAGGGGATGAGCTATAGCTGGATCTTACATTAAAAAGCTCTTGGGCTAACTAATTACATTTCTTAATGGAGGTTAATGGGTTGCTAATCCTCATATGAGCATTGCAGCTCACTGGCATTGGTATGTTTTGCTGACACCACATTTTGGTGCTAGTGGTGGAAATGCCTCCAGTTCCCCAAACACCTGTCTGGGTGCTGAGAGCCACCTGTGCATCGACACACAAAGGCTTTCAGGGCTGGTTGTCTCAACAGTAGATAACCCTGAGGAAATTAGGAAGTTGCCTTGGTTCCATCAGGTCAGGTTATCTTGAAACCTTTTGGTTTAGGGCTGGTATGTTCCAAGATGAGAATTTGTCCTCACTGATAAATCATCATCATCATCTTTCTGCAGTTCCAGTCAGGTTTTCTGTTCCTGTTTTAATTCTGACATCTATCTACTACTTTCTCTTTAAAAACGAAGTCAGTGAATGTAACTGCCCCATCTCCTATCCTAGTGGGACCTCCCTGGGTGGAAGCCCAGGACTCTGAGCCCCCGCGCTCCATCTCCCTCCGGCAGTGCTGGGGCTCATGGCTCATGTACCGCTTGGCTCTCACGTTGGGTTCCACAGTGTCACAGAACGGACCACGGGGCATCACCTGGTCCAACCTCACTGCTCAAGCAGGGTCATCCCAGAGCACAGGGCACAGGACTGCATCCAGACAGTTCATGTGTAGGGCCAGTGAGGAAGACTCCACAACCTCTCCAGGAAATCTGTCCCAGGGAGCGCTCGCCCCTCTTGTTCAGGGGAACTCCCGTGCAGGGGGTGTCTCCAAGAGGGACAGCGGGACCCACCCCGGCCCGGCCCTGCGCGTCACTTCCGCCCGGCCCTGCGCGTCACTTCCGCCCGGCCCTGCGCACGGGGATCCTTCTCCCCGTCGGCGCCGGCGCAAGATGGTGAGTGTGGCCGGGGCGCGTCCGCCGCCATCCCCCGCCATCCCTCGCCATCCCTCACCATCCCTCGCCATCCCTCACCATCCCTCACCATCCCTCACCATCCGCCCCGGGGCAGCCGCGCTGAGCCCTCGGGGCCGGGCCCGGCTCTGCGCCGTGTCCCGCAGCGGGCCGCGGCCCCACGCTGGGCTGCCACAGCGGCTCGCTGTGCTTGGGCCGTCGCGGGGAGGCGGCCCGGGAGCGGGGAAGGGCGACCGGGGAGGCGGCGGGGACAAGCCGGCCCCGGGCTCGCAGCGGCTGCACCGCGAGGGGCCGCGGGGGCGAATCGGGCGGCACAGCGCTCCTGAGAGAGCCGGGCTGTGCTTGGGCCTGGCGGCTACACTGCCGGCAGAAGCTGTGAGGGAGGCTGAGGCTGCGGCAGCCTGGCGTCATTTCCTAACTGCTCCTCCAGTGGAGGGCAGAGAGAGTGATTGGGGGACTGGAACATTTCCCTTACGGGGACAGGCTGAGGGGAGTTAGGCCTGTTCAGCCTCGAGGAGAGACGGCTGGGAGGGATTCTCATTAATGTGTATGAATATCTAAAGGGGCGGTGCCAAGAGGATGGAGCCAGGCTCTAATCGGTGGTGCCGAGCAATAGACAGGAGACAACGGGCAGAAACTGATGCGCAGGAAGTTCCACCTGAATACGTGGAAGAACTTCCGTGCGAGTGACTGAGCGCTGGAACAGGTTGCCCAGTACAGGGCGTGGAGTCTCGCTCACTGGAGATACACAAGAAGGATCTGAACACAGTCCTGTGCCATGTGCTCTGGGATGACCCTGCTTGAGCAGGGAGGTTGGACCAGATGATCCACTGTGGTCCCTTCCAACCTGACCCATTCTGTGAACAGTCACTTTTTACAATGGGGGCGGGAGGCAGCAGCCCCGGTTTAGGTCACTGCTGTGACAGGAGAAGGAAGCAGCTGAGGAGATGGCAGTCTCTGTAAAGTTGAAGCTTACTGTGGTTTGCCTCCCAACAGGCCAAGCGCACCAAGAAGGTCGGAATTGTGGGTAAATATGGGACCCGTTACGGTGCATCCCTTAGGAAAATGGTGAAGAAGATTGAAATTAGCCAGCATGCCAAGTATACCTGCTCCTTCTGTGGCAAGGTGAGAGATCTTACCTCGAAAAAATCTTTAAGAATCATATTGTTTCTGGTGCTAGAAAGGCAATTTGATGCTTCAGGAGTTTCGAGACAGTGATTAGTGTATAGTGAGCTTTGGCCTACTGTCAGAATCCATGAAAAAGACAATAATATACATTTCACATGCATGTTTAGTGGTAGTTAAATGAAAACAATCATAAATTATGTTTCATTATGCAAAAGATTGAGCAGCTTTGCCATTACATCTCTAATAAAATAGATCTGACAGAATTAAAGCGAATTATTCTGATAATTATCAGAATTGTTATCTTGATAATTAACACATGATTTGAGCCTTTATTTTCCTTCAGTAGCTTTACAGCATACCTGGAGGAGGAAGAGAGCTTGCTTTTTCCCACTAAAAACTGTTGATGGCAGTTGCATACTTTTGTGTGCCATATAACTGTGGAGGGGGAAGAATTTCTGATAAGCAGTAATCTTACCTGCTCATGTACCTAATCAAAATTCACTGTTAAATCTGGTTTTCAACAGTTTAAGAGGCCCATCAGCTTGTGCTTTGCCCAGATATTTTTTTATTATTATCTGTAGAGTAGGTATCTGTAAGTGGCTGGGAATTTAAAAGTATTTTCATCAGAGTTTTTTGGGGGGTTGTGTTGGTTTGTTATTGTTTTTGTGTGTTGTTTTTTTTTTAACTTGGTATCTTTGTCATGTGAAGTGAGAATGTTGATAACCCCCTTTGCAGAGCTGCCTAGATCAGGCATAGGTCTAGGCAAACCTGTTGACACCTTTGCAAGGTGAGGGATACTTGCCCAGGAGAGAGGAGTTCAAGACCCACCACTGACTCTTTAGATGCTGTTTGAAGGGTATCTGGTTTACAACAATCTTGGGTTGTCCAGGGATTACTGGGAACAGTGCTGTCACATTAGTCACCAAATCCAGGTCAGAGTATCAGTTACTATGACCAATGTATCTCCTTACTATTTTTCTCCTTCAAAAAGAGCTGAATTTTTGATGATGCGTTTAGAAGAGATGCACTTTATATCTGAATGAAAAAGTGTTTCAGGTGGACTTCCCCCGTTCTGCAGAATCGGAGTAAAAAGATTGCCTGATCCTTGCTTGTCTTAACTAGGCTTATAGGAATGCTGTGGTGTGATGCTGAAGTCCTCGCCTGAAGTTGGTTTTTTGGCTTTTTCAGCTGATAGAGGGATTTTTTTTTTTCTCCCCCTTTTATTGCAGACCAAAATGAAGAGGAAGGCTGTGGGTATCTGGCACTGTGGATCCTGCATGAAGACAGTTGCTGGTGGTGCCTGGACTTACAAGTAAGGAAATGAAGAAGCTCCTATCGGCATTTATTCTTGTGTAGCTGAGGCATAATACAGCTTTTGATTTTTTATCTTTTTTTAAATTTTAATCTACTAACCATTAAGTAGATCTGTGTTGAGTTAGTGACATGGGAGGTGTTGCCTGCTTTGTTAAAATTTGATTGCAGTGGATCAAATTGTATTTGATCGCTATTCTTTGCAATAGGCAAAACCAGATTTACTCCAAAAAAAATTATTTCCATGTTTTCCTTTTGTTGTAAAAGCACTGAATCATGACAGCCCTTATTGTGCAAGTGCTCTTGCTTACTCCCTTTCTTTACTCTCCTTCCCCCACAGAAGACACTGTTGCTCCACATGTAACAGTCGTGAGGGAGCTGAGCCCACACCATGTGCATGTGGTGGGTGCATGACTGGGTAATTTGGGTTAAGATGTAGCCTGTGAAGCTGCATGTGCTTCTGTAGGCCAAGGCCTACCCTTTGTTGTCATGAAAATAGAAGTGGAATTAGACTCCTGTTGACAGCGCAATCAGACGATAACTGTTCGAAATGAGTTGTGCTTTCTTTAAAAAAAAGATAACACTGGCACAGTTGTTCTGCTGCCACATGCAAATGACTCTGTTTCTTCCTCCAGTACCACCTCTGCAGTGACAGTCAAATCTGCCATCAGAAGACTGAAAGAATTGAAAGACCAGTAGAAGCTACTTCCTGTTCTCCATGTGAAACATCTTTTTTTCCCATTGTCAAGATCTGTCCTTTTACCAATAAAAAGGTGGTAATGGAGTACAGTCATGTTCGTCTTTCCTGCAGGAAGTTCTGTCTGTTGTGTTACATGTGGATCCTGGCTGGATGCCAGGTGCCCGCCAAAGCTGCTCCATCACTTCCCTCCTCAGCTGGACAGGGAAGAGAAAATACAAGGAAAAGGTTTGTGGGTTGAGATAAGGGCAGGGAGAGATCTAGTTACCTACTTGCCATTACAGACCTGACTTGGGTAAATTACTTTAGTTTATTACCAGTCATATCATATGATAATGAGAAATAAAATGAGAAATAAAACCAAATGTTGATTCCACTCAACTCTCCCTTCTTCCCAGGCTCAGTTTTTGATTTTTCTCTCCCTCCCCCCCACCAGCAGCACATGGACAAGGAGTGGGAACTGCAGTCAGTTCATCACATGCTGACTACACTGCTCCATCTTTTTCAGGAAGAGGGTTCCTCACGCTTCCTCTGCTCCAGCATAGGGTCCCTTCCACAGGATGCAGTCCTTCAGAAACAGATGGCTCCATTGTGGGTCCCTTCCAGGGGGTGGAGTCCCTCAGGAACAGGCTGCTCCAGTGTGGGTCTGCCATGGGGTCACAAGTGCTGTAAGCAGACCTGCTCCAGCATGGACTCTTCTTCAGGGGGGTACAGGTCCTGCCAGGAGCCTGCTCCAGTGTGGGCTTCCTACAGTGTCACAGCCACCTTTGGACATATTCCTGCTCCAGCATGGGGTGCTCCACAGGCTGCAGGTGGATCTCTGCTCCACTGTGGACCTCCATGGGCTGCAGGGGGACAGGTGCTTCACCATGGTCTGTGCCAGGGGTGCTGGTGAACCTGGTCTGCCATTGTCAGGACCCATCCCTGAACGTGGGGTAACCAAGGTTCTTGTTAATAGATCTTGTTAATAGATCCCTTAGGGTGGCTTAGAATAGAACAACACGGAATGGTGTTTATAAATATATATATATGTATATATACGGTTTATTTTAGAACAATTTGGTTGCAATGGAAAGGGGCTATTTAGCTGGTTTGGTTACTATCTATAGAAATGAAACAGTATAAAAGTATAAAGATACTACTTATGAAAATACATAAGAGTAGATAGTGGAGAGGAAAGATACAACCAGCTGTTGATCCAGTAATGGGGCTTGATGCAGTTTAGATGTTGGTCAAGGTGACAGGTCGCGGTCTTGATCCATTGGGGTTGGGGGAACTCTGTACAACATAAAGTTCAATGGGTTAAGATATGTTTGGGTTCAGGTGGGAACACCCAGGTACCTCCCCTGGAGGTGGGGGTGGGTTTTACACTGTCTGATGTAACATGGTGGATGATGTGCAGTCTCTGGTACAAGGCCCCAGAAATTAGTCATTGATGGTTTATGACACCTAAGAGATGACAGCTGCCTCTCAGGCCAGTTATGCCCCATCAGAAGGGATAAACACCTTCAGGCCTACGTGTTAATTTGAATATCCCAATACCTTCTGGGGGGAAGGTGAGGCGAGGGGTGGTGAGAGCCGGTGGTGTGTGGGTGGAAGGAGTTTTACACCTGAGCCAGCTGTGTAAGGAAGGACATTAGCTTGATAAAAAGCATTATCCCAGCTCCACAGGATCTGCTTCTTACCAGCCTTCTCCCTTACTTGCTCAAAAAACAATGTTTTGCTAAACAGAAGTTCATTTGTCATAGTTATCTTCTGGTGATGGTATGCATGCACCCCCTCTGCACCTGGGCTGTTACCTTGCACATTGTCAGCAAAGCACGCGCTGCTCATTAACCTTTAAAAATTCAGTCTCTCACAGACCACTTCCTCTCTCTCCTGCACTGACCTGAGTACTTGCAGAGCTGTTCCTCTCACATACTCTCCTCTCTGCAGCTGCTGTTGCATGAGGTTTTTTTTCCCTTCTTAAATCCAAAATCCTAGAGGCACTACCACCATTGCCTATGGGCTTGGCTTTGGCCAGCACTGGGTCTATGCTGGAGCTGGCTGACGTTGGCTCTGTTGGACACAGGGCAAGCTTCTGGCAGCTTCTCACAGAGGCCACCAATGTAGCCACTCTGCTACCAAACCCTTGCCAAGCAAACTCAGTACACTACTGTATTTATAGGTATAACTATGGAGACATTAGTAGTGCTGTCCAGTAAAGTGGCTCTTTTTACTAGTGAAGCCATTAAAACCCACTTTTCCTTTCCAGTTAATTGCACACTTCGTTGCTTGAATGCTCTGAGATGAATCTGAGGAAAACTTCAATTACTTGAAGAAGCCTGGCTCACCTTGGTATGTCCTTCATGTCTGTGCCTTGAGGAATAGCATAGAGCTCCATGAGTGGAGGAATGGTCAGATCTAAGGAGGGAGGAGAGGGCACATGAAACATCCTTGTTCATGGTCATAATTGAAGTACAGGTTTCTGATAAAGCTCAACTGCTCTGAAGTAGCCATTCATTGACAGGTGCAGAGGATACGTTTTGCTATGTTGATATCCCAGAGTGATTGCGCAGGTATCTTATCTAAGGTGATTTCTATTCCTGCTGAGGAAGTTGTTAATTACCCTTTTGATTTATATTCGCAGAGGGCAGAAGCTGGGCAGGGTGGAAATAGAAAGAGAAGATAAGGATATGAGATGATCTTTTTGATCTGCATTGTGTGGTTCTACCTGCATTCTGGATGGGTAGGCTGCATCCATCCATACTCTGCATGGATGGGCTGTGCCCTCAGACCTCCTGGGCTTGTTGTGCCATGGTGCTCTGGCCTGATCCTCAGCAAAGGCGTTTTGTGTTGGGGAATCTTCAGGGCTGCCAATTCCACCGGTTTCCCCGAAGTGAGAGCAGGGAGGAAGGTGGAGGGGCCGGGAGGAGTAAGGATGCTGCGGTCAGAGCACCGGCAATGCTGCGAGCGGCCAGCGGGCGACACTGCCGCTCTGCTGCGCGGTGCTGCGAGGCTGCTGCATCCTCTCGGCTTCCCTTCCCCTCGGGAGAGGGGCTCTGCTCACCTCCACACCCACTGTAGCTTCTCAGCTCAGCGCTTCATGTTAACCACCCCCTCTCCCCAAACAGGCCACGGTATTGAATGTAGACTGAAACGGGATTCTGTGACAAAAGATATCAAGGAGGTAAAAATGGGAATGGGGAGGTTGGAGATAAGGATTTTGTCTATCGTTTATCACCTCTAACAGAACTGAATTTGTGTTAGGTCTCTGTCTAAATGCTGTATATATCATAGGAGAAATTTTTCTATAGATAATTACGTGATTTGGCCAGTTGATCCTCCAAATTTGTTGTTTCCTCTGGGAATCTAGGGTGAAAACAGGAATTCTAAGCAATTTTGCTTACTGCTTTCCATATATTTGCTGTTGAGCCTTAATCAGGAACTTGGATAGAGTTGTCTTAGATGCTGGCACCTGTCCTGGAAGGTGTGAGCTTATGGCACCATCTGACCCATCTGGATTGCTACAGCTCTGGGAATTGGAGAACAGTTTGATGGAAATGGTGACTTTAAATCTGACTGAATGTTCTGTAAATGTGGCTGTGCAGGTGTGTTGATCTTGGTTGCTTTTGAAGAGCAGGTGGGAAGGGGACCTCTTTCTCAGAGCAATTTGTCAGTCCCATGGGATTTTTCTTTCAGGATCAAGGATGGTAGCTGTAATTGGGGTGGCATTTCAGGTGCCCAAGCCCAAAGGAACTTGGAAATAAAAAACTGAACAAGCACAATTCAACTCTCCTCATTCTGATTTCTGTTAAGCATTTACTTGTTTCCAAAAGAAAATAATTGTTTTGACTTTACCCCATTTGTGCTTCCTGCTCCCTCCTGCTCACTGACAACCTGTTTGGTTGGATCATGGGGCACCACTGGTGTTTGTATTATGCCACATATTAAAGACTCTTGGGGCCTGGGGCTCACAGGGATGAGAAACATCAGCCATAGGTGTTGGTTGCCCCTTCCCTGTGTCCTGACTTAAAGGTAGTGTGAACTCAGGCTGTGTGCAGGTGCTCAAATCCTTTCTTAGGGATTTGACTGTAATACAGCCTGTCAGTTATAAGCAATAGGCACCATGTTTTGAGGAGCATATCCCAGTGTGATTTCTAACTTTTATGAACAGCAAATTTCTTGCCATTACTGTATGGTCATCTGCCCTCATCCTTGAACACAACCAAAGGCTGCCCATTACCTTTCTGAGCTACTTCATGCCTCTTCCTCCATGCTGCATCCCAGGGAGATTTCCAATAGCACTTCAGAAACAAGAGTGACTGATGCAGATGAGTCACCTTTCTGGTGTCAATATACTCTGTCCAGGGACAATTTGCTAGGTCTCTCTCTAGAAAGAAAGGAGATTTAGTGATGAAGTTTATTGCTGGCTTTGCACGCACTGGACAAGAGAAGCAGCCAGAGTCAGGGAGTGATGTGACCACCACTTTAACAGGCTGCAAGTCACCATCTGATTTTATGTATTATCCAAGCTTCCACCTTTTTCTTGTCTCACCTGTATTTTCAGCAGCTCCACTTGGGGAAACATTGCATTACAGAGCTGGTCCAGCTCCTGTGAAAGAAGTGGGCAGGCAACATCTCTCTGCTACCCAGCTGAGCAGCAGGGCTCACAGATTTTCTCAGAGAAATGATTCCTTAAAGGATGCTACAAAATGATTTGCAGTGGCATGAGACTGTGTATTTCCAGCGGCTCAAGGTGACAGGGAACTGCCTGCTTGAAACTGGCCCCAGTGCTCTGGAAGTGGGCAGAAGTTGCCATCGGTAACATATCCTTCCTCTGAGTATTTGATCTTAGCAGATGTCTTTTGAGGCATGGAGTGTGGCAGAGTTGTGGATATGCCTCAGGTGCCCTTATTAGATGCCTGAATGCATTTTGAAAATGGCTGCTTAGAAAATGTCTAATTGCTATTCCACATATTCAAAAAGTTTTTTTCTCTTGACAAGGCTTTGGCATGCCTTGGATTGCTAAATATACTTTCCTCTTGCAAATTCTTGGCAGGAATCTGTGTAAGGAATTATGCCAAGCAGTCTCTTCAAATGTTAACAAGCTCATCGGTGTGGCTTTCCCAGTGCAGGGTTTGTGCTCTTTTTTTTTTCCACCTTCTTTCCCAAAAAATCCCAACCCTTTTTTTTGTACACTGTTGCTCTAAGCATATGAACTACAGCAGCTCTGCAAGAAAGGATTTTTCTAACCAGAGCTGAAAAAAAGCACTTGTTTGGTGTTCAACAGTTTGGTGTCACTGCCTGTTCAATCTCCTAGGGCTCCTGTCGAGTAGGAAGTGTGGATTTTGGGGTGCTTCTGGAAAAACGAATCTGTTTCCTCTTGTCCCTTGCCTAGTCTTGCTTTTTCCTCTGTTTTTAGCAAGTTGCACTGTGTTCTTGCATGGCAATCGTAGATTTGATGTCTTTCTTTCAGTATCCTATTAGCAAATGAATGAGGCTGCCCTGCTCCCCTTTTGTTTCCTCCCCAGTGCTTATACTGGTGCAGGAGCAGCCCTGGCGGTGGTGCCTGCCGCAGGCAGGGACTCACAGATTAGAGCTTCAGGCCTGGGCTGCAGCTCTCCCTCCCCCAGGGAAAGGGCAGTGCTGCTCTGGTATCTGCCAGCAAAGAAAGCAGGGAGAAGCCAGTGCAGCACAGCTGAAACCCCAATGTGTCCCTAAACCTTATCCTGGGAGTCTGGCATCCATCAGTATGTCAGGTTACAAACCTCCCTTAAGCCTCACCAGAGACAATCTTGCCATAAGCATTTGGAGAGCTTTGCCTCTGACTTGCTGTCCTGGCCTTCAGTCATCTTATGGACCCACCTTGGGAACAAGCATTTATGTTCGGGTTGGGATGTTAAGATTCCCCTTCCTGTGCTCAAAGTCCTGCCTGCTCTTCATGGAAAGAGCTCAGCAGGGGACGCAGGGAAGGTGCCACAGAGGAAATCGAGTTGTGGGGCCAGAGAGCCTGAGTGCATCACATTACAGCCTGGAATAAGCAGAGGGCTGGAAAGTCAAGGCCAGACCTTGGCACAGGGGAGGCCATACTTGAGACAGCTTGAAGGGTAGTCAGGCCAAATGATGACTCCCCACTTTTCCACTACGGTGCTTCTTGTTCACACTCTCTCTCCTAGGAGTGTTGTGACTTTGTCCAGCTCCCGTGAAATGGGCCCATCAATCTGGGGAGCAGAGAACTGGTCCTACTGAACCTGGCAGCTCTCCTGTTCATGATTATTTTTTTGTTGTATTTTATTCAACAAAATGTAATATTTTCAACCTTGATTCAGTGGGCTTTTCTGAAGGGACCTCTATTCACACCAGGGAATATTTATTTATAACTCATGACTTCGGTTTCAGGAATTTGCTCTGTGACCCTTCTCCATTTCTTTGATTAAATCTCTTATTGTAAAAGGAACATTTTATTCTTCAGTCCTTCCCCACCCTGAGACAAATGTCCTGTAAGTCACAGTTTTGCTCTCCCCCAGGCAATTTTGGAACAGATCCAGTTCTCTGAAACTATGGAGGGAGAATTTGATTCCTCCAAATATTATTTATTTGGAGATGCTAAGTGATGGACCAAGAAGGCATTTGCCTTTTTCAACTGAATAAAGTTCTTCTGAGTTACCACCTACTACTGAGCCTCACCTTTGAAGAGAGCAGTTTTGATGCAAAGCAAGATTGTCTCTAATATCCCAGCTGTGAGGCCAAATTGATTGCTTGAAGATAGGATCTTGGGCTCTATCAGTCATGTCTCTTTCCTTTCACGCAGTTGGATTTGACACTATTGTTACTTTAATGGATTAGATTTGAGATTAAAAGGCAAATCTGTAAAGGGAACATTAAAAAAAACCCTTAAATGCAGCCTAAACCCAAGTCATGCAAGGAAAGAAGGGGAACAAATAAATAATTTAGGCATTAAACAATTAATTTTTAACTCAAGTCAGCTGAAGGTGTATTCTTCTTCATTCATGAAGAATATAAAACAATGAAATGCAACTTCCTGTAGCAAGCAAGAGATGTTTGCTCCAAAGTAGGTCTACCTCTGACAGAAATGTTGTGTATGCTGTGGTAGTCCTTGTAGACCTCAGATACAGACTATACTGGTACCTGTTGAAACAAAGAAAACAGTCAAAAGAAAAGATAGAAGATGATAAACAATCAGACAGCATGGAAGATTCACAGCCCTAAAAACAGGCTTGTGATCTGAGCCCATCAGCAACCTGCCCATTCCCAAGAGCTTTGGTTTGGACTATTACTGCCACGTCAGTGCTTGGCAGTTGCAGAGTGATGGTTCTTACAATATGTACCTTAAGCACTGATAAATCACTTCACATTGTTCACTTGGAGAATCCAAGGCATTAGAAATGGTGGTAGAGCTTCCAGTTGTGTTACTTTTTTGCATCCAATGGGTAGAGATCGGCGATCAGAGTTGGTAGAGTGTAGGGATCAGGCTACTTCATTTGTCCTGTGTACTGTCCTGCCCATTCCCACTACTTCCTGTTTTCCTTTGGCATGTTCTTACCTTGCATGGACCCTCCTCGATGATATGAGGCCCCTCAGACATGGAATATCTTCTTGTTTTGCCCACTGGGGAGAGCTGAGCACAGAGGATCCTGCATGCTGCCTTTTACCTCTGTTGTTCATCTGCAGGATGGAGATCACCCAGGCCTTTGAGAATACATTTCAGGAGCATTCCCTGCCATCACTGCAGGAAGATGGTACCTTTGTCAAAGGCAAAACTTTCCATCACTTGTAGAAAAAGGGGTTGCATGGAAGTGAGAGAGACTCTGACTTGTGGTTTTGCTCTAAATCAGCTGCATTTTTAACATTCAGAAGCCAACAAAGATGAAAGACTCCTGGTAAACCTCTTAGTCCCTTGGGAAAAAAAGTAAAAAGACTTGATAAATATTTTGCATTAATAAATTCCATTTGTCTTATAAAACAAAGTTTGCCAGCTACCAAAGCAGGAAAAATATTTTACATAACTCCGAGTGCGACGTCTAAAAGGTTGCTATGAGCCTGGTTTGAACAACTCTTTCCACAACCCAGAATGTGAAGGAATGCTAAACTTCACCCAAGCTAGGACCGGGCTTTCTGCATGTGTCTGTGTGTTGGTCTGACCCTGGCTGGATGCCATGTCCCCACCAAAGCTGCTCAACTCATCTTGGGGAAATTAGTTTAATTTATTGCAATCAAATCAGTGAGGGGTTATGAGAAAATGAAAACCAAGTCCCAAAACATCTTTCCACCACCCCTCCCTTCTTCCAGGGACACAGCTTCACTCCTGATTTTCTCTCCCTCCTCCATGGCCTCAGGGATACCGCTGCCTCACCGTGGTCTTTACTGTGGGCTGCAGGGGAACCTCAGCTCTGGCGCCTGGAGCACCTCCTCCCCTCCTGCACTGACCTGGATGTCTGCACCATTGCTTCCCTCACATGTTCTCATTCTTCACCCTGGCTGCAATTGCTGTTTGCAGTAACTTCTTTCTCCTTCTTAAATCTGTTATCCCAGAGGTGCTACCACTGTCACTGATGGGCTTGGCCTTGGCCAGGGGTGGGTCCATCTTGGAGCCGGATGACATTGGCTCTGTTGGACACAGGGGAAGCTTCTGGCAGCTTCTCACAGAAGCCACCCCTGTAGCTCCCCTGCTACTGAAACCTTGCCATGCAAACCCAGTACTGTCTGTGTACTTTTCTGCCAGATGGTTGGTTTATAGTAGTGGAAATGGGAGGCTGGTTGCCTTCTTGCGAGTGGGGTCCAGCAGGTAAGAGGTGAGCCATGGAAAAAGAGATAAAGGCATGAACATGTCCCAGAAGCTGTTTGTGAACCCAAAACAATGTCCCTCACTCTGCTGTTGGGAATGTTGCTATAAAAGGCAGGAAAAACACATCTGTCTACTATTATTGTTTTGTTATTTGATTTTAAGTGCAATGTTGATTAATCAGTGGAGCAGATTCCCCAGGGATATTTCTTGGTCTGGACTACTGACACTTTCTGATTCTCAGGGCAGGGACGAGCACTGGCTGTTCCTGCTAACCCTGACAGGGTCTATGTGATGGTTTGCATCACCCTGCTCTGGTTTCGTGTCAGGCTGTGGAGTGTCAGAGATCAGCCACAGCATCCAGGGGAGCTGCAGGAGGCTGTTCCTGCCTTTTGCAAACCCACACCCTGGATCTTGGTTAGCACTTCCCGGCATACAGAAATATGAATTGTTATGAATAACAGAAGGAGGGGACACCCAAGCCTGAGATAAGCAGAGTGCAGCTGAGGTCTGCCTTCAAATGACAGTCTCAAGACCACTTCAGGCTTTGGCACTCAGAGCATTCCAAGCCAAGCATGCTTTTTTGGTTTTGTAGGATGCATGTCATTGCAGCTGACCAACCTCCCTCCACCCTTCCCATCAGTCTTCTCCTAGGTTGTCAGCTTGGCTTGCAGGAGCTGGGATTTTTTCTCTATGCAGTTGAAGTCCATCTCCTGGTCACCCCTACCTACCACCACAAAGATGAACTGGCCACAGCTTTTTATATGCTTACACTTCCCTTCGAGCCTCCCTTTGCCTTGGGCCATCTGGCACAAGACAATCTTTGGAAGGGAGAATGTGACCAAAGGCTCCCAAGTCTCTCTCAGTTGCAAGGCCAGGAAATGCTGTGAGTTAAAACACAAAGAAAATGAGGGATGCAGCAGCTCTGGGGACATAAGCATCATCTGGAGCTTGGCTCCTACAGGCACTGAAGCCCCCAGCCCTGCTGCATGAAATGCACATGCCAGGAAGATATGCCATGGTGAGCCACATGGGAAGTGACCATTCCCTCTTGAGAAGGTATCTGAAACAGTTGGCTAAGGATTTATCCTGAATTGGGGTGAAAATTTATTTGTGAATCCCAAACAGTGTCTCTTGTGGAGTTGTGGGAATGTTGCTATAAAAGGCACGAAAGGCCCAGCTGTCTACGATTATTGTTTTGTTGTTAATTTTTAACAATGAGGGCAATTACCCATTGGAACAGATCCCCCCTGGGATGTTTGTTGGTCTGGAGTATTTAAACTATGAGGTCCTGTGAGCAGAGACGTGTCTAGGGCAAAGTGTACGTACAGCACTGAAAATCTCAGCGCCTTCAGCCACAGCTTGTGCAAACCTGTTGTGCTGCAGCAGTTTGGGAGGGTGCATGGGGCCAGGCATGCTGTCTCAGCAGAGGGGTGTCCTCTTCTGCTGAGGTGGCAGTAAGTCTTAGGAAAACTGGAGAACTGGGTAGCCCTGAGCACCTGAAATCTTTCTCAGTTTTGTCAGATTGATATTTTACAGCAGAATATCTTTGTTCAGACTATTTGTAGCCAGCCCCTAGCTGAGAACAATTAGTATTTGTTTTAACAGCAACTGAAGCTCTTTGGAAAGAGTTTCAACAGCTAAAGGATCAGTCCTTGGTCACCAAGGGTGGGGTGTTTTTTTGGTTTTCTCCTCCCCCTCTCCCCCCTCCATAGACTCTGCAAGTGCCTTCTCTTTTAGGAATCAATTCTGGAGCAAATGGAGACTCACCACTAAATTATATCTCTGGGCAGAAAAGCAATGCCAAGCCATTCCGTTGATTTTGTAATGTAGGACACAGCCCCCCTTGCCCTGCGTGCAGTCATGCACAGACTCCTTGGCAGCTAATTAATAATTTGCAGTTAAGCAGCGGCTGCTTCCTTGCATCATTTCAACAAGGTTGCCAAGTGGAAAATTGAAAAGCGAGAGAGAGCCAAAGAAAGGACGACGACAACAACAACAACAACAACAACAAAGGTTTAAAGTTCTAGGAAATTTCACTATGTGAGGTCAAAATTCCTTGCGTGTTCAGGGGCTGGGCTGTTGGCTGGCAGGCGCCTCAAGCTAACATGGCAAGGCCCTTTCTTTTCAAAGTCCTGTTCTCCTAAAGCACCTCCTGTTTGACAGGAGTTTCTCAGCCTTAAAATGCCCATGTGTTTGGAGAAGGGGAGGATGTGGGGAGTATGCAGGGCTAGGGCAGGCTGAAGATAAATTGAGTGGGGGTTTTTCTGATGGTTGGGAAGGTGACAAATGCTCTGAGGGATGGGGACGGGCAAGGAAGGATGGTGAAGCAGACCTCCCAGGACAGGACTGGGAAGAGTGGTGGCATGACTAAGGGATTCACAGAGCAGACAATACCCAAGAGTAGGCTTACAGCCAAGAGAAACCTGGTCCTAGCTTTTCTGGATCCTGGGGAAGACATCTTGCCATATGCCTCTCCTCCCAGTCTGCTGGTAAAGAGCTGGACTGTGTTTGGCCTGTTCATGGCACAGAAGGGCTTTCCTCTGGGTGGAGGATTTTTAGCACATTCCAGTTCAAAAACAATAACAGTATTGTCTCGTGAGTTAGGTTTTCCACTCTTTTATGCTGCTAGCCCTGGGGAGAAGCTAGGGCACGCACAGCAAGTACAACAGCTGAACTGAGCTCTTGGGGGTTTTATACATCTTCATGCTTGAGGTTGTTGGAGATGTGAGGAGAAGAGGCCCAAGGGAAGGCTTTCTTCTGTCTTCTCCTCTCCATGGAGGAAGCCATGGAGGCATGTTCTTCTGACTCTTCCTATTTACAGTCACAGTAGTCTTCATGAGTTTGGCAGCTCCAGGATCTGTCTGGCTGGAGACTAGCAATTGTCTGTGGAAGGCAGACATAAAAGTTCATCAGTCTCAAAAACCTAACCTATGAGGAAAGGCTGAAGGATCTGAAGAAGGAAAACCTTTTTGAAAACATTTTTTTAAATACACAAAAGGTTTTGCTCCTCCACTTCTGCTTGGAGGAGACTGAGGCTTACAGATACCTGACATGAGAAAAGATGAGGGAATGTGGGAGGCTGAATGGTTTCATTAAAAAAAGTTTTTTTCCCATGTTCACCCTCCTGGTTTGGGGGTTTTCTGGAGAAGGAAGGAACCAATGGTGTGGATGACTCATGGCTCTTTTCTAAGAAGCCCAGTAATGGTGGGTTGAATCACTGGGTGAAAATGGGCAGAGCTGTAAATACCCAGAAGTCTTGGCCTCATTCTGCTGCTCACATTTCATGATTTTATGACTAGACCTAAACCTGGGGCTCACAGTCCTTTCCAGGGAGGTAAATTTAACAGCACACGTGTATCATCAGCCACATCTCTTCCTCTTTGCCCTGAGCCTTTGTACACAAAGCAATGATGGGGGGCTTGTAGCTTCTTGCAGTTTCTTGATCCTGTGGGATTCACGCGGGCTAAGCGTGACTGAATGGCTGCGGTCCTGTGGATGAGAAATGCCTCACACCCTGCTGGCATCCAGAAAGGATTACTGTTCCCCTGCTTAATGTGTTTGTTTAATGCCCATTCCATGAGGCTGTTTCTCAGGCTGTTTTCCTTGCAAGATATGTCTCTGTGTGTGCAATTAGCTAAGAGACATTAGTTTAATGACTTGTGTGTGTCTGAGTTAGGCCCGGCCCTATCTCGGATGGCTGCCTTTCTCCTGTCTGGAGACTTAATTCTCTGCAGCACAAACTGCTCTGTCATGCTCATCCCAGGCACTGGATGCAGACAGTGTCTCTTGCCGGTCCCCAGCCACAGGAACCCTGCTATCACACATAATTACCTCCTTGACTCATCACGACTTTTATTGCCCCCCCCTTCCTTTTTTTGTTTTGTTTTGTAAGTTTGATTTGTTCTTTCGAAGCTATTGTTTCCATCCCTGTATTCCCAGTGGCTCCAGAGGACTGCAGTGTATTCATGCAGGAATTACTGGGGCGGGCTCTGTGGTCTGTTTTGTGTAAGAGTTCAGACTGAGTGATTGTTTTGGTCTCTTCTGGCTGGTTTCTGAGCTTATGGGTTAGGCAGAGGGAGAGTTATATCTGAACAGCAAGCTGCATTGTTCAGTAGCCTGATGCTGAAGCAGAATCCTTTACCAAAATGTAGATCATCATTTCTTTTAATGAACTGATGAACTAATGAACTGTCTTGGTCATCTCAAGTGGTCCACAGCAGCTCACTGAGCAGTGGCTCAGGTAAGATGAAGGGAACACTGATCATCCAGTCTCCTGAATAGTTCTAGTGCTAGAAATTTTCAGGACCACCCTCCACCTTTTTTTTTCTCAGTCTTTTCTTTCCATGTACTTCAGCCCCAGCTTCAAAACTCAGCCCAACAAATGTGTCGGCAGAGGGCACTGGTAAAAGACAGGCTCTTCTTTTTCCATTCCTGGTTGGATTAAAATTTTGCTGGCTCAGCTGGATGGCTTCTCCTCTAGGCACAAATGGATTAAGTTTCCAGAGCCATCAGTGTGAAAACTATTTTCAGAGATTGGTCCTGCGCAACAACATTTATGGGAAGAAAGGCAAGCAGATATAGGTATCTCGTGGGCTTGATGATAGGTATAAGCATGGTCAGATAGTTTTTTTGAACCAGACATTGTCTGCCTAATGCAACCTCTGGCCCTTTCCTTAAAAGTGAGGGCAGGAGGAGTGCTGTACATTTTGGATAGCAATAAGACAGTTTATCTGCATGTCTGGCCTTGTGGAAAGTTTTATTGGGCCTGCAGAAGTGTCTGTATTCTTTTCAGTTCCTCCCTCCTTGTGCTAATATCCATAGGTAAGGTCTTTGAAGTCATGACCTGCAGCTCTCACTCAGGAGAGGCCTATACTTGCTCCCCTGATGGAAGCTGAGGAAAAAAAGAGGTGTTTGGGTGGACCATGTTGGAAGACTTCCTTCAAGGATTTCTCCTTGGGTACAATGTGTGTGCCACAGAGGCAGCTGTTCTGGAATAGGTTTTTTGAGATACTGTCTGGAGCAACAGGAAAGTAAGTGACAAGTTCATATCTTTCATTGCTTTTCCTCAACAATTTGCACTTCTATAGTAGATTTGGCAAGGCATCAGCTTCAGACTTGGCACCAGGAGGAACAACTGAATTAATTTACCTTATCTCTGCTTTAAAAATTCCAAGACCTATCAGTTTATTGTCATCCAGGAAAGCACTGTGACATTTCTCTTATTGCTGACTACATTGTTCATGTTAAAAAGTGTCATTCATGATGTTTTTTGGATACAGATGGATATAAATCAAATACATTCCTTTCATTGATGCAATTAATGAGCTGAAGGCATGGGGTAATTGTTAAGCTGGTGAATACTGAAAATTAAGGCCTTCAAGAATAACAACAAATCCATGTCTATAATAGAAAGAGCAAAGACATGTCAATCTTGTTTAGTTACCTGGTTATAGGATTCAAGTTCCTTCACTGACAGTTTCAAAAAGAGTGTGATGGGCTAAGAATAGAAGAATACCAGATCCAGTAGCTCCTATTGAACCAAACTCATATGAACTCTCTCATCAGACATGCTTTAATTTTCTTACAGAAATTGTTTTCCTACAATGAAAACCAGTCCTTTTTGTGAAGCTAAGTATTTCAACAGGGAACATCTCTCTCTGAGGATTTTTTTCCTAGATTTTTCATGGGAAACTGACCAAATAATCCCAACTATGAGATTATTGTCTTTTATATAAAATTTATGGGCCTTTGCTGAAAGACTCACAGGTTTTTTTTTCTTCATCCAAAACCTGAGAAACGAAGAGATCAAGGATAATGACATTTTTTAGCATGGAAAAGCAACAACATTTTAACAACCTTTCTTCTGACCAGCTTGGCTAATTGTTCATTCAAAGACTGTTAGAAGACTTGAAGAGGAACAAAACCTCCATGCTTAGGTGGTACCAAACCCAGCTACATGGAAGGCCCCTCTCAAACAGCCTGATAACAGTGACAAAACCTTGCCAGTCCCAGCTGGCCAGCCTGACTCATTTAGTTTCCAACTCCCATGACCCAAGGCTTGGGGTTTTGGCCCCATCAGGTTTCTTTTGCAAAGAGATGAGAACCTCCAGATTGCATATAAGCTCCATTATTTCCACACCTCCAAGGTGATTCCAAGGGAAAGGGGACAAAAGGACATCTGTCCTAGGGGATGAACAGGGAAGCCACCAGGAGTTCATGGTGCAGAGACTGGACTCTGGTCCTTGGCTGCTCTGTGCATCTTCCTCCCACAGAAGACATTAAAGGTCATCATAATGCCCACTTCTCAAGGCTTGGTTTTTGTTAAGCACATAGCTTTGGGTTTGCTATCTCTGGCTCTGTGTGCAGGCTCTTCCTGATCTCTGGACCAAGCTACTCCTGAGAAGAAAAATCCAGAAAAATCCTATGAAAAGGACTCTTGGGTCTTTCCCCATTTAGACCTTGAAGGCAAAGCCCCATTTGGGCCTGTGGCCATCTTTAAATAGAATTGTGTCAAAAGATGAGTTTATCCCTTCATTTATTGGAGAGAACAGCCTAGTCTCCCTGTCATTCAGGTCTTGCTAAAGCTTCACAAGTGTTGGATGTGGCTGGCTGAGCCAGCGTTCTGCCTGGCCTCAGTGCTGTCATGATGTTTTGGGGTGAGAAGTGAGAACCTTGGATACAGATGGATGCACTCATGCACAGGTAATTTCCACTCCCACAGACACCACAGGCCAAGCTCCCCTGCTGCCAACGGGATTTCTCTGTTGGGCTTAGAGGGATGGAAAGGGTAAAAGGGGTGCCCAGGCTGCAGCAAGCCAGGGATGGATGCCAGCTGTCCCATGCATAAGTCTCCAGGGTTTTAACCTCCAGACCACAGTGCTCAGCTTCTTCTGAAAAAGGACAAGGCTGTACAGCAAAACTGTGGAACTGGGAGGCTTTCAGGCTGAAACGAGTCCAAAAGACATATTAACAGGCATGAGGGGCCTGTGATGAAATAGCTAAGGTATTAATGCAGCCAGAGGCTGGTAATGAATACAAGAAATGCCCACATTTACCCAAGAGGTCCCCAAGGTCTCTTGCCCAGAACATTGTGATCCCTAAAGAAATCTCTTTAGAAAGTTAAACCACAGGGTTAGGGCTCCAGAACAAAATCTGGGCTATTGTGGTCTCTCAGCTGTTCTGACCCCTTGTCTGATGAAAATCTATTTAGCAGTTTTGTGGTTTTTAAAGAACATGGATATTATCCTCTGGGAATTGTCATCCAGAGTCCTGTCAGATGACCATACCCTCTTGCCCCTAGGGATGGCCTGAGCCTCCCACTGTGCCCCGTGGCTGTGACGCAGGTAGCAAAGCTTGGTTCTCATTTTTTCAGATGAGATTCTATCCCCTGGTGACAGGGGAAACCCTGAGCTCTCAAGTACTACCTGTGGTGTACAAAATGCTCTTCTAGTACTTTGCTCTCTCTCTCCATCTCTCAGCTGCTGAAGGAAACCTATGAGGCGCAGAGCACAGGTCAGCGAGGCTAAACTGCCATCATCACAATCTGAGCTTCACCTCTTCCTGTTGGCTTGTCCCATTACTTCTTCAATGCATGGAAAGCCTGGAGATGGTCTGTTGGTGCTGAACAGAGCTGAGCTGCAAGGAGAAGATGGGACCTGGAGGCTGATGTGAGCAGACAGTTGGATGGCTGAGCATCTCCAGTGCTGGATATGATACAAACACCATAGAAACAAGGAAACCAAAGCAAGTTTGATGGATCTTCCTCTAAAGTTAATTCCAACTTAGTGCTCATCTGACCTGCTTTTTGGAGGGGTGGACCCACCTTTTAGGACTCATGCACTGCAGTCAGGCACCTTTTTGACCCTTACAAGGGAGACAGTCCCACCGCTGGTGTGGGCAGGTCCTGCCCATCCCCACGGCTGTACCCACACTGCTTAACTGTTTATGTGTCTGTGTGTCCTTTAGCCTCTTTGTCCTTGAGAATTTGTTCTTCTTTTGTGTATGTGGTTTCCCATTCAGGGTGCCCCAATGAGGAAGGGCTGGTGAGTGGAGGTCTTGCTGTATGGTACTAGCATGGCCCTTGGCATGGAAACACAACTGATGCTGCAGTTATTTTGTGCACCTGATGTGAGAGTCCTTACAGCCATTCTTTGCTTCAACCATTTACAAGGCTGATTTTAGTCCAAAACAAGCTTTCTTGAAATAAAATAGTCATTTTCCAGTCTTCCTGTAGAAGCCAAAAGTATTTTAAGTTGGACTGGACTGGCCTAAACACAGGATGGAGAGGGAGTCAGTAGGTTGGGGACATTTTAATAATGAAGAGAAGAATGTGAAAGGAAGGATTAAACATGGTGTTTTATGTGTATTTATTGAGTCAATTTATAAGGTGCCTTTTGCAAAATTTCTTGAGCACTGCATGAAAAACCACAACGCAAAATATTTGAAAAATTTGCACATGAAGCCAGCGTGTCCCAGCATACAGCCAGGCAGCGGAAGAGAACCTGGCACGGGGAGCACCCCTCTAATCACCAGGCTCCAGCAAAAGGAGATCTGTGTCTGTAGGGCGAGGTGAGCTATCCAGGGAAGGATCTGTTCCCTGTGCACAAGCCAGCCACGGGTGTGTCTCTGTGAGCAGCCTGGAGGACAGGGTGGCTCAGCCCATCAGTCTGCAAGCAGAGAGTCCTGGGCCGACAGACCTCAGTGGAGACAGGGTGACCCTGGCTGATCTGGGAGGCCTGAAGGTGACCCATTGCAAGCCCAGCTGGTGAACACACAGTCCACAGGAGCAGGACTGCCTGGATGGGGAGCATGTTGGGGAATGCAACCACTGCTCCTTCTGTACTGCACAGTCCCCAGCACTGCTGCCCCTGGACCATTCTCAGGGAGAGGCCAATTAGCAGCCCACTGCTCAATTTCACCTGTAATTTCACCTGGCCAAGGCAAGAGCACAGATGTTTGTGGCATGGTTTCTGTTATGGGATTTTCTTGCTTGGAACTGAAGGCCAGCAGGATTCTTTACTTCGGCATGCTTCCATGCTGATGGCTTTTTCCTGTGAGATGTCCAGAGCTGCCCCTCCAGCTGTGGGGCTCTGCTCAACCCTGCCGAGGGGCCGTCAAGTCCTGCCACAGTGTGACTGCCTCCCTCAAACCTCTGGGAAGTCCGTGGCACACCCATGTGTTGAGGAATATTATAAAGAAAGCACTTAAAAAGAGTGCTTTGAAGTCACAGATAGCTTGGTAACCTCTTGACTTTTTTTGGACAGGTATGTGGAAAAATATTCTGTTGAGGATTTAACTGAATTAAAGAGCAAGTAGAGACCTCAGGGTAAAATTGCAGCACCTCTATTATACACCTTCCTCAATTGTTTTGAAGGGTGGCAAGGAACTGAAAATGGGTAAAGTAGAAAAATGACCATGATGATTGCTTTGAGCCATACAAAATGTATTTTTTAGCATCTGTAGCACAGTTAATTTCCTGATACAGTATTTTTCCTGAAAATAGGAAATATATATATTTATAATAAAAATGAAGGAACACCATGCCCACAGCACAGGAATTAATCTGTACACAAGGACATTTCTTCAGAGAAGGAAGCATACCTACAAGAGAAAGTTTCATTGCAGGAAATACTGCTCACCAAAATGCCGAATTAGGCATATTTGAAGAGATAACTTTGTCTTGCAAATCTAACTTGTGTGGTTTCTGCTGTGGTTTAGACTGAGGGAGATGAGTGAGGTCAATAAACATTGTGAGTGGGGTGGCCTTCATCAGGTTGACTTCTCTACAGTCAGCCACTTCCTTCTCTTCAAATGAGGAAGGAGGGTGAAACAAGTAACAAAAAACCCAAGAAAACCAGCTCATAAAACTATCTGGTTTTAGCTCTTGCCTTTGTCAACTGACTGAAGCGCAATCCACAAAGTAGATCTTAGGTTGGTTGGGACATTTACTACATATATTAAAGCTTTGGGTGATCTCTGTTGGGAAGGGGGTTGGGTGTCCCTTGAGAGTGGCCCAGGGTCTTTTGAATTGGCTTCCCAGTGGGATGAAGCCATGGTGAAGAGTCAGAAGTATTCTAAACGTGATTCATTTCACTGATATATGAGTTGGTTGTCCACCTCCCTGTCCCAGTTTTGGAAGAGAGGTGATAACAAGAATTATGAAGCCCAAGCCTTCCACTGGGATCCTTCTAGAAGCATGGACCGATACACCTGCATCTTGCTGTGAGAAAGGCAGCATCACCTGGCTTTCTGTCGCAGGGTTTTCAGGTATTATTTGGACACTGTCCTTACTTGGAGGACTTTACCAGCTAGGAACAGAGCTGATTTACAGTCCGATATTTTTCAGAAATAACCATGTGCCTAAAGCATAGAGGTGCTTGTGTGGAAGATCGTAGAATAGGGGCTGATACTTGGAACTGCTGTAAAGCATTGCTGGGGGAGCTGGTTTGCATGCAGAAGGATTTGACCTTGACCTTTCTCCTGCAGTTCAAGCCAACATCCTCTACCCCTAAGTCTGAAAAATGTCCCTCCCCCTTGTTTTAAAAATACATTTGTTATGTCTAATGTTGCTGGCCAGAGCAATGGCACAGACTTTTACCCGCAGAGCTATGTGGGTCAGGGGTGGGAGGTGATGTGACATGTGAGTGGCTTTAGCTTGGCTCACTGAAGTCCTCAGTGTAGTTACAACAGTAGAACTGTTCTCTTATGGGAACAGTTTATTGTCATCCCAGGGGGTGGTGGCTTTATTGTCCCAGTGGGAAGTACAGCCCTGTTACTCTTCCTGGGCTCACACTCAGCTGTGGCAGCCACAAGCTCGCTATGACATCCCTGCTGCACTTCTAGAGTTGGTTTGAAGGCAGATACACAAAGCTCTGACCTGCTCACATTCAAAGGACCTGCCGAAGGGCTCAGGCTCTAGGTATCTTGGAGCAGTGTCTCTGATCATCCACAGCATGTGAGCCAAGTCTTGGATCTTGGCTGCATAGCTCCAGGCCTTACATGGGGCATGTGTTGGTGTGTGAGTAATGTGGCTAGCAGAAGAGTCCCATTTCAGGGATAAGCTCAGGTAGAGTAGTCATGTCCCCTGTGATCCCTTGAGTTAGGTACAGAGCAGGGCATGGACAGAAGCAGCGATGGAACATGTTTGTCTGCCCCAAGCACAGAGGTAACAGCCAAGCTGCATGGTCCCCAGCCAGAGCACCAAAGCACCCAGGCCCAGCTCCAGAGTGGTTCTCCTAGGGATCACACACACAGCTTCCTCTGCCCCAGCTGCTGGGGAGAATGGAGGCCACTGCCATGCTGCCAGGTGCCTGTGTGAGTCACAGAGCACGTGTTCCCCCCTGCCCTCACCCCCAAGTCAGTCTAGACACAGGGAAGTCCAGCTGCCTGCAAACACCTCGTCCCATCAGCTTCCTGGCCAAGCAGCGGTCTCCTGGCTGGCTTGGGTAATTTGGAAGGACTCCAGTGGAGGATTTGGCAGACTTATCTCTCGCAATTCTTCCCAGTTCAGACCAATGTGGTAAACTGGTTTACCAAGCACTTCATACTGTTCACTGTGCTTTTGCCTTCTTCGAGTAATGACTGTGTTTATGGGCAAAATGTCAATGTGCATGAGGTGATACCCCTTGCCCTTATGTGAGAGGTTACTATCATGCTGGGGTGGGAGCATCTATTTGTTTTTACAGGAGAAAAGCAGGTCTAGAGGGCAACACAGTGATTTTACAAGCAGCACTGTTAGGTATAGGAAGCCGCATGGTTGAGTCCCACCTCTGCCACACCGGGGTGGATTTTCTAGAGAATTCCCAGAAGTGGGGGATCTTCAAGATTTCCTAAGACTCTACCTGCCTGGGAGGATGCACGCAATATCATGGTGGCATGTGGATCACACTGAGCTTGCTGTCAAACCTCTCCAGGTGCTTATCACTGCCACTGATTTTTTTGATGTGAATAGTTTGTGTAGAGAAGCTGCTGTTTTCCCACAGACCATGACTTAAAACCTCATGGCAGCTCATGTACAGTCTGCTGGCAGTGTAGGTATACAGGAATCCTGGCTGGCTTCCATGCAGCAACCTGCCCTGCCCTGTCCCTTGAAATTAAGAGATATAGAAGCTATCTCCTAGGAAATCTTCTGTGTTTATGCTCTGCTGGGTCAGACTGGCCCACAAAAGCTATCGGGCTGGGGTTCTTTATGCATCAGCTAAATGGCTGGAGGAGTTTGAAAGCTGGACATCTCCTTATAACCAGCTGTGGCCCCATTGCCTCTCCATGGAGCAGGGTAATCCTGCTTAGACAGAAGGATGGCAGTATACTCCTGACATCCTCTTCTAGGCACATTAATGCAGCACCAGAAAGCAGTGTTAATGTCCTTCAGGGAGACAGATCCACAAATCTTAAGAACCTGAGCTAGAAAAACCTTGTTTTATTGAGACATTGGGTAATTCAAAGAGGCACAAGTGGCCAGAGATATGTCTCCCTGTGATGTTTCCTTTTCTTTTTTTTTTTTTAAACTCACCCTCCTTCACTTTCTGTATCCATTGCAGTTTCTAGCTCTGTGTTCAGCTTTTCCCTGCCCACTCCCCTTGCATTCCCAGTGCATACAGCCCTGCAGAAATGCAGCACTGGGCTGTAAAGAGCTGACTTTTACCAAGGAGCTGGGCTCACCAAGCTCCTGGCATCCGGTAGAGGGCAAGCGAGCTAAAACAGCAATCCTGTCCCTGCAGTCCCTCCTACGCTGCGCACACCTTAGGGAAGATTTTTTGGGATTGTTCTGGGCTCTCTGCAGACAAGATCACATTATCCAACCTCTTTTTTCCCCATTTCACCTGGCTGCATCTTGCCATTTCTCCTGGCCAGCAATGTCATATTTTATTCTTTTCTAAATTAGTGTCCTGATTTGTACAGGCATGATCTTACATTCAAAACTTTTAGCTATTTTTCAGTCTGACTAGATACAGGAAGTTTTTTTGTTTTGGTTTGTGTTGGGTTTTGGGGGGGGAGTTGTATGTTTTTTGTTTCCCCTGCTTATTTCCTGCGGTTTTGGAAGACATCTTCCTCTTTTTTGGTCCACTTTGGAGCACAGGCCCTGGGATCTTGCAAGCTGATTCCCTGGAAGAGCTGCTGTTTCCCCACCCTGCCTGCTATAAGCAAGGAGCAGTTCTGCCCAAGGTGTGCACAAACATTACTCAAATAGTGCCTGCTGCTCTTTACAGCTATAGTACATCCATACATTCATGTTCTAACCTGTTACTGTTCCAGCTGGCAGCTATACAGTCCCATTTTCTTCAGGACAGAATCTTCCTAATCAAGTCCCCTTCCTTCTGGGACTGTGCACTGTTTGCCCTTACACCTGGCTGAGGTTTAAGATTTAATCAGATAATTAAAAAAATTAAAAAAGCAAGTTTGAAGTGAAGCAGATATTTCTGTCCTCTTTTTTTTTGGAATGCTCTGTCTTTGTTCTCAGGACAAATTAATGTGTGTGCATCACCAAAGTGAATTAAAGTGTGGTTCAACTCTCAAAAGACACTGCAGAAAACCAGCACCACTTGCTGTGCATTTGCTTCCTGTAAAATGTCAGCACTGGGCTGTACTTGCTGAAAGCTGGGAGAGTTAAAAATGCTGAGGGAAATCATGTACTCATTTCCCTTTGAATGCTTGGAGAGCACAGGCTCCTGGTTCTCTTAGCCTCCTCTGGAAAATCCCATCGATGAAGACAAGTAGGCTTTACTTCAGCTCACAGCTGTTCTGGAAGGTAAAAAAAGTGAGTAACTAGTTTATTGCCTTTTATAAGGGTGCATTTGCTCTTGCCTGCTCTCCATTCCCCCCTGCAGTCACACCAGCAGTGTCCAACAGGACAGAGTGACAGGAGGGAGAGGTGGATGCTGGAGAAGGATGGATCCAGCATGGAGCAAGAAAGCAGATTAGCAGGGTCTGGTTGGGTATATATCCCAAAAGCCAGGGTGTTGCACAGGATTTGGGGAGGTAGGTTTGGACCCTCTTTTTAGAGCTGGTAGGTGAGGGAGGAGAACCTTTGCTTGCAGAAGACTCATTAAAGAACAGCTCACTCTGGTGGGGTAGGTTTCATCTGGAGTCTGAAAGAGACAATAAACAGGATGTCCCATAATGACATTTTTATAGAGCTGCTTTTCAGAGTGGGGCTGCACTTAAAATCCAAATTTAGTTTATTTGAGTGGGAGCATCCTCAGCTTTAATGTCTGCTTGCTTTCAAAGCAACATGATAGAGCTTGGCTCATGCAGCTCTTCTGTCCAGGCAAATCTGTGATCTGGATCCCTCCTGCTGTCCCTGGACTTCCATTGGGCTATGCTGATGCTCATGCTTTGAGATCTTAGATGTAATGATTTTGTGAAGGGTTAATTAGCAAGCTGTGCTCTGCAACAGAGATTACTTCATTTTAAGGTTTAAGCATCTTTGTACATCAGGCCAGTAAAATATTCTTGGAAATAGACACAGAGCTATAAACCTAAAATCATGCTCTACTGCTGAGTGAGATACCAGAATCTTTAATAAAAGGTCTGGTTAATTACTAGCATGTGATGGCAAGTGATGAGGAGAGGCTGCGGGCTGTGTTTGTTCAACCTGGAGAAGAGAGGGCAAGAGCTAATTGCTGTATTTGACTTTCCAAAGGCAGAGTTCAGAGAGGATGAAGCAGGTCTCTTCTAAGAGAGGCACCACAAAAGGACAAGAAGCAACAGCGACAAGTTGCTATGAGGGAAGTTCTGTTTAGCCCAGAGAGGCTCCATCCCTGGAGATATTCAAAACTGGATCAGAACAAACCCTGAGCAACATTTTCCAACTCTGAAAGGGAACTCTGGAGATCTCTAGCTGAACCCTCTGCTTTGCACAGCATCTCTTTGCTTGAAGTGGGGGGCTCCAGGAGGTATTAGTTTGTGGGGTCACCAGGGGATCTTTTCTTTGGGTGAAAGGAATATACAGCCTTGGGCAGTGGTGCCTCATCCTTCTTACTTTTGTCATGCCTTTTCTTTGGCAGGGTGTCCATGTTAGCAAGGAAGAAAAGAGCCTGTTAGTCCAGCTCCTTCTCTGTCACAGTGAGGGTCCAGAGAAGCAAGCAAGAAACCAGCAGCAATGTGCTTGGACAGAAGGTCGCAGAAGGGATCTTGCTTGTGGGCTGCATGTCACTGCTTGTGTTCACAGGCTGGTACATATAAACATACTGAAGAAATGGAAAGACTCGCTGCTGTAGGAGTGTCCTGCAAGGGGAAACTCACCTGCCAGGGTGCCTGGCTGTCTCAGAAGGGCTACACCAGTGCAGGAAGGCTCACTGTATTACCTTGGAGTGAGATTATCCAAATCACCCCCTCCCACGCATGTCTTGACGGGTCATGTGCTTTAAAGCATATGATTAAACATTGTGAGTTGAGGCCCTGTGATTTTCTGTTGGCTCCTTGGTTAAGGACTGTTATTGGTTGAACAGCCATGATGCTTGTCAGAAATGTTCCTCTGTAGCTGAGAGCAGGAAAACACACTTTTATACAGAGTTGGTTCCTCAGTCTTTCTCCCGTGCTGTTGCTGAGAAGGGCAAGGGGTTTTGGCTGGAGGCAGAAGGGCAGAGTTGGTGTTGCTTCAAAGTGGCCTACAAGGGGTCTCTGCCTTTGCTACTGGGCAGGGTCAGAGGTGGGACAGAGCTTATCTGAGGCCAGGGGAGCTGTAGGATGAGGATCTGTTTCTGCAAGATGCTCTGTCCCCTCAGCTCTTGGCTCCATCTCCCTCTGCCTTGGCTGCATCTCCAGAAATGAGTCAGACCCAAGAGGGGTGCAGATACAAGGCCAGGGAAATGGTACTGGAAAAATTCTTGTTTTAGGAGTCAGTAGGGGGTCAAAGGGAGCACAGCCCTGCGTGCTCCCTAGTCCTGGACCATCTTCTGTTCATCAACAGCCAGGAGATTGTGAGAGTCTGGGGTTTCCTTTGTGCTAGAGGTAAATGTACCTTCAAATACTTCTCTTGCCCTAGGAGAGCTCTGTGCTCTGAGTTAAGATCTGAATGGCCTGTCTTGCCCCAGCCAAAACAAGACTGTTCCCTGTATTTCTTCCAGCACTTGTTTTATATTGTCCCATGAGACAAATAAAGTTACCTCCCTGAGGAGGCTTTGACATAGACATCTAGAGACCAGCAGTTGGATTCTTTTCATAATATGTAGTCACACCAAACTTTCCTTTTCTTCATCCTGTTCCATCCAAGCACTTTCCGTGGACTCGTGTAAGCAATCCCTGCTCCCCCTGGGGCTGCAGCCCCTTTCCACTCCATTCCCGCATGCAATGTTGTTACTCAAAGCAGTATCCCAGCATGGTGCCTTGAAAAGAACTGTTTTTTCTCCTGAGTAGATTCTCCAAAGCTGTTATTACTTTTCCAACAGCAAATACAAAGCAAGTGTAAATGTTGGCTGATGCTGCTAACAAAATTCTTAAGCATCTATGTGTGCTTTGAAATGCTTTCATCCCGCTGCCTTGCTCAAAGGGTACCAGGCACCGAGGGAATGCCTGTCAATGTAAATGTCAAAGGGATCTTTGGGTTCTCATATCTGTTAGGGGAATCCTGCCCAGTTGCTATTCCAGAGGCTGGGAGGCTGTCCCAGCCCTCTCCAAGAAGCTGGACCCACTAGCATCTGGACTCACTGAAACAAAGGGATTTTTAATCTAATTTTTACCTAGGGATCTAAATCCCCACAGAAACCAAGGAGCATATTGGAAGACTCAGTAGGTGTATGCAATGTGGTGGCTCTTATGCCACCATGAATTTGTGGGAGCACTCCTACCACTGAAGGGAAATCATTGTTGAGTGGCCTGGAGATGGAAGGTCTCTGAGGCCAAAAGAACAGGTCCTCAGGTAAGAAGCGTGGGCTGTTAGCCACCAAATATGGACAGTATTAATCCCCATTCCCTATAGGTTAGGGCTGGGATTTTGTGATGTCTGTAAAGCTTCTGAGGTTTTAGGGTCTTTGCAAACAAACCACCTTCTGCTGATATCCTGAGGATTGCAACTGGGAAACAGTAATAAAGAAGCTGTGGATACTACCAGGTCCTTAAGCCACCCAAGGCCCACTTCAAATAGAGATTTGTTTAAAGTAGGAATTTCTCTGCAAAGATGCGCTGCTACCTTGGCCTGAGATAAAGGTTCTCTGTTCCCCCCCCTCAGATACATCTCCTACATCTCCTTGCCAGGTCCTTTTTCGATAGAAATTAACCCTAGTACCTGCTGAAATCAAGGACAGTCTTCACAAAAATTCTCTCTGCTCTTGTTTTATCATCCCTATAACCAAGTCACTTTGCCTGACCAGCCTAGGTCAATATTGAAACCTTTTTTCATCGTCTCCTCCTTGTCAGCTGCTTGGTTTCAAACTGCTTTGTACACCTAAGACTAATGAAGGCATCTTTGAGGGATGCTTCAGAATGAGTGAGGAGTTTGACTACTGGGGTGTCCAAATCCACAAGCCTCTGCTATGTATGGCAACTGTAGACCAGACAAACTTGTGACATCCTGTCTCCCCTGCCCCTACCCCTTCCCCCTCCACTGGAAGGCAGCAGTGCCTGGGAGATGGGCAAATACGGAGCGCCTCGCCCCTGAGTCTGAGAACCACCACTGCTTTATGCCTTCCAGCTAATGGGTGGTTTTAGCTCTGCTAATCTCTAATCAGTGCTGGAGAAACCTAAACAAACCAGCCTGAACCACTCCAAAGCATTCGTAATTACTGGATCAGGCTCATAGATAATGCATTTAGGGCTGCTCTAAAAACATCTCAGATAGGGTAAATGTAAATAAAGTGGCCTATAATTGACCCTTCTGCTGACATCTGAACTCTGGCTGGGCTGATGCACCTGGGGAAAACAATATGAGAATGGAAAGGGGTGCCTGGGGCATCAGGCAGGTTCAGACCTACCTCTGAGTGTGACCTGTGGAGCAGCAGAGCTAAGGGTGCAGACCAGAGCTGCAGGAGCTTGCAGAGTATCTGTGCTCCTTGCACAGGAGCCAACCAAGCTCCAGAGAACAAGAGCTGTTGGAAGTGTGACACATGCTGACGAGTTTTGAGTGGGGGTAAGTGCAGGAGGCTGAGGTGTAACCACAGGTGTAACCCTGGCAGTGCAGGTAAGGTTTGCAGTGAACCTCTGGGCACCTAACCCTGAGGAAGAAGAAGACATGATGCTGGCAACTCATTTCTGGGCCGTTCTTTTATTTCCTGAAAAGCTTGCTGTTTTCAGTTTGATTGCCTTGATAAGCAGCTAGCACTTTGGGCAGGATGGAACAAGTAGACCTTGCAGTGCTTCCCTCCTCCCTGCAGTGCTCTGCTCAGCTCACTCCCACCATGCCAATTTGGTGGGCAAAGCTACTGAACTGGGGTGTCTGAAGTCAGGTTAAGTTTCATGGGGCAAGGCAGCATGGGGCTGGAGCATCGGGGACCTAAAGTCCTGAGGAGTATGCGGGGAGGGCCAGAGAACCAATTCCCTGGCATCCAATAGCCCGGATTTCAAGGCTATTTTGTTCCTTTTGGGGGGGAGTAGGGGTTCCTTGTTCAGAGGACAGGGATCAGGTCAGAGCTTCTTCTGCCCCTGATGCTGGCTCACCCTGGCCTTGGGCATGTCCCCTGCCGCCCCCTGGGAAGGGATGGGGGCAAGGGAGGGAAGACCATTTGTCATCCGACTCTGATGTGCTTCGCTGTGAATCAATGGCAATTCACAGGATCCAGCACCTTGACAAACCTTCTATTCATGGAAAAAGTTTGCTGAATCTCCAGGCAGAAAGTAGGATGCTGGCCACCAAGTACATCAGTCCCAGCCTTCCTCCTTGCAGCCTCCCCTTCCTCATCACCTGCCCCTCACCATGCCAGCTCTAGGACACGGGAGAGTTCCTCCAGCACTCACCATAAAGCACTTTGTGTCAGTTTATCGAAAAGAAGGACTTCAAAAATAATGACTGTTTTAATCTTCTTGACTCTTTTTTTTTCTTTCTTTCTCCTCCCTCCCCCCGTCCCCCATTAGCCCTGAAGCAAAATTAAGGGAAAGAAAAAGGCAGAAGGGCACTTTGTTTTCTCCCTCTACACACTCAGAGCTGTAAAATACTTCTTAATCATTGGGAGCAAGAGGATCTCCGTGCTGGGCCTCCACTTTTTGTTTGTGAGTTTATTTTTCCTAATTCATCCTTGACAAAGGACAGAGCCATAAAGGAATCAACCAGCACGTCTGTGGGAAAAAACTGCCCTGAAAAGGGTCGGAGGAATACTGTAGCATTTCCAAACAATTCCAAGGGCTAAAGCCTCTGTGAGATGCAGCTTCAGCTATAACTTGCCTTTCTAGGAACAAGCCTACATCTGTTTGGCAATGCCATATTTTGTAGGGTAAAATAAACCCTTGAGAACAAACAGGCCAGCTTATCCAGAGGGGTAAATGCCTGGGAACAGAGCTCACTTGTTAATCCTAAAACTGTCAGCAAAGACCCACTGGAGAAATTATAGCTGGCCACGGGCACTCAAGCTGTTTTCCCTCTGCCTCCCCACCTCCCCCCATCCCCACAACAGCTGTAAAATCTTCTTTATTGTTCTGCTGGAGTTGGAGAGCAGCACAGAGAGGTCTCCCAGCTCAAGGCTGCAGCAGCAGTGGCAGGAGGAACATCTGATCCATTGTATCTGCACCGATGGCTGACAAAGAAAATGACGGCGATAAAAGAAGGAGAACAGCCCAAGCACCTACTAAGGAGGCATATGAACAGGAAACCCTGGCTCGTTCCCACATCTGAGCTGCGTACGGTTTCTTTCCCTACAGGATCATTATGTTTAATGTCCTCCTGCAATTCAGGCAGCTGAGCCGACAGAGCCCCTTCCCTCCCCCTCCTCTCTACCTTCCTCTCATCAGATTTCGAGCCCTCCCTGTGGAAAAATGATTTGTGCACAAGCAGCCTACACAATGGTGCTTATAAGGAATTTGCCCCTGCCAGGAGTTATTACTGGCACCCCAGTAAATGCCCCCCAGCAAAATGGGCCACTGCAAGCATCAAGTGCGTGTTGAAAAATCGGGTTTAAATCGCCCCTTGGGGACTGACCTATTGGCCACCTAAAAAATGCAGGATTGGTTTGCTGTATAATTAAGTTCAGGCCATCTCTTGTGCTTACGCACGCAGAAACCCAGATGTCAGCTTGGTACGAGTCAAAGTGCTGGGCTGCTTTTAAAGCACCAGAAGACAGACCGTGAGGGCATAACATTTGTCACTGGAAGAAAACCTACTTCAAATACTTGGAATATTTAACTGACTGCAACAGATAATTAGCCAAACCCTCTTACGCCTCCAAATATAGATTCATTAGTCATATAAAAATATCTCATTGGAACCAAATGTGAGTCATTAGTGAAGTCAACAGCAGATCATAAAAAGGTACTGAGACTCCTTCCCGCTATCCCCGAGAAGTTGTGAGTGTGCACTGAAAACAATTTGCTCCATTATCCACTGAACATCCGCTAGCAAGTCTGTTTTAAAGGGAGGCTTTTGAGGGGCTGCTGGTGTGCAGGCCTGTGCATCCCATTTTCCACTGTGAGATTGCAAATTCTGTACTGAGCTTTTTTCTTTTTTTCTTTCTTATTTATTTATTTATTTATTTATTTATTTATTTTTGTCTTCTTGGAGACTTCCTTGAGTCACTCAGGCTAAAATTTGGGTTCTGTAACATAAAATAGATTTTTTAATGTGAAGGGGAATAAAAACTTCTTTGTTATTTCTTTGTAATTTCAAGGGAACATTTTTGTTGGCTTCGAGCAATGAGTGCCGCTGCCACGGGGACCCCAAAACTAACTGGATTCTTTCCAAAGTGAAATAGGCATGGTTAAAATCAGTGCCCAGCTTAAGCTAGGTGCAGAAAAGCAATACTGTGTTTTAAAAAGTAAAGCAAATGGGTAGCTCCTCTATGGTGATGTATCTGCAGCATGATGGGCAGCCAGAGAAAAGCACCATGCTTGATTAAACTCTTGTAAAACCTGAGTTATTGTTTGGAAGGACCCAGAGACCGGGATGGGACTGCATACTCGGTCCCAGGATGTATCACAGGGATTTCACAGAGCATGCTGAATGCTGCAGTCCGTTATCACATCCTGCACTCATGGATGCCACAAACAAACATGTTGTTGTATAACTCCAAAGCCGTGAGTAATCCTGTGCTGAAAGTTGTGTCGCATGAGGAGTCAACAGCTGCATTTTGCATTTTTCTTAACTTGAAAAAAAACCAAAACCAGAACAACAAAAAATTACAGCAGCAAATTTTAACTTTAATTGCCCCAAAGCTGACATTCCCGTGGCTGAGGGAACTCAGGCTGCTAAGCTCAGTGCCTGACTTTAACCATACACCCCACAAAGAGATTAACCAAATTTTCCAGCTTCATTAACATTCTCTTGGCTTTATTGTTAGTATTTTTTAATTAGGGAAAAAAGCCACCTCTATGTAATATCCCTTGTACTTAAAATCCTCGGCGTAGCTGTGATGGTCAGGCAGCAGGGAGAGGAGTGACAGGGTTTGAAATGGGTGTTCCACACCAAAATCCCAAAGCCTGGAGAGCTCTATCTCTGTGCCTCTGGTTGTACCGAAGCTTTTGGGCATCCTCATGGGGCAGTGCCACAGGAGAGGTGCTGAGTCGGCTGCAGGCAGCTTTGATCAGTGGGTGAAATGCCCTGTGGGCAGCCCTATGGACATGGAGCCCTGGATCTCCAAGGGGTCTTACCCAACCTCAGGGTCCTGCTCCCATGGAGCAGGCTCCTAGGCCCAACGTTTGGTGGGTGACTGGATGTCAGGACTGCCCCTGAGCCCAGGTTTTGGCCCCCATCCCTATGGTGGGACCTGGGCTGAAATGAGGCTGCTCATGCTAGGCCTGGCACTTCTGGGGCAGTGGGGTGAGAGTGGGACCTTGCCTACCCCCTGGTTACCCTCTCATGTCTCTCTGGGGATGTGGAGTTCCCCTCTCCCAGCACTGGGCACGACCCCAGCCCCCTTGTGGAGTGGGATCTCCATCCCCCCATGTACTCGATGTCTCTGTGGGGCATTTTTGATTCCCTCTGTGCTTGGCCCCACTGTATTCAGCGAGGCAGACCCCAACATCATTGCGAGGCAGATCCACACCCCCCGTGGGGAGACCTTGTCTCCACTGCCGCAGGCCCTCGCCTCGTGTTGGTCAGACTCCCCAACTCCCCATTTCCTCTTTGGGTCAACCCCAATCTGCTGTGTGGCAGCTCCCAGCCCACTGTGGGTCTGATCCCCCCTCCCCTCCGGGAGGGGCAGCCCCGACCCCCGCGGGGGAAGGGGGGCGGGCGCGGGGGCGGCTCTAGGACCCGGCGGCGCCGCGGCGCGCTCGGCCCCGTTCAGCCCCGCTCCGCGCCGAGCCGAGTCGAGCAGAGACGTGCCGAGCCGAGCCGAGCCCAGCCCAGCCGAGCCTAGCCGAGTCGAGCCTAGCCGAGCCGAGCCGTGCTGTGCCGTGCCCTGCTGTGCCGGGCCGTGCCGCCCGGTTCCGCTGCTCTCCGCCCCGCGCCGCCCCTCCGGGGGGCCGAGCGGCGCGTCCACCTGCCGGCCCCGCCACCCGTCAGTCCCGCCATGGCGCTCGGCGGGGTCGGTCGCGGCGCGGCGCGGGCCGCCTGGCCCCGGCTGCTGCTGGCGGCGGCGGCGGCGGCGCTGGCGCTGGCGGGGCCGGCGCTGCCCGAGGTGCTGTTCCGCTGCCCGCCCTGCACGGCGGAGCGCCTGGCCGCCTGCCCCCCGGCCGCCCGCCCGCCCTGCCCCGAGCTGGTGCGGGAGCCGGGCTGCGGCTGCTGCCCGGTGTGCGCCCGCCTGGAGGCCGAGGCGTGCGGCGTGTACACGCCGCGCTGCGCCGCCGGCTTGCGCTGCTACCCCGACCCCGGCGCCGAGCTGCCCCTGCAAGCCCTGGTGCAGGGACAGGGCACCTGCGCCCGCCGCCGCGACACGGCCGAGTACGGCGCCAGCGCCGAGCGCCCCGCAGGTGAGCAGTGCCCGGCCCCGGGCACCGCGGGTCCGGCACGGCGCGCCCAGAGCAGCGCACCGGGCACGGGGCACAGAGCGCTCGGCACTGCGCTCCGGCCACCGGGGACCTGGGGCTGGGTGGGGACCACCCTCCGAGCTTCAGGCACTGGGGACAGTGTATCGAGCACCGGGCTCCGGGCACTGGGAACAGTGCATCGGGAACCGGGCTCCGGGTGCTGGGGATAGTGCATCGTGCACCGAGTACCAGGCACTGGAGACAGTACATCGTGCACCGGGCACTGGGGACAGTGCATCGTGCATCGGGCTCCGGACACTGGGGACAGTGCACGGGGTACTGGGTACTGGGGACAGTGCACCGAGCACCGGGTATGGGGCGCTGGGCACCGCGCACTCGGGACCGAGTGCCGGGGGCAGCGCCGGGGCGGCGGGGCGCCGAAAGGTCCGGGGGACAAAGGAATCCTAAAGGGTGACCTAAAGGGGGTCCTCCTGGGGAAGAGAGACCCCGCACGAGGGCAGGGAAGGGGAATCCCTGCAGGAGAGGAGCGAGAGAGCCTAGAGAAGAACAAAGGGGGCAGGAATGAGAAGGGCGCTGAGGGGGGATGAAGCATGAGTGCGTTCCTGGGGGTGTGGGGAAAATGAGCTATTTGGGGGTGCAGTTACCCCGAGGGTTAGAGAGGTTTCCTTGTCAGGGGACCGGAACGCTAGGGGTCAGTTGTAACGGAGTGGGGATGCAGGGACTGCTCTGGGGGGCAGGCTGGATGTTGGGGTCTTCTAGTGAAAAAAAACCATGGGGACAGATAAGGGTGAAATCTGGGGAGATGCAACTGAGGGGCAGAGGAGTCCTTTGGAGAGCAGAGGAAAGTGGACGTTCAGATTTGAGTTTAGTGGAGGACTAAAATCCCCCTGAAGGGTGATGGATGCCCAAAGATGCGAGAAGAGGCAGAGTCGGAGGACCATGTGCTACCTGGTGGGAAGGGGGTGGCTGAGGGACTGCGGGAGCCCTGCTGTGTGAGAAACCCGTTCCTTATGGCTACCCTCCCAGCAGAGCCCACCTTGGAGCTGAGGTGTGCTCTGCCAGCTCCCATGGGGGTCCTGGTGCCCTCAGGCCCTCCCTGGTCCAGGCACTGGGTGCAGGGAGAAGAGAAGCGTCTTCCAAGGACACAGCCCTGGGGACAGGGCACCAACAGGCTCCTGACCTGTTGCTGTGATTGCTGTGGGAGGAAGCGCTCCTGGGGTTGCCGATACAGCAGAGCTTGGTTGTATTAATGCCTACTTCCCTTGCGATCAGCTGCAAGCTCTTTCCCTTTCCGTGAGATGTTGAAAATTGACAAATCAAGGCTGGAAATAGAAACCAGCACTTTCTCCTTTGTAATCACCCCTCTTTGACTTCTGCCTCCTTGCTGGTTTTGCTCCCCTAGCTATGACTGAGGCTCTGACCCTGTTTGCATAACTAGTTCAGCAGCACGACTTTAAATTCCCTCCCTCCCCTCTTGAGGCTTTATTTAAAAGTGCTCTGAACCGGGCTGTACCTCTTAGCTTCCCTTCCTGTGAGGATGGGATTGTAGCCGGGTACCTGTGCACACTACTTCGGGTACTTGCTCACACTGCTCTGCTCAAGGAGGAGAGATGGAGAGAGGCAAGTGAAAACAAACCAGCATCAGGGAAAACTTTGCACGTTGCAACCTGCTGCTTCATGCACCCAGGCTGTGACTGCTTCGGTCCTGACTCCTATCCCTGCTCCTTTGCCCAGCTGTGAAGGGCTGTGGAGAACCAGGAGTCTGGAGAACACGTTGATGTGAAATATTCCTTGACTATGGAATATGAGTGTCAAGGGAATGAATTTTACACTCTCGAAGAAGCCAAGGGCATTTCGATTTAAGGAATCTGGCACTGACTTCCAGGCTTATGCTTTTACAAGAAGTTGGGGGGGGTGGAGGGCATTGCACTGATGGGCTGAGAGGTGATTTTCTGAGTCAATGCTGCCTTTTTTTTTTAATGGACTTCACTGAAGAATTATGTTAACTTCACATGGTATTTTGCTTGATTTTATTATCTTTATTCCTTTACAATTGGTGTGATTTATTTGGCCGTATCTCTGTGTGTAATACACACAGACATAAACAGCACAGTTTAAGAACACTTTAATGTATGCAGTGCTCTGTAATATCCATAGGGGGTGACTAATAAAAATACTGGCACATCCCTAACCAGCGTGATGTGAAACATGCAGCTGGAATATTCACAGTTGAGCATGTCTTGGCAAAGGAGCTTGGACATCCAGAAAAGGTTTTGCTCTCTTCAGATTACAAAACTTTTAACAGGTTGTTGTAGCCATTAGGAAAAAAAAACAACCCAACCAAACCAAAATAACCAAACCCATAACAAAAACAAAATCAGAACCTGCCAGTTTCACTTGATACTCTTCAGACTCACATCGTTGCTCCCATCTGCATTGTGCTTGCTAAATGTATAGGTGGGACTGTGAGTTTGCTTTTCGTTTTAAGCAGTGACAGGGAAAGCACTCTGGCACCCAAAAGAGCAGGGACTGGAACTTGCTTTCAAATGCTGATGTTAAGCCACTTTCAAGAGTGCCCCAAGAGCAGGTTTTTGCCTGCAAAAGGCAGGTGTTGAGGTTTTTTTGGTGTGGTTTGTTTTGTGGTGCCCTTTTTTTTTTTTTTTAATATGCTTAAAGGTATTTACTCTTTTTCCCCTTTCCAGCTTGAAAAGGCTCCTTTGGCTGATTCAGGACTGGAATGCAGAGCTCGTGCTATTCCTAAATTAAGAGGTTGGCAAGTTTTTTTGTCTCTGATGAGAGGCAGAAGGATTGCCCAAATGAAACAAGGAATAAAACTCTGCAAATTCTCCTGCTATGGCTCCAGCATTGTTTAGTCTTCCACTTAGGTCTGTAAAGCCAATCCTGAAATGGTTGTAGGCGGAAAGTAACATAAACCACCATGTAGCTAGGAAGCTGGGGATGTTGTTCATTGCACAAGAGGCTTTGGGTATTTTGGAGATGTTGGGAATGTTGGAACAAAATAGCAGCAGTCTGTGGAAATCAGTCTGAGAACTTCTACCCCCTCCCCTGGGGAGGCGAGTGCATCCACTCCCACTAGTGGTGGGAGTGAGACAGAGGCTCAGCATCTCCTGGGATCAGGGCCTCTCAAATACTCTCATACGCCACTGCACCACACTCCTTCACAGTTTGTTTCAGGTCATGGTGTAACAAATTGACATACTGCTGCTGACTGGAACCGCCTGACCTGGGGACAGAGGGCTGTTACTGTGCACGCAAAGCTCGCAGAGATCGTGCCAGTCTTGAGTGTGTTTATTCTCCAGCACCTCAGCCAGATTATCAGGCTGTTTTGCAGATGAACTAAATGATGTGCCCGAGGTCCTTCAGGACACAGGGAGCAGCGTAACAGCTGTCTTTTCATCGTGTTAGCAGTCTGTGTCCTGACAGGTAACGTCCCAATCGCTATAGCCATCTTCTATTCAAACACGTCTAGGGTGACCTAGGACCAAATGGGTCCTGGAGACACCATGTGCTTTCAGAGTCATTTTAGGTACCATTAGGTCTTTCAGCCTCTCCAGTCTCAGCCGAAGAGTGGGGATGCTGCCTTCTGTTTTATCCATGATGAACTGGAATCAGGAGCTTGTGTGGTGTTTTCCAGCTCTCAGATGCCATGTCCTTCTGCTGGATTCAGCTCTCACCTTCTGTCAGAATAAGCTGGTTCAGAAGCTAGTCCTGCAGCAAGCCAGCTCCAGAAAACATCCAGAAAACATCCAGAAAACTGGCTCAAGGTGCAGCAGGGTGCCCAGCAGGGTGACAAGTGCTGCTCTAACATGGGAACTTATGCTAAGGGGTGAAGCAGGGCAGATCTTAATGATGTCAGCAGATGTCCTAAATATTCTTGCCCAAGTTATGAGAATAGCTGAAGAACATCTATCTTCTCCTAATGGAGAAAAGATCCTAGGAATAAAACTTGTTCCACTCTGAAAAAAAGCTTTTGAGCCACTGTTCAAAGCTGACCAGTTCAGGGAATTTTTTTCCCCTCTGACAGTGCAGTTCAGTTGTGTTTGTAGTACTGTTTATTTTGTTGTTGGGATACTTGTACTAATTCAGTGGGGTCTGCCTCAGAACTCACTGCTAGCTATTGAGTCCTGCTTTGGAATCTCACTTATTTATTGAAACAAATGTGTTTTTTTTAGTCCATGCCAGTGAAAAGTAACCTTTCCAAAGGGAAAGAGAGCTGTGCAAAGAATGTAACTGCAAGCAAACTTGAACTTGGAGGGCTGAGGTTGCCTTATTCACCTGATCAGGGACTCCACTTTGAAATCCCATGATACAAAAACAGTGTCAAAATAGTTAACTGTTAAAAGCACAGCTTCTTTTAGCATCTAACTAAAATCCTTATTTGGGTAGCTCCAAATGCCACACATCCTTCCTTACGGGTCAAATGTCAAAACCTTCATTTCCCCTTGGCATGCAGCTGCTAAAAGACAAGTTTAATGTATTGCTCCAAAACACAGAAGACTCTGAGGTTGAAGGTAGCATAATGTAAGTGGAATTTTAACAGCAACTTGAAAACCATGCCAGTAATGCTATGAATGCGTTTTTCATGTCCACTGAATTGCCAGGAAGACTTCTGCTTTTCTCCTGATTTAATAAAGAAATGAAGCCTCCGTCATGATCTGCATGTGCATGTGTGTATCTGTCCTTCTGCCCCCACAACTTCTGACCCTGTCAATCAAGTTGGTGGATCCAGTGCAGCAGTGGATGGCCCTGAAGGCACTGTGTTGCTAAAAAGTGGGCCAGGGGTAGAGGAGAGCCAGGCTGGGATTGTCCATCCCCCTCATCCTATGCTAGATGCCTTTTGAGACAGAAGCACAGGAGTAAGAGGGAGTTTAGTTACAAGTGCAGCAGCCAGGTGTTCAGTCTGGCTTATGCAAGCTTGGGCATTACCAGACACCAGAGAAGCCAACTGCAAGAACCAAATCCACAGCAGTTTGTTAATATGTCCATAGCCACTATAGTGTCTCTGCCCAGGATAAGCTGAATGCCTGCAGAGCTCCTTGCCTTGGAAGAAATTATTAAAAGTGAAATGCAATTAGTAACAGCTGTGAGGATGATAAGTGAATGAGAAAACCACACAACTCATCTGTCCTTGCTGTCTCTGGGGCTTTGCCAGTAGGTGGACCAGGTCTCCATGCTCCTTTGTGGTAGCTGTGTCTGGTCAAGAGCTAACCTGGTTGGGCCCTATCACCTTTTAAGACAATAAATAACACCTTTGTGAAGCAGCTTCTTGAAAATAATGCTACCCTCTGCCTCAGTCCCACTGGTGTTTGCCATGGTGGGAGTGATGCTGGTGTGAAAATGGTGTTTTGGAGGGAGAGGGAAGCCTGGGAAGATTTCAAGGCTCTGACCCAAAGCAGAAATGTGTTTTCGTGCTGTCCCTTGGCAAATGATCTGTTTCCTTCTTGCCCTTTGCAGTTGTTTCCTTTCCTCTGGATTTCAGGCTCATACTCACTGAGTATGGTATTTGTCAAGGGAACAGCAAGAAGCCCTGTCTGTGAGAAAGTCCATGTCGTTTGTTTTATCCACATCCAGGAATTGAGCCGAGATAAACAATTCAGAAGGCAAAACAGTGAAAACTGGAATGTGAGAGGTGTCTTTGTGTATGGCTCTGTACTAGACCTGGCTGCAGTATCAGCTGGGGCTAATTTATCTGCCCGATGGGCAGCTGTCGCTGTTACCCACAAACACAACTGGATTTGTGAAGGCAGGGTTTCATCCCAGCAGCCAGCAGCACTCCAGTACCTGCTTTTCCTGGTCACATGTTCTTCTCTAAGGAGCTAGGAGGAGGAGTAGTTTCCCTGGTGGATTTTTTGCATTTCTACTTGAATTGGACAATTCCAGCTTTCTGAGCATGGTCAAATCTGCCTTCCCTGCTGGGACTGCGATTCTTTCAGGGAGGATCGTTTGCTTTAGGCAGACAGAGTAAGAGGAAGGCCAAGGTAGAACGTAAAGATACTTTGTAAAGCATTTCTGTTCCAGAAGGAGGGCTGAGCTGGGGGGTGTACTGAGTTTCCAGGCATACATATTCCTGTTTTCTTTCACTGAATCAGGGTGAAATATGTTGCTGTGATCCTGTGACTGCTTAGCAGGCCCTTTCTGTTAGAGAGATGCAAAGCCATTGCCATTGCATATGCTCCCACTATCGCTTCCACCTGTCTTCATCCCAGCTGTCCCTTGGGGATGTGCTGCTTGAATCAGTGCCCATATGAGGGTGTCCTTTAGGAATAGACATTGAACACAGTGGGCTTGGCTTTCCAACTTGTCCTCGCTGTTTCCATCTGCCAAAAGGGGCAGGTTTTCCAGCGTTAGTTCCCCACGTCTTCCCGTGGGAGGGAGCTGTGTTACACATGTGCACCAGTGCACCAATGTGGTGCCTTGTGTGCCTCATATGTTGTGGGATTTGGAGGCTAACCATGGTGCATGGTCCTGGTGTGGACTCGTGAGAGAAGGAAAAATCCTTGCTGGTGGTCTTGACATACTGTGTAGATTATTCTTGGTTGCTGAGCTGATATCATGGCAGTCATGCCCCACTCCCTCCCTGTCCTGGTACACATCCTCATGCTCTGTTGTACAGGTCTTGGATTTTGTTTGGAACCCAGCTGAGCCATGACAGGGAGTTAACCCAACCAAGTCTTCACTTTTCTGGAAGGATGAGTTTTCTGCCAATTTATCAGATTGCAAATGTAGTATTATTATTTCCACAAACTACCTTCAGCAGACTGAGTCTGACTGAAACATCTTTGCCTACTTTCAGAAGTCACTGCCAGCAAGATGGGGGGTGTTTCTCATTCACAAACTGGCCAAGTGTGACCTCATTAAATGGCAAGTTGACACCTAATTACCAGAACAGGTGATGCAGTGGCTATCCTAGGCAAAGGCTTAAGAGATAGGGGTTAGTGCTCAGTTATTGAAACTTTGCTGCAGCCCAGCATTTACAGCTTTTTGTAACTGCATTATTGATTGATTTCTGCTCAGTGTTTTTCTCCACATGTCATTAACCATCATACCAGTGGGAAGATAAAGTCTCCTGCTACATCAGCTTATGGTAGAAATAAATTGTTTAATCACGTACCTTTCTTATGGACTGAAATACTGGGAAACATCAGGTCACTTATAAGCCTTAAACTATTCTTTGACATTGCAGCTTTTATTCTGAAGAAAGCTGCACTGTGCCTCTTGGCTGGTAAGGGAACAAGTTCACTGCCTGGTGCTCTCTGTAGTCAAAGATCCCATTAATTCTGCCGGCTGTGAGGAACGATTTCTTGGTATTTCATTCTGGACTGTAATTGAGAGTGACACAAAGCACTGGTGGGAATTGGGCTGTGTTGAAATCCCTGCTTTTTCTTACAATTTTCTGCAGATAAATCAGCTCAGGTAGGATGGGGGGATTTCTAATGCTCTGCCCTTGAAATTAATAACATTTTCAACACCTTACTGACTGGAGAATATTTTAGAGAGGAGTTTTTGTGCCTCCTTGCAGCTTGTCCTTGTAACTAGGTGATGCAGGATGCCTACAACAGTGACACACAGTGCATTGCAGTCACTTGCATGACAACATCTATGGGAGAGTCCTGTAGTCCTATAATGTCATGGAAATTCATGAAGCTTCACCCAGTATTTTTGATTGAAACTACAGCAAGATTTCCCTATAAGATATTGCTTTTCAGAGCAATCTGTTCTTAGCTCTTCTGACTAGTTGTAGAAGACACAGTCCAAGCTAATGAATTTCTCTTGGCTTGGTGAGGAGATTGTCTGAAACCCTTCCATGTTTTCTTCTTGCTGTTTTCTAAGTAGAAAAGGGTGGGTAGCTGACATCCATCTCTCAGCAGTGCTTGCTGGGATGAGGAGGGAAAGAGCAATGGTTGGCCATTGTTGGGTACCTCTTCCTTTGGCCACAGTGAACGGGACTGCCTCCATGGCTTGTGCCATGCTTGTTAGAAATCCAGGTTGTTATAGATGGTCCATTATAGAGAGCATTTGGGGCAGATCTGTGTTTCTGGCGGTGTTCAGGGAATATTGCCATTCCTGGGACTGGATGCTGGGTCAACAATAGAGATACTATTTAGAGGCTGGCCCACCAATCCATCACTGAATTTAAAGAGCACGCCAGAATTGGGAGAAAAAAGTGAGACTATGGCAAAATGGTGCCTTCTGGCACAACAGGTCATCTCCCTGTGGGAATTCTGAGTCATTTTGTTGTTGATTTTAGTAACTAAAATAAGTTTATTCTCTGCTTTTTTTCCTTGCCAGACCCCACAGACCCTGTCACCCTCAGCTTGCAGGGAGTGAGACAGATTCCATTAATTCTTGTGCATTATTGAGGGATTTGGTTGATTCTTGGTCTAGGGGCACTGGGAGGAATTTGGCATGGAGCCCTCTGAGGTAACTATCTTGTCTAGTAAAACTCGGGCTGTGGGAGTTGGTGTGAGGAAATAATAACATCCACTTTGGTTTCTGCAGCCTCTGTCCTGGGGGCCGGTTGGGTGTTGCAGGAGGCCACAGGAATCCTGCTTGTGACCACAGCCAGATTAATGGCCACATTGGCAGCTTTTCAGAAGTGAGGAATTTGTCCACTTTCACAATAATGGCTAGAAATTCCACATGAATTAATTAGTTTTATTATGGGACTTGTCCTTCCTGCTCCTCCAGGGCTGTCTGAAACACTGAACTCATTACATGAAGAAATGAAAATAGTACTAAAAATAAGAACTGGTATCCCAAGCCTTTGTGAGGAAACACACAGAGTATACCGACATCCTCCACCAGACATGCTTCCCAAGCTGTGGCTTTTGGCTAGATGAGATCGAAACTCAAGTTTTAGATCAATTGCAGCCACTTAAGCACCCCAGCCTGCCCCATGAGGGAGTCCTCTCTCAGCTTGTTGTTCCCTGCTCATCTCAAGCTGTTCATCTAGGCTTCTTAATTACTCCCACAGTTTCAGTTTGATGCAGTGTTCAAATCTGACCCCTGGATGTTGCACAGTGGAGGCTGCAGACCTTTAGTCTCCTCTACCCATTAGAATGGGTTTCTTACCTTGCAGGGACATTTGCTTTTATGGTAGTGAAGTGCTTGGAAATACCCTTGGGAAAAAGTGCTCTGCACTTGAATTTTGGTCAAGGGTATGCCATAAAAATGACAGCATAGGACTTTGGAAAGGTTTGATTGAGTGTACTCAGAGTAATGTTAGATTGAGTAAATATTTTGGGAGCCCAGAGCTGATAACTTTCCCTTGCTTACGTTTGTGGGGAGTCAGCCTGGAGAAATTTACCACCTCTCAGATGGCTTTTAAACAAAGGTTGTCCACGGACTCAGTGGGCTTTTATTTTAATCCCTTTTTAGAAGTGCTGATGTTGTCTTGAGGTTTGCCTGCTGATAAGGGGCAGGTGTGCAAAATGCACACTGCTTGCTGGTAGTTCCAGTGTTTGCTTTATGCGTATTGATTCAGATACTTGTGTTTGGACAGGGATTCTCTTTTTGAGTCTAACCCCTCCTTTCTGCTCAGCCCCACCTTTGTGAACTGGACTTGACTTTTTTTCCCCCCTTGTTTTGGGTTAAATGAGTTCAACCTGAGAAAGATGACCAGTGAGGAGGTAAAGTTCCTGCAGGTCCCATCACACAGAGTGGCTTGGTTGTTGCTCAGCTCTGTTGAGAATTGTGACCCTCGTCTTGCAGGGACTAAGGCCAGCTCAGCTGACAAAGGGCCGAAACACAGAGTTTTCAGCATTAACAAAATGTACCCTATAAAAAGAGTAAGAAATGAAAATGCAGACATAGATTCTTCTAATCTCAGATGGCTGGAAAGCTTTGGTCTTTCTAGTAATGTTTGTTACGGATTTCAGTTGCTGCTGTCCTCCATTTTTCTGTTTATTCTTTTTATCAGGCTGGTTTCAAGGATTTGTTATGTTAACTCCTGGCCATTAAGTTGCTCCTGCACATGCTGAAACTGACCTTTGCAAATTCAGAACACGCTGAAAATGCTTGGGCAGTGGAGATATGACTGGGCAGTAGACCAACCTGGCCAAAGGTCCATGACACCCGTAATCCTGCCTTAGGTGGTAGCCAGCAGTGCACAAATTGGGAATTTTGAAAAGAGTGTGGAATGAGCCTTGTGAGGTGGGAACAGTGCTATGGAAATCCATAATGCTGCCGATACCACTCAGCCCATGATTTAAGGGATTTCCAAAGCACAGCCTGGTTTGCCGGCTGCTGCTTCTATGTTGGGAGAGCTGAATTCCAGCAGTGGGGCTTCAAGTGCTGGGGAAGGCAAGCAAATCATTGCCTGTGTACATCACTGCTGTGTCTTGAGGCTTTGGGATAGGAAGAACTCCATGCACAAGACCAATCTGGGGTTGCTCCTACAAATCCAGTCAGCTACCTGTTCTGATTTCCTGCCACCTTGTGTGTCCTGGAGCAAGAGCCGTGGTGAGAAGGGAGGTCCCATCACTTCGGTTGTGCCCAGTGGAAGCACAGCCCTGCCCAGATGTGGTTTTATCTTGAGTTACATGCTAGGAGAGCTCAGCCTCCAGGTTGTCATTGTTGGAAGTATTGTGTCCCCTGGAGCTGATATGCCCTAGCAGAACTAAACCGTTTCAGCTGACCTCAAAACTGCTTGAGACTGAAATACAGTGGCCCCCATAAACATTTAACTGAGTCTGTGGTTTGTTGTAGTTTTTTTTTTTTTCCCAGTTCTTCTCTTTTGCTTTTCCCTGCCTATGTTCGGAATGCACATTCCTTCCATGGCATCCTGTGATGACATGGCATTTTTGGCAGTTAAATTATGCATCTTGTTTATCTCCTGTCATCATCAGCCATGTTAAAGACTGACATCAAGCTTAGTGTTGAGTGTGTGAATGCTCCTGTGGGAACATTTACACCCCACTATGGGCTGCCCACTGCCATACAAAGCACATTCTGAGAATCTTTGTACAGGCTGCATTAAGCTATTGCAACTCTTCTGTTGAAGCAGTGGACTTTCACTGAATTTATAAAACCTTTTAAATGGGGGAAGTTACCAAAATTTTGTCCAAGAAAGAGCTGTGGATGGGTGGGACTTCAGGCTATGTGGCAGAAAGAGCCTGCAATGCAAGACTGCAGTTAGTGCAGTCACAGAGTGACGAAGGTAACCTCTGTGAGCAGGGGCAGACTGGCTGAGCTTTGGAAATCCCTGAAGTCGCAGTCTGAGCGGTGTCCGCGGAATGTCTGCCGCCAGTACCTGGGGCTTGCTTGTGCGAGGTGCACAACCTGCCTTGTACTGGAGTAGCCTTCAGCTGGGCTGCTCTCCTTTCTCCAGCTGTGGAAGCATGCATGGTGCCTGGAGGGCATGTAGTCAAAGCCTGACAGGGATTAGGAGATTGCAGATCAGATACTGCGCCCGAGGTGGATCTGGGGAGCTCGGCTAGGTGCCAGCTCCGACGCCATCGGGTAGGGTCACCCACCATTGCATCTAAAAGTGGAGCAAATGGGACTTCCCCATCCTGGCGATGCTGAATAGCTGTATTTCAGAGCCAGAGAAGTGGCGTCGGTTCCCCTATGCCCTGAGCCCTGCCGGTGCAGGCCAGTTCTGCCATCCTGTCCTGGCTGCCGTGTCGTGGATAGAGTGGGGCTCTGCTATGTTCAGCTGGGTTGCAGGTTTGCCCTTTTCCCAGATAGAGACATGCATCTGATTTAAGGTAGCCAAGGCACAGAGTGAGCGAGGCTGAATCTCCCCAGTTTCCCCCCAGAGTCTCCCCCCAGTTTCCCAAGGAGCCAAAGCAGGGACCGCAGGAGTGGGTTTAGACACCGAAGTTTGAGCAAACGTGTTACAATGCTGTCTGGAGGTACTTTTGTCCAGGGGCTTTCCTGTGGAGAGACGTACTCGGGAAGAAGAAATAGTAAGTGACTAAATGTCACGGTTACACTCCTGCCATCTGAAAAGAACTCCCTATTTTCTTTTGGCTGTGAAAATTAACTTCCCTTTCTCTTCCCCGAGCGGGCGAGCTGGCTCCCGGTGGCCGTGCCCCCGTGGCGGATGCATAGGACGGTCCAGGTCAGGCTGAAAGGAAAACTCTCCAACTGGGGGCTTTTCACTGTTGTGCTCCTTTCTAAAGAAAATGCGCAGGGCTTTTCCTGGCCCTTGTGAAGGCCAAGATGCAGGTTTGTAGCTGGAATAGGGTAAGCCTGGCCTCATTTGGGAGCTCCTCTGGGTTTTGAGCTGCTCGCTTCCCTTCTCCATTCCCGCTGAGCTGTGTGGGGTGGGGGCTGGCATCCGGCTTTTTGTTATTCATGTAATTAATCCCATCCCTCCCCCCCACTGTGGTTCTGCTGCCCCCAGGCACAGACTGGCTGTTTGGCCTCTGCTGCACTGTAAAAGCTCCACCTGGAAGTCTGGGAAACTGAGGCAGGTTCTCTGGATGTGTTGTTCTTGGGCATGCTTATCTTTTGGTCCTGGAAGACTCAGTAATGGGACTGTGTCTTAGGAAAGTTTCTTAGACTGAATAGCTTGCTATTTCCTCCACTGATGAGCACTAAAAAAAAAACAATGATGCTATGTGTTGCCTAGTTTAAAGATGCCAGGGTGGGGAAAATACTAAAAAGGCTCCAGTGCAAAATTCCCCAGGATTTTTTGATTTTTTAAAAATACTCTTTGCAATAGAAGAAGTCTGGGTTTTTTTAGGATGAGAGCCTGATGGGTAAGGAATGATCCAGCAGCTGCTGCACCTGGGAGAAGTCAAGAGCTTGGTCTTAACTTGCAAAGGCTTTTGTGGGCCTTCTGGTATCTCCTTAGTGCTGAGAAGAAAATATGCATCGTTATACCCTTGCTGATCATGTGCATTCAGACTGGCATGTTCATCCCAGTCCCTCTTGCCTTCTTCCTTTGCTGCTGTTTTTTCCCTAGAGCCCTGTACATTTTTCCCATTGCTTTATTTTTTTGGTCAACAAGTTTATTATTTTCCTGCTATAAAGTTCTGCATTCTCTTTCTTCTTGTATTCTCTTGCTGCATTTCTGCCAGCCTCACCTTCTCTCCCCTTGCCTGCTCTCATATTTACTTTGCATATTTTTAGCAGGGTGCTAGAAGGATCATTTTGACCTGTCTGGCTCAGTGAAGACCTGCTGAAACTTGCCATTGATCCAGAGAGAGGAGCCGTCAGGGGATATCCTGCTGGGGTGGGAGGGTTAGGGCAGAGCTCTGCATGAGCATGTCTGGGAGCTGTGGAGGTGACACACTCTGGGTTTGGAGTATGATGGAGTGCACATGTTGGTTCCTGCTTGGGACTGATAATTTTGGTTTGGCTGCCAAACCACGAAAAAAAAAAAAAAGCCAAATCTAAGGTTTTATTCTGGTAACTTTGAAATACTGGCATTTCTCCATGGGAACACAAAGGAACCTCAGAACAATCTTGCAAAGATATTTAGGGAGACCAGCAGCTAAAAAAGTTCACCACTTGAGCACCTTTGAAGAAAGCAGAGGGAATGAACATCCACACTCTCAAGAGCAGTGCGAAAGAATGTGTCACCAGTTTACCCACTGACCCAGGATGTGTGAAAAGTCACCCCAAACTCTTCCTTTGCCTGACAGATGAACATAAGCTGTCTGGGCTCCTGCACTGTAACTCTTGGGCTCTGCCAAATGCTGACATTTCAGTTGGTGTACGCAGCTGATGGTGTTTGGGGGAGAGCCTGGAGGAGCACAGTGATCCCGCTTGGCTTGATGAACCTCCCGAGCAGCAACTGCAGGAGCTGAGCAGGATCTCTGGCTCAGTGGGTGTGGAAGACTTTAGTCCCAAATGGCCAGGCTCTTGGTGGCTTTCAGTTTTTGCTGAAATTGGACCATAAACATACCTCCTTGGTGGAGCTGCTGGCATGCAGGCTCCCCTCCACCCAACTGGCCCCAGTACTGACCGCAATCTTCTATTTCTTTTCCCTCTAAAAGAACCAAAAAGAACCCTTGGGTTTGAACATAAGCCAGCCTTTCTGACTTGGTTGCTGTTACTGCTGTGATTAAACCCAAACAAAACCAAAACCTGGAATGTTTTCTATATGTCCAGTTTTAGTTCCTTTTTTTCCAGGTCATCAGCCAAACCAAATGGCCCCAAACAGACCCCAGGTGTTTGCACTGTCCTGCTTTTCATGAAAACGCACCGTTGCTTTATAAAAACGTGCAAGACTTTGGAGTTTTCCTACTTTCCTACTTGCTCTCTTTCTCAAGGGAATTTGCAGAGAGATTGCCTTCTCTGTTGCAGCTGTACTGAGGTGTTTTTGTCCTGGCACTCTCCCTCCAAGGTGGGGCAAGGAGAGGCCATCAAGAAGCTGTGGAGAGAGCAGTGTGACTGTGGACCCAAGTGGACTTTGGAGCAAAGCTCTGTAATGAAGTTTTCCGGGGTTTTTGGCCTTCTGGATGGGTTAAATGTCTGCATCTGTAGCCACCCCCTTTCTTCCCTCCTGCAAGCTGATCAGGGCTTTCCTGCGAGCCCATCCCAAACCTGGGGCTGGTGCTTGCTGTCACGTAGCATGATGCAAATCCAGTGCCTGAACTGCACTTGGACCAGTGCCCATCCAGTTTCCAGTGGATGTGGGGCAAAATCCGCAGGAAAGTTTTCCCAAATTTTGGTGAATTGAGTGACCATCATGGCACGCAGGCTGAGACATATGTGGACCTTTCCCTCTTTTTCTCTGGTTACCTGGAGTGCTGTCTTTCTCCTCAGCATGCAAATTCCTCTCTGCTTTGCATTTCTCTTAATTCAGACCGGTGCAAATCGCTCTCCTCCTCTGCTGATATCCGTTTTCTGACTTAGCATTTCTGCTGCCGTTGAGTTCTGGCCTTCATCCTTTGGGGGCTGGCACCCACTGAACCCAGCTGAGAATGTGGCCCTTTGTGCTGGAGCTGCTTGCAGAAGCTGGGGAGCTTTGCCTTCCCTGCTGCGAGCCTTTTTGGCTGGAGAACGCTTGCCCTTTCCTGGTGGGGAGGGATTTAGGGGTGAGGGGGAGGTGAGAGCACTCCTTGTGCTGGAAGAAAAATGATGAATGACTCTCTTGTGCTTCTGAACAAAACCAGGAAATGGGGGGGGGGGAGCAAAAAAAGAGGAAATGAGAAACAGTAAAGAGGCCTCCCCCGCCTTCATATAAGCAATCACTCCACAGCATCTGGAGCCCAGTAAAAGGGCTGTTCCCAGGAGACCTCACACTTGCCAGCCACACAAATCTCCTTTATTGCAGGCTCCTGGGGCTTGCACCCCCACATACCTCCTTGTGCTGGCCCTGCACCCAAAACCAGCCTAGCAGGGTCAAAGTGAAGCTCGGTTTCCATGGCCATTGACACCAGGGATGTGCGTGTGGCTTGGTTGGCAGATCACAGTCTGGATCCATCCCGAGGATACGGCTGTGATGCTGTCAAAGCAGCTGGAGCACCTGCACGCTGTTTGTGCTGGCATGCTGCCTGGCAGCAGCAGGGCACAGACAATGCCATACTCTTATCTGGTGTGAAATCTGCTGCAGTAGAGTCACCTCTCCTACCCTCTCCTCCAAAATTGTTTTGGATGCAGTAGATGTAGCAGGGATGAGCATGGAGTGGGTCACTGGCCATCATGGTTTGCGTCTGATTTTAAGCACCCTCCTTTGCTGTTTGTTAAAAAATGTATCTGCTAGGGACATTAATAGGTTAAGCTCTTTCTTAGAATAACCTTGCTGCTGTTACTTATTTAGTCATTGTCGAGGGGCTTGTTGGCAGTGGGAAAGCTTTTCCTGAGCATAGCTTTAAAATCATAATGCAGGTTTCAGAAACACAGACCCTGTGAAGGGAGTGGTTCTCACCCATTTCCAGCTGAAGGTGATCACAGTTGATCACTGAGCATCTTCATCATCCCACCTAAAACACTGGCTACTAATTTTGTTGTAGTTCTTATTCCTCTATTGTCTTCATCAAGTCCCACCTGTATTAATGTGTTAGGTGAGAGTGGGTTTGCCTGTTCGTTTCTCCTTCCTGAGTTGAGAGGAGCTCTTCTTCCCCTGGATGTAAGTCAGTGTGGCTTTTCCAGCTGTTGTCCTCCAGTCTGGAGATGGTGAGTGTTTCTGATGTGGCATTTAGATCTTTCCTGGGAATTTTCAGTGTTCAGGGCTCTGTAGGAGAATTCTTAGTCACAGAAGTAACGCAGGTACTATGGAACCTCTGTGCTGATGGATGTTTTTGCTTCTTATATTCAGAGATTCTATTTTCATCCAGGCTTTAGCTCAGTGCTTGCTCACCTGCTCGTGACCCTGTTTTCATTCACACAAATCTGGAGGATCGAGTGCATTATCTGAAAAATACATTTGCTCTCCAGTGTGGGCATGGGAAGAGAAAGTGTTCTCTTGTGAAAAGGTAATTCATCACTTTGGATATTTGCAAGTGTTTTTGAAATCCCCTTTTATCCTCTTGTCAGCAGAAGGAAATCCTTATCCTTTTTCACAACTGCAAAATGCAAAGTAGTATCTTCAGGTTTTCCCTAAAGAGTCAGTGCTGGTGATGGTGGTGATGCTGGGGATTTGGGGCAGTCTCCATGTAAGTTGACCAGACAAGAGAGGAAAAGCAATATTGCTCTTGAGTTTAGAGCAGCTCCTGGGATTGCTCAGCATTTAGAGGGGTTTGCAGAGAGGGACAGTATTGTAAAAACCCTCAGTTCTTCTGCTTGCAACCCACAGGGCAGTGCCTTCCTGTCCTTACTCTACCTTTCCCCTTGTGTCGGGTGTTCTGGGTGCTTGAGGAGGCATGTGGGACTCTTTGTACTGCCTGTGTGAACCCTGGGGTTAGCCTTGGAGTGACCCCTGAATTGCACAAATTTGGAGGCACTGGTCAGAAGAGGCATAATAAGCCCTGTCTGCAAGGTCTGAGCTGTGCTGCTGTAGGCTTCTTAGCTGGAGAGCAATGTTGTGCATGGCAGGTAGCAAGGACAGACCTTGTGTTTGGGACACTAAATGGTGAGGGATGGGCTGGGAACTGGTTATTTTTTGCTCAGCAGTTATGTTAAAATATGTACTGGAGATGTAGTTCTTTCTCTTTGTGCCAGCAGTGCCCACGGGAGACTGGTGATGAGTGACCAGTCCCTAAAGCAGGGCAGCTTATGATTCACCCCATGCCTCCTTTTGGTTTTACACCAGTGATGCTTTTCAAGCAGGGTCCTTGATGGCCAGGGACGAGGTGTGCTGAGTCAGCACCTGTTGCTGCTGCTGTATCTGGGCAGGGGTATGAAGTTTTGGGGATGCCTCAGGGCATGACAGTCTCCTCCTCTGGCTGCCCCTGTGTGAGGCAGACCTTGTGCTCTCATTAGCACAAACCCATAGCATTTGACCCTCGTGAATTTAGTTTCTCTGGAAGTCACTTGATCAAAAACCCTGCATTGGTTGACTGGGTGACTGCTACATTTTGGTCCTGAGCCCTTCAAGTTAGAGGGGTCCACTCAAAGGGAGAGAAATCTTTGGACTCTGCTTCCATGGGAAAAACTCCTGAGGGAAGTCTGACTCCTCTGTGGTTTCCATAACACCATGCTGAGGTATCTGCGTGTTCTGATGTCTTACTAATTTGCCAGTGATGATTTTTTTTGAGTTATTTTTAACAGGCACATTGTGCAACTAATGGGCTTTTTATTGGTGGTAAACAAGCCGAGCTAGGCAGGAATGCTGCCGAGGCTGGAGTGGCAGGCTTGCCTCTGGGTGCTGGAGAAATAACTTGTTCACTTTTTTCCTTTACAAAAAAAAAAAAAGAGACAGAGAGAAAACCTGTGGCTCTCCTGCAGCCTGATGCTCCTACCAGCCTCTCCCATGGAAGCAGCGGCAGAGCAGCTGAGGTACATACTCTGCACCTCATGGCCTGATTTTTGGGTCTAAAACTGCTCTCTCCTCTGGTTTAAGGGACTGTAACCTTTGGTGGGAAGGCAATGGCTTTGCCCACCCACCAAGAGCTGGGTTGTGCAGGGCCAAGTCCTGCCTTGGCCCAGAGAGTTGCTTCCCGCCAGGCTGTGGCTGGGATGCTTGGGGCTGAGTGCATGGAGCTGGTGGGTCTTCGTGTAGGGGCTGTGGAAAACCTCCTGTCTCTTATGCTTCTTGTTTGATAAGCTGAGAACTATCTGTACACACACAGAATTTCAAAACACTCCTAGAACGGGAGTGAGGTTGGATAGCAAACCCGTGCAGGTACTGCCACAAAGTGTGTGCCCATTGCCCGGAGCAGGCATGGTGGTGCTCGGTGTGTGAGCCCCAGCCTGTCACTGCAGGGCTGTGCTTGGGCTCTGGGACTCACACCAAGCTCAGAGCTGCCTCTGTCCCTGCAGTGTGTGTGCCACCAATGTCCAGGATAACCTCAAGTGAAAAGTATCAGACTTCAGTGGCCAAGAAAAGAGTGCTGACCTATTTTGGACACTTATTTATATTCAAGTTGCTTCTCTCTGTCTCTGTGAAAAAGCTGTAGTGACTCCAATACTTTAAAAAAATTTTTCCCCTCCCATAGCTTTTGTTTTGAACAGGATATGATCTAGGACTAACATCTGTATTTTCCAGTAGTCAGAATAAATGTCTTATTATCTTTTCTTTTATTTTTCTTGCTGAAACACCATTTTACAGAGCAGAGCCCAGCTCTGTAATACAGCTAAGCATTTTGTTGCATTGTATCTCAATTTATACAGGTTCTCCTTTTATTAAAAGTCCTTGCTACAATTCATAGGTTTCAGACCAAAATGGAAAAAAAGATTGAAAATATGTTACTGCTGGTTTTGATCATGAGCCACAACAAGAAGTCATCTAATTTAGGGTCAGAAAAATTATGGAAAACTGTTTGGTTTTTGTTTTTCTTTGTTTATTTGTTTTTGTGGGGTGTTTGTTTTTTTAAGTACTGAAAAGATCTTACTGGTGAAAATGCTTTTGGGGTTTTTTGTCTTGTTTTGACAGTTAGCTATTCTCTATATGCTGCAGCTCACAGTTAATTTCTGATGTTTTGTAAATTGAAACTGTAGTGTCTCTGACAAAATTGTACCACTGGAATAATCATAAAATTTGAACAGCTCAGTCAGTGCAGCCATGTGCACTAACCCTAGCTGGATATTTGTCATCCTGTAGATTTTAGGACTTGCAATTCTTACTGTCAACAGTAGGAATCTAAGATACTTAATGAGCAAGAAAAACAAAGGCAAATAGGCAAATGCTATGAATATTGTCATCCATATGAGTGATGGTTGTATTAGTCCTCTGTATTCCATAATTTTTCCTACTTTGGGAGGTTTTTTTGTGTGCATCTGTGGTTTTGTTCCTGTTTTTTTTGTTTTGGTCTGTTTTTTTGGTTGGCCTTTTTTTTTTGTGTGTGTGTGTGTGGTTGGTTTTGGTTTTTTTGTTTGTTTTATTTTGTTTGGGGGTTTGGGGAGGTTTTTTTGTGTCTTTAAGACTCGACAGAGCAAGGGTGAAAAAACTGGGAGTGGTTTGCTTTATTGAAATTGGAAACCCTTTGGCTTCACTAGCCAAGCTTGCAAATTCACTGAAGAGCGCCAGCCCTGTGCTTAACTGGCTGTGCCCTGTGTGAGTGCATCTACATGAAGATCATATGCAACTCCCAGAAGGTCAGTGGGAGCCTTTCCCCATCATCCTTGCCTGCAGCTGGATTTGACCCAAAGTGTATCTGAGAAGGATTAGGGAACTTTCTTTGTTACACGGTCATGGTATGTGGGTTTTGTGCTTTTGTATCTGTGCTCCTGTCTTCAGAGTGTCTGATGTGAAATTACAAGTTCACATGCCCAGATAGACACACAGTACCCCCTGTGTGCACTGAAATGTCCCTGTGCATTGATGTGGCTGGATTTGAGACGATCTCATTGCACCATGGCAGAAAGGCTGTGCTCGCCCCAAGGCTGATGGCTCTGTGGTTGACATCAAGTATAGCTGCTCCCTGAGCATGGTCAGACTGCGACTTCCTGCTTGTGAGGACAAGGAGAGCAGGAGCAGAGCACTCATGATACAGCAAGGGAAAAGAGAAACATCAGCTGAAGTCTGAGGTCTCTGATCCAAGACCTTGTGCTGATGCAAAACTGTCCTAAGAAGCTCAGCATCACCCTTAGTAGGAGTGGGATATGGCATGGCCAACTGAATGACTCCATGCTGTATGCTAGGGTTTGAAGTGTAAAATGCTCTTCAACTTTGAGTGGATCATGTCTGTTTAAAGTTGTTTGTGACCCCTGTGTTAAAAACATTTGTAAAGCTCATCTGAAAGGAAGCAGGTCTGAAGGTGAAACTAGTTCCTACTGCTGCTGGGATCAGAGGAATGTAGCAGCTGTGTGTCCTGAGTGGTGGTGTGTGGCTTGGGTTTGGTTGTTCAGATCTGGATATGGAGAGACCAGACTTTGACCCCTGCAATGCAAAAGAAATATTTTTTAATATTTTTGTGATTGTATAAATGGTTTCAATGGACAGCCTTTCTTTGCTTTCAGAAGAGCTGTTCTAGGTGAGCAATCACCCTAACAAAGAACATAACTTAAAGAAATGATGGCCTCCACAACAGATGCTTATTTTGTCTCCTGAATACCCCCCACAGGCTGCTGCAGTGGAGCGATGCTGTTGGCGTTTCCTGATCAGATCTGTTGGGGTGTTTTCACATCGACAAGGAAACCAGAATTTACCAAACTCATCTAGGATTTGCTGGATTAGACACGATGAGAAGCTGCTGAGTCTGGATGCTCAGGGACTCTCAAGAATTAATGATGTGTATGTAGTCTGGATTAGTTTTATCTACAGAAGTTTTAATGGGAGACATTTATTGGGAATTGAAAAGTTACTAGTTCAAAGTGAGCAGCATTCTCCCTGCAAGTAAGAAGGCAAACTAGAAGGAGTGATGGTCTGTATTGAGTTGGCATGTTTAATATGATTTAGCTACTCTACTGTGAAAGTGAATTCAGAGGAAGCTTCCCCTGTCTAAAAAGGCAGGTGAGGGATTTTGTGAATTGATGCAGTAAAGCAGAAGCTGTAAAAGAGTGCCCTGAATACAGGGAATGTCCCTGGAGCTGGCAGTATTGGCAGAGCTGGGAATGGGGAACATTTTGGGCAGTGCATGAGAGTCTCCACTTCAGTGCTCAGCCCTCAAATATCCCCTACATGATATATCAGGTCTGAAACCACAAATTTGCTTTTCTGGAAGCACATGAAGGTGATTATTCCATTTTCCTTGAGTCCTTCAAAATTCAGTCCTTTGTACTTTGACTTAGTTGTCTTCATGATTGCTGGTGGTCTTGTGCACACATGGCTCCATGCCTTACACACCAGAATGTCAGCAGGGTGAATTTTTGATAAAGTTACTGGGAAAAACTTACGGTATTTTGTATTGTCAGTTTCTTGGAGACATTTGGATCCAAATCTGAGGCTTGAGTGTTCTTTTTTCCCTGTGTGGCTGCCTCCATATTTGTCTCTAAGCAGAAAGACTGATTAAATTACAGTGCACCTCTGCTAATGTGCACATATGGCAGCTCTCTAAAGTTTCATATTAATTTTTATTTTTCATGTGGTGAATAATCACCCATCCAGAGGGTTGAGGAAAGAGCAGTGTACAGTAATTGCTGGATATGCATTTCAAAATTCCCTGTGGAAGACTGTCTAATTAGATTTAATGAGCTGCCTGGTGAGCATGCGTGTGCATGTGTGCTTTCACCACCTCTCTTGAGCTAACAGGATCAGAAGTGTTAACGTGTGTCCGAGGTGAATTGGAGGAGTATGTGGGAGAGGTGTTTTTGCACTTGGAGAGCACAGGTTTGAAGCAGACTTTTACCTGTGTTTCTCATGTCTGTGTTGTAATGAGGGACTTCCACTGTGAAGGTGAAGCATTTGGTAATGCAGGTGATAAATTGGAAGTGGTTTTGCTGTGGTTTCAGCTGCTTAAGTAAGGAGGGTGGGAGCAGAATATCTTTGATAGTTGGAATCCCTTCCTCTGTAATGTATTCTGAAGAGCTGCTGGTGCAGGGGCTGTCAGAGCTACAGCAGGTCACAAGATATGTGCCACCAAGCTACCAGGGGAAGTGTTTAACTTAACTGGAAACAAGCTGTCAGAGGGGCTGGGATTTCTGTGAGTGAGGTGGATGACAGCCATCAGGTTTGCACATTGCTTTGTCTCTGATCTGCGACAACCCTGAGTTGGCTGTGTGTAATTTGGCTTTTTTGCAGGGGCATGGCCATGGGTCAGTGCTCTGTTTCCAAGAAGGATGAGTCTGGGTAGAAAGCCATGCTGAGAGGGTGGCCATTTTAATGAAGGGTTTCTCTGTGGTTTTTTTTTTTACTTTTTTTTTTTTTATTTATTAATTGGCCTTTGTTTTCTGTCAAGAAAGTTGTCCTGAAGCGTGACTTAGTGAGCCAAACATGCCTGGACAAAGGGAGTATTAAGCCTGCACAGAGGGAGGGGAGAGGGTTACACCTCTAATTACTTTGTGTGCATGTAATTTTTTTTCCCCTCTGGTGACTGATGGGTCTTGAAAGGACTTGCTGGGGTTAGTGTGTGATTCACCAGGGCAGAGTATGTTCTGGGCTGAGGCTGCAGGCTGTCTGGGCCCTGGATGCCAAGGGCAGGCGCTGCCCTTGTGCTAGTGTTGCTCATGCCTGAGTCAGCACTTGTGCAGAACAGCTGCTCCTCAGCTGGGGGTCAGGCTGTGGGGTCACTGCTCACACCCCAGCCAAGCTGGACAGAAGGATGGAGAGGCTTGGTTTTGCCACGTGAGCACTGTCTTGAGTGGGGTGGTGTGGGAGCATGTAGAGCAGCATCTCCTGGTAGCAGTGTGGGTCCTCAGAGCCATCCCAAGCAGATGTGAAGCACCAAGCAGCCAAAGTACTTCTGCTGACCAAGGGGCTGGAGAACGAGGCAGTCCTGAACCTCTTTCACACATCCCTATCCCCAAATAGGGACACAAGTAGGGAAAAAGGGATCAGTGCTCTCCCACCCTCCCAATAGGCAGCAGCCAACAAACTACCCCACCTGCCACTCTGTCTGGTCTTCCTGCCTGATCCTGGAGACCATGGTACATACCCAGGCTCTCCTGAAAAAATGGGACCTGGGTTTGCCTGGGTGGGGAGTTAGAGCTCATGTTGTTCATGTGGGAAGCAAGAAGAGGGAAGAAGGGGAACTGGGGTGAAGGAGGATAATGGGGAATAAACAGTTGTGGAGATGGTGCTCAGGGAAGAGGAGGAGAAGCTGGGGCTGCCTGGGAGAGAGGAGGAGGAGGAGGAATTTGTGGAGTGGGCTGCAGTCCTGGTCTCAAAGCTGATGGATTAGGAGGGCTTGGCAGGGAGTTGGGGATCTGGTTTTAGGCAAAGTGTAAAATATGTGGAATTCAGGCAGGGAGCTCCAAAGCCAGTGGGCTTGGCTTCTAAAGTTCCCATGGGAGGAATGCATTTTAGTCTGATTTCTATAAAGGCTTTCCCTTTCCCACTAGTTTTGGATCCATTGACCAACTCCTTGCTGATGGGGTGGTGCAGAAGTCTGACCAATGATTTTCTTCTTTAAAGTTTGGTTAAAATCACTGGCCAGATAGAGAGATAAAGGCCCTGTTAGTGCCCATTTGAAGAGGAAGGGTTCAGCATGGGTTCAAGTAGCATCAGGGCATCTAAGTTGGTGCCAGGGGCCAAGATGCTCTCATTGGTAACACTGCTCCTGAGATGGCTGGCTCTCTCTTTGGGAAACAATGCACTTTCTGCACCAAAATAAAGGAATAATTTAGGTTGGAAAAAACCCTTGAGATCATAGAGTTCAACTTTAAACCCAGCACTGCCAAGTCCACCACTAAACCATATCCCTAAGTGCCACATCTACATGTCTTTCAAATACCTCCATGGGTGGTGACTCCACCACTTTCCTGGGCAGTCCTTTCCAGTGCTTGATAACCCTTTCCATGAAGAAATTTTTCCTAATATCCAGTCTAAACCTCCCCTGCTGCAACCTGAGGGCACTTCCGCTTGTTACGAGAAGGGCCAGAAGAGATTATTGCAGAGTTAGATTTTGCATATGGAAAAAGCCTAACCTTGCCATGGGAGGTGGGAGATGCAGGGGAGGGGGCCCTTCCTCATGCTGAGTGGTTCTAGGTTTGCATCCTATAGTCTGAGAGATGGGTTTTCCCTGCTTTTGGGCATGTCTCTCAGTAACTTAAGTAGATCTTACTATTGGGACTTTTTTCTTTCCCTGTTTTTCCAGCCTTCTCTTCTTCATTTCACCAATTTCTTTTTCCTCCTGCTTTAATAAATCTCAGTGGTTGAGAGAAAATATTTATTATATCTTCCCCATCCCCCAAATGGATATTTCTTACACTGTTTTTATTAATGAAAAATTGTCTCTAGCAAAGGGAAATGGGAATCTTTCCCATTTTGAGCAAATTCTTGTCCTGCCAGGGTGTGTAAATCTATCTTCAGTGTCACCTGCTTGGTTGGTTCCACCAGCTCTTCTCTGCTGATGGAAGATCAGTTACATATTGCAACTGAGTTTGGTTTTGGTGTGTTTTATTTAAAAAAAAAAAAAAAAAGAGAGAGAGAAAACAAAACAAAAACAAACCACCAAAAACCAAACAAAAACCAACCAACCAACCAAAACCCCCCAACCGAAACAAATAAAAATACTCCCCCCAAAAAAACCCAACCAAACAAAAAACCCCCACAACCTAAAAACTCCAAACCTACCCAACTTTTTGTCAGTTATTCCATTAAATGGAGCTGAGGGACTGCAGCAAGCTACCTCTTTTGCAGGAATCCCCTTTGGCTTGAAAGGAATTATTAGTTGAATTTTCAATTTGTCACGGTTTACTCCTGCCTCCTTCCTTTTGTCCACTAGCCCAACTAGGCTCCTGCTGAGTCTCTTCATTGACTGACATGCTTTAGCAAGCATTCTAATGTGTAGGTGCAGTCCTGATGAAGCAGCCCTTCATGCTCTGAGATGCTTGGGGCGAGTGGCTGCAGTGCAGAAGGAGGGTCTAGAGTCTCTCGCAGTTTAAGATTACCCCTTCTAGGAGGAAAAGCCATCATTTTTCATCATGAATTCTTTTCTAAGAGCCTGCGGTTGCCTGGTGTCTCAGCTTTCCTCCCTTCATCTGTGGGGGAAAGCCAAGTGGTTCACATTCCTTTCAGGAAGAAATCTTGGAAGAAGAGGACTGCGTGATCCTCTGCAGCCATAACCTGAATGTGGTCCCAGTGCAAAGGTATTGGGAAAAGTTCAGGAGCCTTCACTTCAGGAGTATCTGCTCATATGGGTGATGGGTAGTAGCTGAGCTCAGTGTTTTATTTTTTCTCAAACAATTTCAGATGTGAGATGGAGGTGTTCACTGCTCATCCTGATGTAGGGAGCTCTGCCATCTGCAACAGGAACCTGAGCTGCTGCTGGCAGCTGTTAAATTTCAAATAGAAGCCTGTGGTGGGTTGGCGCTGTCTGGATGCCAGGTGCCCACCAAAGCTGTTCTATCACTCCCCTCCTCAGCTGGACATGAGAGAGAAAATATAACTAAAGGCTCCTGGGTTGAGACAAGGGTGAGAAGAGATCTTGCACTGCTGCTGCTCTCCGGTCAGGGTGATCCCAGGTGGGATGGCAGGGAAGACTCCTCCTGCCCCCTTGTTCTCACTGCAGAGCCCAATGTTTGCAGAGTATCTGCAACAGGAATATGGGGATGGTGTTGTGCTGAAAAAATGGTGACTGTGGCTGCTGATCTCTCACCTTCACTTGCATGAGTGGCCCCCCTCCACTCCCCATGGGAAAGTAGATCAGTCAGGTGGTCTTGTGCTGAAGGAGCTGTGCAGTGGATGATGCCTGGGCAGCACCAGCACATTTGGTGATGCAAATGGCCATGGCATGTGGGTTTTCATTCATTCAATACTCTGTTAGGATCACTGGAAGGGATTACAGCTGATAAAGCTATCTGTTGCTGTAAACAAAAGCATTTTCTTTCAACTCTCTAAATGCTCCAGCAGAGAAGATGATAAAAATTCACTTGCTGTTCATGTTTCCAGGGTGTTCATGCCTCGGAGATGCACCAAGATGGTGGAACAGGAAGACCTAAGGGAGGGTACACATCTCCTGGGACTGTGGTCAGAAGTATTAAGAACAGTTTACAATATTATAAACCAAAGCATAGTGAAGCCAACAAACCCTTCACTAAAACCCACTTTTGCTGCTTTCCCTTGGTGCAGCACAGGCCTTGAACCTGATCCCCACCATGTTTCCCTGTGCTGATTTCTGTTACTAATTTCTCTTGCTGCAACAAGTGTTAAAATCCCAGCTGCCAAGCAGCAGGTCTGGGCTATGTTTCAACAGTTCCCCCCCCCTTTCCCAGGAGCTGTTGACATGCCTGTGCTTGCACCCTTTCTGCTATGTCCTCCATCCTGACCCAGCTTTTTCCTTTCCTCTCCCTCTCTCACTTTTGATGGGTTCAGGCTGGGGATGTGATGTGTGTGGTGGGAGCATGTCTACTCTGACAATATTCCTTGAAAACTGTCCCAACCTGAGTAGAGCAGAAAACTAGTGAGAATATTTGAATTGCTGCCTAGTTCGAAGGCTTCTCAGGTGATATTGCACAGGGGCAAATGCTAGACAGACACTGGAACTGGGAGGTCTCTTCCCTGCAGAAGGTGCTCCTGAATTCCTCAGCTGCGGTGAGGCCAGCCCAGCCAGCCCACAGGGTCCCCTGGACCCCCTGTCTTTCATTTGGGTTCTAAAGGTGGTTTAATTCAAACTTTGTTCCTCCTGCTTGGAGCAGCTCTCTCCCTGGGTTTCCACTAAGTGCGATGTGCTGGAGTCATGGGAACACCTTCAGGCAAGGATGGTGTTTGGAGTAAAACACCCCACTCCTCCGAGTGGGGCTGCCGTGGGTGCTGTCCCGTTGGCACTGGGCACGCAGGGGCCTCGTCCCATGGCCGTGGCGGATGGGGGCAGGTGGTGAGCAAGCCTTGCCCGCAGGCTTTGCCAGGTGAGCAGCAACTGGCTTTCTGCTTCCCTGCAGGCTGCTCCCTAACATGTCTGTCCCTGCCTGTTTGTGCCACCGCCTGAGCCCCAGGGGTGGGGAGGGCGGACAGTATCCCCGGTGCTGCTCCAGGATCCGACTCCGAAGCTCTCGGCATCCCCGCTTAGTGCAGGCGAGTGCATGCATGTGTTTTACGAGGCTCAGTTCACCGTGCCCGCTCTTTGTCTCTCCCCACCCCTTAAAATTTCCAAATCTTACTTTTTTTTTTTTTTTAATCCCCATCATATGAATGCACATATCATGCATCCAGGGCATCTGATTACAGTCAAAGTGCAGATCTTTTCCCTTTAACACATCTACAGTGTGCTATGCCATATTAACTCTGTTGGGAGGTTATCTGGGCAATAAAGTGGAAACATGGTCCTGGATGTTTAGCTCTTGCACTGAGTAAAGACTTCTCTTTCTTGTTTTAAAGCAACGTACCGGCTGTCCCATTTTGAGCCTGGCTTTCTTCCAAATGAGCCTGTGTGTGGGCACGTGTGGATTATCTTTGTCTCTATGGCTACCCTGGAAACTTTTGAACCAGAAAATTCAGTGGAGGGATTGAGCTCTAAGATACTGGTTTCCTACAGCTTCTATGGAAATAGTTGCTGGGTGGTAGGACTGTACCTTGTTCATGTCTCCCGAGGGGCTGAAGCAGAAACTCAGTGTTAAACATCAGAGAACCAACAAAGAGCTCACACTCACAGTCTGAGGAAAGAGATACATAAAAAAATCCCCCATAAAAATTAAGCTTTGTTAGTTCTATCACTCAAGTGTATTAATATTAATTAGGTCATTTTACTAATTACCTGTTCATCTGTATGTAAGGGGCAATTGATAGCTTGCTGATGAGTCCCAGCTGGAAACTACAGAGCATGAGAAACAGACCTTGAGAGTCACGTGTGTGCAAGAAGGGGTTGATTATTATCTCCAGGAGCTCTTGTTTGCTAGGGCTTTAAGTCATTTTGGCAATTCCTGAGGTTTCATGTGGGATGGAGAAGTGCTCTCTCTGATGAGGGTTAAACATGTGCTTTTTAAAAGAATTAGTGCATGTAAGCTATTCACTGGTGTGTGCTTGCTAAGAGCTGCTGTCAACATTTTGAGAATAACAGCAGTTACAATATCATCATCATCATCCTTATTATATTTTGTCTCTTTTCAGGTACCTCCCCAGTTGGGGATTTAAAGATGTTTCTAATTAGCCAGTGTTTCAGGCTCTGGGAGATGACTTGCTGAGACTCTGTTGCAGAGATATCTGTATTCTCTCCCTCTCTGGAGCTTATTCTGGGGTGAGCATCATCTCTGCTCCCCTCATGTAGGTCACACACTCTGTAGTGAGCGTAGGGAGCTAAAGCAAGAGATTGGAAGGGGAACCTTGTGTTTCGCATTTCCTGTGGGCTTTAGGTCTCCTAGAGGGGAGACATTCACTGGAGATGGCTTGTCTTGCACCAGCAGTTGGATGTGCCAAGTCCTTTTTCTTTCTCTGCCCTGTCCAGCTGCAGTGGCACACAGCTACTGTCTGGCACAAGCAGGTTTTCAAGTCTTACCATGTCTCTGGGTATTTCCATGCCAGGCTGGACTCTGGGGTTAGGTAAAGCTTGGGAAGGAAAGATTTGGTGGTAAGCAAATGTATAGTCTGTATAGTCTCTTGACAGTCTCTCTAGACTAAGTATGGGAGTCAGGTCCTATGGGTGATTTTTTCCAGCATGTTTTTAAACGTAAGTGGTGACATTTCCCATGTTTCAGTCATTTCATGCCTGATGCAATAATCTTCGGAGCCACTCAAACTATTTTTTACTCATTTAGTGAAAATTGGCAGAGATTGGCTTTTAATTTTTGTACTTAAAATACTATGAATTTGATGTCAGAGAACTGAATGGAAAGTATTCTTCTGTGTCAGTCCCCTGGACAGACCTCCTTGGTTCTGGTCCCTGCAGAACCCACCAGCTCATTGTCATTTTGGGCAGAAGAGATGCCAAAACTGGCCTCATCCTCCCCCAGCCTAAGAGTATTTTGGCAGAAATTTGGCCATTTTAAGGCAATTGTCTTTTTCTGGCTTGTCAAGTCTTTTCTTTCCTATTATTTGCTTTCTCCTGAAAGCTACTGCTGTTTACACCCCTGCTGATAGCAGGTTGTCTGTCAGACTTTCCTAATTCCTTCCTCAGCTCCCTGAACTCAATTCCCTTTTTCCAAGTGTTTCTTGTTCATGCAGCACAACACAGCCCTCAAGTTCAGACTAAGCTGCCAGAGAAAATGCTGTAGTTCCCAGATGTTCATCAGGTGGGAATTATGATTGTGGAATAGGTCTGAACTAGTGCTCCTTTGGCATCAGAGCAGAAGGAAGGACAAGGTCACAAGCTAATGTCGCTTTCAGAGAAGAGACACTGAAGGCTTGGTCTGAGATGTGGAAACATGGAGGGGAAACAAAGAGGAGAGGGAGAAGTGTCCTTCCCTGAAACAAGAGCTGCTGTTGCTCAAAGCAAGGAGTGAAATAACATTAAATGTAATTGATGATGTGGCAAAAGTGGTGGAGACAAGGCATGGAGGTAGCTGCCTCTGGACATCTGCACATGAACAAACAGCTGTCTCAGGAAGAAATTCATTTGCCCTGGGAAGAAATTACTCTGGATGGGAACGGGTTAGGGCACGTTTACTTCAGCACAAGGCTTCATCATGCAGGATTTTTCCCTCCCCTTAGGCCATCTGGGGATTTCCTGGCTGATCCTGTTCATGCTGCTTTCTCTGGATGCTTGAGAGATCTCTAATAGGTGCTTGTGAGCAGCTGTGATGGAAAAGCATAGAGCTGGCCTAGCTCATTAAGGGAAAATGGGTTCAGACCAACTAAGGTGATCTGGGGGCATTAATTGGTGGAAGATAAGGACTAGGTTTTTTCTTTTCATTGCAGCAGCCTTCTGAATGCATGATGGGATCTGGTGAGATAGGTAAATGGATGCTGTGTTCATGGAAGCAATGAAATAAGATTCTCTCTGCTTTTGGCAAGGGTCCTTTGCCCTGCTGCTTTGCCTCAGCAAGGCGTGTTCATCTTCCAGTCATTACTCATTCACTTGTTATTTCATTTTGTGGAAGAGATTATAACCAGCTGAGGAGATAGGGCAATGTGAGAGCCCAGGCTGCTGTCTTAAACCGCTGTATTGTCCCTTTGTCTTTGCTTTGTCCTCCTTCCAAACCCATGGCTATCCAGACCATACAATGGAGAGCAGGCAAGAGCATTCTTTAGGAGCAGACAGTTTGGATTTGTGTGAGTTGAGTTGCCTAACACTGGAGTTATGTTGTTCATTGTGGAAAAATCAAGGGCTGGAGTCTGGAGCCTGGAACTTTATTCCCAGCTCTGCCACTGATGCCTGCACAATCTTGAGCAGATGACCTTCAGTTGCTCCAGCTGTCTGATGTATGTAAGCATTGTGATGGTGCAGTGTTGATTTCAGAGAACTTATAAACTGTGATGCATTTTAAGGAGAGTGAAGGCTCGGGGCTGCAGGACTTCTTCATCAGGTAGCTGGTTACTGCAACCTTTGAATCAGCCAGGCCCCAGCAGGTGGATTGGAGGGAGCTCAGCATCAAGATCTGAACCTGAAGACTCACAGTAGCTAATTCAGTCATGAAACAATGAGATTAGGGGTGCTCACACTTTCCCTTAGAACCTGACTGTTCTTTGATGAAAAAGTCTTTAGGAGACAAGACTATCTCTAAACGAGTCTGTTCAGCAAATTGTATGCTGGGACTGTTGTCCTGGGGGGACCTCAGATCAACACATTTGTTTTAAGTGATAATAGCATTTGATCAAGTAGCTCAGGTGTAGAGTTAGATTTATCACTTCTGAGAGACAGTCTGACCTTTGCTCCCAGGGTCTTACAGTTTGGGACCAAACCTTGGTTGCCCTGAAGCTGTTCACCTAACTGGGAGAAACATTCTCCCCATGAATAATAGGTTATTACTGCCTGACTTTTCTCAAGGGCAAGTTGGAGACTAATGTTGCCTCTTATGTGCCTAGGCTCATGTGTGTTTTGGCACGTACACCTCTTTGATATGAAAAATCACTGGGTTGAGAAAATGCAAATCACTTCTGCAAAATTGCTGATTCTTGTTGTATGAGGAAAAAAAAAAACCACACCCAAATCTTTCCTGAAAGTCTCAAGTTTGAGGAGTGTACAACCTCTGCCATGCTTGGTAATCACAGTGCCTGCTGCCAAGCAAGAATAGAAGTTTTTCAGCAGGTAAGAAGGTGATGGTGATGTGGATTGTGTTTGGTGCTGTGGGGAAACATCTGTGTTTCCCCCCACGCCACCGGGTGGTTTGTAGTGGGAGCCACGTCAGGGTGAGGAGCATCAAAAGCACCTGTGTCTCCTGGGCTTCTGCATGGGGTCAGTTTTGCTTAATCTGCATAGCCTGAGTTAAAAATCAGGTCAGATGCACAGCTCAGGGTTATTGCCTGGGGTTATCTTAGTTTGGGCAGCTGCAGTGCATGAGGTTTTTTGTGAAGAGGCAATTTTTGAAGCAGGAAATTTTTGAAGCAAGGTAGGTGAGGTAATTACCACAATCGTTTTCTTGGATTTTGCTAAATCCCTCCAGCCTTTGCAGGGCTGAAAAGAGAAAGAAATCAGACTTTCTCCCCACACCCTGCCCCGTCTTACTTTAACTTGTATGTTCAGAGATAATAGCATGCCAAAATAAAGGGGAATTATTTATTTGGTACTAAAAGCACAGTCAGTGTCAGAGCAAGGGACTTGCACCTAAATATCTATTCAGTGTGACTTATATGGCTGTCCTTGCCATAGATACAAGGACTTTCTTCTGTCTGCTGGCTTGATGCTAACAGTCATTCTGTCAAGGATGGGATTTTTATGATCCCTTTTTCATAGATGTGTACTGCTGGACAGAGTGATGAATTTACTTCTTCAAGGTCTCTTAAGGATGGAGAAGCAGGGTAGGAGGGTCTGAATCCAATTCTCTTGAATCCTCGTGCACAAACTTGGCCCTGAGACTGTTTATGGGACCTTCCTGGTGTCAGGATTGACTTTCCTGAAGTCAACTTTATTGTACCAGCACAAATTACTTTAAGCAGATTATGGCCAGGGCCACATTAGCTTCTTTCAAGGACTTTACTGTGAAACAGAGTGTACAAGAATTGGAGTGGGATCAGGAATAAAGAAAGTACCGAAAACAAAGCTCTTTGGCCTCACAGACAGTAAGGTAATAGGCGCTGAGACTTTCTTAGTCTACCAGAATCCATTTTTAGTCTTTGTTTAATTAATCCTCTTTCATTTGCATTTCCCCTTTTTTGGCTAACGCTGTTTTGATGAAGAAACATGCCAGACCCTGTGACTTCCATGACAAGTCCATTCGCAGGCTCTCATGTTGAGCCAACACTACTGACTCTATCTCAGACAGACCAAAGATGAGGACACCAGTAGCAAAGATTTAAAAAGTGAAAATTAAGGAAATTACCTTCTATGGGAAAAAGAGAGAGAGAGGGAATTCGCCATCTTTTGAACATGGGATTAGCTGGGAGGAGGCCAGACAGAACTACAATAGGCAATAAAGTCAATCTCCCTGTTGAAACCAGGATTTCTAGTACCTAGCAGAGTTATAAATTCTTGTTTTCAAGCTTGCCTTTTGAAGATGTTTTATGGGTCTCTTTTGAGAACCAGGGCTGAGAGGTCAGAGGCTGCCCAAATAAAGGTATGTACTCTTTCATAGCATCATCTGAGTTGTGGGACTTTCGAGAGGATGCTGTAAATGCTCAAAATTTCCAAGTGCTCAAGGAGAAACTGGGAAAGTTAGTGGGGGTTAAAATCTCATGGAACAGTCTTTGATCTCCACCCACTTTTGTCTACTGTAGGAGATGAGGCTATGTGGACCTGTGGTCTGAGCTGATACAGCTGCTCCTGTGATGGGCTGCTTGTTTTGAGACATCCCAGTGATAGGGCCACTTGAACGTCTTCATGAAGTGCCTTAGAAGATTGCAGTTCATCCAAGTACCTTTGGATAGATAGAACGGCAAACTGTGAAATGAGGGGTGGCAGGGGTGGGTGGCAGAGGATAAATCTCTCTGTAATGTTATTGGAAAGATAAATGTTTCCAAAATAATATTGTTGTGGGAACTTAGGAATGTATCTTAATATCTAGGAATACACATTGGCAAACATATTGTATTAATAAGGTAAAACAGATATTCCTGGATGTGATAGCCCAGATTTTTTCATTAAATAGAGCACCAGCAAGTGGAGGTGCTATTTTAGGTTTTGTTTTGGTAACTAGTGTTGATATTAAGAAGGCCTGGTTGTACAGAGGAATCTTGGACTTAGTGCTCGTAAAATGGATTCCTTTTAAATTAAATGGAAGCCTAAACAAAAGTAGATCTGGAACTAGGATACTTGTCTTTGAAAGGGCAGACTTTGGAAAATGAAAAAACCTGGTGTGTGAAGTCATCTGGGCAGAGAATCATGAGAACTTGAATGCAGAGCTTCTCTCTAATTCAGAGGTGCAGAAACTATCTGGATCAGGGATCCTAAGCAAAGGAGAAAAACAAGGCAGGAAAGGGCTCCTTGCTGGAGCTGGTGAATAGCCACCTTAAAAAGGATAGTTGGGATTAAACACAGAGTCTGTAAGGAATGGAAAAAAAAGATGAATTGGCAAAAAAGCAATGTCTTAGAGGTCAGGAAGGGTAGGGATAAAATGAGAATTGCCAAAAGTCAAGCTGCGTTAGGCCTGGCAAAAGAAATTAAAACAAATAGCAACAGGTTTCTCAGCTACATAAATAAAAAGAGACTTGAAGCTGCTGTGCAGTGAGAACCAACTGGAAGATCAAAGATGATCTAGGTATGGCTCCAGTATTAACCAAACTTTGCTTCAGTGTTCAGTACAGTTGGAGGGGATGAAGACATGGAAACCTTGGACTCTAGGGAAAAACTAAAAGTCAAATAATTAAATTGATTGAAATCAGTCAGAGGGCAGGAGCACCAGCCCTGGTGGAAACTGTACGTGTGAAGGTGTTGAGTACCTGTGATTGTCCTGAGTTCATTGCTACGAAGAGAAAAAGCCCAGGAAAATTTTAGGATAAATGATGTGGATGGTTGAGAGGGTCTGGCATGGAATAAAAATTAATAGCATAGAGTGCTGGGATGGGCAGTGAAAGATCAGGCTGGAGACTTTGATGAACGGGACTTTTGCTAGAGAAATGTGCCAGTGGACAGCTAAGCCCTGTATGTTTTAATCGATCCCAGAGTGAGGTTGGACTGCCATTCCAGCCTTGCTTTGCAAAAACCACCCAGGCTCACCCTATATCCAGAGAGAAGTGTCCCATGGGGAAGGAAGTGTTAACCCCTCTGAAAGCAGCTGGCAAGCCCTCAGCAGCAATCATGAGCTAGAAAAAAATGGATGTGGGCAGGCACAGGTGCAGGGAAGAGCTCCAGGGGAGTGGGAACATGTGCCACGCGGAGGGCTTGGCAGGAGAGGGCTTGGCTGCTCCCACAAGTTTCAGGAGGAAAACAAAGACAGGGAGGGGAAAGAGCACTGTGAGCTAGAGAAGAGTGCTGGCATGAGGACAGCATACCATAACTCAGCCCTAATAATATCCTGTCTAGAAAATACAGCATCTTCTGCTGGCTGGAGCACTGTCCTTCTAGGACATCTCCAGGTGATACCACAAGGTCAGGGCAGATACTTTCTGCTCCCAATGAGGGTTGTGTGATGTGGTTGATGGCAAGCCTCATGTCCAGTGGCTCATGAGGCCCTTGCATTAATCCCAGGGAGGATTTCATTTTTTCCTTAAACCAAGAATTTTCTAAAATGTTTTAGTTCTCTTCATGAGCCCAGCAGGTTTTGTCAACACACAAGGAAACATAGTGCTGACCCTGCCGTGCTAATGCTCCTTCAGCTTGGCAGAAGGCAAGTTTTGTCATGGGAAGGTGATTGTTAAAGATCAATATTGATCCACCAAATTACAAATAAAATTGTGCTCTCGGAATTTGGGGTCTCAGTCAAATTGGAGTTGGGTTGAGGCTAAAGCAGTATTGCTGCTTCGCAATATGTTTTCCTGAATTTTCAAAGGGAATGAAGATGTGTTTTTTCTGTTGCTGTTAATACTGTTTTCTAGGTATGGATCCTTGGTCTGCCTGTTTTTTTAAAAATTGGTTTGTTTGTTTGTTTGTTTTTAAATTGTAGCAAACCAAGCGGCATGATGTGCTCTGACTTAAAACAAGTTTCCACGTACTTATTTATTTACTGAGATTTTATTGCTCAGCATTTCAGGGTAGCAGAAGTGTCCTATGTGTTTGTTTTCTTTAGGCTCTAGAGTTTGGCCTGCAGCCAAACTAAATTACTCCAGCTTTGGAGGGGGGGAGCTGAAATGAGAAAATCTGTACTTTGTGACCTTAAACTTTCAATGAAAGGGGATTTTGCAAATGGAGAAGTGGGAAGTGATCAGAAGGTGATTATTTGCAATGGGGAAATGGGGGAAGACTTTAAAACAAAGCCCTTATACAATGCCAATAACTAGGTAATGTGGTAAAGTTAGGAACAGAGAGAATCAGTTGCTCAAGAGGAGGTATCAGGTACATTGTCTGAGCCCCAACAGAAACAGGGAGAAGGATTAGCTGGCATCTCTAATACTTTAATTACGAATGAAACAAAAGCTGGCAGGAGAGGAATTGAGAAGTGTCACATGCCTTTAAGGTCTCCAGAAGGCTCTTCCCCATATTACAGTGGGCCTTTCTAGAGTGATTTATTGCTGTCACTCAGTGAGGGTTGGATTTTAAGCATTTGCTTCTCTCCACCTCCAAGCTCCCCCATCATGGCTGTGCTGCCTTTGGGGCAAAAGAGAAAGATGCACTTCGGATTGCTTATGGCTCATTCTACAGTTTCATTCTAGGAACATCCCAGGGAGGCTGATGGCTGTTTTGATGCCAAATATTCATCAGCCTTCTGCCATTTTCCAGTTAATTTGTCTGGATGACTCCTCTGATGACTTCTCACATTTTCTACCATCTGATGCTCTATTAAGAGTTTGTTCCTTTGTCCATCTCTGGGGCTGTTTTACTGTATAGATGCTGCTTCATTTTCTGTCCTGTTTAAGGATTTATGCTAACCCTGTCAGTCATGGCAACTGATCAGGGCCACTTTTGTATGGAATCATCATGTGGAGACCTCCATCCCAGCTCCACCTCAGTAGGTGTGATCTGAGCACTGCCCTTTTCATTGGTGGAGGTTCTTGGTTTAGGAATCAGTGCATACAGTGTCAGCTCTTCTGTGTGCATCCATCTCTGATGCTCCTAGGTTAATTTTTCACAGCGTAAAGTCCAGAAGGACAGTGTCCCATCCTCGAGCCTGCCTCCTCATCCAGTTCAGACCACAGATTTTTGCTGTGTGAACTGCTGTTTTGACTAGGATACTACAAAAACCATTTGGTTTTGACTTTAAAATCACTGAAAACACGAGACACTATCACAACCCTTTTATAAACTATACCAGTGGCTAATTATTTGGATTGTCCATGTTTGTCTAATGCAGCAGTCTTCATCTCAGTAAAAGTTGTGTATTTATAAAAGTCTTATAAAAATTTTGGTCTTTCTAGACTTCACTTTCTAGGTGAATTCAGATTTTCCCCGGTTGCTCTTTTTGCCTTCTAATATCTTATCTGACCAATATGTCCAGCTTTCTTCTGTGGTGCTCCATTATATATTTTAGGAAAGAGAAAGAAGCTTGTGTGGAATTTGCTCTACAGGTTTTATTCACTTTTGGTTTTCATTATTGATAAGCAGTTTCCATTCTCCTCTTTTCTTACACTTCATTAATAGCAAGCATTTATGCTGCCCCACCAAAGGGGCAAAGCCCTGCCCCACCGATTTCTAGTCTTTCCATACATCTCCCATTCTGCTGTGGGGACACTGGGAGCAGAGATGATACATCTTTGTAGGGAAGGATCCAAACACTGCAGACATTGGGTGTATTTTGCTCCTTTGGAGCAAATGGGAATGGAAGACCTTTCTAATTCTCTTTCAAATAGGGGAGGACATACCAGCTGGTGATCTTTTGTGGAGAGAGAGTGGAAGTGCTCTGAAACTGGACATGCCCATTCTGCCTTCTCTGGTGCTATAACAAATCCTATCTTTGAATGCAGAATTTGCATTACCACTCCTGTGAGGTGTTAAATGTATCTGTTAACTCTTCCCTGCTGACTACAAAACCTTCCCTTCTGGGCTACCTGTTTGCTGCTCCTGCAGGCATGCTTTCTAAGTGATGTAGCAGAGAGTCGTAGCGAGATGAGTTGTTAACTCAGCTCTTGCAGCTTCAGAGATGTCTCTGGTCTGGAGGAACTTGATGTGTAGGGATCAGCCCAGGGAAGGTGGTAGAAATGAGATCAGTCCAAGGATTTTCTTACCCTGGTATTCAATAGGAAGAGTCAAATGCAAATATGATGATTGCAAGCATATGTGGCTGTGGCTGTCCATCTTGAGACCTGTTTCAGTGAAAACTGGATTTATCTGTTTGCCAAGAGCAACATGCTTTTCCCTTTAACCCTCAGGAAGCCTTTCAGCTTTAGTCTGGCTGACACCAACATGGTTTATTTAGCAAGGCAAAGCATGGTGAGGCTGAGGGTGTGGTGTGAGAGGCCACAGCTGGGCTTTGTGAAAGGCAAGGAGAAAACAATTAGGAAAAAGCAAGTGTTTTGGTGCAGAGTTTTAGAGTGGGACTTGTAATGTTCAGTGGTAAATAGCTGGTTAATCAATGCCAGATTGTCTCTTGGAAGGTCTCTTAATTACTTCAGCCTATGCCAGACACTGATATCCTTGAAACCTGAAAAATCCCATTAGAAGGTGCTTTCCTTGAGGCTGAGCCAGCATGTTTTGCTGTGTGACAAGAGTGAGTGCCGATGGGCTGGGGCCATCAGGACAGCAACAGGGGTCTCTCCCTGCATCAGGGCATCCTGTGCAGCTTGTCAGGAGCTTAGAGTGAATCCCTCACTCTAGGGTGGTGTCCTGGCTCTTCAGTTAGACAGGCAGTGGTAAGAACTGCTGCTGCTGTTTTCCATGTGCTTTGGCTTTGTTCCTGTGCCCCCAGCCTGTGCCAAAGCCTTCTGTAGTTCTGAAAAGGCCGGGCATTTTTCTTTCTTTTCAAAGAAGAGGTGTCCTGGCTCCCAGCCCCTCACAAGGGCTGCGGTTGATTTTGGAGGCATGATGGAGGTGTGCATGGCACACAGCAGGTGCACATTGCTTTCTGAAGGTCACCTGTTGGCTAAGGGATCTTCAAAACCTGTCTCAATGGGGCATAAAAACCTGCACTATGGTGTTTAGGTCTTTCTGCTGACTTGTTCCTATGGGCTGAGAGGGAGAACTATGAAATTGTGAATAGGGGGAGGAACAAGAAGATCACTATTTTTCAGTTTCATTCAGCATCCCATTAACAGATCAAGCAGGGCAGAGAACTGAACCATGACGATCATAGCTGTAGTAAGTTTGAAATGTCCTTGATATAAATGGCTTCTAAAAGGAAGCATAGAAATTCATAGTGTATGACTGGCTAAGAAACATGTGCAGCCTCTGGCTTGGAAAGTCCCTGTGCCATTGGTTTCCAGAAGCAGAGGAGATGATCAGTCCTAACACTCCTCCTAACATCAGCTGCTGACCATAGCTGTAGCTGCTTGTGGATCACAGAGATCAGTCCAGTGCTTGAAAAGCACACTGGTGCCTTGGCAGGGAGACATAAGGATGTCTTACGTGCTGGGGCCTCAAACAAGTTGCCTGCAGCTGGACAGGTCTGCTCTGCTCATCCTTCAGTCTCTCTATGGATGAGTCTCTGTGTCATGGACTCATGGCTGGTTTAGTGTCTGCATAAGGAACTGCCACAGCTCACTCCCTTCTGCTCCCTGTCTCACTGGGAACTGTTTTCATCTCCAGTGAAACAAGGGTGCCTGAGTAACTATCAAACCCACAGCAACACCCACTAACAGTTTGGGTTAGGAAGTGCAGAGTTTAATTACATTTTGACTCTCTTTCACTTCACTATTCAGATATTTCTTTTCCTGGGCTTGAAGTCTTGTTGGGCTGGGACAGGAAGGACCAGGGGAGCTCATTCGGCTGCTGCTAATATGCCTTGCTTTTTTCTTGCTTCAAGGGTGGCTTTTGTGTTTAGACATCTGAGAAAAGATACCAGGCAGCAGGGACAAAAGATAGTTGGACTCGGCACTGCAGCATGAAATCAAACTGGAACACAGCACTGGGAGAGCTGACAGTGCTTTGAATATCTTATTCTTGTAGGAAGAGGGACAGGCAGGACATTGACGCCTGCTTCCATTGGAAGAGTTGAAACTCAGAGTTTACAAGGTGTGACACTGGCTGAACAGGACTCCCTTGTACGTGGTGGGCAGGAGAACAAGTAGCTGATGGTCAGGGCAGAACAGCTGGGGAGATGACTGGTGAGAGTTCAGGAATGTACCTGATGGGCATGAAAAGCAAGCGGTATAACTGAGGAGCTTGATTCTGAGTGTCTGAAACAGATGGTGGGGATTGCTGCATCACAGCTGTGACGTGTGGTGGTGTGATGAGGCATCACTTGATCTAGCCAGTCTACCCTGAAGCTGCAATAGTCCTGTTTTCAGCAGGTTACCCTGCTTTTAGCAGGTATAGAGCTCCTGGGCTGCACGTGTGAGTTGTATCCTGTGTTAGCATTAAGTAGCATAATGTATTTGTGTGCATTTGGTGCTCCACAAAAGCCAGGCTGCCTGCTGAGCACTCCCACCCTCAGTCTGCAGTGAGAGAAATGTGTCTGGGGCAGTGCCCATGCCATATCATGGCCTGAAAGCTGTGGAAGGATGCTGGGCACGGGACCCTGGGAGGATGCTGCAGACCATCGATTGTGCCCTAACTCCTTCCCCCAGGTGGCACCAGTTCTGTTGTTCCTCCAGAGGCTGGGAAGTACTTGGGGTGACTTAGTGGGAAAACAGCCAACTTCACAGCCAGTGCTCCTCTCTGTTCCCAACTACTTTGTGCCTGGCTTCTCGTTTCACAGGGAAACAGGCGTCTTCCAGCACAGGAGCTTGCAAAGGGGCTTTCAGGTAACCTCTCCTTAGTCTGGGGGCATTAAGGACCTTTGTACTTTCTGGAAGGGATTTCAGGCACACCATGCATCGAATGCAGGCTTCCTGAGCTGGCTTTTCTGTTGTTTAGGCCACCTGGAAGGATGTGCCAGAGGAGTCTCGCAGCGTGATTGTTTGTGAGCAGTAGCTGGCACAGGCTGCACTGGGTGGATGGAGGGGGACACGGGGGCTGTGTTTTGATTCTGCTTTTCCTGTTTGTTGTAACTTGGCAGATGCAAAGTTTCACAGACTGCAGGGGCAGCAAGATTCTTTTTCTTTTCTCTCTTTTTGCCCTGGCATGTACTGCAACATCTTCCACCACTAACTCTGATTTTTAGTTTTTTTAGTTGTTTGGGGGTTTTGTTTGTTTGTTTGTTTGCTTGATTTTTTTGTGGAGGACAGAATGGGACAGGAGGATTGGTGTTGTTGAGGCTCTGCAGCTTTGAAGCACATAAACCAGAATATTTAGAGTGGGTTTATTGTCTAGAGAGGAGACTTTCCTCCAAGCAGCCCCAAAGCATGTGAGTAGCTGTCACAGGGCTTTTGTTCCTGCTTCAGGTGGGATTTCAGTGGAAAAAAAAAATTAAAAAAGGAAGAAGGAAAAAAGAAGCAAATTTCAGCCACACAAAACCCTCTCCTCAAGAACTGTTCAGAAAATGGAGATAAAGCAGCAATAGTCAAGTGCTCAATTAAGCCAGATGTACGTGTTTTAAAGCACTGAGATGTAGCAACAGTGGGTCTAATGAAGTGGAGTTTTATGGACCCAGTGAAATGGAGATGGGTTGGGTGCCTGTTGCTTCCCGATGGGGAATAGCACAGCAGCACTTTTGTTCTGGGGACTGATGAAAGGAGGGTATGTGGCTGCTTGGGGCTGCTGTTTCCCACCGTCTCCTTGGCTTCTGCCCCCTTGCCTCTGGGATGGCTGTGGTTACAGGGCTTTTCAGTTGCGGTGGTCTATCTGAGAGCAGTGTGAGTGGGTTAATTATAGCACTCCAGGGCAATTTATCTAATGACAGCCTCCCACCTTGGTGCTTCTGGGAGGTTGTGGTGGCCCCCTTGATGTGCTCCTTCCCCCAGACCCTATGCCTGGGGAGTAACCTGCCCTCAGATGACTGCTGCATTTTGCTTTGCAAATTTGGGGGTTCAAGAGTACAATAGATAAAGGCCAGGTAAAACCTGTTATTCACATGTTGTACAACACTGGCAGTGTAGTGTGAGTACCACTTGCTGCAGAGCAGCTGGTTGGGCTGTGGCTGGGGAGGCTCACTTGTGCAGGCTCATACCATGTGCAGGGTTGGCTTGGAGAAGGACATAAACATCTCTATACCACAAAACAGCTGCTGTCTGGCATTTTGGGGTGAATTCCATGAGAATGCCAGTCCTTCCTGAAGCTAGGGGATCCCCTGCATTTCCTTGCAGAAGCGCAGTGTTAACTATTTGGCTTGTTTATAAAGGCATGGGTCTCTGACTTGGGGACCATCCCACCACCTTTCAGCAGCTCCCACTTTTCAAGGCCTCTTTGGCACAAGCCTGGGTATCTTCCAAGCCTGTAAATGGTGTCCGGATCCTTCCACCAGGAAAGGGGTGCTGTGTAGATCAGGTGCACAGCAAACACACTAGGGCACTTGATGTTGAGTGTGCTGGTTGGCTGTACATAAAACGCTTCCTGAAGCTGTTTGAGTGGAAAGCTGACTGTTGCACATGCCAGCTTCCCTTCCAGTGGTTCAGCTGGCTTATCACATCTGTCTCCATCACTGTTTTGTGGTGGTCTGTTTTTTAAGCTTTGCAATGCCTCCCTCCTCTTTGGGAATGCAGCTGACTGGTGTTCCCCTTTCTTTTCTTCCTTCCTCTACCACAGTTTTATGGCTCTCTTTTCCTGCCTTTTGCTCAGCAGGAGTCTCCATACTCCTGAGGTTGGAGTTTGGGCAACTTCATGGGTGGCCCAAAATAGACAGTCATTTGCAAACAAAGTGAGATCCAGCCCCTTTTTCTATAAAGTCAAGAGACCAAAGCAATGATATCAGAGCGAAGCAGCAGGCTGCCTGGCACTGTTTCCCTTCCACCTGTGGGAAGAAAACTTCCCCTTCAGAAGGCCAAGTGACATTGATGTGGTCATGCTGTAGGCTCTGGAGGTTGGAAGTCACTGAGGGACTGTAAAGGTAACTTGCATTACTTGCATGTGCATGGCCCTTGTATGCCACAAACTGTTATTACGGATCAGCTTATCTGCAATAAATTGCTGCCTTCTGGTAGTCTGTCCATGAGTCTGAGCCCTTCGTGGTGTTACTGCACATGTGCACGTGCCAGTCAGCAGTGGGATGAATCCACAAAGTCTTAATTTTGGCAAAGCTCTTGTTTATTTCAGTAGCAGTGTTGTATCAATGAAGACTTCATGCTTAGAGAGTGGCAGTTGCCTTTTTTCAGTAAATGAACATACTAAGATAAATAGTAAATGTGCATAATAAATACACATGCAAGACCAGGTTCAGTCCCTTCATGGAGTACTCTAACATGAGGGTTCAAATTCAGTCTCTGCTCCTAGCTGGGAGAAGGATAAAACAAGGCTTAAAGAAATTGAGCAAAGTGACTGCAAAACTGAGTGAAATACTGCCCCAAGAACAAACGAACAAAATGTTTTGACATAACCTGAAGCAATTGCAATGTTACTTAGCTCGAACATTAGATGAAGAAAAAACCTCAAACAATCTGGGAACAGCTCAACTTGTGGCTTAAATGTGGGATATGGCAACTCAGTAGTAGCCCTCATGAGGAGGGAAGGATAATGGCTGTAAGTGCTGGAGGCAGCTGGATGATTCTGGTGGGCAGAAAAAACTCAATTTACAGCAGATACTGCCTCTTTTCACCTACAGTTCAGTGTTCCGGTTTTATTTGGAGGCACTTGTGCTTTGTCCCTGGGAAATGCAGGTTTCGAGAAAAAGCAAACACAGAGTTGGTTTTGAGGGTTGGTGCATGGCTCAGGGGCTGCACGGGGACAGTGGGTCCAGCAGACCTCGAGGTGATACTGGTGGTAATTGCTGTTGGGCTCTGGCAGGGCTTCTGAGAAGATAGGAAGGAATTACCGTAATAATAGTGTGTTTTGAAAAAAGCAGACTTTGAGGAAATGTGCAGTGAGATTTGGGTGGGTGGTTAGGGGAGCCTTGGACTGAGCTGCCGTCTGGAAAATTGACTGTGGAAAAGTGAGATGTTATTTAAAAACTAGTAATATAAATTACTGAAGTTCATTCCATTTGTGTGCATAATAACTGGAGAAGCCAATGTGGCTGAGAAGGGAGTGGAGCAATACCAGAGGTAGATGAGAGATGGCTCTCACTGGCAGAGTGGGGCACTGCTCTGACCTTTTAGGGATTTTAAGTATTTTCTTATTTTATGTTTGTGTTGTTGTGTTATGGTTTGGTTTGGTCTTTTTCTTTCCTTCCTGATTTTGAGGCTTTTTGACCTTTCTGCAGGGTGAAAGGTCAGACTTTTGGCTGTGCTTTGTGCGGCCTTCCCAGGCGGTGCACTACTCTACCACAGGCTCCTCTGGTCATGGTGTGTCCAGAGCCATTTCCCCACCAGCCACTGATCTTGATGGGGGTTGTGAACAGGCATCAAAGGGCACAGCTGGGCTTCCAGAGCCAGAGAACACCTTTTTGGTGAGCTAAACCATCCTTGAGGAGCCAGAACAGACAGAGAGCATTGCCAGAAAAAAACACAGACTATCTCCCTTTACTTCTGATGTGAAAGAACTTACAAAATTTCTCAGCCCAACTCTCCTTGGAGCAAGATGTCTTCTATTTGGCTAAAGCACCCTATCCAAGAGACATGTGGGTCTGAAGACCCAGATGGACAGATGTGAGCACTTCCTCTAGTATCCCATCTTTCCTTTGTGCAGGTTCAAACTGATTTTTGACAGTCTGTCTTCAGCTAACATGGTGTTTGCTTGTTGCTGCCTGCACCTAGAAAAGTAATAATTTTAAAATAGGAGAATAGTCTGAAAAAGTCCTGTATATTCTGATTTTTCCAAAATGTGCTAGAGAGGCAGAAATGTTTAGTGTGAATTTAGAGGAGTGTTTCTTGCTTGTGATTGTGTGTCCATCAGATCATAAGTCCTTCACCAGCCCTTCCTGGCAGGCTGCAGAGCATCATATCTGGGAATCAACCTTGTTGAGATTCACAGCTCCTGTAATTCTGCCAGCCTCTGGCTCTCTTGCAGGAAAGAGAGGTGCAGCAGCTCAATGCCAAACAGAGATCATCTAGATAATAGTTAACATGCAGGCACCTTCATGAAGGCTGTGGTCAGGAAACCTCTTCTGTGATTGCATGGTCTAGACTGTGGGATGCAAAAGCCCCAGTGAATTTGGGCTTGGGGTCAGAGATGAGCCCATGTTTCCACTGGGAAAATAAAGGTAATTCAAATAGCAGTAAAACCTGTAGGAAATGAATGAGGTGGTTTTGTGGCCTGGTTTCATTCTGGAGATTCATAGGAGCTGTGGATTTAGGAGCCGAGCTTATACTAGAAGTTGGTGTAGGCATTTTGGGGTGCTTGGGGCACTGAAGACCACACAAATGCATGTGAGTGACTGGGGAAGAAGAGCAGAGACTTGGCCTGGTAAGATTAATGGTTTATTTCATTCAGGAAGAAGCCCCTAATGACTAAGTAGTAGTTACTCTGGGAAATTTACAGATGGGGTCAATGTCGAACTGGGAAGCTGCAGTGCAATTAATTTAAGCTTTGAAAGTGTTTTCAAGTTAGTTCATTTGGTTCTGCTGGGAAGGTTGCAGCTTTGCAGAGGGCTAATCAGAGGAGTGTGTTGAAAGGGCTGAGATATGGTTCACTAGCAAGGGGGAATGCTTTTATGGTGGCAGGGAGCTTGGAGAGCCTCCCTCAGCAAAACCTTCCAAACATGTTAAGGTATTTCCCCTAAGTAAGCTGCCTTCACATGTGTTGAGGTTAAGCACAGGCACAAAACCACTGTCATCAGCTGTGAGATGAGACCCTTTGGCTCCTCAGCTTCAGCATTTAGGTGAGTCTGGAGAGCCTCTACTGTAGGTGCACACTGGGATGCTCAGCAGCCCCATGCTCAGGAGAAGTGGTGAAAGAAAAGCAGGATTGCAAATGGAAGTTCAGTAAATGAGGGGACTTGAAACATTCCCCCGCATTTTTGAGGGTCCTGAACAGCATTTTCACTTACCATTCTTGGCACACAGTGAACAGCTGGTGCAGGAGGGAGCAGGATGTTGCAAGCAACACGTGCAGGCTTACTGCTGCCAGGAGGAGGACTGGAGCAGACCTTCCCCAGTGGTGGTTTGTGCTTCACCGTGTCTGCACAGAGTGGGCTGATAATGTGCTACACGGCCCATCAGTCAAATTGTTTGGAAAGAAAGCTAACAAAACAAACCCTGCTGTTTTATCTCTCTTCAGCTTGGTTGCACATTTTCATGAAATGGTGGAAACTTACTATTTTTGAGAATTGTGTTCCTCTTTGAGATGCAGTTGGCATTTGCTGACGTGTTTGTAGATATATTGAGAGGTGGAGGGGGAAGAGAACTAATAGGGAGACAGGCAGTCATGCAAACATACGCACATGCAGAAACACATAGAGGCAAGCTGTGTAATTGCACAAGTTCTGTATCCTTGGGAAACCGGTCTACAAATATGGTTTAAAAAAAAAAAAAGGCTGTTTGAAATAAAGCCTGGTGGAAGGGACATTTCAGTTCCTCTCTTTTCCTCATCTGACATCAGCTCCATGTCAATATTGCTTCTGTGGTTGCTCAGTGCCAGAGGAGTTTGTGTGCAGAGGGGCACAGGTGTGCTAAAGGGTACTGGGCAGTGGTAAGAGGTTTTTCTCTGACTTTGGACCTACGTGGATGAAGGAGGGAAAGCTGAGCTCTCCAGCCACCAGGAATAGGCAGAGAAAAGAGAGCAAAGCAGACTGCTGAAAGCTGTGCTGCCCTGAGTCAGTGTCCCTGGCACTTTGGAAGAGCATAAAGCATTTCCTGCAGGATGACTGAGTCAAAGGGAAGCACTGGGTGCCCCTTGGATCACCCCTCCGTGCCAGCTGCTCAGGGCAGGGACAGGAGCTTGCTAAGCAACCCCTGGCCAGAACATGCCGTTCCTCCCCAGTCCTGCCCTCCCTGCTGGTGGAGATGGGCTGAAAAGATCTCATGACAAAAAAAAAGGGTGTTTGCAGAGCCCTAGGGCTCTTGGCCCCAGGGGATCTCAGAGTGCTTTGTGGACAGCTTATCACAGAGGTAAAACAAGCTCTTGGAGACCAATGCAGGAATTTTCTGGCTGTGGTGTGCAATTCCTCGCTGTTACTGAGCAAGTTGGCATGAGGAAATAACCCTGGGAATGCAGGCAGGCAGAGGGTCCCGGGAACTGACCTGAGGAGTGCTTCAGCAGGCAGAGATTCTCTGAGCTGATCTGTGCCTCATGGAAGCCTGTGTTTCAGAGAGATTTGAAACACTAGCCTTCCTGCGAGTCCTCCCGAAAGCTGGATGGCACAGACACCTCTGGGCTACCCAGTAATGCTGGTTGTATGCCTTTGCTACCTAATCAATGGTTTTAAACAGCCACATGTTGCTGGTGCAGAACTGGATGAGACTTATGCAGAACAGACTTCTGGCTGAGGAAAGGGGAGCTGGAGGTAGTATGAGGGCTCCCTGTAGTTGAATCCAGAAGGGATTGTGCATGGGATTTCCCTGTTTAGGACTGTTAATGGCTATTAAACCCAATCTAGATGAAATACCTTTGGTTCCTGAACTGCTGATGGGCAGGAGGAGAGACGGAGAAGAATTTCTCTATAATTGTGTCCTTTCTTCTGGTCCTCCCCTGAGCATCGATGGTTGGCCTCTGTGAGAGATGATGTTCCAGGGTGGAGGTGATTCTTCTCTGTTTTGTGTCCCGTCTCCCACCGCCCCCTCTCTAACAGAGCCCATTACTCATGCTCCCTCTGTGGCATTCCCAGTTACACCTTTGTGCAAAGGGAAGAGTGAAACTTGAGTGGGTGTTTGGTTTCATCTGCCTCTGTAGCTGCATCCAGAGTGGCTTGATTATGCTTGTGGCCAGAGCACCTACCACTTTTTCCCTCTGCCACCAGCTGAGCAGTGATGGATGCTGTGCTATGGCTCAGTGCTTTGCAGTTTGCCAGTGGTTATTGGCAAACCCTGGGTCCTTTTTGGGCTAGAATGGGCCAGAGGGCTTTGGGGGGGACTTTGTTCTTGGCAACTCCTGCTGTGATGAAATTGCAATGCCAGTAAAAAGTTTACTTTTTACTGGTATTTAAAAAATTATTATTATTTATTTTTTATTGTTTATTAGTTTTTATTATTATATTATTATTATTTTTTATATTTTTTAAACAGTAAAGCAAACTTTTTTTGAGGTATCTGAGCTCCAGGCCAACAGCATATATACTAGAGCTGTTGCACAAGAACCTTTGCACAGGGTTCTTCTAGAAGTACTTTGCAGACTGATGAAGCAGAGGTCACCGGGGCTGTGGTCAGGGTTTGTCTGTTCCTTCCCCACCTTTCCTACATATGAAAGGTCAGGTTTAAAGGCTCAGTTTGCTCTCTGGCTGCAGAGGACAAGTGCTGGATTCCTGTCAGCCCGGGACAGGCAGCTCTGCTCCTTATAATAAAAGCAAAGCAAAACCCAGAACAGGCACTTAAATTATCCTGAAATGGTAGAACTCGTGGACGCAAGAAGCTAAAAGTGTTGGGGGGGGGAAGAGACAAAACCAAACCTAGATAACACTGACAGCCCTGCTCAGGGTGAGAAATCTCTCCATGGAGGGATGCTTCATTCCCACAGCCCCAGCTGTGCTCATTCCTGTGTATGGTGCAGTGCCAGTCCAGGACTTGGGCTCCTGGATTTGCCCATTTGCTCCTCACATGGTTTTGGGCAGCACTCTCAAGTTTTTCAGAAGGAAAGTGCTGGCCAGTGGAGGCTGTGGTTGCTGCCAGAGGGAGATGTAAGCCCTGTCCAGCCCAGGACACAGTTGGAACCCTCAGTTAGTGGGGCTTCAGTCAGAGGTGTTGAAGGCCACTTGGTGGGGCTTTTTGTGGGTTTGGGACCTTGATCAGCACTTAAACGCTATGCAAACACCCTGGGCAGATAAGCAAATGCACGTGAAACCCTTCGGGCAAGCTGTCGATAAGGAAAGCAAGTGCAGAGAGAGAGCAGTGTTGGGGAGGGCGCCTGTGGTCCTTGGCATGGTGCGTGCTCCCCGTGATACAGGCTGGCCCTCCCGTGCTAAGTGAGTGCTACTGGCTTGATCCTGTCCCACAGGCCAGATACGCTCCAGGGCCTTTCAAAGGGATAAAGATATATTTTTAACCTGAGGCAGCTGTCGGGTTTCTTTGTATGGTACTTTTTTTTTCTTGGAGCTCTGGAAGTGGCAGGTTGTTTTTCAGCCCTTCTGTTTCTCAGCTGTCTCGTCAGAGGTGTCTGGAGGTCTCAAACCTGATTCCCGAAAATTTCAGAAGTGGAAATTGGTAGCCGCTTTTGAAAATGTTGGCGAGACTGTGCAGCTTCCTACAGACATAAGCTGATGGCCATTTGAACACGCTTTTTCCTCAGCCAAGTCCTCGCCCCATTGAAGCCAATGGGAATTTTCCTTGAAAAAGGCCATAAAGAAATCATTTTCTTGGCAAGGAGAGAGGTGTTTCATGGGCTCAGCATCAGTGTTCAGGAGAACTTCAGCTATCTGCTTAGATTCCTGCCACACTTATCCCACCCTGCACAAAGCTCTCTACCTTTTGATCCAAAATAGCACAGGAGATGTTTTCCACATGCCATAGGAAAATGGAAGAACTATAAAACATAATTGTTTTGGAGTTTGGCACCACTCCCTTACAGATATATTTAGTGTGAACTGAAATGGGTCAGCAAAAAGGCATTAGCCAGGATGACAAACAGATTAGGGTTGTGTATCTTGAGGCAATTGCATACCTGCCCATCCCATGCCGGTAGGATTGGCGGGTGTCTTCATTATTTCATGGGTAGTCATAAGCAAGCATGCATGAGTTGCAGCTTTTGGGCACCATTAAAAGGCATTATCTGGCTGTAAGAGATGTTTGGTTTGCAGCCTGCTCAGTGTTCTCCTGACCTTGAATCTTGATCTCTCTGCTACCTGGCCCATTTGCTCTTTGAAATGTGGTCCATCACACCTGATTCTCAGACTCATCCTGTGCATGCAGTTTGTCCTGAAGGAAATGCTGGTGCTTTGCACATGGGGGCCAACCTCTTCTGTCTCAGCTCCCTTCCCCTGTGATTGAGCCACCCCTGGAAGCCTCAGATCAGGAGAGCTTCTCCTAAGAGCAGCACTGGATTTGGGAGAGGAAAAAGCTGTGATGGGTCTCTGGCATCAGCCCCAGGTGAACCGGTCCAGCTTGGCAGCAGGGGGAGGGCAGGGCTCACCATGGCTGACTTGGAGAGGAGAGCTTGCAGTCAATAGCAGCTAGACCTTCCTGGCCTCTGATCCAGTCTTGCTCCTATGATGGTGCCTGGGGAGCCAAGAGCAATCTCTGCCGTCCCTGGGTGTGTTCATGCACATCGGCTTGCACACTCCACTCCCATCGGTGGTTTTCTTTGGGCTGGTATTTGTTAGCATTGGAAAGTGAGAAAAATGAACAAAAATATTATCAGAAGCAGGTTTTGTGAATGAATCAGCTGACAAGAGGCTTACCAGCTCGCCTGCATTTACTAGCACAGTGCTTATTTGGGCAGATGTCTATATATTTTAGTTGGAGGCAGGAAGGAGCAAGAATCAATGGGGGAAGGCACCACTTCCAGTTTGCTGCTCTTCTGTCAGTTTGTACCATCATTTTTCTGAATGAAGCAGGGGACTTAAATGTGTCTGAGAAGCTGCCCTGCTGCTGTGCTTATTGTGCTGTTGCTGACAACTTGGTGAGACACCAAGAGGAGCACAAAAGATGTCAGAAGGCTAAAACTCGCTTAAGCAGCTCATTGAGGATCAGGGCCTGGCCAGCCTTGCCCATCTCTTCATGGTGCTTTTTTTATTTGATCCTCTCTAAAGGCGGCCTCACGGCCTTCTCTCTTCTCACTATGTGTTTCTAATTAGCAGGGAGACTGGTGTATAAACAGAAGATTCCTGCTCAAAATATTGCCTGTCTGTCTCCTAGGATGATGGCCAGATGGCAATCATCAGGCAGCAGCCTAGACTTTGAGCTCGCCCATCTGGCTATCAAACCTGGTCTCGGTTCTCATCTGGAACCAATACTGAGGAAAGTAATGGGCTTTGCCAGATTGGTTTTGCCCCATGTTTGCTTTTCAGTTGCTACCTAAGCAGCTAAAAACCTGCAGACCAAATATATTTAGTATTTCTGGAAGTGGGATGATCCTAGTATTGGGATATCTGAGGCCAAAATGGTGAAGAAGTTGAAGAAGATATTGGACAAATCCATTGAGGGATGGGTCAGTTGGTGGCTTTTAAATCCTGTGCGTCAGATGCAGTCTCCAACCATGAAAGTGCTTTTACTGCTGGTCTGCAGCACAAATTGGGAATGGTCCTTCTGTTGTGTCCCCTAGCAGCTGCTGATGGTCTCTCATGAATGGCATGCTAGGCTGGAGGGGCTCTTCGATCCAGCTCACTTGGGCCATCTTGCCATCAAGCAGCTGAGTAAGTTCAGACAAAACTCTTCTTGCAGTTTCTCCTTTATGAGCTTGGGGTTGTAATATCTGAAAAGAGCTTAAAAAGCTGTGGCAGAAATAAAACACTTGCTATTATGATTTTTCACTCTCTGTCATGACAGTACAGCTATGCCCTGACAAAACATCCTGATGCAGATTCTGAAAAAAGGAAATGTTAACATCTGTAAATGCTCTGCATGCTTGGTCTTCTGAAAAGCAGAAATCCAGAAATTAAGCATTATTATGTATGCTAAAGCATTGCTTGCCCTGCATCATGCACAGTTTGATGTGATTTCTTTACCTCTATGTGTCTGAGTTCCATAATGCTGGAAAGCTGAAATTGGGGGTGCTGGAAAGAATGCTGATGTTGGGAGGTTGGGTGCTACAGTTCTTGCTTGGAAGATGCTAAAAGACACTTGATGTTTATCATCACCACCAGAACGACCTGGTCTGTCCCCTCGTGTGGTTACCTACGGAGCTGCTGAAGAAGTCTTATATAGAGAGATATGTACAGAGACATATATAGCCTGGGTTAGTGCAGTGACAGGTGATGTACAATGTGTGGGTTGAACGATAACTTGGGTTCAAAAGGACCTCTCGAGGTCTTGGTCCAAGGCCCAGCCTAACATAGGACCAGCTTCAATATCAGATTCAGTTACAGTGTTCGATGTGCTTGCTTAGCCAGATCAAAGCAGGCAACAAGGAGGGATCAGCTGTCACCTTCTGGGCTTTTGGAGCAAGCAGGAGCAATTGAGATCTGTCCTCATTGCCACTGCAAAGTCTAAAGGGACTGTTGTCTGCAGCATTGTGACCATTGTGTCCTGCTTTGCCAAGGTTTGCTCTCAGAAATTCCCAGTGAATTGGGAAAATAAGTAAAGTAGAGAGCAGAGGAGATGGAAAAAGTCCAGTGTTTATCCCCAGATTTCTGCTAACCAATTTTGAAATGGCTGAACTAGCTGGGGATCTTGTGGCTTGCAACAGTGGCAAAGATGGGACTGTTCCACTGTCAGCAGAAATGACCAAATGCAGAAGTAGGTAGAAGCTAAATGAGTAACACTAACTGTATGACACACAGTGGGAAAAATGGTATGGCAAGGACAATCACTGAAATGGCAGGATCTCCAAGGGAAATTAAGGTGGCCATAGAACAGAAGGAAGGTATTTTTGAAAGCAGCGTTGAGAATTTATTTTAGCACTTGAATATTGGGTAAGTATTCCTGGAGATACTCTGGGGGATGATAGATGGACTCAAGGTAATGTTAATAATCACTGTGGTTTTAAGTTTTGGAGCTGAAGTACACTTGGCATCCCTAACCCAACTGGACTTGTGATGGGAAAATTACATTCTCGGGAAGTAATTTAGAAGGTCAAAGAAAAACCAGAAAGAACTTCTACAGCAGCGATTTCCTCTGCTTTCTAAACTGTCTTTTAGAGTGGCAATAACTCCAGAATGAAAGGATCTATTCTCACCTTCCAGATGAAAGGGCTAATGCAATTTAAAAGGTTTGCATGCAAAGGTTTTATGGCTTGGTAACCAGCCACATTTGAAAATGATCCAGGGTGGGATGAACACGTGAGAGAGCACCAGACTGATCTGGACCCTTTCCTTGCCTGCCCTTCTCCTGCAGATAATGGTGATGACCGGTCCGAGAGCATTCTTGCCGAGAACCACGTGGATGGCACTGTGGGGATACTGAGCGGAGCTGGTGGGAGGAAGCCCATGAAGACAGGCATGAAGGAGCTGGCAGTTATGAGGGAGAAGGTGAATGAGCAGCAGCGGCAGATGGGCAAAGTCAGCAAGGCCCATCACAACCATGAAGACTCCAAAAAGTCACGGCTGTCGACGGGCAGGGTGAGAGGGCAGGGGCTGTGGGGGCTGAGGGGTGCAGCTGTGGGCTCACTAGGAAATGCTGAATGCAAAGCCTTAGTGACATCTGCAGTAAACTGTCTTAAAAAGATTAAAAAAAAAATTGAAAGAAAAAAGCGGGGCAAGGAAAATAAGGAAAAGCAAACATTGGTTTTGGCCTGAAGCTGGGGCTGAACACACCATCTGATGAACTTTGATGTGCTGGTGAGGAGGCATTATTTTCATTGCAGCTTTACCTCCTGATGGCAGAGCTGGGAAAGGGGGGCTCCTGCTGGCTCGATACCTATCTCTGCAGGGGTGCGGCATGCCCTTTGCCGGTGGACTGCCTTTCTCACACCCGTTTTCCCCTAAGCAAATGCCAGAGATGGCCCAAGGGGATTTGGGGAGTGGTGGTAAAGGGGTACTGCTTGCCTGCTGCAGAACAGCCCCAGTCCAGGTTAGGGGGGCCACAAGCCCCGAGGATGGGCTGTGCGACTGTCTCATAGCAGTGGGAGTGCTCAAAGTCCGTCCCCTTCTTGCCTTCCCTGTCTCTATGCCCTCCAGTCCTTGGCCGTGGTTTCCCTCTAGTGGGCAGTTTGGTCAAGGCAACTAAATGGGATGGAGATGGAAACCCACCCCAAAAGGTCCTTGTAAACATATAGAGTATTAATATCTGGTGAGCACAGGGACAGAAAGGGACTTTAAAAGAGAGTCCTCAATGCCTTCCAAGGAATAGGCAAAACAGAGGTTCAAAATAAGGTGTAAGCACCATCAGCTTTGAGAGCTCCCACACTGCTGCTGCTCCTTTGAGGGGAAAAAAAACCAACACCATCCACTGCAAAAACAGAGGTGTGGACTCACTTTGGCTCACATCAGGTGTAATTCAACCAGACCGCCTTGGTGGGGAGCCCTGTGTGGAAGCTGCTGTGGAGCAAGAGGGATGCCTCCAGAGGCTAGCTTTGGATACTCTCATTTCCAGGGCTTCCCCTCCACTCCCATGGGGTCTCACATGCTTTGAATTTCACTTCTGGGCCAAAACTGTGCCACAGGTGTGGGAACTCATGAAACCATCCTGGTCTGTCTGGTCTAGCCCTGCTTTGTGTCATTCATCATCACCCGTGGGACCCACGGTAGCATCTCTAAGGTTTCTCCTTCTCTGTGTATGCAGGGCTTGGGACCTGGTATTATGTAGGCTCTTGGCCATGTAAGGCACATGGGAGACACATTCATGTCCACATGTGGCCATGCAGCACTCTGATTTTGGGTGTCTGCAGGTGAAGTCTGTAGCAGGACCCAGTGGCAAACCTGTGTCATGAGGAGGTGCACACAAGCGTTCATCCCTACTGGTGTTTCCACTGTCCAAAGTGTTGACCTTGAATGGTGCCATTGCCCTAATTTTTTTTTTTTTAAAAATTTTTTTTTATTTTTTTTTTCTGCTTTCTGGTCTCTTTTCAGACCCCTTGTCAGCAGGAGCTGGATCAGGTCCTGGAACGCATATCCACTATGCGGCTGCCAGATGAGCGAGGTCCCCTGGAGCACCTCTACTCCCTTCACATCCCCAACTGTGACAAGCATGGCCTGTACAATCTCAAGCAGGTAAGTGGGGAGAGTGGCAGCTCTGGGGCTGACTGTACTCCCAGCAACAGCCCTTGGCTCTCTGTCTGTCCCCATCGTGTGCAGCCACAAAGCACAGGCACAGATCAGGGCTGGGCTGAGACTGCACACACGATATGAGGTGTGGGGTAAACAGCAAATACTGCACATGGCATGAACAGATTTAGTAGCACCTAGGTGCTGCTGCAGCCATAGGTGCTTAGGTGCATCTGCAGCCACGGGTTCACAAGTGGAGATGAGATCCACATCCACATGTGGCTCTGGGCAGCCAAGAATCTGTTTAATTCAGAGCCCCTTCTTCCCCACAAGAGCTGCTTATCTGTCCAGGTCTATTTTAATGTACTTTGAGCCACGTTTTGTCCTGACTGGGCCCTGCTGCAGGAGAAAAGCAGAGAGAGACTGAATGTTTGCCAGTCTTGCAGACAAAGCAGAAAGGACTTCTCCTTGGGTCAGGAAGTTTTATAGTGCACTTTACTGGTTTTCCTCCACAAATCAAGGCTGGTCCCACAGCTGTAGGAGGGATTCCCTCCAGGTGAGGTGGGGCTTGGGGTGCAGTGTGCTTCTGAAGGTATTTATGGGATCCAGAAGGACTCACAGAACTTGTGTGTCTGAATTCTGACTTCTTGGCTTTGTCTGTGCAAAACTACCAGGTGCTGGAAAGCAGATGGCAACAAAAGCATTCCCAGTTGCTCACACCCCCTATGGGCCAGTACTCAGGTGGAGGATGCACTCTCCTGCTGGGGAGGCTTTTTCTTCCTCTCTTTTTGTACTTTTTTATTCCCATGAACAAGGCTGCATTTTGACCTCAGTCCAGCTGCAGAAAATGGCTTAAATTCAGCTTTACAGAGTGCCCACAGAGGTTGGCCTGCTTGGAGTAACCTCTGCATCTCCCACTACACCCTGTCCAGAAATGTATATGCTGGGGATGGAGGGGTGAGTGTCAGATTCAAAGTGCCTGCAGCCCTGCAGGGCAGGAGGTGGATGATAACAATTAGGGCAAGAAACCTTTGTCTAACAGGACTGGGAGGACACAGTCCAGGTCCAGATGCACCATGGTCCCTACCTCCATTCTGGAACAGAGTGAATCCCTGTTTGGAAGTATGTTTAGGTCTGGCTGAGGGGGCCTTGATCTGATGTTTCAGTTTGTTTAGCCTAATCTACAGGTGAGAAGAAGCTCATACAACTCCTCTGTCAGTCTATCCCATCCCTCTTTCCCCTCGGACTCTTGACTCTCTGGGTGCTTTTATCCACAATTGGCAGAAGGTGATGCATTTCAGGGACAGTTGTCCTTGTGGTTCATTAAAATTGGCTTCTTGGTCCTTGGATCAGCCACTGGGGAAAGAGGTTCAGCCCTCAGCCTGGACTGATGGAGTAACACTGCTGGTGCAGTACAGACCCTGGGCTGTTTGAGTATGGCATCTGTGGATCTTGCCTAAGTCCAGACTAGTGCCAGATCACTGGAGAAACCCCATCTCGGCCTGTGTTTGGGCTTTGGGCTGGTGGACCTGGGAAGGGGGTTGTTTTGTCCCTGTCTTTACTCTGATGCCTGCCCTGTCCCTCTTCATGCAGTGCAAGATGTCTGTGAACGGGCAGCGCGGCGAGTGCTGGTGTGTGGACCCAATCCACGGGAAGGTGATCCAGGGTGCACCCACCATCCGCGGGGACCCCGAGTGCCACCTCTTCTACTCAGCGCATGAGCAGGAGGACCGGGGAGCACATGCCCTGCGGAGCCAGTAGACAGACATGATCCTGCTGGCTGGAGGTGGCTCACTGTGGCCCCAGTGCTGGATTTTACATGGTTTTCAGCGTGTCTCTTTAGGCTCTGGAAGAGACTGGGGTTGGGTCCTGCGTGCTGCCCTCCTTCCTCAGCTGCCTGATTCCTGGGGAAGGGAGGGATTACGGGAGGGGAAAGGCGGTGGGGGGTTTGCAAGGAGAAGGGACTGCTTTCTTAGTCTTTCACCCAACATAAACCAGAGAACCGGTCTTTTTTGCTCCTCGCCCTGCAGCCCTGCCGTCCCTGCTGCTTCGTGGCATCTTCCTCTACCCTCCAGCACAGAGTGCCATGTGCTCCCTGACCCCTCCCAGGGGGCAAAACCCTTTGCCATGGGTGGGAGTGAGTGAAAAAAACAAAAGAAAAAGCCCAGCCTTTGCTCCTCTTTTTCTCCCTTCCCCAATACCAAAGACTGTAAATACTGTCGTCTGCCTCTTGTGTCCTGCTGTCCCCCTGTCCCCCAGCCCAGCCATCTGTCCTGGCATGGGATGTGGGGTGGGAACATACCACCGCAGTTGGGACGTGTTCCCTAAGGAAGCCTTGGTGAGGGAAAGGGCTAAAGATGAGACAGCTGCTCACCTCACCCCCTAAAAACACTCCTGGGTGCTTCCTTTCCTGGTGCTGGGGAACAGCCAACTCCATAGGGACTGGCTTCAGCCACTGGTCCAAGAGCATGGGGCCTTTAGGTGACGACAAAGCTAAATGCTTGTTTTTCAAGGGGATTTGAAGGGCTTTTGCTGAGTATTTCTTAAGATCAGCTTATACTGAGGGAGCTAAAATGAACTTGCTGAGGCTGGGTGGAAGGATGCCTGTGTAGATTTAGGATAACAAGCCAGGGAATGTCTCTCTCTTTCTCTCATTCATTTTTTCTTTGTTTCTAGATAGGAAAAAAACAAAACACATCTAAAACCTGCGCTCCCAAGCAGCTGCCCTTGTCCCTCCATTTTTGCTTGGGACTGGAGTGAGCATCTGCTATTCAGCATATAACTTTTTCTTTTTGTAAGTAAATTACAGTATGTATCTTGCTTCATAAAGGCCCTGACATACACACACACTCCTCTGCCCACATACACATTTGTATTGATGAAATCCAAGTGATTCCAGGTGCTCTGAGAGGTTTTGCGCTGGACATGCTGTTCTGAGGAGAGATGTGTCTCTGCTGTTAATTCACCTGTTGATTTCTTTCTGTACAGAACACACCGATGCTGAGAATAAATAACTTCCCCATTGCCTAAGCAAGGAGATTTTATTATTTTCTTCCTTCTCTTTTTTTTTCTTTTTTTTAAAATATGGATACCCTTTGTAGAGCAATTGCAAAAATCCTCTCCTAAGAGTAATAATATTGGGCTTTCTTTAAATGGTTTATTGCTTTTTGCCCTGCTTCTTGGACCCACATTTCAGATCCCAAGTGTGAAGGGCACAGGTGGGCTCTGTAACTTAAAGCCTTTGTGACTTTTTAGAGGTTTGGACATGGCAGTGGAGGAGACAGGGGAAGGACCCCCTTTGGAAAGTCATGGGGGGCATATGTGGATGTCTACGACTGGGAGCATGAGAGAAGAAGAAAACACCTCCATGCGAAACCAAGTAACTGTAAAACTGATGCTACCTGTTTTCTGTTAACATCTGAGGGTGTTCTGCTTTTTCATATAAACCTTGCACATGCTGGCTCTCATCTGAAGTTTATACTTTTTGTTTTGTTTAGGAATAGGGAAGTTTTCTTATGTGTTTGTCTTTTTCTCTTTTGAAAAAGTTGAGCTGCAGAAAGTTGGAATAAATTAAATGGGATGCCAGAAAACTGTCATCTTCCCTCTCCCCACTGTTCACAGGACATTTCCTTGCCTGATGCATCACACACAAACTTGGCCCTGTTCATCCTTTGTCCAGGTGGTGTTGCAAACCCCAGGCCTGACAGGCAGCAATGGGAGTTTAGCTTTTCATCGTTACTGTCCCAAGTTGTATGAGCAGGGAGGAACTGGTGTCACTCATCCTTTGGCCAGCTGTATTCCTGCTACACACGTGGGACCTTGTGAATCTACAAAATGCAACTAGGCCCTTGAATCAGTATCTGGCCAGTATTTGTGTGGAGACTCTCTCCCTGCCTGACAGCAGCTAGATTTGGTGGAAAGAGGTGGTTGTGTTCCACTTTGCTGGGTGGAGAGGATGGCAGTGTGAATGTCCTGTCCAACATGATGTTCATGGAGCTTCCTGAGCTGCTGGGTGGCTATGTGAGAGTGGTGATTTCCTGCTCCTTGAGCAGGGAAGCAGCTTTCCAAGGCAAGCTCCCTCCTACCCAGTGCAGGGACCTTGGCAGATGCTTGGGCAAAGGCTGTAAGGACAACTCCCTTGTTGTCTCTCTGCTCTCTCCAGCTTCCCAGCCTTGATACTTCAGGGGCTTCTTGAGCTGATAGTTGCATCCACTCATGCTGTTTCTGAGCTGGAAGATGGGCCTGTCCTCCGTGAATCATCCAGGTTCCTTTAGGTGTCTTGCTACAGTTTTGGCCTCCACTACACCCCATGCAAAGAGTTCCTCAGCTAAGCAGGATGATTCAGGGAGAAACTGCATGTGGTTTCCATGGAGGACACTCCCAAGGACTCTCCCCTTTGCTAGCACAAGGAGAGCAAAATCTGAGCTGGCCAGAAAGCTGACTATAGTGTTTCCAAGTGAAGCCTTTTCCCAGAACAGGCTGTTGGGAAGGTGCAGGGAGGTTTGAGCTGTGTGTGGGACCAGAGTTTGGTTGAGCTGCTTCACCCATGGGGCTGTAGAGACAGGTCCCTTGAAGGTTCTGCACCTTCTCCCAGGGTGAGAAGTGCTGCCAAAGGGAGTGTGACAGCACAGCTTGGTGCTTGGGCCACCACAGGGAGGCAAAGAATAACTAATAATAATAATAAAACTCCACACTACATTCAATTAAAATTGCAGCATTGAAGGAGAGGCCCCATGTGGCCCTGACATCTAGCATCCAGGTGGCTGTGGTTTCCCTTTGGCCTCCACAAAGGGAGGCAAAACTACTGGGCTGTTTCCCCTTCTGTTTATTTTCCATCCCCTGCCAGGAGGTTGAGTGGGACTGACACATGCTGAGAGGCTGGGCAATTGTGGGGAGCACAAGGAAAATGCCTGGGGGCAGTAGGTTGCAGGGGAGGGGAAGAGGACAGGCAGGATGTGGGGTAGCTGAAGGTGGATCAGGTGATGCTGGGAGTGGGGGGGATGCCAAGTGCACTGTAGGGCACAAGGGACCTCCTGGCCAGGTGCTTCCCAGAGAGGTCTGAAGGTGACAGAGGTGCCTGAGCCCAGCCATGCCAAGGGCCACCCTCCAGTTCAGGGGCTGGAGGTGAACAAACGGAAGCCCGCAATCCAGCAAAGGGTGCTTGCAACTGGCCAGGGACCTTACAGAGGGGCAGAGGGAGACAACAGTAAGGCAAAAGGAGCAAAAAGCTTCTGGTTAGGCTTCCCTAGGGTTGTGATATGACCTTAATGTCTGGATATGTCTGTGCATGGGTTAGATGGTTGTCGTTGCTTTGGGGTTTCATCTGGGCCGGATTTGTGCCATCTGCCTGATGGGGCACGAGGTCAGGCATTAGGACTGTGCCAGCTGCAAGCAGGACTCTAGCTGAAACCCCAGCAGCTGTGGTGTACGCACACAGAGGTATTTACACTGGCAAGTGAATATTTTCTTAAGAGTGGGTTGGGTTGGAAGGGACCTTAAAGATCATACAGTTCCAACCCCCACCCCGCTAGACCAGGGTGCGCGAATGGCACGGGCAGCGGCGGCACCTCGTGGCAGCTGCGGCGCCGCGTGGCTCCTGCCCCGTGAGGTGCAGGCTCAGCCTTGTGGGGTGTCCATCAGGGATGGGGGGGCTGTGTCAGCACCAGGTGGTGCAGATAGGATGGGGGATGCATGTTAGTGCAGCCCTGACAACCCACGGTCTCCCCAGTGCAGGGGCAAAGGGGATAGTTTTGCCTCCCACCCTGCTCTGGGCACGAGAGGATGATGCTGGGCAGTTGAATGGAAGGGAAGAGGGGCACAGAAGGAGGGGGAGATGAGGGGGTGAGTGGGCTGTGTGGGCAGTGGGGGAGGGTCAGATCTGACACTGGGGAGGGCACAGGGCAGTAGGAAGAGCCACCAAGGGCTACCACAAGGTGATGACTATAGCCTGGCTGGGCTGCCCCAGGGATGCTCCTGCACACTGGGATAAATCTTCCAGCGGCCCAGTGAGGTCTGAGGCTCAAACATCGCATCTGATCCGAAGCTGTGGGGCTCAGTTTGCGATAGCATTTAGGAGCTTAACATCACTGGTTGCCAGGTACTTTCTCCTGGTAAGCTTGCTGAATGTGCACGCTGTGCCCCACCGCCACATTCATGCAAAGAAAATTCTGAAAAAAATAGGGTAGCTCTGCTTTTATGATACTCTAAACTCAAACCTGCAATTTTACTGCTCATCTAGCTTTTGATACTGGTATCAAAAGCTCTTCTAAACCATTGTGTCCATTTTGCCCCATGCCTTGTACCTCCCCAGGCACCCCCATGGAGCTGGATGAGCCCTTCAGAGGGCCCAACACCACCAGCTGTGGAATGCTCGGGGCTGGAGCAGCTCACTGGCAGGCCCCAGCACACAGATGCTCCACAAGGGTCAGGCAGAAGCTAACTGAATGCATAACTTTATTAAATAAATGCTTTGTCATGAGAAAAGACAAAGATCAAAGAGTAACATAAATTATAAGTTGAATAAATAGTATACAGCAATCTTCACTTTTTAATAAAATGTGAGATTTTTTTTTTAAGTACAAAATGCTAAACAGAGCATTAAGCTCTTCTTCCATTGTCAGTTTTTCACAAACTGCTTTTTTTTTTCCCACCAGTAAGATTATGAGTATTTCTTGTTTACTGGAAAAAAAACCAAAACAACAAAAACAAAACAAAAACGAAACAACAGAGCTACCGTATGTATGTAAAGCTATAAAAAGCTACCGTAAAATGTGTAGTGAGTATTGCTTAAAGATAAAAACCAGGCAGGAAACTCGGAATCTGGTGTGTTTTTAACAAGTGTGTTACAACGGTGGGTAACGTGAGCGGTGACGTCTGTCCCGGTGGCAGTGGCAGGGGGCTGGTGGGGCTGGGGAGGGGGGCACAGTAGGCAGGGCTCCTAGCCAGGGCCAGGACAGGGGTCTGGAAGCGAGGTGAACTGTTGGTCGTTAAATATACAATGCTCCATTGGGGGGGGGGGGGGGGGGGATCAACAACAACAAAAAACCCAAACCAACAGCAAAAAAGTTTTCATGGGGAAGTCGGAGAAAAAGGGAAGGGGGGAGAGAGCGGAGAAATAGTGCAAAATGCTCTTGTACTAGTGGTTTTCGAAGTCCACTGCAGTACAGACAAGGGGTAGCCCAGCTGCTGAGCGCCGCTTCATGGGCAGACGTGGTGGAAGGGCTGTCCTGACCCCTGTGCCATCCTTGTCCTCTCCTTCTCAGCTTGCATCCTAGATACTGGCGTGGGCTTGGCTCAGATACTGTAGCTGGAGACCCCTGAGCCTCACACCTCCCCCTGATGCACGAATTGCCAACATCTCCCCATGTGCCTCAACTCCCCACACTCCCCAGCCCCCAAATCTACCCCTTTTGGTTTTCTCACCCTCAATGCCAAAGGGTGCTGCTGGGTGCTGAGAATGGGAGCACCTCGTCACTGCCAACCCAGGGGGTGACCAACCCCTTCTGAAGTCACTTGTATCCCCAGCCTGACCCAGACTCCAACCCCAGTCCTAAATATTAGTGCAGCCTACAAACAGCCTCGTCCTGCTGGGGATCCTTGAGGGAGCGGGCAGCCAGGGGAGTCGCTTGGTGCCCCATCCCAGGAGCCAAGGTGATTTGGGGAGGCAGGAGTGGTGCAGCCCAGACTTCCATCCTCCTCCCTCCAGGTTGGTGTGGACAGGACAGGCAGTGCTGTCCCAGCATGGGATGCACAGGGGTGAGGGAGGCTGCGTGGGATAGATTTTGGTGCTGTGGGCTCCTGGGGCCATGTAGACTTGCTTTGTAGGGAGAGGTCGGGGAATCATCCTGTGTCCCCCTCCCAGTGTCATTGTAGTGGCCTTCTCATGACACCACCATGAGGCCCTGTGAGCTGACCCTTGCCCTGCAAAAGCATCTTCCCCAAAAGACAAGGTCCATGGGAAACGGCATCCCTCTGCCTGTTCCCATCCCACCCTGGTGGCACATCTCCTTTCTCTGCAGCCAAAGGCTTTCAAGTTTTGGGAAATTAAACAACAAAACAAACAAAAAAGCAAGAAAGAGGAAGAGAGAAGAAAAGAAGGGTCCTGCGAAGGTGGTACTGGCCTGTAACAGTCAGGAAGTTTTGCGCGGGGATCAGCAAGCAAACAGGGGCCCTTGTGGTTGGCACAAGCTCCTCCTCCTCCTCCTCCTCCTGTCTTCACCCCACTTTCACCCCACCATTAACCCACCATCCTCGTTAAATCAACCTTACTCCATCAGCCCTGCAGAGCCCAGAGAGGTCCCTCCCTGCCTCGGCCACAACACTCGCCATTCTCCCCTCCAGCAACACGGCGGTTACCCCGCTCCAGCAGGCTTTTCTGGGGGGCAGATCTGCATTTGGTGACACACTTTGTTCTTTTAAGCAAGGGAAAGACCTTTGTCCCCAGGTCCAAACATGCTCCGTTGGGTCTCTGTGGAAGTCCATCGGCAAAATTCTCCCCCATTGTAACTTTGAGGGAAATAACCACAGGTGTCCAGTTCTGCCCTTGATTGGGGCAAGTGTCCTGGTGGGGGGCTCCGGGGCTGCTTAGGGGAATGATGACATGTCATGGGAGGCTATGAGGGCTCCCAACCTGTGGTGGTAAGAAGCCTTCACCAGAACCCCTTGGCACTGAATCCCCCTTGTCCATCCCCACTGGTGGGAACCCGGTGGTGCTGTGGACCTCCTTTTTTCTCTGCCCAGGTTCAGGAACCTCAAAGGGGCTTTGGGGGTGCAGGAACCTTCCCCCTGAGATCAGTTGTGTCCTTTGGCCAGCTCCAGCTGTGGCAGTGGGATGTGGTTCCTGGTGGGTGTGTGTTTGCCCACTGGGACCACAGCACCCAGACCCCACCTTTCCTTCCTTCCTTCCCTTCGCTGCAGAATCTCCTCCCAGCACCAGCATCGTGGAGACCCTTGTCATGGAGAAGCAAGAGGCAACAGTTCCAAAACTGAACGTAAAAGTTAAAAACACCAAATAAGTCGGGAAGGCAGATGAGGGCTGTCCCACCATGCCTGAGGCAGTGGGTCTCCGTGGTGTGGTGGCTGCTGTCACTCAACAAGGAGCTGGGTCCCAGATTAAAGACAAGGGCCCATCATAGGATCTTACTGCAGGGTGGTGGGAATCAACCATGGCAACATGAGCAGTATCCTCAAAGTGAAAGGATGTAGACTGGCATTTTCCTACCCATAGGGAAAGGTATAAACCAGCCTTAACAAAATACCATGATCAAATAAAATGGAGGTTTGGTTGTTTTTTTCCCCTGGAGCAAACCACATTTTTGGCTGTGGGAAAAAAAAAAAGTCTCCATAGTCATCTTTGTGGTGGCAAAGCGTGGTGAAGAGTTTTAGCCCAGATCTCCCTGTCCCCATGTAGGGATACTTCAGTCTGGACAGCGACAGAGTAACAGCAGGGTCGGCTGGGATGCAGCCCTCAATGTTGATGGGGCCCTGATCCCACAGGCACTGATAGTCCTCCGTAACTCTGCTCCTGTGCTTAGTCCAGCAGGTTATTATTAGTTTTTGGGAGGGGCAGCATTTCTCCCCCTGATTACATATTACATTGAAACCTCCAGATTGCAGGTTTCAAGGTGAAGTTTTGCAAGGAGGAAAAGCCATGTCAATGCACACACACACTCATACACATGCACGCAGGTGACAAACGCTTCCACACCTAGATGGACAACGGTCAGAGTCCTGCTTGTCCAAAATGATTTCTGACCTTCCATTCGAGAAGAACAGAATATATTTCCTTTTTGGATGATTTTTTTTGAAGTCCACAAATACTTTTTGGGGGTATTTGTGCCGTTGCAGGACCTGTGTTTCCCTCCCCAGCTCATCTCCAGACACGAAGCCAGCAATCTCATGCCTCCTCCTGATGTGTTGAAATCTGCCTGGATTGGGGGGCAGTCATTTGAGATGGAAATCAAATCGACTTGAGTGAAGCCCAACAGTGTGGGGAGGACACTCCGGAGGACTGCAAGAGGAGTGCTGGTGGCCACAAGGTTTTCTCTCAAGACCCTTTAGAAATCAACTAGCTAAGATGAAAAAAAATAAAAATTAAAAATGAACCTGCCCAAAACCCATACTGGAAATTCACCAACTCGGAGAGCTTCCTACATCAGGGTGACCTCTGCTTGTGGCAGAGGGGCACAGGCGGCATTAGGGAGAGGTGAGGAACGGCAGAGAGGCTGCGGCTGGTTTGTCTCTGGCTCTATCCTTTCCTTATTGAGTCCTTGTCAAGAGGCTGCAATAGATTCCGAGTCCTCAGTTTCTTCAGGGTTTTCTCTTTTTTCTTTTCTTTTCTTTTCTTTTCTTTTCTTTTCTTTTCTTTTCTTTTCTTTTCTTTTCTTTTCTTTTCTTTTCTTTTCTTTTCTTTTCTTTTCTTTTCTTTTCTTTTCTTTTCTTTTCTTTTCTTTTCTTTTCTTTTCTTTTCTTTTCTTTTCTCTTTTCTTTTCGTTTTTCGTTTTTCGTTTTCTGTTTTCTTTTCACTTTCTTGTCTCTCTTTTTGTTTTTCCTTTCTTCTCTTCTTTCTTTCTGTCCCTTTCTCTTTTTTTCATTTTCCTTTCTTTCTCTTTTTTCGTTTCCTTTCTTTTTTCTTCTTACATGAGATGAAAGGAATCGGAGTCCTGGGGAGTGGGGAGGTGCGGAGGGGAGGATGGAAGGGAGCCTGGGTAGGTAGTGACGGGGTGGAGGGAGGGGATGCGACTTCACTCCACATTGCTGCTGTCGAAGGCGTGGCACTGAAGGTCTCCGCTCAGGTAGTCAGTCCCCGGCAGCTTCATGCCGTATTTGTCCACACACCAACACAACCCACGCTTCCGGCCTCGGGAGGGCTTGCACTGGGGAGACACCCAAGGGCAGAGATCAGGAGCTGGCTCCCTCACACTGGGGATCAGGATCAACCCTGGCCTTGCCCCTTTAACCCCAGCGATGAAATTCCCAGGGCAGGACCTAGTCCCTGCTCTCTGCTTTCAGCACATCCCCATCTCTGCTGCCATCCCAGCCCAGGGTTCTCTGACTTTTCCTCCTCCCTCACTAGCTCCTTCAGGATGCTTACTTCAGGCCAGATGGCACTTGGAGCCATCAGCAAGGCCACCCACTACCAAACGTGCCTGGTGATGCTCACAGCAACATCCCCACCAACCCAGCAGAGGAAAAACCTCCATCCTTCCCATCCAAGGGAGAGGCAGAGAAAAGCCTTGCTGGGTGGGGAGCATCCCTCCTTCGTGGGGCTCTTACCTGCTTCCTCTTGTAGAAGCCCTTGCGGTCGCAGTTGGGGAGGTGGACAGCGCGGGGGACCATCCGCTGGCTGCTCTTTAGCTCCTGCAGAGATGCCTCCATGTGCCTGCGGCAGGGGCCCTGCAAGCAGGAGAAGATGGAGTGTGAGAAGGGGAGCACCCTCACAGCAAGCCTCCAGCTGCAAAAGCCCCCAGGTCCCCTCTCCTCTGCCACTGGCACCCACTCTCCAAGGGTAAAAGCCATCCTGCAGTCACCTGCCCATGGGAACCCCATGGAGGGAAGGTGAAGGCACCCACCAGCTCAAACTCTTGCCGGAGCTCAGGGATGACGACACGTGGGTGTGCCGTGTTCTCGGCCATGCCCACAAACTTGGCCAGTGTCAGCTTCTTCCGGCGGTCCTTCTTCAAGGCTTCAGCCTTGAGCTCAGAGAGGCGCCCGTGCTTGGGCCGGTAGGCCTTGGGCGGGTAAGTCTCCTCTGTCATCTCTGATGTGGTCGGCTCCTCATGCTCTCGGGACTCTCGTTCTGGAAGAGACAGGTACCAAACTGTCAGGTCTCCATGGGCTGACTGGGGCTTGCTTTTGCACAGAGAGCCTTCTGCCCAACCGCAGAGGACATCTTTGCACCAGGCAGACAGGATGAGGACAAATAACCAAAGAAATCCCTTTCCCTTTTCCTGTCTACAGCTCTGGCTTTATCTCACTGTGTGGGACTTTGTGATGCTTTTGTATGACCTCTGAACTCAGGACAGGAAGGTGTCTAAGGACATGGAGGAGTTGGAGGTCTAGGATGGGCTTCGATATACAAGGGCCGTTACCATTTGTGTGTGTCAGTGGAAAAAGACTGGTGTGAGGGTCATCCCACACCCAGAAAGGGCCAGATGACACACAAATGAGGCAGAGAAGTCCCTCTTTATCTGTGGTGGGAGGATTAAGTGACAAATTCACACTCCACCCAGCCTTTCAGATGCAAGAGCAAAAGCCAGGAATGCTCGAAGATGAGACAACTCCAAAGTCAAGGTCAACAACACAGCAAAGCCACCACGTGACAAGGCAGGTACTTCAGCAGTGATACCAAAGATTCAGCTAACAAGTGCTGGGATCTCCAGGGTCCTCAGCTCACAGCCCCACACTCATGGGAAACCAGCCTCCATCTGGTGGCATGCACCAAGCAGAGAGCAAAGCCAAGGATAATGCTCCCAAGCAATGCTGCCTGACTGTAGTTACCATTGATGGTAGTATTAGCAAAGGGGGAGCATGTTTAGGTTCTGTCCATGGCAGTTGTCTTCCTGTAGACCCCCCAGATCACCTCAGCGTAACCTCTGCCAGCAGGATGCAGTCAGGAGCCCCGTGCGGTTTATATTTAGGAGCAAGCTGGTGACAGTCTAAACTTAGATGACTTGTGACATTTAGTACAGCCACCAGAGTGAAAAAGGGCTATTTCTGTACTAAATTTGAATAGAGTTTAAAGCTCCTGAGGTTCCCTAGTCTCCTGACCCCTGGTTCCCAGCAGTCTGGTGCTGATGCCAAGTCTGCTGGGACCAGCAAGTGACCATGAGGAAACTCATTGCAGTAGAAGGAAAAGCATCAGAGTGGCTGAAATCCCTTCCTGAACAGCATCTCCTGCAACTTTGATACCAGTGAACCCAGCTCATCCCCTCCTACAGGATGGAAAAAGCCTCAGGATTAAAATAAAAGCAGTTAGACCCCCTCCCAACCAGGCAAACAGGAATCTCCTTGCAGATGGACTGCTCCCTTGAGCTTGAGCCCAGATGCAGCCCCAAGGGGGAGGAGGATGAAGAAGATGCCTCTGCCCTATTAGATTGCTCAGGGGTGGCCAGTGAGGGGGACAGAGATGCTCAGTGGCAGATGGCAGCACCAGCCTGTCACACACACCCCAGCTGGGGGGTTTGGAGGTGACCAAGGGGAGAGGTCGCTGGGTCCCCAAGTCTGCCACAGATACCAGTCTCCTATTCTTCCTTGCTAAGGCGAACTTGCACTCTCCCATCAAAAACTGGAAAGTTTTTCATGGCCACTTATTCGTTAAAGCAGTCCTTTTTTTTTCTGGTTCCACAAGAACAGTGCTGGATCAGCATCCCAGACTCAGCACCCTCCTAACTGCCCACAGCAACATAAGTGACCCCCTGCACCACCCCTGGGACTCACATGGCTCCCCAGCATGGGATCATTTTGCCATTTTCCCCCATGATGCTCATATGCTTGGTGTTTTATTCCCTGTTGCAGGACTCAACTGCTTCCACAGGTCAGAGCTCCTTTATTCTAAGAGGGTGACAGACAAGGGATAGGGAAGAGATTGAGTAAATTTGGAATGACCCCCCAGGAAATGAAACTCTACAAGGTGCAGTTGAAGTCCATCCTTTGCCTCAAAGATATTGTGGCAACTCAAGGTCCAAAAGAAGACCAAAGACATCCACAGTGACTAAGTCCTTCCACAGCAGTGAAACACACCGTGTCCCATCCCAGGAATCCCTTCTGGCACCCAGTGCCAGGGCGGGAGAAGGCAAATCCAGGGCATCTCCCTGGGCTGCCCTACGATAATAAGGGGAGGGGGGGTTTCACATTGGTGCTGGCAACCCTGAAGTAGCACAAGAGGGGCACAGCTTATTACCTCTGCAAATAAATGAGGAACAGTTACCTGGGCAATCCTAGCAAATAAAAACAAATAACAAATGAAGGGTACCACGCAGTGAGAATTCAGTCAGAAAAACAGTATGGGGTGTCCAGTCCCCAGGACTCACTCTGCAATGGGTGTGAGTCCTTTGCAGCAGTTCAGCCTGCTCATTTGGTCAGCAGCTTTAGCAGCAAACAAAATAAGGTAAAGGTGCAAACACCTTCTCTCTCCTCTCCCTGCAAGCTGTCAGCAAGCCAGAGTGAGCTGTGGAGCCCTTTCAGCAAGGGGAGATGGCAGCCACAGGAGCTCTGCAAGGGAGCTGAGGACTGGTGTGCACTGAAAGCTGCCCAGCTCCCAGCCCGAGTCCAGTGCTTCCCCCTTCACTCTCCCTGGCATGCACATGTGCCCCTCAAGCAGTGATATGACAAGGGATGGCTGTGGTGGGACTCCTCCATCTGTCACTCAGCAGTGGTGTCTGGTTTGGGTCTTTATATCCCAGTGAGTACCCCATATATGCCTTGAAGGGATCCCTTTCCTCCACCCTCTAATGTTTTTTATAGCCTAATTTCCTTCAGGAACAAGGCTGACGCAACCCCTTCTCATGCACCCAATGATCTGTTCCCTAATTTGATACTAACAAGCCAATTTTGACAAACTGAAGGGCAGAAGTCTCTGACACAGAAACTCCTGACAAGCTCTAGGCAGCTGGTGAGAGACCTTCCTGGTGCCAAGAGGAGAGGGAAAGGCAGAGCTGGGACATGCATCACCCATGCAACTCCCCTGCTTCTCTTCCTGGCTGGCTCATCGACCTGAACCTGCAGCTGCCCACCACAGCCAGGACCAGACACTCACATCAGCATCTCCAGAGCTCCTGTCTCCGCCGGCCCATCCTCACCCACCAGCTCATTCACTGACCCCTGACTGCCCCTGGGCTGGCTCATGGCAGGCAGCATTGGCACTGCTGTGCCTCCGCGCCTGAGGAGATGCCGGCAGGAGCAATGCCCAGTTTCCCCAAATGAGCCTTACTTGTGTCTGTCTGAGACTCGGAAAGGAGGCTGGAGTTCCTCCTCCCTCGCTGTCAGGTTCTGGCCTGCCACACAACCCTTTCCCGCCTACTACCATCCGCCTTGCCAGCCTGGTGGCTGGGTTTCAGGCAGTCAGCTGTCTGCAGAGGCAGAGCACACTGCACAACCATGGGCACAAGGCACAGGCAGCAAGGCCCTACTCATGGTGTCCCCAGATGAGGGACAGTGGGAACCAGGAGGTGGGTGGCTCACACATCTCCACCCCTTCTCCCCACAACTCAGTAGAAGCTCACCTCTCAGCAGAGGTCCCAGGCTCGCTGGCCACACAGAAGAGTGACACTGCTGGCCAAACTGAGGATGCCTGGCTAGCATGGAGGTGACAGCTAGGCTGTACGGAATAAGGCCTACTCCTACAGCCAAGGCATGAGACTGAACTCAACTCAGAGCTACCCCATGGTTTCATGTCTGGTCTGATGCTGTGGTGCCCAGGGAAAGAGATGCAAACATCTGGAAAGGCTCCTGACCCTGGCCAGGCCAAAAGGACTGTGCTGTTGATGTCCTAATCCAGAGTCCTGACAGGCAGAAAATACCCATAACAGAGCATGTGGGCTGTCCTCTGCCCTGGGCTGAGTGCATGGTGTTTTCTCCCCACTCCAGGCTAGCCAGAGGGAGCTATTTGCAACTCTTCTACTCTGCCCTCCAGAAGGGACAGGGAGTAGCAAAATACCAGGCACTGTTTCTCGGAAGCCGCAAATTACTCCTGTCTGGCAGCCTGCTGTTCCCACCAGATACCGTCCTGCCCCTGGACAAAAACCCAGCCTGGGTGCTTCTGGGCTTCAGATGCTTTGGACCCATGTGAGGTCCCCATAAGATGGTGGGTGCATTCACATGGGGGAGAGGATTGTGTGGGAACACTGCCTTCCTGCCTGCTGACGTTACAGAGTGGAGCAGGAAACTTTTACCAAATGGCTGAGAGGCTTGAATTTTTGTAATGCATTTTCATCGGTTCCTGGCAGAAGGGTAGGAAAAGGATCTATTGACCACTGCTGCTAACGATCCTTGTTTGCTACAGCCACAGTCCACTGCTAGAGGACTTGCTGTCCTGTTCAACACCCCCCCACCAAAATCCACATCCACCTAAGAAGGACATGCACAACCACAGCACAACTCTGCTAAACAGCCTTATTGATTATTATCATGATCATTATTATTTACAGCATAGGCACTAACATACACCACTTAATAAGGAAAGTGTTGGAGAAAGACTTAATGGGGATCTCAGTTAAATCTCTAGCATAGGAACGACACAAATGTGAAGTTGTCCAGTCCTCCCTCTGCCCCCAAACAGCCATCTCTGTTCAGAGCTGCTCATTGCATATGGGTCTTATACAGGAAATCTGTGCTCAGGTACCTGGCTGGTAAAAACCCTCACTAAGTATTTCCCCCAGCTGCCCTCCCCACTTGTCCCCATTCCAGAGGAAGGGATATGTTTGACCTACACCAGAACTTCCTGGGATGGGCAGGCAAGTTCCTACTTGTCCTGGACTTGCACCTGTGACCATGACGGGAAGACAAAAATTCCTCCTTCCTGGTCATCGCAGAAGGACAGCCACTGTGTTTGCATTCTCAAAATATAGGCAGGGAAGGGATAACGCAGACAGGGAAGGGATGTAAAGCAAGGAGTGTCATCTCATCTCTCGCCCTTTGGCAGCTGGAAAGCACATCTGAGCAAAAGCATTCCTGAACTCCCCAGAGGCCACCAGTCAGCCCAGGCAAAAGGGAGCTTCCACCCGCCTAATGAAGCACAGCTCGTTTACATTCCGGTCGCAGGCACAACCCTCAGCCCCACACACAACTCCGCAGGGTGGGCAGCAGAGCCGACTCGGGCACTGTGCCTTGGGCTGGGGTCACTGCTCCAGACCCCCGCCCTGGTGAAGTCAGGCAGTGATCTCAGACGGCCGCCCAGCCTGAGGCCATCTGGCACCCACTGGGGGAGGAGCAGCCAGGGCTGGGGATGCAGGCTCCAGCCAGTCCCTCTGCTAGCCCAGGGCGTTGGCTGCCGGAGAGCCAGCTGCAATGTGCCTTGGACTTTCGACGAACTTTTGTGCTCTGGTTGGGACTTGGCATCAGGCCGGTGCAGCCTCTCTGGTAGCGACTGGTGAGGGAGCATGCTGGTGAGGCTTGCAGGTGAGGAGAGACTGGGAGGAGACACCACACACCAAGGACAGAAAAACAGCAGCCCTGCTGGGACTGTCACCCCACCTCCCACAAGTCTCAGCAATGTGCCACAGCCACTTAAAACAAATCTGTGTCATATAACACCTGTCTGCTAACAGAGGTGTTCTGGATGGCTAAACTCCATGTCTAAGTCATTGCAGAGATGCTGCACCCTCCAAATTGTGACCAGCCACGTAATTTGGCTTGGGTGCTGATTTTAGGGTGGAACAACATATCTTCAGAAATTCCAGTCTCTTCTCCTGTGGCTCCAAAGGTCACACTTAGGCCTCCAACGGTCTGAAGTGAAGAAAAGTAACTCCCACCATCTCTTCACTGTTGCTCCCCTTGCAACCTGTGATGTAATTCTCATGGGTGACAATGCCAAGCTGTTTTGCAGGCACAGGTGCAGTAATAAGAAAACACAGACCCTATATCCTTCCCTGGGAATTAGGCACCTCAACAGCTGCCACAGGCAGCAAATCACCTTTGTGATTTGCAGAGTGTGGAGGGAAGCCTTTAGCACTCAAGGCATTGTGAAGTGCTCACAGAAACACCCGCTCTGCCCCACCACGCCCAGTCACCTACCAAAGATGTATGATCAGAGTCCAAATAGTGCATGGCTCAAAAGCCACACAAGCTTTGGAAGAGAGGCTCTGGGGTTTCCAAAGCCTTATATCCCAGTACCTTATATTCCTGTGACAATATGTTAAAAGTTAATGGGACCTCACTACCTTGTTCCACAGAGACACCTTTTAAGTGAAGAATATGGATCAGTAAGACCAAATTCAGAGATGGAAAAACAGCCCTAAGGGTTACAAAGATTCAACTCTAGGTTAGGAATTATCTCCATTTTATTAAACCAAGAGCCAGAAGGATGCTTGGGAACAGCTCAGGAATATCTAAGAGTCTCAGAGAGCAGGCACTGATGGCAGACGGATATGCTATACTGTGGCCTTTTTTTTTTAAGTTACTGTTTGGGCTTTGCTGAACTAGCCTGGAAGACCAGCTCTTTCTCAGGTGATTAATGTCTCCTCAGCAGAAACCTGTGGATGCAGATTCTGCTGTATCAGCCAGGGCTCACCTGCAGAGCGTGAATATCAGGTGCTTGGGCTGCCCCCAGGTTCACACAGGATTCATGGGAAAGGGAGATCATCATCCTGATGACCTCAGTGCCCTCATACAGAGCTGGAAGGTGGAGAAATGCAGCTCAGCATGTGGGAAAGGAGCTCTTAGGGGAACCAGCTGGTTTGCTGGTTGTCTTGGTCTGCTCTGGAAGTACAGGGCCTATCTGTAGGAATGGATCTCTGGGTCAGCACTACTTCTCCACAGTGCCAGCAAATGCCACAAAGGTGGGTGTCGAGGCAGGTGGGAGAGGTACAGCTATGAGAATTGGAAGCATAAAGATCTGTGTTGCTATGTGCCAAATAGTACTTTCTGAGCTGCCCTTCCTTGCTGCAGCCACAAAATAAAACTCTCTGGGAGCAACTCTCTAGAGCAAGGAGAAAAGCAGGTTTAGATATGGGGAGCTCTATGACATAAGCTCCTTCTCTACATGTTGCTAGTTGTTAGTTCAGCAGTCTTCAAGCATCCATGCTGTGCTGGAAGAGACAAGCTTGGGCACCAGCTGGCGCACTGATCTGGTGCTGCCTTGAAATGCGCAAGCAAGGACTAGGGCTCACCAAGAGATATTGTCTTTGTCTGTCTCTTCCTCTCCAAGGAGTTCTCCAATCTGTCTACAATCAGTTCTCCATGCAAGTGTGGGAGTTTGCAATGTATATACAAGACACACCAAGACCAGGTGAAGGTCTGGGTCAACAGGCAGCATGGCCAGAGAACTTTAGGTTCCCAGTGACAATGGTTTCTGGCCGAAGGAGAACTCAAAATGTCTAATCAGTAAAAGAATTGAGAAACTTCCCAGAGTTTCTCCCTTCAGTAAGATGAAGAACAAACATCCGTTCATTTCAATTAAATGATGCTGATGTGCACCACCTTGCAAAATTGCAGGCACTCATTGCTAGATAGCTGCTTGTATCGGCCTGACATTTCCTGAACAAAGTTATCTTTCAGGGAACTGAATTGGCAAGTGGAGAGGAAGGAAGTATTGCAGGATTAGATTTACATCAAGAAGCTCCTGTTGCTGATGCACTGATGATAGGAAGATAAAACGTATTTCCTTCACATCATCTGGAGACTGCAGATGTTCCCCTTTCCATATGCTGAAACTGGAGAAGAAGCTAGAGCTAAGTTATGACCCAGAGAAATCTAAATAAATCATAGTGACCAAGACATATTCTTCTTTCCTGAGAGGTATGAAATAATTCAGCCTTTCTTAGTCGTGCATCTTTTCCAATAAATCCACCCTAGTGGCAGATTTCATTGGTTATAATAAAGGAGGCAAAATTCCCATCAAGCTGCCAAGGAATTAAGAGTAGAAAAGAGCAAAGAAGGAAAACTCAGAGAAGATTGCATGGCAGTTTTTGCCTAACTGACAATACAGGTGAGGAAAATCTGGATTAGCTCCTGACAAGCATCGTTGAATTGTTTACCAGCAATTTCTCCCTGGGGCTTATCAGTGGTAAAAAGATGAAAACACACATACTTTAAGGTTTTCTGAATGAAAACAATGTTTGGTTTCGTCATCTGGCCACCGGAGATGACTTGGAAAAAATCTCACTGCGTCCTTAGAAATGAAATAGGTGTGATGAGTGGAAGAGAACCCTAATAATGTCTATCAACTATCATTACAGTTTGAGAAAGAAGTGGGAAGGGGGACCTTTTTGGCTGCATGTAGCTCAACATCAGCAATGGAGGAAGCGTAACTAGGGAGGAGGAGTAGGTACCTGTTCTCTCTTGGACTATATGGGGCCTGTCTCTAAAACTCAGATGAACATTGGTGTCAATATACATGAGATGTCAAGAAACCTGGACTTGAAGGCAGGTGCTGACAGGATGCTGATGCTATTTTGATCTCTGAAACCCAAATATTAAAAATCATAGTAGAGTCAGGTGCTAAGAAGGCCTTAGAAGCTGAGCCATAACCAAGAGTGCTGCTGGTGGCTATCAAAAGCTGGGCTGTTACTGGGAATATTGTAGCGTTTTACTCTAAGAACAGTATGAAATTAAGAGGAAACCCCTGTATTAAAGGAGATGATCTTGGGAAGAGCATGTCCTACCAAAGATATAGTCACTATAGGTTACACTAAGATCTCTGATCTGCTTATGAATGAAGGTGCCTTTTGCCTTTTGGACAGGGTTTTGAATCTGATTTAGTTTTATATTGAGCAGAAGCTTTTAACAAATGCCCTGTTGAAACTGAATCTGGTAGATGCTGCTCCCACTAGAGGCTGGTGGTCTCCATCAAAAGATCTGTTCCCACAGATGGTTATTGAGGGTCTCTGTTAGTCTCAAAAACAGTCAGGAACTGGCAGAGCCAAGAAAGCCAAACCCTTTGTTTGCCCCCAAAGAGAGGTAAAGGAACATCGAGTGGAGAATGGAGATGCACCTGTGTCAGGCGCTAGACCAAAACTGGTCCAACGCCAAAAATATTTCAGGTGTGCAGCTGTAACTGCAAACTCCAGCCCAGCCTGGATTAATTTCAAGGCCTTCAGCCTGACTTTCAGAGTTTTGCCTTAAACCAGATGGAAAAGCTGTGTGAGATCATCCGTTGCTCATCTCTGTGTCAACACCAGATGACACATCATCACATGTACCGTCCATTACAAGCTCTCAGGGTTCCAACCCCTGCCCTCAGGACTCCCTTCCATCTTAATGGCTCCTTCTCTCAAAAAGCCTTTGCCTGGAGTAGGCCATGCTGTTTTTCAATCATTCAGTCCACTTAAGTAGGACCACAAAAAAGTACCAGAAGTTTGACATTCACACTCTGACAATATTAATATGCAGGAACCTGCCCAAGCTTGATCCTAATGGATGACTCTTACCTCTCTTAGCCATTTTCCTCCCTGAGTTGTACTATTACATACACTAATCCATTCTCTTTGGTCCAACATAATGCAAAGATGCTTTTCAATGTTAAAAAAATATCACGGGTCTCTTGACAGAGAAAAGGGTACAGACCTCCATTTTGGGGTCTGAAACTCTAAGAAAGACAACTGATCATCCCTTGCCTTTCTGGAGCCTTTCTGGAATGATAAAATCCTTGTTGCACTTCGTTGTTCTCCTGCAACCTCAAGCCACCTCTGCTACTAAAAAACCAAATAACTGAACACTGAAATGGTTATGAAATGATGCAGTAAAATTTCACCCATATCTGCTATTTCTTCAGGAAAGCAGGAGTCACAAGTGAAAGCAATGTGACTGCATGTCATTTTCTGTTTAGATGTTGTTAAAATATATCAGGATATACATGTAGCTGTGACTGCTGGACACGAAGTTCCAGCCTAATAAAACTTTCCTTCTTTTCCAGAATCTCCTTTAAAGTAAAAAGTGAAAGCCAGGTTCCATAGTTTTCACTGGCTTATTTAATTACTAGTCTAACATCATTAGTCTAACACATAACATCTGATTTCTCTAAGCACGAATAATAAATGGCTCCGTTGATTAAATTGTCTTCTCAGGATGAATCCCATCTGTATTTGGAAAAATTAAATATCTTTACAGTTTTTCTACAAAAAAGAATTATGAATATTGGCCAACTTTGCCCCTAAAGTTACCTTTAAGAAACATTCCTTCTCCCATTTAGCTATGGGATCATTTCCTTAAGTATCTGTCAGGATTACCTTCTTGCCCTTAAATAGCAACCAGAGAAGTTATCTCCATCAGCATAACAATTATCTCCATCAGCCAGCCAGCAGTGTCCATCCAACAAGCAAACAAACCAAACTGCAACAACAGCCCTGGAGGCTAGAAGCTGGTAAGAGCTCTCCAATCCTACCAAACATAACAGCACACAGTCCTTGGAGGAAAGAGGTAGCTGATTCCCATAGAGGGGGTAGGTGTCCAAAAGCTTATGATTCTCTGGGCCTGGAGGAAAGATGCTCAGCATCTTGCAGGCTCAAGGCCTACCGGGCTAATAAGGAACAATGTGCCAGTTTGCTGTGGGGGATATTAATGCCCTATTTTCACATTCTGCGTGAAAGAGATGGAACTACTGGGGTGGAGTTATGATGAAAAATAACGGAAATATCAGAGGGGTCTGGAGAATGAGGGCAGTAAGTGAGAGCAAGGCTTTATGCATACACACACAAGAAATGCCCACTGACTTCACAGGCATAAATTTAACATGCCTTCTCAAAGTTTAACATGAGTCTCTCTCTCACACTTGTCCTGGAAACATCAAAAACAGACAGAAGACTTACCAAAACATGCTGAGAAATTGATTCCTTGAGAGTAAATTTGCCCATATCAAATCACCAAGAGTTCCAAATTTCTGCAAACAGCTGTGTCCTGCTGGTATTAACTTCAAGCAGTAGATTGACATAAACACTAAGGGGTCTGCTCAGATCATTGGCAGCAAAGAGCCACCTCAAAAACAACATCTAGCTGAGAGTTGCCTTGGCTACACAGCTGAAGGAACAGAGTGTGTCCTGTGGGGGTAGAGTGGTGAGGGGATGGGGGATGTCACTTCTTCATCACTAGATGTGCTGGGACCCTTCCAGGATGAGCTGAGGCATGAACCATGACCCATACCCAGTGATCTTAAACAGGCAGCCCCAGGACCCAGGAGCACTGGCACAACTGACACCCTGCTCTGTGACTTACAGAGCACATCACCCTGGGGAGACCAAGTGTGGAGGCTCCTGCTAAATGGACTCAGTGGGTCCAGGTTTTAGGGGATTCCAGCATGGGGTGTCAGGTATCCCTCTCTTCCTCTCCAGCAAAGCCTCCTCCTACTTTTGTTGAAACCTGTCCTGAGGATGGGCAGATAATATCTAATTTTTGCCTGTAAAAAATCTCCTTATAAATGATGAAGTGGTTATCAAACTGGCTGCCAGTGAGTTCACACAGGCCAAAGATGATCTTTGGATCATCTCTGACCTCTTCATGCATCATGTCTTCAGGTGCTGTTGCTTCCTCCCCTCAATGCTAGAGGTTGTTTCTCCTGCCCTCAGTTTGCCACATCTCAGAAAATTTTTCATATTTTCTCAATTCAGTTCTTCTTGCACACCTTCCCAAAGGCCAGTTTTTGCTGCCTGGGCATAGAGAAGTTTGCAGGATTCCAGTGACCTCAGTGCCCCTGGCACCATCCCCTCCACTGATGCCACCAGGCACTATTGCGCCCCACATTTCCCCCAGCCCTGGCATGGGGTAGGAGGTGGACTGGCTGCCCTCTGCAAGTCACAGCTTCTCCACATCTTCAATGGGATATATCTCAGTGTATTATCTCAGTCTAGCCAGAAAACACAACCCACCTCCAAGCACAGGGGGTGAGCCTGGATCCACACAGCTGGCTAATCTATCTCCTTTCTCACTTCTCATTGTTTCATATGCTCACCTGCTGCATCTCATTTCTCAGCCCTCAGTGGGAGGATAGGGTAGGCTGATCTGTATGCCAATATCTGTTCTTGATGGCAAAATACCGATGTGCCAGACATAACCAGAACCACTGCACCTAAGAGAAGTTTGTGTGTGCTGCCTGGAAACCACTCTGCCTCCAGAGACAAAAATGCTCCGTGTGTGTGCTTGCACACATTAAATGTTTATGCAGGCGTGCGTGGGCGTGTGAACACGGGTACATGTGTGTGTATGCTCACATGCATATCTTTCCTGTGCATATTAATCCTGCTGCTCTGCAACCCACATAGAGGGGCAGGTGTGTTCCAGCCAAATTCCCCACTTATGTCTAGCCTTGAATTTGCACTACTAAGTGCTTGGTAAAAAAGAAACAAAACAAAAAGGCAGGATTTGCTGTACCATGGACCCTTTTATCTGCCCTGGGACTTTGCACAGGGGAAACGAGCTGCAACTGTTCTTAGCAGCTCACCCTGCTGAGCAGAGGACGGCAAGCCTCGAAAGGGCTGAGGTTCCCGCCCCCCTTCCCAGGCTGCTCCCAGGCTTTTCAGTTTGCATGAAGAGTTCTGGGAAGTGCTACTGCTATAACAGCTCCTGCAGCTGCTCCTACATCTGCGATGTCTTTCGACTCAGAGCGAGTAGAACTTCCAGCGGACGTTAGGAGGAAGCAGAGCACCACGCTCCATGTGAGGCAGCGCCCGTGTGCTGCTTCTCCTCCTCTGCTTCCTCCCCCTCTGCTGTGACACGTGTGCCAAACTAAGCGACAAAACACACAGAGGGATGTCTTGAAGCTGGCACAGAAGGTACCCAAGCTCTCCTGTCCCCTTCTGTCAAGGCTGAGGGGACACCTCACCCTGCAGTAAGGCAAATGCTTCCAGTCGCACATGACTCTGCTCATGCCACTGACGGGACAAAGTCTGGGCACAGGATGCACAATATCGACACAAGGAGGCACAATGTCTTCCTTCAGCATCCCTCAGGTTTGCAGAGGTTCCCGTTTGAGACCAGCCCCTGTTCTCTTCTTGTCAGACACTGAAATGGTTAATGATTTATGCATTCTAGGAGACTCTTGCAGAATTTTGACCTTTGCATTATACCTCTGATGGGTAGTTGGGCCCGTCCCTCCCTCCAGTGAAGAGCCAAGTTTGCAGGCTTTTGACTGTTGCATTATACCTCTGATGGGCAATTGAAGGTGTCAAGCCCTGAAAAGGCAGGACCTCTAATGGCCCATAAAAGCCCATCCCCCCCTCTGCCAATCAAAAAAGGCGGGAACCAGGACAGACACAAAAAACTCTTGCCCAGGGAGAGTTTGGAGGCTTGAGGCATGGCCCGTGACACTGACCATGGATATAACAACTCATAACTTCTTGGGGTGTGGGGGCTTCCCTCCTTCACCCCCAGCAGATCAAGGCCACCACTTCAACTGACAGACATGGAAGTGGCAACTACCAAGTGTCATCGCTGGATCCCATGGGCGGTGACTATATACATCTGTCCACTCTCAGCTTTTCTTTCTCCTTACTCTCCCTTACTCTTATCTCGTCTTTCTCTCCCCTATGCATTTTCTCCCCCCCCCAAAGGTTATCTCTATGCCATGTTGTTATATGACAACACCCAAAATGCTAGCATACCTGGTGATACCAAATTGTTAAAATAAACCTTACCAATATGTTTTCAGACACCGATTATTCAGTGTCGTTTCACTCTAATCCACCCCAAGGGAATTATTGATAAGAACCTGGGTTACCCTCCTCCCCTTTTTCTGGGGCGGGTCGTAACACTTCTGCAGTGGTGCAAGCTCTGGAGGGGCTCCCTTCACTCACCTGGAGCGAGTCCAGGGCTGTGTGAAAGCTTGGGGCCAGCTCTATCTCTCAGGCACGCACGCGTGCATGCACGCAAGCACAGAGCCACGTCTTTTCCCGGTGAACTCTGCTGGCACTCGGCAGGAATTTCATTTGGATCAACTACTTAATATTCTCCCTCCTTCCTTAGAAACCAGGCTGCTGAAAAATCCTTCCAGCCAAGGCCCCTCCTTTCCTGTTTGAACCACCCCATTCCTCCCTCCCCCATACACACACACACCGCAGAAACCTGACTCACTTGCTGGCACCTGATGGATTTCACCTATTTTTTTTTTTAATATATTGTTGTTGGAACTCCAGATCAAAAGAAAAATGGAGATTTTCCTGTTTCGTATCTGAGGTTTTGCAGGCCTGTTGATACTAGCTTTCACCTTGACATTTCGGGAGCTGCTTCACACAAAGGACCTGCTGCTCACACCAGCCAGGTCCCTCCCCAAGTGACACATGTGCACAAGCCAACGGGTCCCATGGCCTGTTCCAATGACTGCTGCCCTAACCCTCACCCTCACCCTGGATGTGAGGAGTGTGTGGAGCTGCCCATCTGCCTCACCACATCCCCATCACTCACCGCTGAAGCCACACATCCCCAAATGTAGAGCAGAAGAGCATGGGAAGGAGGAATGGGGTGGGGAGGGAATATTTTGGGGAGCAATAAAGGACTGCACCGAACACAAGCCGCAGGAAATTTGGGCTCGGCAGCGCTCCTTCTCCGCCTACTTCCAGCTGACACAGCAAAGATGATTTTCTTAGGGCCAATTCTGCAAACCCCCCCCCCCTTTCCCCTCCTGGTTATCGTTGGCTCATGGTTTCGTGAGGAAACTTGCCAAGTCTTGCTCACTTTCTAGAAAGAGAGCAGGAATGAGAGAGGAGAAGGAAATATTTGACAACCTTTGTTTTTCCACGAGCCTTTTTAGGGCAGCAGGCTTCAGTCTGTGCCCTCCACTCCCCGATGCTCGGCCTGACCTTGCTGTCTCAGCAGGAGGAAGTCTGGCGGGAGCACAGGGGAGAAAAATGGAAAGACGTGGTATATTTCAAAGGAAAACTAAACAAAACAGAGAAAACCCAGAATCCTGTAGCCTGTGCCATAAATGAAGCTCATTCATGTTTTTTTACCAGGAACAGTCAATTACAGCCGTGATGTTTGGCTTTCAGTACAGGACAGTGTCTGACTTGTGGCAGGAAGCACTACAGGGACCGTCCTGTCCGTACCTACATATCCATCTACTTAAAATTAACCTTACCAAAGCCCTCTAATTCCACACCTGCTTTCATTCCAGACCTCTCAATAAACCAGGAGCACATTCTGCTCAGTACCTCCAGCATTTCTCAGTGGCACTGTGCTCAGCATATGTATGAGGAAACTGAGGCACGGTACCTGCGAGCATCTTATCCCCAGGCAAGACATCTGCTCTAGAGGAGAGCCAAGCCCAGCCTCCCAGACTTGGGCTCTTGCAGTACTGCTCGATGCATCTCCACCTCCGTAAGGAGGAAAGCATCTGCAATTTTAAACTTGGCCAGCGTAAGGGCACAAATAGATAGAAATGCAGTTTGATCTAGTCCTCGCCACTGTCACATAGTTTATTTTGCAGAGTGCTGATTCTTTCTCAGCAGTTCACAGCTCAGGGCCAATTTTGGTCATTGATAGATGGGAGGGCCAGGCCAGCATCCCCAGCACACAGTCCCTAAGCTGCTGGCCAAACTGGCAGAGGCCAGAAAGTTCAAGTTAAACTTCATTTCTTTTCTTGCCCTGTTGCTTAGAAACACGCCTATGAAAATATACTTTGTTCTCACACGCTACCAGTCGAATGCCAAATGACTTTTTTCCCCTCTCCCGTCCTCAGGAATTCCTGATTTATTTTTTATTTCTTTTTTGCAATCGCACAAATCTCAAGAGGAGCCTGCTGGTCTCCTGTGGCTTCTTGCAGCAGCCTTTCCAATCCAGGCTCATCTCCTGCCTGCGAACAAAACCTGCCGAAAAGAGGCCCCTGCAGCGCTTGGGGAGTCCAAACTGGAAGTGCAGGTAGTGCCAGGGGGTTGGTTTTGCAAAACAAACCTGCAACCACTTTCCTATCCCTCTCCTTGTTCACTGAATGGGTGCTCCCCATCGCAAGAAAATCAAAAGCAGTGGTATTACAAGGGAATTGGCTAAAGTTTTCACGCAGAGCACCTTTGAGAAGTGCGAGGCAGGTGGAATGAAAGGAGATTCATGTTGAGAGCCAAGCACCAAAGCTTTCTCAGGTGCCTTGGTCTGTGTGGGGCACCCTTGCATAGGTGCAAGGATGGGCCCTGCTCTCCCAGCCACTGCTGGATTTCAGTGGCATGGCTTTGCCTTCCCCACCACATTGCCTGCCCCTGGCCACGCACATACACATGAAGAGTAAATAAACACTGGGATGACGTGCTCCGGGATACTTCACATATCTCCGCTACCAGCGGTTATTGCCCAGCTTCCTGGGCTCCACGGCAGGAACATGGCTCCTGGCTTTACCCTCTGCTCCCTGTGCAGGTCTGCTCCCAACCCCCATCCCTTCCAGCTCCCTTCAAAAAACCAAGCTCAGCTTTGCTGTTTCTGGCTGATTTAAGGGAGTTTGGACATCTGATGTCATTCAAAGGAGGGGGGAAGTTATACACACAGAATTTAGTTTTGCTCTGAAGGATGGAGTGTAGCAACCCAACTACTGCCTGCAAGCAGCAAAGGGGAAAAATAATAAAAGCATCAAGATTTACTAGGTGCTAGAAAGGAGAAACGGAATCCCATTGCGTGGGTATAAGCAGAAGCTTGCTAACAAGTAGAAATTACTTTTTCATGCTCCAAAAAAAGTGAGGGGTTTGCTTCTGGGAGTTTTTTGCCAAGTGGTCTCCCAGACGCACAGACACCCTCTCTGCCTCTCTTTTACACTGTGGCAAATACAGATGTATTTGGAGGAATATAGGGAATGTGTCCTCCTCACATGAGCTAGAAGATCCAGAAATTGGAGTGAAATGAGAGCCAAAGTGAAGAAGTGCTTTCTTTCATGCTTTTGTCACGTGCAAGAGGCAAACACTTCAGAAGCCTGGCCTTGCACTCATGCTGCCGTGCCTGCCTTCATGCTTGCTTTTAACCTGTTCTTTTGGGTTATCAGCCACACCATCATTATTTTTTGCAATCACATACCCTGCCCCTAATGCACCTGCTCTCTTCACCTCCCTGGGCTAAAACCCATCACCCAACAAAGACGTCCAGCAGCAGGCAGCCAGGAAGAGCAGGCTGCAATGATCCCAAGGAGAAAGTGGGAGGCTGAGCAACAAACCCACAGGTGGCTGAGGACTTTGGGAATGGGGCAGTTGGTTGCAAGGAGGTGCCCTGCCCTCTCCTATACTTCAAGTTGCAGAGGTCAACTCGGACTCTAGAGCAAGGTGGAAGATATGGTGAGAGAAAGGGGTCAGGAAGAGGGTGAAGACAGGGATTCAGGAAAGATGTAAAGGATGTCACTAAGGAAGGACTGGGATGCAGCTGTGACTAAGAGGGTGCATCTGGGAAGTGGGGGAAGAAAAGCTTTCCATTGGGATGGGACAACTCAGAGGTGATGATAGAAGACAGAGTGGGGGAGGCTGTGAGATGATGCAACAGGAGGTTTGACCAGAGCAAGGATGGAAAGAAGGATAGGAAAAGTGGCAAGGGACATGGAAGAACAGTTGGGGGGATGGATGGAAGAGTACCTACAAAGATGGAAAAGCAACTGCATGTGTGTGTGTTTAAGAACAACTAGAAAGATGTAAAAGTAGCTGAAAAAATGGAAAAGCAATAGGGGGGGTGGAAAGTGGTGGTGGTGGTGGAGAAGCAGATGGAAAAGATGGAAAAGCAACCGGGGGCTTGGAAGAGCTGCTGGTGGAGGGGATAGGGAGGGGAAGGAATGGGAAAATAGCTAGAAAGATGGAACAGCAGCCAGGGTGTGTAAATGTGTGTGTGAAAGAGAAAACTCAGGCAGAAAGACAGAAAAGTAGCCAGAAAGATGGAAAAGCAGCTGGTGGTGGTGGAGGGGAATGGAGGAGCCGGGAAGGCAGAAAAGCACACGACGGGGGAGGGGGCTGGAAGCGCAGGGGGGGAGGGCGTGGATGGAGAAGCGGGAGAAAAGATGAAAAAGTAACCCGGAAGGCAGAAAAGCAAGCGGGGGCATTGAAGAGCACCTGGGAAGATGGAAAAGCAGCCGGCGGGATGAGAAAGCAACCGCGGGGGCAGGGAAGAGCAGCCAGTGGGAGGGAGCAGAAAAGCAAGCGGAAAGATGGAAAGGGAGCCGGAAAGACGGAAAGGCAAGCGGAGGGTCATGGAAGAGCACCCGGAACGAGGGAAAACGCAGCCAGGAGCTGGCGGTGGGGTGCAAAAACCCGGTGGAGAGATGGAAAAGGGGCCGGCAAGGCGGAGAAGCATCCAGGAAGGCTGCGAATGGAGGAGCGGGGTCACTCACCAGCCTTGGCTTGCTCGCGGTAGCTCTTCTCGCTGAGGCAGACGGCGGTGCCGTGGAGGAGGGCGTGCAGCGGCTTCTCCTCGCCCTGGCGCGGGAGGCAGCGCAGCCCGCGGGCGCAGCGCTCGGTGTAGACGCCGCAGGGCTGCCCGGCGGGCAGGGCGCAGGTGAGGCAGCAGCCGCAGCCCGGCTCCTTCACCAGCTCGCAGCCCAGCGGCGGCGGCGGGCAGAGCGACAGCGCCTTGGCATCGCAGGGCTCGCACTGCACGAAGGAGCCCAGGCACCGCGACAGCCCCGGGCAGGCGCCCAGCAGCACCAGGAGCCGCAGCAGCATCGCGGCGGGGATGCTGCGGGACGGGGCGCGGGGAGCTGCCGGGGGTGGGCGGCGCTGGCTTTCCGCTTGCCCCTTCTGGGGCAAGAAAACAAAAAAAAAAAAAAAGGGAAAAAAGAAAGAAAAATTAAAAAATAAAATTCAAAAAGGAAAGCGCAGCCCCTGCTTGCAGGCGTCCCACTCTGAGGTTAATTCTCGGGGTGCGAGACCTTCCCGATTTTCTTTTGGCGTTAGAAGGGGGGGGCGTCTAGGTTTGCTTTTTTGTCTTTTTTTTTTTCTTTTTCTCCTTCTTTCAGCTTTTTCTCTCCTCGAAAGGGGGAATTCGCACCGCGATCCGCGGGAGCGCAAAAAGAGAGGGGGAGGGAAAGAAGGGGGAAAGGGAGCGAAGCCTGCAGGGGTTGCACAGCCTACAGGTTGCAGGGGGAGGAGTGGGGGAGCAGGGGGGTTTGGGGAGGTGGGACCGCGATTTCACACACGCGCACACACACACACACACTCTTCCCAAAGGACTGGAAGAAGGCAGGTTGAGAAGGGAGCAAAGTTCCTTGAAAACCAGTGTCCTGCTATTATTGCATCAAAGCAGTCAAGAGGGGAAAAAAGAAAAACCAACAACGCAGGAGAAGGAAGAGGGGATGCAAAGCTCCCCTTCCCTCTCTCTTCTTCTGCAGGAGGAGAAAAAGTCTCTCCCGACGCAGCGAGCTGCTGGGAAGCTTGGTATGAAGCAAAGTTGTGTTTCGATCGGCTCTGTTCAACTCTCCCGCTTTCCTCTTCCAGGATTTGCAAAGGAAAAAGAAAAAAAAAAAAGACCAAAAGAGTAAAAAAAAAAAGTTTTCTGCAAAGTTGGAGTGTTTTGTTGCAAAGTCTGCAGAGGAGCGGTAAAAAATCAGGGGGAAGGGGAAAAAAAAGAAAAGAGAGGAAAAAAATCCACTTTGTAGATCTCCCAACACTTTTCCCCTGGAGAAGTTTCTAAAGAGACTGAATACTGCAGAACAGGCTGTCTTTTAAATAGACTGCCTCTGGCTGCCTGCCAGCCCCTCGCTGCAATTTGAGATCCCAATGACACCTCAGCTTGACTAGGTGCCAGCAGCGAGGGCCCTATCAGTGCGCTCTCGGGCCGTGGGGGTGGGGTGCGCAGCTCCTGACTTCTGGGCTTCAAACCCCGGGCAGTGATCAAGGATAATATTATGAGGAGAGACAAGGGGAGGGGGAGGGGTAAGGGGGAAGCCGCGGATCGGGGTGGGGGGAAAGTTCAGACCTTCACGGGTTAAAGGGAAAAAAAAAAAAAAAAAAAGCAAAGTGGTTGCCATTGGGTTGCAGGGCAGTCTGGGCTGCAGGGAGTCTGGATGGAAGAGGTCAGGGCTCTGAGTTTGGGGAGGAAGTAGAGAATTGAGTTAGCAGGGCCTGATCCTGTGTGCTGTCCCCTGGGCTGCTGGGGCAAGGACCCCGATCTGCTGCCTGGGTAGCTGGAAGGCTGGGGACCCTCGGAGGAGGAGCCGATGTGCCCAGCACTCACCAGCTCCAAAGGTGAGCGCAAGAGGAGATGGCTGAGTGCCTGCCAGGGTGCTACTCTCGGGTCCAGGAAGAAGCCTTTGTGTGTGCAGGGTGCCCGGCTCTCCTCTCCTGTCCCTCTGCCCCTGGGCTAGGTTTAAAAACGCAGTGAGGCTTTGCCCAGTGCTAGGGTGCGCCCCTGACACCCCCAATCAGCAAGGGTTAATGCGGCCGGACAGTGAGCAACAGGGAGGGCTGGGTTGCTTATAAGAACTGTGTTAGATTCCTCTTTGGAAAAGTTCGCTGTTGCTTAGGGCATGCCAGAAAACAAGGGGAATTTTGCCATGTGAAGTCCAATTTGCACGTTTTAGCTCATTCTTCTTCTGCCTCTTGCCCTGCACAAAATGGGGAGGAAGAAGAAAGAAAGAAACGACAACAACAAAAAAAGCACTTTGCAGTGCTCATCCCCTATCCTGGGCAGCTTGGGGTTTGTTGTCTTTTGTTCCACCACCGCTGCATTCCTCAGGGTTACAGTTCTCTCGGCCCTAGTCCCTCTCACTTGCCTCTCGGTTGTCATTCATCGCTAGGAGTGGGGAAGCTGGAAGCGTGGGGAAGGGAATCTCCAGCACCGGGGTGTGCAGCCCCGCGGCTGCCCTGGCAGCTGTGCTCAGGGGTTACACCTGGAGCAGGGGTATGAGCTGAACCTAGCTGAGCCAAGGGTGGGAGTCTGCTCAGAAGCACAAGCACAGGGGCATCTACCAGGGCAGTGGCAAATTCAGAGGGATCAGCCTGTTCTGGGTGAGGTTTACGTGTGATTCAAGTCAAGCCCCCTTCCACATAGGCACACACTCCTCCAAAGCTTCATATTCCCCAGGTTTCTTTTTAGATCAGTCATCTGTGCAGCTGCATTGCATGGATTTTGCCACTAGAATGCACCCTTATCTATGGTAAGAGAACGGATGGTTGCTTAAAAGCATTAACTCCTTCTTCTCCAAAATTTCCATGCTTAAGGCTTTTGTTGCACCTCTCAGGTGTTCCTTGTTTTACCATGCAGACGCAGTAGTAAAGATCAAATTCTTCCTGTTCTTACCCCTTGCCCTTCTAAAAGGAAGGCCACATTTCTAAGCTTGCTTGTGTGTTTTTTTGTTTTTCTTTCTACCAAGAGTTTTTCCAGAGATTTTATTTAATACTAACTGAATCTCTGCTTAGATCACAGTTAACTGCAAAAAAATAGGCACCTTTAACGTAAGAAAAGCACCCCCCAGGGATTTTATCTGTAAGTGTTTTAAAATGGTTTCTCTAGTTGACACTTAGGACTTTTACAGCATATTAATTGCATCCTGCCTCTGGTTTTTATGAGAATCTGCCACTGGTCTGAATGGGTGCTTTGCAGAAAATAGCACCAGGCAGAGAATGAGTGATCACTGTTCACCTGGAGGTCTGGATGCATTTTGTGCGAGAGCTTAGGGCAGGAGAGAATTTGCTTTCCTCATTCTCTCCACCACCCTGTAAGAAACAGTGTGCCCCGGATTAATACCTGGTACAGAGACAGCAAGAGTATCAGAGGGGTGGAGGAGAGGTTTCACTCCCACTCCAACCTGTGAGACGCAAAATGGTGAGGCATGTAGAGAACTGCCTCCATCAAGCCCAGCTGCAAGCCCTGGCATGGAAGGCTTGGGCACGGCTGGATTGCCATGGGGCAGAGATCCTGTGAGGGATCCCGGGGAAAGCTGCTCTAATTTAGGGCTGTCCGGGAACTTTCTCTCCAGCTTTCAGGCCAAGATCTGGGTTGTGTGAAGTTGTCTTGCAGCCACCCTCATTTTATTCCTAGGCTGTGCTGTGAGGACATTCATCCACAAAAGCTTACCTGGAAAATGAGTCATATCCTCAGCCAGAAGAGTACAAGATTTTAGCCATGAGATGTGCCTCGATGGAAGATTTTCTCCCATTTTATGAAAGTAGTTTCAGCTGTGGCATCTTTGGGCATCACCTGTGTTGAACCACTGAGCCCAGCACTGGGCTCAACTGGGCTCAACTGCAGGTGACCCCTGGTGTGTGCTGTTCATGCTCCCTATTTTTGTGGCATTTTTTGCTGACGCCAAAAAACCCCCCCACTACCCTGGGAACATAAGACAGCCACGGAACAGTGTGCAGCGTATGGCTGATCGTGAGCTGTAGGAGAGCCTGCCGCTAACAAAGATCACATTTCTCCTGACTTGTGCTCTTCCAATGGAGATCACAATCATGTTTTATGTTTATAAGACATGCCTTCTTGTTTCGAGGGAGTGAACAGAGAGCGTTCAGAGGAAACCAAGGTTTTTATTAGTGTCTTCTAGTGTATTTCATTGCTGTAGGCTCTATGTGTTACATATGGCTCTACTGCAAAAGAGAAATAATTATTTGGAAAGCAGTTACTGTTCTTAACATCTCAGATATGTCACACTTCATTATGATACTCTCTATAATGTGCAAAAGCACTGACTTTCCTGGGTACGATAAAGAGGATGGAATACATACTTTTATCAGTTTGGGCTAATCTGTGTTTTGGAGGCACTTAGAACATCAAAAAAGTCCAGTCAATCTAAAAAGATTAGGAGCTGAATCACAGATACAAGAGTGAGATTTTTTTTTTCTTCTCTCTTCAAAACCACGGTCCGGTTTTTGTACATCTGAAACACATTAGCAAAATAATGCATTTACAGGAGAATGTATAATTTTTTTTCATGAGCAAGTATTAAAACCCACCAAACAGTTGTGAAATCAGGTGCCTGAAGCATTGTTCAGAAAAAAAAGCCAATACTTCAATTCTTAGAGGGGAAAATGACAAGCAACAAAAGCGGAACTGATGGGACAAGTCTGAGACAGAAGTGCAGAGAGGAGAGATGAGCAACAGCAGGAGGTGCAGATATCAACACAATATTTCACTTTGCATGGAGGCTGCGTTGAGTGTCAAAAGTAAAACGTGATTTCTTCCCAAGATATTTGTTCTTCCTTTGGACAGTGCCTTCTTGCTTGCAATGATAACCCCAACAAGTGTTTGGAGCTTCATGCTGTGAGCCCCTTTCCAGCAGGATCCATCAGCCCATTCTGCAGCAGTGGATGTAGTAGAGCTAGCGAGGGCTAGGTGGCATACTGGATACATTGGAGTCACCTCCAAGGACTTCCTTCCACATCCAGCAAGGGCTAGGCTGAATGAAATTATCTCTTTGCAAGCAGCTTTCTTGTGTCATTAAAAAAACAAAGCAACCGATGCTTCCAGAGAAGACAGCATCAATGTTTTGCTTTCTAACATGCCTCATGGGGGTATCAATTTTAAACCACATGTAGAAATGAAGTCTCCCCCCATCAGATCAGCGCCTGGGTGTTCTGCAGGGCTGTGTTGGCTCTGTTTCATATTATCAGGGCTCAGCTGCCAAGATTTCCAGTGGTGAGTGGCGCTGGGGTGCCTCCATCTCCCCGCGGAGGCACGAATCAGCTTGGGGTGCAAAGTGGGGGGATTCATTAAGTGAAGGACATCAGATCCTGGGCATCAGGAAGTATGTTGGAGTCTTTTACAAGAACTGAAGCATAAAGGCTATGCTGGATGTTTAACTGATAGAGGCAGAAATAGCTCAGGGGACAAATTCCTCTTGCCTGAGCACAGATGAAATTAGTTTTTTCTGCTAACGGGGAAAAGACAGATGTTTCATCATGAGCAGACCACAGAGGTTCCCCTTTGCACCTTTCTGACAAGAGTGGAGAGCAGAGGTCATTGTATTGCTGGTGGCTCTGAAAGGACCGGAGTGCGGGGCAAACAGTTCAGTGTCCCTCCCTCCCTTGTGTGTGGCCCAGCAATGAGCAGGTGCTGTGACTCTCCTGCTCCACTGGCCATGCATGCCACAGTCACGGGCCTGTGTATGTTCCTGCTTCCCTGGGGTATCGGGAAAGTGCAGTCTGGCTCCAGGGAGAGATGCTGGATGACTGGACGTGAGTTGCAAAAGAAGCGTCAGTTTCCCCCCTGTCTGCGGAACAGCGCTGATGAGGCTTCTGTGTCTTGGAGGGGACCGGGTGGGCTCAAAGGGCTGTCTTTGTAAGTGGCTGGAGATCTTGTCAAGGTGTTCTGCAAGCTGGAAATAACCCTGTGAATTGCTCACTTTCCACCTCACCTTCCCCCGCTCCGTGCTGCCCACATTGTTTTTTTGTTATTAATTGTTTTAGATTCAGACAATGCCTCTCCTTTGGCCTCAGGCAGACGCACTGGCTGAATCACTAAAACACTTTAACACACATCTGCTGAGGCAGCAAAACCCAGTCTCTCTCTCCTTCTCTCTCTCTTTCACTGCCTCACCAGTATCACAGTCAAAAGGTGACTGAGACACAAAGTAGATCTGAAATTGGCTGAAAAGGGAAAGTGCTCCCAGCTGAAGTGCAGAAAACACCTGCATCTAATAAAAACAAATGAGAAACATCATCAATAACCAGGAGAAAAAATAGTGTAAATAAAAGGAAGAGTATAAATTCAGATGGTCTCTAGGGAACTTGAACAGATGCCTTAGCCTGCTGTCTTTTGGAGGTATTGTCTAATTATTTACCTTGTAGTGCAATAAAATACAGGGGGTTGCTATATGTCTCTGGCATAGACTGAGGTGCTTTAGAAACCCTTCTGTGCATGTGGGTGCCATGGTGATGGATGACACAGAAATACGATAGATTGTTGCTGTGTCAGGAGAGGGGCATCTCTTAGAAGAAAGAGTTATCCTAAGAAGGATACTCCTTTCTGCCCTTGTAAGGTTTTGCATGTTCAGTTGTGAGCATTGGGATAATGAGTTAGGGTAGAAAATATGCTCAGAGTTGATCAAGAATCCAGAATTCCCTTACAGGATATTCTGGGTGAAGATGGGATGCCCTTTGCCTCTGTGATCACGTATGTGCTGCCTGGCCCCATGAACCAGCAGTAAGCAGTATTTTACATAGAGAAGATAACTTCTGACTGTGACCATCACTTTCCTCCAAGCCTGCTCTGTGCATGTTCATTCCTGAACCTTTGCATATCGCCTGAGGAGTTGGCATGAAAATAACCTCTTGGAGCCCTGCTGATTATATTTTTTCTTTTTTCATCTTTCAGCCACTCTGGATTCCCTTCTGCTCTGTGCATGAGCCAAGATGGATTTGAGCTTTTTATCTCTTTTTGCATTGCCACGTACCTGGAAATGTTCTTGTCTGAATCAATATCACCACCAGGAGCACACTAAAACCCCTGTCCAAAGGGCAGGGAGGTGTAATTTTCATAGAGAGTCTTATATGTGGGTGTCTGTCTGCAGCATTAATGGGAATGTGTATGGATGGTTTGGAGGCTTTCTAGGGATGAGGAGACATGACCTCTATAACCTGATTCCGAAGAGCTCTCGGAAACCAGTCTGTCTCTTCTGTTGAGGTGCTGCAGAGGGACATTCTAAACTATTCTGGGATCTGGGGATAACAAGTACTGGCTGTTACCGTTTATAGTCCTTTTAAATAGGGAAAACTCTCTCCTGCCTGTGACTATCACACCTCGATTTCTTGCAGAGCTTTCTGCTAGTGGGATGCCTGTATGCAGCTGTCTTCATTAAATACCCACAATGAGCAGTCGTATCGTTCAAAGGACAATTAAGGTCCTCACCAAACTAATCCAGGCTGCAACTTAGAGCCTCAGTTTCCCTGATGTGAAAGGAAAATATCCTGTCTAGATCCAATCTGAGACACATGCATGGAGCCTCATCCCTGAAGGTCTGCAGAGTTCTGTAAGGTCAGAAATGCGTGTAGCATTTCTGGGTCCTGCTGAGACACCAGGGACAACAGGTTCTGTGATGGTGACGCAGGCTCATGCAAGACTGGATGGAGACAGACCCAAACCAGAGGGGCCTTCAAACCCTGCTTGGATAAATCCTCTTCTTAGCCGCCAGTAACTGGCCTGGATGTGGGCTCATGATTATATCTCTAAAGTAATTCCCTGGACTTCTCCTTACCCCCACTCTATAATTATTCATAGTTATTTTCTAATGGCTGTCCTACCACTTGTTTTCTTTCTGGCTTTCTTCTTCTTCCGAGTAATGAAAACACATCAGTGGCCTTTCTCCAAGAACAGTTATTAAAGCCATCACCCCTGCCTATCCCCCCTCCCCTCATTTAAAGCCTATCAAGCTCCATTGGATTTGTGGCCAGAGTTTGCATCAAATTACTATTTTAGGCTTGCCAAAATAAGCACAACTAGAAAGTTTGGAAGTGGGGGGGTGGGAGGGGGGAGAGGAAAGAAGAATAGACAGAGAAAGTTATAATCTTCCCAGATCACTATTAATTACATTTATAATAATTATACTTTTCCAGACGGTTACACTGCTGACAAGCGGGAGGATCAGCACTTGCAGGGCAACCTGTGTGTGTATTTTGGCCTTTGCTTTTCCTCTACAACAAGTCCTTTGTGACTTGCAGCTGCTGCTGGGACACCTCTGTCCCCAGTGGGATGGAGAGGACAATGTGCCTGTACAGGGAGGATGGATGGCTTCACTCCCTCACTCCCTTGCTTGCTCCCACAAACAAGTCCCAGCTTGGCTTGTCAATTTGCCACGTCTTCTGAGGCCAAATTTGGTTAACCCAGTCCCCTAACAGTCTGGAGCACAGAAGAGGTGGGGTGCAGGATGCAGGACTGTGGGTGACTGTCAAAAGCTGTTGCTCAAGGCGTAGAAGTATTAAGGGGTCCTGTCTCATGTCTCTGTGCTGAGCTGTGCCTCATTCTGATCTCCTAGGAACATGCTCTTGCATGGGTGAATCTAGTGGATGAACACAGCAATTTGGAGTAGCTCCTGTAAGTCAGACTGTTCCTGATTTGTCAGAGGATATTTATTTATTTAGAGGGGTGTAGCAATTAGGGAAGAGAACAGAGATATCAAAAGGCGTTTGGCTTTTGTCTAACCAGCCACTTCTTCTGGTGCCTTTTCTGAGGCCACTGTCCTCCTCAATCTCCTGCAGTGCTGAAATTGTTCACAAGTCTCTCCCTTGCATAGCAGCTGAAGTTATTATCTCCTCTCATTGCCTTTGCTTGACATTTCCCGCTTGACACCCCCTTTCCTATCCTAAGTCAGAGGTGTGAGGTCCCAAATACTCATCAGAAGCAAAACCTCAAAAGCATTAAAATAACACATTTTGTTATTGACCCAGTTATCTGCATTTTCAGAGCTATCTCACTTCAGACCCATCAAAAGCTTTGGATCCTACATATTCTCACCTGTAATGTGATATATTTTATGTCTTAAACAAAATGCCCTCCCTAAAACTGCATATCACACAGGCCCCTCAGTGAAGAACAGAACCACCCACTTACCAGTGGGAAAACATTTTTATACAACATCCACTTTATCTCCAGCCTGTGAATCCTGATCCTCAAGGGTAAGCTAAAATAATACTGACTCTTGAACTAAAATTCATAACTCTCCTGCCTGTGACAAATCACAGCATCAATAAGAGATATTAATTTTATGGCATATTACAGCTTCCCCTACAATTTACCTGTCCCCCAGGATCCTAAAGGCAATAATTATCTCTCTGTCTGTCCATCTGAGACCAACAGCCTTCTTACCTCCCCTTTTCCGTCATCCTCTGCTTTTCAGTTGCTGGTTCCCTTAAGACAGACAGGCATAGCCATCACAACAGAGAGACACAGGTGGTGTTTGTAGGCCAGGGACAGATCTCCCTGGCACTCCTGACAAATGGTTTGCAGTCATGGTCCTCTTATTCTCTCCCTTGTACAGTAGTAGCAAAAGTACATAGAGCAAGGGCTGTAAGGCCCCGCTACCAGTCTGCTACTCCTACCTCCTTGGTGAGGGGAGGCATTTACACCCTGTGAACAAGACATTCTTCCCCTTGGTTTCCCTGGGAAGCATCCCAACTCCCTTTTCTGCCCTGCTGGCCCCCTGGCAGAGCAGAGCATTGCTCGTGGATGCCCCAGCAAGAGTGTTTGATGAACGGTCCATAGGGTTGAGACTGGCCCATAAAACTTATCCTTGTTTCACTCAATATTAAAAGAAATAATAAAAAAGTGGTATAAAAGTAGATGCATAAAAAGTGGTATTAAAGCATATGCCTAAAAAAGGTAGTTGAAATAAGAACAGATGCAACAATCCAGGAAGGCTGTGAGGGAAAACAGTCTGTGCCCAGTACAGAAATAGTGAGGCATTCAACGTGCAACTGTCTCTTGGGCTCCCAGACTCAGAGCACACATCAACGGCCTGAACTTGGTCCAAACAATCATTTCTCCCCCTCCCCCACTTTATTTGAGAAGAGAATCTCCACAGCCTCCTATGAACCAAGTTTCACAACCTAGGGCAGGCATGTGGCTTTCTCTGGACTCTTCATATTTTCCTTCCACAGCCATGCCGTGGTAGGGTAAGAGAGAGGGAGATGGCAAGTCAGACCCACTTATGCCTCGGAAAAGTCACTGGCAGGTCGAGCAAAGCACATGGGTCTCACAGCAAGAGCCAGCACCCTCGTGGATCTGTGCTGGGAAACAGCATATGAGCATATGAGTCTTGTGCTTTTGCAGCCTGGGGAAATGTAATGACTCAACACACCCATGCCAGTAGGTGACATGTTTGTGTTGGGATGCATGTGTCGGCATCAGGAATTAATTCAGTATTCCCCCTGCCTGTCAGGCTGACAGGAACTCACTCAGACCAAAGGCGTGTTCCAGCACATGTGATGTCACATCTTTGAAGGCATTGCTTGCAATGGTCTTGGGAAAATGCCAGCCAATTCTGTGCTGCTTGACAAGAGGAAGGAAATGGCAATAGGGCAAGAAAGCAGAACCCTCTTAAAAAGAAAATTCCAAGAGAGCTTCTACATAGCTGTGGGTCTCACGTTCCACTGGGATCCATAGACCTTTGGTCACCATCACTCTGTCTGGAACAAGCCTGGTATAAATGATGCCTTAAAACATTTGGCTTCCACTAGAGCAGTTAATTTTTACATTTCAGGTAGGATCCTGAGATTGAACCCAAAATGGGTGAGAGAGGGTTGAGGGCTCAAGCGAAATGTGGACCAACTTGACAGGGTAGACTGAGAGGACAGTGCCAAGAAGAGCAGGCAATTACAATGGAAGAGGAACAGGGACCTCCCTCTCCTACAGCATAAGAAAGTCAGAGAGGCCTTTCTTGGGGTTGAAATGTCACATTAGGAAGGAGCACAATCAACAAGCATTCTGGCAGTGATGCCAACTCTGCCAGCATTCATATACCAGAGTGATGGATTCTTCCTCAGGACAAGACCTTCATCTCTGGACAAAAGCCTATGCACAAATTTAGACCAAAGGAAAAAACCCATGCCTCCCATGTGCCTTCATTTTTATGGCCCATTTGGACTTTTTTCCTGGAGTTTTCAGCAGCCTCTTCAATCTTCCTACAGAAATCTCTGAGGACAGACTAATCCAATATAAACTTTACTATAGCAGCTTTCCCAGGTGACTGGCTCCTGTAGCTATTCTCTGTGCTCTAGCTCTGCCTGAAGTCACTACTTGTTGCCAGATTCTTGATGCTTTTCTGAGGTCTCCACGTCTGTGAATAGCACATTGCCTGATTTCCCATCTCTTCCGTGATGGCCTTCCTATCTGCTCTTAAAATTTCATCTTTTCAAAGCATGGCGAGAGTTTTCATATCTTGTATTTTATGTCTCACTGGCAACTGAAAGTTGTGATGGATGTTGAGAAATCCTGTCCTTTCCAGGGCCAGTTAACTGAGTAGTGAGTGCTTCAGTGCGTGCAAGGCTAATGCCTTCCTCCAAAACAGCCTGGCTTTTGCATATTGGACTCCACTACTTTTCCAGTAGGCTTAGGAGCCCTTTGGCTGATTGCTGCTCAGCTTCCAGGACCAGGCAGGGGTGAGTGGCTGCAGTCCCCCTGGTAGAGCTGCAGCCTGCGTGGGATGTCTTAGGCTCAGTCATACCTTCATCTGTTCCAGCTGGTGGACAAGCCAGAAAGGCCACTCTTTTAGCTGAAGGGGTAGCTGGAGAGTGACCTTAGACAGTTTGGACTTGGGACTCCTATTCCTGGAGCTGCCTGGCTGCTGTTTTAACCAAGCATGATGTGTGTGGCTGCTGAGTTACCATCACTAATCTTTTTTCTCTCTACCATAACCAGTTTCCATAAGCGTTGTGAGGCCAGCTCTGAAAAAACCCAACCAACCAAAAAACAAGCCAGAAAAACTGCTCTGTTGAGGGAAAAGATTAGTTAAGCAACTACATTTCCTGTACATCAAATGGCTGAAGACATACGGGTTTCCAGATTTCTAGGGTACTGTAAAATGAAACACAATAGGAAGGGGGAATGAGATTAATGGGAAAAACGTCACGGTCTGCTCTTGGCCAGAGCAGTCTCACCAGAAATGATGAGACCTTGCCAGTGAAGGCATGAGCAGGATTTGGCATTGAATCTGTTAAATGAGGACATTACCAGAGTACCAGATTTCACAGCCTAGTTCTCTGAAACCAATTCTTCTAAAGTAGAAAGGATTTGTTAGGAGGCTGCAAGGTCAGGAAAGCAAGATTATTGGTTTAGCAGCCTTCTGCTGTGCTGGGGACCCCAGGCGATGGCGAGCACATCTCTGTCCAGCATTTTACATCTTTTGCTTTGTCATTTAAAGACTTGTAAAAAGGACGACAAGACATTCTCCTTTCTTTCTCTTCAATATTTGCACAGTTGGAGTAATTCTAACTCTGTGCTTTTTTTTTTCTCCTCAGAAAACAAGTGCTTCAATGCCCTTATTTTCTAAATAAACCGAACGTGCCCACACAAGTGCACCCACGAATATTAGCAACCCAAAGCGCATGACCACAACAACGAACCATTTTGTAGTGCAGTCTTCATGAATATCCTGTTCAGACCAGCCAAGCCCCCTGTTCATAAACAGCTCTATAGTTCCTATTAACCAGCAGCCCTCCAGTAATGATCTGTTCTGTTCAGCCCTGTACCCTTTGGTGACCTCCCAATAAAAGACCCCACTATTGCTGCACAGCTTGGCCACAATTAATCAACGTAGCTCAGGACTTGCAAATTACTTTCACCCTTGCCAGCCATTACTGTCGAATGACCCTACAATAACAAATCAAGATCCAGTACTGGCAAAATAGTCAGGGTTGGTTTGGGTTTTTTTTCCAAATAGCTCAAAACAGCTCTCTAAATAAATTTTTTTCCTATCCATTTCAGAAGTTAAAAGGTACAGCCAGAACTTTGATTAACCTAAGCACAGAGAAATAGTAATTTGGGGGAAAAGACAGAGATCACTTTTAATAGGTTAATTGTCCAATCAGGAAAAAGAAGGAATTCCCACTGTCAGTCTGGGCGATCCAAGTCACAGGTCACATCAGTGGGACTTCAGTGTGTTTGTGTCCCCACCCCCAAAGAAGAGGATGTCACCCATCTTGTGCCTGGGCATGTCTCTTGCCTGAGTGATCCCCATCTGAAGGCTTGGAAGATGCTATGACAGCTGTGATGAGGAGAGTGCTAGTGGTTACATAGCACAGTCACATGCTGGTGTTTGAGTCCCTGCCCTCTTTAACTTGCTTGTGCAAGTGCAGTCACAACCTCTGGTTTGTGTACCCCCTGCTCTCCCCCCCCCCCCCATTTCTTGGATGGTTTTGCTAGTGCCTAATGCTGCAAATGAGTCACTTTTTCCTATAGCAGGTAGTTAATTTCCAGTTCTCTCCTTTATCTGGTTGTCAGTTTTCAGGAAAATGGTAGAGCTGTTGCATCTTGGAGTACCCTGCAGCGCTGTCAGATTGGGCTGAAATGGGCCGGTGGGTTGAAAAGCTATTGTAATGTCATGGGGGCACAGAAATGCCCATACCCTTAAGCATAAATATGACTGAGCACCAATCAGTCTGGTGTCACAGCATTGTGGTGGCATTTTCACTGTGTCCTTCATAAGCCTCTGCCAAAGTCAGAGTCTGGAATTTGTCCTGTTTCACCTTGTTTTAGCACCTGGGGTTGAAATGAATTTTAAAACCAGAGGGAAGCACAAAGAGCTGGCACACAGTGGGGTCCTGGCTCTGATCTCTCCAGAGCCACTGACTCACTCTGTGATCTTCGGCGAAGCTGTTGACCTGCTCGTGCTTTGTGCTACACAGCTGGAAAATGGAGTAAAAAAAAAAAAAAAGCAATGGGAACTTTACCCAAAAGAACAGATGCAAAGATTTTCTAAATAAACAAATCATCCAAGCCCTGCCACTCAGTCTCCCCAGTCCTCCTCTCTTCTTTGCACCTTATAGTTCAGGCAAGAAGCAGTTTAAAGTGAAAAGTCTGAGGCTGTGTTTTCTTACACATTCTGGATCCTCCTATAACTGTGAAAATGTTCAAAGTGAAAACTTGACCTGGCAACAGTTTCTGAATGACCTCGCTTTGGCTGTGAAATCCACTTCAGCTTTGCAGGAGCAAATTTTTATAGTCTTCTCTGGTGGAGGAACAAAAAGATTTTTATTATTATTATTATTTTTCTTCAAGAGGAAACTTTATACAGACTGCATGTTATGCTTTCTCCCAGTGCTCAAGGTCAAATCAGCAGTTCTGTTCTCAGTGTTCCCCACTCACTTCATATCACCCAAAAAAATAAATCCCTTCCCTGCTCTGACTGCAGATACTCTCATCAGCAGAGGGGAAGGACAGAAGCACAAGCAAACAACGTGACATTTCTGCCATTGCAGCCATGCACAGTAAAGCACACATCTAAGCAATGTGATCATGTAGCTGAAAGTTGCTAATTATAATTGCTACCTCCTAGTTCAAAGGAGTAGTAATTCACAGCAACCCTGAGTTATCCAGGACTCCCAGATCCAAGTTCCTTATACTACAAGCCATGGCACTGGAGATACAGACCTCTAGTGGATTAACTTCAAACCGTAACTCAAAAGTGGCCAAAGACACCACTGGTGAAGATTTGATATCAACTTCTCTCCAGCTCAGTAGTGAGTGCAGGATCAGAAGCTGTGGCTGAACATCTGGGGCTCAGCTGGAGCTAACTTGATCCTCCTCAAGCACCCAATTCCAGAAGCCCTCTACTGAACACCGCAATGACTTGCTGCTGATCATTTTTGCCAGGGCACTGTATGGAGCACCAGCCACACACTGGTTGAGAACGAGCATTTATGTTTGTTGAAAAAGCTTCCCTGTGCGTGACAGTGGTTGTTTGCATGTGCAGCCAGTACGCCTCACACCTCGTCAAGGCTTACAAGTGCATGCAGCACAGGACATTATTATATATGTGCCTGCACACTCTTACAAAGCTGAACCTTAGGCGACAACTAATTCTGAATGATGTGTTAAAAAAAGGAACAGGTATGCAATAAGGACTAATCCTAACCTGGAAAAAGTACTTCTTTTTATCTCCTGGTGTAACCCTTAAACAGGAAAGCCTGGCTTCTGACACTGACTTTTCCCATGGCCATAGACAAGTTCTTAGCTTCAACTTCTTAGCCTTAGACACTGGGCTTAATAAATATTTCCTTTTAGTTAGCCAGCTTATACCTGTGTTTCATAGGCTTGGCCTGGGGAATAGCATGTCCCATGGCCATTCCCAATAAGGATCATGGAGGTGACTACCACAGTGTCAAGAAGGGAATTTAATTATGAGCCAAGCTGAACTGATTTGTGCCAGGCAGACTCCAGAGTATGGTCCTTGATCTCTTAGTTACAAAGATATATATGGCCTGCATTTCCAGAATTGTAAATGAGATATCACATCATCAGGGCTGAGAGAATAACACACTGAAGGAAGGGAGAAAAGCCAAGGACATATTACAGTATTATCTTATTATTCTTTCACACTCTCAATCAAACTGCGTTCCCCATCCAGTATTTTACACTTTATTATGGGCTCTCTGGGGGCAGAGGCCATCTTCTAGCTGCATTTATGCAGCCGCTGAAACAATGAGGTCATGTCCTTGATGAGGAAGAATTTCTGCACACTAGGGGTGCTGATGATGCCAGGATGCTCACGGGGAGGGTGAAGGAACACTCCCCTGCTGAGATGCTACTCAACAGCAGAGTTGAAGATCTGTTTACTTGTCTCACTCATTCAAAGTTGGCAGGGGTTTGGTCATGGCCAAAAGGAATATGTGCATGCGATTTTGCAACCAGACAGTTCATTCCTCTGCCCAGAGAGATGTTTCCACATTGGAAAATGCCTCACCTACATAAGAATTGCCCCTGTCACCAGAAATAACTAAATGTATAACTAAAATGTGAGGTCTAGGGAATATTGTCAGAAGTCTCCTTAAGGTAATTTTTATTAGGTGTTAGATGTCCTAGTTGAGGGTTATTTTCCCTCTTAAAGGCTAACGTAGGAAAGAATCACACCATCAGCTCAGCCCTCCCGTAAAGTGCCAGCAGATTGTGTTCACAAGGGAAATGGAGGTAGTGGGATGAGCCACGCTAGATTAAGGAGTGTGGCCAGATGTGCTGAGGAGTTTGTGAAGCCTGTTCTTGGCTATGTGTTTAATGTGCATGAGGGTACTGCTGTAGCTGATCCTCCTGAGGAGCTGGAGCTTGATGTTGCTTTGAAATTGTCTCCTCCTCCTGTCTGCCTTGCTGTGGGAGACACTGCTCCTTCACTGTGACATTGATGGCTTTTGGGGCATCCTCTTTGGTCTCCTCACAATTCCAAGAAAACTTTTCTTCTGCAACATCTCTGGTGTCCACACTTGGCTTTCTGTCCATCTAGAAGGTGTCCTGTAGCTTTTCCTTCTACCCACTGTTTGCCCCATCACTGTGGCCCAGGCTACCTCAACCAGAGAGGCTAAGTGGGTTAGGGAGGGAGAGAGGAAAGCAGAGCAGGGAGACAGAAGTTGTGGTGCATTGGAAAGGCTGTTCAAAGGCACACAGGAGTCACTTCACTGTGTGCACCATTCTGGCCCATGCTCTACAACCACAGGCAGGCAGTGATGGCGAAAAGTGTCTATATGGAGGCATAAACTGCTCTGAGCTAAAGTTTTCCCATATATCAACCCCAGCAGAGCACAGGAGAAGCGAGTGGTGCATGGATGTTATGTACCTCTGAGAAGTGGGTGATAAAAATGGCTCATTATACACTGGCATGTGTTACATGCTGATCTTACTCACCTCTGGTACTCAGGGACTTGACAGAGGGCGTGAGCTGGTAGGACAAACATAGCCGTCCCTACTCTAAATCCACTTTCATGCTTGTCCTGGGGATTGGAGACTTGGGTCACATTTCTGTACATTCTGCTTAACCCTGATGTCTGGTGCAGATAGGCTAAGATCCTCGAGGAGTGGCTGGTGTGTTTGCACAGGTACAGATTGCCCTGCAGGCCATGCAAATTGAGGCATTTATGAAAACCTCGTCCACCAGCCCTTCAGTTCTGGCTGGTAACTTCTTACAAAACCCTCTGAAATCAAAGAGGAAGGAGTCAGGCAGCCCCTGCCCAGGGCAAGCCCTAGTGACTAGATAAAAAGGAACAATCCCCAATTAGCAGCCTGTGCTTATACATAATCCGCAAGATGTGGACCACGTGAGGAGAGGAGAGCCTGGTGTCAGCTTCTTGTGAAACTTACTGTGATGGCAGGACAGCAGGATAAACTTTTGGGATGCTTATGGCAGGATGAGAGTGGCCAGTTCCATATGGGCAACATCATGTCAGACGAAACAAGTGGGGAAGGAGGCGGTAGGGAAATTTAGAAGATGTACTGGTGTGATCATGGTTGTGTCTGGGATATTTGTTCAGCTGAGACCTGGAGAAGGTGTCACAGTTGTTACATCACAGGTGACAATTATGGGAGAGAGGAGAATGGGAAGTCCATTGAAAGTGTAGAAGACAGTAATTCTCAGGGTTATATCCAGGAGGGAGTAAGTGGAGGTAATCTCCGTTGGTAGCAGTCCCACAGCTCAGTGTTTCTCTTTTCCTTCCCCTGGGGAAAGGAAAACATAGTTGAAGGGGACTTTGGCTTCTGTTTTGGACAGAGTTGGACATTTCACCTGCTTTATCTAAACCAGTCCACATTCTGCAGGGTCTTATCCTGTGGCAGCATTTCCATATCACTAATCACAGTTTTGTTTTGGTTTTTATTGTTGTTGCACAAATCTGAACTGTTTTTGCTTTTCCCAGAGAGAGAAATAAATGATGAGGCAGTGAGGTTTACACTGTATCCAGATGTGCCTGGTAGGCAGTTGTGCAGTGTGTTATGTTTCTGTCTTGCATTATCTCTCAGGTTTTGACCCCAGTGATGAAGAGCAGAGCACCTCGGCAAGCAGTACGCTCAGACAGAGGGACAGTGAGAGAACAGCAGCCTTGGAGAATCGTGCTTTGTCCATCAGGTGCTGGGTGATTGCATGAGACAAGCCCAGATTTTGATACTTTTTGTTTCCAGTAGTGCCTGGGGTTTTAGCCCATTGCAGCCATCTGCACTCACACAGATTTTGGTGCTGGCTCCCAGGTCTTCCTTCTAGCAATCAGATTTCCCTCTGCCTGAGGTCATGCTCAAGCCTGAGTGATAATACCACATTCAGATGTTTTTCAAGGTCTGGGTCAAACTGTAGAGGTGACTGAACCTAGGAACAAATGTCCTGTTGTGCACAGGAACACTGTTGAGCTGATTTTTGATACACCCACTTAGTGCAGCCGGGATGCTGGCAGGCAGTCCATGTTTCGTTGGTCCTTTATGGGACTGAAGCAGGGAATGCAAAGCTGTGGGAGGTTGGGTTCTCTTGCTGAGAGCACCGTTTGTGATTAAAGCCCATAAAGTGACCAGGGGTTGTCACCTCTCTTTAGCATGAGATACACAACCAGCCAGGAAAAGGTAGTAACTGCTGACTTTGCCATTTTACTAGTCTGTTTGCAGTCTTCCAGCTGGCTGTTAACTCTCACAGTCATATTGTTTTCCAGGCTGTGTTGTATTAATTGTCTCAAGAGACCCAGCATCAGCTGCTTTATTATAGCCCAAACTTGCGACAAGTAATTCATTTTCTCTCACTGTAATTGCTAGTAGTAAAACATTATTTCCACCCATCAGAAGGTCTCAGTGCAAGAGACAGGCACTCTTTGGAGCAGTTGTGGCAGCCCATCAGAGAAGAACCTAGTGTTTGAGACTTGAAGTGCACGTGGATTTGTAGGTGCCAAACCCAGCACATAATACCATGGAAAGATGGGAGCTGACATCTCTCTAGCAAAAATTTGTAAGGCAAGGGGTCACAGATCCTACCTGAGGCAGTTTTGAATAGACTTCTAGCTGTACAGGGGTCAATACCCCCCAGACTGTCAGTCCTCTTCATACCCTACCTGATGTCCGTTTTCCTGTTGGGTTCCTGTGTTGTGCTTAGGTTTGGTGGGTTCCCTCAAACACGTGGACCTGGGTGATTTTGCAGCATGTTCATGTGGTTTACAGTTTCTGAGATGCAAGATTTGCAAGCTATTATAAACAGGAAGGCCCAGCCAAATCTTGCTGCTTGACTGAGCTATCAGCATCTCTAGATGTGTGGGAGAGGCCATCCTTCCCTCATGTATTTGCAACACAAGGGAAAAGAAGGAAGCATAGTAAAGCTTAGTACCACATAATTTACTGAAGAGTGACAGCTAATTTGCATTTTAGCTAAGACATCCAACAGCAAAATGCAATTGCTTTCACACACACTCCAGGATTCCTACTACGTAGTCTTGGACATATGGATTTGATGGACAATAAGTTTTGGTGAAGCCCATTACAAACAGGGAAGAAATGTGAAGAGGCTCCAAGGAAGTTTTGGGTGTCTGTGTGAGAAGCTTTGCATTACAAAAGATTCCTGTGGAAGGTATCCCCATGTGAGCTCAGTATTCCTCCACCAAAAGCTTTGTCTGTGCCTCTCCTGTGAGATGGCCAGTTGAACAGTTCTGTAGGTGGATGCTGAGGGATGGACAGAAGGAAGCTGTCTGAGAAAAAGACTCCTGAAGAAAGGACTTGACTGTGGCATGAAGGATCAGGCAATTGAGACTGTGCTCATTTTACTCTGGCATCCTCATTTAGAAATCCTCCACTTGCTGGTCATTTTAAATCTTTTGAGTCAAAAATGAGGTTTTTGAAATTTGACTTTCCATACTATCTAGAGAAGCTGGTGTAGTACTGTCTGCCTTTTTATTTTTCCCCCTGAGGACAAAAAAATATCCTGACAGGGAGACCTAATTTTGATGTGTTATCAGCCAAGCATGACTGTGGAAATCTCTATGTTTCATTATCTTCCTTAGGTCTTGCTACAAGGAGCAGTCTGTGATCCGAGTGTGCTCCTGCCAGACCAGGGGGCTCGATGCCTCTGGTCACTGGTAGCCAGTGTGACACCCAGCCATTACTCATGATAGATCCTTGGGCTGAGGTTCAGACTCAAAATCCTTCTGCTGGAAAAGAGCCCTGCATCTCACTCCAAAGAGCGACACTTTATTTTCCTTACCATCAGCTAACTCAAAAAAATCCTCATATTTTGTCCCTCCAGGCTCTTGTGAGTGCTGGGTGTGTAGCTCTGTGCCACCCCTCTGAAATGACTCCAACAGGGACACAGCTAAGTCCAAAAACCGAACCCTGCTCCTTCTCTTTCACCAGTTAATATAGAGCAAAATCAGAATTCACACACCTCATGCAGCGCCATAATGTCTACTTTCAGTTGCTGTTCCTGGGGGTCGTGTGTGTCCAGTGTGTCTGTCCTGGCTGGAGGTGGAGACACACCCTGTGGAAGACATGATAGGACCGTCCGACTGCACCTGGGACTGTAACTAGTCACAGTTGGATGGGTTTCTGCTTTCAGACCAGCCTGCTCCAGCCAGCTACATGCATCCTCCAGGCAATTTTAATGTTCCTGGAAAGTCCTCCCAAAAACAATCACATCATCCAGATCAGCCGAACATGTGGCCCACTGAACAGCTGCCAAAATCAAATCCATGCGCCTTTGAGAGGTGCTAGGGGAATTGCAGAGACCAGAAGGCGTCACGTTAAACTCAGAGAGTGAGACACGCTGTCTTTGGACAAGTTTCTCGGTGAGTCTGCCCTTGGCAGAAGCCTGCAAGCCCATTTGGAGAGGAGCACCGCTCTGTGGTGCAGGCAACTGCCTTGGGCAGCTCCTTTGCCTGCTTATTTTTCTTTCTGCCTTCACTTTTAGTGCTTAGCCACTCTGAGGAATGTTGATCCCTCAAGTTTAGTCTCCCTAGAAGAGCACAAGCTCTGCTGAGACCACCCAGCGGAGGGGCTGGGTGCATGGGAGCCCCTCTCCTGCTGGGTTTGGTTACCAGAGCCTGTCTTGTCCTTGTTCTGTTAATACAGTGCTGAGAACAATGGGACTTCAGTCCCTGCTTTGGTCTTGAAGTAATGAATAACAGCATCATCAGCTGAGGCGGTCAGGCCATATTTGGGGAGGATGCGCTGTTTTCTTCCAGGAAATGAGTCTGTGGAGCAGGTCAGCCCCTGTCAGCACTCTGATTGTGCAACCTGTGTGACAGTAATGTGTTGAAGACCTTCATCCCCCTTTCTGCCTTCTCTCCGCACTACACCCTCTGCATTGCCCTTGGCACTCATGAGAAGTTTTTTAATAACCAGGAGTATCAGTGGCCCTCAAGAATATTTTGGAGGATGTGGCATTCCTACCTTCTTATGAACAAAAAACCTAACCCCAGAGTTTTCCCTAGTTGCTTTGCCAGTCAGACTTTTCCTTGCTGGTTCTTGAGAAAGGTGTTTGTATGTTGCCATTGAAGTCTTAAAAGAAAGGGATGAAAAACACATGACCCTGTGTCCTTGCAAAGAACTTATCTGATAACAATCTTCTCCTGTCACTCGTTTGTCAGACTTACAAGCCAAAGGAATGTTAGCAAAGAGGAGAAGGGACAAGATGTCAAATCTCCCGTCTCCCCCTTTCCAACCTCCCTTTCCACCTAACATCTGCCAACACAGGGCTGTATGAAGAAAAAATAAAGGCTACGCCTGCCAGATGGCTGATGGATAATGGTACCATTGTAAAAATTGGCCAGAGCAGCTCAGACAGCATCCCTGCCACCCATCACAGCGTGGGACAAGGGCTCAGATGGCTGTCATTCATCTCCAGCCATAAAGCAGGATCTTCCCTCCAAGACCCGAAAGACTTCATCCTGCCAGGTGCAAAGCTGTCTGCAGTGTCCTGATTTAAGTAGGAGTGGAGGGTTCCTTGGCATCTCTCTGGAACAAGCATTAATCCTTTTGGATTTGTTGTTGTGGGGGTGTCAGGAAAGAGATGGCTCTGACTGTGTGCTGGGGCAGGCTGATGCAGAGAGAAGGTGCTGAGATACCTTTTGTAGGACGTTCTCTGTCAGTTCTGATACATTCCTATCTTTCTTTTTTCCTTCCGTCTCTTCAGCTCATTTGTGCTTTCTTGTATTGCTGCCATTGAGGAAGGTTTTTATATTTGTTAAATTTATACTTCAGTGACTCAGCACTGGGCTTAACCATAAACTCGGTTGCCCCGAGGAGATATGGATGGAAGAAACGATTGTGCGTGTGAGTATGTGTTGGCAGGGGGCAACTTTTTCCCCAACCTCAGTTATTCAAGCACTTTGATTTAGGAAAGCCTGAAGAAAGCTTTCTTACTTCCTCCTTACTCCTGCTGAGCAGAAGTAGGACGAGACGTCATGTTCCGACATGCTGAGCCATCTCCTTCCTTCGTGCTCAGCGGCTTTTCTCCGGGTGCACTCGAGGAGATCTGGGAGAACAGGACTCCCAGCCAGTTTGTAACTCCAAAATACGTCAGCTGATCAGTATCTTGTCTCAAATACCTGTCTGGTACAGACCATGAGTGGAGTATTAACTCTGCAAAAGAGGGGCTTGAGCACTGGAGCAGGATGGACAAGGAGCTGATCTTTAACTCTTTCACTGCAAAGGTCTGGGCTCGCTGGTTACAGCTACCATATGTTAGCAGTACCTGCACAGGGGGATGCAGAGTCATTCGTGAGGATGCACGAGGACAGAGGGGGACACCTATGAGGTGGGCACCATGGAGCTGGGGGGGTCTTGTCAGAATCAGACGAAGTAGGCAGTTCTTCCTGCCGCCTGCAGTCGGTCTGTCGGTTGTATAGCCAGAGGATATCATGGATGGAGAAAAGCTTCCAGGGAACTCTGGATGAGTTCCTGAAGAGGAAATTCACTAGGGATTAATAAATTTGCAGAGATTAACATGCTTAGGTAGACCTGGGGGGAACAGCATATTTACTTGTCCTGTTCTTACTTTCCCTGGGTTGCAGGGCCAGATGCAAATGTGGTCAGACCCAGTTCAGCTGCCTAATGTTCTTATACAATCTTTTAGCTTCTTGGCAGCTGCCTTCAGCTGAACATTGCCTGGGATAGGCCACAGACATAAGTATGCCCTTCCTGGAACTGCCATGAGTTTTCATGAAGAATACCAAATATTTCCCTCTTGGTTGTCATTAACAGAATGAGGGGGAGAAATGTTGCTCGATGACAAGCCAAGATGTTGCCCACAAAACGATGTTGCTTAAACACACTGGGGGAAGTTTCCACACTAACCATGAGAGCTAAACGCACTCCCTTGGTTCCTCATGTGCAAAGTGTGTACAGTTAAGCCTGTTTCCTGCTATAGGCTGTATGGCACTGGATGACTGTAGAGCCTCACTACCTTCTTGGCACTTTGCTCCCACCAAACTAGATGTGGGCAGTGTCCAAACAGCTGTGTCTAATCCAGAGCCTCCTGCTCCACAGTAAGTGTGGAGCAAAACACAAATTAATAAGCTTACCCTGGCTCATTTATTGGACCTGGCACTGCCATGCAGAGGCACTGCAGGAGTTGCCAGAGGTACAGTCAGGGGACACAGCAGGGATTTTAGGTGTTGTATGGTGGGAAACATGACCTGCCCCAAGCAAGCGTCCGGAGCCACTCATCTGTGATGTTATTGGAGTGGCAGGTAGAAGATACTGCTGGCAGTATCCCCAGGCATACCCTGGCTATTAACTCAGGACTTAGTACTAAAATGGTCTCCTTTTGGAACTTTCAGGCGTTTCTGAACACTTTCCTCCTGTTCTGTAATCCTGGTTAAGTTTAAACTCTGTAATCACTTGGAAATGAAGAGGCCAAAGCTCACTTCTAATGCACCCTGAGAGAGCAACTGATGTTTCTGCTACCACAGAAGATCTTTGTATTCTCCTTGTTCCAAAGGAAACCCACAAAGCCAAACCTTATGCAACACATTTGGCAAACAAGGCTGTGGCAGGGCTGTGGCTTCGTGACCAGATGAAGTGACACAGGGAGGGAAAGTCCCCAGAACCCAACCCAAGTGCAAAAGGGACAGATGTAGAAAGGAGAGAAGACCGCTGTTGTGGGGACAAGATCTACCAACAGAGAGGGAGGCCATGAGGGAGAAAATATCACATCAGGGAACAGCAAAATCACTCTACTGTCCCATAGGCATCTGACACATTTTTACCAGAGAGGGAATAACCCAGCAGGTTAGAGAAACAGGATAAAATGAATGAGTTCATCCAGTCAGTGGTGTAGTTAATGTTACATTAGAGGGCAGTCTCAAAATGTAGTTGATGTCTAAATTTAAATTGCCTAGTATTTAGATATTTGCTACAGCAGACTGTATAGATCCCAGTTTAGGTAGCAGGGAAAGATGTGTATCTCTAAGGAACATTTATCTCAGCCTATCCCAAAGATGGAGGGTATTCCTGATTGAAAATGCCTATTTTTCTTCCTGAACAGAATAATCTAGACAGCTACTTAATTTAGGCACCTAATTTACAAATGGCTAAAGTTGGTAGGATGAACATTAGTGTAGATAAGAATGAATCCTTCCAGCCTTCTCCATCTGATTCATTACATAAATATTCTCCCGCACCACATTTAAGACGGTACAAAAGTTGTTTTCACCATGTGAGTAACAATAAGTACTTGACAAGACTGCAGAGGACCCCAAGGCCTTTGTGCTGTATTGTTGACAAAAGAATTACCAATGTGGACTATTTTCTTCTTTCCTTTGCAGCTAACAGAAGACAAAACAGTTTTCCAAGAATTCTGTTTTTAATGTAAATGTGTCAGTAATTTTTTTTTTTTGGAGATGACAAAGCCTTTTATGAACTAAGATTTTTAAAGGCAGCTTCAATATACAAATATCTCATGACAAACGACTTTTGTATAACTTCTACAGCATGTATCAGCCTCTTCTGAATACAAATCCCCATTTTCTCTGTGGAAATGTTCCTCACGTTAGTGATGGGGACCACTGTGTGTTGTGGAGCAACTGAGGGTTGTTAGTTTGCCTAATGCAGCACAACTAGATAGAACTTTATTCTTTGGTCTAAAATGCTCTCGAGGGAAGGGCAGAGAGGCACCCCCAGTGTACACAGGCTGGGTCAAGTGTCATAGAGATTGAATTCATCTGAAGGAATACCAGTCTCTGTTTTGAAGAAACTAAGGCTCCAGGGATGGAGATAGGATGAGTCAGTTGTTGGTCTGGGGTAGGATATCACAACTGTTGCTTGGCTCTCCACAGGGCCCCACTGCGGTGAACGGGTCAGTCCTGTTCACTTGCTGTTCTTCACACTGGGGCATTGACTCAGCAGCATCCTGAGGCAGGTGCCAAAATTTCAACCTTATGAGTAATCCATGGGGTTCACATGAAGATGTGACAAGAACAGCTCGTATATTTCAAGCTAGACATGTGCTTCAGAAAGAGGTGAAAATTCCTCATTCTGGGAGTGTGATGAGGGCATTAGGTGCCTTTCAGTCATAGTTTTATATTCCTCTCTTGTATTGTATTTGTCAATTATCTACATCAGAGGGCTCCTTCCTATGTGGAAGAAGTCTTTTCTATGTGGAAATCCTTTCATGTTTCTGCTCTAGATCTTTCTTGTTTATGTTATATGTCCCATGAGAGCTGGTGATTCAAACTATATTTGAGGACAGGGAGTGATGCTGTGTACACAAAGGCATTTTAGCACTTTCAGTCATGTTTTCTAGCCTCTTCCTAAGAGTGATGTAGTCTCTGTTGGACACGAAGACCTTGAGGCTACAAAGGAATTTGGCACAAGACTCAGGGAACAACTCTCCGAATTTCCCTTTGGAGGTGTTCTTTTCTCAGCACACCTAATTTCTGTCTCACTGAGAAGGCAGTTTGCTTTCACTGAGGTCTGGGGAACTTTTTACAGTTTCCTTAGGGATTTACGTATATAATATACAAAAAAACATGACTATAGCTAGGACAGAAGGTGGCACAGAACAACATCGGTTAAGTATTTCTGGTCTGGAAAGAAGGATGCTCTGTCAACCTCAAACTACAAAAGGGATTCAGGAAGAAGAATGCAATTTCTCTGCAGTAACTCAGCCAGAAAACCAAGGCTAATGAGATTTTTCCTACTAAATACAGGCTGGAATCCTTCACTGTCACAGACTGATGTGGTCTTCATTTAAGTCCTCAGTCCTCGGGGTGCCATTGGACAGAGACAGGGTGTTCAATTCCTAGCACTTCATGAAAAAATTGAGAAAGTAAAGGAGTATTTTTTCTTGTTCACTGCTCCTTATAGCACCTGATCATTATTTGACCATATCCATTTCAGGTTAGCCAAATGAATTGAAGGAGACTGATTCTTCCAGTAAGATACTTGAACACTTTTAGGCCTCACACAGGGAAGAATCTCCTGGGACTTTCCTTTCAGATGTGGATGTCCTAAGCTCAAACTTGGAATTTCACAGGGAAAAGGGATACTCCTAATTATCTCGTACTCCAGGACACTCTGGCTTCAAAGAGGTCCATTGCTCTATGCAGGATGGAGTAGCATTCTGGAGGTATGGAACAGCCTCCTTTTCCCATTTGGTGTTTGCAGGGATATGTGCAACTCTCAGAAACTCTGTTTTCTGATTCAGGCAGATTGAGTGGTGATGTCTCTGAGGAGTTCTGATGAGGTATCATCAGGGACAGAAGATCCTGATGAAGAATATTTTAAATGCAATCAATCTGTATGACTTAAGACAAAAAGCATCATTCACACTCACACACATCCAATTGACAAGGCCTGCCAATACCCACACAACAGCTCATACAGATGGATGCTTTTGCAACAACTGAAAACATTCTAAGAAGAAAAGAATTACAGTTCTTCTGTTAGTCTGAAAACACATGAGTTTTTAGAGGAACTATTAGTATTCCAAACATATGCAACTCCTTGCATTGCCTGGGGAAGCTCTTGGCTTTCCAGTAGAAAAGCTGTTAAACCAGTAATGGGGGACTGGGTGTATCAAGTGTTTATGAGTCTCCCATCTGTAGGCCAGACAGAAACATCTCATACTGACTGTTTTGCAGTATCATCAACCCATCTGCAGAACTGTCTGTTTGACCCCGGGTATGTGATGGACTTGGCAAGAAGCAAGAAAGAAACAAGGACGTTGGGGGGAGTGAGAGGTGAAGAAAGGAAGATGGGTGCAAGAGGAAAAGATATAAGGTGAGTAATGTAAATAAGCCTGTTCAAATATCACAGAACTGACATCATTACATTTCTTCACCAAAGTCCTTCACTCTCAAACCGATAAACTAATTAGAGAACTGCATTTTACAATTCCCTCACCCTACTCCATTAAAATCCATTTTTTCAGCTGGTCTGGCCAAATTCTGAGGAGGAGTCCCACCACATGTTTGCAAGGGAAAGTGTTAGTGCATAGGATGGTCAACTATGTAACTGGAGGGACCCAGCTTTTACTGGTAAAGGAAATAAACAGCAAAGTCATTTTAGTTTTAATTTTTTTAAATTTTCTTTTTTTTGGCTTTGGGCAGTGCTGAACTTCCCACCCTCTGCAATGCTGTCAGCCTGAACTATACAGACATCTGGCATGCAAACAAACTATAGCCCAGGCAAAGGCTGTCTTGTAGTTAAGTTTATCAGTCTCCCCATCTTGTTCTTTCTTTGTTTTCTTTCTTTCTTTCTTTCTTTCTTTCTGCTCTCTCTTTCTTTCTTTTCTGCTCCTCAAACACCTGTGTTTGTAATAAATTAGAGGTCCAGTCGCCTTCAATTCATCCCAGAGAGAAAGAACTGGAAGGTTACAGTGTGATGACACCCCCATGGCTAACAGCTAGACTCATAAAACATGTTCTCATTAAAGCATTTCAGTTTTTATGATGAAAACCAATCTATCACAGTCAGCCATGAAGTCTTAAATACAATTTCATTTCTACTAAAAAGGCACTGACCTTGACAGTATATGGTCAATATATTCTGAACACGCTTCATGATCTTTTAAGTGACAGGGATGTTTACAACAGCTCGTGAAATCACTGACAGCTGTTAATACCACACAACCATCCTTACTTTTTTCTGATCACTGAAACAATGATTCTGGGAAGGAGATCCAATGGGTTTTAATCAGTCTGGACAGAACTGGCCTGAAGTTATACAGCAGGAGAAGGACAGCTCAGAGTCCTCCTTTAATTTTCATTTTCTTTCACACTTTATCTGTGTGATACAATTGTACTAAAAAGAGGGGTGATATGGGCAATCAAAGTCCTCCTTTTATTGAACTGTAACTCTAGTGCCAACACTAGTGCCTTTTAAAGGCTGTTTCCAGGAAATAGGGAATCACTGTTTCCCAGCCTGATCTGCCCCATCTTATTCTTTAGAGGACATTTTATCAACCTTAGCTTTTCCACGGAACTGTGGATTTTCTGTCTTTGAAAGTGAGGCAGAGGATAAATGCATCCCATTTAAAATGGATGTTATGAATGGGGTTTATTTATAGTCATTGGTGTTCATGAAGTTCTTCATAAGCCAACATTATTCGATAAACTTCATAATCAAAAAGATAACCCTCTTAAAGAGAGGAGACAGAAAAATGAATAGAGCTACTGAACAATGAGAACTATGAAATGTAATGATCAGGTGCCTCAGGATTTCAGAGATCGAACAAGAGACTGCCTTCCATGTAATAAAGAAGGGAAGTTTTAAAGGTGGGTTTCAAGGAAGAAAACATTGCAACTGCACTCCTTATTGCAACTGCACTCCTTAAAGGGATGTGGGAACAAAATATGAAAGATGTCTGAAAACGTAGAAAAGCTTTATATAGTAGTTGATCCTCTTTCATAATTTATATTTAACTTTTTTTTTTTTTTAATTTTATTAATTTGAGGCCATGATTACTGCCAGGATCACTGCTGGCCCTCTCAGGTGCCCAATGCATCCTAGCAGCTGTGCATTCCAGCTGAGCTGGGGAATGGCAAGAATGGAGTTGTATGCACAAGGCAACCAAGAGAAATATGGATTCATATCAGCCTTCCAGATCTTCAAAGTACTGCATGAACTGGGGCTGATACTGGTTATTGGTTTGGAAGCAAATCTGACTCATTGCTGCCAGGGTTTCTGTCTGGAACCAAGGAAAGCTAGTGAAATGTGAGTGTTTGGAACTGATTGTCAGTGGAAGAGGAAGAACTGGTGATATCAAGAGTGACTTTGACATCTTGGGACGACTGGTTAAAAGATCAGGAGCACAACTAGTGTTATTCTTTGTCCTTCCAGTTTCAGGGAATAATCAGGGAAGAAACAGGAAGGGCCAACAGTTCAATACCTGGCTCTGAGCCTGGTGTCACCAGCAGAATGTTGGGTTTTTTGATCAGGGGTTGGTTTACATGCCTGCTGGCAACAGCCAGGGTACACCTGTCTCACAGGGGTAAAAGGATCTTTGCATAGGAGTCAGCAGGGATCTAAATGTCTTTTCTAACCTAAACAATTCTATGGTTCTATGATCTAATCCAAAGAGGGTAAGCAAGACTTGCCCAGATCTGCCTTTTCTTTGAAACTGCTGCTTTTTTTTATTGCAACAGCATAAGAGCTGTTTTGGTCATGGAGAATGAACTTTATTTGTTTCTTTTTGCTGAGATTCCAAGCTGAAGTCTCATTTCCAGTGGGTGGAGTGGTGAAACACATATTGCATCTACTATGTTTAAGCAGAGAACCTCCATTTCCAGGGCTGTCAATTGAACCTTCTTCACACTATGGAGAGCACTTCATAAACACACAAAAAAAAAGTGAAACGTGATCTTGCTGGAATGGGGATGTATCCAAAAGAACTGTACTTTGGGTTGTACAGCCTTCACAAGGAGTCAGAATAAATATCCACACTTCAACAAGAGACCAAACAGAATTGCTCAGTCCCTATGGAGATGAGATGTAGAACTGGAGAATGTAAACAGATGTAGAGATATTTTGATGCATTTTTGAAAAGACAAATTACTTTCGTGCTGCTATATTTTAGAGTTCACTCCATCTCCTTATCAAAAATATGATGCAAAAAACAATAGTCACTTCATTTACATTTCTCAATCTGTCTGGATAGCAAAAGGCACAGTCATCTAGTAGATGAGGTAACGACAGTGCCTAACACTGTTGGGAAAGACTTGGAGAGATTAAGACACTGAAGAAAAAGGAAAGAACTATCAAGAAAGTAAGAGTCCAAAGGAAAGCACTATGATAGACTGAGATCTTGAAATAGCATGTATTTATATATTCTTGCAGGTGGGTTAATCAGTACATGAGAGATTCCAGCACAGTCTCATCCATCGGGAAAAGAGAATGCAAATCAAGATTATCCAACTAACCCCACATGGATATAAAGATTCCATTGAAACAAGAAACTATAGCATACAAAATAGGTGGAACTTCAGCTTCATAATCTCATCACCTTTTTTGTGCAGGGGAGACTCACTCCATGAAAAAGTTAAGTCTGACACAGTAAAAGTCTGGAATATTCTGAGCATCTGTGGAGCTGACTTGTGAGGGTGGAAGGGGATGTGCCAACAGCGTCTCTGTAACTAAGGGTGCAATGGCAAGACCCGTTGTTCAAGGATATCTCAACCAATTTCAACTAACCAATGTGGTCTGTTCAGGCCAATATTATGAACAGCAATAAACAAGAGGACACTGTGTCTCATCAGTCTCATGGATATAACTTTCTGCTTACAGCTGTATTTGGCAAAGGCCTGTAGGTGGTTATGGACTTTGAGTCAGTGGCTGGGCTTGGATGGGAGCCTTCTGGCTTACAGTCCTGCACTCTAAACATCTAATCTCTCAGCCCAAAGGAAATTGCGGTGTCCCTTTGGGCCCTTGGTAAGACACCACAGCTTGCTTTGTTGAGTGCTTAGCTTTTGATGGGGATATTTGAAGGTTTCACAGATGGCAGTCAGTGACTCTGCCCTTTTTCTACCTGGAGGCTGCCAATGGATGGCAGCAAGGAGGCAGGTGTTAGAGGGACATTGGGATACAAATAGAGGGGGTATGTGCAGTAGAGGAAGTGCTGGAATTGCTTTTTCTGTGAAAGAAAGGCATACCATTCTGGCAAACAAACTATCTGGAATACAATATTTTCTGCAGTTTGGTGCTGCTAAAAAATGCTGCACTGGCATCTCTGCAACACGATACTCCAAAGCAAGAATATGGTTTGTTATTACATCTGTGGCCAGGAGGACTTCATGGTGGTGGAGGAGACGTTCTCAGCTAGGGCTGAGTGTTTAGTTTCCATGTCCCTTCTGTCCTAGGGTAGCAGTCAGCAGTAATTACTTCAGTGGTTTGTACCCTGCAATTCATAACCTCTAGGGACTATACTCAGCTCCACAAATTCGTTCCATGCAAGGCCCTTGTAGCAGGATGATGACTTCTAGTCTCTGCTGAACTTGAGGCAGATTCACGTGGGAAAGCTAGAGAAGAAATGCCAGTTCACTGGGGTGGCCAGTGCCAGGCCAGCTTTCTGTAATGAGCCTTCCACATTTGGAAACAATCCTGAAGAGACAGAGTAACAAACCTAATGATTAATCTGAGACATACAATTTAATGAACTACCAGCCACCAGATCGAGAGAGGAGAGGAAAACTGATCACTGATAAGAACTGCTATGCACATGAACGTTAAGAATATGACACAGGAAGATGGGCCTGTGTCCTTTAAATCTGTTGCAAATTCCTGTTATCTAAGTGTGCTTTTCTTTAGAACAAGAGAAGAGGCACTTTATTTTTGTTTTCTTGTTTAACAGAGCTCCTGTGCCTGACATAATCTTTACACTTGCCTCCCCAGTTAAGCATCTTTTTTCTTTTTCTTCCCTGGTGTTTGCATGAACTTGGTGAACCCTCATCACGTGTGGCAGTGTTTATATTTGTACAGCCTGTTCTGAGTGTCTCTGTTTGTGTTGCCACCACATCTATATGGCTGTGTTTCAGCTGCATATAAATCAGCTTCCCACCATGCCCCCGTGTTTCCATCTGTCTGTCCTCTCTGATTGCTCTGAAATGTTGCAGGGCATCGAGGTTAGCCCATGGCTGAACCCTTCAAATAGAGGTGGCACAAAATAAAAGCCGAGCTTCTCCTCCACAAACTCAACTCATCAAGATATGAAGGTGTGGGATGTTTATGTTTTTGAAGGAAGAGGAGGCGCCTTAAAACAGGGACTAGCATCTGCTAATGTAGTGTAGTTTTAAAGTCTGCTATTTCCAAAAAATATGTTGGTGCAGAAGCTCTGAAGTTACCTCTGGCCTGTAGAGCTGATAATCCCTTAGACCTTCCTTACATGAGGATCACCCCTTCCTCACACAGAGGGAGGTTAGGTTGTTGGTACTTTCTTCTTTCTAGAGCTAGGGTATCCATGCAAAGACCTCCTAGAACTTACATGGAAAAGGGAAGACCCTGATTTCAGTTTTATGCTCCGAAGCAAGGATCTAATGCTTAATTTTAATAGATTCTGGAGAATCATGGGTAATGCCTGTTTTGCTACACAGATAAATCCTTACTAATAGAATTTATCTTATTACTACATCTGTCTAGCAGTGCTTTGTTACTAAACCTTTGCTGAAGAGTGGGGGTGGCTGTGATTTAATTTTTGATGGGAGTAACTGATTTAGAAATTCAGAAAAGACAGATATCCCTGTGACATGAATGTCCCCTCTTGCTGCACTCCTAGCTGGAAGAGAGAATCCTGGATTATTTTCAATATTGCTAATGTCCCAGATGCATGTCTGAGTACATAACATTAAAAATCAGACTTGCAAGAAACCTTGGACAGTATCTATCCACAGAAATTTCATAGAACCAGAGTGGTGTTGATGTTCACCAGAATATTTCCATGAAAGTTCCTAGGATGCCACAGAAAGCATTTACTGACCACAGAAAACATATATGAGACAAGTGTATGACAGCATTTATATTTTTTTTTTAATGGAAAAAGTATTAAGGAACCAACTGAGAACTATCCTGACATATCTGGATTTATTATTTTATTTTATTTTATTTTTTGAATGCTGGATCATAAATTTTAATTCAGTGTTGTCCAGTCTGTAAAACAGTACAAGAACAGGGCATGACTAGCAGCACAGAGCTTCATTCAACATTTAGAGAGTGGAAGAGAAGCAATCAGGTGTCAAAAGACAACATAGGTTAGATCACAATGAGGAGACATCCTTCCCACCCACTGGGGACTTCTCTGCTCCTTAGAATGAGATGCAGCTGTTCAGGCCTTAGGACAGAAAAAAAAAAAAGGGCAAGAAAAGATTGATCTGGACACAAATCCCTGTCAGGGACTAGTGAGGATAGAAATCTGGAGAGTAAGAGTGCTGTGTTATAGCCAAGTTGGGGGTTGGGGGAAACATCCCCTACAGAAGGGATCCAGAGATTGCTACTGAGGTGCTGACACTGAAGATTTTGCCAGGGGTGCAAATGAAAATAGTTTGTGCCCCTCAGAATAACTCCCTGAGCCTCACTTATGCCTAAAAGTATAAGTCTGTGTGGTGGGTTTTGGAGGGACATGCATTTACAGCTTTGACTTTTTCATGTTCATGCACTTTATAAAGCCATGATCCTATTTTATTGGGCTTTTATAAAAAAGACTCTTAGGTCTAGCAAAATTCCAGCTTAACAGAAGAGGCTGAGATAGAGAAACATGCAAGAAGGGAGACAAGAGAAGGAGCTTGAGAAGAGGGTAAAGCAGAAATAAGTGCCCATAGAGAACTTCTTGGGCAAAGTGGAAGACGAGGCAGAGCTGTGTCAAAGCAAGTGTTGATTTGTACACTTGAATTTTATCCGTAAACTAAAGGCAAATGTACAGCTTGATTAGCATCTCACACACCCCCTCCCCCAAATCCTACTCAGCTAGCCCCTGCATGAACCTGGAGCAGGATGTAATACCAGTCCACTATGCCAGCCATCCCACCAGAGGCATCCCATTGCATTGCTGATGATGAGAAATGAAGGGGAGGTGCAGTGCAATTAAAGGGGACAGGGAAGGAAATGCATTTCCCTTTCTGTCCAACCTAGGGAATTCAGTATTGCAGATAATTACTGAAACACCTTCAAAAACAGGAGAGGCTATAAGAGGAGAGGCTATTTCTCTGCATTTAGATATAACCAATGGTATAGGTACTGTCTCTAGTGGGATACGCTGTCAGAGGGGAGGGAGTATACATTAATATCCATTATGCTTAGAGGGGAGTTTCTCCTCTCCTGCAGAGTTTGTCAGCAGATATTAGATTCCTTCTTTCTCATTTTGAGGTCCTGTAGTCCAAGATTAGAGAAACTGGGCAGTCCTCTAAAAGAATCCTTCTAGTCTGCAGTGCGTTTGAAAGGTTACTGAAGCCAAATACTGCAAAATAAAATTTGCTCTTGTACAGTCCATACAGCTTTTACATAATTGCATACACCCACCCTGAACCCAAGACCCTGGAACAAATGTGACTTCTTTTGAAAAGAACAAACATACAAACAAAAAAGAAAACAAGCCTAAAACCTACAAATTGCAATGTGTCAAAAGCCAGAAAAGATCTGGTATGTAATGTCTGTCTCATGTCCTTCCTATAGCAAGAAATGTTAGACAAAGTGTTCTGGTCCTCCAAAGAAGTGGGTTGTGCTCTGTGCAGCATGGAAATGCAGCCCTTCCAGGCCCCTCATGATCCCCAAGCCTTCAGTGCTGGGATCAGCACAAGGAAGGATGCCAGAGAAAAAGTATGAGATTACCTCTCAGCAAAGCCCTTTGGCCTGAATCACTGACATCTTTGATTTAAACAGTAATTTAAAACACTCATGATGAGAAGTCAGGGAAGGCATCCAGGAAGGCCTGGGGTCCAGCCAACCTGGCGTGTCTGCCAATTTGCTATTAAGAAGGTAGGTGTGCTAGGAAGGGGCAGGATCATGGCTGAAACCTGTCATTGCCTCAGCTAAGCCACAAGACCCTTATTCAGAAATGACCAGAGATTGCCTAGCTGTGCCAGCAGAGCCTTGCTGGATGCCTACACCTCTGCTCTTCTGCTCAGCTGCTCTAAAGCAGTGGATAGAAGGATCTGGGGAAAATCCTGCCATACTTCCTCCAGCTGATCAGAAAGCCCTGCTGATGTGCAGCCTGTGGATTCCTCTCTGGGCCACTAAGCTAATGGTTCAGTGATGAAGCTTAAGGGTGAGGAAGGCATGCAGAGGCAGGAAGAAAATGCTGAAGAAACAGAAAAAATCTGAATGAAGGGAAGGGCAAAAGGAGCACATGTAAAAAGAACATGTATCCCAGGCAGCTTCTTTCTGCTCTCCTGTCTCTCCAAGACCAGTGGCTTTCTTGAGCAACACTGCTTGTATCTGCCTCTCGACGTGTGAAGACAAAAGAGAGCAGGGTAAATCCAGTTTTAACTGACATGTCCTAATTGCTTGATCTCAAAGGAAGAAGTATATGGCTCTAGATAAAGGTTTCTCAGGTGTAATGCTACTGCAAAATTGACACAGGTCCATTGCCATTGGAGGCCTAGATTTAGAAATATCAGTGGTTTCATTTTGGCAAAGGGAGAGGTGAGTTCTGATCCAGCTCTAGTCCAGACTCTGTGGCTCTGGTCCACCACGAGTCTCTGGTGATTAATTACCTGTTGGGGTTAGATGACAGTACGTTATTCTCACAAAAATTATCTTCTTCCTTGCCAGACAATTTCAGATTCTGTCCTGATACTGATTGTGTCACTTTTCCTCTTTGGGTCAGGTTCAGGTTGGAAACTCATTTCTTGAAAAGGGCAGATAGAAGAGGTCTCTGACTTTGAATGAAATTCTGTATGATCATGATTCAATGATCATAAATCCTTCAGGGCCTGGAACCTAACAGAGGAATAAAGGAGGAAACTCTGTCTCTTCTAGATCAAAGTGAGGAAAAAAGTTAGATGTGAAGGAGACAAAAGGTGCTGCAGGGTATGTGAAAATCAGAGCTCCCATACAGATTGATGAAGACTGCCAAAATGGGATTCTCCACAGCCATCCCATATCTACGCAATACAGCGATGGGAGCGATTTTAGATAAGATCAGGCCTAGAGAGAGCATGCCCGGCTCTGCTTCTTGCAGCAGAGCAATATGGAAACCCAGTGCTGGGAAACCGTTTTTCTGTGCCAGTAAAGAGGCAGGGAGTTGTGTGCAACCATTCAGGAGCCTCCGCTCCCACGCATCCTCCCGCTCACTGAAACCCTGCCAAAACAGCAAAGGAGGAATTGATTTACGTGCAGTAAGCTAAGTAAATAGTTAAATAAATAAATAAATAAATACAATAAATTATGTCTTTCCTACCTTGCTCATCCAAAGAAAGAGAGAGGCACGGGAATCAAATTCAGGAGGAAGTCAACTGCAGGTGTGCAAAGCTGGGCATTGGGTGCTGACAGCTCTGGTAAACATGATATTTATTCCCTAGGAGAGAATTTCAGACTGCTCTTTGTGAGACCTGTCACTCACTGTCTCCTGTTCTTGCTAGTGAAATCTCTCTCCTGTGAGCTCATCAGGGTCAGACAGCAGTGGAGAAGTCCAGCTTGAGTTTCCCCAGTGTTTTAGTTCTCATTTTTGTGACTTTGTTCCTAAAAGGGTTCAGATTCACTGCAGAAAAGTATCCCCTTGGCTGAATGTAACCCACTGACAGTCACTTTGCTTCACCATTTGCCTGTGTTGGTGGCGAGCCAGTTCCCAAGTGTTTTGTCAAATGTCCACCCAGCTGAGCAGGCTCTTCTTCCATAGTCAGTGGCAAATTGCTTGGGGAAAGAACATAAGAAAGTTACAGTGCTAACTGTTCTCTAGATGGGACCTCTCAATTCCTATTAATGACTTCCTCAAAGCACTTGCTGAGAAGGCTGCCCTGTAGACCATGGTCTTTAAAAGGCACCGGCCTCGGTGAATCCTTCTCTTCCCTGCTTCTGGCATCCTCAGCATTCGGTGTCAAAAGAACTTCTCATGGGAAGGGCACATACTGTGAAAACACTATGCTTTCAAGCAGCTCCTTTGAGCTTCCCCAGACTGACCTATTTGGGATCTGGTCTTCCACCACCAGGCACCATTCCTTTCTCCTTTGTCATGTCCTCAGCTGCCCACACACCTGCAAAAATGCAGAGAACAGGTCTGTAATCCATGGTTTGTTCTCCTGAATTCTCTCTCAATAAAATAGAGATCTAGTGACTGCATTAGCCCATCTACTCCTTGGAATTTAGGAAGGAGTTCAGTGTCCAGAAATGTCTAGGGACTCAAACACATGATAGCAAAGAGGGTCCTTCTGTTACTGCTCTTGCCAGCTATTCATCTCCCACTCTGTTCAAATACAAATGCCCTTTTCCTCTGTGCACCATCAGTAGCAGAACTAGGCCATCAAAGTGAGCAGTTCTTTTTCACTTTGTCATATAAATTGTTCAAGTGATGTTACAAACAGAGTTAATTCCCACAGAAGGTAATACAAGGGCTGGGGATGGAGAAGATTTAGGGTCAAGAGATTTCCATGTACCACCTAGTTCAGTTTAACACAATGATTGATAGCAAACTGCAGCTGGAATAAAACCGAGGGTAGTTCTGGTTTCTTTAACACCTCTTGTGGGGTCCATACAGGCTTCCTTAGCCTTCAGAGAAAGAAGAAAAAGTGTTCTCTACTGTCTATTCTTATGCCAGCATTTTCCTGCCTTCTCCCAGAGCAGCAGACTTTTTAATCCCAGTGTAGATTAGGAGCTAAAGCCTCAGGTTCCCTCACCCAGGAATGTTCTAGAAATGCTGCAGATGAAAAGAATAATTAAAAAAGTGAAAAAAAAATGGATACTAAAACTGGAGATTAAAACTATGGATTTGACAGCGATACACAGCTTCATCTGCCTGTACTGCTCTTTGTCTCACACTATTACCTTGGCCCCTCTCTCTTTGCTAATATCTCTTCGCCTTATCCCCCAGAGGCTGACTGCTCTTTCCTCAAATTGCCTAAACAGCTGACATGGAGATATTAAACGAAGAACAAGTGTTTCCCACCTGTGTGCAGCTGAAAATGGTGCACTCCCATTTCAGACCCAAAGAAGGGCTGAAAGTGGATTTGTTTTTCTAACTCTCCTAGTTAGTCTAAGGAGAGATATTCCCTCTCTTTGAAAAACCCACTTCTAATAAAAATAATTCATTCTGCTTCTGAGTGAAACCTCAAAATGTCCAAATTTGCTGGAAGTGGGTTTCTGACCTTTCGTTGTGAAAGATGAGCTGGCACGTTTCCCTGGGAAACCTTGCTTTCAGGCAAACGGTTTGACAAAGTCAACCTGTTCCCGCAGAACCTCTCCAATCTGGCCTGTGGTGTTTCCAGCCAAATCCCCCCTCCTGCCCCACTCCAACCCTCTCTGTTACAGCCGGAGAAAAAGGCATTAGTGAAACAGAAGGATCCCTTCTTGCTTTCAGAGTGGAAATGAAACCAACATTAATCTATTTACAGAGGATCTTCATGTGAAGGCTCAGGCCAAGAGCAAATGCCAAACTGGCCTGAGGTTAGCCTTTCCAAGCAGCAAAAGAAGCTATAAATGTGGTCCTAAAAAAAAAAAAAAAGCGAGGGGAAAAAAAAGAAGAGAGAGAGAGAGAGAAAAGAAGGCAGATTAAAAAAAAAAAAAAAGGCAGGTGCTATTTCAGCAGAGTTCCCGACTCAGCAGTTTTCTTTCAAAGCTTTCCAGTCCTACTGTTTGCTGAGTTGCTCCGGGCTCAGCTACAAGGCAGGCCAGAAAGTACATGTACGGGCCATTATTGCTGGGCTGGCTCAGCATGGCTTCTAACCATGTGTGGATGCTGTTGCATTGTCTGAGCCTCCTGGCAAGCTCCCAAGGGGGCTTCTTGTTTGCACTGCCACATCTGTTTGAAATTCTGGCACATCTCAGCCTGAGAAATATGGTTTGTGGTGTCATAGCAACCACTTTTTCTTGATCTGACAGGCAAGGCAAAGTTATGGAGGCCTGGAAGTGCTTCTTGCAGATCTGATTGCAATGGATAGAAAGCTCCTGAGGCTACTGATCACACATATAACCTGTCTTTTTGCTTTTTTTCTTCCCTAGCTTGCTATCTCCTACCCTACAGTGCCTTAAATCACTGTACTTGTGGCAGTGGGTTGGTTCAGAATTTTGAATGAGACCATCAAGCCCATTCTTAAAACTTCAAATGTCCAGCTTAGACCTCTGTCAATGAGCTGCGAAAGGCAAAGTCATCATAGGTCCCCAGACCAAAACCATCTTGTATACTAAGGGATATGGGGCAGAAATTTGCCCTTCTGTTCCTGTGATAAGAACATTAAGCTGCCTATGTGAGGTGAAAGGGGTTGTGTGTGCTTCTCCAGCAACCCTGTTTTGGACAGAGACACCAAATTTTTCCTCAAGTATCTTCAGTGCAATCTGCAGTGAAGGAAAGATCCCAAAGCTCCGACAAGAAGATAGATGGGGAATTTAGTTAATCACTACCCTTGCTGATGAGTCAAAGAATCCTCTACCTTTGGGCTGGGCAGTGTTGCTAATTAGCATGCAGTCATCAGTATAAAATGCTTTTGCTGGGTCTCCTAGTGGAAGCCATGTGAGTCCGTCCTTCCTCAGTTGCTCAATGACCTGTGCCAAGTAAATATGTCCAGGGAGCAGAGACCAGGATCTCTTGCCAGTGCTCCCTCCTGTGACACTGCTATCCTGCTGTGTCAGCAGGAACATAAACTTTTGGCAAAGGGAACAAAACCACCTGAATCTTTTCTCCCTGGAAAGGAGCCTGGCAGGAACCACAGGAATGTTCCTCGAAGCAAACGGTACCAGAGAGAAACTGAAAAGGATGAAATCTTTGACACCGGTGCCTGGCTTTGGGCTTGAGTCGCTGCAGAAAAGGTGTTGTAGGGAGGGATGAAAGGAGAGCTGAGCCCCAACAAGAGCCATCTCTGAATGCTGGTACTGTTGGGATGGGTGGGAGATCTCCCTCGAGGGAAGCACGTAGCCTTCCTGAAGGGACCAGCTGCCAGGTGTGACTTTCCTCCTCTTCCCGCTAGTGTACAAATGGTGGCTTAGCAGTATGGATTTAAACAGTAGTAGGCTGATCTGAAAGCAGAACATTTGCTGTATAACTTAAAAGTAGGTCAGAGACAGGTTATCCCCAAGAAATGGACTTGGCTTGGCAAAGAGGAGTGAGTATTTGCAGGGCTGTTAAAAACTTGTGCTTCCCCGAAGAAAAGCATTAACAAGCAGGGGAGGAATGGCAGTGGATCCAATTAAAAACACACGCCAAAGCAAAAATGATAGAAAAAAAGAAAACAGAGTTTTTCAAAATGTCTTAAAAATATACAGTGGGAGAATCCAGACATGTTTGCCATAAACGAGGAGGCAATCATGGTTCAACACAGGTGTCCAGGCCCTGAGGGAAGGCAGAAGAGAGGGCAGCCAGGCAGCAAAGAGAATAATTACAGACTCTGTTGAGGGTATCGGCACTTATTTTGGGGTATGAGTCCAACTTTGCTATGAGGACTCCATTTGGAGGCATGCCATGGAAGAAACTCTGAGGAAATATTGACTATCATTACCCACAAGGGTGGGAGGAGCTGAAGTCTCTTCCCAGCTCTGACACCAACCTGTGAAGTAGAGCATACCCTGCTAAGCCAATGCCTCAGTTTCCCCACCAAGATTTTCCCCTGACAATAATGCTCCTGATAACTTTGCACATGTTCTGAGAGCTTTGGAGGGAAAGTAAACATAAAAGTAGGAAAGATATCATTTTGAATATGTTAAAATAGCTAACTAGTGTTCTGATCTTCCTTTATGAAATTGTTTGTTTGAGAGGCAGCACCCTTTGATATGATCATTCCAAAGACTTCACAAAGTTGCTGGTCAGTCAGTCATGGTACAAATGCACCCATTAAGGAACGTTGGCTGCATGCATTTGTTTAAAAAATTCAAAAGCTCCCCAAACCAAGCCCAAGCCAAATCATTCTCCAATGACTTGACACAACACAGACCCAACAAATTAGGGAGTGAGTTATTTGTTTTCCCTCATTTTTCCTCTGTTTTATGTCATGCTTTCCTATCAAAATGTTGTTTCAAACTCAAATGATTGCTATTTGGGAGCAAGGACACCTGATGTCCTAGTGTCTCTTGATGAAGCATCACCATGACATACCCTTTGAGCTTGGCCAGGGCTTCTATAAGTTCTTCTTCCACCTCCTGTGAAGGGTTTCAAAGAAACTGTGAGTGAACCCTAGGTTACTTAGCTAGGATTTGTGTCTGGGAAAGTCCAATCCAATGGGACATCTGTGGCTTAGAGGGATGGCTCCACCTCTGCATTTGGGATGGCTTACACAGGTTCTGGAATAGTCTTCCAAGTGAAAAAAATTAAGAGAACATGGTAGTCTTCCAAATATAATTGTCATCACAGTAACTGTGAGATGAGAGTTAAAAATGGGTAAGTCTTTATTGAGCTCTCCCAGACACCATGAGGTAGAGAAAATCTTAGTCTTCCTTGCTTTGGTGCATAAAGACATGAATGCAGAGAAAGTGGAGGAAGAAGAGCATTTTGAGTGGGAAAAAAAAAATTTGCCCATCCCTTGGCTCAGTGGATGCAATAAAGAATTTGCTTAACTTTATGTTAGCTGTCTGTGTTGTGGAGAATGCCATCTAAACTAACATCTCCAGCCACATTTCAGGAGGAGAAAAGGACACTTTCAGATATAACTCATCTGTGTGAATGTAGACAGTTACTTTTGGATGCAGTGATTCAAGTCTCCATTGACTCCACTGATTACATCTGCAATGTAATGTACAATCTCCACAATGGGCTGTAGAGAATACTTAACGTGATTAATTGAGATGGGGCTGTCAGCACCATGTCAGATGTGTCACATCCAAATTCTGTCAGTCCTTGGGCTGCAAGCCAGTGCCAGCCCACCAGCAGCTGTGATGAACTTTGGGCCAGAGCTGTGATGGAGCTGCAGGATGCTCTGCCCTGGTGGGCAGAGCTGCAGCAAGGGTGGAGAGAGAGGGGGATGCCCAAAAAAGGAGGTAAATATGACCCAGGCCTTTGCCTGCCAGTGCTGTTTTCAGAGAAGAGTTGCAATTCTGAATCAGAAGGAATTTCTGGGGGTTGCAAGTAGCTCAGGGTAGGGCAGTGCTCTGGGGTAAACAGTGAATGAAAGGGGAATCAAGCTGCTTATGCTTTAGGGATTAGGTGCCTTGCAAATGAGCTGGTTAAAATAATTTTTTTTCTGAATTTACCTGACATCAGCCACTCTCGAGATACTTGCAAGGTACTTGGCTAGAAAAAGTACAGGTGTGTTCCAGTGCAGCTGTGCCTCTCCTGCTCAGTTAGGGGCTTGGAAGAGTTATTGCCTCTTCCAAGAAGAAAGCTGTTTTTTTCTGGGATAGGAGAGATTGAGGAGGGGTTTGACCTAGAGGGCCTGTATGGTCTAGGCTGAGCTGGAAGCCAGCACTATTGTGGGTTTTCCAAGATCCTGACTCAGCTTTTGACCTTTGGCAAATCATTGACCTGAGTCAGAGCAGCTGGAAAATTGAATAAAACTTAGTCTGGCACGAAAAGTAAAGATGCTACACTGAGCTGAGCTGTCAGCCTTCTGTATTTGGGTAAATTTTGGTTCAAAGACACACACAACCTGAACTGCCATGCCTTCCTCGGGGATTTGTGTGACTTTGGATCATCCCCTCTGTTGCTGCTCTGGAGTAACATAAAGAAGGAATGGGGGATGAAACAAGCTGTGGTTAGCTCTGTTATCAAGACATACGCAATGCAAGAAATCAGAAATCTTGATGGATTTGCTTTTTAACTATTCAGTTACGATTTCTCATGAGGAGGTACAAGAAATTCTAAAGCGAAGTTGAAAAAAAATTAATCTTCTTTCTTTTAATTAATTTTTAGAAAGGAATGTTCTGTTGAAGAAGGATGGAGCTGAAGAAGCAGTAGTGGGAATAGAGCAAGTGCAGGGGTTCCATGCATGGTGTTATTGCTGATTTCTTGTATGGATTGGGGCAGGATGCCCAGTCTCTTCTCCTTCTCGTACTCCAGCTGTAAAATAAGGCAACCACATTTTCTTGGAAAAGTTTTGAGACTGTCCATTCACATATACATTGCAATCTAATCCAAATAATCCATGAAGTCAAATCATGTGGATGCTCTGATGTTATTGCAAAGGGAATCAAAAGCTCTAGAGATCTCTGAATGAAAGATAAGAATGTTCTCTTTTCTAATTTTTCTTCTCTCAAGCACTGCACAAACAAGAGTGAAAACCTGGCCTTCCAACAACTATATTTTCTCCTCTGTTTTCCAGCTTTAAGTGAAGGTTTACATCAGCTGTTTTTTAATTCACCGTCTTGCTTTGGATTAAACAGGAATGTCAGGAACAGATATTGAACACGCCTGAGTTCTCCTTTCTGCTGCTCCTCACATCAAGTCCAGTGGTGTTAAACATGAGAAGTTATGTCTGTCTGAAAGCCAAGATAACTCTCAATTTGTGTTGATCGTCCACAAGACTGTAGAATGGCACTCACATTTATTCAAGGGCACAGTACTGAACAGTAAAGGCATAGTGTTTCCAATTAAGTGATCTGATAGTAAAAGAAGATTTATGGAAGAGATTGGAGATTAACAGAAAAATGCTGGTCCAAGAATTTTGAGGGCACTGACTCAGAGAGACAGATAACTTCAGGCTCCCTTGGGTTCACCAGGTTCCCTTACCACATGGCATTCATTAGGAAGCCCTGAAAGCAAGTGTTTGACCCATAAATGTGTGACTGCTTTCCCTTCTTCACTGACCCTTTAAATAGTTAACAGCACTCTATATCTTCCCTGCAGCAGAAGCAATTCCCAGACATTGAAGCATTTCCATTGCAAAACACAGCTTGGGATTCTGGACTCAGTTATTTGTTTGGAACATGTAGACAAAATGAAAGTGTAGCAAACTCATACCAGATTGGATCCACTTCAGAAGCTGCCAAACAGCTGCCAGTGCTGTCAGGTCAGAATCGCTTGCCAGGCTGTTCCCTGGGGCAGGGGGTAGGTTTTAATGGGGGAACCTGGGATCTGGAGATGAACTATACAGCTAGCCTGGAACAGAATATGCTGTCTGCTGCATTTTCCCACCCGCAAGTGTATAAACATGGCCCCTACCCCCCTTTCCAGGCTGAAATGCAGCTGATCTAGAGCATATCCACAGAAAAGAATGCCACTGGGCAGTTGGCAGTTGCTGCAATGTCACTTCAGACAAAAGAATATACGCAAGTTAGGGACTTGGGGAAGAACAAGCAAAAAAAAGAACAGAAAGAAAAATTTGTGGGATGCCACATAGTTTGGTGTCCTGCTAAAGGCCCTGCTCTTAACCTCTGGGTCACCCCTTTCAGCCCTGCTTTGCTTAGAAACAGTGGAGAGTGAGTGGAAGCTGCTGCTTTGTAGTCTGGGAAGAAGGAAGGTCTTACTAGTCTAAGTGGACAGGCATACTATCTCACTGAGAGAGTGAAGTAGATGTTAACTGTAAAAGTAAACTTTTTGAAAGCATGTGAGATGTCCAGTCAATTCTTTAGCTAAAGCATGTGACTTTTCTTTTGCTTCTGTTTAAAAAAAAAAAAGGCACTTTTCACCAGGCTGAAATGAGTTAAAAAGAAAGAATAAACCATACAAGTTGAATGAGATACTGAGGTTCAAAACCCTTTGGAAAGAAAGATTAAAAAAAAAAAAAAGAGAAGTTCTTTATTTGCTGGATTTAGATCTGAAAGGGTTTTTGTTTCATTTTAATACATACAAAAGACGGGGAAATATCTTTCTCTCTTTAGGGACTTATGAAAGCTCACCTTGTAAATCTGTCCATTTGGAAAGGTACAAACTCTTCCATATGTCATTAGTAACATATGACAGCTTCCCCTGATCTCACATTTGTGTGAAAGGGAGCTCTCCCTCTATTATCAGAGATTAAGCAGAGACGACAGAAAAGAAATCCAACAAAAGTGAGGTTAAGTTGGTAAATTACAATGCAAAGGGCTTTGGAAAGAACTTCCTCTGGGGCTGCTTGAAATTTTCCATCAGAATATTTTTCAGTGGAAAATTGCCTTCAATAAAAGCAAAGTTGTTTTGTGTTAAGTTATGACCCATCTCTCAACAAGGCTTCAGAGTGTGGCAGGAGGCCTGGAGATTCAGCTGGGAAATCTTTGGACAGTGTCTCCTAGAGGCTGTCACCACAGAGCTTTGTGATCCATCCTGCTCCATGCCATGTGAAGTGCATTTCTCACAAAGCACCATGGTGATACAACTTCCATGGTGCATGGCATTGTCTCAGCAAGAGAGGGGACCATGCTGCACCATGAGAGATGTGGGCAAGCCAGGAATGTCAGCTCACAAGGAACGACAGGGACACAAAGCATACCAGCTACAACTCCCAAGGGGGGGTATTTCTGAACTGAAATGGAAGGCTCTTGGCCAAAGATTTTCATTGTTTGGTGAAATCTCAACATTTTCCATGGGAAAAGAAAACAAAACCAATAATATTAATAATAATAAAATAGAACAATTTTCAGCTGAGCTTTATCCAGTCAGGGTTTGAGAAATTACAAGGACTAAGTTTCTATTAAGAGAATTCTTCCAGGGACCCTCAAAAATTGAGAGTGGGAACTATGTATTGCTTGGGACTAATCAGACCATTAGACTAGGATCACAGGAGGGATCAGGGAAGCCCATCCATATGTGGTTCAGGCTGGGACTGATTATTAATTATCAAGGAATGTTAAACCACATAAGGCAGGAGCAACCCAAAACTTGCAGTTGGCAAGTCAATATATTTGTATTTAAGGCAGAGTGTATGGTGCTTCTGGCAAAAGCCAGCGCGAAGAATGATAGTTAGTGTCTTGATATTAGAATAACTCATAATGACTTTGATCCTCTTAAATCATACTGTCTCTGTCTTTCTCGTCTCTCTTGCCCCAGAAGGACCCTGTTAAATTACCTATTTCAAGGGCTGAGCAGGTCTTGACCATGAACAGTTAACACTGCAAGTCCTCAACAAGACAAGAGTGACCAAGAGAGAAACGAAGGGAGAGGAATTTGTGTCTGTAAATTGCAAAGACATACAATACCCACCTTGCACTTATGCTCAGTTTCAAGTTTCTGTTGAACAGCATCTGATACCTTCCATTTTCCATAGGTGAATTAGCCAAACAACAGACAGACAATAGAGACAAATTGGCCAAGTCAACAAACATGTTAAATGGAAATGAGCTAGCCATGAGAAGGAGGGAGGGGAAATGTTGAGGAAGCCTTTACTAGTAAGTGATCCTTCCTTGGTTTACTTACCTGTGTTCCAGGTAAGCTTGGGAACTGACAAACGAAGGCAGTGCCCTGGGAATTCTTCACACAAGAGATTATATTTTCTACAGCCATTTACAATTACACCTGCACTGTGTCATTTCAGTCTCCTTGGGCTGGGCCTGTATTGTGGTGTATTCTCCTTCAGCACTGGTAAGTAATGACCTTCCTTTGAGTCATTACTTGTGCTGCTGAAGAAAAATACTTATCCCTCTCTCTCTCTCTCTGACTCTGTATTTCTATTTTGAGAAAAGAAATCAAAGCAGATCTCATTGTGTCGAGTGTTAGTGTCAACACAAAAGGGTTCCTACCATAACCCATCACCTGAAACAAAGCTTTGCCAAAAGTTATGATATGCTCAGGCCTGATTTTAAGACTTAAGAGTTATGCCACAGTGAGATAAGTGATAGTTTCCTTCAACTCTTCCCCTTAAAAGAAATTTTTAAAGTGTCTCCTGGAACGTTATTCTCAAGGGACTTAGTCTTGTGACTGACAAAGGAGAAGGTGAAAGGATAGTGTTAGGCATTCTGAAAGGCTTTCCACCCATCATGTCAGAAGAAGGAAAAGCATGACCTTGATAGCATAAACTGGGGAAAAGGGTGGGAACACAGCTAAATCATAAGGAAGCATAAATATACATTTATGCATTTAGTATCCTATAAGTTTTTGTTATTTTGTTGTTTCTTGGCTGGTGATGATGAGATTCATTAGTGATGAATCTAGATATATATGAAAGGAAGGAATTTGTGTAGTCAAATTTATTCCTTGTGAGATACAACCAGAGACCTTGAAATCTTGATATTTTTTGATCTGATATTCATAAGATAGTTCATCACTGCAGAAGTCTCTAACTGTGCGAAGTTTTGGAACTTAAAGGGCAGCCAGAAAAAAAGTACTGATATCTGTTTAAGCAGAAAGTCCTTATCTCCATCTCTGGCAGTCCTGGAACTTCTGACTGGTGGTAGGACAAAACACTCCCTATTTACCCTGTTCATAATCTTTTCCCTTGGCATCTGATATTAGCTGCTGTCAGCAGTGGTGCTATGGAATAGAAAGATCCAGTCTGACATAAGTTTTCTGTTCATGTCTTGTGATACAAAAACCCTGCTGTGCTGTTTGAAGCACAGTGCCATATGTGACAGCCACAGTTGCTTTAGAAACGTGCTGACCAGACTTGAGTGTAGAAGAAACATGAAATGGTCAAGACTAATTAGACCTCCCTCTCCAGTTCTTGGAGGAAAGCAAAAGACTGTGCCTCATGATCTGCACTCCAAATCTCATCTTATTGTGGTGTTAGCACTAAAAAAAGGTGCGTAATGTTTGCCTTGTGATTTTGGGACACTCCTCAGTGGAGAAGTTGTCACTACAAAGCACATTTTCTTTTATCCCTCTACTAGCTCTATGTCCTTACAATTGTTCATCACTTTTCTCTTCTTTGGTTCAGCCACTGAACTTGGAGGGGGTACGTTATCCAGCACAGTGGTCACTGAAAGGCACTGAGATCCTTTCTCTCCAAGAATACAGCTGCCTTGCAGCTAAAGGCAGCTGCAGCTCAAGTTGAACAGACTTGAAACTGAATCAAGCTCATCAGGATCCTGTATTGCAGAGCATCGGCCAAACTTTCTGATCCACTTTTAGAGCCTGTGCTTCTAGCTGAAAGTCCTTACATCATGCTGACATTTCCCTCAGGAATAAAGCTATTGAGGTGTGACTCCCAGAGCCACAGCCACCACCAGATTGCAGTGGGTATGTCCTCTCCAAAATGCAAATCAGTACAAGGAAGCTGAACTGGGGCATCCACCCAATAGAGTGAAATGTCCTCCCTATTCATGCCTGAACAAGCTGATCTAAAGCTTTCTGATCCCAGCCGAGATGTAGGGTAGATGCCTTCTTAGCCTCAACAGTTGGCAAGCAGTATAAACACAGAAGAAAAAGCAGTTCAAGTGCCACTTGGCATTGCTTGAGCTAAGCTCAATATAGTCTGTCTGTTCAGCTGAGCCTCCCTGCTTGTCCATCTGCATTGACTCAGGTCTCTTAGCCCAGACCACAAGAGCACCAAAATCTTGCGGCTTGTTTGGCTGTGAGGTAATAATTTCATTAGGAGGACTCATTCTTGTTGAGAAGAATCTTCCTAAAGGAAACTAGACTTGAGAAATTTTATTGTCTGTATATGACAAATTGTTCCCCTCCAAGCAACTGTCAAACCTCTAGGCCAAGTGATAGAGTTCTTAGAGATTCTTCTGAGATATAAACAAAAATAAGCACCCAGAGAGAGATACAGAAAGATACATGGTACCACAAGTTCATGTGTTTAATTTGGAATCCTGAGAACAGGAAAAGTTTCAAAGAGAGGTCTTCATTAATCACCAGACAGAAATCAGTGGGAAACCAGGCATCAATAGTACTACATGAACAAATAGTTTGTTTGTCCAGTGTTTCTTCCTTTATTTCTTCTTTTTTGGTTTGAATCTGTACAGCACCTAGCATGGTGGTGTACAGAAGTACACTTGTAATAACACAGCAGGAGAACTGACATGCAGAAGGGATCATGAGAGGGAAGAAGCCATCCTAGCAGGCAGCTTCTTCATTTTACATCAGTTTTTAATGTCAGGCCAACTGAGGGTGGAGGGATGAGAGAGCAGAAAGTGAAGAGAAAAAAAGAAATAAATGAAAATCCCACAACCTCAACAACAAAAACCTCAGACAAGGCAAGAAAACAGCAGCATATCCAGGGACTTCTTGCTCCTCAGCTGAAGAGCCTGTGTTCATACTCATCTCTATCTTGTGTCCCAGACTCACATTGCCTCTGAGGCTGAAATACTGGTTCCTTATTCTGAAGATCAGGTCTCCTGGGCTTTGGTAATATTTTCCAGCCTTTCTAAGTTGTCTGTTTTAATGAATAAGGACATAAGAAGACAGACTGACTCCATGGGCACAGAGATTGGTTACCACTTACTTCATAGTGTCTATCCAGACGGAATGAGAAGAAATGCAGCAGGGATGAATTGACCCAGATTGCCTTTGTAAACAAAGGTGGGAGGGATCAGGTAATGATTTCCCAAGGGTTGTCCAAGGAGGAGGCATAAGCAGGCAGGCAGTGTGAACAGTTCACTAGGGTTTGAAACCCTTCTTCAAAATCCCCTTGCCCTTCTGCTTTTCTCTGCTTTTTAGCAGCTCCATCCTTCCTATTCCCATGTTCTCTGAGACCTTGGTTTTAGTTTTCTGCACTGCTGAAGGGTGTCACATATGCTAGGAGGAAAAACAGCCCCCAGAGTCTTGACTTCAACAAACCTTGCCTTACACGGAGTCATTCACCTCAGTTACTTCTCACTTCTTTTATTTTCTTTTTAATCCTGTTTCTCCCTTCTATCCCTCACCCCCTCCCACTCCCTTTCACATTTATCCCCTAATCAAATCACTATATGCTCTTCTCAGCAATTCTTCTCTAAATCCCTCAGGCGGGTTAGAAGCCCCCTGAGGAAAGATCTTTTTTTTGGCAACTGAGTTGAGATAGGAAAGAGGTCCTTGACAGAAGCATATTCCATCCCAGAAAGTTTTTAATCCTTCCAGATGCTTTGTCACAAACTGTGCTTTTATGCTTGTTCACTTTTAAAGACAGCCAGGATATGTGCAGAGGTCAGATCACAGAGCTGCTCTGGAAAACTCTAAATTGCTCTTGCCTTTGATTCTCGTGCTTTAAAACCACTCTGAAGTTTAAATAAATGGATTAGAAATGAGTTAAAGAGCAGGGTGCTTAATGCTTCTGCTTAAATCTATAGCCTCGAGCCACAGCACTTTGGGCGGCAAGATCCTGTTAAATCTCACCAGCTCAGCAGGCTCTGAACAAGTCAAGACTTGGATGCAGATGTCTGTGGAGAGGCAAGGTGAGAGAGACCAGAGGGGTGGCACTGGTCCTTCTACATCAGCACACAAGCAAGCCCTAAGGTGGTGAAGTGGGTGGCAGTGAGGCAGTGAGGCATACACTGGACCAGCTTTCAGAAAAGGCATCAGCACCACAGTTCTTTGCCAATAATACTAAAGCTCTGACACCATATATTTATTTTATTTTATTTTGGTTTAGGACTCATGATTTTCATACTTGTTTCCAGCTGAGGTATTGAGAAGCAATGATAATGCAGTGGATTAGATCCTCTTAGGAGATTCAGCTGCCTTGAAAGCCCATTCTGCTTTTCGTTGTTTATTATTGTTGGATGGCAATAGGACAGCTGTTATGTTACATCCTAGAGGTAGCTGCACTTCCAGGGCAGGATGAAACGATTGCTGTAAATGCCAGCTTGGCAGCTATTCTGGCCCTCCTTGGGGCAGGCCCTTACCCCCTGCCTGTGGTATGGCTTTGTTCCGCAAGAGAAGAGCAAAACATTTTGTAGCTGCTATAGAAAGAAGTTTCTCAACGTTTTAGGATAATCCCTGTTTTAAAGAGAAAATAAATCACTTGTAAAGAGCACAGACCAAGCCCTCTTGCTTATTGCTGAGTTTTTCCTATCTCTCAACACTGCCCTACCTGAGTGCAGCATCCCTATTCATGACTCCATTCTTTTTTCAATATGAGGCCAATGATATTGATTTCTAGTTCACACTGAGACACCAGGAGTTGAAAGAAACTCATCCACAGTGATCCAGGTAAACCTGTGGAAGGAGGCACTGATGATTAAAGTCCTGAATTTTGGATGTCCAACATACACCTCACCACATGCATAAGAACATGCATGTCCAACTATGGAGGAAGCAAAGAATGGGTTAGCTTGGCTTCCAGAGCTCACACACTCTTCTCTTTGCAGCAGGCTATAAATTATGCAGCATTTAAAGATGACTTTCTAAAACCCTGGCTTTAAAGCTTTTATTTATAACTCCCACACTGATATTTTTCAGACTCGTGACAGCTCCCACCTTCACAAGCTGGGGACATGCCAAGCACCTGGCCTTTTCTATAATGGCCCATTCCCCCCCAGTGAGGTCCCCCCACCTCTTTTTTAAGCAATGCTTTGAATATCTCAGGGAGCTTTATTTATAGCAGAGACAGAAAAAGCGAGTGGAAGAGAGTGAGGATGGTCAAAGGGAAAAGTAGCAAGTGTCCTAAATGTCTGAAAAACATCATAGGATTATTTCATGCTGGAAAAAAGTAAGGCCCTGTGAGCAGCCAAGATCTCTTAGTGATAATATAAGAGCAGAATTATTCCATGTAAAGCAGGTTAGACTCAACCTAGCCAAGACATAAACTGATGAATAAAGGGGAATGATGAGGGATATGGTACTTGAATCGAGTATGCATGTGTGTAACAGAATCACAGAATATGCTGAGTTGGAAGGGACCCACAAAGAACATCAAGTTTCACCTTTAGCCCTGCACAGGATCATCCCCAAGAGTCACACCATGTGCCCCAGAGTATCGTTCAAATGGTTCTTGAACTCTGTCAGGCTTGGTACTGTGACCACTTCCCTGGGAAGCCTGTTCCAGTGCTCAACCACTCCCTGGGTAAAGAACCTTTTTCTAATATGCAAACTAAACCTCCCCTGACACAACTTCAGGCCATTCCCTCAGTTCCTGTCACTGATCACCAGAGAGAAGAGATCAGTGCCTGCCCCTCCTCTTCCCCTCACAAGGAAGTTGTAACTGCAATGAGGTCTCCCCTCAGTCTCCTCCAGGCTGAACAGACCAAGTGCCCCCAGCTGCTCCTCATACGGCTTCCCCTCAAGGCCCTTCGCCATCTTCGTTGCCCTCCTTTGGATGCTCTCTAATAGCTTTATATCTTTCTTATATTGTGGTGCTCACTATCCCCTCCAGTCCTGTGTCCAAGTAATTTAGGAAGATGTTGAAGAGCACTGGGCCTAAGATGGAGCCCTGTGGAACCCCACTAGTGACAGGTCAACAGTCTGGTGTTACCTCATTCCCTTTTTTGCTTGCTCTGTGAGCCAATTGCTCACCCACCTCATGATGTGTTAATAATGGCAGTCTCATGTTGGCAGACACCTATCAACGGCAGGACCCTGGTGGGGTCTGTGCAAAATAGAGCTGGTTCTGGGACTTCGATTTTTTTTTGTTTATTTAATTATTTAATTGAGCTTTCAGTGTTAGAGAGCTCAGCCTCGAGGTAAGAGCCATATCTTGAGCTGTAGCATGGTAAAGGTATCTAGGAGGCCTAATTATGTCTCCTGAAGTGAAATACCTGCAGCAACAGCTCAATCCTTGCTTTGGGATCTGGCTTACGTAGTCACAGTCGAGCCTGTCTCTGAGATTCCCTGTTGGAAACAGAAGCTAAGATATTAAATTTTAAATACGACAACTAAAGCCTAGCATACAGGAAAAAGCCTTGTGTCAGCCTCTTTTTTGGTAGGTGAGGTTGTTCCAGTCCCATGTTGTTACTTCCAGCTTTAGGAGCATATCTAAGTATCACAGCCAAGAGAAACATCTGTCCAGGCCACGCCACCAGACTGCAGAGGAAGATGACTCCTGAAAACTGAATATAGCAGGGAGTGAGCAGTATCTTATAGCAACCCAATTCTTCAGGATTTGTTTGTAGAAAAGACCCATTTCCCCCCTGTTTATTGCTATGGCGTCCAAGGCTTGGAATGTCTTTGGCTCTGTGTGCAGTAGCGTGAAGCAGAGCCCTGCACTCTGTGGGGCTTGCTCCTTCTCCCAGCCCGAGGAACATTTTTGCACCTCGAAGCAAGCACACTTGCATTGCCAGAGGAAAACAATTCAGACTTGTGAAATCTTTCACGGTTTTGAAATTTTTGTTTGTTGTTTGCCTTTGTTTTTTTAAAAAAACAAATGCCTGGAGGAGGATAAGCATTAAAAAAAACCCCCAAAACCAACAAAACAAAACAAAACACAAAACCCCCAACATGCATGTGAAGCATATTTGTGTCATAACATCTGTTTTCAGCTCTATGCTTTGATTCAGATGTCTCCTCCTCTCTTGTCTGAAGTGACCAGCAGGTCTCAGAGATCAGAAATCTGGCCAGAGAAAAAACCTGCTTAAAATTGCTTTGTCTTCCCTGCAAAAATGCCCCAGGCTTCAAAGGAATGGCACTTTTCAGCAAAAGTAAATTTAATCAAAATTCTCTGACCACCTTCAGACTACTCTCAGTGGCACCAGGCATTGCTGGCAAAACAAAGACATCTTGGCAAAATTACACCATTGAAATTGCCGGCAGAAGAGCTCAATTTAACACCCACTAATTGTTGCACAATAGTTACAGGAATAATCGGAATTTGTTAATTAGATGCATGCCAATGAGTAATTCAAGACTGGTTTCAATAATTATTCCTATCTTCCCAATAGGCTGTGGTGGTGATTAGATTGTTGGCTGTTTATCTTCATTTCTGCTTCAAATAGAAAGGAGGTGAGAGACATCCATGCAGTGAGCCATGGTACTCCTTAATGAAATCCTGCTCCAAGATGCTGAGACCTGCTTGCCCATGAGTGCTGTTGGTTGTTGCTTTTGACCACAGAAACATCAGAGACAGTGAAATGGGCTGCCAGCAAGTTCTTGGATCAGCACTGCGCCAGTGAAAATAAATTAATACTTTTTAGTGTGTTTAATTCCTGAAGGAAGATGTAAGGATGACAAGTGCCACAGATTCAAATCTTCCATTATAACTACAGTGGAGAAAAAAAAAAGTTGGAGAACAAAACTCTTCTCCCTGGGACATAGCTACACTCCTTGTCCCCCAACCTGGAGAAATGCCCTCTACTGGCTCAGAAAGACTTTTTTTTTTTTTTTTTGGAAGATTCACCATTTTTGAAGATTCATCATTTCCCAACTTCAGATCTGATAATTTCTCACCTTCCTTTGGTTAGCTGCTTTAGTGCTGCTTGTCATGCTTTTTTTTGGACCACAGGGAAGAGATACCTCAGCAAGGCATGAAAATAGAATAGTGGAAGAGAATTACTTTAACTGATGTTCTGAATGCTAAACAGTAAAAATTGCAACCTAAACACAAAAATGGGGGAAAAAACCTGAAAACAAATTGCATTCCATTGCATGATCTGGTCATGTAGCCTTGGGAAGCAAGAGAAATGCCCAAATATTAGAGAATAAGATGGTTTGTGCTGAGAACATAATCCGTTTTCAAGTCAACAGCAGTCACACAATGCTTAATATTTCTGACAGTCAGTGTCCTCATGGACTCAAGGGAACTGTTGCTACTGAAATAGCCACCTGATGGAAAACAGCAATAGTACAAACTGGTTCTGGGTGGAAAATACTCTAATATGTAGGATTTGCTGAGGGAGTTAAGGAAGGCAACACACAAGCAGGAGCCAGGAAACATGAAGACTAGTTTTCTTGACAAAGATGTAGGTAAATGGTTGCAAGTTCCAAGACCATATTTTTGTATCTCCCCTCATAAAATAGCACCTTTGAGCGCTCCAGAAACTCCTTGCCTGCTTGCACTAAAGCACTTGTTTATTTCATGGGATGCAGAAGCCAGGGAAGTGCAAGGGATAGAGGTGCAAGAAGGCAATGTTAGTGGCAAAGGCATCCTGTTTGCTCAATATGCAACCCCTCTGAGAAGGGGCAATTCTGCTGCACCAGCAGAGACCGTAACAGTTTATGAAAAACACATGAACATGAGTCATTGCTTTCCCTTCATGTTCCCATTGCTGGGAAAGGTAGAGCCCCACAAATTACTCCAAAGCTGAGTACCATGCCCTGCTACTTTCCCCCATTACCTGTTTCCTCTCCTCATGTTCTCAGGTGGCTCCTCTTTCTGCCTCCTGTCTTGCAGCAAGGGAACCAAGCTATTTGAAAATGTCCTCCCTCTTCTTGGGCCCTAAGCAGAGACATAACTACTTTTCTAGTCTCTCCTCAGTGCACCTCATTCCTTTGCCAGAAGTACTTCCTCTCTCAGCTGCTCCCTGCTCATTTACATCCCTTACGTCACAATTTCCCTAAATTACAGATGCTAACTGATCTGCCTAGATTAGCAGGACAGACAAGATGATCTCCCTGTTCAGTCAATGGAGAGAGACCAGGACCTTCTGGCTGTGCCTTGGGTGACCTGTGTAACCCTCGAACAGTTTCTCTGTTAACTGCAGAGGGAGCTGAAAGCCAGCAGGATGCTAATTTATCTGCCTGAGGTGAGATAGAGCTGTGCCATTGCATGGGCAAGACTGGACACTTCAGACTAAGACATCCAACATAGCAACATTTGAACAGATCACAAGAGGGGTTCCACAGGGCTCCATCTTAGGCCCAGTGCTCTTCAACATCTTCCTAAATTACTTGGACACAGGACTGAAGGGGATAGTGAGCAAGTTTGCAAATGACACAAAACTGGGAGGAGCTGTTGACTCCCTTGAAGGCAGGGAGGCCTTGCAGAGAGAGCTCAGCAAATCAGAGCGCTAGGCAATCACCAACCATATGAAGTTCAACAAGGAAAAGTGCCAGATTCTGCACCTTGGATCAGGCAACCTGAGCTGTTCATACAGACTGGGGAATGAGATGCTGGAAAGCAGTGCCACAGAAAGGGACCTGGGGGTCCTGGTCGATGGCAAGTTGAATATGAGTCAGCAGTGCCCTGGCAGCCAGCAGGGCCAACCGTGTCCTGGCGGCATCAGGCAAAGCATCACCAGGCAGTCGAAGGAGGGGATTGTCCTGCTCTGCTCTGGGCTGGTGCGGCCTCACCTTGAATATTGTGTGCAGTTTTGGGCACCACAATATAAGAAAGATATAAAGCTCTTAGAGAGCATCCAAAGGAGGGCAACGAAGATGGTGAAGGGCCTTGAGGGGAAGCCGTATGAGGAGCAGCTGGGGGCACTTGGTCTGTTCAGCCTGGAGGAGACTGAGGGGAGACCTCATTGCAGTTACAACTTCCTTGTGAGGGGAAGAGGGGGGGCAGGCACTGATCTCTTCTCTCTGGTGATCAGTGACAGGAACTGAGGGAATGGCCTGAAGTTGTGTCAGGGGAGGTTTAGTTTGCATATTAGAAAAAGGTTCTTTACCCAGGGAGTGGTTGAGCACTGGAACAGGCTTCCCAGGGAAGTGGTCACAGTACCAAGCCTGACAGAGTTCAAGAACCATTTGAACGATACTCTGGGGCACGTGGTGTGACTCTTGGGGAAGGTCTTGTGCAGGGCTAAAGGTGGGACTTGATGTTCCTTGTGGGTCCCTTCTAACTCAGCATATTCTGTGATTCTGTTCCAAACAAGCAGCAGAGAAGAGAACATATGAAACTGACTCAAAGGGGGGGGAAACAGGCAAACAATTGCCCCTTGTTGAAATTTATGCTTTTCTTCTTATACTTCCATAAGGAATCTGAAGATAGCCAAAAGCATGGAAAGCAGAGGTTCCCCAGAGACAGGGGAACAGAGACAATCTCAATTCATGAAGCCCCAGTGGATTTTGGTAACCCCAAACTTACCACCATGGGACTCAAACCTCTCCTTTTCTGTTCATCTGTACTACAAAAGGAGTAGAACTTTCTAGTTGTCTTATGCCTTTTTGTATTGCCCTCTTGCTCCCTCACTATCATTATGAAAACACACTTTACAAGAACTGTTAAACAGAGGCAAACTTAGGGACACATGTTGGAATTAAGGGTTCTGACATGACACTAAAAGTTCAAAGATTTTCTGCAGCCTGCTCTTGGTCCCAGTCAAATGGGAGGTTTTGCAGAGTCCAAAGACCAAAACTTCTTCCCCACCCCTAGTCAAATAAAAAAACAGTAACATTCTGGCCCACCTCTTTTATGGGGTGCTGGGGTAATTACCTACTGACTTCTGCTGCTTCAGCCCTGCCCCTGGAGAACCCATGATATACCAGTGGCCTCACTACTGCTCAGAATTAACTCCTTGTCTCTCCACTCCCTTCTCTGCCAGCTAGGAAGATAGATGTATGAATACTCTGAGGAGGAACTCAAGATGTTTCTAGCTCTAATTTTTCCCTGACCTTAGAAAACTTAAAGGTTGTCCTGTAGTGTACAAAGAAACTCTTCTCTAAGCACCCCGTTTCCTCTGTCTTAAAGTTGAAACTAGATGGAAGCAAAATTAAAATAAACCAAGCATCAACTACTCACTGGCCAAATAATGGACAAATGGACTCAGGCATCTTGAGAGGAATAGAAGTAATACAGCTGGAAGAGAAGGCTGATAGACACAAACTGGCTGACACTGAAGGGTCTGAAGAGATTTTATAGATCACCCCAGAACAGGACATTTTTCTTCTATGAATCAGCATAGAAACCTTTCTGTAGAACTCAATACAACATGTGCTTGGTCTAAATACCCCACAGAATTCTTTATTTTCTATTTTCTATGATCTAGAGGCATAAACTGCCTTATTCTTCTCTGTTTGATCTGAGATAGCCAGTTCTTTCCCACAATGTGTGATTGTCTTTGACTTTCTGCCTCTAGTTTAAATGGCTACAATAATCCTGAACACAGCTCTCTACATTTCAGCAGACACAGGTCATGCAGTAGTGACATTTTTGATAACTGTTTATCGATTGTTACTCTGGGAATCAGGGGATGTCAAGGGATTTCCCACTCAAGATTTCCCCACCTTCCCCAAAATTATGTTGGATGGAAAGGAGCAACAAAATCCAACATAAATATAAAGCACACTTTTGGCTAACATCTGAAATGCCTTCAGATATCATCTAAAGTTACACACACATGTCCCCAGTGAAGCCTGAAACAAAGCTCTCAGAAAAGACAGGATTAATTCGAGGTCAGAAGGGCTTTGCTTTCTGTCATAACATTGCCATGATGTAGTACCAAACTCATTACTTACCGTGACATGAAGCTAAGAGACTAAAGAATGGTTTAGAGTATGTTAGTTCATTCTCCCCTTCCACTGCAATATCTCCTCTTGAGGATGGCAGCAAACAATCTAAACAAGAACTTGTGTGTATGGAACAACTTAGTCCCCATGAAAACAATATGGGGACATTGGGGATTTCTGTGAGATGTTATGTTTTTGTTGTATCCAAATTGCCTACAGATTTTTCTACATGTCAGTCTTGGTTCGGAGGGGGCTGTGTTCTGTAATTAAGCCAAGTTGATTAGACAGTTTCAGAGAAGGGAAATTAGTTCACAATATGTCGTCTGACCTTTTCTGCTTTTTTTCCTCAGCTCTGATCAGCTGAGAAGCAATTCTGAACTTTTCAAAACAATTTGTTCTTCAATTTGGAATAATGACAGTAAATAGTTCTTTAAATAGCCTCATTTGTCAGCTGTCCACTGGGATTAGTTAACATTAAAGAGCTGATCTCCTTTAACTAGATACTTAACCTGTCTACTGCTGACCTTCTATATGATCCCAGGTAGATATTCTCAGAGGGTCTTGGGTTCACCAATTATGAAGTCGGAAGGGATGACTAATTTTTTAGTTCTGCAACATTGAGGCTTGAGGATTTCCATGAATTCAACCCTTTTTCAGAGTACCAACTAGAAAAAGACACCTCATACTCAGCAAAATACTTCTTGGGCTGGAGGTTGCACCATCAAAATTTGGTTGCTTTGGGAATAAGTAATATTTTTTTCCCTGATCATTTGCTCCTTCTTTTGGGCCTAGCTGTGTGTTACCTCAACCTCTACAAATGAGCTGCTGTTATCTATGAATTCTCTGCCTAGTTTTTCTTGTCTATATAAATAAAGACTTAGAATCAAAGTTGTACTTGTGAGCTGTGTATGAACAAGCACATTCTGCCAACAATAGGAGATTAAAAAAAAGCTACCAGGTTCAAGTTGTTTTGAGTATAATGCTCATGCATAATATCACCCCAGAAACTTCAGGACTTCTGTGATTGTGTCAACCTCATGAAGTTCACACTGAACTCCTCATACACTGTCTGATTAATCTAAGCATACACTGCAGATGCTTCTGACATTTATGAAGATACAGCAGCCTCTGTAGAGCAACAGGAATACAACAAAAGACCTCAAAATCCACCTACAGTAGAAGACTGGATGAGAAAAAGGAGTGTAGCTCGGAAAAAAACCTGTTATTTACATATCTCACTGTATAGCAACTACATTCTGCCATTGTTACTGGCCCTCTGCAAAGCTGGATGTCTTGAACAATGCCTCAGTATATTGGATACAAACTCTGCTTCCTCCTGCTTCTCAGCTATCCTTGATCGCACACTTCCAGGTGCTGATTTCCAGATTAAGGGAGTCTTTATTTTAGACTTTTCACACGCTGTCAACGTGGTGTTTGATTACATCAATAGAGGCAAAATATCAGTGCTTAGTGCAAATAAAGAGATTTTTTTAAGCGAGGAGATCTATTTTTGTCACTTCCTCCTGTGGGCAGGTTATCAAGATGACCTGCAAACAGCATTGCAGCAAAGAACAGCTCACTGTTTCAGGAGGTGAGGGGAGACAGATGGTATTTATGGTGTGTCATAAACAGTGAAGGACTCTGGACAATATCCTAACAAATACTCTAAAAAGAAGGTGCCAGACTCTCATAACTCAACATACAGGCTGTCATCCTTTCCCTCTTGCTTTGTGATCTAGATAAGCTTTGCCTTTTAGTATTGCCACAATGAACTCAGCTATAAGGACAAATTTTGTGGTCACAGACAAGGGATGCTGAAGGACTATTTATGAGCAGGACACATGCAGTAATCCACAGAAGGGGGTATGGTTGTCTTCAGGCTGGGATGCCTTACCAGGCCTGCACCTACCTCTCAGGGACATTTTTCCAGTTGTGGTATCAATCATGGACCCAGCAGGCCCCACTGGCCCTACCTTAGCATGGTGTAGTGTCAAAAAACAGAAGTTGGCTGTAATTCTGGGTTTGATGACCTCCCACAGAGAGGTGGACTCAAGTGGTGCAGTGCTTGGCTCCAGGTTCAGACTTCTCTGAGATTTTTACCTCTGCATGATGGATGCAGAAGAGTGTTTGGAGAACAGTCTTCATGGGGAACTGTGCCCATGGGTGTCACTGCCTCTCAGCAGACCTGTGAGGGTGGGAGGGAGACAGATGTTGAAGACATCACCAGACAAAGGCAGTTAGCGCTGACATCTGGAAGACAACCCATGCTTTGTCCTGAAAAAATGGTTCCTTTTCCCTAGCACTGGGGGCTGCCATCATCCCCCTCCTCATTTTTGGGTTGGTGCTGGCCAGTCCAGCCTCCAGACTGACAAAACCCGCTGTCCGTTGTCCTCTAAGTCCGTCAGAGGGAAAGAGTATCATCATCTTCTTGACACAGTGGTCGCCTTCCTCCCAGACTCAAACAGGCCCAGGAGAGGAGCCTTCAGACTGCCTTCCTACTTGGACTTTCTCCAGGGAGACCACTAGGCCAGACAGCGACTGCTGTCATGAACAGGGTGTTTCTACCGGGAGTGCTGACAGCCTGTTTTCATCAGCTCTGAATGGAAAAATTGTTTGGAAAAAGGCCTGAAATGTTTATCAAAGAACCACGGCATTTAGTGTAAATTATGAAATGATGGCAAATTAATCTAAAACCCACCATTGCTGCTATCAGGAATCATGTTCTGTAACAGTGGTGCTATGGTCAGTTGGCCTGTGTGTAGTGGTTTCATAGGCAACTTTTGTCTTTCAGCTAAAATGCAGCTGCTTCTGGGTGCATCAGTGGCTCTGCAGGGCACCAGCTGCACTGTGGAGTGCGGCGTTCAGAGGTGACCATTGCATTGTTCGTGGCTACTTCGTGCTGCTGCATCTGCCCATGGCCTTTGGCAGCCTTTTGCCTTACACTGTTGAGTTTCTCATGACAGGGACCAGCCTGTTGTTTTGTGCTGTGATGAGGATTAATAACCCTCATCATGGTTCATGATGTAAACATGAGACCGTCTGGGATATAAGGATTAAAGGCCACAAGGAGAAGGGCTCTTTGAATGTCTTGTGGTAACCACAGGGAAATCTTTCCTTTCCTCAGCAGTCAGGAGTTCAGGCTGTTCAGGCTGTTCTAACAAATAATACCCCTCAGGCCTTTCTGACTCATTTGCAGAGCAGTAATTAGGAAAGAAGGGTTTCCTTCACTCAACAGGCATCACTATTGCTTGTGAAGCCCTTCTGGGAATGTGTGTAACTTCTGTGCACACAAAAAAGGTTTTAATCTTGCATGGGCTGTAGCAATCATATGTAAAACATGTAAAAATGCATTTTTAAAGTTATTCTTCTAGTTCTTATGGGCCAAGACTAACTTCTAAACTGAGAACTGACTGTAGTGTTGTGGTGTGATATTTCATTTCAGTTTGCAGACAGCCTACAGCTATCAGTCACAGGGCCACACTTTCCACTCACCTTTGGATGTCAGTGTGGTAGCAGGTCTACACACCCTGGAGACATCACTGACCATTTTCAAGGGCAGAGTGGGTAGAAATGAGAAATCATGAGGTAGAGAAAGGAAGAATGAAGGCAGATTCACCAAGCCTTTCTTGTACCTGTGATCAGTGTACCTCTAAAGATGCCTAGGACGGATGTGACATCGAAACTCATGGTCTGGAGCTGAGCAGAAAAACTAGTCTTTTTTTTCTGAATGAGAAGGAGAATCATGGTTAAGGCAGAGAGAGTTCAGTATTTTGCTTGGAGATTTCCCCAATGCCTAGAGCTGACCAAACTGTCTCACCATGCCTAGTGAGCACTGGTGGCATGAAAGCATCTCTCGCCAACTCTGCTCAGCTTGCTGCCCTCCACCCATCGCTCTGGACCTATCAAGCCAAGAGTTCATTAGGTTTCACTTCTGCTTTGCCCTTGCTGGTAAGCATTTGCCCAGAGATGAGGTTGCTGCGGAGGTGTTGTGTCTGAGGTTGGAGGGAGGGCAGGAGGGAAAGCTATTGTTGCTCTTATCACACTGTGAGATTTGTTACATTCCGAGGAAATCATCTGCTACTTGGCTTTCCCCACTTTCCTGGCCACCGTGAGGCTTTAGGACAATCCCTAATCTGTTCCCTTGTGAACACTGAAGGCCTTTCTTGTGGGAAACAAGTTTGCAAATTCAGTTGTTTCTATCAAAGATGAGAGAACATCCAAGCAGTGCCAGACAGTACAAGCTTCCCCCACAGGCACTCTGTCTCTGGCATCCCACACTGATCTATCACCACCAAGACCCACAGCACAAGCCAGCACCCCTGTCCCAAGCAGCCACCTCCTCCGCCTCCCCCTCTGCTCATAGCCTGCGTTCCTGGCTGCCTACCTCTCCTCCTCTCCAGCAGAGTTGCCAGCGAAGAGAGACACAGTACAAAGCCTGGGAAAAGCTGGCACTGACTTTTCTCTCCCCTGTGCATAAAAGAGCATGTGCAGGCACACAAACCCGTGGGCTTGAACCTGTGACTGGGACTCATATCCCACTTGGTGGGGTGGCTGCAATCCGTGAGCTATGCAGGGCTCTGGCTGGCAATGGCAGTGGAGCAGGGATGTGTCTTGGTGGGGTGGGGTAAGAAAGGTGGCACTTCGGGAGCAGCACAATGCTGAGGTGGCAGTGAGGATTGAGGTACTGATTTCTGCCCCCTGATCCTCCTTATCATCTTCTCCTGCCCCTCTGCACCGCTTTGCACTCCCTCTTTGCCCTGGGGAAGCAGCCACCCAAGAAGCAAGGCATTGGGGAACCAGGAGGAGCATCTCTTGGTGCTGCCAAAATCATTACCACGTTGCTCCTGAAGCCTTGGCTTTGGGTATTGAAGAACACTGCTCACTGGCCCTCCCTCCCCAGGGGCCACTTCTGCCACCACCTAAGCCCTCATCTCTTCTTGCAAATCTCTTCAACAGAGTTCAAATCCAAAGATTTTGGACATTTCCCATGCCCCCCCATCTTGCCCTTCACACCTTGATCATGACTTTGCATATCAGCCCCTTGTCAGAGGGCAAGGGGAAAACTGGCTTCCACCAGCCTTTCCTCCTCCCACCTCTCACTTGGTGAGCAAACCTGGCCCCCTCACTCCAGCTGCATCAGAGATGAGGATCAAAGGATCACCCTTAGCTTTCTCTTCAAGGTCCTGCTGCAACACCACATGCACATCTGGTTGTGGTTTCCCTTGGGAGGGCTCCAGATAGTTGCTGTGTTATCATCTCATCTACTCAGCCTCCATTCCCTCTCCGCCTTCACCTGCTCCCTTCCTTCCTGCCCACCCCTGGCCACCACATTACTGATGCTCCTCTCCTGTGCCACCTTCAGACACCGCTGGCTCATGGCCAGGGAGGGGACAGAGGAGGTGCTGTGGCTTCATGTAGAGGTGGGTTTAAATATTGTGGGGTCAGGAGGTAATGAGAAAAGCTTGCATTTCCCTCTTATCTCCCACCCAAGGCTCTTGTCGGAGGGCCTGAGGATGTGGGATAGAGCTCAAAACTGAATCACTCCTTGAAGATGTCTATTGTACCAATGGATAGAGGGCTCTGGGTGGAAGAGGCAGCTTAATTTTGTGTTCCCTAATTCTCCTCAGTCTGGATCTGAGCAAGCCTTAGTGAAGTTGGACAGGAGAGAGAAAATGCATGCAAAATCCCTAATGCCATGGCAGGTGGCAGTGACAGAAATGGGAAAGAAAGCAAACCATCAGGAGTGCTTGTAAGAGGCACAAGGCTCAGGAGAGTGGGTAGGAGTTGATTGTTTGCTGGTAAATCACACTGGGTTTCATGGTGAAGCAACTAGAGCTGCCTTAAAACCCACCCATTAGTTCAGTGGGATTTGATGTCTTCCAGTGACTAAATACCACCTTACTTTGTTAAGTGGTCCTCATCAAAGTATTGGCAAAATTACAACATTTTTTCATAAATCCAGCAAATTGCAGTCTGCCTACAGCCATCCACTGGAGTCTTCCTTGTCCTACTATAATTGAACTTTGTTGTGGGGGAGGGAAATGGGTTTACATTTTTTGTTGATGGGTGTGTTTTATGGGAGATCTGTCATCTGGAAGTGACAGTGCCAATTAGGGTTTCATGTTTTCATGTGAGTTGCAGAGTCTTCGAAAGCAGAAAAAAGAAGGAGATGTAAGTAAGCCAAGCTACTTAGAGTGGTAGATCTGGGGAAGAGCAAAAGGGGAAATACCTTGGTTGCCACCTGCAGCTGTGCAACTGTCCCTCTGTCCTTCTTTCCCCGTACCAAAACACACACACACATTCCCCAACATGTGCTTAGTGAAGATCACTGCCCTAATCACACCTTTCCCCAGCCATGCAAGCAAGGCTCATGACTGCACACAAGGTATTGTGTGGTCTTCTCCTACATGTTTCCATAGGTGTGAAGCAAACACCTTCTGAAGGGAACTCCTCAGGGCTATCTCTCTTGGGTCACTCTCTGTGATACAGGCAATTTGAAAACACAATGTTTTGGGAAGGAAAGGAACAAAAGTCTAAGATGCTCCCTGGTAGTGTCTTATAATACGGTGATTTTAATTCACCCAGCAAAGGACAATGAGCATGATAGGTATGCTTGGTTTGGGAGCATCTCCATTATATTAGCGATGGGACAAGGGAACGAGAAGGAGGGAAAGATACTGTATTTCCGGGCAATCTTAATCCTTGGGATTTACTGTCTTGAGCCAAGTGCCTGATGGCAGATGCAGCAGCAACCTCCAAAAATCCAGAGGCAAAGCTTTACTTTCCAGAGGCAAAACGTTACTTTCCAGTCTTTAAGCATCCTGGGTGCGCACTGAGACTGCTGACAGACTCTCCCTCCTTCTTTGCTGTGTCTCCACAGCTAGCAGCTCTGCCTCTGTCCACAAAGACCCTCCAGACTCCTTGCATGAGGGCCATCAGCCAGCTTCATGGGCTAGGTGGCAAATTTAGCAATCTGGGCAGAGGGGCAGGGAGTGTGGAGCGTGGCAGTGTGCTTTGAGAGCCAGGCTGCTCCCATTTATGGGAGGGATGGGTGCTCAGGATTTATGCTGCTGAACACGAAAAATAAATACTTGCTTTCCACATGCTTTGCTAGTCAGTGTGTGCTACCCAGCTGATTCAAACACTAATCCATCAACCTCCTTTGACTTGTCACTACAACACTGAAGTGCACATAGAGTGAGCGCTCCCACATGGGGATGAGAGAAGGTTCCGTTTGCCACGACATGTTGAAATACCCCTCTGAGCCGTCTCCTAATACAGGCAGTTTGGTACAGCATTGCCTTGCTGCTGTGAACCATCACTTCCAGCTTGGACTTAAATGTCCATTTTTATCTTTCCCTGTGACACAGCATATCTCTTGGTAGGCTCAGCTAACTGTGGGCCAGCACAGGACTTTGCTCCTTTGGGGCAGATAGGACACTTTCTTTGGTAGGATTTCAGAACTGCTGGCCATCATGGGTGGCAGAGGAGGAGTCCCTTTTGGCAAAGTAGATGTGATGCTGTCTCACCCATCACCCTTTGCTTGGCTGCTTCTCTGTGTTTCCCCTGGAGCACTCTATTAATAGCCCTGTTTCCAAACAACACTGGCACTAATCATAATTTATTGGGACTTAAATGACATGTCTGACAATGACATTGACTGCTGGTGTTTGAGTATCAAGCAGGAATTTTAATGAGAAAAGGAGTAAAATGAATAATGTGTTAAAAGGCAGATGGATTTTACCATGCTTGTGTTTAAACTAGATGATGAAGAGTGTGATTAAAGTTTATCTGCACACTAAGATGGATGAGTTAGTTGATTCCCTTGAAGGCCAGGTGGCCCAGAGTATTCGTTCTTGCTTGCTGGGACTGGACAGCTCTGAACCTGTGCCTGTGGGAAAGTCATGAAATATGAAACATGGACAGTGGGATTGAGGACACTCTCAGCAGGTTTGCTGACAACACCAAGCTGAATGGTGGGGTTGACACACTGAAGGGAAGGGATGCCATTCAGAGGGACCTTGACAGGCTTGAGAGGTGGGCCTGTGTCAGTCTCATGAAGTTCAACAAGGCCAAGTGCAAGGTCCTGCATTTGCGTCTGGGCAATCCCGAGCACAAAAGCAGGCTGGACAGAGAATGGATTGAGAGCAGCCCTGAAGAGAAGGACTTGGTGTGTTGGTTGATGACAATCTCAACATGACCTGGCAATGTGTGCTCACAGCCCAGAAAACCAACTGTGTCCTGGACTGTGTCAAAAGAAGCATGACCAGCAGGTTGAGGGAGGTGGTTCTGCCCCTCTACTCCACTCTAGTGAGGCCCCATCTGGAGTACTGCATCCAGGCCTGAGCCCCCAGCATAAGAAAAATATGAACCTGCTGGAGAGAGTCCAGAGTAGGCCACAGAGATGATCCAAGGGCTAGAACACCTCTGCTGTGAAGACAATCTGAGAACTGGGATTGTTAATTGTGGAGAAGACAAGACTCCAAGGAGACCTTATAGCATCTTCCAGTATCTAAAGGGGCCACAAGAGAGCTAGTGGGGGACTTTTTACAAGGGCATGTAGTGATAGAACAAGTGGAATGGCTTTAAACTGAAAAGGAATAGATTTAGATTGGATATTAAGAAAAAATTGTTTACTGTGAGGGTAGTGAAGCACTGGAACAGGTTGCCCAGAGAAGTTGTGGATGCCCCACCCCTGGAAGTGTTCAAGGCCAGGTTGGACGGGGCTTGGAGCAACCTGGTCTAGTGGAAGGTGTCTCTGCCCATGGGAAAGGGCCTGGAACCAGAAGAACTTTAAGGTCCTTTCCAAACCACACCATTGTATGATTCTGTTCTATGAAGTGGGAGGGTGGTCTCCATCAAACTGCCCCTGTCTTTGGATGGATGTTCTCTGACACTGTACAGTGAGTTCATTTGTACATGGATGCCCGTAAGCACAGCCCTGCCCTAGTCCTGTCTCCTCAGAGAAGGAAGACTGGTCCTGTCTCATATAGGCTGTGTGTGAAGAACCCAACTTGGCAAAGGGCTTGGGATGCAGTGGATTTGGGGTCATCCACTGTCCTGGGACCACAGTATTCACACACAATACAGACAACTCTAGTGGCAGTCCTTGAAACTGGTGGGGAGTAGATGCTCACATTATTTTCTAGGTAGAGACGATGAGTTGGCAAATGGCATAACACTAGAAAGACCAGGGAATGACTAGGACATTGCGCTGGGAGTGCCCTTTTCCATGAAGCTGTGTCTGTAGTGGTGACAACACAACACCCACAACATGTGTGGGACTAGGCTGCCTAAACAAAAGAAGCAGTGTCATATTAGGACCACCTGGCATCTGTTGGACATGCAGAATGAAAAGACTGGGGCATAGGTCCTGCCTCATATCTGACAGGCCCATAAGGATGCTGAGGATACCCTAGAGAGTCTAAAATGGCTTAGGCAGTTGGCTCCTGCCTAAGTTTCAAGTCAGTGTCTCCCTGCTGACTACCTTGTTTCAGATCCTGCTGGACAACAGAGAGAGAGGGCAAAAGCTAGAGAAGATATCTTTGTCCAGAAACTTAAAATACTCTTTTGACAGAAGCATTAGAGGTCAGACAAGAACTTGCCAAGGTTCAGCTCTATCAGTATCTTGTCTTCAATAATGGATGCTTCAGGAAAGTGTGACCCTTCCTTTGCCCCTAATCTTTTTTTGGCACTATTTCCAAAACTTTTTTCATCCCACAAAGGCTGTTCTGTGTAAATATGCTGAAGCAGATTCCCCAGAAATAGAGCTTAGAGTTTCTCTACCCTCTATATCTATTCCCATCTGAATAAACACACTCTTAAAAAAATAAATGGTTACCCAGATATAGCAAATAAATCAATCCAAGCACAACTCCAGAACTGATCTTACAGCAACTTCTTTGTTTTTTTGTGGTGCAGCTTAACAAACATCTTTCTTCTCGCCTCAGAATGAAGGCATGTGCACGTAGATCCCCTAACAAGCATGGAGCATCACCTTCAAAACTGCCTCTGGTAAAATTTTTCTGGAAACATTCCAGGGAAAAAGTGCTTGCCATGTGTTTCATGTCCCATTCAGCATGCGAGATGGAGTTATTTGTTTGTTGCTGCTTTGTCTTTGTTTGTGCAAACTGACGCCGCGGGGACTTCTTTTGAGGGCATTTTTCAGCCAAGAAGATTATCCCATATAAATACAGTAAAATAAATAGATTTGTCAGTAGAATAGCTTCAGGATGTTCTATCTATCTATCTATCTATCTATCTATCTATCTATCTATCTATCTATCTATCTATCTATCTATCTATCTATCTATCTATCTGCCTTTGTAGATAACAGAATAACAGAATTAAATTCCTATTACTGACTAAAACAGACACATTGGGTTTATCTTGTTTTGTGTCTACACTGAAACTGTGAGCAAGAACCGAGCTAATTAAATCAGGCAGATTTATCTGCCTCGTGTACACCTAGGAGTTACGGCCCACAGTGGATCATTCTGTTCCTTTGCCAAAGGGTATTGCTGTTCTAGCTGAGGGACGGAGAGGCATCTGGGACCCATAAGCCTTTCAATAACTAACCTTGACCTGAAGAGGAATGTTACTGAGAACCATGAGCTGCTAGCCGAAAGGGGAAACTCCCATCAGTTCTGAGGCAACTCAGCTAGTCACCTTTCCCAAGGTTTTTGCAACAGTGAATTCCCTTTGTGTATATGTTTTTACCTGTATCACAAAATAATTTTGAAATGCGCCATAGTTTTTGAGCTGTTGGGAAGCCAGCATGGAAGTCATCAGAGCAATGAGAGGAAAGATTTTTCAGTCCTGATGCTGTTGGTATAGCCTCTATCAGAATCTGATGCAGATGAGGGTCCTAATGATATGTGATCCTGAATAAGTCACTTTGAAAAATGTTTGAAAACTGATTCATAAAAAGGTGGCCCCGAACGGACTGGGAATGAAACCCAAAATGAATACTCTGCTCCCAAGCTTACATGTGTAGTCCAATACTAGCAAGCCATCAAGCAAAATAGGAGGAAAAAAAAAGGCTGAACATGAAATCCTGCATGACTTCTAATGAGCTGTGATGAAAAACAAAATAATAAAACTACACAAGCAGGCCTATAAATAAGTTTTTTCTTCTGAATGATTACAAGTCCCTTCTTTTGAAAGGGTTCTTAAACTTTCATATGTCCTGAGGGCATGGAGTCATTGCCTGTCACTTGATGCACCCAAAAATATTTGACCTGGTCTTCACCATGAGGTGAAAAGGGTTACCTTAAACCTCAGAGGAAGAGGTAGCAACTTGTTAAGCTGCCATAATTATGTGGTCCCTAGTGTAATTACCAGCTTTGCTTTCATGGAAATCAGTGGGATTTTTTCACTTGAATAAATGTCAGGCACCTAAGGAAGATCTAGGCTTGGGGAGAGCCTTAATCTGTCTGATTCCTAGCAAACAAGTGTTTTCCCAGCGATACTGGGAAAATAAATAGAGGGAGGGCTGAGAGATACACAGACAATTTGGCAGTAAGTCTATATGAGTATTTCAGACAAAAGACAGTCCTTAGTTCTGTCTGGAAACAGGGGCTATAGGAAGTTTCATGAGCATTTTGGGACCAATCAAGGTTGAGGCTATAGTCTCCTAGCTTGAGAGCCAGGAAATAAAGGACAACCCAGGTCGCTGGCTCCAAAACAGTGAAATAATTTTCATGCCCGTTTCTTTGCTACAGCAATTGCAAGTATAGAAAGAATTAGAAGAATGAGTGGCTGAATTCTAACTCATAAGAGGTGAAAGGTGCAAGGGAGAGAAGAGATGGTGGCTGGTACAGGTCTCTGGGCTTTCCCCACTACACTGTGCACGCACATGGAACTGTATTTTAAATCAGATGAATCACTGAAAATTGGAAAGTGTCGATTTTTGTTTGTACAACTGTATGAATAAAATTAAAGATTAGGTTATTACAGACATCAGTCATGCTTTAAAAAATCCACTAAATTGGCTGAAAATGAGACAGAGACAATATTAATAGATACAGTGTTACTGTAGTCTATTTTCCATTACTGTCATTGCACTTATCAGACAGAGTCAAAACTGTTCTTTTGCCTTTGTTAGACAAATACATGACTTTGAAAGAAACCCTTTTTTAAGGACTTTTTTTGAGATTTTTTACCTTTTTCCTCTATTAAATTGGCAAAAATAATGTGAAATGAGCAATTCCTTTAGATGGAAAAACTAAATATATCAGGTTTTTGAAAAGCTTTGCTTACATTTTAACCTTTAAATGAAATTGTTCTACAGTTTACAGTTTAAAATGGAAATACATTTTAAATAAAAAGAAAAAACCCAAGAACATATACTTTTGGCAATTATGACTTTCAAAGCAAAATTTGGTAGCATTAACTTTTTCTTTTCAACAGTCTAATTTGAGATGAATTGGCATTTTTCTGTTAAAAAATGTAATAAAACCTACTTTGCTATATTTTTCTTGTACAAAATCTTCAGTGATGTACTCCAACCCTTATAAAAATTATGATGTGAGGGGAAAGGAAACCCAGAAGTTCCTTAATTTCTTGAGCTGACTACCAGGTAGGTTATCTAAGCCACTCACTCAGAAGGCACTTTAATCCTGTTTTCCTTAGACAGGACTGTATCCCACCCCCACCCCCTTCCATGAGTTTCAGGAGAAGGTATCTGGACACAGTGAGATGACAGCTCTTGTTATAATATCCACTCCCATGGATCCCCTGCAGGTAAAGCTCGGTTGGTGATCCCAGAGGAGATAAGCTATTGCTGATGATGCTGAAGTACAGGAGATGCACATGGCTTATCTCGGTCATTCAGTTTGTGTCTGAGATGAGGCACCCGATAAGGATGCAGAATTTGTGCAGACAAAGCCGAGCAACTGCATCATTAATAACCAGAGGGGAGGAGCTGACATTTATTTGCTCAAATATCCATAAACAAAGACTCTCAGAAAACGGTTGTTTTCAAATGAGTCATTGAACGGGCATGGCGGTTGAGTCTGCAGCAAATCCTCGGTGAGAAACCCGAGTTCTCAGTTAAGAATCTCTTTTTCTGGGGAGAAAGACAAGCTCCAGATTCAACACAGTACTCCCCCATGTTGGCAGGAATTGTGTTTCTCCCTGCTGTGACTAGTGACGCACTGTGGGTCAGGGCTAGAACTGTCTCTCTGCTCCTTAGATTCATCATCTCTATAATCTTTTTCAAATTAAAAATGGAAATGTTTTAAAATTGAAATGTTGGACAGTGCTATCTCCTGACACATTTCCTGTGGTGTTTACATAGCTGCATCAATGAACATTTGTGATTTAGGCTATCCTAGGATTGCACATAGGCTTTGTCATACCACTTGCAAGACAGACACAATCTGGTCTTTAAACCAATTCCCCTCCATTCATTCTTGATATAATTTCTTTCCAGTTTAGCAGTAGTCCCCAGGAAAGAACAGCAGGTATCTATGTTAGGAGGGATTCTCTCTTGCTCTCTGCATGACCCTTCCTCACCTTGCTCAACCATCAAAACCAGTCGAACCATGAATAATGCCTATGTAACCCTATGGCTTTTCATGCCCGTCCAGAGAGCACAGAAACAGACACTCAAGAGGCTGGGTCAGACCCAAGAGTGCTGGCAAAAAAAAAAAAAAAAAAAGAAGGGCTTTGATTTACTCCTACTCTTTTTGTTCCAAGTTTCCCTCTGAAAACAAAGGGAGGTATATATGGGCTCTTGGCTTTGTGCAAAATATAAAAGCATTTTCATTTCTGCAAAGCCCCTGTTGTAGAATTAAAGAAAGGATGCTTTGTGAGCAATTGGTTGGTGCATGTTCTTAAAAAAAAAACCTCAACGAAAACTTGGCATCCAGGAAATATAGGAGGAGCAACAGATCCTGACCTGTTCAGCACAGGTGAGGGGGAGTGACCTAATCAGGAGGGCTTTTTTATTCCTTTTGAGACATCAGTCTGGCTCTTAGGTTTCTCTCAGGCTGGCAAGATTCAGCATGGAGTGTCTAGGGTTTTGAGAAGAAGGCCAGCTCAGGGGCCAGCTTTGATTCCTCAAGGGCTTGTGCTGGCAACACTGATGAAGATAATTTACCCTTTGTGGAACAGGGCCATCATCAAAATCTGTGCTTCTGCAGAGGTTGCTGGCTGGTAGAGGAAACATCATAGCCATGTTTGGCAGCTGGTGCTGGTCATCTTGTAGTGCTGGCCATCTTGCTGGTTTACTAGATTGATCCTTCTCCATAAGGTCCTTTCTCTGCTGCAGCTCCTGCTGTCTCAGAAAGTCATGTTCAATTCAGAGGTGAATCCCTTGGGAGTTAAATCCATACTACAGTCAGAGGTGTGACTTAGCTTGTGTAAATACACCTGCCTGGGATTTGTACAACCCTGTCGAATGCTTCTAGCGTTATCTGAAGAAACTTAAACTCGGGAATGGCTGTAGAGCAAAACGGATTCAGGAGGAAACCTCAGGTAGTAAAATATATGGAATACCTTCACTGCATGGTTAGCATCTCCACATTGCCCAGATGAGCTAGTGGGAGACTTACTGAGTCTGCCCAAGGAATCCACTGCTCTCATTTGCCTGCCACGCAACCCAGCATAAGCTCATGTTTAAAAAATACAGAGGACATGAGTAAATCAACTCACGGTTACTGGGTAGACTGGTTTTGTAGACATGAAATGCACAATAGTTTGGTGTTTTCCTATTTTTAAGGACCTGTCTCTTGGTTTTAGGAGACCGTTGTTCAGATGCTACACAAATAGACAACATTGTGAATAAAAGTGTTTTGGAAATTTCCCAAGGAAACATCTTTTCTCTCATAAAATAGCGATGTATGGAAAGAGTAAAACTCCAGACACACACATGGATTTTGATCAATATCTATTTCAAGATAAGTTTTTGGTAAAGCTAGTATTTTCTCATTAGAAAATAAATTTTTAAATATCCATTTTTAAAAAAATATAACTTTCATTTTTATAGTGAATATTATAAGATTAATATCAAAAGTACAGAAAATAAGACCTATTTTTTCCCTAGCAGTGGAATATTTTAACTGCCCTGCAAAGATACTTGAGAGTCTTGCTGCAGAATTTTATTAAATAGGATATAATTTCTTGTCTGAAGCTGTCCCAATCCAAAGTGAGGAAAAAATATGAGGCTGCAAGACTTCTACAGAAGAAACTTCACAATGCTACTTCTTCCTTTAAAACACCAAAGATGAAAATGCCCTTTCTCAGTAGCCCTGGAAACACCATTATTTAGTATTACAATAACAGGTGCTGATTCTCCCTTTACAGCAGAAGGATGACATGTTCACTGGCCTAGAAGCTTATGGCTCTGTGGAACTTGAAGCTGATTTATGAAGTATTTGACTCCCATCATTTAAGAAAAGCCTCAAATATAGGAAAAGGTGCTGGTGATGCCAACCGAGGTGTCTATGTACAGATCAGCTGTTTACAGAGTATGCAGTGTTTCCTGAAGAAAATACAGTGTGCGAGGCAATTGATGCAAACTCTGCAAGAGAGGAAAGAGTTACTCGATGACACAGAATTGGACTGGGTCCAAGAGGATTATCAGCAAAAAAAGGGGCTTTGGTTTAGTCCTGCTATCTTTGTTCCAACTTTTGCTCTGCAAACAAAAAGAGAAAATATACAGGCTCACGGCTATGTGCAACATATAAAAGCATTTTCACGTCTGCAAAGCCCTCACTGCAGAATTAAATAATGAAGGCTTTGTGAGCAATCGGTTGGTATTTGTTCTTAAAAATAGCTGCATCACAGACAAATCAGCTTTTGTTCGGAAACTGGGCAGGCCACATGACCAAGTCAGTCAGGACAGGTGATGACAAGGATTGTGGCTCGCTATTGTGTTGTGAAACTTCATGAAACATTGCCCTGCCCTGTTCCAGGACCTCAGCAAGTTATCAGCTAAAGAGACCAGGTTTGGTCAGGTGCATTGAATATTTTTTCTTCCAGGACAGGAAGAGAGAGGACCAAGTCATTGCTGGATGTGGTATCCATCCTTCCACAAGAAGCAAGTTCAAGGAGTAATGAGCTCTTCACTTCTTATCCTTCAGTATTGTGCCTTCCCTCCTGTTCATATCACAATGCATTTTAACAGCCTTATCATCCTATTTATAAGACATAGCAAAATGTATCTTATATGCCATGTTTTTCCCATATCATTAATACAGTAGCAATCCTTTTAAAATCTACAGAACTACAGCTTAGCTCAGAGACTCTATAATCCTTGTGGGGCCCCTTACAACTCAGAATATTCTGTGATTCTGTAATGAAACTATAATGTGCTAATAGGAAGCAGGATTTGGGAGGTTCCTCTGCTGATCTTAACACTACACAGGTGGGCTGGAGATTTAATAAACATCTGTCTTGTGACCACATGTTCTCTATTTGATGGGTGAGGTGTGTTCTCAGAGATGACCAGGAGTGGTTGAATAAGAGCAAGCACAAGCATCAGGGTCTACACAGGGAGTCTCCCTTTCAGTTCTTTCTAATGAGCTTGTAGCTTCTGCTCTCACCCGCTTCTTGGTGTTTGGCAGCAAAGTCCATGGCCCCTTACCAGCCTGTTCCATAAACAAGAATTTATGTTTCCCACTGATGTTTCTTCCTCCTTGGACACAGGATTTATTTTGAGAAACTAACAGGACCCTGACTGGGGTTCCGTGCAGTAGTCCAGGGCTGAAATTTTGATTCTCAGTCAGAGACTCCTTTTTCACTATTACACCTTTGTTCAGGCTGTAACAGAGCTTGGACTAGTAATGACTAACCTAACATTTCTGTTGGATTTTGCCTGTTTCTGTGAGTGTTAGCAATTTTAAAATTTAATTTAGTGTAATTTAGTTTATTAAATTTAGGAAATTCACCTTGTGCCTGACAGCAATATTCTGGTGGAAAGTGACCTGAAAGCCATTCCTGGATAAAACATGAACAAAGAGCATGTGAAATGGGCTTCCATTGCCTGCTGACTGCTGGCTGAGATTCTTCATTATTTTGTCTTGTGCTGGGTGTTGTGAGAGGGCCAGGCAGTTTCAGCAGTCCCGGATCCTATCTCCTACTCTTGAGAAACTCCATAAGATGACATTCCAGCCTGCATCTCATCTGAATATTAGACTACACAGAGGCAGGTCAGCTTGCCTGAAGAGCTCCTCTCTCCAGAGGAAGCTGGGCCTTTGCTCTTGGTGCCCACTCAGCTTGACAGGAAGACAAATGAGGACATTTGTAAATTTTTTTCTCATACAATGTATTCCCAGCTTCCTTCCAGCCTTGATTTTGAAACTGGCATGTGACTGGTTCGGTTGAGACTTCCCATGTCTTTCTAACATTCCTTTTCAATTTGGGCATATTGTTCTGCTTGGTGATAGTGGCTCTGATAGTTGCATGAGTCAGCCATTTTGCGCAGTTTGGCAATATACCGATCTATTGTTTTTTCAGCTCCTTGGACGATGTTCCTGATTCTGTGGGTTGAAAAGCACTTCTAGGATTTTACAGAGTCCTTCCTACTCTTGTCCCCACCAAATACTGTAGATGCATATGGTGGACCTTATCTCAGAGAACTGAAAACATGCCTGCTTGCACTTCATTTTCTTTTCCATTCTCTATTTCAGTTCTATTAGCAGCCGAAAGGGCACCAAGCTACTGACCATAACCCTTTTCACATTTCTCTGTCAGAACTGAGACACTGCTGTGCCCTTGACCTTGACCTTTTCCCCCCTCCTTCTCTTTCTTTCTATGACATTGTTCTTGTGCTTTCAAGTCCTTTTTCCTCACTCCGCCACTCTCCATGATGCAGCACAAAAGGCGGCTACCCACAGAGAGGTAAAAGTGTTGCTCTTGACTGTTTGTGTCCTTAATTTTTACAGAAGTGCTCCCTTGAACTAAGTGATTTGTGGTTATTAATTCATGCTATTAAACAAGCTGTGAAGAAAGGATTGCTTGCTGTTATTTTGCATTTGTTTGAGTGGCATCCTATTTGAAAGTAAGTTTTATCAAGTTTTATCTTGAGATGAGTGACACAGCTAATTATACTTGTTTTTACAAGCACTGAACTCCAGTCTGAAGTAGAGTGAGCATATAAAGCACCAGTGTCATAATTCTTACAGATAAATGTTTGCTTTCACAAAATGTTTGAGCACATGGGTATGAAATGTGACTTCTGCTAGTACAAGTCACATCACAGGAAAACTCTGTGTGCAGTCAACAGTTTTTTGTGCCTTTTACCCTTAATAATGCAGGGGAAAAATGGAAGAGGCAGATCCACTGAGACACATCCCAGCACAGAGGGAAGAGCTGAGCAATCAAGGAATGCTTTGCAGGAGATACCATGTACTTTCTCTTCCCTCCATGGGGCTTGGAGGACCTTGAGTCCATGGTTATGTTTGGTGTTGGAAGGAAGATCTAAGGGGTCTAGATCAAACATGTCCACAGAAACTAGAATAATGATAAAGATGAGCCCATGTAGGAAGTTAAATTCTTCCTATGGAGCCTGGTGAGGGGTCACTGAAGAATCTGGGGTAGGGAACTGCTTCTGTAGAAGATGACCCAGGTAAACCAATACTGCTAAACCAATATGTAAATTTACAGAAATAGCTTACCATCATAAGAGGCTGCAATTTTTCTATGCCTGCATGCCAGGTCATCTAATGGCAGATGTTAGCTAGTAAGAAGGGTCATTTTCAGTCAATGCATAGTGACTCCTCAGCACAGCGGGTCAGAGAGCTAAGGGCTGTAGATGGGATCTAAGAAGAACAGAGATAATTTTATGACCTGTGAAAGCATTTGCCTGGCTGTTCCTGTATAATCAGTAAGAAAAGTGTAATCAAAGCTTGTTCCTTGGGGCACCAGCTAATACTAATTAGCACACAGACAAAGCTTTGCTGAAAGCCTCACACCCAGGCATGTAATAATTAATTTGCTGATTGTTTGGGGGAAGGTGTAGCCCTTACCTTCTCCGTATCCTACTGAAAGATTACACAATGGGAAGGAAGGAGGGTTTTATGCTTGCTCATAAAATAGATCCCACTGTGAATTTAGTCCAACATAGTAAATTTGGGCAGCTTCTCCAGGAATATGAATCTGTGCTGAGGTTTAAAGAGATCTCTTGAACTGCTACTCCAAGTTGTATCTCAGTGCACTGGGGGACAAAGGTAGAGCTATTAGATTTTTTGGCTTGTTTATCCTCTAGAAAAGGACTGTTGCCAAACCACATATGTCCACCCCCTGTGTATTCTCAGGCTGTAGCCAATGATACTCAGTCACAGTCCTGAGCTTCTGGGAAAAGAGGTTTGCCTGGAAGACAGTAACTGCCAGTTTCTATGGTACAAGAGAATTGCCACATAGCCAAAATCAGGCAGTGGTACAGGCTCTTGGCACCACCTCAGGAAACTTTGTGGATCAAAGCTCACCCCCTCAGATGGGCTGTGGGGCTGGCTGCCTTTGCCAAGCAGGGCTCCTTGCAATGAACTCACATTTGATGAAATCCAATGTCCTGACATTACAGCGACTGCTTTGGCTCCAAAGGGCTCAACTCAGATAGAGGTACGGGAGTCTGGCAGTGACCAAGTGTTTTCTCTTGTTGGCTTTCTATTTCTAGGAGACTGTCAAATAGGATCCCAAGTGATAGATCTGCCTTCTTTTCCAGGCTGGTTTGTGTGTGTGTGTGTGTGTGTGCGCAGGTGTGTGTGTGTGTGATTGTGACTGTGCAGAAAATATCCTTCCATTGTCATATGGGAGAGAAGCAAAGAAGAACCAGTTTAAAAGAGCAGTGTAAGGCAGAGTATAATTTTCTTTTAACTCTGTACAAATACCTGCCTGGCCAGACCTCCATAGTGCTCAACACTCTGCCCAACGAAGTCACAGCCAAGTTTTGCAGCTGCACTCAGGGTTTCTCACTCCCTTCTCTTCCCTGCACAAGCAGAGAAAAGAGAACCTCTGTTGTGTCTGGAAGTGTGTGACATACAGGTTGGCTGGACCTACAAGGGACAGAGGAAGAGAACAAGCTGTTCCTTGTAATTTCATAGGTCCTGCTTAAAAGCTACCATGTGGGAAGATTCTTGATTATCAGAATGACCTTCTGGTCAGGTCTTGAAGAGGTAGTTATCCTTTCTTGAGGGGGGGTGGGGTGGTGGGAAGTCCCCTACACTGCTCCTACAGAGGGGTCCTGAGAATTTGCATCTGTGGGCCAGGACTTTTCAAATTAGGTAAAGCCAGTGTTTTGTGAGCAGACTTGGAAGCAAGAAGGAAATAACCTCGTGCCATCAGTTCCTTTACGTGGCTGATTTTTTTGTCTTGTAGGATATAAATGTGCTATGAAGCAGCTCTCCTTTGACTTGCTTTAGGCTTGTGTCCAACCCACTTCCTGTGTGACTCACCTGCTTTTGGGTTTGACTTTGTACCCAAACCTGCCATCCCTGCTCCTTGGAGGGTGGTTTAGCCCATAGATCTCTTAGCAGGCCTGTGGTGAGCACCTCCAACATCTTTCCTAGGTGGCCCACCAAGACAAAACCTAGCAGTCTGATGCCCAGTACTGCTTCCACAAATACGGCTCTTCCCATCACCTGAGTTTGTATAACCATACCCATGACAAGTGGTCGGAAAGAGTGTCCACAAGGTTATGTGACTCAGTGAGTGCCCATGGGGCTGACTTTTACAGAGCTCAAATTATCACATGAGGGGATAGTTGTTCTCAAGGCCTGAGTCATTTGCTTAATGGGCTCTATTTTTAAATGAAGGAGGCAGAGATGGCAGTGTTACTGGGAAGGGAGATAACTACCACCTTTGCTGTGACATTGGGGGAGTTAAGCAGAGTCTCTTCTTCCTAAGGTTGTACTCCATCCTCAGGCAGAGTCCATATTGCTTCTACCAGTTTAAGGACAGAGAAAAGCACAGGCACAGTGGAAGACTAAACACAAAATATTGCATTTTTGGTTTTCAAGACATGTAAAAAAGCTGGTAATGTGTCAAAAGCCGGAAGCTCAAATCTTCTCAGATGTCTTCCCAAAGTGCTGAGTAACGTATTTTAGAGCTGTGCATTTGGGCATGTGTGAGTTATCGTGTGTGGCAGAAATAAAGCACTTTCCCTTTTCTTATTCATGTTGCATACAGACACAAACGCGTCATTCACATAAATCAGGCACAATTAGCCAGAGGGCTCAAATTTACAGTGTTTCTGATAAACCAGACACCTAAGAAATTCTGCGATGGGAAAAGGCTGCACTCTGCAAGAACACAGGAGGTAACAGTAGCCTTGTGAACGATAGCCCAAAGCCTCAGCTTTTGCCCCGGTACCTGAACATCTCACTGTCCTGAGGGAAACATCTGCGGAGCAATTATTATCTTGGAAAGAGCCATGGGAAAATAAAGCAGTCGGTAACACTTGAAAAGCGTCCCAGATTCCCACTGAAAGGCTTTGTCAGAGCTGTGAACCTTCACTTTATTTAGCTGTATGCTTTTTTTTTTTTTTTTTGGAGTGGGTAGTAAACCAAAAAAGTATCCTGTGTGTTGCTGCAGTGGAAAATCTCAGCCGTGATAACATTCAGCTCAAGGTTGTTATCGAGTGGATTGTAACCTGTGGAATATGGGAATATTTCTCAAAGGAAAAACAAGGCCTGTCACTTTGTGCTCTTTAGGAGCTTAACTGTCTGTGTCTCAATAAAATGCATCTGGATGAGCCATGTAACACTCAGAGGGACAATGACTACATCGTACTGACCTGTGAAGGGGCTGGGTGTGTTCCCTTCCTCTCTGCAGGACACAATTTTTTTTGTCACAGACACTCCTCTTTTTTCCTGAGGTTTTTTTACATGAGAGGAAAGGGAGTTTGGGACCTTCAGCCTGCACAAACCTCTCTGCCTCTGTCTCTGCTGACATATGTAAACTACCAAGGCAGGTCATTAAATACGTGCCTATCACAGCAGGAGGAATGACAGGGCTGCCACTGAGCATGGTGTTTCCTAGCAGGACAAGCTGAATGGCACAGTCCCAGATGCTGCTCCATGATCTGGCATGCCTCCTGCTCATGGGTCTCATGCAGCAGGAACAGGGTCAGATCTCTGTTGGTTGCAATGGTGACAGAGAGATGTGGGAGAGCCTCAGTGGAGTCTGCAGAGGTGCACTGATCTGTAGAGCAAAGATGTGGGGCACAAATTCCACATAGAAATGTCATGTAAGGATGAGCAATAGTGCTTGGCTCTTGCCTTAAGAGGCTATCAAAGGGTTTTGGGCAGGAGACAGCATCACTCCACCCATTTTCACAGATGAAAAAATCAAAAAACAGGGCAGTGAAATAACTTAGTTAAGGTCACCCAAGGAGGCAGTGAGGAGCTGGGAATAAAACCCAGGTTTCATGAATCACTAAACCACACTGCTTCCCTTAGGGCTATGGATGTATTATAATAGAGAAAGATCCAGATGTGGTTTTTAACTGTCATTCAATACTCTGTGTGATATTACTCTGCCTAAGAAAATATACAAATTCGGACTCCCTGGAGATCTGACTAGTTTGGGGAGCTTGTTTGGCATGACATTGTTAGGCAGAACAACACATAAGGGGATGGGGGCAATTCTCAAATATACTATCAGGGCCTGTGGATTGCTGAGCCCTTTCTGTAACCAGAAGGATGCATAAGGATTTGAGAAAAACAATCTCAGAAAATGAAGGAGGATGCAGAGTCAAAACAAAGAAGCTGGACCACATCAGGAGGTAGGAAGAAAACAGATGCTTGGCAACAAATCTGTGATCAGACGTGCTGTTCCAGTGGCAGCCATCCCCTTAGAAAGTTATTATTCTCCAGCTGTTCATCTCTGTTCCCTCCATTCCCTTCCCAACCCACCAACTCCTCTGCTTGTTAACTGCTCCAGAAATCAACCCAGGCTGTTCTGAGGGAGCCCTGCTTGGAGGTGATTGCAGAGCTGCCAACGCTGGCCTTTTGGCAGAGGTAGTCAGCAGTGGTGGTGAGGAGGAGACAAGGCAAGGGTCCAGAGGTGGCCAATTTTCCACCCAGCTCTGTCAAATCTCAGCAGCATGTCGAGCTGCAGTCAGAGAAAAGGGCGTTAGCTGAGTAAAAAAATATTGCTCTGCATGTAAAACTCTTCATGCTTTGATATTAACAGTAGGCAGAGAGCGGGCCAAAATCCCAGAGCCTGAAGCCATGATTTAAACTGATCTGCGTTCACATTTTTACCTCCAGGTTTGAGCTGGGGGGATGGGGAGAATGGAAGAATTGCATCCTTGCCTCAAGTTTCTTCATTAAAATTGTCCCCCACCCCACCCTGACGAACTGTGTCGTCTTCCAAAAAGGACTGTTCTTGGAGTCAGATGATTGCATATCATCTCTGTTTTAGCTAAATAATGAGCTCCTTAACTTTTGGAATTTGCTTATACAGTTAGAAGGTTATATTTACTACACTAAAAAACTTGAAATGAAACACTATCCCTTTCATACTTCTTCACATTAAATAATTGTTTGTGATTTAAAGTTAACTACTGATTTCTGCAGCAGAACCCATGCTTTTGAACATTTGATCTTAGAAATACAGATTTCATACTGGCTTAAACTGGAAATAGCACTCTTCCTTTCCTTCCCTATAGGGTTATATGATGCTCCTGAGTGATGATAAAAAAAACATCTGATCCACATGTTAGGAGGGTAATGGAAACACCTGTGGGCCCAGATGAACAGAACCATCCTCATCCAGTCCACAGACCATGCAGTAAGTCTGTGTCAGAAACAAAAATCTCATCCTGTTCTGGGTATATGTACTCAAGTCCCAGAAGAAGTGATTCTTTTGGATACTGTGTTTTAAAAGCCTTCGAGGTGTGCAAGTCTAACCCACTGATGAGACCTTGTGCATGGCTCCTGGCTGTGTTGAGGATTGAAAGTGGGGGAGAGAGGGTGATTTTTGGGGGAAGCAGTGCAAATTCATAGCTTTGACTCTGCAAAACACTGTGAACAAAGCAAGAGAGAAGCTGTCGTGTACTGATGGCAGCTCATACTCAGTAGGTACAGGTGAACTGAACAATAGTTTGGTGACAATCATAGGTAGAAAGCACTACTTTGATATTGGCATTAAATCTTCCCAATGACTCAGTCATATCAACCCCTCCTTTTCAAAAATTAAAAAGCCCAAAGCTTCCTGTGTGTTTATGTTTATTTTAAAAGGCCATCAGGAACCTACAGGAGAAAATTTGCCTTTTGCTTCTCTGAAGAAAGGGGCAGGAGTCATCTCATCATTCTCTGATTACTTAAAAAGTGGGTGGCTTACATAAATTAAACTTGCTCTATAGCTAGTGGAGAGATACTGACAATTCCAGGAGAGGATTTCTGCCAATCTAACAAAGAAATAAAAATGAAAAGTTTCTAGTGTGTCTCTTTCTCCATCAGCTGTAGGAATTTAGATCACTAGTTTAGTACAGGTGCCTAAAATTTAGGTTCAGTGAGCTGAAGCCACAGCCTGATAGTCATGTCACAGAGAGGGAAACTGCCTGACCAGGAGATGAAAAATAAGGGCTGAAAAGGGGAAGCAGAGAGTGGCCCCAGAGAAGGTAAAAAGAGACGGAAATTTGAAGAGTCACAGACAAAAGACAGAACTTTTAAAACAAAGCCAGTTCAGAGGCTGTAACGCAATGTGTCCTTCAATATCAGGTTAGCTGTTCAGTGGCTGGCACTTTGCACCGTGTGAAAAGATCTCAGCTGAAGATCTTTGATAATCGGGCCAGCCGCGGCGTACTCAGGGGTACTATTCCCATACACCCAGCAGGCAACTGCAGGGAGAGGGAGGCAGAGCTTTCTCACTGCTGACAGACACCCTTGCTGTCTCCTGCTCCCAGCCGCAGTGAGTCATGACTCTGGAGACACCGCCCTGGGCACTGAAGAAATCCACAAACCACTACAATGTGATATTATGGACAGGATGGAAATGATGCTCTTCTTCTTGAGGCTTCATGGAGGGAAACTTTGCCAGGGTTATGGGATCAGGAGGTGCTGTGAGTGTGCGGTCAGGAGAACGCCCTGAGGATGGGATACACAAAAGGTACACTGGAAATGGGTGATGGACATGTCACACTGCAGGAGGCAGGTCTTTATGGAGAGACCAAAACTGAAAGCTTGCTGGTTCTTAACTGCAATAGCCAGCAACTGGCTGCACATCTCCTTACAATTCAAATAAACTGTTATACTGCAATAAATGCAGCCCAGCCCAGCCAGCCAGGTGTTTGCTCCTCAGACATTGATAACTTAGTGCAAAATTATAACACCTAATGCTTCTGCTCACAGCCATGCTTGGCTGCAGTGCCCTGTAAAATCAGTCTGGGCTCAGCTTCTCAGCCTATGGCAATTAGCCTGATTCCCCAGGAGACAGGTGGGGGGATGCCACATGAATGTATTTACAGAGGGACAGATATATTAAAGCTTCCCCCTGCTTGTAAATTAAATGCACTGTTGAAGCTCTGGTCAGATACTTACCCGATCACCCTGTCACCTCCCCTGATTTATCCCTGCAGCAGATGCAGACCCACACTTTGTGGTGAGCTCTACCAGTAGCAATTCTATTACTCACACTCCTCTTTGCCCAGAAAAGTATAAAACTCAAGTATGTGGACTCCTTTGGACAGGGAAGGGGGAGCAGCATGGTTTCATGGAGGGGTGGAAAGGCTTATCTTGGCTGAGATCATGCGTGACCTACCAACATGAGGTTGAATGGGTTGCGAGGGATGGCAATCAGCCGTCGAGCAGCAAACCTCAAACAAACCCACAGCCTGCTGGACAGGGAACCCCATGCAGCTCTGGCTCTCTTATCTCCCCCGGTGGTGCTGGCTTGGAGGGTGTCATGTGGCAAGACATCTGTTCCTCCAACCACCCTCCTTCCTCTCCTGTCTATCTGAATGACTGTCTGCCACCCTTGCTGATGGCATCTGTCCGCACTGTTCTTGCTGAGGACAGTTTAGACAGACTTCATGTCCTCCTTAAAAACTGGAAATGGGACTTAACTTCTACCTTTGTAAATGAGCTTCAGTCTTGTCTGTTGCTCAAGTCCTGGCCATGCTGCAAGATGGTATTATATTGCCAAAGACCTCACTGTGGTCTTCAACATCCTCATGAAGGGAAGCAGAGGGCAGGTACCGATCTCTTCACTCTTGTGACCAGTGACAGAACTTGAGGAAATGGCATGAAGCTGAATTGGAGGAGATTTAGATTGGTAATCAGGAAAAAGTTTTTCACCTAGAGGGTGGTTGAGCACTGCAATAGGCTCCCCAGGGAAGTGGTCACAGCCCCAAGCCCCTGAGATTAGGTCAGTTGGTTAAGAGCGTGGTTCTAATAACACCAAGATCATGCGTTTGATCTCCCTATGGGCCATTCACTTAAGACTTGGACTTGATGATCCTTGTGGGTCCCTTCCAGCTCAGAATATTCTGTGATTCTGAGTACAAGAAGTGTTTGGACAATGCTCTCAGACACATTATGTGATTTTTGGGGTGCCTTGTGTGGGGCCAGGAGTTGGACTCAATGATCCTGATGGGTCTCTTCCAACTCAACATATTTTATGATTAGAAGTCACTTGATTGACTCTACTTTTTTCTTCTGTCTTCCTTTCTTTTCTCTGGATTCCCCATTCTTCCTCCTACTGCTTTTATGATGCAGAAATGAGTAAGGAAGCAGATTTACATGGTGTGAGACAGCAAGAAGAACCTTATGCCACACTAGCACAGCTACTGTGTTAGGCAGAAATGTGTATGTCTAAATGTTTGAGACCACTTGCACAGGACAGCAACCGCAGGATCGTGGGTATAGAAAAGCCTGATGTCTTGAATACTGTAGGAATACTTAAATACAGCCAGCCTTGATCCTCATTCTGGGAAACAACAGCTGCTGCCAGGATAATTTTATCCTCTTGCTTACACAAGAGAGAAGATCTATTTTACAAACATCCCGTGATCTCCTGGACCCATATAGGCGGTTATTCCAGGTCACAGTTGCATCACTGCAGTGGCAGGTCCATATTCTGACCTGCTTTTTTTCTCTCTTCCAGCAGACTCTTCCTGCCTTGAACTCTCTGAGCCTAGGGACCATATTCTTTCCTTTCCTGATTGAACCGGTTATCACTGCATCCTCTTTCCAGACTCTCTCAGTGACTTGAAGGACATTAGGAAAATTTTTCTCCATCATATTCAGTGTAGTGACTCACCTAACATCAAACAACAAACAGTCATGGAAGAGAAGAGCTGTTTTCCCTGCTTGCAGCATGCAAGGCACTAAAGATAAGGTATGCTCATGCCCTTATCAATTCTCATGCTGAAGTATTTGGCTTTTCCTGGCATTATACATCCACTGTCTGCCTGAGTACAAAGAAAGAGACATAAATTAATTAAAGAGATAAATTTTCCAGTTCACTGTCTTTCCACTGCAACTAGCTGCCCTGCCACACCTGTAATCTGCACAGTACCTCTGACTACCTCCCAGAAACGCTTCCCAGATGAAAGTTTCTCTAATGGAAAAATGTGGAGACAAAGAAATCTCAGAATTCTTCTTTGTTTTTTGGAGGGGTGGCAGGAGAAGAAAACCTGAAATGTTTCATTTTACAATCAGTCACTTTGTTATTTTCTCATTTGTTTGTTTGTTTGAAATAACTTTCTGGCTCCACATTTCCTTTTGAAAACATTTGGAAGATTAAAAAAAAAATTCCCAAGCCTTTCAGAGGAGCTAAAAATGAAAACCATTGGCTTTTCTGGAGGAGAAAACTGGTTTCAGAAGAGATGGGAAAATGGCTTAAAGTTGAACAAAACTTTGTATTTCAAGAAAATAAATTCCCTTGAAAATGGCATTTATTTCAGATTTTTCCAGCACCAAAGTTTCTCCTCTTTTTTTTTTTTTTTTTTTAACTCCTGCTGGTGAGTCCAATCACACATTTTTGCTCTGAACTCTAATTACCACATTGGAAGTGTTGTGTAGCACAGCCAAAAGCAAGAGCCCTCCTGCTCACCCTCTGATGCTACCCAGAAGCACGGAGGGTGCCCAGGAGGGTAGCTTTCAAGACACATTTTTATTTGATTAGCAATGGTCACTTGGCATCTGTGCAATCAAAGTATTCCCATATTTAACACCAATCTGTGGATGCCGATAGTCAGTGGGGTTAATCATTATGGAAATACTGACCAATTCTTGAGTCAAATATCAGGTGGTGCCAAAAAACAGAGCCCTCGGACAAAGGACAAAGAAGTTCATCTCTGACTAATGCTGCAGATAAACCAGCTGTTACACAAAAACATGTCTTCCAACACAACACTTGGGTCATAGCAACATCTGAACCACAAAGTTCCTTCTCCTCTCCTGTGAAAAACAGCAAATGCCATTAGGCACCATGGTTTGGGATTCTCAAAGCCTGTAACAGGGGACAACTTATAGCCCTGATAACAAACTCTCCAGGCTGCTGGGGGTTATTTATATAGAGCTTAGAGAAAAAAAAGAAAAAGAAAAAAAGGAAAAAAAAAGAAAAAAAAAGAAAAAAAAAAAGGAAAAGGCTTCAGATACAGCCATGAATTAACTTAGAAACTAGAAATTAGAGAAGGGTTTCTAAGCAGCAGAGGAGAGGAGGTGTAGAACATGTCAACCATGGGTATAGCACTTGTCAAAACTGGTATCAAGTTTTAAGATTATTTGCATCAGTCAATGAATGACACAAATGGCTGTGAAGGCAGTGGCCAGGCCTCTTGATTTAGCTCTGCCTTTCTATAGTCCTGTTTGTTAAGGACTGAAGAATCAAAAATAGAGGCAATAGTCACAGCAGTCAGTGCTTTCAGTCCCTCCCCAAAGTAATGGAAATAATGACTGCCATCTTCAACAGTCATTCAGATTTGGAAAGTTTCCAGTTTTGGCAGCCCGATGTAACAGAGAGTGAAAAGTATGTGATTTCACACAGGATGGTCCTCTCTCAGCACCAATGAACTGGATACACCATTGGGCCCTTCGGAAGTCTCGGTTCACCCATCAACTAATGCCCACAGATGTTTCCCCTAATCAGCTCATTCTATCTGGCCCACAGCAGCAGTAGGAGTGGAACACACTCAGTAGCACTTTTTGGAGGATGGGAAAGGCAATTTACAGGGTAAAAAAGTTCCAAATATTTCCCTGAGCTTAATGTTGGTTGCAAATATAAGAATCTTAAAGGGTAGAGAGAACAATATGTGACACACAGTGTGGGCTGTGCTTCTGATCCTGTCAGTTTGTGTGCATCTATTGTTCACCAGTGTTAACAATGGGATTCCCGTCATCTAATTTTGACTTTGCTTTTGGAGCAATTAAAATTATTTTTTCAAATCCCTGTCCATGGCAGGATACAGTGGCTGTTGCTTAAAGGATGATTGTGAGGCACAGCTGGGATGAAGCTTAGATGTGCTGCTACAGCGTGTGGAAAGAGGCTGACAGCTCTGGATAGCAGTGCATCCTCTGTGCAGTAGAGTGTTCTTGGAGAGAGACAGATCTTCTGCCCTTCAGCAGAGTGGGATCCTAAATAGCCAGCTAAGAGTAGATGCTAAATTTTTCAACACAGAAAGGACAGTGTGATGAATCCCATCTGAATAGAATATGATCATTAACACATCATTAAAAATGCCTAGTGTCTTACAAATGCAAACAATAAAATCATTCCGGGAGTGTTAGACTCCCCTTTCTCTTTAAAAGCAGCTTTTTTTTTTTTTTTTCAGTACATGGTGACCTTTCAAGACCCAGCCTGCTACTCTTCTCCTTCACAGCTATGCTGTTTCCCAGATGGCTTGGAGCAAGATGTTTGCTCTCTGTGCCCTACAAGCAGTGGTGCATCCTCACCTTGTCTTTCATAAGGATTTAACTCTCAGGACCCAGTGCAAAGCAAATCTTACTTCATATTCTGATTCTTCTTTGGCAGCTCAGAGAGGACTATGGCTTTTGGCTTCCCAAGGGATAATGCCATCTGAGACAAAGGTGGGTGCCTCATCAGATGGTGCCACCATCTTTAGCTACACCTGAAGAGGTAGCTGGGAAACTATGAATTTGCCTCAGAATAGATCTCTGGGGAGCATGTGAAGCCCAAGGGTAGCAGGTTCATACTGTCTGCAATGTTTGCAGGACAGCTTATCTGTCTTGGTAGAATAGGATGCTGTCATCTAGTTTGAAGTCAGGAGTCTGGGCAAACTATGGTAAGAAGTACCAGGACAGGAATAAAGAAATGAATTGGTTAATAACCTTGATTATCTATCCAAACTATTGAACCACAATGCAAAACAAAGGAGGACAGCAGTAATATCCCTTTTATATATGGCCAGTTCTGCTACTAGAAAATGCTATTCCATGGTGTTCCACTTCCCACCAACACCCATATCCCATTGCATCTAACTTCAGCTGGGTAACTTTCCCTTAGACAATATTTTCTGGACAGCAAAACCTGGAAGAAGTTAATCTCCAATGTTAAAGAAAGAGGAGGTGCAGAGGAAGGGTCCTGCAACAGAGAAGAGCACATTCATATTGCAGACAATGGCAGAGGGCCTCAGCTTGTTGAGTTTAGTGAAATGAAGGCTGAAAAGGGTAAGACTGGCTGCCACAGATACATCAGGGGCCTAAACATTGAGGGGGAAATAGAGCTATTTAACTCAAGTACAATGTTGGCACAAGAACAGCTGGGTACAGGCTGCCCATGAATGCATCTAGACAATAGCAATAGAGAGAAAAGAGCAATACAAAAGTGAAAAAAAAAAGAAAAAGAAAAAGAGAAACCAAGTAATTTTCAGATTATAGAGTCATAGAAATGGAGCTGAGAAAGGCCTCTGGAGATCTGCTTATTTTGGTTTTTTTAACCTTTGATTATACGACAATCAAAAAGAGAAAAGCCAGAGACCATTTTATCAGTGTGGCCACAATACTTTTCGTTCACAGCTTACTAAAACAAAGACTGTCCTTTGCATGTTCCTCTTATTATTTCCCCCATTTTGGCTGTATGTTTGCATATGAGAACATGAAATATTACAATTAATAATTTTCAGTCATTTCACAGCCCTTCAATTTAACAGTGCTTCATGCATAATTGGGTGAGAAATACCCTGTCACAAGTGGAGCTAAAGCATCCTTCATTCCTGATACACTCATGAGAGGTTGTGGAGATGTGGTTGTTGCTAACAGTAGGACTCAAACTTTACGATTTCTTCTAGCACCAGGCAAAGGAGGCTTGAAGAAATGTGAGTGAAATGCAGCCTGTGCCTCCTCTCAACCACAGGCAACAGAAGGAGTGCTAAGCTTGCCCCTGACTCCCAGTCCCAGCTCTGGTGCTCCCCAGTCTCCACGCTCCTACCTTAGGACTGTGGCAAAACCAGCCAATTTTCCATGCTTCTGAGAAGCCTTGATCCCTTGCTGATGTGCTCTGGCTCTGTGTGACCCTCCTTGTGCTTCTTTCCTCCTTCCACCTGCTTGACTTATCTGCTCAGCAGTCACCCTCTTCCAAAGCTGGCACTGATTTTGGCAGTGGGTAAAAAGAATGCCCAGTAACAACCAAGTTGTTAATCCACTTGGAGACTGGAGGTGCTACTTTCCTACAAATAAAGATCAGAAGGAGCTTATTTTGGCTTCATCTGTGCCTCTGCACAGGAACCTGTGTCATCAGTGGCTCTCCAGATTGGGGTGAGCTAAAGTGTCAAGTCCTTCTATTTCAAATACCCATGTATGCATTCTTTCCACAGGCTGTGAAAATACCCCCAAAAAGCTCTTCTGGGGCTTAGAGCATTACTGTTCCAGTCTACACTGTCATTTAGTTCCCTGGGTAGTAGAGAAATTGGGAGTGGAGAATGCCAAATCTGGCTTTATTTTGGCCATACAAATGTATTACTGAGTAGAGAAAAAACAGGGAAAAGCATAAATCTCACTGCTGCACTCCAGTGCTATGGGAGTTTTTCAAGTCCCTCTGGAATCCAGAGGCAGTTTTCAGCTTGGAAGTCTAAATGTACTTTACTGATGGGGCCAAATCCAGTCTTAACGCAAGGCCATGAAAGTCAGGGGAGTTTAGTCAGGAATGCATTAGGAATTGCATTGCTTCTTTAGGGGCTATATATTAGGGGAGTTGCTGAGCCAGTCTGCCTTTACAAAATGTAAAAAGTAATAAAGAACAAGCTTTGTACCAGTGTGTTTTCACTCCTCACCCTGAGATTTTCAGATCACTGCAGGCACCAAATCACTCTTGCAAGACAACAGTAAAAATGCTTTGATCTGCTCTGCTGTCTACTACAGTGTGTCTCAAAACTCCTGCAGATATTCATGTAACTTTTTCACTTTCACCTTCTAATTATCAAAGTGGTATTTTCTCTATTGCACTACACAGTAAACAGAGCATAGGACTGAACTGTACGCCGTCCTGATGGTGCACCGCAGAACCTGCTCACTTCTGCACAATATGAGGGTCCAAATATCCCACAGAAAATTGAGCTGCGTTGCTGGTGGACAAGTAGCAGCTGCCACCATTGCACTCCTCTTCCTTGTGCCAGTCGTGACAAGCTCCTGGTCCTGCAGAGGTCAGGACCCTGGAGAACTGCAGCAGAGACATCAAATGCTATTCAAGGCTCCTGCAAAGTTGCTGCATCTCAGACATCCCAACTATTTTAAATTTTAAACACAGCTTTGGAAGGCATGTCTCTCCTGCAACATTCTTCCCATTGCACTCATGTGCACGGGCTTGGCTTTCCAAACAACAGCTCTACTGAGGAGCTTGCTTTGTTATTAATAAGATGGCTGTGTTTATGTAGTTTAAGTGATGTTAAAATTAAAGTCAAGTTATGATTCAGCTGACTTCAAGTTTTCTCAGCTCCCTTCCTTTGCACACACAGTTTGCCCTGCACTTGTTTGCCTTGGCAGGGCCTGGGCTCAATAGTAACAATTTCATCTTCCATTTATAGTCATCTGCACGCCATGTTATTCTTATAAAGCAGAACACTTCTTAGAGCTGAGCAAGGGGGACATGTAAAGCTATGCATGCAAAGGCAAAAATCTTTTGGGGATCTCAGCTTCTTCACATAAGGAATAGCTTTGCCTCTGCCCTTTGGGAAAAATTAGTATGAAGAGAAAAATGTCTCCTATCTCTGACTTTGGATCTTGAAAGAGAAAGAAAAACAGTCACAAACCTGCAGTGTATTACATTCAGTGTACACTGCTTGGCAAATTTCCAGGGCAAATGTAGAAAAGCTGTAAGCTGGTGGAGTTGGTTATATCAGCTGAGATATTTTCTGCATGGAGAGAGGAATTCATTTTTTTCTTAGATATTTAGACTTTAGCGACTACTGAACCAGCAACCATCTCTTCTAAGAGACTGGGCTTGGGTTCCCATCCAAACTTGTCTTGGGTTCCCACACAGACTTTCTAGTACCTGAGCACTCTGCAGCCCACAGAGGATTGTCTCCTTCCTTTTCATCACTAGCCAGACCTTCTTTCAACTTTATCCTTTGAATCAATGCTCATTCTGGAGCTTCTGGATGATTTATTTTTTTAATGTAATTTAATTTTTTTTCAAATTAACATTTAAAGGAGGATTGTAGCAGGGATTTGACGTTTTGGAGACCAAGACTCCAGGAGGATCTTTCAGTTTTGCCTTAAATGTCCATAGAAAAGAAAAGAAACATGAATGAGAACCTGGCTGCAGCAAGGCCAAGGGGAACTGCAGCCACAGTATCATCTGATGAGAGCAGCCGGACACTCATGAAGATGAGATTTGTCCTCCCTCAGAGCCACTAAGTTCCCTTTGCTTTGCCTCAGCACAAATGAGATCTTGAGCCAACGATGATAAGCCTGGAATTTTTCATCAAACTGACAAAATAAGGTGGATGGGGAATGATAGAGCCCTTAGTGTAGGAGAAGGTAGTTTTGTTTCAGCTAAAACCAGCTTGCCTTTGTGCTGTGAATGTCCCTCCTTTTTGGCAAGCAGTGTTCCCCACCACCCTGTCCCTTACCCACAGGCCCCAAAGTACTGCCAGCTCCTTGGCCTAGTGTTGATTGAGATGGGGCTCCTGGCCCCCCAGAATAACTCCATGAGAGTTCCTTGTCTTCAGGAGCCCCTAAGCAAGGCCTGCTGAAACAGCACCTCTCTTGCAGGATCTCAGAGTGGCCATCACCTGACTGGTATGGCAGGACCTCTAACTTCTGATGTCCTTCTGGGTGATTCTGGACTCCAAACTCATCCTAACAGCCCATCTGACAAGCTGAGACTCCAGATCCTCAGAAAAACATATGTGAGCTCATCCTTTCTCTTTTCACTCAAGAACATGGGCCAATATTGCTTCTCTAAACTCCTGTGGTGGACACTAATGTAACAACAGCAAACTGGGGAGAAATGACCAAATTTTGCAGCCATGGGGAGGATAGAAAAAATGCAATATTTTGGGTAGCAGCATGTGACGATGGGGTCCAAATGTCTAGGCAGTCATGGTGGAGAGCTCCTTCCCTTCACTATCCTCTCCCAGTGACATGTCCAGCCTTAGTGTGCCTTTCTAGCTAAGTACTGTTTGATTCCTGTGCCTATATGTGCATCTGTAGTGTGACTCCTCATGTGTGTCACATTCTCATCCCAAATCTGCTTCCCATTTGCCAGGAATCAGATTCCCTGCTGTTTCTGGGGGACTTTCTCTGAGCTGCTCAGTCATGACCAGAGCCTGAGGCACATTGGATGGCAGCTCATGAGTCTCACACTGCAACGACTGACCACAAACTGAAAACCTCCCAGTGGAAGACTGCTCTTTAGGAGCATGTAATGCTCCTTTCCCAAAATTACTGGTTACTCAGTCACTTGTGCATAAACAGGAACTTTGTCCCCTGCTCCTTTCCAAGTGCTGGAAGGCCAGCAGCTGGCATGCAATCCTATCATCTTTGAAACAGCATCATCCCCCAAAACATCAGAAATGCATGGATGGTGTCCTGGCTTTCCAGTAACCAGATTCACTTGCACTTTCACTGATGTTACAGTCCATGGAATAAAACCATCTACACTTTGCACAGAATTGGGAAGCTGGGACTGCAGCTCTCCTTTGCTCACTCCCGGCAGAAGATCCACCTGACTCCAACTAGGAGCTCTGTGGGGCAGAATAAGAATTTTGCAGTGATAAAGTCACATAGGGCCTGTTTTAATTAAAAGTATTGCTTTTCCTTACAGACTTTGTCTCCTCCTTAGCTCTGAGTGACCGACTGGGAGACAGCCTGGGTCACTGTTTCGGGCACCCTCAGCAGTAGGTGCCCAGCTTCTCCCCAGATCTGTGATGGTGCTGGGGATGGGGGTAGTCCTTACTCTGGTTCTCTGGAGCTGCTGCTTCCAGCGAGTCATGAGTGCTCCATGCTCTTCTACTTGCCTAAAAGCTGGGCCTGAAATTTGAGGATTGACCTCTACATTCAGGGTGGGTGCTGAGGATTCCTTGCCATGATCTCTCAGCATCCCAGCCTGACCCAAACACATCTTGCAAAGCACACACCATGATCCTGAATGGCTGCCTCTTGCCATGAGGCTTTTAGGCATCTGGGGACTCAAAAAATACCTGATGCAGCCTGAAAGTAACATCTGAGCAATATTTGGGCCTTTCTGAGCGACTGTCAATGCTGTGTAAGTGGTTAAATGAATTTTCTCTGCTGTTTCTATGGGTCTGGAATAGGAATACTCTCAGTGTCCTGTTCATTTTGTCTGAGGCAGGGCCATGGGAGAGGTAGATAGATGAGTTTATAATTCCTAATCCGAGTGTGGCTAATGGGAAGGTAGTCCTTTTACTGTTCTGTGACTCCTTCACCTTCTTTTCTCCTCTTCAACCAGCACTTTCCACCTCGATGTTTCCCCTGCTTCCATCATCTCTAACCTCGTCTGCCCTCACCCTCTCCTTTAAATATCCTGCTTTTCTTTTTCCACCCCCAATGCCTTTCTGCCTTCTAGCTTTGCCTCTGGTGAGCTCTCTGGGTGTGCCAAGCCACTGTCTACTTGTTCAGCAGCAGCCTCTGCAGCTGCTCTGGCTTTCTTGGCTCTCTTGGCTTTCTTTCCTTTTGGCCTCCCTCTGAACACCCGGAGGTGGGAAACCTCAGAAAGACCCTCCAGCAGAGAGGTTTCTGACCTGCTGTTCCCTCAAAGGGAGAAGATCAGGTTCTCTTAGGGAAGTTTGGGGATGCTTTGTCATCAAAGAGGATGGGGAGACCCACAGTACTGCCCTGGGAAATCATTAACTCCCCATCTGAACCGAGCAAGATGCTGTGAAGAAAGTGTGTGAACACAATGCTTTTCATTAAATGCCTTGCAGGGGATCATGGGACTTGCAGGGGGAAGAGAAATGGACTAAACAGGAGAGACAAACTCAGGAAGAGCTGAACATTCAGAAGAGGGATAAATAAACTCAAAGAGGGTCAGAGTCCAGATGAGACCTGTCATGGAAGGGTTTGGGGTTCCAAATGAGCAGCAAAGAAGATCTTTAACACTAGTTACAATACATCTATGGTGGGTGGTAGTGGAGAATCTGAGTGAACAGAAGAACAGATGGATGGTACCCCTTCAACTGAAAATTGTGACAGGTTGCTCTATTTAGAATGTATTAGTGGGAAGCAAAAAAAAGGGTGGCTTTTCTTCTTTTTGTTTGTTTGTTTGTTTGTTTGTTTTCTGTGTGTGTGTGTATTGTTTGGTAAGGAGCTCAGCTGAGTGTGAATTACATACTTTAGCTTCATTAAAAATTAGAAAAAAGGACTGATTTGTCCTCTGACTGTTGGACCTGAGATGGATTTTAGTTGCCCAAAGCCAGACAGTGAGTCTGTGGGAGACAAGGGATCTGAACAACATGGTGTTCAGAAATCCTGAACACCAACCTCTGTGCTTGGGAGAGATCTCCTTGCAGCTGGTATGTTGTTGTGAAAAAGCGGTAAGAAGTCGGCTTGGTTTCAGGTCACTGCCAGGAAGAGAGAGACACAAAGAGGAAGAATGACCAAAATTATGAGAGGTGGCTGAGCTAGATTGGTTTCTGAACTGCAATTGAGAAAGTGAAATCTGCCTGGCTTGGCCAAATGACAGTGAAGAGCTCAGACTGACAATCAAGTTGCCATGGCTTCATGAATAACTGTAAATTGGTTGAGAGAGGCAGCGGCAGAGTCTTGATAAACCTCCAGATTGCTGAAGGGTGTAAAGACCAAGGCTAGAGAAAAAATGATCTTGGCCCTGGACCAGGTCCTGGCTGAGGCTGCAGTTCTCTTTTGACTTTACCACTGCAGACGGCCATACTGAAAATGAGTCTACTGCACTCCTGTAGCTGTAGCACAGGCTGACCTTTACCTCATCATCATTGGAGCCACATGAAATATGAGAGCTCTTGTTCAGTGTCATTTCCTCTTCTTCGGGTTCTGAGCTGTAATCAATGTCTGTTGGCATTTTCTGTGAATTAGAAGCTTGAATGCACATACTTGAAGGGAACAGCAAAAAGTCGTTTTTTTAAAATGCTGTAGCAGCACTGAGATTGAATGCTGAACAGTGAATGGATGGTCTTGGTACCATAGGATAGAGGAACAAGCTTACCCATGTTGAATAGGTTTTTCCTCCTGATGTACCCTAGTGGGTCAACTGAGGGGATAGACTAAATCTTTCTGAATAAAAGTATCCAATCCTGTGCAAGCTCTCCATGAGTGATGCTGGTATAACCTCATAAGTGAGCCTTGGAGTTAACATTGTCTTGATAAATTTGGAACAAATTGCTCTACAGGAAACTTTTGTTTCCGGATGTGTGGAGACACAGGCAGACGTCACAGTGCTCATTATGCTTAAAACACATTTTCAAGATCTCCTTCCAAATCACAAGGGCAAGAAATGTCAAAAGCAATAAAACCAAGCTTGCAACATAATCACCTGACTCCAGGAGATGGGCTCTAGACCTCAGCTGATAACAAAAGGATTTGTAAATAGCAAAGGGTTCAAGTTTTATATCTGACCTAAATAACAGGGTGGATAATTGTTTCTGTTCTACAGAAAATATTTTATTCCTTCAACCTGAAATTAAACCATTTTGATTTGGGATTTTTTTTTTTTGGTTAAAAAAATGCTACCTAACAAAAAAAAAATGAATTTCAAAATGAAAGGAATAATTTGGGAATACAAAGTACAAAGTCATGTGAGAGCACATCTTATACATATTTTGTTTCCAAAATATAAAAACAGAGTCTTGGGGGGAGGGGGGGAGGGGCATGATATTTTTCCTGTGCTTGTCAAGTTGAATTTAATTACTGCAGTGATTTCTACTATTGAATCTTCAGTAAATTCCTTTTTGTGGGCTCATTGCATGATATTCCCAAAGGGAAGTCCTTTTTGCTGAAATGTGCCTAAGCAGGGAAAGATGATGTATGTTATGTCACTACCTCCTCTCCCACTCAGAAACTCACAGGGCTGCTTTTTCTCTTACAGGAAGATCTCTCTTTCTTCCCGGAATCTAGCACTGTTTTCTCATCCCAGCTGCATTCCATCCATGCAGGAGTGTGGGGCAGAACAGGCCTTGTAAACAAGGTGGTGATGCACTACAGGAGAAGGCTGACCTCACAAATATTTGGATTTCCAAAGTGTCTGTTCTGATGAGCTGAGCTAGCTGAAGCTATAGGGCAGACAGCAGCATCACCATATTCAGCTGTCTTGCAAACATCCTGCAGCCAGCTTTCTCAGAGGGGAGAGAAATCAGAACACATCCACCACCACCACCAAGAGAAAAAATAAGTGTCCTGTCATATACGAGTGAAATTTATGGGAATAATAGAATTATGCTGTTCCACAGATGGTGGGTCAGTAAAGTGGGCCTTACCTGGCCTCAAATCTTTTGTATTTTAATGTATTTCCTGATTCTGTAAGTTGTAGGTGCCCCATTGCACATAAGACTTAATGATGCATAGGAGAGGTGAAACAGTATTTACCTGCTCATTGCCAATGTCCCCTTTATCTTTGTTTTAAAGGTTTGATTTAGCTTTGAGAAATCTGCCTGGCTACAAGTCAAATTGAAAGCATGCCTCAAAAGAGGAAGACATTCCTATTTATTTTAGTTAATTGCTTGTTTGTATAATTACTCATTCTGAAATCTAACTTACAATAAAATCTTCCCTTCCATCAATACAGCTATTGTTCCAGCCCCCAACATGTCTGTCCCAGCAGTCATTTGCTGGAGCTGGGAAGGCTGCTTTGTAAAGGTGAGCTTTACAGTCTACTTTGATGGTCAGCGTGTCTGACCTACAGAAACCAGGTCAGACAGCTTCCCAATCAGTTCCAAGACCCATTTGTCTTCCAAGTCCTTCACCATAAATCAGTGTAATAAAGAAAGAGTGAGGGGATCATGAGGAGGATTTGAGTTTGGTGACCGTAGAACAAATATGGATTTTACAGTTAAGCATCTGTTTTTTGACTTTGCAACCTCTGCCATAAGTGTATGGAAATGTGTGTCCCTGTATATTAAAACCAAAACAAAGCAGAACACTGAGTGTGGAAGAACAGTAACATGAAAGGTGTTCTTTACCATACAGCAGAAAGTGCTCAGGTGAGACTGGGACCAGGGCACTTGATGTGTCTTTATAAACTAGAGTTTTAAACAAGAAAAAATTTATTTTCCCAAGCTAATTTCCCTTTTTGATTGTTTTTTTTTCATTTGGTTTGGTTTGGTTTGGTTTGGGTTTTTTTTGTTGTTGTTGTTAGTATGTACAAACAGGAGAAGAACATCGCAAAAACCTGCTTGGACCTGGGGGCATTGGGAGCCCTGGACGGCACTTACAGTGCACCTCAGTGATTCAAGACTGTGAGATTTTTCCCCAGCACTGAAGGAACACAAAGTCTCTGTTTTGAATGTAAAGTCCAAGTCAATGATGAAATGGTGTGCCCTGTTAGGCTAAGATGACAGCAGAGGGCAGGGAGTGGAGTGCAGCCTACAAAATTAAAATTAAAGTGAACAAAAAGTTTACTAAGCTGCTTTGAACACCATATTAGCCTTTCACCCATTCCCAGCTATGAGGTGCGACCTTGCCTGAATTGGCAGGGTCTGACAAAGGAATCAATTTCTGACCATGTTTATTTTGGCTGCAGCTAGCATGAACCCAGGGGCAGAGCAGGAAGTCTTCCCTCACCCCAAGTGCCATTTGGGATACACCCTTCCTGGGCCAAGCTGAGCTAGACTGGCAGGAGGCAGCATTTATGGATGCATGTACATCAGGAACAGCCCAAGCTCTGCTTGTTTTCTAAATATGGCCAGAGGGTGTCTTAGAAAGCCAGCAAGGTTCCAAGCCTTGACCAGATGAAAGTTGATGCAAGCAGGACACAGTCAGGTCACTGGATCTGGCCTTCAGATGAGGAGGTGGGTCATACTGAAGGATCTGAGATTTTATATTGATAATAACTGTAGCTGCTCTGATTTTGTGATCTACTCTGTTTTGTCCTGGGGCCTGTGCCTTTCCTTGTTAGCAATATGCAACACCCTGGTGGCCTCTCACTTCCCTTCTGTCAAAGGTACCTTTCTGAGAGGAAAGCTGGATGAGATAACAGGACAGTTTTCTTTGTGATCAGTTCCATTGTGCCTGGAATGGGAACTGGACATGGCAAATACATTTTCCAAACAGCAAAGAGAGGACCCTGTCTAGATGATTAGTTGGACGTGTCTCAACATGTCCCTGGAGTTTTGCAGGATAAGCCCACTGGCTGTCTACTGACGGGCAGAAATGGCTGGTATCTCCTAGGCAGTTTCTGCCCCCATGTTTCCCAACATCTCATCCAAATGTGTGAGTATCCCAAGGAGGAGCCAGCGCCTGCAGTAGTGTGGGAGGGGGAGGAGGGAGAGGGGAACAAGCCTTATGTCCTTGTAAGCGTAACAGTTTAGTCTTTGCTCTCAGGGACACAAGCTGGCAGTTGGCTTTGTAGTAATCCACATGACAACAGGAATAACATCAGGCGTAATTAAATGAAATGATGGTATAAGTTCAACTCTTTCCCCCCAAAGCACCCAGCCCCCTCAACTCATTTTGAAACAATGCACCTATTGTGTGTTCCAAGTAGCTTTTAAAAACACAATCGATTTCTTTCTTCACCATCATAGAAAAGAGCTTGCTGCTTGGATAACAAATGCTGAAATGTCTCAGGGAGGACAGAAGCTGAAGGAGGGAGGGCATGAGACACCTCATGCCTCCCAGCTCCTTCTGATGTCCTCTTCCAGCCCCCCCCCCCCCAGCACCACCCACGAGATAATCATTGCTCCTTGTTAGTACAACTTTAAATGCTCTCTCTTTCCACCCCTGCAACCCACAACAGTATCCCCTATTGTTTTGGTGTTGGAAGTATACATGACGTGGTCACGATTCTGCCTTTTCCGAGGCCTTGTCAGGTTATGGATGATTGATCATGCTTCATCCACCCGATGAAGCCTGTCAAAGAATAGCACAAAATTTTCCCCTCTGTCTCCTTTCCCTAAGTGCAACTTGGCTGAGAGGACTGCTGTGCTGGGTTTGAATGGCAATTATCTAAGTGTGTGGCTCCAGCTCCCCCTGCTAGCTCCCCTCTCTTTAAAAAAATGAGACTGAAATGTAATCAGATTTACTTTAATGAGGGGGGACCACGAAAATGCATCCCATGAAAAAGAACTTTGTGGGCAATCCAGGTCCCACACCATAAACAAAATCAAGTCACTCTATATTAGTGTAGAGAAAGACTTAACATAGGAGAAACCCTGTTTATACCCCTCCTTATCACAGCTTTCTAGCCAGCCCATTAAACTGCTTTGTACCCACTCCTGTGTCACATCCCCACGTAGATGTATGTGTATGTGACTTCTGGTGACAGAGTTGGATGTGGAAAGGCAGCACCAGGGCAAAAATGGACCAGATTCTGAGTGCTTTGATTTGAGTTTGGGATGGTTTGGAGTTCTTTGCTGAAATATGAGTCATCTTAAAACTACTAAGCTAGGAACTGTGGGGTTTTTACTGTTTTAGCTGTCTGGTTTTTGTGCATCTTTAAGGCATTTAGACATGAATCGTGATGCCAATGACTGCAGCATTATTAACATTTTATGTGTTTGAAGACTGCATGTGACTGTGTAATGCTAAGTACTACATCTGTATACATGGGTGCATGTATCATTGATCACTAAAATTGGTTTATAACTCTACCAATTTGTTTTCTTTTTAAGGTTCCAATGAGATAACCAAGCAATCAATTTTGAAGGCTTGCAGTACAGTCATGTACATAAAACTTGGGAATAGTGGAGTCTGACAAATCAGTCCTGAGAATTATTCATCTAATCAATGGACATAAGAAAATTTTTTCCAGAAATAATCACGTACAGGAAAGAGAATCAAAAATTATATTCTCAGCATGATTATTTTTTCAGTGCTCCTAATTTTGGGATATCCATCCATGTTCTTTCCTCAAGTAGGACAGTCATTATTTCTGCAAAAAACACCTGCACTCACCCTGGCAAACTTTAATCCCAGACTAATGCATATGATTTGAAAATATTGAAGCAGAATTTTTGGGAAGCTGTTCATGTAAGATTTGATTTTGTCACCCTAAAATTTCTGGGAAGTTTCAGGCCAATCAGTGAATGTTACAGAAATCTTAATGTTGTGGCAACTGGGGATTGTTCATAAACTCTTTTCCAAACATAACTACTAGGTTAACTGTTGACCGGATAGTACCCAGAGAGTATATTTTATTGACTGGGAATTCATTAATAGTTAACTGGTGTGCAGACATTGAAACAATGCACTGATTCTTCATATTGAGTCCTATCTCAGACAAATACAATAAGATGCCACGGTCTGTTGCTTTCTCAGCTCAACATTGCTGAGTGTTGATGTCAGGGAAAAGTCTTACTCAGTTAACAGCATTCCTAGAGCACTCTGTGGAACTGAGGGAGCTACAGAAAACTCTGAGGCTTCATTGAGATACACAGGCTGAACCTGCAAAAGAGCATGAGACCAAAAAAACAACCAAACAAAAATGCAAAACAAACAGAAAAGAAAAACAAACAAACAAAAAAAAGAAAGAAACCAAAAGGAAAAAGGTGATGGAGCTCCAGAGCTAAAAACTGTCACTGGGGTTCCTGGGTCAGTAACATGCACAAGACATAAGCAGACAAAGGATCAAACCTGCCTGCTCCAGCACAAAGCAAGGCTTTCCTGCTACAAAATGTTACCTCTGCCAAGAAAGGTTCCTTGGGTGCCTTTTAAATGGTTACCTGTTTATATGTTTGGTTACCTGTTTATATGACTAGTTTTTGCTCCTGCAACATGGAGCTTTTAATTTCTCACCTTTATTCCCTGGAAGTGTGAAGAGTCATTTGTAAACTTTATTGCCCTGCAAGGCAGTGAGAGAATGAATTCATGTGTCTGCAGAGGTTTGAAAATGCTGAGTGCTGGATGTGACTACTACTAATAAAGGAATTTGGTTTCTGAATGCTAGTGTACCCAGAAACACAGGGAAAAGTGTTTGTGTTTTAGAGTCCTATTGAACACCAGGAAGACAAACACTCTATATTTGTTGAAGGCCATGATCATTGCCATAAGATTAACCAGAAAGGGAAAACATGTGGCAGCCATCCAGGAAACACAACTATCAGAAGGTAAACAGGCATAATCAACCAGGGACTCCAAAAAGTTGCACTATCTACAAAATAAAAGATATGACCCCCTCTGAAGGCCCTCTTTCCTATAAGGATGTATCTAAATAAAAAGCAAATATTTAGGGGTAAGAAATAGCATTAAGACTATGGGTAAAGCCAAGAAACAGGGCCAGCCCAGGTTCTGGTGGTACACTGAGAATGGTGCTTTTCAAAAACCAGAGAGTACATTTCTGCTTGTGCCAGCCCCTAAGGAGAGACACACTGACCATCCCTGTCCTTTTCTGTAAGAATTAAGTGTTTGGGTTTTCTTCTGGCAAGATGTATATGATAGTGAGGACAGTAGGACTTTTTCCATCTCTGCTTCTGAGATTGTTCTTGTTGGCCTTGCTGTGTTCCTATGCCAAGCATTACCCCACCTGTTGGACTACTTGGGCAGAAATGGTATCTATGTGTTTCTGATAGATTTTTGTCCTAGGGTTTAGAGAACTGATTTATGCACCCATGTACCTGCTGACACTCCCAGTGTCTGCAACTGAAAATACTTGACCCCATGTCCTTGCACAGTGCGTACTTATCTTGTATCCATTTTGAGTCTGCCATCTGCAAACATCGAGGAAGTATTTCCAGTTTACGGAGTTCTACTGTTTTACCTTGTCAGTCATGGCCAGCAAGTCGCACTTAAGCATGTATGTTTTTTTGTGTAGCCTTAAAAATGAAACAGGAATATGAAAATCAGTGAGAAACCACTTTTTACCTAGTAAAAAGTAAATTTCTGTCTTTGTTTTAACGTAGTTGCTCTTTCTGTGAAAGATCAAGTGCACTTGATAGACTGACAGTCTCTCAGATTTGTACTATCAAACAAAGGAAGGACTTGTAAAGAATTCTGTAGCTGCATCAAGCTACTTTACTCCTCCAAACAAGTCTGTCTCTGGCTAATTTGTGGAGCAGTTAGACTTTCATTCCTCTTTAATCTTTTTTCTTATTTGGAACAGGTGATAGACTGATCCAATATATCAGTAGACCTCCTTAAGCATATTGGGGTGGCTGTGTTGTACTGAAGGGCTGTGGTCTAATTCTGTGAATGTTCACACGCTATAGGACTAGTTATTACACATACATTCCAGTATTGTAGATGCAATTATAAACAGTTGCACCTCATGTTGGTGTATTATTGGAAATAATAACCTGTGTCAATCCCACCATGTATTTGACATGCAATTATTAAAAAGATGTATTCATTAAGGCACTGTAATTTTCTGATTTTCTGGTTATGGGAGAAAAGTAAGGTATTTTTCTTTATCTACAGTTATGAAATCATCATTATGATATTTGTATCCTGGTGTAGTACTTTGGGTTGCAACAATCTATGCCTGCTACATTTTTCACTCTAAATATCAGATGCTTTGGGCTGTTTGAAATGCTGTGTGTGTTTTCCTGGTTGTTTGTGGTGGGTTTTTTGTTGTTGTTGTTTTTTGGTTTTGTTTTTTGTTGTTGTTGTTGTTGGGGTTTTGTGGTGGGGTTTTTTTTGGTGTTTTGTTTTTGGTTTTTGTTTCCCCTAATACTTCCTTTGATATTTCCTGGCCAGATTGAGACCTAAGTGCAACACAGATGATATTTTATGACAGAAAACAGTGTGAGTGCATTACATTTGCATTCTGTGTATAAAGGCCAACCAATGTTAATAACATAATGGAATCTGTTTGTGGGACTCAAGGTTTTACACATCTAGTTCTGGAAATCAGACCAGTGGCACAGGCCTGGGAACAGCTGCAGGTCTAGATTGCATCCTTCTGCCTACCTAGCTCCAGGTCAGTAGTCTGATTTTCTTTTTGCCATGTAGTCTGCCCAAATATCCTTTTGCAAGTGACATATCCTGATGCTGATAGACCTTCCCAGGAAAGTTTCAGCAGGGAGGAAATGGGAGAATATGACGTCTCATAAACTCCCTATGACTCCAGAACAAAGCCCAAAGGCTATCATTATTGATATGCATAGTGCTAGCGTCAGTTCCAAAAGAGAATCTCAATTTATTGTGTGTTGGGAGTTTCTAGGGTCAGCTCCATCCTGCTAAGTGATATAACAATGGGTCAGTTGCACAATAGGAGTAATTTCACAGTATTCATATGTCACTTCCACAAGAGAGCAGAAAAAAATACTCTGGTAGTTATAGGGTAGTTTGGTTTTTCTAACATTTAATTCTTACATGGTAGGCATCAGTGTTTTAATGGGACTGGAAAAAAATCAGTTCAAATAATTTTTGGACTGAAAACAAAATAATTAATAGAAACCAATTACAAGAATGTGCTTCCTATCCTTGACAAACTTCTCCATTTCTTTCTTTTTTTCTCTTTCATTGTCATGTCATGTCAGAGCTGATTAAAAGGGATGGGCCTTACAGCATTACATGGGTGAGCTTTGGACTATTGAGCTTCTGTTCTGGAAATCACAAACTTCAGTTTCACTGTCTTTGCTCTCTCCCTAACACAGTGAAAACACTGAAGTGAAATCCCAGGGCTAAATTTTTTAGCCTCAAGTCTAAGTTCATGGATGCTGAGATAGAAGGAAAAGGTCATATTTCACAGTCACAGACTAATCACAAAGCAGTTTCTATTGTAATGGAAAACTGAATAGCAAATGTGACTCTTGCATCACAATTACCCAATATGCCATAGTGGCTGACTTCTAAAGATGGGCTAGATTTTGTCCAGTCACCATCTGATACAGAGCAAGACCACCCAACAGAGGACACCCATCAGGTTGCTCTGCCAGGCTGCTGCCATCCTATTACAGAGATACTGAAGCAGAAATGACACGACACAGGTAATACCATAAGCAACACAACAGGAAATGTTCCCAGTAGAGGTGAAGAGAGAGAGGCAGGAGGACAGGAAGGAGACAAGGGCTTACATAATCATATTTAGGCAAACATAAACCCATAGAAACACCTTCCCCTATGTCCCACTAAATTTTTTGTTACAGAGGTGCTTGGGAGCATTATGTAAAATGAAATAAAACCCCATCAAATTAACATGTGGCATGAGCAGACTGGACAGTTAACTCCTGCCATTAATGCCCTTAGCAGCTTCCAGACTAAGGAGGGTGTTTCTCACCCTCGCTTTCCTACCTTTTACAGAGAGCAAGAAGTACCATTAAAGGAGGTGAGTGTTGTATCTGGTCCCTGACTGCCTTCTCTGCCACTTACTGCAGTGAAGAAACAAACTTCTACAACTGCATGATGAACAGCTCTGCTTTCTGGGAAGAGCCTGGCCTAAGAGCAGCCTGACATAAAAACTGACTTGCAATAAACAGAGCTGGGTGCATTTTGTTCCTTGTTTTTCTGGTATCCCTAAAATGTGATCTCAGAGACCTTTTTAGTGCACATAGATATGTTCTGGGTTGTCCAGTATGGGGAATATTTATCAAAATAGAGGAAGCAAATGGTTAAGATTTGTCTTAGAGTAACAGTTCAACCTTAGTCTGAGAAAATGCCTCCAAAATTGCTGGAAAGGTTTAGCTGTTAATAGGTTTAGCAGTTGATCAGCTGATTATTGTGCACAGTATAAAGGCCTGAGACTCGTTGCTGCTTTAAGTGTTGTTATCTGGGAAAGGCCACTTTTTGCTGCTGAGAGAACGGCTCTCAAGTTCACCCAACAACAAGTGATTGGAACAGACTAGAAAAATTGAAACAAGCCAGTGATTTACCTTCTCGGTAAATAGAAACCACTGCCAGGGATGCAGGACACCAGAAGGGGGTGGTGGAACTGATTACTCAAAATCAAGTCAAAATCCAAATTTCTTCCTCTATTCAGGCCTTCCCAACATGGAGCAAGGGATATAGGAGCAGATCTTTTCCTCTCTGCTTCACAGGAACTGCCCATGGAAATTCCTTAGCTCTGTGAGGAATATAATCTGGGGCCTAGTGAATCATGAGGTCATTCCAATAGAAGAATCAAACCAGGCATTTCCTAATCCTTCTGGTCACAAGGAGTGAAGTTAATAAAACAGTAATTTAAATAAAGAGTCATGCACAAGTCAGTTCCTCATCACTTCCCGTTGTCACCTGTGATCTATCAACCTCAGGAGATCCAGAAGTTAATTCATAACCTGCAGGAGAATGGGAGTGTGTGCCCAGGCACATGGAGTAGTGCATAGCTCTGAGCCCTTTCTCTGCATCCTTGGCCAGTGGGGCTTCATATACACACAAGGATGTAGCCCAGGTTAGTGAGCACACTGAGCAGCTCTCCTTGGCATGGATCTGCAAGATGTTGCTCTCGGTTACCTGTGGGTCTTCTCTGATGAGACAGGAGAGGAGTGTGCTGGGTGTATGAGAAAAGGCATTTTACTTGCTTCAACCCATTCAAGGCAAGTTTTTTCCAGAAGTGACACTATGGCCCATGTTCTTCCAAACAATTGCAGCAGGAAAGCCCTGCCCATCATTTCTTACTCTATTTCCTCTTCCTTCCCTCTCCCCGAATTGGGCACCACTACCCCAAAGCAGAGGGAACATGTGGATATCCTGCCAGGACAGTCCATATTATGTCCCACCAAGGTCACAGGGAGACGTCAGCCAGTCCACAAACCTTTTGCACTGTTGGTGGAGTCCCTGAGGGTCAGGCAGGGTCAGAGCACAGATGGGACTCCTATTCCATTCCTGTTCAAACACACAGCGGGTGACTTAGTTTTCAGTGTTGGTCTTTTGGCTACTCCCTCCCTGTGTGTTTAAATACATGTCTGGGTATGTAGGGAGGGAGTCCCACTGATGTTTTTCGGAACTAGTAATTTTCTTGCCTTGTTTTTTTCACTTTTCATAGCATTATTACTCCATTAATATTCCTGAAAGCCAAGCCTTGCTCCAATGGGCTCTCATGATTAAAGACTAAATGCTGCAGAGGAGATGACAGTCCTCACATGTGCCAATGAGTCAGTGAATTCCTTTGTGAAGCCTAAGTCCATCCAGATGTTGACCTCAGCTCTGATGCTATGTTCTTTCCTTATTTTCTCTAGTATTACTGGGTCTATTTAAGATGGGTATGACATGACCATCAATGAGGAAAGACAGGCTCTCTAAAGAGGATAAAATGCTTTGCTTCTTTCTACAGTAGGATTGTGAAGCTCTTTCCACTGCCATAATTCTTGGCCATTGCCTTACAAATGCTTGTGTCACATATATTATTGCTCATTTGGTACTATTTGGATTACATGGGCCTAAGTATCTAAAGGTGATCTAAGTGTATTTGTATGAGTCTAATTTGGATTTTCAGGCTTTTTCTACAGAGTCAAATAGCTGCATAGAACAACATTATTAAGCAGGGAGAACATAAAAGCAAGGACCTATCCCCATGTGGCTGCTAGAAATGTTCTGTTTTCGCAGTCTAAACCCAGTATTTTCATTAAATACAAAGGTAGCAAATAGTATTCTGACTAATTAGATTTCCCCAGCAATTTTGCTGTTTCTTTTCTTTGCAAGCCATTTCTTAGAAACTGGACTCTCTTTTTAGCAGTTTCTGGGCCAGATATTTCCTTGCTGTGAATCAGGGCTGCTCCATCATCTTCCACTGCAGGCTGCATTGTAACAGGCCAGGAAGTACACTGCTCCTGAAGGTCATGTGTGACGAGGACCAGAGGTAGTCATACAGCCCTACTTGCTACACAGGTTTTAGTGAGGCTCCAACAGAGGAAACGAGCAGAGTGCCAAATGAATCATGTTCTAGGCTCTTCCTTTGCCTTCTCCACCCCTCTGAGTGACACAAGCCACCTTTTCATGATGCAAATCAGCAGAACTGGATATTTTTCTAGGACTTCTCTTTAAACAGATTTCTGGAATCTGACCTTCAGAAACATTTACTCTGCCAAGACCCCTCCCAGATTTGGGACATTTTCTTAAGTGGTACTTTGCTCTCCTGTTGTGGGATTCAGCCTGGGGATGCAGGGACTATAAATGGGGATTCCCTCATCTCAGCCTGTCCAGTTAGGTCCAGCAAAATGGAGTAACTCTCTCAGGAAGTTCCTCTCCAGCTGTCATAACACACCTGCACTATACTGACCTGCCACAGAGTTGTTTTCTGTTAAGATAAAACTGGTCAGCTGATGAGGAGAGCTTTAGCATGGGAGCAAAGTGAGCAGAGCAGTGTGGTGCCACACCTTTGACAATATTTAATCCGGATCCCCTTATTCCTTTTAAACTGGGATTTACCTGTTGTTACTTAGGGCATTAGGCACTTAGTTACAGATGCTTCACACTTGGTTGACCACGCACACATGAACTCTAGGCCTGCTGCTCTGCCTCTAAGCTCCTGACATCTTTTCCAGGTCCCAGTGGCTTTCCCTGACTGTGCTTGCACCAGGCATTGCCTCCCTGAGCTTCAGCAGCAGAGGCGTGGCCTCTTCTGCGCATGCAGCTTTCTGGTCTTGGAGGTAGCTTTGGCTCCTTCCCCAAATTGCCCCAAATACTGCCCTTTAAATAGAGGAAAGGTAGGAAAAGTGCCCAGAGCAGGAACAGGGGGAATTCTGAGCCAGATGCAAAACCAGAATTCAAGTCTCTAGAGCCTTTGTGCCGAGCTCTTTCCACCTGGTTGTACTGAATATATCCAAAGGCAGCTGTCAGTGAGCTGGAGTAGCAGTGACTTGAAGTCTACGATACAGTTAACACAAACTGGCATCTCTCTGTTTAGTTTTCTCTATAAAAGTCTATTTCTACTCTCTACTTTTCTCTCCCTCTCCCTCTTTTTTTTTTTGTTTGTTGCATGATCTCTGCCAAAAATACATTGATTTACTTGCAACAAATCATGCCAGGATCAGAACAGCTATATCTAAATTTATGGTCCAATTTTCCAACAGAGTAATTTCCTGCTATTTTCCTGCCTCCTGAATCAGAACAGTATATTTCTACATACTGCCAGACATGGACAATTCTTAGTTAGAGATGAAGCCATTCCAATCCAGAGCCAGTATGGCTTTCAAAGGCTAAATCTTTCAGTTCTTATTCAGGATTTTAATTATAATGATCCAGACACGTTTTCTCATGGCCTGTACATTACAGTTCTCATGATGCTCTTGCTTGCATTTCAGAGATGCAGAAAGAGTGATGGAGGTTATTACTTTGCAGTGCTTTTCAGAGGTGGTGTTGGGATGAGTTTGAGTTATTCGTTTATGAGATTAGTTTATACAATGCTGCTGCAGAGCTGGTAACAATTTTCATTATGCGCTGTAGAGCATCCTCAAAGGGGATCTGCTCTATCTCACAGCAGAAAGCAGCACAGGTATGAAAGGAACTTCAAATACTTAAAAAGACAGCACACAAATAGACTTTGTCCCTCCTCAACAGCCCACCTTGACAGCATTGGTTTGATAATCAGCAGCCTCTGTGCATTAAGCCAGTCCCATGTGGCTTAGTGATTCATGGATGCAAGGCAGGAGGGAGGATTTCTTCCAGTCAACTCTTTGACTGCTCATTTTCAGTCTCAGAGGCCCATATCACATCTGGAGCTTGCCCTGTCATGGATTTTGGTTTGGGATTCATAGTGTGTGAGCATAGGGAGGGTTACTTTACCATCTGCAATTTCCAGTTGTGGACTGTGGCATTCAAAATTAAACAAACAAACAAACTTGTCATCCTTCCTGCAAAGGGTCTTTTCCTCTTAGGGGTACCAGAAAAAAAAAAAAAAAGACATAAAAACTTCATTGTTAACTTTCAAAAATTCCACAAGGATAGGCAATACAACAGCCTGATGTTCTAGGTTAGTATGAAGTAAATGTAGTCTTGCACACGCAAATGGTAAGGTGCTGAGTTCCTCATTCAGTGAAAGTCCTGAAATCCCTCTGAACAGTAAGCCCCAGTTTCCTCATTGGAAGAAAATACATTAAGGGACACTCACAATTTAATGTGTTCAGGGCAGGTCCCAGATCAAACTGTGTTATTCTGTGTAATCCCTGATGAAAAGCAAAGCAAGGAGGAGCGCTAAGGCACTGGACAAGGGGCATCCTCTCAAACAAAGGTCAGCCAAGGTTGAGGGAAGGCCCCAAATCCATGTCAGGTGATAAGATAGGAAAGAAGGAATTAGCTTTCTCAAGAGGTCCTTCTGAAGCAAGAGTAGAAGGGATGGTCTGGATGGGGAAGAAACCTAGCCTGACTATACTCTTTCCTCAAGTAGAGCAAGAGACGGCTCTCACACAATCTTTTAGTTTACTTAAGGTGTTTTCTGAAGGCTTCCAGGTGTTTCTGTATCTCTTCCCTGACTGTTTCCTTTCTAGGAGTGGTGATCTGCAGCTCTCAGGAAAAGTTTTGCACCCTGTTGGTCATCAGCCCCTGACAACAGGCTGGTTCTGCACCTTTGGATTTTCTCGCTGACCTCATTTTTCAAGGGTGCACTTTCCACCTCCAATGGTTTCAGGCTTGATCTTAAAATAACTGCACCTTGCATTGATTCACCCACATCTAAGGGTTGGGTTTCTTAGCCTCTTCTGAGTCAGGGTGTGTTTGGGTTGCTCCTCACTGAAAACTACTCAGTTTGCCCCCAGGAGGGCCTTTTGACTGTGCTCTGATCAGTTTTTTTCTGCCTTAGTCATATTGAAATGTCTTTCACACCCAATATCTGTCATCAAGGGGAGAGAGCTGAGGATATCATGGCAAGTTGTGACTTGGAAAGGTTTAGTTGTGGGTGCTTATACATTTTCCAAAACCAGGTACAACTCTGCATTGCTATGGTGACAGAGTCCTTCTTAATTCTCCTCAGCAACAGCAAATAGGGAACATATTGGCCAAAAAAAGAAACTATGGACCCAGGGGCCCTGGAGATGATATATACTTCTTCATGACCTTGGAAGCCCACCTAGTCCAGGGAGAGAACGCATCATTCAAAAACTGCTAGCCACTGACATTCAAGAGCAGGATTTAGATTCACAAAAAACCCTCCAAAAAACGCAAAGGAGTTTGAATCAATCCAACAAGCACAAATCCTCCTTTCTGGTTGGGGTTTTTTTGTGTGTGTTAATTTCTCACCTGTGTTCTGGTTTCTAAACAAAAAGGAGGACCTGTGTCTTTTTTTACCCACCACAAAGTTAAAATTTGATAAACAGTGAATTTTAAACCAGCTCCCCCCCTCAAAAAAGAGAAAAAAAATCCACCTCCTTTGCAGGCAGACAAGAGCATGAGCCTATTTTATTTTTTCCTACACCCTGACATTGGCTGGTTTCAAACAGGTTGTCCAGCATCACAGTTACAGGATGTAATGTTACCAGGTATCCTGAATTTTTATTCTGGTGGGAAACAAAGGCTCTATGTCTTTCTATTGGGGAATTCACCAGTATTCCTGTATTCCTGCCAGTTCATGATCATCCTAATGTTGCCAAGTAGTAAGTGATTAATTGCCATGAGACAGACGAGAAAAAAAAATCACAAGATATGACAGAAAAAGAAACATTTTTGAAATGAGCTGATCCAAGATATATTTGCTTGTACTTTGATATTTGAATCATTTTTGTTCACATAATCAGGCTTTTGACAAAACTTCTGATGTCTGTGTGCATGCCCAGCTTATAAAGAAAAGAAAACAGAGTCTATCTAGTAACAGTGAGGAGTTCAGGGGCTAAGGTTTTTAAGGAAAACACAACCTATCACAGGAATTGATAACCTGAATGCCCTTTAAAGCAGAAGTGCCCAACCTGTGGGCCACAGCTAGTGTCAAAGGCCATTTCATGTGGTTCATCTTTTCAGCTGAGATTGACTTAAGAAAGTGTGAGGGCCTATGAGAAATTATAGTAACTGACAGTGGCTAGTGGTCCCAAATAATTTGTTGATACCTAGTTAAGAGATGCATATGGGACTAGATGGACTAGATAGATCATTACCATGACTTTGGCATCACCCCTCCTTTCCTCCAATGATGCAGCCTGAGTACTTTGGCAGAGTAAAACTGGGAGAACCTAGAGAAAAGATGCATGGGTTGGAGGGTTTGCTTGGTCCTATGTAATTCTATGTTAGATCCTTTTAAAAAATATTCCTCAGAAGCAAATTTATCTGCCAAGTTTCAGTACGGCATGAAATATGTACAGCTACATAACCCTCCGCCTCATTCCAAAAATGGAAAGTTACTAAGAAAAGACCAACTCAGGTTTAGCTATCACATCACAGAGGTCCTGAATGTCAGTCAGCCAGAGGCAGACTGTGATTTTACCATAAAGTTGTAGCTGCAAAGGTCTCTCCTCTGCTGAGAACTAGGAAGGAGGAATGTGAGAAGGGAAAAGAATGGAGAACAGCTAAAGTGGAGGGCAAAGGGGATAAGAACGTGGGACAAGAAGGACATTGGAGAAGGATGGAGAGAAATGAAGCCTTTCAGCCCCTCGCCAACAGTGGCACCTGTCCCAATCTTGGCCTCACTTGTGTTTCAGTGGCTTGTCTTACTGCCATGACTTTGGGAAAAAGAGCTTGTTTACAGGAAACAAGCTGGCTGTGTTTTCTGTAGCCTTGCTGGGCTGGGGTGGAGGCTGAAGCAGACTCTTTTCTCTGCTGAGAAAGCCCCAGCTTCTAGAGGTTTGTGAATGCTGCAACTCACTTCTTCCCATCCCTACCTCCTTCCTTCGGCACTGGCCCTTCCTCACCCCAGCCTCAGGCACATGGGCGTTAGAAGGGGTTTGTGGTTCCCAGAAGGACTGCAGGATCCCTGGAAGCTGCTGGGCCCATGTTGTGGCTAAATCTGTGGGGACTGACCCCCACCCGGTAGTACCCTCCCTTGCATCCTTAGGCTGCATAGAAGATATTTAATGAACGGATTTCCTGTAATAGATGGTAGCAATGACAAGAAAAATAAGATGTTGCACCACCTCTTGGCAGAAGTGGCTCAGAAGGACAATTCAGGCTGCTGTCTATCCTCTCCTAGCCCTCTCCCTCTATGTTCCCACGCACATTTTCTTATGGGTCATGCTGAGGGCTAAAAGAAAAACTGTGCACTGTCTTCTTAACAGCAGGCACAGGGGTTATCATTCCAGCCTTGAAAACCAAGGCTGAAAACAGGGAAAGGGAGAGGTGACATATTTTGGGAGAAACGAGTATTTAAAATACATCATATTTGTTCTATTGGCCTCTTCCCTACCTCCCTCACAGCTTGTAAAACTCCTGCTCTCTCCCTTCCTTTTCAGGCAAATGCTTGGCTTGTCATTTCTCCCAGCACACAGCATTCCCGTCACCCTGTCCCTGCGGCTACTAACCCACCTCCTGAAGCTTTAAGAGAAGCTTGTGGGCCAGCTTCTGTCCCAGTCCTTTCTGTGGCTGTTGCTTGACTTGTATACAGCAGTATGTGTTGGATGGAGCTCCTGCTCCTGATGAACAGAGGGTGCCAAACCACATGAATCTGGGGTTTGGCAAAGTCCAGCTGCTTTCAGATGGAGAGGCAGGGAATGCTGGGGGCAGCAGTCCCAGCACAGTGGGTTTGTCACTTGCAAGGAGGGGCTGGTCCTGGAAAAAGGGAGATGTCCCAGTTAGTCATCACCCACCCGCTGGTAGCTGGGAGGCACTCTTGTAGCATCTGCTGCTCAACAAGGCACAGCCAAGGTCAGGAGCGGTGAGGGCTATTCCCTGAAGAACGAAGGGCCACTGCTCCAATCCAGCTGCACATTCTCCACTGCCCACAAGCCCGTGGGGCTGCCGCCAAGAGTCAGCAGTCAATAAGCTTAACACTGTAATGTCTAAAGACACTGGGGATGTTGATAGCCTGGGTAATATGTGGACCCAGATGCACATTTCAGTAGGTGACTATGGGACACTGACAGGAGGAAGAGGGTGTCTGGAATGACCATCCATAGTTTCTTTTTGCATGACTTGCCATACCTTCACATTCCAGTTATTTGGAAGAGTTTCACTTTTAATAACAAGCAAAAGACATTGAAAGCACATTGGATTTACTTAATAATACACAAAACAGTGAGCTTCCCACTTCCAAAAAGTGAAGAACAACAAAAAGGGATCAAAAAGCTTCTCAGGTATTACACAAGTATATTCCACAGGCAAGAGGTACATGAAAAGGATGCTGTTTTCCACAAGCTGTTGTTGTATTCCTCACTTGTATCTCTCAAACATATTTTGGAAACATCTTTCTGAGAAAATTTAATATCAAGAAAGCTTTGGGGTAAGAGTTCATAGATACAAAGCAAATGGATTATGCAGGAATTTATCTTCAATAAGGACTGATGGCAACTGACCGAGGCAACCAGCTGCCTGTCTGGGATTTCTGGGACACTTCTGCTCCGGCTGTCCATAGATCTCCAGAGCAGAGATATCTCTGTGATAACTGCAACAATACTAATAACAGCCAATAAGTAGCTAATTGAAAGTTCATGTGACAGCCTAGAGAACAGCTATACAAGTTGTGATCTCATGTCACATGTTTACCCTTGATGGGAAAAAAATGGAAAACAAAAGTCATGAGACAAAAGGAGTGGGGACCACATCGCTAGAGCCAGGCACTTGCAGCTTGCTTTGGGATTGCACTTGTGCATTGAACCGTACAGGTTGCAGATGCCTGCCAATATCTGTCTCTGCTTCCCCTCCACCTCCATTTCACAAAAGAAGGTCTACAGTACCCTCTTTTATTTGAAGGCCTTTAAAAATCCCACAGATTATTCCATGGCTGCAGACCTAAACCATCCTTCCCTTGGGAAAGTGCTAGATACGTTGCATGTAACCCTGGCAAGATACATTGTCCTACAGTCTTCTAACTTTGACCCTTTCATATATCCCTTTATTGCCCTCAAGAAAAACAGACTCATAAAACGCAACTCATTAAATGCCCACACATTGTGAGACACTACTACTAAGCCTCTGCTGTTAAGGCTTTCAAATTTCACATGGTATTAAAAAGTTTACTGGACACTTGTTCCTCTTTAAGATTGCAAAACAACTTTTTGGGTCCCTGTGCTATAAACTGGTAGTGAAAGTGAACTAAAGAAACTTGGATTTTATTGTAATCCATGTTACTAGGAGTTGTGCTTTAACACTTCATGACTTGGCCTGAAAGTAAAGAACCAGTAGCTCTTACAGACTTTTTTTCCAGCTGAGGGAGAGGTTGGCAAGGTGCACAACTAAATAATCCAAAGAATGCCACCCCAAATGCACTGAATCCCACAGAGAATTTGATGCAGATTGCTTAGAAATCTCATGTCATTTTTTCTGCCAAAGTGCAGCTCAGGCAAAGTGAGGGAAAGGTCTTTCTAATTTAGTCCTAAGGATCCCATTTTGAGGCAGTTTAACAATATCAAAAGGGCTAGCATTTTCCTTTACTGTTCTAAAAATGTGGAGGAAGGCACTACGAATCCCCTTTCTACACAACAGAATCCATCTTGGGTATCACAGATTTATCTACATTTCATATAGTCTATGATTTTTCTGCAAAGACTGTTCAAAAGCCTTACTTGTACAAACAAGGACATACAATGTTATCATAGCTGAAAGAATAACTTCAAAAAAGATGTGATTTAGCAAGGCCATCAGAAAACCTGTGGGTTTTTTCCCTTCATCAGCTGTTTTCAATGCCTGTCCAGCTCTATCTGTGTGGACAAGGAAGTGCTAAGAACAGTTACAAAGCATTTGTGAGGGACTTGGCCCATGTAAGAGTGATATTTGAAAAATGTCCTGAAAGCCATCATTAGAAACCTTCAGGGGAAAGATACTTCCTACCCACTGGCTCTTCCGTACAGAATTTTGTGAGCATAGGTAGGATTAGCCCTGAAAGGTAACCAGAAACATCAGTTGGACATGGGCCAATAAGGGGGTATTGCAAGAACAGTTTTTAAATCAAGACTAGGTCCTGGAGATCTGAAATCTATGCAACGTGACCCATGTGTGGATTCTTTCTTCATTCAGCATCCTCACTTGAAAAGCGGGGCTTTACTTTCTGGCTTTTGTCAAAACAGGTGTTGAGCAGCTTGATACCTCAAATGCCATAATATCCTCAGGTCCTCAAAGACTAATTGAGAAATATGTGCCCAAGGCTTTGGAAGTGTCTCAGCTCACCAGTTGTTAGGTCCTGCTCATGACAGAGGATTTATAGCAGAAGGTACACATAACATCAAGGTTCCCAGATGTGGTCCTGGGTTGATTTGGGACCAGTACCTCTGAGGAGGTGGGAGACAGGCTGTGGTGTAAATGATGGTGTACACACCTCTAGTTGTTAAAGCTTGTGACATAAGACCATTAAGTCATTACAATACTGTGGAGACACTATTTATAAGCTTGAGGAACTTGGTGATGTAAGTCAGTGATCTGTCTGGGTGAACGTAAAAACCATTTATATTCTGTCCAGTATGTACCTAATGAAATTGTATAACTCTGAAACAAACAAAACCTTAAATTACCCTGTTTCATAATTAAAAAAAAATAAATCTTGGTAGAGTTTTAAAAATATTTGTTGCATCATGTTGCTGAACAAAACAGAAAGTGTGATCTTCTAGTGTCCTCATCTCCAAAGAGTTCAGGCTTGCTTAATTAATGAGGTTTCTGGGATTTATTAGTATTTGTTAAGCATGTGCAATATGATCCAAAAGACACAATGCAATTCCTGACCTCAGATTCCATTTCAAAAATTGGACAGCAAATGACAAGGAGCTCAGAGAACATGAGAAGAAGTAAAGCCTGTTGTAGGAGTGGAAGGATTTATGTTGTAGCCCAGCATTTTATTGTCTGTGTTGGGCTGGGCTGGGATTTTGTCACTGGCTTGTGCCAATGCCACAAACCCTGCGCTGGTCCCAGAAAGATTTTGATAGGGAAACATATGGCATCTTGCCACTGTGAGAGAAGGAGTTTGATCGTTGGCTGGAGAGCAGGGAAAGACTGAGGAACTGGAGAGAAAAAGGGAAGGCACAAGTGGGAAATCTTTGCTTAGAGTTGCAGCGATTCTCAAACTTGGAACAAATGAGGGCAGGTTTTCCCTAATTTCCATTGGCAGCACCTCAGAAAGGTTTTGCCTTTTTGGCATGAGGGGTAGGTCTCAAGTAGAGCCTTTATTTTGTATTCCACTTCATTTGCTCACTGCTATCACAGAGCTCCAGACTGTGGACAAACTTCTGGGTTGTGTTTTCTTTCTAGAGCACCAGTATTTTTAACATCTGAAACAGCTGGTCTAACCAAAATGTTTGGACTGTATTTAAGAAATTCTTGTGAGAGGTACTGGCTGGTGATGTAAAGGAGACAGATGATCTGTCTGGGCTAAATCAATGTAGCTGTAGGTATTGTCATTTATTACAGATGGAGGGAAAAGATAGTGTAATATTTCAGACTGGAAGTCAGATGTAAGGCAAAAATCAGTACCTTGAAATATTTTCTTCCAGTTTTGCTTTTTAAGCACAAACCCATCATTCAGAAAAGGTTCTAAAGACAGACGCTTTAGTTATCCTGGTAAAGTACCTACATGTTGGTACCCTCTCTTCGTGCTTCAGGAATGATGAATACCTCCATGCTCTATCACAGTCTGAGACCTATGTGCCACCATCCCTGCCCCACAAGAGACAATAGTTCATACTCATGCATTTAGTGTCTTTCCTTTTTGCTGTAAAAAAGGTACAAAAGCACCCTGAACAAACATGTTAAAAATAGAGTCATGGTTCAACAAAATAATTCAGCAGCAGCTCATAGAGAAGATAATTTCAGGTGACGTCCATGCAGAAGAGGATACCAAACTTGAAAGTACAGGCTTACTTGGGGTTGAACCCAAAAATATACAGGGAGTATCGCAAAATGGAAGCAGCTTTTCTGCTGGAAAGTGTGAGAACTTTTCCCTAAGGAACCCTACCCCATATCCACATGAGCACAAAGGAGAAAAATCAGGCCTGGAGGTGTTGCCAGAAGGGTAACATACCTCATGTAAAGCACATTACAAAAGCAAATGCTGAGCTAGCAACAATCTCTCTCTAGTAGCAGTGGGAACCCCCTCCTGCTTTATTTTGTAAAGCATCTTTCATATCTTCTGCCAAAGACTTTAGGCGACATCAAGTTTTGCAAGGAGGCGAGTAATAATAGAGCCAAAACTTGGTTCAGACTGCCAATAACAAGTCACTGTAGCCTGTAACAGTGAAAGGTCATCCACAAAGGCATTATGAACACACATTTTTTGCCCCAAATTCTGGATCAAATGTTCTGAGGAAGGACTAGAGAGTTGGGCTGTGTCCAAAGCATGGGGAGAACTTGTAATTAATCTTTTTGGAATTCTTTTCCCACCCTAAACCTTCTACATTTCCTGCCTCACTTAACTCTTTCCAAAGTATCCTTCTGCAATGTCACAATTGCTAAGGTATGATACAGACCAGATACAGGCCAGATGGCCTCCTGAACGCCACCCTTAGGCATCTATGACTAGCACCAGGTGACTGGTTTTTGGTGTCACAACTGCCACTTTCCAAGAGCGCTTTAAAGCTTGGTCTGAAAAATTCATCCTTCTCTTGAGCTTCAATAATTGCGTGGCAGTAATTTTTTTTCGCCTTTACTGGGCTGTTAGATACCAGCTTCTCACACAGCTGCACATTTTTAGGAACATGTTCAACAAGATGGTATAATAAGGTTCACCAGTGCACAACCATACAGATTAACCTGTCTTCGGAGGTACCTAGCAGGCACATGAATCATGGAGTGTTTTGAATTAAAAGAAGTGTGGACATATTTCCAAGTTTAAAATTTTATCGCATTTGCTTTCCTTTGCAGCAATGAAGTTTGAGTTTCAAATAATTTTCTCACTTTCTCTGTGCCTTCTAGTTGGGACATTCACAAAGACACAGCACAGCATCCCCCACTCCACAGCATGGAAGACTGCCTCATGCTTCTCAGGTTGTTGGTTATGTTAGTACTTTAAAAGGACCAAAAAGAAACAAAAGAAAAAAAAGAAAGAGTCTGTCCTGGTTTGAACTATAACCACACCCCTGGCTCCCCAAAGGCAGCAAGCCAAACAGTCAGGGGTAGGCAAGCTCATCTCTTGAAAATTCGTCCCTTTCTGTGGTTTTGTGCATTTTAAACTGAGCTGTTCACAAAGGAAACTGGGTTATGATGCCACTGTGGAGGCTGGAATTGAGACCTTATGACTTGTCCTGGTCTGTATATATGACATTTATTAATGTGGCAGCTGTGAAACCATAGGGCAACTGTGAAACCAAAGGGACCGCAGGCTGGAAGGCTGATGTGATGAAGCTCAGAAGATGAAGTTGTCCATCTCCCTCTCCTTCCTGCATTTTTCTTTTTCAGATGGGCCCAGGTGTCTTGTGTGTCTGCTGTTCTCAGTAAGCAGCTGCCCAAACCTTTTTCAAAACCAGGTACCCTTGCAGTGCAAGGGCTGGAAAACTCAAAAGATGTGAAGTGAGACACATCATGGCTGTGTTCACCAAGCTTATGACCAGGTGCCTTATATCTTCACAGAGCTGAATTCTTTCTTGATAGCTATGAATAGGGAGAAGTGACCAGTGACTGTGACCTAGTCCCTCCACATCAGTAATGCAAAGAGGGGGATATACTGTCTACTCCCAAGGTACCTTCCCTTCTCCCTGTCCCACAGCTCTTTGAGAGCAAACCAGGTATAAGCAGTCAACTTTGTACTTTTTTGGTGTGTATATGTCAGTTTCTAAAGCATCTCTCACTACTTTGTGTCCATTTAGATTAACATCTGGACTGAAAACCTTGGTGCAAGAGGTCAAGGATTTCTCAGCCAAATAATCATTCTATTGTGCAAGGTGATACTGTTTGTTTGGAGCAGGTGATGTCTCTGCTCTGAAGGAGAAAAAGTGGACCTTGTTGCAGTTGGATGGGGTGTACTTCAGGTTGAGGTTTTTTGGCAAGGCAGATGCATACTTTAAGCACACCAGGGGAAGGACTGAGGCCCTTCAATCTACTGCAGGAGAGCATTCCATGGAAAAAGAAGAGGAATGGATAAGCAAAAAGAACTCTAGGCTTTCCAGCCCCTGAAAAGAAGTATTATTCTCTGGAGTAAGAAAGGAAACAGCGAAAAGTAAAATTTTATCCTTGTGAATAAAACAGAGAGAAGAGGGAACCAGTGAAATGAGGTCATTGGAAGCACCTTGTAAAGCTGTCTGCAGTATCCAGCCTTTACAAGGAAGGTCAAAGGCTTGGTCTTTTTTGCTACCCATGTCTCTACTTGCCAAAACTCAGCTCAGTGACAGGTTCTTTAATGTGAGAGAAGGATATGAAGTGATGGATAATATTTCCACCACCTTTGAAAAGCCAGGGGAAAGGTTGCAGAAAGGCAAGTATGGCAGTTTCTTCAAGAAGAGTGCAAAGAGTTTTGTTTCCAAATTTGCATTCACTCCTTCTGGGCAATTCAGTCTGTTTTTTGTTGTTGCTGCTGTTGTTTTTTGCTGTTTTTGTTGTTGGTTGGTTGGTTTGGATTTTTTTCTGTTTGCACCCAGCAAAGTATTTTGAGTGAACTTGATGCATAGTCAAAGTTGTGTAGTCAAGTGCTGAGTGTGTTATCTTGTGCCAGCTTTGTAAGGGACAGCTCAGGCCCATATGTTTGTTCGTTGTGGATTTGGTATCTTGCTTCACACACCTACAACCAGAAGTTGCTATCCTGGATCTCACACTCCTCCACTGCTATAGTGAAACAGTATTTGCAGCGTCCCACAAATCAAGGTTAAAAGTGTTCTTTCAGGAACTGTAATTATGATGAATATTTAATAGCAGACAAAGTAACAAACTTCAGAGAAGAAAAGAGCAGGATCTCTTCATGTCTGTCTCAGTGAAGCTGAGCACAGAACTACTGATTACAAGAGAATCAAATCACACTCCACAGTTCTCACTCTAGGTGCACTTTGTGTTTACCTGAATATATCCATCTATGTGATAACTCCCCCCACCAACATGCCACTCTTGTGACAATATCCAGTCCTGTCATACCCTCCTCAAATCCAACCCTGAGTTATGACATTCTTCCCTTCTCTTCTAAAACAAACAAGGGAAGGGAAGAACATCACCTTATATTTTAAGTTTAGTGACTAAAGCATATTTTCAGGAGAGAAGAGCTGTACGAAGAGATGGGCACGGAGTGAGGGGGCAGTGCAATTTGTAGACACCAAGAATAATGACTGAAATGTCTATTCCCTTCTAACCATTATTACTTATACCCACTGTTCCTTGTTTTCGTAGGGTGAAATGAGCACTCTTTCAGTTGATGGCTTGTAGAAAAATGCTATTCCTTATGTCATTTTGTGCATCTGAGGAAGCTGGAGTTTTCCTCTGGGTCTAAACTCATGTGCAGCTGCTTATTTGCAGATAAATACCTAGCAAGGTTCAAATCCACCTAAACTATTCCTCATAACGTTTCTTTCACCTCCAATAATTTCTCTTCCCTAATCACCACTCCTTAGTTTGGCTACTCTGTCTTTTTGCTACTCTCAACTAGGTTGCTGAAATGTTTGGCATATTGTCAACTGTATGATCCAGCAACAGGTAGCCAAGCTTCTCATTTCCCAAGTATCTACAAACATGTCTCTGCAGTATGGTTGGTGTTGGTCTACAAACAGAAGCCTGAGTTTCTTCTCCTGTTTAGACACGTGCAGATCAGAAAGAGGGATGGGGATGGAGTCAAGACTAGAACAACACATGTTGGGCCTTTCTTCATAACAAAACCAAGCTAATCCAAAGCCTGCTGATCTTTTGAGAAGTTCAGGTTCAAGTCAAAGACTGATTGAAATTTTTCTATTTCTGTGTTGGACAAACGCATGTAGTTCGGAGATGCTCAAGAAAGGAGATGACTTGTTTTTGGAAGCTAAAGAAACATATGATCTCTCAATAGTCAGGAGGTATGAGCTATATGCAGAATTGTCTTCCTCATAATTTGACAAACAGGTTTGTAGAGGACTGAACAGTTATACTAGCCTGTTGCCAAGCCCAGCAAATTCTTTTCTTGTAAGGATGGCACATTCCATAATGAATAGCTAAGATGATCTGTTCAATGAGCCGTTTGCAAAGTGCAGACTCTCCTTAAAGCAAAAGCTGTTACGGGAATTGTTTCTATTATAACTGTTCTATAAATACACAGTAAATTATCAGTCAGGTATTTTCTACATGGCTGCACATTATTCCTAACTTTGCACATAGGCTTATTATTTAACCTTTTTTTTTCTGCTCTCTGGCAACTCACAAAGCAGAGAAGAGGACCTATCATGCTAGTCAAATTCTTTAGGTGAAGTTAGCAGTGGTGGAAGACTGAGAAGTGGCTGAAGATGGGATGTGAAAAAGGCTACACAAAAAGAAACTTCTTCTACCTGTTGATATGCATGCTTGACACATATCACCAAGATGTAGAAACTCAAGTCGGTAAGTTTTAGTGACTTCTCTTAACCATTTTGACAGCTCCATGAATAACAGTGGGTCCAAGTGTAGTATTTGATCTGATTCTACTCTATGAGAAATTATGAAATAGAGCTCTCTGTACTGGGCCTGTCTCTGTGATGGGGCTGAGCAAATCTGCACTAAGGAAAGCAAAAGCATGGCTATTGACAAAGGAAAAATAAAAGTCATCAGAATGACATACTGGTTTCTGAGGTCAGGGAACCTCCACGTGATTGTTGAAGATAATTTTGAACTGAAAAATAAGGAGGACTGATTCTTCTTTTTAAAAACTATTAACAAAAATACATCAAATGTGCCAACTCACATCAACTTTTAATTCTGAAGAAACAGAATAAAGATTCACTGGGTTGTATCCAAGACTCCAAAGAGAAACAATTTTGCAAGATAAGATGGTGCGTCTGGTTGCAAAAATTTGTATCTGTTGTTTTAATTTTTAATTTCTGCAGTCTTCAGGCATTCAGAAAGGAAAATTGTGCTGAAACTTTCAAAGAATGTATTTCCTTGACTGGTCACAAAAATCCAGAACTCAACACTGAATTAAAACTTAGTAACTTTTTAAAACAATGTTTATTAGAAAGATTGTCACCTTCTAAACAAAACCTGAACCCCCATTGGGGTGTTATAGCCAATACAGGATGGTGTTTCTTCCAAACCACTTAAAATCCAGTGCAATTACATAGATTAGGAATGGAAGTGAAATTGAACACAGACATATGCATGGAGAGGAATGGTACTATGACATTTAAAAAGTTAAGAATAGTCAGGACAGACAGATCTGATCCTGGCACAAGTTTGTCAAAAATGACATCCGTTGTCTTTGGATCCCAGAACTCAGAGCTCAGGCTTCTACCTCCACCTCTGGAGAAATATCTGCTCATGTATCCTGCTCTTTACTGGCTGCACTTTGCTACTGCAGTGGCTGATGCTCACAGGGTGTTGTGAAGGACTTGGTTGCCTTTTCCCACCTTCACAGGTGACTGCCATTGTTGATGACCAGAAAGTAGATATTATTCTGGGAGGTGCTGCATTGGCCTTTCACCTTAAGAAAACTCTTCTGCACAGAAAAATCCTTTCATTGCTTTGTTAAGATGATTTGTGCTGGAGTGTTAAAAAGAGCCATTCAGAGGGTCAAGAATTTCACTCAAAGAGCCTACCCTGTGGCACAGATCTGACAAAAATGTGCCAGAATGCATAGACCTATACAAGTGCTGTGCAAATCCAAACTACAAAACACTCAACATCTCTAAGCAGCCCCAATAACTTTTTCACTTCTAGGGCTCTGTATGCCCCTCAAAGCATGGCACCCTAATCTCAATTTGACTGTCAAATTCAACTAGTTGTGGTCCAGAATTGGAAATTCAAAGCCCCAGGATGTGTGTATGTGGCAAAGGGCTTTCTGCCAGCAAGTCTGGACATCTGAAATTATTTATTTGGAACTATAAGTAGCTTGAGAGTTGAGACATTTAATAACAGTCAGAAGAGTCTGTGCATTTCTCGTTCAGAAAAGAATAACTTTCAAAACCATATTCAGGTGTGAAATTAACTATAGAAGGTGGTTGGCTCAGGTCAAGATTCCAAGTATAGAGACAAATAATAGCCATTTTACTGTCAGAATTGTTTAGGGCCAGGAGAATACAACTACTAGGTCAGAAGGATTTTATTTCTCAACTTCAGATTAAATTAGAGCTGCTCCAAAACCACATTGCTTTAGAAGCGACAGATACATTTGCTCCTACGAAAAGCCCAGTGTGAGTCTTGGCAGAGAGAAAGGGCTTTTGCTACGTCCATGAAAACATCTGCACGGGTTTCCTGGACCTTGAATATGCTAGCAGTGGGGACCCAGCTGGTACTGAGAGTGGAGGGGGGTGAGTGGAAATTAACATCCTCCTGGGATGGAAGGCAAATTGGGTTGCGTGGCTCACACCAGCTTTGCATTGACAAACAGCACTAGCTGGAGTCCCAGAGTCACTAGAGAGCTTGTTTTTCACAAGGTCGTGCAAGGTTCACTCACAGCCTTCTTGCCTGTTGGTCCTGAAACTACGTGTTAGCCCTGTGCTTCTGTTGCCATGTCTGTGCACATTTTCAGTTGTTTAATAAGCTAGATGGAAGTTATCCACAACAGCTTCTTCAAGCTCCATCGCAAATTTTGTCTCAGAAGGCTTCTTCACACTTTGCAAATGACAGTATGAGTTTCCAGTACACACTTATGACAGTGCGCTCTGGTCCAAAAAGTTTTCCTTTTAGGTTAAGAAAGGAGATTTGTTTCTTGTCACCCCAACAGAGACATGTACTCTGACCTTTTGTGTTGCTTTGGCTGATGGACTATTGAGAGAACTTGTCAGGTTTTTGCAAGGTGATACCTGTAGGCTGATGGGATGGTGCTGGAATAAATCAAATTACTGTGCTCCTAAGGTGCTGATGACCATTTTCACTGCTGTTTTTTTTCTTGGACGTAGTTGTGGGGGTTTATATAAACAGCAAATTACATTGAGAAGCCAGAGGAAGGAACAAGGATACCTTGTGGACCAGAACTAGACACATTCTGGATGAAGTGTTGCTTGACATCCCTTTGGAGCCAAAAAATAATGACTTGGACAATGCAGATGGGATGTTGTGAGACTGTATAAAACCTCTCACTCACTGAATCCCAGCTAACCACAGTGCAGCTTTATCTTCAGTGTTACTTGGAATTGTGTCAAAGAGGCTTTTTTTCTCTCTCTTTTTCTTTCTTTCATTCCATTTTTTTTAAAACCTCAAGGTCAAACAAAACATATGCTTAAAAATAAAGCTTTATCAAGAGAGATGGAGGACTAAAGGGCTTCCTATTTTTAGTAAGGGCAATCTAATCTAAGCAGAAGTTGTTCAGGGCCCCTCTCTATTTTCCATGAAAGGTAGGTGCTCCTGGGATGATTCCCAGGGCTTTCTGTGGCTTCTGTTTTCAGATGTAACCCAAACCCCTGAGTTTTATTGAGCAAGTATCCTGGAAAGTTCTGAGCAAAATGAGACAGCTGATAGTCCTAGAATACCAGTATTTTCAGTAAGATCCTGCAGCTGTATCTCTGGGTTGTGAATTCTCACAGGCTTTAAGCCAAGCTCTTTCCCCCAGTCCTCCCCCAGCTACTGATATGGTCCTTGACAGGGCAAAGCATCTGTCCAACTCAAAGCACAGAAAGTGATTAAGTGCTTTCTTAATCAGGGCCTTGTAGCTCTTATATTTGACTCTTGGCTTACTCAAAGCCAGATATTTCAGTAAATTTAATGTGGAATTGGATGGAAATGGTAGTGAGACAGGGAACTTTTCACTTCTAGGTCATCACTGAACAATTTTTCAGGAAGGAAAACCCTATAAAATTATTGTTGCTTGAAGGCAGTCAAGAGTGTATTTGAAATGTTGAAGCACAAATATCTTGGCTGGTCTGCCTGCTCTGTATTGCCAGCGTTATGGGAATTTGCTTGTGAGTTTACTGTGCTGAGACAAGAAAATTACTTTTGAAACACCCAACAGACAGCTGATATAAAACTTTAAGATGGAGAAAAATAAAACACAGCTCTGCTTTTGAAACCAGGAGAAAAAGAAATTCCTTTCCCATTGGCCTGAGACTTTAACCTATATCCTATATAACATTGTATATATATTGTATATATACAATGAAAAATTGCAGAAGAAATCTAACTGGTTGGTTTTGACCTATAATGCCTGGACCTGTGGGGTCTGTGTTGTAGCTTCTTGTTGGACGCTATTGAACAAAAAGAAGACAAATCATCTGATTGCTGGGAGGATTAAAAGTACTTCACAGAAAAAAAAAAAACCAGTTTGAAAAAAAGTTGAAAACTTCTGCTTTAGTGAACAACAAAATTATCACCAGAATGTTCAAATTTATAAATAAAAGAAATAAAGCCAGATTTTTGTGTAGCCCAATGACTTTTTATTTTGGAAAGGAATGATTGTTAAGCAGAATGAGATATCTGGGAGTGGAGAGGTAACACAGAGCCAGGGCTGCAAACCATCCTTTTTTTATTCCTAAGTTTGCAGGAAACTTTGCCATGCCTGGGTCTTGTGGAAATCTGAAGCAGGCTGCCCTCCTTTCCATCTCTTCAATTTTAAGCAATGATCTGCATGCCTTGAAGCTTGGAGAGGAAATATGCATAAAGCCTGCAAGTATTTACGAGAGCTATAAAAAAGAGCTTTTCGGTAGTTGACAGGGGAAGTGATTAAGGTACCTAGGCAAAGACTGCAGAAAAGAGGGAGAAGTGGTGCCAGAAGAGAACCTGGCAACAATCCCGACGTAACGATAAGTGACTTTAAGAAGGAAGAGTTGTGGATGAAAAAGCAAAAAAAATTAAATTGAAGCAGATTGCAAGACGTTTGGCCTTGGGGACTAAGCTATGGAGACTATTGATTGCTGGACTTACAGTCACAAAAGGAAGGTGATGTCTCACAGTGCTCATGACTCAGAGTTTACTGGTCAAATCCCACAAAACAGCAGTTCATCAAGATTTACTTGAATTTGAAAGGACTCCATTTCCCAGGCATCTCAGCTTTCTCCATCTGTGTTTACACAAATGGGTCTTGGGTCTCCCCAGAGATTAGCAAAAAGCTACTCTAAATAGAAACACACGCATGGGCCATGTTGCCTATCAGGATCTCTCTGAGTGACTATTTCTTGTTTTCCTGTTTAACAGGTGGAGCATGTGTCCAGATCTGCCCCTAGACAGCAACCTGTGATATGAGCTTTCACAGATGAAATGACAGCTAAAGAGCATTCAGTTATCATGATCAATTGTGAGCGTAAAAGTCTACCTTGGAAAGTCTGAGTTTGAGAGTCTTGAAAAAATGTTATGGGAAACCACTCTTCATGTCCCAAATGGAACAGAAATGGCTTCTGGCCAGATGCCCTTGAAAATGGGGAGGAGGAAACCTTCTCATCTACAGCAAGTAGAATGGTGTACAGAGAGGGAGACTAATAGAAACATATAGACAAATTTCAAAACTATTCAGGAAATAGTTGTGAGTAAAGGGTACATTTGCTGAAATTGGACCAGCTACAGGAAAAGAAAACAAGGCCTGAATTCATCAGGACATACTGAACTAGTGCTTTAGACTCTAAGAGTTGGCTTATGTCCTCCCCTAAAGTCAATGATCTGCTACTTTGCTTTCATCGGGGTTTACTTATTGTGGTTTAGTTTAGGTATTTCAACTGTACCAGTGTGCAGTCTGTCTTCTGTTGCATTACTGTGTTACAAAGATGAAGTACAATGACACAGAATAAACTCATTGATCTAAAAATATAGAGCATGTATATCTTGATAGGCAATGATATTGCTTGATCTTTGACACTTTTAAGTTTCTTTCTGGACACAGTAATGTCAGGAAGAACTTCAGGTGCTGAAGCATGCTGAGAATCAGTGTGTAGCTGTAGATTCATGTCCAAATTCAGATATCAACAAGCTGGGTTCAGGTCATTATCATATTGCAGGAACACATTTGGTAAGATTCTGCAGTGATATTCTCTGGACCTGTTACTATTCAAGATTTTTATTTATTACCTAGAGAGAATGAATACTCTAGATAGAAAACATGCTATTTAAAGTAGCAGGTAACATAAATTTGAAAAGAGAACAAAAGACTTTTGTACTTCAGAATTATCAGATATAAGTGGAGGAGTAATCCAGGGATTTGGAAAGAGAAAGGATGAAATTTGGTAAAGACCAATGAAAGATACACAGTTCTATACTTAGGCAAGAACAATCGGATGTACAAATACGGGATGTGAAGTAACCAGTAGAGAAGGATCTGGGGTAATTGTGAATTGCAAGCTGAAGAGAAGTCAGAAGACTTAAGATTGCCATGAGAAAAGCAAACACCAAACAGGGATATATAAACTGGAGTACCATCTGCATGACATAGGAAGTGATTTTTCTGCTGTACACTCTTCTCTCCAAGTTTGGGCACCATGGTTCAAGAAGGATGGGTCTGGTTGAGCAATGTCCAGAAGAGACCAATAAGAACTATCAGAAATCCAGGGAACATGACTAATGAGGAGAGATTGAAATAGGGGGGTTATTTTGTCTGGAGAATATCAGACTGAGAACGGATATGATAACAGTCTTTAAATACATAAAAGATAGATGAAGAGGAAGAGAACAATTTGTTCTTTATGTCCAGGGTGCAGAGGAGAAGGGTTAAAGTCTAACAAGGGACATGTAGGCTAGATTTCATGAAAAAAACCTTTCCTAATAGGAAAGATAAATGAAGTCCTGGAATAGCCTGAGATTTGAACTTCATCTGAGATTTTTAAGGACAGGTTGGATACAGCATGTCTCAGGGGGAGGACAGGTTTTGTCTGTGAACAAGCAGCCAGAATTAACGGCACTGAAGAAAGTCACTTGCACCTCTATTTTGTGCACTGTCTACAAGCAACTATGTCAAGTTCTTGCTAAGATATTACAATCACTGTGATATATAATTTCAGAGTAATGGGTAATTCAGGCTGCTGGACCACAAAGTTTTGCCCTTCTGTACCCCTCCCCAGGTCTTCAAACTTAGTCCACACACAAATTCACATAAAAATGGCCAAAAAGCTTCTTTTTATTCTTGCATTAATGAGACATTCAGCAAAACAATAACTTTATCTGGACCTTAATCCAAAACTTTGCCTCAACTTATTTTGCCTGGACTTATTTTGATATTTGAAAAATATTTATTGTATTATCATATTTTACAAATAGGATGCTGTTTTCTAGTAGGAATAAAGATACAAAATGAAACAGTGAAAACCCCGAAATCTGTTTGTAGATAGAAAACTGCGTTTCCTGAATCTTGGGAGAGACCATCTTCATATGGTTGCTAACATTGTAAGTGTCACCAGGCTATGGATAGGATACTGAAAGATGCACAGGTTCTCAGCACTGACCATGGTTGTGGTAGCCTGCATTCACCTCTGGGATAAAAACCCAAAAAACTACTAAAATCTACATCTAGTCTTCCAGTCTGGGTATTTATTTGATTTATTTGGAAATAGTCTTTGTTGCTATATTGCATTTGATGACATATGCTGTATTAGAACCATTTGAATGCGTGCTGGAGACTTTTCAGGGCTGCTCTGAGTTGGGGGCAGGTCTTTGCTGACAGGTGTGGGTTTAGTTACTGCATTGTTTTCTAAATGGTAGGAAGCTCTAGGTGTCCAAGTAGGTTCTTCCCCCCCCCCCCCTTTGAGTTTGATGCTTGCTCCCATCAATACCCAAAACCTCTGGAGGTTTACTCCCAGCTTACTCCCATGATTTATGGAGGCTTTTTGTTTCCCCAGCAGCCCCAGAAGACCTAGCTATGTCCTACCTTTGCCCAAAGGAGCATACCACCCCCACAGACTGTCTGCACAGGCTGAAGTGACCAGGTGTTCCCCCGTCCCTGCCACAGGCAGTGGAGGAGGGCAGACAATCCTAGCATGACTCGGGGAGGAGAAATCTCTTCCTGTCACCACAAATAGAAATAAGCTAAATTATGCTTCAGTTGAAGGGAAGAAGGAGGATGCTTCAAGGCCTTTGCAGGCAAATCAAGGTGAGCTAGCCTGTGGGATAAATTCAGTTTTAATTTGCCTCTGCTCTGTGGGCAGGGGTCAGCTGTGATACACCATTTTGTCACATGAGCCCAGGAAAGCAGTTTTGTCACTGTCAGTAATGAATGTCAGTTCTGTTATTACATCCCCAGAAGGAGAAAAAGACAGAATTGCTGTGCACAGAGGGCCAAAAATTTCCATAATTTTTCCTTCCCCCCTCCTCTGTGCACCATCCTCCCTTTTCCTGCCAAAGAAAAGAGCCCCTCAGAGGTTACCCTCCGCCTTTCTTGAATTCACATGACTTTGCCGCTTCGGATCCTTCACCCCCTGCGTTTAACCGAGGTTATGAAAACCAAGCTGCTTGCTCTCTGTTTGTTTTCAGTGATCTCCTCTGTGTGCTGCCAGCAGCCAGAGCCATGGCCTTTCCCAATGCAGGGCATCACAGTGAGCTCCAAGTGCACCCAGAGTTGATGAGAGAGGTGCACGAGACAGAAGCCAAGCTGAGCTTATGTAAAAAAAATAAGGTCGAGGGCTCACCAAGATTTACAAGTGCTTTGTTTTCAAGGTACTGGTGATTGAGCTAAGGTCATGTTTTTCTTGCTGCTCCGAGGCAGAGACTAGCTGCAGGGCACAATGCAGTTCAGTACACAGGGGCTTTCAAAGAGTGTGACCAGTCAGCTCTGCAGCTGCACTAGTCTGAACCCTGGGTATAAGAACCAGCAACAGCTGGGCTTTGCACTGGAGCAGTTTCCATAAACCTGATGCCTGCTGCAGGTATGAAATTACCTGGTGGTGGAAGAAGGCTGTGGGCTAGCACTTGGGAAATGAATTGGGTAGTTGCACACAATGGGGGCAAATCCCCACTGCATTGGAAAGTAGCATTTTCAAAGTGTGCTTAAGTGACTTAGAAACTTACATCCCATCTTCAGGCATGGCAGGCTTGTATCTGCAAAGCATTTCTATTGAGAAACAGGATCCTAAAGCTTCTGACACTCAGCACAAAGTCAGCTTAAATCCCATTGATTTTGGCATTATTGGAACATAATTCCTTCTACAGGAGCTTTAGAAGGAGTCCTAGTGAGAAGGAACAGTGAGTAAAAAAGTCAGAACAAAAATTAGAAGTTTATAGACGTATTGCAGAGCGAGATCAGAAATGTATCTATTTATCTCTGCTGTTTCACTGGTTTCTCTTTTGGTTTTAACTTTTGTGGAATATATTTAATCACTCTCAAATGTCAGACCATGAATATGGGTGATGCTGTCCCAGATGGCTAACACAGAGCATGGGCTTCTCACACAAAGCAGGGGGACACGTGTGAGCACCCGGAGGACTTTCTGTGCTGTTCCTATTTTGTGACTTCCTTTTAGACCACAAAACTGTGCATGAGTCCTCCTTTGCACTTTCTTGTTCATCTGTGTCTTGAAAGCTGGCTAGCATGCTTCTTAGGGAAGATACCTGTGCTGTAAGAAACTCTGTGCTGTAAGAAAATTGTCTTCTCTGGTAATCTGGGCACCTTCACCAGGGAACAGCTGGGGCTGGAGATGATTGAGGCCATAGGGAGGAATTATATCAGCTAGTCCTGATCTGTAGCAGCTACTCAGTTCTGCATGCAGATGCACTGCACAGGAGATCAAGCTGTGCCTTGACATGCAGTTCAATGAAAGGAACCAAGAAAGTTTGTTTTTCCAGGGCTGGTTATTGATCAGTGTTTTGAGTGGGGGGTGAGGGTGGTTCTAAAGCTCATGAAACAGCTTTTCCTACACATTTTTAGTATCTCTATTCCTTACCAGGCCACAAATGCAGTGGAAAGTGGAAGTCTTTGGAAAAAGGGTTTGAAAGTGGCCAGTACAGGAAGACAAACAGACTGAATATATACACAAACCAACATGGCACACTCATCTTTGTTTCCCCAGAAAAGGGGGCTAAAACCAGACCTCAGACTAAGTTTTGAAATGCAATGTCCCATGCAAATGAGCCACCCCACAGTTGAACCACAGTTTTTTCTTCCCTAAACAGTTTTTTTTGAAGTTGTCCTGGGCAACATAAGGGTAAAGTTATCTGTGACTCGACCTGTGTCACTGTAAGAGTCTTGCCCTTGCCCCTTGGGGAGATTGGTCACACCAAGAAGATCTCATTTGACTGAAAACAGTTATTATAATTTTTTGTCTCTATTTTTTTCTTCTTCCTTTTTTTTTTTTTTCTTTTTCTTCTTCTGCTGTTTTCATCTTATCTAACTCAGAAAAAAATCCATACAGATGAAGTATCTGTGGGTCATCCTTGTTCTTTTTTTTTTTTTCCTTTTGACAAATGTCTCTGGTACTATTAGCCCAACTCCTCAGCTAAGCATGACAGTGGTACAAAAACTCCAGGGTCAAGTGATTGTTGTGTTACCACATCTGTGAGACAATTATCCACACCAGCTTTGTACTCTGAGTCCTTCCTTGCTTCATCTTCTAAACCACAAAATCATGTCGTCTTCTGGTTAAAAAAAATACAACACCCTCTAACAAGCTTCTTTGTATATGTCAGGTTATCCATCTGCATTGATTACTGTTATAACCTTTCAAGAGTTAAGAGGCTTAGAAGAAATCATGGAGAGTATTCTGCATTTTTTGTTTTATTTGTTTGTTTGTCTTTTATGAGTCAGAGCTGAGTTACTTTGAGGCCTTTTGCACCTTCTTATTGGGAACTTTGAATCATAGAATGACAGAATGTACTGAGTTGGAAGGGACCCATCAGGATCATCGAGTCCAACTCCTGGCCCTGCACAGGTCACCCCAAGAATCACACCATGTGCCTGAGAGCATTGTCCAAACTTGAACTCAGACAGGCTTGGTGCTGTGACCACTTCTCTGGGGAGCCTGTTCCACCCTCTGAGTAAAAAACTTTTTCCTTATATCCAACCTAGACCTCCCCCAAATCAGCTTCATGCTGTGTCCTTGAGTCCTGTTACTGGTCATGAGAGTGAAGAGATCTGTACCTGTCCCTCCATTTTTCCTTATGAGGATGTTCAAGACCACAGTGAGGTCTCCCCTCAGTCTCCTCTTCTCCAGGCTGAACAAACCAAGTGACCTCAGCTGCTCCTCATGAGGCTTCCCCTCCAGACCCTTCATCATCTTTGTGGCCCTTCTTTGAATGCTTTGGACTTTGACAGGGGAAGGTTGACATAACTGATTCATAATGTCAGTGACCCACAGGAAGATATTTGCTGAAAAGCATCACTCCAAGCCAGGAATTGCAATAAGAATGTGGCAAAGGATTAAGAAAGCTCCTGGTGGCACATGAACTAGATTGTTCTACCATAGCCTACGGAGATGGTATCTGCTTTGGTACAAACACTATGTTTTGATTTGTGCTTATATTTCATTTAGCATGCTGGTGCCAGTGCCAGTATGAACCTGTAGATATTACTCAAATGCAAATATTAAAAGTAGTTTTGGCATTCATTCTTAGGGTCCTTTATGCTAAGGGTTTATTTCCTGCTGACCAGGAACTGTCCAGACTGGCTTTCTGCATTTCTTACACGAAAGAACTTCATCCAGTTTTTCAGTCCAGTTAAATTATCCCTTCCTGAAAGACAGAGGGCTTGAAATGTAAAGAACCTAAGTAATGAATTTACTACCTTTGCTAGCAATGGTTTTGTTCCACTAAAGAGCCGTGGACCGGGTAGGGAAGGTTTTGGTTTACCTAAAGATATTGGAATAGTGTAACAATGCTTTCTATGGGAGAGGTTCTCATCTGGTTGAACTCACCCTTCTGTCCTTGTTGTCACTGCCAGCTTATTATCATCACCAACTTATCATATACTAGCAAAACACCCAACTTTTGGGTTCTGGAGATGTTCTCGTGCTGCCTTGATTTACCCTATAATGCTGTTTTCTTCTCTTGTGACCAGCCTTGGAGAAAAAAAAAGGTCCTTCTATGCACAGATAACAGAGTTACTGTTTTAGCTCATGTAACAAAGGCTTGTGTTTTTGTTGTCATGGCTGCCACATTTTGTTCCCATAGCACTGTCTGTGTGTACGTGAATGTGATTCATTACCTACAGACACTAGAGCCTACACCCTGTGCTGCTGTTTGTACTCAAACTGCTTCCCTGTAATAGAACGAATAAATATCTCAAATCTGCCTCTTGGTGGGTTCAAATTGTTTGGCTTTGGTCCATCTCCAAGGACATATCAATTAATTTACAAAAGTAGGGTTGACAAAAACATGTAATATTCCCTTGCGAGCAGCAGTCAGTGCATGTTCTATATTATAACATAAACTGATGTGTCTTCCATTTCCCTGTTATACAGGGAAGCATCCACAAATATATGATCTTAAAGATTATTCATAGGAAAAGCAAAGGAATAGATCATTCCTGATAGGAATTTTCATGCCAGCTATTGGTTGTACGGTAGGAATATGGTTTGCCTGCAGTTTTCCTGCAACTCCTGAATAATTGGATTGCTTGGTGTAGTGTCTGATGTACTGACTGGAGTGCCTGGAGTGCCACAGGGAAAATCAATAGCAAAATGCTCAGTAAGTTTATGTATTCTTTACATGGCCCACGCAAACAAAGCATGTCCACTTGAATTTTTTTTCACAGAATCACAGAACCATCAAGGTTGGAAGAGATCTTCAAGATCATCTAGTCCAACCATCAACCCAGCATCCCCATAATCACGCCTAAACCTTATCCTCAAGTGCCACATCCAGACATTTCTTGAACACTTCCAGAGACGGTGACTTCACCACCTTCCTGGGCAACTTATTCTAAAGCCTAACCACTGTTTCAGTGAAACTTTTTTCTAATATCTAATCTGAACCTCTCCTGGTGCAGCTTAAGGCCATTTCCTCTCATCCTTTTACTTGGGACATGGCAGAGGAGACCAACTCCCACCTGGCTACACCCTCCTTTCAGGTAGTTGTAGAGACCAATGAAGTCCCCTTGAGCCTCTTCCTCTCCAGGCTAAACACTCCCACCTCTCTCAGCTGCTCCTCATAGAACTTGTGCTCCAGACTTTCACTGCCTCCATTGCCCTTCTCTGGACATGCTTACCCACCTCAGTGTCTTTCTAGTAGTGAGGGGCCCAAAACTGAACACAGAATTTGAAGTGTGGACTCACCAGTGTCAAGCACAGTGTCAAGCACAGTGGGATAGTCGTGCTGGCCATACTACTCTTGACACAAGGCAAGATGTCTTTGGCCTTCTTGGTCACCTGGGCACACTGTTCACTCATATCCAGTCAGCTCTCCACCAGCACCTCCAGATTTCTTTCTGCTGAGCAGCTCTCAAGCCACTCTTCTCCAGCCTTACAGTATAACCCCCCCCCCAAAAATTACTATAAAACATATTGCCTGCATGTAGTTGTAGGGGTACATTTAGGTACCACCTGTGAACATGTTAAATAATGGAAAATTCCTTGTAAATTCACTTTTTTAATATATAAGTTCAATAATCAGTACTAGAATCTCTTAGAATCAGGACCTGTTTCATCAGCTCTCACAAGTATAAAACAGAACACTCAGTCTTCAAAGTGAAACCCTGTGCTTTGCCACTAAACCACCCCCACTTGAATTTCCTCCAGAATTCTTGTGTGTGTGTGTGTGTGGTTTTTTTCTATCTTTTATTGCTGGTTCCTTTCTCCTCCACCTTTTCCCCAATACCCCCAAAAAGAGCAAAACCCCCTAAATGTTTCTCCAGAATCTCACAAACAATGTCAAAACACTGAGATCTACTAACATTTCATTTTCTTTTTATAAAAGCCAAGCAATTCCCCTTCCCTTCTTTCCAGCAATGATACACATTCATTTTGCAGAATTAGCATCTGAAAAAGCCTGAACGACCCTGACTCCAGCTTTTGAAGGAAATGAACTGTGCCCCTCCATGGGAAGAACTCCCTGGAATGTACCATTGGAGAGAAAGAAATTCAGGAAGATTTGTCATGTTTCTCATGTTTGAATCCTGCTGAGTGCTTGTCCTTTCTGGTATTTTGTGGCAATAAACTCCATATGCTAAGGTTGTAGTGGAGGACTTTTCAGTCAAGTAGCTACAAGTATGACAAGGTATAATGAGGAGAAAATAGGGAATAATTTAAAAGATAAGATGTAGATCTTTTTTTCAAGGCAAAGAAGAACATTTAAGGGCTGGAGATGGTATCTATATCATCTGGAAGGTTTAATTCAAGCCTGGATATTTGCCTGAAGAATAAGGATTATTTCAAACCGAAATTAGATGAGAAGACTCCTATAGGCCGTGTTAGAACAGAGTAGCCTCTTTCAACATCTCATGTAGGAACTATTTCAGTTCCCCAGAACTGCATCATGACTTTCAGCTTTCTTTGGCTGCTGCCTGGGTAGATGCCAGCACAGAGGAGGAAAGGGAAAACATTCCTTTTTTTTTCATGTCAGCTAGATTTCTGGTTTCAAGGAAAATATCTGCTCTGCCTTTCATCAAGCTCAGTGTTGGGCCAGTTGATATGTTAGGGCTGGGGGTATTCCATGTGGTGTTCTAACACCAAGGACTCATTTGACTGCCGTGCAGCAAGTGTCCTCTCTGTGGCCTCATGGGATGGTAAACTGCCAGGTGACCTTTGCAGAAAACTGTTTTCCATTGCTAAGTGGAGGTTTAGGTCCTGCTCTGCTTATCTCAGGTAGGTTCCCTCTACAAGGTCAGAGTCCAGGACACTTCTCATGAACAAACCATTAACAGCTCTGCAGCAAAGTAAACAAACAGGATCTGGTCATAAACAGCTCACTAGCTACTCCATTTTCTGAATCATCACATCCAGCTTGGAATGGGAATCCCATTTAAGCTGGTTGTTTTTGGCAAATCAGCTGATTCCTTGTGACCAGAAGTGACTGGTTTCTTCCCTTTATTTCCCCACACTGTTGAACATAATACAACATATTTTTCATCCTCCATTGTGGTTAAAGACAATGAACCAAAGGGACTAGGAACTCTCTCCAGTGGTAGCTCTGCTTGAGCAAAGCTCCAAGCAAAGCAATGTGGGGAAGGGAGAGAAAACCTGTCATTTGGGCAGCTCCCCTTTCAGAATAGCAACAGCAGCAAAGAGGCCAGATAATGGCAACTTGGGGTGGGAGAGATGGGTAAGAAGCCATGATGTGGGCTTAAGTGCATCCACTAAGTGTTCAAACCAGAGGCAGTTTTCAATTGGATCTTGAAATGCACTGCAATCTAGAAAATGTGTGTGTCAGCAGCAAAGCCTCTGGAGAACTCTGGGGATTTTGTTATTTCCTGGAGATTCCAACAAACAGAAAGAAAAAAATAAAGGAAAGAGAAGAACTGCATGCCAGTTTCTGTGTAAAATGTGGGAAAACATACTTTGTATCAATTACATATTTTATCTCTTCTGAAATAGGACAACTTGTGTCACTCTTGAGTACTTTGAAGCATAAGAAAAGACAGAAAATTCAAAATGAAGAGCTCTTTTGAACAGAAGAATATAAATGTTTCAAAGAATGTTAATTTTTATCTTCTTAGATTTTTCATTAATACACAACAACCACAAATGAACAGTGTGGCAAAGCCAAAAAGAAATGTGTAAACTTGCAAAAAAATCCCATGTGAAAAAATTTCTCTGGGGAAAAAAATGTCATTTCCATAGTTAAAAAAGTGAAAAAGTTGGGGACAGAGTGTTTTAATCCTTCTTTGTGTGTCTGGAAAAGTGGGTGTCAGCACCACTATTTTTTCCCATCTTGGATCTCAGAGGGTGCCACAAGAAGCAATTTGCCTAGCCATGCTGAGAGGACATGAATACCTCAGAGGAATTTCTTCAGATTTGAAGCCAGTGCTCCAACATAACATGGACAGTAATACCTTGGAGGTACTGAAGTACTAACAAAAGAAGAAGAGATTCAGGTCTGCATATGAGTTCCTGCATCAGAGCCCAGCCAAGACTGCTCAATCCCATCACAGGCAAGCAGGAGATCTGAGTCAGTGAGGGTGGTAGAAAGGAATGAGTACATCAGAGCCTCCCAATTGCACATGATGAACCAGCTGGAATATCGGCATAACTTAGTCTTTCCCTTCAAACACACAGAGATGCTTTATGCAGCTCTCCCTGTGCAGGGGAGATGGACTGTTCTCCACTGGATACAGAAGATCAACATGAAAGTCCAGCATAAACATGCCTCTGTCAGAGCCATCGCTGCCCACCTCCTCCCCATCACTTACTCATCCCTCCCATGGGTAGGACTGGAGGTGAAATAGCAGTGGAAAGCAGTAGACAGGCCTGCCTGAGTGGAAAGTGAGCAGCTGCTGGAGCCTCAGAGTGACACTGGAGTAAATAGTTTGTGTCTGTAATGACAGGAGCTTAATACATGCAAGCTCCCCAGCGTCATGGATATGACAGACACTGCATCCCTTCGTGTTGTGGACACATGGAAACCAACATGTTCAATTAATCCCACGTTTCTGGACCTCGTTGCTGTGTGTGTAGATCTCCAGAGGAGAGACTGGAAGGCCCTGGAGCAACTACTGCTGTCTTTCAAGGAGTACATCCAAGCCTCTTTGAAAATACTCAGTGGGGAATGTTTGCTTCAGATATTGTCCTCCAGTGCAAATTGCATTTTGTCATGGGCCTGGGATAGTGGAGAAAAGAAAGGATTCTTTAGTATAATGGGCTTAGATTGATATCCTAAAAGCCAAATCTATGTTTTGGTGCAGTAGGGAACCATCACCGACAGTAGGAAAACATGGCTGACAACGGGAGGAGTTGTAGGAAACACCTGGTGGGGAGCAGATGGCCTGAATAACACACCAAACTTCTGCAGGGAAGCAAAAAGAAGCATCACATCAAAGTAAAACTATAAATTACACTTTGTGTAATAAATTACACTTTGATTAGCCCAAAACATCCAAATCATCATGGAAACTATAACAACAATTTATTTTCCTTTTAAGGTCGTGTTACTCAGCAGCTGGCAAAGTGGAGGCCCTTTCTTGCAGCTCTGTTCCCCAGATACAGTGTCTGTCTTATTAACATTAACTTCTTATCCCCAAGATAAATTGAAAGTCTAGAGGCTGCTCAACCAGAATGTGCTAATTAGAAATTGAAGGGGCATTTTGCAAGGTATGATTCACTGTGCTTGGACAGTGAGTGGTAGTACGCGTTGGCAGAAGGTATGCAAATTGACAGCAAAAAGGAATTTGCACCCACGATATCTTCCCCCAAGTATTCTCAAATTCAGGAAGGTCAGAAGTGACAGAAATAGAGAGCTCTCTTTCTTATGATACACCATCAAAAAAAGTGAAATGGTCTAACACTGCAGTACACTTTCATGAGAATCAGGTGATTTGCTAATTCAGGGACCACTGAGACAGAGACCACATTCTGCATCACAAAAAGAGATTTTCACAGCCTAAAGACAGATGAATACATTAACCATTTAAGAGAGTGCCAAACTAAATGGACTGGTTCTGCAATGAAGGCACCAAAGGCAGGAGAAATTACAAGGGTATGGGAATGAAAATCAAAATACACACACAAAAAGAAACAACCTGTTGCCAAGGCCAAACTCAGGAGGTCACAAAGAGTTCTGATGATGGAGGAGTTAGAAACAAGAGATATCAGATGCTTAGATAAAAGAGTCCAGGATGCTAATCAAAGGTGTGAAGGTGGGAGCTGGGTAGAAACAAACTCTACCTACAGTGACAAACCATCCAGCCACAAGAAGATAGTTATAAAGAAATCCAGGGCATTTGAAGCTGAACCATTCACAACAGGACTATTGAATGGGCTTATCTTTGTCTTCTTGACCTGATGCTGGTAACAATTACTTGTGTACCTAAGCAAATACTGGCACAAGGCACAACAATATCAGTTAAAGATGAAAGATGGAGCAATCTGTGTGAAGCTTTGGAGGTGAAGTGCAGATTGGAGTACAGGGGAAAAGACATGGAGAAGGTAACAAGAAAATCTGTGAACACCTGGTTTGAACATTAACTTTGTCTGTGATACCTTCAGGTTGCATGATCTAAAAAAAAAATCACTTTTTCCTTGACACCAGTAGAACACTCTTGTTATTTTCTCAAAGAATGGCACATAAAGGCCATCCTCTAACCTTCACAGAGAGCAATTCGATACACCAGGGTCAAGAGTTCCAATAAGATAGAGGTTACTCCTTTCAGATGAACTGGTTCTCCAAAATGTTAGTACTGAATTCCCAGGTTATAGGTAAGTCAGTAGATGATGGTGAGAACATGTCTTTAATTAGACAAATAATATTTTTTTTTTTCAGGGACATGGAAAGACCAAAAATAATGCCCAACCCTCAGTGAGAACAGCTGAAGCTTTGCCATAGATTTCATTGGTGCAAGATTTTCAGTCTTCTTGTTCATCTGGACCTTGCTCCAGGCAGTTCCTCCTGGTCTCCAAACCAAAGCCCTTCCATGCAAATCAATCCATCAAACTTTTTTTGATCATTGTAGGCAACTAGCAGAAGACCAGGCCGTGTAATCTATGCCTTCTTTCCTATCCTTCATTACCCTGGCTCATGTACCTGTGGCTGTCCTATCTCCTCCTTACTTCAGTGAACTCCAGAGACTGATACCTCATCCCTGCCCATATCTGTCAAAACCTTTCCGAAACTGACTGTCTAGATGTATAGGGCCACAGAGGAAAAAACTGGTAGGGCCTCCAGACACAATTTGGTGCTGTGACACTTGGGCCAGAGTGGTGTGCTACACTGAGTGGTGTTGGCAGGAGAAGATGGGGAGAATAGTCCTAGTCTTTTCCAGAAAATTCATGCCTCATGTATAGGGACACCTCTTGCTGACAGAGCAGCTTTTGCAGAGCACCTCTTCCAGGCTTTCATCCACAGCCATCTTGGAACTGCTCTTTTGCTTTCTGTAGCCTCACACACCACTGGCAACAAAGAGATAATCAGGAGGACAATGTCTTGATTTAGAGATTGATGCTTCTCTCTCCTTTCTGGTAAAGACCTAGGCTTGTGGCTGGAGGTCAGCTGGGATGCAAGTAGCTCTTTCAATCCACAATGGGATGGAGCAGCCATTTTAATAAAAGGGAGAAAGAGCTGTTTCCTCTGTGAAGCTTGTAATTGACCTGGCAGAGCATGCAAACCCTGGTTTGCATGGGAAATGCTCTCTTTTCCCTTACACATGTGTTCCTTTGTAATACTGCTGGGGGCTGCTATGCTGCTGTCTGCATTATCTAGCTCTTAATTAAGTGCGGCAGGGTCTGTCAACACAGTGAGACAGAGCAGAAGACTTCTGGTAAAGCCCTCACCAAAGACAGCACAGAAAATGCAGCCAAACCTGGAAGAAAATGAAGCAGCTAAAACAGAGTCCCATATCCCCACCCCATAGCATGATCAGAGCAGACTAAGAAATACCTATTTTCAAATTCCAGTACCCTTTTTGCTCCACCTGTGACCTGGAAAGTTTCAGTGTCTCCCTAGATTGCTCCAAAAGTGCTAAATGAAGAGCTGTTTGTATGACTTTCATGTCATTATCAGCCCTCTGCTGATCTCTTCTCCCATTTGTCCCAAGGGTTGCACAGGTACAGGTCCACAAACCCCACATCATATCCCAAGAACTATTAGACATAGCAAACAGATGCATACAGAAATAAGAGGATACAAGTGTTCCAGCTGGTTTTGTAGCTATGGTTTTGCTGAAATTCAACTTCAAGAAAAGGTTTAAGTGAACTGAACTGGAGATGGAGGAGAAAGCATAAATTCCCAGTGTGTATATGAATTACCTTTTAATGGTATACTGGCTGTGTCAGCCCAGCATTAGCTGTTCACACACTCTTCCATGGAGATGGCTGGTTCAAGGAAGGAGGATCTAAAATGTTTCTTGAATCAGTGTGTTAAAATTCAGTATTCATTAGATCCACCTTTGCTCAATCTCTTAGCTGGAGGAGAAGCACCACTGCTTTGCTTCCAAATTCTAGTCAGGAATCTAATTTCTAACCCTTTCTTCTTCCTCAGTTCTTTTTCTCTGGTGTATCACTTCTTCTTCAGCTCCTCTCCCATCTCGTTTCTCTCCATCTGTCCTCAAACTATACCGTTTGCCCACTGTAAAGTAGATGCAAGTATTGCCAATTTATGCTTAAGTTTCTTTTCTTTCTCTATCTTTATAGTATACTGAGTCACAGAAAACAGAGATGAGGGAATCTACCTGCCTCAAGGCAAGATTGCTTTTGCTTAAATGATTTGTCTAACCTGCTATTAAAACCATTCAGAGATGGAGATTTCACAAGTGCCCTAGGCAAATCTATTGCCTAAAAATAGACTTCTGTTTATCAAATAGTCTGAAACTATAATCTGTAGCAAAGGATTGTTTTACATGCTCTCCAGAACCAAGGCTGAGACAAACAAAGAGGCCAAGGCGATCTTCTGCCATCATTCTGGGGTCAGAAGGAGTTCTTAGAGCACAGTCTTCTGGGTGTAGTCACATCAAGTCTCCTGGCAGCTCTGTGGACTGAAGTTAAAATGCTTGAGCTGGTTCTGATATGCAAGGACCTATGGTAAACAAAAAGTCACTATTTTAGTCACTGAGATTACAGCTCTGAGTTGTGGCTACCTCCCTCCACACTCAGACATCTACACCCACACCCACACCTTCCCTGAAAATGATCTTGGGTTTCAGTTCCAGAGGAGCGACTCTGGGACAAGATGAGATAGGTTTTCTGGGAGAAGATTGGCTTTGGTGGGTAGTTGGGTTTACTTTTACCCCAGCATAGCCAATTAGAGACATTCTGATGAATGATTAGGAGTACAGTTGAAGCATTTTCTGTCTACAATGTTATAGTGAACACTGATTTTTCCAGGTGAACACATTCCTAATGCCTCACCCCACATCACACTGCTGGTTGAAAGCTCCAGGACTCCATGCATCACGGATCTTTGACCCTCATAGAAGTGTTGGGCTTAGCATGAAGCTAGGGGTCATTCAAGGAAATGTGTACTCTGATGGCATGTTCTATGAGGCTGTCAATCATTAGATTTAGTGTTCTGGTGTCTTCTTCCAAAAGAAGTTAAAACCAGATGCGTATTTTCACAGAAAAGGAAAATGGCTCTAGTTCGTATGTGTACAATCCACACCTTGCTTAGCCCAGGCTTGTGCAGCAGATCAAAAGAGCTCAGAAACATCATCTCAGTCAGTGTCTAGGTGAAATATTCAACATCATAAAATCAGAACAATCCCTGTTCTGTTCATTGGTCATGGCTGTGGTTCTGGAACAGTAAGTATTGAGTAGTCAATAATGCTGAGCTAAGAGCGAACAGAAAACACAGGGTCCTACCTTGCTTCCCTACCCATTCCTTTGCTGGTGAATGTTATAATTTATTTGCTTGAATTACTCTCTTCTCTGCTGACTGCAATCCCCTTTGATCTTCAGACAGAACACCAATGACTAATGAGGTGTACATGTTCCCCAGAGGAGCACTGTTTCTCACTTCTGCCTCTGGCTAGTCTGGAGGTCTACTGAGGACAGAGCAGCAGGAAACACTTTTGCACTGAACAGCAGAACCTTAGAGGATGTGAGCCAGTGATGGCTCTAGACAATATGTGAACAATGAGATCACAACAAATCCCTAATTTAAAGGGTCTTTGTTCCAGTTCCATGTGCTTCAAAAAACTGTACAGCCATCTGTACTGTTCATGAACATACATCCATTTAAACAGAAGCTCTATGCTGAGTAAAAAATAATGGCCTTTGTCCTATAAGCTGTGCTTTCCTCTTTGGCAAAGCCACTTAACTCACCCTTACAGAGGGGCAGAATTTCCTTTGGCTGACTCACTTTATATTTTTTGCCTATGGAATGAGTGTGGATTTCTAAAATGAAAATGACTGACACTTTGCACATAGTCAGCCAGGCTGTTACTGGAATCAGTGATGATTGAACCACTGATCTCAGTGGAGTTTTTCCCATTTACTTCAGCAGTGAGTTTGTCTTTCTCAGTCTATGCACATAGAGGTAGAAACCCCAGAGTGGCCTGAATTCACCTGGTCTTTTGTTGCTCATAAATGAGCATGCATTTAGGGGAGTCAGTGCATTTTTCTTTCCAGAATAAATAACTAGGTCCTTTCACCCAAAGCATTCAAAGACATTTCAAGAGCTTAATGGTGTCTACCTAGTAACAATTGTAACAGATTGTTGAATGGTAAGATTACTTGGACTCACAAATTGAAGTTCCCCTCTGGGAATTTCCTTTTCCAAAGAAACCCATGATTCACTAGATAAATGCTAGAGAATCAAAGTTATCATTCTTACAAAGATTATCCAACATTCCAGAACAGATCTTGCCATCAATGTTGTTAAATCTTCAGCCTCCTGTCCCAACATGAAGGAAGTCAGATGGGAATATTTATGGCAGCTGTTAAGATAAGGCAAAGGGCATCCAGCTGCAACTCTGAATGGCTTTTTGCAGCTGCACATGGTGGTGCTGAGACAGCCTTCATATGCTGCTTAATTCCCAAATTAGCTCCCAGGAAAGAGTTTAAGCCTCCAAGCTGAATGGTGGTGTTTCAGTGTTCTAACTTTTACTTATTCTGGGAATTGAGGTAAACATGTCTGGCTGTTTGGACTGCGAAAAATATGAATTGCCATTGAAATGCATCTGTCCTAATTTTCTTGAGGCCAACATTCCTAGCTCCAGAGTGATGTGATCCTCCTAAGGGTGTGATTTCAGACATATCCCCTTCCCCATGAAAAGGGTACTGAGGATCTGAGCCTAATATAAACAGCAGTGCAGCGCCCTATGCTAAATGCTGCTGGAAGAGGCTTTTTGGTATCTGAGAACTTGAATCTCATGAGGAAAAGTTGGTTGTTTGGATTATGTCCAATGACAATCAAGTTCACACAGGCTGAGAAGAATCTCTCACAGCTCATGACTGACCATGAAGAGGAAGATTACTGCCTAGGAAAGGGTGTCTGTGTCAGGCCAATGATGAATTAATAGGATGAGAAGCAGCTTATTTGGATTTGTCTGGAATATTTTCACTCTGCAGACTAAGGTAGCTGCTTTCCATGATGTTCTAAGCCTGTAAATTCCTTCTGGCCTGAACAATATTTTTATTATTATTATTTTTACACATGTAGACTAAACACAATCCATACATCTCAGAGCTGACCAAGGAGTTCTCTCCCTTGCATTGGGAAAACAGGGCATTTTGGATTGTTTATAGCCAGCTCTGTGCTTTGGATGGGTGACTTTGTAGGACCTCTCTTGCTTTGGGTGACACAAGGGAGGCAGTAAGAAGGTCACTGCACCCCAAACTTGCTGTGCTTTATTCTTAGTGACTTGAACTAGCACCACACATAAACTCTGCTGGGACAGCTAGTCTCTAAGAGGACAAATTCCAATTTTGCACTGAGTGGCACAAATCCAGAGTCAGTTTACTGAAATCAGCAGAGTTATTTTGGATCAGGACCGAAAAGAACGTAGCCCGAGGTCAGAATCTGAGTTGAACAATCCTCAGAAGCTGCAGAGACTAGATGGTGTTTACTTGGGAACCCAAGGCATATCTGAAGATATTCAAACTTGAGCTGTTTGACCTGACACGACTGAAAGTTGCTCTAGTTCTCTGGCTCCTCTCTGGCAAGAGATTTACAGCTTCTCTGGCTTATCAGCAAAGACACAGATCAGTTTCCATCTCTTCTAATGACTTTCACAGGGTCCCTGGGATCCCCTCTTTTTCTGGTTACATAGTGGGACCAGTACAGGACATCTTGAGTCCTGCGTGCTGGTTTGGGCACCACAATATAAAAAAGGCATTAAGCTTCAACATCCTCACAAGGGAAGTGGAGGGGCAGGTACAGATCTCTTCATTCTCATGACCAGTGACAGCACTCCTCTTCATAGTGAATAGTACCAGACTGTTTGAAAAAGGAGGAAGCTAGTAATTAGAAATCCATCATGTTTATGTATATGCATGAAATTCATGCAGTTACATACACCCACATACAATACATTTAGTTACCTTTGATTAGAAGTTAAACTACAAAACACTGATTTGATCTTGACAACATCAGTTCAATCACATCTTCTCCAGCACCACTGACTCTGCCCTTTACGCTTAGCCCTAGGATTCCAGAACTCTTACATCAGTTTCCAGCTCCATCACAGTTTTACCAGATCACCTCAGAATAACAGTTTAATATACAAGGATCTGTTTCCTCATCTGTGATACTTAATCTCCTGGGAGGTTTGCCAGCATGCTGGGGGTGCAAAAGTTGTTTAGGTCTTGTACTGGTAAAAAAGTGTTTGGCAGGTGAAGTTTGGCTATGGTCACACCTCATCTGGAAACTTCCAAACAGAGTGAGATTAGCTAAATTCTGAGTTCAGAACTGGCAAAGAGGTTTCCTTCTTCTGGTTCATTATACATCCTTCAATGGTCACTCTTACGTTTTACAGAGCTGTTCTCAGACTCTTCTGAAAAACTCATGAAGTGGAAAGTGACGCAGCAAAGCTGGCTGAATGACTTCCCTTAAAGGCCCTTTAAAAACTATATTACTTGTTACAAACAGACAGGAAGACCAGATTGCAGAAACTTTTTAAAAAACCTTTTTCTTTCCTCTCTTCATTGTCTGAAACCCCTCTTTCTTGCCTATTAACCCTCTCTGGTCCAGGAAAGTCTGGGGTAGAATCTCTCAGGAATAAAAAAAACAGGTTCTTTGGGTGCAGTGGAACAAACAGACATCCTTTCTCAGCAGGTACCTGCTTGGTTCTACATAAAAAAAAGTATTTTAGATGTTCTTCTAGTAAAATGTTTTGAATGGTCAGAAACTAACCTTAAAACATTTTCAAACATTATTTAAAACAAGTATTTGATAAGGATTGTTTTTTCGAAATAATGGTGAAATTTTTGTTCAAATTTTCAGTGTACAACTAACCAAAATCCTATATTCAAGTAAAACCCTTTCTCCTGTTCTTGTGGTGAAGTTTGGTTCGAATTCTTAAGTTACCACTGTAAATCCCTATTTAGGTAAATTAACCTTTTTTATTGTCTAAGAATACTTTTAATGGCTTAATAAAAAGAAGTACTAAAAAAAGACTTGAATGGAAACAGGCTTCATTTGCACCTAAGTATTAGGTCTTTACGTTTTGGCCCAGAGATTCAAAGCAAAATGCTTGCAGCTTGATTTCTAGATTTATATCAAACACAACTGGCAAATGTATCAGTACATGTTGTATCTTTATATATCAGGCCAACTTTTGTAGGCGTTCAAATATGAACATTAATGTGTATTTGAAGCACGCATCTTAGAAACCTGTCTGTATTACTGCACTCAAACTTAAAAACAATTCCCTAGAGCTTATGTAAAAACAAAACAGTTTTCTCTTCCATACCACTTAGGAAAGAAAAATCAGAAAGCATCAAAGACATTAAAGCAGAAGGGTGATTTGTGTCAGTTTTGGAAGGTCCAACAGGTAAAGAGTGAATTCCAACCCAGAGATTTGATATCCATTCTATTTCAAAGGTGAACATAGCGTTCTCTGAGCTTTGCTTAAAAAAATGTTATTTATTTTTAATAAAACCCATTCACTCACTGGCCTGTTAGCTTGGCAGCCACTGCTTAATGCTGTCAACTGGAACATGTGAGTTAGTGAATAAACCCAAGTTCCCAGGACCTAGGCTGGCAGAGGCTAAGTGCTTTTTGGAGATGCTGCATTTGAGTCCCTGGAGGAGAAAAAATGGCTTTAAAGCTCTTCAAGGCTAAGAGATTCATGGGGTCTTGTTACAGTAGGCTCCCTTATGTCTCACTTGTGTGTGTCTTCCTGGCTGGGGAAAACAGTATGAGTTGATGGGGAAATGAGGGCAAGTAACTAGGTTTTTTTTTCTGGACAGCAGAGGTTGGGGTCTATATGTTGGGCTTTTTCTGCCAGACTATGAGAGAGAAATAATAGTTCTTAAGAGAGGGAAATAAATTAGGGCCACAAATAACTCTGGGATGACTGGCATCTTAACCATGTGGGTGCTGTCATGATTGGAAACATCTAGCTGAGGTGTGGGTCCTGCTCTCTGTCTGTGACCACAGGTAGTGGAAAACTATTCTGTCATAATGTGACATTAACATTCATGACACAGATTTTAAGAAAGTCAGCATTTTGAATGTTACTTTTTGTTTTGTGGTTACCCATCCTTTAGGAACCCAATCGAGATTCACTACCTTGTTATATTAGGGACTCCCTGGAGTCACTGGATGGAAAGCGATTGGCTCACATTGAACACAGGACTAAAGTGAAACATTGCATTCAATTCAACCACATTGCATTGAACCACTTTTCAGTAAGCTGTGAAATTCTTGCTGGATGCTTTTCATGAATGGGACTATGGTCCAACCACAAGCAAGTCTCTGAAAAGAGAAACTCTCTCTGCCTCTTTCTCGGTCATTCAGCTAATTGCATTAATTTTCAACTGTAGCTCTGTCTGTAAGGCGGCAGCAAAGACAGGGATTGTTTTTTGCCAGGAAGATTTCCCAGTCTCTCTTTCGGGAGAACCATCTGGACTCCAGTTCATATTCTCAGTGACATTTTCCTGGGCTCCCTACCTATCCCCACTGTTGGGTTTCTGTGGCAATGAAAATCTCTGGCATGACTCTCATAATGTTAACCTTAAACCCATCAGTTGTACTTGAGGCAACCCACACATCTTCCTTTCTGATGCTAATTTGGTTTCCTCCCTGGAAATCTAAAGTATCAAAGCTTTGCAGCATTTCTTTAGAACAGCCATTCTAAAATGGGGCTGGACACCAATTTCTTTCCAACTTCTAGTGTTGATGTTCCAAGTCAGTCATTATCTCTCTTTATTTTCACCCCCCAAACCCCCACCCTTAGTGGACAAATGGAATCATTATGAGAGAATAAAAGAATCCAAATATCCTTTGATGCGAACCATAAAAATTAAAATCCAGTTGAATCCAGACATTTCCCTACCTATCATATTCAAAGCCTCCCTCCGGCAAGGATCTGCTCTTGAGCTCACTGTTACTATGCCTGCAACCCACAATTACAGCTTCTGAGCTCAGGCCACTTGAGAGAAAGCGAAACCAGAAGGGACATTTTGCCTGAAATTCAGTAGCACTGAGGTTGGTGGCTTTGGGCCTTGAGGAATATCTCAAAACCATTTTGGCTATTTAGTGGCAGGAGCTGAGTTTCTGGGGTGGGTGAGAGAAGTAAAACACTTTCCTATGAAAGCCAACCTCTGAGGCAGAAGTCAGGCTGAATGGTTTTCAGTGCTGTGCTGTGGGATTTGGTTGGGTTACCCGGAAGGAACTGGCCTCAAAACTGGCCCAATGCTTCTTGCAGAAAGATTTCACCGCTAACACTTTGCAGAATTACATCTACCAATTATTGACTGGTATTTCCTAGCAGAAGTAATTTGTACTTGTTTTTTTCCCTTTTAAAAAAAGGAAAAACCACTGCCTTTCCAAGGGAACATCAGAGTGCTTAACCAATAAAGGATTTTCTTTCCTTCAGGGGAAAAAAGCATCCTTCTATTTCTTATAGATCTTACATGCATTGCAACACTCTTTTAACTTTTCCAGGCTTAGATTACAGTGCCTGCAGTCCTGGCATTAAAGCTGATTTACACCCCAAAGTAAAGTAAAACACTGTCAGACTAAGAGCTTTGAAGGCCTTGACTTCATGGAGGTTAATGGAGTGCAAACTGTTAATGTCAGCTCAAGGATGGCTCAAGGGAAAATGAAATAATGTTAAAACTAAGCAAATTACAGGAAAAGTGATACTTGGTAGTTTTGTGAGGCTTATTCTTGGGACAAATGTCAAAATGTACTCTTTGCCATATATGCTATACATTCCCTCAATTTGTTCTGAGATGACTATCTCTATATTCTGCCATAACAGAAGGGAGATGGAGAGATGAAGATTCAGTCCACTCAAATACCCATAGTAATTGCAGTTCTGAGAGTTCATTGAGGACTTAATATGGTCAATAAGATGACTTTCTGAGAAAGGTTCTGTCATGGACACTTGAACTTGTCATCTTATTTAGTATTTGCTTGATGTGTAAACAAGACCATGTTCCTGTTTCCTGACTTCTGCACCACCTTTTATAATTCTTCGCCTCAGAACAGAACCTGAGAGCCTCTTCTGGCCAAAAAGTAAGCCTTTATTAGCCCTTTACCTCCTACAATATATGCAGTCACCTTACAGCTGTAGAAATTATGTCATTGGAGAGTGACAGCTCCATATTTGGTGACAACTTCCATTTGAGTTGTTGTTGGAGAAGAGTGAGAAGGAGAAGATTTGGAGATATTGTGGCCACAGGACCTCTTCTTAGAACATGGTATTTCCATGCAAGTAGTTTGGCTGTTTAAACTGCCAGGCAATAGATATGGTACAGTCCTTAGACAAGACACATACAACCTGTCAAATGTACATTCTAAAGTGTAAAAAACAGGATAGCCTTGTTTACATCATGTCCTATCCCTCATTTTTCCTCCCTCTGTCCCGATAGCTTTGATGTCACTCTCCAGTGATGCCTTTTTTAGAGCTGTGAGGTGACTGACAGCAGAAGGCTGGGAAATGCCCCTTTTGATCAAAATTTCCAAACTCATTGACAGTCTAAGGGTTAGCAAGACTGGCTACCCTCTTCCTCCTCAAATTCTCTAAAAGTTGTCCTAATAAATTACTAGGTGATTCAGATATTTTTCAGTACCTTTTTTTAGCACCTTTGCTGCTTAAATGGGCTTGAAAACAGAGTCTAGGGCATATCTATGTCTCTATCCGTTCTGCCAATATATTTCTCTTTTATCATTCATAGACAAGTTTGTAAATGACAAGTTCATTTCAATACTGTAAGTCAACTGATTCTAGTGCTTCCATGCTGTACCTGAGCTTTTATCTTTAAAGTTCTTGTGGTCTTCAACAGTTTGTGAAAACCTCGCCATCCAGTGGGACTGAAGTCTGTCTCGTGTTGCCTTGTCCCTATTATTTCTTTAGCAAGGACTTTGAATGGATGATATGGGCATGTCCTGATTCTTTTGACACAGTGAGTAGCTATATGAGCAGAAAGGTTGTAAAATTAAGTAATGTAAGGAACAAGAGTTTCAAGAATTTCTCACAAAACCTCCACAGATAGTGGGAGTCAGATTTCTCTAGATGCATCAAGATGATTGTGAGTTTATTTTCCAAGAGAGTCCTCCTAATTTTCACTTTATAGTGAGCAAGTTGGATTTATCTGGGGCCTCTCTCTCATAGATGAATCATAGGTATGTATTTTTGTGCATACGCTTTTGTATTAATTGGCAGTTTCACTTTGATTCACTCCTTCTCTGTTTGCTCCTCATTAAATATTCTGGCAAACAATGTTCAGTCCTGTGTTTATCCAATCCTATGAGTTTTGGCATTTTCTTACACAGTGAAAGGATGAAACCAATTTCAGACTGGAAACTAGTGAATTTAGAGGGAGCACTTACAAAGAGTGAATTTAAGATGAATCATGTGGCCCAATCAGAAGAGATATAAATCCCAACAAAAAATTGTCCATGAATAGAGAAGGGAAAAGGACTATTTATTTGTGTGACTTCACAGCTGGATTCACACAATATGTACATTTGAAAGCAAAAAATGAAATGCAAGTCATTCAAGAAACAACCTGCTATGAATCATTGACAAAGAAATGCATTTGCAACAAGGAGTCTCAAATAGCAAAACTCTTGCATGAGGCAGCATGTTTTCCGGTTCAAGTCTTACATGGGACCAAGGCTTCTGAATGGACCCTTAATGTAAAATGCAGAAAAAAGCCTTCTATACCTTTATAATTTTTATGGTTTGTATTTTTAGGGCAAGACATGAGTATTAAATCCCTCCTATCCCTGCTCTGTCTGGTGACTTTTTTTGAATGTTGACAGTTTCGCAAAAAGGATGTTCTTTTCATCTCTTGGGGAATGTCTGGGCAAAAGTGACCAATGCAGTACAAGAAGAATGACTAAAATCCTGTACATAGCTCTGAACACATAATCTAGGCTAAGTCACAGAACTGGCTTGCCAAATGGGCATGAATGAAAACCAACTTCTCTTCCTGCTGGCGGCAAGCTTGGAGGAAAGATGATCTGTTTAAGTCTAGTCTCTTTCCTTGGGCAGTCCCTTGTTCAAAATTAAAATTAAAATATACCAGTGTGCCAATATGTTTACTGAAAAGCTCGGCATGGTGAAAGCACTGTGCGGTCCAGGTGACTATCTGCCAGAGAGTCTGCATGGAAAGCCACAGCAGAGTTTTCCAACACCATACAGTGCCTGCATGCTCCTCTTCTAGAATCTCTGTGCCTCTGCAGTCTATTGTGCTCCAGTAGTAATGGCCCTATGGACCTGAAAACTTCCAGTTTAGATTTCAACCAAACACATTTCTCCCAAGAAAGCAAAATGTGGAGCAGTTCACAACCAGTTCCTCCTTTTCCATTCCTTTTTATAATGGCAATCTCTCTGGCAAGGGCAACACAGGCTTAAAAGGATGAGACAGAGGCTGAGTCTTATTTCAGGTCCATTTCTAAAATCTGATGGTCACTGTGAAGGCCAGTATGCTTTTTTTTTCTGCACTGGGAGAAAGTAATGGTTTTTTTCCCCCATTAGCTTAGAGGACTTTTCTGGGAATGAGAGGGCACTGGGGTGAAATGTCGCAGATTTAATGGCAAGTTACCCAGGCTTTCTTTGTTAGGGATATGTGATATATCTGCACGTCTACAGAAATTTGCTACACTCTTCCATGAGGTGTTGAAGCCAGGCTTTTGAATGCTGAGTAAATCTTTATTCCTTTTAACATGCCCAGTTTAATTTATTCCATCAGCACTGGCTACATAAAGACATAAATCTTCCCATGCAACAGAACAAAACAACTAGCATCAATTTGTAATTTCTAATGACTGAACTGCAACTGCCAGGTGGCCAGGAGTTAGTGTACTTCATCTTTTCCTTAGGTTTCATATAATAAAGTGAATAATTAGGGTAATCAATTTGGGGGAAAAAAAAAAAGCTGCACCTGTTTTGCTCAGAGCAGAATTTGGAGAGTAGGACCTACTTGTTTAGAGACGACAAAATCTTGGTTGGTAAGAGGACTTGATTGAAACAGAAACAAAGAGGGGTCCAGAAGTTCATGGGGAGAGCAAACATGTTGAATGTTCAACGATGTCTCCAGAGCTGTCGAGTCACTTATCACTGGAGATCTGCAGAAAGACAATGTCTCTCCTGAGGTTTCAGCTCCATTGACTGGGGGGTACAACAGAAAATCATGGGAAGAATCAAGTGTGATCCTTTCTAGCCCCAGCCTTCAAACTTGACATAGAGCTATTTTCAGCAATTCTGAACATTTGCTTTAGCAGAGAGTAAGATTTGAAGACTTTAGGATGTTCAAGGGAAGAAATGTTTCTAAAACAACCATCTTAGTGAAAGTGCTCTTGAAGTAGTCTGGATTATCTCCTTCCCTGTCCCATTTCATGTCTTCCTATAAGAAAACACACTGGAGGGAACAAGCCTGTATTGGGACTAGCTTCTTCATGGTTTTCAGACAGTGGTTGTGGGTAACCAGCAGCTTGAAACAGTGGAACCCATGGATAACATGCTAATGAACTAATCCGGAATGGATGTGAGAGCATATTCAGAGTCCTTTTCCTGGCAGACTCAAAAAGCTGGAGCCAAACCTGCATTAGTCTTGGGTCTTTAATCACTCTGGGTAAGCGTGTGTTAATGAGGGAAAAGACAGGGTAGGGGAGTGGGCATGAACCTCATGCATCAACCAAATCCCACTACCTTTGAATATACGTTGCTATCTGCTATGTGAACTGAAGAAGTGAGTGGCAGAGGTACTAAGTTGTTATTGTACAAGAACAGATGGTTAAGGGAGATGTGATACATATATGTCTCTGATAGCTAGAAAGAATATATGGATATTCAAAATCCTGACTCCTCTTCCTAATTCTGTGAGGAAATGTGGCCTAAGCCAGTACACCCAAGACAATCAATCACTTAGATTTAGTGTGCAATCTTTCTAAAAGGCATATTGTCATAAAAGGGACCTTAACTTTGTATCCATCTTATAGAAAACCTTTCCACAAAGTTATATTTAAAATGTATGAAAGGTCTCTGTCTGTCTCTTCTGGTGGTGATTTTGGGCTGACTTAAACAGAAAACTGAAAAAATGAGGAGCCTTCCATGAGGTTGGGAGCTCACTGCACTTTTCTATAGTTCAAAGAACTAATACTGTTGTGACCACCTATACTGCTGTTTTTTTGCAGTTATGCCTTCTATTTAGGATTTCAACTCATCTGCCTGCCATGTAAAAAGTTTATAGTACAGACTGGCACTTTTCAGAAGTGCGGAGACTTTGGTGTCTGGACCACATTCGACTTTTACAAGCTCTAAGGACCACATGCACATTGCCATGCTCATGGGTTTAAACCCAACATAACAGCACCTCCTTCTTTCCCAGTTCATTCCATCTCAGGTTTCATCCTGAAAGCCTTAAGATTTTAGACTGTTTCAAGAAAAACAGTTAGGGAAAAAATGTCTGGTTTAGAAGAGTAATTTATTTTCCTCCATCTCCTTTTTCAGAAATGGCCAGACTGTTAAAACATTAATTACCAAAAAAAAAGAAACAAAAAAACCCACCAAAAAATCCCCCCCCCCCAAAAAAAAGAAAAAAAAAAAGCCAGCCTGAGGTAGAGCATGAAAATGGAAAGTTTCAGTCCAAATGATTAAAATTTGAAAAAGCTATAAATCCATGAAAAGAAGAACTTACACAGGAGAGCGTTAAGACAAGCTTAATTCCCATAATGTTATTCTCAATGTTAATTACATAATGCATTAATAAATGGGTAGTGGTTGTTATTCACAGAGGTGGATTTGGCTTACTGCCCCTTAGGAATTCACTCTCTCATAGCAGCTGCTGAAAGAAATGCTATCTGCTGGGCAGACACTGCTGTGTTGTTTGGAACTCCTAGAAAGGAGTAAGATCTCATGTAAGGTTATGAACCCCTTTTCACCTTCTGTTATGCATCATCAATCTTTAAACATGATGTTCCCATTCACATTCAAGAAAATACCATACTGCCGTAAAAGTCTCTTAAAAAACATAATAAAATCATGAAACCAGTTATAAAAGTAGTGAATAGAGAAGATGTTTCATTGTAATAAGCTCAAATAAGAGATAATGATCTAAATATCTCCACATTTTAGGAAAATGTGCACCTGGAATCTACCCAGGACTTCCACAATGGACTGAACCAGCTCCTTCAGACTCTGGGAAAGTTCAGACCCACATTCCCACTCTCTGGCTCGGAACCATCTCAGCTTTGATCTTGTGCATATTTCACCATGTTGCACACCACTGCCTTCCTGTTGTGGCTCTGGTCGATTGCGTCATTTAAAAAAAGAGCTACAGAAGGTGTGGGGGAAAAAAAGGTATGTGGGAGCATTTTTGGTTCCCACTCACCACACAAACACACATAAAATAAGAAAAAAAAGATAAAAGAAAGGAAAGAAAGAGGGAGAGTGAAGGAAGATGTGGCCCATGATACTATGTGAGCCATTTTCTGTATGATGCCTTACTGCAAGGGTGAAAAGCTTCCATCATGAGATTTACTGAATCTCATTGAGAAGTTATGGGCCTGAAGAGGGGATTTCCCCATGAAATTTTGTGGTTTGTGTTATGCAGGAAGTAAGACCCTATGAGTTTTAGTGGTCACTGAAAGCTCTAAAGACATTTCAGCAAGTTCATAAGACACATTCACAGAAGTTTTACTGAGCAGGAAACTACAACTTACATCCCAGCAGATGGATACTTTCCACTGGCTTCACATTTGCTAGGGCAAAAATCAAGACTTGGGCTTCTGGTTCCTGCCTCAGACTGGAACCAGTCTGAGTCCGTGATGATGTTTCCAACAACATATTTGTTTGGTTTTCTCCATGAGCTCAGCCTGAATCCTACCGATTTGGAAAAATGAGACAGAGGAAATGTTCCAGCTTGGAAGTGTTTCCTAAGGGCTGATATGACACACAGACACAGGAGTTTACTTGCCTGGAGGAGCACCAATACATAAGGAGTCTTTGATCAAATTTGCCTTCTATCAGTTCAGGGCACCTTCTATCTCTTCAAGACCATGTTTCACAAGGTTCTAGTCACAGCCTCTAAATTGCCCAGTTAACATGGGCTTAATCCTACCATAAAAAAAAAGAAAAAGAAAAAAACTTTTTGAAGCCATTATATTCTTTAACTCAAGTGGCTCTTATTTCCATGTCCCCAGCTTACAATGTCAATTAAGAAATGTTTTGTGTCAATGTTTTCAACAGATACCAGAAGAGATGGAATATTTAGTGGTGCGCACTGAACAAATGAAACAGCTCTATCTGCTCCTGAAAATGCTTACTAATCTCTAAGGAGCTTGTGGAGCTACAAAGGAAAGTGTCACAGAGAGCAGGAGACCTCCTCTTCCTCTCTTCATTCACCTTAATCCCATCACAGAGCAGTAACTGAGGGCAGTATGCTCCCTGAGTTGTGATTCAAAGGAAGGTAGTTCTACATCCGTGGTACAACGTGGCTCTAATGACTCCTTGGTAAAAAAGCAACAGGAGTTTCTTAGTGGTAAACAGTATTAATCACCATTTCCCATCGGTGCAGCCTATTATGAAGCGATTAAAGACTGTTTACAAGGAGGGAGGGAGGGTGTCATGGGGGTGGTATTTGCTTTGGCAACTGTTCATTTCCCCAAATCCCTGGGAACCATATTCCTGGTTTAATTACATGGAAATCTCTGAGGTCAAAGGACTAAGACAAAGTCTAATTTCTTTCTCACTTCCTTGTGCCACAAACTCCTCTCTGCCTCCACCAGCCGGTGTCTGAAAGTGGCACTGTCTGCAAAGAGCCTTAACCTTCCCTAAGAAGGTGGTTGCTGTCTACTGGTGGGACCCTGTGGCCTGCGAGGAGGTTTTGAAATTTGGGTGATCATTTGGTTTACCCAAGTCCATTTAATTCTTCAGGCTTTGGGCACAATATTTTGTTGGTGCCGTCACTCCTCTCTTCCTCAATACAAACATTTTCAGGTAGTTTCTTTGTAGAATAAAATGCCTACAAACAATGCAGGTAGGTTGCCTCATGCCTGGTAAAGCTCAAACAGCTAACCCATGGCCTACTCATATTCCAGGAACTTTCCTTAAATAAAATTAATTAGAAATAAACAGAGCCAGGGTGATTATTAATCCACTTTACTATTCTTTAGAATTTTCTGTTTGCTTCAATACTGAGTGAAATTGATTTCCCACCCTTCCCAGCCCTACATACATTTTCCTTATTGCAAATATCATAGTTCTATAGCTGTTCCAAAAAGAAAAAAATTAAAAGCACAAAATTTCATTTTTTCTTTTCCAAATATGAAATATAACAGTTTGGTATTTGTGTTGATGTTTGCCACTTTCACAGGGGTTTGACAGTAGTGACACTTAGTAGTGCTTGCAAGCAACTTGGTATAACCAAAGCTCTGCATGAAGACTATCCCACTGTGGCACTACAATGTATTCAGAGTAAAAAACCATTCACTGTGCAGAAGAAGTTGTCTTACTAGGTATGCTGGGGAAACAAAAGAGAAAAGAGAGACAAAAATGCTATTTTAATCTCACAGAAGGAAAAACAAGATAGAGGTGGCATATAAGATGTCTGAAACAGAGTTTAAATACCACAGTTTAAAACTCATAAAATGAGGAAAAGGCATGATACACACACACACACACACACACACACACACACACACACACACAGACTCTTCCTCTGGGATCTCCTGCTGACAGCAGGAGCTGAAGATAGTCAGCACATTGCAGGAATTAGCTCAGACTCTTCTGGCAAAGTAAAGTGGACTGAAATTGAGATTTGTAATATATGTTCTACCACCACAGGAAAAGAGCTGAGCAAAATGCAGTGCTGTGCTAATTCCAGGTCTTGCAGAGAGCACCTTGTTTGCAGAGAAAAAAAATGTGCTTGTGAATAGGGAGCAATATGCAACATTAGGAACAATTAACTGCAGAGGCAAGATTTAATGACTTTTTAAAGTTTCCATCACTCAGGCATAGGGAGGGGCTTTTTAACATAAACCAGTGACAAATTGCTGCAGAGAACAGAGCCAAAGGAATGGTTCTGTTTTAACATCAGGAGTTAATCGACCCAACTTAATCACACACTTTGGTTATATTTATCTAATATAATTCACTGAGAAAAATTCTTGAGTCAAAATAGCAGGTTTCCAGAGTCAGTTAGGGAGCCTGTTATATAAATACCACATTTAGAGGGGAAATATATCAAAAGGAAGTTTCACTTTTCTCAAGCGAAAGGTCTGAGCCCTGGCATTTTTCTTTCTGCTGTTCAATTCCACAAACATCTGAATTAAGGCAATCTGCTTGCTACTGAAAACTCCCAATGAAACCAGAAACTGAGGGAATACCCCCAAAAGAAACTACTGGGTGCTCAGGCAAAGCACTGCTCAAAAATGGCCTCTTGCATGGCCACCTTCTGATTTTCTGTTCTGGGGAAAATTTTAATGCCAAATTACTGAATTTAGTAGTTGCCTTCCCTCCAGGTGAGCCAAACTAGTAATATGAAAAAATTTAAAAGATAAAATGGCTTAGTTAAGAAAGAGTGTCCTTTAAATGTTATTCTGGAATGGTAAGTTTGTGTACCCAAGTTATCAGCTCTCATCACGTCTGCATCTGAGGCAAATGAGCTATTTCTGAGGAAAACAAACCAGATCCTGGCAGAATTATTGGAGGGCCTCTAAGAAACTTGGTGTGGTAACTTACACTCTCTCTCAGGCACCCTAGCTAGTATGAATATCTCATTTCTGCACCAGATGCATGTCAACTTCAAGTCTCACAAATAGAGGTATATGACCCTTTTTCAGTCAGGCACTTTTTTAGATAAATTTATCTTCAAGAACTACTACTAAAAGGTACAAAAAAAAGAGCAAAAGTCCTCTGTATGTTGTTAATTTAGGAGAGCACTATTTATTTTGAGAGCATTTTGGTGCTTAGTTGCTTTCCACTACTTAGTCCACTGAAGTGGGCTCACCAAGATCGCTATTTCATCAGTCCCTGTGCTACCAGTGGCTGAAAGGGCACATCCAAAAATGCAAAAGCTCCACATGGTTTATCTTTCTCTTACTCCTTTGGTAAACCTCAGCTTATGACCAACTTCAAAGATGTCTTGAAGGGATTTAGGGTCGTGTATCTTTAGCTTGGCCATTCTTGTGTTTTTTATGCATAAGTTCTCGTTGAGGATGGCAGAGAAGGAAAACACCTTTGCTGGGATTTCTGATCTAGGGCTATATTCAAGGAGTATTTGAAATTGAGATGTTTTTATATAAGTACTAATTGAAACAGTCCCTGAAACATATATCTTCCACCCTGAGCCCAAGGAAGTGCCTAAAATTTTGGACCATCTTTCTCTGCTGGTAATCAATACAGTCACTTGCACAGAGCCTTTTTTAGGATCAATGCAATTGTAAGCTGAGCAGATGATTATTTCCAATGGTAGCTTAGATTTTATACAAAATGGAATAACAGAGGGAAAGGAATTTTGGAGATATTAGAAAAGAGGTATTGCGAGAGGCTTTGAATGAAGACAAATGGAGTGGAGAAGAGTGCTATCTGGGAGACTGACAAGGATACCAGAGGGGAATGGAAAACAAGAGAGCTGGCCAAATCAAGTAACAAAGAAAGTGTGTGACTGATGATCCAAGGACTTTGTTAAGACGCAGCCAAGGTCAGGGAGACCTGGAACAAAGGGACCCAGGGAAGACCCCTCCAAAGTGCTGACAAGGAGGGAGAGAGGTCAGTAAATGGAGACACTGCTGGGACCCTTACCTTGGACCCTGCAGTGAGGATCCAGATGATGTTTTGAGGGGAGGACTGTGAAAGAGGTTTCTTGAAAAAAAACAGGAAAAAAATTTCTTGAGAAAAAAAAGGAAACAAATGGCTTTGCCAGAAGGGCCCCTTGAAAAACTGGCCTCTTAGAAATATCTGCAATGAATATTTTCTCTCCCCTGGACTCCTACAAAGTGTATTCTGCCTAGGAAGCTCTCTGTAAACCAGCTGTATCACTTTATTTTCACACATTCTGTGGTTTTGTTCCCCAACACACAGCTGAGGCAAAAAGTGGAGGACAGGGCTTATCCCTCAGCCTCAGGTAGGTATTAATCATTCTGCCTGGACCAGCTTGGTGCCAATGGCAAATGAACACAACACATTGATCAGTGCTTGGAGGGACTGCTGGATTTGACGCTAGTCTCTTCTGATTTAAAGTTCTTTACACTGCAGTGGAGGTGAGTGCATTTTGTCAAAACTAAGAAACACTTCGCAAACTGGAGAAAACACTAGACCATCTTAAAACAGGCAATCTTTATTTTTTCAAAACCTCCAGAGAGCTCGAAGCGTTTTCCTGGGCCCTTTCCCAGGATTCTTCTAATTGTTAATCCCATTCCCCAATTTGGATATTGCTAAGCTACCGCCCCTTCCTAATGTCCACACTTCTAGAGAAGGATTCTTGGGGATTTTTCACAATTCCTGCAGCAACTAAGCCAAAGGAATACCTCCATATCTCTTGCAGTAAGGCCTGTCTATCATCTTGGTCAACACATTTTCTTTGGTAAAAAACTGACATTTTCTTCTCCCCTCCTCTAACTTATGTCAACGGGTTTATTATTATCAAGGGACTGAAACACACCTTTTAACCTCTCCTTAATTTTACATTTGCTGTGATGCTGCTTGAGAGCTTGTTTCATCGGTAAACATTTGAGAGCCAAGGAGCCTTGACCCAGACTAGGTCCACTGCCCTTTTTTGTTTATGGTGGAGATCTACGTGGTGTGCAAAGGGTTACCTAGAGAGAGGTCTTCTGGCTGACACAGCCTCCTCCCTCAGTAAATGCTGCAAAGGGTTAAATACATAACAAACACTGTGAGGAAGGATAAGAGAAGAGAGGGCCAGCCAAGCTGTTTCTTGTGCAGCAATGCCAAACTGGTTATTTATAGCATCCTGGACCAGCATCTGCCATTTTCCCTTTTCTCACTCCCTGTGAGGTGAGAGGCATTTTCACTTTCCCCTGTTCTCTCTCTCACAATTTTGGCAGCTCCTCTCCTTGAACTTGACCAAACACAGCCAACCTCAACACAGCTGTTTGATAAACAGAAACAGGGGCAGCAGGCCGGGCTTTGAAGAGGCTTTTGCAGAGCCATAACTGAAGGTTTGAATAATGGTGCACAGTTGGCTGAAGGCTCCTCTCATTTGGAAGGACATCAGGCACAAGCAAGAGTTCGTCAACTAATTAACAAAAATGGAGAGGAGAAAGATGCCAAGACAAACAGGAGCTTTTGAAATGGTGCTCACTTTGTGGCCACTCTTTTCAAACATTCAATTATACACATGCACATACACACATACTAAAGGAATTGCCTCATACATGTGTGTTTAAGCTAGCTTGGTATCACGCTGAGACCTTGGAGGAAGCTCTTTACAGGTCCATGCAGAAGAGAAAACATGATAGAGGTGAGAAAAATTGCCTGTTTACCCAGAGATTAGAACATTTCACTCATCTTTCTTCTTCCACATTTTGCCTTCCTGTGTACAACTTACAGGTACAAAATGGGGTAATGGTATTAAAGAAAATAAAATTAATAAGCATTCAAAGTTGGGGGAAAGTGAAAACAATAAACAAACTATCTGCTATTATTTGCAAGCCTCTTGGAAATACAAAACACTGCCAAGAAATTTGCCAACTTTACTGTGCATGCACAAGTTCCCATCCTCCTATGTGGGAAGTGTTCTAGAAAAGGAAACTCCTTCCATTGGGATGGGCAGAGGAAAGTATTGTTATATTTTTCAGATATGTTCCTTTCATTACCTGGGCTTTTAGGACTACATCAGGAAGTGAGAAAGTTTTAAAAGGAAAGGCTGGTGCTCTCAAAATGGATCAATACCCACATTCTAGACATCTGGGACATTTAACTCAGAGCTCAGTTCTAATTTGCTACATTGGCCTTTTATGTTAGAGTCAGCCTTGGATGTCTGGTAGTAAAGGAGTTTCATCCTTGCTTATTTAGACATTATGCCTTAAAGGGGAAAAATATCTGATGAAACCCAAAGCTCATGTTAAGATATATTACCACCAAAGCATATGTTAAGCCATATCACCCTAATGAATGCCTGTTCTTACTCTTTTACATTGCTCAGTCATGTTTTCCGTATCTCTGGCAGTGGATTTCCATTCTTCCCCTTATAGCATTTCCCACTGATCTGGGAAGCCTAACACCAGAATATTTGTCAGACTGTTTTGTTCTCTGTTCACCTGTAATTTTTTCAATGGAGGGGGGGAATGAAATAATGAATCCCATGACTATATTTTTTCCTCAGCTTCAAGCACAGGCAGGACCTTGAGATTCCACAAGCAGCTAGAACAATTGCCTTCTGTGAACTTGACAAGGGATTAATTTTGCACAAGGTGTTTCTGAAAGCTTGCAAATAGTTTCTAAATTTCAAAGTCAGTGAGTACCTCTGACAATAGGTTAACAGGAGTGTCAAAGAGAGAAGGCTTGTCCTTCTTCCACGGCTGACACATTATGGTCATTTGCGGCGTGGCTTTCCAATGACACAGATCTGGTCTGGAGTTCTGGCTCCATCACCTGATCAGCCACAGCCCCTTTGAAGGCATTTATTTCTGCTCTCGTAGTGGGTTGTGCCAGGTCCGTAGGATTCTGTCCATAATGCAAACATTTTACTTAGGACCCAGACTCCCCTCTGTATCGTGTTAAGTGCTTCCTTTGCTGAGGAAGCACAGAAACATGTTAGTGCACAGCAGGACCTACGATCAGACTCTGCATGGATGAGAGCTTTGTGGCTAGGCTTTCGTTTGCTCCAAGCAGTGATATTTAAAGATGTGATCAGACCTTGAAAATGTTTGGGACCCAGTGGGATTATGGGAGACTTTCTTTGGCACCATTTGAACTGGCAGGGGAAATGTAGTATCCACCATCTGCACCAGTGGCATGGTGCCAGGAAAGGGGTTTTTTTTGGGTGGTATTCAAGAGAAAGATAAAGTTTTACCCCCTTCCAGGCCTCAGCACTGGATGTGGACACAGCCTGTGCTGACAGAAGGCAGCTTTTACTGGCACAACAGGTCATGCAGTCCAGGCCTAACACTGGCAGAAAAGATCTGAATTAGTGCCAGCAACAAAGGTGGTATTTTGGACAGTCATCTGAAAAGAAGAGGACTGGAGACCAGTGATTTGCTGAGCAGCCCTCAGATGCTAATCACTTTCATCTCCTCTAGGTATGAACTGGATTTAGCCTGGCAGTTTCTGAAGTAAAGCAATCCAAACCCCATTACTTCCTCTCTTCACATATAAAGGTCACCCATAAAGATCACCTCGACATGCAACCCCACATGAGGGACTGAGCTCATAACATGCAAGAAGGGGCTGCAATTTCAGAGTAATGACAAGTCTGATAGTGCCATGTTCTTGGATTGTCTCTTTGAATTTGATAATGGACTAGCAAAAATGGTTATCTAGGTACTTTCCCTCTTTCCAGGATTTATCCTGGTGACAAATTGCTTCATCCACAAAATTCTTGTCTGCAAAAACAAGCAAGACTAATGCGTCATTTCTCTTTTCTATCTTCCTAATTCCTCACTCACTGTAGTATGGCAAATGTCTTTTCAGGCATTTGAAAAACCACTGGTGTTATTTTTGAGACTGCTTTTAAAAGCAGCATTCCCTTTCAGAGTAGGTGCCATACAGTGCAGAATTTTCAATGTGTTTTCTTCTTTCTCTTGGCACAAGGAAAATTTCACTCCAGGCACCTACAGAGGTCTTGATCTGCTTTCTTTGCCGTGCATAAAATAACAATCTTTTCAAGTTTTCTTTTTAAGGTGTGCAAGACCTACTTCAAGATCCAGTTCCATTGTTGAACCAGAGTGAATTTCAATAAATAAACAAAGCAGATGGGAAATTTGGCCACAGAGAGAGAATTCATGAGCAAAAACATTGGATAGAGCTCTTATCACTTCTGAAATGTGCTGGCCTTTGAGCCCTCTCAGCAGGGCAGCAAATGTAGACACCTGGAGTATACTTCTCTAGAACAGTATGTTAGAGAACCTACAGGTGACTGTCAGCCATGGAGGACAAGTGTAAAAACCTTCACCTGTCCATAAGTCATGAGGTGTGTATGTGGTATTCAACACTGCCAAGAGATCAGTCTAAGTGTGGTTCTCTATTTACATACACACACAAATAGATATCAGAGTCATAATGATGTGAAAACGTAATGAAGAGACTTATTGCTGTCTCCATGTGTGATCTGGTAGCTACAAGGTAGAGAGATCTCTAAGTCTTTCACTCTCAAAGTATTTTGGAACCAACATGGTGCAGCTTGTGCAAAGTCACAAGGATTGACAAACATAGCTTAAATCATATCTGTATTTGTGTCCCTTGCAATGCCTGAGATGGATGTCCTGGACACAGAGATTCTAACATGAATTTGCTAGCTTATGGGAAGCTCAGAAGCCTGTTGAGAAACATAGCAGGGACACACTATCTCCTTCTATCCCAATGGCATGACAGGCTCATCTGAAGAGAATAGGCTATAAAATGCTGCTACGGTAGGTAAGGGACACCAAAACTTATGTCCACCACTGTTCCTGGAGCCTTAAGATCCAGGATAAAATTCTTTGGCATTCCTCTGCCTTCATGCAGGTTATCTAGAAAGGCCAAGTGGTAAAGTAATCGTCTGTAGAGGACTGGAAGCATTTGCTGAATGCTGACTCATGGCTTCAGTCCCCTGTTGACAAACACACGACTCTGATTCCCACTGTGTGAGATGAAAGGAGCAGAGAGATTTACACTGTGGCTACTTCTTTGACTGAGTCAACTAAATAATCTAGTACATCTATGTCTTCTCCTGTGGATAAGCCTAAACCATATTAATAAGCCATTATTTTTTGAGTAATCCAAACCAGCTAGCGTCTTCTGTCCCTCACTGACCTCTGTATGAACACTGGTTCCAAATATATGCCCAAATCTCACATAACAAACATGACCAAGCAGACTCTTGATGTCATTCCTGGTTTACGTAGAGCACAGCACCACAGCAATCCATTTCTCACCAGTTTGTATCTCATCTATATGCTCTGCTTTTATTGCTAATAATTCTTTAAAATGACTCTATGTGCATACAGCAAAAAATCACTTAGCAGTGACAGCAATATGTTTGTAGTCCTGCCCCAAGGGATCTGATAGATACTTTGGTCTTTTTTTTTAAATTGTGATTTCAAAAAAACCCTACCCCAAGCCCCAAAAACTGAAACAAAAAATACCCTATGTTACAGGAGATATATTCAGCAATCCATTGAAACTCATGGAGTGGATGATGGAACAAAATGACTCACTTTTGGGCTTTGACGAGTCCAGCAGAGATAATGTCATTATTCAAACATGACCAGCACTTCTGTCTAGCAGACGAAGCCTGCGGCATTGGAGTCAGAAGGGCTGGGTTGCTCTCCCAGTTCTGGTATTGGCTTGCTGCTGGATTCTGGACAAGTCCTTCTTCTCCATTTGGAAAGGAAAAGAAAAAGGAAAAATAATAGCATGGGTATGGAGAGTTTGGAAATCATATAAAGTAAGAGGAGCTGAGAGTAACTGCTACACAACAGTGTCTATGGAGCCACTGTGGTATGTTTGCATGGGCCCAAGCCCATGCGCGTGGGCACGGACATAGGCGGACTGCCAGGGAAGGAACTTGCTCATTGCCTTAAACTGGGCCCAAGCTCTTGTCCATGTGCATCTGCACAAATGGGATTTGTAGATGATGCCTTAGGCTACAGTCCATCACATCAAGATTTATTCCAAGTTTAGCCTGTCCTAAACCCAAGCACAGGCATTTTAAGCTTGAGCTGCAGCCAACCAACAGTGTGATGAAGCTATAAACTATAGGGTGTCTAATTCTGTTCTCAGTCTGCTCTTCACCCTATGGTGTGGACCAAACCTCCTCAGCGACTGCTGTTGCAGGACATCTGCAGGAGACTCTCTTGCACAGATGGGTGAAGAAATTGCAGCACACAAGGAGGGAGTGTGTGTGTGTGTGAGGAGCAGCCATGAGACCCTGGTCAGCCCAGCAATTCCTTCAGGTTAGCATGGAGAATGTGACTGCAATGGGCTGGAGACCCACCAGCTGGGCTCTCAGTGGTCATTGTCAGGAGGATCTGGGCATGGTGTCAGTCACCCTGCTCCACCATGGGACTGCTGGCCACAGAAAAAGTCAGCCTTAAGCAGGGTCATCCAACTGCTCAGCAGAGCCAGCTCTTGGAGCAGAGGTTTCCTCAGAGAACAGCCCTGGCTGGGCAAGTTTATCTGACTTTTTTTGCTCTGGATAAACACCAAACCTGGGTTTCAGGTTGGAGGGCTTGTTTCCCATTGAATTTGTTCTATCATGTGCTTTTCTAAAGGAATGACATTGCAAAAGATGCCTTCTTCTCCTTGCTCTTAAATGCTTTTCCAGATTTGCACCATCCCAGCCCTACAGGGAGGCTGCCTACTCATATTTAAAGGCACAGTACACAGAAACCAGAATTACAGCTGTGCAGCCCACGCACTCATGTCTGCAGGACAAACATGTGCATCAGTTGAGGAGGCAATGAACAACTTTTTTCCTTTCTTTTTTTTTTTTCTTTCAGGTGCTATATGATGAAATGGAGATATGTAAGAACCACAGGAAGCATTTATTTTAAGTACAAGCTAATGCCATGAATGTTATTTGCATTACATGACAGCCCAATGAACCACAATATGAATAAGGAAAGGAAAAACTGGTGTTTTTCTGACAGGTAAATCTCTTTGTTGCTTTCTCAGGTTTCCTATCAATACCAATTTGCATTTCCTTGCAGACCATTAGGCATGTCAATAGGTAACAGAGAACATCAGTGAGGGTTCAGAATTGCAAGAGGGCTTGTGAGTAGATGCTGACATATTTCTGAGGGGCAGGAAGTGGGTGGGTGCAGGAGCTGAGAAGGGAGGTGTTGGTCTGGCTGATATATATTTCCCTTGATGTATAGCAGGCAATTTCAGCCCATCAAAGTGAAATCAGTTCTGAAATCATGAAAACAATGTTCTCTTTGTTCAGCTGCAAAAGAAAGACAAGCAGTCAGGCAAAAGCAAAATACTCTAGCACAAATATCCTGCTGGTTATCAGGCAGATAGAAAGAATCAGGCAGAGGATAACCTCTGTTTCAAATGGTCAGGGTCCTGGAAAATATCAGCATGAGTAACTGGAGTTCATCAGCCTGTACTTACAATTGGATAGAGAACGCTCTACCCAGACATGGAGTGTTATCTCGCATTAAGCTCTCAACCACCTGAGCACCTCAAGTGAAGTGTGATTAAGTGTCCTGCTGACCAGCTGCTCCTTCCAGCTGAGAGTAGCCTGCTTTTCAGTAGTGAGTAAAAATCACTTCTGTATAATGTCAAGTTGGCATCCTGCCAAGTCATAACCATCCGTCCTTTTGCTCAGTGAGTCATGGACCCTCGCACAGCATCTATTGCTGGGAGGCTCACTTGGTCTCATCTGAAAGTTGCTGCCTCCCAGACATGGTCCAGGAATATCACCAGCTGATTTGGTCATAAACTCTTACTCTCACTCCCTAGGATTTCTGTGGAAGATTGCCTGGTTGTCTGCTTGCACTTTTCTCCAGCTTCACTCAGGCAATGCCTGCAGAGGAGATGTGGCCATCTCAAGTGGCTGGAGTCTTCATAGGGAGAATGAAGAAAGTGAGCCAAGAGTGGCCACCAACTGTGCTATCTAGCCCACAGCAGGAGGCAATTTGGAAGGCCCAGAGATACCTTCATGATGTCACTGGAAGATGAACTCATCTTGTTGATTGTGTAGAGGTTAGGCAAGTAAAAAGTGACCTCTCAAAAGATGTAACTTGAGCAACAATCGCTTGTTCTCTCCTTATAAAGAAAAGACCACCCACAGAGAAGGAGAAGTCATCATTTTCACTAACCAGAGGGCTAGGTTAGTCTCTACTGTTCAAATTGGATGATAATTCTTCTGCATCCTAAATTACAGAGAGGATGTAACTTCTGGATTAACAGGGTTTTGACATCCCCACCCCATTGCTCACCCCTTCCCTCCAGGCAAGGATGACAGCAACAAGCACCACCCAACTCCTGCATTAAGGGTTATCCAATACAAGGAACTTCGGTGGCTATGTGAACGTGGTTTCTCTGGTATGAGAGAAGAGGCCTATTTAGATTCAAGCCAGAGTCAACATGACTCACTGGCTAATATATCCTTCACTGCAGGGCTCAGGAGGTCACTGCAGGTTCAAGTCTCACACCGGGACTTGGAATGGTACTTCACACTGTGGGAAAGGGAGGGGAGATGCTGAGGTCCTGGAGGTGCTTCCTATTGCAGGAGAGAGAGATTTTAATTTGAGATCCCTGCTGGCAACTCTTCCAAAGGGGCATTAATTACACCAGGGAAAATTCATCCCTGGTGGGGGCTCCTTTAGCTTCAATGTGGCTCTCATGGGGCTGATTCTCTCGTTATTTTGGAGGAGCACTATGTGCTATTTCATTCTTTTTGTTGTTGTTGGTTTTGGTTTCTTTATTATTTTTTGGGTTTTTTGGGTGACCTGGTCTTCTGGCTCATGTCCACTCTGGCAGTCAAACTGGTTCCAGCAGCCAAAGGTGTGTTTGTACGAGCCCTTGCAGAGTTGCTGCACAAGCTTATGGCCTGGCTAAATGACTACTTTGTTGCTTTGTAGATTCTTTCACCTCTCTGCTAGGACTTGAGGAGTGGGGAAAGGGGTATGCAGTCCATTTGTGTCTCCACTTCCCAGCCCTATAAATTCCTAACGCAGAATAAATGACAGGAGAGCCATGTCTCTGCCCCCTTTCCTGCAACTTTAGCTATTTGCTGCTTTTCCATCAGCAGTTCTGATTTTAGCACTGCTCTCTCTTTCCACAGAAATGCATGAAGCTGCAGCAACTTGGGGAGCTGTTCCCAAACAGCTACAGACTCAGCAGGGGACAAGGGCTGATCAGGTATGCCCTCCCTAATGTCATTCCAAAGGTCTCGCTGGAGCTTGGTTAAATGATCTTTTGCACAGTAATGACACCTGAGAAATGCACAGAAAAGGTGGAGAACTTTCTCAGCAAGCTCTGGTGGCTTAAGCTCCTTTTTCTTGATGAAGCAAAAGGAAGCATTCATCCCTCTAGAACAGCTTAGTTGGCAGCAAAATGGAGTCAACTCTGGGGGAAACCCAGGACTGTGTACAAGGAAGGGATGAAAGTCCTCATTTCTGAGCAAAAGAGGTGAAAAACTGAAGGGAAGGTGAATGTCTGTGTTGTCTGATCACAGCTGAAATATTTCTGCTCTGGGAAAGGGATCTCCATGGAGTTAATTCCAAGTGGTTTGCAGCACCCGATCTTACAGCATCATCTGATAATGAGAGAAAAGTGGAAGCTGTCAGAATCTCTGTTTGTAGAAATATGCTGGAGTACGAAACAATTTTCCTTACAGGCACAACATCTCGGTGTAGTGTAACCAGTAAAAAGTATCCAACCCTCAGCTTCTGCTGCTTCTCCCTCCCCTTTCAGCTAGATTCTCAAGATAATCCCAGTGAGCTGCTTCCATGATCACTTCGAATTTTCTTCCTTACTCTTTTTCAAGCAAATGGGGATTACCATTCACTCCATCTGTTAGTCACCCACTAATAACTTTGTATCTATCCACTGATCAAAGTTGACAGAGGGTGAGAAGAAGTATTGTGTTCCTCCTATTATTGGTAAAATAGGCAAGTAGGGTAGAGGGAAGAGAAACCTTCTGAAGGGAGAAGTTACAGCAGGGAAAACATTATTTTTAAACACCAGAAACTCCAGCCAAATAACATTATACCTCTGAGTCCACACTCAGTCATTCTGTTCTTCATAGGACTGGTTGTTTCTGAAGCAGTTGCACAGTAGATTTGTCTACTTGCTGCCTGACTGTCCCAATCCTCATTTTCCTCTTAAAAATCACTGTTGCAGGACCATGGGAACAGAAATAATTCAAGAGAACAATCCAAGGGACTACCACTTTAGGAGAAACCTTGTGTTGACCGGACTGCCAGTTCAAGAGACAACGAAGTGGGTCAAAGTCATCAGCCCTGAGGTCATTTCAATGGGGAGGAGTAAAGATAGGTCAAGTAATTTGTTTGCATTAAGTTTGTCAGTGCTCATAGATGATGCTGACTGGAGATTTAAAATCTCCCTTTTAAATCATTAGAGCGGAGGCTGGAGGTGAAACGTGATGCTGTTAATGCAATAAGATCTATTGTCAGGATTTTGCCAGACCTGTTTTCCTGTCTGATTCACCACAGGATGGATAAAGGAGATCTTCAGCAAAGCTTGCTCTGATAGAGTTAATGTATTTTACACAGAAAGCTGCCATCCCTCAAGGTCGTTTTATCTTTTAGTTACATGAATTCTAGGAAAGTAAAGTTTCTTTCCAAGTAAGTTCCTGGTTTATCCAAGTGAGGGTGTTACAGAAATTGTTGTATAGGATCCAGGTCTTTCCAGGGTATAGTGAGTGTGTGTGGTGTTTAGATTTAGGCTGTGTGCTGCCAAGCTACTGACTCCCTTTTTTCTTCCTCTTTTTCCTCATCCCACTCTCTCTCCCCAGATCACAAGCCTAAGAAAAATTAATAAGAATAATAAATAAACAGATGAAAGTGGAAACATTCCCAAGCCTGTTATCACACAGGCAGTTTCTGTCCAGACCATGCTAGTTTCACATCGAGCCTTGGAATTGTCAATTCTCATTACTTGCCAGTGTTGAGTGCGGGAGGAGAGAATTTCAATCTCTGCTTTCCAGAATCAAACCCTCTGTTTAATGCGGTGGGGAAAGTTGAGATGATATATAGGTCTCAGGGGACTTTTCCTGTGTGAAAGCTTATTATAGCTGTAACAAAACCTTCTAATCGGAACGGATTCTGTTACATGCATGATATTCTGGTCTTGGGCAGGGTGGGGGGAAATGAGAAAAAGATGACAAAAAGCTTTAAAAGCAATTAAACATCATTCATTCCCTGCCACTTCCTCCTCACTGCTTGCATTTGCTGTTTGCACAGAACATTTTCTCTTCTGCAGTTTCCAGGGGTTTTGTAAGATCTGTAGGAGTTTTGCTTGGTCAGGCTGTTGAATGACATTGTGCAGCAAAGCAAAATTTACAAACTTGGATTCACCCACAGGAATGGAAAACTGTTTAGTGGTGTTTGAAATACGGAATCCATATTACTATAGCAAGAGAGCCTAATGGGCTATCTAAACACAATATTCATTTACAGCTGAAGACAGGGAACCGCTTAAAATGGGTCATGATGTCCAAGGTAATAATAAAGTTGCAGACAGAATAAACTCAAAGACACAATCCCTGCCCAAAGCAAAGTGTCTCTGGGCCTGTGCTGGTGATGTAAATGGCTTCACTAAAGCAATTGAGAAAAGCATTAGTGCCAGCCTCTCATGTAGACACCTACAAGTTGTTTTCCTGTGGCTTATCTTCAGTGAATTATGTTGGCTATAAAAGAGACACAGAGGAAGCGTGAGGGGATAAAGACAAAGATGTAAGAACATGAAGTACTCTTGCTCAATATCAGGGACTAAGTCACTATTCTGTAGTATGTCCACTGCATTGCACTACCTCAGTTTCTTGTTCCTTGTGATGGTCCAGTGGGTCAAGTCCACCTTACTGATTCCTTTGGGCATCTTACCATGCTAGGAGTGCTCTGCAGCAGGGTGGTTCACAGATCAGAAATAACACCTCTTCAGTTAGGAGAGCCTAGAAAGAACTATATCATGCAGGGGCTCATTTTAAGATTTGGAGAACAGAGCTGTGAGATAGACCTTTGGGTTTTGTAAACCTCTCTGATCCTGATTTGCTGGATGAGGCTGGGCATAGTGGTGAAGAATCTACCCAATGGTTACTACCTAATGTGCTGGGAGTTTTGAACATCATAGGGGCACAAGGTGAATAGGGCTGGATTACAAATGGGCTTTTCAAATTCTGATTTTACTGTGTCAATGGCTCACTGAGCCATTTCAGCTGGTGACAGATATCTGAAAGAAAGATGTCTTAGTTTATGAGCCAGTGTTTTATTTGCGCAAACCAGTCAGTTTGTATCGTCCAGAGAGGCTTATCAGGATGGGACAGTGTCACTATCAGATGCCCTTTTGGAAGAGCTGACACTCAGTTCTTGTGCCCAAACCTTAGCAGATAAGAAATAAGCTTAATGCTTCCAGAATAAGGGTCTTAGCAACTCCTCTGTTGCTTGTCTTAATGTGATCTTCACCTGAACATTCTGTATGATTCATCAAAGCTTTTCTGGGGCATTTCCACCTCCCTACTTACTCTTTCTTTGCTTAAACATTTACTTGGGAAAAACATACTGCAGTACACACTACCAGTTGTTAAACTCTACTGAACTGTTGGTAGACGAAGTTTAATGAAAAGATGCTTCCAGCCTCTTTAAGTTTTGGATTCCCACTTTTGTTTACTGTAAGCTCTTCTGGGTATCATCTCTTGTTTCACGTGTCTATTGGTTGGCATGAATTTGGGGAAAGATTAGGAAGCTCTCTCTCCAAGGGCTACTGTGATGCTACTAAAATAAAAGCTGCAAGTGTCCTGGTGTTGAGGCAATCCTGCAATGATGATGATTCAGGAAAGAGATCAAAAATCATCTGATCCTCCCTGCTACTTATGTGATACACTGTCTGCATGCTGGGGCTTGAAGGAAGCAATGTCATTTTCCTTCAGCTCTCCCATGGATAACTCCCCTTTTTCAGTTCTCTCCTTCCCCCTAAGAAATACAGGGCAAGGGTGGTAAAATTATAAAGTGCCTTTTAAAGCTCCTTCATGCTGTGAAATGAAACTCAGATAATGAATGTTTCCAGCCCAGCCAGAGCACTCTCTGAGGGATATTTTTATCTCCACAGTGCAAGAGATTAACTGTACATTTGTCTTAATGGTATCACCCTTTAGTGTTAATGGAAGCTATGTGTGTAAATCCCTGACCATCCCAATGAGAATACACATTGAATGATCACAATAAATCAAAGTAAATGGAAGACCCCTGCAGAACAAATTCATCCCCAGAGCAACTCCTGAGGCTTTTGGGAAGCTTATACCAAGCAGTCACAGCAAGAACAAACACTGTAGACCATGTCACCTGCTTTATGATTTCTAAGTACTCATAATGATACTTCCAGTTTGAATATGGCAATTTGATCTTCTAAAATGATTTGCAAAGGAAAAACATACGATGTTGGGTTGTTTTGGGATTTCTGTAGTATTTGGAGAAATGGACTCACTTGTTTTTTTTATTAAAAGGTTTACATATGGACATGCTTGTATTTTACAAATGTGTATTCTTTCTGGCCTACTTTCCTCTCAGAATTGAAAATGAAGGTCTAAAAAAAGTGATGCCTACTGGAGAAAGGAAAATACGTTTGTCTTCAACTGCTTAGAACTCTTTGGACTGATGAAATTTTGTGAAAATAGGTCCATTTTAAACACAAAACCTATTAAATTCTCAGCAACAATTCCAATTCCCTTTTCCAAGAAACACAGGCAAGAGAGACATAAAAGAATAAAGAGACATAGTGTTCCTGTGTGTGGAAAGTAGAAACAAATATCACACAGTATAATATATAAAGTCTTTTGTGCTTCACTTAAGCACTATGGAAGTGAAAGACAGACAACCATTGTCCTTTTCTAATTTGCAGATTTTTTTTTGGGTGAGGGACAGTAACTTAAAGAACACTGATGAAAACAGGGATGACTGTAAGACAAGAAATTAATTTCTTCTTCCAAAAGAATCTGTAACCATCCATATGCAGAGACTACCTAGAATTATATTTCAGACTTCATCAGCAACTCTGTGTTTCTTGAAAAATACATTAATTCCTATTGCTTACATTTCCCAAGTAGAATGCTTGAGCAGAAAAATGAGAACGGGGAATATATTTTTCTGGTTTTCATTGTGAAACAGAGCAAAATACTGAAGGGAAGACAGAGAACATTGTTAACTAAAAAGTGGAAATATCAGTACTTGAGTTGTTTAAAGGGGACACAGAAAATGTCCCCTCTTTAAAAAAACTACTCTGAAGTCCTCCTTCTTTCTGGTCATTCTCCTTCAGTCTTGCTATGTCACCTAGCTTTGAGGATTGCTGTGCCTTATGACTGACAAAGTCAATGCCAATCATCAGCTTCCCCCCGTTTTGTAGAATATGTCCAGTTTAGTGTCAGCATCCTAAAAAAAAATTTCTCTCTACAGTTTTACAAGGAAGAAAGAAAAAACCCCACCTCATTGTATCCATCCTTGGATCTCATATATCAGATAAAGCACAGACTATTAGGGAGTTAGGAAATCATCAGTCAAATACCTGATCATTTTAAGAATACAATATTTCTATGCTGGTTAAGTCTCATCTGGAATAATGCATTAGGAAATAGAAGTATGTGGAAGGCAACAAAGAAAAGTCAGGCTATAACCTGCTATACAGATTCTCTTTTCTTCTCTAGATGTGGATTAGAGATTTGCAGGCTCCCTCCCAAACACTCATTTTTCTCGTATGCATATTTTTTTCAAAGCCTTTTCATTTGATGGATGGGAAGAGGGATTAGAAATAAATTTTCTAGTTTCATACCCAGCTTTTTGTTCGGCTGTCCTCCAATGTAAGTGTAAAATGAATTGTTTAGCTACTGACTGCTCTTCAGAAAGACTGTGGCCATTTTCCATCCCTGGAGCTTTTCCATTCTTGTTTCTTTGAGAACTTCTATGAGTTTTGTGCTATTAAATTCCTCCTATTTTGTGTAAAAACAGTTCATTCATTTCCTTATTTACCTAGGCAACTCCGAACCATCGAATGGTCCATGACTCCCTGATTCCTGGAGAAATGTAAAATTGCTATCAAGAGCAAGAGGAAACCCTTTTGTACTTTTGAACAATAGTCCCTTGGTTATATCACTGCAGAAGTGGAACAAGCCATTGAGTTAAGATCTGCATCTTAAAAACACCCATGTTGCAAAGTGTTAAAATCTGACCTACTACTATGAGTTAAATAGAAGTCTCTGAAACTCAAAATATTTTGTTATTTTATAGTTGTTTCTATCCTTTTTCTCCACTCTCTGAGCACAACAAAGGCTGTAAGCCCAAGAGCCCACAGCCAAAAAGGGTAGTTCTTGGCCCAAGAGACAATCAGGAAGCACTGAATTTGTTGTGAGACTAATTAAATTTCCGACCTGTTTCTGCATTGATGAGAGGATCACAGAAGTCAGCTGGGAATTTGATGGGGGCCTGCACCTAAACAGAAAGAGGTTGTGCTGGAAATTAAGCTAGGCAAGTGCTGTTCATGTCTCTCCATTAACTCCAATAGTATTGAACTTAAAAAAATGGGCTTACACAAAGCTCTTTTCTGGCAAACCCAAGACCTTGGGGACAAAGCTGGAGGAGTAAACAAATGGGCCTTTTTATTTTCCTAGGAGAAGGAGGGCATGCAGCTAAAGAGCAGCTCTCCCATCCTGCCCTCCCCCTTTGAGCTGGCAGCCCCACCTGTTACGAGCCAGGAGTAATCAGAGAGATGAACAGCACAAGCGGTATTTTTACAGGATGAACCCACCAGGTCAGCTGGAGGCCTGCTGTAACCCAATATCGAGTGGTGGCTGCAGACAGGCACGATGCAGGGCTTGGGGGAGGAGGGTGGTGAAGGATGGGTGAAGGGAAAGCAGGGCAGTCCCAAAGGAGGCAGAACTTCACTTAGGAGACTTCTGTTTCCCTTTGGTGCCCCTGAAAACTGAATAGTGGGGATTGTTCATTAAATGTCAGGGCTCGCAGAAAGGAGGGGATAAGGGAAAGCAGTGGGGCAGGGATGGGGGCAATAGAAACACCACTCACAGGAACAAAGAGCACATGTGTGTGCAGGCCCTGTGTGCCCAGTCCACAGGGGAAGGGGATCACACAAAGGTATCTATTTTGTTCATTCACCTGCTTCTCTCTCCTTTCGTGCATAATATACAGAGAACCATGTCACTTCAGGCTTCCCCTCCCACCCCTCCTGGTACCGCCAGCACTGGACCAGCTCATGTCTTCCAGGGAAGCCTATTGTCTGACCATGACAGAGTTTCCCCTATGCCTCTCATGCAGAGTCAGAAACTTGCTGCTGAAGCCGCTGCTTGGGGAATAAACACCTGCAAGGAGCCACAGCTGTGGCACGAGCTGCTCTCCTAATGCTCTGTTTAGGATTACAGCGCTCCAGAGTATCACATTACCCCAGTGGCTGCACTGAAACCTGGTATTAATTCACATTAGCAAGGATCAAATTTAGTGTGTTGTGGGGAGGGGGGCACTGTTATTATTGTTTCTAAAACTGCTGGAGCAAACTCCTAGGATTGGTCTTTCATTAATCCTGGCAATGGCCAGAGAAGCTTCTTTGTTCCTCCACTCTCCTGGCCATTCAGTCTGTCTTCTCTTGTATGAATGCCTCTAAACACAGCCTCTTATTTCCATGATGGGGTTACTTGCTTATTTTTATTTTTGATGTACCAAAGTTAGTAACTGTCAAAGCAAATAGTGGAATTGCTTTGGATTGCACTGCAACAGAACAGGGTCTTCCAGTACTGGGAGGAGAGCTACAGTGTGATGTGGAATCACCTCTTGTCCATGCCCATGATAGATTATTCATAGACTGGGAGAAGGGAAAGATGGTCTAAGCAGTAAGAACAGCGAAACTCTGGGATAGATTTGTGCAAGGAGGGTATGGAGTCTTCATATGCATATCTGTTGAGTTGATCTGATTTTGTCTTTGAGTAGGAACATTCCACGTGTCTTTCAACCTGCTTTTTTGATGTAGCCATTATAAGGGTGAGGTGGAGTTACTTTTCTTCCTCTCTTTCCCTACCCCCACCACCTGTTCTTTACTGAGTGTTGCTGAGGCTATTTCTGTATGAATGTAGGCACTTTCCTGATGTATGGGTGGCACCTAGAGTACTGTGTTTAGTTGTTCCTGAAGGGCCTCATAATACAATCCTGGTATTCCTCCAAACCAAGGGCTATTCCACATACATATAATTGACCCCTAATTTCAGATATTGCATTTTGAATCCAAGGAAACATAATCATCAGTATCAACAACTACTGTTCAGTACAGCCAGTGTTAAATATCACCAGAATGCCCTTGTGGAGCCTTGGAACGGATATGAAAAAGGAAGTGAAAAAAGTATTTGACCTGAAGCCTTCAGAGGCTGCAAATCCCAACCATGTTTGTTAATTTTATTTACAGTTTCAGAGTTATCTTGAAATGTCATTATTATTGGCTGTGCTACAAAATTCAGAAATGTACCAATGTTTTGCTAGAAAGTGGTGGACCGGAACAATAGGGACAGGGATGAGACATGTGGTCTCATGCTGTCGCAGTGGCAGGAGCGAAGACTGAGGACTAGCAAAACATCTACTGACTACTGCATGACATTTCTTTGTGTAGAGGAGAAGATACTTCTGCCATTTGTTAGAATGTCAGCCTTTTGCATAGAGATCTTCTACAGGTGATCCAGATTTGTAAAGCCATAAGAGGACATTTGAATATCAGGTTTCACCTCCTGTACAAACACAGGCCTTCAATTTTCAGCTTATTACATCTCTACTGAGCCTGAATATTTTGTTCCAGAAAAGCAGCCAGGAGATGGGAAATCAAGCACTTTGTGTGGTGCTTTATTGCACTTAAGCTGGTGAGTTCTGATTCCCTTCCCCTGCCACCCTAGTGTGGCCCCATGCCATCCTGATGGGAACTGTAGCATTGCAGAGGATAGTCCATCTTCAGAAATCTTATTGGCATCTCAAGTTCAACACACTGTAATAGTGACCATCCCATATATACTACAGTGCCCCTCTCAGATGGCAAATGTTGAAGACATCTTTGTCATCATTCAGTTTGGGATCATATTTAGTGAGTTACAGTGCTGGACTGTCAGAATCTGGTTCCCTCTAGTATTGGTAAAGTAGCTGCTGCCTGTTAGGGCAACTGTTGTGGAAAGTCTGGATATAAGCTCTCGATCTTTATTTCTCTGTTAGGTCTCCTGAGCAATAGGTGGGTCTCCTCCTGATGCTGTGTTTTTAGCATTATTGTTTTCTCCTCCTGTGCTCTGGCACTCAAACTTATTAAAGTTAATTTTAATTCCCCTGAAGGAAAAAAAAGAAATAGAAAATCCTGCCTTCATATACATGTGTTTTTCTGGGGGCTCCCAGGATTACACTGTTACGTGTGTAAATTGAAGGCAAGATTCTGCCGAATAGGTTTATCTCTTCAGCATCTTGTCACAACATGACTTCTTATGGGGTGGAATTAATGGGCTACAGATAGAGTCACAATGCAGCTTCTCAATGGCCTGTCTGTCTGGGAAACTCTAGATATTTCTGAGAAACCCTCAAAGTAACTGTGAGTCCAGGAAAATCCAAGGAGTTGGAGATTCTATTGGGCTTTTCAGGTGTGTTCTTCTGACCTGTGTTTGGATATATCCAAAAATTCATACTTACCTCTTGTCTCTGCAAATCTAGGGGTCTTAATACAGTGAGTAGTTGGAAGGCAAGGATGGAACAACCCAGGAGGCTTTGTCATTAGTGGGGACTATTTGCCCTCAGACAACATCAGACATGACACAGTGTTAGGCTGTCCTGTTTGTGGGTCTCAATATGTTTGTGAGAAAAGAAAGTTTGCCCATGGCAGGCAGGGAGGTTGAGCAGAGAACAGTGAGTGAGCTTTTCTGACCAGACATAACTACAGCTCCAGTTGCCTCTGATCATTTAAGATCACTTGGCATTTTCTGCAAGAACAGTGTCCAATGTTTGGGTAGTATTCTTGTTAGATCACTTACTTTGCTTCTGCTTGAATTTTCTGCTTTCACTGTTAGCTGCAGGCATGTGCCTTTTGTCTTTCCTTCCTGCGCTTTTGCAAATGTTGTACTATGAAATGGCTACTTCCACTCGTCTCTGCATTTCATCAGGTAGTAGATATCTCCCCAATGCAGCTCTTGGCTGAATTTGCTCAGAATTAAGGGTATTGATGCATTGTCTCATAAAGAGAAATATAACAAACCAAACAAAAAGGAACTTCTCTAAAGATAGTACAGAAAATAAGCTGTAGAAATAATGAGCATCATCTAAAAATGAAAAACAGCCAAAGTCAATTCAATTCATTCTTTTCATCAGAACATACACAATTGAGTAAGTTGCCTGACTCTGTCATTACGGCATAGAAAATCCAACATCTGTATAAGTGATGAAATTTCATAACCTCCTCTGTATAACCTTGCTTGATTTTGACACTTGTGACTTATGACAGGTTTAGAGGTCAACTCTGAAGCATGAGTATTGTTTCAATCATGCTGCTCCCTCTCATGAATTACGTTAGCAAGGGCTTGGTCACAGTTATCTGTGCAACAAAGAAATATTGTAAGAAGTTGTAGCATGGTAGGATAGTTACTGTGGTGATGTAGTTAAAATGCCTGGGAGAGAGATTTTCATTGTTGAAAAGTCTACATAATAAAGTTTAATGTAGTCCATGGGACACATTTTTTTCCTTAGGATTTATGAGTGGAGCTTGGAGAGTGCTATGTATTTTGGTCTGGTCACCAAAATGGAAAATCTGAAAGGAAAAAAAGGCCCAACCAACATGATAATCTTTTGAGAGTCTGGATGAAAGGAAAAGGTTGATTTTGGATCTGAATGAAATGTTTCGTTGGACTGAAATTGAAAGGCTTTTACACTTACTAGTTACTTAGATAATTTAGAAAGTATTTTTTCCCTTCTCTTGCTTTTAAGCGCAATGCCTGTTTTTAATTGTAAAGTTTGTTTTGAAAATACCTGAGAGATTTTGAAAGATGTCAACACTGATATGTTCTTTGGCCAAAAATGTTCACCAGACTCTACTCATTTTGGTGATCTCTTTTAGTCCTACTCTAACACCAGCTTTTGGCACATTAACTATTATTATTATTATTATTAATAACCATAATATCATCACCCAGCTGTGCTTAGAAGGCTTGGGCACCAGTCCCAGATCTGCTATGACAAATCTTTTCAACTCTCTGGGCTTCTGTTTCACTTCCCACTCTTTGGCTCTCTTATCTAGTCAGATTTAAAGTCATAGGGTCAGGAACTCTCATATACGGAGCCTCTTATGTGTACACCGATGCTTGCATTACTGCTTCTGCTGCAGTGGCATGAAAATAGATTTTCTGCTTCATCTTCTATCAGCCCATTACAGAGGTTTTTGAGGTGTCTCAGTCTTCTAAGACAGCTAGCTCTATGAGAGAAGGGAAACTGAGGAAGCAAAACCAAAAAGGAAATGTTTTGCTGTTTGCATTCCCTGTGCAGGGTCTGTGTGGCTAGTTTGGAGAGTGGATGAAGCTGAACTGTGACTACAAGCACTACAGCCAGTCTTTGCTCAGGTGTGATTGACTTCTCTGTGAAACAGTATGTTATATACCCATAATAATGTTTGCATGGAAGACCAGCAAGGATTTGAGGAGACTGAGTGTAAATATGAAATAAAACTGAAAGGAAGGGAATGAAACTGTGGCCTTTATTTTTTTTAACCAGCATACCTCTTTTGAGAGGCTTCATTTCATGACAGCCTGTTACTGGGTAGTGCACCTTTTTCCCTCTGCATCTATAGCTATGTTTCTGTCTAGGAAGTAGGTTGGGAAGTCAGATATATGGGAGAAGGAACCAGCAGTAACCAAGGCACAGAGCATTGGAGCCAGTTTGAAAGCCAACACTTACAGAGGTAAATTGGTAGAAAACCAACACACTTTGGAGGCAAAATGCTGTGGAAAAAAAAGTCTCAGAAAGGACTCAAAGAACCTATCTCATATTGTTTAATTTTCCTCTCTATCTGGGCCACAAGGACTTTATGTATGTCTTTAGTAAGTCCCTTAGGATAGCATCAAAGATACCTGACTGCCTCATTTTCTCCTTCCATAGTATTTGACTGCTTGGCAACATGATTGTGGAAGGTGTTTGGACCTGCTGCATATCACATTTTGGAGCAGGATGCCTTAGCAAAAACCTAAAAGGAGGTTGTGCAGAGCGGGAGAGTGTGGGTTTGATAGCAGGCAGCAGGGGTGGCCTGCTCTTTGTTTCAGGGGTTTTTTTCCCAATTGTTCTTCCCAGAAAACAGGATTAAAAAGTTGGGGGTTTTGATGCCAAACCACATGGAGGGGCCATTTTTTTTGGCTTCTGTGACTAGATTGTGGTGCACCTGCCAAACAAGTGTAGCTGCACTTCTGCCTTCCCACTTTCTGCAGCCTGAAGACCTGGTTATCCACACTCCCATGTGTGACAGGATTGCTGAATGCCATTCCCAGCACTTCAGAGAAACACCTTGCCAGAGGAAGAGCAGCGGTTGGTGGCTCTGTTGGCAGTGATGTGGAAACCGAGTCAGAAGCTGTTTCTAGCATAGGGCTACATGGTCAGCTTTCAGAATTTGGCCCTGACAAAGAGGTTCTAACTGAGCCTTGGTTAAAGCTCCCTTATTCATACTTAAGTCCAGACCTAAATCCTGCTGTGTTAGAGGGTGCCTGTTTCTTAATTGTTGCAATATTTCTGCTGGGACTGGTCACCAGGCCTGGCATCTAAAGGGTGATGTTTGAGTTATAGAAAACTCTTTTGCAAGTTTTGTGCTAAGAATGACTGAAACTTGCTACTGGTTCATTTCAACTATATCCACCGAACCGTAACTCACTACTGCATACAAGTTCAGCAGGAACATTCCCAAAACCCCCGTAGAAGAAATTTACGGTTGCTCAACGCTCTGTTACTGGCGGCTACAACTGTGTGCGCTCCACATGTCTTTGTAATCACTTAATGACTCATTTCCTTAATCTCTCATTTCCTATAGCCTTATTACAAGCAATTCATAAACCCAAATCCATAGCCGTTCTCTGGCTGTAGTCAGGAAGCACTGAACTGACTGCATCTGGTTGGTTGGCTGAAGTACCCCTCTCTATTCCCCTCTGAAACTTTCCACTGGACCCTGTCTTTTGCTGCAGTGACACCTACTGATGAGGTAAGAGTGTATTAACTACATGGTCCCTTGTTGCCAAACCCAGCCAGCAACCACTTCCTGGTACTAACCAGATGTTTCTGCTTTTTTGGAACAAATTTCACACTACGCTGGGAGAAGTTTTGCACAGTCTTGACTGTAACATGCCGGTGGCCAGCAGACCTGAACAGAGATCATTGCAGTGGGAGGAAATGGCACTTCATGTCCAGGCTTCTCACTCAACCATCAAACAACTTATGGCCTTGGGAAGCAGACCTTGCAAGGCAGCATCCCTGGGCCTGCTGTGTGGCATTGACTTAAGGAAGCAGCCAAACAGCCAGCGTGCTTTTGCTTTCCTCTGCAGATTCTTTTTTTCTGGAGAGATTACTACTGCTGGGAAGTTGTACCATTGATACCTCCTCATTACACCCTGTGGTGACTGGGAGATGGGAAGTGACAGCCTCAGCCCCATTGCTAGGTGCAGCCAGGCCACAGGTTTCTCTTTTAGTGAAAAATGTTTTCCTTTCAAACCTTAGCCTTTTCCCTATACAATTATTTGGAAAATTTCAGCTTCAGTTAAAACACTAAAAAACTGACTTGCAGCACCTCAAGAAGGGATGGGGTCAGTAATGCAGAAGGGCAAGAGGAGAGTCAAGGAAAGGATGAAGGAAATAAGGACACTTTCTCACTGCAGACCTTGGCTTTAACCCAGTTCACCATGAAGGTTATCTGTTCTCCAGTATACCTAAACATTGATTCACATGGGAGAAAGCATGATAAAGGAATGAGCATAGGATAGGGTAGGGTACGATAGCTTAGGAATTGTCAAAACATTCCTCAACCTTGCTCTGCTTTGAGATCCTGTCTGATTTGCACTGCAGGTTAACATCTTAACTCTGAGGCCAGTGAGCCAGAGCCAACTGATAAGTGTTGTGAAACAGTGCTGTAAATCCATGATCTCTGAGCCTGTCTGTCAAGGAAAGAGCTACAATATGGAGGCTTTGGGACATAACGGGTTTGCACAAGAGAAGATGTACTGAAGACATTCTCTCTCACACTAGAAAACCTGGCTACATTTCAGCCATTGTTTTGTAGGATTGGAGTGCCTGAACATGAATTACCCTTGTCATTTTGATGCAGAAGCAGTGCATCTTCACCATCCATCTTCCACTTCACCATTACCACAACGCAAATGGGGCAGACACCCTAAGAAGTTAGACCTATCCAATGTATCAAAGAGGAGCTTACTGAGATGCACCAAAGTAAAGCAGAATCTGCCTACAACTGGCAGCAAGACTTTTGGCAACAGGTCCTCTTAATAGAAAGGACCTCAGGTACTTCTTATTAGCTACTGGCTGCTCTGGTCAGGTACTGTATGTTGTACCATTTCTTTCTGGATGGATTCTGCTTACCTCTGCTGCCCACTTTTTGCGTCAATTCAGAGTCTTCTGGGCATGAATCTGAAATCTCATTGTTTTGTTACCATGACTTCTCCTGTAGGACCCTCCAGAAAAGAGGCCCTATCTTGAAAACCTGAGTCCTTTTGAGAATGAGAGGTGCTATGAAAAGAGAGAAATTGTAGATGCAAATCCTTACATCTTTGATGAAGCTGCATGGTAAGATGACTGTAGTCAGCAGTTTGAAAAGGTCTTCAGCTTTTAAAGAAATTATGTCATGGCTGATGGGGACATGAACGAGGGCACTGAACCACAAGGTTTCCACAGAGCCTACAAACATAAACAGCAAGATCCTTCAGAGATACCAGGTTTGTCCCAAGCAAGTCAGGGCTGCCAGGGTTCAGGGGAAGAGAGAAATGTCCTCATGGTGGTGCAGACAGATAGGCAGAGAGACAGCAGAGTGGCTTTGTAATGTCTAATTTGTTAGAATAATGCAACAAGACAGATCTCATAACATGAAAACCTTATCTAACTACCCCTGTACACAACCTGACCTGGTGCTACAAAGAGCTCCAGTGTTGTCAGCTGAGAAACCACGATGTTTGCACTGAGATTGCACTGTTTGCTGCAGTCCCCCAGCACAAGAAGCCATGGCATCGCAACAGATTATCTGTAATTCCAAGTTTTTGCAGGCACAAGAGGTCAGTGCCACAGTGCCTGCAGGGAATGTGACTTTTCAGCTGTCTTGCTCTCCCCAGTACACTTTGACCTTTGTGCAATCTAATATCAAAGAACCAATTATTCTCAACACTCATATATTTTCCTCCATAGACTCAATGCCACATGGTTGCCGGGGGCAAGGCATCATGCTAATCAAGGCAGTAACTCAAGGGAAGGCAGCAGGGGGCTGTCATGATCAAGAGCCTGGGGTTCTACTTCTGCCTCTCGGCCATGAATATGGACTCAGTCACGCTTGCTCTTTCCTTCCCTCTCCCTCCAGTCTTTACCATGATCCTCTCCTGGTGTAAGTTATATACAGAAATCAAAGAATGTACACCAGTGTATGCCAGTATGTCCTGCCATAAGCAAGTTTCCCTATCACCAATGGGTCTCCTCTTAGTAGAGGCACTACTGTCCAGTGCTTATTTATCTTTCCATTCCTCAGCACCCAGAATTAGCTCTCCTCTGTCCTTGTGGCTGCAGCAACTGGAGCCATTGGAAAAATGACACTAGGAAAGGATCACTGCCTTAGTGGGATGGAGGAGAAAAGAGGAGGCTACCATCTCATATGACAGACCCATCCAAGTATTCCACTGCTCATTCAGTGTCCACAGCCACCTTTGACCTCACCTGCCACCACTGCATACTGTGAGCCCAGAGCATCGGTATCAGTGAAAGATCAAAGACTCATCCTGGAAAGGATCTTGCCTCCAACGTCAGGAATAAGGAGTTGCTTATAATTTTCCCACTGAAAGACATTAATGTGCAAGAAAATGTTATGGAGCGGTGATAGCTTGGCTAACTGTGACCACCAAAATCCTGAAGCTAAGGAGCAAACACATTTCCCAGTTGTACTGAGTATGAGCGCCAACCCAGGATGTCAATATAGATATATATATCCCAGGGTATACCTGAGCCCAAATGGGTTAGAAATTCAATTTCAAGTTCATGAAGACACAGACTTTCCCAGGCTAATATGGTACCGCAACGTGGCTTCAGATAGAGTAAGATGAGGGGAACCCACCTTGTTAACTTCTTGGAGGAAATGTTTCACAGATATTTTATATGTTTTAATAGTGTTGTTGACTATTCTGTCACTAAGTCTCAGAGGCTTTTACAGTGGAAAGTGTGGAGTGCTGAGTGAGTGTGCTGGAAATTCATTCATCCCCTGCAGACAGGTGGCGTTAATTCTGACTAGCACAAAGAGAAAGTGGATAAACACGTAGAAGAAATAGAAGTTTAAAGACTTAGTGCAGAGTTAAACATGACAGATAGGATTGTGCTTCAGCATAGTTTGTTTTCCTATAATTGTTCCACATTTCTTTGTTACAAACTAAAAAACATCTACAAAGCTTCAAATCCCACTTGTACTGCATGGAAGTGGTAGCTGCACTTTAAAAGAGCTCAAGATTATTCAGTGGCACATCCCAGGGTGCAATTCAGCTGAAATTTAACCTTAAACACTATGGGTAATCAGTGGCAAGGGTTTAGTTCAGACTACAAGAGAAAACACAGGCAATACTGAAAATACTCAAAGCTTCTTAAGGAGGAAAAGTAGAGACAATTTCAACCTGAATAAATTTGATTTTCAATGAATAAAAAGCCAATAATCCGTCTCCCAAAAGGAACTGCAAGACCAGAAAAGCAAAATACTTCAACTGAAATGCCTGCTTGTCTCCTTCAACATTACAGTCCTCAGAGAGTTAGAGCTGCTCTACACTAAAAGTAAAATATTACATATCACTGCTCTTAAAAAAAAAAGAAAGTAGGGAGAAGTTAGAGGCTGAGGTGCCTTTTTTTGCAACTGGAGACCTGAAAAGATAGAAACCATATGCTTTGCCTTCTTGATATGTATGTGTTTTTTTAGAGGAAAGAAGCTACTGGAGAAATTGAAGAGGATGACCCGTGGTACCTAAGTGGAAGATGGAAGCTAAACTCCGTCTAATCAAGACTCTATGAAATGTGTGTGTTGGGGAAGAAAACAGGAGGGGGAACTTTTTCTTACCAGAACACACATGTGGCTGTGCTTGTGCAGGTCCTGTTGGTTAATAAGGTCCTCCAACCAATAAAGGCAATGAGCTGCTGGTCTTGGCCCACAACACCTTATCTCTCTGGGTCCATGGCCTTGCTTCTCCAAGGACTGATGGATCCCTGTGAAGTTCTGGTCGTGTCTCACCAGTCTCATAATCACTGATGCGCCCCAGTCTCCAGCTTTCTGATGTAAGTTGTGAATGCACTGGGGCTCCTGCATGTGTGAGTGCTTTAGTACTTGGCTTGGAAGGTCAGGAAAGCTAGCTCCATGTGATTTATATTGAAAGGCTTCAATTCCTGTCTTTTTCTGCATCTGTCTCATACTTCTTTGTCTTTCATAATGTATGCTTTATAAATTGCTTTGCTTTTTATTGGAAAGAAAAAAAAAACAAGTAAAGCACTTTTCATGGAAGCAAAAAGTGTCTCAAAGATGCCCCATGAAATGGATGATTCCCAGATTCAGGAAGAGCCAGCGAACACATCCTGGCAGGTGCTGAGGGTGCTGCAGGGGCCGAGTCTCTCCCAACTGGTTTGCCTCCCAAAATCTTGTCTCTTGGCTGGATCAGTCCTTCAGACCACACAAGAAGGAAACTGTTGAAAGGAGGAGGTGGGTGAGGGGGATGTGTTTCTTACTTTGTTTCAGGGGCAACTTCATAAATCTCCACACATTTAAGGTCTTCCATGTGCGGTTTTTCAATATCAGCTTGTCACTTCAAGCTGTCTGACATGAACTGTTGGATGAGTCTGCTGTCTTCTCCAGGGCTCATTCCCATTCCACCCAGATGCCAGAAAAGGTTGAAAAAAACAGTGAAAAATGCAAAAGATGACAGTTCAGAGCAGAGATGTTTTCCAGAGTTGGAACCTATTGACCTATTTTCTTCATGCTCAGTGAACATTGACAGAAGAAGGAAAAGGACAGTCTAAAAAAAAATCATTCTCCTGGTGTATTTAAAGCAGCCAAATACTACCTTTCTCAGCTTTCCCAGATCTTCCTGGAGATCTACCATCCTCCTAGGACTTGGAGATTTCTGGCTCATTTCACAAAAAGATCCTTTGGAGTTCAGAAGGGGACTCACATCTATTATCAGTTTTTGGGAGGTTTTTTGTTTGTTTTTTAAGGGAGAAAACATGAATGTATATGGGTTTATAAACCATTCTGCTCTTACTGTTACATTTCTTATTATACCATGCTCATGTACGAAAGTTACAGAAGTAGGCAGGAACAGAATGGGAGAAAAGCAGCATTTCAAACCTCAAGTGGGCTTTGAGATCCTCTCAAATAGGTCTCAGAAAGTTTGCAGGTTTGCATCTGAAACTCAGCTTTACAACTGTTTCTGCTCTTTATGGGATGCAAAAAAATCGCTAAATCCTGAATCCTGGAATTGAACATTAGCTCTCCTCCGCAGCTTGGGTTCATCTATGCTCTTGGGGGGTAGGGGAAGAAGTAGACCACTGGAGGTACAACTATTTGATTGGCTATAATAAGCACTGGGCACCACCAAATAAACTTATTTTTAAATGTTTTTTGTCCAAACTTCTGAGTTTCTGGAAACAGATGCTTAAAATGAATGTTGTAAGACTCGTTGCCACAGCTTACCTTGGAAATCAAAGGCAACAGTGGATTAAAAAACAGATATGTTTTGGGAGAACAATTCCATTGGTAAATAATACAAGAGTCTAAATCTAGCCTCCAGCTTGAAAGATTCCTAAACAAGTGATTGCTGAGAGGATATAATTGGGAAATACTGCCTTCTTTGTTACCTGATTTTAAGCTCTCCTTTACACATATACCATGGGTCATAGTGTCCTGAAAGAGTGTCCTGGTAGAGAGGGCTTATATGAAAATCAGAGAAAAGTGAGGACAAAAAGTAAAATATGTCTTCTTTTTTACCCTTTAAAGAAACTTGATTCAAATTAGGAGCGAGTCAAGTTCAAACTGGAAAGTTAGGAAAAACTGTAACTTCCTCCAAATAGCTGTGTGTAGGGTTAGGAAAAATCATCCAAACAAATATGGCCTTACACAGGGTTTTGTTGTCTTGGTACTCCCATGGGAGCATTACTGTGGTATTTGAGAACATATAGCTGCTGCAACTAGGATCCAGCTGTGAAAGTGATGATATGCAGTAGAGGCTAGGAATAGCAGGGAACCAGGCTTCAGTGACACAAATGCATATTGTAGTCCTCACTTCTTTGTTTGTCTACTACATTAACAATCAGATATCTCCATAGGATACACCTGTGGGATGTATCCGGGGTGGCATGTGGCTTGTACCTGGGGATAGATGTATATTTCAAATAGTTTTTTCCAGGGTGATACAGGTTCTTTTGAGCTCTTCTCAGGCTTTTCTGCCAACTACTATCAGTTGGGAATTTAAAAAAAAACAACCATAAAAGCATTTTACTTTGCTCCAGTTGGCCTTAGCCCACCAACCGGTTCTACACAGAGTCAAATTCAGTTCTCAAGTAGTAATGTGTTTTGGTTTTTTTTCCTCTCCCTGATTATTTCTGGGCTAAAGCTCAACTGATAACTTCAGAGACCGTCGTCTTCAGCTGGCTGCAGACCAAGAATGTCATTTCACAAAGAAATGCTGAAGTTTCAGAAACAAGGTTTCACTGCACTGTGGAATGAAGCTGGGTAGTTTTAAACACTGTCAAGGGACAGCAAGTACCCCCAATGCCTCCTGCCCCTCACTGAATTCCCCTCCTTCCTCCTGGAGTGCAGAGTACTAATCTACCTTGTGGAAAACATGACCTCGGGTGGCTCCTTTCCTGCTGACTTTTAAGATTTTTCTGCCCAGAAATGCATTGGACTGTGGGAGACAGTGGGTAAAATGCCTTTATTTCTTGCATGCCAGGACAGATTAGAGGAGTGACCATTCAACACAGCCTCCCTTTGACAGCAGAGGGGAGACTCACGGGGGCAAGGGCACAATATCCCCAGCTGAATTGCTCTGAGGCTTGGGTGTCCCTGTCAGCTCCACAGCACCTCCTGTTTCCTCTTGGAATCCTTGACATGGTCCTCAAAATGCCCTTTTTTTTTTTTTTTTGGCAGAGTTGTAGCAGAAGACAGTCCATGCCTCCCCATCTTCCCCCTCTGGTGTCAAAATGCACAGGGAAAAAGCTGAACATTGCAGATTACCAACCTAATCAGAGAGGCTAATCATCCACAGCTGATGGATTCTCTATCCTTCCAAGCATGGTGCAGCCAAAGTGAAGATTGGGGCTGCTAGAAAGCCAAGTGCTGAAGGCTTTCCATATCCATCTGGATGCACAGTGGAGTGGCTTGCATATGTTTCCTGATGATGAACTGCTCTCTACTAGTCTGCTCTGCATAGTGGATCCGTACAATGACAGCCAGCCTTGCATGGTATTGCCACATTTCCAGACAAGTAAAAATGCAGCTAAAACTTTGAAGGTTTGTTTATAGCTCAAATTTTTCCTCAGTACATTTGTTCCTCTTCTTGTCTGCATGCAAATGCATGTCAAAAGGGGAAGTGAATGCTTCCTAAAAGAAACGAAAAAGTTTGTGGAATGTCTTATCTGTCAGTAGTTCACCAGCCCCAATGGAGAAACCCAGGTCTAGACATCGTGGTGTATGTGGGGGTGGGAGGTGAAGGAAAGGGAGAAAAGAAAAAAAAATGCAATATTGTTCTTTAAGTGGCTGATTTCCTTCCTCTCCAATACCAAACAAAACTTTAATGATGAAACCTGCTAACAGCTGGGGCTAATTTGGAGGTTATTTTTATGGCAAGAGCAACAAGACAATAAAAGGTCAGTCCCAATTTCAGCTCAGCTCAAGAGTTTGTCCCAGCAGACCCTCTGAAATAGTTGTGACCGAACTTCTCCATCCCCATTGCGTCACCTCTGCCTGGTAGCTGTCTGTCGTGGGGATGCGATCACAGGCTACATCTGTCCTCCAAAGGATGCAGAGACCACTGTAGCTCCTTGCTTAGCAAATCACAAGGCAGGGCCAGGGCCTGCAGGGGTCATTTGGGGACTTGCTGGAAGTATCGTCAGTGCTTGTAGTTATATGTCATAGAATTTTGAAAACTTTTCCACTTTGCTGTTGGTTGATCCCTCTTTATCCAGGATCTTCCCCATCTACTGTGGAGAAAAACTTGTCCCAAAGTTTCTCATGGGAGTTTCAGAACTGTTTATTACTGTAGGATGCATGGTTCTCGCTGTGTAACAAGACGAAATGCAGCTCGCCCCCAGGACTTTGAGAAGGGCTGAACTGCACTCAGCAGCCTGTGCTGCAGGACCTGAGTTTGGGGGGTTGTTTGGGAAAGTTAGTTTTCTAGCCCTGACTCTAGAGTACCCAGGTTTTCCCAAGGAGCACCTAGCATAAGGCATGGAGTGAAGCAGGAGTCCCACCAGCCATCAAGGGAGTCCCTTACCCGCAAATCCACCTTTGGCAGGAGGAAAGGAATGTGACGGACACAAGCTTAGACTTCTAGCACTGCTTGAAACTTAAATAACCGCCATAGGTTGTTAAACCAAAGCCACTGGCTCCAGGGATATAGGAGGGCACCAGCCAAAGGCCAAAGAAAGCCTCCTTTCACGAGCGAGAACCAGCACCTCTCGTGATGCTGCCATATAAAATCACACAGCACCTGTTAGATCTTTTCTCGCTCTGCTCTCAAAATGCAGGAACAGCTTGGCTCTATAAAAGCCCCGATGTGTTTGTTTTCATTCTGAAGAGCTAATCCAAACCCCTCTCTTCCCAAAGGACAGGGAAGGAGGGGCTGGAGGGGTATTTTTATTTTTTTCCTTCTGCTGGGGAAACAGGTTGGAGCTGTTAAAATAATTGGCAGCAGTAGATTCCTGCAGATTTTGGCTGCATTTTAAAATAGAGGTTTTCTTCTTCTCCCTCTCTCCCCTTGTTTTTTTTGTCTTCTGATTTAGCCATAAAATTGCCACTTATTACATTAGCAGTTGCAGAAAGCAGGAGTTTTCCTCATTAGAGTGGCTCCTGCTCACAGGCTCTGGTAATATCATTTGGTTGGAAGGACCTTGCCAAAAGGCCATAAAACCAGCTGAGGACTCACACGGCAGTGTCAGGAGGTTGCCTTCTTGGTTACTTTGGTAACATGCAAGCAAAGCTTCCCTCTCTTTTCAGGACAGGGAGGTGGGTTCAGTTTTGGATCTACTTCCACCTCTTCTGTCTCGTGAAGGAGTTTGCAAGCAAGCGGCAATGGGGGACTGCAGGGGACAGGAAAAGGCCCACAGCATGTGTCAAGTCTGAGGGCTGTGGCTTTCAGGGTAGCTCAGCTGTGTGCATACCCACCTGCCTCCTCCTGAAGACCATCAGGGTCCAGTGGAATGCAAGCCTGCACTTTTCCCAGTCCTCAGAGCACACATGGCACATGCTGCAGACCCAGATGCTACCCACCTAAGGCAATTAGTGAGTGTCACCTCCAGGCTGGGACTAGACCCTTCCAGCGGTGGGCAGATGGCAGGGTGTATTGCCTTCACCAGCCCTGGAGCAGTATTGCTGGTGGCAGCAGTGAGCACTCCTTGCCATCTCACAGGCGTAATCAGCCAAGTGGCTCAAAAAAGAAAACTGCCTTAGGTTCACCAAATTGCACCTGCAGCCATTTTACCCAAATTAGAGTGTCAGCAGAGACCTGAACTTCATTGGGCTTGCCCAGCAGTTTTATTGCTCTTTTTCTTTAATACAATAAATTCGAAGGGGTGCTTCAGTCTGCAACAAAATGGAAGCTATATTACCAGAGCAGATGAGATCATGTTCTGAGTTAGAGTCCTACTACAACACCCCCATCCAACCCTACAGAACAATTCAGGAAATAAAATAGGGGCAAGAGAGAGTCCTGCTCAAGCAGACTACCAGCCTGCTAAACGTCCTTTGATGATATAAATACGCCTTGCAAAGCTCAGGAAGAAGCATATATGGAAGCTATCGTAACATTGCAACTCCTGCAGAGTTGCAGATTTAGACTCTTGGGTTCACAGTGTATCTCTGGCAAAGTCAGAATTGCTGGCATTTCTGCCTTGCTTTTTACCTCCATGAAGTTCAGTCTGGACAGCCAAACATATGCTGTATTGCAACTAAGCAAGCCTTCCTGTGAAATGGAGCTAAATTTTACCGTGGGAGCTGGATATGTCCTGATTTGGGGCCAGACTTGGGTGAAGTGCCATGTTCCTTTAGCAGGGCCCTCTTCTCGGTGAGGCAACATGTAGCAAAACCCAGGAACTGCAGGTGGCCAGAGCTGAAAACCAGAAATATGTCCTCTTTATTGCTTGCTGTGAAATTCTAGGAAATCCTTCAATTTCTGAGAGTCGTAATTTAAAGAGCAGATAGATACTTGCGCATCATTAGAGATGGCACAGCTTCTTCAGTGGCTGTATTTGGAGCTAGAGTACAACAAGCAGGCAAAGGACAGACATTTGGCTGTACACCCTCAGAATTCAATCCTCTCTGTCTCAAACTGGGAAAACTCAGAGTACAAAACTGACTGAAGCTTTCATTCTGATACTTTGTCCAGAGTGGCCATTGTAAACCTTCATTTGTTACAGCCCTGTTAGGAGCAGTCCTCACACCACCTCCATGTGGTCAACCATCCAGTCAATCTTCTAAAAATCAGGCTTTCTGTACAAAGTCTCAGCAAAGGGGTCAGGAAAATTGTAGAGTCCTCTGCCCTTTCCTTTGTCAGCTCCTCCTACCCTTCCCTGAACTTTCCTTCTCTTTGGCAAAAAATTTCAGAAGTCAGTTCCATGACTTTATGGACAGATCTATATAAAACAGTGACTCAGTCTGCACTCACTTACTGGCAGAGATGTATCAGCTGCAAGCAACTTTAAAATAGTGAAACAGAAAAATTACAATTAAACAGAAAAAGAAAACATTCTGGGCCAAAACTTTGGGGTGTAAAGTCTTCCATATGTGTCAGCAGTTTCTGCTATTTAATTTTAGAGATGGACCCAATGAGTTTCTTTATGAGTCTCTTCTCCTTCAAAGCCCAAAGATTGACTCTAGAGAGGATTTCTGTCTATTTGTCAGAATGCATTTCTTCCTACTTTCAATATAAAGCTTGTATTAAAATAACAAGGTGATGGTGGCTGGTACTGTGGAAAAGGTATAATCTACTCATTAGATATTTCTTAGCACCAAATTCACAGCTGTAAGCAGGGGTCTCAGTTGAGGATGGTCCAGAAAGGTTCCCGTTCTGAACACCTGGAGGATATTGTTCTGCTCATTGTCAAAAAATGCAATGATTTTTAGTCACTTTATGTTACAAGTCTCAAGAAAGAAAAAAAACTGGTAGTGATTTCATATGCTTTTTTCTCCTTCCAGAAATTAAAAACAGTGCCTGGACTGGTGCCTTTGAATTTATTTATCTTTTTTAAATTAAAACAACCACTTAAAAAAAAAAAAAGGCACTAGCTACTGGCTTTTACTTTAGCTAAAAATTTCTGGCAAGTGTCATGCTAGGATTTTTTTTTTTTTTTTTTTGTATGGGAACTAGAGGGGCAAGTTGGTGTGAGAAACTTTCCCAAATAATCTGTATAAACCACACCAAAACCTGACAAACTCAACCAGTCTGGAAAGGTCCGGGAGTGAGAGGAAGGCACATCTGCAGACAGGCTGGGGACATCAGCAGTTTTCAGCTGGCTGCCAGCAGCAAAAACGAGCTTCTGCACCCCCTCAGGCAAGAGGGGGTTGGATTTGGTGGTTCTGGAACTGGCAAAACACCTGGTCTGGGCAGCCCTTGGCTTCTTCATGGAAGATTTGGAGGGAGCCTGGGGAATTGGGACACTCCTCCCTTGTGGGTAGTCTGGGCACCTGACTGCTGTGGGCTGCTGGGGAAATCCCGGCCAGCACCTCTCAGTAGTGCAGGCAGGTGTCCAAAACTTTGGGCCAGAGGGCAAGTGAGTCCTTGAAACTTTACTGTGGACACAGGAGAAATCCCAATGGAGGGCAGGACTAGAGTTTCTCTGCAGTTACGGGTGAACATATCTCCAGAGGGAAGTGAACAAAATGAGACAGATCAGTACAAGCTTCTTCAGTGACATGAATTAGGAAGGAGCAGGTGCAGGATTGGAGAGCACAACCTCCATGTTAAAATGTGGCTTTTTGGCATGGGGGCATTCAGAAAAATAGACAGTTCTCAGTAAAGGTCTACTTGTTGCTTGTCTTTGGACAACATACTGCCCTCTTCTCTGAGCTCCTGTATCCCCATCACAGGGACAGTGGCATTTCATGCCAGCACTTGGTATGTTATGGTAGTGCCTTTCTTCAGGCTTGGGGAGGGTGCCAAGTGCTTTCACCTGCCCCCTCAGAAAGTTTGAAGCCTAAATACCCCCAACATTAGCCTTATAGGTACCATCACGTGTGTTTTCTCCCATCTCGAGGCTGGAGAGTGGAGCATGGTCCTACCTGTTCAGACCAACAGAAGCCTCAGTTCACCACCTTTCTCTTGGACACTGCAGTACCTCAACATGGAGCCAAGCCTCTTTCCTGGATGCCATTTCTTTCTCCCCCTTCTCCTTCCCAGTTCAACTCATTTCCTTTCTCAGACATTTGCAGCAAATGTGTGTCTCTTGCACTGTCCTGTAAACTCTGTGTGACCATGGGAACAGTTCCTGACCCAGCTGGCAGCCCGCGTGCTCTTCTCATTAAACTTTGGCTCTCGCCTCAACTGGATCTTTAGGCAACATCCAGGTGAGCACAGCTGGGAAAGCACTTTCATTCATCTTGAGGATGCATACAGCATTGCTTCCCAGCCTGCCTTTCGTTGGGGTAAGCTTCGCCCCACGTCTCTGCTAACATCGACCCTCTCCCCACTCTGCTGTGTCTCCTCAGATCAATCCTATTTACAACTGCCTCCTCAAATCCTTGTTTCAGGGGACATAACCAGAGGAGTTCTGCAAAGTGGCTGGTGCAGGGAAAGCCTGTACCAAGTTAGAAAAGACCAGAATTTGTGGGTGATGGTATTTTTTTAAGCCTGAGCTTCTTATTGAACCTGCCAGAGCATCTGAAATACTTTTGCCAGTCAAAACCAGGGGTGTACAAGGTCTTCGTTCCTGAATTTCAGCAGAAAAGTTCAAAGCACTGTTAAGTGGCTCAAAGGGCCACATGTATTCCACCTGTTTGTTAGCCCAGCCAGGTGCTTTAATGCTCCTCAGACACCTCCCTCACACCAGCTCACAGACTGAGCAGGCAAACAGCACTGACTGCAGTCAGCACCCACCCACCTCTTGTGCTTGCACCTTCTTGGGGCACGGAGGACAGACTATAGGGTGCACTATGCCCTGCCAGCTCATTCCAATGGCACGCTCTCCATGCTCTCCTACCAGGAAAGGAATGGGGAGGGAGGCAGGAAGGCTTGCGAGCCAGCCCCGTGTTAAAGCTACATGCAGTGTTTTACAGAGGAGCAGAGCAGCCTTCAGTCCTCCCTGAGAGCTGGAAGCAAAGCCAGGATGCCCACCTGAGGGGACTGGCATCAGGTCACCTTACAACCCACCCCCACACTTCACAGGAACCAGGATTATCTGGGAATTTTCCCAAGTCCCTCTGTCATCCAGATCCCTGGAGTACCTGGTGGAGGTACTCATGTCAAGAGGGCAGACTCCTTGGGAATCATTTCCTTAAACAAAAGCATGCAAATCTTCCCTTAAACATGTGGGAGAAGAGATGAGTTATCTAGTTATCTTTCTGGTCCTGCCAGCTGACTTAGTGTGTCCAGCTGAAAGCTGCAGTGAGTAAACTGGGTGGAAGGTGACACAGAGGGAAGGGTTTTGACCAAGGAAATGAGTATCTCTTTCTGCTTTGAAAGAGTTCTGGGATTAGCCCCAGAAGAAGGATCTGAAGCCTGAGAGGGTCTGTGAGAGCCATTTTTAACCACTGTATGAAAGCTACTGTAAAATAAACTCTCAGGGCTTTCCCCTGGGAGGACTGAGCAGCAAACTGCTCTGTGCGTGTGCACGCACGGGCATGAACAAAGCACACTGCAAAGTGTCAACGGCATTCTGAAGAACATGGTTTAAGGCCATTCTGGGGATTTCCCAGCTCTGACAAAGAATTTAATTTCCCTCCACAGGGTGGGAAAATTCAGCAGGGGGTTGGTTGCTCAGGACACTGAGCAGAGAAGCTACAACATGGAGGCAGAGTCGCCTGCCGTCAGCAGCTGCATTGGGTCCAGTCACAGCAAGGTATTTGGGATCATGGAGAGCACTTGGGTTCCATCTTCTATGGGTTTCACCACCATGAATCCAGTCTTGACACAGCTGTAGTCAGGCCTGTCGGCTTTATGTGCAGTAACAGCCCCCAAAACTCACACTAAAGGAAGGAGAGGGTGGCAGAAGGTCATCTCCATGGCTTAAGTTGAGAGTGCAAGAGCTTTCACTGACAGGGCAGATGTCAAGGCCAAGTTTGCCAGATCTCTACCATTCCTAACAGGAAAGAAAATATGCTTTTCAAATCAGAAATCTTCCAGGTTAACACTGAAAAAAAGCAGAAACAGAAAATATGTGGGGGAGGGGAGAGAGAGGGAAAGTATGTCCTTACTCTGTAAAAGATAATTTCCCGGAAAAAAAAAAAAAAAGAAAGACTATCTCAAAATATGCAAAATCCTTGGCACCAATTCTGACAGTCCAGTACATGGGATGAGTTCTGAAAAGAATTTCACTTGCTTTGCAGAGTGAGGAGATCACTGGAGAGAGCTTTGAAGACAAAGGTGAGTCCCAGTTCATGCACTTTCTTGCAGTACCACAGGACTGGGAGATCTCTGTGGAGCTCTCTGTCACCAGTGCCCTTTGTGACCTTAGGTAAGGAATTTAAATCACCTATGCCACAAGCTTAGTTGATATAATGGGTGATAATGGGATGAAAAAATGTTTTGATTTATAAGCCAAGCTTAAAAATCTACAGTAAAAATATGTAGACTGGGATTCATCTGAAACATTTCCAGTAAAACATCAACAACAAAAAGCAGTTTGTTTTATTGGGAGGTCAAATATAAATGCTCCTACCAGTCCAAAACAAGCCTTTTTGTTTAATTTTCATGGTTTGGAAAAAGGTGGGGAGAAGAAAAAAGTATTATCTCTATTTAAGAAAAGTTAAATATAGAATACATCTGTGTAATGTTTCAAAACAAAAACATGAGTAATTTTTGAGATGTCAGACTAATCTACCTTTTAACAGAAGAAATTCAACAAGAATGATGTTAGTTGAAATTACTAAGTATTTTTGGAGGAAATTAATAAAAAAGTATAGATATTGGGAAGAATTCATCAGTTCCAAAAAACCAGCAGTACCTCCCAGCCTTGCAGGAGTTTGGGGATAGTTAAGTCAGACACATGAAATCCACAGAAACTATGTGACAAGATGCCAGATAAGTGTCTCAGAAAGACAGGATTTGATTGTCATGGGCCCGTTCTCATGAAAAATAAAAGGCTCCAGTTTCTGTACAATTATGTACAGACAAGACATGTGTTTTCACTGCATGGCACCAAGCCTGGAATATATTTTTTGCTCCTGAATTACAAAGAAAACTTGGCACAAGGATGACCCACACAGCAAGGAGTGGGCAGATTTAATACATATGCATGGGATAGCCTCTCAAAAACCTTTAGTGTCATAATTGTTTATCCTTTGACCTATCTACATGATATCCTCCATAGGGGCCTTCTGAGCTTGGGCTGGGATTTTTTGGAGTTACTACCATGGATTTATAAAGGAAAACAAATTTATCTTAGTGCCCTTCTACCTATGGCTGGGATTCTGCAATAGCAGGTCTTTTGAGCTACTGTAGTCTGCAGGAGAAAATGAGATTGGGCTGGAAAAGGAGAGGATTTTCTGCCTCTGCCCGTGATTACAGCAGCTGTTGAAGTTTCTGCTTTGAGTGCTCTTTCACATGCATTGTCTCCATTTCCTTCCTTTCAAGGATGCAGGAGCAGGAGAGTGGAGATGCTTTTTCATCATGATCCTGATCAGGACAGTGGGAATTCAGAGAGATGGGGATGTAATTCTGCTTCTCAGCAGCACCTGCATGTCTGTGCAACTCCTGCAACCATTTGGAGTAGCCACCAGGCTTGGAGTGTCAGAAATGGAGGTTTTGAACTTCTCTCTCCTGGTCCTGCCTCTCCTGTCTTCAACACTGAGTCCCTCAGACCATTTTCCAGCCAAGGTAGCCAGATCATAGTCAGCCCATGACCAGCAGCATCGTAAGGCCTTGATGGCTCTTCTCCCTTGCAGACCAGCTTCTTCAAGACATAATGAGAAATGTTTGCACCAGCAGCCTGCGTTGCTTGTGGACCTTTATTGGCAAACAGCCAATTCACCATCTTTCATGAGTGATAACATAACCAACAGGGGGAATTAGTGTTGCTCCTTTAAAGAGAAGGTTGGCAGCTAGTACCAGCAACAGCTGTGTTCCTTTCAAGATTTAATCAAGGTCTACAAACAAGCCAGAGGAAGAGACAACAGGCTTCGCGTAACAAGCTGACTAGTCTGACATTTTCCTTCTGTATTCCCAAGGAAGACTCTCATCTCTGGGAGAGCAGGCAGCACAGTTATGCAGTGCTAGAGGTATCATTTAAAACCATAAAATAGAAGAGCCTCGATTTTGGTGCAAGTCTCCAGGTGATCTTTCCTTGTGAGTATCACACATAGCTATACCACAGAGATATGCTCTTTGAGAGTTAAAAACATCAAATCTGTCTCACTGAGGACAAAAATTCCAATTTAATTCGTGTTCCAAAACATCATGAATAATAGCATGGCTCTATGCTGTCATACGAAGTTTTCAAGGACAGCGTGGAAAGTTTGCATGTGTGCATTCAGAGTGACCACAGGTCTGAAGTATCACACACATAAACATGTATGTATGTATATGTACACACATACATGCATATATATATATGTGTGTATATATATATACACACACATATGTACTGCAACTGTGATGGACTGAAAAATCAGGCCCTCAATATTTATAGCTTTGGCTGGTATCCCAAGCAAAGCAGGCCTAGTGCAGAAGCTCTATTTGTGGCAATGGGATCTACACACTCCATTTTAGTTCTAATCCTAGGCAAGCTGGCAGACATAAGGTTTTATGGGAAGTAGAACAACTAATCCATGCTGAAGCGCAGTGCAGAAAGTTTCCTAAGTATAGCATCCCCTCAGAAATATGAGGGCTCAAATTAACCCTCTAAATCTTCTCTATCAAAGTCAGCCAAGCCTGTGGATGGTAAATTGATTATGTGGCCAACTCCATCAGATGAAGTACTTATGGGAGAGGGCTATGAGGGAAGTGTAAAAAAAAGGACTGAATTAGCAAATGGCATGGAAATCTTCCAGGGCTCAAAGTCTGAGCACAGTTCTGCTGAATCCACAGCATTCACACCAGAATTTGGGAAGACTTGTGTCTTGCTTGGAGACCCTCATTCATTTGTGAAAAACAGAAAGGTGAGTCCCTGACAGAGGCAGGCCCTTCAGTTTTCACTGAATGTGAATAATTATGACCCTACAATGCTTTTCGTTGCCCCTTGGCACTATTGCCTAGCGTGGGTTGTACTCTTTGGCCTGCAATATTCCCATCCAAATCCATGACTGTGATCAGCTCTGCTCTAGTTCCTGGGCTGCATTAAATAATCAAAGAGAGGTTTCATTCTGCTCTGTTAGTACTGGCTTGAGGCCAACTGTAGAGTGGAGGTCTGGTTACAAACTTTCTTAAACACAAAAGTGTGGCCAGGTCCAGGCTTTATATTTGGACACATCTCTCCAAGTCAAGGAGAAATTTCCAGTTGTCTGGATGCTGAGTCAGCAGAAACGTTAGGAATTAGCACAGGGGTTTTTTTCTTTTTTTTGCTTTGCTTCCCCTTTGAACCTTGAAACTGGCTCAAAAATTTTTTTTGCAGCTTTGGCTAGTTTGCCATGGTTCTCATGTCTTCCCAACTGAGATTTCTAACAGGAGATTGCCAACTGCCCAGGGAGTTTTCTGTGATCCTGACAATTGGCCCAGAAAGGAGGGAGCTGACACCTATCACGCTCATTTCATGTGAGATCCTGGAGGGACTTACAACCAAAGGTCCCTCTTACCAAAGTGCAACTCACAGAGTCAAAGGAGCAAAGAGGGGAGAGGAATGCAATGAAAATATCTAATGCAGAGGATAATATTTCTTTGCTGAACAATCAGTAGTTTGTGGGATTATTTTTTTCTTTAATGAGTAATTCTGGGAGAATGAATATTATCTAGGGGAAAATTTCCTGATAATGAAAAACACAGATTTTGGCACATGAATTCAGCCTCATGAACCCTAAAGTAGGAACAGGTTCACCAGCTTCTCCCTGCCTAGTGCCCATGGAGTATAGGAGAAAGACTTAGAGCTGGGACTTGAAAATTCAGTCTTTTTCACTATTGATGGCTGCCACAGAGACTTTTTCTTCTACAGCACTGGTCCAAAACAGAAGGCCTGACCCAGTGAATAGCTATGGACTTAAAAAAACGCCCACTTATCCACTGATTCTTCAGACTTAAAGTCTCTGAGTAGTCCCAAATTCATCCAAGTAAGCCTGGTGCCATTTGAAAGCTAGGGAAAAGATACTTCAGAGACACTAAGGGTTTGATTTGGGGCTACAGATAATAAAAAAACCAAACCAAACCAAAACAAAACAAAGTATACCATGTAGAAAGGGCTTCTTGAAACCATTTATCAAGGATCCCAAACAAAACCCCTCATCTCCCTGACTCTGAAAGCTGAACACCTAAGTATCTAGGAAGACTGGTTGTAATTTCCTCTAAGCTCAGGTAACCAGATTAAAAAGGGATAAAAGTAGATGTCCCTTGTAGATTATTTTTGCCCTCTTTTTTGCCCTCTTTCTTTTTTCATGTGTAGGACTTTTCAAGAGAATATAGTGTCTTGAGCATCCTGTGAGTGGAGGAGTAGTTGGGGCAAAAAACATAGTGAAGAATTTCCCAGGTCTCTGGTGGGCTGGAAGTTCTGTGAACTGCAGCCCAAACAGTTTTCATGTACCCTCAGAAACCTATAAATTTTTTCAAAGAATATTTACTAGCAACCTTTTCACTAACATTTGTCGAACTCATTTGAAAAGAAGAGCAAATTTTCTGTAAAAGGAGCAATTCCTAGCAAGGGACCAACAAGCTCCTTTGAGCTGCCTTGGGAAAAAAAAAAAAAGAAAAAGAAAAGGAGCAAGCTAGGAAAAGGAAAAGGAGGAGGAGATGGAAAGAGAGAAAAGCATCTGTAAACCATAGTCTGCAATTTTGGCTTTGGAGCTCAAGATAATAAGACCACGGACTGACAAATTCCAAGAGTATTTTCCTATTTATATTAGCTTATATTTATTTGTTCAATATGTGAGGATGTGATTCCTTGCATTAATCATTAGCTTGGTAGACCTTTTCCTGCTTCCTTTCCAAGATAAAAAAAAAAGGACACAAAAAAAAATTCCATGTGGATTGTAGTATTACATGGAATAAGTCCTCTTGTAGGAAAGGGCAGGACAAGTTGTCAGGATAGCCCTGTACTCTAGGGTTTTATTTATATCATTGTTGCTGGGAGATTTGCAAAAAGGCGTGCAGATGCTCTCCTCGTGGAAACAAACAGGCCAAGTTTGTGTCAGATTTCAGAGAAGGTCTGGATAAACCTCTCTGAGCCCTGTCACCCTTGAACTCAGTCCTCCATGTGGAATAACCCAAATTTCCACTTTGGTTTCTGTTCAAGGGTAGGATGTTTGTGACCCCAACTTTCCAACCTGCACTGCAATAATGACCATCATCATGACATGCCCTGGCTCACCTGCCTTCCCTACCTATAGCAGCTTCTCTGGAAATGCCCACTAGCCTAAAAAGGTGTTTAGTGCCATACCAGGGTCCTAAGCTCTGGAGTATAGCAGAGCATATTCCAGTGTACATGGACACTGATCTCATTCAGACCTCAAAGTGTCATTCTGGCATGGAAGTGTAACTGAGAGGTATAATAGGAATTGGTCCCCATTTCCTGAAGAATTTGCCCTTTCTGTGTTTAGTGCTGGAATTAATAAGTATGTCCACTCAGTGCAAACATGAGCAATTGTTTCCATCAGTTACCAGCACCAGTAGGAGGATGGCAGCAGCTGGAGAGATGCCTCCCAAGAAGCTGTTAATGAAAAGGAAAGGCAAAAGTGAAGATTCTATATGGGAATCTGTTTTCATACTGGCTGAATTATAGCAGAGCCTCCAAAGAAAAGGTGACTTTGCTTTGCACCTAGAAAATATCTCAGGGCAGGAGTAGAATCAGGTTTGGATTAAATAGGCAAGGACATCTATGTGAGCTAGCAACTTAAATGGTCAAGAAGAAGATAGGGTTCACCTGAGCTGGGTAAGTGGTGAAGATTTCTCTCCTGAACAACACATGAGGTGACTGCAAGGAGAGAGAAAGGGAAAGCCATAGGTGCGTCTCAGTCTGCTGAATGGAGGAGCTTTTTAAAATGTTTGCAATGCTATATAGAACTCTTAAGTTCCATACACCCTCAGTCTTCCCAGGCACTGAAACCTTTTCCTCTCCTCCACTCCTATGTATTTTATGGGTTCAAAAAAACAGTCTCTTCTGCACCATAAACATTTATCAACTGCCAAGATCAGGAGGGAAGGTAATGTTATCTGTAATTCTTTTGTGCTGGTGGGTAAAGGTGGCTTAACAACTGATGATTTCTGGTATGCTTTTGGGGCAGGTGAAACTTTAGCACGATCTAAGCACTGAAGTGTTTCCCTCTTAGCAGAGAGACGTGTATCCTGGCAAGCATCACTCAGTTTAACCCATCAACTTAAAATTCATCCTGAACTTTGAATTGAGTCATTCAAGTGGGGAACAGAAGTCTCCGAGGTATGCAGGCTTCTCCCTGCCCATGCAGACATAGGGCCAGTCCAGGGCTGTGTGACTCAAACAATCAGGTTTCCATCTCCTGCCTTGAGAGACTAGTCCACTTGTAGGAAAGTTTTCCTCAAGCTAATTTTTCCTTTGCTGAGCCTCAACCCACTGCTCTTAATTCTCTGTGTCTTGCGTTAGTCCCCCTCCACCCTGGACCTCCCTGGATGACTGATCTTTCTCCTTGGATGATCTTCAGATATTTGCACATCATTATTTTTCTTTCCTTCTAAGTGGTCTTGTAGCCCATAGAAATGCTTTTGTGTCATAATGTTTTGGGTCTTGTGTTTATCTGAAGCAATATTCTTGTCTTCTTTTTAAGAAAAAAAATGTCAAAAAATGTAAATGGAAATCAAAATCAACCAGATTCACTCACGAGTCAGGATGCCATCTGCCAAAGTGTCTTCCAGAGTGCTTTTATTTATGGCTGACTTTCAAAACTGCAAATTAAGCAGCATAATGGAAATGTTGGCACCACCTTATCTTTTTTCTACACTAACGTAGAGACATATGAACACACCAGGGATTCATGGGTTTGATACTTTGACCCTGTGGAAGCCCAGTCTGGAATAAACAAACATCCTTTTGTCTTAACTTTCTTTCTTAGAACTTCCTTGGATTCATTATTAATCATCCTCACCATTATCTTATATGTCTAGAATGTCAGGATTCCAAAGCATACTTATGTCCTGAACGCATTATCCATTTGTTTTTATACTGGGAGCAGCAAATGTTATAGCAAAGGAGCCCCACATCCCATTAACAAGTATCAGCTCCTGGAACAGAAAGATGCATTAACAAGAAGGTGTAAAAAATTGTGACAGGGCCAGGGAAGGAATCCCCAGGGAAACAGTTAAGCAGGTATGGTTAGACAGGGGAATCACCTTCTGATAGTGACTTCAATCCTTGCAGACAAGTTTGAATATCTAATATCTTGGATACCTAGGACTTCAGTATCTCCCTTGGAGACAAGGGTAGGAAGAAACACTGATATGTGAGAGTTGTACTGTTCTCTGTCAAATGGGCAATTAACAGCAATAGTACTAAGAGAAGAAATATATCATACAAACATACAAACAGATGCTTCAGACACTGAGGCCACAGAATTAGCTGCATTAGATGGACTGGACTGTAGTTTATTTACACTTTTTTTCCTATGGGGCTTTTGACTTAAATCCTTTGTACCCAAAGGGTGGAATGCCTCTATGGAAGCGCTCTGTTCCTTCCTCTGGGGTAGATCATGATGGGTATTTTTCAACCAACACCGAGGCTACACAGAAGCTCTGAAGCATGGTGCTGCAGCTACAGGTCCGTGATTTCCAGCCCTGGTTCTGCAGATTTCTCCTGAGAGGAGCAGGAACGGTAACTGCAATAAAATAGTTCATCCCTTATGTAAGACAACCTTCTCTTGTGACATTTCTAGCAATCAGTGTCTTGGTTGGAAAACACATAAAATAACCCACAAACTGAAAGGGACGTCACTATTGTAGGAGGGGTGGGGAGGTGGCAGTGAGATGGAAATTGGCCAGGATCTGAGAGTTAATGATGCTGACAACTTAGAATTTTCATGAAGAAAGTTTATCTCCATTTACCCCTATTGGCTGCAGTGACCATAGCTGTAGCCTGAGGCTTCAGGCCCCAACTGCTTAGACATTATCCCTTGCTGACTTTATTTTCTTCCCTGCAACATATTGCATTCTTTCTAAACATCTGTTTGCACAGAGAGATGTGTTGAAAAGACTGTGGTTATTCATTTAATCACATTTTGACATGGCATCACTGAGTGATTACATTAGCAAGGCTGATGAGTTTTCTTTACAAAGGGAAGCCCCATGGAACAACATGAAACAGGCATTGTTGTAATTTTGCTGGAACGAAAGAGGGGAAAAACTCAAACCCAAAAAAAGCCCTAGCTCACGGCATGTCTCCACCCAGCAACGAAAGGCAAGCCAGAGATCTCTGAACAAGTCCTAATTAAGGCAATAAGTTCACAGAGCAACAGGCAGTACCAGGGGGACAGGCTGCCTGATCTCAGAGTAGCATGGCTGAATTTGTGTGCCTGATGGTGTAAAAACCTCATTATTCCTTTGGAGCAGAAGTGGCTTGGGCACAACACTGCATGATTGCAGCTGGACTTCTTTTGTAGTCACAATAGATAGGGGGAGAGGCTGTAAGTCGCAGTGCCCCAGATTTTAAGAAACCTTTGCTCTGCTCCAGGTCTGATAGCTGATTTGCTATATGTAAAAAAAACCCCACAATTGAGCTGTGTACAGTTCCAGCACGCATTCAGTACTTCTGTTTCCTCTCCCATACAGAGGCAAGGAGGGTGATTTGCGGCAAACCCCTGATGGTCTTGTACTGTGAGGATCTTCCAGCGGTAAGAAATGTGAATGACTGCCATTAACAACTTGCTTGATTGTACAGTTGGCTGTTGTTTGGGGTCTGCAGCTTTTCTGTGGCCTCCAAGCTCTGCATCTCTAGGAAGCGTGCTCTCAGAGCATTCTCCTCCCTTTACAGAGAAGGTCCATAAGAAACTTTTCTTAAGCCAGCCCTCCTCTTTATTTTTCTCTTTTCTTTTAGGATGAAAAGTAAAGCAGATACAGAAGAACTTTGTTTCTACTGCTTTCACTGTGAATTTATTGCTTATGAAAGGAACTAGGCTGATAGCTCCAACCACTTCGTTTCATTTTCAGAAGAGCAGCAGCAGAGGCAGGCACTGGCGGATCCCCCAGGGCTGGGCTCCAGCACTCGTGCAGAGAGTCAGCAGATGCCCGTCTTCACCACAAACTCAGCTCTCCTTCTGAGCTGGCAAGCTGGGCTGGGACAGTCACGTCAATGCTACGTGCCATGGCACAAACAGTATCATCTCTCCTGCAGTTGTCACCAGGAGGGTTGAGGTGGGGGAGCTGCTTTATATGTGCTGAAATCTACTTTAAATCCAGTTCCTGGAGGGCAGATGGCCCTCCAGGGCCAAAATCTGAGGCTCCATGAAGTCAAGACTATCTTGAAAGCTTGTCCCCAGTTCAACCATAAGCCCACAAATTCTTTTGTGTTCTCTTCTTGAGAGGTAAATATGCTTTCTGAGAGCATTTCAGGCTAAAAACTGTGGCTTATATAGTGATAGAAGCCACACTAGATAATCTGCTGGCTTTCACAGTGAACTGCTTCCTCCCCACATCACCCCATTGACAATGCCAGTAGAGATTAATGGTGCAGACACATGTGCCCTCTGCCAGCAGCTGTGCTGATGGTAGGAATCACTTCCGCTTGTACTTGTTACACCTCTCCTGCCAACAGCTTCTCCCACTGCGTGTTCCCTTACCCGTTTCAGCCACAATGAGCTGGATTAGTAAACTAATTAAATAACGAGGTCTCTGCAAATTTGGGTCAATCAGGTTGGAAGTAATTTGGAGAACTTTTCCACAAGCAGCTCCTCTGCTGGTTGGTTCAAAATAGAGAACATGAGTCCACAACCTGGACACCTTTCCTCCTCCAAGGGGCTTATGCTTAAATAGTACAATGGATACAGGTCCTTAGAAACTGCGTCAGGGGAAAGGTGCTCTGCTGCTAATTGCTTTGTTTCTTCCTGTGACTAAAATTAGAAGACTTCACTGGCCTGCAAATCGCAGTCCTCCTGCCTTTTTGAGACTGAATGAAAGGTTTCTCATGGAGACTTGTAGTGCTAATTTGATGTCCTTTAGGAGGTGGCTTCAGAGTAATCCTGGATTTTTATTTATTTATGACGTTTCTAGCAATGGAAGAGCTTCCAGGAGCAAGGATCATCTGAGATCACAGGTTTGCAGCAGAATGTGTGTACAGTTGCTTTATTTCTTGTGGAGTACCCAATATATGGAAGACCCACTGAGCAGGAGGGATTTTGTGTGCACACAAGGGTGCCCTGTGCAGTCTTATGATTCATGCAGCTCTGACAGCAGAGAAACAGAGTAAGCCAATGGACAGTGTTCATGGCAAGAAAATCCATTTGTCCGTGCCTGATGCAATGGTCTTTCCTGTTCCTTTATCTGTGGGTCAAGCAGCCCTGTGACTATGCAATGTCTCACACTGGGGGATAACCATATAATTGAGGGTGTGCTAGCCAACAGTCCCTGGCTCATGGGATCTATTAAAAGCCACTTCTTTCCCTCTTTTCTCAGCGTCCCAATTCTTCCTCTGTCACATGCCTTGACAAAATGCTGTTTCACATGTCAAAGTGGAACAATTATTCTACACATATATTCATCTTCAAGCTTGAGTCACTTAAGGTTTTCTCAAGGCACTGAGGTGGCAACTGATACCTCACAGAAGAGCTCCAGCTTGCAAATATAGCACTGGGCAAGTCAATATGCTCGCACCTCTTGGATGCATGTCAGGAACTCACTGTTTTGTGAGGCTTGGCTAAGGTTCCCAAGGTCTCTCCCAGGGAATTCATCAGGATCTCTCTCCTATGTGTCTGCAAGTTCATATTTTGCTTTGGCCTCAGTATCCATATTGATATAATATTTAATTTTTTATAAATCAGCCCCCCATAGGTGAATGAATGAGTCAGAAGGAAGTTAATTACATCATTTAACTCCTTTTCCTCCTCAGCTGTCAATCAAGTCTCTGCTTTTGTGACCCAGAGTTCAGTTGTCTCCAGGTTTATTTTCATTTTAATTCTTGTGCTAATTAAATTTGGATTCTATGTTTAAAAAAAGCAAAAATGGTATTGCTGAGGCTGGGAATCAGGAGTTATATTGTTGTTATCTGAGTCCAGCCAGAGGGCAAGTGATACCAACTTTGCTATAGCTCAACAGGTCAAAAAACAAAAAAAGATAAAAAACACCAGATACCTCCCAACTTGCAGTTTGCCTAACTTGTCTGTTTAATTTTTGGGGTGTTTCTCTCTGTGCTCTGGCACTTTGCAAGGTTTATTTAAATCAGCATATGTTTCCCCACATCTGTGTATTTTACCGTATACGTGCCAGCATAACAGGAGAAAGCCATATGTCTGGTGTTTCTTTATGTGCATGCAAATGTAATACTGGATGTGTAAGACGCAGAAAAGAAATGGGGAAATGTGACCAAGCTACTCTGCTCTCGAATACCGTGGAAGCAGGTAAAGCTACTGAATAAGGTTTGGCCCAGCTGTGACATGTGTTCTACATGCACAGGACAAAGGTTAACTCAAAACGACCTCCCTGCAAAAGTGTCTACTTGCCTTTCTTTTAGCTTGTCATTATAGATTTACAGGTGGTCTTCCATTGTGTTAGATGTGGCACAAGTCATAATAAAAGGGCCATTCCTGTGCAAGAATTACCATCCAGACTAAAGAGGGAGAGGGAAGAGATAATGTTAAAGGAGCTCTGAAATCATCAGAAAGTTGATGGCTAAACAAAAACTCCTGGCTACATGTTCCAGCTCTTTATCAACTTTCTTTCTGAACATACAAAATAGATATACCTTTCTGGGTTCAGAGCAAGGCACGATACTCTCCTCCAGACCTTAATGTGTGACCTGGATGATGTCATACACCTGGTTGTTACCAACCAAAAGCATGGTGTGAGCAACTCCCCAGTCTGCTCCAGTGCAGGGTCAGCCGGCACTGCTCAAGCAGCTGATCCAGGTGGTATGAGCTAATCCAGATGACTTTTGCTTGCAGCAGATTTGACTGCCAGCAGAGCTGCAGGAGAGGTAATCTTTGGCTGCAGGGCTGCGCCAAGCATCTGCAAGCTGTAATGGCTTCAACCGACACAGTCACTTGCTGGTTGAACATCTGCTCGTAGCTTTTTATAAAGCATAATACATATATCAGCCTGGTCATGGGCCTGGCTGTGCATCACACCGGGTTCCACCTGTCCCATTGCTCCCTGAAACTGGGGTTGTCTTTCTTCTTCTTTCCTTTATTCTTCCCAGCCTTCACGGTCAGCTTTGCTGTGGGAAAACCACTGGCTGGACTCAAGATGAAGTGGTAGAGACTAGAGAGGGCAGCAAGGAGAGGATTGCACTGCAGCATTTCTCACTCTGTTCTCTCTCTCTGTGGTTCACATGTGTGCACATGGACTCTTGTAAGGCCACAAGATGTGGGCAGGGAGAACCTCAGATGGAGCTGATTGTTGGAGCATGGTTCTGCGGGAAGCTTTGTGTTCAGTTGCAGGATGCTCCTCTTAGGTAATTGCTCAAACTCCAGCCAAATCCCTGTCTGCAGGGAGCTGCACTTCCAGTCCATAACACCTTGGCATTGTTCTTCTCTCATGAGTCAAAGGATTGCACAAGGCAAAACTGAAGAAACATGGAATGAATTATCTTTATAGATCAGCTTGTTCAATACCTCCAGCTTCCCTGAATTTTCCTTGCGGGATCATTCCCTTTCGAAATGATGAAGATTATCAGGCCTGTGGGCAAGTTATGATGGCTCTCTTTAGAAAGGGCTGGGAGTGATGGATGACTTTTCTGTCTTCTTCCTCCTCCAAATTAATAATGGTGTACCATAATTTGTTTCCCTAGATCCTTTTTTCCAGTCTTAGCTAGATCTAAAAGAAGTGTTCTTTGCACTAGGAAAAAAGGCAAGTCCTTTTTTGAGAAGAAGACATCTAAAGAATAACAATAATAAAACATCTGTTACTGACTGGTCCTTCCAGGCAGAATAATTGACCACAGTTGGGGCCCAAACCCTTCAGGAAGGAGTTAATCATCATGGTGTCTTGGAACCTTGGAATACTTTGGAAGAAAATGACCATTCATGCAAGAAGGAGACTGGATGGGAGCTGGTTGTTGGATGGTAGCAACACATGGATGACATAGCATTAAGCTTGCATCACTCTTTCCATTATAAATCCTGAGCCCGTCTGGGCTCCAAACTATCAGCTAAAAGATGAGCAATATTTATTTTCAAATACTGTGCAAAATACTTTGAGTCTTTTTGGAATCCCAGGGTGATGGGGAGGGGGGAAGGCAAAGCATGCTGGATGCTTTCCTCTTTTGCAGAGCGTCCAAACTGTTTTGTTGCTGAAGTTCCAGACCAAAATGGGCTTAATTTTAAGCAAATATTTATTCTTTCTTCAGTCAGGAGGGGTGAGGCAGAAATAAAAGCATCAGTGTTTGACCTCTAGCAAGCAAGTTCAGGCTGTGCAAAAACTGCATGTGGTGGATGAACCAGACTCCAGATTGAAGTAGAGGGAGAAAGTTAGGGAAGTACTATGTAGTGGCCCGGAATTTAAACTAACAGCAATATTATTTCGTGGGAGCTTTTAAAGGACACTTTCAGATTGTACCTGGTCTTGTTGTGGGTGCAGGAAATGACAGCTCCTCTTCCAAACCCACCATCTAATTCTGACGTTGTTGAAATGGACACAGTTTAAAGGAGCCTCAGTTTGTACAGCAGGACAAGGATTCAGTGGAAGTGGGAAGTTGACAGGCTGAGGAAGAGCATGATGGAAAGAAATTCCTTGCTCTTTCTATATTTTTTCACAAGAGCAACCATTAAGAGCAAATCCTTCTTGACAAAATCTCCAGCACACAGCTGGATAGACACATCATGCAGTGGGTGAGCAGTTGGCTCTCAGGTCGAGCACAGAGGGTAATAGTGAATGGTGTGACATCAGACTGGTGACCTGTCACTAGTGGGGTTCCACAGGGCTCCGTCTTAGGCCCTGTGCTCTTCAACATCTTTATAAATTACTTGGACACAGGACTGGAAGGGATACTGAGCGTGTTTGCAGATGATACAAAACTGGGAGGAGCTGTTGAGTCCCTTGAAGGCAGGGAGGCCCTGCTGAGAGAGCTCAACAAATCAGAGCGCTGGGCAATCACCAACCATACAAAGTTCAACAAGGAAAAGTGCCAGATTCTGCACCTTGGATCAGGCAACCTGAGCTGTTCATACAGACTGGGGAATGAGATGCTGGAAAGCAGTGCCACAGAAAGGGACCTGGGGGTCCTGGTCGATGGCAAGTTGAATATGAGTCAGCAGTGCCCTGGCAGCCAGGAGGGCCAACCGTGTCCTGGGGGCATCAGGCAAAGCATCACCAGCCAGTCAAGGGAGGGGATTGTCCCGCTCTGCTCTGTGCTGGTGCGGCCTCACCTTGAATATTGTGTGCGGTTTTGGTCATTGCAATATAAGAAAGATATTAAGCTATTAGTAAGTGTCAAAAGGAGGGCAACAGAGATGTGAAGGGCCTTGAGGGAAGCTGTATGAGCAGTGGCTGAGGGTACTTGGTCTATTCAACCTGGAGAAGAGGAGACTGAGGGGAGACCTCATTGCAGTTACAGCTTCCTTGTGGGGGGAAGAGGAGGGGCAGGCACTGATCTCTTCTCTGTGGCCTGGAGTTGTGTCACGGAAGTTTAGGTTGGATATTAGAAAAAGGTTCTTCACCCAGAGGGTGGTTGGGTGCTAGAACAGGCTCCCCAGGGAAGTGATCAGAGCACCAAGCCTGGTAGAGTTTAAGAAGGGTTTGGAGACAATACTCTGGGGCACATGGTGTGACTCTTGGGGATGGTTCTGTGCAAGGCCAGGAGTTGGACTCCGTGCTCCTTGTGGGTCCCTTCCAACGCAGCATATTCTGTGATTTTGTGAAATAATTACCCAATAGCACCCAGGGAAGGTGGCTCATTGCAAAGAAATTCATAAAATTATTAACCATTTGTAATATAAATATTAAAGCTATGATTACTTCTAAAGATTCAGGCTTCCTTACACTATCCAGTGAGGACACCCGCCTTCTAGGGAAGTGGTTGCTGATGCTAACTCAGACTTGGAGCTGTGTTACTGATGATACTATCCTGTCTCTTAAAATTCTCCACTGTCTTCTTATTTGAATCTACACTTTCATGCCATTATTTATTGTGGAAGACCAGAAGAAAAGCTGTTATGATTTCCAGAAGGTTTGCCCTAGTTGGTAGTGTTTGCAAAAGGATCAAACCTCAATCTTATTTGAAATCTGTCGGGTGATCCTCACATTCCTCTGATTATTTGTTGCTTCTGATGACCAGTTTGAATAGGAGCAACAAGTAATATTTATTCTTATTCAGTCCCTCTACTACCTAGTACTGGATAGCTGTTGATTACTACTACAGGAACCCATTGTGGACTCAAGCACTTCAAGTTTCGTACTAACACTAGGCACACTGCAGTAAGTAGCAACCTGATTTTTACTCAGACAACAGCTGAGCATCTACAGTCTACACAACTGTAACAGAAAGTTGGTCAGTGCCTCTATTTCTCCAACCACAGGAATAACCACTAGAGTAATGCACAATTTCTTTTCAATTCAGAAGGCTTCTCTTTGGAGTTAAGGTGGGATTATGGCCATTTTCCAAAGAGCCATAAAGAACTGAAGACATTGCCCAGCTCTGTATCCATTTCCCAGGAGAAATGGGACAATCTGAAGGCATTACAGTCTGGTTTAAGGTCACAAGGCTTAATCTGGGAACCTGCACTAGCTCTTCTTACAGGTAGAGATAACATTAAAGTTTTTCACTTGAGCAAAATTCTTCATTGTCATTATGCCCTGGACCTATACAAACAATTCTGCTGTCTGACTCCATTCACCTTTGTAAATTTTCTACAGACATGAAAAGATTTGGATCACACTTATGAAGCTGTCCACTGGAGCTTGATTCAAGTCCATTAGTTCAGATTCCAGTCTCAGCTGAGATAGTATGCCTTAGGCAGTGTCTCATATGTGGACAACAGCAGATCTCACAGTCTGCAGCTGGCTGGTGCTAATCATCAGAATCTGTGGACACGGATCTCAGCATAACTCCCTTTGCTGATGTGATCTGATCTGTTTATAATGCAGTGGTGATAAAGATGAAGGTATTGTCTTTCGGGGAACTTCTCGGATAGTTTCTGCTCTTGGTTGCATGATTCATGTGATCTTAGAAAGAAATGTAAATTAAGTATATCAAAAGATAGATGTTGTAAATAATAATATCTTTTTGAGACTGTATTTATAGAGAAAGTCCCCATTCCATTAAGAGAGGGAAAAGCCCACATTCATTCCTGCCCTCCTTTCCACAAAAGTAAACTGTTTAACTGATTGCTTTAATTTACTGGATTGCTTTCATTTACAATACGGATTGCTGACATCCCAAGCCCCTTATCTATCTCCTCCTCTTTTTCCTTACAAACACTACTGCTCTTTTTTGCATTGAAAAACATTGTGAAACCCTAAAGACACAGAGTTAGCAATTTTTTTCCCAAGATTTCTGTGGCACCACCTATTCTTGCTGCTCTTTGTACTACAGGACCATTGAACAGTAGATCCATGTATTTATTTTGGTGGGAAGTGTGAGCTGGGGTGTTACAGTAGGCAGCTAATACAGGACAGATCTGCAGAAAGGATAGAGACACTGCAGTACTACTCAGTGTTGCAACCTGGATTTAACCTCTAAGCTCCCTGGAGGTTTTTGATCAGTTCCTCTTGGTTAGTATGATTCATTTTGAGTTTTTCAGTCTAAGTTTAATAAAACAGCTTTTTACTCCTTGATTAGAGAAGCAAAGTATATATGACACATTGGAGGAGATACTGCAGGACCAAAGAGTTAAAAAAAAGAAGTCTTTGAATCTGCAATATTTATCCTGGCAAAGATAAGAAGAAATATGCTGATTTGTAGCTTAGGAACTGCTGCCTATCTTTATGAGGCAGAGTGGTGGTGGTGAAACACAAGTGTGCCCTGATACCACCTTCTCCTCACATAGAGTGTTAAAAGGTATTTTTTGGAGGGGGTGGTGCTTTGGTTTTTATGGGAAAGAATATTTTGGAAGAATGTAGACTTGATTCTTTCCCTTTGAGATACCAGTAGCAGAATTCTAGTCCCTTTCTTAACAGTTTCTCATAATCTCACAGGGAAAGAACAATGTCCTTAGTGGCAAGTTTTGCCCTTACAATTCCTTTTCCTTCCCTAGACCATCTTCTCTTCCAAGCTGAGACATCAGCAACAAAATTTTTGGGGACATAGAGTTCAATACCCATGATTCCAGCTTCTTATTTCTTGCTCCCACAGGACCTAGGACAACAAGCTGCAACATCCAGCAATTAAAGAAAAATAAGTGTGGGATCAATCTTAAGATGGTCACATACTCAGTGTTACATATACTATGGCCAGGATCTGCAAATATGTGTGTGATCAGGCTCCACAGGGTTTCAAGCAGTAAGGTCTGAGTTGCTTTCCCACAACCTCCCCTTTTCCCTCCCTCTCTATTACTCCTCCACTCCTGCTGTTTCCCAGTCCTCCCAGGTTTCAGGATAAAGTACAAAAAATTTATTATTCAGTCAAAACACTTGGGTGACCTTGGAAGTAGAAATGTCTGGCCAAATGACATCCTAGCATTTGCTCAAGCACACCCTTCCCTGTTCCACATCTTCTGTAGATCCTGTGGGTTGCAGTTATGATTTTAATATTATTTTCTTTTCTCTCCCCCTCCGCCCTAGAACAAATTATTCCCTTTAAAGGTTTGTGTCAATGAACAGTCAAAGAGTGAGACACAAACCTGCATAGAAGAACCTCTGGCAAAACCTTTGAATCCTGTGCATTTGTGTGAGAAGAGAAATGTCAGGAGCAGTTAGCAAAAAATGAATAGCCCTGATCCAACCCTGTGACTCTTCTCCTGCCAAGTTCTCCAGTGCTAGCTGGATGATCCAGGACAGCTTTGACAAGGCTCTCTGTTAAAGCTTTCTTTCTCCTGTTTACCTGCTGTCCAGCTTAATTGGGAAACTTTGAGTTCAATAGGAAATGGTCAGTAAGTCTTCAGGTCATGCTAGCAACAGCAGGCTAGAGTCAAAACAAACCTAGCCCTACCACCACAACAAGGTGACGTGGCTCCAGTCCAAGAGGGGAAGTCACTGCTCTGAGCTTCCTCTGAGCTGTTCTTGTCCCTGTCTGTTGGATGTGGAGCTGTGCCTCTGTACAGCAAGAAGAGGACCTGGCACTGGGAAATGATGAAAGCAGGCTCTCTTCCAATGTGCAATGACCATTTTCTTGTCTCCCTGCCTGAAGCTGACTATCACACCCATGGACAGTTTCACCACTGCTCAGTCACATTTGCAGGAAACCAAGCAGCTTTGCCAATGCATGTCTTGCCTAATCTGTAATATCCCTCAGTCTTTTGTTCATCTTCTCCTGTGACCTGAGTTTTGCCAGTTGTTCCCAGCTAACTGGAGTTAGTGGCATCCACATACAGGTCAGCCTGCATACAGCTACCATTTACTTGAATTTTCTTCCACATCTGACAGTCCAGCTGCTGACTACTAATGGCAGTTAAAAGATGAGTTATTTGGGAAGAAAGGACATATTTGTATGTATACATTTTAGGTGAACTGACTTGTCGCAGGTCATTTTCAGGTACTTGACAGTACATAACTTTTATTCCCTCCAAGAGACTCATGCTGACATACCACTCTGAAAAGGAGCACATTGATGCTGTTTAGCTGGGATGGAGCCAGGGCAGTCAAGTTAACGTGTAACAAGGAGCTCACATGTGAAAACACAAGGCTCTGCTCAGTCTATGATAACCATCTGGTGCAGGAGAAGCAGACAAAGGTCCCAAAATTTCCTTCTGCCTTCCACCCCCAATTGAATACTCCCTCTGCTTCCCTTTGTTACATCTAGCCAGAGCTGCAGAAGAAGGCAGCAATAGCCAAGAGGCAGTATTTTACCAACTCCTTACTCAAAGTGCTGATCCTATGTTACAAAGCATTTAGGCACTCCAGGCTTACCTTGAGACCTGACTCAGTCTTCCAAGTTCCCTCAGCTCCAGGGAATAAATACAGCTTCCAAATTGGGTAGATGGATTGATTTTAGAGGAGACAAAGAAAGACACAGAGCTGAGCTTAACTCCCCACTTACTGGAGATGAGGCAAAGTTCTTATGTGGTTTGGGCTTGGATTTTGATTCTGAGATATCCTCTCTTTCATCCTAAGCCCTCCCCAGCAAGGCAGAGCAAAGCTAAGGGAAGACTTGCAGTGAAGTGAAAGACTTCTTATGCATCTCGCTTTTTTAATCAATTTCCTTCACTCATCTTTCCCCTCTCCTTCAGGTTGCAAAAACATCATGCAAAGCACAGCCATGTCTGGTATCTTTGGAACATATCTAATGAACTCTAAGTCTTACAGCAACCTTAAAACACACAGTGGGAGAATATGTTTAGTGGGGAAGAGTTTTCTAAGCTAGTCAGCAAAGGCAGGAGATCCAGTGGTTGCAAGGTGAAGTCAGAAGGTAAACTAGAAAGTGAGCTGCAAGTTTCTGACTTTCAGCATGAGGATAATTAACCGCTGCAAGAGATTCACTAAACACTTGGTGAAATCAAGGCAGGGAGTTGTCTTAAAATTTGCATGCTGGTTCAACCACAAAATTACAAGCATAAAAGTGGGAATTACTGAGTGAGGCTTTCTAGCCCATGAGAGGGAACGGAACAATCAGAGGATTTTTTTTTCCCTGTCTATAGAATACATAAATATTCTTAAGAAATAGGAATAAAATACTTTAAAATTTAGTATTAAATAAAATAAGTTTAAAGCAGTTCTAGAATATCTCTTGCTTCCTGAAAAAGTAGGGCAGAGGCTATGAAAGGGCATCTTAGAAAAGTCCTAGATCGAAAAATAGGAAGATGGGAAGATGGGGACTGAGGTGGGGAGAGTGAATGAAAGACTTTTCTCTCTTCTTCAGCATCTGTGTAAATTGTTATCTAGACTTTTCACTAACATCCATTTAAAAAGTAAGGTGAGCTTCTTTTTACCTCCTTTAAGCATGTTGAGAAAGGGAAGGGAAGGGAAACATATAATTGACAAAAGAGTTTTGCAAGGTCCTTTTGCTGTTAAACTTTTGTTTCACATAGATACACATCAAAGGATTTCCAAAGACTGGAAATTGAGTAATCATTCAATTATTCCCTTCAGTACTAAGATTATATTCCTTATGTCATTTCCCAGTAGCCATACTTTCTGGAGTTTGCTTTGATGTTCTTTCTGAAGAGACCAAACTTAAGATCCATTCATCTATTTCAGCTCCTGCACGCCTGCTCTAATTTTGTGGCTTTGTACATGTGGATGCTAAAGCAGCTTTCCAGGGCTCATGGCTTGTCAGGATGCATGGGAGTCAGCCTGGTCTGACCTGGGGAGAGGAATGACTTCGTGTTGATCAGTTCTGGAGCAGGAATTAGATCAGCTGCACAATGAGAAGTCAATTCCCCCTAGGTTCTACAGCAGCAGCAGTCTTTAGGACTGACTGTTATTGCTGTCTAGTTTCTTGCCAGATAATTTGGCCATACCTACAGATTTCTGTAGGGGATAAGCTGAGGGTGTTCACACTATACCGAGAGTATCAGCTAGATTACACCAAGATTGGCTCCAAGGTCTTCCCGCAGACAAGTAATGTGGACAGACTGCATATTTGACCTCAGGATCTCTCCTACACCTTGGTATAAACACAATCACTGTGCCCTTGAAGATGTCCTTCAAGAGGCCTGTTACACAGGCTCCTCTGATCTGAGGGATATGCTTCACATTAAGTTCTATGCTGCACTGCATTCACACCATTGCAAGCACACCATCCTGTATGGTACAATTGTGTTTTGTAGCAAAATCCTTCACAAATGCTTTAATGTCTGAGTTGAAGTCTTGAACCATTCACATTCACACTCCAGAGGTTTCAAGCCTCCTTGTAGAGCATCCATTGAACCTAGAGAGAGGTGCAAATCATCAACACACCACTACCTACTTGATTTACCAAGAAGCCACTGGGGAATTATTTCAGGGCAGAAATAGGAGGATGCACGGAGTCCATAGGGAATCAGGGAAGATGCCTGCCACAGCTGTGCTAACCCTGTGCCTTAGGACTGCCACACAAAAAGACAACCTGTGGAGCTGACAACCATGTCAGCATGTCCTGCAGGTTTAAAACAGCTTTGTAGTTATTACAGTCAATAACTTGCAGAGAGATGTTCAAGCTTTGTTTCAAGCTCAGGACAGTTGTAAAGAGGACTGAGCTGCTCAGAAGCACAGATAATATTTTTATATGTAAGTTACAAAGTCAAGATGTGAGACTGAAAGTCAGTGTGAAATTAAAATTAATTCTCTTTAGGTCAGAAGCAGAAGCTATCAGTTTCCCCAGCAAATAGCCATTCAAACAAAATAATAATAATAATAAAAACAAAAAGACAGAAAGAAAATGGAGATTGTATGAGCTGAAAACAAACCCAAGCCTTATAAAAGGAAGGCTCTGTGTGTCTAGCAAGTGTATTTGAAGTGCAGGATCAGCCAAGAATGTGTCTCCTGGAATAAAAGAAGAACTGGGAAAAGTGGACATCTCTACTATCCATACAGAGGGCCCTGAGCAGAAGCACTGCAAAGGTGAGGTTTGATAAATCCCAAAAGGAGGCAAATATCCACAAGCCCTGGAAGTTCTGTGACTGTACCAGAACAGGAGCTGTAGATCCAGTTTGGCAGTGACTGAAGGAACATGACTGCATGCATGCTGTAGGTGCTGAAGTTTCTCTCTATGTCTCCATTTCAGACCTATGCATTTGAAGTTCATTTGCAAAGGAAATGGTTACATTTGAATCCACCATGGCACAGACGAGGTAGTGCGAAATAGGGAGGGAATGAAGCTGTTCTACAAAGGAGTTCATGTATCACCACCTTTCTAGGAGTGCTTGGCTTCTTACATTTTACTGGAAGTTATCCTCACAGTGCCCTGATGAAGTAGGGAAGCATTTGTTGTGTTTTTCCAGACAAACAAAGCATTGAGTAGATTCATTAATTACCCTGGGGAATTTCCTTTGTCGCTACCCACATATGTTTTCAACATGATGTTGGTTTCTGGCTGGCCCTGTTTTTACTTTGATCCATCAGACCATCTCCTTTAACTTGCACCAACCAAGAACTGGGATCTTACTTCAGTGGGTTGCTGCAAGTTACTGGTGCAGCGAAGAGTTTATTACTGGATGTTAGCGGTTTGTTCTGTTAAATTCTGAGTAAGGGGAAGGAAATTCCAAACCAATTAGGTAGCAGAGAAAAGGAGTAAAATTCATCAAAGAAACAAAGACTTGTAAATTAATCACTCAATAGATGATTTTTTTTTTCATTTTTTTTTCTCCACTCACATGGACAGGACCCTACGTGGCTAGAGGGGAAAAAATCCCAAGAAAAAGCTTTGGTTTTGCCTACACAGCATAGACTGATTAAAGAGCTTTTGCTGGGTTGTTACCCTTTTATTAGCATGAATCTAATAATAATAATATCACCACAAGTATATTTACTTTACTGATGCCAGAGGGCGTTCAGGCAACTTAATAAAATGCAGCTCAAAGAGTGCTCAATCATTAATAGGACAATGTGCTGAAATAAAACTGAGAGCAAGGGTGAACTAAAAGCCAAGGATCCATCTCCAGTGCATGTAGGCTGACAATAAGCCAGATAAAATGTCTGTCCTCTTTTAGCAGCAGCTTCAGAGCACTGTGTACGTTGAACACAATAAATACGTTAGCTATTGGCATCTGTAAAATAAACAGATCCATATATCCTAGTCTTAGGCTTCTGAAAACAAGATGCTAATCTGTCTCTGCTCGGCTCTCTGGCTCTGGGATTTATCATGAGGCCAAACCCACAAAAGGGCAGAAAGAAGACCAAATCCAAAGCTGGGGAAGGCATCAGAAAGACTGAAGTTTTCAGGTGGGTTTTGGTCAAACCTAGTTTTCTCTTGCCTTTCCGTCTTATTTCAGCACAAAGGCAAAGCTTTGGCACAGGATGCTTTTGAAGGCAGTTCAAATTCCTTAATGACACTGAGACGTTTCTTCCAACAGCCCTGGAGACTGAAGGTGACCTGTTGTTACTACATGGACAGAGTGCACGTTTCCAGGTCCCATGTCCCCTCTTTTTCAGCCCTCACTGCTGTTTGCACTTCATAACCCTTGAAAAAGTCCTACTTAGGCAAGAAGAAGGAGATGCAAGGAGATGCAAGCTGCACCTAGTTGGTGTCTGCCACAGGGCAAATGAAAGAAATGTATCTATCCTAATGTTTTGAGAGGATGTGTCATTTTTCACCCATGCACCTTTTTTTGCTGTGTGCATTGGGATGTGCTCGCAGTGATCCATGTTGATAACACAATCTGCTGTAGAAGTCTGTATCCAGAAAGAGTTCATTTGGAGATAAAGGAGGTGGAGGAGGCAGTCTGCATTTTCAGGAATAATAGAGAAGTGGATGGGAAAGACACGATGAAGAGTCAGACACTCATGGTGCTGAGTGGAAAGAAGGAAAAAGGACATTGTTCCTGCAGAGATTCAGTTCTATCTTAACGTCCACCTGCTGTGGACTTTCCCAGCTTGTCCTCCATTTCCACTTGCCTTTTGGATCCCATCCCTATCCTCTGTGGGAAAGCACTGGCAGCAGACAGCTGCTAGGAATCAGATCCAAGGAGTGGGTCCATACTCAAAGCCAGATGTGTGGCAACAGAACATGGATGAGGAGGCAGAGAGGAAAGAAGCTGGGAAGGAAAACTTGAATGGCTCAGAGAGAGGAATGGAGCTGTTTGTCTCATGCTCATGACACAAGCAATGGGAGTACAGGAATGCTCTGAAGCTAAGATATCAGGAAGAGCCTCTGTGTGCTGTTGAGTTCGATGTGATGACTGTCCAGGAGCTGAATGGGCACTTCACTCAAACCTCTTGTATTATACATTTAAAAGAAGGGGGAAGTGGGAGGTGGCATGTCCGAAATGGCATTTTTCCAAAGCAGAAGAACAATACAAATCCATAAACGTTTTCATGTGCTGCCACAGAGTTGCTAGCTGGATTGTGTCCCCGATCCTTTAACACTGCAGTGTGTGGAGCAGGGCAGAGGGACCGCACTGCATGGTACAGTTCACTAATTACCACAGAAGTGGTATTTAGTGAACCCACAGGCTTTTTCTGGACAGGCTGTTTGTGAATATTGCTCAAACCCAAACACATTTACCTCCACATTGATTTTCAGAAGCTGTGTTTGCAACATGTCAAGGCAGAAATCACTGTTAAAACATCCTCTCTGTACATCCAGTCAGATGTTTAGGGTGATGGAAGTTAAACAGCCTTCACTTGGCACCAGGCTGATTATTTGAGGTTGCTGCCACACACAGAGAGCCACCACCAGGTTCAAAAAACAATTGAAGAGGGTTTTTTTTCAATAAGTGAATTGATTCCTAATTAAATCAGGTATAATTACAAAATGGCTGGTGAGCTTTTTGTGATGAATTTCTCCTTGGCTGCAAGAGTCTAAGTCTGCTAGCTCAAACCCCACAAACTGTGCGTGGAAACACAGTACATGTAATTAGATTACAGATTAAAAGAGATTATATCAAACTGTTTGTGAGAACCAAATAAAAAGTTGACATTTGGAAAACATAAAAATAAATACAATAAAAACTAAATCTAAATAGTAGCTGTAAAATGTTGACCGTTTGGACAGTGCACAAATGCACAGTGGGGAATTGCTATATGAACTCTAGATGTAACAAGTCAGGGGCACACCATACTGAGGTATATGTGCAAAAATGAAGTCAGGCTCTACAGATATTTATTTTAAGGTACAGGCACATGATGAAAAGGGACAGAGTTAAGACTGAATTTTTCTGTCATCCTTCTAAACTACCTTAAGATTAGTGCTACGTAGACAATGGCTCTTTTGCTCAGGATGTTTTATTTTAGCAATAATCTCAACTCTCTCCCACCCCTTCACCTCTCTGGATCTCTGGGAATGAGAGTGGTTCTCACAGGAGTGCTTTCCTGTGACCCAATTATCTAAATAAATTAAAAACATAAAAGTGTCCCCACCTAAGGCATGTCATGCTAACTCAAACTATTTTTTATCTTCCCTGAAAGGAGAAGCTAAAAATACACATTGTTTGTTTGGGACCAATGATGAATGGACCATGGCTCCTGCTCTCAGGGGGTAGGAAGCCACATCACAAATGAACTAAATATCACTGCATAAATTCCTGTTTTCAGCACTCTCAGCAGAAAATCTGTTGGGTTTTTCAATTAATAAGAGGTGTGCTTCTCTTCCCCCAGACTCTACATGCACTTACCTATACAGAGGTAAGACCTCTGTGTTGGAAAACAAAAATGTGTGAGGGGGGGCCAGTTTTACGGAAAAGTATCCTAAGCGTTTATGGGAGGATCCAGGTCATGGCAAGGGACACTGGTATCAGTGTGTTGTACTTCATATAATTCACCAGATGTATAGCAGGAAGGAAAGCCGTTTTGGGTTTGTTTTTGGGGGGTTGGAGTTTTTTTGGTTTCTTTTATTCTTTTTCCTAGTGCATTATCTCCCTGCCTTGGATGCATATCAAGAGTAGTTGAAATTGCTCTTAACTCCACCCATTAGCTCTGCTCCTCTTTGCAGCTGGTACCTCAAAACTTCAGAGAATAAACACAAAGACACCAAGTCCTCAGAACAGAGACTTCAGCAGCTCCTGTGCCTGTGACACAAAAAAAAAGATGCAGTAAATAGGAATATTACCACATCGCTGCTAAAAATCTTGAGCTATGATTTGATTCTGTGTGAGATTTTGTATATTGCCATTTGCCTCAGGGCAAAATGAAATGAATTTCAGAGTCAATTCACAAGGAAGAGCATGAGTGTCAGGTATTCAGAACTCTCCTCATGTCGTCTTATTTATTGTCTATTCGGAAAGTGTGGTACATTGTAGTTGTTATTCCATTTCAGCTGTCCTCTACTTTTGAAAACTGTGGCCAAGCAGGCAGGAAGGGGTTGCAACATCCTGTCACTTCAGGTCTGGATTGGCAACCGAGCCAAACCATTGCCAGACTGTCACTCAGACGTTGCCAGGTGGTTATTCATCAAAATCATTGGTTGAAAGGAACATGAACAGACAGACAAAAGTCTGAGTTATGAGGTTAGAGAAGAGGATTTATGAAACTGTTCTGCAGTGATCTAGAAATAAAATACATTTGCTCATAATACCATTCATTTCCCCCGTTGTATAAAAATTCCTCCTCCTCACTGCAGAACAATTAGTACTATAGTTTCCCCTGGAAACAAGCAACATCCAAATCAAGTCCTTTGTGTAACCACCAACCACTTTGAACTCCATCAGCTCCTTCACCCCACCTGCCTTTTTCATCTTCCCTGTGGAAAGACTTTCTCATTAGCCAAAAGAAGTTTTTTGCCTTTCTTTTCATATGTCAGCATAAGAAATTAAGTGCAGCAGGGAGACTCTGTCATGCTAAAGGTCAGTTGCATAAGTTCTCTTAAATGGCAATTAAATGATTCTATGACAAACAGGATGCACTCGGAGTGCAGACATCAGCTTCGACCTTGGGACCTGGGAGAGTCTGGGAAAGAAAAAAACACTTTGGGAAAATAAACATAACACCCAAAACTGTATTCATCTGCTGATGAATCAGCAGAGAAACTCTATCTTTTCCCTGTGTCTCTAGGGAAATGCAAAATGTAGCAACACTTTAATTTCTTGCTCAAAGAAACTGCCTGTCTTAAGATCAACTGTTCATCCTACACTGTTAGAAACAACCTTTAGAATTACCCAGTGCCGGCCCTGTGAGCGATCAGGCATTTCAGCAATTTGAGGGTAGAAGAGTCATATTAAGGCCACATCTGGTCAGCGATACACAGCTCTGTGGTAGAAGTCTGGGAAAGGGGTGATGCATGATTACAGTGTGTTACGTGAATGGGAGAAGAAAGATCAACACTTCCTGGGAGGGAGCCTGGCCAGTGGCTGGACTGAAGCCTCACAGAGGAGTATTCAGGCATACATGATAGCCCCATGAAGAGAACTGGTCCAAGCCACAGCCTCTTCCAGGATACACTCATTACACACCCACCCCCTCCAATTGTCCTGTGTCTCTCTCAACAGGAGACTATTTAGCCTGGAGGGTTCATCTAATGATGAATGTTTTTCCTATATAGGTTTTTGCTGAAGCCTGTGACCTTCAGGTCTTCTGGACACCACTGGAGAAGGTTAAGGTCTTCATGTAGAAAGGGCCACAGTGGGCTGTAGGGTAGAGGTGTAAGGATGAGGTGTCCTGGATGTTTCATATTTTCAGCCTGGTAAAACAACGTACAAGGCAAAGCAAACATGAGCTGGAGGACCCCAAAGAAGACTTCAGTCAGACTACGCATAACCTGACTTACAGCACAAATCTGGAAAATGTCAGTAAGCCAAGTGTTTTTCTGACAAACAATGAAATGTTGATATGCCTTTAAAAGCTCACTGGGCACAATATGACGAGGAAAGGAAGGAAGCAATAAAAAGCATCATGAATGAGGGTGGAAAAAAACCTCCATGCTTGCCAGCTAGTTCCAGATCTACAAGATCTGGAGTGGATTTCAGTGAGGAGAAACATGAGTCAAAAGATATTCTCTTGAGGGCCATTTTCCTGAGAAAGTTTGTGAGATATATAGACAAAGTGATTGGCAGTGGAAAGCAGGGAAATGAAATACAGTTTGGTCTGGGATGTGTCTCCTTGGAATATAGTTCTGAGTTTGGGATGGGAATAGGACAGAAAGCAGTAAGGGCAAAGCAGGTTCAGTTGAGAAAAAAAGAAGAAAAAAAAAAAAAGGAAGAGTTCATTGGTTTTCAGTGCTCCCACCTAAAAAAAAATATTAAAAAAAAAAAGGTAAAAAAATTTCATTCCTTGTGAAGGGCAAGGAAAACTCGAGGACAACTCTATACACACTGGACTGGAAAGTGCCAACAGCTTGGGATGTAGCACATCATAGTGCACCGAGAAAATGAATTCAAGGATGAGAGGGGGAGACTGATATTACAGAGAGAGAAAGGCAATCCAGGCCTGGACTCTCTCTTCTGTTTCTCCTCTCCAAGTCTTTCCTTGCCAGTGAGAGGTAACTTTGGAAAATATGAAGAATGGGATGGGGAAACAAAATTCATTTGGCAACATCCAATTTCAGGGGCTAGAAAAGAGAACTGAAGAGGATCCAGAGGCTGAGTTCCTGACCTCAAGGAGAATCCTGAGGGATATTTAAGCTGCATTAATTCCAACAGGCAGTGAGACATCCTGGCAGGAGACGCTGCAGCGAGGGAAAACTGAAGTGAAGGGAAATGCTCTTGTCTAAACTATAGCTGATTAATGCCTTAGGAACCAAGGGTCTGCTCTCTTGTTTCACAGTACACAGTTATTCACCAGTCCATCCATGGCAACAGGTGAAAAATAGACGGTAGACAACAGCTTGTAGGATCCTTCAAGGAAAACTCAGACCTGGCACTAATCACCAATTCCAAAGTTTCAAGGAATAGCATGTAAAAACTCTTCTCTATTCCCTTCCCTCTGGTCTTATTTTTTAGGTCCCAGCTTGAAAACAGAAACAGAAAGAAAGCTTTAGGGAAGAGCTTTTTCCCATGTTTTTCCCAAACACATCACATTCCTAATTTGCTAGCAGAGCTGGGAGACTCTGCATGCGAACCTCAGGACTGAGCAGAACCAAGTCAGCAAACAATAACGATAACATACCACATCAGATGACATTTTGATCTTGACACTTGGCTCTATGATTGAGCCCTTTGGCCAACTGAAACATCCTGCAGGAGCAAGTCTACAACTGAGGATCCATACCTTGGGGATCACAGTCCACAGTCAAGATTCTGTAGCATAGGAGTTCAGATTTCGCCTGGGATAAAAGATGTGAGGTCCCAGCATGAACAAGCACTACATTCACCTTTCTGTTGGCACTGTTTGTCAAAAACACCCTAGAATGAATGTAGACTCTTTATTTTGGCTAGAGAGAAAAAATGTTTATCTGCACTAGACAGAAGCTGAAGAACTGAAGAAGAGCACAGCATCCTATTGAAACAGAACTGAAAGTTTGAGTCAGAAGAGTGTAAATCAGCAGAGCTGGAATACAGCCAGGACACTGGCATTTGCATTAGAGCTGCAATCAAATTACCGGAGAATTTCTAAAGACCAGAGCTGGTCAGGAGCTCAGATTTATATCTATCAACCCACAACAGCCTTGAATACCAGGCAAGGGTGTTGGCTGACAGTTGATTCAAGGAATGAAAATGCCACCTTTGGTTACATTGCCTATAGCAACCAGGCAATGCTCCATAGGTCTCCCACCCAAGCAGCAGTCCAGTTTTCTTTATGGGCTCTGACAGGATTAGAAGATCTGAGGATAAAGGTAAAGGTCTCCTCTGAATCATGTTGGTGAAGTGGCAGAGTTATTGGTCCTAAGCTGTGGGGAGAGGTAACTGGAAGTAACTTTGTAACTGGAATGCTCAGGCTATTTGGAAAATAAAACTAAATAATATTCAGTGACAAGGTTTTCTTCAGATCTGAGAGGGGTTCTGCAGCTTCTAGACTAGTTACAGGTTCAGAATAGGAAATGGAAAACTCTGTTTTAGTTATTTTCCCATCAGTAGTTTTAAATAGTATGTGTTTTAGAATGCCAAGTATTAGCTTTAAAAATTACTATCATACTCTAAGTTTCACAGTTATAGGCTGGGGAGGATTTAGAGAGAGAGACTTTATTCTGAGACAGCTACAAGATTATCACTAACAATTTTATGCATACCTAAATGATCTCATCGGGTGAATTAGCTAATAATCTCTGCTTCATCGATGAATTTTAACTGCTCAGAACCAGTGTCAGACAGAAAAACTCACTACACAGATGGGAAGCTGAGGTAAGGGGCTAATTAGAGCAGCATTCTCCAGGGCTGCCTGCAAAAAGGAAAATATGTGCATTCATTTTGGAGAACAGCTCCTCTTAGCAGTTAATGCTCTGCTGTAAGATCTCACCCTGTGAGCTGTTGCAGTTTCTTCTGAGTCTGTAAAACGGTGACAATGGCAGAACAAGAATTATCTCTCTGTAAGAGGGAGGGAGAGTACTGTATTTACTGTATTCGCTGATACACATCAAGAGAAGAGAAGTGCAAGGTGGGAAGAAAGAGAGAGAGGCGGCTTTGTTCTTGCAGCAGTTTGCTCAACAAAGCCCAGACTGTTTCAGTGGTAGGGGATGCTGCATGTTTATTCCGAAAATTTATGGTTTAATTAATTTTGGGGTGAGATAGCGAACATGGTTCAGTGCCAGATCAGGTGAAATATGATACTAGCATTTCAAGAATTCAAGCAGCTGAGGGGGTTGACTGAATGGCACCTGAAATCCAGTAAAAGCCACGACAATGGGAAGCCCTGGTATCTTAAAGGAAGATCTTTGGAGATTTTAAATACATCGAGCAGGGTGGCAGTGGGGAGGAGAGTGGGCTAGATTCATCCCACTGCCTCATGAAAACATGCTGTTCTTTTCTCTTGCCTGCAGCTCTGCAACTGAGTTTGTCCTTCATGGAAAAACTTTGGAAAAGCACAAAACCCATAGAGCACAAAAGCCACCAAAACACTAAATTGCAGGATGAAGCATTTAAAAGAAAAAAATAAATAAATTTGAAGCTCCTTTTTATTTGCTTTCCAGATTGAGGGGTGGTCATATTCAGTCATTATTCATAACTTTCTCTCTTTTGCCAAGAAGGTGAGAACATAATTCTGGCTTTTCTGTATAAAGTATGGATATATACTTTTAAAGGCCAGACCTTCAGTCAGGGTATAGTGGAATCCTGAGGTTTACTCAACTATTGAAAGGCTGATTCTCACATCCCTTGTGCGAGTAACACTGTATGAATATATTTTGTGTATGAACATGACAATATTTCACAGCTGAAGTACTCCATGGTTTTCACAGTTGTATTGGAGCATCTCATAGTACTTGCTCTGTTCTCTTCAGAACAGAGGGGTGATATTTTTCACTGTGTATTGATGAGGAACCACATCACAAGACACAGAGGATTTTTGAATAGTAAAAATAAAGACCCCAGCCCATGTCTTCTGTGGTGTAAGGTACTTCTTTAAATACTGCACAGCTCTTCCATTTGGCCAAGCATGAGGAACCTGCAGTGATGGTGCTGACACAGGACTGACAGCCCCAAGTCAAGACCCCCAGCTTTTGCAGTGTGAATGTAGATGAGCCAAGAGAAGGAATTAAAATTGCTTTCCAGAAATTCTCTGCTCTCCAGAGGAAAGCAGGAGGAAATTAATAATGTGGGATTGCCTATAGCATCTCCCTTTATGCTGGAAGAGATCACTTAAGCAAGCCCCAGTACCTCATCTTCCTTGCACACTGATGCCTTCATTTTTATCAGTAACCACTTTCTCTCACAAAAACAGGCACTGCAGTCTGGCATCCCAGGCCTATCCTAAGGGAATGCTGATTTCTGTAGATGCTGTGGCCATCTGAGATGCCTCAGCTTTAACTGGCAGACTCAGAGCAGGGATGTTAAGAACTCAGCCTCTAGAGAGTCTGTTCTGCTATCCACAGAGCTTGTCCCAGCTAATGACCCACAATATTTGGCAAGCGGGAGAAAAAAAGTAAATAAAAAAATATTTCCTTTCCCATCTCCTTGTGGATTTTCCCATAAGCTGGTTAAGTTACAGCTTCTGCTGCATCACACATGTACCTTTTCATTTTAATGTCTGGTTCTGACCTTTGCTCATGGCATTCAGTCTCCCATGCACACCCTACTTACTCTCTTTTTGTAATTTATGACACACACTGTACACCCATTTCCTTCTGCCCTTAACTCTCCTGCATGTGCTCTTGTTATCTCAGCTGCTCGATAGATTTGCCACATTCTAGCTAGCTTCCAAGCCTGTTCTCATAACCACCTCTCTCTCAGACAATATTCCACTACTTATGAGAGACAATCTGTAAATTCACATAGCTTGCTGTGACTTCTCAGCCTATCCTACAGCCTTTTCTCTTGACCAAGGGGGAGTGATGTTCGTGCCTTACTTGGCTTTTAGGGCATATAGGATTCATCCACTTTTTGAGGCTGTCAGATGTCAGTGGTGACCCTTTCCAAACTGAAAAATCAGCCCTGGACACAACTCTTCCTTAAGGGTCTGTTCCTCCACTGGAGACAGGTAACATTTGGCTTTCTCTGGTTTCTCCTATTATCTGGAGTTATAAATGGGAACATTGCAGAAAATGCAGGCTCTAGTCAGCCTGTGAATCTTCAGAGAGAATTTATTCCTCCTCCATGCTGACTTTGTAGAAAACCATCACAATGCTCTAATTATTTCTACTGAACTTCAGTTTCTCACTTTTACACCAAAATCTTCCTATGCTTCCCTGATCCAACAAATGCCTCAGACTGCTTCCTTCCTCATGGAAGAGACAGGACATGAAGAAGAGATCTGGAAATTTCTCAGCTCCTGCTGAAGGGCTGGGAAGAAGGATAAGGGACAGCCAGAAGAGATGTAGGGACACAAGGCTGCTGTGTGAGGACAGGTAATGCAAGGTGGTCAGTCAATAATTACAGCAGGTTAAAAGCAACTCTCAGCTGAGCAGCAGTGGGGTTGAGCTGTTAGGAAGCAGGTGGGTCCTGCAGTGAGACCTCACCTTGGCTCGTTTAGCAGTGAAGAAGCTGGAGAAAGTGGGAGTTTGCAAGTGGACTTCTGAGAGTCCCATTTCCCCTTTTCTCTTGGTCTTATGTCTCCTGGTAACACAACTGTGTTGATCTGAGTCCTCCACTGACGAACTTCCAGTTACAAGTCTTGTGAGTGATACAAAGGGTCTGATGAAGGAAACAGAGCACAGTCTCTTTGCTGCTAGACTCAGAAATCCCAGCCTGTGCTTTCTTCCTTCATGGTCTCCTTTCTCCTCTCTCTGAGAGGACAAAAAAGACAAAATTCTGAGTTACGCAGCTGCCTTTCTACAACTGGCCAGGAAGGAATGAGGATCTGCACAATGGTTGTGTACCTCTGCTCTTGTTTATCCAGATGGCTTTTCTGTGGCAGAACTTATCTTAATGATGAATGCATTTTTCTCTTAGGACAGGATCCATTTCCTGGGATGCATCACCTGACTCTTTCTTCTCAGGTTGTTTCTCTGAGCATCTGGACAGCTGTCTCACATTTCTAATGTCTTTTGATATTCAGCTGAGGTTGACTGCAAGTTTTGAGGTGTGGGGGAGGAGTGAGAAAAAAAGAGGAGGGAACTCCGAGAAGCAAATCAAGGTGTAAATATGTCTCCACTTCAACTATAGGTGTAACTGGACCCTACAGAGTAGTACCCAAGGAAGCTTTGATCTTACTGCCTTAAGTCCCTAGGTGAACAAAGGTGAAGTGATATTGATATCAGAGAATAGAGGACCAAGCATGAAAGGTGGGCTGAGGCAGAGAATGGTGAAGACCAAACTGTTGTAGCCTTGCTGCAATGTATATATATCCCCAGTTTCCTTCAAGCTTCTGGCCACCTTCTTATGCAGCTCAGCAGGCACTTTGCCTCATTTTCAGCAACAGTGCACTGCTGGCACATCTTCAATCTAGTACCCATCATAACCCCCAAAGTCCTTTTGGGGAAGGCTGCTGCTCAGCCAATTATTATTCCCAGATAATATCAATGCATGGGGTAATTCTGCTTTATAGGTACTTTTCCTTCCTTAGTCTTGTAAATTTTCTGTCAATTCAATCCTCAAATTTCTCCATCTTACCCAAAAGTTCTATGGTAGGAAACATCAACCATTACCCATAACTCGATATCACCTGCAAATATGATGGGGATATGTTCTGTGTCATCATCCATGTGAAAATATTGACCACAGTACAGATTCCAGGGATTGTCCTTTAGTTACCAGCCTCCATTGGTGGACACTAAGTCATTGAATGCTATTCTTTAAACTCAGCACTCCAGACAATTTTTTTACATAACAGCTTGATCATCTAGCCCACATTTCTTGAGCTTCATAACATGAATGCTGTGTCAGACTGTCTCCAAAGCCTCAATAAATCAATATTACATTCATTGCTCTCCCCTTGCCAACACAGTCACTTCACAAAGGCACAATTAGGTTGGTTGAACCTGATTTGTGCCTGGTAAATCCATGCTGAGAGTTCTGATTTCTTAAACCAGAATTTATTAGACCTGATATCAGTTATAGGCCCCCCATTAACATAGTCCTTAGAGGCAGCAAATTTAATCATTGTCACATCTCAAGGAGAACTTCTGGAAACCTCACTTCTCCTCCCCCAAAATAGTTGGAGCATCTAGATTTTGCTTGTGTTTCTCCCTATCCTACGTGGTTATCAATTAAGATATTTTGTGGAACAATATTTGTGGAACAAATTAAGATATTTTACCTTTCAGCAGCCAGTTTAGTTGTCTGAATGGCACTCAGTAAGTACCACTGAATGTAACCTTCCAAACTCCTTAAGAGGTTATAGATGAAGGTGCTAACTTCAATGTTGTTAGAATAAGACATTGTAATTCCTTCAAGAATAAAATTCCCTGACTTCCTAAACACATTTAAAAGGCCATAGAGCGTAGAAGAATGAGGATTTAATGAACTTCACTGACAGCAGTGAAACGGACCTTTTCTGGTCCATTTCCTTGCTGGATGTGTTGATATTGTCAGGATTTATTTCAGAGCCTGAGAGCATCATATGGTGAATCACACGGAAGAGGCAAAATTCCTCCTACCCCGCCTCTCTCCAGCAGTGGTGATTCAGGTCTGACTGCTGGAACACCAGTTCTCCATTCGGTGAAGTCAAACTGATGACCTGACAACTGCTTCAGTGACCTTAAGCACTCTGCAATCGATGGAAAAAAGTTACATTTCTTGTAAAGGCTTGACACAAACAGAAAGATTATTTTAAATTCATCATTATAGAAAGGGTTAACTCAGGATTATTCTTTGGAGGCAATTCAAAGTAGAGAAGAGAATATATGCCAATACTCAAAGAGAGCATCACTTCCCTTAACAGCTGGAATAAGCTAGAAAGGTATCTGTCCACTGGGATTATTACTGGGAGTCTTGCCTGTAGCTGACCATTATATTTCTAAGAAATAAAAAAAATCACATGGAAACTGATAAACATTCCACCACTATTAAGATTATTGTTTACCTTCTCTTCCTGATGGCTCAGGGCAGTGGTTTCTCTGAACTTTCAAGCTACAAAGTGATTTGGAAAAGGCTGTTTTGATTAGCAAAGTAATCATGGAATGTGATTTACTGGTGCCTTCATATTTGCTGACTTGGAGAAGATTTCTTACCTTTATGCAAATGTATATTTGACTATATTTTCATTTGTTACAGTTAGTTTTAGTCAGGGCAGGAAAATCCAAGATGACTGACAGCACTTCCAAACTGAAAAGCTTAGAGGAAACCACATTACAAACAAAGTTGTATAATCAAAAAAATCACTCTCTGCAGAAGCTCTAGGCTGGATCCCCAAACCTTCTACTGCACGGGTGGTCACTGCTCCCACTAAAGCCATATGGTGGTAAAAAGACCATCTCAAAAAATAAGATGTTAGTTCCTCACCACAAACTCATATTTTCTCTGGTTGGATCTTGCACAGGGAGAGGAAGAAATGGATCCAGTATCTTCTGCTCGTACCGCAAGGCAACATGCAGTACTGTTGGTGAGCCAAGTGGCTTCATCCAAGGCCTTGCTTCAAGATTAAAACCAGATATATGTCAAAAATAACAGAGCCTATACCTATGCAGCCTCTGGAAGATGTGCTCATGTTCCAGATCTGGTTTGCGGAGCCAAGTCCCTGGAACCAGTTTCATCCACACTGTAGGAGCAGAGCACAGATGGGAACCAGCCATTTCTTCCTTGTACCCAAGTTTTTTGTTCGAACAGACAGAGCCAAAGGAGCAGCCATCATGTGAGCAGTGCAGACAGTGAGCAAGTTAAGCCCTCATTTGAATTTCTAGTCTCATCCGCTCAAGAGATTACAGGAAAAGCCAAAACCCGCTCTGATATTCTTGCCAAGGGTGAAGGAAATCAATAGGCTGCAGTATAGGCTTACGCATGGAGACATACCAAGTGTGCTTGGATGCATGGTTCCCAAATTAAACAGGGGAAACAAACAGGTCTCTGTTGCAAGTCTGAAAGCTGTTTGCAACATGCTTCTCACTGTGCTTGTCAAATTGCCCTGGCTGACAGGAACAGCAGTCCCTTACCCTCATCCTTGCCACCCTGTTCTTCTCAGAGAAGGCAGAATCGATAAATGTGTCCTACTCAGGGCTGCTTGTCCCCGTGCTGCAGAAAGGACAGTTCTTGCAGCCTGTCCCTAACTCCCTCAGCTGGCTAGCAATGAAGCTGATGCTCTGGGTTTAGGCAAGACTTCAGAGGTTTTCATGGTAGTGGTAAGGGGAAACTAGGGCATCCTTCTTTCTATGGAGCCATAGCAAATGTAGATGCTTTCTACCACAGGAGAAACCCAGCCCATAGCATGCAGGTTAGGAGTGCAAAACCAATTAACTATGCTATTCACAGTGGCCTAGGAGCAGAAGCAGCCAGTAAACTCCTCCTTGTGAGGAGGAAAACTGCAACAAGAATCAATTCCTCTTGAGAGTTAGAGAAAATTAAAAAAAAAAAAAAAAAAACAACAAAAAAAAACCAAAACAAAAACCAAAAAAAAAAAAAAAAAAAAAAAACACAAAAAACAAAAAAACCCCAAATAAAAACCCCAGAATTAAACTGCTCAAAGAAATGGAGAGGAAGAAGAGGGAAAAGCTGCTAGTTTTTGCAGCTTCCCACTCAGAAGAGGAGCTGACATATTAAATCTGGCAACATTTCAGTGTCCCCTTAAAAGGCTACATTATCCTTCCAGGCTAGGAAAAATATAAAAGGCTACGTGTAACAGCACCCTCTGGTGAATGCTGTCACAAAAGTATCCCTGTCCCTATAGATGGAAAGAGGAATATTGCCATAAACCATTCCAGAAGGCGGCTGTGAGTGTAGGTGACACTTTGGAGATAAGGGGCAACATAGAAAAGAATAGCCACTACTGTCTAGAAGGAAAGAGCACAGATCCATTTGATCCTGCCAAGAATCCCCAGCTGCGATGACCTCCTGTGAAACAGCTGCTGAGGCATCTCCTATTCAAACCACTCAGTCTCCTGCCTTGGAGAGAGAGGATATACTAATATTTCCAAATAACTGGCTTGCTCCCTCTTTCCTTCTTGGCCTTCTGCTTCCCAGCCCTTGAACTTAAGAGACTACCCAGGTAGAGGGAGGGAAGCATGCAGCACGATGCATTCAGCTGGAGAATCCTTTCCACAGACTGAGACATGGCTGGAATTACCCAGAGCTAATTTAGGCTCTGGTGAATGCAAAGTGTGTGCCAGCAGGGGAAGAGCTCATGGAGTTTGCCACCCAAGGTGGATTAAACCAGCTTGGAAAGTTTCATGAGAGAAAGCATTTCTTTGAGACAGACTGAGTGGCTGGCTGGTAATTCAACCATGAGAAGATCTGGCCTGTATGCAAGTCTGCAAATAATATATACGCTTACTCGTGCATTTCCATCTGAGAGGAGAGAAGAAAGTGGAGAATGAGGGCAGCTCAGCACAGGAACAACATTTCCAGCTGTAGAAAAATGTTCTGACTGCATACCCATATCCTGCACTTTCGAAAGGTATTTTAAGGCCACCAAAAATGTGTAGTATGGGAAACGGCAACAAGCCCAATCCCTCATTTAAAGAGCCTCTCCCAGTTGCTTCTGCTGAGGCACCATCCTCCAGAAGCAGCAGATTTAGCCTGCAAATGCAGGTCTGTTCTACCTTTGCTGGGTTACTGTCAGGGTGCTTGACCCCGGCTCCTCCATGCCCCCCCTTGCAGGCTGTAACAAGGGCTCTGCCCATCTACTGCCATGCAGAGCAGTAACACACTCATCTTTGCTTGGACTACTCCTGATGGGGGCACAAGGACCCACATTAGGGCAGCAAGTCTGAGTTTGACCTTTCTCTTCGAGACCACTTTATGTCTTGTCCCGTGCCTTTTGGTGTGCAAACAGTGTGCGTGGCCAGTAAGTCCACAGGCTCAGTTGTGCCCTTAATCCCTGTGGCTGACATAGCTTTAGAGCCTAGGCTTTGGCACCATCACTCTTGAAACTTTCTTGGTTTTTTCTGCACACTGTTGCTTCTGGAATTTCTCCTCAGCACAGACTAATTCTCTTTGAATGAAGACAACCCCTTAGGCTAAGAGGACAGAAAAAATAACACCCTAGTAGATAATGATCTGGTGTCTCACAGAGGCACACAGAAACCCAAGAGGCTTAGTGGCTAAAACATCAGGATTTGGATCTGACAAGCTGGCTCTCCTGATAGATGCACAGTGTGCAGGGACAGAGGTCCATGAGTAGTGGCACCAGGAGGCTCAAGGAGTGGACATTCTTAGTGACCTGACTGCTGCCTCTCCTGCCAGCCTCCAGCTGGAGCACAGCAGGCACCTCACACTGTTTGTCAGGTACTTTTCTGGAGAAGTGTAATGGGTGGTCTTTCAGGGACCTTTCTTCCCTTAAATTTCTTCTGCTTCTGTAACCATGTGGTTTTCCTAGATCTGTAGTCCTTTTTCTGGAGAAAGGGCTTTTACTTTCTCTGAGTGTAGGCTTAGTCTTGTCTGTACTGAGGGAGACAGCAGGAACAGTGTCCAGAATAGGAAGAGATCCACAACTTATCTCGGAGAGAAATTTATTTCCAGTCTCAAGGAAGAAGGGAGAACACGAAGGTTGTCTTTTATTTCAGGGGGCTTTCAGAGACTACAGTGAAAATCAAAAGGTCTCTTGTTGTGAGTGCTATGCACAAAGAGAAGGTCCTTCCACTATGGGTTAGAACCAAATAGGAAACAAGTTCAGAAGGAAAAAGTCTTATGGAGAGCCCTCCAGGAGGTCAGGGAAAGAAGCAGAAAAAGCAACTTGCTTCCTAGATTCTCAGTGTGATTTATCTCAAGGGTCATCTCTTCCATAATATCTCATTTTTCCCCAATGCATATTCCTAACTGTAAATGTTTCTGTTACTTGCTGAAAGATTCATGCTTTCTCAAAAGCTTGTTGTGCTTGGCAAAAAACATCTAATGGCAGAAAACTCATCACTTACTCCTGATTGCTGTAAAAGCAGCTTGTGTGTGTACATCTGTCAACAGAGTCAAGGAACAAGCAGCACATTCAATTTCCCACTTTTTTTTTTTTCTGTTTCTCCTCTCAAACAGGTCTTCCAGATCAGATCATATTGCCATCTTTTTCCAGTCTCTGTCTTTCAAAACATGAGCAGAGGCATATTAGTAGCATATTGGTCAGCTTTAGTGGCAGAGGATTGGAACTAGATGATCTTTAAGGTCTCTTCCAACCCAAACCATTATGTGATTCAATGGTTTTTCCTTGATTCACTGTACAGGACAGCAAGTAGAGCCACAGGAGATCACTTATTTGTTTTTAGCATTTTCTTCCCTTATACCTGCAGAAAGAGTAGGTGTGTTCAACTGAGATACCTACAACGATGCTAAGGTGGTTTGCAAAATCCTGTGGTTGACTTGATAACTGTTCTCTATTCAACTAAGTACACTGATGAGTCATGCAGAAATGCCGAAGGGTAGATAATATGGAGACTAAATTTGTTCTTTGAAGAGCCTGACTCCATCTGTGAAGAGAGGACTAGCTAAAGCCAAACCCCTCCCATACCCAACAAAGAAAGTTCCCCACTGAGCCGTATCTAAAAGTAGGTGGTATATACCACTAACAAAGCCTCTCTCATCTTCTGCTAACTCCAGCCAGCTGCCAGACAAGCCCTAGTGAAAGGAAAGCTTGCTTTCTAACTTTGCCTGCTTTTATAGATACCCCACTTGCCTAGTCTCACCTCCCTCACATCCCTGCCCCCCCTCTGTTTTTAATCAGCCTGCCATTTAAATCACCTGAGATACAATTAACCAGGAAAGTCCACTAAAAATTCATTACAGAGAGAAGTTCCCTATCTCCAGTTTTGATCTTACACAATCACAACACTGAACCTCCAACCAAAATGTCCAGCTACAGAACCATTTGTCCTGGAAAACTATGAACCTGAGGTTTGTGTTAACAGCACTTTCCTAGGTGGGAGAAACCCTCTGTCCTACATGAAATGAGACACGATCAATGACTACATGTTCCAACTCTCAGTGGGATAATTCACAGGCACAGAGATTCAGTTCAGTCTGAGAAAGAAAGCAAAAGGCTCCATTATAAATCAATAGAAAATTAACTAGCCCTCTGCAGTTTACACATCACAATTTCTAGCTGAACACTTGAGCATTTACTATTCCAAACCAGCTACATCCTTTTAAGCTCAGAATTCCTCACAGAGGTATAGAGCTTGTATACTTTTCTACCCAATTTTTATTCATGGAGGGGGAAGCTGAGGAGCAAAGAGGTGAGAAATAGATCTAGGAACAGATCCCTGCTAATGTGTTAACCAGCATACAAGCTATCAGACAGTACTTTCTCCTCTGTTTGTTTTCCTCTGGGTAAATTAAAATATTTTTTGCAAGTAATCAATGAAAGAAAAAAAAACAAACCCCAAACCTAAGAAAACACAGCCTCAAACTCCACTGTGTTACAATACCTAGGACGGTTCCTTCCGCCAGAGAAGAGTTTTATTGAAGCTGGCATAACTCTGCTGGTGCTGTGCAAGAGAAGTCTTTTTCTGGGCCATTTGCCTCCATTTGGTAGGAGGGAATTACATCAGCGTCAGTCACCCATATCCATTTCCATACTCCACATGACAGAGCTACATGCCATTTTCTTCCTTATGGTTATGCTTTATTATTACTATTACATCAGTGCCTGGAGGCCTTGGGATAGACCGGGTCTCTATTGTATTCACTGCTGAATTTATGCAATGACATACATCATGGCAGCAAAAAAGTTCCTGGAGCACAGTATGCTGTGAGCTGGAAAGGCATTTGGGGTAATAAAAAAAGGAAAGGTAATGATAACATATTCTCAACCAAAGCACAGTGAAATCATTGTAAATTCCAGGATAGGTAGGTGATTTAGCTTCAGTGATGCATCACTGCAGAAAACAACCTCGATGTAAGTGTCATAAAACTTGGCACAGCATCAAACCCACACGCACTAAACCGACAGGGCCAAAGTGTTTCGGCAGATCCTCCCCAGGCCCTTCCTTCCCTTCCAAGGTTTTTCCTCACCAACTCCCTGTTGTGTAAACTGTGTTTGAACATCATAACTGTGCTAGGGGTGGGACACTGTAGGGTTAGGACAAAGTTTATTGTAAATTTTTCTTCTTTTCTCTTTTTGTGCTTTTTTTGTTGTTTTTTTTTTTCTTCTTTGTTTTCCTTTTTTTTTTTTTTCCCAGTCTTTTCTGTTTCCTGGCTCCTGTGTCTTGAAATCACACCCTTGATGTAACTTCATTGTGGTTCATTTTTCTTGTGGTCTAATTAAATCTGGCTCCAGACAGCTATATGTTAGCAAAAACAGGAGGAGGAGGAGGTAGGAATCCAGAGATCTAGGAATTATCAGGAATGTCATGGCCTGAAAAGTGAAAAATCAAAGTGGGGGTAAAGTAGCCCATGGAAAATGAAGGAAGAAAATAGAAGCCGATAAATTCCCTAAACAGTGTAAAGGCAATTGAGTTGCTTATCAGAGTATTGATAATCCAGGGCAGATTTGGGTGTGGTGGAGAAATGTGAGTTCCTCAAGCCTGGAACACAACAGCTGTATACAAGGTCCCAGATGAGTCCTTGCCATAATGTCTTCGACATTAACAGAATTACATCAAAGATGTAAATTCCAAGGGATAGATATCAAATTAAGTGCTATGTGCTTATGAGGTGAAGGCTTGTTTAGCAACAGAGCAGGGGTAGGGTCCAAAAGGGAGAATTTGAGGGCCATTTCAAGGACTGAATCTTTCTAAAGCAGTACAGTGGTAGTTCAAGCAGCTGCTGAGGTGAAAAGGAAAGGAGGTCATTCTGAGATAAAGCCTCCACTTGATTTTGGGCACTGGTTCATAATCCTCTTGTTTCTGGCTGTGAAAGTTCCAAACCCCATCTGTACAGGAGTGCTGTAAAAACCTCATTTATCTAATTAAGCAGAATTTTAATGTAGGTTTTCTTTGTCATGAATCTTTCTTTTTCATTGAATCATTTTGATTTTTTAAATGTTCAGATCTTTCCTCAAGTGTCAGTAACTGCTTGACTTCCAAAAATTGGACTCCTAAGAGAACATAGCATTTAGGTAGAGTAAAGCAGGCGAGAGGCAGAAAAGCAATGTATTATGTTGCATGTATGGCTGAACCTCTTTGAATCAAGAGCTGTTTGAATCAAGAGCTGTTTGAATCAAGCTGTTATTTGTAAGATGCAAATCCACTTATTGTGGGCTGCTGGACAGGCCTGCACTGTGATGATTTCCATGTGCTGCAGTAACTAGCATCCCACTCCTAGCGTGGTAAAATACGGGGTGCAACCTGTATTGACCTGAGAGATGTAGGACCTGTGATGGCTAAGAACAGACCAAAAAGTCTCTGCTTCCCTCCCTGTGGTGAAAATAAGATGAAGAAGGGATTGAAATGCTGAAGAGAGGTTTGAGACGCTTGCTTCTGTGCAATTCTCTGTCCTCAGTGTCTGATACTGGTAAGGACTTCAATGGGACATCTCTCACATGGGTGAATATTTCTGCTTCTTCGAGCCTGTCATTATTAATACATATTTATATCCCATTAGCTTCTAGGTGAGCTAATACAAGAAGAAATAAAAAGGTAACTATCACAGAGTCAGACCTACAATCCATGATCCTTCATCCTCTCTCAGAGAGTGGAAGGAGAAGAGTATAAGAAACAGAGTCTACCTGAGCAATTTGTTCCTTGGGATCTCCTCTCAGACACCGCAGTTGGCAGTTCAGGGATTTCCTGAGGTGCATCTTGAGACTGTTGATTACACCTCTTGTTTTTCACAAATATCTCTACCATCAGCCAGGAGAGTAACAGCACAGTTGTAAAAATATGGTGCATTCTTGGTCTGTGTTGTTGCCTGTGATCCTGTGATGTCTGGTAAAGCTGTTACAGATATTGGGTACTTGTAGGGGAAATTCACCTCAACTCGAATATCTGAAATTTGGTTTTCTAGAGTTGAGCCAGTCACTCTAGACTGCTTTTATAGGGAAAAGGGAGGAGATGAAAAATGGGGAGAGAAACTGGTGTCTTCAGCCTTTCACATATGTCTGAGACACGTAGCCCAAGATGAGATGAATTGGTCCCTGAGGGTACATATCTACCTCTGTAGACAATAAATGGAGATGAATCCTAAACTCAGCCTTCAAAGTTGATGCCAGTGAAACCAGGTTGTTCAGTACTAATGAAAATAGGTATTTCTTCACCATGCATAGCTGAGCCACCATCACTGCCACAGGTTGCTTACCTGGGTTTAAACTCTTACTAGGAAGTTTTAGGAAGAAAATACTTTTTCTGAAACACCAGTTCTGACTCAGCAAAAGCCGCAGAGGGCTTGAGGCAGGAAGGGTGCTCTGAGGAAGGTTCACAACATATTTGCAGTGTCCTTAATGTCATCTGCTGGTCATGGGCACAACTGACTTGTAGTCTAACCCTGACATTGGTGTTCTTTTTTTCATATCTGGAAGCTTAAGGAGGGACATAAGGATTCTGTCCCACAGCCCTGAGCAGGAATTACTTCCTTATCAATTCCAATATATTAAAAATTGGGTTTCTTTTCTAATTTTGTAGGAAAAGGGCAAATATAATTTCCCATGTGGTAGGGTCTACTATTTGATTTTCTTTATTTATTTTTAGGGGGAAGGACAGGAGGAATGAAAAGACTTTTGTCTGAGTGTTTTCTGAAGAGAAAAAAAAAGCAAAAGAAAAGAAAAAAAATCAGCCAACTGCTCTGAATTCTGGGAATTCCAGTGCTACTGTCTTGGATCTCAGGAAAACATGGGGAATCCCTGCCATTCAGGGAAATCCCCCACTTCAGAGCAGTTTCCTGGTGCCACTGAGGATGCCTGGAGCGTACAGAGCTGCCAAGAGCTCAGCTGCTTCCCAGCAAAATGTTGATGAGGCCAGAGAAATAGGAGTGTTTCTGACTGCTCAGAGGACTTCAGATGAAGTAAGACACTCCCAGAATGTTCTCAACCAAGGAACAGTGTCTCCTTCCCCGCCCCAGTTACACTAGAGAAGACAGGCAAACAGTAGGAGGAAATATGAGTCCCAGGAAAGGGGAGGAACTTTTGTTGGGGTTAAGTCAGGAGTAGGACCTTCATCAATTGAGTTCCAATACAGTACCTTGTCCACTGTTCCTCTCTGCTTCATCAGAACAGATTTCTGGTTCACTTAAGGCAAAAAGGGGCAACATTTTCCCTTTGAAAACCTTTCCAGTGAGTCATATTGCATTTCTGCTCCCAACACCTTTCATTAGTTCTCTGTTTTTAATTTTAAGATCTGTTTTATTATCACTATTCTTCCATCACTATTTTCCTTTATTTTTTTCCATGCTACCTTGCATGACTCCATTCACTGAGGCAGCCTCCAAACCTCTCCTGTAACATTAGCCCATAAAATAATTTCCCTTGTGAGGAAGCTGGGAACATTCAGTTACTCAAGTTGAAAAAAATACCACCAACAAACCAGTGGGAACTGCATAGATTTTTTTTCTTCCATTTGTTGTTTTCTTTCCCCTTGGGCTGGTTAGTTCTGTTGATGTAAAATTGTCCAGTGTTTACTTTTTTAACAGAAAATTGGTTGTTTGCTCTTCATCAGCACCAGTTTGGAATCCAGCTCTCTTGATGCCATGGATCCTCAGTCATCACAGCAACATGTTTGTTCTGATGATGCTTATAGCTTGCAGTTTAGACTGACAGTGGAGCTACACAAGGCTGGTTAGGAGATGCAAAGTGTCATGTAAGTGTCATGTAAGCAGCATTGTGCTGAGTTGAAGAAACAGGTGCTAGAAGATATCCAGAAGAGCAAACTCCTTACCAAAGTAAGGTTTGACAGCTCTTAGGAAAAGAGAAGGGCAAAGTTTAACCCAGACTTCTACTTATTGCGTTACAAATGAGATATGCAAATCATTAAAAACAATTTTGCATCTTTGGAAGTCATTTGTGGTACAGAAGGGAAGGGGGAATATAAAATTTGTTATTAGGCAAAGGACTGACATCTTGGAAAAAAGACATGTTCTCTTCACCTGCAAGGCACTGGCTCAGGTGTGTTTCATGGAGAATTTCTCTTAGGCTAATGTGAAAGGACTGTTCAGGTTCTGTAGTGCATGTTGATTTTGGCTTCCTTACTGAGATGGTTGGCTAGCTTGGGTCAATGTCTTCAGAGCTGGCATCCTTCAAGTTTTCTACTCGATTTTCTGGATATGTCTTTACTGTCTGCTAACGGTGGCCTCAAGACTGTGCTTGCTTCCTGCCCACATGCTAAGGCTTTGGCTATGGCCTCTTGCATAGCTGGAAAGCATCCTTTCAGGTAGATTTCACCCTGCCAGCCATACGGAACAGGACTCAGCATGCCCACGGAGAGAGTCTTCAGGTAGGCTGGAGGTATCTGTGAGGCAGTCCAGGGTTCAGGGCGTGGGGGGGACTCAGAGCAGAGTAGGCACTGTGACTAGTTTCTCTCTTCAGGGGTTGAGAGGCCTGAAAAGGTGGTGATTTTGTCCCAGAGTGAGAGAGGCATTCATGCAAAGTAATAAACCCTTGTAGAGGGTCTCTTGACAGCGAGTTTACTTGTCAGGCCATTCCTGAGAAATGTGATGGCTTTTATGAAATAGTGGCCCAGACCACAGACAGTTAAATTTATGTAGTCAAGAGATCACCTTTAAAATGTCAGCTTCCCCATGAACTCAAGGGAGAGGAAAAGGCAGATTTCTCTGCTTCTGAAAGTCCCACTCACCTTCAGCTTGTTCCTTGAGTACAAGTGGGCTCATGATCTTTTAACTAGAAAACTCTTCTCATGTATTTCTTTACAAGACACCTAAAGCCAGAATGATATATCAGTCCAAGTCACTGGTATCTGTTAGGGACAAAGCACAGTACTGTGGAGGTGGAGGGATGTTGGCCTTTTTCCATGCCCAGCTGAGACAAATCATCTATTTCTTCAGGAAACCATTGTCTGGTTGCAAGAATTTTGTGCATTGCATGAAGACAAAAATCTTTTTGGGAAAAAAATATTTTTCTTAATGTGACTGTACTACATTGAACCCAGTTCATCCTATATTTCGGAGATATTGTGAAATAAATAATAAAGGTGTAATTCTAGCAGTCTTGACGTGATTTTCAGCACTCATACCTTGTCTGTCATCTTTGTTGCACTATGAAATATATCCTTCACAAATTACTCAAAGAACTGCACGTTCCCTATGCACTCAAAGTGATCTCCTCTGGCACTTTGCTGTTCAAGAGTTTATTAAAAAAATCCATCTGGAATGTTGAAAATACCTCATTCCATCTTTCTGGACTGCCTTGTGATGTCTGTACCCCTCTGACCATTTTTGACTGTACATATTACAAATTAATAGATTGAGTTGTTCAGATCTTTTCAGATCTGTTAACTCAGTAACATCATAAATTTTTTGATTTAAAAACAGAAGGTGTTACCCCTTGTTGGACAAAAATTCAGCATCTCTCTGGGATTCTGTGCCATGAACCTGCTGATCCAAAGAATCCTGTAAAATAGAGAGGTAAAGTAACTTTATATGATGATAAAAAAAGGATTTTTAAATTTAGGGAGGTTCAAGTGGGTGCCTCTTGTCCAGTTCCAGATTTTAGAGATGACTATAGGCAGTGTCTCACCTTTGCATGGGGTGGGATGAACAGTGGCTGCCAGGAAGCATGCAAAGTCCAACAGCCACTGTGGCCAATAGGATGAGGATAACTCCTGAAGGACAGGTCCACTGATGGCTTCCAATTGTGATAACCTGGTCAGAGCTTCCCATTGCTAATGACTGGATGTCCAGAGGAAATGAGGAAGAGTTTCTCTGTACATGTTGCATTTCCTGTATCCTTAAACTAATTCTTACTTTAGGCCTCTTGTAGGTAGGGTTCTGGCTGACTGAAGAAGGATGCTCTTATGTTCATCAACACTATGCTTTTCTACACCTAAACACAGCCTGACCTTCGGAGCTGGGACATATACTACCACTTCTAGGTGCTTGTGTGTGACAAGACAGGTATTGATGTTCTGCTGCTAGAATGCTTGAATTATCCATAGTTGACTGAAACCTATGTCCAGGTCTTTTGCAGTTCTTTATCTTTGTAGTTTATGTTTGGCCATGTAAAGGATGGCATTATAAGAAATCCATGAAGGCAGTAAAACCATAAATCCTATTGTCAATATGCCTGTTCCTCATAAAGCAATATCCACACATAATCCTCTTGTAGCTCATTCCCATCAATGCATTGTTCAGTGCTGGCAGAACCAAATCCCTCTAAGGATATTTCTACAGAGTGAATTGTGACAATAATCCAGATTTATGCTTCTTAATTACTTACAGCCAATAGGGCATGTGACCACATTTGCCATACTTGCTGAGATATCTCCAAAGCTTGCATTGGGCCAAGCTGTCCAAGGCTGATTTGTGATTTTTTTTCCCTTCACCAGACCTCACTCAGGCAACACTCCCAATGACTTCAAGACAAAAGCTTCCCCTTGTTCCTGATTTTCATTAATCAAGCTAAAATCAGATACAGACCAAAGGCAGTTTCCCTGCTTATAGAAGGAATGAAAATTAGGGAAAGAGATAAGAACTTCTGTGTTGTATTGTGCTAAATTCCAATTTATTTGCATTCACTACCTTTTAATTGCAATCCTTAAATGATCTAAAACATCACAGGAACTGGAATTCATAGATGTCTGCGTTCTTATGAACATATGATCCTCTCTTACAAAATCCCTCCCACCCTCTGAACATCCACCCATACTTAAAAGTAAAACGTAAATGCTGGGGCCAAGGAATTACACCAAAAATTTGGCAAAATTCAGAATTTTCATCCTACAACAAATCCTGACATTTCAATGTTTGTTTTCATCCCACAATGGAACAAAGATCTGAAATGTCAAGACTTTTTCTTTGGGTGAAAATTTGGGGAAAAATAACCCAAAAAAACCCAAAAAAATCTTTTTTTCCCAGAAAAGTCAAAGCATTTTGCCTGACATTTTCAAACAAAACAAAATGTTTCAACATTCCTGAAATCAAAATATTTTCTTGTGGTATGTCAAAATGACCCCAAAATGCTCTATTTCAAGTCTGTGTTCAAACTGTGCTTTCCCCTTGTCTTAAGACCTTCTGGGATATGTAGTTTGGAAGTTTGCTGTTTGCAGTCTCCATGTCTGCATTGTGTGAAAACTCTGAAAACGCATATCGATAATCATCCTTGCACAAGGCAAAAAGAGAAACATCTGCATTGCATTATAAAAAAGAGTGTCCCATCTACCAAGAAAACGTCCTGAACTGTAATCCTGAACTGTAACTGGAAAGTAATTCCTTACTGTGCTCATCTGACTCAAAATGTTTTGGGCCAATTCAGAAATAAAATATTCTGTTTCAGGTCACTGATTTGTTGTTTTTTTTTTTTCCAGTGTATATGGATTTTCCTCCAATTCACTTATTATTCTAACAGAATAGCAATATTTCTGCAAAGACTGGTTTCCCCTTAAGCTTTTAGTTAAAAGCGGGATGTATACTTAGGTCTAGGGAGGAAGGGAAAGTTGGGAATCCTGGTATTTTCTTGATGCTCAGAACAGGAGACAGGTTTTTAGGTTGCTTCTGGTCTTGGCATTTCCAGTAGGAAACCTAAGGCAATTTGTTGATGGTCTAGTTTTTTATCCTGCTTGAGCCCACCTACAAGGGGAGCCTGGGATAAGTACCACTTGATGGCTGATACATCTAAAAATATGTGGATCTACTTCTAAGGAGGCTTCTCACTATCACGTATGAAGGTTGTAGTAGCATAAGAACTCCAATCTGGGCTTGAAGGTTCTAGGCTTAGGACTGAGTAGTTTTACTTTCTCTTTGTGACAGCAGTCAGATACTCACCACTTCTGCTCAGATCCACCTTCCTTGATATGAAAGTATCAACAGCAAAGTAGTCTTGGTAATCTCTCTCCTGAGAGTTCGTAAATTGGCCTTGCAATTTGGAGCAGCCACCATGCTTTCACATTGCCTTATGATAGCTCCCTCTCTTGTAAGGTCTTCACCCTATGGACTGATATAATTTCTTTAGAAAGCCAAGCACAGCAGTGCAAACTAATAAAGATTTCATACAGGATAAAATACCCTTACTGCAGAGTAAGGCTCTTAAATGGACCACTGCTGTGTTATAGATTTTAAAATTCAAGTAATCCGAGTATGAGCTCTCCACTCTGCTTTGAACATCTGCTTTAATACTCAGATTCATTCCATCTAATCGAAGCACTCAGAACCCTGCCTCTGTAGTCTATGAACAGAATAATAGAAACAGAATTTTTTAGGTTGAAAAGACCTTCAAAATCATTAACCCAGCACTGCCAAGTCCACCACTAAACCACATTACCAAGGGCCACATCTACATGTTTTTTGAATACCTCCAGGGATGATGGCTCCACCACTTCCCTGGGCAGCCTATTCCAATGCTGGACAACTCTTTTTGGTGAAGAAATTTTTCCCAATATCCAATTCAAACCTCCCTTAGTGCAACTTAAGGCCATTTTCTCTTGTCTTATCACATCTTACATGGGAGAAGAGACCAAGCCCCACCTGGCTACAACATCCTTTCAGGTGATTGTAGAGAGTGATAAGGTGCCCCCTGAGCCTTCTTTTCTCCAGGATAAGCAACAGCAGTTCCCTTAGCAGCTCCTCACAAGACTTGTGCTCCAGACCCTTCAACAGCCTCATTGCCCTTCTCTTGACACACTCCAGCCCCTCGATGTTTTTCTTGCAGTGAGGGGCCCAAAACTGAACACAGTATCCAAGGTGTGGCCTCACTGGTACCAAGTGCAGGGAGACGATCACTAGTACTGCTGGCCACACTATAAAGTCCCTCAAAGACTGCTTAAGGTCTTAGCTGTGATGATCTTTTCTCAGCTGGCTGGTGGGAGACTTAACAGACTATCCCCTTAATTTTGCATCTTTTTTAGGAGCCTGGAGATAGATGGGAGGAACAGAAGCACACGTGACTTCTCGAGACTCCTCTGGGTGTACAGGTGTCAGCTGGCTGAGAGGCAGTGAAGTACAGCCGATGTTTTTCCTCAGAAGTACAATACAATCCTAAAATCCATAGTAAAAAGACAGTAGTATATTATGTGTATCTTTAAACACTAAATCTGCACCAAACTCATTCACATTGTATTTGTCAAATTATGGTCTGACAACAGGGTATGATTGCATCTTTTGCTACAGAGTGCAAGTCTGACTCTGCTAACAGATGTATCACAATCTGCTGAGGCAAAATGTGGGGAAAAAAACATGGTAGTTGTTCAGGCAAACACTGTTCTGACCTTTCTCACTCTTTGAATATGGTCAGCTATGGAATATGAGCTTTTGGCAGTGATGAGTGGGTCATATCTTTCCATACATACGGAGATCACCTAATGCAGCCTGAGTAGTAGCACAGTAGCAATAGTAGTGGCAATAAACTCATACTTCCACTACCCAGGGTTTCCATGGGTTCCAGACAGATAACTAGTCCTTGTCTGGCACCATAATACTGCAGGATCTGTGTGAAGTGAGCATTGACCCTGTTTTGGAAGATGCTGTTTGCATGTCTGTACTTTCATTTCATTTGTAGCTGACTTTCTATCAGTTAAACACTAGTAAACAAGAGGTTAAGGTGCAGCTGGTGGTGTGACTAGTTTCAAGCAGATTCCTTCTTTGATACAGAAATAATTTTGCTGGAGGTGAGTTGAAGGGGACAAGAGCAGGTAACACAGCCAGTTCGATGACATGTTCATAATATCTAATGACCACAAACCAGAGATTTCCATGACATCATAGTTAGTCTCACACATACTCATCATAAGGAAGAATTTGAGCAGGAGATCACTTTTATTTTTCTTTCTTCTCTGGCATCAGTCCTGAACCATGACAGGGGGAGTACAAAACATTGTGTGTGTCTACTGTGAACTTGTCACTGGTTTCCAGAGAGTCCAAAATACCATATCCTGCTACTTCAAAGAGTGCACCTATCCAGCAGGAGACATTCCTGAACATTCATTTTTTTTGTCAAATATGCAATAATTTTGGTAGGATCTCAGTTAAGTTCCCAGTGAAATAAATAGATGGCAATTACCTGCAACGTGGAACTGCTCCTAAATGCAGCATGGTTAAGACCTTAAAATGCCCAGAGCATTTGAAATTAATCAGTCTTCATGAAGCTTGTGGCTCTGCCAGATCTGTGCCCCATTTGGAATAAATATTAACTAATAATAGAAAATGAAAAAACATCAAATATTTTAAAATACTGAATGTTTCCCAGCAAAAATAAGTCCCTGTCCCACAGGTGCTATTATCAGAACACATTCACCTGCCTAACTGGCTCTAAGTGTTTGTTGTATGTGGGACAGGCAGAAATCAAATTCATCACTGTAAAATAATGTCAAATCCAAGGAAATTACGAAGTTGCTCTTCCAAGGTAATCTATTACACTGATTAGGAGGGAATCCTGTTCCAAACCTCCAGAAAAGAGGAATGATTTCTAAGAACTGTCAAGATTTCTTCTCAGTATCATGGCTGAGGTTTTATTCCCTAGGGGACAAGATCAGCCTTCATGAGCAAATTGGGTTCAGGCTTTTACCTAAAGGGAAAGAGGACTGTTGCTCCTTATTCCTGTAAGTGATACAGTTATATCCTGATACAGAAGAAAGTTCATAACAAGTGCCAAACTGGAGGGAAAGTATTAGGATGTATTCATAGATCCTCGTGGATTATCTGTACCACAGAGAAGAGAAATAACATGGATACAGGATATATTATAAAATGAACATCCTTGTTTCTTTAGCCCCAAGTGAGGCAGTAAACCGTTGATGCAGAGCTGCTGAACAGTATTTTTTGATGGAATCAGAGATTACTTTTCTAACTAATCTCAGATTATGACCCTCTGACAATAGAGCTTCTTTTTAAGGTCCATTTGCTATGCCATAAAGAACCTGGCTTGCCTAAATGAGCTTTGGAACTACTGCATAACTAGTAGTTCTAATTATGCAGACCATAAGAATTTAATTAAAAAATCAAGTTGCATTAGTTGCCCCAAAGAGCTTTCTTCAACCCAGAGGATGCAAATTCTCCAACCCATTGTTTTCCCTTCCCTAGCATCCATTAACCAAGAGTAACACAGTGGGGTTGTCCCCACACTGGCACCATGTTACCTGGAATGGGGTTGGCTGAGGTCTCTTTACTTCTTAATAACATTGTGGAAAATTGACAGAGAATGTTGCTTTAATTCTTCCAGCGTTCCAAGATGAAATGTGGTTGTCTTAACCTATCCACCTTCTGTAATTAGCTCTCTAGCACATTTGGCCTAGAAGACACTTCTTTAAGAGAAGTTGGAGAAGAAAGAATGGAGGAGTGGGTAGCAGAAGAGTTTTCACATCAATTATTTTATATCTATTTATCTGGTTGCTATCTTTTATTCTTTTTATAGTTGATTGGTGCAAACTGAGCTCCCCCAAAGGACAACTGGAATCACTGTTGTCAGACGACCCTTTCTCTGCCTTATGCTAAGAGGGACTCAATTTTATTGGGTAGCCTAAGTTGGGTGGATTGCCTACTCTCACAGCGCCATTCTTTACGTTAGGACAAGTGTGTCTTTCTACAAGGGCATTCAACTTAATTCATTAGTGAGGAGACATATTAACAAGGACAGAAATGTAAATGATATCCAGCCTAGGGCCTTTCTCATATGTTGTTTTGTGAAAACCAACATGCTCCCTGCTGACTTTCATTCTGCGGTTAGGAACAAGTGTGTGAGCTGCTCTAAAGAGGATTCCGGGGAAGTAGCCATCATTACTGGATTCAGATGATTGGAAGCTGACTGATGTTGCGGTCACTTTGGTATCACTTGAGGAATTGTTTTATGCAGAGATGAGTCATGTTATTGGTGGAGCAGAACCTGACCCTAGGGCCTGCAAGCAGTGGGAAGAACAACCGTTGCACCACCCTCTAATAACACACAGACCCAGGCAAGAGCACTGGCCAGCCAAAATAAATTAATTGCATCATCTAGTGGATATTGTGCTATATCAAAGCCTCCTTCGCCCTTTAATAAGGGTAGTAAAAATGTCTCTGTTAATTGCTTTCACTTCAACCAGACAGCTTGTGCCTTCCAAGCCTGCTGAGGACAAGGGATGGTGTGGAGAGATATCTCATTTTAGTGGCACTAGCAAACTAGAAAGGACCTTTGTCTTTACCAGAGATGACTAAAGTGTACCCAAGATTTTCTAAGCTTTTGGTGATTTGCTTTCTTTATCTTTGTCATTTCACCTGCCACTGTTCAGTAGCAGAAGAATCAGGTGGCTATGATGGGAGATGTAGACATGACAGAAACCCCACTCTACTTGCATCACTGGTATGCTCCAGGACTGAGAGTTCACAGCATCAATAGGTCTCCCAACGAGAACAAAGAAGCACACGAAAAAAAGAGGCCTTTGAAATTTAGGGCATTTGGCCCTCAATGAGACATATTTGAGCAAACAAATAATGAACAAGAGGGAGAGAACCCGGCTAGGGTGAACTGAGAAGTCAGTGCTAATCCATCTTGGCATTAACAGGAGCATGCAGCAAGGCAAGAAACTAGAAAACTAGAAGCAGCTAATAGGCAAAAGGCTGCAAAATAAAGTGAAGATGGAGATTCTGGTGCAGGAATAAATGTACGGCTCTTGAGAAGTGGCAGAGGTAAAGGAGCAGGGAAGACAATCTTCTCTTGGGAAATCTGTCTGTTCCTCCACCTCAAAACCTTTAGAATATGGCTGAATCCCACCACTACTCATGGTATGCCCCCTTCAAATTTCTTTTATGCCTCTCATAAATTCTTATATAAATTTTGATCCACCCAGCAACTTTTTCCATTTTTACTTCATCACCCCTTTCCCAGCTGTCCTCCACCCCACCCAGTCTACTGGCTTGTCTTACAACTTCCACACGCCCCTGTACTTTCTTCTAAAGTTTCTTGTATCTGCCTTGAACTAAGATCTCTGATTCCCTCTTTTCTGTCCTGAGACCCAGATTGTTTTAGTGATATCCCCTTTTTTCTTCCTTACACGCTGGAAGTTAGAAGTTCTCAACATTTTCTTCTTAAAAGAGATGAGACATTAGGGTGTGAGATGAACAAAGTTGAATTCACATTTAAGATAATATTTTTATGCTCAGTAGGGAATATGATATTGCTGTCCATGTATAATGATGTCACAGGCAGAACTAGACAGCACATCTGAAGTTCATACTGGACTGTGACTGGCACAGCTGGAGACTTAAAGTACCTATGACTTGATGATCAGCTGATTCTGTCAGTGGTGGCTACAATTAAAAGAATCCCTTGCTTTGGGAAACCTGGGCCAAGGGACTGAGAGGCATGCTTTCTGTTGAATCACTGTTATGTGTGAATCTAAACTGTCTCGTTATTTCAGCATATTGGTATCCTCCTCCCAGATTAATTTCTTATTCTCTTTATGTCTCAAAACAATGTTATCCCTTCTAATGTACAAAACAAGATCCTCCTCCAACTTCTTTCTGCAAGACCTTTCAGCATTTGGTTATTTTAGGTCCTTCTGGAATCTCAGCTGGGATGCCTTTTGAATACAATGGGATGTACCAGGTGCATACATTCAATTTCCATTAACATAATGCCAGTAGCAAGTCTCTTCTTGCATGGTTCCAGTGGGAAGCAGATGTAAGATGAACTGCCGAAAAATCCTACAGTGATGGAATCAGCTAGGCCAGACACCCAGGACAATACCATCTGCCTCACTCAGAGACCAACAGTTGTGGGCATCAGCATGTGAATCCCTGGGAGCACAAATGAGCAGATGCTTCAAACCCTTTGAGGTTGACCCATTGCTGAGCAACATTTCTAGTGTTTGGCTCTGCCTCAAGACAAGCCTTGGGTTTCATGCATTTATAAGGGCAGAAGTCAGCTCTGATAGAATCAGAATGGGTCGCCTGAAATGAAAGCTCAGCATTGGGTGTGTAGCAAAAAGCATGCCAGATGTCCAACTGGGCAAAACATGAAAGAGGTGTGAGTGGGTAAGAGGCACGAAACAAGCCTTTCCTCGTTGCTGGCTACACAGCTGGTTTATGTGTGTCAATACAGGTATTGCAGAGTTTTTGTAACTCTCCTTTTATCCTGGTAGGGGTCCTGAGTTTTGGATACACCTGATTCACATTCAGGCATATGTGTGTTAACTCATATTGGAGCTGGACCCATATGGTGTGTGATAGAAATTAGATTGTCTCAAAACTTGGAAGAATACTTCCTGTTGCAGAAGCAAAGGGAAGGGATCCCTGACCATGGCTGTATGTAGACACAGACTTCATGGCAAACCCAAATCTTCCCATTCATCTCTGCAGCCAGGACAAGGGTGAGCAGGCTTTTTGCAAGTAAAATATGAATGACATAGCACACTAGCAGATACAGACAAGTAGATGTGGGTTCATATAACCAATTCCCATGTCTCATGAAGTGATAGTGTCATACCAAAGGGCAAGAGTCTTCTAAATGGAAGGCACACTTACAGAAGCTGGTGAAACCAAAGACCGAACCTAATATACAGACCTGGGCAAGTATATTCAATGGGAGCTATTTGCCGCCTTCTCAGAGCAGTCAGATAGGGTTCAGCAGGAGACCGATGTTAAAATTGGACTTGAAGAACAGGCTCAACAATTCTCCTTCCCCCATCCCCAAAAAGGAGCCTTCCTGTCCATGATGCACTCATACATGTGCACAGAGTCTTTTCCTCAAAAGGACAGAGACTCTGCGACGCCAGATGAAATGAATTGCATCATTTGATGGATTTTATCTTCAATCAAAGTGCACCTCTCCCTTTAGCAGAAAAGCTGTAAAAATGTCTTGATTAAACATGGAATCTCCCAGGTGATTCTTTGGGCTGACTAGTGAAATGGTTAGAAAGTGACCTCCAGGTTAACTCCTTTTAGGTTCCTGGCCCTGAAGCTGATAAAAGAATCCTCCATAAGAGCATAGCATTGTTGTTTGAAATCCAGTAAAAAAGAAGATAAACACAGTGCTTTCAGTTTTCAGGAGGGAGGTGACAGGTCAGATGAAGATTGCATGCATGATTTTTGGGGGGGTTGTGTTAGTCCTAGGCTCTTGGAATGGCATTCTTATCAGAAAAAAAAGGACATGAGAAATACAATCCAAGAGGGTTTTCCCTTAGGTGGTTCAGGAGTCAAACCACTGCCTTGGTTTACTCACCACAGCTGGTGCTTTTGATACAGGAGGCCCTGAAACATACCAAGCAGACTTTGCCTGGCAGGCTGGATCGAACCCAAGTACATAAATGAGCCCAAGAGAATAAACTCTGCCTACTCAGCACTCATTTTAGGAATATCCAGGCTCCTTCTGCCTTGGAGAGAGATGTCTAGCATGTTTTAATGGGTCAGAGAAGGGCATCACAGTCACATCATGACCTCGTGGGCTTGGTCTGAGTGTAAGCAGAGGCTCATTCCCTATAGCTTTGAGGTGAATAGTTTTAAAATTCATATAAATACACCCTATTTAGCAGAAGAACACTGCAGAAGAACACTACAGAAGCTCTTTGCTGAGCTGGACTGGGTTCAGCCAAGCCAGGGTGGTGGCTCTCATATACATTGAATAGACAAACTATGGATAGCAGAGCACATGGTGGCATGAAGTGCCCTGATGTAATGCTACAGCTTGTCCTTCCTTTCTGAATAGCCTTTGCTGGCATCTGAACTGCCTTGTCATCACTCAGCAAAAGCATGGCCAACCAAGAGGGTTACCCAAGCTGGAAAAGTTACTGCTCATCGTCTACACCCAGCTGACCATGTAAGTGCTCCTTGCTCACCTTACTTGTAAAACAGTCCCTCCAGTCGCCTTCCTGTGAGAGATGTGGGAAGCAGGCAGCCTCCAATCAATGGCTGGGTAAACCTTTCTGTTTGTCTTTACTCTTTCTACACTTTTGTCTGGCTTGAATCTGTAAACCATTACTCCTCAGTGTGGGAAGCTTCTACTACTAAACACAAATCCCAACACAACAGAGCAAAGTGTAGCCCACAGATATGACTGGAATGGTAATGCTAGAGGTAAAAGCCTTATGACCCCTTATGAAAAAGTCCAAGTATTACATCTTTCATCATAACTGCATCCTAGTCATGCAGTTCTTGCTTCAAATTACTCAGCAATTTCAGATGATGGCATTCATAGAATCATAAAATCATAGAATCAGCTGGGTTGGAAGGGACCTCAGAGATCATCAAGTCCAACCCTTGATCCACTACCTCTGCAGTTACTAGGCCATGGCACTAACTGCCACATCCAATTTCTTCTTAAAAACCTCCAGGGACGGAGAATCCACTACTTCCCTGGGCAACCCATTCCAATGGCTGATTACCCTCTCTGTAAAGAAATTCTTCCTAATATCCAACCTAAACCTCCCCTGGCACAACTTAAGACCATGCCCTCTTGTCTTGCTGGTAGTTGCCTGGGAAAGGAGACCAACCCCCACCTGGCTACCACCTCCTTTCAGGGAGTTGTAGAGAGTGATGAGGTCTCCCCTGAGCCTCCTCTTCTCCAGGCTGAACAACTCCAGCTCCCTCAGCCTCTCCTCACTGGACTTGTGCTCCAGTCCCTTCACCAGCCTAGTTGCTCTTCTCTGGACCTGCTCCAGCACCTCAATATCCTTCCTAAACTGAGAGGCCCAGAACTGGACACAGTACTCCAGGTGTAGCCTCACCAGCACTGAGTACAGGGGAAGAATCACTTCCTTGGACCTGTTGGCCACACTGTTCCTGATACAGGCCAGGATGCCATCGGCCTTCTTGGCCACCTGGGCACACTGCTGGCTCATGTTCAGCTTCCTGTCAATCCAAACTCCCAGGTCCCTTTCTGTCTGGCTGCTCTCCAGCCACTCTGTCCCCAGCCTGTAGCACTGCATGGGGTTGTTGTGGCCAAAGTGCAGGACCCGGCACTTGGCCTTGTTGAACCTCATCCCGTTGGAATCATCCCAACTCTCCAACCTATCCAGGTCCCTCTGCAGAGCCCTCCTGCCTTTCAGCTGATGGACACTCCCCCCCAGCTTAGTGTCATCTGCAAATTTGCTGATGATGGGCTCAATCCCCTCATCTAGATCATCAATAACTAAACAGAACTGGGCCCAACACTGATCCCTGGAGGACACCACTAGTGACCGGCCGCCAGCTGGATGCAGCACCGTTCACCACCACTCTCTGGGCCCAGCCCTCCAACCAGTTCCTAACCCAGCACAGGGTGCCCCTGTCCAAGCCATGGGCTGACAGCTTTTCCAGGAGTATGCTGTGGGAGACGGTGTCAAAGGCTTTGCTGAAGTCCAGGTAGATGCATCCACAGGCTTCCCCTCATCCACCAGGTGGGTCACCTGATCATAAAAGTAGATCAGGTTGGTCAGACAGGACCTGCTCCTCCTAAACCCGTGCTGGCTGGGTCTGATCCCTTGTCCATCCTGTAGGTGCTGTGTGATTGCACTGAGGATGATCTGCTCCGTAACCTTGCCAGGCACTGAGGTCAGGCTGACAGGCCTGTAGTTTCCCAGGTCCTCCTTCTGGCCCTTTTTGTGGATTGGCGTGACATTCACCAAATTCCAACCATCTGGGACCTCCCCAGTGAGCCAGGACTGTTGGTAGATGATGGAGAGAGGCTTGGTGAGCTCTTCCACCAGCTCCCTCATCACCCTTGGGTGGATCCCATCTGGTCCCATAGACTTGTGGGGATCCAAGCAGCTCAGCAGGTCTCTAACTGTTTCCTTCTGGATTACAGGGGGGCTGTTCAGATTCTTATCTCTTTCTACAAGTTCCAGAAGCCAGCTGTCCTCAGGACAACCTGTCTTACTGTTGAAGACTGAGACAAAGAAGGTGTTACATACCTCAGCCTTTTCCTCATCTTTGATAACTATATTCCTGCCCGTGTCCAGTAAAGAATGAAGGTTTTCCTTGCCCCTCCTTTTGCTATTGATGTATCTGTAGAAGGACTTTTTGTTATCCTTCACAGAGGTGGTGAGATTCAGTTCAAGTTGTGCCTTCTAACCTTTTGGCCTTTAACTGAGAGAATTATGCTGTCAACTGGTACTTACAGGGTGATCTCTTACTGCAAGTGTGTACAGATGCTAAAAGCTGCTACTGGCCACATGCAAAAGGAGACTCAAACCCTGACAGCCATCTCTCCTTTGGGTTTTCAACCATAGCTCTCCCTCATTGGGCTATTGCTGATCACAGCTGGTAGAGCAGAGTTTAAACATGTAGCTTAATCCTGAAGAAAAAAAAACTATCTCCCCCACCTGAAAGAGAGGGGAAAAAAGCATGGCAAATGCAGCCTACATGCATTCACAGTTTCAATAAAGCACACAACATCTTTCACATTTCCAGTGGTTGATGTGTCATTTTTCTCTGTTGATATCCAGACAAGCAGACCTAGCCCCTTGCTGCACTCGCCCTCTTCCTCAGTGAAGAGGCAGCAACACTATCTGACAGAAAGTTCTGTAGAAACAAAAGAAGTAACTGAATTCTGCCTCTCCCAGGCTGTGGTTGAGGGGGCGAGACAAGTAAAATGCACTAGGCCACAATATCTGTGAGATTAAATTTTACCTCTTTTCTGTCTTGTGAGGGCTGACCCTGACAATTTCTCTCTGTGCTGGGCTCTATATGTGTATACTTTATTTGACCATGATTTATTCTACTTTATTTTATTTTCTTTTATTTTAGTTTACTCTCCCTACCATGTTTGTAAATGTTCACAATGAATTTAAGACAGCTCTCCAGCTCAGATTTACAGCTGCACAGAAAGATTGTTGCTATTTATAGTCATCTCAAGTTTGTTTCATCTGCCTACACAATCAATTAGCTTCAGATCCAGCTAATTTTGCAATCAGCCCAAGAAAAATATCTCTGGCATGATAGCTTGTTTTCTCCTTCTTCTCCCTGGAGCTATAAAAAACTCTGTTCCCCTTCCTTATCCAAGTTCTACACCTTAGTAAAGCATTAGCCCAACTCATCCTCCATGTCTTTTGCCTTTTAGAAGCTTATTCCTGACTGACTTGACGGAAGAGTATTTACTTTACATGATGGAGGCCTTTTTTCCTCTCCAATGAAGGTTTGGAAAGAATACTCCACCGTTTATTTTTCCATCAGCTAATTGCAAATATTGAAAGCGTCTAGACAGGGGGAAAATAGCTTTATAAATCATCAGCAAAAGGAATTTCAATGTTATCTTAAATCCCACACAAATACTTTTTAAAGATGTTCAGTAAATATATACTTGTATACAGAAAAATTATGCTAACCTGGAACTCAGGTTAAGTGCACATCAGGAATCTAAATGTTCAGGAAAGGGAATCACAGAAAAAGGATGTTGTAACCATTCCACAAGCAAGCAACAAAGCGGAGTAGATTAAAAGTGAAGGTGTAGTGCAGAGCAATGCTGAAGGTAGTCATTTGGGACAACTCTTCAGTTCCTCATTACTGAAGTCTTGGACTTTAGCAAATCCTTGTAGATCTCAACTGAGCTAGTAGTTCAAGTGGTATAACCTGTGGAGAATCATTAGGAGTCTTTGAAGAGTAACTGAAATCTGTGCTGATCCTGGCATCAGAGCATCTCTCAGAGTCACAAACTGGAGGGATGTTTCCTCAAGCCTCAGTGGTGACAAGAGACTGTGAGTGCAAGCTTGCAATTCTACCCAGTATGTAATACCAGAGTAACCAGTAGGGCTCACGAGGTGCTCTCTAGTGCAACTTCTCTCATGTAGTAGGCTCAGAAATGCTTAAATCAGACCTGAAAGGTGCTGCATAAATCTGTACTATAAAACCTCCAGCTGTGAATGTACTACTCACTCTTCTTCTGAGCACAAAAATATACCCTGTGGCTACAGATCTAAGCTGAGCTGTAAGCCCAGGACTTTGCACACTTACATGTGTAAATTAGCTTCCAGAGGGTCATGGACTGAAAGCATTGCCCTTAGGGAGTCCAGTCTCAAAGGATCTCAGCTCAGACATGAGATTCCTGTGGGTTTTCAGTAATTCTACATGCCCAAGACAACTTATTTAGAGAAATAAAAATATTGTTTGGCCTTGTGGGATAAACTATTTACTCAGTTTCTTTAAAACTGTCACATCTCTTTAAAAATTTTAGAGGTTTGTTTTGGTTTGGTTTGGTTATGGGTTTTTTCATTTCTTGCTTAGAGGAAGAGAGAGTATCTTGAGGAGAAATGCAGGCATGTGTTCTGTACTCACCGAGGATTTAGGAAGAGGGTTTTTCCCTTAGACAGGGAACAGCCTCAGGATAGCCTCTTTCCTTTTGGGTTACTGTTTTGAGTTTGGGCAGAGTTGAGGGCAAAATATGTAAATAAGAATGAAAAAGAGTCTGTGAGAGTATGGAGTACAGGGAGAAGAAGAAGGGTGTGTGCTAACAGCATACAAGAAAAGATTTAAAACAATGAAACCTTTCACTGATGGTCTAAAGCAATCCCCACGAACCCATCCAGGATGCATCCCTGCCTGTATTGGCATCTTGTCTCTCAGTTCCTGTCCTCCATGAGGTCCACATGTGGCTGAAGGCACACAAGGATCTTTTGAATTATATTTTTTCTTTTAGGTTTGATAATCACAGTCTGCAAATGTTTTAGGAATTGTTTAGCTTGTTTGTCTAAAAAATATATTTGCCCTTCCTTTCACTGACAGCAATGCTCTGATTCTTTATGGCACTGGTGATCTGTTCAACTTCTCTAGAATCAGTATCACATTGTTCTTCTTCACTTCTTCTTCATTTCTTCTTATTCGCTTCTTCTTCTTTTTCACTTCCTCTCCTTCTCCTTCTCCTTCAGCAAGAGTAAATACATTTTATTCCCCAGCTCTGCAGACTCCAGGAACAGGCATCACTCATTAGACATCTGCAACATCTGTCCTTCCTGCTGGGCTCTGTTCCAAGAAGTGACAACTAAGCCCCAGCCCTCAAAAAACTTGATTTTCAGGGGAAGTTGATACTAACTTCCATACCTATAATGAGACAGATGGGAGTTTCTACCCTTTAAGAAAAGCCAGATTAGGATGCAGGTTATACCTGAAGACATGGCTGTAGAATGCCTTGTACTGTTGGGATATTTTCTGTCTGCATGGAGGGAGACATGTTCTGAGATCTGAGGATAACTCCTATCTCAGCTTGGGCTGCTGCTACATTTGGAATTTAAGACAACACATGAATGGAAGAAACCCTGTAGGCTGAAGGAAGCAACATGAGTCAGTGGGGACTTTGTGGTGTTTTTGGAGGAGGACAGGAAGTGCCTCCTGTTGCTTCCCCGACAGTGAGCTGGTAATTTGGTTGCTAGTCCCCCTTCTGTGACACTGGGCTCACAGAGGTTATTATAGGAGTACAGCAAGTTCCTTTGAGCTATGACTGCTTCAGATCTGCCACTAAGGTAGATTAGAAAGGCTGTGGTACATAGACTCCCTGGCTTACTGTGGAGGGTGGAAGATGTTGGAAGCATTTTCTGCTTTGCCTCTCAAAGTTGTTTCCAAGCACCATTCCACTAAATCTGGGAGTATCCCACTCCCTCACTCCCAGCTGTTCACTCACCTTGTCCTTCTCTATGATAGGAAAGAAATATTCCCTAAACAGCAACACAAAGGGCTCAGAGCCTGGACCTCAACAGCAGTGTTTATAAGACAAGCAGAGGAATGTGCTGTGGTTCAGAGGCTGGAATGAGCAGCCGAGGTTGCATGATGCCACAGAAGTTCTTACAGCTGGTGTATCCAATACCATCTGTCTTATCAAACTACAGGCTTAGATGCTGATAGCCTCTAACCCCCATTTCTCCTCTACCTCACACTTTATCTTACCTTTTCAGTTGGATAAATGCTACTATAATCAGCTATAAAAGCTGAGGACAAGATGTGCAACCTGTGTTTTATTGTCCCAGAATAACTGTCTTGCTCAGAAACATTAGAGCTTTTCTTAACCATTTGTGTGGCCATGGACATTATCAGACATAATGTATTTGGGATTGCTCCATTGGCTTTAACCAAAAGACCAATCTGGTTAAATATCTTCATAATCCACAAGGCCAAATGACATTGTTCATGGCCTGGTGGTACAAGCTGAAGAAAGGGCTCTCCATAACCACATACATAATCCTTGCGTGTTTGCAATAAAAATCTTTGATGTTGATTTTCCTTGATCTTTCCCTGAGTTCAGTCCAGATCAGAGAAATTTGCCATCTCTGGAACCCATCTTCTGAAGCAACCCCAAGTTCTGGGTTTGGTAAGTATGAAAACCTACACATCAGGTTTGTGAAGCTGTATTGTTTCATAATATGTTGTGTGTCTTTCCATGGTCTAAACCAGTCAGTCTCTTTCTTCCAAAAGGACGAGGGAAAGAAAGTCAGGTGATATGATGTTAACAAGTCATCTGAGACAAAGACTTCTTTGGCCGATGAGCCTTCATTGACCTTGGCTTCCATAATGAAAGACTTCTTTGAAAAACTATGCTGAAGTTTCTGACCAATCCTGGCGTTTGCATAGCACATTTTAAAATATATTAGGAAACTAAAGCACACATCACAAGGCTGAAGATGTTCTTCAAAGCCCTGGCTATTTTGCTAATGTGGTAACTTCTGTCTCCTTCTGTTTCACACAGTTTGATCTTGATATAGCATTTTGCTTCACTTCCCGCTCTAAAGTTTGATGAGTATTTATCTCTGCTATACAGGAGGTACTGTTTCCCACACTGAATATAACTGCATGATCCTTACAATATTTTTCAGGATGAAGTGCAGCTACCCTCATAGGAATTCATATCTGCCTATCTTCATCCGTGTCCAGGACACCTGGGACATAGAACAGTGTGGTTTGAAAGAGAATAAGAGTGCTTTGGTGGAAAAGTTGCAAAGGATCATGGCTAATCCCTGTTCCACTCCCACAGGCTACTCATTTCATTGTGTGGCTTGTAGAGGCTTTGATCTTAGGTGAGATAGTGGCTCTTAATAGCAGGCATTTGTTCCTGGCATTTCTGTATTTCCCCCTATTTCAAATGCTGCTTTAATTAGTTTGAGACACCCACCTTATGAGAGAAATTTCCACTCAAAGGCAATCCAGAAAGGAAGACAGGAGTCAATCAGACTTCTTCCCATTGTCCTCACCAAGGTGGGTGGATCAGATCATTCATGTGCCTGAGGAAGACCATGTGGCAGAATTTAAATAATAATAATAATAAAATTATAAAAATTAGAACATCCACTGGCTACTACAAACTCTGACAAGGTGAGAGAGACTTTACACAAAGGCCTCAAGACCATCGGGGATTTAGTCGGCTCTACTACAAAAGGCTGAGTAGGAAGGAGGCATAAAGAGCTGTTTTCCCAGGAGGAATTTGTTACATACCTCTATTGTTTCTCTCAAGGATTTCTTTGCTCTACCTGGTGCAGGCACTGGACATGGGCCAGGTGCCCTTTGTGCCCCTGGATGTGAATCAGCCTGGAGCCAGGGGAAGCCGAAACTGCCATACAAGCAGAGCTGCCAATGCACTGAGCTGAGCTGCCAGTGTCAGCCCTAAGGATGAAGGTTATGCTTCTAGTGTTTGATGCCAACTGGCATAACCTCTCTCTTCTTCCTTCACACAAGTGTTGCCTGCTTCCCCCTCCCTCTCCATGGTATTTTGCCTTTGAAGTCACTTCATCAAGAAATTCTTCCTCTGTCAGAATTAATCTTCCACCTGTCAGGCCATGAATAGTCACCTTTTTGTGTGTCTGCAATATGCTGCCAAAGAAAGGGAGCAGAAAGGAGCGGGTAAGCCTGGAAGAGGTAAATGGTACAAAGGATCACCAAGAAATCCTACTGATACTTTGAACCCTAAAACAACACACGATACTTGTTCCTCCAAAGCCCAGTCTCACATATAGTTTTCTCTAACTTGGTTACATTTTACAAAGGTCTCCAAGCCATAATCCTGTGTGGCCAGATGCCTACAGAGGAATTTTCTGCTAAATCCATGTTTAGAGCAATTACCCAGGTTCCTGACACTTGAAGAAACCTTAATACGTATTTTCTAGAAATAGAAACATGGAGTCCTGGTCTGAACCAAGATCTTGGCTGTCCATGGGGATGTCTTTCTCAGTCTTTCACAGAGGGGCTGATCTACCATTCCTAGACACCTCTGATACTCATTGGGTTTCAGACTAGCAATTATTGACTTGAAAAATCTGTTCCCATGATGCTGAGCAATCTGAATATGAATTCCGAGGAATATCTGGATCATCCAAATATCTGATTGCCCTACAACTATGTAGAGCATAGCTAAGAAACACTGAAGTAATAGGGCACCTCATCCTTTAGCTGAAGACCTTGACAAAATCAAATCAGACCAAATTCAAATCTAATGATATGAAGCATCTCCTAGGATATGTGGCTGCAAGATACTTTGTAAGAAGTATTAGTTCAATTAATACTTTTGATTCTTTCAGTGAGTATCCTGGGAAAAGATTGTTAATTTTTGTGCAAATAAGCTACCGTGGCTCCTAGTACAAAGAGTCTTTCATGGCTTCATTTCCCAAACAGGACAAGACATTTTCTTGGTACCTGGTCAAATGCCAAATTTCCTCCAATAGGTAAGATCAAGTGGATGTATAAAACATTTCAAATGTGAACTTGTCTAAGCTCAATTGGAATAGGATGCACAACAGTCCTTGAATCAGGTTTACTAAGGTGGATACATAAAATATTCCAAAATCAAAGCTCTTTTGCCCTGGACACTGGTGTGTTGCCTCTTGCTCTCCCTTAGGGGTAGATAGGAAGCAGTGAAGTGTCTTTTAAAAGCTGGAACATTTCCAATCACAAAGCAACACTCCGGTGGTTAGAACAGTGGGCTGGAATGCAGGGATATCAGATCCTATTCACAGAATTACAAATCACAGAATATTCTGAGTTGGAAGGGACCCACAAGGATCATCAAAGTCCAACTCTTGGCCCTGCACAGGGCAGCCCCAAGAATCACATCATATGCCTCAGAGTGTCATCCTTACCCTCCCCATCCTTTAAGACAGCTTTGTCTTCACATACCTGTGACCACTGGACTAGGAGAACTGAACAATTTTGTGTGAGATTTGGGTTTTGGGTTTTTTTTCCCAGAAGCCTCTCAAGGTTCTTTTAATATCAGTTCTGTCCCTTAGTAATCATTACCTTTGAGGAGCAAGGGCAGCTCAAAGCACCCTAAGCAGGGGACGTAATAGAGCATTAGACACCTAAATGTCAGACTGAATATCTTTCTCCCTCTCTCTCCCACAACTCCTATATAAAGCCAGAATTCTTCACAGAAACACTACCCTGGAAATCTGCCTCCTGTTCCATTTTACATTCTTGCAGCTCTAAATACAGCCAAAACAATTTCATTGTATTGTTAAAAAATTAACTAATGCTTATGCTGTTCCTCCATGGTATAAACATAAAGTCTTCTGCCTCCACTTTTTTGCTTCTTTGAAATGCAAATAAATTGTCTTTCTAATGGTGTTCAGTGCTGCAAAATCAGGGTGGAGTAAAGGTTTGAACCAATTCTGTGTGTACTCCCCAGGCTTCAGACTAGAGGGGGACAGGGCCTGAGGACTCATATGGCAAGCTGAAATCAGAAACAGGCTTTTATGACTGATTAATAAACTCATGAAAATTGGGGATTTATTAACAAAAACGTTGACAGACCTTTAACTTTAGTGGTGCTACTGAGCACTCCTATATGTAAAAACAAAACCTTTCTGCACTTAACAAATTTATTAGCTGTAATGCTGTAATTTTTTATTTTTTTTTTTTTTGCTTTCCACATATAGAATATGTGTTAGGAAAACAAGATCACCTTATGTCCTGTGAAACCAGAGTTGTTGTGGGTTTTTTTCCTTGAGGATTTAAGGGTATTCTTTTTTAATACATGCCTTGGTTCTCAAGCTCAGGCATGTCTGCAAGTCCAACCCACTCCTGAAAAGCTCAGTGAAATTGTTGTCTAATTTCAGTGCAGCCATACAGCCAGACTGGAAAGTCACTTGCTGACAAAAGGCACACACCAGAACAAGTGGCTCATGAAAGGGGAGAACCTTGTTTCCTTCTCTTTGAAACCCAGCTTACTCCACTCCTGCCATCAGCTTGTGTGTTTTCCTAAATTAGATCAAATCCTGCCAGCAAAAGTGACAGAGATTGACTGACTTTTACCCAATTACAAACCAATAAGTTTGCCTTTGCATCTCAGAAGCAAGCTGTTCCCCAAGACTGACTCTCTAATCTTTCCTGTTCTTTCTGCAAACCCTCTCTGCCTCTGTTGCTCTCCCAGTGGACCGTGACACTAGTCAGCGGTTTGGAACAGAGACCCAACTGCTTGCTCCTGCACCAGGAAGTAACACTATCCTCTCCAAAAACTTCCTCCTACAAACATGTCTACTTTGCTAATTATTCTGGAGTAGGAAGTTCCCTGAGTGAATTACCTCTGAGACCCCTCCTCCTGAATGAACTAGGCTGACCACTTAGGGGTTGAGGGAAGCAGGGCAGCCTGCCCAGTACTGGGAAAGCCAATTTTGTTTCTGAGCACTAGCAAAAAGGAAGACCACGGGAGAAAATAGCTCCCCACGCTATGAACAGGACCCCTCATGCATAGTATTTTACCCCTGTTCACCAAGTAATCTTTTGATTTGCAGGCAGGAGCTCACAGTGCAACCAGAGAGTCATCATCAACTTGCTCAGAGCAACTTCTTTCTTCAGACTCCAAGAAGAACCTGAAACACAGCAAAGCACGAGCCTTGAGTCTTGCAGGCTTGCTCAGGTCATGGTATGGAACAAATCAGCCTGAAGTAACACAGGCCACATTGAAGATCTGCAAGTCATTACCCATAATGATTATTCTGAAAGGGACCTGGCATCAAAACCATTTTCCCTATCCTGCAGTCTAAATCTTTTCCCCTCCCTTTTTCTTTTACTCCTTGATGCTTTCAAGCAACAAAGCATCTGAGGATTGTTTCCCTCCTATTGCGAGTCATCAGAAATCCAGTCGGAAGCAAGGCATGGTGGAGCCACAAAGAAAGACTAGCAGGAGTCAGAGAGCAGAGAGAGCTGGTCCCACTCAGCTGTGTCCATCCTTCTCCTTGTGGAAACATGCACCCAGTTGGGATGGAAAGAAATGAAGGCACATGGGGAGACAGAGTCTGTGAAAGCATCTCTCTTCTGCCTTGCTGACAAAAAGAAAAAGAAGGAGAGTGAGCACTCATTAGAGTCAAAACATTTCCCTTCAACTAATAAAGCAATGGATGATGTAATATCCAAGGTCTTGCAATTAGCTTGTGGTTTGAAAACATCTTAGACCTCTCTGTCCCCTTCCCCAGGTGGTAAGTATTCACTTGGTGACACCTGCTAACACTACTCCCCATCATTCCTTGCATTTGCAATAGCAAATATATTCCTTTTCTTTATCATTAAAGCAGGAACGTGATAAATGCATTTGGAAACCTTTACTTCTCCTATTGTAATGCCAGATGCACAAAGACATGAAACAATAAAAGCAACACAGAGCTTGGGGGAGCAGAAATTTTGGCTGGGGGTGATGCAGAGTACAGAAAAGCCTGCAGAAATGTTTAACTGCACCTTTGACTGAGAGAACGAAGAACTCTTCTCTGAGGCTTGTTAGAACTGTAACTGTCTAATTTAGAGGAGCAGGATAGGATGAATATTTTATGAGGGTTTTTCCACAGGGCTGTTAACATTTAGCAAACAAAAGACATCCGTGATTCATTTTCCTTCTCACAGGGGGCAAATGAGTTAACAGATGTAACAAGAGAATTAAAAAGGGATGCTCCCAGCACTGAGAACAGCTGTTGCCTTTTCAGGTACTTGGAAAACTGGGAGCACTGAGGTTTGTGCAGCACCTATAGGACAAGGTGGGTCTAGGGCAGAGTTCACAAACTGATTCAAAATTGTTTTCTGCTCCAGGGTCCCTGGGTAAGTGCTGTTGATCCTAGTCCTGGGACTTTGGTGCCTAAACACCTTTGATAGTCCATGGCTGTGTTCCCTTTCTCTAAAAAGGTGAAGAAATATACAATCTATCTCCTGATCTAGTTAGATGGTAACTCCTGGGCTGTGGTCAGCACAGTCCTGCTAGTCATGACCTGACTCCAGGTACTTCCCCAGCTGCCCATCCTGCAGAGGAGGCATGAGATTTTGTTTCAGGGAGGGCCCTGACCATACCAAGAGGGGAAACAGACAGCCCTGTCCACAACAGCTGCAATATCTCTGCAGAGCTGTGGGGCAGGGGATTAGCAGCAGTGGGGAATGCAAAGAGGTGCCTCTCCTGCTGCTGTGAATGAGTACTTCTGCAGCACATCCTGTCATCTCTGTGGTAGGTCAGTTGGGGAAAAAAATGCTTCCGTTCCACAGGGAGGTGTGCAGCACCTTGCCCCATTCTGCCAACTTCACCAGCCTACGTAGGTGTCCTGAAATTAGCCCAAACCTTTGAATAGTTTGGTCCACTCTGGGCCTATGCCTGCAGCATTGTTAATGAGTGACTGAACATGGCATGCTCCATCTTGCTTCTGGCTGCTCATGTGCCTTGCATAGAGCCTCCAGACAGCCTGCTAAGACTTTTTTTTTTTTTGGTAATGTATGCTCCCGAGGATGCCCTCCTCTGCCCTCTGTTGAAGATGAGTGTCAAGCTTCAGTTTACAATGTATGGATTACATAAAAATCTATCTAGACATATCCCTAGAGATTGTTTCTTTTACATACACACAAGCACCCATCACACATACACTTCTTACACAGACACATAGATGTGAGCATTAAACAACATAGTGAATAAAAACAATACTAACTCTCTAGGTGAGGCACACTGCCAGCTCCATTCCTGGACTAATGATGAGCATTTCAAGCCTTGCTATTGCTAAGCCATGTCATGCAACGCCTGTTTCCAGGAGAGTGTGCCCATTGCTGTAGTATCAGAACATTTACAATCTAAATAGGAGCCAGATGCAGAAAAGAGCTCTGAGAGATTGAATGTTGTTTTTTTCTAGTTCTTCCTCCACATTTTGCCTCCTTATTCTGAAGTTCATGTCTAGCAAGAGCTGCAAAACCTGTTCTTGCAGTCTTTTCTAGAGAACCACATCAAAGTAAAACAGTGAAATGATGACCAGATATACTGGTGCAACCCTAATCTTTTCCAATCTCCAGGCTTCCCCTCCCTCCCACTAAATCTGACCACAGCTCTCTGCTGTGGGGCCAATGTTGCTTAGCCCTATTTAATCCTATTTTGGAAATCTATTACTACTGTTCTTACACATAGATTGGGGACTAAACACAGATCACAGGCATGATGAAGCTTTTTGAATTGGTAGCAGGAGAGAGACATGATGCAGAGCCAGGTCTAAAGCAAGGCAAGTCCTTCTTTTGATTGCACTCTCTCTCCCTGGAGTGCACTTCATATTTCAGCAAGGCTCACACACCTGTCTGTGCTGGCCTCTGCTTTGTTTTTCTCCTGGATAAAGTGCAATATTCACGCTCAATCCCTGTTCTGACATGATTCTCATCAGTGATTTTCTGCAGGCAGCTTGGTTCTGATGCTGTATGTCCAAGGCTGGGCTCATTCCATACTTGGGGGCCTAAAATCATGGCAGAAGTGTCATCATATCTGTCATAACACCAGTGTCTTCCAACAGCCACCCTCTTTGACTAATCTTGGTGCCTGTATCTGAAAGCCACAATAGTGCCAGCTTAGCAGCTAACTGTCCCAAACTTGCTTGGAGCTTTGTTACTTTTCCAGAGAGCAAAATTATCCTGGACTTCCCTTCACCTGCAGCCACCTGCTTGTGGTACTTTCTGTGTCCTGCTTGGACAGAAAACTCAGCCCCAAAACATTTTAGTTGTATTCTAGAGTATGATGGTGAGAGCCTAGGCCCACTTTGTGCCTTACACTGGTCCCAACCATGCCTCTATCTATGCATGACATCCTCTAGGTCCTCGCAACTTTAGGAAACTGAAAACAGGCAGGAGAGTTTTCTTGGCTCCTTTCTGAGGGACTCTGATATCTCCTGGAGCAGGGTAGAAGAGGTAGAATGGACTGCCAGAAGTCACGATGATGGTGATCTGCTCACACAAAGAGTAGATGAAGAGCTTGCCACATATCAGCCGGCTGCCTGGCACACACTCCTATGAGAGATACCAAGGTAGCCTACAAGTCTTTGTGCTTGAATTGCACTGATGGAAGGCATGTAGTCTGCTTCCACATCCCATGAAAGCAAACATGGAAAAACACCACGACTCTCTGATTTAGACTCTCAAATATTTATTAGGTTAGTAAAGAAGGGTCAAAAGGGAAAAGGACCCAATACACATGAGAAACACACAAAGCCTGGACAGTTGATTAATTTTGTGGCTTTGAACCAAATACAAATCTATTTGTTTCTCCACTGACCCATCTATCAAGAGGGAATAAAACTATTGAGTTAAGACTGATGATTTTATTTAACGGAAAAAGCAATGGCATGTGGCACAGAAAGGCCACATTTATTTTCATATTTGCACTGATATTTGTACTGATAGTAGAATGTATTATTACATACTAATTATCAGGAAGTTGGATGGCATGTGTTGGACTAAATTAGAAGACTTAGAAAGAAGTGTTTCAACAAGACCTAACACAAAGGGCTAAATGGCATACAGAGTACTGAAGACAAAGGTGACCGGCTCTGTTTGGGTTGGAATGAATTCAGCCTTTTCCCAGAGATATACCAAGGGTGACATTGCTACCACATTTCAGCTTCTGTTCCAGTCCTTTTCATAGAATGATATCCATTTGATGTTATTTGGCCTTGGGACATCATCGTTATTGGAAAAACTATTGAGTGACACTTGTGAAAATGAGACAGCATGAAGAATTTTTAAGGGCAGGCCTAATGGAGTGCTGAGCACTTCTTCCTAAAGCCAGTTCTGCTAAAGCAGCTCACTTCTGACTCACAAAATGTATCATTCACCAGTGATAAATCACTGTCAGCTCCAGGTTTTCCCTGTCATTATTTAACACTCTCCCTAGTATTCGGTGGTTGAATTTCAAGGCCACTAATGCATAAAGGGCTTCTCCAGCCCTGAACTTCCCTGGAGTACAGTCTGCTGTTTACTTAGATATACAAAGAGATATATATGTGTTTATATACATGAATATGTGTATGTATAAATATGTATATACGTAGATATACCTTTCCAAATCTCTCACATTAGTTAATTAACTGTATAGCACAATTAATTAATTCATTGTTTGGAAATTCCAGGAGTGTTAGATGAAGGACTCCTGCAGGAACTTAGTCAGACAGATAACTTCAGAAACTTCTCTCCATGACTTTGTCATTCTGTGAAACAGTTTTCTTAGTAGAAGACTTTTACAGAACAGATGGCTCGTGTGAAATACTTGAAATCGCACCAAGCTGGAGCTGATAAAAACAGATAGCTTCACTGAAACTGGTGGGTGCTAGGTAACTTGCACAGGAAAGAAATTGTGTGTGAGGCTGACATAGATAAGTGATTATTGCTTGGGAGTTTTGCTGTGTCCCTTGTTTGTATGCTTTACTTTTTAAATAAGCTAAAGCATTTGTGCTGTGCTGGACACAACACAGAGCACATAGGTCTTTCTACTTCATTGCGCTAACACAAGCCTCACTAACCAACACGAGCTTCCTTTTCTGGGATCAAAAAGCACAAAGTGACACGCACAGCAAGCAGTTTTGTAAAAGGGGATGCCTTACCAGTTCCTGTGACTCAAAAAAAGGAGGAGAGAATGACATATTCCTCTGACTCTGTGGCTGTGCAGGATTTAGGGGAAAAGAACAGAGGAATTTTCTTTAAGAATCTTCTTACTTTTAAAAAAAAAAAAAAAAAGCAAGTCTGTCTGGGTCAAGACTGACATTTTATTGACTTTCTCTTAACTAACATTTTTCTGAGAAATTTTAACAGTCTATTTTCTACATTTTCAGTCTGAAATTAGCTTTTAGTACTTCTGAAAGCCAAATGGAGGGAAAATGCTTCCATTTTTTTCAAAACAACAATTTCAGAGTAATGTCTAAAAATCTACACTTTATAAAGAGGAAAAAGAAGAGTAGGTGAAAAAGAAAATCAGAACTTTTGTTTCTGTATTAAACTAGTATGAAGCTGTGGGATTTTCTTTTTGTTTTGAATTCCAAATTTGAAATGAACTTAAAAGTCATGTTCCTGTCACAATCCCCTTTTATATTCATTCACTCAGGCTGGATTGGTATCAACAACAACAGATATCCTACAGGTGGAGAATCAATATGATTATCTTTTCCTTTGGTAGATTTCAAGGAGTAGTTCTGCTTTTAGGGAATATTTATCATTTAGAAACATCCCACAAAGACACCAAAGAGATAATTGTCCTAGACTGGGAAATCAGTACCAGAGCAGGGATAATTTTTGCCTCAATTACACATGTTTACTTCTAATCTTAGATCTGGTAAATGTAAATCTCATCAGGGTACCTTAAATACCTGTAGATATGAACACTTATAGGCACCTACATATAGACTTCTAATGTCAGTGTCCAGACATACAAATTCATTCCTCTGGATGAGGAAATTCAGAACGAAAACCAAGGTTTTGTTGATGGCTCTTTCTCTAGGCAATCTTTAATGCTACCAATAATAACATAAATTATATGTGTGCATTTCCTCTCCCTTAGTACCAGCACTGATCTCCATGAAATTCTTTTCAAAATTCCTCCACAAAGTCCTGCTCATTCTTAGACTGTAGATAGAGTCCTGAAGGACAGAGAAATCATCCTCAAAAGGAGGAAGCTGAGCCGTTCACCTAGATATTACCAAACAACTTTTTAGTAACCTGGAGGTGAGCAGTCTTGGGAAAAGAATACCTGCTTCAATAAATCCCTTCTAGAGGGCTTCTGTATGGAAATGTGATCTGCCTGGTTGCTAAGGGCAAAGACAGGTTCTGCAATTGTGCCATGCTGCAGGAACATAACATTTCCTTCTGCTCTGAAAAATAATATAAGTGGGATAGACAGGCAGTTTTCCTAGCCAGGATTTTACTCAACAAAATGTTTTCAAATGAAAAACAAGCACATCCATTGAGTAGCAGTAGGTATCATGGAGGTTTCCACTGCCAGTCCCTTGCCAAAACCACATGAAATGTCCTTTGCCTCAGTAAATGGTGACATGTGGACAACTCTTGAGAGACTTTGAATTGCACAAAATGTGTTGGAATTCCTCTTCCCCCTGCACAGCAGGAAGGAAGGCACTAGATGGGTAAAGGGCTTCACAAAGGTTTGAAGATATCTTCAGGACAGCAGGGCTATTTTTGTGCCAGTGTACTGGGTATGAGGATTAGGAATAACTAGGTCAGGGGAATTTGCTGCTGCCAAAGAGCCTGGCCAGAGGAGCTGGGAAATGCACCAATTTAATGACGAATCTAGGGGCTGTGAGAGGGTAAGTACAGAAAACATTAATATTGTTCAAGGCCTCCTCTTTACAGGAGACTTGAGCTAGCAAAAGCAGCTGCCAAGCTCCTGACTGAGCATATGAGCCTGCTGCTGGGCACATATTTTGAGTGAAGGCTTGCAGAAGGACCTGTAAAAAAATTTTGGTTCTCCTTTACTACTCACAGAGCAGCTCTTCGCTGGTTCTGCAGGAGGACACCTTACTTCTTCTGGATCTTATGCATATGATTGGGTCCACTTTCCCTGTATTCCTTTCTAAGGGAGTAACCCTCAATGAATTCCAGATGAATACATTATTTTGTTTTCTTTTGTTTTGTTTTGTTTTACCCAAGTGGTCTCCACTGGGGCTTGAAAGCTGAGCTGATAGATTTTTCTCGTATTATCAGCCTTTGGAATGTATTTCTCTCATTGTTTCAGCTCTCATCCTTCATGTTTAGCAGTGAAATGTGTAAATTGTGCATTTTTTTAGAACTGTTTTAACCCTTTCATGTCATGCAAGATATCAGATAAAAAGGAAAGAGTGCCACAGTCTCTCCTTCTCTAATTAGTTATAAATTTTAGTATTTTTTACTACTGTGTTAGGATCCTCACAGAGACATAGCAGGATGCAGCTTATGTGGCTATTTCCAGTTCAAGAGTAGGAAACAGGAATTTAGAGCAGCTACAAGTAGAAGAAATGAGACTTCAAGACCTTGGACATCACTCTGCTGACTGCAGTGCTAAGAAGCAGTATGTTTCATCCATATACAAACCAAAAAGACACTTAGAAAATTAAAGCTCTGAACAGTTCTGTGCCAATATGTTTCACAGAGCAAGCCTTCAGTTATTAGACACTTGATTTGGACATTTCAGTTTGATGGCTAGTATTCAGTGCCTGAGCCCTGGCCTATGGGTCTGAGAGTTGGATGCTTTAAATATCTTTGGTTTTTGTCAACTTCACTTGAGTATGTAGGTGCCTCTCGCCTCTCAAACCCAAATTCACAGTGGTTTCTTTCACTGAGTTTCTGTAAGGAAAAGGAATTTGATTCAGAGCTTATTAGTCCAGCCTGGGGATATTTGGTCATCTGGTTCATAGGCTTGGGATTTTCTCCTCTGAACATGTACATTTGTCTGTGCTCACACTAAGGAAAATAACTGTGCTTCCCAGAATAGGACCTGTCTCTGCTAGTTCTAACTAAAGAGGGGAATGAAAGAGCTGGTTTTTAAAAATTTTATTAATACTAATGGAAAATAAATAGATACGTATGTTCCCTGTGGCCCGTGATGGCCTTTTCTCAGAATGCTTGTTCATACTTAAGTGCAGCAAAGAGCGTGTGGTTTTCAAATGAGCAATCACCTCCGGATGGAATTTGGGAAGGAAAGGAGAGGAGCCAGATGTCCTGAACAGAGAGCTGAACACAACAAAGTCAGAGCCCATCCTTGGTGAAGCTTATAATAAAAAGGATGTCTCAGTACAGTCCCATACACATCAGTGTATGAAGTTGGCTTTGCCTCTGCCACCCATCTGAGCTCAACTGAAACTGGGCCACCAGCAGGGTCTGCTTTTGGTTAACCTGCTCATTCATGCAGTGTCAACTGGCTTAATTTTTTTACTATTGCTGTGAGAGAGAAAAATTAAAGAAGGAGTTGCCTGGCATGGTGTGTCCTGCAGCTGTTTCATCTGAATTTCAGAGAGCAAGAACGGAAGTATGGTGAGACTTGGCTAAAATGGAAAAATGTTAAAGGAGGATTGGGTACATAAAACACAGCTGCTACTGGGCAAGGGTCTGACTCCTGGGCCAGAAATCTGGATTGCAATACCTTCTTGGAAGCTTGGAAATAACATCTGTATTGATCGATGTTCTTTTGATCCTTTTTCTTTTAGCCAAACCCTGTTTTCAGCTGCTTGGATGTTTTGACAGAGCCTGATATTCAGCTTTTCTTTCTATCCTCTTTTCCCTCCCATTTTCAGTATACTTTCTTCTTGATACAAGCAAAACACACCAACAACCCAACAACCTCTTGCCCTTGATCCTCATGTACTGAGGTCTTGCACATGGCAGCAAAACCCCTGTGTTCTATACAGCATTTCTCCCTGCACTGAGAAGGACCAATTCTCTTTTAGATCACCTCAGGCTTGACACTGCTGCATTTTAAGGAGTGGAAAATCTAAAATCACTGTAAAATGAGGGTCACTTTTGTGTCTCCTAGTTTATGCTTATATCTGTCTATCTTGTAGCAGCCAGCTGTGCCTGCTACACAGAGCACTTTTACGTGCATCAGAAAGGCTGATGCAGCTCCTCAGAAGATTCTTTTTAATGTTGATTGAGCTGGCCCCAGAGCCCAGGCTTGGTGACTGATGTAATTTTTCACCTCCAAGTTCAACTTGGAAAATTGCTTTTAGGGCTATTATTTTGGCATCTTTTATGTGCTTGAAATTCCAGAATGATGAAAATAAGGAAAAGAAATAAACGGATATATATTTTAAAAATAAAAAAAAAAATAGAAAGAGAATTTTTAAAAAGAGACAGAGAGGAAAAAAAAAAAAGGCAACATTATGATTCTTGCACTGAGTCTTGTCTCCTAAATAATTGCAAGAAAAGAAAAAGAGCCAATTTCCCAGGTGAATACTGTACATGGACTTTATTAGTTTCCCAGAGGTTTAAGCTGAGCTTGACATTTCACTGAACATTACACTCATACAATGGGTTGGGTAGTATAATTTTGAGCCAAAACTTCTCAAACAAGGGCGTCTAACTCTGTGAAGCCAAATCCCTGTTTGGGCACCTAAAATTTCTGAACACCCACAGCTTTTTCTGATTTTGATTAGATTTGTTTGTGCACAGCACTTCTGAAAAATCATTCCAATTTTATTTAGGTGCCTGTTGGCAGGGATGTCTACACTTCAAAGAAAGAAAAAAATAGATAGAGGAAGAAAGTGGAAAATAAGCAGTGTTCTTAACTTGAACTGACTTATAGCAGAGGTTCAAATTTAAGTTATAATTCTTTATTGGCCTAACCCAAACTGTTCTGAATTGTTTTACCTCCCCTAGTTCTCTAATGACATTGACTAACTTAGGCTAACTATGCTAAATGAAGAACATTTCTAAATTTTATTTTTTGCACAGGTTTACTCTGTTGATTTCTGTATGTTACATTAAAGGCCACAGCTGGAACATTTTACCCCAGGACCTTACTCATTGCATTCCAAAAGAAATATGACCAAAAATGTGGAACATTGTCCTCTCAAATACTATCTCCTTCCAGCACCCAAGAGCAATTCCCAGCATAATCTGCATACAGGACAGCAGGTAGCAGACAGAATCAGAAACCCCTTATAGAAGGGCTCATGCCCCATCTTTCAGTATCTGCATGAACAGCAAGAGGCAAAAAAATTGATTTAGTGGAGGTCCAAGGATTCTGTCCAAAAGCAGCTTTATAGAAAAGTGGCAACATAAAGATAAGAAAAACAAAAGGAGTTATCTGGTGCCCAGCAAGGGATGTTTCAAGGTGCAAATCTGCTGGAACAGGTCATCACGGGTCATGAACGAGGTAAGAGATCCTTTCTCCTTCCTGTTTCCATGTCTCAGTTCCTCATGTCTCCTGCCATTTTCACTCAATCTCTAGTCTTCCTTCAGGCAAATTTCCATTGGTTTTGCCTGAGGAAGTACTGAGTAACAGCTGAGTCAGGTTCTGATGACTTGAATGTGTGATCTTATACACGACACACTGCGCAAATATGCTTCACTGAGTGACAGGTTTGGGAAGAAGGGAAAGGAAAACCCCAGCTGCAGGTGCACCCCCTTTTCCCCAAAACCAAAGGCCTAGAGAACTTTTTAATCTCTCATAATATTTTGTTTAATTCTTTTCTAGGGGGAGGGGGAAATCTGAGCATCAGATTATGTAACCTTAAAAAATATGTTTCTACTTAAAAGCTAATCAACATCTCCCACATCAGACAGTAAATGTGGTGCTGTTGGACAGGATTATTCGTGATCTCTGCTTTGTCTCAGCTGTGGATTAAAAACTGTAATGTTATCCTGTTTAATATTTTAACCGTATGGGCTGCAATTTCATGGGCAATTATATGACAAGAGAAGCGCTCAGCAAGCCAGTCACAACCCAAAAGATCATTATGTCCCTAAAAGATACACTGAAATCTTTGCCAATGGTTACAGGCGTCTGTCTCATCACTTTTTCTTGCACAAAACTAATTTTTTTTTTTTTTAATTTTAGTTATTTCTTTACACCTTTACAGAAATGCTTTTTTGCACTGTGGTGCAGGGAATACTAGAACTGGGTTTTGTACCTGCAGAGTAGGTGCTCAGTGCCAGTTGCACACAGTTGAATGTAAGAAGCCATTCTCAGCATATCAAGATAACAACTATATCCCACCCCACAGCCCTAGCCAATATTCTCTATTTGAATTGGCTTGTGGATTGTGCTTTTTTCTTGTTTGGTATGTCTTGCACTCACACAGCAACAGAGATGAAGATGAATACTAAGGAAAAACTAGGATGAGTATTTAGCTGGCTGTCAAGAGTCTTGTACAGAGTGTATGGATAGTTTCTCTAAGCTCCTTACATGTAATTTAATAGAATAGAATAGAATAGAATAGAATAGAACAGAATAGAAAAGAACAGAACAGAAAAGAACAGAATATTGCAGCTAGAAGAGCCCTACAATTATCATCTAGTTCAACTACCTGACCAGTTTAGGCCAGTGACCAATGCTGAGTCACTGTAGTTTCCATTTCAGTTTCATGGAATTCTGCAAAGCTGAAATCTGTCCTGTCATGAGCTCGTTTCCAGCCTCACACTGAACCTTCTATCTCCCCATCAGAGGCATGCTCTGGACAACTTTGGCGCATTTTGTAAAGTTAAGTTCTTTTGGTGTTGGTGTCAAGATGAAATGTTACTAAACCCCACTCTGATTTTTTTTTTCCAACAAGATAATTTGATTTCTTCTACCCAAACTTTCACTGCGGGTGTAATAGTGTAACTAGTGTAACTAGTTCTTCCTTTCCTGGCGTATCTCACAGTGAAATGTTGCTGTGCAGTCTTTCAAATGGCATGTAGCTCATTCCACTCATCATGGCATTTCACCTGTAATGGTATACCTACTAGCTACATATAACTATTTTTTAAATATTTTACAATTAATTACACAAAACCTGGAGTTATATAAGGGCTAAAATCTGATGTCTTCACTCAGACAAAACTCACATACAAGCCAATAATTTGGTTTAAGAAAGAAATTCAGAATCTGACTCAACAGTAAATGATTTTAACATCACTAACATCAACACAGTTCATGCAGAAGAAAGATTGAATCAGCATTTTTTTTAGAAAGAGTGAGAAGATTTGTATAGCAAATATATAAGCAAATTAAAAATCTTCATCCTATATGGGAAATATATTGGGTTACAGAGCACTCCTCATTTTTAGGTAGGCAGGCAGGTAGATGGATAGAGAGATAGAGAGATAGATAGATTTGTGAAATTGAAGATAAGAAGTATTTGAACTTTTTTCTGGCATGTGCAAGTTCATAAAGCAGTGCAGATAAACCAGCATGTATGCTGACTGTTTGAATTCCTACTGATTCTCTGTGATCAAGGCCAGGAAAATGAAGTTGTACTGAGAAAAAGAGAAAGATACAATGGTAGAATGAGTGAAAAAAATCAATTTTACATGTACCAAAGCAGACAGCTAATCATGTCCTGGCCTTGGTTGTCCAAGCTGGCTGTTTCCTAAAGTCCTGTTGGTTTAGAAATTTGATCAGCTCCCTCTGTAATTTTTAATGTTATCAAAGAAATGTAAATACAATTGCATAAAGTATAATCCATGGCGTGATATATTTGAGCTCATGAGTTCCAGATGGCTATAGGAATCTATTTTATTCACTGTAAGAAACTAACAGACTATGGATCATCTTTGTTTCCTTATTGGTTTTTTGGGTGTAATATATATGATTTCACATTTGGGTGAATTTAAAACCAAAAATTAATAAAACACAGTATGCATGTAATTTATGTGACTTGTCATCCATAATTTGGAAACAGGTTAAGTACCTGTGAAATAAAAACTATCATCATGTAGCTTTAGCAGCTTAGTAGGAGAAACTGATTTTGTCTACATGGACCAGTCAGAGGAAATATGAGATTTTCTAAAGATGTAGGGAAGATGATGGCATTTTATAGGGAAGATGATGGCATTTTAATTAGGTTATAACTAAAAAAAAAAACTGTGCAGAGATTTTAGTGACTGGACTGTAAGGCTGATTTATCCTTAAGCTCCACAAAGAGAAAGCTGTGCTTCTCTGCATGCAAAGACAGAATTTACTGAGGGTTCGGGTGAAACAGTTTTGCTCCTACAAAGAACACACAAATGCATATTGCTCAAGCTTCTGCACAGCATGTGTTCCCACTGAGTGAGGTGTGGGGACTTTCACACCACATTCACTACATCTTACCCGAACAATCTTGGAGATGAGTGACCTGTTCTCTGGTACATGGCATGTAAGTGGTCCTGTGGTTACTGCCCAAATGCTTGTCTGCTCACCAGAAGTAACTAAGTGCTAGGGGGGGAAAACTGGCCTGCAAAACCAGAGGCATCTGCACAAAGGAGACCTATCATATATAGCTGGGCAGTTACTTTTCTAATGGTCACAAAAAGCTGAAGAAAGGTGAAAATATGTTCCCTCTAATAGTTAGAATTAGGATTTTCAATCTAAATCTCAGGCTATTGAAGAACATTTAATGCACTTTTAGGGAGTTTTTAACTACACAGATGCTTTTGCTAAGGAAGATTTCCAAGAAAAGGAAGGTTAAATCAAACCAACTAATTCTAGCCAGTGTTACTAGGAGAGGGAGATAATTTCACAAGTCAGAAATTCTATTAATGTCATTTATACCAGAACACAGGCTTGTGGGCATATGCTGTAGAAAGGTGATGACATCTTTGCTGGAATAGCTAAGTACCCTGTGAGCTAGAAACTGTACCAGCATCCAATCTTCACATCTTCAATTTTTTGGCAACATAGGATCCTCAACAATTAACTGATAATTATAAGGAACTCACCACAAAAGGCTGTGTTGCAAGAGCAGGCAGAATATGCTGATTTTTTAGTTTGCATAGATTTGCCTAGTGAGTACCATGTAGATAGGTCTCACTCTGAATTGATGGCAATGCAGCTTGTATGTCTTTCTAGAACAGGCAGAAGTTATAGGTAAAGTCCAGGACTCACTGCATACTACAAGCCAGTTTAAAAAGAAAAAAAAATGAAGGTGGAGAGAAAAATGATAAATCATCTTTCAATATGTGGTAAGTTGTTACAAAAAGGTTGATGGTGACTCCTTTACTATAGAACTGATTAAAAGATGAAGAGGAAAATTATCAATTCACAGCAAAAAAATATGTGTTAGAAATAAAGAACAGTGTGACTGTAATTGGATCAAGAAACTTGGGAGGATATATAATCTCTTTTTGCTGAAGCTTTCTGACACTTGATCATGTATTCTACACATACATGTGCCTCGTTGGAGGGTAGTAAAGTAGCACTTGTCCTGAGACTCCCTGCTGATACACAAAACTGCAATCCCTGGTATTTTACAGAAAATAAATAATTATGTCTGACTGTTTGGATATCTAAACTGGGGTCTTTTTTTGGCCCAAAAAATACCAGAGAGAAAGCAGTAATTGTGAATATTAAGTCCAGAAGAAAACCTCCCAAGAGCTTAGATTAATTCAGATATGGGACTTTGATTCCGCAGGTATTTTGGCTGGCTAGGAAATTAGGTCATTAACTATCATTATCATTTTAAAAGTTGTTTATGGAAGCTCCCTAGGTGCTTTCCAGGGATTCAACAACTCCTGCACACTGCTTAGAAGAGCTGACATGCTGAGATTCAGGTCTTCCCAAAGTCTGGGGAGGTCTAACTCTGTGCATTTGACTATAACCACATTTTGAGTAACAAGTGTTCAAAAAATGCAAAATGAAGAATTTTTACAGCCTCTCCATCCTAGTAACTGTCTGGAAGAAGGAACTAGGACTCTACTCCCTATTTCCACAAGCCTACAATATTCAAGCTTTTTGGAGTGGGAAGGAAGTAAAACCATGCTAAGACTCACCCCAAAAGTAGATGCATCTCAGCAAACATTAAAGGAAAGAACTTGCATTGGATATGAAAATTCCAGATATAAGAGCAAGCCTTGGTGTCAGGTTGTATTTGTCTTACCTTTTACACACTTCCCATAACTGTTCTTACCACATTAGGTAATTACCTGGTCCTTCTGTGTTTCAGCTAGTTGTGGGCAAGGCTGCCAAAAGCTTGGAGTTTATCTTTGCTTAAGCATCCAAGTATTAAAAGGCTTAGTCAAAGCTTATCTCAGATTCTGGAGGCTTCCACTGCATTCCTCTGCATTACCTTCCTTTGCAGGATCCAAAATCTTTACTGTCCTCGGTCAAAGGTGGCCATGGACTTCTAGGAAATCCAGATACATCATATCCTTAACCAATTATTTTCACAACACTGTTGATTGCGATGCCAGTACTATTGCTAGAGATGGGCTTTACTTCTTCATCCGAGAACTGGGTTGAGTCTTCCCTGAGATGGAAATCCTGACTTTGGTTTGATTTAAATGGATTACATAGTAGTGCCTCAGCAGCACTCACTCCTATATCTGAACTCTGCAAGAGTTCAAAGCTGTTAATTTCTGGCTTACTCCTGAACACTTGTGTTCCTGCACCAGCCATCAAATCATACATTCTTTATCTTTTACTGTCTCTATCTTCTTGTTTAACTGATAAAATAGTCAAAATGGAACTTTAAAATACTTCCTGGCTTTAAATCATCTTTAACATGAGAATGAGCCAGGTACTTATCTTCAGTAATGAACAGTTCTGAAATTGTTTAAGAAGAAAAACGCAGCTGCCCGAGGATAGTGGGAGGTGAGCCAAAGTGAGCTGAGTTTAGGTGGGAAAAAGAAATAATCATCAGGGTACCAGAAAAGAGAGGCACGTCCAAATTTGTCTTTGGGCATTCAGTCCTGCCATCATTCCTGCTTGAAATTTGATATTGTAAAGTCCAAAAAAGAGTTACAGAGCTAAAATTCCTCTTATCACTGCAAATATCTCCTGTTTTCAAACTGTTTCAAGTTTTGCTTCTCAGTAATATATTTCTTGTGTAGCAGCATGAAGCCATGGAAATACACAGAAATCAAGCTGGATTCCTTAAAGCATTCAAATAATATTAGTCTGAAAATACTAGAGAAGCAGTCAAAATCCTTGTGAGGGTGGGTTTATTTGGTTGGTTTCTTTTTTCTTCTTTTGGTTTTTTTCCCCTCCCTGGACTTATTCTGTTTCCTTTTCAATGTTATCTTAAGCTTTCAGGTTCCCTTTCCCAACCATCTTCTTGGAAAATGGGCTGTCGTTTCTAAGCCATCTCCCCAATGATCAGTGGTTTAGAAATGTTTGTTTTTCAAATACCTTAATTGTATGGTCTACCCAGCAGTGATCAGCACTGAAAATTATATTTCAGAGCTAAACACAACCAGATGGAGAGAGAACAGCCAGTCATTCGAAAAAGCCTAAAACCCCTTTCTGAGCTCCCCATGTGGTTTGGTTGATCACTGGTTAATTTCATAATGATTTCTCTTGCAGATGGGTGAAAATAATCTGGGGTAATATTTATTTATCAGAAGAAAGAGCCAGGCTTTCAGAGACAACTCAAGACTTATCAATATCAGACAGACTGTGGAGCTGGTACAAATGGAGCTACTCTTTGCTTCAGGGAAACATAAAACCCTCTTCAGGGGCAAAGTTTTTCTTTATAACATGCTCACATTAGGACTCGCTCATCCTGTTTGAAGACAGAGATTCCTTGCACCTTGCTTTTGCTCCCAGGTGGGTTAAATTACTTGCTTTTTAAATTCAGCAAGAAATGAAACAGCATAAAATGTCATAGAAGCTATTACTTATATTGAGGAGAAACATTCTGTGCCACCTACTTTATTCACACAGACTTTATACTGAAACATATACACCCTATCCGGTGCCAGATTCATCCTCAGGAATCCTTTTGCTGGCCTGGGTGAGTTCTTTCATCTTGAAGCCCTTCAGAAGGACAGTTTATGTCCCACTTTGCTCAAGTAGAGTTCTACTTAATTGTCAGTTTTCCTGTAAGGTCCTTGGACAATTCAACAGGGTGATGGAGGACAGGTGGTTGAAGTGGTCCTATTGTCATCCAAAGTTGCCCATATTCTCTGTGGTTTAGAGTGGGACATGTCTTCCAGAAGATAGTGTTGAGAGCAGGAAATAATCTTGATAATCTGACACCAGTTCCTTCTGCTCTGGACAGTCAAAAGTGTTTGTTCATGGTTGCAATCTGGCAGATATATAAGTTCCAGAGACTGACATCTTAGTCAGGAGTCCAAATAAAACTCACTCTGTGGAAAGAGATGCATCAAGAGGAAGTAAGTCAAGAGAGGGTATGAAGGGCAAAACAAGAGTCACTGAGATTACAAGTCCTTGTCAATACTTGGAGAGGAGCCTCATCTACAGTTGAGACCCTACTGGCTATCAAAATAGGTTAATTCCATGCCCTGAACTTGAATGAATGACTCGGAAAATACAGCTCTTTAACGGGGGTCATTGAATTAACAGGTCATAGAATTAAATGACAACTGCAGAGCAGTTTAAAAACAATGGCTCTCACTTCCATTGTCTGTAGAAGAGAAGCCATGTCCAATAAGCACTGCAGGAGGAATGTAGGCTTTGCAGATCTTCTTAGCAAGGGCATACAAAGAATTTTTTGAAAGACTCCTTTTCTCCTTTTTCTCTTCAGCCTGGAAAGATACCTAGAAATGCATAGAGCATATGGTTCTGAGCATGATTACATTGGCTTGATACACCTAGTGCTTCCCAGCTGGTGTCAACAAGACCTGGTGCAAGCAAGACCTAACTCAGACACTTGATTTTACATGTGTTGCCCGAGAGAATATAGGCACCCTTGTACTTAAAAAAAAATAATAAAATAAATAAATAAATAAATAAATCAACTATTATGAGGTTGCATCAAGCAAGAGCCCTCTTCAAGGCTCACGTTTAAAGGCACAAGTGAGCAACTGTAGAAGTAAAATTGGCCCCCAGACACAAAGCAAACACCCCACAGGGTTTCTTACCTGAAAGGGACCTTCAGGAGTCTCCACAGCTGTTGGACAGTTTCTGACAACCTCACTTCAAAAGCAGCTCTTGCCTAAGCAACAGAAGCCCTAGTTACTGAGGGAAGAAAATCTGATATCTCTTCATGGAGATGCTTGACTTATAAGAGGGTTTGGGAAGATGTATGCAGGTGAATAGAGGGATAGAGGAGAAGAGGACTCAAAAAACCCCCCACAAACCCAAGACTAAGTGATTTAAAAGTAAAGAGCAGGCTGTGAAATGCGTGGATAGGACTGGCTAGAGAAAGATATGGAAGGGGGGTGGGTGAGGCTGCTTACTGCAATGCTGCTTGCAGGCAGAGGGGGTGATTTTTCTCCTCACTGAAGCATTAGAAAAACAAAAGCCAAATTAAGTACACTTCTCAGGAGATAACATCCGTAAGAAGTGTATGATAGAAGAGAAGGAAGAAGGGAAAGAATGTGTTGTCAAATCCTAGATCCAGTCAGCTTGAGATCTAAAGAAATTACTGCCATGCTTTCCTAGGTATCAAAGACAACTACATTTCCTCTGTTATCTCTTTTATTTGGCCATCAAGGCCTTTGTCTTCACTTCTGCCAATTTTTCATTGCTTTTCATGTCTCTATATGTATTAAGGCGTAGAGGAATATACTAGCTACCTGCCTGGCTGCTGCAAATTACTGAATGAGAGAGAAAGTCTGCAGTCTGAAGGAGAGAAAATACTCTTAATCCAGACTACTCTGAGAGAAATAGCTGAAATGGACTGGTGCACAGTTCTGTGTAGAAAGACTCCGTGAGGTCTCAAAAGGCTTGACAAATACAACTAGGGAATAGCAAGCTTTTTCTGTTCCATCACCAAACAAAATATTACTGAAAAAAAAAACATTTTAATTTTTACCAAGATATTTTTGAGAAAAAAATCCCCAAATTAATTCTGGTGCAAAGAACAATATTAGCCTTCATTTTGAAGTAATTCAGCCCTTTTGAGATCTTCTATGAAACTTTTATATTTAAAACAAATAATTTCAAAACAAGAAATAAATTATTTTTTATAAAGACAAATAAAAATTGTTCATTAATTTAAAAAATATCCCCACTTCCTTTGACTGAAACTATGACCTAAATGAGAACCAAGTTTACAGATAGCTTACATTTTCCCTGCAACCATTAAGCCTCAACGAAATATTTTCTCCATCATAATTTACATCATTCTGCTGAAGCAAACAAGAGCAGTGATAGCATTTAGATACAAAGCTCCTCCCTGTAGTACTACTCTACTTATAATTAGCACTCCCTTCTGTACAATTAAAACATTTATTGAATTGTTTCTTTCACTAAAATGTTCGTAAGTTAGAGAGATTTTGGAATCCCTTTCCAACTTATCTCCCTACCCTAATTCAGGATTACTGCTCATATTTTGCAGGTGACACTTGTGTTTATACATCCCCACATTGTATTTCTTTTTTGCAATATTAAGAAACTGTTGACTCACGTTCAGACCATGCTACAGTGCAACTCCAGATCCTCACTACCCAGAGAGCATTATCCATTCTCTATTTGGGAAAATTATAGTTTCTGCCTAAGAAATGATTTTTTATAATAATTTCTATTGAAGACCACCTTATTTTTTTCAGACTATTTCTCAAGTTTGGTATAATCATACTAAACTGTCCACCTACCTTCTAGCATTTACATTTGCTCCCAGCTTGGTGTCATCTGCAAACTTAATACAAAATCTCTGTATTCCATCATTCAGTCATTAATGGAAATACTGAATAGCACAGGAAACAGGAAAAAATCCCTGTAGAACTTGACTCCAATATCCTTCAATTTTATTAGTGAACCACTGATAACCACTCTCTGAGTACAATTTTCCCACACGTTCAATCACTTGCCACTATAATCTTTTCAGAGTCACTACTTTTCAGAAAACAGTCCTCTTTATTGAGGGCATCTTCAAAATTATTTGTTTGTTCCCATATATTCACTTCATTTGAATAGGCATGATTTATCAAGCACCTTGATCTTTTTAATCAACGTCTTTCTTCCTTTTCAAGACAAAAAATATCCTTACAATATCTCATGAGGGGCTGAAATACTGATTTTGTTCTCAACCAAGTTAAAATTAGGCTAAGATTCAGATTTTTTAACTCTTTTCCATTGCTTCCTTGCATGGCAAGAATATTTGTGTGTGGGAGGATTGTTCTGCGATTTTAAAAAAATAAAAGAAAAAATAAAAATATAACTGAATAGTACTGCTAGTTCTTTGCAGTTTTATTTGATCAAGCTATTGGATAACACTAGGAAAATATCTGATTCCCTCATTTCCTCTTCTAACTTCTCCAGAAAACCTTCATTTGTAAAAGTACTCTAATTCACAAGGTCTATTTGTATAGCAGTTTAATCAACTCCCATTTAGTGCAGAATTTATTGGAATTAGACAGAGCAACTTTCTTTTGAAATGAGCTTGTTAGGAAAGATAAAGTCCTTACAATGGTCTGTTATCTTTCCACAGGGGACATTTGCTAACGAAACTTGTGGTCTCATCATAGAATTAAATTGTCTTGGTTCTACATGGCCCATTTCTATTAAACCATATTGTACATTTGTTCTCTAATTTTTAATTATTTTACTCCTGGTTTTGTGGGTTTGAGATTTTTGGTTTGGTTTGGTTTTTATTTTTGCCTAAGATTGCTGTCTATTAGTTGGCCTACTATTAGTTGGGTCATCTTACCTGACCTTTTGCATACTGGCACAAAATTAACTGCTATGATCAACTGGAATTTACTGGATAGACCAAGATTTATTCAAAACTAAAATGAGTTGGCTAGAGATCTCTTCAGACAACCTTTTTAGGACTCTTGGGCGCAAGTTATCCGGGCCTACTGATTTAAAAATGTTTATCCCTAACTGAAGTTGTTTAAAACCATGCTTAGTTACTAATGGACTGGGATCTGAGTTCACTATTCTCAGGTCATAAGAGCACAACATCCCACTTCTTGCTGAATGTAGAAAGATTCATAAAATATGTTTGATTTTTTCTACATTGTTGCTAGCAAAAATTTTACTATTCTGATCCAGCCATGGACCTCTACCACTCTGACGAATCAGATGTGATGCTGTGAAAACTGTAGCTCTTAATGTACAGGAAAAGAAAAAAAAAAAAAAAAAAAGACCACACTTTGTTGTTTTGTTCAATAAGCATAATTTATGCCTACTAGATCCCATTTTCTTATCTTTACTGCCACTTGTTCTTTCATAAACAGAGAGAGGTGTTGGATCCACTCAGTGTAAACACACCACCTGCCTAGAAGTCACTTTTCCAACTCAGCCAGGATGCAATAACAGGGAGCAATACCATGGTACCATTGCCTGCAAGCGCCTTTCATAAACAGATACACGTGATCAGATGCAGATAATCTGCTGACATTTGGACACTGTAGGGACCAAATTTCTTCTCTCTTCGACCAACTTGACCTCATAAAGAGACTCAACTCCCTTGCATCTTTCAACAACTGAGCTGTTGGGACAAATTTTTTTGTGGACAGATGTCTTCTGCCATGTTGCAATATACAGTTCAAAGCAGATCTTCTCAGAAAGGCTGTTCTATGTTTATTTGCTTTCCTTTCTGACTATTATAATCCAAACTAAAAGCCTTAGGAAAAAATGAAAACCAGAAAGCAGAGACACTAACGTAGCCTCCATGTGTAGAGGACTTTGCAAAAATCTGATGGTGTAACAATTCGGTGATGGAGACTAAATAAAATAACTTGGCCACGTAACCAGGTTAAAAATGACCTGCTAATGATTTTGCCTAATCAGCCCAGCTCATGTAAAATCAGTAGCATCTGTCCATGGCCTATGCATGGCCATGGCAAACAAGAAAAAGGTGTGTGTAGCCCTTTGGTCAGCCCAGAAAGGGTAAAACGCATGTCCAGATGGCATTTCCTGATTTTACACATTCCTTAGTCTCAGGAGATGCTTTACCCCCAGTTACTGTCACCCAGAATGCAAACATTCCTTAACCTTTACAAAGTTACACTTGATCATAAGACTTTCTAGGGGCCTGATGCTACTGAAAGTAGATCAGAATGAAGTGTTTTCTGTGCCTTGCATATCCCTATTACTCTAGTATGCTATGGATATTCATCTATCTCAGGAGCAACTCCAGGTGCTTTCTTAGGGAAAACTGCCAGGTGTTTTGTGCTACCTGGGCAATATGGATGGGGCTGGAGATTTAGTCCAAGAACTGTTATTCTCCATGGGGAAAGGAGAAGATCTCTCTGGTTTTGGACCTCACATTAAAGCCAGTGCTGAAGGCTCACCTGGCACTGTTCAGCCAGCCACACTGTTTTTGCAGGTGCAGATTACTGAGCCCTGAAGGGTGGAAGGATAAACAGTCATGGCTTCAAGCAGGGAAGCCACTGCCTCAAAGGGATGAAAGGGTTAAACCAAGCAAATTCCCACGGGGAGGAGGGAAAGAAAAAGGAAGCTGCACGCAGTGAAAGTTTCTCTTGGTGTTTTATACATGAATAATGTGTCCCTCAGGGGTTAGCTCCTGGGTTCAGAGAAGGATGTTATCTCGTCTAGACGTTGGATCTGAACATCCCCAAAGAGCTGGCGCCTGAAACTCACAGGAGTCAACGTTTACCACCCCCCACACCCCACACACACACCCCCCACTGACTCCCATGGGATGCATCCAAAAGACTTCTATTTCAGAAGCACCTGCAGGTAGATTAGAGAAAGGGAAGATGGGAAAAAAATTAGACTATCTTCTATGGGTGTTTTTGCTTTTTAATGTAAGTGATATCCGATATGTTGAAACAATGTAACCCTCCATGGATCAAGTGTGTCCTAGTGTTTCTCAGGATCAGCTTTACTCAGCTGATAGCAAAGGCAAAAACTAGGAAATCCTGTGTGTGATTCCAGACCTACACTGTTACCTAGGGAAGATGTCTCTGTGCAGCATACCACGCTTCTAGTTACTAATATTTTAAATAAAAAAAGAACCTATAAATCCATTTGAGTACTACTCACAACTAGAATATTTTATTCTATTTCTGTTCAGTCTAGTTCAAAAAAATGCACAGATGCAATTTTTCTTTCAACATCACAGATGCACTTGAGAGGATGATATTTAAACAATATACCAGCATGAATGGAAAAGAAAATGCAACGTTCCCCTAGTTTTCTTACAGTAGTTTTCCTCCACCAGTTTGACTCAATTGAAAGACTCCCTGGTGCATTGAGGCTCATGGGGTCTAAGGACTTTAACACTAGCCTTGATCTTGTTTTACCACTAGCACCCTATGTCTTTCCAAAAGAGAATTACCCTGGTTTTGGTGGATATTTGGTCCTCCTTTGTCACAAGATCATCAAACCTTGTTTACAGATGCTTGCAAAAGGCTGATTTGATATTTGAAGCAGAATTGTGATAAAATCAGCTAGGAGCATGAAAGGCATCTATTTATATTTTTCTACACCCTGTTTAACCTCAAATATTGCACATAAATGAAATTATTTAATACTATAAGAAAAAATCTGCAGAAGACCAAAAGGTAAAATAAGGTATGAAATCTTCAACCACCACATGAAAGGTTGCCTTAGCATAAGGGAGCACAAGACATATGTCACTCATGATTTGCTGAATAGAAGGAAATCTCAGTGGTTAGGTTTAAGGTATCCTCTGACTTTACAGATCAGAGCTTGATGCTCTAAAGTCTTTGGGTAACTCATATAGACAATTGCTCTCTTGTTCTTTCCCTCATTCTGCCTCAGTTTCCTAAAATGGGCATGAAAACACTTTCTTGCCTGTTTTCTGCTTAGGTACCAGATACAAAGACCCTCAAAGAAGGCCACAAAAAAGATTGAGAGCCTCTAAAAGAAAAATAAGGCATACAGGTTCTCTGTATTCAGGTAGTGAAACCACATCAGAAAAGTCAGAAAAAGGACTTTTTGATACTGGGCTCAGAATAAAGTTCCAGTAGATGTGACAGGGTGATGCAAGAGGGATATAAAAAAGAAATAAACTCAAGTGAAAGGCATGGCACAGCAGAGTTAGAATACAATGAGTAAATCTTAGGAGTAAGGATCCAGAGAGGACACTGTAGAGATGTTAGCTGAGTAAGAACATGAAGAATAATGTTCTCAGATAAGATGGAAAAATGGCACAGTGCTCAGAGGTTTCAGGATATATCACTTCCTCTGAAATCAATACAACTTGGCTAACTGAATATCTCCAAAAATCTGGGTCATCGTGTGCATGATTCTGCATACCCTTGCTAAACCTAGCATGTTTATGAACATGTACTCTTGCTGTGAAAACCATTAAAAAAAAAAAAAAAAGAAAAGAAAAAGAAAAAAGGAAAGAAAAAAGTCTTGAACCCAATGTCTGCATGCACATGGCTTGGGCTTTGTTACACATAGCTCCCTACAAGTGGTGCTGTGAAATGAATTAGTGAGTTCGGCACAGTTCCCACTGAGCAGGTGTCCATATCAGAAGAAGCACCATTAGGATAAAATGACCTTAAGGGCAGCTAGAATGTGACCTGACAAAGGAATTTTTTCCTTTTACTTTTTTTTTCTTTTGTCATTTTGCTTTCTTTTTGATAGTGAAAACAGGCTTAAATTTTTGACCTCTAAGCTCAGAGCAAGTTCAGGTCTGACTTAGCTTGATTTTTTCCACAATTTACGTAATTTTAAGTTGTTCAACCTCCATTACAAATGCAGAGACAACAGTTCTTTAACAGTGTTTTCTCCATTCAGTTAAAAATAACAGTATTTAAACATTCCTGTCAAGTCTCCTTTTAGACTTCTCTGTGATCAAAGCAGCAATTTGGAGAGAAGGGTATTCACAAATTTGGTCTGCTGGGAGGCATTCAGCATAGCCTCCTGAACCAGCGTAAGGGTTAGGTTTTGCTTTACAATAAATCTTTTTTCTTGTATCTATTTTATTTATATATATATATATATATATATATATATATATGTATATATGTATATGTATGCTGTTCACCTGGCTATCATGACCAGTCCCAGGTGAGAAACATCTACAAGTTCTTTCTTCTTCATTCTTCTATGTCCTCTAGGTTTCTAACCAATTAGTCTTTGTCTGTTGCCAATATATTTTTATTTTCTAATAACATGGCTGGGGAGTAATCTCTTACACGAAAGAAGAATATGCAAACAATCCATGATTCCCAGAGACACAGAAACATTAAGGAGGGCATTTGGTGGGAAAAAACCCAACCAAACCCAAATAAAATATTGCCATTCGTTTGTTTTGCAGAACATATTTCTCTGTTTTGCTCTTTTCTTTTTCTCCTCCCTTCTTTGCTTGATCAAGCAAAACATTGCATTGCAATAAGATTCCATCCTACCATGACTCTTGGAGACTTTACAGGACAAACGCATATAGGATTTAAGTAAAGGGAAAATTCACTGTGATGAGGCTATTTTGGAGGAGTGGGTTTTCTTAATCCGTTTATGGTTTACAAATGCAATCCCTGGAGAAGCTGTTCACAAAATCCATGGCCCCAGTCTAACTTTGGATTCTGCAAAGATATTGAATTTCCTGTCTTTGTTCCAAGAGGGATTATTACTGAATGGCTATTTTATTTCTGCATTGCAGTATTAGTTTCTAAATTTGCCAATTAGTGCTTGCCAATTAGAGCTGTCATATAGTCCACAAAACCTGAAAGCTTTGTCGCTTAGTTGGAAAATGTATTTTGCAAAGATGTCTTCTCATATCTTTTGAACTGTCTAGGTTCTCTGGGTGGTGGTTTATATTTTAACTCTGTAAAAGGTCAAAATCAGGTCTGGATCAATTTATTTACTGAAAAAAATGAAAACAGTAAATGAATCTTCCTCATGAGATTAGGAATGCCCTGAAGGTCACGTTGAAAACAGATTTACTAGAAGACAGTGTAGGTGTCCATCTTGTTGTGCCAGCCCAGCCCTGCTCATGCATTATCACACACATCAGCCCCTGTGCAGAGCTGTCTCTAATCCAAGTAATCCATGTGACTGGAAACTGTGAGAACAGGGGAAAGACTTCTACAAGATTGCCCTCTGCTCATGCTCTTCTCCAGGCTCAAAACATCAACAGCAGCAATCCCAATCCTCCAAGGCACAAAATCTCCCACCAGTTTATACCCAGTATGTAAAGATCAAGGTGGAAATGGTTGTAGCAATAGCATCCTTGTAGCAGTCCAGGAGAAAAGCTCCTTTTCTGACATAGACCTTTGTCCTCAGGAGGGTTGACTTCTGTAGAGGAGGATGATTGAAACTATCAAAGTAGTGCAAGTGTGCATGTCTCACAGATGGTTTTCCATACTCTCCATCTACCACTAACTTTCTTTTCTTCACATGGCTCTTCCTGAAACAATCTCTGCAAAGGCATAAAACAAGGAGCATCCTAGGTTGCCAGCATTAAAAAAAAATTAAAATTAATCTTCAACAAATAGGCAAGATAGAGCAGTTCTTGTTTTTCATGATTTGCCAGAGCTGTACTAGTGTTCAAGCCTCACCCCCAACTACCCAGTCTTCTAAATGCTCTTCCCTAAACACTCCGAGGGACACTGTCATAAAACACAGAACCAGCCCCAATATTAGCCAGTCACCACCTTCTCTGCTGGTTTGTTAAAGCAGAAAATGGAGTTCTTGGTAGAAAAGAATTCAAATATGTGGGGCTTGAAGCAAGATTTTACTCCAAAGCTGAAATATCCCCAGTGGGCCAGGAAGTTTCAGTTTAGCCATCTGGTTCAGCCTCCTTACTAAAACAAGCCTGAACCTGGGAAATTATAATCTTGATTGAAATCTAAAGGTGACCTTTATTTTTACTTTCTTTTTCCCCAGTGGAGACTGAATTTGGGTGTCCTGGCTCTGAATTACCCTGCAGCTTCCTTTGCCTTGACAGACAGTTTGTCCTTTCCAAGACAGGCTGGACATTTGCTCTCCAAAGGAGAAACTGGAAAGCTGGATCACTGTGCTTATTGCACAGCAGAACGATGTTGCTCATTGTGCTGGGGATGGATGGAATGTCTCATTGAGAAGGGAACCAAAGCACCAGATCCAAAATTTAAAGTGAGGAGGGGCTTTCCCACAGGGGAGGGGTGGGGAGGAAGGAAAAAAATTTAAAATTAAGCAAAAAAGAAGTTATCATTAATATTTAATCAGTGTGCTTGGCAGGTATTTCCCTGCATCCCCCTCTGCAGTTATTCTGTGTGTATGAATAAGCTGTTTTTTCTCCCTTGGGCCTGGTGTGTCTTTTTACTGAATTCTGCACTGAAGTTTGAATATGAGATGGGCTCAAGCCCAACCCCACTACCTCTGAGCTTTGGATACTGATTTGGCTCTTGTGGCTCAGGTCCCATCTCTTGCTATAATCCTGGGCTAATGATTTCACCATCCACTGTCATCACGCCTGTGCCTGGAGCTCCCTCCCTCACTCAGTGTGCCAGACACACACACTCCTCCTTGTCACAGTCCTCCGGTCATAAAGCCCACACAGATAAAGGAGTGACAGTAAAATCATTGTCACCGACACCCTTACCCTGTGCTGGGGCTGGAAGGGTTGGGGGGGCTGCATTGCACTGCATCAGCAAATTGAACCAGCATCTCTGGAGGTGGGAAGATCTCACCAGCTCTCCATGGTACAGGGTCGCCACTTGTCGACCTCCCTGCCTGCCTGCAGCTACAATAAGGAGCAGGACTAGGACGGGAGGGTGTGATCAGGGCTTCCATGTGCCCCAGGATCTCAGATTACTTTAGCGTCTCCTGGTGGATATTGCTAGCCAGTATAATTTAAATTTAAATTCAGGCAGGAAAAGGCACCAGGGAAGGGACTAAAGGTTACAGTACTGTCTGTTGGAACGTATAAGGTGTTTCTCAACTATGGCTGAAGATCGGATTTAAATGCAAAATCTGTGCTGCCTTCTGTTCCAGAATCAGGATTTTTATGGTATCTCCTTGTGTAAGATCATTTAAACAAGGTAAGAAAACATATGCCACTCTGAAGCTTAGAAAATAGACCTCAGATGAAAATGAGAACTTTTATAATAATAGAGGCACTCACATCACAGAAAATTATCCCAATGTTATCATTTTATTACACTAGGTCTGGGAGAGCTGCAAGGTCTTGAGAGAAGGAAAATGATGCAGTGTAAAGGACTGACTCTCCAGCTCCTCACAGCTTGTACAGGCACATGTAGAAGCTGAGCAGTAGGTGATAAGAACTATTAAAGATATTTCTCCTCACTCCTAAGCAGCGAGAGGATGATGCACTTACTTTGATACTGGCAAGGCACCACAGTACTGGGGAAGACCATGGTGATAACAGTTGTCTGACTGCTCTATAAATAACATATCAGCCTGCTGTTGGGGCCAGGAGTGAAAGAGGTGAAGAAGACATAGGTGAGTCCCACATATATCTCTTCCCAGGGGATAGACTTGAGCTTTGAGAGACATGGTGCTTTTATCCTCCTAATCTTTGCCATTTCATTCCTTGCTGATCTAAGTCCGCCCAATACTGTTTTCCCCAAGGAAAGGTCTGTTTCCTGCTCAGCCTTGAATCCGGTGTCCTGCGTTGTCTTTTTGGCAAGAAGCTCCACAAGGTGTCCAAAGAGAATGAAAAGGGCTCTGTTGTTTGTGTCACTGCCTAATCTTACTTTTCTCTGCATTTTGTGCAGCCTGTCTGCGCAGGAGTCAGGACCAAATCTCCAACACTCAGTGCACCAAGTCCTGTCGGAGGCATGTCTTTTTGCCAGTGAAGGATGAGCTGAAAAATGTCCTGGGGAACTGGGCCTCGCTGAGTAGCATTTACAGAAGTGGGTATGGAGTTTAACTGCAACATCATGGTGCCTTATTGTATTACAATAAACTAGTGATGTGCTGACAACAGCCAAGCAAGAGATGCCCACAGAAATGTCTCCTCTTTGCTTGTGATAAACACAATCAAACAGGGCGGCATGTAAACCATCAGACCCTGCAGAGTTTATGGGACCCATCATCTCAACCACTTCCTCTTCAGTATGAGCAGTCAGAAGGGTCTCCAGAGGCGCCCCTCTACCATGCTGCATTAACAACCCTTCATGTGGAGACAGCTCCACTGCTTGGATTTTCTGAAAAGCATTGTTCACTACTAGGACACCAGTTCAGCTCCTCTCTGGGCCAGAGTGAATCAAATTTCTTGTAACTGAAACACAAATGAACTGGAATCACAGCCTAGTTCTGAAGGTACAAATATTCACCATCTCAGCTGCCCCCTAGGCTGTCAGGCCAAGGAAGATGATTTCCCTAGCTTTCAGCCTGACACATGAAGAAAGTTTCTATTGTTTTGCTCTGTAGATAAAATTGGCCAAATGTGCTGGTTTTGGGGGTAAGATCCACCAGAGACCAGATGTGCTGTGTCTGAAAACATGCTCAAAGCTCTGGGCTGCCATTTCGTGCATGTGTGAAATAGACATTTTGCCTCTCTGGGTAAACCCTCCACAGCCATCCCCCAGGTAAAAAGTGAGCTGCTTTCAGGTTCTGGAACAATTCTAGGGCTAGACAGGGCTGTTGTGAACTTCTTGCTGACATTTGGAAACCAAAGAACAGGAAAACCCTCCAGAAATCTCACCTATCTCATGACTCCTGTACCAGGTTTAACTGAAGTCCTACAATATCCTCATCTAAGTCTGGACTGAGATCCTATGAAAACGCAGGGAGAGGAAGTGTTGAGAACCAGAGAACTGTTCTAAAAAACTCTGTAAATAGCATTAAGCATATTTATCAGGAAATACAATTAAAAAAGGGACATAGAGAGACTGCTTATCCTAATTCCAGCTTTGCAATTTTGCTCCAGGGAATATATATACACATGTTTATACATATAGATTTACTTGTGTGTCATATTATTTGCTTATTTATATAACCAGTTGGACAGTTATCCTGCAGTGCCTATTGGTAGCAATTCAACAGGTTACAAGAATCAAATGTCTTCCTAAATCTGCTCTTCCAATTGAAGAGGTTTCAGAGAATGCTTTGCCTAATGCACACATACTTGCATCTGTTTCTCATGCCTTTCCAAAATGGAATTCCATTCATTTCTGTCTTTGTTAAGAAGGTGGTACAAAGAGACAAAAAGGAGTAAAATAAAAATAAGTGTAGAAACCAATTAAAAAATAGGGCTGAAGACTATGATTTGTCCTTAGAGATGCATGTCTATTCTAGAAAGGGAAAGAATAAATTGCTGAGGCTTTGGAAAAGGTCAATAATGACAAATAAATCCTGCATATCCCATCACCTGCTGATTTCTGCCTCCTCCATGAAAAGAAAAAGGGGAAGGAAGAGGGATTGCAAACCAGCTCTCAAACTTTGTTAAGAATAACAACAATAATCATAATGTTGTCCAGCTCTTATACGGTGGATTGTGTCAGCACATCTCACAACAGACTTGCAAAGGAGATTCCAAAATAATTTAATTTATTTTCCAGAGAAGGAAACAACTTGGCACAATATCACCAGCCTAGTGGCAGAGATAAGAATAAGATGACAACCTCTGAAGGCTGAGCTAGCCAGCAGGGCACAGCGTGATATTTGCCATTTTTAACTCTGAATGATTACAGGAAAATTACTGAAAACGAGGCAAGATTAGTGGAAAAAAGCATCGTTGTTATAAGCAATTTAGCAATTTGTAGGGAAAGGCTGAAAGTTGATAAGAAACATAATGGCAGGGGCATTGCTATCACAGAAAAACAATGAAACTATACCTTCTTACTTTTATCCCTTCTCCAAAAATACACTGCGCAAGCTCTTTTTGTGACAGCTGTAACATTATCCTTTAAAACGTCTTTTCCTCATATTTTGAAATCAAGTGTGTGTGCAAACCAACACCAAATGGGGCAGTCCCTGATCAAGAATTTCAACATTTGCAGAAAGTATGTCCATATGAGGAAGCAACACAATGAAGGCTAACCAGAACAGTTTGTACTTGTTTTAATACCAAGTCCTACAGAGGAATGCTTTAGAGACACACAGCAATCTAGATTTTCAGAAGAAAGTTTAGAGAAGTTGGTGATTTCATGAATGTGGCTGCATGTTTAAAACAGGTATAAAAAAGAGAAAAGGCTAAAGATGTATTGACAATTGCAAAGACCTGATCATCTTTCTAAATCCTAGCTAGGATTTAGCTGCTAGGAATAAGACTGAAAGACTGATTCTGCTGGTTATTTCAATCCTTTGCATTTTCTGAGGAGACTGCCCAGGTTGCCAGGGCACTACTGCTCCCATCTGGATGTAAAGTTGGCCTTGGTTCAATCATAAACCATCTATATTATGCTACCACATGCCTGGCAAATAAATGCCTGATTCAAAGGAAAGCAGAGGTGAAAAATTACCATAGCCATAACTGTAAAGTGAAGTTGTAGATTGCTGTATCAATCTATTATTAACCACTAATCTGTTCGGGTGACAACAAACCTGACTGTGGTTAAAATGGCTCTCCATTACCAGATAAGCTGTTTCTCTGCTCTTTATAATGAGACCAAGTGATCAGGGATTTCAATTTCCATAAATACAGCTTTGGTGAGTGCAAAGCAATGCCCATGGGAATGGGACTTTTAGTCCAGGATGACTTTAAATCACACAGAGGCCATGGGAGGACTGCTAAGAAGAGGATCATGCTATATCTGCCTTGTTTCATAAACTTCTCCCCCAGGTATCCCCTATGTCCCTTTTCCAGAGGTAAGGCACTGGGCTGGATTGTGATTTAATTTTATATGACTGTTGCTCTGTGTTGTGTTAAATGTATGCTGTCGGTTCCAGGTGGCACCTTGGCAAGAACCCAAGGCCTGTGCCAAAGTTATGTCAGTGCAAAAATATTAATGCACATGACCCATGTTATTTGCTGTCTCTCCAGGAAGAGAAGCCAGTAGGGATTTTTTAAGTTCATCAGCAAAGGGTGCTTACAATTAGTTAACTTTATCTTTTTGTCAGAAAACACAATTGTTGATGGCATTTCAGAGACCTCTTGGCAGGAGTTAAACCTGGTATCCAAGTGGAAGATTGCTTTAGAAGAAGGGATCATATAATTAACATGGCAGCCTCTCAGCAGTGCCCATGGTATGGAAATGCTTTCAATTACAACTCCCTTTTTCTTACAGATTACTGTAATATCAACTTCTGGCTTGATGCTTCCTATCCATCATCTATTGTGGAAGGTAGTAACTAGCAGAAAATGTGTAGATAGACCATTTTGTCAGGTTCAAATCTGGCAATGAAATGAAAGAAAATTTATCTTAATTTTAAATGCCTAATTTATTGTTTCTACTTCTAATCTGTGCAACTGTAAGTGTTCTTTAATCATAGAGCTAGCCTGAATTGAGGGTGTCTACATCTTTTTTATTTGTACTTGAAGTTACATGTGGAACCAAGTCAGGTTCTATTGCCTGCTCTGACCCTTTAAAAAAATGTCTTTGAATAAATGTGGCTGTGACTACTTAAAGAATAAATAACAAACTGGTGCAATAAAATGTGTTTTTGCAGTCACATTATAAAGAGACTTTTAGGACATGAGTGTCTCTTTAAGGTTACACTTTCTGGAGAGGCAAAAGCTTTGAGGATCTTTTGGGTCCCTGCTTTTGCAGACAAAGATGAGCAGCATGGCACTATTGGAACTGTAAAGTGGCTTGTTTATGATCTAACACACAGCATCTGGAAATCCAGGCACAGATATTCCTCACCTGCGGGAGATTTTGACTGAAGTCCTTTTGCTCACTTGTATTAATTCAAGGAACTCAGTCTCTAGAGATACCACCTAGACAGACGTGAAGAAAGGAACTTTTTAGCCTCAGGTAAGTGGAGCAAGACGAATAGTTGTTCCAAGGCAAAGATCCAGCAGAGAATCTTTGTTTCTTTTTATCTGCTAAAATACCTACAAAATTAAAAACAAATTGTTAGAATTCCAGTAATCAAGAATGTGATCTCCTTTATTGCTGGAGGTGCTTCCCTGCTGTTGATGTAATTATCAAGGTTGATGCAAGCTTTTGGCTTTGGAAGTCTCATATATTCATAATGGTGACATCTAAGGGGACAGCTGTGCCATGAGTTTTCCCTGACAGAACATGCTTAATTTTTTCTCTTGTATTTTTCTTTAACCTACTGCTTTTTGTTACAGATGCAAACAGCAAATGATCCAACGCATATGCTTCATGTTACCAAAGGAACCTTTGGTTTGGGAATTGGACTTTGGAGCCAATGACCTTGTAAAGCTGATATTGCATTAAATATGGTTCAAACTCTTATTGAGAGTGAAAAAAAAAAGAGAATTGAATGTCTCAGACTTTTCAGTCTCAAGTTTTGGAACCTCTTCCCTTCTTCTCCATTCCTGGATGTTACCCTAATGGAGCAGCTAAACTAGTAATCTGAGAATGACAAGGCAAATTTTACTAAATCTGAATGTGAACTAGGGAGCTTCTGTCCAGCAAGAAAAGATGAGCCAAGAATAATCGGTCTTTTCCTCTCTCTGACCAAGGGAAACCTCTGTGATAGATGATGAAGGAATAGCACATGTTGTTTATGACCGTACTGGTTATAGGGTAGAAGCCATCTGGGGAAGTTCTTTTAAGCCCACATGGTCTTTACACCCAATGGCTCTGTGCCATTACCTTAATGCCAACGCCAGGCAGTCATGTCTGGGTTCCAGGCTTTCCTTTGAGCAATGTGTCTCATGGCTCTGTATGAGATAGGTGATTCTTTGGTGTGCTTGTTGGTATTTTAACAGCTGTTACTCTCTTATCAGTTATGCTTGAATGCTACACGTTAGCTAGTATATTGTTCCAAACTCCATCCTCCCTTCTCCACGCTGTTTCTCCTACACCTTTTGAAACAGTTCACCTCATGAAAGCAAGGATTGCACGTCTTGGTGTGTGGATTATGCAGCGGGACGCATTCCCTCCTAGATGAATCATTCAAATCCAGCCTAGTTTATTAATAAATGCAATCAGATACGGCTTTTGCAGTAGCTTCCCTAGTGGGGCCTCCTTTGCTGGCACTATCAGTGAGATCAAAGAATGAACAATGCCATTCAGAGTGAACTCCTGGTAGATCCTCCAGACCGGGGCAGAAGTACATTTCTAAGTGACTGTGTGTGTGTTTCACTAGGTTGCTGCTCTAGCTGTGAGGACAAATAGCAGCCTCTAGGGCTCATATCAGCATCAACTCTAATATTAAGACAGATAAAAAACTTCCAATCTTTTCATCTCCCTACAAGGAGAACTTCTTGAGAAAGGTACATAACCTATCTAATTTAGCCTTGGGCAATAACTGTTAAAGGAAAGTGGCTTACTAGACTATGTTCATATGAAGTGTAACTATTGATAGCACACCAGGGAAGGAGTTTGGCCCATTTTTGCTTTTGTAGCTTCAGCAGATAAAGAGGGAGGATTCATGCAGGAGGTACAGTAAAAATGATCTCCGACATCCTCCTGGAGGTCCTCATACCTCCTCCAGTGAAGTCTGCTGAGTAATTAAGGGATATCAGAGAGGGCAGCAATGGAAAAGAAACAGTTGGGCAGAGTTTGAATCACTTATTCAGAACATCCCCTGCCCTTGCAGGAAATCCCTCCAGCACCAGTTTCAATTAACATTTGTCTCTCACGGAGTCAAAGTTTTCAGGGGAATGGTACTCTTTCTGTACCAGCAGAAGTTGCCCTTTCTAAAAGGGAGTCTGGGTTGGCCAGGTCTTACTGAAAATTCTTCACTCAAGAAGAATATTTCTGTTTCCGAAAGCAAGTGCTATTTTGTTGGTGGTTCATTGGTGGACAGCACTTCCAGCTGCACAGAAAACAGGCAATAGGACAGCCCATGAAACCAGACCCTTAAAGAATGTCTTTAAATTTTCTTCATGATATTTCATCAGCAACAATTCTTATCACTAGCAGATTAACTTCAGCACCCTTAGAGGTCCTTCCCAAAGTGCTTTAGTTGCTCTTTCAGAGCTTTGAAGCATGACATACCACCTGCTTCATTTTCTACCACTCCTGATATACAGGGATGGAGACCCCCAGCTGACTCCTTCTTGGCCAAACCATCTCCTGGCTCTCTTCCATTACAGGCAGGATTGTCCCTAGTGACAGCTGTTGCAGTAATGTCTGGGCAAGACAAATCCTAGCTTAGTGGCAAGAAGCGTCTCAAGGCTATTTACAACAGCCCCATACTCACCACATCTATAGCACAGTGGCCTGTGATCCCTAGTATACACATGTTAAAAATATAAATATTCCATTATTACAAACTGTTACCGATCCCATGAATGCTTTCTGTCCCCATGAAAAGTTCCTTGTGCCCTTATGAGTGGCTGCTGCAAAGGAAATTAATTTTGTTTGACAAAACTAGTCTGATGCAGCAGATCTTTCTTGCTGACCTAGATACAGCCTCTCAGGGTTCACAAGATGTACTCCAGCCCTTCTCCCTCAGCCAGTCCCATGCTTTTGGGTACTGGCTTATTTAAGCCTATTTTCATGGCACCTCTCCCAGCTATGCCCTCCAGGTCAGAAAACCAGCCTGACGCCAACCAAATGGCCTGAAATCCCTCCAGTCTGGATTCCTGTCTGGAGCTACACTCTTCTACTACATCAATCTTTAAGGACATTCACCATGCCCAGCCCAGCTGCCTCCGCATTTCCCAGCTGCTCTTTTGGCAACCAATGTTGGACAAATAAGCCCACCCCAGAATCCACTTTAGAAGAGGCTTGAGATCATGTGCCCCAGAGGCAGATGGGATTTGCAGGCTGTGTAAGCTCAGACTACACTTCTACAGTCATAGGCTATCTATCAGCAAGAGGATGGATATCTAGACATGTATCAGAGGAGAGCACCAGAACTCAACCCACTCCTTGGCTTAGTCTTCCTGAAGAAAGTGTTAATGCAACTGCACTTCTTCCCGTCACATCTTGTGATCCTCCTCTATTTTGTGTCTGCTCTTTGCCAGCTGGGAAGGTACCACACTGACAAATCATCTACTACGACTCTGCCAGCGTGGTGCAACAGGGACTGGGTAAAGCCGACCTTCCTGTTTCATTCTGGACAGTAGCATGATGGGAAGTATATATGCCAAAACTGAAGGAAAAAAAAAAAAAGTGTGTTTCTTTGTAAGGTTTACATTTGCACAGCTGAGCTTTCAATGGAGTATGAGTTTTAATCCCCCCTTTTCCCTGTTTCTGTAAAATTTTTCTTTCTACTTCGTCTCCTATATTTTTTCTATTTTTCCCCTGTGTCTTCTTTAACATCCTAAAGCAAGTGGGTTTGAGTTTAACATGAAGGTGTAGATGTAGCTGGTGCCTTTGATCCCCTACCCACCCTTTCCTTTCCCCTCCCCAGAAATCAAAGCTGGAAAGTATCAAATGAAAAATTGCACAGCACAGGCCCTGATCTGTCAGCATTTGGGTTTGGATCAAACTTGTCCAAAGCCATAGATGCAGCTGGAGATTGCTGGTGGTTTCAGCCACTTTTTCTCTTCCCCTCTGAGATCACTGGGTTGAAGCTTTTTAGAGGATATAGTTCAGCTCTGAAACATCCCCAACTAGCAATCACTCTAAAAAATATCAATCCAAGTATCTTAAAAAAAATGGAGAAAAAAACAACAGAGAGAAGGGTAAAAACTCTTGTTGAACTGTACTTCACTCCCTGTCTATTACACTTCTGTTAAAATAGGTGTTTTGTGTTCAGCTCACCAAAACAGTAGACCACAAGAGTCTGCTGTTTTGACTGAGTTACCATTTGTTAGTACAATTAAAGGCAACCAGAAGATCTTTGGAGAACAGTTTTTATAACAGTGACAGGTAAAACTGAAAGGGCATCTGTATCAATGCTTGTGTTATTAAACACTTTCAAGTTAGAGGACCATTCCTGAAGTCTTCTGTCATCCCTCTGTCCAAGACTTTACAGAGTCCCCAAAGGATGAGTGTTACTTGCATGCTGTTGTAAACAGCCAGTGTGTACAGCCGCACACACGGGCTCCTCCTCTACAGAGCCCTGAGTGGAATTCTTTTTTCTTGGCTGGGGGTGAGGGAATGCAATTCCTTGAGGAGATCTCAGACCCCTGAGGCCTGAGATTTGTAACGGAGGCTCCTAGGTGGAGTTGAATTTGGAAAAGGTCCCTTCAGCGGAGCAAGTGAGACAGCCTCCACACCAGAGCTCCCCTCTGAGGGTGTGTTCCAAGACCTGCACCAGGCCAACAGCCTCACTTCTCTCACTCCTGCTCTATTTTCATTCATTATTTCAGGTGTGCAAGTTAAACCACAAGAGGAGGGAGAAGGTCTCTGCCAGTAGGGAAATTAATTAGCATTTGGGAGATAATGCTTCAAATCACAGCTTTCTTTGGTGATCTTCCTCACAACCTCAGGCAGAAGACTTTGGACTCCATCCAACCACGGTACCACAGAGATTATGGCAGGCTCAGGTAGCTGCAAATGGTGTATGCATTGAACAGAGCAGTGGACAGGAGACTGCCAGACAAGGTCACTGGACAGAGACCAGTGTGGATTTTCATGTAAATATCTATATAAGGTGGCCTAGTCCTAGCCCACTCTTCTCCATTACTGCTTATTGAACAGTCAGTAACCAAGACACACAGCACTTGGAAGATCACCCTTGCACTCCAGATGCAGGTGTGAGTCTAAAGTGTGGCAAGTCTCAATTGCTTTGCCTGCCCCAGGCCATGCAGTTGGCACTTAATAAACAAACACAAACATGTGTGGGTGTGATTAAAGGAACTACTGGCATGAATTTGGGAAGTGCAACTGCATGACAACAAATACAGGGGAGGCTTGAGGATCATATGAAGAGTGTTCTGGATAAAGTTCACTTTCCCCCTATAGCTCTCAGGTGCCCCATACTAGCCCCACTTATTACAAGAGTAAAAGATAAATGTGCACACAGCATTCATGCTCATAGCAAGTCTTTCTGGGAGAGTTTGTTTCAGAAATAGATACTCTAAATTTTTATGATCATGACCATCACAATGACATTCTCATTTGCTGAAATGAAGCTTTGAACTGTTGGACAGGAAAATATGAGAAAGTATTTGGAAAGGAAATTATTAGAAACCGTTTGATTTTGTTCTGCCATGGATCTTGTGCCATTGTTTCTGAGCCCCCATTTTTTTCTTTTGTGGGGGTAGGAGAAGTGGTACATTGGTTGTATGGACAGTGAATGCCACAGATAGCCACCACGATGGAAAGGTGGATAGACAGAGCTCAGATAATTTAGTCAAAGAGAGTTGCTAATGTAATCTGTCCCTTGGGGTTATATTGTCTCGTGTGATGTCCTGGCTGTGAAGGGTACCCCAAACTATTCACAAACCAAATAACGACTAATTGTGCGGCACAAGACTGAAGCAAGGGAAGGAAAAACAGTCCTAGTGTGTTGTGGCCTTTGACACTCCACATTAACAGAACTTGCTAGTACCACAATATCTCCGAGAAATAACTCTGAGCAGATGACACATTTTTGACTTTTCCAAAATTATTTCCTGAGATTCTACTCCAAAAATCATTGTGGCTGGCTTAGCCGTAAACATTGTTTCATGGAGACAGATGTGCCTACTTGGATTCTGCAAGAGTCGCCTTTAACATCTTTGTTAATCTCTGGAAATGGAAATAATCAGGCACTTGATGAAATTTACAAACATCAATAATTTAGGAAGAGTCACGAAAACAACTGCAGCAGAAAAGTAGAAAAAAAGCAATTTGGGGAGTATAATTTGGGAGTAAATAGCATAAAGGAAGGTTGCAGTCTAATTGTATTCACTGGTGCCCCTAACAAAAGAAAACGTCACAAAGAACTAATGGGAAAGTAAGATTCATAAGACAGATAAAGAAAAAAGAGCTAAGGGTTTATGGCACATTTTGTTTTATGGCATAAACCAGCAACAAGACAGGTCAGTGGAAATTGTGCAAAGGAATCAAGTCAATGAGACACAAAACCTAGAAAGATCAAAACCCAGAACAATTAATTTGATTCTTGAAGATAATGACAAGATCAAGAAATTCAAAGAAAACCTCTCTACATGATGAAAGAACTGGAACATGTGATATATGCATAAAGGATAAAGATCTGAAGATGAGAAAAAAAAAGAAAACAGAACCCAAAAAAGCAGCCATTGAGTAAAGAGAGAGGGGAGATAATCATGCAGACTGCAGAAAGTGGGAAGAGATTTGCCATGAATATTGTAAGAAAACATAAACACAGGAGAAATTTGAAGTTTTTTTTTCCTGACAGTGAGATCAGTGGCAATATCACAAAGTCTTCTAGGGGGGTATTGGGAAACCCAGCATTTAGGGCTGTCAGATCCCATTCTCAGAAAAAGCATGGATAATATCTATGTGCTAAGCAGTCCTCTGAAGGTAAGGAAGCTGCCAGACACCTCTTGTTGGTTTCCTAACTTCCATGACTTTGTATTTGCATGGAGCAGCCCCAGTCTCTATCTTTAAACAACTTGCAGTAGATATTTCCTTCTCACTGTATTCTAGAGTAAAAAAGGATCATATCAGGGATATGATAGGGACATGGTAGTGACAACCTGCTATTCAGAGACAGTCACCTAACTAGCCAGTGACAGATCTAGTCTTGCTGGCCTTACACAAAAATGACTTGTCCACACTTTTAATCTTTTTGGCCACATCTTTGTCATAGCTCACTACACCTAGTATGGCAAAACATACCTTAGACTAAAAGCTTTCATTGAAGTTTCAATTCACACATTTGTAGGATTTATGGCTGGAGGAGACCATGTTAATTATCTATCTGTTGTGCTGCACAATAGTGCCCAATTCATTTCTCCCATTAATTCAAGCCTGCATTCCCAGTTTGAGCCATTGTATTTGTATGTATTAAATAATGACATGGTAGATGCAACTTTGCTAAGTGTCTGAAAAGGATATTAGAAAGATAGTGTTCAGAATTACCAGAATCAAGGCATTTATATTTTCATGAACTCTTCTGTATACACACTGAGCTTTGTGATATCTTTCTGTAAAGGACATGCAATAAATTCAGATTTGTCTTGAAAGCCATTAGATAAATAGCAAGAGACATTCCTCTTGAATGTCTCTGTTTTTTGATTATGTGTGTATGTCATCATGAGTATGTGAGTATGCATTTTATTTTGTTGGGGGGTTTTGTGCTTTAAACTTCCAGAGTTTTTCTCCCTCCCCTTTTTCCTTTTGGATGGAAGCTCAATATTTCAGTTGCTTGTTTTATAAGGCAATGCATCATCTCTTCTCATTGCCATTAATTAGCCAGCGTAATATTTTCCACATGAAGTCACAGGACTTGAAATGAACATATTTCGGCATCAATTAGGTCTCTGCTCATGTGAGGGCCCAGCTGCACTTTAAATACTATTTATATAATGGTAATGAGCCAGTCATCACCACTGCTGGCTTCCAACAGGTTTTGTAGAGTGCCTACTTGAATATGATTAGAAGTGTGTGGATCCTTCCCCCCCCTTCTTTTTTTTTCCTTCCCAGAAACTATGCTGAATAAAACTGACTGGTTTTTAAAGCCATAAAATGGGCTGGCAGCAGAAAATCGGATGTTATTCTTGGTGTCTGTTATATTTTCTTCTATTTTCCTTGGAAAATGCATCCATCAAAGGCAGGAGTTTCTCCTTTTAACATTCCTTAGTTTTCACCCCACCACCCTCTTGCCTTTCTTGGGGGGTAGAGGTGGTTTGTCCTTGGCATCTTTCCTCTCATATACATATTATTTTAGGGAAAAGAACCTAAAGACATCTAAGTAACCAGGACTTGTAGATGGTATTATCAGAGGGATCCAAAGGAAAAAAATGAGGTTAGAAAAGCTCTGGCAGTACTCAGTGAGGATTAGGTAAAATCCACAGGGATAAAACCAGACCTGACCCAGATCCCAAACTTTATACTCAGACACAGTCAGACTGAGAGTTCAGAAAATTTCTTTTGAAATAAAACTCTGTGTTGTGGTGTCCACAAAAACCCTCCCTGGTGCAGCTGGAGGTAAGTGTGTTCATAGGTAAGTAATGCAATCAGACTGAACCGTGTGTGTGTCCTGCAGTTCAAAAAAAAAAAAAAATCATCTGCAGATATACTACAACAGTCCTATCTCATCTCACTTGTGCTCTAACAACTAGACTCCCCCACAACATAATATTCTCATCCCACCCAAGCATTCCCAAGGAGAAGCAGTGTTAGCAGCCGCTCCATCTGCCCTTTCATGGTGCAGGAGAAATACTTGACTTGTTTGCCTGTGCCATTGTGTAGACGAACAACTGATTAGAGGAAAGGCAAGTAACGAACTGTACTTTTCTTTCTTGGCATAGCGAGGTTCCCAGTCCAAGTTGATTAGCAAGGAGCTCCAGATTCTTAGTTCAGTTTCCATGAAAACTTTGGCTCCAGGGACCCTTTTCTCTGAAGTGACAATGTCAGGTCCTGGTGAACCACAGCATGCAGGTGGGATGAACAGTCAGATTATGACAGCTCAAGTGCCCTGGGCAACTTTAAATACTGGGCAAGACAGAAATAGGCTCATCGTCTCAGGCATTCCCTCTGCTGGCTGGGTCCTAGAATTCCTGCTATCCTGGCAAATCTTCTATGTCACTAGCTCCCAGATAAACCAAAAAACCTACTTGCTCCTGTAGCAGACTATATCAAGTTCTTTTCTTTATGTAAAGGACAACATGACCTTCATTAAAAAGAGCCTCATCATCTTTTCTAATTAATGTTATCAGAAGTAGGTGGTCTAGCCAGATGCTGCATGAAAAAAAAGGTCCTGTCATCCGCTGGTGTGAGTGACGGAAAAGTGGTTGGTGTACTATAGGTTTCCCCTGTGAATATTAGTATGATTCTAGAAAGTCTCCCCTCAAAGGCAAATTCTCCAGGCTAGCAAATAGCTACATCACTACAGATATTCAGGGCATGCTTTTTTTAGAAATATAGAAAATCTGTAGCCCAGGTCAGGTCTGGAAGTCACTTCCAGACTGGTTGGGCTCTGAAGCAGTTGCCGGGGCAGAACAGGAACAATGTGGTTTTATTCTGCTCTGACTGGAATATTTCCAAAGGAAATCTGCTGTCCAGTCTCCCAGCCAGCATCTCCACTTGTGAAGATGCATGCAGGTACTGAGGCCAAGAGGAAATAACATCTAAATGTGGCCTCCCAACATCTTGTTGGTTATTCCCTCCTAGTGTTTCATCTGCCTGTAGTCAAAACAAATAAACAAACTAAAATTGCTTCCTATATCCCAGCCATCAGCTGTCAAAGTCCAGGTGGAAGGGTAGGGTTTAGAGAAGCTAAAGACACTCAGTTTTTGGGTGGTAGTGGGTTGGGGTTTTTTCCCTGATCTCATACTTTTTTATTTTTATTTTCACTTTATCATAGAATCATAGAATCAACTGGGTTGGAAAAGACCTCCGAGATCAAGTCCAACCCTTGATCCAACACCACCGCAGTTACTAAACCATGGCACTAAGTGCCACATCCAGTCTCATCTTAAAGACCTCCAGGGATGGTGAATCCACCACTTCCCTGGGCAGCCCATTCCAATGTCTGATTACTCTGTCTCTGTAAAAAATTTCTTCCTAATATCCAACCTAAACCTCCCCTGGCAGAGCTTAAGACTTGTCTTACTGCTGGTTGCCTCGGAGAAGAGATCAACTCCCACCTGGCTACAATCTCCTTTCAGAGAGTTGTAGAGAGTGATGAGGTCTCCCCTGAGCCTCCTCTTCTCCAGGCTGAACAACCCCAGCTCCCTCAGCCTCTCCTCATTGGACTTGTGCTCCAGTCCCTTCACCAGCCTAGTTGCTCTTCTCTGGACCTGCTCCAGCACCTCAATATCCTTCCTAAACTGAGAGGCCCAGAACTGGACACAGTACTCGAGGTGTGGCCTCACCAGCACTGAGTACAGGGGAAGAATCACTTCCCTGGTCCTGCTGCCCACACTGTTCCTGATACAGGCCAGGATGCCATCGGCCTTCTTGGCCACCTGGGCGCACTGCTGGCTCATGTTCAGCTTCCTGTCAATCCAAACTCCCAGGTCCCTCTCTGTCTGGCTGCTCTCCAGACACTCTGTCCCCAACCTGTAGCACTGCATGGGGTTGTTGTAGCCAAAGTGCAGGACCCGGCATTTGGTCCTGTTGAACCTCATCCTGTTGAATCAAACCATCTCTCCAGCTTGTCCAGGTCCCTCTGCAGAGCCCTCCTGCCTTCCAGCAGATCAACACTCCCCTCCCAGCTTGGTGTCATCTGCAAATTTGCTAATGGTACACTCAATCCCTACATCCAGATCATCAATAAAGATATTAAACAGAACTGGGCCCAACACTGATTCCTTCCATACAGCTTCAGTAAAGACTGCTTTTTAACAAGGGAGGGGTTTAAAGCCTGAGATGTGTAAGGAACATGCACATTACAGAACAACAAAGGCAGTTCAAAACATGGGGGCTGAGGGGAGGAAACCTCAGCTTGTTGTGCATCAGAAATAGCTGCTAGTTGTGATTCCCACAGAGGGGAGTGAAGTCTGTCCTATTTTATCAGGTTATGTTTCCCAAGCTGCAATTTTAGCTTAATCTGTTCTCAGGGCTTTAATCACCAAATTCACAGTAGCAAGAGTATCAAACCCTTCTTCCTCATCCTCCCTGTCTCTCAGCCCAAGTCCCAGGATAAAAACCACAAAAGCCAATGCAAGATATAAAAAAAGAACATCCCTGAGATGGAACAGACCCAGTCCAAATTCCTAGAAAGCATAAGAGAGCTTTAAAAAAATAAAGAGTTGTTTCATCTAGCTCTTACTGAACAGATTTCTGGGCAGATGTTTGCACTGGTGAAACCAGTCCACGTCACAAACTAAGAACAACAGTGATGACTGTCTCCATACCCCCAATAAAGAAGAAAAACAGCGGGCAGCAACAGAAAAGAGGCCAATCTGGCAAACATTTTGTGGCTCTACTCAGAGGAAAGAACTTGAAAGAAAAGCCAACATTTTGGGATGGTTTGACCAATGTCCAAAATATCATGACATGGACCAAACTCTGTCAACAGCTCATCTGAATAAAATAATTTTTTTTCTGTCAGGATTCTCTAGCCTTTTCAGGGTCACTCTCAGAGAAAGACTACAATTGGGAAGGATGGGCAGTTTAATTGTCTATGAGCAACTACTGGAAGGAAGATATTTTCATTAGTTTGGCTGTGATTCTATTGCCCTTTCTTTTCCCCCCATTCCACAGTCTTTCCATCTGTAAAAAATATTTTACATCTCTGTAAGTTACAAAGATTTGTGTGAAATGCTCTAGGAGACCTTCAGTGCATCAAAAATGTCCTAAGCAGAAAGAAAAAAAGGGTTTTTATGGATCTCTGTGAAAACTAGGGGAACTCCATCCCATGGTGTTTCAGGTCAATAGGGTATTAGACCTAGCAGCAGTAACAAAATATAGTGCCTTAGTTTCTCAGCTGGAGGACAAAAAACCCCAAACAGCTAGATTGAAAACAGCTGTGTCCTACAGCCCACCTCCTTGGACCATTTTCACACTGTGGTATAATCTATATTGGTCTTACAAAGAAGATGGTCATATTTCTGAGAGCACAGTGTGATGTAGAATTTGAAGTTGGGAACGTGGAAAAATGACACAGTTCTATTTTTCATCCAAAAAGATCATGAAATGAGCAATAATCAGTATAAGTGAATAGTATTAAGTCTCCAAATCTGAACATTTTGTAAAGTAAGACAGCTAAAAGGAGACATTCTGAAAGTAAAAGAAAAGCATGGAAGGAAACTCAGTGTCTTTTTCATTCTGACAATTTTTTTCTTTTCCTAGAAAGAACAAAGGAGTCTATCTGAGTAGCCTTGTTGCTTAAAAGCCTTGGAAACACCCTTCTAAAATACCCTCTGACGTGGCCTTTAAGCAATGAAAACAAACTAAAGCATTCCACATGAAAAAAATATATATTGTATGAAAATATAATTTACAGTTCTGTTTTTCTTCTATAGGGTTGTTCTATCTATGGTTTACCACAGAGGATAATCAGATAGTTATATGATTTAACCTTATTCTACGCACAATCAAAGCTGTATTTAACTAGGGCAGAACATTTAAGAATTACTTGGTCAGACATTTTGGTTACCATGGGAATTACAAAGTTCATAGCTTTTAAATTAGGGTGGAACCATTATAAGATCCAAGGATTCTTAACTTGTGATTCCAGGAAGGCTTCTTGGTTGTCTTGCTTTTCCATAATGCTAAGAGATCACAGAATCATAGAATGGCTTGGACTGGAAGGGATCTTAAAAAGCACCTAGTTCCAACACTCCCACCATGGGCAGGTTCCAACACTCCCACCACTAGGGACACCTTTCCACTAGACCTGATTGCTCAAAGCCCCATCCAGCACTTCCAGGGATGAGGCATCCACAACTTCCCTGGGCAACTGTTCCAATACTTCATCATCCTCACAGCAAAGAACTTCTTCCTAATATCTAATCTAAACCTACTCCCTTTCAGTTTAAAATCATTCCCCCTTGTCCTATCACTACATGTGAAAATTCTCTTTCCATCTTTCTTGTAGGCTCCTTTCAGGTACTGGAAGGTCACAGTTAGGTGGGAAGAATCCCCAAACGCAGGCTGAGTGTGACTGGGTTCTGCTGACCTGTAGATGTCTACAGTAAAATTGTGTGTGTGTGTGTGTGGGCATGCACATATGCATGTGTGTTTATGGGTTCACACATATAGAGGCAGTGAATGTATGAGTATATAAACAAATATTTTACATATTTAATGCTGCAAATAGTCCAGTTCCATCAAGCCAAAACTAATTATTAGTTAAGTAGAGTTGACGTATTTAAAGCAGTGGCATAAGTATGAATGGTAATCAGGAACTTCTAAAAAAAAATCTTATTAGATTCCACCAAACTGAAATGATGTACCTCTAGATGCTAATTATAAAACCATGTTGGCTTATCAGGGATTTTGAAGGTCTCATAGAGTCATTTACTGACATAATATACACACTTCCAGACACACCAACATATCTGTATTGTATAAAGCAAATAAAAATTAGGAAGGTGAGTAGAAAGCTGCTTGTTTTAAAATAAGTGACACTAAAGGAAAACAAACAAAGGATCTTGTGGAGGACCAGGAATCAGGATGGGAACAGTTTCAGGAATGGAAAAGGATATACAGCAATTGAAAGGACTTTACTATATGGACTTTACACTTCTTATGTGTTTACAAATATATATTTGCAGTTGTAATTCCCAGGCTTGCCCAGACATGTCTCATGGTGCTTGTTCCCTACTTACACCTCTGATTGGCTGAAGAAGCTGCAGAGAGGAGAGAGCTACCATTCGTCTTTTCCTTCCCCAGTTCCTCCCCAGTTCCTCCCTCTTCGCCTGAGTCCCTATCCCTATTTGTTTCCCTGGTTGTCTGTCTCATGCTCCACCCCATTTTCTGGTGCATTCCATACCAAAGCTCATAAAACCCTTGTGCACCCCCATTAAAGTAGCATTGCAACCTCAAACCTTGTCGGACCCTTTTGTGCAGTGCCTCGATCCTGCTCCCCTCCCCCATGGACCATAGCAGGATCTGATACTGGATAGGATGTGACAATTAAGTGTAGGAAAAAATGTTCAGAAAATATCTCTCTCTCATGTCCTTGACAAAATGTATTGTATGAAGTCTGTACACTACATTTTAGCAAGAATGAGAAGGATTCTAAAGAGCAAGGATGAAGGGTAGATATTATAATTAAACAACATATATCCATAAGGTTTGAAGGAGCTAGACAGGTCATGCACTCTTTTGGCAGGACGATTCTCACCTGATTTCACATCTCCCAAAGTTAGGATTCTTGCTTAAAAATCTCAAAGAGCCTTTGAGACTCTCTCTTTGACAATTAATGCTAAGGTACAGCTAAAGTGTTTTATCCCATTCAAAGGTAGGTATAATAAGCCCCTCTCAAATGTATTTATCAATCTTCATTTACAGTAGGGAGCGTAGGAGATGTAGTGTGGGATGCATTCCCAGCTGTTAAAGTATGAAGGTATGTGACATAATCAACAACAATTTTTACTGTTGCAGTTTTCAGTGAGTTTGGTGCTTCAGTGAGCTTTCAGGGGCTGGAGTACATGATGCACAGTGGGAAGCAGAGAGAGATGGATTTCTTCATCCTGGAGAGCTGAAGGCAAAGGGGGAACATATTTCTGTCTTCAGCTGTCTAATGGAGTCTTATAGAGAAGATGGATCCAGAAAACTCTTAAAGATTCATAGCAAAAGGATGAGAAGCAGTGGGAAATTTGTAGGTATTGTTCACCTCTTGGGAAATTTGGCTTGCCAATAAAGAACAAAATTTGTACAATGACTGTGTTAAAGCACTGGGAGCAGTTCCCAGAAAGGCTGTGGAATCTCTGCCCTCATAAAGACTCAAAATTGGACTGGACAAGGACCTGAGCAGTTGGCCCTCCCTTGAGTTGTGGGTATCAGAGAGAATGAAGTCCAGAGGTTCCTTCCAAACAAAATTTCGTGATTCTGTGTTTTCCCGTTATAGCTGTAAGTCTGACAGCTTGACATATACCCCGAGAGAAATCATGACATGACATGGGCTCAGCTAATAAACAATTACATTAGGAAATATAAATTAGGCAAATCAACAGAGTTTTATGGGAAACAGATCCTGTCAAACCAACTTGATATCTTCATTTGATAAAATTACCAGTTTGGTGGCTAAAGATAATCTTGTTGATGTAACAGACTTCTGTAAGGCATCTGACTTTGAACTGCATGATGTTTTAATTAAGAAACTAAAAACACACAGAATGCATTTGGCCTTCAGCCAATAGCTCAGAAATCTCTGACCTGTGGGACTCAAATTAAGCTGTAAAAGAGAGAACTCTCATGAAGCCAAAGCACTTGTGGAAAGGCCCAGCTGGCATCCATTTCTGTCTCACTGCTCTTCGAGGACAGTGGGAGGAACTGTAATACCAATACCTACAAAGTTTTCATGGTGAACAAAGTCTTAACAAGAAGAGAAATGGGATGGAGAAACAAAAGACAGGAAATAGTGAAGGTTGGTCATTGGCACAGATTGCCTTGGGTCATCCAGCAAGCTCAGTGGAAGAAAACACAATGCAACACAGGTTAGATGCATCCAGCTGTAAAGTTGTCCATCTAGGCACAGCAAGTGTAATGGAGTTTATGTATAGCTTAAAGGACTCCACACATGGCAGCTGCAATTTTAATAATTATTTGAGTGCCTCTGTGGACACGGCATCAAGAAGAGAAAATGTGATTTCTGGAAAGAATATACACTAAGAAGAAACAGAAGAGGTAATAGACAACAGTCTTTGTCATTGATGCAACCACTGCTGAAGTACAGTGTTCATATCATATCATTAATGATTCAGGCAGCATATAGATAATTCGCAGAGGGTTAATGGTAGATCTGCTTGATTAGTTACATTGGAAAACATTCCTTGGAAAGAAATAATTATGATTAACACATCAAGAGACTTCCAGAATCCCACTGAAGAGTGTCATGATCCTTCAGAAACACCCTCATCTCTTCCCTGCTTGCTGTGGAATCAACAACAGTTGTGTCATTTCTGATGGATGCTGTATAATCTGCTCCTAAAAACCTTGCATTGATCATGTTACAATATTAATACATGGAAGGCAACTGCAGTGAAGAAGGAAATCATCTGTGCTATTTATTTGCTAAGGCAAAATGAGAAATGATGGTTTAAAGACAGTTATGCAGCCTCTCCTCTGACTTCTCTTATCTAGACTGAAAAAACAATTTTTTTCCCTCTTTTCCACATAAGTCCAGTTTTTGAAGACTCTGATAGCCCTCAGCACTCATCTCTGGACTGTCTAAATATTATTCCCTTCTTGAAAGTGTGATGCCTCAGAGGGGACAGGGACCTCTGTGTGGCTTTACCAATTAAGTAGAACAGAATTTTTATTCCACATATTTGTAGGTAATAATCCTCTCTATACAGCCTAGTATAGTGCTTGTGTTTTTGGTAGTGACCTGCTTATGATGACTAAAGACTGAAGTCATCTCAATCAGTGGAAAAAAAGCTCATCAAGAGTGGACCCTTTTTCTTTCTTTCTTTCTTCTTTTCTTCCTTTCTTCCTTCCTACCTTCCCACCTTCCTTCCTTCCTTCCTTTCTTTCTTTCTTTCTTTCTTTCATTCTTTCTTTCTTTCTCTTTCTTTCTTTCTCTCTTCGTACCCATGAACTGATAGCACAATCTCTCATTACTCCAAGAGTTTGGGCACACAAGACAAAACCCATTTGCTTAAGCAGTGACTTAAAACCTCAGGGCTAGTGTATCTCTAACCCATGAACAGGAGGAGCAGTGCCTAAGAACTGTACTCGGTTCACATTGCTCCTGAGCAACTAGATAAAGAACCAAAGGCCACACAGACAGACCTTCACCAAGCCATTCCCCTTTAACGCACTTTTCAGTAGGAAATCCTCTTCTCTATGCTTCCTGTGCTTTCTTGGCCATAGGTGTGCTAAAAAGCAGAATGGAAAATTCATATTATGAGGCAAAGATATACAGGCTTTTCTGCTTCCAACAGTCCACCCAAAATTACAACTCGAGGACAGGAAAGGGATGATATAATGAAAAAGAAAGACTGATATTTCTAAAGGCACCACAAAAAAGGAAAAAAAATAACATTTTATCTGATCCAAATGTATGATGCATGCTCAAAAGACAGAAAGCAAACAAAAAGAAGGGGAAAAAAGGATTTTAGCTCATAAGTATATATATTTCTTTTCCTTTTTTTCCCTCCTTTTTCTTAATCCTATTAGGAAATTGGGACAAGCTGGAGGCATTCTCTACTCTCCAGCTTCTACAACACTTTTATCTGCCTGATAGAAACCATGTCGGAGTTGCTTAACCTATGAGGTTTCTTCCTGAGAGGCACAGTTTCTTTGACTGCAGAAGAGGGGACTTTCTTGTGATCTTACTATTTGATGTGCAAATGTGCCCCTCCACACAGAGGCACACACCTACCTTCTTCCTTCAGCAGATTCTGCGTCCTTGCACATCTCTCACTGGGGAGAGTTAATGCAATGGCTCTGACACAAACCTCAGTTCTCCCCAGCAGAGTTGAATGGATGTGGCTGAGAGTCGAATGTGATGGATCTGGCAGAGCTGGAATTTATTTCTCCATAGTAGCTCTGCATTGGTAGCTAGAGGGGTGTTGATAACACACCCATATTTTGGCTACTGCTGAGCACAGCACTATAACATTCAATTGAGGGCAAGATCCTGGAAGTAGGCCAGCTGACCCACACTGACCAAGGGGATATTCCATACCATATGATGTCAACCCATATGTAAAAGCTGAGGCAAGGAGCAGGACCAGAGGTGCTCATTGTCTCTGATGGCTGCCTGCTGACAACTGTTACGTGTGCTGGAGCCCTGCTTCTCAGAGAAGTGGCCGACCATCGCTGCTTATGGGAAGTAGAGATTAACTGCTGGCTTCTGCTTTGTGCTTTTGCTTTCTTTTTTTGCACAAATATAAACTGCCTTATCGCAACCCAAGATTTGTGTTGTTATCTTTTCCCACCTCTTTTCCCTCCTCCCCTGTCCAGCTGGGAAGGGGAGGGATAGAGCGGCTGCGTGGGCACCTGGCATTCAGCCAAGGTGAACCCACCACAAAATCACACAGGCGTGAGGAAGCAAAGATTATTTGCAGTGTGAATTCAGCATGGAGGAAATGTGGTCATGGTGATTCAGTGAGGAGTAATTCATGACAGAGTGTCTGCCTGTCTGTGTGTGTGACTGATCCTGAAGAGACCTGTGGACATCAGGAAGGTTGTTCAGCAATTGCCACTGTGGAAACTTGCTTGCAACTTTGCCAGGTTTTCATCATTGGTGTTGTAATTGTCAGTGAATGTCTTGCCTCAGGCTTATTACCTATATTAGTGTGTGTAAGTGTGTATTTGTGTGTGCACATAAATGCTTATGTATGCATTTATATGTGTGCGTGTTTTGGCCAAAACATCTTGCGAGACTTGGTGGGCTAAATGCTTTGACTCACAGCATTGATTTGCAATGTGTCTTTTCTTCTGTGTTACATGACTTAGACTAAGCTATTCTGAGTGTCCCTTGAAATGGTTAAAGGCACTACTGGCAATAACTAATGACAGAAAGGTGCTGATATGTAATACCCTATCATTGAGAACTTTAATGTCAAAGACAAAATGGCAATTGTTCTTTTGAAAGTCCTCACTTTCTACGCTACCCATCAGGCTTTTGATGTGTAGAAGCAGAGATAACTGCTGCGTAAATCAACAGCTGTGTCATTTTTTTATACCTGTGAACATCCACTAAAATCTGCCACATTATTTTAACAAAAACCCTGGACTTTGCCAATGCTATGTCAAGATTTCTTAGATTTTATCACCTAAAATCTTCAGAGTCATTCCTCCCCGAGCTCAGGTCTCTCAGCATCTAGGATGACTGTGCTTTTCACGTGCCAACCCCATCAAGCAGTGGTATCTTTCACCTCCCTCCCACACTCTCCCCATTCATAGCTGAACTGCAAGTATGCTGTGTTCAAGGGGAGCACAGACTCAGTAAGATATTCCTAGAAGACAATCACTCAAATGCATCTGTCCCAGGGGAAAAAATATGAAGCAATAAGAGGGGGTTTGGATGGCATGCAGTCAGTAAGACCAATAAAGTAAAAAAGGATGAGGGAAAACTCTATATTGAGCTGTTCTCTATATACAAGCATGATGCACCAGAAGGCAAGTATGGTACAATGAAAGACCATATCTGTAAGCAAGACTATAAAAGGAGGACTAAGGATGGCTATCCATTCCTGTTAAGTGGAGAACCTTAAAGACTCTTCACTATAGTTAGTATGATCATATAGAATGAAGAGTGTCATTTGTCTAAATGCAAAACCAAAAAGACAGTTCCCCTTGGCTCTAGCTTCTGCTTGACTCAATTAGTAAAATCTTAACTCTTCTAGGCTTACTGGAAATAAAAAATATAGTCATAGTGGATGAATTAAGCAGTTATTAAATAGCTTGGGTAACCCTTTCAGAGCACTGATTTATATTTATAAAATCCAGACTCACTACTGGAACCCTGTATTGGATTATTTCCCTTGTTCTAAAACCTCCCTTGGTGGTGTATGTTTTGAGCCCTCTGCAGTTTTAGTGGTGAGACAGGAACCTTGCAACTCACTATCTGCTGCATTTAGGAAAGGTGCATTAGTCCAGTCTGGCATAGAAGAGAAAGTCCATTCTGGACTTAGCTCCTCTCACAAAGTCACAAGTGAAAGTATCATCCAAGTTAGAATTTAAGACCTGGATCTCATCTTGCTTGGGTTTGAAGACTTTGTTCAAATCTGAACAGCTGCAGAGCTGAGAGAGGGGAATGCCCACCAAAACCAGCATGGAGGAGAAGGGACTCATTCCAGAGCAGTACAGGATTGCACAGGACAGAGGGCAGACCAGAACAGCTAATTTGACCAAACCAACTCCAGACTAGTCCAACTTTTAAACATATTTTTTGAAAATGTGACCAATAGGCATCTGAAATCCATTAGGACAGAAGAGCTGTATTTGTGGTTCACTTAAATCTACTTTTGTAAGATTTCTGCACACTACAGCTCCCAGTGCGCTTAACTGACAGGCTAAAACTCTGATAACTGTCTTTAAATAGACATTGGTTTCTCTAAGGCTCAGAGAGCTTAACTAAATTACTCTGAGTTTCTCATCACCTTCAGAGAGAAGGCAAGGGTGCTGCACACACCATCTCTCAGAAGCTGAGCTGTGTTTGTGGTGTAGATAACCCTGCCATCGAGGGTTGTAATCACCTAGCTCAGACCAGCTGCTTTGAGTGGTACATCAAGTGACATAGATTTTTGTGACTGACTCTATGCCACTGTCTTAACTTCAGCAGAAAACAGTTGCTAGAAATCACAAATATTAGTTTTACAAAGCCCTCTGCCTGCAGACCAGACCAGAGATACCGACCATTGCTTTAACAATGCACAAAAGATTTAAGTTCCTTTCTAAGCAATCCACAACCTGCCCCCCTCAAAAAAGTCATACCTTTTCCATATGTGTGTTACGTGTTTCATATAATTTATTGCACACATGGTAAAAATATATCTGACAATATATAAAATGCAATTTTTAAAAGAAGAAGAAAAAAAAAGAATTGGCCTATTGTTCTGCTGCTTAAAATATGGGATACCACATGATATACATTAAAATTATAAGAATATGTTGAAAATATTTTATGTCATTCTATGTAATATATTTGAAATATCATGACAGCTGCTATGGGCAGTAATATGTTCCATATTGTCTGATATATTCTAAATGTCTGTGTAATACATTTCATTAAATACATGGCAAATGAAAAAGTGAATAAAAGTTTCCCCTTTGCTTAATCTGAGTGCATGTAATAAATAAATATACATGTACATTCATGAAAAAAATAAAGAAAACAACTTGTTTATTCCTAACACCTTTTATGCTCTTGTTAATTGACACACGGGTAAACAAGCTTTTATTTATAGCAAACAAGGATTTCACAGAAACCATAAATTTACTCCAGTACACAAATTCTTCAATTATGGGTTTGAAATGATCAAATGAGGAGTATACATAATACTTGCTGATTTACATAAACCAATGAAAACAGAAAATAGAATAAAACTCAACAGTCAGTCACACTTGCAAAAGCCACTTTACAAATATTTCATTGAAGCCATAAAGCTGTTTGATGAAAATCATCCTTCACACAGATGCCACAAAAGAGCATCGCCCACCCAAAAGTCCAATGTATTGTTACCAATTGCCTGACATATTGTTGTGCCGAAGGACTTAGAATATTATGTTCCATTCCAGTGCAAAAATAGAAAACCATATGATTGAGAGACGGAAAAGATTTATTAGCTTCCCTTTCTTCTCTTTCCTAGCAGCCTGATCAGGATGATTTCCCATTGCATATGACACTGAAAAAATTCCCTATATTCTTATATTTATGGTGCTATCCAACAGGAGAGGAGAGAGGAGAACCAGCTTCATACATGGAGAAGGTGGCATCAGAGGAAGGCAGCAACATGTTCTCTGTTCTCACTGGTGACAGGAAAAGAGTCAGGAGTTTGTCTTCCCACAGAGGAGGTATAAGCTAGACATTAGAAAAACTTCAGGGGGCAGGATATGAAACCTCACAGGGAGACTATTTGGGGATCTAGGGCACCCCTTTTCTTGGAGATTTCACATGCCAGGTAGAAAAACATCTGTCAGAGGAAGTGATACAGGGGAATGAGGTGTGATATCATCACTGAAGCCTCTTCTCCCTCTGGCCCATTCGGCGACTGGGTGATTATATAAATGCAATAATTGTTATGTTAGGAGAATATCTTAGGCAGCTTAATACACAGAAAGCCATTTTTATAGCCATGGGTTTAGGGCAGGCACATTACAAATGCTTTTGCATCTAGACATGATGCAGAAAAGCTGCTGGATGTGAAAGGAAATAACCACTCAAACCCAGAGGATAGATAATTTTAAGGCTTATACATTTGGCCAAAATTCAGGTGATCTTGACCCACTTGACCACTTTGTTAACTGCTTGCTTACTTAATCTTTAAATTGCAGTTTTAGTGTTGACCTACCCCCAGGCTCTCCCCAGTTTAACGATCAGCACAAAGATTTTTCATTGCAACGCTAACATGCAGTAGTGGGCAACGGGGCTGTGGATCTCACTGGTTGTTCTCACACGTCATTGCAACACAGCTGTCCACTTGACCACTCCTCTCTAGTCCAGCTTTCTCCCAACCCCCAGGCTTCCTTGGTGTTTTTTTAGGAATGTCTGTTATGTTACAAATCTGCTACTCCTGTGCCTACAAATCAATATTTAAACGCATATGTATGCTCCTGAGCAAATATGCCTGTGTGGATTCTGGAAATGGACTCCTGTGGGACTACGTGCACCTACATCTCTACAATCAGAGTTTGAAAGAATGTTCCACAATGCCTTTGTGCCTCAGTTTCTCTAAACATGATAGAAAATAAGGATGCTTATAATTCAAGTGGTGAGGTGAAATCCTAGGATAATTTCTTATTTCATGGTCCAAGACAGAACTACCACCAGTTAGCCACTTATATGCAAGATTTTAAATGTCTGAAAAAATCCAATATCCCATTTTTTTTGCAATGTAGTCAAAATCCAATGTTGAATTTTGTCCAGATTTAACATACTTTTATGTGCTTATAGCTCATGAAAAGTAACAGGGCTTATGCACATGTTTAAGTACTTTGCAAGATAGAAATGGGTTACGTACATGTGGTGATACTTCAGTGATAGCCTGTCCCTGTATGTGCTGTGATAGAATAGTCAGGGTTAAGCAACTTTGAACCAATTCACATTTTAGGGGCTGGGATATACTTATCTTCCCAGTGAGTCATGATTTCCTTGCTGTTAGCTATTAATAACCCTTGGAGGAACTTTTAAAGCTGATAACCATTTCCTATCATTTTTGGCATTTTAAACATGTTTTTATTTTATTTTCCCATTTCTCCCAGTCCCCCAAAGGCAGCCAGATTCCCAGAACCCTTGTGGATTAAAGAGATCGCTTCCTGCCCTTCCCATCCTCTTGCTTCCTCCACCCTTTCCAGACCAATAAAAGGACTTTAAATTATTGAGATCATACTTTTTTTTTTGGTTCTGTTCAGTTTTGTTATTTTTAATGTGGTCAGTTACTTCGTACATTCTCATTTTCTGGCCCAGACCTTCATCTTCTCAGTAGACTAGATGTAACATGAACCAGTGAACTTTAAACACTTGGGGCCAACAATAGCCCCAAGCAATGTATATTTAATGAAGCAATATATATTTAATTATATTTAACCTCCCAAGGGTTAAAGTTCAAGCACTGGCTGATAAGAAAGTTGCCCCTCTAGCTTATTCACGTGCTGATTTTGTTAGGTTTTCTGATGCTCTTGCCTCTTTAGTTCCGAAAGGGAGTATATGCAGCGACTGGAAGGGCCAGTCCATGAATACGGCAGAATTGAGAGTGATTTCACTTTGCAGTTCCACTTCTAAATTAAGCATGAAAGATGGGGGCTGGGGTAATCCTCAATACACTTTATTCCTGCTCAGGATCAGCTTGCTTCCTGGAGCTAAGTCTTTTTTACAAAGGGGAATTTCAGCATGTGGACATGTGCAGGGCAAAGAAAAATCTCCGCTATTTCATGCAGTCTTTGAGGAAACCACTGTTGACTCATTTGTCTAGAGCAAAAGTGGGAAACATGTTAACACAGATGCCCCCTGAAAGATGCAAATAGCAGAGAAGAAGATCTAGAGGGATTATCAGGATTGTGCTTTAAACACATTCCACTTCACATATGTATGAGGGAGAGAATGGGGAAAAAGACCAGGAAAGCTCAAGATAAAATAACTTCCAGATGCAGCCCTCACCCTGGTGCAGCCAGATCCCTGCTGCCTCTCCAACACAACATTTCAGCCTCTCAGAGCTCATTAGGATCTAAAAGAGGGTCATAGACAATAACTGTGTGCCTTAAATCTTGTCCATCTTACAGGCATCTTGTCTCAAGCAATCAAAGGCAGCCTATGCTGGCACAGCCCAGTAATTAGCCGGCTGTGCTTCCAGCTGGTTTGCAGGCACATGGCAGGTTAAACAATAAATAAATCAGATTAGGCTGAAATCTGTTAAGCAAGAGTGGTCCTGGCATTCAAAGCCATTTCTTCAAAGCATTGCAGATCAGTGCTTGGGTTTTATTTTCCAAAGCCTGTTATCATGGGTATGGCTACATGGTACTTTGCAGACAGACACAAGTTCATTTTGCCTGAGTTTTGAGTAGGAGCTTTAGACCAGAAGCAATATAACCTCCTGAGAGGGCAGTTATAGAACTCTGGTTGGCTTATGGCTGATCCAAGGCCTGAATAGAGAAATCTGCTATCTTATGTGGAAGGAATTTTCCTTGCATGACCTGGGGAAATACTAGTGCTCATTTGAAAACCTCACAGCCTCCATCCAAATGAACACTACCCATTCTAACTGCTCTGTGGGCTTCCCTGTCTGCTGCAAGTGTTTCATCAGGAGCTCAAGGTCTGTGCATGAAAGAGTGTGGGTTATTTCTTTGTAAAAGTCAAAGAATCATTGAAATTTATGAGAAGAGGAAAGGTGTCTTTTTTTAGTAAATAAAATAAGCGTTGCCTATTTCTCTGGAATATAGGGATTTAGGAGCAAGTGGACAGGGAGATTTGCGTGCATTCCAATGGAGCTGACTCCACTCTCAGCCCTCTGACATGGTCCTACCATGCTTGGAGGAAATGCTTCACCCCGGAGAAGAGCCCCAAACCACCTTCACCCTCGCTCTCCAATGGTTCCTCCAGAAGTCTCTGCCCCTGGTGCCTTACATCTAAGGAGTCTGAGGTGTCCCATATGGCTACATTGATGAGCAACAAAGGAGAGGACAAATTCCATCAAGTCACTGGAGCTTCTGGAGGAAGACTATGTGTACAAAGAAGCTCTGGGGAAATCCAGGTGTCCCATTAAGTGAAAAGGGATCACTTTATTTCTGGAAACACTTAGGAAAGTCTAAGTTATAGAAAATCCCTTTTATTCTGCTTTGACATAGTTTCAACTGTCTTAACATCTACCAGTTCCAGATCTTGACTTCTTGTGCTCAGCACTGTATCAGCAGAGCTGAGAAATCTGGTCCCTGGCCACAGAACACACGATGTCATGCCACCACAAAAAAAGCGACAAGCAACTCTGAAGTGAAAGGGACATAGGAAACCCACTTGATATCTTGATCCTGCTTCCCTTCTAAACTGGGTTGGAGAAGCAAACAAAATATTTAGAAAGTGAACCTAATGATGAACACTACCTGCCTCTTTCCTGACACAGTCCATGAAGAAATGTTTCTATAGCAGTCAAGATGCTATTGGACTTAGCTCATATCTCTCATTTTCCTCGTGTTTCCTCATGTGTCTTTCCACACAGGCTTTAATGAATTCTCGTAAAAAATGACTAATTGTAAGCAAGGCTAAATGACAGTGTTATAAAGCAAAGATTTTTCAATACCGAAATTGCAGGCAGCTTCTAAATCATGTAGCTTCTTTTCTCATACCTCCTGGCTGCCTCTTTGCTTTGGGGGAAGCAATCAAGAATCTGCCCAAATCAAAATATGCAGTTTCTTTCCCCAGAGAAAATACATGCATCACAGTTAGCGAGTTGCTTATAGAAGAACTTTTGAACCTTTTCAGGCCGTGTTTTGCCTCCCAGAGTGGAGGGATCTTCTTTCTGTCTTCATAGTACCTCACTGGCCAGGCACATTTCTTTAGTTAGGAGTTGTTCTACCCAGTGGGATAAATATCCCCTGTAAAATTATTTTCAGATGGAAATAACAGGTTCTCTTTCACTGTCTCTTCTCCCTCCCTCCCCCATCTCCCCTGTGGAATATTCACCATAGGTTGCATCTAGAGATGGTGAAAATTTGTCATGTTTTTATCCTGTTGGAAAGCTGTCAGAAATCCCAAGACTTCTTTTCCCCATAAAACCCCTCCAAATTTCTTTTGGTTTTGTTTTTTTTTTCCCTTCTAAAACCAAACAAAATAGTTTCCTTGGAGGAGGGAAGGTCAGAGCCCAGCTGCTTTGAGAGCTCATTCTCTGTCTGTGCCAGGATGGCTGTAGTTTTCCCCCTTTCTTCCCCACAAAATGCAGGAAAGGTCTGTCAGCTCTCAGCAGGGACATGCTCAGAGGCACAAGACCATCCTGACGTTGTTGGTACTTGGCAGCTTAGGAGTTGGTGCCTTGCTTGGACTTGCTGTTCTGATAACTAGTGACAATTTAGGATCCCACCCTTCCTTCTTATCGTCGGCCGATTCTGTGCTTATCTTACTGCATTCAGGATGGCTCCTTGAACTATCTTTATCAATGACAGATCTAGCAGGGGTTGATGGAGATATTTCATGGGCTTGGCAGCTGGAGCTGGGGTGGTGCTAAGTATCCTCTCACTCAGCTGACCCCAAAAAATAAAACTGGCAAAGCACACACTCACAAATTCCTTAACTAAGCAATGCTAACATACCACATTGTGAGTGTTAACACGAAGATGTTAAATAAGGTTGATTTTCATCCACTGAAGCAAAAGAGACTGCTCAAATTTTCAATTTACCCTGATTCTTAGACATTAAGTTAAATTCCCAGACATATATGAAAACATGCATCTAGCCACCTAACCTTCTCTGATTATATTTATAGATTGTTTAAAATCTGTGACATAATCCTATATTGCTCTGATTTAATTTTGTTTTCCCAAGTCCTTGAAGAAAATGGACTAAATTTGGATTGCATCTGGCTGGAGGCTGTACTTGCAAGAAGCTAGATTTGGTTTTCAAACAACTGGGCCAAAGATTAAGAGCAGATAACAATGTCATGTCAGATATGTTGTTTCTCATTTCCCACTTCACCCCCTTCTCTGATCTCCCAACTCAAGACGAAAATCAGCTTCTAATCTTGACTTCTAGTAGGCAAAAATGGGATGGATTCCTCTCTCGACATCCAACCGCTTTTGTGCACCAGACAGAAGGAGAGGTATATCTCACCTGCCTGTTCTGGCTCTCTTCTCTGCCATTTTCTCCAAGAATTTGTCTCTGCCAGCTTTAGGGAGGATTCAAACAGGGTGGTGGGAAACTCTTCATTAGAAGGAGCACTTCACTATGGCATCCTTATTGTGTCATACCCCATGTTATTCCATGGATATTCCCAGAATTATTGCCAGGAGTTAGAGACCACTGGGGCCTCCTTCCCTGCTAAGCTGTGTCAGCTTTTGCTTTGGCCATGATTCTACATTCACAGCAGAGAGAGTTCCCATTATGTCCTACAGAAATGAGACAGTTTTCAGTTTAATTAAAGAAGTTTCAGTACAAAAGTCCTAGGACTGTTGGCAAGGTAGTTCCAAAGCCTTGTGTTTGGGGTTTTCTCCCCACTACCATGAGGCAAGCCCCGCATCTCAGTACAGCACATGTAGCAAGAAATTTTAAGGAGGTGCATTTCAGAATTCATCAACCATAAACAATTAAAATCCCCAGTCATTTTTGACAGCCATGGCCAGAGTCCATTTCTAGGATGCAGAAGCAGTGACTGACTTTGCATGAGTTTTGTGTTTCATCGGCAACTTGGAACATTGCTAGAGCTGCTAGAAATAAACAAATCCCTCTTTTCCATATTTCTTCTTCACCTTTTAAAGAAGAAATCATATTTGAAGATTTTGCCAAAACATTTCTTTTCAGGGGCTTTTTCCATTTTCCCAGCCTTCAATTGAAGACCACACCATTGTTTAGAGCTTTTTAGTGATGGAAAGAAATAAATAATCATCCCCACAAGAAGCATGTATCTCCTCACATATGCTGCTCCAGTCACTCATTTCTGAGAACAAAACTTTAGTTGTTTTATGTCATCTGACTGATCCTCTCCTTTTGCCTCCATGTCTCTTGAATGCGTGTGCAACCTGGCTCTATTTGAAACTCTGCCTAAGCAAGATTAATGTTTGCATGGAGGTGCAAAGCTGGCTCGGAACAGTATCAGTTTTGAGAACCTCGCTCTAGAGATGGATGCAGGAGCCACTTGGTATATTATTCCTCATTTTATTTATTTATTTATTTATTTTTATATTTGAATGTCTTAGTTCTTCTGTAGTGAGCATTGGCTGCAGGCCCATGGCCAGATGGAACTGAACTGCTTTCTAAGAAAAACATGAAGAAGGGAATTGCATTTTCATGTTGTAATTTTTTCATAGGGGTATTTATTTCCAGTGCTCTTTTTCTCCCTCTCACTCCTCCCCCACCTCTGGAATTTGGTGTACAAAAGTCAAAGAAGCTATCAAACTGCTGCTGCTGTTGCTGGTTTGGTTTGCATCTGGTTTTAATACTGAAAGATTTGGGGCAGACAGCTCCAGAAAGGGAAATTCACAGATTGGGCAGTGAAAGCAGTGACAGATTGCATTATGGTGTTCTGGTCCAGTGAAGAAGAGGAGTCGTTTGAGTGGCTCTTTTCTCACAGCTTCACAGTTCTTTTGCTTCTGGTGAACCTGCAGAAGAGTCCTTCGTGCTCTGCGAGGGACTGGTCAGAATCCATTAACTCCTTTCATCCATCTAAACTGACAAAGAGCCATCAAGTGGTAACTTTATGTCATTACGATGTGGGCTAAATGAGAAGTGGATATTGAAGACTCTATATGGAATTTTTATATCCCAAAGAACCAATTCCAATTTAGTACAGGGATCAGCTCCATTCAAACCAGCATTACTAGCCTGAGTTTTTCATCCAAAGTCTCTGTTCTTCTTTGTCAGTAAATATATTTCAAATGCCCAAGCAAACCAGCTATGTTTTCTGAGTGTCAAATGTTCCTCTCTCTTATTGAAACAGAACAGTCCCAAATGCCTGCTATTCAGTTCCCTCAGCACAAAAGCTGGCTGAGGCAGTATGCAGTTGTTTTAGTATTCTGCTTCTCCAGAGCACAAATGCAGCATCTTGTTCACAGTCAGTTTGAATGCATCTTTTTTTTGACAGAAAAAAACCCATGACAATCAAATGCCCCTGGTTTTGCTACGTTTTTGCAACAAATGATGACTATGAAATATACCTTTTCATTCTTTGGTGAAATAAAACACTGTGCCTTTAAAGTGTACTTTATCAGAACTTATTGCATGAGCAGGTATTTCTTCAGAATTCAATGTGTGTCCTGACTTCGTAAGACCCATAAGTCTTGAGCATTTAAAAAATCATTCTCTCACCCATTTTTTCATGTCTCTGGGCAGTAGGGAGGAAAGATTAAACAAACATTATGGGTTGATTTATCTGATTTCCATCATGAGATAGATCTCTTTCACAGAGAATGAGGAGGATCAACTTTGCCTCTAAAAGCAAGACACTGTATTTATGACCACTACAAAGGGCTTTCTGACTGCATCAGGGAGGAGGAGCAGAGACATCACAGAGCAGTGAATTTCTTTGCAAAAAGATTAAACGAACTTAACTTATATTTTTTTGCAGTTCTTTCTGGAACTGACATATTCAAAACAATGAGTTGAGCTGAACAGATAATGGATCACTACAGCTTACAAAATATTACAGGTAAAATCAAGACATTTTCTTTCTGAAAAGAGCTGAGCAATGCAAAAGAGTTAATCACATAGATTAGTTGGCTGACCTCTAATTACCCAGATATTGTACAAGAAAGATTTGGTAGTGTTCTCTTCACAGGTTCAAACGCACTGACCTTAAAAACTCATCCCCTGCTGATTTTGAGAGAGCTGGGAGTCTGCAGCACACCCACTGTTGTAGTATGCTGCAGCTCCAGCCAAGCTGCTCTCTCCCAAGCTTCTGCTTCCCTTTCCTAGTCATGAGGTTGCAGAAATAAATGTACAAGAGATGGTTTTAGGATTTATTTTGGTTTTGTTTCAGGCATGAGGTATTTGCTGTTGCAAAGTGCATGACCCCAAGGAATACTCCTTGCCACTGCTGTCAACCTCTATGCTAAAAGTGACAATACAGTCTGTAAACACGTTGGAGAGTAGATGCCTTGTCAGAAGAGAACAGGAGGCATTCATTTTGTAAAGGTTCTTCATTTCCAAAGGTCACCTTTTGCATACCATTTGTTTCTAATCTCTTGGTTCCTGGTTTGGAAACAAACAAGTGGCACAAAACAAGAAGGAGAGAGAACAGTTTGAAGGGAAAGGGGCACAATGAGCTTGTGCACGTAGAGCTGATAATGATTTCTGGTGTTGAGTGGTTGATTTTGTGATTGGGCTTTATCCAAGTAGTTTCTGCCCAATGGAGAGACATACAGTATATTTGTGTACCATTCAAGCATCCCGTACATTCAGAGCAAATGAAGCTGAGAAGGCAGTTCCTCATAGATCTGCTTCAAATGTATCATTTGTGACTTTTTCCATGCTTGGGCAAATAACATTATTACACATTGCCAAACTCCTCAAAGCCTTTACTTTTCTGATGTAACAGAACTCTGGAAAACCTCCATAATGCTGTCTTATAATACACCCCTAATTTAACCTGGAGGAGGCATTTTTTCACAGACAATGGTTTCCTATGATTGGTCTCCCTGCCGAGACTATCAGAAAATGAATAAAACAATACTAATTGTAATGGTCATTTCTGTAAAATAGGTACCTCCCCTGCAATCTTTAGCTCCCATCCAAGCAGAGCCAAACAGAGGGTGAAAAAATGGGATAACTATAAAATGGGAGTGAGAGAAAGAGAGAGATGTGTGTGTGGAAGAACAGCACACAGTTAGTTACCTGTGCATGTTCTTTCCTCAGCAACAAAGAAGAAATGAGACATTAGAAAAAAAAAGAATGTAAAATGCTCCCTCAGTGTGATTTCCTCCGGCTCTTCAAAAAGAGGAGTATTGTTTTGCTTTCCCCTTTGTTTTTCCATCTATTTGATTTGTGTGAAACTTGGGACAGAAAAGTAACCTTTCTTTGATACATTCTTCAGGGATGCATAAGCAGTCACAGGATCAATGATGCTCCTTCTCCAACAAAGAGCTTGTTTGTCTCCAGGTTTCCAGTTTAGGGAAAATAATTCACAAAAATGAAAACAAGGGGCAAAAAGTATTACAATATTGCTAATGAAACACTTCTCTTCAGAGAGCTTAAGAAAAATCCAGCATCTTAGCATTGGGCTTTAATTTCGCTCTGTAAGAAGGATTGAAAAGTAGATTTCAGAGATTCTTTTTGGGCTTAAAGAGAAAAGTTTGGAAATTGGGTTGGTCAGTGGCTGATGCCAGTAGCGAGCATTTAGGGCAGTGATTATCTGGTCTAGGCACATTTTGGTGTCTTATTTTATGCCTGTGTACCAACAAGTGAATGACAGCATTGTAAGAATATAATCTGTATAAAATATTAATGAATTACATAAAACATTTTGTCCCAAGCAGATTACATGTAATTACATAAAGAAGGGGAAGCATCTGCATATAATCTACAGTCCTGTGAAAATAATAGGAGTATAGGATTAAGTAAAATTTCTGAAAAAAACAAGGAAAACGCCTCCTAGAACAAGTCAAAGTTAACTGATGTCCCTGCTAAGACACATTCTCAGTGCCTAGGACTAGCAAGGTGAGACTGTACATCTGGGATCCTGCAGACAGACCTTTCCTGCTCTTTTACTTCTGGGAATGGCACGATACTTTATTATTTCCTCCCAAGTGAACTGCACAAGACTTCTCCATTGCCTGATAACAACTGCAGCAATGCAGTGTTCTATGTGCAGTGGCCACGGCTGCCACAGCCCCCTTCTAGCAGATGCAACCTCTCACTGTTTTTTCTAACTCGGCTGCTTGGTTTAACCCTGCCATCTCCTTCTGCCCTTTTGTCTCCTGCAGTTGTAGTGGCCATTCTCCTACCAGCCCTACTCAAGAGCTGGTACTTTTCTGCCCACAACAGACAGCAGAGAAATCACCTTCACTATCTTTTTCTTTCCATGATGGAGTCCCACTTCTGTGTGAGAAGTAAATGATGGGGGCCTTTTGGGATGATGCTGCATGTTTTTTTAATGTTTGAGACTGTCAGAGCTCTATTTCTATGGATTGCATTGTTCTGAGAGAGAAGAAAAATTTCTATGTTTATAATTTAAAGTAATCAGCACAATAGCCAGAAAATTATCCTGACCTGCAAATCAGGAATGAAATGTACTATGTAAAGTGTTCTAACTTAACCCCTAGAGCAGGTATGACATAAAAGAGAAAACCCATTCTGTGAAAAGCTAATTCAAATGCAATCTTTGCTTTAAATCACTTCCTTATTTTTATTCTAGAGTTGTTCCTAAAACAGGAAACGATTTTTCAGTGCGGTATGTTCATCCTGAGTATCCTTTTTAATCTTATTCACAATACTCATAGTCCTCAGCTCCAGCCAAGTTCATCCATATAGTTATTTCAATTTTAATGCTCTTCATAGAAATATCTTGTTCTCCCAGGATCACAGCCACCAATAACAACAAGAGCAATCCAACCTCATTTTTAGTAAAGGAAAAAATGTAAATCAGTTGGGAATAATTTTATTTGGTACAAATATCCTCTGGATGCTGGTGCCAGGTATAAGCTCTAGAACTACGTGAAGAAGAATGAAATGTGAGAGAGAAATTAAAATTCAAGATCTTTGTTGTAGTTGTCTGGTACCAGTCACCATGTTCCAGATATGAGTTACCCGTGATTGCAGCCCACCAGGAAAAAGAAATTAAAGTCACCATGAAGTTGTTAAATCTGCTCAAATGCCTCACTTTCAATGTTCAGATATGATGTTATCAAAGGTTTAGATATAGACTCATGATTCTGGAAGAGCCTATTGCACTTCTAAATGTTATCTTTAAGAACACAAAAGAAGACAAATCTATCATTTAGCACAATGGATCATTTCAGTGCCTACAAAGCAGAAAAGAAGTTTCAGAACAATGGTTTGCAGTATCTGCCTTGTCTGTCAGTTCCATACCACTCTCATATCAATGCATTTGCTCTCGCCCTGTGGGTGAAGTGATGGGCATTTAGTAGTGAGATAACTACGACTTCCTAACCACATATTGCATGAAAGTGAAACATTGGAAGCTATTGCCCAGAGGCAGTCAGACCATTTTGACGAGCATAAATTCACAATCTCAGACAGAAACTAAATTGAAGGCAGATATTTGTCAGCTTTTCCCTCTTCTCCATGCTTTTTGACCAGCTGTGCTATTGATCCAGGCTCCCTGGAGCTGTCCACAGCTGCATTTTCCACATCGCCTTTACCTGATTGATATTTATGATATGCCTTGGGACCACTGCTTACCAGAGGGAGTGATTTAGCAGAGTGTCTATGGCAGGACTGTAGACTATGACAGGTGCACTCAACACTAGGTGGCTTTCTTACCAGGACTGATTTACTACTAAGTTCATGACTCTTTAATGAATTCATTTTAAGGTCTCTTTTTTATGTCATTGGACAAGTGCAGCCTTGTGGACAGAGAAACTGGTGACTGAAACATTTCTGAGGGGAGCACTTTTTCTGACATGAGGAGCAAAGCTGATATCATGGATCTTGATCTGTGCTCTCAGGAGAATGGTGGTTTGCAAACGTTCAATAATACCTTTCTGTCTGGGCTGCATTTCTGCTGTTCCCAACACCCTTTCATAAGTCAAAAACCATCTAATTTTCTCTGGACACTTCCCAGGGACCAAGTCCACCTTGCAAGTGGTAGCCTACAAATAAACTTAAAAATAGAAAAAAACCCAAACAAACAAACAAGGACCAGCACACCTGCCTTCAGAAACATAGCAGCCTTCCAAACACTCCTTGAAATGTGTAATATTCAGCCAAATCTCCAGACACTATCAGATTAACAGTGAAGAGAATATTCTTGATAACCCTAGGACCAACCCCTAAGCATTTAGCAAACAAAGCTACTCCAGAGACAGAGACCACAAATATAAATGAGTCTCCTGAAGAACATAGGCAAAATGCACTACAGTTTAATAAAGAAAAACCCTATTAACAGCACACTTAATTATCACATTTTAAGGTAGATATGAGTCTGTCCAGAACATCCTGAAACTATACCCTTTGCTAGCTGATGATCATTTGAGAGAAATTGTCCTCAAAGTTTCCCTTTAAACTTTCCAAATTGCCCTCACTGCATGAAATACTTTATTAGAAGCAAAATTTCTCATGGCAAATATATCCCAAGCAGAGCTGGGCCATGCCAAAGCAATAGATTTAAAACTTGCTGACACATGTACATACCCTATAGAATAAGAGCCCCATTCCCATCCAAAAGAAACCATCAAAGCTCTGCATCCTACATGTACTCATTCCAGAACGTGATCTATTCTATCCAAAGCACCAAATACCCTTGTGGAAAGTATGTGGGGGAAACCCATCAACCGCTGTGCACCACAACATTTTCACACAGACACACTGTGAAAGACAGAAACAGCCATTGGTAGGACATTTCTCACAATACGACCACTTTCTGTTTGACTTCTTATTCTTGATCTTCAAAGGCATTCCACAAAACACCTTCAAAAGATAAGCTTTGGATGTCAAATTCCTACCCCTACTTCATTCTTGAAATCACAGCACAATCGTTTTATGTCACAATTTTTTCTATGCTACAGCCAAAGCACCTCCCATCTCTCTCTGTGACAGAGAAAGTATTAACTTACCACTTCTGTTAACATACCTTTTATTTTCAGAGGTACCAAATACCCTTGTCTCACCAAATATCAAGCTGGTTGTCACAATTCAGTCCAAGATGCAAAGCAAGTTTCACCATCTTTATTAGCTGGAATGTTGCTTCTTCAGTTTCAGGCCCAAGAAATTCCTGGTCTTTGTTTCTTATCAGTTGCTCTAAGCGGGGATGTCATCTCTCCCTGCAAATCTCTACTTGTTTTTTTCATTAATGATGGTGTTATGGTAGGTGTGGGACTAGTCCCTCTAACTACACAAACAAAAAGCAGACATATAATAGGCTCAAGTCAATCAGTTTCTCCACAAAATCCATTTATCACAGGCAGTTCATGTATTATTTTCAGAGTTCAATCCTTTGCATCCTTGGTGGGTTTGTGAGCAAGAATGCCACTTATTCTCATCTCCAGTGGATTGACATGCCCCACTAGAATGGTCAAGAAGGTATCCTTGCTGCTAGACACCAAAGTCCAGATTTAAATGAGAGAAGAAGCAAGAACAAGTGCAGTGTCAATCCTAACCTTCAATGATGCTACACCACAAAGTAACACCTTTTGCTTAACATGTGTGGGTCAGTGACAACATAAACTTTCATTTTGTTGCTATTTCCAGTCCCTGTTAACATCAAAAACTTACTGCAGTTTTAATAGGACAAAAGAGGGGAACACAACTAACCAGTGTGACATTGTTTCATTTATCAACACACAGAGAAAATAAGGCTGAGAGCAATTCTTGTGAGCTGCAGTTTGGCTGAACTAATCAGTGATTATCCTCTACAGATTGAAAGAACCAACATGACTAGACATTGTGGAAAAAGATGGTTTTAATTTATGCCATTTTGTCATGTAATCAGAGAGCAGTCTGCATGTGTGAGGGAATTATTATGAGATAATTCTTGGAAGCTTGCTAATCATGTCATTGTTTTTCAGAATTCAGCTTATGCTCCAAACCCTCCTGGAATTTATTAAGATAGACCACTTTGATGCTTCAGGTTCCCCCACTCCAAGACAGACATAGAAATTGCTACACCAGGGAATTCTGACAACCTCTCTTTTTTGATAGCTTTTCTTTTAGAGTGGTTGGATGATTCAAGAGGAAGCATAAGCCTCCCAGTACAACACTAACTATAGAAAAGTAATTTTTTGCCAGACCATCATACATGCTGTATATGCTGCAGCATGGGGCTGTGACTCACTTATAATTTTTCTAAAGCATATAAAATGTAAAGCCTAGAGTTTTAGACTGTAAAAGATGTCTGGTTTTCTTCTATGTGGACCAGCCAGGACCCTGGGAGCTTTCTTAATGTGAGAAACTGGGCAACTTCAACTCATGAATGTCAGTGTCCTCACTAGGACACCTGAATCACTGGCTATTCAGATACTTCATAAGCCTACAGCAATAATTCTGAATCTGCATATTTATACAGTTGGCAGGCACAAACCTCTCCTCTTTCCTGTGGAATCATACATCTCCATTCTACATGGATAAGGTGTGTTATTCCCATTTAAGAGCTGGGTAAAATAAGAAAGAAGAGATCATTTGCCCCAGGGAACCCAAAATTTCCAGCTAAATATAATTTGTCCCCTTGAGTTGCAGAACTTAGCTTTTTTTTTTTTTCCCTCCAGGCTTGGCAATATGACAGAAAGACTCCTACATAGAGCAGAGCAGAGAGAACAACACTTTATTCTTCATCCATTGCCTGCAACAAAGATAACCATTCAAGCAGAGCTGTCTGCACATAGAGAGTGATTTTATGGACTCAAGGTCTCTGCTTCTAGCAGGTGCAGCCCAGGCTACTAGGAAGGGTAGGAAGGGTTAAAACAGCACTTGGTTCTGAAAGATGTACAGGAATTGGAGAAGACAGAGGAATTTGCTGGATCCCAAAGTGTATGAATTTAATAACTTAAATTATCCCACTCTACTCAGAGAGGACAGGGCTTGAACTATTCACATGATAGATGAGGGAAGACATGAGTTACCCCAGGCTCAAGTGGACAAAGGTGCACTGGAGAGTTGCAGCTGATCTGGGGAAGAGCACTAAGCTTTTCCTAAGCCCCAGTTCACCCTTGACAAAGGAAATCTGAAAAATCTTCTGCATGGAAACAAAACCTTTTCTTTGCTTGCCACAAGGGGAAAGTGAAGAGAGCAGGAGGATGTTTTTCACTCTGTCCTTTTCTTTTTCTCTGTATGTTTGTGTGAGTTCAATTTCACCCAGCTCAGAGGCAGAGACTATACAGAAAGAAAGATAGCTTTTTTCTGTTTCCTACACACTGCAATGAGTAACATAATGTTGCAGAGAGAAACCTTATGAGGCTATTACAAAAGCCCATGAGGCAACAAGATTTTTGGTGTTATTACTTACTGTTTAGTAACACAAAGGAATAGATCAACTGAATTAGGTTTGGGGTTTTTTTAATTATCTCCAAAGCTTTGGGGGTTAAAAGAAGCCTAAAGACCTGTGCATCCAGCCTCTCTCTAAACTCATGCTCAGCTAATCCGTGTCAGCTGCATCTTCCCTTGTCAGCTGCGTCTTCCCTTGCCAATACAGAGGTGAGCGTGAGGAATTTCTGCATGTTACTTGTTTAACTATTACCTTTTATGGGTCTCTCTGTCTCCCACTGACTTTCTGGCAGCAGATGGGTTGGCAAGAGGAAAACCTCAAACAATACTTTTCTGAAAGCTTTAAAACTTAAGCAGAGGGAAAGAACAGAGTCTGACAAAAGAAGCAGACACCTGCGAAGCCTGTGCTTGGACCTGGGCTGCTACTTTCAAGGCTGCAACTATTACAGGGTACTGTCTCTGTTTAAAGCAATGTCTGCTTATCTCATTGGAATTTGGGAATCCACTGATCTCTTTTTCTAAACTGTGATTTTTTTTCAGTGTTTTTCAGTCTCACTTCTATGTTTATTACAAGGCTTATCTGAAGACAATAAAAAAAAAATCTCATTTTTTCCATGTAGTGGTCAAAACCAAAGATAGAAACAGGCCCTGCTGTTGTGGAGACTCTGTCTAAGCAGATGAAGAATAGCCATGAGTGGGGTAGAACGAGATTCCCACTTCATAGTAAACAGTGATCATGCAGAGAGAGGCAGGGAGTGAGGTGGTGAATGATCAACTAACAGACAAGAGAAGGATTACAGCATTAAGACAGGATCTGGGAGGGTGGATCTGAAGTAAACATACTATGAGGGAACTGACTGGAGTAGAAGATCCAATTGCCCAGCACAGGACAGGGAGAATACAAAATCAAATTCTCCTTGTGCCTGAAGCACCTAGCTATGGCTGGAGCATGTGTTGGCTCAGTGTACAACCTCCTGCACACACACATGAGATAGTCCTTATGCTGGGCTATGCTCCTTCAGGAAACCAATTCATGCTCATGGATTCCAGTTGTGCTTGTGAAGTTGCTACCAAAGTGTTACTGCTGTGCTGTGAATGCTTATTTGTTGGTGTTTATTAACCTTGGCCAAGAAGCATCCTTCAGTCTGGGAACAACGAGAAGCACTTAAATTTAATGATGGCGATGAACAAGCTAAGGAGGTGATTACAGCCAGAAGAGCCTGATTTTTTGCTTACTTGAAGAAGAAGGGTTTGGAGCAATGGAAAGAATGAAAGAGGTGTCAGGTTATAGGAAATGTGCACATGGCAGGGAGGGAAGAAGGAACTTCACAGAAGGAAGAAATGGTAGACAGCATCATTTTGTCATGAAGAACCTGGATTAGCTGTGAGACAAGCCAAGTCCAGAAAAGAAACCATAGACTAACAATAGATGAAAACACAGAGGAAACCTTTGAATGGAGTCAGGAACTGCCAGGAAAGACACTGGTCAGGAAGTTCATTCTCACAGAAATGTTAAACATTTGATGGTCCTTGGAAGTAAAGAGCAATGCTCAGTTCTGAAACTGTGTTCAACAGATTTCCATGAGACTGTTTCCTTGCAGTTACCAATGGAAAGGCAAAACACAAACTTATAATTTCAGTAGCAAGGTGGGATTCTTCAAAAATACACATTTCAAAAACAGAGGAAAAACAAAGTTTCTAGTGGGACAGAGAAGCCTGACAAAAGAACCTCAAGATGAAAAAAAAAAAAAAAAAAGATAAATTGAGATCAATAGCTTCTGTTAAGGGGCTCTAAAACACAGGAATTGCTGGAGACTGCTCAGACTCTAAAGTCATGAAGATACTTCTGTGCCCCACCAGCAGGACAGCAAGGACCCTGAATGAAGCTCCTGCAAAACACCTTGATTCTTCCACTCTCCCCCACCTGGCTGCAGTGAAGACCTCTGAAAAGTCCTCTCACAGCACTCCTTGGCAAAGTTGACTCCAAGAGAAACATCCACTCACCAGATCTGGGACTTTTTAGAGCCATTTTTACAATTCAAGCTATTTCAGTGTTTTAGGATGAGTTGTCTGAGGTGTGAAGATTGTATCCAGCACAATGACTCACGTGGGTTACAACCAACACAGCCTCCATGTGGGCTAGAAAAAGCCATATATTTTCTTCATTGACAGCAGTTTGTCAGCACAATTGACACCTTGGTTACCAATCCCAGGACTGACGCAGAAAGTTAACAGGCCAGCGACTGAAACTGCAGATGCCTGTCTGCTTGGGTCTGGGATCTGATGTGCGTCTTCGGTGAACAGGTCCAGACCATACTTCTCCAAGGAGGACAAAACACAGATATTGTTTTCCCTATGAGAACCATCCTGCCCAACACTTACACATATCTCAAAAGGCAAAAGTGTCTTACAAAGTCCAGGATGGAGGATGGTGAAAAAATAAAGATGGCTTTCACTGATGTTTCTGTGCCAAGAAATAAAAGCAAGTGCTTTGTTTAGTACGGAATTCATTGATCTGATGCCATCGCTGCACACATCTAGAAAAGACTGCACCACTCTTGATATTATATTTTAATTCAATGTGCTTACAAAAGGAACTTCTGGCTATTTCTGTTTTTCCTGGAGTATCCAAGCAGTGAGGAAATTCAAATGTGTGGAAGCACACCCAAGAACTGACGATCTCTTGAAGCAGAGATTGGCTAGAAAACTGGAGGCTCAGTTTGGCCAAACCTCATCAATCAGACTTTGTTTTTGCCAAACCAAACCCCACACCAGAAATGGGTTTGGAGTCAGTTTCCATTTTCTTGAAGCCACTGAAATTCTGAGGTTATTCAAAGGTCTCTCTATCACCCATCTTCAATCTAAACCTTTTTTCTGAAACATATTTTTTGCAGATTGACTCTATATGCCAACAAAGGGTGAGAGGCCAAGGTTGTCTGCAAGTTTTTCAGTGTTCCTCTGTTCTGGATGTGTCCCAGATGCTTCAGGAATAGCGTTTCAAGTGGTGGTTTGGCCCTTGTAGGCACAGGCGGCTCTGGGAGGAAGAGAGTCTCATGTTCATAGAAAATAAGATTAAGAAACAAAAATATTGAACAAATGGCATTGAATCTGGAAAAATATGCTCAAGCTGGGGTGAAAATTTCAGTTGTTTTTAAATGAGATAATTTGTTCTTTCCCGTACATCAAATGTAGGAAGAAAAGAGGAAAAAGAGAATAAAATAAAACAAGAATTTTACTTTTTAATCTGACAGTTTTTCCTTCTGGAAAAACTATGTTTCTGTGCTTATAGTGTTAGACTGGAACATAGAGGGCTCAGTTCAGTTTGCTGATGTGCCAAAAAATCCCTGCATGACCTCAGGCAAGTAGTTTAGCCTTTCCCAGTACCTTTGCAAACACTGGACCTGGGACGACTTCCTTCCTCCTGTTCCTATACTCTCACTGCAAGGTCTGTAGAAGAGGCCTGACTCTTCCTATACTTTTGCACAACATTGAGCAGAAAATGTTGCTATTCCTCTATTGGAGCTCAGAAGCGAGTCTGTGATCCAAATCATGTTAATATCCATTATAAATTCTGCAAAGTCCTATTCTGGACTAGTTTGCAGTCCAGGCCATTCGTAAGGCAGTAGGGGATTATATCTTATAAAGAAGTCTGTAGATGTCACTCTCCCCAAACAGGCTTTCCCTGTCTCCACTTTGAGCTATGTTGTTCATTTAGGCTATTGTCAGAATGCACTTGCTCACACTTGTGGGATGTTTAGTTTAAGAAAACCCACAGGTGGCCCCAGGTTATTTTGCATTCAGAATATTTTGCACAAAATCCCAGGGATATGAAAGGGACTGTCTACCAAGAACCATTGTGATTTCACACGAGGTACAGGTCAAGCCATTACCTGGAATTCAAGATTTACAAGAAAGTTTTTTTGTGTTGATTTGTTGGGGTTTTTTTGGTAAAACACTTGAGTGTGAATCTGGAAGACCACACACATGCGGCAGTTCCTCACCGCCCATGATCCGACATGCCACTTAACCCTTGTGGTTTACAACCAGCACTCACCACACTGCTCAGTGAGAGCACTGAGTCTCTGCTCATATCGAGGAAAAAAAATCCCCAGGGAATTCCCCAGCTCATGAGATCTTGCCCATCAAAAGTAGAGTGAAGGATTAGAGTATTAGGTTTTAGGAATGGGCAGACTTCAAGTGGGAGAGAAGGTCCATCCCTTTCTTTGACCCAGAAGCCCTGTGTTTTCCAGGGCTGTCTTCCAAACCCAGCACAGCCCAAAGCAAGAGGTAAAAAGGACCACTGGAGAAAGCCCACCAAGCTTCCCAGGCATTGGTGGTTTTGACAATTCATGACCAAAGAACACAAGATGAGACAGAGCTGCTTCAGTCATCACAGCTGTTCCTTACCAAACACAGACGACCCAGGGATGAATTTTATTCTAGAAGTATCCTCTGACCATGCACTGTGGAGAGACATTTCACAGTACCCTTTAACAGACTGCAAGAACTCTGATTAAAAGGCCAAAAGACAGAGGTAGACTATGCTACCAGCAGAGAGAGGGAAAGATGGTGAAGATCACCAACCATCCCTGCAAGTGCAAAGAACTTTACAAATAACTGTTGTAAAAGCAGATGAGTCTGAAAGAAGTTCTGTGGGCTGTGCTGACATTCACCCATTGTTGATGCTGACATCATTGGGATCCTCTTTTCATAAGTCCATATTGCTGCCTCTTTAGAAGGAAGTTGGAATAGCAGTAAAGAGACTTCCTGGAATCTTCTCCATGAAAGGTCTCTTAGGACTGCTGGTCCAGAAGCTGCTATTGTTTCCCAAGTTGCTACACACTCCAAGGAGAAACACATAACAGTTTGGACCTGATGGCCAGCAGTGTTCCCAGCAAGGATTTACATAGTCCTTAGAGGCAAGGGCCTCATTATTGTGAACACAGAGGGACCTTTCACTGGTGTTGTTGGTGACAGCCAGGCTGGATCTAACATATATGTAAGTAAATATTAAGACAATTAGACACTTTAGTACAATTAAAAGTGAGTATTTAACATAATTAAATAGCTGTAGGACTCAGCCATCTTTGTGTCAGATCATGCTGAAGCACAAACTTATGCCCCAGTTTCTTGACAGAAGGTCAATATCTGCAACATGAAATTGGCTCTTATACTCTGGAGATGTTTAAATGCCAATGCACAGCTGGCAGTGAATAAAAAACGACTTCTACTTCAGCCTTTCCTCCTCTGAATGTCTATCCAGTGCAGCAAGACTGACGAGGAGAGGCAATGACAATCGACATAGCTGGGAAGAAATCCACCATGCTTTCAGGCTGGCCAGCCCTTTGTCATTCTTCAGTGAGGTGGACCAACCTAAGCCTCTTGAAGATGCAAAACAGTGAAAAAATGAAGAGTGCACTGAATTTTGTGGAGATGCAAGGATCACAGACTGATGTCAGCCGGGGGTGTCTGGGACTGGAATATGACTCTTTTTATCTCCCTGCCTGGTTTTACATTGGGTGGATAAATTAGCAGTGGCTCAAGGCTGTTACCATGAGATCACTTAGCAGTTAATCTTTTATTTGGAAAGCTGTTCCTTCCCACAGAAGTAAACACCCACCTTATCAGGCATGCCATGGCAAAGGATATTGTCCAGCTCCCCACCTGCTGTCCTTCCTCTCATTAGTGGCTTCCCTCCCTTTGCAGCCATTCCCACCCACCATCTGCCAGAACATGCTGCACACCCACAGCCCTGCCAGTGATGCTCATGGACGTGGCATGGTCACACCAACCCAGCCTTTATCGGGAAACAGCCTGTTCCATACAGGAATGGGAACATGCCTGGCAGACATGTAGCATGTCTGAGCCCTCTCCTTTGTGGCAGCACAGTGTCTGGCCACTCTCCAGAGCCCTTGGAGCTCTGAAAGGCCATTAATGAAACCACAGGTGATTCCTATTGATCACACAAGGAAATACAAAGCCTCTAGGCCAGGGATAGCCTTTCACTGTTAAAGGCAGAACATGTTTTTCATGTCCCTTTACATTTCATCTCCACTGTCAAGCCCTTTTTCACTATCCTTCATTAAATATTAAAGGAGCCTGCTGAGAGGAATGCACCTGACAATTACAATTCCTCTTCTCTGCAGGCAAAAATCTAGGGCTTGTTTTTGTTTTTAATGTGGTGGTTGCATTAGAGAGAGCCCAGATGCACTGGTTGTGTAAAGCCATGTAAGTCCCATTGAAATGACTTCCTCTTTAGGTCCAGTGAATGTGCAGAACATGCCGTGGTGCTGGGTTTCCTTTCCTGCTGACTGCTGCAGACTATAGAGCAGGAAGATTACCTGCTAGAAAAAAATCCTTTCTGACTGTGAGGTCCAGTAATGTACATTTTCTGAGGATCTGCCTCAAAAATTTCAAATCAGAAAGCCCCAGCAGTGACTGTACTGAAAAATACAACAGGTATTCTTCATGCTCAGCAAAGGTAGTGTGTGTTATTAGACTTAATATCAGTCATATAATCCTGTATATAATCTCAAAGCACCTTGCATAATAGATTCTGTGCTTGTCTCACAGAGGGTCTACCACAGCATTAAGTGTAGTGCTCAATTCCTATTTGTTTATAGTCAGTGCTCCAGCCATAAAGGAGACCCTCTCTCTCACTACTTGACAGAGTCCCAGGAGGTATGGACACAATTCAATTTCTTCCTCCAAAATCTATCAAAACCACTCTGACCTTTTATTTTTAGAATTTCATGTTTCTTTCCTGACATTTGAATCCAACTGTTTGCATTTTTTTCCAAGGCAGATGCTGAGGCAGGGAGTCCTTGTGAGGATTTACAGACACCCTGCCACCATGTCTCTAGGTCTTAGGAGCAGTAAAGCTGGTTTTTTCCAGTGTCATTTCTCCATATAAGCCTCATATTTCTATGAATCTACATAGATTTTTTTCTCCAACTCCTGTTTTTCCTTCTGTTTTCTAAAGTCCTACTGAGATCATTGTATGTTCTCTGTCAGGCAACATACAAAATACCCCTTCATCCTTGATTCACCCCAGCATAGAGAGATAAAATGTTCATCTCAGCAGTGAAAAACAGTACCCGGCTCATTCAAAACCTTCATGGGACCTTCAGGTGCAACTAATACTGGTGTCATTCCTATCCCATATGATAGAGAGAGCAACATCCAGTGTGACTTATAGCATGTTACTTGCTCAGTGCTGCTGTCTGTGGACCAGCAAAGGCTGAGGACCACTGATCTCAGTAGCCAGCTTGTGGTAGCAACACACAGAATGCAAGAAGGAGTAACATAAAGTTTCAGCTCCTTCTTCCTGCAGCATCTTCCCACGTGGGACTACTTGGACTACAACTAAAGCAATAATTAATCTACTGAAAAAGTCCCTTCTCAAACATCCCAGCCTGCTCATTTCCATTGGTGAGCAGAGCTGCGTCAATGAATTTGTGATGTGACATCAGTCCCACGGCTCAAGTGGCAACTTTTGTATTTACATCCATTGTTGTTCAATAAGCTGCTCATTTCCCTCTCTCTAACCCAAACTTCATGAAAATCAGAAAGATGCACTCGAGGGTTTTTCCAAAGAAGATTTGATACTGAAAAGTGATTTCCTGTGGTAAGGAAATGAGGCACTGCAAAGTGCTTAGAGAGACATATTTAATGCCTTCAGCTCTTCTATTGAGTTAACAACTAGCATGGTCTTAACTTTAAGAAAATAAATTTATTCTTGGGCTCCCTTATTTCAATAATCCCCCAACAGAAAATCAACTGCAACTTTTTCCTCTCCAGAAGATGATACAGGGAGGATTATTTGTTTTAATTACTTTATTTATTTTAATGATGGTGCAGTGGCCGCAAGATACCAAGGTGTATTACAGAACAATGTGTAGAAGAGCATCATTTCCCTCATGAAAACACATTGATGTGCAATGTACCATGAGGAGAAAGCAAAAGGATGTAAGGAGGCTATTGCTCCCTTAAAGGAGCAGTTATGATGCTCAGAGAAGGAGAGCTGGCAGAGCAACAGGCAGCCCCAGTGACATAGCAAGGCAATACGAGGGGGAGAGGGCAGGGATGGATATGACTTGGGAGCAGGATAAATCAGACAGGTAGTGGAAAACAGATTTTTCCATTTGCAATGTAAATCCTTCCATTTCTAGTCCTTTCTTAAATGATTGTGGGCATGAGGAACAGCAACTAGAACCCACCCCTGCGAGATATGTCCACCACAGATGATGTCCATAAGTATCACACTCATATAGTTTCCTTACAGCAAAAGCTGGCACCAGCCAAGTGAACATCCTCTATCAAGCTGCTCCCCTCAGCTGCTTGGAAGCAAGATGGGGAGGCCAATGTGGTTGCTTTGTTCCTAGGCTTAGTAGAGCACAGGAAATGTGTGAGCATGCCCTCCACCAGCTAGATATGCTCTGCCCCAGCAGTTCAAGCCACATGTTTGGCTTCCAGATGCAAAAGAAGGCAGTGCTTCAGAGCACACTCTTTCACAGCCTCCAAACACATGCACATGAACTGATGCCTCCAAAGCCTGGTCAGCTCTCCCTGCCAGGGCTCCCCACAGAGAGCTGAGCCCCTGTCTGAACTTTAGAGTCAAAAAAAAGGGTGTGGCTCTTTCTGGGAGAGGGCTCCAATAGTGCAGAGGGAGTAGATGGCACACTGGCTTTTACAGACTTGCCTTGGCCAAGTTCCTGGCCAGTATCTCACATTAGACATGCAGTGGGGTTTTGAAGACTGGACTGCCACCAGAGCTACCTTTTAGCATCTCTAGCAAAGGAGAGATCCCTACCTATAGGCTCTTCTCTTGACCATGGGTGTATGTTTACTCGTGCAACAGTGACAAGGTGGAAGAGCCAAAGAGATAGCAAGATTTGTGCTGTCCCCTGAAAACTATTGGAGGTCTAGAAAACAACTTTGAAAACACTGAGTTCACTTAGTTTAGAAAAGAGAAGGGACTGAGGGTTGTCATAAAAAGTTGCTACAAAGAGGTTGCAAAAAGGCCTTTCTGCATGTCCCTGGAAGCATTGTCAACTCAGGTCAGACATTACGAAAAAAAATGCCTTATTGCCAGAAGCTCTGAGTAGACATTGATGAGGAGGAAGGTGAAAATCAGAGTGATATCTGTCAGGAGTAGGTTAGGGAGAGGAAATCTGGCCACAAGCCAGTGAAATACACTGTATAGCTTTTTAGGTCCTGGTCAGCCCTGTTTTCCATTTTGTTCTCAGAGTGTGATGTTACCTAGCTGTGTGTAGAACAGCAGGAAGGCACCACAGAGCCTTTTTTTGTATCAAGCTCCCTCCTGCTTCAAACCACCCATGGACCCATTCAGAGGCACCTAAGTAAACTATGCAAAGCTCAACCTTAAAACTATGCTTAATACAGATGAGGATACTTTTAGAAAGAACTGGCATAGTACAGAAGCAAAAACAGTCCCCTTTGCCTGAAATAGATTTGGGGAAAAACTTTGACCCTTCATTTCTGACTGCAACACGTCTGAACTTTTTCTTACTGCAGCTACAATCCACCCTTTCAGAGAAGCCAGAGGCAGAGATTAAATGTGGGAGACTTGCTCCAACTTGCTCTATTTTTCTTGCTCAATTTGAAAAACGTTCAGATATCTGAACAGAATACATAAAGACAACACTGGCAATGGCTTTAGAGTTATACTCACCCACAGATATCAATCTAGAAGGTACATGGGGAGTTCATAAATAAATAACAATAGGCTTCATATTCAGCATAGATACAGATTTTATATCAGGAGTGAACACATAAGCAAATAGGCATAAGCTAAAGTCAACAAGAGCTTAAAACAACTGAATAATTGTGAATTTTAAAATCAGAAGGGCACCTATGAGCTCTCATCTGAACTGCGTATAAAAGCCAAAGAATTCAAATGAAGCTTTTAGCATCCAGTTATTATATCCTATCAAAACTAAAGCAGAGATTTTAAGAAGACATTCATAAAATATTCCAAGTTTGGGAAATCCAACACAAGTCCAGAGAATTTGTTGGAATGGTTAATCACCTTCCATTGTTTAAAAAAAGCAATAATCTGAAATTTATTTCTAGACTAAATTTATGTCAAATTTACTTCCAGCTGCTAAATCTCATCATGCCTTTTCTGCTAGACCAGGATTATCCTAAGTCAATTGTGGTCAAGAAAGCACTCAACAGCTTAATGGGGCTATACTGTAAAGGAAAAAAAAAAAAGGGTTATGCTAAAGAGAAAAATAACACATCCAACCCACTTGTTGTACTGCCTGTGGTTGCAAGTCACTCCTGGGATCTTGACCAGCTGGGTGAAATACCATGTATGGCCAGGGGGAAGTTGCTCCAGAATGATTTATAGATGCCAATTGTTTCAACAACACCGTATGTGATGAGCTACAAGTGGGCTACCAGTGAACTGCACTTAGGTGGTCTGGTCTATAGTTCCTCACATCCAGAGAAGCCTTTTGGAAGGAATCACTGCTACAGCATTTTATAGGTTTAGAAATGCTATTTCCCTATTTCTCAGCCAAGAGAAAATGACTGTTTAGCTGCAGTGATAACATTATCAGCTGCTCCTTTTAAAGGCTGATGCAATCATCTCTCAGGAAAAAGTCCCTTGAAAGCACTTGACAAAAAAAAGGTAACAAATTACAGTTGGGTGTAGAATACAGTGATGGTAGTGAACTATCATTAACACAGTGGTAGAGTCAGGGCAGCATTTTCCCCACACTGAAGATGTCTGGTCCCCACCTGTGTTTAGAGGTGTGCCTGTTCTGAGCTCCCACACAACACTGTCACTGGCTGCCTGCCCCAGCTTCCCTGCAGGGAGATGTCCAGCCAGCCATCCTCTAAAAGAATCAGCTGATTCCCTGAGATGGATCGTTTACTTTGTGCATCAGGAGGCAAAGTAAGAAGGAATGAAACAGGAAAGCTAAGAGAGAAGACGAAGGGTATTGGCTAATCAGTGTTTAGAGAGGATCATAGAAGCAGCTAAGACAGAAGATTATGTTAATATTTTCATTTGAAAAGACAACTGCTGGGAAAGAGAGGAGTTTTTCTTCTAGATCATGTGGAAAATTCATCTTCCCTGGTTCTCCCATGGGATAAGAGACTAGCTGAAGAGATCTATCCTGCTCCAGAGTTTGGCATATATCTGAATACAGCTTTGGACTGTGCTTATCCCTGCCAATGACACTTGAGTCAAACCAGATTTAGCTCAATCTATGCCTCCCAAAACATAGCTGTCTGCAAAGCCTATGAGCACTCATGCTCTGACTTGTAAATGGAACAAATTTCCTCTAATATCATGAAGAAAGAACTGGGGGTTGTGCCTGACTGCATCCCCTTCATGTCATTTTAACAGAGTGGCTTTTAAGAGCATAAACACCCGCTCAAAATTAGTACAAATGTTTCCTTCATCGTCTTGCTCTGACACTAATGGGTAAAACATATTTCCATGGTGCACATCCAGCATTCTCACCACACAGCTCTCCTGTCACTAACAGCAGCTGATGCATTCAAATGAACAATTGGCAATAAATAAAACTGACAAGAGCAAATTACAAAAGCAGGAGCTGCGGTGTGGGGAATACTCACAAGCCAGAGAGGCATTACAGTCCTTTCGCCTTTAGGTCACTAGTATCCACTAACACCCAGTTTGTCAAGCTAGGCTGACTCTTTCTTGTCCTTGGGCCTGGAAGATTCCTATAGAAATGCAGGGCTTGTAGCCAGCAGGACATCCCCCTCCTCTTTCCATGGGCTGGTGTTTATTTCTTTCCTACAAGTCTACTCCCCACTCACATACTTTTTTCCTCATAGTTTTCTCATCTGACCTAAATTGTGAAAAATGGAATGATATTCAGTGCAATCAGCTCTTGAGCAACTTCACAGTGCAGTGCAGACTACATGTATCTATATGGCAATATTTCTAATTGGTGGTGTTTGGCTTTACATGCTAATAAAACTGTAGTATCTTCCAGTACTCTCTGGTCAGCATATTCACCAGCAGAACTTTCCAATCAGTCCTTCTGAGCTCCATGCAAAAGCTATCCAAAACAGAGGTAAATGGAATGTTGTCATAACAGGACACTTTAGTTTCTATGGTTGTTTTGAGCACTGAGGTATGTGGAAGACCAGAACAGATGTACTCGATAAAAAGTTTGGGCTCAGCTTCTTAAAGAGGATTTGCCACTCTGGGCCTGAGCTCAAGAACCAAGATATTCCCATCCATCCCTCCACTGTGGCCAACAGTTCCCAGAAAAAAACAAATAGTTTGTGTCATCCCAAAATAATTGTCTTTCACCTGACTATCCCAGAATCTGCTTTCTCTCTAACTGTCTTTGAGGAAGAAACCTCTCTGTTGAGACAGGCTGTCTGCACTTCCGTCCTTTCTGATACCATATAAGTGACAATATCAGTAGTCATAATGCCAGGGATAAACTGAGCACTCCATGTGTGACTCTACAAGATCACCTTTTAAATTCCTTCAGGTTCATTATGATATGTCTCCCTTTTCATAATGCATACACAAATGTGAATAGCCAGATGATACACAAAGATTATTATCCATATTAAAGGACAAATATTATCCATGTATCCTTTCTCTTTTTGAAAAGTCCAGTTGTCTCTTGTAGAAGATTATAAGTTTGGGAGTATACGCACTGATTTGTTTTGCTAACTTGGAAAAAAAAACAACCCAAGGCTCTATGTAGCTCTCTCAGAGACTACAGTGTGTTATCTGCCAGAGACAGCAAGAAGCAGAGTAGTAGGTAATAAAAATAAGCTACTAAGATCCAGACTCACAAAAACACGAGTACCCTTATTTAGATGCATATGTCAAGTAATATTAAGTACCTAATGCTAGCCAGAATAGTTTTAAGACAAAACACTTCAATGAAACCTGATATTGGGAGGCAGGTTGTTGAATCAGTGCTTGCCATTTGTACAGCAAAAAAGAGAAAGATAATCAGAAACCAGCTGAACCAGCCTTTAATGTTCTCAGTAAGAAATTCATTACATTATTCTGCAGATGTATATATATATATATATATATATATATATATATATATATATAGTAAATGCAATTACTTATCAGGATCCCAGTGGAAATTAGCTTTGTGAATCACTTGACTGCTGCATTCTACTAAGGCAATGCTGAAGTAATTTTAACTTGTCAAATTTTGACATAGCATTTCAATGACACCAAGCAAGATTCTTCAAAGACTAATGTGTCTTAATATGTCTTCCGCACCAAAGACTTGTGATTTTTAATTATACCCTATGCAGCCAAATCTTCCAAAAGAAGTGTGAAAATGTACTAATTAATAGGGCGGTGGAGAGAGAAAGATAAACAGTTAGTCAGGGGATAATACCTCTATGTATCACTTTATGTTCCAGGGTAAATGATTTCCTGCTAAACTTGCAAAGTCTTTATAGGGGTTTATTTCACATCTAGGAGGTGTCACTGAGGCCTCAATGGAAACTGTGAAGGGATGAAGTCAAGAAACATCCTAAGAGGCTACATTATGTCTAGCTTCTTCACATCCTGGAATTCTGCCTGGCTTGAACAACTCTTCCTTGACTCCTTTCTGGGAAAGGGTTAAGAGGAAAGATTGAGTTTGGACACATTTATTATCATACCTTGAAAGTGAACTCACCAAGCAAGAAGCAGGAAGAAGGGAAGACTAATTTACTTTCAAAGACTCTTGATTAGAACAGATATTTTCAATTACATGTGATTGTTTTATCTGAATATTATAAGGATCGAAGTCATTTAATCTGTCAGTCAGATCAGGTCTTCATCTCACATCTGGAAGAGGAAAAACAAACAAGTGAATGGAAGGTACTGTTCTCAATTACAGTCCTCTAGGCAAATAATAATTATTTGGTTTGCTCTTGTTAAGGGATAAACCTCAGAATGATCCACAGAAATGGTCTATTAGAAACACTGATGTGTGAATTTAAGCTTAGACATCAATAAGTTACATTTCCGAAGAGAGACACCCTGCCAGAACTGCTTGTATTCTCTTTTCTTTTTTTAAATTTGCTTCAATAACAACAAAACAAACAAACAAAACCAAAAAACCTCCCACCAAGCCTCATATTATTTTTTTACTCTCTACCTCTCTATTTTTATTTTTTTATAAAGGAAACAAGTGTTTCTAGCAGAAATCAGCTTTGCAATTATCAAATTTTTTGGCAATAATTAATTTATGGTATTTGATTCCACCTAGTAAGTATAACTTTTAAGAACTTCTGAGCTGTGAATCTTCAGTGCACTAGAGGAACCTTTATGGGCAATCTTCAGATTTCAGCTTTGTCCCAATCAGGTGTTAAGATAATAGGATGTGACTGTGGGTATTTAGAGAAGGTGCCAGCTTACAGAAACTATCTTCTTCTATATTATATAAGAAGAGTGAAAACTGGCAAGAGTTGTCAGCTAGTAAGCACGTACCAGAGATGAGTTACAGCACAGAACTCTAGAGGAGGAGGGGATTTTATGTTACTTTCATAACATTTAAAAATAGAATTTAATGAAATTGAGCTTTTCAGGACTCTGGTAATTTTCAAACAACCAGTAGATTCAATGGACAACTTTTAAGAAATCAACACAACAAAACTAAGAAAAACTACCCATTATCATTAGATTTAAGTAGCTATCTGGAAGCCTGTACTAGCAAGGGAAAATATGCCTCAGTCCACAAACTCATGAGGCTGAGGATATGAGCAAAAGGCTCTTGTTTCAGAGTAGAAGAAAGTGCAAATGCCTGAAGCTACATCAGTCACAGCCTCACACAGCTAAATCCCTCCGCTTCCTCCTTTTCCATGTTCCCAGAGCACAGACTTCTCTGGGCTACTGTCAGGCAGTCAGAGATCTTGTCACAAAATACTTCTTTCTACCATGGCAGAGATCTGCTGAGCAACCTCTTCAACATGTAGGTGTCAAAGCAACTGACAACCTCATTTGTCTGACCAGGAATCCCATGTCAAGCCTTTGGTTTACACTTGTCTCACTGGAATGAACAAACCAGTCCTTGCTTCTGCATAAATCACCAGTGCATTATGCAGGCTCTTGGGAACACCCATTCTTCACATTACACAGTCCTGCTAAGGACAGCAGCCTGGTGGAAAAGAAAACAGAATCAAACACTCCACCATTTAGTGAAACTCAAAGGTTTTAATGTGCCCATCCACAATGAGGCCAATCCAAACTTGTCTGAATTCAGGATTGATGTTGGACTCACACAATGAATAGGTAAACTTGGCATCTTGCTATTTTCCAAAGACTTAAGGCAATCAGCCGGATGTTCTTCTTGGGAGACCATGTAGCCTCTTTAAACTCAACTATTGGAGCAGAGGTCACCCTGATGTGTAAATAGCCTTTCACTGCCTTTCAGAGTTTCTCTGTCCCAACTTATTTAAATAGGAGCTAAAGGGTCTTTTTTGATCAAATATATTATTCCGCAGTGGAACGCAGGCTGTTCAGGTTCTCCATTGCTTCTTGTGTCAAGCCCTCTAACTTCATAACTGGGCTGGCAGTTACTAAATTTTCTGTGCAGATGACAAGTGATGTGGATTTATCACATGCTTTGGCATATAACTAACTGCTTTATCAAATTTTCTAAGGAAAGGAAATTGAAAAAAACCCAAAAAACCCCAAACAAACAGCAATAACAAAAAAACCCCAACAGCAACAAAAAAACCCCTTCAATTTAGTATTCACATATTTCTGACTTCTGTGTCTGGAGGTGGATCCTGCAATTTCTTCAACTACTCAGCTACACATCCAATTTTTCTACCTGCACATCTGTTTATTGGCAGTGCTCAAGGCACCCCTTAATCCTTTTTGTCATAAAGTAAGTAAAGTAAGTTTATCTAGCTCCTGTGTTATCAGCCTGCAAGGCATATTCACCATGTGTGAAACTGTTACCAGCTTTATACTATAGATATAATGGTCAGTGTCATCAGAAAATTAGGCCATTCATATGTAAGATGCTTTTAATGGTTTAAAATTGTGCCAGATTTAAATAATGACACAGAATTTAAAAAAAAAAAAAAAAGCTAAACCAAAAAAACCCCAAACTGCTTAGCCATGTAGATTCATTCCTGTGGCAAAGTTTGTAGGAAGAGGTAAGGTTTTTAATTAGACCAACTGATATACCTGGAAAATAGCAAGCATGTGCTTCCAGGCACATGAGCCCTTTGTCAGGTCTGAAATACAAGAAAAACACTTCAGGCTAAATACAGGTTGAGAACAAGATGCTTTGAGTTAAACTTTATTATGTTAATCAGTCAATTTGAGAGAAAGGTGTGCTTTGTGTTGTAATTCCTCAGCTCATTACATGTGGAAGAGTTCTTAAATTCCAAGGTGCTGATATGCTTATTTTATTGTACAATTTGCTCATCATTCAGCCTAATAAGGAAAACACTCAGGAAATGAAACTGAGTAAGAGCAAAATGCACTTGATGCCTATCGCAGTGCCTCAGTGTCTGGTGGCTTACACTGTATTTGGGAACGTGGACCTATTCGGTGATGCTAAATACCTCCTTTCCTCTCACATAACAAAACTGCATTCATTGGAAATAAAGAGAGATCAAGGAATCTGTTTCACCTTACACCGGTTCTGTGATAATCTACATGGACAAGCCTAAATTCACTTCACTGTCTCCACTGACACTAATTGCACAGCAACATAGTCCATGTATTTTAAGGGCAGGAAGACCCATTAGATCATCTCCTCTGACCTCCTGCAGAGCTGCATGTTGTATTATTTAATAAAAACCAACTGTACCAAGCAGGTGCTCTAAGCCAGACCCCTTCGTTTCTCAGTCAGTTTCTAAGCTTCCTATTCTTTTCCAATGTTACTTAAATCTTTGCATGTTTCTATGCTGTACAATATGCAGACAATGTCCTGACCTAAACTCCTTCAGGGTGTCAGTATCAGAAAAGCAAATATTTATACAAATGGTTTTGATAATTAGTGTAAATAATGAAGAAATAACAGTGGAGCAGAGATATTTGCTAGGGGTTTAATGCCTAGCCAGGAGGACCTGATGCTCTGCACTGATTTTGGTCAGTTATTAAATGTCTTGCCATTGTCTATAAATAGATTATTGTTGCTATTATATAATGAAAATGGAAAATTAAGTATACATTTAGAGCCCTGTGGCATATGGCTTTCTTTTTGGATCACAGTTACCACATACATCATGCAGCATAAATGTTTGCAACCTTGACTGGTTGAATCATTTCACCAGAATCCACTATTTCATGTCAAAATTCCTCATTGGCTCATGAGTCTCTTGTTTTGCATGACCTGTTGCTTTCCTGAAAACAGGAAAAAAAGACAGCTGAAGGAAAGTTTTTGTTTTGAAGTCCCATTTCTGTCTCCCTGAGTAATGTTACTGTGGGACCTACAGGTCACCTGGCAACGTTATGGGAGTATTTAATTATCCTTGGGAAATGCCATGTCCCATTGCTGTGGCATTGATGAGCAAACCACATAAAACTCAAATATGAATTTGAAAAGCAAACCCTTAAAGACTTGGACATTTCTATGAGTATAGTCTGGAGAAATCTTTTGTGCCTCTGCCAGTAAAATTGTTTCACAAATTTTCAGTGTCCTAGCTGTTGCTTTGATCTCTTATTTTCCCCCCCCATCCCTGCCTAATCTTGCTGGTCACAGGAAACAATGAAACAAAAAAAAACATTATCCATTAAAGGGGCAGAAAACACAACAATTATAAATCCCCATTACACTTCTAGAACTAGTCCATTCTTGCACTTCACTTGAGAAGCAGTCTTTGAAAATCTGATGACTTTATGTCCACTTGGATCAAGATTGGGCAGAGCTCTTCTGCACCTTGACCTGAACCAATACCACACATCACAAATTGGAAGGACCAGAGTCCTTTTTCTGCATGACTTCCTCTCTTTAGAGTCAGACCACTGGAGGATCTGTGTCAAAACCAGACAACTTTGAGACTGTATCTTGTCTTCTGCTGTCCACCAGAACTGGCCAGTTCAATGTAGTGGTTCAATGTAGCTGGCCACTGAGTATCATGCACCCACACACTCACACACCACCCCACCACCCAGTGGGATGGGGAGTAGAATTGGAAAAAAGAGAAGGTAAAATCCCTGGGTAGAAATAAGAACAATTTTAATAATTTAAAGAAATTAAAACATAGCAATAATTGTAATGAAAAGAGAGGCACTAAAAAGAGAGAGAAATAAAACTGCAGGAAGACAAGCGATGCACAATACAATCACTCACCACCTGCTGACAAATGCCCAGCCAGTCCCGGGGAAGCAATCAGCACCCCCTGAGCAATTCCCCCCAGGTTATATACTGAGCATGGCATTCTATGCTGTGGAATATCCTTTAGGTCAGTTCAGGTCAGCTGTCCTGGCCGTACTTCCTCGCAGCTTGTTGTACACCTGCTCGCTGGCAGAGCCTGGGAAATTGAAAAGTCCTTAACTTAAAGTAAGCACTACTTAGGACCAGCTAAAACATCAGTGTGTTATCAACTTTATTCTCATACTAAATCCAAAATGACAGTACTGTACCAGCTACCAGGAAGAAAATTAACTGTCCCAACCAAAACCAAGGCATCCAGCTCCAAAGCCCAAAGACAGAAGCAGAGGAAATGGAAAAGAGAGGCAGTCAACACTCATCTCTCAACACTAAGAAGTTCTCAGTTTAATTTCAGGATGGCACAACAGAGCTCTCGGAAAGACATATGTACCTATCCTGTGGGCACAGAGAGATTTGTCATTTTTATAGCTGGCTGAAATATATCTGAAAGCTCTAAGACCATGGCCACCCTATATCAAAGGCCATTTCATAAGAAAACACTGTAGCAGTCTATTTATAGAAACAGCATACTGCACTTTGCTGTGGGTAAAACCAAATACCCTCCCTGCCTTACTTAAACAGTAGAAACAACACACCCTTCCTCCAGAAGGGCCATTTCCATAAGAGAAATAAAATTAAAGAGGAAAACATTGTCCTGAAGGAAGAAGTTGGGGACACAGAAGCAATGTTTCCAATCCAAAATTGCCACATGAGTGGGGGGTGAACAGGAGAAGGCAGCAACCAGGGGAATACTTTGTGGCTGTGTAATTTGCTAAACTGAGATGGACACGAGGAAGAAGGTTGAGGGAGGACAGACATTTATTTTAGAAAGGAAATTTGAATCCCATTAGAATGACCACAGTGGAATGAATCCAGCCAAAGGAAGTGGAATGGGGGTCATAAATAACAGGAATCACAGGTCAAGCAGCAAGGCACTGCTGCAAAACCCATCTGAATAGTAGATGGAGGCTTCCAAAAGCACATAACTGAGCTCTCCAGGCTCTCAAGACCACCAAGGACGCCTGTAACTATCTAACTTACTCTCAAGACACTACTTGACATCTCTTCCAGCTCTTTCTTCTGGTCTCCTTATTCCATCTGTGACTGGTAGAGGTGTCCAGATCTGCCTCTCTAGTGTTTTATGCAGCTGATACCACACCTTGCCCATCTCTGCAGGATACAAGCTCTTCACTGCACTCCTCCTTTCCACTATGACAATTCCATTCACATGAACACTCTCATTATATACCAGTTTTGAGTACATTTAAATATGACAATTTCATTCTCCACATGATACCCAGCAAGAAACCTTCTTTATTCTCTGGTTCACTCTCCCCTGACACAGGAAACCATTTCTTTTTTGACAAGCATTAAAAATTACAGCATCATAACAAAAGTTGCCTAACTATAACACAGAAAAGAGAAAGTATGTTGAGTAATTGTACAAATACATGAAGTTTTAACTGAATTAGTTTTCCCAAGTGCAGTCATACAAGTTTATTACTTCCATACCGATCCATTTGAAACTTTGTTGATATACGGTTGACCAATTTATTTTAAGAAGAGTTATTCAATAAGATGCCTGGTGGCATCTGACTGCTGTACTGCCTTCATGTTTACGTGAGTGAGTCTACTGGGTCCCCTGCAGGAGGGATCCATTGCAGAGTGTCATTGATAGGAGTGACAATCTTATGTATAAAAATACGAACACATATACTATGTGCATCATTTTTCCAGATTTCTCTCTTTCACATTAAAAGATAATGTAATAAAGCTAATGTTTTCATAATACTTCCACCACTTCTCCCACAGTCATGGAAAAAATAAGCATAATAAATATATAAACAGGTTTGACTGTAAAAATGTAGCGATTTGGAGGGTATACGGTAGGTGAGTCTGTCTACCCCCACCTCTTTTGTTAAATGGTCCGTTATTTATCCATTTTGAAGTCATAAGAAATATCACTCAGATCATATCTCTCTATAACAAGATTTGCCAAGAATAAAATTAAACACAACATAGGTTTTATGTGGTATATTTGCTAAGAGATGTTGCTTTTTGAAGGAAACCTAAACTGCTAAGAGCCTGAAAGGCATTATTATTCTTACAAGAACTTTCAATCTGAGAAGCCATCCTTCATCTTGGGAATTTGTTTCAGATGGGGACCAAGCAATAATTGCTGTCCTCCTCCACAGACTTGTCTCATAATAAGAAACATGTGCACAGCTGTAGGGGTGTGAGGTTGGGATAGGACTGGCAGTGGAGATGTGCACGTTCAAGAGCAGATGGAACACTGCTTTTTATTAAGAGAGAAGGAGAAGTAGATTCAAAACACCTGGCAGAAAGGTGCTTGCTTTTCCCTTCAGTCCCATGAAAGCCATTGTGACAGTGGAGGCACTTACATGTAAAACAACTCAAAAGTAAGGCAAAAGAAAATAAATAGCAAAAAAAAAAAAAATTAAAAACTGAAGAACTTTCCATAATAACTGTGATGGAGTGGATAGTATCAAAGCAGAACTGATGCTTTTCAACTGCACTTTAGATATGGCATTCTGAAATAGAAGAAGTTAAGATTAGGTTTTATTTGGAAAAGGTGTATCAGATTAGTATCTTGGAAGTAATCTACCATAATTTTAGAAAAATCCATTAGTCACTTTAGAGGCTACATCTTACTAATGTCTACACCTACAGAGTGACCCTGTTTATCACTCCATATGCCTAGGGACAGCTCAAAAAAAAAAAAAAATAAAAAGAAACAGTCAGTTGGCCAATCCTTTGCATACCAGAGGTTTTGAGAAGCTCTGCACCAGTTTCCTGAGGTAGAATATAATTTATCCTCAGAAAACAGAACAGACTTTCACCAACTATTGAAAATAACTGGGAAGAAGTTGTAATAGAGATAATGAGCGCCATTCAATAGTAAAGGCTGATTCAGAAATTCTCACTTTTACAGAAACTTCTGTGATACAAAGATTTCTGTAAAATGGCAAACACCACCCTCAGAGGAAGATCTGAGCAGAATCCCTTTGATGAAAAAGCAGATGATAGAAAGTAAAAAAATACAAATTCTTAAATTTTTTTCCAAGTTTTATGGTGTGTGCATTTCCATTTGTAATGCTAGATGATCCCCAAATACTGATGAACACAATAGCATTACAAATAGAAGACATTCAGTGTGTTTTGATCTATACCCTTTTTCTATCCTGGATGGAAATGCACACACCATAAAAAAGTGATGACAGTAAGGACATAAGATTGTTCCAGGGACAAGTGTGAAGAATAGATGGATGTTGCTCCCACACCAATACTCCTGTAACCTCAGAGCCAGTTGCCTGAGCTAACTCTGGTTCACGGACTCATAACTGGCTGTGATTGATATTGCACATTTCTTTGTCCTTATTACTGACCAAGGCCATAAATTCCAATTATGGAAGACAGTAGAGTTCAAGATGATGCCATATTTCACAGCAACACTAACGCTGGGGTTACCAAAGGTTACCTTGGCCAGAAAGCAGGACTATAGCATAGTAAGCCTATATCTTCTCTAGTCAGCTGCAACATCTTTCAGGCTGATTGAGATTTCATTACCCTCTATCAGACCCACAAGCCACATTCCTCTCTCACAACCAGGGGCAGAACCAATATATGTGATCTCCTGCCTTATGGGTTGTGAAACACACTGGTAGAGTGTGTGTCAGCCCCTTCTCCAGAGGCTAAATGAAATGGCAGCCATTTCTACAACTCATATAGCTGAAGGATGAGATGTGGTAGGGTAAGAGAGAGCCCTCTGAATATATGATTCAGTGCAGCAGTCGTCCTGTACTAAAGAGAACTGCAGATTTTTGGTATTACTATTTAAAAAAATATAAATAATTCCCTAATTTTATGCAATTTTATGAAGACCTACCCATTTAAATGCACCATCTGTATTGAAAGCTTGATGTAAAAATGCCAGTGTTCTGGCTAATGGTAGATAAAACTGCCTCAAGACACACCTAACAACTCACAACTTTAACACAGTTGTTGCCAAAATACAGAAAGAACACAGCTTAAAATAAAAAAACAACCTGCATTCTTCTACATCTTTGCCTTTTGGGGTATTGTCAACATCATGACAATATTTCAGACTTTAGTGTCCACCAGGAGACACCAAAAAGTTTAGCATGTCCCAGCTGCTTCACAGCAGCCTCAGACGGCTGTGGGGAGAAGATACGATCCCTCCATTTGCACTGCATTATCTTTCATGTGTGCACATAAAAGGGATGTTACCAATTCTTTTATATTTTCCAAACACCTCAACAAATGTTAGTATGCACAGGAGAATGCGCTCATGCAGTCTGGAAGGGCTTCTTCCATTAGAACCAGAAACTACAAGGACCTCCATGCATTCATACAGGCACATTCCACAGACACTGGCTGCAGGATGAGTGAAGTTTCTGCCTGGGAATTCTGACCAGAAATGTAGGATGTACAAGTATAGGTTTCACATTGTATGACATTCAATGAATTTCAAGTGTGAAGAAGTACCTTCTTACTAGACAGAGTCCAACCTCGAATTGAATGTCTCAGATGAGAAAACCTTATAACAGATTTAATAGCAATGCAATGGAGTAAGAAATCATCTCCCTCTCGTGCTCAGGCACACAGAGCATGTATGATCTAAAAAGGCTTTTACCCTTATAATGAGGAATTAAAATGAATCATCAAGCAAGCATACAGACATATTACACACCTTGGATGCAGGATGAATAAATTTATTTATCAGGACATCTAGAGCCCCTTAAGTGAAAAACTATAGAGGACCATGCCCCTGCCTTATAGATTTGACTGGTATTTGAACTATGTATCCCACCTCAATTCATCCCACTTGCTCTATTTATACCCCTTGAAACAGAAGGTTCAGCATGCCCTACAGTCACTAGAGATCTGGAGACAGGAGGGAATATTCCCTTAATTATCCCATATCCCAGTGGTATATGTCACAAGCCAAAGTGCAAAAAGCTCCTGGCCTGATTACCATTCACATGCTGTGTGGAATTTATTAAATTCCTTATCCCACAGCCATTTAATCAGTGGTATTATTGGAATGAGATATTTACCCCACTGGGTGATATGGACTGGGGCAGGAAAGCATGCCAGGAACAGCTTTGCTGATGCCTATTTATAAAGACAGTGTAATTTTCTTTCCCCCTCCCTTTGATCAGTATAACCAGTTAGTTAGAGCTCCAGCAACAGAGCAGGGTTTATTCCATATCTTGTTTTCTGCAATAAATCTCTACTCCTGATGCATTTTGATCCATAGCCAGTTTAATCTGCCTATTGACTGTTAAACTCTGTTTATTTGCACAGAATCTTTAAGAATTAAGCCTTTTTTTCTCCCTCTCCCAGATCCAGGTTGGATTTTCTTTAAAAGGGATTTGGAGCTGGGCTGAATACCTGAGAAAGCCATTTCCTCCTCAGACTAAAGCTCTCATGGTATCACCCCATGGCCACTGCCCCTTGCCTGTCTGGCTGCATATGCTTTAGTCAGAGCTTATCATTCAGTCTCCTTGCTTGGACAATCTTCAGATTCCCATTCAGTCTCCTCACTTGGACAGTCTTCAGATTCCCTGCTGAGACTGCAAATCACAACCAGCTATTGTTCTTATTTACATTTCAACCATGCCCTTAACTGTGACTTGAACTCCAGAGCAATACAAATTTTTTCTGTGCATAGTGAGTGACAGTTTCTTTTCCTAACGTTGAAGGACTGCGTGTAGGTCTTTATCTACTAAACACCTAAAATAGAGTGGTAAGTCATGTGAATCATTCTTTCTCCCCATTGATAAGCAGGGAGCCTGAACAGCTACCTTAAAGTTGATTTTCCAAAAAGATGTCCCAGCTCCATTCCCATTTATTGTAGTGTAAATTGAGTTTCTAGAAGTAACATCTTTACCCTTTTTCCCTGAAAGACTTGCATGACTATTCAGCTTTCTGCAGTACGTTGTGTTAGATATGTCTCCATCCTTGATAGATGTCTTGAGCATGTCCTGAGTTCATTTGCCTTCATAAACCCATAAGGGAACAGTATGGAGTAATAGAGGGATGGAGAAACATCTGGTTACCCAACACGTGGGCCACAGGAGTAATGAACCCTGCATTTTAATAGGTAAGTCTGCACCTGCACAAGATTTCCAGCTTCTGCACCAGTAACTGCTCCAGAGAGGGATAAATAATTAAGACAAGAAGGCTGAGGTGGAAAATGGCTGTGATATTCGCTTTCCTTAAGAACACATTAGGGACGTGCATAATATCAGACATGGTTGAGTTTGCTCTAACTGAACTTCAATTGACCCCAGAAGCCCTCTTAACTGAACAGACTGCTGAATCTACCCTCTGTAATCTGAAAAAGCATTGATTATTCTTTGGCTAGTCCTAAAACCTTGAGACTCTCTCTTATTTGAAATACAAGAACCCTAAACCCCCTTGATTCCATGACTTCAAGCTACATGAGGCCATGACCTCTATGTTCCACAGCCATCCCACAAGGGCCTGTCATGCTCCTATGGCTATTTCCACACTGAGGCATTTGCCACTCTAGCCTGTAAGTACAGTGAAATGATGACTTGGATCTGGGCTCTGGAAGAGCCTGGTAACTATTGCAGTAAACTAGACACTATTCCTGTTGCTGTACTATATTTTTAGAAAAACTTCATCAGTTTTCCATTGAAATAGCTTCTCCCATGTGAAAAATGGTATGGCTGACACTTAGTAATGGTTAGGTGGTTGACATCTTCAGTTTCAAGTGCAGGCAAGTTTGAGGAGAATCAGGTCTAGGGGAGAGGGTCATGAGGGACAGACAAAACTGCTTACTGAAATGCACACTAAGATTATTTGAGTTTCCTCAAAAACAATACAGTATGCTGTATTCGAGGGGTGTTGTTCAATTTGAAAACCAACTAAAGTCCTTCTTTGCTTTCTGTGAAGGAAATTTGAAGCTAAACTTCTGACCCTCTTGCTGTCAAAAAGCCCAGCTGAGAAAAAGCACATCAGAAGCTTATGGGCTTTTCACCAGTACTCTACATCCCTTTGTACAGAGACACAAACACTGATCGGGTTTCGCACCCATATGAAACAGGTTGGAAGACATTCAAAAGCTCAGAAAACTCCTCAGTTCAGAGGACAGCTTATTATAAAGGTGCAGTGTAGCTGGAAAAGAAATGATAATGACCTCTCAAAAACTGTTCACGCTATTGTATCTCCTAGCATGCCTTAATCTTGGGCCAAAATCTCCTTGCTCAGATGAGAGAGTTTATGTAGAAGGAGTCTAGGATGAAAAGCAACAGACACAAACAAATAGGGAAGCAGCACTAAACACAGCCTTTAGCTGTAGCTCCACAACTACCAAGAATGCCTAAAAGAAAGTAAACCTCAGTGGTTTACCTCAGTGTTTCCCAAGTAGAGAATTATAAGACCTAAGTTTTATATGACCCTCTTCCATAAGTAGGTAACATACTTTCATTTCAGGATCTCTGGTTCTATTTCCCACCCTCAGCAATAATTATATTTGTGATGGTGAACAATTGAATTGCTCTCTGCCTCCGTTTCCCCATCTTTGAAATAGCTCCAGGAATAAAGCTCAGAACCACATTTTGCACACAATCCATTGCATATGTGCCCTCATCACTGACAGCAATGAAGAACATCCACAATAAACTAACTAAGCTCCATCCCAAATGGAAGCAGATTAATTTTACCAGACTATGAACTTAATTTATCAATCCTGCATTCATGTTTTAAGAAACTCTGTGTACTATTGGATCTTGAAAAAAAATTGGTACTCAGTATAACCGGTGAGATAAAGTAAATAACAATAAACAGTAGTAGTAGTAATAGTACACTATATAACATCTCCAATTTCAAGCAAAATAGAGGAGAATGTTTAAAAGAAGTGACTATATTCTTCCCACCATTATTCGGGGTACAGAAGAACTAACTGAATACCCTCCTGAAATTTCAAACGGTGCCTATTCTGGTGAAACCTTACTAGGAAGGTGTTTATAGGTAAAAGGAAAAGACATATTGGTTGTTTTCAGCTTTAAGATTTACAGGATCGTCACATCGGCCCTTCACACTCAACTAGGGGCAGATTTTTCTGGAGGTTTTTCCAATGCTTTTACTGTGCTCTGATAAAATATATTGCTGTGCCTTCCAGGTTGTAACAGTCTTCTTTGATATATGCTAATGAAAATCCAGAGGTGTGACAGTGGTCATAAGTCTATTGCACCAATGAAGCGAGAAATATTTTCTTGCTTGCTCACAAACAACAACAAAATTTTTTTTCTTTAGATGCTGCATGTGTCTATGAATATTCAAATGGCCAAGTAAGCTTTAACTAGCAGTTTCTAAGACTAATGCTACTGATTCTGTTACCCCCAAATGCTAAACTGGTCACAGAAATTATTCATATCCTTTACTGCAGTTTTTGGACTATATTTGCTGAGAAAATAATTGTAAGCATCTGTCCTGGTAGGTCACTGATTGATGGATCCACAGTAAACCTCAGACATATTTACAGCTAAGGAGGTTTCCAAATGTAAAATGGTGTTCTGGGAGTGAACAGGCTGGCCAATTGCTTGTGAGTCACAGCTGAGAAATGCAGTACAGGTATGAGCTCATAAAACCTTGAGTGACCTGCAGAATATAGACATGGAAACCATATCACAGAAAAACCCCAGTGCCACATAAATGCTGTTTGAATAGCATTAGCTAATTGCAAATCAGAGCTGGCCACTAAGAGAGGAAGTGTCTTTGTACGGTACCACTGTGTGGAAATGAAATGGAAAACTGCAAGCTGTGAGGCTGAATAACCTTCATACAGAATCACCATGGGAGTACTACTCCTGCCAAGAAAGGACAGGAAAGAAAATGTGGCCTTGCTTTTAGGATGAGGTTCAGAATCTGGAAGCCCATGTTTGGGTCCCAGTTTTGCTGAAAGATTTCCTAAGTCTGAGAAAGTTCTTCTGAGACATGTGGGCACAGTCAAAACTGGAGCTTTTCTACCTCTGGAATACACTGCTGTTAAGGTTAGAGAGAGGCTTGAATGTCAGGGCCACCAACACCAGAGAAATCCCATCACTTTCGGGTAATCCCTGTGTTCCAAAACTGAGTCAGAATCTTGGCTATTTAGCAAACAGATGTGCTTGCCAGTCTGTTTCAGCAAAACAGAAACCTTCAGAGTGAGGCAGAGCTGGAACCAGTCAGCAAGGTGTGAAGGGAGTTTGTAAACATGTTCTCCCAATTTTGTTGTCATTTATCAAGAGCCTAGCAGAGTGACCTGGGTAGTGGGCCAGCATATCATACATATTATAAAAGCACAACACTATACTATGAAATGCCAGCTAGGACTAGGAAACCCAAATTAGTTTCATATATTGGTTTCGAAAGACTTTCATTGTGATCTAGCATTCAGCTCTGACACCCATATTTTAATAACAAACATCTCCAACACTGATCTGAAATGTGTAAGGCCTGCTTAAAAGTGAAAGGCCTTTTCCCACACTGTGGCTTGATCTTATAAGATGAAGAGGAGAACACGGGCATAAGGACAACATCAGAAGACTCCTTACTTCAGTTATTAGAGTCACAGGCACAGCCTGGATGTTTACTATCTTCCACCACCTTCCTGCTCCTCCTCCCCTCCCCATAGCTTTGCCCAATCTAGAGCTGGAGTGCCCTGGTTTTGTTTTCCATTTTTCTGTCAGGGAGTGTCAAGCATTTCACGGCTACAAAGTGGTTGATTGTCAACCCCTTGAAAACACGGCACTGAGGTTAGATGTCTCTGTAACAAATGTTTCTCAATTTGTGCATTGCAAAACCAGGGGAGATAGGGGAGGAGAAGGGAGTGAGGGGTCAGAAAGGCAATCGAGGGGGTTTGTAAGGCATTGAAATGTTATTAGAATCCAAGGCCAAGAAAATCCTGCTATTCTCCTCCCTGTACCACCATCAGCTCCAAGGTCAAATATTCCCTGCCAAGATCTCAGAAAACCTGAGCACAAACACATTAGAGAGACTTCACGATGTTATCACCACCAGATTTTTTGCTTTTATTTTTATAGGGAGTCGCAAAAATTATTGACTTCTAGAAAGGGATTATGACCTAAGAAAGTTGAGAAACCTTGTACTTATAGGACTAGAAATTAGGGGCTAGTCTTTGCCCTAGCTCAGTGAAGTGCCATTAAATGAGTCATAGAGATATTACAGCTGAAGTATTAATCCCTATTTTAGCATTCACATAAGTTTTTAACAGGACTAATTGCTGAGATGAAATGGCACAGGCAATTAAGTAGTTTTCTGAATCAGAGTCTGCTTCTTTATTGTTGGATGTTTGATTTGTGGGGTTTTTTTAATTTTTAGTTTATGTACAGCATTTTAAGTCATATCAATGTGAAAACATGGACAAAGCTCTCCTAAATGTAAATGGAGATAACAGAAAGTATATTCCTCCATTCTCTAAGCAACTGAAGGCAGAGAGAGAGTGGTATAAAAACTCATACATTCTAATTTAGTAGAAGTCCACACATTCACAAACAGATGTTGCTTGGTGGCGTCATCCCATTCTGACTTCTAAGAAGTCTTGGAAATAGGTGTCTAAGATATATATGTCACAACCCTGAATGTATCATATCAAATGCAAATGGGACTGGGAGATCTGCCTCACCTGAGCACCATTCTTAGGACCAGCAAGTGAAGAAATTAAATGAATTTTCACAGATTTTTTTCAGAATCTGGGTTTATTTCTCATAGCCCTTCTGTTTTTTTTTTAAATATATCACAATCCCTTTTTGCTACACTAAATTTCTTAGATACAAGACCATATGAAGTAGCCTGAAGAGAAGCACATCTTCACATGGATGAAAATGCAGCTTACATCGTTTTCAACATATACTTTACGTACCACAGACAGCAATGCACATGATATCTTTCTACCTACCTGGCATTGCCAAGAATCTTTCAGGATTGCTTTCTCAGTTGTCTCTGTGTTCACAGAGATGTTCTGTAAGTCCATTTCTTGACTGGAGCAACCATGAAGGTGGAGTCTTCTGAGAAAGAAAAGACAAAGCAGAAGAAGATTCATTCAAGACTCTAAAAGTATAAAGAGGTGTAGAAACTTAATTGCAGGCCAGGAGCTGATTAGGTTTTATCACCTGTTAATTCTTGATTGAAGTGTGAAAATGCAAGGCAAGGTATGAGTGATCACCTCCTCCACTTCTGACAGTAAAATTTTTTTGCAGAGCACCATCTTCCCAGAGGGATGCCTAGTTCTGGCAGGCCTCCATGAAGCATCTCAGGGGTCTTTCCACAGCTATGAAAGAAGCACTGTGGATCATGCAATTGAATCCCAGAGCTGGCTAAAAGTGGAAAAGGTAAGAATTTTCAAAGGCTTTTTCTTCCTTACTTAGAGCTTCTCCTCCCCCGAGTGTCAGTTGAGAAAATTTTACATGCTACTCTGTTACTCCCTTTATGAGGACTTAAAATAGGGTTTGCATTCAAAGGTGACAAGAGCACTGTAGAGCTTGTTGAATCTCTACCTCAAAGAATCTAAACCAGCAGTTTAAATCAATTAAGACTTTGGGCCTCTCCCAAATCCCCCTCCCATTCTTCACTTCTCTTTCTACCCTGGAGTCAGCCCAGTTCCCTGCTCTTCATGTTGGTCAGTTTCAACTTTGGAAGAAAGGGAAGGGATGCCAGGCGTGGGGGGCATTATTGCTTCCATGGATGGACAGCTGGTACATTCAAAGAGGGAGCTTGATGCCCAGAGGATCACGATAGCATTTATTATGGCCTCTGCTTCAGCAGCCTTTAGCTTGCCCCAGATTTGACGAAATATCACACCCTGAGCCTGAAGGTGACAAGAGGTGTTTTTCTCCATCTGCTGAAACCAGGATCCCTGTGTGCTTCACAATCTGCTGGTCTTTTTGCACGATTCTTTTAGAACCCTGCTGCACATCTGTGTGGGGATGCTCTGAAGTCATTAGCAGCAGCATGGAAAATGTGCAAAGGCCAGTATTGTCTTCTGGGCTGCTGCTCCATTTTGAGTGATTTGTGCTTTAAAGAGCCGGGAGGCTTCTTGAATGCGTTCATCTTTGTAAAATTATAAAAACTGACAGTGCAAAGACAGGCAAAATGATTTCATTAGGGCACCGCACACAGTAATTTCTAGCTGCATCCAGCAAGTTACCAAGGATTGGTAAGAGTATCAGAAGATTCCCTCCATTCATCATTCCAGTATCTGCAGGTCATAGTGATACATGAATGCTAAAGCATAGCCCAGCTCTTTCCTCCTCAGCCTACCTGAACTGATATAGTGAAGTAGTCCTCCCTTCTCCCACCTGTAAATTGCATCCATTCCTTTTCCCTCCCAGCCAAGCTCGTAAATTGGATGCTAATTTGTCCCTTTCTCTTCGCATCTTGTGACCCTCTGCGAGAGTAGCTTTGGGCATCTGCCAGTAACCATAAAGTAGTTGCTGTGTGAATCTTCTTGTAAAAATTAACAGCACATTATCTCTGTAGTATTTACTATCAAATGTGTGACTCTCCAGGCAAATATGGACCAAATCCAGGCTCTTTATCTTCTGTGCTGGAGGTAATTTTCAAAGAAGGGCTGTCAGAGCGTCAGCCTCACTGTCAGTCTTTAGCACCTGGAATGGAGACAAGGGCAGAAAAGTTTGGTGTAATGGAAGTGCTTGGCAATTAGAAGGAAGGTTGCTATACACCAAATCAAGTATCATGAGCAGTAGCATTTGTCTTTTAGGCAAAAACTGCCTGCAGAAAGAAGAACAGGTGAATTTATTTCTTCTGATTCCGTCTATTTGTTGTACCTGCAGCCTGAGGAGAACAAGCCGATGTCGCTGTCTTTGCCAATTTCAGGATTCCTACATACTTGGAAAGATGATGGGAAAGGTCTTTCTTAGGGTCATTCTCACATCATATACTGTTATTTCTGTATGGCAAAACTTCAGCCATGAAGGATTGTCCATCTTTGCCCCTCAGGTGCAAGAGAAGAAACATCAATAGAAAATTATCATTAAGACAGAGTGTCTGACATCCAGCAGCACTGGGAACTGCCCAGTAAAATTAATTTCTGAGAAATTAAGTAACACTCTGCCAATGAAAAGGAACCCGACCACTCAAATGGGATTTAACATTGAGGAGGGAATCAGCAACCTACAAGCATCTTATAAACATCCAATTGCAGTGAGCAAAAGTGATAGGGGAATTTCTTTTTGCCTAGGGAAATTTGACCACATCCTTTAATAATACCTTCAAATTTCACAAGTCCAAATGACAACTTGTGTTCACATAATGCTTTTCATCCTGGAGGAACCCAAAGAACTTTACATGTGACTTAGCAAATGATACAACAATATTCACCCCTCGTTCCCCTGGTGGTTGAAAACTGACTACAGTTGGCAAGCTTTCCCTTTTGATTTCCAATGTTCCATGACTATTTCTCTAGGCCATTGCTTTTATTTCTTTGTTTTGTTTTAATAGCAAATGTGATAGCATAGGGAAAAAGGCAGCTATTTTCTCAAAGACAGCTGCATGAATATAATCAATTTTGAGGGGTCAAGAAAGAAAAAGAGAAGTTTCATGTCACTCCAACACAAAAATGTCAGTTTTTTGCTTTCCAAAAGGGGAAAAAAATTTCAAAGACCTCACTTGAAGAAAACATAGAATATTTCATTTGCTGTGAAATAGAATAATTCCTTAATGTTTTCTGCAGACTGAAGTTGACTCAGTTATAAAACTAATGAGATTTAAGTTGGCAAGTAGAAATGAAACATGTTGACTCTCAAAATATAATTTTTCTTTTGGATACATGCGTAAAAAAATAAGAAAATCCATCTCACCTGGTGTTTTTGTTTGCCAGGAACTCACAGCAGTGACAAGGCACAGCCTAAGGAGAGGACAAGTGTTCCAGTTCCCTCTGTCTTTTCTTCACTGTCCATCCAAACTAGAGCAGCACCTTCCACAGATCAAGATAGTGTTTTTCCTCCATGGATTCACTCAGTTCAGCTCTCATCAAAACTGTGTAAATTTTACTGTTCACAGCATCCTGTGGCCATGGGTTACATAGTTTCTGCATTGTGCACAAAAGTACTTTCTTTTGATTGTTTCAGTTTGTTTCTTGATATTTTTCTAGAAGCAAAAGCATTCAATGAAAGAGTGCAAGATCATTTCTTATTCACCATCGCCATGCCAATAACAGCTTTTCCCTTTCCACATTGTCTCCACTCCTGAAGAGATGCTGAGCAATTCCTTTGGCTCCCTCCTTGCTCTTAAGAAACTATGGTTTTCTAGTAGACTAAACTGTATAACCAAATGTACAAGGGGATCCCATGGCTGAACATATTCTGGTTTTGCACCTCAGACTGACCTTCCTATAGCACTGGAACGGCTCAGGTACCTAAAACATTGACATGGGACAAATACAGGACTTCATTTGACTTCCTACAGTAGGAAACACAGCTTCTTGGGGATCATGGATATGATGAAGGACTACAGAAGACATGTACTTCAGAGAAAATAGCATATAAAATGTACCATATGTCTCCATACAGGCACATCTTTTGATCTCTGATAGTTTCCTCTTAGTATAATATCTGAGTGTGTCAAAGATGAACACATTTTGTCCCCTTGCTATGAACAGGACTAATGAAAATTACATTCTCCAGGTGAATTCTTCTGGTGAACTTACAAGGCACTGCAATATACCTTAAAGGCTTGTTGGATCACCGAATACTGACCTCAAGAGATGCTTCTTCACACTTCTGGAGCAGAGCTGATGAAAGGCAACTGACCTATAAAATGAAGAGGAAAATCCTATCCCAGTTCCTCAAAAAAAAGTATTGAATTCAAAGGTGTTGAGAAACACATCGAGCAGAGTGCGAAGAAAAAACCAGCTCATTCATCCAGCCTTTACAAGCAGCTGGATTTGAGCTGAATGGGCTTTTGCTGTACTCTCATGTAATGGTATATTATAAAAATGTTATTAGAATGCCAAATTTAGGTAGCAGGAGAGAGAAAAACTCCTGAAACATTGAAAGATAAATCAGCTTCTTTGGGAGTGAGATTTTAAACCTCTTCTTGCACATTGACTTAAGGTTTTGGATCTTTTCCTCTACTGACTGGGCAGTTTAGGGCAACAGGAAAAGGAAATAATAAAACAAAGCAAAAAACCCACCTTAATTCACTGAAGTGCAACATCCTTTTCTAAAATCAGCCTACTCTGATAGACCTTAGTTATAGGGTAGTAGGAGCAGGAGAGAGCTAGGTACTAGAAGAGATTCTTCACAAAAAGATTTTCCACTGACTTGGATCATGTTTTATATTGACACAAAGTTAATGAGAAGAGATTCAGTTTGAAGGGGGATCACCAAAATGAGACATAAGCTGAGAACATAGAACTGCAAAAAAACAGACTCCTTTTTACCTCAACCACAATTCCTTTAAGTCTGATGCAGAGATGAAGGAAGGTCCACTGGTTCAAGCTTTAGATGGCCATCTTAAGACACCTGCCTTTGTTTTCACAGATGGCAAATATCCAAAGGCAAATCAGCAGCTATGGTGGTTAGGGGATTAAACACAAATCTTAAGACGTTGAGTAACCACTGAAAATCCTAAATTACAAGTAATTCAGAAAAACCTGAGCTTCATTTCACTATTCCCTGTATTTATCTACCTCAAAAATAGCAATTATGTTAATTAATTACTTTCAGCTGCAAAATGTAAGTGTTAAGTGAACTTTTCCCAAAGTGCTGCATTTTAGAAATTAGCACGTCTACCATGCACAAGCATAAACCTGGTCTGGTTACAAAGCATGGAGTTACTCAAAACCTCGTTCCCCTGAGCTTTTGTCTTGGTAGCAAAGAGACTTTGGTGGGTGTTTCAAGCTGACTTGTTAACTAAATTAAGCCTCTCTTTCTTGAACTTCTGTGACTTGAGGAAAAACAGATCATTATTTTTTCCCCCTGAAGTTAGGAACAGAGATCTCAGGTGGATTGCCTGGGTTACCAAGCCCTATCTCCATAATTATGGCAGCTCTTAAATAGCCTTTTACTTAGGGGGACTACAAATCTTCTATTTCCGATGTTCCCACACCACAGAGGCTGGAGGATTCTCCCAGTGTATGGCAAAATGGAGACTGTAGGAAAAGCTGGGGAGCTGCAACAACAGCAAAAAAAAGCCATGAAGGACATTGCAAAGATTCCATTCTAAAAAAGAAATTTGTCATATGATACTTGGAAAATAGATCTTGTCCCTTTCTACAGAGGAGCACAAACACAAATTTGAACTGGGAAAAAATTCACCTCCATCCCTAGTCCCAGCAATTTGATTAACTGTAAGCATCTGGGCCAGACACACCCAAAGCACAATGAGACTGATACAAATAGAGCATGTAAATGTGCCAGGAATGTTCTCTGGTACCAAAATCAACTGACAGCAAATAACTGGACTGCTGCCTCTCTCAGACCCGCAAAATAGGTTGGCTACCTGAAAACTGCCTCCTGTGAAAGGTTTCTGGATTGGTCTCTGAACCACAGTTGGAAATAAATTTTGGAGAGTATTAGCTGGCATAGAAAATGCTGACAGGTATCATGTAATGTGTTACATTGAGCAGTGTAAGAATATGGACAATCATTTTTCAGTGCCTGAAAATATTTCCAATCATTCTTTACTTTTCTGGTATAAATATGGTCTAACTGGACTTTTGGAAAGCTTTTAATGGACTTAATTATGCACCTTATTTAATTTTGTGCAACTTATTAGTAGACTTTTTTTCTCCTTAAACCTACTCAATGCCAGTACTTGAGGTCAGAGTTTCAAGCTGTAATTATTCAGTATATAGGTTTTATGGCAGTCCTTGTGTGTGGCCCATAGGATTAGCCACCAAACATAAACATGAATAATCATAACAAATTTTCACTCAGTGGCTATTCTGCAATATTTATGTAAAATTTCATTGACCTATAAAATGTTTCTCAGTAAGCAAAATTAATACCTTTGAATATGCAGGAAGTAGAGCTCAAACAGAACTAAAGGAAAATACAACAGCTAAATCATTCAGGCACCTCTCTCTTGTAAGCACAAACCAGTTCCTAGTGATTTGGCCAATTTCAAATACTTAACATGGCTCAAATGAGACCATTATGGATTTGTCATTCCTTAGATAGTTATTAAACCCATACCCCATAAAACTTCAGCAAAGCCATTTTCAGACTCTGCTCTGGTCCGTATGTCTTGTCTTCATTTTGACTCAAAGACTTTGTGACCTTCAGACTTTTAGTATATACCATAATTAGCAAAAGAAGAGCTCTTGCCTAGAAACTTGACATTGCCAGAATACCAACAGCAATAGCTGCCAAAGAAGCCTGGAGGTTTCAGGATGGGAGTTCCCAACAAATTCTTTGGTGGGTGCCAGATTCAAATAAATAGCATTTGATTTCTTCCAGGTGTGTGTCCTGCACCAGTAAATTCTCCTTCTAACAATTCCATTTGCCCCCTTCTTCTCCTCCCTCTCAAGACGCCAGAGTACCTTCATATTGTCACATCCTTGAGGTCCACCACACCTTCAGGTTCAGCCCTATGTCTCTTAACTCTCTTCCACATGCCTTCATCTTCCTGCCATGCCTTTTTATTACCAGTGGGAAAAATACAAATATATTGTGAATGGTTCTGAGTATGTGTCAACCAACCAGCCAGGAAAAAAATGGAGAAAACACACACAGGGTAACTAGTAAACTGTATAGCAACCTTTATTCATAACAGGAACTTTAATTAGATGTCTTGGCTATACAGGACAGCAAACTTTCACTAAACTTGATGTAACTTTTCCCTGCAATCTCCACCTCTGACAAATTTCATAGAAATATGTTAACAGCTTAAAACTATTGTGAGAATATCAAGGTGAAAAGACAGGCAAGCAGACCAAAATAATGAAAAACTTGTTCCTTTATGGTTATTAATTCCAAAGCTTTTTGAGATTCTAGATAAAATTTTATTTGTCAGAAATTCAACAAGTAAGTGAAAAAGTGGTAAGAGGAAAAGCGACAACCAGACATCACTCAGGAAGTCTCCAAGCAGTATGTGTATATGTGCTTGCATGCATTCACACCCACTGAGGGACACCTGTTTCATGAGTGGTACTAACCGCTGTGTCCAATAGAAATTGCAGATGCACTGAGAAAAGTCAAGCTCTGACATATCTCTCTTTTCCCTGCTGTTATCTCTATCTTCGGTTAACTCGGGATGCAGCTTCCTGTTATGTACTCCTGGTTATAAATTACAAACAGAAATCCATTAATTTTTTGGAAAGAAAAATATTTCAGATACAACAAGAAAGCTCACTGAAGAGATGACACACAAGGGCAAGTCACCATATAGAAGATAGACCTCTAGCATTTGCTGTGACAACTTTCATTTGCCTAAGTAAGATGGATGGGTTGTTTAGCCAAGCTGTACTTTCCTTTGCCTTTTTTTAGCCTATCTCAAGATCATAAAAACAACTTGAAGCTCCTTTTAGGACTGAATATTCCCCTTTCCTCTCTAGGACAAACTGGGGTGGTATCATGTCTGTTCTTAAGGCTGATCCATAAGATCTTGTCACCGTTGGGGGTTGCTCCTCTTGTGTGCAAACAGGACAAATGAAATATAAAACAACAGTCTTTGAAAAACATAATGTATTCTCCCAGTGAACAGTAGAGGACCATAGTAAAGTCGTGAACCTCCCACACCCCCAGGTTTCTGCAGGAGTCTTTCACTAGCAGGCATTGTTGAGACTCAGGCTGGGCTGGAATCTATTTGCTACAGAGCAGCTTTGTGTAGACTGATCAGTTGTGCCTCATACAAGATTGCTCTTTGTAAGATCTGGTTATATTTTCTCCATCAAAACTGTTGATTGCTCTGTGAGAAAATGCAAGGTTTGCCTCAATGGAAAACTGACTTGTGAAGGAATTGTTTGCTTTCCATAGAGGATACCAGCTTTTGTCGATAGCTGCAAGCCCGCCATAAGGACATTTTCAGAGGACAGCCACAGCTTCCAACCAAAACAACATATTTCCACATTCCTTAAATGCAGCTTTTTGTTTCATTTGCTTTATTAAATTTTCAGCCACCGTTCTTCAGCTGCCATGGTGTCTTGTGAAAATTGCGGTTTGACAGCTTCACACCCAACTCTTCCCTTTCCAACACAGTCTCCAGGGAGGCAACCACCTGCTGCACCTATGGCCAAGGCTGTGCCAAGACAAAAGATGGCATGCACCCTGAGAGAGACAAGGTGTTGATAAATGGCCTCACCTTGAGGAAGATTGAGTCCAGTTTCTAAAATATGGCAGATTTTGTGAATACATCTGAACCAGCTACTGATGTGACATCAGCAACAAAGTTGCGGTGAAGGCTCTAGCTTGTTATCTGCAACCCCCTAAGCTGCTCAGAAATGTCTTGATTTTAGAGCAGAGAAGGAAATCTCTTTAGGGAAGAAGCTTCCAGAAGGCAATACCCTCACATCCCAAAGATGTCGCAGTTGTTGTTCTGCCTGAAAAACTGGGAGAGTGAAAGGGAAACTGATACTGAAACCTAGAGAAAAATAGCAATGCTTCTGGTAAGATGTTCACAGCTTTACAATCCAAATATCTCTTCCTTCTTTTGACAAATGCCAGGCTTATGAGACTTGCCATTGGTGGGTGCTGCCTTCTTTTCACACACTATTGCACTATTAGATGCTAATAAAACAGTGATGATGTGCATCTTTATTGAGTGGTTCAATTACAGTCTCCCTTACCACAGTTCTCCCACAAGGAGAGAGCAGGATATGGTAAGGGTTTGACTTTGTTTTTCAGGTTCACAGGGGGTGGGAGCATTCCTTTCGTGAAAGCAAAAATATGCTCCCTCCCCTGAAAAGAAAAAATTTCCCCTTTTCTGAGCCAATTCTGCTGATTTTTGGCTCAGTGCCTTGTTCCATTTGGAAGCCATATTGCAGTGTGAGCAAGGAAACAGCCATTAAACAAGGGCTCTGGTATTTGCTTTTCTGGAAGTTCCAGGCAAGACCCATAGCTAAAGCACTGTGATCAGGATCCCAGAAACATCTGCTTTCTTTTCAAAGATAAAGTATTTTTTTTACTTGATTTTTTTTGCTCCCCCCTCGCCCCTGTAAACACTTTTGTGCTAGGAGGAATCTGTGGAGTGAATGGGGGAGGAAGGAGAGCTCTCAACTATATAGGCAGGGCCAAGTGAAAACTGAACTCTGCAATCTCTAGATAGTTATGCCTGGCACCTAAAGGCCAGGGCAGTAATACTTACATTTCTTTCACACTCCATTGACCGATGGCGTGCCTGGGGTGTGAAGTCTATTTCCCGTTTCCCATCGCTGTCCAAGTGCTGGAACTGCGGGATGAGCTTACTAAAGCTCAATCCCACTTACCAGATGTTGAGGTTTTTTCCTTGGTTTGGTTTTTTGGTTGGTTTGTTTGTTTATTTTTGGTTGGTTGGTTGGTTTGGTTTGGGTGGGGTTTTTTGTTAATATTAACATATGGCTTTAAATTGAAGTGCCACAACGTGGTTATGGAGTGGAGTGTAGTTTTCAGGCTGTGTCCAAAGCCTCTTACATACATTGACCTGGCAAAGAGCAGCCACAAGCTTAAGACTAGGAACATTTCAGGAGCCTGAAGAGGTGTTGTGTCAATAATTCCTACTGGTTTACTGAGTTATTGTCAAAGTTTTTAAGTCATTTATGTGAGTGTGCCTACTTAGATATAGTTATGTCTACACACATGAATACCTAGACACATCCTGTAAACAACAGGGCTTGATGAAGGCTTTCTCACCATCAGTTTTGAAGTGAGGACTGAAATTATTTTTAAAATGTATTTTATATGCTTGTTCTAGCTCAAACAGAAATCAATTTTAGAGCACTCTTGACTTGTTTGAGGGGCACAAGGATTATAAAATCAACCACAAAGGTCTTTTCAGACTCTGCACTTTATGATACAAAGGAAATACATATTTGTACGTTGATACGTATGTGCATGTATCTATATATTGTTATGTAAAAGTCACATATGAAAGATGCAGTTTGAAAGGGGATGTGGGCTTCGCTACATTCTCTTTCTAAGAAGTTTCCAATTTACCTAGTTTTAGGAAACAGTGACATTACAGTGAGATGGATAATTTGTATATAAATAAATAAGGTTTGTTATAAGGAACATTGCAGAGATGACTCTTTGAAAGCAACAAATATGCACAGCAATCCTTTAGGCTGAACATGAACTGACAGAAGGTTTCCACCCAACACTTGCCCACACCATATCAAACCACAGGTATAATATTGTCAAATCATGTTAATTCAAATATTAAGAGAGCTATCACCCCACTACAAAATTTATTTTTATGCTGTCAATAGATTGGACATTTGTTCTGCTGATAAATCTGCTGGATTGTTCCTGAATCTGCCTTGTGTAAGAGGACAAAGTATTACATGATGGATTTCTGAAGTGCAGAAATTATCCAAAATGCTGGAAGTAGATTCACAAAACTTAACTTCAGCTTAAACAAGTTTTTTAACTCAAGTTTCAAGGACTGCTTTATTATTATTATTTCTCAAAATACATTCTGGGGGCTTTAAGAGGAAAGCAGAAAGAATTTCTGTATAGCATTTCTTTTTCCTCTTTTGGTCTAAATTTTCCAGCTTTTCAAGTGAAAAAGTCAAGTTTCAATATTTTAAAAATATATTTATCATAGAAACATAGAAGGTTTGGATTGGAAGGTTTTTGGGGGGTTTTTTTTGCAATTAAAGGGTGTTTAAATGATTTTTTTGAAAGAAGCACGTGGACAAAGAATGCATGGAGTGAAGGTTTACAGAACACTAAATCAGTAATTTTAGCCAGAACCTGGAACTCCTTTCCAGATAGGAAGCAGGAAGATATACTGAAAAAATTTAATTGGCTACATTCAAGGCTCAAACACTTAAACACTACAATAAATACAGAAATTAAATTGAAGTTACAGTGCATTGCTTTGGGTAAATCAAGACTATACTAAAAAAGAAAACAAACCAAAACCCAAAAAAAAACCCCAATCCTGAATCAAAAGCCCACAGGGTAGAGGAAGAAAAATGGCAAGGGAGAATTCCAGCACACTTTCTCCTTAAGTGCCCTGACATTGCTGTTCTTCTTTGGAAATCATCACTAAGATGAAGCCCAATGTCACTGCAAGCTCTGAAGCCCAAGGAATATAGGTTTTTATCTGATCAGAGGTTATCTCCATCAAAAGCACCTCTCTTACTTCAAATGTGAGCCCCAAATTGGAAGGTTGATGTAGCTGAAGCTGTGCCTCTGAACACAGCCTTAGGTGACCATTCTTGAAACCTTCAAATGGCAGGAAAGATGGAGATCTACCTTCTGTGAGGTGTTTTGCCGTGGCCTTAATCTCAAGGTTATATCTGAAAAATGTAGTCAGATTGACTTTACTAGTTGGTTCTCAATCAATTCCCAGTTGCTCTTATTCAATACCACTCCTCTCTGCTAGAATCCCAGTGTTTACAGTATTATTTTCCTCATGAAATATTTGCTGCTTTTGGATTATAATTATAACTAGTCAGAAACCAGAATTTCCTTTCCCTAGGATACTCTGGCATTTGAAAGAGGAGTGTTTGTATTCCAAATTGGAACAGAAAGCCAATATTGTGACATTTCCAGTGAAAAGAACACACTAAAAGTTTCTACAGGGGACCACTGAAAGTTCTCGTTGCCATAAGATCAAAGTATGCTGTCCAGTAAATGAAAACATGTTTCAATAAGGAAAAAATGTAAGTTGTGTTTCAGATGAATCATTTTATACATCTGGACGTTCATGTAAATATGATTGATTAAGCTCAAATAAATAAAATCTCACATTAACACTTTATACAAAGTGAAAGGGAACAGCATAAGAAAGAGCAGTTATCAGTTGCCATTTATAACCACCCCAACAGAAAGAACCATCTTTTTTCCCATGGCAATTTGCTTTATGAGCAATCATTTCCCCTAGGTTGAGTGGAATGCAGAGATCATATCTTTCTGACTTTCTCAAGGATTAGCCTCAGTGTACATCATCTCTTGCCAGGTGGAAAGGACATAAGAAACATGAAGTTATTACGGAGGAGGTAAAAGAAAGGAACATCTGGAAAAGAGGACACAATTCCACAGGAAATCTGGCTTCAATAGTTCAGCTCCTCATGCAACAACTTATTATTTCTGGAGATATTGGCTTAGCATGAGAAGCCCTGTCTGGGGTGTTCTGCTGCTCTAAGAGGTGATGAAGAGGGTAGGAACAGTTATCTTTAAGGTTAACGCCTGAAGTTGGCATGCCAATAAAGTAGGAAGATTGAAGGAGACCTGGAAACTGCATTAATGCAGTAGTGCATACTCCTGACCAGCACTGGCCAGGAAATTTCGCCTTCATGATGAGACTGTCCTGTGCTCTGATAAGTTCTAGCCATTTTAAGTGTCCTCTGGAGGCAACTAAGAAACTCAAACCTTTTATGAGTTCCCAGACACTAATATCAAATTTAGATCCCAGCTGTTTTGGGGGATGGGGTGTCTTTTGTTGGACAGAATATAATTGGATGAAAAAATCTGGTTCTGAGCTTCTGTACACATTTGATTCTGATTGCAGTGAAGGTCATCATGGCTGGGCTTTGCGAACGAAGATTTGGGGAGGGCTCTACCCACGTTTGTTACAAGCGCGTTGGTGGCTGAAAAGGCCAATACGAGATAGGCACGTCCAGTTGCAAAAGGCACAGCAGAAAGACTCTTTAGGAGGTATATTCTGCAAGACACAATTCTTTCTGCGTTGTCTTTTCTCCTCGAGAGTGATCCTGCGTGCTTTCTCAAAAGCATCAGCAGCGTTGTAGATGGTGTGTCTCCAGGCCTCCCGATTGGAGGCCAGAGTAGACCAGTTATGTTGATCAATATGGCGTGCAGGCCTGGCCCCTGGCATGTGGGCCTGGGGCAGCCCGGGGAAAGGAGAGAGAGAGGGGGAGCTTTGCCAGTGTGGACTGCACCCTCGTGGGAGATGAGAGGGGGAGCCTCGGAGCACACAGAGGAGAAGGACAACTCTAATTTCAAACCCGGGCAGGTGGAGCTCGTTCAGCCCTGTAAGGCCATCCATCTAAGAGATTAAACCTATATCCTGAGGACCTCGCTGCCACCATCCAAGCTCACTCGGCCCTGGCAGATGAACCTTAGGATTAAAGGATGGGTTCAGTTCCTCACATGCTGTGTCTCACCTACAAAAAATCCATTGTGCAGGCTCGAAGGCCTTACCAACATTTGCAAAGCCCTGTAGTGACAGGCGAGGATCGAAATGGCAGGTGAAAGGTGCAGTGAAGGTAAGCCTGAGGTTATTTATCAAAGACACAAAGACAGCTAGTGCAGTTTCTGTGTTTATTAATACTGATCCCAACACTTCATTTGGAAGACTGTGCCAACCAGCAAATTGTGCTGTTTGGAAGTTGTCCTCATATCTGTAGTTCCTAGTTCCCAGAAACTTGTATGTGCATACTCTGTTTCCCTGTGCCAGCAGATCTGTGCTGCCTCTCAACACAGCACAAATCTGTGAGGTTTTGAAGATCAATATCTCTGTCCCTTCCACTGTCTGCGCAGCTGATGTCTGTAGAATTGCTGTAGATCACATAGATCTGGACCAAGCTGAAATGGCTGTAGCACATCATGGGGTAGAAACTTTCTGCTCACAAGCCATCAAAAATCAAAGTTGAACAGAAAGAGGAATGACTTACAGATTATACTTTAGGTCAGCATATGCTCTGAGACCAGCCTCAAGTCTCCAAACACCAGCTCCTCCCCCATACTCCTGACCAGCTGATGTTGTGTTCATGTGTGGCAGATGTTACCCATCCTCAGAGCCCCAGAAGGATGGCTAGACCTCGAATGTCCAATGTGCTTCTGCATTTTGAAGCAGGATGCATTCAAGTGAGCCAACAGCTACACAGACAGCTCCCTCACTGGACCAATAGGTTTGATGGAAAGTTCAACTGATGGAAGGAGTTAGGTTTCTTCGTGTGGAGGTGTTACAGACAGATGTCAGGTAACTACCAAGAGAATGTGAGGGAAGAGACTGGGAAATAAATCTCAGTGTCTTGTGGTCCCCTATACAGCTCAAGCAACTCCAGTGACTTTCCCTGACCGCTGAGGAGTTCATCCAGAGAGGTAAGAGCACAACTGAGATCACATCCTGAGCCTTAAGGGTAGAAATAAAATGCCTGCTAGTCCAACCAGGAAGGGACATAGAAACTACATTGGCACATTATTTCCTTATGGCTGTATTTACCAATCCTTTTTTTCTTTTGCATTCCTGACATTTTCACCTCAAAACATCACATTTTATTAATGCTTTCCTTCTCCCTCCTTTTGTCAGCTGTCACGGCAAAGAGATCTTGTAAGGGCCTGGTCAGAACAAAGTAAATACTGTTCCACTCACACCAGAGGTGTGTCTGTATATGCTGATGTCCCTGTTATCAGGCAGGCTGCAGTAGGAAACTCTGCTAATCATCATGACTTGCAGCATCAAGTGCTCAGTGGGCAGCCTGCCCAGCAGGCCGAGGTCTGCCTGTGCGCGTCTCTGTGTGTGTGTGTGTGTACTCTTGCATGCACGCGTTTCTTTGCCTGCTTAAGATCACGTCGCAAGTTGCCATGCAAAAGATCCTACACATTCCAGAAAAGTACAGCCTGTTTCCATACATCCACCAGGGAATGAAAAATAAAATAACACTCCTTCTTCCCTGCCTCCCAAACCAGGGAAAAATTGTCCTGCTAAATTGGACTCAGTCCTCGGGTGGTGTAAAGCGGCGTCGCTGCCTGGGCTGCTGTGCATAGTTCAGTCACTGTCTCAGCATATCCACTCAGTTTCTCATGTTGTATCTGTACCAAATCTCTGTCTTTCTAAATAAATTCTGATTGAAAGTAAAAACAGCAAAAATGTGCACAGGGCTGAGAAAAGAACTGTTGAGGAAAGCTTACATTGGAGAGCTGGGGCCAAATTGAGGTGAAGTGCCTTTACACTGGCAAGCAAATTTTCACAACATTTTTACTCGTACTAATTTTACTGACCTGAGCCAATTTAGGAGTGTAATTGTCCCATATTCCTTCTGCTGGTTAAAAGAGAAGAGAGACACTTGCAGTGGATGACCAAGTCTACTATAGAGCTGAAATATCTTTTTGGATCTACCCGTCTCCTTCTCACAGTTGTTTATGAAAGTTGCCCTTGGTGGGTCACTGAGTAAAAGCGAAGCTTCACTTTAGCTCATTACATTTGAATGTCATATAATTAGAAGAAAGGCCTAAGGCCAGATTCCAATTAGTCGTGTAGACCAGCATATTCCCTTTGGCTGTACTTTCCTCTGTTATCTCTCTGCAAGTGGAAGCAGATTTCAGGACTGCGTAAGCCAGGTTCTCACATGATCCAGCACACCAGTGATGTGGAAGCACAAATTGTTGCAATTTGTTAATTTCCTATGTACATACTAACCCTATTTCCTGGAACAGCAGTTGTAACAAGCTGTATGCGAGCACATAATTCACTGTACAAGGATCTATAAGTGAGGAGAAACGTTCCCTCTTTCCACCACGGTAGTGTTCAGTCATCTTTTAAAATAGTCCAACCAATAACTCATCAACCGCTTATCTCCAGAGACTATTCTGCAACCTGGCACATCTCACAGTTCGGAAAAGATGCAACACAAATCTCCCTTTCCAACTTGCACTTTTTCCATATCATGCCCCTTTGCAGATTCAATTTTTGTTTAATTCCCCTCAACTGTTTAACTAATGCACATCAACATACACTGGCCTGAAACTTCAAGATCTAGCTCTGAATGTTGCCTCAGAATACCAGAGATTTATTTTTTTCACTTGCTATAGATCTGATCAAGAGTGCAGGGCAGATGCAATTTCAGGGCTAGTTTAAAAATTTGACACAAACATGACAATCTATCTGTTGCTCTTCAAACGCCTCTCCAATGTCTGTAGTGAAAAAGAACAAAAATATTTGTCTATAGTAGACTGTCTGAAGCTCATATTTTAAATGGTTTTCAGTAGGGTGGTGAAGTTGGAAAAGTTACTGTAGTTTTCAATTAAAGCAGTTTCTTTCCTGTTGGTTTTCTTTTTTTTTTTTTTTTTACTTTTTGCAGAGACCAGGGAATACCTACAAAATAATAGTAATGGCCTGAGTCAACAGCATGTCCCTCAGTGAATTGTAAGTCATGCTAAATGGAAGCTTTTGCCTGGGTCAGTACATGGTGAAAAATGATAGACCCCAACACAGATATGCTGGTAGTCCCACAATAACAGTTCTATACGTACACAGATGCTGAACTGTTCAAAAAGACAGTGTGTTTTTCATTTTCCAGCATTTGGCAAAGGAAATCATGTAGTAGTTATGGATTGGGTGACTATCACCCTGGTCAGCGAGGCAGGTATGATTTATTTATCAGCTTTCCAGCTTTCCACAGAGGATAAGGGGGAGGGGAAGGTCTGAAGGGGGCTACAGGGGGAGAAGATGAGGAGAGTGGGGGAAGGGGACAGGGAAAACCAAGATTTATATCCAGATGGGAATGTTGAGACAAGGGTGGGAGCTGCAGCAGGGAGGGAGCGTCCACAATGAAGGCTATTCATCAACTCTTGCAGCAACACAGCTCTGAAATGGAAAGGGCTAGAAACTATTCCTTCAGCTCCATCCCTGGGGGGCCTGGGGTTCCAGCAAGGAAACAGCTACACACCGGTAGCTGCACATTTTGGGCTCAAATATCTCAGACTGAGATTGCATCTGACTTTGAGGATCACAGAGAGGCTTTTTTCCCTTTCTTCAACTCCTTGTACATCAGTAAGAAAGTACATTCAGCATCTCTTTCATCATATGTCTCTGAGCAAGGTGGGCTGCAGGAAGAGCAACAGAGTAATGAAAAAGAAGCACAGGAGCTACAAAGGGTGCATGGTACTTAAATTTTTAGGATCACAGAAACACAGAACAATTTAAGCTCAAGAAGACCTTACAAGGGCTCTGTTCCAATCCACCTCTCAGTCAGTGCCTGACATGAGATCTCCCTGCTTTAATATCACTGACTCTGTTCCCAGCATGACAAATTACCTTGTTTTCTGATATCTTGGTTCAATTTGGCTGTTTGTTATCACTAGAGGAAAATTTGGCCTAGCACCTTTGAGGATTTGGATCTTTCTTAATTATAAAATTCTGAACCGAATTGCAGTACAAGCAAATCAAACTGAAATAATATGACATGAATATCATTGATAGTTGTACTTTGTTTGAGTAAATCTTGAAGTTTCCAGAGGAAGGTACAATTCATCTGGAAAATCTCCTAATTTATTTTCACTGTCACCATGTGTATTTGCAATGCAGGAACCTGTGGGAGCTGAGATACATGATGAAAGTTGCCAGATTTACATTTTGCCAAGTGCCAGTAAATTCACTCATTTCAGTGGGATGAGGCCAGTTTCATAATCAACCAAACATCAGGTCCAAATTTTCTTTTTCTCCTCCTTTCTTTTTCTCCTGTAATTAATTTATAATCTGGCCAGGCTAGTGAGAAAGCCATGGCTTCCAAAGAAAACAGTTAGTGACACAGAACAATAACCTGGCACTTGGAGAACTCAGAGGCTTATCGTTTCTTATAGTACACAAGTGCCAGTATCTATTTTTAATCAAAATCTTGCCCTGTTTGTATAGGCTGGGATCTCCCTCCCCATGCAGTGACATAGCAAATGCATGAGTTGTGTGGAGTGCTGGAGATTTCTTTGATTCCATACCGTAATGCTTGGTAATCATATATCATTGCAAATTTTACTTCAACAAGAAAATCCTGCCTATGCTCCTATTAGTGTCTCTCTTTAAATCATTCCTCAGTTTATTTCATCTTACTTCTATGTCTGATAAAAGCCAAAATCCCCATCTAGGCCAACATTTTACACGAACATTTAGAAGGTTTCCCACAGGTATCCTGGTAACACTGGTAGAAGCAGTGCATGTGGCTGCATCATCTGATGATGTCAGTGTACTCTAGCTGTGCAGTTCCTACCATCTATCTTGGGGTAGCCTCCACCTCTACTACCTTTTTAATACAAGCTGATGAGATCTTGTTCACAAGTGTCCTTCTGCAGCCCCACAGGAATGTCAATGACTGTTCCATAGGCTATGAAATCTTATTTCTTATTTCCTTTAATGAAATGTCGAGTCTGAACCCCCAAATGGGATACAAATGTACCAGTATCATTTCAACCGTGATAATACCACATCCCCCTTTTCTTTGGGTCTTCTCTCCTTCAGAGCCTAAGCTATTTGATACAGAGACCCTAACATAGATATGGTGGTAGCATATCTCTGATAATTTCTCTGAAAGTCACCACTTTCTAGAATGTAATCCCCTTGGAAAGTTATCTTTCCCACCATGGCCAAGGCTTTGGTTTCCCTGTTGCAGTTAATGATAAATTTCTGTTTCCTCTAAGTATTGTGTAATTCAACCCCAAATCCTCAGTTTAGTTAGAACAGCCAGGGCATGCATTTCTCTTGAAGCATGGGTAAGCTTTCTGGGTATAATACTATGTTTAAAGGGGTTTGTGACTTTCAGTGTGGTATTATATTATCAGACTAAGCCTACATGTTTCTAAAGAGGTCTCTGAGGAAAGGTGAAAAAAAGAAAAGAACAGAAAGACTGGCTGGACAGAGTCCTTTGATGGCAGGATGGCTGTAAGAGATTTATGTTTTTCGGCTTTATCTCATAATGCACTAATGGATCCAAGGTTAGTTGTGAAGGGTAAATCACTCAGGTAGGCTCCCTGAGAAGTCATAGGAAGAGATTATTCTCTTATTGTAATGTCTCATCCCAACTTGATACAGGCAGGTTTATTTGTCCTGCTGCAATGCCCCATAGATGAGAGAGACAAATTGCCCAGAGTAAAAGCCTGGGTAGAGCATTCTCCCCTTTACAATAGTTTTCTTGCTCTTCCATCTTTCCATGCCAGCCTAGAAAGACCAACTACTCTGCCCCCAATCTTTAGGCTCAGTGCATTAATTCACAGTGCAACAGACATTGGGTAGCACTGGCATGACCTTGCACTAAATCCTAAGGGTCTCTGCCGGGGGAAAGGGAGGGTGTCCTAGGAACAGGAATAAAATCCTCAATAGATGATGTGCAGTCAAGACTCCCTGAAATGCTCCCATAAAGCCTGTAAAAAAAAATTCAATAACTTGGAACAAAAGGCTTGAGTTGAAGACATCTGAAGAGCACTGTGCTGTGACTCAGACCCCGGAGGAAATGTGCTAGGCCAGGGCAGTGACCCCAGCAGAGGAGGAGGAAGAAAAAGTCACCCAAAGCACATACGGCCACCTTGTAACCTTAACTGTCTGTTGCAGATTGCTTACGTGAATGCTCCCACAAATAATGACAGCAAATTGTTATCTGTCATTGAAGAAATGGCCACTGCTTATTCAGATACAGATGAAGTAGATTGATCTAAACAAAAGTAACTGAAATTAGTAACCTAACTACTTTTAATATTCTCTACTTTTTGGACAAGCTGTTTTAGCATCACATTAAGGTTTTTACAGGATGAATGCTATACAAAAATCCAATATCAATCTCCAGTGGCAGGCTCTATTTTTAAGCAGTGTTTGAGGATTTTGCAAGATAGGTTTTAGGAGTATTTAATTTCTGTACTGTCTATAAGCAAGTACATATGGATTTTTTTTTCCCTCAAAACTCTCAAGATTTTTAGTTTTTTCCCTCCCACTCTGATGAAGACAAAGCCAAAATTCTCATGTTCAAAAAGCAATTATTTAAAAAGTATTCACGTGGCATCAGTTGAAACATTTCAAAGCTGGTTCTGCTCCAATTTTAAACCTTGTTTTTCTTTTAATATATAAAAAACCAGCTCATCCAGAGAGTAGTTAGGAACCAAAAACACCTCCCACCTTCTTTTCATTTAGAAAATGCTGGAATGAGATGTTTCAATTCAATCTCAAAAATATTTTTCACTTTCAAATGTGAAAAATAGTGCAGTCAAAAACAGCTTTTTCCCTCCAAATTTATTAATTTGAATGAATCTACAAATTAAAATAGCAATAAATTCATTTTAGGAAATTCCCCAAGAAGGCTTTCCTGGGTTTATAAAAAACTTTAAAAGTATTACATATATACCTCTCTCTCTGCACTTGTAACTGAGCCCAGCACAGGGCTACATAGTCCTTGGGTCTCAGGCTCAACTGTGGTGTTAAATCATAGCGATTTTTGTTTAGAAGCAGATTCTAGCTGCTGAACAGTATGTGATGATGGTGTCTCTTGCAGTGGCACCTCAGTTTGAGTCTTCATGTGGCATTGCTTCTCTTGAGTTTGCTCGTGAAGGCCATGCATTCAGCAGTGGTGCATTGAATGCATGGCCTTCAAGAGCACAAAGAGCTGAGCTCTGGTTTCCCTGTCTCTGGAGAGCTGCATGAGATGCTACTAGATCACAAATAACTGCATTGTCTCTAGTTAATCCCCATGTGCATTTTCCCCTTACAAAATTATAATTCAGTTAGTTTGTCTAAGGATTGAACTTCCTGATTCCTAAATGGAATTCCCATAGGGGACATCAAATGAGGCTGGAAATAGAGTGATTTGGGCAAACCCAAATGTAATACCTCCCTCTTGGTATTCGTAAAACTCTGAATTTCCCTGTAACTGATTTTGATACTTCAGTGAGTTATGCTTAGGGAGAAATAGATATGAAATCCAATCACCACCTAGTATTTCCAGCATCCGAGTACTAGAATGCAAGGAAAAAGCTAACTCCTCCATCTCAGTGACTAAATCTTGGAGTTCGTTTAGGCATGAGCTCTAAATATGTTTAACACAGAAAACAGAACAAAAGAGTAAAACTAGTTATGTGCTACCACCCTTTCTTTGAAATGAAAAATCAGGTGCCATAAGAGCATTTCAACAGATTCGACTAGGATTGGATTTGATCCACTTGGCCAAATGAAACTTTGAGTGTTAACAAGGATCCACGGCCAGCAGCTGGGATGCTGGAATCATGTTACTTTCCACTGACCCACTTAGTGATTATTTCTGAATTCTACATTACCTTCATATAAAATGTTCAAATAAGAAGTTTATTGGAGGAAAAAAATCACAGCATTTTTGGTAAGAGAAAGCTATTAATTCTAGTAATTTGTGGTGAAAATTCCCACATTTTTTCTGTAGCACCAGGACAAATGAAAATCCAGTCTCTGCCTTGAAGAGTTTATAAATAACACTACACTAATCTTGTGAAGGGCATGAAGGGGTCAAGGAAAGAAAGGAATTGCTTAGGGTAGCCCAGGGAAGCAGAGCTCCTAGTGAAACGGTAAAGCTAAGAAGTGGAATTTGGGGCTTAAACATTATCATGGTGTTCCTTGATATGTATTTGACCTTTAAGTGGTCTTCCAACAGATAAGAGGAGATCTTAAATGCTTGGAACATTTCAGTTAGATTGGACTAAATTCCTAAAATTTGGCAAGGAGTTAGCCTTCAAAAGAGATAAATGAGCTAATTAGCTTATTTTCTGCCTCCAGCTACCGTGGCTTTGTGTGTTGCCAGTGCTGACCTTAGAAAGGAAAGAGTGGGACATATCTGTGGTGATGTACTATACATAGTGTTGCATTTCCATGCACAGCATCAGGACCTCTGGCACTGAGTTAGATACAAAAAAAAAGGGTACTCAAAATAAAGTACTTAAGAATAGAAAGAAGAAAACTAACCTTTTCAAAGGGAGCTGATGCAATATCATTCCTCAGTCACCAGTATGTCTGATTTCTGAAATGCAATTGAAAAGGAGCAACACATTTTCACCCTACTAACTACTACTGGTTAAGAGAATGATCCCAGCACATAGGCACTTGGTAGCCTAAGAAAATACGGAAACACTTCACATGCGATATCTCACTGTTGATCCCTTGTTGTTTGTCTCACAATACTCTTCACACAATACATCATCTTGCCTGAAGTGAGTCACTTACCAAAAAATTTTTCTGTCCTCCTTGCGCCTTGATATTTTTGTTCTTAAATTTCTGAATGGACCCAGGATTAGAAGTGTAGACATGGCCATGATCATAAAAAAATAATAACTCCAAAAAGTGATCCTGCATGGCTTTTGATTTATTTCTTCCCAACTTTTTTCAGTCCCAACCTTCCCAGCTCACATATCCGAACGTAGGACGTTCTCATCTCCTAATGTCACAAAAAACTGAACTACAGTCTTCATCTGCCTCGTCTTATTTCTTGTGAAGAGGCATGAAAATGTTGCCATACTAGTTTTTTCATGTACAACTTGTCAATCTTTTTAAACAAAAATTGCAAGACCTTAATCTAAATTTGCTCAGTCCAAATTCAGATCTGAAGCCACCATTTCAACACCTCTGAATTCACACTTGGATGAATCTATTCCAAAAAACAGGCTGTTGAAGCTGAAACTAATTCAAGATCAAGCTGAGGGCAGGAAACAAGCCTGTTTGCAGCCTCCATGATGATTTTCTGTTCCTGAAACTTCATACTGACCAACAAACAACTCATTAGAAACAATTTGGACAGATAGGCTGCAATCTTCATGTACCAGTAACATTAGTAATAATTTCAACTGTTAATAATTGTTCGGGAGACTGTTAATAATTGTTCAGCTGCTGGAAGAAAACAACCAGGTGTTAGTTATTTATTCTTGCCCCATATATCAGATGGATTGCTGCAAAAATATAACCAATATACCTGGGTATATAGGCTTCATGGTTTTGGAAATTTCAGACAAAAATGTTCATCTTCTGGATATGCTAGATATTATCTTTTGGGAAACACTGGTATAAAGTAGCCATTGACCTGAACAGCTGGGAACAAAAACTATAACCATCTCTTCAGAAATGCTGATGATTTCTCAAGCACCGATATGACATGCAAGTTCTTTGAGCCATTACTATATCTTAGTTATGATTGAGTAAGTTCCTGGAGGGAAAGGAGCCTTCAGGTCTTGAGGAAAAATGATGTTCACAAAAAGAAAGTTAATTAGGTTGGTACTGGTCTTTGTGTGTGCCCTAGTACACAGTTATTGCCTATGAGATACTGAAGTCTTAATATTGGCAGTATGCAGTTTAGAATATGATTTTATGTATGTATATTATGTAGAAAACAAAGAAGGTCTTCTGGAGTCACCATTTTTGGTGTACAGTAGAACTATGGATTCTCACTTTCCAGCACAGATTTATAGGGTATTTTGTAACTCTCCCTGGAGGATTGGGGCTGAGAAGTCAGACATCTAGCATCAGGAAGTAGTTATAGTTGGAAAATCCCTCCCTCTCCGGACAAATCTTGTCTCAACGATCTTCTTTTGCCATCACAGCCATAGCAACACTACTAGAAAAAGATGAAAGATATCTGACAACTTTGTTTCTCTGGAACCACAGAGCTTTCTACCATAAGGATAACTTTCATGTGGAAGAGACACGGAACTTTTTCCGGGAGTGGATCCAACACTTTGAAACAAATCCTCATAGGATAGGAGAACCCTCCCAAACCTCACCACCTTCGAGTCTATTTGCACATCAAGTGATTTCCTTCTTGCCTCCTGCAGTGTAAACACACAGAAATGCTTGCATATTTGTTTAAGCCTTCCCCAGCTAAGATGTTCCACTACTCCCACCCCTCTTTCTGCTCTTTGCAATGCTTAATCATAACTGGAAAGTGTGCCAGCATGTATGAACATTATGATGAGTGTAAGAATAAAGAGTAGACAACAGGAATATGCTCTCCTAGCTCAACTGATGGTACGAATATGGGGAGGGAGAGCGGAAAAAAGGGAGGAAAGGAGGCAAACTCCATGGCACATCAACACACAAATGAAAAAAAACGTGAAAATCAGACGCTGAAGATCTAGTTTTGTAGGGCAGATTTATGCAGCTTAAGCACTCAGAACTGACACTACCAGAAAAGCTGAGACAAGGGCAAGTTTGACAATTTTCAGTAAATCACAGTCCAAAAAGCAAAAAAGGGCCCCTTCCTCCTTTGAGAAAGAAAAAAAGAGGTAAAATCATCAGCAGGTCTTTGGAAACCAAGGATGAAAAATAAGGTTTTTCACTCCACCAGGATGTATTCTAAAGAAGCAAAAGTCCTTGGGCGTTAAGAAAATAGGGCATTGGGTCTGAAACCAGAAGATGTAGCAGTGCAGGATTAAGTCAGCACCTTCTCTTCTTCTGACCAAAGAAACACAGATTTCTTCCAAAATTACTTAATTACTTGTTCTGGTGAAATTTTCAACTACATGGAGCATGTCTGACTCTCTTCCTTATCTTTTTTTAATTTTTTTTTTTTTAATTTTTTTTTTTTGCTTTTCTGTCTTTGGAGTGTTTGACAGTTTATTTTACTATTCTAAAAGACAATCCAGACACTTTGTGCATCTACAGTCAAGTCCCTGGACACTTGTGACCTGCTCACCCTGAGTACAGACTGTTCACAATTTCAAAGCTACGCAGTGTCCTATTTTTTCTCCCTTCACAGATTTACCAAGAGGATCCTCAGAGAATTGACAGCCATAACCTTTCAGAAAATCCTTATCCACAAACACAGGAAACTGATAGCTATGACTGGCTTGCAGCGGGAAGGGTACCAGGAACCATGGGGAAACTCATCTGAGATGACCACTGTTCAGGGTGTTTTTGGTCCTGCCAGACTCACTCAGCATCAGAGTCAGGCTGGAAGAACCACATCAGGCTTTCTGGTTTCTGTTCTCCACCCTGTGAGAGTGCACATATCCTGACCAGTCCAGCACATACCTGGATTTTATTTTTTTTCCCAGAAGTTTACAGCTCTACCTCATACCATTAAACCTTGCCTCCCATTGGCAATGGTTCCCTCCATCAGTGCCAGTGCCAGCAGGAGGGTAGTGTACATCAGCCCTGTGATCTGAGTGGTCTTTAATCGATGTCAGGGCAGGGTGAGCGACTGGTACAGTCAGGAGCTGCCTGTACTGCACTTATCCTAAGGAGCTGAGAGCTGGGGTGCTGCAGATAGGAGCTGGGGAAGTGCTGAGTGACTGTGCAGCTGAGAGAGAACAGTCCTTGCCTTATCCTGAAGTGGGAAGTTCAACCAAAGGGGATTTTGCTGTTTCAAATTACAGGCTGGTGGCTCCAGGCAAACATGGAGGGGGCTGCCATCTCCTGAAATAGCAGCAGTGGCAAGGGCAGCATGTTCAGATCAGGAGCACTGGGGTAACATTTAGGAGCGAGGGTTGCTGCTAGATGGCCTTTGAGTGCCAAGGTCACAATGCATAAAAATGCTGCTAATCACTGCCTGACCCTTCACTCCATCCTCTCCCCACCTTCCCCAGGAGCCAGGGGAAAGCTTGCAAGGGCCAAGCCCCATTGCATCAAAAACAAAGTCAAATCTTGCAGTCAGAAGCTCTTCCCTCCTAACAGCTCCCCTTTTCCTCACTGAATCCAAAGCCTTTGGCTACATGGGAGCTTAAATATTTTGTTGCACCCTGATCACTTACAAGGACATAACGACTGACCCTAATGCTTTAATCCTCCCATTGTCTTTAAAAGCTTTTTATATTGTGACCAATAAAGATTGCCTGTTTCAAGGGTTTTCCTGCTTCTCTGACTGGGTTACAGCAGTGGGGTGGGGGTGGAGGAAGAGGGGTGTGGGGAAGGGAAGAGGGCTGGATCATTGCCAGGCTTTAAAAGGCTGCTTAAGCATTTTTCTGTGGCTTGCAGGGTTTTACTCAGCAAAGTCTCCCAAGCCACAGAATATGCCCCTACTTGTATAACATTACAAAGTTGAGATGATTAGAGTGTAAGCCTCAGCCCTCTGGAAGCTGCCCTTTTGTCTCTGGGGTGTAACGATACATTATGTGTCCTTGTCTAGTTCTTATCTTATTAATGCACTGCGTTATTTCTGCTCTCCCTCCCTTCCCCGCTCCTGTACACACACCTCCCTCTCCTGTACTTCAGTTAATGGAACAAGTGTGTGTCTCTAACCCTTTTCAAAGCTCCAGAGTGTACCAGACTCTGTATGTGTACTGCACATGCATGTTGGAGTGAAGCCTTCCTTCTCCTCATCCTATCTTCCCTGATCAGCTCAGCACTGTCATCTCCACTAGTTGCAAAATTGCAACTGAGTGCTGCAAAATTCCCCAGCACTTGATGTTTGTGCTCCACTGGACAGAGTGTCTTTAGCTCAGGGCTCAAACCCTGCCTGTTCACAGCATGCAGATCCACAAATCCTCAATACTACATTGATTTGGGTTTTTTTCATTTTCTCGCCTCTTTCTCGCAACATGCCATTGTTCTGTTGTCCTGGGAATTGCCTCCATCTTGCAGTATGTTCTGACATGGAGGGAGGGATCCCCTCCCGTGCCTGTGGCACAGTGGAGAACCAGGCTAATGAAGGTAGCTTAGCACCTCTGTGTGTTTTCGTGCACGTGAGAATCACTTGCAAAGGTTTGGAAAGAGGATGTTTTGTCCACATAGGAGTCACTGGAATGGGCTAGGAATACACCACAAAATGCTGATCTGGGGAATTGGTTCCAACAGAACTGAAAAAGAAAATTTCACAGCTTCAGAAAAGTTAATTATTATGGTTAAAAGAAATTCCAGGATGTAAGAAAGGGAGGAAATTCACTTAGGAGTTACAGCAAAAGGAGTGAGGGTATCCAGACTCCACTTTTAGCTCTCCCACTGGCTTTTATTATATCTTTGTGAACATCACATCCTCCCAAGTATGATGTTGAACAATATCCAACATGTAGTTCCCTGGTTTGTGCTTACTTCCTGTCTATCTATAGAACATCTTAACCCTTGCCTTCTGCTTCAGTCATAAACCTCTTGGGGCCTGGTCTGGTTTTTTTCCTTAGAATTTCTACAGCATCTGGCACACAATGGTCCATGGCAGAGCACCCTCTGGGCACTTTACAAATTCAAACCAGTCACTGTAATAAACAGCACTGCAGAAAACAACAGGGGTTAGGATCTAAATTTTCCTCATCATGCTGCAGGCCCTGGCCACTAAACTGGAAAAGAAATGGTGGAGCCCATCTGCTGATGGGCAGTGATGTAGGATGTCAGTGCAGTTTGCTGACTGGGTGAAATGCTCCAGCATCACTTACTAGAAGTGCTGGGAGTCAGAGCTCTCAGGGACTACAAAGAGACAGTAGATCATGCTGCTGTCCTCACTGCAGTCCCTCCCAGATGCTTCCTCTGATCTTTAGTGGTGGCATCTCTATTATTTGACTCCCAGAATTTCCAGGGCTCAGTGTGAGGCCTGCAAACAAGGCTTTGATTGGTATAATTAACATTTCTGAGGAAGTGCTGCCGATTCCTGGCAATACACCCTGCAGAGCACCTCAGCAGGGAGAGAAAAGGGGGCAGGATGGCCGTTTCATTCTGCAGGCATGCAATGGAGGACAGAGTGAGGGTGATTGTGACAGATGAGCTTTAAAATGCACAGTAGGAACATGTTTCAGAGCAAGAAAGGGGAAAAATTTGTCACCCAAAGAAAAAGCAAAATCCAATCAGAGTAAGCCAAAGGAATCTGTCCCACAAAGTGCTTTCCTGGGGCTGCTCAGTGCTCTCTCTGTAGTAACTGAACACCATTGGCAGGAATCTCCTCACAGTCTCTCTCTTCCTCTTCCAGGAACTATTACCCCCTTCCTGATTTCATTAGAAATTATATAGTCTTTATTTTGTCCTGACTGGGGAGGAGGGAGAAGAGGAAGAAGAATTTCACCCAGTAAGCAAAATAACACTTTTTTTTCTCTTTTTCCCTCCACTCCCCTAAAAGTTAACTCTCCAAGTTTCTTCTCCTCCCATCAGCAATGGTAGCAGGCTGGCCTAGGGGCAGGCTGTAACCCCAAACAGACACAGAAATTTGCTCAGCCAAAATCTCAGAGCCTGGTCTGTTTTACCACTCCTTTTTCTGTAAGACTTTTGGGACAGGTTTTAATAGCACAAAAGTGTCACCAAGACTCAGTAAAAAAAGGAGGAAAAGCTTTACCTAAGTTCTTTCCCTTCGTTTCAGCAGTTGGCCAATTTCTAATATTCCCAGTTTGTACATAGACCAATTGCTGTGTAGAGAAGCAATCACTATTATGTTCAGTATTTTGGATTATAGTAACATAGTCCTGTTGCACAAGAGAAGGTACAGAGAAGGAGGCAAGAGAAAAAAAAAAGCTTGAAACAGATCCTCAGCACCAGCCTAAAGAAAAGGAGCATTTTTTTCTTCTCCTCCATAAAATCTCTGTAAATAACAATGCTAAATTTAATACCATTTTCATATTGTAAAGTTGAGAGCCCACAAAACCCAGGCTAAGTCTAGATGCTCACACCTGATTTTAAAGGTAGTTAATGCTTTCAGACAGGTAATTAATGCTGCAATTACTATAACGGTTTGCACATAGCCAAATGTTTAGCAGAAGTAGACAATGTGTTCAATTTAATTTTTTCCTTTACCATTCATAGAAAAATATGTCTCATGAAATTAAAATACTTGACTTCTGAACATTTTTAAATATATGGTTTGAATATATCACTTGGGAGCAAAAATATTGCTGGTACTAACTTACGCTATAGCACTTACCATGGATAGATCTCACAGTGCTTTACAAAGGAGGTGAAGATCAGGGTTCTGATGCCCTAGATGGGGAAACTGAAGTCAGGAGAAATACATGTAGGCATTAGTAGAATTAGGAGTAGAGTAATCATTTTTGAGGGCCAGGTCTCTGTTTTACTCATAACCTCTATACACTGTGATTGCTCCCAGCAACCTCACAATGAAAAGCAATTCCTCACCTGTAAGTCCCATTGCAATTTCAAGCACTTCCTCACTTCTCTGTTGAGAGAAGCCCTGAAATTTCAGCTGCAGGTCCTGACCCATAAAGCCCCTTGTGCCAGCCTCCACTGGTTATATGCCTGAAAGCCAATTGCATCATCAATGGCTTAATAAAATTACTAGGTTGTCTGCAGAATGTTTATATGCATTTGCTATTGTTTCATTCAAAATCTGAGCATTGGGAAGAAGGATTGAAGCTACAAAACAGCAAAGAGCCCCATGGCTGGGCACAAAAGAGGATACTGATGCCTGTGCCTTTACCTTACTGGTCTAAATATCTGTCCAGACTCTGTACTGTGGTATCCAAACTGAAGGCAGGTGACTCAGACCTAGAAACAGTTTGTTTGCAAAAAGAAACATAGCCACACAAAAGTATGATGCAAATATGGCCTGATATCATCATCTCTGTTTGCCCAAGGTAAAATGTTCTTGAACTTTTTCATAAAAGCAAAGAAACAAACATAAATAAGTATCTCAGGAAAGACCACAAAAGTTCATTGGGCACAAAGCTTTTGCACCAAGCATTCAAACCTGTTGTCAACACCAGTCTTCCCAGAGACCTAGTGTGTGTGTGTGTGTGTGTGCGCGTGTGTGTGTGTGTGTGTGTGTGTGTGTGTGTGTATTTGGTTGCTTAGACAATAAAGGACAGATTTCCTGGCACTTACAAAGAGGGGTAATGCTGAGCTATGCTAATCGGCATCATCTGGTGAGCCTATCCTCCCTAGCCATTTGAATGAAATCCCAGTGGATTTGTCAAGCGCTGTCCTCCATGTGAGACAGTCTGGTTTCAAACTGGTCGCTTTGCTGCAGCCCACATTCTGGTTGGCAGCCAGCTGCAGATCTTGCCAAGAATTCTCTCTTCCTTCAATGCATTTTTCCCTAGCTCTAAAATGAAAATCTCAGAAGGGAAGGGAAGGGAAGGGAAGGGGGGGGGAGTTAGTTGCATCAGAGCTGAGCAAAATGTTTCAGGTCCTTTGCTAACTGCACTTCAGCCACCAAGCAGGACTGCAGCTTGCAATTCACAGTGCTTGAAGCATCCTGTGCAGTTTCCCAGCCTTTGAGGCAGGTGTAGAAACTGGTTCTTGCTTGTTTCACAGGCAGCAGGAGAAGCCATGACCTCCTGCTAGCTGTAAAACACATCTTTCCTGATGGATGTGTTAAAGATTGCCCCAGCTTTTCAGTGCGCATGAGTGGCACTTACTCAGCTGCATAACACCCTTATGCTCACCAGAGAGACCAGTAATGAGGCACAAGGCCTTAATTAACCACTTGTTGGATGTTAGAGTTAATTCCCTTGCAAGGCAGTTATATGAAACCCAGAACTTCTGGGATCAGTAAACAACAATTAGTCCTTCTTCACCAGAGGGAGGGTCCTATTTTGCCAGTCTGGCCTGTTGACATCTGTTTGAGACCAATCTCCAGCTTCTGGGAAAGCCAGAATGGAGAGTATCTGTAGGAGAGTTTGGCTCCCATCTCAAACTCCCGTGAGAGCAGGAGTGCAGCATGTGTCGTGGGGGCTCATCACAGCACGTCCGAGAGGAGCCAGTAAAGGCACATGGATGGCATCTGCTCCCTCCCTTTTCGTGCTTTGTGCTCCTTCCTCCTTACTCTGGGCAGACTTTGTATCTTCATTCCCTCCCATTTTCCTGCTGGAAGCTGCTGGCTTATGCAGAGGGGGAAGCTCTCTGGGGCGAGGATAACTGCCCTGCAGGGGGAGCTTGCTCTACAAGTGACACTGCTGTGCTCTCGGCCGATCTAAATTTAAATGTTTTCATGCATCCGGAAGACAAAGAAAGAAACAATCCAAGGCTGCACTAATACCACACCTCATGAAAAGCATTGTCCTAAAAGTTTCTGCCTTGTCAGCAGTAGACAACAAGGATTGGACTGCAGACAGTCAGTTACATCCCCCTTCCTTATTGTGCTCCTGCAGATGCGTGGATGAACTGTGCAGGACTCATGGTAAGCCTCATCTCATTTGACTGCCTGGTGAATACATCTTCATAATTTCTCAAATCACAAAAGTTATGTGGGCAGCAACACAGGAAGATCTTGTTTAACTACAGACAGTGCTGATGTTCATCAAGCCTCCCTGGGACACACTGCCTTGCCTCCAGAAACATGATGGCAAATTGCAAAGACAGAATCCAGATGGAAGATGCCCATTTGCTCTGGGGTAGAAAAAGTGACAGGAGGGGGTGAGTGAAAAGATAGAATTTCTTGGGCTGACCCCTTCTGGAGGAAATTCCCTCTTCTGGTCAGCTGAACGGCTGGGAGGGGATGTGTCTAGGGTAGTAGGCTGACAATTTTGTCAGTGATGAGACAGATCTCCCAGGCAGAGGGACAGAGGCAGGTGGGGACACACCCGCACTAAAAGCCCTCTTTGCTTCCCCTGAGTGTGGAGCTCAGGTTTGCCAAAGTCACATCATTTAACCCTTTTCCACTCAGGGGTAGGGGTCAGAGTTTTGCAGGTGACATTCTGTTGTGGTGAACTAAATTGGCATGAGACAGTGAGGGAACTACCACACCAGCGAAAAGGGCAAGTAAGGACTTTGGAGGGTCGTAACCTGCAGTCCTGGGCAAACCTAAGTCTGAAAATAGCCTTCATGCTGCAAGAGCTGCCTTGAGGCACAAGGTCACCTTCGCAAGGGCTAAAACCTCTCCCAGATCCTGCACAGAGCCAGGCCAGGCTGGGCCTGATTTGAAACAAATGAGCCATAGAGAGAGAAGTTTCCCAGACTTGACTCCAGAGAGAAACTCTTCTTAGCCATCAAGTGGAAAAACACTGCCTTGCCTTTCACCTGAATCTTGGAAATCAGTCTAAGAATTGCAGCAGAACTGGGTGTATCCCTTTGTTTTCCTATTTTAACTTGTGTCACCTGATAGTGCCAACTTTTCCCTCAGAGAAGGGAACTCTTCAAATCAAAATAAGGATGCAAATCTCCTGGCAGTGGGTGCCAAGCCCTCCTTTCCAGAATCCTTCCAAGGGTTGACACAAGGGGGAAAGTGAATGAGAAGCAGATGGCAGGAGACGCATCCCAGAGGAACGATGGATATTTCTGCTGTGACCCACCAGGGAAAGGTTTGAAAGCGCTGACACTTTTATGGCATTCAGTTTTATTGTGAGAGCATTTTTTTGTTGTTAGTTATATTTTGGCTTCTCTGGGCAACATACTTCTAAAGGGCAAGAGACATGTACCCTAAATGCCCATCTGCAGCAGCAGAGACACAGACAGCTGGCAAAGAATGTACTGGACATTACCTGCCCTAAATCTCTCAACAGAGAAAATACCAGTCTTATGCAGGAAAAATCACCAAAAGGAAGGCCCAAGGATCTCCATTTTCACAGCACAGGCATGTCTATGATAAAAGACTGGCATGCCCACCTGCTGTCTGCTGTCCTACTCTTCTAATAGCATGTCTTGTTGAACACTGGCAGATCATCCTTTCATCATCAGATTTGGATTTTACACCAGTTTCCTCACTAACTGATTATGTGACCCTTCACAAACCAAAAGTTGCATCCTAAAAGAAGCAAAAGACTCCTAGAACTTCAGCTTCTTCCTTACCCCTTTTCTCATCCCAATCAGAGGACATCCTTAAGCCTTTATTGAAGACATCCAACAAACAGTTGTCCTCTCCTTCTTCAAACTGTCACAGGAAAAACCCCCGCAACCCAAACGCACATATATCTTTGGCCTCTCTTCCCTTATTCTCTTTCAGAAGTCCCTTGATGGTTTGTAATGACTGTAAAGCAGAGTGGGGATACCCTTTACCTGAGGCCGCGACCTCTATTAAAATCCATGCAGACCTGAGAAAAGAGATGTGCAAAAAAGCTCTCAGATTTAGGGTGCAGAGCACCCGGGGAGCACAGCACAGCAGTGGAGAGGTCAGGACAGAGGAGAGTCTTGGCATACACCTCACAGTCAGCATCTGCCAGTGACTTTGCTAATTCATCAAGATAGCCAGATGAAAGCCAGGGACTAACCTCACTGTACATAGTGATTTAACAGCTCTCTGAAAAGAATGAAATAAACACAACTGCTGCCTTTCAAAGTCGTTCTGGTTTTTCTCCTTACAAAGATGATAAGGCTTCCAGGATACCAGAAGGGATACTTGCCTCCCTATTTCTTTTAAATACGAGTGTCCAAAAATATAGACGACTGGATAAAGAGTTGAAGGACAGGCTAGCTTTCTAATCATCCTGTTTGCCTATGGGATATTTTGGTTTGGCTGCATACCCCAATAGGATCCTGCATGTTACCCAGCTAGATGAACATGGAGATATTAGCAAAGAACTCAATCCTTTTCCTGTTGTTAACGGTAGTTACTAAGCTCTAGCAATGTGGACAGGCTACCCATCTCCTCTGGTGCTGTGAGAGAGTCAAATTCTCTGGGACAGATTCTTCAGGGTGTCTACTGTTGCAGGCAACACCACAGTGTTCTGTGGATCTGGGTGAGCATCACATGCTCAGGGGACAAACTCACAAAGAGCCAGGCACAGAGTAAGTGTGTCAGGAATGTGTGTCCGCCAAAAGCATTGAACCATCTACTTTTCTCAGTACTCAAACGATGAGCTGTCACCAGTGGTTTACAACAGTGTTTTCACCAAGTTGTGCAAAAGAGAAGAAGAAGAAAAAAAAGCCAGCAAAGTTTTTCCCACTGCCCAATTGCAAAATATTTCCACTCTTGGGTTCCAGCTGCTGAATACCGACATCAGGTTTCTATGGATTTAAAACTGAAGTGACTCTGGAGTAAAACAGAGCCAGTTGCAGAGGCTTCGTTCACATGGGTAGTTGATGGCACGTGATAGACTTACTGAGATCTCCAACTTGCAAGTCATGCTCCTTTCCTCTGAAGTCATTGAAAACATCTCTAAGTCTGGGGCTCTTCCCTTCCTACCCTGGTGACGCAGAGGCCTTATGGCATGATATTCTTGTCACCAGTGACAGGCAGCCCTCGTTAATATTTACCTTCACTGCTGTGGTGTCCTTGTCTTGTTCAAAGCCTTCCCAAGAGCTATCAGAAATGCACATTTGTATCTTTTGAGCCCAACCGTAATAAATAAGGTCTGATAATCTTGAGTGCCAGTCAGTTATTGAGGGTCAATTAGTTATATTTTCTATTATTATCTTTGACAAAGAACATAACCATGAACACGTCACTTCTGTGTTGGCATCCAGTGTGTGGGCTTTAGTGCTTTCTGCTGAAGAACAATGTGAACTTTGAAAAAAGATATAACTACAGCAAAATAAGCCTGTGGGATACAGTTTGGACCTTTTCAATCTCACCACTGTTCCTTTCCAGAGGAGCAATATTACTGCTCTGTTTGAACATGAAATCCAGCTCCCAAGAGGCAAGTAGGATAGAGCAAACACTGAAATTGCACAATATGAAAAATATGGAATTATACAGCAACCAGGATAGGGACATGGGGAAAAAGGTGCCAGAGGATATGTATATCTAGTCCATTAAATATAGTTTATTTGAAAGTATTTTACATTTTATTAAAGTAAAGCAGACAGGATATAAGGATTATAAACTTTCCCCTGAAAGTAAGCATTGCTGGCATTCCACTTACTTAAATCATTTCTTTTTCAAAGGTTGATTAATCCTTGCCCCTCTTAGTTAAAAGAGGAAATGGTATGTTGGGTGTTTTACTTCCCAGGCCAAAAAAAAATGATGCTTCTGCAGGACTGGCAGAGTCTTTCTCTGGTTGTTTTTCTTCCCTTTGGGAATCTATCTCTGTGTTCCTGGCATATGACTACTTTTTTTTCATGGGCAATATCTCTTGTTTGAGATCTTTTCTGACAAGTCACATTTTGCATGAGAAGTGTGATTAAAGAGACTAGCTTTTATATTTTATTACAGAAAGTTAATTGCCACTTACTTGTCTCCAATGGACTGTAGGGAAAAAAAGTTCCCTTACAGAGGAATTTGTGATTTGAAATTAAAAATGAACAGGTCAACAAGCAGAAAGGATAAAATAGCAAGAAATACAAGTATTTCTTCATTTGGAAATGCCATTTTGTCAAAATTGACATGTTTTGCTGGAATATATTTTCAGAGAGGGTAAATAATGCTGAAATTAGACTTTCATTTGGGCTTCCTTGGAGCATTTCATGGAGCTTGCAATTTATTTGAACTACTTTTTCTACAAGCTAAAGCTTTTAAATAGTGCTAACATGAATTTTTGAACCATTTTTATGTCTTCTTATACAATGTGTAGTGTTACATTTGAACTATACCAAAACAGAAGATTCCCACATAGTTACTTTGGTATTTTAGAAGTCAAGAGATTCAGAAGTTGCATTCTATAAATCATTTGAATTTTTAATCATTTGCATCAATCCAAGATAATTGATTTAAATCCTCTCTGGAATTCTGACAGGATAAGAATTGTATCCTTGACAACTTTACCTGCAAAGTTCAAAACTTATTCTGAACCTGGACTCAACTAAAACTTCACTTCTGCTCCAGACCCCAGTTTGGTCTTTCTGTTCCATCATTGCATCCAGTGGCATTGTTGGAAGTTCTCCAGCTGTGCTTTTCACAGAAACAAAAACCTACTGCACTAATAAAGTTTTTCTCCTATAGGCTGACATTTTGGTCTCCTTTTCCTCTCTGCCAAGATATCTATCCAAGTGAAAGGTATTGGAGTGTAAAGTCCCCTGCTGGCACAGACACTGAGTCTTGGCTTCAGACACTGGGTGTCGGGTGCGGTATGGGGACAGGCAGAGGAACAGAGGTGCAGAAGGAGGGGGAGCAGGGAAAGGAGAGATGTTGATTCCTCTCTCTTGCAGACCTGAGACATATTTTGTGAGGCTAATGGGTCTGGGGCATTACAGTCAAATACCTCTTTTTCATTCCTGGTAAATCACATTCCTGGCCTACAAGCCAGCCATTCTCAAGATCAATCAAAGGCAATGGCAGAGAAGTACACATTAGCTGCTGTACCTCAGTGTAGTCTCCTCAGCTTTTAAGTTGGCCGTTTTAAGAGTCTGGGAGCCACTAGTGTGAGTTCTATTGGCTAACTCTGAGTTAAAAAAATTAAAAAAGAAATCCTTTTCCCTGTCTCCTCTGCTGCCTGCAGGGCAGGTGCAAGCTGACAGCTCCGTGACTAAAAATTGCTGCTGGAGCCATTGAAGCCTTCTCTTCAAACCAGATGCTCCTCTTTTCTGAGTTGCAGAACACATGCCCTGACCGTCTCCATCTATTTTTAAAATATGGATTTCTTCATCATTTGTTTATAGCTTTATGTGTTGAAAAAAAACAGATTTAACTTAAAAGAGGAAAAAAATGTCTGTGAGTCAACAGGCATCCTCTGGAGGCACTGGAGAGATCTGGAGAATTAAAAAAATATATATTGTTTGTTGCATGAAAACATAAAGCCAAATTAAAGAGTTAAAATTAAAAAAAATGTCCTAAGGAAGTTTTGAGTTAAAAGTAAAGAAGAATGCTAACAGAAAAGAATCTACCCCAGTAAAAAGTTTCAGGCCATTATCCCACAGCTGCAGTTTTCCTAACAACAGTGGTATCACGTGTTCGTCAGCTATGTAGGAGCTCAGTCCTTGCCGGGTCACTCAAGGATAATGTCCTGAGACTTTGGACTCCATTTTAAGAAACCATTTCACAGGCACCATCCTTCCTACCGCAGACTCATTCCTCCAGCTTGTCTGTGAAGACGCCCCAAGTTTTGCATCTGTAAGGAAGAAAATGAAAACCAGAGGAAGCCCCCATTGATGGCCTGTCACAAATCTGGGAGCTCTGATACAAACAGCAGCTCCCCAACAAAAGAATGACAAAAATATGGTTCTCAGAGCTGGAGAACTTCCTGTTGCTTTTTAGCTCTCCCACTGAAGAGGGAGGAAATATGTGACACTGCAATATAATTATTCTTTTTCCACTGTCAGGGACCCAGGACAACCACATTACTCATATGGAGCCATGAGCAAGCTGCACAGGTCCTCCCAAACAAGTGGTAATAAAATTTTGCTCCTGACCGTGCCATCTCCAGAGCTGATGACACGTCTTTGCTTCCATTCAGATTTATGTGGGTTTCCTAGGCCTCTCTTCCCTTTCTTTGATGTTGATCACAGACAAAATGATGTCACTCTTGGCCAGAAGCTGGCATCAGGCACAAGTGCAAGAGCAAATGAATTTTATCAGTAATTAATGACATGCTGGCAGTAGATGGTTGGCCCTGGGAACCTCTTTGCCCAGGCCTGTGGCCAGGCTGGAGAGAGCAAGAACTTACACCCAGTCCCAGTGTACTTCATTCACTGGTGTCTTTCCTATTCAGCCCCATGTTTCCACCTGTCTTCTTGATCAATCCTGTACATCCCTGAACCCTTTATGTAAGAATAAATAAGGCTTCTCATATCCACTGTTTCACAACATCAAACATCTGAATCTTGTCCTGATAGGATAGATAAAATAGATAATTTTAAAATCTGCCAAAATCTGGAAATCCTGTGTATGTTCAGGCCAGTCAAGTACAACTGTACACACATAACGGCTTCCCACCATTAGATTCTGTATTCACATTTGTTGTTTTGATATTTACTAAGAAAGCTATTATGGTATCTAATATAAACCTTTTGAAAAACTGTGAGCTTCATTCTACTAGTGGTGTAGAGGAGATCTCGGCATTACTGTATCACAAAGGAACTTTATTTTGTCATTACTCTTGCACCCAGCTTTGAATGCCTCGGCATTTGCCCAGAATTTTGCACTTTAAAAATAAAAAGGAACAGTACTAAGTGCTTCCTTGTCCCACTGGGGTGCTCACTGGCTCAGTGGAGAGGCCACAAGGGTGTGTCTGTGCAGCACTGCACATGTTCTGCAGGCAGAGGGGTCCTCCCACCTCCTGTAGTCGCTGTGGCAGGTCTCAGTCCAGACCAAACCATTGCCATTCAACCAGCTTCAGGCCTGAGTTTCAGTTGCTTCAGCTCACTGGATGGGGTCCAAGAGCTTGTCACACTGCCACAGCTCTGCTGGGGAAGTTGCATGTCTTCTGCTGTGCCAGCTTTATCTCAAAGCTTTTTTTCTGTATATATTTCAGTAATTTAAGTGGATGACGTGGAGGCACAGGAGTTGGAGTACTCACATGCTGTATGCAGCACCAGTGGATAAGAAGCATGTGAAGGAAGTGAGTTATCCACCCACACACAGTCAAGGCAGCGATTTTATTTCATAGCTTTTTTTTTTTTTTAATCTTTTTTTGCCATTGTAATGAAACATTTTTGAACTACCTTGATCTCCAAGTTCCTCTTCATCTCCAAGTCCCTCTATCTCCTTCTCTGTGTGTGTCTGTGTGGTTGGGTCCCTTGAATGTTTATTCTGCTGCAAAGTGCAGTGATTTCTGGGCAGGATGTCCAAAGAGAATCTGGCTGGTGGCAAGAGTTAAAAAGATTACGGTAAGGCCTTGTTTACAAAAGAGAAGGATCAGCTGCTGTTCTTGGAGTTTGTTTAAAATTCTTTTTTTAACCATCCTTCTTTGTGTTTAGGTTTGTTTCCCTTGTTAAATAAATAACTGGTAAGGTCTCCACTGATCACCTCCATCCTGTGTGTGTGCATGAAGAGAGGAGAGAAGGGATTTCATACCTTTCTGGAAAGGCCAGAAAATTTCTAGGAAAGCTTTGTTAAGCATCAGGGAATAGCAGAGTTAAATGCAGCCCAGGGCCAACCAATAAGGTGGAACAGGTGAGAGAGCAACATACTCATGAACATATTAACACCTAAATTTTTCATCTTTCTGCCTTGGGTCCTTCCAGAGGGTGGCCTGAGCAGTGGCAGCCACTGACCTGACCTGCCAGTGGAGCCATCTGCCTCCTTCCCAGAACAGTAGGCCCAGGATGGAACAGCCATAACAGCAGCAAGGTCTCTGGCAGGTAAAACAGCCAGGACAAAGTTGAGGGTCTTCCCAGCCTTGTTACCCTAGAGGGCTGATAAAGAGAAAACAGGGATGAAGAGGAAGACAAAGCTAATGCTGACCTCTGTTAACAAAACAATAGAAGAAAAATTCAAAGACAGTTTCTGGCTCAGTCAGTCATTCTATCACTTCCCATTGTGACTTTCCATTCTCTTGCATGCTTCTGTAGGTTCACACTTCACAGGGACTGACAGCCATGCCTGATATTTCTTCAGCTCACAGAGTGGTCAGCAGTGTTGCCTCCACAGGTACATCCCACAGCTCTCCCACTCATTGCCCTGGCTGTATGGTGAAGACAGACTCATGTTCTGGGGTTCAGTCCAGTTCTTTGGGACCACTTTGAAATACAGAACATAAGATCATATGTCCCTTCCCAATGGTGGAAGCCTTTTTCTTATAACACACAAAAAAGCTGTTCTGGAAGATAGATCTGCTATTTTATGTCAGAGAGAGCAAACTCAATCTCAGTGCAATCCTGTTTGGGGAATAAAAACAGTGCTTTATTTAGCTTGGATTTCCTAAAATAAAATAAAATCGAGGTATGAGGGAGCATGTGAATAGAGTTCATTTTAGTAGTACAGCATGAACACATTTGAAGGTGAAGTAGGTGTTGTTTTTCAATAAAGCAGTGATGCGTTTCAGGACCTTGAAGGCTGATTCATTGTTAAAAACATAATTAACTGCAGTGACCTGAATGCATTCTTTAGTGTATATGACCTCTTTACCGATGCTTACCAGGAAATAATAAGCAGCAGGGTGTAGGTCCAAAACGAAACAGAAGCTGCCACCATTGAAATTCCTTTATGCAACAAGAGCTCCATCTTCAAAGACTTCATTCTGCCATGACTCTCTCCTAAAAAAGACCATTACAAAAGACCATTCTACATTGTCCAGACTTGCACTAAATTTTTTGTGAGCTAAGAAAAAGATCTGACAAGACTGGGAAAATCTTCTATAAAATCACCTGGTCACGTAAGAAAACAAGATCTTTAAGGCTGACAGTTTAAACCATGAGAGTTAATGGGCTTCAGTCAAGACCTTCTTTCATTCTGAGCTAATAATTTGTTTGATTAATCAATTATTCAATTATCCTGGGCTTGCAATAGTTATATATATTTTAAATTTATACAGGTAATTGTAGCAGCTTCAAGTTGAGGAAATAGAAGAACGGCCAAATATCTTGTTATGCATTCCTCGTGTAGCCTACAGACAATTTTTTTATCCTATTCTATAATGTCCCTGTAATGGCAAAGTGGTCAAATCAAGACATGTCTTAAATGCTACTTTACAGTCATGGCACCACAGAACAAGTCTAGCATTGATAGAAATGACATTTTCCCAGGAAGCCCAAATCCATTTCTATTTTCCATTGCTGCCAGAACTGAACCTCTGCAAAGTCTTTAGAAAGACTGAAGCAACATTTGCCTCATGCCAGCCCTTCACCTCGGGTTAGCATCAGTGTCTAGATTTCCTCATTCAGTGCCAGCAATGACCAATTAATTCCCTACTTGTGTTGTCCTTTCAAAGTATTCTCAAACAGTTTTTAGACAACTACTCGTGAGGTTCATCAGAAATATGGTAGCCCAGGTTTTCCAGCTCACCTCCATCCTTTTTCCCCATAGGTTAGGACAAGCATGGTAGGGAGGCAGATGCCCAGAGCACTTTCTAGTTTTCTATCTCTAATGGCACTGTAATGAAGCTGACAGAACCATTAGGATTAGTTTAGTGGAGGAATTAAGCATCTGGACAAAAATTGGATATGATGGATTTTCCCCATTAAGGTTTTTGGTCTGAGCCCAAGATAAATGATTATCAGCGTAATTACAGGGTGATTATGCTAAGTTAATTAATGGCATGTAGCTTTATTTACAGCATATTCTCTTTCCCCCGAGACTCAGAGAGTGCCTTCTCCTCCCAGTCTTCCCCTCCTTTAGCGAAATAGTTCTGCACAGACATTGGCATGCTCCAGAGATTTAATCAATTGCTTACTTACAGAAGCTATAAGCAGATGTATGGGCTTGAGGATTTAGTCATCTGGCCTCTGATCTGGAAACCAGTGTATCTGCTCAGAGCACCTGAGGATGTGGCCCTGAGGCATTTCTCATGGTGCAGAGCTGATCAGCATGTAGAGCTCAATGCAGCTCCAGTGCTGATGGGGACAGAAATATGTCATCACCCAGGGACCTCTTTCCCTTTCATAAGAGAGAACATGGATAGTCCCAGGCTGAAAGGGGAGACCTAAAGACAGTATGTCATGATGATACCCCATTCCCCAGTAAATTTGTTCTTTGTGTAAGTATGAAGAGGGAATAAACCAGACACATGTAAATCAGAGTGCTCAAGAGGGAAGAAAAAGAAGGAGCAAAACCAAACCACAAAAACCCTGCTGCAGTTACATTTGAAAACTCCCTGAGTATCCAGGCCAGCAATATTATGCAAATTGTTTGAAAGATAGTTGCTTGCTTCGCTCACTCCTGCTTCTTTCCAGTAAAGGTTATCCTACCCACCAGGGAATCTTACACAAAATATGAGTTGAGAAGGCAGCAGGCATGAAGGCACCTCCTATACAAACACACTTGTACACAGAGGAGACACTAAGACTCTCATGTGTCCCCCATCACTGGAGGGTGAATTCAGAGTGCCTGTTCCCACCGTGCACTTGGGAAGGAAGCAGAGACCGGGCTGGGCAGGTAACCTCTAAGTCATGATCCATTTCTGAGACAGCTCATTTCAGGACAGGTGATGCAGGGATGAGAAATGCCCTCTCTTGTAAAGCTCTCTTCTTCTCCCTTTTTTTCGATGGCTTGTACTACTGATATTAGTACCAGTTCATACTTTCAGGCTCTTACACATAACAACAGGAGTTTTGAGCTTTACCTTTCTCAGGTACTGACTTTACCCTTCTGCAGGTCTTGGTGGATCTCTTGCCTCTTTTCAGATACTAACGACTAAAAGCAGTCAAATGCATACATAAATATTTACCTCACTTTGCTATGGAGACTAGACTTATATGATTGAACTGTGTTCCCTTGAGTCAATTACTAGAGATATTGAGCAACTGAAACTGGTGAGCAGAGGTCTCAAAACACTTCAAGCTGAATGCAAATAGGTGAACCATTAGAAAAGAGATATTTAGTCAATGCTAAGATATGTAAGCGTAACACTGTATTAGGCATCAGAAAAGTCACTTGCACAAACAGCATTCAAGTTTGCGAAAGAGATTATGTCATGAGTCATGACTACTTCGCCATGCACATTTCCTGGTATCTAGTAAGGGGGTTGGCAGCCTGTCATTACTTAGCTGTTACGGAAAAACAAGCACCACATAAAAAGTATTAAAAAATAAATCTTACTGGAGGCTCATCAAAGACCTTTTACCTTTAAAGGCCACTGAAATGGTTTCAAGCCTTCAATCATCCCAGTCCATCATGCTTCCCTAGCAAAAGTGTGAAGCCTTTTTTTAGAAAGTCTCTTCATACCTTGTTGCCTTGGACTTCTTTGCAAAGCCTTTCTGTCAGCAGTCTCCAAATCAAGCCAGCTCCCATTTTAAATGAGTGGGGATGTTGCCATTTTGAGCTTCTTTCCCTCCTCCTTCATTTATTGCTTCTGAAGATCTTGGCCTAAGTGATTTGCCTGCATTTGTGGCAAAACTAGAAGAGATTCCCAGGGGTCCCACCCAAATGCCTGCCCTAGAGAATCATGCGTCCTCTATGGAGGACAACAAACCCCTTTCCTGGGCTCCAAAATGATGGGGTAGTCCATTTGCCTTTGCATTGCCCAGAAGCCTGGTCCCATTAGGAAAAAATGTTTATTAAAATGATAATCCTGAATCTAGTTCAGACCTGAAGCCACAGTGCCTCCATCAGCTGCTCAGTCAGCTCTCTCATGAGTGTGTCATCTGGCATCCCTGTTCAGACAGACAATGTTCACTCTGTAGCCCACAAACACTCACCCACCTCTGATTTCTCCCATCCTTCGGAAACTTCCAAATTTCCCATGCAGAGTGAAGTGAAAGCACAGCCCAGAGACAAGAAAGAAATGAGATCCTCTGTTCTACATCCTTTCCTGGATGCAAAGAACTCAAACACCTCTAGCTGCTGGGAACATGCAGGGGGAATTATACCTCCTGTCACCTTGGATTTAGGTCAGAAGAACAACAAGGATGTGACTCTTACAGAAAATACTGGAAATTGTGTCCAGTGGTGTTGAATGCAAGGAAGGAGCACAAATCTCTGAGCCAGGTTTTGTGGCATTAAAACTGAAGGATTTTATGTGGGAAGAAAGGTGGGGACAGACTTCACAAATATATCTCAGATAATGCCAATCCTGTATCTCAAGTGTCCCTAACCCAGGGCTGGAGAAAGGAGCAGTTCTCTGCTTAGTATAAAGAAGCAGAGCTCTGTGTCACTTACAGGAACTAATCCATTTCCAGTATATGAGGATCTGGTTTGACTTTTTGTATGCAATTCAGCCTCCTGGAATTACGTCTGCTGTGCTGCATTGTTCCTGTCTCTCAGGGAGCATCCAGAAACCATTGTACCCAGCTGACTGAGGGGCACAACACAAGGGCAGAGGACAGGCAGAGCAGGTGTGGAAAGGTGAACTGGAGCCACCAGGGCTTTAGATAGGAAACCATGCTTCATGCAATATCGATTTGGATACAGAAGATTCTCGCAGGGTAGATGATGGAGAGATTGGCAAAAAAAAAAATCAGTATCTGTTGAAGGACTGTGTGAGCTATACCACCCCTTTGGATAGCCAGATGCATATCCAGTATCAAGCATGACTCTTGGATGATGAAAACCATTGAGCCAGCTCTAGAGCACACAGCAAGGTCTCTCAGGTTCTTCTGGAGTCAGAGGGTAAAAGTGGACTTGTTTCTCCAGAGGTGTGAAATACATAGCTTTAGTATCATACTTCTGCTATACTTTTCCATTGCCTGACTTCAGCCTTGCCCTTTACTTCCTTTCCATCTGAGACACATAGCTGGGAAATGTTTCAGAGCACAAGACAGGTTGATGTCTTTTGTGTGCCTCAGATCTCCTTTCCAAAAAACCCACATGAAATAAATACCTCTTCCAAGAATTAAGTCCCAAGAAGGCCAGACATTTCTTAAACCTATTTGACAGGTCTTTCTAGAGAGAAACTATAAAAGTTTGAATGGTACATAATAATCTGATTTGTATTCTCCTGGATGTTCATCCTAATCTGGAGAAGTACTACATCACACCTTAAAAACCTTGAGGAACCTAGCTAGATATGTGCATAAGTAAGCACAAAAGACAAGTATACTGATTTTATCTATGGCTTTTTCAATTTTCACTGAATGCCTCTGCAATTCATTGCTGCTGGTATTTGATTTTTCAGATATCTTCCTTGTTCACAGGCAGAAATGTCACACCTGTCCGGAGGCTGGAAAGGCAAGCTGTCTGATTTCAGTTGAGGATGTATCTTAACATCTGGACCTAAGGGACTTCCTAACAGCACATTTACCAAGGGACAGGGTTTTAAAGTTATTTGTCCTGTTTCCAGGCTGTCAGTCTCACCAATGAACAGTCTTCTCTCTCAGGGCTCAGGAGCATAATTATTACCAAGGCTCAAATTATCATGCATCAATAGAACCATGGTGATGAACCCCATGAGCACTGCTAGGAGCAGAGAAATTAGGACTGGAATGGACCTCAGGAGGTCAGTACAGCCAGCATTCTTCAGTCTGTGGTCCATGGTCTGGTAGGCATCAGGTAATAGCCAGGAAACTTTGCAACAACTTAATTTTCCAGCATATACACTCATTTCCACATGTGGGAGCAAGCAAGGAAGTCGAGGCAGGGGGGGCTGGAGGGGAGCAGCGATGATGATAGTAACATAGTTCAGTGTTTGCACTAGGCTGCAAGTGTAATCTATTGTGGAAACATTGCACTAGGTGATCTGTAGTTCCTCCCTGATCAGAAAGGTGAAGTCATCCTTGGATGAATTGGTAGAGGAGAAGCAAGGGCTGAGGAACACCGGTTGAGTCCAATCCCCTGTCCTAAGGCAGGACTCATCTCCATTAAAACATTTTTGCCAAATACTTTTCTAACTTCTTCTTAAAAATTTCTAATAACACAGATTCCACCCCTTCCCTAGGCAATGTATTCCAGCATTTAACAATTCTGACTGTGAAAAAGTGTCTCCTGATGTCTAACCTGACTCTTTCTCAGTGTAATTTAATCCCATTATGTCTTTTCCAATCCATAGGAGACCCAGAAAGCAATTTATTCCCTTTCTTAGCCCCAGGCAGCACAAGGTAAAACATGTCAGTATAAACCTCACTAAAAGGCGTAGGGTACATAAGGTAGAGAAACTCACAGTATTTAGCCCAGGGAAATCTGTGTTGATGGGAACACAAAACAACATCCTTCTCCTCTCAGCAAAGACAATATACATGTTTCATGATAAAGAGGCTTAAACTGTAAGTCCCAAGACATCCTTGACCTATTCCCTGAAATATTCCCTAGGGAAAAAAAGCCCACCTACTTGTCCCCAAAATGTCTTACACTAAAAAACAAAAAAGATACTGAAGGCAAAGTATACCCAAGAGGATCCCACTGTCTCTAGAGTTCTCTTATTCCTTCTTTGCTGTGCCAAGAAATCAGGAGGACCAATAAAAGGGAGGAAAAAAAATAGAAAGAGAAAAAAAAGAAAAAGAAAAAAAGTCTTAAGAAAGAAACCTTTGTGGGCAGCTGTTAAAAGAAGGTTGAATGCTTATTTATTTATTTTTCTATGGGGGAACATTGACGGGAAGAGAGAAAAACAAAGAATTGCTTTTGGGGTAGTCCAAAAGCTCCCTGCTGACAGGTTGGCCCCACCCTCCCCTCTCGTGTGCACAAGGACTCTTTTCAAAGAGAATCACCTGGCCCATAAATTACAATTTATGGTAATTTAAGAAAACAAATGACCAACTCCCGCATAGGAAAGGCAGGATTAAGCACAGCGATTAAAAAAGGAAAGCATTTCCTTGACACTTGACTTTGCAGGTGAGATTTCCTCCAATCCCCCCAAATTTGTGGCTTCACTATGCAGAGCCTTCAAGGGGTTAAACTGGCACAGACAGGGAGGGTGTTGCAAGCCCTGTGCAGGCTGCAGGAAGGGCAAGAGGAAATTAAGTGGCTTCTTTCTTTCCACCTTTTTTTTTTTCTAGTTATCTGTAGCAAACCCTCAGAGCACCTATATTTAGACTATGATATATAAAGAGGCACAGATGCACACTTGACAAAGGAACATTTCCCATTTTCTATTAAATTGACTAATTTTTAGCTTCTGCATTGCTTTATTCAGTGATCTGGGATTTGGCCAAGGACAAAAAAAAAAAGGCTTTTTAGGGCCACTTATTGAATAAAGATCTTGCCCAAGACTTAATTACAAATGTGGTGTTCCAGATTAGATAGACAGTGATGTTGAACTCAGCAGGGAGATGCTTCAGAAGCCAGGGCCAAACACTTTGGCTTTGTGGGGCAGAAGAAAAGAAATCATGGGGACATTATATCCCCTTCAGTCCCCCTGGGACCACGTCTTCTGCTAATAAGCATGTCATCCTCTTCTCATAGAGTGGAAAACACTACCAGAGGGCAAGTTGAGTTCTTCATCCCTATTCCTCTTCTGACAAGGCCAGAAGTTTACTCCTCAAACGGTCAGAAACTCTCTCCTTTCCAGTTTTAGTTTTTTCCTGGCCACGTTTATCTTTGTGCCTTCTGGTATGAAACATTTTTACTTCAGCTTAAATAGTTCTTCCCCTTCTGGCATCTTACTTTCTCTAACCTCAGCACAGGCACGGAAACTTTCTTGACCCTTGTTTTCCTTCAAAAAAAGCAAGCAAAGTTCCCTGGCTTCTCTTATGAAACAGGGTCTCCAGTGCCTTTTTGCTTTACAAAATCCTACTATTTTATTCCTAGGCTAACCTCAGTGTTCTGTGTGTACAGAAAAAGGCTTCAAGTCTGGTCATGAAACAGAAAGTGCTACAGGATCCTACTAAAGATCACAGTATCAAGACTGAGGTACCATGGATGACCTCCCAGCAAGTCCTGGGGGAAAAACTCAGAAGGAGTTTCAGTCTGAACTCATAGTGTTTTATGTGGGTCTACACCAAGGAACAGCACCCTGAGCCTGTTGACACATGCCTTCCTGGGCTAACATCCCATGTTTCTTCCAGAGCTCCATGGTGCATACCAGGAGTTCACATCTCACCTAGCCATGTTAGCATGGCTTCCCTAGCAAGGAAATCCCATGGGAGACCCTTTCTACAGACACACACACGTCAGGAGTTGGGTGGGGATGACTAAAGCTCCCACACCAGCCAGCATGACTGTGGCATCCACATCTTCCTACCCTTTCCCCACTGTGGACACCTGCTCCTACCCTGCCACCCAAAACCTGCCACCACATCAAAGCCCAGGAGTTTGTTCCTCTTGCTGCATTGTGTCCTAACCACTCCTGGCCCAGGCTATATCCTAATTCCTACCAGTCTAGCCTCCCTGGTCTTCAGATCGTGTAATCTCCAAATCCCAGGCAGACTGAGCAGGTTCACTGGAAGCATTTGGGGAGCAACAGGCTGGCCAGCGTTGAGGCAACAGGAGAGGGTGCAGTCAACACTTCTTGGTGCTGCTGTGACTAAGGTGGCAAAGGAAAGGTGTGGGCTTCTCTGAGTTCAGAAATACTAAACAATAGTGATGATGCAGGACGGAAAGTGTAGTCTGGCCAAGGCTGAGCTTGCCATAGCGGTACCCTGACATCAAGTTTCCATTATGTTTTTGTTTCCATTTCCAAGTACAATCATCTTTTTCCTGGGACAGAGGAAGTGTTGAATACGCAATATTTTTATTTCCCAACTAGAATTTCTGTGGGGTTTTCTAAAAATTGAAGGCATGGGGGGAGAGATCTGCTTGCTTGCTTCCTTGACTTTCTTTCTGTTCTTTCTTTTGTATCTCTCATTCTTTCAAATATGATTATTTTTTTTCACTGAAACACCTCTCTCCCCTCCCCTTTCACTTCCTCACCAGATCTGACCTGTATTTTCTTGGACATAGATTAATAATTTAGGATGCCCAGTTTAGCCTGCCTGAACTGAGTCTATTTTCCAGAAGAGAAATATACAGCAATTTATGAAAACCCAGTTCCTGGGTTCTCTCTCTCAAGATGTCCCACGTTAATTCCTCTGTAACAGAAAGAGTCCAAATATCAATTATTTCAGAAAACACTGGTCATTATCTTTGTGCAGTGATGGCAGGAATCTGAGCTTTAAAACAAACAAAATTTGTTCCTTACAAAAATCAAAAATTTGAGAGATGCCAGCATATTTATTCCTAAACAAAACTTCTCTAGCTCAACCCTGGACTTCCCAACAAGCAGTTTTGCAAGTGAACTTTATAGTATGACATCATTGAACAGATGGCAGGCAAAGCTGTTGGCAGAGCGATGAGAAAGCTGGCCATTTATAATGGAAAATGTCCTGATAAAATGGAATGCACTTATTTTATTCCACGGTAATGTTTATAAAATTCCTTTCCTCAGGCTTCTTCGAGGATCTTTTCATCATTATTGCATTATTATTAAAAATAAAACATATAAAGGAAAAAATGTGCAAAACAAACAACATCTTAAATGCCCCAGAGGAAAAGGGAAAGGTGTTCAGCACCGGTAGGGTCTATTGCATTGTGGTGATTTGTTACAAGCTTTACAGTTATAATCCATGATGGCACGGACATTTCTCCCAACAGGGTTAATCATATAATAACACTCAGTAACTGGCAGGCCTTCACCCTTCACAGGAGGACCCTAGAGTGTGAAGGCATGCACAAATGCTGCCAAATTTCTGCACCTTGAGAATCTCTGAATGCTGATGTGCCTCAAGTCTTTCAAAGGCAGATTTTGAGCTGGATGCAATTCAAGATGGGTCCATTATGTGAGTGTTGGGGAACAAATCTGAGCCTTCAAACAGCCTGGTGCTGTTGAGGAATAGTTTTTGCCTTGAAAAGGCAACTCCAGGTATTGCAAGTTAATTTAAGTAAAATTCATTCTAATAAAAATTTCTGGAAATTTCCAGTGATGGCACAGGACACAAAGCTGGGAAGGAAGAGATTCCTCTTACAGATAACCACTGGAAATTTTGCACTAGTGCCTGACAGGAGGAGACACAGGATGTATTGAGGGTGGGATTCCTTGACCCACCACAGTGCTGAGTCACAGCATAGAGAAAGGAGACATTTCTTCCCATTCCTCCACATTCCACCCTATTTGCCTTAATTCCAGAAGCTCAAAACCAAATAAGCTTTGCTGAACCTAAAACTTCTTAACAAAGTTATTTTGCTTTGATAAGACAGGATGAAGACATGTGGTTTGGATTAATCCCAACACGTTCCCTTCATACACAACCCCACCAAACTGAGAGAGAAATCAGTGACAAGGTATAAAAGTGAATAAAGCAGGGGAGCAATTCGTAATAATAATTGAAGGGTTACTATCAGATAGTCCTTATCAGTCCTTATCTCCCAGCTGTTTATAAAAGCAGTTTATATAATTTTTGCCACTGTATAGACAGTGAAACTGAGGTCAAGTGAGATCAAACAATATGGTTGCCTTGCCAGGCAATGGTAAGAGTTAGGAAGCTGTTCAGTCTTTACATGTTACATTCTGATACAATGCATGCATCGAAATAAAAATCCAACAAAATAGAATTTGTCCCAGGACAAAATGACAGGAGTCAAAAAGTTTGTTATCTTTCAGAGTAAAACTACATGGGTAGACAGACTCCCTTTCTAATCTATTTAGCAACAAAAAACAGAGAGGGCAGCTATGATCCCATGCTATCCACTCATGACCAACAGGCAGTGACCTTCTGGTGTGTTACAGCAACATAGCTAAACAAACAACTTGCTGTTCCAGCCCCCCTCAGGGCAGATTCCTTGGCGGGGACAATCTATTTCCAGCATTTCCATATCTAGATCTGGAAGTCATTATATCCACCTATTCCTACAGTAAACCACCATGAGTATATCTAAAGTATTTATCTCATCCTGAACAACATGCCAGAGACCAGCTGTGTGGAGGAAACTTGTTTTCTAGTAGAGTCAACTCTCCTTAGGCACGGAAGACCAGCTAGTCTGAGTGAACTGGATGCTGAATTCACAACAAGTTCCAGGGCCATGCCTGAAATCCACCATATCACCATTTTACATTGCTTCCTGCTTCCCCCTTTTCACAATTCTGAGATGTCCTCAATTTACCTGCAGATACATTAAGAAAGCTCTTATCTTTTGGGCAAAATCTCAACTTGGAAAAGCCACAGGAACTATAAACTATACTTCAGCAAATTGCCTTAAGCTCTCCAGCTCACTGTGGTTTGATCCCCTGCCTAGTGGACCATTCCTAGCCCTCAAATTCATCCGCAAAATATTTTTTTCCAATTTCCTTCCATCTGCAGCATTTTCTGTTCCACTTCCTCTATACAGCTCTGCTGCCTTGGGACAACAATTTTAACAACAATAAAATCTCACAGCAACAACCGTGTGTTTAATTTCAGCTCCGCTGTGGTCACTTCCCTGCTGAACGTGGTAGAGAGACACGGACATGGGCACTGGGTTCCATCTCTCTCCTGCCGAGGATCCAATATCCTGTCCTCAGCTCATACATTTTGTATCTGCCACTGTTTCTGCCAAAACCAGCTTCATTTTACAGGAGAGGAATGAGAAAAAATAAGAAAGGAAGAAGATGAGGAAGGAAGATTTTTTAAAGGGCAGCCAAGATAATTCCTTCTGGATGTTTTGATCTTTTTAAATAATTTGTTCTTGAAGAAACTACATTCTGGTGGCCCTCTGCAAGAGAGTGCCTACTGGAACAAAATATCATCACTATGGGAAAGAAGAAGGTGCATGATGATATTATTCTTTTCTGACTCTAAAAACAAAGGAATTGTTGGATGAGAAAACCCTACTAGGAACGAAAGGAGACTAATCCTTTTTCAGGTCTATTGCAGTACTTTCTTTCAGATATGGGCAGACATGTAGGAGATACCAAAAAGCTTCAAAAATGGGTTCAGGTGAAACAATTAACTCTGGATCCAAAATCAGTCACTAAAAATCACTTTCCCAGAAACTCCCTCTTGCTTTCTTCCCCACTATCAGGAATCGTCACCAGTTCAGGGCACTGCAGTGGCTCCACCTCTGGCTTGCTCAGATCTATCTCCAGCCATCCTGTGTTCATACCTAAAAGCTCCTTTGTCCATCATCCAAATTCAGTCAGCTGTCCCCCAGAGGCATGGTCCTCTTCTGTCTCCTTTCTACTGGGGTGGGCATGCAGCTCTAGAGCTCAGTAAACAAAACTTACACCTTTCAATATGAAAAGCCAACCAAGACCACAGCTTCCACTTTGTTTGCCAGAGTGTTCCTAGCCTGAGCCTTCCTAACTCATGCCAGTGTCAGAGACCTGCTCTGATATGCAAGGAGGTAGCACTGAGATGCACCATTCTGAAGATCCAAGTGAAAGTCCTAAAGGCTCTTTAACACCATAGCTTTCATGGAATAACTCCAGGTTTACATCAGGTTTGACAAGAATAAATAGATCCACTCTTATATTTTTGTTTCCTGAATTTAGCACTGCTTCCAATTCATGTTCCCAGTTTGTACCCTACTAAAACTCCAGACTTTTAAGTTCCGTTTTCTGTAGAGTGGGGACATTTCTGTAGAGTTCTCTCTTAGCTTGTTACCATTCTTCTAGTTCCAGTTTGTTTTGGATGTCAAAGGTCTCAAACTGTGAAACTCATTCTGGGTTATAGAAAGCTCAAAAAATTTCTTTTTTGTGTGTTTGGCAGGTTTCTAGAATAGATACAGGCCTCATACCTATTTTTCCAGCTGAAGTAATTGCTCTGCTTAAGGTCCTACAGCTGGCTTGAATTTGACCTCTACTGCAATGAAAACCTACAAGAAGAATGGAATGAAATAACAATTTTGAAACGCACAGATTTTTTATCTTTGCTGAACAGTTCAAGTGAAGTTTTGTTTAATAAAGAGTGCAGGAAGAATTCTGCAGCAGTCTCAATATCCATAGGCACTCACCTGCTATTACCAGGTAGTTATGTTCAGAAGATCCCAATTGGTGTTGTTGTATGGCAATGGAGGATATTTAATGTATGTCCTGACCACTTTGAGACTGCTTTATTTATTGCAACAAGTCTAAAAATGTTCATTCAGAAATTATGTTCATTTTAAAAGACCATCTTTACTGATGCAGCTGCTGAAGAGCCTGCAATCTGAACAGCATCTCCTGAAGCTGAAAAAGCAACAGAACTGTGATTTTGGTCATGTTACTGTGACAGTTGAGCCAGTAACCAAAAATTCAGAAATTAGCGTAAAATGATTCCACTAGACTATGAAATTCAACTATTGTGCTGTTGACATTTTCTTGCCATTTTGATCTGAAAAGAATCAAAATGCCTTTAGTCATTTCGGCTGTACTTCAAACACAGCCCTATTTTCATTTCAGTGTTGTTGATACATGTAGTTGTAATATTCTCCACGCATGTTTCTTGTCAATAACATTAAGAAAAAACCTATTTATAGATTTCCCCTCTTAAAAACTGCTGCATAAAAACTGAGTTGTTTGATTAGAATGATAATACAAATGGCTCCACTCCCCCCCTAAAATTCAAATGCCTAACTCTGCAAAGTTCAGACTCCTAGCAACATATTCTGCTCTATGCTTCCAAGTGTACAGCCAGCACTGGCTGGCAATGCCTGACATAGCCTTATTTAGGCAGAGCACAGGAACAGCCTAGAGACACTCATGCCCCCAAGTCTCAGACCAGATGAAAAGTTCTGATATGAGACTTTGCTACCCTTGGGAGCCCAGGTAACACAGCAGACACTGCATTTGGAAAGATTTGTATGCCCTGCACAGCAGATTAACATTTTGTCTCTTCAAACAGGGATCTGCACGCTGTTGTGTCATTTCTTGGCCGGGTAAAGGAGCTGTACACCAGGACTTTATATACACTTTTTTTGACCGCTGGGCCAGAGTATGTTTGCTATTTGTAAGCAAGCATGTAGAAGCTTATCAACAAGATTTAGCACAAGATCTAGTGCCCTGGCTCTCTGGTTTATTGGAGCAGACAGTGGATTATCCACCAAGTCATAGAAAAAATAATTTCCTTTGCATCTTATGGGGGTGTAGAAAAAACATAATTGTTTTCCTAGCAGTGATTGTCTCCTTCTCCATGTGAGACTGCAAAATACCTTACCACAAATAAAAGCATGATCTATTATACTTCATTTCCTTCAATTTTCCTTCTACCACTTCTTCCTAGAGCTATTTTTTCCCCACCCTGGCTCCAGTGATAAGATGACATCATTGGATTTGCATTCAGGCCTTACATGATTCAGCCAGGTGTTACTCATATGTCTACATCAAAGCTACACGGAAGAGGAGAGAAATCCCTGCTTCTCCAGGGAGTGGTTTTATGCCCCTTCCACCAAAGTAGCACTGGCAGGAAGGGGAAGGCAGTGACACATTTGACCATACTGCTCTCTGCTAAGTAAGTGTGTGTCTAAACTCCTATTAGAGGATTTTGCCCTGTAATTACAGCATGGCTTAATCCAGCATTAGAAAGCTAATGTGGCCGAAATTAAGGCAGGACTTTTTTGAGTCCTAAAGGATTTTATCAGTCCACAAGTTTTCTTAGTGGGCTTCAGGAGGTCAAGCTCAAAGAGACAAATCCACCACTGGAGCTTATATTCATCCCAGCTGGATGCTGAGGAAACTGCTTCTCTACCCCATCATTCACCTACTGTGTTCTGGGTCTATAATAATAGGTTCAAGCAATACAGCTTTCATTTCCAAGTGAGATTCTTGTTTGCATATTTGTCTCTGTAATTGCAATATTCCTAGTTTTATGACAGAACATATAAGTGTGGTAGATTATTTATTTTGGAGCTCATTGAGTTTGATAGCTCCCTGCAATCTCCAAGCAATGTTTTTTGTCCCCACATGTCCCTTTCTAAGCTATTAGCATAACCTATCAGATATGGGTAATTTGGGACTCCTACAACAGTGTCTTGTCTTTTTCTGTTATCAGTTTTCACGGATAACTTGGACAACATCCAGCCTTTTCCCCTTTAAATTTATCGGAATAAAATGGATTGTCTATTCCATTGTTCTTGCTAATACTTGAAGTGTTCCTCCATCCCTCAAACAGCTTTGATGTCATCTAGCTCCACTTGAAGGGGAAAGAATGTGTTTGGGAATAATTAACAAGCTAAAAATTACTTTGTCAGTACATTTGTGCTATTGAATTACTTGCAGCTACCAGCTTTAGAGAGCTGAGACAGTGGCTGTGCACAACCAGAGCCCTTTAAAGGGAAAAAAAGAATAATTTTTTGGTGAAGCACATTAAGTTGGATTTAAGAGGGGCAGGTTAATCTCCTGATTCTGCCTCAAAATTCTCATGTAACCTCAAGCACATCATTTAGTCTACCTACACTTCAGCCCCTCACAAAAAATCCCCCTGGTGATCCTTGACTCATTATAGCGTAAGCAAATATTAACTTTACAACAGAGCTGTCTCTTAACCTGCATTCCTACCTCGTCCAGCATGAGAGTCCTGGATTTTGTCAGTGCCTCTAAGCACTACTTTAGTACAAATAATATTCAACTCAGAAGTTTTCTTTCTTCCCCCTTATGAAGATCATTGTTATTTTGAGGAGATGCAATAATAAAACCACCAGCCTTTATAACCAGGACTGTGAGCAATCAATACAAAAAAAGTCAACTAACATATGGCTCTTTTTTCTGCCACTACAAAGCAGGAATAAAGACACTTCTGTTGTCCCTCCACAATTGATTTAGAAACTCAGACCACTTAGTCTCTTGTTTCATAAAGAGCATGCAAATATATAGAGAATTGCTTCAAAACTATACTTTAGTATGGGATAATTTCACAGAAAAGGAAGAGTTCTGGCCTTAATAAATTGCATTTCATGCCTGAATTTCCAAGCAGTTGAGCTATCTCACCCCTGCAACTAAGATAGCTGTTCCATCAGCTGTGCCAGGATCTAGCCTAAGGCTCTTGGAGATTTTAATCTTTTCAAGTCATGATGAAGAACCTAAGATAGATTTAGAAACCCAGTTTACCTTCAGCTCTTTAAATTTTTGCTCTAACGGATCAGACTAGCTGTTCTGTGCCTGAACAATTGTACAGACAAGAGCCTATATACACAAGGTCACACTTGCTTAATAGGAAATTAGGCTTGAGACTGAAAAAGGACAGCCTAGAGAAATAAGCAAAAAAACTTTTTGCATAGACCTTTGTCCTGTAACACAAGTCCCTTGAGCCTCCCTTTTTCTCTTCAAGCCCCAAAACCTCCCCCCTCCCTACTTCATCCCTTTTAAATCAAAGCTAGACCTGGCAACATCTGTGGCTCATTAATGTTATCTCCAATGTCTGTGGTTCATTGCTCTTATATAAACCCTCATCTTAGGCTAGCTTGTATCCTGTGAGATGCTTTGTCAGAGGAAGGTTGGTAGTACTTTACAGGGAGGAGCAGTGCTTCACTTGGGAAGAAAATAGTGAAGTATAAAAATGTTTTTCATTTCTACAAAGCTGCTGTTAATGGTCTGTTGTAGCAACAGGAAGTGTTTCTGCAAGAAAGCAGAAGAAAATCAGGTCTGTCCTAGATGTCTGAAAGCCTAGGTAGGCAAATCTTGTCTGTTGCTGTTGTATTGCTAACTTAGTCTCTGCTGTATGACTCCTAAGGGGGACTTACACTTCCTAATGAGAATGTTTTCTCAGACTAGTTCTTATTTTTTCACTAATACTTTTTATAATAGAAGTTTTGTTGTAGCTGTTCATCTTATGCCTGTTTAGTATCCCTATACTTCCAGTTGAAGGGAAGGGCAGAGCATACAACGTAAAGAAGCAGCAAAGATTAAAGATCCTTGAGAAGCCAGCAAAGGAGATTTTGGTTGCAGTGCGTGAAGGATGGGTTGTCCTTGACAAGTAACGTAGCCAAGCCTGGCATGTGTGAGAGCTATTTGCTTGTCTTTTAGCTCCTCAAAGGAAATATCTGGTGATTGGACTGAGAGGCACCCAAAGCCATGCACTGTGATTCAGCACGCTTATTTTATTGTCTCTGCAGAGAACTGTAGGCTCTGAACACAGATCATGCCGCTAAATGAGTTTGTATGTGTATTAAATCCTGTATTGAACACACTTGTATTAAGCTCAACTGTGTTGTATTTATTCTGTTGAAAAACAAAAGAATGCTGTGCCTTCCTAAGGAGTTAATCCACTGCCTCTGACCCTGTGGTCTGCCTCAGAAGCTATAGTTAAAGCTCTGCCTTTAACCACATCCTCTGTGTGTTGTGTATTGAGTTTGTGCTGCTTTGTGTTTCTTTCTCTGCTGACTGTGAGGTGAATGAAAGGTGAGAGGGAAGCCATTGGGAAGTGTGGCTAAGGAAGGGAAAATACAACATATCAGCCAGACCACCCAGTTGTCAGTAAGGTGTCAAAATGTAAATAGAGGTTGCTGTCACCGTGCAGGCTTAAAAAAATGAAATTGGAAATTCAATTTAATGTGTAGGGGGAAAACAATCTTGATGACTAAAGCGTGTGATGAGATTTGAAAACTTTGAGGGCCAGACATTGTAGCAGGATGCATAAACATGAATCTCTAAATAACATGTGTCAAGTGCTGATGTCCTGATTTGAACTCTAATGCTAGCTGAGGAGGTAGCACAAGATGTTTGCTTCATACCCCCAGCGTACATGCACCCCCAGTGCCCCCACAGCCTGTGCATGGTTGTTCTCTCTTTCTACTTCAGTTTAGAATTCTTCTTTGAACTTTAGTTCTCATTATTTTTGGACTTGTCACTTTGTTTGGAAAGATTTATTTCCACTGTTCCTTCTCTGTTCTCTCCCTGCCTCTTCTCCTCTAGATGCTTTTTTGGCAAAGCCCACTGCTATTTTTTATGACTTTGTGTACTGTTTCAAAACAGTAAAATGTTTTTGAAGCAAGATGATCCTGTGTTGCTATGTTCATGCAGTAGCTCCTCCACCTCTGCTCAGTTTTAAAAGGCTTTTGCTAAACTTCTGGTTTTCAGTGCTCATTAAGAAAATAAGTCACTCCAAGTTGCAAAACTAAAAAAAAAATCAACTCTTCTGTGTGAGTATCATGATGTTACTGAGGTTTTTTTACCTTCCTCCATGATAGTAAGCCAGGTGTCGTTTTGTGATTACATACTTTTACTCACACATATGAGTAAAAAGGAGCAGTCCTAATACTTCTACCAGATGAAGTTGGCTTAAATTGTTTGTGTAAGAGATTTGAGTTGCCACTTCCTTTGGACACCAAGACTAAGGCTAAAATATTTGTCCCAGTGTATTTTTGATCAATGTTGTACCATTCTAGTGACAAGTGAACTGATTTCACTTGGAAGTTGGAGGCAAGGATGTAAATCTAATTTTAGTAGCTCAGAAATCATGCCAGTATATAAATATACATGTAAACAGATTTGATTGGCTGAAATGGCTTTTCTTTAATACTCTGGGATAAGGCTTGTCCTGTGTCTACAGGCTCCAAGAAACTCTTGAAAACTCTTCACTTTATTCAGTACACTAAATGATAGCAATAGACTTTTATAGCAAGATTATTTGGAGAAGTTGTCTCTATTTACTTAGCCAGTATAGCTTGAGTGTTAATTTTCTATTGGGGTGGGGAACAAAGCTCAGAGTCCTGTGCTTATAATGGGAATAAAAACAACTATTCAAGTTGGATTTCTAGTGCTCTTAACTAATTTTTTCCTAAATTGAGGTATCTAAAAAAGTAGTCTTTCTCACTTTTTTGCCAGTTGATTTTTTTTTGTTTGTTTGCAGAACTGCTTTTCGAGGTGCTGAGGTTGTTGCACAATATTGGTCTGTGTTAAAGGTTTAAACACAGATAAGGAAGATGATGGATGAATAATAGCTAAAAATTAGAAAAATAATCAAGGGATGTGCTCTTCAATGAAAAAGAAGCTGTAAGAGAAGTACCATTCTGTTTTATACTAAGGGATAGCGTAGTCTTACCTGCCAGGAGTGTAAACTCACCACTAATGTAAGAGGTCCATCCCTGATGGAGCTTTTCCTGATTTTGAGCCTCAGTTTTCCCATCACAAGAATAGAAAGATCCTAACCTGTATTAGAATGGCCTCTATTAGTTGTGTATTTTCATATTTTGTTTGATGCTCTAGACCCATTGATTGCTGATGTCACATTTGCAAGGTTAAAGAGGAACTTTCTATTGATGCTGCATGAATCATATTTTTAAAAAAAAAAATTTCTGGATAAATGTCCTCCATGGAGTTCAAATTTAGATTAAAAAAATTTCAAAGTGGTGTAAACTTCCATTTCCCTTACTGAATTTTTTGTATGGCTATATAAAAAAAACCCTTATCAGTAGATAAGGTGCACCTAGGTGCATTCAGCTGGCTGGTAGACTGACAAGATGCTGGAAATACCTATCTATAGCTTTCCAGAGATGTGGAACTGAGGGACCAGTGTAACTCTTTAAGGAAGGTTGCAACAGCAACCAGAAGGAGAGTAGCTTCCTGATTTGAACCAGATATTAGTGAAGGACAGACAAATGTCAAATTGAGGACTGGGAAGGATGTCGGGTTATCACATGTAGTAATCTACAGAGACGATCACACAGTCCTATCTGGGAAGATCTAATGTCTCTTTCAAAGGTAACAATTTCTTGTATCTTTTCTGAAAGAAAACTTTCAAAGGATCTTATTTGTCTCAGTTATTTAAAATTTCTCTGCACTTTCCACCTGACACTTGTGAGACAGTTTATCTCTACACCTTTCTCTGAGTCAGTGCTGGCTGCAATACCTCTTTTTCCCTCCTGATGAATGATTTCCATCTATTACTAAAGAAAAGCTTAATTCGACTAGTAGACTACCTCCTGCACCTGCTTCCTCTTTGTTGAAGAGCGCTAGCCAGAATACATTCAGGTGTGACAAATATACAATCTAAGAAAAGAGGATTGTGGACAACTCAGGAGAAAATGGTGAATTCATCCCCTTTTGGTGGAAAGGGACATCCCAAAATGAGAGCAACTCTGTCAACAGTTGTAGTGCTGTTGCAATTTGAACCAGACCCATGTACATCTGCAAAAATAATTTGTGCAGCAGTCACTAGAGGGGTAATAAAGATTTTTTTTTTTTTAATCCAGTCATTGGTAGAATGAATGGATATTGTCAAAAGAATCCCTTTCCTGTTTTAAAAATAAGCATGTCTTGCTTCAGCTTCTGCAAGACACAAATGCCCCAATCATTTCCCCTTCCTTTCTGAAACTCGGTGCAGGCCTTCAAGGGCAAAACAAAGAAGTTCAAATTCTAGTGAGACCTGTGGAATGCAGCTCGCGGTGAGTTTTATACAGAGGGTCTTCAGGCAACCAGGAAGTTTCCTCTGGAAAGTGAAAAACAAATCTCACCTGAAGAAATAAATCTAAATAAGTTGAAGGGGAAAGTGTTGGAGTTTGGAATGGGCTGTGTTAATGGTCTACAGGGACAGAAGCTGTGAGAAAGGAACGGCTGTCCATTACTGTTGTTAAGGCATTCTCCTGTTATTTTGCCTTGTGTGGAGTTTGCAGCTCAACCAGCTTCAAATCCAAGGAAATGTCTCCCGTCCCTGAACTAAATAGGACTGGTTACGTTTTTGGAGGAACACGTGACTGCCTGCACTGGAAGTGAATAATTGGAATGACACCAGGCAGAGGCACTGTCTGTTATGTCACATGCTTTCCACACAGTACTGATGGCTGTCACCTGGGTTCAAAGGATCCACAGAGAGAAAAGAATATGTTTGCTTTATCCACAGTGTCTCCACTGCATGAGCTAAAATTTTGAAGCTAGATTCCCAGTTTAAGAATTTCAGAGATCAGGTTTGTGGTCTCTTCCAAGGTTTCTATTGTAGAGGAGGTGTAGCTCTAGTCCTGAAGAAGACTTGCACTTGTATGCAGGTCACAGTTTGCCTCTGAACAGAGATTATCCTGATCAGTTTGGCTATATCCTGTCTGTGTATCCCAGAAGGGAGGAAAGTGAGACTTGGCACAGCACTGCAGGGGATCCAACATCATCAGTCTCAGGTCCTTTAACTCTCTCATGTGTTTGCAGCATGGGAAGTCGTCATGTTAAGACTCTTAAGCCCCAAAGTAGCAAGATAGTGGATGATTGGTATAAATGGTTTTTCAAAAAGGTTGCTATATATCAAAGATTCTTTGGGAAAGAAGAGGGTTCCTGGGAAGAATGCTTTCTTGAGCGTCACATGCAAGTTATTCCCTGTTGTACTGTGTTTTGAGCTCTCTAGAAGGTGTGTGTGCCTTCCATGCCCACTCCTTCCTCTAGTGTTCAGGGTAGTATCTGCCATTCTCTCATCTGGCCACTGATCCTGCTTTAGTCACTGTCTTTAGTTTACTTCTAACCAGTTGCAGGGAGAAGGGAATCCTGTGTTTGGAAGAGCTTGTTTCAATTCTGTTTGATTTTGCTTAGCTCTCACAAAGTTGATCCCAAAGGGCCCTGTCTGTTGCATCAGCTCGCTGCTTACTTTCAGCTTCCATGCTTTTGCTTGCTTGCAGGCAGTCACCCAAGAGCAAAGTCAAACAAACTAGGCTACCAGGAGGCCAGCCAGAGGCTGTTCTTGCAAAAGAAATTTCACCCATCTTACCCAGAAAAGGGTGGGGAAAGAGGAAAAATTCTCTATTAAACTGCTGGCCAAGGGACACCCTGAATACGCCCATCTCCCTTTTGAAACAAATGTAAATAATTTATTTTTGTTATGGGGGTGGAGGGACCTGTTATGGACACAAGAATTTTACTGCTTGTAGTTTCAATCTAAATTTCAGCTGCCAGCATTTCAGGGCTATGTAACAGCCAAAACAGAGAAAAAAAAACCAAAATAACCACAAATTTAACAGTAAAGCTGTAAAATTGAAACACTCATAAGTTAAGGAAAGCCAGATGTAAAGATATGGCAAAGCTCTGTTCATCTTTTTTTGTTAGACATTATCGCAGCCTTCACTTAATGAAATAAGACACACTGTCTAATTTGCATTTCTTTAATATCTGGAATCTGCTCCTCTTCTGGTCTGGGTGGATATTAACAAGAGAAGAAATGGGAGCACAGGTGATGATGTCTACCTGCTTCAGTATAGTGCTACAACGTTCTCCAGGACCTGGTGCCAGCAAGCCCTGCTCTGCTCTTGCTACACAAAGCAGTAGCACACTGCATGTACAAGAGCAGTGAGGGAATTGGAGCGTGCTCCTTGTATATTGAATATAGTTGCCAAACAGTGAAAACTTTTCTATTAAGCCTGTGGGGTTTTTTTTAACTTGACCATATATATGTAGATTTTTGTTTTTCACATTGATGGTATTAAGGGTCATCTGTGAGACCAGGGCAGTCCTTCTGTCAAATTTTATATTCCTATTCTAAGCTAAGGAATTACGGAATTATTCAATGGAATTATTGTTTAATTCTTTTTTTCACTTGGACGAATAAATGTCTTTCTTCAGTTGTTGTTGGGAAAGGAACTCTTAGCTGAAACTTGGAAGAAAATAATTCTGAAGCAGTGTCATGGAAAACTTCAGGTTGAGCCATTTCAGTGTGATAGTGCTAAAAGCAAAGATAAAACAGAGGCCTTTCTTAAAGAAAAAAATTTTAAATTCTATCTGCATTGCCTATGTTTACAAAACATGGGATGACAGGGCTGTTCAGGGACACCCTGTGCAAATGTTCTCCCATTCCTTGTGTGACTAGCACCAAATTCACCTCAAATCCTGCCATTGATTTGTATAGAGGGTCAAGAGTCTAGAACCCTCAGCTTCTTCAGGGGTACTGAGTACACTTAAATAGAGACAAAATGTTGTCTGACACCCAGTGCAGAAAAGGCTAAGGTCTATATTAATCCCTCATTTCCTAGGAGACACCAAAGGATGGTGTCAGCATGAGAACACCCAAGTACTACTCTCTTATGACCTCAGCTGTGGCTTGATGACCTTCATCAAGTCCTATGAAAACGCTATGCCTGAGCAACCCCTGTCAGCAACCCACAGTCCTGCTGTCTCTGCTTGGAAAATTTCCTTGGCTTTGCTTCCTCAGCAACTTTTAAAAGCTCCATAGAGACTGTAACTCCAATGGCTCAAGTGAGCAAATCCACACTGTTCATCCATTCCCAAACACATTGCTCATTTTGAGAAAGAAAATGGAATTAAAAGCTTTCTTTAATACCTGTATATATATATTAAATAATAAAGAAAGAAGCAAGCATTTGAGGCAAACTGAAAATATTTTTTGCCTTTTATTGCCTCTGCTTGAATCAAACCATTTAGATTAACTTTATTCTTTGCAATATATTTATGAGTGTGTTACTTCTATGGCTCACTTATGACGTGGGAAGTGTGTGAGTGACATGTGCCTTGGAGTCCATTGGGTCTCTGCTGTTCGGCCCAAAGAAAAGGCTAACAGCCATAATGTTCTTTGTCTTTATTCTCATGGAAACAGAAAGTGGATTTGAGGTGAAACATCTGGCTTGTTTTGGGTAAAAGTTATTTATTTCTTCTTTCCCCTTGGCTTTTCAATTTTTTCTCTTTTTTTTTTTTCCTAAACTCTTGCCCCTTTTTAGAGTAAGAGCCTTATTTGAAGCCCATTGGATTTTTCCATTGGCTTCAGCAAGACCGTGGACCAGGCCCTAGATACAGATATGGATTTCTTTCCACTCTCCTTTTTAATTGTTCTCTTTTGATCCCTGGTGGAAATGCTTTGTGCATTTGCTGAAGTGTTTGGTATATCCCTGCCTACTGCATATGGATGTGTGTTTCCTTATTCTTAAATTTCTATTTATGCCAACAACATCCTAGATAATATCCAAACATTTTGGGTAGTTCAGAAGGGAAATAAAGTCTCTTCCACAGGAGACAAAGGTCATGGTGGACTGAGGGAAAAGGGCTATGACACTGATTCTAATGCATTGCAACACTGTCGGGGACGTGTCAGTTGTACACGAGAATAAAAAGGAGCCTACATTTTATCCAAATCTCTACCAGACCATTAAGAGCTCCAAGTATGTGAGAATTTATGTCTTCTAAACCTGCATGTGATCTACTGCTTGAACAAGTTCCCCAAGGATGTGCTCATGGTCCAAGGGACCAGGACAGTAGCACTACAGACCGAGCTTCTTCTTTCCTAAACAGAAGGCTTTGGATAGAAATTTTAAGTTTTAATACCACCACTACTGGCTGACAGTCTCTGGCATGCAATATGCATATGAACCTAGGGCTGGAGAAATTTTTCTTCAAACAATGGCATCCTCCACACATTAGCAAAAATAAATCTTGCATGTCTTCTATTCAGAAAGGCTTTCTACATCCAGTATTTCTATGGGAAGACACTGATTCTACCCAGAAGCCAGCCTCCAGCCAAGTTTGGCTTAAATTGGCCTTGGTGTTCAGTCAGTAGTGGAGTGTATGGATGTTTTCTTAGGCATATATCAGTCTGACCACACAAGAATTCCTTTTTTGCGGGGAAAAAAGCCTTGAAATACAGGTATCTCACTGGATATGTTTGAAATCCAGTCTTGTTGAGCCCATTTTGCATCTTGCTCAAGTTTTCTATCTGGCCCTGTGTGTATATGCTCTAACATCTCACATATTGTGTCAGCTTTGAGAAAGTCTGTAGCTGAGCAGTCCACCTCTGCCCATCTGCCCTCCCTCCCTTCTTAATTTATGAATCTGCAAAGCAGTCAATGTTAGTTAAAAAATCTTGCTACTTGACTTTGTTTATGCTAGTTCTTTCAGTATCTGAGAATTGAGCTTAGGGTATAACCCTGCAATTATACACATTATTCTTACTCTACTTACACTTCATCAGTGCAAGTTTTCATTTCTGTGCTCTTTCCCATTAGTCAGGTCCTCCTTGTTTCTTCTCTCTGAACACCAAAGAAAAGTGTCCATATGATTTCTGATTTCTCCTTACCTTCAGAAGCGACCTGGGGACAATTTTGTCTAAATTAATAGAACTGATTGTCAAAATCAGACTTGGTTTCTAAATCAGTTATTAAAATTCTCCTCTAGGAGGCTTTGCTCTCTGTGCTGGTTCACTCGTGGTCTCTCTTCCTCTTTCTGCTTACTAAGAGTAGCTCTGAAGCTTTGATCCCCACTCCACTACGTCCAGCTTTTAGCCTTGTTTCTGTATTCCACACCCTCCTGGTGAGCCAGTAGATACTCGTCTGATGTAAAACCATACAGGGTCTCTATTCATTTGTCTGCACATTATGCCTTCTTTATTGTTCCTCCTTATGTAGCCAAGGAACCATTTCTTATCTCTGCTAGCCTTATTCAGGGGTTTGGCTTACATGGCTTCTCTGAAGGTTTGACTAGTCAGAACTGCCCTTTGTAGCCTTTAAAGCTGCACTGGGACAAATAGCTAGTAGGAATATTTGCACAATACTTTTTGGTTTCCTAGAGCAAGGCCCTGTAGCCTTATGGTCCCTGAGGTGGGGCGTCCTCAGGAGTGCTCATGAGCATCTGGGTTTAGGAAACTAGTAATTTCTATCTTATATCTCCCAAACAAGACATTTACTTTTAAATAACTCCTCTCTTTCTTGGCTTAAAGTCCATCTGCTTTTGTTTCCTACATTCAGAAGATCTTATAGGAGGAAGTGGGTGGTCATCCAGCTGGAAATACCACCAAGTTCTCACACCATCTGGCTGTTTCCTAAGATCCTTCCAAGCATATTGCCCAAAAGTGACCTCCAGACTACTTGTGAGCTGGTGGGGATTAAATGGTCAGACAAAATATGTGAGCAACACATGAAGCTGTATTGTAAAAACCTATTCAACAAGGAGATTCCTCCACTTGTCTCTTGAACAAGATCTGTAACAACATCTGGACCAGAATTTTTTGTCACATGATTTTAAATATGCTGACATTTGATTTCAGTGACACATTCTGATACCCTTTCAAAATGAAGCACCTACCAGATGAGGATTTAATTTAGATTTAAGATTATATTTACTGTCTATTAATAAAGTACTGCATAATAACTCAAACCACATTTATTGAGACTGTTTCTATTATGTAATGGGATATTATGCTTCTATTACTTAGCCAGCACCATTCAATTACATATGAATTAAAGAAATGTTCTAGTTTATTAAGAAGCCAGGAGGTGTTCTTAGCATGGATTTGGTGTTGGTAACCAGAGCAACCTCATGCTGTGGAAATTAGGTTTTTCCTAGCTGACAGTTGCTCATTCTTCACTTGCACAGGTGAGGAAAGGTAGAGAACAGGGTTTCAGGAACAGGAAGCTGAAGAGACTGGCCCAAGATAGTATAACAGCAAGTCCAAGGTGGACCAACATGTGAATGTGGATCTCCTGAAGTTATACTCTCGTTTCATGTAGCCTTGTGCTGCAGGTGGAAATCCTGCCCCTGCTGCTATTCCATACCCAAGGGGCATCTCTTAACTGCCCGGCAAGTGTTCCGCTGTGGTGTGGGAGTCTGTTTTTACAAAAGAAATCAAAAACTTTGAAAGGCTTTTTTTTTTTTTCCACTGTAATGTAGAAAGGGAACATTCATGAAATCTCAGTTTCATGGGGTAGAAAATTGCTTCCTTCTCTACTCTAGAGCAGATTGATAAAAGACTCACGATAGCAATTGAATGCTGGGGGAATTTTTGATCTGTGCAGCTGTGCATAATCCTTAATATTTTTACAAGTCACTGGAGGCATTTAGTTGGGTCAACATGGTAAGAAATCTGGACCTGAAAGTGAAACACAGTGTCTGTCAGAGGGGCCAGGTTTTAATTGGAAACTAAATTTCATTTTAGAGGAAGAGGAAAATACCACACTTCTAATGAGATTCAGGGTACTCCAGAGAACAGGCTGCAAAGAATATTTAAATTAAAAAAGTCCTGTTTAGAAAGACCTTTTGTAAATTACTCCTTGATATTGTAGGTAGATAAATGCACTTGAGCTCATTCCTCACAAATTAAAAACCATATATAAAACATGTTGATGACTTAAGGTAAGATTTTGAGAGTAGTTTTAACTTTAACCAGGAAAAGTTGATCATTATTTTTGAATTTGGTCAGAGAAGCTAAAGGGTTTCTTTTCTCAAATATTTAGAAGGGGATTATTTTTATATGAAAGTGGAAAGCAAGAACCAAATTACTTGTAAGTGAAAAATTCCAGTTTTAATGAGACGTTTTCAATTAAAAGATGAATTGAGAGGGTGTGTTTTTTTTCATTAAGTTAAGATTTCTGCACCTTGAAATAATTCAAGCTATTCAAAACATAGTACAAATGTTGGTGCTTATAAATGAGCTTTTAGGAGTGGTAGTGAGGATTTTGTTTCAGTATTTTGCTCAAATAAGGTGAAACCTCGAGCTCAAGTTTTGATCCTTAAATAGTCATTTGTACTTTGTGCATTGCAACCACCAGAGGATGAGGGCCTAGGAAGAAAGGATGGTGGATTCCTGCCTCTTCCAGCATGCAAGACCCTCAGAACAACCTGGGTAATGGAGAGAGATGCAATGATCCTAAGAGGACCAAAGCCAGGGTTCACTACCTCAAGGACAGAAGGAGGCAAAGACAAGAGGTTTTATTTTCCTATTTCACCAAGTGTACTTAAATATCTTAAATAAGCTGAAAGTTTTTTTGGTTGAGGGATGAGGATGACATTCCTTCCTCTCTCTCCCTCTATTGTTCTTAATCTATGGCCTCAACTGATTTGCTCAATACAGCAGAGCTTTGAAGTCAGAGATCTCAGCAGAATAATGATGGCATGTGAAAGGATGGAGGAGGCACCCCTGTCCTCATGTGGTAATTAAAATTAAGTCAGGGCTAAAGAGATTAGTAACCAAGTCCAAAAGGAAAAATTGGGTGAGGAAGAGTTAAAAATGTCCCTTTCTGTCCCTCGTGTGCAAGTGCAAGGCTGACAAAATAACCAAGTCTGTTGAAATCAAATATTTCAGGCCAGAGACTGGTCATTCCCAGCTCTCTAGGGAATGAGGGCAATACCTGTCTCCATACTACACATCAGGCCACACACGGATTTTTTTTTTATTTGGGCTGCTCCTGAGTCCAATTTGAGGGGGTTATCATCACGTGAAGGAGCATGGCACAACCCCAAACCCCCTAACAGATTCATAGTAACTTCTTTTGCAGCTGGTCTGCACTCTGGGTGTAGAGGGAGAAGAGAGGAGAAAAAAGGAAATGGTATATGAGAAAAACATATTTTTGCCTTCCCTCCTGCATATATCAGTGGATAATGAAATTTTTCAACTGATTAGATGCCCCATTGGTTGGAAAATTTGGAAGCAATCATGCAATTATATCGCAAAACCTCAGAGTCATGTACATTCAGCCAAGTAGAAAAACCAACTATTAGCAAAAATAGAGAGAGAGAGAAGAAAAGAAAAAAAAGATTATTTATATTGCAATACTGGTCCAAAAAAATGGAAAAGAAAACACAATGGAAACTTTCCTGCAAACAATTAAAGGAGGGGGAGAAGGCTCAGGATGGGCCTAGCGTTTCAGGATAAATATAGAATTTATAACATAGTAAGAGCTGTTTTTAGTGGGCCTTAATTGAAACTACATTGCTTGCCCCTCTACTGCTGCATCCTGGTGCTACAGCCTGCAAGAAAAAGAGAGACTGGGTGGCTTTCCTAGTAAGGGACTGATACATCTCACAGAGAAAACAATGACTGGCAATGCTCATTGCAAGCACTTGGGGCACTTTTCTAAACGGGGGCGTGGACTTGTGCTCTGCTCCACGCCACAGTGTCTCTGCTCCTGACAGGCACTGTTCAGGCCCCATATGCTTCAGGAGACATCAGACACATAGAGTTTTGCTAAATTAAGTCATTTGCCTAAACTAATACTTCTTCTAATAGGAGGGTTTCTTGCTCCTCTTGGTGGCAGGATGAAGGGAAACATTGCACCCCCAATCATTTAGATAAGGACCCAGAAATGCAATGTTTTATTTGGTAGGAAGATGGAGCAATTTGGGGGGTGAAATCTGACCCCACTGAAATCTCAATGACATCTTTTTTTCTTGAGGATTAGAAACTGACTTCAGCACTGCAGCCTCTCTGTCAACGGCTTCCTTCCTTTCCAACTGCCAACCCTCTCCTCAGGGTCTCTGGTGATGACTTTGCAAGTGGAGGCTGAGGTGACATCTAAAAGGGAGCATCTGTGTGGCAGTGACTGGATGTGTGTATGGCAAGATGATAGAGGAGGATCAGCAACAACTGAAGAAGAGGCAGGTGTTCGCGGCATGCTCTGTAAGAAGCTGAAGACCAGCTTCCCAGAGTCCAGGATCCTGGCTTAACCTGTTAGCCAGTGATGGAGCCAGTCATTGCTGAATACATGAGATCCAGAATCTGTTCCAAGTCCACCTTTTTAGTCTTCTTTTCCCCCTTTGAACAGACTTCAAATCAATTTTAAATCTGGTTCCACTGAAGGACAAATAGGAAGAGATAGGCCAGGATGGGCTGGGCAGAGGAATTAAAAGAAATGTTAGCATATTGTTGGCACATACGAATGAGAAAAAAAAAAGTTGAGGTGATCCAAAGCATAAGCTGAACCTGATCTAGCCACTTACCTGATTGCTTTACCTTGTCCCCATCCTGACTGTGACAACTGGTTTCTTCCCACAGAAGGACTTCATCTCATAATCCCTTTTGGGATTTGAAGTGCTCCACTAGTTTTGATGTGTCAGTACTGTTCTATTAATGGAAGAAAAGTGTCCCTTTCCCTTGGCATTACAGATACGTTGCATTCACAAAAAACTAGAAGTGTTTTTATTATTTAATACTATTATTTTCCAAGATAAAAAGAAAATATTTGGCAATTCCATGCTTGTTGGTACTGTGGTTTGATCGTGTTCCCCAGAAAAGTGGGAGCTGTTCTTTGGATTCTACAAAGTCTCCTGGGGTGAGAGGAAATTGGTGGCTCTTTGGGAGCTTCCTGGAATGTGAAATGAAATTTAACAGTCGCTTTGTGTCCTCAGAGTCTTGGGATCTCTGGTGTCTCAAAGGCCTAGGGAATGTCAGGGAAGGATGGACAATTAGAGGGGTTAAAAAGGAGAACTCATTAGAGGCATGTTCAGACCAGAAGCTGCAAGAGAACAGTTACATTCTTTGCTTTATTCTTTACATGAATTTTGAGAGCCAGTGGAAAAAACAAACTGTCATAGGGCTGGATCCAGGCCTGGTAGAGGCAGGGTTATATTTTTTGTTTTGTTTTCCACCGAAAACTCAACACCCCAATTTTCTCTTCTTCTCTTGTAGAGACAGAAATTTAATTTAACAAAGAGCTCTTCACCCACCAGCTCTCACTGTCCCACTGAATCTTTTACAAAATCTAGGTGCCAGCAGGAGCAGAGCTTTTTTACAAGAATTATTTGCCTGGTCTCTGGATGTTTTTGCTTCAAATCTGTCCCACAACATGGGAAATGAAGGCTGATCTCTAGTTTGCTCACACTGAAGAACCAAGACCATACCAGACAATTGATTGGTAGCAGAGCAAGGCTTATAGTGGGAATAGTTGTGAGAAATTGCAATCTCAGGTACTTATAAGCAAGGTGCAGTGATGGTTATAGCCATCAAGACTGAACAAGTTTTGCAGGGAGATCAAAATGACAGTGCTTTTCCACCTGTTGAAGGACCTGACATCATCCTCTGTAACTCTATGAGGCTGACTTTAAAATGGCCTGTTAAAAAAAAAAAAAAAAAATTAGTTGGGGCTTTCAACCACATGCACTTCTTTCGTTAAAAATGGACACCTGTCTTGAATCTGTCTAGCTTCTCATGAAAGCACCAGAATGCTTTGTGGTCTGACAGGAACTAATTTTTTTGTATACAAAAATCCATCATTTTTTACAGAAAAGAAGAAAAAAGTTTATTTTCTCTTCATTTCTCTTGAGTGGATGATCTCCTGTGTTTCCTGTATGCTGGTCATTGCCTTTTTCTCCCCTAAGACATGAAGGATCAACTTGAGCCAAATTCTGTCTAGGGAGCTCATGAAAATCACTGAGTTGTGTTCTCTATTTTCATCATGAACTGAGAATAAACTTTAGGCTCCACATTTTGGGTCTAGAAGTTTCACCCTTATGCACAGAACTGCATGCCATTTTAGACAAATGTTATAGTCTTGGTTATTGCCTTTTCAGCAAAAAGCATCTTCATGCCTTCTGATCTGCCTGGGGTTTTTTTCCCCACTGTTCTTCTCAGTACAGTGACTACTCACTGCAGCTGTGAAGGGGAATCCTTGCACAATCCATCAAGTCCCAGATGAAGGTCTGTAAAAGATTGAGGGTCAGTGTTCTGAGCCTGCCAATTCAACTGCTTCACCACTTTGTCCTCAGTATCTTCTAAACTGTGATTGTTATAATATCTGAAACTCAGACTAGTAAGATGAGAGGCCTGGGAGAGAACTGGTGAACTTTATTATTCTAGCTTGCTAATTTCTCAATCATTTAATTCTCTCTGCATGATTTAAATTGTTGATTGGATTTTGAAGGAATATCAGCTCTTACAGCTTCAAAAGTCCTTTCACATCCCTTGCAGAAAAGGAAGAACTTATAGGTAGATCATCCACAGTCACTAAATTTGTCTCCATTGCTGTATCCCTGAAGGTCTCCAGAGAGCTGATCTGAAATCAAGGTTATTTCACATGAAATCAAATCTGAAGTTGGAACAGTTTGGTTTGGGGACTTCAAACTCATATTAAGCAGAATGGGAATCATTCCTTTAAACTGTTTTAACCTGCTGGAGTCTTTTTGGTGATCAAGGGGGTCAATTTTGCTATATGGAAACAGATCTTTAGAGGGGAAAATAAAACAACGTGCCTGCAAAAGAGAGCAAAAGTCCTACAACTCTGTACACACAAAATATTTCTCTTAATATATTAAAAATTTAGTCATGAAAACAGTCTGAACTGACAATTTTGCACAAGATGCCAGTGCCACTAATCACTTGCAGCATAAAATTAAAATAAGTTATAGAGTAGTCCAGACTCTGTTCTGTTACAGACTTTGGTGGTTCTTTTGTTCATTTACATTGCTTTTTGTGGGATCACTTCAGCACAATTAAGAGCACTTCCTTCAACCTATGCAATTTATATCAAAAATCTTCTGGTTATAAAACCAAACTGAGTACAATTCCACTTTTAAGAATTAAATCCTTCAATTACCCATGTACAAATCCTCAGTAAAGGTTTTGGCTTTACTGCTAAAGCCTTTATAACCCACAAAGGAGAGCCTGCACATAAAAACCCATGAAAATTAATGAACATGGACTTGCAGCAGTGAGAAAGTTGGAATTCCTGTTCCTTGGGAACTTCCAGCGTGTCAAAACTTATTATTCTAAGCTGAAGTAAATACTTCCAACGTAATAAATTTTCACAAAAACTGGAATTTCCTATAATTTCTGTTGAGAATTGCCAGTACTTCCATTGTTCTCAAATAGAAATTATAATGGAGAACTACCTATATTGAAATGTTTCCTTTTGTTTGCCTGATTTGACACACATGCTCAATTTGCCTGAAATTCAGTTAATACTGAACTTCACGTTTTGCGAGGGTCTCTATTTTGGCTGTGCATTTAAAAGGCCAGAACCCCCAGATTGCCCCACAGGCTAAACTTTTCTGTCCAAATTGTGTTTCTACTACAGCACTAAAGCCACATGAGTATCCAACACAGTACATAATTTTGGCCAAGCCAAGTGCATGTTATTTCTTGGGAGCTGAGTTATCCAAAGGACTATGGGGCATAGCAGAAAGAAAAAAGTTGCCAATTTAAACTTCCACGAGGCAATGCTCAAATAATGAAATTAAGCTGAATGCCATGGTGAATCAAGACCAAAAAAATCAATTATTTTGTATAAATAAAAAGGAAAATCATTTTTTATGAACCTGGGTTGCGTTTCATTTGGATTGCAACACTTCATTTTGCATCATTCCCATTGTGATTTTTAAAATTCTTCACTTTGAAAAATCTGTTTGGTGGAAATTGCCATTCCTGTTGGAACCTCGCACCACTTTAAGTAAGGACCATCTCTGCTGTTGGTAGATACCTCCTCCTCTCTGGCAAGGTCAAGCACAATCCAGCGTTTTGGTGAATCAACATAGGCAGGAAAAAAGAAGCCAGAGGAAGTTAGGCGCTGTAGCCAAATATCACCAGTAAAAGTATGTAGGGCTGTTAGTCATCTAGAATAACTTCTCTTTCTCACCCTCTTCCTGCCAGCCCTATGTCTTTTCTACTGGCAGATAGCTGCTATCCTAAAGGTTGTGTTACTCTACCTTACATTAGCAGGAGTTCGACTGACATAAGGGGATGATCCTCTCATGTAAAGAATGAGGAGACTGAAACAAAAGACATTTCTGAGAAAGAACTGATCTTCCCAGTGCACTTGCTCTGTTACAGAGCAACAGGCTGCAGTTGCAGTAGACACATATTTGTATTTTAGCCAGAATTTGAACTTCCTGTTGCAGCTCAGTGATGGTCTTGGGGCCAGATCCCCAGTGGGTACAAGAGAAAGTAGTTCCTGCTGGTTACACAATTTGAAATGAGAGAAAAGTCCCCTCTCCTGTGGCATTCATTGCACTTGTTCCTGTTATACATTATGCCCACAATGTGTTAGGCATTGCCCTAAACACCACCCATAAGGCTCCCTGTCCTAATCCAGCCCACAAAGTCAAGAGCTTGGGAAGTGAATAAAACCAACTGTGCAAATGCATTTTGTGGGTCATGGGGAAGAAAAAAAGGATTCATAGAGCTCATTTCACTTTTCATTGGTGCTTCTGGCAACCTTCTTCCCCTAGACATCATCATCAAAGAGACAAAACCCAGGCTCCCTATTGCATACACAAGAAAAGGAGACTTCCCTTGTGCTTTGCTGTAACTTTCTGAAGAGCTCTGCTATAATCTTTTACAGTCTGCAATCCCACCCTTCAGCTTAATGAAATGGAATGGTACAAATGCTCTCTGGACATTTCACTGCTGACAGTTACCCAAGGTTTGTTTCAGCTGTTACAATATGGCTATTTTTTTGTCTTTCCTTTTTTTCTTGTACAATTTCGTGGCTAACTATGTGTAAAATGGAAGGAATTTGACTATCCTTTCTTTGTGCAGTTGGACACAAACTGGACTGGTTCCTTTAACTCACTTTTCAGCTGGCAGAGCTTGCTTTCTGTTTTCATTTAAATGTCAGAAAAGGTTAAATAGGCTCTTCAAATCTGCAATAGATTTTGAAGATCTCTGGGGGTAAAACCTTCGCAAGAGAAACCGTTTATGTTAGTTCAAACAACAAGCTCAGATTCTGAACCTGGAAGGCAAGAAAAACAAACCTCAAGCATGTCTCACATAAAAAATCATAGGATTTTTTATTTTTCCTAATCTCACGCTATAGTGAAAAGAAGAGTTTGAATCTCTGTCTGTTGAATCTCTTTGAATCAACTGTCTTGTTGATTTGCGGGGGGGGGGAGGTGTTGTTGGTGATGATGGTTTGGTTTTGTTTGGGGTTTTTTTTTATTTTTTTTTTATTATTTTGATTTATATTACAGTTATATATTACAGCTTGGAAATACTCACGCACAGCAGAGAGCTGGACATCAGAAAGCTACTCCTACCATTTACTTGTGCCTGTCTGGTATTCTGCTTGGCCGCAGGACTTACAAAGCAATCAAGGCCCTAGCTAGCTTGCCGCATCTCTTCCTCACTCGAAACAGAAAACAAACACAAACACTGTGTCTAAAAAGCTTGAAAGGAAGTTGGCGAGGACTTTGGCTTTCACAAGTCACTGAAAAATTCAGCATTCCTCATACCAGCGAAACACTACCATCCCAGCTCGGCATTTGCCTGGCAGATACAATCTTTACCTTGGGTAAAGGGCAGGAGAGAAGACAGTAAAGTGGTGCTTTGATCCATAGAGCTGCCTATTAGACATATAATCTCAAGCTACTTTAATTTGGAGGTCTGTAAGGTGGGACCTTGTATAGGACTGAGAAACAATATGTAGAGATTTTGAAGAGTGATGGTGAGTGTTAGGCGACTAAGGCCTTATGCTTTCAAAGTCCAAACATAGCCCACACTAGCATACAGATATACTAATATCAAATTCCTGCTGATTCAAAAATATCTTGTCTTCTACTGCCAGCTACCTGCAAGGACCTTACGAATTCAGGGTGAGCACGGTTTTAAGGTTCTTTGGATTCCTCTTCTGTTGTTTCTCACTTCTAATATTATTCATGGGGAAAATTATAAAGTTTGTCCAGCAGGTGAAACTTCCTGTGCAAAGCAGCAACAAGCCTGGATTTGTTGCATATGCTCTGGGGTACTTTAAGTCAGAGACTCAGAACGTGGCAGGCACCTCATGAGGCAATGCTTCCCTGATAACTTGACCAACTGCAAGTGTACCCCAAAGAAGATGACCTCTGCTTCTGCGTCAGGTTTCCTGCTGCAAATGCAAAAGTTCAGTGGGACATTAAAACTGGAGAATTCCTTGCTACCATCATTGGTAACTAAAGTTACAGGTAACCGATAGCTCCTGCCTGCTCTGTCCTCATCTTGCTATGGAGAAGCCAACCCTGTTTCCGAGCTCCAGACAGGAGCTTGGGTAATGTGCGGTGGAGGAGCACAGGTGCGTCTGAGCAGAGAGAGATCACATTACTGTGGTGCTAAGCCCTTCACCTCAGCACTCTTGCTGGTGCCAGGATCCCTTCCCAGCATTCGCTCACTTTGAGAAAAATATGAAAAGTGGTTTAATTGGCCTGAAGCCTGTTATCACTTATGACAGCAATGATTGGAAACAGGGTCCATTAACAAATCTAGTATTTAACTCTTACATTCACTTATGCGTAGAGGGTTCCCAGTCCATATGATTAATGTCATCTCAACATATTCCATTAACAAAAATATGAAGTACTTTGATTTTTTTTCCCCCCATGTGACTGACAACATAAACACTTTGTCAAAAGCACTGAACAGATGGTAAGGCACTTAGGAAAAGTTTGCTACATTTAAAGAAGTCACTGGCCTTCAGTGAGTACTTAAACCATGAGTATTAATTGAAATCAATTGAATTCAATTCCAGAATAAAATGGAGTGAAACACAGTCACTCTTTGCATTGTTCATACAACAGTAAATCTGCATTCCCATGATAGTCTCTAATGGTAAGCCACCCTCTTATCTGAAGTTGGTGGTCTGCCAGTAGAGAATGGCAAAAGGAGCAGAGGACAGGTATCTGGTGTGGGACAGCAGCTGGAAGGGAGCAGAACTCCAGTATATATAGGAGAGATGCTTCCCACAGTGTCAGCACTTGCTCTTGGATCACTTACAAATGTCTTCTCCATCCTTCTTTGCTGGAAAGTATGCTCAACTTGCATTTTCTACACAATAAGCCTTACATCCTCACCTGCCAGTATCTTTGGGTCTGGCTGTCTTGGCAATCAGACTGCTCTTTCTCATAATTTCCTAGAAATCATTACCAGTTTCACCCTCCCCAGTGTCTTGTTTCACTTTTGGGTCTTTCAGCAGCTTGAGTAATGAGTGTTGATCAACATCGACTTCACTCCCACAACGTGAATTAATTATTTCTGCAGAGACCTCTTACCATGAAGACAAACCTGCAGGGGACTTTGTTTTCCCTGCTACTACCTGAGGGAGTTTCAGATTTTGTTGTTCTCCTCATCTTCCTATGACATGGATTGCCTTGTGCAGCCTCTCTCTCTTGCAGCTGGTATTGCTTGCAACATATCCAGAGCTAAAAGCTGGTAGCGTTTGCTAAAAACTGGAAGGGAATAAACTACTGTGAGAAGTCTGAAACACCCCTTTCCCACTTCTGTTCCTTACTGCATAAACTGAGTTATCCTCATTCCTCAAGCTTTATAATCATTTTATGAAGTCGGGCATCCAAAAATTGGTTTGCTCAATTTCTTCTGAATTATTTCCCACAAATATTCTTGTCATTTTCTCATTCTATTACTATAAAGTCTTCATATACAATGACTTTTTAAATACTGAATAACATTTGTTTGAGAACTTTCTAGTGCTAGTACATTACTATAGTTTGTTTTACTATGTCTTTTTTTAAGGTAGATCCTTCATCCTCAATGGACATGTGGTGGCCTTTCATAAAGTAACTTGAATACTGTAGCATCTTTTCATGTACAGGCAGTGTCCTAATAGGTCTCTTCCTTGATTTCTACTATTGGTGAACTGTCTGGACCTGTTTCAACGTTTCTGTTTGCCCTCAGATGGCTATTAACTCACTAAATAAATATTGATTAAAAAGAGAGAAGTTATATGTGAAGTAGCCTGAATAAAGAAACATGGAAAAAATATCATGAAAGTAAACCTTGGACACACTTTGGACTATAGATCTTGGCAAAAAACTTGATGCCATTCAGTAGGGTAACCTATTTTTTAAGTCTGACTGTAAGGCATAAGGTAAGCCAAGTCAGCTGAAAAACTATTACTGTTCCCACCTACTTAACCTCTCATTGCCATCCTGCATCCTCTCTTGGAGCATGGTGGAAAAGATTTCTGATTTGGTATTTGACACAACTAAGATCCAGACATGGTCACAAAGGCTAGGATGTGGAATCTCCAAAAATACAGGTATTGATGCAACAGACTTCCCTATCCTGAGAAAGGAGCCATGTTTTCATTGAGGACACAGAAATCTTTCAAAAACTTACTAAAACTTCTAAGTTAAACAGCAATCACTATCCACTTACTGTTTAGCAGCATTAATTAAACATAGCTCATTGGAAAGCTCTTTAGAAATGCTGTATGTTTGGACTACTGTCATTAGTTCACTGAATTGTTAGGACTCCATATTTTGATTTAAAGCAAATGAGCACTGAACACTATATAAAGCAGGAATGAACTAAAAACTGACATATCTCAAAATTTCCATCCAGAGGGAAAGCCTGAATGACTGTATTTTTAGTGCTGCTGTTCTAAGATGAGGTTCATTTTGGATCTGCACTTTCATCACTGATTTAGCAATGGGTATAAAATCCTTCCTGTTAAAGGTTACTGTGTGACACAAGCATGTCACATAGCATGTCACATTGCTGGAGCAATGATTTATAATCAAAGCAATCAACTGATAAATTCAAATTAAATATTTCAGTAATAATTTCTGCCTAAGAGAAAGGCAGTTTGTCATACCTACAGAAAGACAGGTTCTCACCATAGATGTCTTAAGATAGAATTTAGCAAAGGACTGTTCATTCTGATTATGAATACATGCTAAATAGGGCTGCTGATTTCATAGCGTACATCAAAAGAGAAATAATAACCTAACAGATGACATCATTACTTCTGCAAATGACATTTACTGATGCAAACTGGTTTCATCCTGTTCTGAATCCACACCTAAAAAAGGATAGAAAGCCACAATATTTAGCATAACAGAACCAGATGGTTATTTTGGGTCTGTAGAAATCCCCTCACCATGGGACAGCTAAAGAAATCAATCTGTTTAACGAATCATGAGGGCAACTGGGGAGACAAGAAGTGATTTGATCACTATATAATTACCTTTTCAAGGAAAAAATAGCAGTTGCTAAAGAAGTCCTTAATTCAGCAGAGAAATGCAGAATAAGAATCAGTAGCTTGGAGTTGAATTAAAACTTGGCACATTATTTAACTGGGAAGGGATAAGAATCAGCTAATTGGAGTAATCTGCTTGTAGGAACAGTGAGCGTGCCTTGTTCTCTTGTTCTCAGGTCTTTTCTTCTCCAAATAAGACCTGAGCCTCCTCTAGAAAGCACACTTTCACTGAGAATTGTTAATGAATTTTATTAGGTGGTGACCAGGAGAAAAATTGCATCTAGGATTCATGAACCAGTCGGATCAGGTAACTCCAATGGTCTGGCGTAGATTCAAAGACTGTAAAACTAAGAACTGCCTGGTACTGACCGGGTCTATGTGAGATGTTTCATGGTAGTACAGTAACATTCTGAACAAATTGTATGTCTTCTGCATCATAGTTTAATTGCAGATAATCCTCTTGGGAAAAATGCTTTAAAAGGCATTTGTTGAAAGTTTGACTGCCTATATATTGATTGTGTTACTGGGAGTTGAACAGACTGAGATAAACCTTAAAAAGTCATCTAGTATATAAAATCCTTATTTATATGTTCTTTTTACTTCTTTTTAGGTGAAAAGAAGTCTGATATGGCAAAAAGTCAGCAGTTTCTGCTGTAACATTATTCAAGTGGCACTGGCACTCTGGAATGCAGGTATAATTGAACCTTCAATGACAGTAGTTAATTATCTTTTTATCTGCTGCTAATAAGACCGATCTGTCACAGAAATTACTTTTTTTTCTTTCTTTTTTTTCTGTTTTGACTTGCCTTCTTTTGGGTTGAGGAAAACCAATACCAAATAATCAGCAACTTCATTGGCATCTATCCAGACAATATTCTTTTATCTGTCTTCTTTTCCCAGATAAATTTATATATATATATCCTGACAGTAGCCTCCTGGAGAGGAGGAATGTGACATCTTGGATTAAGAAAAGCTGTATGGCCTTCTCGATACTTTTGCAGTAAATTACCATGTTAACTTGGCCCATGTTTTGCTGCCTTCTACAGACACCCCTCTTTCCCATCATGCTAATATTTTTGGAAAAGTCACATTACATGAACTTATCTTTACTATTGAAAACTTTCTTTGCATTCTCTAGAGTTTCTTGAATACTCATACCAAGATATGTGTGCACATCTCATCCCTAATATCCTCAAAGTGTTATTCATGACCTACTACTTTCCAAGGGAGAAATATGATTTCACTGATGTTGTTCCTTCCTAACCCATTCAGAACATTTTGAATTTTAGAGAGGAGTTGTTTTCTTGAGCAATTTAGTTTTTTCTGGTTGTTTTCCAAAAACTAGGCAATGTTGGATAATCATTCATTTTCCAAGCACACCACTACATGGTCAGACTGTGACCTGTCTCTCTGGAATAACTTGCAAGGTTCATTGTACTATTTTATCCCGCAGATGTGACACTAAGACACATCTTCCATTGACACTTGTTTATGCACTGTGATACACAGATAAAACTGAGCAGTAAAATCACTTTAACTATCCACAGTGGTCATGTATGGACAGGTGGACTACTAAGCACTTGTTAGTTACTTCAGGAGGTTTGGAGCTAAGAATACTTCTAATACACAATAAAAAAAGCTGAGGTCTCCGAAACTCTCATAGCTTACAGCTAGTCAGCATACTCCCAAACATTTGAGGCTTCTCATAAATATCTGAGCTTGTGATTCAGGGATGGATAAGATCTGTCCATCCAGATGAAGTCTGCATATCTCTTCATGTATGATATGCATCCTGACAATGTAAAAGTTATTTGAAAATATAGAATATTTTATACATGCTGGAAGGGTATTCAATTCATGCATCTTCTGCTATCAACACTAGTATCTCCACCCAGCTGTTAAAATTACATTTTCTTTCAGCCAAATGTTGTAGATCTTGGCATTCTTCTAAAATGAATGTATCCATTTTTTGGCAAACTTTTCACAGTTGTCATTGACTCTTTTTTTGTTGGTTTGGTACTCTAGACTGCTGAGTATTTTTTGCTTTATTTCTCTGGAAAGGTCACTAAGACAAGGTAAAAATTCGTGTCGTTTTTTGTGAAGAAATGAAGGGATTTTGGCCCTGAAAGACAACTGTACAGGACTCAAAACACCACAGAAGCCTGTAGCCTCAGGTTTGAAAAATATGAGCAGTCAGTTGTGCTAGAAAATAATTCAGTACCATGCTTTAAAAGGTAAAATCAAAGAATTCTGTGTTCCATATAAAGTTGAAAGGAAAGCAGAATCCAAAAGGGTTGGGTGACCAGTTTTGAAATAGTGCTTGAATAAGATGGATGGATTGGAGCTTGCCATAATTGGTTTGCAGCCAGGAATAATCTTTTCAAAGCTAGAAGTGCTTTTGATCTTTGCCTACTTCTCCTCATCACTGTGAATCTCCAGGGATACAACCCTACCATGCAATACAAGGGAAAGAAAATGTGCTTCAGAAGAGGGAGAGGAAAAAGGAGAAAGAAGCCAATGAAATAGTATCTGAGAACAACACTGCTGCCTGTAATGACACTGACCTGCTGGTGCCAGTGGAAGAGCTTTGTAATATTTTTCCAGGTCTGCTCTTGTTTTTGATACTAGGCTGAGGAACTGGCTCTGTGACTCTATACCACCCTCCACGTGCTTCCAGGGGTATGGGAATGGTTCTTATAAACCTATGACTTGGAAGTAGACTCCAAATGTTTACAGGCCAAAAGTCCCATCAGGCAAAATTGAGCCAAGATGATCTGACATCAGTGGGAGTAGATACGTAGAAGAGCAGGGGTCTCCGAATCACTATCTCTATCCCAGCTAGGAGGTGACAGTGTTAGAGATGGAATCTGACGTGTTTGTAGTGTGCAGAAAACCCAGCGAATAGTTTGGAAAGAAAGAAAGGGTAATAATCCATCAAGTTAGTAAAATAGAAGGCTCAAAGGGCACATAGATTAGATGGAATGACATCACAGCTCTAGTTTGAAAAAGCTGAGCATCTTGTCTTTCAAGGACCATCCGACCTCTTAGCTGCACAGTGCCCCCAAAAGCACCTTAGCATTAATTTTGGTTTAGACTTTACCTGGAGAGAAGGATATGTCCACAGAGTTACTGAGGCTGCAGAGCTCTCCGCAGAGGTCTGCTGTTGTAGCCTGTAAACACTAAGAAATAAGAAGGTCCTGCTGGGAGCATACAGTCATTTCTGGATGTCTCTTCTCTACAGCTCAGATGCCGCTAAGACTGAGACAGAATCACCACCTCCTGTTGGGTGGCATATGTTATGATGCATGGGAGATTTTAATAAGCTTTTTCTGTGAGTAATATAATCTCCTGGGACTGTGGATACAGGCTTGAGCCATGGAATAAATGTGGCTTTTTGGGCTTACACTCGTCCTGAGCAACATTCTCCACTCAAAACCGCACCCTGCGCTTGCTGGCGGGAGAGTATAAACAGTCAGTTGGAAGCTTCCACTGGTTTCTTCCTGTCTGATTCAGAAATCCCCAGTACGGAGGTACCCAGGGGCACCGCCAGTGGTGACCACTGTGCAGACCTTTTCCAAAAGTCACCATGGTCATGGCCCCAGAGAAGTCTGCAGACTGCTGGTTTCCCTGAAGTCCAGTCATGGAGCCAGGCCTTCAGGGTTTGTGGGGCTGAGCAAACCCAAGAGGGTTGCAGATCATACCTGGCAACAGAGATGGATCTCTGCCTGTTGGGTGGTTGAAAGGCCGCCCAGGCTTCACTCAGAGCCCACATTCTGATCAGTTCCTTTGCAAAGTTGTTCTCTTTTGTTCTCCACCCTGTCTCACATGCACACTTACTTGTGTCATGTAATTTTTGGAGTGCCCAAGACAAACGTGTATTACTTCTCCTGGTTTCTCTTCTGTATCTCACAGCCCCACAATTCCTGTCAGTTCAACTTCACCTGTTATTTACCAGAACACTATTAATTCTCCAGAAATGGTATCCTCTAGTTTGGCATCCTTTTGTGCACAGAAAAAAAATGTAATCTTTACTGAAAAATAAATGAATAAAGAAGCAATTTGTGCAAATGGAAAGGTGGGGAGGGGGGAAGGGCAAGGGAGGGAGAGAGAAGAAAAAATGAAATAAATCTTGCCTTTGCCCTCAAAGGTTTTTCTTTTAAAGGTTTTACTAGTTTGCTGACAATATTAATTTACTAGCATCTCCTCCAGCACCCTATCTACTCCACAGATCCCATATCCAACTTTTAAAACCAAACTGAATTCTAGAGAAAATTCACAAGATGCACAGAGAAGCAAATTTCAGTTTGTCAAGCTTTACACTGATTAGTGATAGAGTAAAACAAATTCTCAAAGAACCTTTCCTCTCACTCTTCTTGTCAAAACCTACATCCTCCTATTCTGCTCCCTCACCACCACCCTTACCTTAAAAATAAAAGCAGTAAAAAGGAAAATAAAATAAACCCCTTTCTAACCACTTTGGAGAATGAAACCTTTGAAAGCAAAACAATTCTGTCAAATGATCCAACTGCAATTCAAAATAAATTGGTCACACAGAATAAGTTCAGTTATAATATTTGGAAAAACCACTGCATACGTTCCTACCCAAGGTCTGGTAAAGGGCAGCCACAAATTATCTGATCACAAAGAAGGAATTTCCCCCTCACTGTTTTGTGGCAAATGTACGTGAGGCTGAGAGTGATGTTCAAACAAAACAAGCTGAGCACATCTTCTGCTGAGTGAGTGAACATTTCTCAGTCTGCACATTCAGTAACAGTAAAAATTGAGTAAGGAGAGAGAAGAAGACACAGTACCATACGTCAGCTGAGGCAGGAGCCAGCATAGACACAAGATGCTTAAGATCAGCATCTGAGCAGGAGGGAATACTTAAAAGATGCTTTCAAGTATCTTGATTATGGCTGATAGGAGAAGGATATCCAGACATTAGCATGAAGAAGTTTTTCATCCCCTGTATCTCTGAAGAACTAATGCAACAGAAGAATTCACAATGCAAGGCCCCTTTTTTGTGCACTCAGATACAGAAGACCCTGGATATCTTCAATCCCACTAAAAATTCACCATGTCAAGAGAAGGTCAATAACAAAAAGGAGACACTCAGGTTCTTGCTGAAATTCTTGGTGTTGGCAATATTTATTATCTTTCAGGTTCATTCACCACATGGAAAACAGTAAAAGAATTTGGCCACCATTCTCTCTTACAGATCTCTGTACAGCCCCAGAAGACTTCTCCTAGAGCTTGTATAGGATCAATCAATAAAGCAGAAATGAAATCAAGTGAAACAAAAGCTGAGCAAAAGCATCATATGCACTTGGAATCCTCCACTGTTTTGACTGCTAAATGGGAGGTGCTGTGATTAATCTGTGATTATGTGACTCACCATAATTATGTCTTGTTGAAATTGAATTTATTGAAGCATGAATCATTCCACCCAAAGTAGAACCTAATTGCACCATTGCTGTGGCAGCCATTCAGGGTTTAGAGGAGAGGTCGCTATGTTGGGTGAACCCTTTCACTCGATTCAAGCAATGAAAAATTTCACCTTGTGACTTGAAAAAGAGTGACATTTATCTCTTAAACAAGAAGAGAAGAACCTATCCCATGAAGTGCCATTTGAAATTCTGTCAAATGGCCAGCCAATATGATGGTGAAAAGCTTCCTTAAGTTGAGAAGGTGCATTAATAATCAGTTTGGGCCTGTGACATTGCCGTCAGTGTTTGAATGCTCTATCACTCAAGCCACAGACCTCCCATTACTTCACTGTTATTTCTAGGCACATGCTAACCAGGACTGGTATATATTCACAATAAACCTGTAATTTCATCAGTAAGACCAGACTAGAGAAAGATGAGCCTGGCACTCCCGCTTTGGATGACACATGCAAGAGGTTGAAGTATACAGTGTGTCTGTGGGGTGTTTCCCAAACAGCAGCTCCTTGTAACAGAGAGAAAATTAAGGTCAACTTGGATTTTTTCCCCATTTAAAAGAAGAGATCCACATTTTCTATTCAGATGTTGGATTTTTGGATGGAAAAGACTTCTTTCAAATGGGAATTTTTATGGGTAGACTTTTTGTTCCATTTTTTTACCAAAAAGCCACATTTAATGAAACAGTCTTTGTATTCAGTTTAAGAGGAAAAAAAATTTACATTTTCTCCTCTGATGTAAAATGGACCCTTTTTCATAACCAGACTTAGTATAATTATTGCTAGCATACATAAAGGAGTATAAACAACGACTCTCCAGGGTAAGGAGTTTTGTACAGTTATTAAATTTCCTGCTCTATTTTTAAAATTCCTTCTGCTTCTGCTGCTGCTGCTGTCTATAACACAGCAGTAGCAAAGGCCCACAATAGCAGCTAAGGTTGAAAGGGAAATGAAAATTGCAGTTTAAAACAAAACCAAAGCTAGGGATTACTTTGCAGTCCATAATGCCCAACTAGGTAGCAGAATTAGGCAGGGAAAAGGGAGGAAATTTACACTTTTATTTCCCACTTAATGCCCATTCAGAGATCCATCACTGTGTTCTAGAATAAAGGCAACAATCCTCCCTCATATCACTCAACCTCTGTATTGGTATTGTACTGTATTGTACTCTGTATTGGTACTATTGTTTCCCTCCAACTATATTTAGCCAACGGGAAAGGGATGCAGGAGTCCCATTTGGTACAACGGAAGATGCTTCTTTGTTGGGATCACATCTGTTTTATGTTCACACTGAATCTTGGAAAGGAGATGTGGAGCCAGGGTATTTGCTTTGCTATTACAAATTTGTTACTTATTTCTAGCAATGTACCCTTGAAAGCAAATATTCAGTGCAAAAATATCTGGGCTTTATGGTCAGGGAAAAAGAAATAAATATGATTTTTTTGAGAGATATTATATGAATATGTCTTTCATAGGTGTTTTATTGGTTATCCCATTCAAGAGGAGAAGCTGTGTAAGGTGTCAGCTTTTCTTTTTTAGATCTGCCTCTCTCAAGAAGGTTTTCACTGACCTGTCAAAAAAAGTCTCCAGTTTTCAGTCTGATACTAGAAACAATGGCTCTTGTACAGGTCATTCATGTTCCTTTATTTTTTTTAAAGGCTTGACCTGTTCACATCTCTCTATGGCAGTCATTTTATTCTCAGGCTCCTGCAATCTGCTTCAGAAGAGATTCTTCTTCATCATGATTTCTTGCAGGCACTGCTTTTGTTTGCTCTTAGGTTTTTTTTTGAGATGGAGTCACTTCTTGTTTTTTCATTGCCAAATACAGATTTTTCAGGATAAAAATAAATGAAGTAATTGTTCTTTCTACATATAAAGGTGACAAGAGGAAACCTTTTGCTTAGAACTCAAATTCTGTTCAAGCCTTTGTCAATAACTATTTGTTTTCTGAGGTCTATTCCTTCATGGTATAAAAGACTTTTGAAATCAATCTTGAGCATGATGTTATATCAGTCCTGTTGCCACTTTCATATGTCCATTTCTGACTTGGCATTGCTGAATGTTTAATGTTTCAAAGAAGGTAGGCAAACAACTTTGCTCCAGGATGATCCATGTCTTCTTTTCTGGGGCTTGGAAATGAGTCCCCTGTGTATGCACTGGCACACAGTCCCTCTGAAAATGCACAGCATAGACTTGCACAAGAGCAAGCAACAGAAATAAGTCCCCAAGACTGGGAGGAACACATGTTCTTTATCTTGACTGAGCACTTGATTTTCTTTCTGGTTCTCTGCAGCTACCAAGTGGAGTTAGAGCTGCAGAGAGGGATGGATGAACATGTGTACGGATGCACAGGGAGTATAACTGCATTTAACATAATAGCATTTCAGGTCAGAGGGACAAAGATGGTAGTAAAGCAGAACTTCTAAAGTCGTTCTTCTACTTCATTCCCAAGCAGATTTGTGGATTTTTGCCCTTTCCAGAGTGAGAGGAACGGAAAAAACAGTGACATTTCAAGGTCAAGGTAGACACAATCATTTTGTCATGACATTCAGTGATGGCTCTGAAACCACTAGAGTATGAGTCTTGTCCTTTTACTAGTACTCTGATCCACATCAGAAGGTTTGAACACCAGCAGAATCAATCACCTTCTCTCAGAGCACAGTCAGCCATGATTAAACGGACAAATGCCATCGGACCAAGAGCTTCTACTGTCTCCACCCTCATAGGAGTCAATCTGCTGATCTCCCAACCAGGTTCCAGTTAGTTGCATAACTTACATCCTTTCTATGTTAAATTTTTTCCCTCCTGTGTCCAGGAACAAACTGCTAGGTTTACAGTTCTTGAGTTTCATGCTAGATAAATGACATCATGGGAGTCACAGAACAGCTGTCCATTTGCTGGAAGCAAATATTTATGTATTTCTATCTGTCTATCTATGTTTCTATCTATCTATCTATCTGTATTTGCTGAGAAATGTATAACCAGACATTATGATGATTATTTTGCTGATTTTATCTGCTTTCCCTTCTTCTTTTCCAGTAAAACATTTTTTAAAAAGCACATTTTAGAAGAAGAAAAACTCCCTGAAGAAGACAATTACAAATAGAAAATAGAAACTTTATTTTCTCTTTAAGAAACCCCTACCATTATTTATCTGAAAGTTGCTACCTTCCTCCCCATCACCTCTGCAGATGTCTCCATCAAATCAAAACTTTTATTCTGGAGCACCTTCCCTGGGAGTTTAATGTGATCATGTTGTTTATGTGTCAACCCATACAACTTCCAGCTTTGTAACCTGACAGGCAAGAAAGAATGCATAAAAATATCGTGAGTATCATATTTCATCAAAATAAGCAAGTGGAGAAATGAGAAAGACTTTCTTACTCAGGGATCACACCTTTTATTGAACACTAGAGAATCCGCACAAGTGAGAGTCTTTGGAATGAGCTTTTGTTTCTTCCTCTACTTATGGAATCACTTTGTCTGTGGGTCATCACTGCTCTCCCTAATTAAAGCCCCCTCCCCTGGGCTGTATCACTTTTTCAGCAAGTGTGAAATACTGCCTTGGAACATATCGCCTCACAATTCACCTTGGGTCTGGCCTGGAGGATTGTGCAATTTCTGTGGTCTGCTCCAGTGCAAACAGGAAAAAGAATCTGAGCCTCAGTTTTTACAATGTGCAGCTTGCGTGCAGGAAACGGACCTGCTCGGCAGCATCTTTGGGATGTTTATTGCCCTGCACTCTTGCCAGCAAGGCCAGGGCCATTAGCTCTGCTGGCAGAGGGCTCAGAGCCGTCAGCATTCATCGGGCCTCCAGTGGCCCATCATCCTGCTGGAGGTCAGCTGGAACAGGCCAGGTGAGGTTCTCAGGCACTACCTGGGGAAGAGGGGAAGGTTTCTTCTTTTTCCAGAAGAGGTGATGTGAACTAATGCAACTTCCCCAGTCCCAAAAAGAATGAGCTCCAAGTTACAAGCCCAACCTATTCACTTGTTTTCAATAACAACCCTGTGTCAAGTGGTAATGGCACAGCCACCCACAGCAGAGTTCAAATTATAGGTGAATCCATCTTTGCCCAAGAGATCCCCTTTCTTCACCCTCCTGCTACATTTTTCACCAAATTCAACTGCTCTGTGTCACTTCAGTCTTGGGACCTTCAGGGATGAACTTTCTCTCTCTGGAACAGAGATGGAGACGTGGGGAATTTGGTTGAAATCTTCAGCCTTTATGTTAATTCATTTATATCCACGTGGGATGAGGCCCTATCCTCCATGCAGTGGTGTTTCTACAGTCATTAATACTGCACAAATCAATCCTAAGGCTCACTAGTCAGTAGTTCATGCCAGCTAAAACAGACAAGCTCTAAAAAAGTCTTTCTCTCACACTTTTCATGTTGTCCAAGTCCATCAAGGAATAATTTTTCTGAATTAATTTTAACATCCATCGACATATTTTCTTCACAGTTAACTTCACTCAAAGGAAGAAATGACCTAGTCCTTGTTTTTTACTGTAGTCAAGGAATTTGCATTCTCTCCTACAATCTTTCATACCATGGAAACAGATGTGTAGATGTGGCAGGGATATTTTGGGATTCCCCCTTCTAGGTTTCAAGACTCCGTGCCCTGTCACTATGTTGCTAAACTGGGTCACGCCCTCTGGGCAAGTCACTTTCTCCCTCTATAGACCTTGGTCTCTCTACCTTTTATAAATTGCATTTGGGTTCCTGTGTGAGAAGAAGACTCAGAGAAGTCAATATTAGTACTAGTAGAAAGGGTACTACCAGGTATGCACTAAATTCAGGAGATTCTTAATCTTTCCTTGGTTGAGGCAACCTTTGTGGTTTGTGGTTTCCACCTCTGCGTTCTTTTGACCCTTAAGCAATGCTGGGAGATCCATGTGTGTTGGGACAGAAAACTGCCTTCAGCATTTAATTCAATCCTGAGGAACAGAGGGAGCCACCACACATATTTGTGGAAAGTGAGTGTCTCTATATGCAGCTGCAGATGTGCTCCTGCCTGAGGGCAGGATCTGAAGTCCAGGCATCACTGTCCCAAGGCTTTAGGCCACACAGCAAAACTGCACATCAGCCAGAGAAGCAATGAGCCCCCAAGAAAGATTAGGAAGTGAGGATGTTTGAGACATGAAGACCCTTTCCTCAAATGGGCAACGAAGGAGCTACAAGAAAACACATAACCAATGGAAGTGTTGAGCTATATCAGTCCTTGGCACCCAGGATTATGGAGTAATTAGAGCAATTGCTAGAAAAGCAGCAAGCTCTGCTGAAGGCCAAAAGAGGGGTAAGGTTTAGTGTGCAACTGACTTGCCTGCAAACTGCTTCATGTCACTGCTTCATTCTTACTTAGATATCAGTGTTGACTAGAGGAATAAACTCAACAGATCTTCCTGGCTCCCCTCCTCCCACCCCCATTTATGTTCTGGAGGACCAGAAGCAGCTGAACAGTAGCCCTGCTTTACTAGCACAAGGTATGATGTGTTGCAGTGAAAGCTTACGTGGGGTTTTCTGCTGGGATCCATGAATATCAAAACTTTCTGCAGAAAGCTGTCATTTTAAAGGTAGGGGGGAAATCTGACGGGGTTTCAGTTGCTTAAACTCCAGCCCAAATGTGTCCTCCTTTACATGATCTCAAAGTGCTTTATTTCTAAATCTGTGATGGTGTGTATCTCTATGGTATTCTGCAGAAGATCAGGCGCTCATTCCCCCTCTTAGGAGGGCAGATTTCCTAGAAAACTACATATCCCACAAGGCAAACAAAAGTTGGAATTTTTTTTGACCCATGATGCCACTCCTATTTGGGTAGTTTAATGGGAGATGTAGTCAATCTGGTTACTAGCCTATAGAAGACAACTTGGGCTGGGACAACAACTCCCAGAAGGCAGCATAATGATGAAGTGCTAAAATTACCTCAGAGGAAGGGATGCCTCTCAGGCTGTCTCAGCAATGAAGTGCTTTCATTATTTACATTTTAAATGTCAAAACACGATGTTTTGACATTTACCACTAATAAAAAACACTTTTGACATTTTCAGCAGATTAGAAATTCTGGAATTTTTTTCTTTTTTTTCTTAACCTCATGTTTGGAACCTAAAGCAAATTTTAAAATGTCAGATTTTCCCTTGGGATGGAGATTCAGAAATTTTTCTCATCTGTGTAGTTGTGATGCTTGGAATTACCTCTGAGAGCCAAGGGACTTGCAGTCCAAACAGTGAAACAGTCTGCAGGCTCAGGCAGAGGAGAATTTCCTCTCTTTGTTCTATATTTTGAAACAGCACTCTTTCTTAATTCCATGCCTCCATTATCTGATATAGATTTGCAAAGTAGGCAGTTCTGTCTAATAACTTTTTTCTTTACTACAGAGCAATCCCCTTGTTACCTAACCCTGCCTAAACCATGTGTGTAAATTTCTTATGGAAGAAAAAAGTATCTTGGTGCTGCAGTTGGGACCCATTGATGATATTTCTTTTTCTACAGTTCAGGCTGAGGTTGTGTACACCCCATGGCTATTCCCTGGCCAGCCAACAAAGGTCTGAATTCTGAAGATTGTCAACAACTTATCTGGATATCCCACATCCCACCCCAATAAAAGACTGGGAGTTGACCCTCGCTATCTGCCCTGTCAGCAGGAAGTGCATTACACCTGGGAAAAACTGAAAGGCAATGAAAATCTGCTGACTATTGCACAGTAACCAAGACATGAGAGACACATATCTTTATCCAAATATTCTGCTAATATAGTCAGGTGTCAAGTCCCTGTTAAACAAGATTTGGGTTTGATACTGGAGGCCCAAAGGAGCTTTTATCTGACCAAGCTTTGCGCTTTAAAAGGAGGGTGAACAAGAGGAGCAGAGCATGTTGCTGGGTCAACATAAAAAAAGAATCTATGAATAAAATGTCGCAAGTGTGTTTCCTTGTAGTAGCAAACCAAGGCTCTAAGCTGATTGCCTTTGGACTTGGCAGTATAAGGAAGGCATGCCTGAGCCTGTGATCCAGACCCGTGAGGGACCACTCAAGTTCATTCATGTGCCTTTGCAAATAGGCTGTTCCTCCAAGGTGTGCCACATAAAGTGTTAGTGTGCATCACTACAGTCTTAGCATTGAACATGAAATAAGGCAGGCCACTCACACCCACAGCCAAAAGCTGTTGATACTGAGGACTGGTATGATAGTGCTGACCAGTGACAGCTGCCCCAGGATAAGTGCAAGAAATCCCATGAGCAAAAGCCATATGTTGTGTGGAGACTTTTGATAGTCAGAGTGGTTTGTATCCTACAGCTGTAGGATGCATTTCATTTTTGGTTTAAGATTCCCCGTTGCAATTCCAGATGCTCAAGCTCTTACTGAACATGGCAAATCTTTGATTGACTATACTACAAAGAGTCATGTCCTGTAGAATATATATCCTAAATAGATACCCTAAATAAATTTGGCAGGGCATATATATACTACAGAAAAAGTGAGTAAAGGTAAAGCAGGTCTGATGGAATGCCAAAGAGTGAGCAAGGAGTGAGACAGAGTGAACAGAGGGACAAGAATTGTCACCATCTTCCATTACAGAAGAGCAGTGGCTGCAAACAAGAATCTGATGTGATCTTGACAACTACTTGATAATTTACTGGTGTTGGCTCCAGAGCACATTCCTCGCAGGGTGTTAGTAGCAAAGGATGTTTTTGGACTTCAATAGACTGTCAGAAGCTCCTGTCATAGCTTTGCTTACACAGGGGCATGCAGCATTGTTCACTTGAATTAACTAGTGGGGTGAATATAAAGCTGATGTTTAAACTATATTGAATCCATGATTAGACTACCTCACATGGAATTAATGTGGCTTCAGTCTGATTTACCTTAATTCACTCTGAGAGCAAAGTTGATGACTTAAATCTTAGAAAGAAATTGTCTTTAAGATAGAAGTTTAATGACCTTAGGGACATTGTCCAAGTTATTTTGAGTTAAATAATCTGCTTGGAAAAAAGTTAACTTATATTCCTTTTTTTTTTTCTTGAATGTTTCCTTGTAAATAAATCTGTGCAGATAATGGTTTTCTCATCCTGTGAAGCTTTCTGAGACTTCAGAATTTTTTCATGTCCCACCACAGGATAGACTGAAACTCTTTTGTAGTGGTTTTTGTTCATTTAGTTGGGATTTTTGGGGCTTTTGCTCTCTCTTCCGTTCCTCACCCTGAACAAACAAACGAAAACTATCTCTCTCTGGAAAAGAGTCAGCTGACTAAAATAGCAAAGAGATCAGCTGGGGAGGGAGACACTACCCCCATGAAGTCAACACAGGCTTAAGAAAATCTGTCAACTTTTTATGATTATGAATGAGATCCCAAAACATCATCCTCCTAGTCTGAGATCTGGTCATACTTATTCCAAGGCATATATCCTCTATATTTGCAGCTGAGTTGAAATCATTTACGTCTGATCAGAAATTCTATCATCAAGCTGGGAAATCGACCTTTATTGAATGTTTAGATTTAGTTAATTTTATAATTATTCTTTTTTGTAAAAAGATGTGTGGGGAGAAGGTTGGAACAGAAACATTTTCTAATGAAAACACTTTCGGTCAACAATCCTGTCTGTCTACAAGCTACTGTTCTCTGGTCTGTGACCTTTGTGTGCTGCTACTGTCTATCTCAAGGGCTGTGCTTACATGTTGGATTTTTACATCTTCTCTTGTTGCACAGCCTGAACAATCCCACTTTCTGGGAGGTTTGGAAATTATTGTATCCAGGGGGCTGTAGTGTCACACTCTTCAACTGACCCAGACCTAAAGGAAGAATGTAACAAAAGTCCAAGGAAACCCAAGATAAGGAACTAAGTAATGTTGAGTGAGCCTAGACAAAGGTCATCTAAATCCTTAGGCTTCTTTAAGATTGTTCTGATTAGCACTTGAAGAATCTCATTCCTAAATTGCCACTTATTTCTGCAGGACCAATGCACAAAAAAGCATTTTGGGGATATATATTTGATAGCAAGTTTATTCCTGTCAAGGCCCATGTAGCCAAAAGAATGGCAAGGATTTAGCAGGAGTTTTATGCCATAAATGAAGAAAAGTAACATGGAGTCTAGTTATCAAACTTATTTTTCTAACTACAGTGATGAATGAAAAGAACTTGTGAGCATTTTAATTCAAAACTTGAATCTGCAAGTAACAGGAGCAAAAAGAACATATCAATAGAATTCATGACAACTTATGAAAAGTTGTTGATATAGTCTGGTGAAGGAGGTTGTAGATACTCAGATTTTCTCCTCAGTGCGTGTAAGGAAGCAAAAGCGTAAGCATGCATGTCGAAGTGGCTTCTGTTGAGGGCTAAGGGCTGGATTTGATGATCCTTACAGGTCCCTTCCAACTCAGCATTGGAATTCTTACTGTGATTCTTACTGAAGATGATCAAGGAGAGGAGATTGTCAAAGCCATTTCTCTTGCCAAAGCCAATAGCTTGAGGTCAGATGAGAACAGAGAGCAGGACAGCTCCTTGGGTTTGTGATTTTGGGTTGTTTGGATTTTTATCTTGAGGAATGAGTATTATTTCAGCCTCATTACTTTGAACTGGTGGGTCTTTGTCAACAAGATTGAGAAATAACTAATCACTGCTCTAAAACTAGTTTAGTGACAGTTACAAATAGTCCCAGTAAAGAAAATCAGACAGAAATTTTATCAGCTAACACTTCCACTGGCTTTGAAGAAAGTAGCAATGCCGGAACAGTGTTGATTAGAACTCTGACTTTTTATGGAGAGGAGGAGTTTGCAGAACAATGTGAATTTAATAAGGCACTTAATGCTGTTGTCCTGATCAGATCTAGCTCCAGCTTCCCCATGGAGTAACACCTGTATGGCTTATCTTTACATATTTTCCCTTGGTACTGCAGAATAAAGCCCCTTCCTAAGGACAGGAATGGGTCCAACAGGAATATGGGTCCAACGAAAGACCAAGACAGCTTTGCTAGTGTGGCTTAAATAAAAACACTTACATCCTTGGTGAGAGGTTCACCCAGCCAAGAACTTTTCAGGGATGCAAACACATTTACGTTATTTCACATTGCACCATGTCCTCATTCAGTCATCCTCTAAATTAGCCTATGACTACATCCAGCTGTGTGTTTTTCTATGATTTTTCACTGGAAGAAGAGACTTTGAGTCACTGAAAATTCTATCAGAATAGAGCATGAGAGCGCCTGTACTCAGGGGGAAAACCCACGGGCTCCCAGTATGGGTTGGGAAAGGGGCAGCTTGTTTTGATATCTGGGTCAGTTACTTATTCAATGCATTTCTCTGTGTCCATGGTCAGTTTGCAGTGTGCTATAAGACCCTCAGTAAACTTGATGAGGAAACAGGAATAGAAACAAGACTGAAATTCCCAAGTAGGTCAGGGAGGGTAAAATTTCAATCTGCCTACTTTATTGGAGAACACATGAAGGGACAGGACAATATTCATGACACAGACTTGGTAAATTAAGAGCCAAATTAACAAGATTAACAATTAACAAGAGCCAATTAACAATAAAGTTTGAGTGGATTTTTTCTTTTTTCTTTTTTTTTAAGGAACATTTGGAGCCAAATTTCTAGGAAGAATCACAGTGAATTAGCCTTGCAATTCCTGCTAATACGAGTATGGAGACCTTTCCACATGTACTCTCATCCTCTCCCCTAGGTCTATGTTGAAAAACCTACCCTCTGGGTGTTATCTGAATGCTGCTAACAGGAAGGCAGCTAAACATTTGTCTTGCAGCAAGGATAGAAAGAAAAATGAAGCAGGATTATTCTTCTCCCCATAAAACTTGAGCATTCATACTCAGAGTAACTGCAGACAGCCCTGGGACCTGTATAAAAGACTAGCAACTGGCTGTAAGCACCATAACTTAGAGCACATTCCACACTAAAATGAGGAGAGCTTGGGAATAAAAGAAATAGAATAACAGAAAGGGCCTCATCAAGCAAATTCCCAGCACTCAGCTCAGGGAGAGGTGAAAAGTAAAGGCAATTAATTGAAGAGGATGGATTGAGATTTCTGTGGCCAGATGAAGAGAAAACATAAGGGGAGAAAGTGAGTATATAAAAGCAGTTAAAGCTTTCCAGTAAATCTTGCAATGTTTGCTCCTCAGGAGCAGTTCTGTTCTGCACAGACTGCAGATATCTGTAATCTTTCCCTTTCTTTTGATGCTTCCTGCTAGGCATGCTCACTGAATAAGCTCTTTTGTTTTCCATCTGCTTATGCTCAGGGAGGAAAGCAAACATATCTTCCTTGTATTCAGTCATTGTGGTGGGGAAGGAAAAAACAGAGTATTTTGAGCTTTAAGGCAAAAGTAGCACATCTAGTATCCTACTTTGTAAGGCCCATATGAGACCTTTCCTGGATGTACAACATATGCCCAGGTTTACGTACATGTCAGGTGTTTGCCTGTTCCATATCCAACTGAACTGTGGTGTGAGATCATGAATCATAACTCTCTGCAATTTCAGCTCATGGAAACTGAAACCCATCATCTGAGAATCTGGTACTTTCAGATCAGCTGCAGCTTCTTTGGAGCCCATACAGGACACAGCTTTAAGGCTATCAAATTCAAACTTCTCTGAATTTCTAGAAGGAAGTGTTGGATTCAAGGCTGTGGAAGACTCACTGTACCTCATAAAGGGCATGTACCTAAAGATCTCAAAGACATCAGTGACATGTGGGTGATCATTCACTTTCCCATATGCCACTGATTTTGAAAAATAGAGAGATTATTCCCAGATTCTGTAGAAATTCTGCTATGAATTTGAGAAAAGATGCTCAGATTCTGCCTAATGACACAACAAACTTTCAAAAATTTTTGTTGCAGTTTTTGTAACTGTTTGCCAAAATCTGATTCTGTCTTTGGTTTTTCCTCTCCTGTGAGTGTGTATTAACCTGAAGAGCCTAAATGCAATAGCCTCTGCTAGGGATTTCCTCTAATAATTACACAGTCCTACAAAGGAGACCATCCATTCCTGCTGAATGTGTTCTCAACAATGTTTTCCCATCATTGTTTGTAGGTCACTTTCTTTACCAAAAAAATCACTGCATCTTGTTTAACAAGAGAAGGAATGAGAGCTCCCTCTTGAAATCCCTTATTTACAAAAGAGCCATTAAAAATATGTCCGTATAGCCTACTTGTGCCCTCTCCCCTCATACACAGAAATACTTTAAATCATTTTTCTATAGGAAAGTTGCAATACAGACTTTTTCACCCTGCAGTCAGAGACCATGCAAAAAAATAAAATCTCTCAGCTATTATCACCTCCAGCTAAAATTATCACGACTGAATTATTTCCAATTTACTCAAAGGCAATGTTAGTTGGAAGGATGAAAAGAGTTTATTTTTGTCTTCTGCTTTTTTATGTAAATTTTTTCAAAGAATAAATCTTCATTTGCGGGGGTGGAAATTCCTTCTAGCACTTGGTTTAGAAGACACAAGGAAAAAAAAACACTCATCTATTTTTATTTTTTAATAATTAATGTGGTTTGATTGGTCACTTCACAGGAATGCTTCAGCCTGTTTGATGCTGATGAAACTGTGGTGAGGTTAAAAAAAAGAAGAGGTTCGGTGCTTACACAAACTGTCCGGTTTCTAAGGCATGTGGTGCTGGTATGAAAATTAATTATGGTTATCATGCATCACACATGATGGCACCCAGTTTTACTGATGTGAATCCAGATGCTTTAAACCAGACACATCCTGAAAGCTGCTTAAGCACCACTTGGTGAGCCCAAATCCAAAGAAGAAAACCATGACGTTATCAGAGCAGGAGCCAGGCTTATCTCCTATGGTCATTTTTCAATTCCTTTTGAGAAGGGACTGATGTTGGGGGTTTCATTGGCCAGAAAAAGGACACACCATTGCATAAACATGTGAAAATGCATTTTTTTGTGTCATTTATAGCTTAAGAGTGAGGCAGAGTCAAGAAGTTGTTGAAGAGTGAGGGAAAACATGGGAAAGGTGTATCTAGCACAGCTAGGTTGCAAGGTGGTGGGTCTGACAGACTGGTGTCCAGATGTGAGATGTGAGCCCTGTTCTCATGGGGATGTGATGCAGCTGTGCACCATTAAGCTTGCCCGTGAATGTGTGCCCAAAGCCAAGAACACTTATACACCAGAAGAAAAGTCTGGTGGTTGAACACCTCCAGATGGATCATTTGAGTAAATTTCTTCCAGTTGAGACTTGACCTCGGCCAGGTTTTAAGCACTTTCTTGCGTAAGCACAGTTTGCAAGCACAAATGTGTGGTTTGGGGCACACTGCACTCTGCTTGAACACATGGGTCTTTTCAGGGAAAGACCTTTTAATTGCCACATTTCCTTCTAATGGGTCTGTTGCTTCCCAAGTAGCATTTACATCTGTGCTACAAACTCTCGACCAGAGTCCTCTTCCAAAACATTGTGCCTGTTGCAGGGCTACAGTCTCTTCTCAGACAGTAAGCCAGCAAGTTCTGAGAGGTTTTTAGACCCTGCACCATTGTGTACCAAGAGGTGACAGATGCCATCACAGTCCATGGGTGATTTAGTGAGTCGGAAGGCAGAAATAGGTGGAATCTGAACTTTGACTGTAAGGAAGCCTTGTGGGTGAAAGGGATGGCATTGTTCTCCTGATTGCTGTCTGAGCTCTGGCATGAGAGCAGTAACATAGCCAAAACAACAGAGGGGACAAGCTGAAAGCTGCCCACCACCCAATGGGGAATGAGAAGCTGTCTAAAGTACCAATATGAATATCTGCAGCCACAGAAGCACCACAAAAAGCTGAACCAGAACTCGATTGATCATGTGTCTATCTTAATTTGACCCTGAGGGAATGAGCACTTAACATGTTATTTCAGGCTGCTACTCCTGATCTCAATATATTTTTCTTTAGTTCATCTTTTTCCTCAAAGTATCATATATAAGAACCTAGTAATGGCAGTATCATTTTGTCCAGTTAAGATATACTGACAGTGTCCTCCCATTTAAGTAAGTAGTAAATTGCTGTGATATTCAAAGGTAATTTTTCATCAGTAATGTCTTTTTTCCTCATCTGTATGTCTCACTTTTTTACCCAGACTTTCTGTAACTATATAAGACTGATTTATATATATATTCTTCATATTTGGGTAGGTGTGGTGCATTTACCTTGAAAAATGGTCTGGGTTTCATACAAGTCCAAGAGTGTTTATCAGATTTCACAAAAGTGTTTTAGGTTTCAGGTAAAATCTGTTCTTCCACAACTTTCCAGTTCCACAGATTATTTGTTTCAGTGCAGAAGAGACAACAAAATAAAGAACCAAGCCAACAAACAAAAATAAATACACTCCCAAGCAACACCCCAGTGATATTCCTGGAGATGAAGAGCATCCGACCCTCTGGTCCTCTGATCTCTGTCTAAAACAGCCATAGGCTCAAATGCAGTTGTCAGCTTTGCTCTGCTGCAGTGACAGTTCAGAGATTTCATGTGGCATCATATTTCTGGTAGCAGTTTCCTGGAGAGTGGACTTAGGGTCCTGAGAGAAATGATTGCACTGTGTGCTTGCTGTGCTGCAGAAAGGGTATCTGCATGGGAGTGATCCAGGTGTACATCTCAACTCAGACTCCCTGCTCCATAGGCAGTTGTCTCCCTGGTTTCAGAAGCTGAAAACTGGATGCCTCCATGAAGAGTCTACTCTGTACACTTATAAACTAATCGCCTTTTGCCTCACTTTACAGACAGGTGTTACTGACTCTTCTGCATGGCTCACACACACAGAGTCCCACATGACTGCCACTGGCCAGCCAACCAATATGGGCTGTGTGGGATGTCCAGCACTGGCTTCACCCACAGGGAGCCCAGCCAGCCACCTGCCTAGGGGTAAGCCTCCCTTCTCATAATTCTCAGGGAAATGGACCCTTGCCACAAAGGTGCTCAAAATATAACTTGTTGTGTGTTCATCTCTCAAAGGACAGGAAGGCAAATAACCACACTGACTTAGCTGACAATGGGTAGCTCTGTTACATGAATAGAGCACCACTTTGCAGAAATGTTGCAGAACAGGAGCTTCCACCCATGGGATCCTTTCAGAACCACGTTGGAGTTAGGCTGGTTTTATGTGTCTGCTATGAACAAAACCCATCCCTGTTCCAAAACCAGTCTGCTTTTTTTGCTGCCGTGGTAAAAAAGGATTGTTTTCTTCCTGCAGCCTGATTCAATTTTAAACCCAATTTTTATAGCATCTATCTGTATAGGCTTCCAGTAAGACTATTCTCATCCGAGCAAAAACTGTTTTGAGGAAGTTTTACCACAAACCTTTAAATACTTTGATATGACAGTGTCCATTCAACTGACAAACTCAAGGTTAAAAATAGAGTTTATGGGCTTAAGTTTGGCCTTCAAGTTGACTGCAGTATTGCAAAGCAATTTAAAGTCAGCAAAATAATGTTTAACATGTCCCAGATCCCAGATCTCCTTGGAGGAGCAAGTAAAAAAAAAAGGAAGAAAAATCTAAACAACCACAGCATCGGGTCAGATGGTAATTTACTGCTGCCAAGCCTCCTCCATACAAAGTCATTGCAGATGCTTCCTGGTCAGTGACAGTCTAAACAAGCTGTAAAACAATTACAGCTGTAAGCCTGCATGACTATCCAAAGCAACCTTATGGAAAGGAAGGTGCATGGTTTCAGAGAGGACCCTGATGAAGCTAGGATCCTGTGGCAGGATCAGGGCAAACCTGGAGTTAAGAGAAAGGTTTCGATGAGGAGGTGCATAGGTCTTCTTCAAGGGGTGGTGAGAGTAGTTTATTGACACTTTGCTGGTCCTACTTGCACTGCTGATTACAGAGGTTGTAGAGGACTTACATCAGCTAGAGAGACGGAAAAGGATTTTATTTCCCATGATTCATAGGCCCACTTCTGTCCATTTTTACTTATTTTTCTCCCAGTACTTTGAAGCTGAGTGGTAACTAGAGACAAGGGTGTGGGACAAGTGTCCTGGTGGTACCAGAGGAGTAAGAATTTCCCCTGGAGCCCAGCAGGTGTCAGGTACTCATGCCATCCAGATAAATCCCATTTCCAGATTTGGCTTTTTGAAGGATTTTTTTCCCATTACTCAGATCTGGCATGGATTATTTTAGAGAGATTCTGCTTTTCTCTGTGAAGTAGGGGTATAATATGTTCTTCAGGACTCTCATCATAATAAACTCCTCCCTGAAAGTGAAGGTGCCAGGAGAACACTTTATGCTGGCTGTCACCCCGAGTACGTGATGGTCCTCATATTCTTTAAGAATTTTACAACAAGGCCTTAAACTTCAAAAGCATAAATTTGGGTTGTACTGGGAGAAAAGCACCAATTCTGAGCATGCTTTTTGACTACAAGTTTCTTCGTGGTGGCTTGAAACAATCAAGATGGGGAGTTTTTTTCACCCAATGTTCTTCTTTTCTGTCCATAGTTTGTTGTGGTTTGTTGTAGTGGCATCACACCATCACTGAAAAGCCTCAGCAAAAATCAGGTTGATGATGTACTCAAAACTCAGTGACTTTATATTAGAGACTGACTTGGGAGCACTGGCCACTCACAAGGTTCCCCAGTCCCTCCTATTACAACACATACTGCTTTCAGTTGTTTATGACTTTGTCAAAACTGAATGTTTGGGTTCAGGTTTTCCATGCTGGATGTATGCCTTCAAGCTGAATTGCTTTTTGTTGTTCCTTTTCCACCCTTTGAACACTTTTCTCATCTAAGTTGACCTGACAAATGCCTAAAAGAAGAAAACTCACAGTCTCCATTTTTCAGGCCTGGGTCTGAGGAATACTGAGAATAGTGTATCAATAAGCATTGCTCCATAGAAGAAATGAAACCACTTGGAAAACCTCAGGAAGGAAGTTCTTGAAGGAGCCAAGAATCACAATCAGGTTCCTGTAGCCTAAAAACTGTGTTCTAAATCTCAGAATTTTTTCCCCTTGCCCCTTACTGTAGGACTTGTGATTTAAAAGGTAGGTTAGGATGGGTGTCAGAGGACTCAGAAACCCTAGGTCACTTGGGTTAGGGGATCTTTATTCTACAAAGAGTTTTTCTTACAAGACTTGTGTCAGAAATGTCTCATTTCTGAGTACAGTATTTCTGTACACTAACCCTTTTCTCATTTGCTACCCTACAGGCATCTACTATCCCTGCTGAATTTCTCAGTGATGAATCCAGAGCCTGACCAAACAAGAAGAAAATAATAAAACCCCTTTCACAGAAAAGAGTGAAGGTACCTTGGCAAAAGGTAGGGATTAGAAACAGAAAAAGGAGGGTGAGATGAGAACAGCTGTGCACAGCCCAACACAGCACCTGACCTCTCCATGAAGAGCTCCAAGGTGTCCATCAGTACTGCCCCATGATGTTTAATGTGTCTTAGAAAAACTTGTAACGTAGGCTCCATGATTGCCCTGCTTTCTCTTCCTCCATGCTCTGGGGATGGCCAGCTTGGACCTGACCTTGCCGTTCTTACTCCCCAGGGTGACTCCCCAGGAATGGGGCAGAGGAAAAACACATCAGGAACCCTGGTGGAAGGTCTCAGGGAACTTCATGGGACCTACAGAAACCCCTTTGAGGTACAACTGAGGCCTCAGACACCTGCATATCTAGATGGAGGACTTTGAGAATGGCAAAGCAGCTGCTGGAATGAGATGCCAAAACTTTGGGTGTTTCAGAAGAGAGATCTCTAAAATGTGAGTAAAATGTTGCCAGTTGAAAGTTTTTCAGATGGGACAGTTGAATAAAGCTGTTTAAAGTTTAGAGATCTGTAACAATACAACATCCTTTGCAACCAAAGCAGAAGATTCTTTAGAGGATGATTCAGAGCAGGAGCCTGATTTCTTGTGCTCTGGATCACCAATCTCACCACTGCATCTGACAGATGAAGGCAACAAGATGTCTGTACGTGTCTGTAGCTGAATGCTGGGACATGAATGCTCTGAAGGTTATGTAGGTCCTGTTCTAATACAGTTCCCATCACACTATGTTCTTCTTGAGGCTGCAGTGCCTTTCTCCTTCCTGCTCTCAAAAGCAATTGTAATTTACACATATATGAAGTGTAGAGGCAGGCACCCAGCTCAGTTGTTTCGGACACATTAAATAAACCCTTTTCCTTGGACTATCTCGTTATTATTATGGTCACAAAGCCTGGGGGACTCAAAGTCCATTGCACAAGAATACCTGAGTCTGTACATCACTGCACAAAGCAAGGAGGCTTTGGAGGGAACAAAGGATTGCCCCTATGAAACCAGTGCAGACGACTGTCTTATATGAATTTCAGTCTCTGGCTTGTTCCTTTTGCCTGGTACTCTAAGTCAGAGGGAGTGTTGAATACATCTCCCTGTGATCTAGTGCTGATGTGGCGCCAGTGGCCATACGAAAGCTTCAGCCTAGTTCCTAGTCAGAATCACCCAGCACAAATTCTGCTGTCACTGAAGGAGTCAGTCCTGCTCCAGCCACATGATATTTAAGACTGGAAAGCTCAGCCAGTTGAAACTGAACTGCTTTTATATTTTCACTAGTTTTCAACCAGATCAGTTCCCTGACCCCATTCATCATGAGACCACAGGATGCCACTGTTGCTATAAGAGCAGAGAAAGGAATGGGAGAAATGTGGGGTAGGTGCATTTACCCCTGAAGATTAACACTGGCTTTGCGTACCCTGACTCAGGGTAGTAGTCACAGACAGACACATCTCTGATATGCTCTACCCCCAGAACAATACAGTTCTGTGACATTTCATTATTGTGAAAATACGCCAATGAACTCTAGTTCAAATTTAAAATGATATATAAATCACAGCAGTTTTTGGCTTAAAATACAATGCTTTACCAAAAAAAAAAAAAGAAGTTCACTAATCCAGCCAAGAATTGTAATAAACTGTCAACATCAGTCTTGCTCACTTCATTTTGGGGTCTTGATAGTCCTTACAGAAAGGTTCTTCATCTATGATCTCCAGGCTGGTGGTCTGTGGAGATTTTTCTGTTCCTGTGATTCTGTTTTTTCTATCTGAATCTGATAAACCTCAATAAAAGGAGTCAGAACCCTATGGGATGAAATGTCAGGCCTGTCTTCATGAAATATTGTGCTTTGAATTGACCCAACACAAGCCAGCTCCATGTGGGAACTAATGCAGTCATTTTTGTGCATTGCTGAGCCCAGCTAATATGGACTTTTGAGAAGTAGGTTATATTAGTTGCCACTCAGCACCTTGTGATTGTATTTCCATGGCTGCTGGACCAGTTTGGAGTGTGGGCAAAACATGTCCTGCCTGCTTGCAAAAGACTGTGTGGATCCATGTGCCTGTATATCTAATCACATTAATGAATTCTTTAGGAGACATGAAAATCTTTGCCTAGGAATGATATAAGAAGCTGCATCGTCCTTGCCTTCCTGAAGTGCTGAGGCTACTTTGAATAGAAACCTGAACATGAGAAACTTGCCTGAGGGAAGGCAGTGCTGAGTCAGGATATTTCAGAGCTACATAAGTAATATAAAACTTCAAGAAAGCCATAAAGATTTACAGACAGGGTGTCCTCTGTTCCCAGGTAAAGGAAAACAAGTACTTTCACAAGAAAAGGAGAAGAAATGGGAAAAGTATAATTCTTGATGTGAATTTCTCTTAAATTAGGGCTATGATATAGAGGTAGCACATGTGGCAGCTCAGCTTGGTTTTCACAGTCCCATACCTTGCTTGTTTGATTTTGGTGGGTTTTTTTCCTAAGATGCTGTTCTCTCCTGAGCCATCCATGCTCTAATCATACCTGTGGAATAATGTTTCTATGTTAATCAGTAGTTTCCATCCCACATATTTGTGCCTGCTTCCTGCACCCTGCACCAAACCTACCTTGGTTTTGCTGCTACGCAGTTTCAGCCTTCACTCAGCTACACCAGTTTTTGCCAGTACAACTTGTCATCAGCTCTAAGGTCAGTTCCTCGCTGACATCCCATTCACACGTCATCAGGCAGCCATGGGCTCTGAGCTAAAACCAATCCTAAAAAAGAAAGGGCTTAGCAGTGCTATAAAAATTAAAGAGTTTCCTTTGTTTGTCTTCATCACCTCCCAGGTGACACTCTATTGAGACCAGCAGTTCCTCGTCTGAGACTTGTGCCCATCATGAGCTCTATGTGGCAGGCAGATCTAGTCCAGGAGGCAATCAGCCTGGAGTGAAAAGACCACACTGGCAGCTGCTATTGCAAGAGACAACATTCTTGTTCAAGTTTTTTCTTACAGCAGGCTGTGTCCCAGCAGTGGTATTTCATTTACCACTTCTTAATTGTCTTAGGAATGTTTCAGACAGGTGCAGTTGGCTGCCAAAGAAGACACCAAAGTGATTTTCCCCTTGCCAAGGTTTGACTCCATCCCAGCAGACCTAATGTGTTGCTCAAAGTGAACACGTTTTGTTTGCTGTTCCCACTAATAAAGGACTGTGGTCACCACAAGCTAATCTCTGCCTTGCAGAGGCAGGGGAGGGTGCACCAAGAGGAGGCAGTGATATAAAGTGTGATTTTGGTCACAGATATCAGGCTCTGCAGGATGCAGTTTACAGGTTGAGAGAGTTTACAGTGATGTTTTCTTCCTGTTCATTCCTACAGGAGAATTCCTTGGTTAGAACAGACATTCAAATGACCACAGAGCACCGAAGGGTTTCATGCACTGTGAGACAGCCAATGGATTTTACCTCCAGAACACTCCTCCTCATGGAGTAGAGGGAGACACTCATTTCAAAAAGCAGAGGAGAGACCAAGGACTAGCTTGTTGAGATTTTGGATACAGATTAGGAGATAAAGATCTCTCAAGGTGCTAGTCTTCCATTACCCCCTATCCAGGACCCACTATCCACATGTCTCCTTCCCCTGCTCAGCAGGAAGGTGTCCAACCTCTGATACTCTGTGCACAGTTCTAGTGGCATGGCAGTTCCTAATACCATCATCTCACAGGTCTGGCTGAAACAAGTACTCCATTGGGAGTGACAGAGCTGCTTCCTCCTTCCTTGAGCCCCAGGTAATGGAGCTCGTGACAGGGTCTCTCAGCTCATGCCATGAAGAACCTATTTTGCTGCTTAGTTGTGATACCCACTACCAGATTGCAGATAGTTCCCTCTGGCATGGAGAAGTGACTTTTACTCCTTACAGCTTAGTCAAACATCAGATGTGACATCAGCCCTGAAGATGAGGCATCCATTTTCAGGGCTAAAGACTAGAGACTTCAGACATGTCCCCATCTGGACTCAGTCCCTAGAGGTGACCTCCTGCCATCCAGCAGCTGGTGGAATCTCACCAAGCTCTGGACTCAGATGCTGTGCATATTTTTGTCACACAGACCTGTGCATGCCTGCCCTGTGCAGCCCTTTCTGGCTGAGTTTGCAGGGTGGACAAACAGGTCTGACCTTCTGAGTGACTCAATGGTCACATTTGGCAATGCTTTGTGCCTTCACTCACATACCATTGACCAAGTCACTTTAATCTCTCAAAGAGGAGGGAGAGCAAACAACTTCTTAGTTCCCAGATTTGCTTGGGAGTTGTGTATAACTGGAAAACTGACTAGAGAACTATAGCAATCTGAACAAAATACAGGGCCCCAGCATCTGAAGGAGATGGAACCTGGTGAATCTGACTCCTTTGTTCAGAAGGGGATGGCCTCTTGCTGCTGGCTTACAAACACCAGTCTTCCACCACACAAGGGGTTGTTGCTTCTGTGTGTAGCTGTCTGTCACTGCCGAGCTCGCTGTGGGAGTGTGACTGTAAACGTGCTGAAAAGCCTGCTTGTACTCAGGAAGCACAGGAATGCCTGCAGAATAAATAACAATGTAAATTAGACAGGACTGGAGCTCACCAGCCTCAGCAGGAGTTATCCCCTTGTCCAAACATTGAGGCAGCAGCTGATGAGCTTCCTTGTGTGCTCAGCAGCGCTCCTGCCAAGCTGAAAAGATTAAGAAGGAAAACTTGCCTCAGCTGAACAAATAGCCCAAAGGTCTGCCTGAGATTCAGTCAATGATTGGGGTGGCATGCTTAGGTGCTAGTTTCTGTAGCCTGAGAGACAGATGCAACTAACATCCCATCCAGCAGTTGCTGCCACACTAGCCTGCAGAACCTGCAACATACCTGAAATTGTGCCCTCTGGCAAAGATATTTATTCAACTGGCAAGAGCAAGATTCAGTTCCAGTTATACAAATTCAGATACCATCCACATAATCATGTTGTCCTTTTAGCCACAAGAAGAGATACCTGGGAAATCAAATGCCTCCTGTTTTCTTTGTCCCAGCCCTAGCACAGGAACACAACTAATCTGTAAAAGAGACATCATGTCTTCCAGAAATGTTGCCAGTTCTGTATGTTTCACCACTGCTTCTGAGCCCAAGAGTCAAGTTCTTCTTGGCTTATCTCTCCTAGGATGGTTGATGGCTCAGCAGGGACTGCAAATATATGTCTTCCAGCTAGTGAAGCACGGCTCAAAAACATCTTCTAATTTACAGCCAAGCATTTATGCAAACAACATAAATCCAGGGTTGATCCATAGGGACTTGCATAATCATACATTAAGAATAACAGAGCGTTTTGAAATATTTGTGACAGGTTCAACCTCACCTGCCTTAAATCACCTTCAGTGATCTTGGCCTCATCTTAGTTCCCAACTGAAATTAAACCTGCTGTCACACTACTTTTTCTGAGTGCTGCACCTAAACACATCACCAGAGACTGACAGCAGGGAAGAGAGGGGGCTGGAGAACCCAGTGAATATTATCATCACCAGGGGAACTTTTAATAGGTTTTCCATCATAGCGATAAACTGAATCACCTGGGGACTTTTATGTTGCTCTCCGTATGGCATTCCAAGGGATGGAAAATAAAACATATTTTTATTAAGCCTTTTGAAAGATACAACTATTCGTTTTTTCTCTGATGGGACCCTACAGATGGGAGACTCAACAACTACTTTTCTTTCCAAATTCAAGAAAGTCTTTTGGGTGGTCAAATTGAATGTTACTGCCATGGCTTAATACCAGAACACAGGAAAAAAATTTAAATAGGGTTTGGCACCTTTAGGCCTGCAAAGGTCAGTTTTGGGGTATCCTGGAGCTAACTGTGACTTTAAGAAAAATTTGAGTGGTCATTCTCCCATACTCCCTGACAAAGAAACTAGAAACATGAAGGTCTTTGCTTGCTGACATTTGATATAAGCAAATGCAAATTTGCTCTGCTTTCCTCTGAAACTTTACTTTCACCAGAAATTGCTCACCACACTATGTTGCTTGTGTTGTTCTCTGCTTGCACTCATTCACTAGAGATTAAAATTAGACCTTGCAATTATTCTTCTGAAATCATAGACTCTGAGGGGACAGGTAGGTTTTCTACTGACTAAGTAGAAACCACAGAGTTTTGTTCATGGGAATGGTATGTGACAGGAACCCAGTGGAAAATACTGTTGGATCTGTGGGAAGTCTTTTTGTACTGTCCTCAAAGGAGCCAGAGAAATCCAAACTCTAAAGGAAAAGCTCCTCACATGAGAGAAAGAACTAACACAGCAGATCTTTCCAGATGATGCTGTGGGAACAAGAAACAAACGGAAGTCTAACTTCTGTAAAGTGTTTAATAAATCTGGATTCAGCCTGACATTTCTGAGATGCTTAAAACTGAGGTACCCATGTCATGAATGTTATCCAGTGGGGATCCATGCCTTGACTGTGGAGCAACATTAGCATTTAAAAATTTGGTCTTAGATCTATATTCCTTAGGATGCACCCCTCTTTTGTTCTTAGTTATATGCAGAGTGTCTACAGTGACTCTGCTCCTAATATAAGCACTCAGAATTAGAGGAGAACACTTAGATGTGTTTTCATAACCCCAGACTTGAAGAGTTTCCATCAGAGCATCTATAGCCTATATTAGCAGTCTTGATATCACTTGTCTCTGTGTGAGAAACAGTAAAAAATATGATCCATAGACACCAAAAGATTTACAAATGCAGAATGCAGAAAGCAGGACAATGGTTATGGATCTGAATATATAGCACCAAGGATAGAAGGTGATTTAAAGGGATTTAAAGGGACCTATAAATACCCAGGCACTTTTCACTGTGAATGGTTTAGGTGTGTCACCTCTCAACAAATCACAATAAGGAGGTTACACAAACAGAAGTAAATCGAAGTGTTTTTTTAATCAGATGCTCTGAAAAGGCCTCTGACACGGCAGAAAGTTAAGATTATAAAATTTAAAAATATTAACTTAGCAAAAGGAAAAAAATGTACTTTTCTCCCACTGTGCAGTTCTTTTTTTTTTTGTCCTGGTGTCAGGCCACAAGCTGCATAAATCTTTGGAAGCATCTCATACTACATGCGTGGTTTCTGGACTAGAGGTGGTGTAAGTGCCCATTGCTGCGCTATAAAGGGTACCATAGAGAAATATCACTGACAGGAAGGCCTTTGGGAAGGAATGACTCTGTGGTGATAACTTGGGGTAACTGTGAGCAGCTCCCCATGTGAAGGTTGTTGAAGCCTTGCCTCTATCACTGTTCAGCCTGTATCACTGTTCACATGTTATCTATCTAACTTGTCCTTATAAGCCTTCAACTGTGGAGACACCCTAAATTACCAGGCAGGCAGTTCAGAGCTTCACTCCCTTTCCTATTTTCCCAGTGCAAAGCTGACTTTTCCCATGCCTCTTTAAGCCTGCAGTTTCTCTTCTTGTGCACCACAGAACCCAAGAGCTCTTCGGCATCTTCCTCCATGTCCATTCCTCTTTAAAACACGAAGGCAGAGGGTGTGTTGGACACTTGAAAGTTTTCCTTTAAAAATTTCTAGATATTTGGTCAGCCTTTTCTTTTTCCTCTGGATCTCACCAGTTGCTTTGGTTGAAGTGTGATGCTGATAAAAGGGCACTGTACTTCAGTGATGCTGAATTGGAGATTGGAGATTATTGTTTTGGACAGTTTGCAAGGCAATGTTCTCCTTTATACATCCATTTTTCAGTGCAGTTTGAAGTCCTGTCTTCCATTTCCCACCATCTCAAACTCATTGAACAATGCAAAACTGCTGCTTTGCTATTAATTCCCTATCTCATGTACTACCCATTTGAGCCATTGAATATCCCTTCATAAGCAGAAAACTTTATGCCTGTATTTGTGGAAGGAAATCACATTTATATCAGTCTGCTGCTCCAACTGGGAAAGACCTTGCAAATTCCTATCTGAGTCTCCATCTCATCATCAACGGTTGAGTTAGAGTTTTAAAATACCAAAGATTCAAGCTAAACTCAGTTTTAACCTTTTGATCATTGGAAAAGAGGTTTAAATGTCATACTCTGTTCTCCAGCTGTCTTTCCATAGATTTGAAAAACATGGCACATTCCCATAATTCAGTATGTCCTTGACTTCCATGGGCTTCAAATCAGTTCATTCTCTTTAAGAAAATAGTAATTTAGAGGATCCTGTAAGTCTGTTACTGAACCACGCTGGACAGCTTCTCTTCCTTTTCTGAATAGTAAATGAATGTTTAAAGAGTATTATGCTACTTCCAGTGTCTTATGTGCAGTTATTATGGTCCATAGATCAAACCTAATGATTCCTGATAAATGTCTTAAGTTCCCCTGGTTGCTTACATGGCTGTAATGAAATTTCCAGGCAAAAGTATTTGGCAAGAGTTGCTTTAGTTCCTGCCCTCATTACTCTTGAATCTGCATACAGCTGCCTCTTACACCCATCAAATCCAAACCCTAGAGGCCTGAAAGATGATTGTACACACTCGAACATGCCAAATTCCCAGTAGATTAGCCCCCCTCCATGCACCACATCAGAACGCTTTACCCATGCTTTGAAGAAATCACTTCCTTAAAATGCCTCTGGTTTAAAGCAACAGATGAGTTCACCCCTGTGGCCCATTCTTGGCCCTCATTCTCTGCTGAGACTGACATTTTATACACAAGTTGATGTCTTCCAAAGGCTTAAGGGCTGCAAGAGTTTCTCCAATCACCCTTCATGATATGACCACACTTCTTGTGCACTGTGTCCCCTTCAATGGACGCACGTGATTGCTCGCCTATGGATCCAGGTTCTGTCTGAATCCTTCAGGTACTTTGAGACCAAAAAATTTGTGACTCACTAACCTCCTGAGCCAAGATGTTATTTTTTTGTTAAAGCTCTTTAATGTATTTTACTCCTGTGAATTTGTCTAGATATTTCTGAAGCCAAATAAACTTTCCACAACCACATAAAACTGCAGCAAGATGTTCCACAGCTGAATTGCAAAATGCGTGAAACAGCATCCTCTCTTCCTTTCTTTGTCCTGCCACTTAGCTTCTTTTCATGTGCCCTAGTTCTTGAATGGGAAGAGACGGTGGGAAATCATTCCTTATCCATTCTTTCAGAGATATTATAACTCTACAGATTTCTACCACACCTTTCCCTGATTGCCTTTTCTTTTCTGGGCATCTCATTAGCTTAGTACACATGGGCAGACCACTCATTTTCTACTGTTATTTTTCATGTCAACAATTTCTGATGGACACGTATTCTCCAGAACTGGACTGAGAACCATCAGCCTTATTGTATATCCTCGGCTATTTAAGTCACTGACGTGCTGCATTTGGACTACCTTTTTAGGTCAGTAAGTGGTTAAACACCTGTGGCAGATGAATGTGGCAGAACTGCTAAGCAGCAGTTGTTTTCCATTCCCACCAGCATGAAACGGCTCAAACTTCTCAAGTGACCAGAATTGTGAGTTGCCATGTCTCTCCTCAGCTGGGGCAACTGCCTACATCTCTTCTCTTTGCCTATGGCAAATGCACAGTGATTCATTTTAGCTTAGTCTGAAGTGTTAAATTACCTTATTCTGCATTTGCCCAGGGATAAATTGACTCAGCATTTAGGCTAAGCATTTACTTACATTAAGGTTTGCATCCAGACAATTACCTCAGCTTAGCCGATGCTTGGTGACTTGTTAAGCCACAGTATCTTAATTACAAGACCTAAGGCTCTCATAAAACAGATTGGGATTTTGAGATAACTTCTTCTATTTTGGAAAGTTGGAATAAATTGCAGGGCAAAACTATTCTAAAACAAAGCTCTGCATTACAATCTCCCATCATGTAGTCAGAAGAGTTTTGTATATAAAACAGGAGTTGTAGTCATTTCTTTTCTAATCCAAACTGTCCACCAAATACAGAAATAAGATGAAAAACTACCCTTGGCATAGCTAATTGCAATTAGAGACTTTTGAAAATTCAAGCACTCGGTCCCCACTTCAAACACAATTCAGCGAAATGTTTAAGCTCTGACTTGAATGGAATTACTTAAGTGATTAGAATTAACTACATACTGAAGCATTTTGCTGAACCGAGATCTAAGAGGGAGAATAATGCCTTAAAACTATGACAATCCTTCAGCTGAAGGAACACAGAAGATGCTTGTTCTAGGTACCAAAATTATATTTCTTACACATTTTTTTATCTCCAAAAATATAAGACTCATTTAACACAGCTTGTGATGCAGCTTTTGGATGAGTCTGGTCCTTTGTAAGCTGCAAAATAACTTCTCAAGGAAAATGTCTCCCCTTAGCAGTTAAGAGATAGTGCATTACCTTAGATGATTCTACAATACTGACACCAACACTTTAACCCAGACATTTTGCAATTTGGTTTAATGTGTATTCAAAGGTGTGTACACAACAAGGAACCCTAATTTTCATACTTTGCTTATTAGTATCAAATTTGAGAGCAGCATAATCTGAGTAACTTCAACACTTGCTCAAGACCAACACAATACAATTTAGAATAGGTTTTGGCACATCATAGCTCTTAATACATAGACGCTAAACTCACTCACGCTATGTGCTAAAACACATTCCCATATGATGCTGCTGAATCTGTTAATATTCTGTACTTAATGCACAGATATGTGGAATAGACTTTTAATTAGTTTGAGTCAGTCCTTGAGACTGGGATGTGATGTTTTGGTGGGGTAACATCAGAGAATTTACTTTCTCCTCCCCAGTTATTCACCATGCATAACACGTACATCCATGATTTTTATGGCCTTATAAATTCTTCTCTCACTCATTTGCCATGGTAAATGCCAGTCATTTGCCATGGTAAATGTGACTGCAATACCAAGGAAAAAAACTGTGAAGGCTGCAGTACAAATTCAGTTCTTGTAAATATTACAGGCATTCATGTAAGGCATCAGCTGTGGTTAAAATATGGAAATTTGGGGTTTCTTTGTTTTGCTAGATGATTGCTCTGTTTGGGATAATTACTGTAGCATGGCTTTGAAAGAAATGCATTTACTCTGGTTCTGAGTGAACACCCTTGCCAGTTAAGATCCATCAGTTTAAGGGTGACATGTATAGTCCTGCTTTTGAGAGAGAAAGAGGTAAAGGGAGCATTTTCTTCTCAGTCCACTTTCCTGTGCTTTTTGCGCTCTATAATAAAGGTAAGTGGGCTTCCATGGTCCATCTATTCTAGTGTTTCACTGCTATATCCTCTTCATGGTTCCATTATCAGCAATTAATTAATTCAGGCCAATAATCCACTCAAAGATCAAAATTAATCTCTAACAGCACATTAGAGGAGCAAACCCCACGTACCCTGTGTCAAACTCATAACTGTGTTGAGCTACCATGTAACTATCGGCATGCTACCCAATCCTGACTTGTGCATCAGGTGCATCAGGCTAAGAGAATCAAAGTCATTCCTAGATAAACTGTTCTGCTGTAAAAAAATGTGCAATTTATCTTTTTCTTCAGTCTTACTCGTCTTACTGTGTCTGGATTACAAATGGTCTTCATTCAGTAGATCAGAGTCCTGTATCAACAAACCACTTGAGCAAATAGAGCTGGAAGAAACTCCAAGAGATCCTCTAACCCATCTCCCTGCTCTATGGTAAGACGTGCCCTTCCTGTGCCCTTCTTAAGACCTCCTGCAGTCTCCTAAGGCCTTGCAAGCAATAAATCTCATTATCCTTCAGGGATTTTTATGTATTTCAACTATTTTGATGGTGCAGTGGTTCTTTGTGGAAGAAGCCCTACTTCAGACAGTGCAGCTGTGCTCTGCTGGGCATCTGTCTCAAGTGTTGTGGTGGGGGGAAGCACTAAGGTTCCTACTTGTCAGTCTTAGGGACTTGCTTATCTTCCTTCTCACAGAGACACATCCTCAAGCACCATTCCACTGACAGACACCTATGTACAAAATGTTCAGAGACCTTCAACTCATGACCCCCTCTGATAGTATGTGGGCTTCTGGCTCCTGTCAGGAGTCCAGTAGTTTTGCCCTGGATATTGAATTCCTTATCCAAACTCCATAATTTTAAGAGGAGCTGAAAATGCCTGGCTCACTCAGCCCTTGCACACGAGGTCTGGCAGATGCTGCAGATGATGAGGTTTCTCAGTCTAAGGAAAACACTGCAATTAACACTACATTAATTAACATAAGAAAAAACAAGCTATTTGTGGAAGTAGGACCTGCCCACTCAAAAGCCTTCAGGAGACCCATTGTACCCTTCTGCTAACAAAACCTCATTAACCTCCCAGACTAACCAGTCCAGAGATGGGTAAACTGGAGCTACACACTGTGCAGAACCAGATTTTGAGAATCCATTTTCTGGCCTATATCCCAAAATTCTGCTGGATTGGAAAAGGAAACCCTGGGATGCCAGTAGAAGCAGAAGCTAAAAAGTAGCAGGGACAGCCCTGCTTTTTATAATTCTGCTGTCATGGGATAGAAAAACCAAGGCTCCAGTATGTGCTTGGCTGGGAGATCTAAGTCTGCTTTTAGAAATCCATACTCGGCTCTTTTTGGACAGATAAAGTCTCTTTGAAGCAGAAAAAAAAAAGTGCTCACAGAACCTGGCTTGTCTAATTTACCAGTATAAGAAGAGACAGGGCTCTGCCTGATGTCATTTTTCACATCCAGATAAGAGGATCATGCCAGGACAGCTTTTTAGCTGTTTGTGGTCAGTGGCATGGTGGTCTTCTAAGGAAGCTTCCTTGAGGAAATAGATACATAAAGGTAAACCACAGGAAAATCAATTATTACAGAGGGAGAATGAAGCTATATGCTAAAAAATACCCCTGGAAATTCTAAGTGCTTGAGTTTGGTCAGACCTGTTTATGAAGCTGGTTCAGGTGATGTTTTAATTACTTAGAGACCTCTATGTATATTCACCAGGGGTGCAAGACACGAGTAACAGTGTTACACTTATGTACCGGTGGCACAAAGCCACCTTGCTACCATTCACAGGTCCCAGTGTGGCTGCTGTCTTACTGGCCACATTCTGAGTATTGCTGACTCTGTGAGCAGCTCTGGGGACTCAGAGAAGGAATAAATTAGTGCTCATCATTGAGAACTGGGAAGGAATTTTCCGATGGAAGTGTTTGTTGTCGGAAAATGTGGGTTCATTGACAGCTGTACACGTGGCAAGGGTGGACTGACTTCAGTGACACTTTTTTCTTTTTTTTTTTGGACAAGAACAGTTTTCAGGTCCAAGCATGGAATTTTTATTCAAAAACAGAGCTGAAAACAGCAGCTCCAGAGTGCTCATTTATCCAGTGATTGCCATGTAAATTCAGAGATGGAAAGGATGGGTTTAAGTCCCTGTTGCATAGGATTTGACTTTCATGTCCCTGCATCTCTAGCAAGTCCCCTTACTCTGGAGGTGGTTATCTGGAGAGAAGAAAATGATTCCTCTTTCTGGGGAGGGCTGTCTCTGTCTTTGTTTTGCTGTGTTTGTTTGTTAAGAATACAACATTATTTCATGCAATAAGAGAAAAAGAAAAACAAAGTTTTTGAAATCTCAAGTGATGCCAGGACATATTTTCTATCCAGCTACTTGCCATAAATAAACTGACATTTTATATCTTGGCCATTACAGCTAAAAAACTGCCATGATTATTTTTTTTCTTCTTAATAAAATAGAAGTCATGTTAACACACAGTCGCTACCAGAAAATTCGGGCTTGTTTCAGTTGGTGCAAAATGCAAATACTGAAATATCAGTTCAGCAAGTACTGAAATACTTTAGAATGATACACGAAGGGCTTTTTTTTTCCCTGCCAAGTTTAATTTTAATTTGGGTGACTCGTCTGAAATCCAGATGGTATCTACGAGGGGGGATGAAGACAGGCACCATTACTTTTTCTCTTTTTCTTACAAGAAACATATTGCAAATAGGTTTGGAAAGGGGACCTTCTAGAGAAGATATATATCAGGAGATCCCAGTTTTAATTCTCCAAAGGTGTTTAGCACAGTTTTATTTCCATTCGGTTCTTTAAATTTTTCTAAGTCCTCAACTGGACATTTAGTAACTCACCAGTTTTTAGAATAATTTTTTCAGCTGAAACATTTCTTACTATGCCCTTTGGCATTGGATTTTTATGCTGCAATTTTGTCAAAAAATTTTCATTAGGAACTTCAAGATTAAGGAAAAAAAAGAAGGTTGAAAAGGTTATGTCTCCCTCTATAGCTGCCTAGTTCTACACATCTGGAGAGTACCTGGGGATGGGATCTTTCCTTTCCTGGCACAGACTTGAGTTTGATCCAATGCTTCCATTGCATTACACATTTTGATGTATTTCTCTGCATTCTCAGACAGTGATTTTTATGAGTAAATAAAATTAACAATGAATAGCTCAGAATGTTAAGCTCTTGAACTCAGAATTGAGTTGCACAGTGAAGAGTGGAGTTCACTGTCTCAGGATGAAAACAACAGGCTTGTATCTGACAGAACAGAGATCAATTCCTGCCATGGACTTTTTCAGTCTTTGTGATGCCTCTGGAGCTAAGACTGGGCTTTGCACATATATACAAACACACTCAATGGTATGCTGCTTTTAGTAAGACCCTTTTATTTCCTCTGAGTCCTGGACTCTGTTCATGCAATGACTCATTAGCAAACAGCTTTGCAGAACTTATCCTTTGATTTGTAATGCTCCCTGCTATGCCTCTGCAAAGTCTTTTATTTCTTTGCAAAGTTTGCACAGAACACTTTCATAACTATAATCTCCCAGAAGCTGAAATCAATGAGAACTGTATCCATTACACTAGGGATGCATTTTTGACTTTGAAAATTGGAAGCTTTAGAACATTCATCATTGAAGGCAAGAACACATACTACTACTTAGGAGCCCAAATCCTGTTAGCTTTTGGTGTTCAGGTAGTAATGTCAGATTGTTTAAAAGTGTTTTTAGCAGTAGTCTGAGGTGCTTAAACCTCTTTTTTAAATTCAATCTCTCCAGCTATGTTTGAGCGGCCTCCATAAAAGTGCTGGAGTTCAGAGCAAACCAAATGCCTTGAGATGGTGACACCTGCACTTAGGGCGGGACCCCAAGTTCCAGCCAAGCTTCACCACTTCAGAAATGCATTTGCCTGCCTGAAAATTTTGAATTCAGCTCAGAAGCCAAACCTGGCCTGGCTTTTTAGCTTGTGCAAAGGGAGGCTGACAAACGCCAGTTGAGCCTCTCCAGAGGTAAGCAAGGTGAAGGGGAACAGCTTAGCTGACATCAAATAAGAGCACTAGAAGAAGCTGTCCAGAGAGGTTACAGAGTGTCCTCTGGAGATACTCAAAACCCACCTGGATGTGATACTCTGCAGCCTGCTTTAAGTGAACCTGTTTTAGCAAGGGGGTCGGAGTAGATGGTCTCCAGAGGTCCCTTCCAACCCCAATCATCCTGTGATTCTGTGTGTTTTGTAAAGAGATAGCCTTAGGTGCTTTCCGTAATGCTCACCTGTCTTTTCTCCCCAGCTCTCATTTCAGTGACAATTGCACATCTAACTCTCCCAGCTGCCCAAGGCAAACCTGGTAACTGCAAATAACACTGGTGGCAACATATTTTCTCCCATCCTGCCAGGTAATCTGAACACTTCATAAATGCTGAGAGATATGGACTCTGCAATACCTTTGTGGAGATCAGGCTTGTGCTACCTGCTCTTGTTGACAGATGGAATGCTGAGTGATGCAATTATTTACGGAGGTTGTCACAAAAATTTCCAGCTAAATGATGATTGACATAGATTGTTTTATATTTCCTTGGAAACCTCCTTTTTCTTCTTGCCTCAAAGGTGAGAGACAACTAAATATTAACTGGTCAGTGAGAGCTAGATGGGAAATTTTCTCACATTCATTTTTCATTCTCTCTTCTTACTGGACACTTTATTGTGTTGGCGACTTCAAAGGACTGCACTAGATAAGCAGAGGAGAAACACAGATTAGCTGAGACATCAACAAGCATTGGATGAGGTCAATTAAAAGCCAAATTAAACAAATGGAGCTTTCAACTGCAATCTAGACAGAAAGAAGCAGTTGAGTTGCAAGGGTTGGAGATGAAAAGAATTCCAAAGGGCTGATGCAGAACAGGAGCATGGGGCTGGGAAGGACAGGGGCAGCTGGGAGTGAGACAGGAGTGTGGGACAGAAGTACCTTCTATCTATTGTCTTCAGACAGGATCAAAACTCGAACACATCTGTATCAATGATACCTGGAGGAGCTGAAAGGGAAAAGCCCTGGCCAAGTCAAGAGCTGCCTTGGTGCCTGCAGAAAGGAAGGCAAAGCAGAGTCCCAGAGTAAGGGTCGGGGCAAGCGAGGGCAATGACAAGCTGTGCTGCAGCAGGCAGAGCAGTGGTCCAGCAGTGAGATGAGGTAGATTTTGTGCCAAGTGGATTCTGGGTCACGTAACCAGAGCCAAGCTGCTGAGTCACTCTGCAGAGCCTTCCAAAAGTCACTTTATCCATCTCCTGCTGCCTCAGTCAAACCCGTCTGAAAACAGGGGTCAGGACAGTCAGGAACTGTGCCGTGAAAACAAGGTGCTGGCTGAATATGCCAGAGGTGAACATTAAAAGATCTGATCCCAGAGCAAGACCCTCTCAGTGGAGTACCCCTGAAATACTGGGATAAAAAACTGCATTGTCTCGTATTGGAGCTTTTTCAAGTCTTGGCATTTTTCTTTGCCCACCCAATTCACTAACTTGGAACACTTTCTGTTCTTCAATGCTCTTTCTGAAGTGTGGACAACTAAAGCAAAAGCCGTACTTGTGGCAGTGGTAGATTAGAGCATAAGCAGATCATACTCTTCCTCAATGATATTTTTTCCTAATATCTCATGAGTTTACTCCCCTGAGCATTTAAAAAATGGTACCCTTATTCAAACAATTGTTCTAAAAACACCTTCCAGAGTCATTGTTTTCCCTGCTTTGGTCTTCCAGCTCCCAGGTTTGACATATACTTGTATCCTTTCTTTCTAAAAGAAAATCATATTAATGGTCTTAAAATCACTGTCTTTCAGCCTATGCTTCTATGTCAGTCATCTGACTCCTTCAAGAATCTTCAACCAGTGGAGTATAATCTTGAAGACACCATGTTCCCCAATAAACAATGAAAGATAATAGGAGCTAGAGGCCAATTAATGCTCTCTTGACAAGCAAAAAGCTACAGTGTGATCCCAGCGATTGTCTACTGTGTTTGACCAAAATGTCCAGAGTTTGTAAATAGCTATGGATATACCAAGATCTAGCAAGAGGAGAGGAGATGATGAAGGGGCTACAGAATTTACGAACATAGCAAGCAATCGTACAGGAGAGAGAGGGTTGTTGCATGGTAAGGAACAACAGGAGAGATACTGGACACAAATGCACAGGGAAACAGTTTTCATAACTTTTTGTGTCCACGGACATGGCATTTGCCTGGATCAGATAGTGGTTTATATGAACAAACTTTTCCTTGCAAAGCAATCTAGTTCCAGCATTCCTTTCTCTGCCTATTTACTGCCATTGCAAAGACAAGAACTTCCAACAATTTCCCTTCAGTATCTTAGTTTATCTTCCTTTCTTCTTAAGAATCACAGGATAAGTCTGATGTCAAACTCTTCCCTTCAGGCTGATTTCCATCACTCCCAGAATTATGTTCAAACACACATATAGCCTAGTAATTAATACAAACTATCATGAGCTGACATGCACCTCTGTCTGTGTATCAGTATCCTCCACGCCTCTAGAAGATGGATGGATTTAAATAGCATCTTTGAAGACAGCTGAAGCAAGTTAATTAGGGATTGACTAACACAGTAAGGTTATTTTTAGCAGTGAATTTATATCTGGTTACCTTGTTACGGGAAGCTTATGCAATGCTAGTAAATTCTTAACTAAGGAGATAGATTGGTCATCAAATTTATTTCACTCTTTGAGAATACCTATAGAACTTCAAGAAGTAATACATTTGACAGAAAGAGGATTTATTTGCCTTCTGGTGTTGGAGCTGCAAAGGGGTTATTTTTTTCCCTCAAGGTTTCCTCTGAAGCTATACGGGCTACCAATAAAACAAAATGGAAATTCATGATGAAACACCTGCCTCCAGGAGGAATTTATTGAAATAAACTTTCAAATCTCACCATCTTCGCCAGTATTTTTTATGACCCAGTAGTACCAGCATTTTGAGGCATGCATTTTTAAAAGACTGGTATTGCAGCATACACATACAAAATAAAACTTTTCTGGGCAGCAGAGAAGCATTGGTATGGCCACAATGATCTGAACAGTCCTAGGCTGACCGTCCCAGAAAGTGAATAGCTTTGCATTGGATGGAAAACACTGGGCAAAGCAAGCTCCCATTAATCTTCTGCCTCTCCTCCCTGGAGAAGGAAGATGGAAGAGGAGGCACAATTCTAATTTTGTTTTTACCTTTGCAACTCCACTAAGATTGTCCCTGGATCCAAGTAAGGACAGAGTTTGGCCCACTGACTACTGAGCAGGAATAGGGGCTGATGCAACTGGACCCATGTGCAGAGGCAGCTGGCTGGTAACACAAACTGTCTTGAGAGCCAGGGCGCGATGATGTGAAATGCTTGATCCAGCACAGCAAGATGTTTTCCTTCTTTGCAAGTCCTAATATGAGAACAAGGCACACCAAGTATATATAGCTCTGGGGATCTGGATGGAGAGCTTTTGTGTCCTCAAAAAATTATAAATAAATAATTTGCTGGACAAAGGGGGACAGCATTGCCCAGCCTGGAAGGAATCTCTTTTTTTGGAAGTATCATGGGAGGGCAAATGGCACCAAGCCGCTTCTAAAAATTGATTAGGAGGGTAAAGCAAGTTTCCAAGCAATGAGTAAGCACCATGACATCAAGGAAAGGTTTTGTCAGTAGGATGAAGAATTCCCGCTGGTGATGTGTCTTGGGGATGTAGAGCCAAGTAAATGGTAGAAGCTCCCTGGGGAGGGACTCTTGAAACATGATATCACATACTGTAGAAGATTCAGTTCAGACCTCTCTAGAGAGAAAGGGCAGATTATTTCATAGGATCACAGGTAAGGGCAGAACTAAAGGTCTACCTAATGCCATGTGCTAGTTCAAACAGTCAGTAGAACCAGCAGAGACCCAGAAAGGAATAAAATGGTCGAATTACCCTCATGGAATGAAACAAACTCAGACCCGAAGTTACATCTTTGTCTGTTGTTTAATAATAAAAATTGGCCTGCACTAGGTAGCAGTGGGTCTAACATCCCTTACAAAATCATGACAACTCATTCCAGCAACTGAAAAATCTTGTTTTCAACAGAAAAACCAGAAACTTTCTATTTTCCCTTTAACCTTGCTAAATGTTTTTGTAGCTACATCCCATGGCAGAGTTCTTCAGTTAGCCTATATCCTGTGTTAAAAAATAAACACACACACACACACAAACACACACACACAGGTATTCACTCAGTCCCAGTTCTGAGTTCATGTTGCTACTTAATGTCACTGAAAGGAGTCTGTTCTCAGACTCTTATGCCCTTTGATCTGTGCTGGCGTGGAGGCAGGATCAGTCCCATACCCCTCTGTGGCAGCGATTCCACTGCTGGAATAGACTCACCTCCCAGTTTCTGGCCTCCAGCTGCAGGGATCAGCTCTGTTTTCCAAGGAAAGCAGCCCTGCCTGCAACACCTCGCTAATTGTGCTCCCATGTGGGCGTGTGGAGTACCTTGACTCACGCTGCCAGTCAGCGCCACCAGCGCAGGAGGCACAGGGCTTGGCGGCCCTTGTAGTGATTATCTTATCTGCTGGAGCTGATGGATGCTGTCCGTACAAGTGAAGTACCTAATCCTCTTTTATCTTTCCTAAGCACTGGGCCTCCACGTAGCCTCAGGCAAGCCCAAACCCTGTATTAATTATTGGTTGCATTTTCTTAAAGCCCCTGCTCTTTTCTTTTCTTTTACTTTTTTTTTCCAGATTCAGTCACTCCTAAGTGAAATCCCATCCGTCACCCTTCCCTTGTAACGGGATCACATCTGTTTCTACAGTCTCTCAGTATAACAACAAGCTCTGATTTTGCAACAACAGGCAGATTTGGGGGTCTGAGGGCATTTTTGGGAGAGGCAGTTTGGCAGATTACACCAAACAAACTGAACAAACTGAATAAGCCTTCATGATGTCATCAGGCTAAAAGTCAAACTCACAGAGAGCAAACCTCAACTCCTCACCTCCAATCTTGCTTCTCACCTGCCTATACTAGTTCTACTCCCCATGCTACTTCATTTACATGTGTGTCCTGGGGCTTTAGATAGCCATAGGAGCAAGAAGGAAACATCAGGCCCAGAAAATACCTTCTGGATTCCCTTTTGCTCTCCTACTCCCAGCAGCTTCAGAAATGAGAGATGGTGAGCACTGGTAGAGGGTTCAGAAGCCTGTTAAAGGAGGACCATACTGCTTTCCATGGTAGCAAAGAACAGGTGCAAGTAAGAAAACCTCATGCATGTGCATTTATTATTTTCCAAATGTAAATCGTATCTTTGAAATAACCCTAGGCCCAAACCTATAGCAGCTCCTCAAAATGAATGTCTTTTGCTGTGCCTGCCTCTCTGCAGCACACAGCACCACTAACACACAGGATCTCTCAGCTTTACACCTTCTCCTGTGTGCTTTCTATCACTTTCCGACCAACCTCAGAGAGATCACATCACTGTGTTCACTTTAGCAGGGCCATTTATTCCAGATTTGGGATGAATTCTTGCCTAATTTTCCCTCACCTCTAGATCAGGCACTCAGGTCCGCCTTGGCTATTCTCAGACGGAGTTGGATTTTCAAGAGTAACCTTCACCTGAAAACTTTGATCAAAGCACCTGGGTCACCTCATTGCCTCTGCTTCCAAGGTGAAGAAGTTGGAAGTCTTTGAGGCTCTTGAAAATGCCCTCCACTTCTGGAGAAGTAACCCCACCTCTCCTGACCTACCCTGTGCCTAACATTGACCAGAGCAAAGGAAGCCCTGCTGAGCAGAGATGGCAGACCTTATTCCTCCTATCATTTACCCCTATAAAAGACTCACTGAGTTTGTACTGCCTTCTGCTTCTACTGTTGAAACAGCCCAACTTCATCTTCCTCCCTCCTCTGGCTACTCTCGTGCTGATTCATTGCTCTGCCCATTCCTGCCCCTTACACTTCTGCAGGAAGGTTACAAGAGGCAAAAGAGACATATGACATGAATAGACATATGTCTATTCTCCATCTCCAGAGAATTTCTTAGTGCCATGGTGGAGAGGGATAAGGAGTGGAAATGTCCAAATGTTTACAACTTTTTACAGCACAACATGAAGAATATATTCTTAATCATCCCCCAAGACATGCTGTAAGGGAGCACAACCCTTATTAGATGTTTGAAAATCTACATGAGACAGGACTTCAAGAAGCTCCAAAACACAAATCAGAGCAAAACAGGTGTGCTCTTCCTTAAACAAAACAGAACACAAGTAGTCTTCCTTACCAGAACTTCATGTCCCTGAGTTTGCCAATTCCACTACTCAAAACCTCTTCTGTTTAGTTTACAGTGTTCCACTGGGATTGTGCTGGTTCTTAAGATGTCAGACCTCAGTATGAGCCCGTCTGTGTGTGCTCCAGGTTTTAGAGAGCAGTTCTGACAAAGGTTCCCAGAATACCCTGGCATTGTACTGAAGCAATGCTAAAGAAAAAGAAAAAAATCCTCCTCATCATTTTTGCAGCAGAGATGTTGGGTCCCATGCTGTCTATTCTTAATCTGTAGCACCATCTTTTGAGGGGATGCTGTACTCCCAAGCAAACACACTGAGCTCTCCCCAGAGGATCCCCATGGGGCCTTGCTGGCCACAGTCAAAGCTGGCTGAAGAAAAACTGTGACAGAAGCTGTTTTCCATTGGAAAGGGACGTTTCAAGGCAAAATGTTTCTTGGGAACATGTGATGCTGAGTAAATTTGTGACTGAAAAATGTCAGGCTGCTACAACAGCAAGAAAAACTTAATTTGTTCCAAGTTTCTCAAGTCGTTCACTCTCAACTTGTTTTTGTCCAGCTCACATTTATATTTGGGCAGAGGGTGCCATGTGTGTTGATACTTTCTATGCAATATTTACATTGCTATATTAAATGTTTTAGAATAATGTTTTGGCGTTGATAAAATGTATCATTTTGGTGTTTTCAAATGGCAATTTCAACTGGGGGGGAAGAGAGAAATGTTGACCTCCGTCATCCATTCTCCCTCCCTGTTGTTAATAGCTTCATCATCCATACGAAAAGAGCTCCGCTGTCCTGGACCTGTTACAGTTAATAGCAAATAATTGCTTTATGTTGCACTTAAGCTCTGAAGGACTTTGCAAGAAGGCAGTGAGTGTCTGCGTGCAGTATGTGCCTCCCTGGATTTCAATCCTGGATTTCAATCCTGGATTTCAATCAAGGCTGAGGGAAGGGAAGACACAGCAGTATGTACAATGATGTGTTAGTAAACAGTGATGATGACAGGGCTGTGCACATAGTGACTGTTTAGGCAACATATCCCTACAGGGCTCTGGGGTGAAATATTCATACCCAGAGATAATGGGGAAACTGAAGCATGTGAAGGGGATGTGATTCTGCTGTACTTATTCTTCAGTATCTTCACTTTTTCCTTTCAAAACTTCATGAAAGGCCATGGAATAAAAGAGGTCTGTTTCAGGGGAGTAGTTTCATATTCTCGTTTAGGTAGGCACTGGGTATTGGCTCAGCAGTGTTGCTCTGAACCACCTGCAAACTGCAACTCAGGCACGTGGAGCAGGTGGTCACCTGCTGAGCTGTGGGAGATGGGCAAGGTCACTGAAGCCATAATGCAGAGCTTGGCATGGTGAAAGCTCATGAGTGACAGGGTGCAGATACTAATGGCAGCATCTTCCAAAGACTAGCCATGTCTAGAGAGAAATATAAGTGAGGAAAAAAGTTTCCACTTTCCCTTTATTTTTATTTCAACCCCTTTTATCTGTGTTGTTTTATAGCTTTACATTGGAAGAAAGCCCATTTCCTGGTACGTACAGCAGCTTGACTGAGCATAGCTTGGCAACAGTGCCTGTTGCTTTAGGGAAGAACAGAGCATATTCTCATTGTGCATGTTTTCCCTTGGAAACATTTCATCCTGTCTATATAATTCTATATGTGGCTCCTAGCCATGCCACTACAAGCTGCAAAAACACCAACTCTTATACATTAACAATGTCAGACCTATTTAATGACTCGATCCAGGGCCATCAAGAAATTAGCTATGATTCTGTAGATTGTCTTCCTCAGGCAGATTTGGGATTTTTTTGCCCAACATAGAGAAAGGAGCTATTTTGCCTTTTTGGAGGAGATGCTCAAAATCCTCATTTCTTCCATGTTCATTGCATACCTTCTTTGCTGCTTTTCACAAGGGTAAAAAAATTAATTTTGGTGTCCCAAATAAATTCCAGTATTGCTAATACTTGTGGTTCTCCCTATTCTGAAGAGTTTCTTTCACTCAAGCAGGTCATGTGGAATGCCTGGGTTCCTCTCCCACAAAGCAAGCTGCGTTCTTCTCTTGGGTTGAACTGGATATGCCTACACTGAAAGACCTAATTCAGTCCTGTTCTTCTGCTAACAAGCTAAATAGAAGTAAAAGGGAAGGACTATCCCTCAGAAAGAGGGATGAGATTCTTTGGAGTCCTATCTCAGTCAAATGGGAAAAAAAATGTTACATGTTCAGTTCAGGCCTTGTTTCATGTCAGTTTTGCTGCTAATAACTCTGTCAATGTCAAAACATGAAATACAAAGTTTACAAACTTTCTTAGTGTTGAAGTCATACCAGCTCTCTCATACATGTAAGCATGAATTTCATCTCTTGTTCAAAACAGCTGCAGTATTCAGAGAAGTGCTATTTCTCTGAATACTTTTTGGCCCACACCATCTGAAAGCACTTATAGAGCTGAGACCTTTTATGTTTTGTTCTTTACTGCGTCACACTGAGTGTCCTCAGTTCCCAAGGTTAGTAATGGGAACTTCACACTGCTCCAGAGGTCATCTCTGTAGGAGCTGTCAGCATAGGGAATAAAGGCTGTGAATACTAGAGGGATATTTCCTCCCAAAATGGGCAGGTTCAGCTCTACATCTGCCCTTGACACTGCAATCCTTGCTTGACTCATGCCATCTTCAGGCATAACCTCAAGTGCCTGAGACCTCCTCTCTCTGGCCTCTTCTCTGCTCAGTTGAAGAGTGCTTCCATTCTGAAGTTAGTCTAATTTTCAGATGGCTTTCTGTTCTTCAGTTGTTCTGTCTCCCCAAACTGCTTGTTCAGCAAAAGCAAGGGGAAGGGACCCCTCAAACCTTTCCTTGATGTGCTCCCTGCTGTCTCTTTGGCAGCTCTGTGGATGCCACGCTGCTCTCTAGGATGTGGTCTTTGTCTGGCAAGAAGGGATGATGAAAAATAGCAATAGCAGCAACAGTAGCAATAGATGGGGCTAGCAACCCTTTTCTGGGTGAGTATGAGATCTGTTACTCTTCTCAGCTGTTTGGTGGGTCATTACTGGGTTACTATCCATGCTGTTTCTTTGCACTGCGCTCTGGCCTGACATCATGTATGCCAGATTCCTCTGGTTCTCCTCATGGTTTTGCTTTTTAGCAACAGCAGTGTGCCCAAATGCTCAGCAGAAGTTTTGCAGGCTCTGAACTGGAGCAGCCAAAAAATGTAATGTCCTGAAGTCTGAAACACGTTCAATTCATGGCTGTGTGTGCATATATACACTGTGTGATTTCTTGTCATTCAGCTTTGGCTCCTGCTTTCTGTAGCCACCAGAAGTCTCTCCTTGAAATCCTGTTTTCTCCTGGGCATGATAGGTTGTTATCTCATGGGTGACTCATTATCTGCCTGGATTGGTTACCAGAGGGCTTTTTTTGGTGTGAAATCTTTCTGGAGTGGAGTCATGGATTATGAAGCCAAGGAGGACCATTTTGGAGCACCTCAAATAACCTCTGAGCTCTTCATGTATTGAGCTGCAAGTGTTGGCTAGTGACTGTAAGGGTTTTGCATACAGGAATGGATACTTGCTTTTTCAGTGCAAGTTTGCACTTGTCTGCCTTCCCTCAGTAACACTTTCCTGTTTTCATAATATGATGGATTCTAACAGTTCTTCGGTGGCCCAACAATTATAGAGTAGAAATCCTTTTCCCAAATGACCATCAAAGACAGTGGACAATAAACATTAAAACTGTCATGGACTTTGAATGGCTTTGATTCTAGAGAAGGATGGTTGAGATGATGTTTGCATGGTACAAACAAGTGACCCAAATCTTTGTTCACGAAGCCTGGCCATTAAACAAACAAGTGAAGGACAGGGGTATTTTTACTAGAGCCCCCAGAGGTGACAACCACATGGCATAAGGCACCATAAGGAACATTGCCTTTTCATAAACTGCCTTGATAGCACAAAGTCAGTTCCAAAACTGTAAGTCCAGATTTTCGGTAAAGAGGTCACACCTAAATTCATCCAGGGACATCTGAGACAGGAAGTCATGTTGCAACACTTGCTGTCCTTGGTGTGAGTCCTGCCTCAGGGCCAAAATGTTTTTCCTCTGTCCAAAATGGCCTGCCTGAACACCTGAAGTCACCACATCAAGCCTGCTTCCCTGCACAGCACAGTCTCTCCATGGCTTGCTGCTCCCTGTCTAACCCAGCCCTTAGAGAGAATGAATGCCTGTTTGAAGACTGACTGTGCCCTGAACTAAAAGAGTAGTCAATTCCCACATATCTGGATGCCATACTGCATGGTTGGAAATGTTTCTTTTGACCATGATTCATCCCTCTTCATTTCTTCACTCTGTAAGCTTCTGTGAGTGACTCAAATCTGACACCCATGAAAAGCCTTTATTTCTTTATAATTCCGGTCAGACCACTAATTAATTGCTGTGTCTGTTCTTTAATACCTGACCAATTAACATAAGTAAATAACATGGGTAGAACAAGATGACATGCAGGACTAATAAAACTGCTGCAGCGTTTTTAATTGCCAGCTTAAAACCTTGTGAATTCTTTAGTGCAAAAGGAGAAGAACAAGAAGGAAATAGGCTGAGTGGCTAAGTTATGAATTATCTCCATGGGCTACACTTCCAACTTGTGGACTACTTGTAAAACATCTACAAATAATAATATTTTTAAAAAAATTATTGTAATATTTTCAGCCAATATGAAATCAGGAGGGCTCATGAGTCCACAAAAGTTAAAGACCAGCCTCAAAGCAAGACCTATATCTGGGTCCAGATCCTCAGTACTGGGATCACTGTACTTCCAGGCAGATTCCTATGTCTGCTGTTCATTTATTTTACTGGCTCACTATATAAAATTACAGGGTGGAAAGAGCAGGAATGTCTAGGGAAACCTTAGATGTCACTGTAACAGCTCTGCTACATTTCTATAGCTATATATGTGCATTAACACAGTATTGCTTTCAAACTAAACCATATCCTGCCTCCTAGCTTGGCTTCTTACCCCAAACTCTGGTTTCAGCAACACAGGTATGTGGTTTCTGAAACAGAACCACCATATGCCCAAACTGTTTGCAGTAGGAGTAAGGCTGTTCAGGTGTGTCTGTGTGGAAGTGCCCTAAGTGATGGGAAAAGGTAACAAAACCCCAGAATCTACTTGGAAACATTAGAAAAGAGGGTGGGATTTTTGATGTGTTCAGTGACAGACAGAAAAATGGAGAGGTATAGGTTTGGGTTAAATAAAATTCTGGCCAAACATGAGGATGACATTTCTCACAGTGAGAGCTTAAAGCTACATAGCTAGCTTGAGGAAAGCACCATCACTGACTCATTTCAAACTAGTCTGAACAAATAAAGAGAGAAGAGAGAAACAGGCAAGCCTGACAACAAGATTTGAGCTGACAGTGTTGCTTGATCCAAGAAACTGTTGGCCTTTCTCATCTTGAGTTTTCTTTGATTCTGCAGAAGCTTTTAATAATTTTATGGATTTTTGCATAAAACAGCAACAGTTGCATAAGGTCTCTATTAACAGCTCCCCCTCTGAAGTTGTGTCAGCAGTTCTAGTACTACTGCACTCAATGGGGTTGGGGCTGCAAGCGTTGCATACACCATGGAGATATCCCCCATCACCACTCTTTTTTGAAGATGGGCTCAAAAATAAGATTTATGAATTTGCTCCTCTTTAAATGTGAGTCGCCTTTCTCTGTTTCGGAAAGCAGGCATAGGTGTTAAGGATCTGATTCTTTTATGGTTCTCTTCAGCTCAGACTTTGGAGCTGCTCCAATGCCTAGCTTGGGTGTTGAGATACAGTTCTCTTCGCCACAGTTTTAAAGGCCTTGAGAGTCTCAAAGCCCTTAATGGCTCTGCTAAATCCACCATTTTTCATGGAAATTCCCAGGTGTGAATCTGTGGTACTTTCCCTAAGCTGGGGATTTCTGGAATTTGCAGAGTGCCTTTGGGATGGTCTTATGCTCTTCTCTCTGTTAGTTCTAGTTAGTTAGTTACCTGCCTACATGGATACTTGCCTGAATCTGTGTGGAGACCTGGCAACCAGAGGAGCTGGCTACCAAAGCAATACACAGCAGGCTTTATATGTTTGCAGGGAGCATCTTACAGGCACACAGTTTCCATGCTTATGTGTGTAGACCTCATGTGAAAGTTTAACATCAGGTTTGACCCTTCAGTTACAGTACACAAGAAAGGTTGTTGGAAGCAGCAGAGCAGTTACAAGGAACATTTGGTATGAATTTTCCCTTGTTTTGCAGTTAATGAATCATTCCTGAGCTTACTCTTCCACTGTTCTCATTATTTTAGTTTAGACTGTTGGGAAAAGAGCTCTTTAGGAGATAGGGCAGTCTGGTTTTATGTATTTAATTTGGTTGGACAGAGACAGAGGGAAGATGGACTGTGTATTAACTGACTACATTCTTGTCCAGTACATGTTTAAGCCTGCTCCCAGGCAATCCACAGTTTATCTCTAAATTCATAGGCTGCTGTGAAGCTATAATGTTGCAGGAGTCCCAGAAGGTTTTTCCTTTGCTGTGACCCTGGCACCCCACCTTTGAATGCATCCTGCAAAGAGTTGTAAGTATGGCTCTTCCAACAGAGTAAAGTGCACAAGTGTTTTCTCTTTATCTTGTCCTGGGAATTGCTTTCTTCAGCACTGACACTCAAGTGTAATGAAGCTGATTCAACAAAACCACATGGTAAAATTTCTATCTTCTTACTGGTCAGTTAGGGGAAAAAAAAAACAACCAAAACTCCACCCACAAAACCCACCAAAATGGCAAGCTAAGACATCTGAAAAATCAATTAGGCACTTTGATAGTGGGACAAGGTACCTAAGTACCTAAGTTTTTCCTAGGTCTCTGTAAGCATGGCACATGAGATCCTCTCTGCTGCTATCTCCCTCTTTTTTTTTTTTTGTGATGGGGATACAGATAAGGATGACAAGTCTGTAGTTATTTTAGTAATTTTTGTGTTCTATAGGATTAACTCACCTTGGGTTTAAACGTCCCAAGTGCAGAACATCAAGACAGGTAAAAGTGTCTTTCCATTAATTGCAGGTTTTTCTAAAGGAAAAACAGACCCATTATTTGTCTAAAAACATCAGCAGGACTTAGCTGATATACACACGTGTTTGAAAGCCAGTTGAGGGCACAACCCCACAAACCAGGAATGGGTTAACTTTAGAGAACTATTGAGCTAGGCATGACCATTTATGCTGGCCTTCTTCTAGGAAATTCCCTGCAAGAGAAAATTAGAGGCAGAGGACAGTGTGTAGCTATAATCAAACCTTATTTAGTTTGGCACTTTCTCTATCTATCCCATCTCTACCAATCTGACTTGCTCTGCTGTTTTCCTTGGCTGGATCACTTCAGCAGTTATTCCATAGATAAATGTAATATTTCAACATATACAGCTAACTGCATTTGCTGCTTTGTCCATCCTTGTGTATCAAACTTCAGGGTATGATTTTGAACATGATGAACGTCCAGGTTTTGCTGGAATTCTGTTTCAGGTCTGGGTGGATACCCAAAGAAGAGGTTCTTCTAAACTTTGCATGAGAGAGGGGGAGAGAGCTTCTTCCTCCACATCTTAGACGTTATCAATGCACACATGATCATCCCAGTAAGACTGAATTACGCTCAGCTGAGGTAGCAAAGAGCCTTTTTCATGTGTGAAAAGATGACCCATAGGCAGGAATCTCACCAAAACCAGCTGAGAATAGAATCCAGGGCATGACGGTGTTTTTCTTCCGTTAGAGAACAAACTTTATATTTTAGTATCTTTATTTTTTTCCAGAAGTGATTGCCAAACCCTGTAAATAAACATAGTATTCTGCACACTAAGGAACTGGATTGACGTTCAATGGTATTTCATACCATGTACACTTTAATTAAGACACGATGACCTGGATTCAGTGGGTTGACACGAGGGAGAATTAACTCTCCATTCTAACAGTTCTGCTGCCAAGGACAAATTCTCTGTTACATCGGTGTGACTCAGTTCAAACAACAAACAGCCTTGCAATTTAAAATCCCTACAGGCTCTGGTCAAGTTTCCCCAGTTCTTGGATAACTTCCTCTTTTCTCCTTGATGTTTTTCCTAAAGTGAGATATTCTGTTGCTTTGTCCTGATTTTCCAAGTAACGGGTGGGTCTTTATACTCCTGACAATAAACTTGTCTTCCAAATATTTATCACATCGAATAATGCACTTTTCCATGTTAATAATCCTGCAGAATCTCCATCTTCCCATGTGGTGAACTGTGTTGTCTAGTATGGACAGATATTTCTAGATTAAATGTTTCTGAGATTTCACTTTCGTAACATGCATTGAAAAGTGTATGAGGAAAAGAAATAGGGTTAAATTCTGCTTTGTTCACTTTCTGTTGTTGACATTCATGTGCTTCTGCTCAAGTCAGTGGGTGTAACTCAGAACAGAACTGGGACACATTTATATGAAACTGAGAGATTTAAACTGGAGATGGATGAACCTCCAGAGAAGCCATACATATAGTCTCCTGAGAGATAGAACTGAAGTTCTTCTGGATTCTGGCTGGCAGATGGACTAGCCATTGAGCTCTATCATACAGACTCATATAGGCTCATACTGTCATTGTGTTTCAGGTACCTCCAGCATGCTATGGAATTTACTGAGTTAAAGCAAACTAAAAATAAATGTAGTCAGAACTGAGCAAGTTTCTCTACTGCAACTCTGTGCTACTGAAGCCTGAGCTTGTCTCCACAAATCTCCCATTTTTTTCTGAAATCTGCCCTTGCCTTCCTCCGAGAGGATCAGTAAAGACTCTACAGTCCTCTACTGAGAATAACATAAAGTAGGTGAAATCCAGTGAAAGACTTCGAAAGCAGTGATGAACTTTTGTAGTTGTTCCAGGTCTTGATGCTGAAATAATGCAGGAAACAAGAATCTTTTCCCCAGATCTTCAGGCTTCATCATATAAGTCTTCCTTTGGTTCAAAAAGCATAAACACATGGACAGAAGATGAAAACTGTATCAGAAGGACAACAGAGTCCTTGCAATGTGTCCTGCTCCCAGCATTAAGAAGAAAGTCCCAAGGAAATGTGAGCAATTTGGTGACTTGACTCACAATGCGTGTCTACCTACTTCAGTGAGAGTAAGCACTGCATGAGGTGGTTTGCTGCAGAAGTTACTAGGGACAATCTGCTGCCTGTGATGGGAGCCTGGCTTCACTGTCCTGGAGAGTTTACAGGTTTCAATGCTCTTCTGGAAGGCTTTGAATCCACCTGTGTGGCAAAGCCATCACTAATAGTGTAAGGATGGGATCCACACATTGCATCTGGCTCCCTGTTTCCTGACCACTGTTAGTAGCAGGGTTTGGATAATTCTGTTGGCAAAGGACTTTGAAATCAGGCCTATTTGTAGCCTGTGGAGTGGGCCAAGAAGTGGGGCTGCCCTCTCTGCTGGGATGAGTGAGGGCAGAACTCCTCCATGAAATTACCATAGGTGAATTCCTTACTCCCAGCTTTTCCTCATCTGATTCACAGATCAGAAGCTTCGAAGAATCTTTTACTTTGTTCTTCTGTTTTAAAGATGTAAACTTTGCATGGCCTTTTTTTTTTCTTGGCAGATTCCTTAAAAAAGGAGTATTCCTGAAGCTCCAGTAACCCTTACCTTACCTCTCCAGGCATAGAGAGCTCATGTACAAACACAGCTTCCCCTCTGCCAGAGATTTTTTTTATATGGCTCCCCATACCACGGGAACTGGCTGCTTCCGAAGTCCTTCCCAATGGATACAGCTTGTGTACAATATGATGGTTCCTGCAAGGAGCGCCAGTAGCCCTGCACAGTCTTCTGTTATCCTGCTTCTTCGAGGTCTGAGGGATTCATGACAGCTGATATCATGGAGTCTGTGGAGCTCCGGAAGATGTGGAGAGAATAAATTCTATGGAATGCACTTGTCTCACTCTTCTATCGATAGCTTCAGACCACACACCGGTCTTCCATGCAGGACAGCTGTAAACACTGCCTGTGATAGAGCTCTGGCAAAGGCCAGTTGTCCTCCAGTGAATCCAGATGGGTCTCGGAGGAGAACAGCTGTGTGTGAACAGGAAGGGAGAGCTTCCTCCTGCCTCTTCCAAAACCTACCACTCAACCGCTAAATAAATCAACATCAGCAGTGACTCTTCACAAGTCAGAGTGAGCCAAGCCCAGGCTGGGAGTTTACCTCAGTACATAGCAAAGGGAGAAGAGCTGTCTGCAGCAATCCAAGCCTTTCCCAACACAAATCTTTAGGGCATCACCAACCCATTTCTGCTGTGTTTTCATATAGATTCTTTCCTAATGCTGTTTGTGCCGCTTGAAGTTACAGCAACAACACAATGTGCATCACTGCATGGAGACAAGGAATTCAGAGTGTAGAACAGGTGAAACAAAAATCACTTTCAGCTATACAACAGTAAAAATACAAAGCAGAGGCTTGGAAACTTTTGGGCTGGGTAATGCAGGAGGTTTGACCCCTCCTGTCACTGTCAAGAGCAGTGGAAGAAAACCTCTCCTGCCTTTGCACAGAACACAAGGCATGTGTATAGGTTGCAAACAGTCTTTTATTTCTGCAAGAGAAAGACTTTTGGCAAGTCTTTTATTTCTTCTGTTCTTGAAAGAAAAGAAAAAAAACAAGCTAGACTGTTTGGATCTGCTATTCCCCAAATAGAAATGTACAGTTTGTCATTAGACAACATCTGAAGTGACAAAAGAAACTGCAGTTGCTCTGGAGTTTTCATAGAGCACCATACTGATCTTTCATCATTTTAAAACAGAAATTGAGGTACTTTTAGCATGAGTGTCGTGTAATCAGGCCCTGAAGCCTCATACCTGATAATCTCAATTTCATTTTTGGGTGTGTAATTACAGGTGCTTATTTCTCATCATCATCATCATGAATATAATTAAACTACAGTAGGATAAAGGGAATTTGATGGGTTTACTATATGTTGTGTTTGGCATACCGTGGTTAGAATAACAGTCATTTAGACTGGACAGGACCTGACACATCCTCTGGTCCAGCTCCTGTAACTTAGGACGCTCATACGATGTACCGAGGCAGAACTGTGCAGCACACAAAACAAGAATTAGACTAAATAATACCATATTCACTAAGCTCTCTGGAGGCATTCATATAAATGGCTACATACAACAGCTTGGTCTTCCAAATGCTATATGACATGGTCACTCTTGTTTGTCTGAAGAAGAGATCAGGATACATTTTTTCCAATAAAATATTTTCCTGTTTAAAAATTCCATTTAAAAGAAATGCATTTTCCTAGAAATATGTTGGTTTGGACAGTTGCTTGTTTAGAAAGGAGAGTGTGAAACGTGAAACTCTAAAGCCAAGTATTCTCAAAATAAATCATTTCAGCCTATTTGATTTGGGGGGTTTTTACATCTTGAAACAACATTTTAGCCTTCTCCTTCTAGGCTGATGATTAGACATGACCAAGAGCTGGAAATAAAACAAACAAACAAAAGTAACCCAAAGAAATTTTTTACTCCATGAAGTGGAGCTAGTTTCCTTTCTTCAGAAGAAAGAATTTTTGTAGAATCTTTCAAATGTGTTTTTGTTTGTCCCCCACTCAGAACTCATCTTGGTGTGTATTCAAAAAGTTTCATCCTTGCTTGGAACTTGAGCTGCAGCGGCTCAAGAGCCAAGGTTCCCTAGCTTGAGTACTTCTTAGTCTTCAAATAGTAAGACAATTTCCAAACTGGAGAGGGGTTATGATGATGCTTTTTAATCCTGCCTAAGTTCTATTGTGAGCCAAGGTGGTCCATCAGGGCCACAGGGAAATGCTACAGCTGGTATCACACCTGGGGTTGGTTTCCCAGTCAGAAAGTCAGGTTCCCGCTCATAGCTGGGTGAACTTGGGCAAGATCAAAGCAAGGTTTAAGCACAGGTATCTGGCTTCTAAGGAGTCTGTGCCATACAGCTCTCTGATACCCTTTCTCTAGCAGCTGAATTTCATCACTGCAGGACATATTCTAGATTTCAGGTACCTGCAAGTTTAAAATATTTCTAGAGTGGCTTTTATTTTGAAATTTCACCAAACTTCACCATCCCTGTCTCCCTGTAGGATAACTCAGCAAAGAAAATTTTGGTCCTTTCTCATTTGTTTAGATAAAGGAGCAAGAAACAGGCAGGAAGAGGCTTGGACCTTTTTGTTTACGGAAAAGCATATTTTTCCAGTCAGTCTGAAGCTGTCCTTCCTCATACATCCCAATAAAATTCACATTCAGCCATGGACTATGTTTGGAAAACTTCAACCAACAATGCAAATGCTCTGAAAAAGAAAAAGAAAAAATTATGAGAATGAATAAAAGAGGGGTTTAGCATGAAAACTGTTCCACAGCCTTCACCTTTTGGGTGTGTAATTACAGGTGCACTGCCAGATGCCTCCTCTAAAAGAACTCATACAAGGTATTGCTCATTGGCCCCTTTGAGTCTACGAACATAAATTAGGGTTACTCATGTGAGTAAAGCATTGTGGGATCAGACTCTTCTTTTGCCCAAGTGTAAGCATCTGTAAAAAAACCCCTTTGGGACAAAAGACACAAAAGAACTATAAGACCCTTATGGTTGTCAAATGCAATTTCCTTTACTTGCATTTTTCTCTTCCATTCAGGCTCCGACCTCCATCTGTTTATGGAAATATTTAGATCCCTCTGGTGTATTTTTAGCAGATCATTTTGCTTTTGCTGCTGCAATATCATTGCATCATCATTCTCCGGTTGCTCAGCTCTGATTCCTTTGCATTTTTTCCTTTTTTTTTTTTTTTATCCTAAATTTCAACCATTCCAGCAGACACACACTCACAAAGTAAATGCTACACTGTGTTTACACTCACACAGACATGCTGGCAAAGTGCACACAGAGACACACACAGACAGCATGGCTTGTTGTGAGTGTTAATGCTGGGGTTTTTTCAATACTGTTTCCATTTGTGAATCATCCTACTGGAGACATTATGGGATCGTTGCCCTGGATGTTGAGATCTCAGGCTCTTTAGAGATATCTCCCATAACAGCTGAAGTCTGAAGGTAGACAAGACTGTTGCTGTCCTTTGAGACTTTTGGTATCACATTGTTCAGCCAGCCTTAAATACACATGGTCCTGACACATTCCCTTTATCAGGGTTCTGCAGCCCTGCACACACATGGGCATATGAATCACCTTCTCCCTCAACTGAACACTCTCTCTCATGTGAATATGGACATTCCTTTGACACTACACAGTACTCCTTTCCTACCATCCCTGTTATTCTGCCTGGAGACATGCCACGGCTTCAAATCCTTCCAAAATCAGGAGTCATTGGGGCCTAATTACTTACAAAAACAGGAGAGCACCAACCTGATGGCAAATATTAAGGAGAACACCTGCAGTCTGGAAACCAGCTGAGACCCAACAACTCATTAAATAATCCTCTTTGTCCCTCTCCATCAGATAACACTCACTGGGTTTTACAACGTCATTACCTACAGTCTGAGATGACCAGGCACAACCCAAACCCCAGAAGTTTTTAGGTGGACACCAATGAAGCTCTAGATAAGATCCATAGGAATACAATTAGAGCTGATTTCTGCATGGATGTTTGGGAGACATCAAGAATTATGTCCTCTGGGTGAAAAGCTACTCTTTTTTTGTGATAACCTTAGGGAAGCAAATGTACGACTTGTCCCTTGGATCCAATTTGAGAATCCTGTATTAGGTAACAAGGTAGAAAATGGAATATTACATCATTGGCAGGCTATGTCATTCTTTGGCCTAGCTTTGTTAGTTTTAGGAGAGACAGTGATTTGTGACTCATACATAAGTAGATCTGCACTCAGAAGGTCAGGCTTCTTTTGCGCACCTGAAGAGGCTCTGACTAGGCACTAATGAGCAAACCCACAAAAAGTTAAGCCATGTTCAGCATCTGCTCCTCCTAAATGTCTCAAAATTGTGTTGCCATTTGCAAAATTTCAAACCACAGTGGTCTATTTATCCTTCTTAGCCCAGACAGAGAGTGTGTGATGCTTTCTCTGGACAAATCAAACCGTTGTGCCTCTCCAAATGATTTCATCATCATCATTATTTATTATTACTTATCATCGCTGCCATGTGTTATGTTTTTTCCATGCACAAAGAACTGGCAGATGTTTTCCATCTGCATGATTCCTTAATTTTAGATATCAGAAAAAAAGGGGAAAAAACGGAAAAATAAATAAAGAAAAAAGAAACCATCAAGAATGAAGAAATGCACAGTGTGTTTGGGAGTGGCACTGACCCTCACGTAGAGATATGTGTACGCATGAGGTCTCCAGAACCAGAGACAACAGATTCCCCTTTCCTCAGGCTCTTGGCAGACTCAAAGGAAAGGCTCCCGGGACTGCAATGGGTGTCTTCACCAGAGCACAGGTCCTAGAGCGAGCTATAAATCATGGGAACAAAAGACCTTTTTGAGAGGTTACTCTGATCCAAAATGTTGGGATGATCTTGCACCAACCCAGACCAGAGTTCAGCCTCCAATTCCTTCTCAGCTTCTTTCCCTACCTAGGCTTTGCTCTTCCTTATTACCTGATGGCTCAGATGAGCAAAGCTTTTGACTTTCCTCTCTATGTCATCTGAAACTTATGTATCAAGTCAAGTGGCGCAGGACAGTGCTGTGGCAGGAGGAGGTGGAGTTGCCCAACAGTCTCACTCAGCTTTGGCAGAGCTTTGGCTGGCTTTACTGGGAAACTGAAGCTTGACTAAATGTACATTTTCTTGAAAAGTGTCTTCTTTCCACAGGAATTTTGACTTTTTGACGAAGACCAAAAAATTTTGGCCCAAACATTTTCGGGGTTTTGAGTCTTTTTTTGGAGTATATGGAAGAAAAGACATTCAAAAATTGCCACAATCAAATTCCATGGGGATTGGGTTTATTTTCGTTTCCTTCGGAGTTTTCCCAGAATTTATCTCTCTTCCCAGAATCTTTCCTCTTTAAAAACTTCAGTGTTGATGTGAACACATAGCTATGCCATACCATCTACCAGCAAGGGAGCTGGCAGATACCAAACTGAGCCAATAGAAAGGTGAGAGGACTTGTATGATAATTCAGTCTCCAGAGCAATCTAGTTGCCTGAGAAAAAAAAAAATGCAAAAATAATAACAAAACAATTATGGGAACAGGAGTCATATTAATAATAATGCACCATAAATACACATGGCCTTTTACAACCATATTATTAGGAGACCATATCAAAGACCCTGCAAGAACAGCTCAGTGCCTCTAGGGCATTTGGAACACAGAACAAGATTTTGCCAATAGAAACTGATGCTATTCGTGAGGTGACACTTTAAATTCAGACATCTGGTGGGTTGTGGGGAAAGGGGGACTGTGACTCTGGTATTAATAGAACGTTCCCTCCATTCACTAGTTCAAACAAGTCGCTGTGTTGTTGTTAACTTCAGAAAGCACCCAGGCTTGTGAAAAATTAAGCTGTTTTCTTTCTGCTTGACATATTGTTGAAGAACTGAACAGACGCAGTAACAAGTTCAGGCACTCTGAAGTGTTTTGGTTAGTGATTATTGCTATAAAGTCCTCTGTTTCTTTACCCCCACCACCCTTCTCGCCAAAATGAGAATTTGATGACAAGGTAACTTGACTCTGCCTCGCCCTTAGAAAGATAGAAAGATTCAAAAATAGCTTTAGGCTTCAGGCTGCATGGAAAACTTGCAAAGAAATTTTACTTGAACGAGTAAAATGAAAATTTGTTATATGGAGGCTCTTGGGCACATGGTTGACCTGAAAGTCATGAGAAAAATTTGACTGGGGTGGTAGGTTGGGGGGGTGTCAGAGAGGGTTGGATGCTTCCTGCTGTTGGTTGCCTTTTAGGTGGATTAGAATTCCACCACCTTGGGGTGGAACCTTTCTGTTATTTTTCTCCCCAGTAAAAACTTAATGAGTAAACTTCCAACTTCAAGAAGTGAAGAAAAAAGAAAATCAGATGAAACACCTTTATAAAAATGTAAAAAAAAAGGGGTAGGGGGAACATCTCAGTCAAGGTGCAAGTGACAGAAGGAGAAGCCAAAAAAGGTGAGGGGGGAAAAAAAAGTAAAGGTTTCTTTCAAGAACAATTTACTTCTTGGGAACTGAAATAGGCCATCAACTGTTACACTGATTTACAGAGGTTTGGATTAATTTTCTCCCAAGAAAATTCTGGTGAGAGAAACCACTCTGAGGTGATAACAGGTCTGACAAGAACAGATTTCTCTGACTTTGGGTCTGTTTTGCCAGGTTGCTGCTACAAGATGAGCCCACAGTCATCTCCTGAAATGGTTGCCTAATCTCTTACCCTGCTTCCCAGTCAGAGCCTGTCGGTACCATCATGTCCAATGCACCAGGAGCAGCACCGGGCACCCTGGTAACGTTGCCTCTGTGCAGAGCCCAAGTACAACTGAATCACTACATCTCATCTCCGGCACCTCTTCACTGAACTGAGTTTTGGTCTCAGTTCTGTTTTCTCTCTGCCTCATCTTCCCCAATGAGCAGAGATACGTCTGCCAGGTGGATCTGATGGACAAAACTTGTTTGCCACCTTCTGCACCACAGCAGCAGGTAAGAGAGCCTCTGATGGGTACCCTGAAGTATTGTCTTCTGAATGTTTCCATTCCTTTGTCCAGCTGCCTGAAGGCAAGGGTGCTAAAAAATAGAAGGAGAAGGGTTTATACACTGAACTTGATTTGGATACTTGAGCTTGATTAGTTTGCTCTGAGAAGCAGTGAGACCATCATTTTACAACAAAAGACAATGGAAATAAAAACAGAATATGGAAATAAATATACAAATTCGCAGTGTCTACCACTCTGCTTTTCTGTGTGAAACAGCCTCCCCACTCACCCATTTCATTATCCTCCCATGCAGCTCCCTTTTAAGCTTCCTCCTGCACCGCGCCAAGCAGGACTTTCTTGGTAACAAGGCAGCTGGTGAGCTGTGACCTTTGCAGATCCAGCAGGTCTGAAACCTTTCAAAACCAAATTCATCTGCCCTACCACACTGCAAACCTTCAAGCCTGCCCTAAGATATGCCTCAGCTCAAGAGCCAGAGCTTTCTAAATGTTCCAAGTGAGATTAGGCATGCGTTGTGGAGGAGGCCAGTGGCAGAGAGCAAGACCCTGGTCATGAGCTGAGCATGTTGAAGGCCATATCTCCACTTTGTAGCATTGGCCTTGGCAGATGCACAGAATCAGTCAGCACAGCAATTCTAGGTATGCAGGGAGCTGAGGGAGCTGACCCTGGGAAGTGGAAAGTTAATGTTTCAACAGGTAAATGGTCCTGTCCCAGTAGAAAGAAATTCTTTGCATTCAATATCTGTGAAGCTCTATTCAGAAGAGCATGACAAATATCATCTGTCTGCACTCATTTCTCTTATTATTTCAACCAATTTAGAAAACTTTTCCTCTATTTCCCTCCCATTCTTGATACATCCCTGTCTCTTCCATGATTTTTATTTCTTTTGGGGCTGCTACATCTGATTCCTTGTGAATGGGCTGTGTGGAGAGGGTCAAGGGAACTTCTTCACAGCAACAGAAGAGGAAGAGGGTCACCTTGTTTGATATTTTTCTTTCCTCTCTTCAAGTTGGGAGTATCAGCTCATTCTCCCAGCCTTTTGACATGATGGCTTAACACTGTCCATGAGCTAGAAATTTGTTTATCAGCTTTGTGGAATTTCCCACTTCAGTTTACCTTAGAAAATGTGGGAGACTAAGGTATGATTCGATCTATTAAGTCTTTCCAAGTGGTGCCATGATGCTATTTAACCTTTCCCCACAAATGTATAACACCGGAGCTGTCAACGTGGATACAGCAAGTCTCTGCATGTACTTACTGCATAGACAGAGACCAGATCTTTACAAGAAAATGTCTGCATAAGCAACTTTGCATTCACTTACTGGTGATTAATTTAACTGTCTCTCTCCTGAGATACATTTTCTTCTCTTTCTACAGCAGTATGTTTGTACATACATATATATATATATGTATATATATAACTTCTATGTAATGTCATGTTCCCATTGCACTAGTTGAGTCACCTAATGATAACAAGTATTGCAGGTCATTCCTTAATTCTAATGATGTAGCCCAGGCTTTGATGTTAAAGGTCACAGGTTCATCCCTTTGATAAGATGATGGTAATATGCAGTGGCATGCGAAAAACATCTCATCTCCTAATGTAGCAAGTACAATGAAGTTATAGAGCTTAAATTACTTTTCAAGACTGTTTTGCTTTGGAGTTTTCTTGTGGTTTGTTGTTTTGTTTCTTAAATTGAGCAAAATCTCATTTTCAAGAACACAGTTTTATTGACCATTTTTTCATTTTGATAAATATAACTCACATGAACATGATTGATTTTGAGGAGGATAGTGAGCTGGATTTGTCTTCCCCCATGTTCCCTGACAACAAACCAAAATATCCCCTAATGGCACAGTTCTGGGTTGTGTTTCAGATGGACTGAAATCCAATCCTGATCTTGCTACTATTTCTGGTGTGATCATGGGTATGCCATTTCATTTCTCCATGCATCTTCTTTTCCTGCTGACCTCTGTTTCATGTAGTCTTAACCAGTCTCCTGTTTTTACAGCAGCTATCAAGAGCTGAGTCCTGATATCACCACTCAGCAGATAAAGATATAGACCTTCCCAACAGATATTGGAATCTCAGCTGGGATGAATGACAGTGGAGGCTGGAGACCACTTTTAGGGAGTCTATTTGCTTTGCTTGAAACATTTGTGCCTTTAAGGGAAAATCCAAGGTGTGTAAAGACTTTAAATCTGGAGCTGCTGAGACAGATATAACCAATGCAACTAAATGTTCTTGAGTCATTATCTGATCAGAAATCTATGCTGGGTGAGCAGTTTAATTGGGAATAAACTAAACCAATCAGAACTACAAAGAACAGGAATTCCATTTCCATGGAAATCTCAGAATGTCTTTTCCTTTGCAAAATGGAATAATTTTTTTTTTTAATGACATTACTGAATCCTCTAGAATGAGGATTCCTTACGCCATTTGGTTCAGAAGAATACGAATAGGACATTTGGTCCTGAAAACAGAAAATATTTCATATGGAATGTTTCCCAACCAAACTGATTTAAATAGATGATTTCTCTGCATAAAAGAATGTGGCTCAGTGCTAGCAAAACACCATGTAAGCTAAGAGCACCTGCCTGAATAACTGTTTCATTACTAACCACTGCTACATGGTAAAGAAGATAAACCCTTCTTCTCTGATATATAGTCTTCCTTCACATTCAGTGCAGAGATAGTTTTGAACCCCAATTACTTATAGGTTCACTGAAGGATGTGGATGTGTAGAAGATGGGGGGTGGCAGAGTAGAAGGGATAAAAACATCTTTGTAGAAGAAACACCAAAGAAATTCCATGTTTCAGGACCACAGGTATGTATTACTTCCCATATCTCAAACAGTTTTGATTTTCTTTTCTAAACCAAAAAGGAGAAATAGAATAAGGCAAAGAGCAAAACTAGGATTTTTTGAAAGGGATAAAAGATTGAAGTTCTCAATGCAAGAACAAGTTAGTTGAGCATGCTGATCTGAAGGCAGGCAGCCTAGGCCAAGAATGAGAAAGAGAGAAAGAAGAAAAGCCATGCAAAAGCCAGCACATCAGCAGGATGCAGCCAGGGATTAGCTCACAGGGATGTGACTGCCCTCCCTCTGATGACCAACTCTAGTTGATGTCATTTCATTTCCCACCACACATTCTAACGAACATGATGCAGATGGAGGTTGTCCCTTTCTCTTCCTATTATTATTATTTACTTTTTAATTTTAAAATTAATTTTGTAATAACAGCAATTAGACCCTCCTGCCAGCCTGTCCCTGGGGGGTGATTCTAGTTCTAGTGCAGAAAAAATTTGCTCCTAAAGAACATCATAGCAGGCATGCAATAATCACCCAGAAATGCGCAGCCTGTCGTGTCTTATTGCTTAATTATCCATCTTACCTTCTTTCAACCCTCTTCTTATTGTACATCATGTGATGCCTGTTTGTTTTACATAATTTTCCCCAACTGCCTTTCCTCCCTGCATTAAGATTATGAGAGTTGAAAACATTTTTCCCTTTCATTCTCCTGTCCTGAGGTTCCTCCTGCTTGGTCACCACTGATCATTCCCATGAGGGATTGCAAGTTCAACAATCTCTGAGAGTTTTTCACACTTTTATGTTCCTGGAGACCAATTCTACCAGCTATAACATCACTACATTGGAGTTTCACCAGGTGACAATGTGGTCTTTTGGTTTTATGCCCTCAGAATACAGTTGACTGTGACCTGGTTCCTAATAAAATCCTCTCTTGAAAGAAAAGTAGATGAACCCAAAGAAACTAACATGCAGCAGCCAAAAAAACTGTATGAAACTGTGGCTAGGAGTTCCTCGCCTGGATGTCCTGGGATTGGCTTGGTAGAGCATGCACAAAACTGTGCAAAAAACTACTTAATGTTTATTTGTATGTTCCTCGAGATTCCTTGAACTAAAAGCTGCTCTGGTTTAAGGTAGTTGCTAACCTTTGCCAGATCTTGAAGTCACAGCCAAGCATCTGAGTGGTATCAGAGTGGGACAGCTCCTGCCCCTTTCATCTGGCCTCATGGAAATATAAAAAAACCCAGTTCAGTTTGCATCGTTTTGCTCTCACAGATCTAAGAGATGTTCTTTACTGAGCAAAATCTGGGACTCCATATCACATCTCAACAATATTCTCAAGATAGTTTGAAAGTAGTTCAGAAACCTAAGTCTGAAGCTGAAGAGAGGAAAGAGCTGTGTATCTCACTGGAAAGCAGTAATGTTTGCTGCTCCCTCAAAAACAAGAATTAGTCTATGAAGTTGCTGGAGTAAAACCATCAAAATTGATCAATTTTGTATCTATATTGCAAAGTCTCCTTGATAGTCTCATTCCCTGTGTTTTGCTTTTGGAATCGAACTAGGATCAGGACAGCTGGGTGCAGCTCTTGAGCAGTTCAGCAGAGACACCCATGCCCAGGAGACAGGAAGGGACCTGTCTGGAGGTGGAAGAGCAAAGGTGCCAAAGGGAGCTGAGAAAAGCCACTTTGCTCAGAGATCCCAGTGGAAGCCTCATAGACAGGCTTCACCATAGGTAAAGAGATTTAGATTGTATTTGACTTTCCCCTTTCCGCTTTCTTGATTGTTTTTTTTTAGATTGATAAAACAAAACAAAAGAAGTGGAGAGGAGAGAGTTCCTTTTCTGTTTAAATTAATTTTTAAGAAGATTTTTACCAAATGAGAGTGAAAATAAATAGGCATTTTTATACTGACATTTTAAATTCAGTGTTAGCCATCTTTAAACTCGTGTAAAAATACAGAAAGGTAAATTAACTAATTTATTTTTAAATGAAGACCTATTTCCAAGGCAAATAATGGAAAACATTTATTTTCCAACCTACTGGAATTAAATGATTGGACGGGAAGGGGCTTTGGTATTATTATTGGGTGCTTTTTCCCTGCCTAAATGAACTGCTCAGGGGAAAAGGCATGAATTCATAAAACGTTTTGGTACCACTAAATCAGGAGGGGAATTTTTTTTTCTTTTTTTCTCCCGATATAAAAAGCCTTAAATGAAAAATATCACCTAGCTCAGTTTTGGCACCGTGGCTGTCTAGCATTTGCTGGGGTTTGTACCTCAATCATTACCCACCATGTTTGCCCTCATGGAATGCTGGGAGGGGAAGCCCATAATTCTCCTTGGCAAGTCCCTGCTCAGCCTCCCTGAAGGCCAGGTTTGCTGTCACCAGTGCTGACCATGGAGCTGCACGGACGGCCACCCGCACACGGGCTCCCGCCTGCTGGGGCGCTGGCAGTGCCGCAGAGGAGCCAGAGCATGGCCAGGGCTCACGGCAGCTGGGTGGTCAGCTCTGGGTGGGACAGGGAGTTCCCAGTGCTCACATCTGCACCCAAGGCGGTGCTTTATGTACAGTATGGACATAAGCCCAGCCAAGGAACATCACTAGTAATTCCTCCCTCCAACCTACCAACTTTATTTTTGTTCCCTAAGATATGCAAGATACGTCAAGGCTCAGCTTAGGAAGGGCTTTTAAGAGATCTTTACTGTTCAAGGCAGGCTGTGGTTTCATTATTTTTATTATTTTGGTAGAATGAGTAACAGGAATAATAGTAGCTGAGGGTTGTTTCTCTTCATTGACTCTCTGTTGGGCTTGGAAGCCATTCGACAAGGACAGTCAAAACACAGACAGGAAATAATCTATGATAATGTCCAACTGGGGTATCAATTACGGCTTTGGAGTTTCATGTTAAAGGGATATTGTCAGATCAAATTTAAACCAAAAGTTGTGGGTTGCGTTTTTCAAATACATAGATATACATATAGATATGTATATATATGAGAGAGAAAAATGGAGACTGTTGGAAACATTTCTAATTCTCTTTTCTTTTTAAGTAAAAAAAAAATTCTAAGGCAAACAGTCTCCTCCCTGCCATATGTGAGCCTTGACTGCTATCCTTAGCCAAGCCTGGCCTTATGAGCTTGCTTGGGTTCTTTTAACATCCTCTCCTGAAAGGCTCTGGTGGGTAAAGAGACTCACTCCCCAGAGACTAGAGGAGACACTGGGTTAATCTATCACAGTGCCCCATGGCAATCTCTGGCGCAGGAGTAGACAAATACCTGCACAGAGGCTGGGCAAATGCATCTCTGACCAAGGTATGGTGCATCCAAGCACAGACGTTGATGGAGCCTTTCCCCAGTTCATGGAAGCTGAAAGAAGTATCCCACAATGAAAACCATGGCAGCGTTTTTAACCTGAGCACTTCAACCCCGCCTTGCTCAGCATGGACAGCCTTTCTTTTGGCCAGGGTCAGAGAAATACATGGGACTGATGCTGATGCTGTTCAAAACCAGCTTCTTTCTGGACATCTGTTGTTAAGTCTCATAGAGATAAGATGGCAACTGCTGCTTGGTGTTAGAAAAAGAATCACTGGGTGGTCCCCAGAAAACCATGAAAAATTCCTCCATATTAGGATCACATAGTTAAAAGAAACATCATACACTATCATTTTCTTTCCCCTTCTTCCCTTCTTTGTCAAGAACTGGCGGAAATAAATAGAAGGAGATGTATTCTCAAATGAGTTTGTGAAACCAACCTCTGGCAAACATGTGAGAATAAAATCCTATGTCCAGTCCTGGAGCTGGCACTTTAAAAAGAAAACTTGGAGGAAGCTCAAAGAAGAACTGCCAGAAAGATTTATAGCCTGGCAAACATGCTTACCAGCGAGAGAGGAGAGGAGAGCGATTCGTGAGATGGAGTATGGACTAACAGGTTAATAAGTGATCAGGGGACTCATGGAGTGAAAAACTCTGATATAAAATGGATCTTTGATCTAGCAGCCAGAAGCATGAGAGAATCCACGAGTCTGCAACTTGGAAATCAGAAAAACCCACAGAGGAAATACGCTGTGCGTTTTTTTGCAGAAGAGTAATGCAGTACAGGGAGAGCTACATCCCAAGGGACAGGGTGGATTTGCCGTCATTTGGAGCCATGGGATGACATCCCTGGTCCCGGCCCAAGTGAGCATAAAATATTACATCCCATGCTAAGCACAGGGCCAGATAAACTGGTGAGAGAGATGTCTTCCAGATCATCAGTTTGAAAGGTCTTCTGGGAAGTAGCCATCAGTGCCCTGGTGTCCTGGCTATGTGGACCTCTTCAGTGCTGGAGCAAAATTGTTTTCTACATTTATGGAGAGACAGGCACTTTCACGTATGTGAACAGAGGGAAGGGTCTGAGTCCCCTGATAATGCCTCCATCCATAACAGGTCACAGCTGGATTTCGCCCACACGCTAGCATGGCTGATCAGGCCTAAGGAAGCTTCAGAAGCATTTGTCAGCCACAGAGGCCAAATGGGAGGCTCTGAAGAGAGAAACTACTTGTAAAGCCTTCCTGGTAGCTAAATATGGCTGGAGCAAGCTCCTTGGCTCACAGAGAAGGGACCTGAGGCATTGTTCAAGTGAGGTTCTGTGCTGGCATGGTAGAAGTCTTTGGCCTCACGTAGTGACTTGCATGGATCTGGGACCCTGTTGAAGGAAATGAGAATCATTTTTCAGCTCCAGGGGATTGATGTACACAAAGGTTAGTTAGCAGGCTCAAGGTGAAGGTTAGAACAAAGGAAGTTTTAAGCATACAGTCACACATATAAGACAGTAATTTCAAGTAGGAAAAAGCATCAAAATGAGCTTTTTTTGCTCTTTCTATTCTCTGAGAGACCTTTCACTAATATTTTCATTAGATCTCATTCTTTATAAAGGTCATGCTACAAAAGACCAGTAGCTACCACAGACTCATCTCTCACAAATGTCCATCAGGCTTTGGAGAGAGCCTTCCATCCTTAGGAAACCTTTAAGTCCAGCATGATTGCAAAGCTTGCTCAGCCTCTAAGAGGAAAGTGTGAAATTCCAGGGGCATTCCAGAAAAGCTGACTCATGTGGAGCCAGATTTTGACCCCAGGATTTGAGTATACCTAAGGATAAGGGAAATAATTCCTTATATTGTGGAACTATGAAGGAAAGCAAATTTCCAGACTCCTAAGAAGTCTGGAGTTTTTTCTGAGATCTGTATGTTCTCCCCTGCTCCCTCTTCTCACAGGTGATGTTAAAATCTCTGTTAACCTCTACAGGCAAATCACCTAATCATGGCAAATTGGGAGGTTTTATGTAGATGATGACTGAAACCCAGAACTGTGTTCCAGGATCTCACTGTAGGTAATTGGACCAAGATGTAGAGACTGAACCCACCTGGAGTATAAGGGCAGACGTCATCCATCCCATATTCTTCCCCATGTAAGGGAACAACCTCCCAAAGCCACTAACTGCGACATTCAAAACCCCAACCTCAAGTGGAAAGGCTCCTGTTCCACTGTCTGGCTGTGGAGCTTTCCTGTCCCCAGTGAGGAAACTTTTTGTCTAAGCTCCCCTTCTTTCTCTCTCCTCAATCTCTCTTAGGCAGTTCATGTTCCATGTGACTAGAAACTGGAATGATTAAAAAGGGAGCCTCTGATTATAATAAAACAAAAAAGGCAGTTTGTTTTGTTTTCCCTGAAAGAAGATCCGGTGGTTGGCCATTCTTTAGAGAGTTGCAATTTGGACAATTTGTCAGTGTGCTCAGGGCAGAGGAAAGCATGTGACAATGGATTCAGGGACCATGACCATAGCTTGGGACAGTGAGGGGATACACAGTTGACTGATCCCAACATCTATTCTGCTTTTCACCGAAGCCAGTAAACAGCCTACAGTGATAATTAAGTGTCAAAAACACATTTTAAACTACTTTACCAATTTTTGTCCTTAGCTCAGACAAAACTTTATGTCAGAGCCCTGTGTAGAGATGCTCATGGTTTTTCACATAACCTTAAGGACCATGCCAAACAACCCACCTGCTGAACTGAGATATATCCCAGACTAGCCAACAGAAGGTTGAGTTTTAACCCTTTCCTCAGAGTTAGAGTGCCTGTAGGACAGGTTTCTTCTCCCCAAGTTTAGCAACTAAAAATCAAGCTTCTAGCTGAGACTGAGCACCTCTGGAAGCAGAGGTGTAGATAACCAGGAGTTATCTACAGAAAATTGAATGCTGCTTTCCATTGACTTGCTAATAAAAGGTGGCATCTGATTTTAGGTGGCTGAGGTATAAATAATCCCACATTATTGGGATGTATGCATATATATACCTAGATGTATGCACACATCTGCTCTAGGTATCAGGACAGAGGAGCTAAAGTTGTCTGAAGTTTAACTTTGATGATAAATATAATTACACTTAGGAGAATTTCTGGAGAGCAGAGTCGTGGCCTAAATTTCCAAGATAAGATACCCAACCTGCGGCCCTCATTTCCATGTCTAGACATTAGGTTCAAAATGCTGAGAACACCTGGGTCTCACAGAGGTCAGGCAAAAGGAAAGTGAAGAGAATAGTTTTGCCTATCACAAAGAGGGGTGAATTAAAGTATCACTTTTTAAAAATACAAAAGAGACAATCTGTCTCTGATAAGAGAAGGCTCAGCCAGAAGAACCAAAAAGTGACAAATTCCATCTTAATGGAAAGAAATGAATGTTTTGTTTTCATGGAACAGTGGGACTTATTGCCACAGGAAGGCTGGAATGCAGAGAGCTGAAAGTTTAAGCCATTGTCTAGTTATGAGCAGTTGGGAACTTTTCAAGTAGAAAGGGAGGAAAGGACTGAACAGACCATTCAACAACTCTGTTTTGGATTGCATGACCTGCCTTCTGGTGCCAATCATGACTGGAGACAACCTCATGTTCAAATTAATCGAGAGTACCCTGTGTCCCACTGATTTCTGCAGGAGGCACATACAAATGACTTGACAAACAGACACAGGGAGAAAAGCTCTGAAAGAGGCTCTCAGATGCCACTGCTTTACCCACCCCATGATCACCACTTTTGTGTTGTCAGGCACCAGATCCTAAAGCTGAGATCCTCTTCCCAGTGTATGAAGACAAGTAAAAAATGGCTATATCTAGTAGAGGAAAGCATAAGGGTGGGAGACAAACTTGGCATCAATAGAAAACTTGGCATAGATTTTCAAGGAGCTCCAGAAATAGCAGATGTTGTCATTGAAAGTAAGAAGAGGAGGGGAATGCAAAAATATATAGGTTTTATGGGGGATTTGGAAGATTAGAAGAACAAATAAGCAACACAATGGCTGGATATTGACTCATAGAATACTTGAACTAGATTTGACTGGCAAACAGTCCCAGTCTCTATTTGCCAACTGCTTGGAATTGTTTGAGCAATGACCTTGAAAAACATACAGCAGATTCAGACTGGGAAGCCAGAAGGCCATACCACAGTAGTCTGATCCAATGCCCTGCACAACAGCGTCCCTCCAATGTCACCTAGCCTCAACTCTGACAACTTTTTAAGCCAGCAAAAGTGGCTCAGCCACTTTAAGATATTAAACTGGTATAAAGAATTAAGTCCTCCTAAATCTTGAAAGCAGTTTAGCAGATCATGCTGCTTTTAAGACCCTAAATTCTTAAACCACGTTAACTCTGATGGAGGAGCTGAGAGCTTAATACACCAGAGTCATGCTAACTGAAGAGTTTAAACTCTTAAGACACTTTTCACATTATAAGCCCAATTCTGGATCAAGCATAGTGCCCACATTCTTGGTTGGTGTCAGTTCAGATGTTCAGCATTCAGTGGGCTTCACCCCACTCCAGATTAAGAGAATCAGGGCTGAATGTCTGCTTTAACTAATTGACTGCTTTGCCAAATCACTTGTCTTTCAAGAGATTTTGTTCATATCAATCAGTCCTAATCTATAAAGTTTATCTTTCTCTGCAGATGTTTTTTATGTGGTACAAGAGTACATTGGGTAAGGGTTTTTAAGTTCAGTTTATGTTGAAATTTTGGGATGATAAATAAAAATATAAGGTCATATCCAGACCAGCTGAAAAATCCTAGGAAACAGGTCTGACCCAAACACGTTTTAAGAAAAGGCTCCTGCAATGCCTTTGTAACTGAAGCAGCACATATGCAATTAGGTTTAAAGAATGGGGTAGTTCAGCAACCTTGATTCTTCAGCAAACACCAGTCCAGCAAACTCACCTTTCAGCAGAAAGTTTTATGACTGGTCACAAACTACCTTTACTCTGGATGTAGAGTGTCCATACTTAGAGCCTCAGAGGTGATCTTTCTTGGGACATGTAAATGAATGCAGAATTCAATTTTTACCACACAAATGGGCTCTCCTAGGATAAGAGAAATATCCTGTTGTTTCGTGGAATATGACGACTCCTACTCCACAGTAGCTACCTATGGTAAAGAAAAAAAATGCAATTTACCAAACAGGCACTATATAATGCACAAAAGAGTTTGTATTGCATTTTGGAGGTCTCCATGTTTTCTAGAGTTAGATTTAAGGAATAGAGAGAGAGAGACTCTCTGAAAGGGTGGTTCAGAGCAGAGGTGTGCTCAGACTATATTTTAAATTGGGGCATGCAAAAGCTTGCCCATACAAATCTGGTTAGTTTGGAGAGAGATTTGTGTGTGCATCAGTCCTTACTGCAACTCCAGTGCCACCATTTCCAAAGGAAGGAAACCAGGTATGTGGTTTGCTAGGGAGCAACAGTATTCTCAGTTTGGACCGTCAAGAAACATGGATTTGTGTGTACTCATCACACAGAGTGCCCCAGAGTATCCCACACACACACACTGTAATTGGCGTCAAGACCACCCTCTGGAAATGCTTTACTGTTAAAGGGTCTTTCATCTGAAGATCAAATTAAGGCTAATCTTCTACAGTTTGGTAGCGAGACTCTCAGATGATACATGTTGTGGTCATGTACTAAGTAGCTCAGCCCTAGACCATATTTTCAGCTTGTTCCTGCCACACTGGGGTCAGTGGTGTAGAGCTGATGATCTGTCTGTCCATTTATTAAACTCATATACTTTGCAGAGTTGTTTAAGAAGAAAGTTAAAGCCAGCCACAGTTAAAAGCAGCTTTGTTTTCTTGAGGTAACAGGTTTGCTCTGTACAAACAGTATCTCTTATCTAATAGCCCTAGAAAGGCATGTAGCGTCAAGCTGATACTGTCTTCATGCTTGGCTTACTTTTGCATTTCAGCCCTGAGATATGCAGGCAACCTGCCATCAGCTGTAAAACCACAAACCTCGATCTGTGATGGGGACCGATAAGGGAAAATATATGAAAACAGACTCCTTAGAGCTTTACTCCTTTCCAGGAGGCTCTGGACTGAGATCTGGCATTTGAAAGCGATTGTTCATGCATAAGAATCAGTAATTTTTTTATGTTTCCTTTTTAAGGCTGCAGAAATGTTAGAAGAGAAGTGAGTAGGGGGGAAATCAACATGATGTTATTAAGCTCTCATCATGACATTAACAAGTGCAACATGCAGTAGAACAATGGCTTTGACCTTTGAAGCCCCTGTGCTCCCAGGAGCCTTCTCCCCATTTCAAAATGAGAGGAAACACCATGTCAGTGGGTTGATGTGATTCACAGGGACAGAAAACAGAACACAAAACTGTCAGCTTCCACTCTGATGGGCTGTTTATCAATCCATCTTTCCCTTGCTTGCTCATCTAAGCAGCCCCTTGCTGACCCTAAACTTTGGAGTCTTCAAGTTTTCTCAGAATTCCGTCTTTCAAATAATACTTTGTTTATTGAATATAGGACTTATATCACCATGCCTGGGTGATTGCTCATGATGCTGTTTGTGTTGTAACATTTCAAGACCAAGAGAAATCACCCAGAGTACCTGCAGTACCCGTCATGGACATGGTGTAATGGTGTGCATGCTCTCAGGCCCAGGGCACAACCATACCTGACAGCTTCTTTTGTGTCGTTTGTCAAACTCTGCTCTTTCTCATAGGATTTTGGCCTAAAGATAGAACCGAGATAATGGAGGAAGAACTCTCTCTGAATCCAGAAATAGAAACATCAGGTACTGCTGCCACTGATGTGTGAAATCTGCTGCCCAGAAGGAAGTCTTTGTAGCTATTATTTAGCCTGCCTCCACCTCAAAGATTCCCCTGCAATTTGAGCTGAGGGTATTTCAACCACCTTGCAAAGCAGAACCTTAGAAAATCTCCTAAGCTGTTTTGTTGCTACCTCCAAGCCAAACCACCCCCACACTCTCCCCTGCCTAATAAACATTTAAGTCCTTGCATTTCTTTCTGGGAGCAAGCCCCAGCTATGGGTGGGGAGTAGATCTTCCACCTTGTTGAACTTATGGCGTTGACCTATCCCCATACTTTGCTTTTCCAAACTATGGAGAAGCACCCAGCTGCAAAGCAATTTAAATGGATGAGGAGCCAACAAATACACTAAATGGCTTATCTGATTCTCTGGGAATCCATCTGGAGCCAGAAGCCTTTCCCCATATGCGTAACAGTAATTACACCACATTCTCACCATCATCCTCTATAAACTCTTGTAATCCTCTGCCCTTCTATCCAGACAAGGGCAGTGATTCTCTCTGGAGCAAAATGAGCTTTCCAAGGGACAACTTTGCCTTATCAGGAACACGCCAGCCTCCATGTTTGGTTAAAGGGCCACCATCCAAACAAAACCTCCAAGCACAGCTCTTGCTGCCTCAGATAAGGTAAAGGAATGATGAGTTTTGCTCTGAGAATGCTCTGGATGCACAAAAATATTCTGAACATTTTGATGATCCTGTGACAGTTGCACCTACCTGGCACTACTCTAGAACATCTTTTCTGCATACCCTGAATGCTTGAATTCTTCAGTGCATATCTTGGCACCTATGCAAAGGACTGACACCTACTTCCCACTGTGCACTGCTTATAGGTGTTAAGGACATGTTCTTGACCTCCACTGTACTGGGGAGAAGTAGTTATTGCCATTCATGTGGCTCTATTTGGTGGTTCTCTGCTGAATATCTCCTCTTTCAACAACTCTGCAAGCAAAAGGACCAAGAGTAGAGGTGAGAAATCCAGAGTTGAGGATAGCACTAGTGTACAGAGCCTAAAAGAGCTTTCTTTCTTTGTGAGATTTGTGACAACTGCAGGAGCTGTCCAGTGCCAGCTATGGGCCACTTTCCAGCAGGCCATGGGCAATGAAGAAACCCAAGGGAGAGTCACAAGAAGAGTGCAAGCATGTAGTGACACCTTCCTAGAACACTACCTCAGGCCTCTGCTATTTCAGGCTTGTGGACTTCCTGATCCGCCTTCGGCGCCTTCATACTGAACGGCTCTTGATGGAGTTGAAGAGATTACTGAAGAAAAATCTTTAGCCACTTACTTGCCTTTTGATTTGTATGATGCCTTCCAATTTTTCTACCTTTTGAGTAACTTCTCTTTTATTTGTGGTGCTTGACCCAAATGAGTTGCAGAAGCTCTTTTTAATTAGTTTATATAGAAAGAAAATCTTTATTTGCATGTGGAAGTTGCAAATAAAGACAAGATCTGGACTGGTTTCCTCCTGAAAAGCCTATGGTTGCCCAAACATACCTAATCACTTACCTTCATCTAGCCCATATTTTTCTTATTATAATGATTTTCTGTCTTTGACTGTATAAGACTTTATTTTTGTATCCTGGGGTAGCTAAATGAATTTGAAATTAATATGGATTTCCTGCTGATCTCACTTAGCTTTGGTCTTCACCCTAGAATTGAAAACATCAACGCCAGGGTGTGTTAGAGGTACACTTCTGGAAAGGCAATTATCCTATAAATGCTCAGCTGTAACTTATATAATAATTATTTCTTCAGCTGAAGTGCCTTTTGAAGTACTTTCCAAAAACTTACAATAGCCCTAACCCATAAGCATTTTGATGAGGCAGGGAGACCAAATTCTGCACTCCATCTGAAACCAGTCTGCAGAAACTCTGTCTGAAGTGCATTGGCATCGGGCATAGCTGGATCTCTCACATTAGGTGTTTGGAAATGTGTCTACAAAGACGTATGCCCTGCAATGTTTACTTTTCAAGTATTACTTGGAAATTATATGATGGATAACTGATACTTTTTTTTCATCCCCTCTTGGCTGAGGGTTTCCCTGGAACTTGAGACATGTCTCTGCTGAAAAAAATCACTCAACATTTATGAAGAACAAAAGAAAGAGAAGGTTATTCAGTGTGTCATGTAGTTTCACCTGAGCCCCAGTGGTTTCAGGGTGTATGAGACATACCAAGCATCTTGTTCAAGTCAAAATCAGACTGCTTGTAAAACTTAGACTAATTCTAGTGATGCCAATAATCTGCATGAGCTGTTTGAATAACTTCTCTCTAATACAGATGTTAACTGAGGGGAGAAGGATATGGGCTAAGAATCAGCAGATTCGGGGATCAGTAATCTCTGCTGATTCAAGCAACTTTGGGAGCCTCCCTTCATTTCCCTGGAGCCTTTCCTCTCTCTTCTTGTCTGAAGCTTCTTCAAGTCAGAGAATTTTTTCCACATTTGTTGTGCCTTGGTCTTACATAGCACATGGTACAGGAAGCCCTCAGCCATCACTGGGATCCACTGTAGGCACTGAGTTAATTTAGAAATAGTATTAGGCTGCAGCATTTGGACAAATGACATTGGTGAAGAGCAGCCACTGGGGGAGGTTGGACTGCAGCATGAAGCTGAACAGCCGGAGGAAAGTAGAGTCTGGTGTTTTGAGAAAAGGCCTTTTAAAAACCAGCATGTGTTTAGGATTCAGTAAATAGTCACTGAGGGGCAAATTCACCCTTGGCAAAACCCCGACCCACGGTCACATTGGAGGTAAGCGTGCTTCCCTTCTATCAGAGGGATTTGCAAGCAGAAAGAATTTTAACAAGGTCTTCAGACGTGACTAAAGACCCTGTTTGTTTTAGATCAAGCTCACTCCACCCCAGAGCCCTGAATATATCTCTTGTTCATAAAATATCGAAAGCGCGGATATGTGTTTGTTTTCGGGGGAGACTCCTCCCCCACACTCAGCCCAGTTCACCTGTTAAAAGCTCGTGAGAAATTGTATCCACAGCATTCCTGTCCCTGTAACACTGGTGCATGGTGAAAGCCAGCAAGCTGGTTCTCCTCATGTGAATATGCTGTCTTTTAAGCCTGTCTTTATCTGAAGCACACTGACTCTGTTCCAGGGCCGGAACTTATGCATCTTAAAACACAGAAAAACACTCTCAGAGGCTCTCTAGGAAACAAAATAATAACAATGATAATGATGATGATGATGTTAATAGTAGTAATAATAATAGCCTTTGAGTCTGCTGCTGTACCCCCCACAGCTCCTTCTGTTAGTGAGAATCTTATTTCATGGGCTCAAATGAGAAGTCACAAACAATTCAATTACTCGAGAGTAATATCCTTCATAGAGAAGAGCCCCTGCTGCTATTCCTTTGGAGGGTTCTCCTTTCCTGCTCTAAGCAGCTGTGTTGGTATTTAGACATAGGATACCAGCTCAGACTCTACTTTCAGCACAACTTCAACTTATATCCTTCAGGCTTTATAAGTCCCCAGATGGTCCATAATGCTTGTGTAGCAGTTAGCCAGCCAAACAGTGCTTGCTGCTTATCTGGTGTATAACTCTCTGGAATGCGTGTGTGGGGAGAATGAGAAAAAATGCCAGATCATCTTCCCACAGAACATTTCCTTTCTTGTCCTCAGCCTCCCCTCTCTAAGCCCAGACAGAAACAAAACACCAGCTAGGGAATCGGCCACGTTTGCGTTGCAATGGACTTGATCCTCGTGTCTTTTCAGAAGCAGCCTGGTCTTTTGTGGCTGTGAACCTTTGATGCCAGGGCATTTATGCTGATCTCTGAGCGTGTGACAACCTGTTTAGCTCTAGCTTAAATGACAGCACCAGATGGAAGTTAGTAACAAAGCATGTCCAAAGCTAGCAATTTTCAAAATAATGGAAATTCAGAGGATTTCTGCTGGCAAAAAAAAATAGGACAAGAGAGAAAGAAGTTACGGGAAAGGGTGCACCACACTGCTAACTTTCATAAATTTTGTGAGGGTCTTTTGCTAGATTACCCTTTAGTCTCAGCTTTAGCTTGGATCTTCCTTCACCCTATATAGAGCCACACTGGTAGCCCCCAGCATTCCTGGTTCAGTTCTTGAGATTGGCTAGCAGATGTGTCTAGAGTGAAGAAAATATTTTGGGCAATGAATAAATCAGGGATACCTACAGTGAGTATAAAGATTACTGAAGGTGTCTCCAGTTCCAGTTTATTCTGCTCCCCCAGCAGAGACCTGATTTTGCCTGCTTGTTTGTTCTATTCTTGACTTAGCAGTATTGGCAACATTTGGGTAATCCCCATCCTAACACTGTGGGCAAATGAGACATTTATTTCTTTTGCCAGTGTTGATCTGTTCTGATATTCAGCTACCCTGGAGCAAAGTAAGGGAGGCCAGGGGAACACACGGAGACACAGATGGAGGTTTTCATTTCAGATTCACAGCTTCAGAGATTCCACACTTTAATACAGAAAGGGAAACTTCTGTTTAGTGTGAAAAACAAATTAGTAAATGTTGCTGTTGTTGCTCAGTTTTTTGTTTTCATGAATAACTGCTGAATTCAGAAAGTGTTGGTCTTGAATGTCACTTGTGGCTGGGCAAGTGGAATGAACAGATATCACTGGTGGTGGACACCTCAGCAGAAAGAGGAGGTTGTCATAGAATGTTTTGTTACACAAGAGAAAAAAAAACACAGGGTCAACACCTTGCCCTGGGTTCCAAACACTGTGACGTTCCCAAGTAGGAACTCTGGACTCTAAAGAGTATGACACTGATTAATAAAAAATACAAATGTACTAAACAGAGGACAGCAGCGGCAAAAGAGCAGTTTCATATTCTCTTGGTGTGATGATGCTGATATATATTGTGACATTCCAGTAGGTAACCATCCCCAGCCTCATTACCAAGTTTTGCATAAACACATGAAATTGTATTCAGCCTTCTATTTCTTAGTGGGAGTTCCTAAGTTTCTTTATGATTTTATCTTCTGTGGTTAAGACCTTAAATAAGAGGGACTGTGGACAAGGGTAAAGTGGAACAGAAGATGAGTCACAGAAAGATCACTGAAATATTTTGGTTTCTTTTTCCTAGTATTTTCAAAGGACTTTAGGACAACATTCACATGACACAGAATACATAAATCCCCAGTTGTAGGTAAGCAAGGATATTTAGTTATTTAGCTTCCATTTTACTCAGTGCCTGAGTCTCCCTGGGATTTGCTGTCCAGAGCCCCAATGACAGTATGTTGGCCACCAAAATCCCTCAGTTGTTAGTTGTTCCCTGATGGCTGAATGAGTGCATTGAAATAGTTAATTCAAAATATATCCCATTGTCTTGCTGTTTCCATCTTTTATTGTAACTTTTTCTTAGTGCCTGCTGAGTGTCTGTAAAATGGTCCCTTCTCTTCCACACTACATGAACCATATCTAAGACATCAGACAACTGAGCTGGCCAATGATCGTTCTCTCCCAGCAACACAGAACTCACCTAAAAATACAAGACTTGCACTACCACGCAGCAGTCCTCTTGCTGACATGTTTTGAGGGTGGCATACTACTTCTTCCTTTTTCCTGAAATGATTCCACAGGCTTTAAGCCTCTACCAGGAAAACAGAGGGAGTAGAGAGACAAAAAACGTGGCATTAAAATTCAGATGCCAAGTTCAGTAGCATGAATAAAAATTGTCTTAACCTCTGAGGTCAGGAGGTCACCAGCTGGAAGCGGAAAATCACCACCAGTAAATTGCTGTGGGTTGGAATGATGAATGCCCGTTAGTACCAGTGAATTTCAGAAGAATCTCAGCTGTAGGGAGACAGGGCATCTTGGAACAAGGCTGAACAATTCCCAACTGTGTTTTCTTTCTTCTTCAGTCTGTCTTGTGCTCTTTCTGCTTCCACAGATTTTTCAGTTTAGGCAGCAGAAGATTAAACCCTTGTGGGAAAGTCTTGTGGCACATAATAGGAGTGAAAGCAGTGAGATTCCATAGGGATTGAGTGGTATTTTAAGATAATTGCTCTCAGATCCTATGGATCTCAAGAAAGGGGGAAAGTGCTTCAGAACCTGTGATTTGCAAAGTTGTCTGGAGCACAGAGGTGGGTCCATTGCCCTAGTAAACTAAAATCACTGCCACTTATGTCAAACTACAGCCCAGTCCGACTGCAAGCACCCTGTACCATGTACATTCTCCTTGCTTGAGCCTAAGTTAGAAATAGTCCAAGTTAAGAAGGTGCTGAGTTGATCTTGATGGACTCTAACAGTCCATCTTTATCTTGTAGGGTAAACATGGGCACATTTTGTCTGGGTTCCCCATTTTGTTGCCATCATTCATCATTCCATTGCTGTGAACGTCAGCTTGTAGCCTTGTGGGATGTCACTGCTTCACCACTATCTAGAGTAATGGGTTCTTGCTCTGTTCATAAGATGTAAAGCAGTGAAGTAATACAAATTAACGAATATCTATACAAGTGAATAGATGTGTCCAAATCACCCAGGCTAGTCCAGAATTCTAGGGTGGGGAAGATTTCAGGTTAAGGAGATTGGACCACACCACAAAATCCTCCAGTAATGATACAATTCTCTACAACACTTTATGGGACACTTGAATATAAGCCCTTACTATTAAATTTGGTTTGAGGTTTCCATAAGGGAAAGGGGCCAGCTTGCATTTCAGATGTCATTTGTGTAGGGGAAGCTGGACAAAAAGCAGAAAGTTGGCAGCAAAAAGTACCAGGCTTATTTCTCCTTCCTTCCACCCTTCTCCAACCTCTTTGGCTAATCCCCAAACCATGGCAGAAGCTGAACACTACTTTTCATTGAGTGACATACCTGGCTCTAGAAGAACACGCCCTTGTGGAATTGGCACGCGGGCAACATTTCCATTCCTGCTGTACAACACTTTTCTTTAATGCCTTCCAAACCAAAACAAAACCATGAGGATTTGCTACCATGTTCTGCTCATTATATTGGTTTTATGAGGGTGTGGAGTTTTCTTGCACCATGGCAGGATGGATTTGTCACTGAAACCTAAAATACAGTCATCCGGCTTTTTATCGTTTTGGTTTGTTTCTTGAACATTTACCATTTCACCCCAAATCAATCCACAATCATTTCATGTGCTTTTTCAGGAATGTGTTCAGCCTTTAGAGCTAGAACAGCATTGGGAAATCAGACATCCTGGACTCCCTATGTGGAAAATACAAAGGATCATAGCAAACAAGACTGCCAGAGACCTCCAAAAGTCACTGGAAAAAGTCATTCCAGTGCAGCATGGTTATACCTGTGCCATTTCTATCCTCCTCTTCCAGATTTTAAGGCTTGCAATTCCAGAAGCCCTGATAGACATATCTCCCCATGTGATGTGCACATTGTCCCCAAGTGACTAAAGCTGTTTGTTTCAGTTTTAACCCATTGCCTCTCACTCTCTCCGCATTGACAGGCAAAGCAGGTTGTTCCTTTTTTTTTTTCAGCTTTGTGTGTGCACAAAGACATCTATCATAGATCCCTTCAGTTTCTCTTCTCCAGACTAAACAACCCTCCTTCTTTCAATCTTTCTTTCTAAGTAAGATCTTCAATTATTCCTGTTACTTTCCAGCTGGTTTACATCTTTCCTGAAAAGCAGTAACCAAAACTGCACTCAGTATTTAAACTGAGGCCCTACTAATGGCTATACGAGCGGAAGAATTGCTTCATACTTACAGGCAGTTGTCCCACTTATCCATCACAATATGGCGCTTGTCTCTTTCCACACACCATGATTATGTTGGATTATGCCCAATATCCGACCTGCTCCAGGCAATCGTACTCCATCCTCTGGCAACTCAGCTGATCATTCTGCTTAAAGACAACATCCTGCATGTTTCTTTATTGAAATTTATCTTATTTTCCCTGTACCTTACTCAATCTCCTCTGAAGCCAACAGAAAGAATAGACTCTGTACTTACATTGTGATGTGTAATGAGGCTGGGATCCATCTGCTCTGTGAGCATTCTCCATAAAAGACATGTGACACGCAGAATTTGCCAACTGGACATTAGAGGAGCATTTAGAGACGTAATTAAGAAAGCCATGTTCTTGACCAGGATACACCACCCTGCTGTTGCATGGCACTTCATCCTGTTATCCTCCTCAATAACTTCTGAAGCCTGATTCAACCATAGGGAGATTAAGAGTTCATAGGGATATAAGGAAATTACTTTCAGGTCTTATGGGCTGCAAGGTGGACTGAAATAGTCCCTTGAGCTAGTTGAGGGAATCTTTCTAGTAAATCCATAAAATGTGTGTCCCAAAGGACATCTACCGAAGCCATGAATTTTGAAATTAAACTCACAGTTACACATAGGGATTCTGTTGACTTTGCCACTTCCCACACTGTGCAAAGGGCTTTGAGATCCCTGGGTAGGAAGTTGATGTGGAAAACCAAAGTTCTCATTCCTTCAGCTGGTTGAAGGTCTGGATTTCAATTGAAAGGTTTTTATGGTACATATGTTTTTTAGTGGTGGGACAGGTTATTCCAAGCTCTCACATGAGTAAAAGACAGAAGTAAAAGTAAATTGAGGCAGATGGTTTGCTTCCCTAAGCTGGCATTCCTAACAAACAGCTGTGTTTGCACAAAGCTTCAGTAGACACATGGATGGGGAACAATATAGCTGGAAAGATGTCATATTAGTACTGCCACCTTCCAGCCCCTCCATGGGTTAAAGACTCCAGCATGGTCCATTGCTCCTCCTCCTTCCTTCTTTTCCTAAAAGTCTTGTAATGTGTTTCACAGAAAGTACCTTTTCTCTTCCTTTTGGTGTAATATTAATCTTGGGGGGAAGGGAGGAGGGGTTGGGGGAGGGGACATAGTGTTTTGAGGTTCGTATTCCCCTTGCAGTTAATCTCTTTAACAAACTCCTTTAACAAATGAAAGGTCTGACAGGAGGCAGAGTCATTAAAATGAATTAAAATGCATCCAGGAGAGATTAGTAACGAAGCCACTCACCAGACAATGCCCCTTTTCTTCTCCATGTGGACTGCTAGGAAATATCCCAGATTACAGAACAAAAAAAACAGTTGAAAATGCTGATCCTTGAAAGATGCACTATGTTCTCTTCTCCTGTCCTCGACTCCTTGCTCTACACAAGTACATCTGCAGCCAAGAGAACCAAGCATAATCTCCTCAGGGGGAGAGTCAGAGGGATTAGATTTAAGTACCTTAGAGCTTGCAAACCCTTACACACACTGAGGACAGGTCAGCAGACAGTGATGGTGAGCCCAGCGGTACACAATAGTGTCTACCATGCTGGTGTGGTAACACACCCAAACACATCTACCCCACTGAGGACCAGGTCCAACGGATAAAGATGGAGAGTATGGCACAAGAGGGGGGCCAGGGTGGAGTCTGCAGTGGGTGCTTCACACAAGCTTCAGAAGAGAATTTTGGGGAGGGGGGGAGGAAGCAGGAAGGGGAGGAACAAGAGCAGTCACCAGTGCCTTGGGGAGGAACAAGAGCAGTCACCAGTGCCTTGATGGACATAGACAATGGTAATGAGAAATGCAGCTGTAGGGAGAGAAACTAACTGGAATTTGAAAATAGGTTTTCCTAACTCATACAGTGGTCATCCAGTATTCCAAAGGAGGCTATACAGATCCTCTTTGCTTCAAGAAATCTGTTATTTAGCCGAAACTATCCCGTGTTCTGGTCCATGATGGAGAGAGACCCCAAATACAAAGCTACATGCCATATGTAACAACACTAACAAAAACAGCGATATCTGGATGATCTTTTCCTCCAGCTCCTGTTGAAGACGGAGCCTTGTGATAAGGTGTGGGAGTGTAGCCTGTGCTGTCAGGTGTAAATCAGTCAATTTGTGACCCACATGCTCACCTTACCACCAGCAGCAAAAGAGACAAGACAAAATCCAGTGCGCTAAAGCTGGTCTGCAGGACTCAAGCCTTCACAGAAAGGGTTGAGAGGTCAGAAATCAACAGTAGGTTGAAAACAAGTCCTCTAAGTGAATGATAAAAAAATAGATAGATAAAACCTGAAGGGAAAGAAATCAGATTTCAAAATCTCCTTAGATTTTAAAAATATTATTTTCACTGTGGGAAGGTCTCTCCACCACTGTTCTATCTCGGTTCTTTCAGATCTCTTCTGCTTTTCTTTACAGCTGGAAAAGGGTGCAGAAGTTCCCTAACATCCAGCCACCACATTGGCAGTTTCTACAAACCAGAGCAAAACCACTTTCTACTTCCTAAGGTGATAAAATAATAACAAGAAAAATATCTTTAGTTTTGAACAGTCGAATCCAGCTGATAGAGCCTGAGTTTCCCAACTAGCCCACATTTCTGCCTGGAAAATTGCAGCTCCTGTATCTCAGGTCAAGGCCATTGATGAATAAAGATTCCCATCTGCAGCTGGAAACTCAGCAAAACTTCCAGGGAAATAAAAAGCCATAATAAGCTTCTCCGCTGACATGAATGAAACTCTGAGCTATGTCAACCGAGACTATATCCCAAAGTTTGCTGCTGACAGAAAAACAATGAGATAGTGAATTGATGAGGGACCCATTTCACTTGTGGTCTGCAGAGTTATTATATCAAAATATGTCTGGCAGAGTTTAATAGTGTCAGCATTTAATGTTCAGCGTAATGTCATTCCTACAGACCAAGACAGACACTTCCCATAGGTAATTAATCTTTTACAAGCAATTTAGCCATCGTAAGCAAAAAGGGATGAAATGTATTAATGGGGGGAAAGGCTAGGGGCAAACCATGCATGGAGAAACATTTCTCTGCATTAGTCCCACAAAATTACAAGTGAGTTACAGCTGATAGATTTAGGACAGTTCCTGTTGAGTAATTGTATTCCATGAGGGTTTTCAATACAATATGATATTCATTTTCACTTTATACAGTAGAGACAATAATGGCTACAGGTGCACAGGCTGTCTTGCTGGGAGGAATAAAACTGTGATTGTTTAACATCTGACTTTTCTCACACAGTTACAGCCTTTAGATTTGAGCTATATTTTGCACATACCTCAGACTTGGATTGTTGGGGTTTTTTTATACTCCAAGAGTCTAATTCTAAAAAATGCAGGCTCTAAAGACCCATTGTCAAATGAAACACATTTCCCTTGTTTGATTTGTTTTTTCCTCTCTTGCAATATCAGCTTTCACTACAGAAATGCAGACAACCCCATGTTTGGGTAGAGAAATGAAACCACCAGCACACGCAGGATGTACAGGTGCCAGCCCAGGCTCCCAAAACCCAAATCCCAAAACAGGAACTTTTGTGTGCGCTTCTGAAAACCTGGACATCCCTGTAAACATCTCTCCATTCTGCAGGACTTTATACTGTTGCTTTTTGCTTTGGCACCTGATCACAGTTCTGCTGTGTCCTTCTGGGACTTTCCTGGTCTCTCAGACAAGAATAACAACAACAAATCCAACAAGCCAAGCAAAGAGAGAGTCTGAACTTTCTCCTGGAGAAGATAGTATGGCTATTCCTCGATTTTGCCTGCCAGCTGCCTCCTGTCTCAGAAATGAACTCCTCTTCCTTCTGCTCCCCAAAGACACACCACGCTTGCTTGTGACACAACTGCCATTAACCACATCCACCTGCCAGGGTGACTCTATTTCCTTACAAAGGACATAGCATCTGAGCTGAAGGTGGGACGGGATGGAAGCCCAGCAGTGTCTAGCAAAAACTTCCTGCAGGGTTTTCTCTCCACCAGAAAAGCTGTAGGTTCATTCTGATCAGGAAGTAACTCAGGACTTTTTCTTGTGAAAATGCTGGATCATTTTATTATGTTTATACCCAATATTTCATTTTAGGGAGAAAACTGATTGCCCCAAAAATTGTTGTGGTTTCCTGCCATGAAACACTGAATTATGTCTTCCTTCATACTCAGAAAATTAAAACATATATTTAAACACTAACCTTTTCTATTTTGCTGGGAGGGGGGAAAAAGTGTGGTAAAAATCAGGTTAAGAAGAACTTTATTTTTTCAAACAAAGAGTGGTACTGTTATGGCAAAATGGATTTTTTTTTTATTATTATTTTTTAAAGGAAAAAAAAATCTCTCCCTCAACTCCTTTGATTTAGGGAAATACTGAGTTTCAACAGATTTATCTTTTGTAAGTGTCTCCAGGTTAACTGCCTCTGGACTTTGCTCTTTTGCACCTCTCCAGGAAGAAAATAAATCCTGTCAGTTTTGCTTCTAGGCTTGTAGGGACCAGCAATAAAACTTTCCAAACCATCTTGGTGGCCTGGGAACATAAACTCTCCATCCACTCCCTGGGCTGAGTATCCAGAGTTCTCTTTTGACCATTTTCCTTGTATTCTTGTAACTCCTGCTACGTGCTGTTCACAGCAGCTCTGTAAGAGATGACACTAGTGCTGATTTCATGTACTTTTTCTCTCCATCTCTGTGCCTTAAGGTCCAAATTCCCATCACAGTTTTCCCTGTGGATGAAACAAAATGTCTTTGTTGTGTGTGAGAAGAGGCATCCTCGTCCTCCCGCCTGCACCGTAGTGAGAGCCGGGGTCTCTTCAGCTGCCAAGTTTTCTCAGAGCTTTTAGGAATGTAGCATTGCTGGTAGCCATGCTTGTCTCGCAGATGGGAGGCAAACCAGGACTCAGAAAGTCCTGGGAATGGCACAGACAGAGGGACACACACACAGCCGTGCATGCACAGAAAGAGCCAGGTAGCACAGGCTTTGTTTCTTTAGGAAACAAGGCTTAAAACAACCAGTAAAACCCATGCACCCAGTGTAAATCATACAATAGCATTCACTCATGCCAGGATTTCTGAACCTGTTTTTAGAGCATTATGCTTAGGCCCAGCATTAGCTGAGGGTCTTGTTGCTCATCTGAAACCATTAAGCTGTTCCCCTTGTGAACTCTAATCAACATCTGAACCCGTGTATCCTCAGCATAATGTGTCACCTTCCCCACTCTTGGGAAATGAAGCCCTCCAACGAGTGCTGAGGGGATGAAATATGGATTGCAGATGTTGAACCAAAAAAGGGCGCAGAAACAAGTTTGTGGAGCTGAAATACAACTTCCAAAACCTGTTTCCCTCTAACATTTCAGTCAGCTGTTCAACAAGTCTTTGGGGGGAAAAGGACTGCTGTTTCTCCCCTTCTTTTTCCTCTCCCTTTTCAATTTTGTAATTTTGGACAGTTTTTTATTCTCTTTTATCTCTAATTATTTATACTATGTGCTTTAACATCAGCATACATTTTGGAAGTCATCTCCAAAGTTTAGTTTTGTCATTGCTTGTTGAAATGTGGGAACCTGAAATAGATCTGCTGCGGTGCAGGCAGAGAAAGTGCTGGGTTCTTCCAGACCCTATGCATTTGTTTACTTTAACTTAAATTCGTCTTTTGTAGGGAATAATTCTAGTGGACACTGAAGGACACATCTGGGCATGCGCTGCACGCATCCAGGGCAGGAGAAGGCTCCTGAGCTGGTCAGGTGTTTCCACTCATACAATCCAAAAGCAGGACTCTAGTTGAAGGCATTTTGAGCAGAACAGTTCTCTGGAGCCCAAGCAAATCATTAGCAGTCTTTCAACTGACTTTGAAGCAGGTCTCTGAGACCCAATCTGTTTTATATGGTGGAATGTGGAAAAACAACCACTGCAGCTAATAAAAAGAAGGGGAACAAAGCAATACTCCTGTGTGCCTGCCAGCCCTGGCTTCTCCTGCCCCTTTGGTGCCTGCAACTGGCCAGACTGCACCCCTTCCCCACTTGACTCCTGTAATTTTCTGACCAATTTAAGTATGACCTGTAACTTCCCTTTTTACATCACTCATGAATTTGAATGCCTCCTAATTTTAGTTGCACCTTATAAATCCAGTGGAAGTGATTGTGTGATCATAAAACCTTGGACTGGCTCCCAGAGGAGCTACTCTGGTTGTGAGCAATACGCCTGACACCAAAAATGGATCCCTTTGGGACTAATGCGCAGGCACACACCCTGCACACTCTATACATGAGGACATACTCACGCACACCCACATGAGCTAAAGCTACAACAAAACATGAAGCAGGAGGTATGAACCATGACTGCACACATGAAGCTTCCATATCATACACATGTTTTTCCACCTCTCTCCATTTCACAGCCAGATCTCTCTGGACAACTTCACACCTTTGTAAATAAAGAGCATTTAAAAATAGCTCTACTGAAGGCTCGCCTGAATGAAAAAGATCAGGGCTGAGGGCTGATACGGATCAGAGGAGTGGAGGGAAAAGGCACTGCCCTTCCAGCCTCGTGGCCTGCGACACACACAGAAGTGTCAGCAGTCAGTGCAGGTAGCTGGAGGCTGATGTTTATTTTGGCACCTGCCAAGGTGACTTTGTTGTTGGGATCTGGGCTTGGCCAGCAAACTGTGCTGGTAGGACAGCATCCAGACTAATGTAATAAGCCGTGTCTTGAGGGAAGCCAAAAGAAAAGACAAAAAAGACCACACACAACTTGGAGTTGGTGCCTGGATTTTACAGGAGATTGTGGGGGGCAGTTCTTTTTTTTCTATTGTTTTTTTTTTGTTTTGGTTTGTTTTTTTGTTTTAAACTACTGTCCTTATTTTTCTCCTTTATGTGAAAATACTTAGGGACTTGGGAAAAGATTTGAGTCATTATGAAAATGTAATTCTATCTCATGATACAGCTGTAGTGAACCAGGGCAGCTAGATCTGGGGGAGTCAGCAAATCAGGCTCTCTGATTAGGAAGCAGGGAGGCCTTTGGTCAAATTTAATAGAAATAGATTTGTTATATTTGGAACATTTTATCAGAGAACATGTTGTCTCTTTAATGTTTTGTATCTGCTTGTCAGGCACTGGGACACTTCCCGCAATAAGAGCAGGCTCTCAAGAAGACTCAGAGATGTGGCTGGGTGGGGGAGAAGGAGCTGTTAAGATGATTTCTGGCTATCAGAAAACTTTGTCCAGGCTGAGAGGAAAGGCTAATGTCTACATAGTATGCATTGCCTGTAGGAATCTCTCTCCCTCCAATAACATAGGGGGAAAAAAAGCCTTTTACTTGTCTCATCTGTCAGCTAAAATCAAAGCAAAACACACCTCATGATATTTACAGGTTAGGTTTTAGTCAACTGGCTAGTCTCTCTCCTCCCTGGTGAACCAGTGCTATTGATTTAATGAGCTTTAATGCAGCAAATAAACAGTAAAAGTCAGCCCAGCTAAAACCATCAAAACCACTGGGAAATCCTCAGGTCTTTGCAGTGGTGTTGCCAGCCTGTACAATGATGGACAGAGACTCTCTGCCAGTCCAGTTCAGGGGCAAATAAGAAAAGATTTGCACAGCACTTAGCTCTAAGTGACTGTCTATGGAAAGCAGAAATAGCAAAGGAGACAGTGAGGCAGTGTAATTTTAAATTATTCCAGAAAGTTATAATTTCCCTCAATTCTTTACTCAAGAGTCTCCATCTGAAATACTTTGGACAGTTTTGGGCTCCCAATATGAGAGAAATTTAGAGCAGGTGAAGAGGAGTCAGTAGAGAGACTCTGAGGTGGCTGGAGGGCATGAACGCAATGTCCAAAGAAGGGCAGAGGCAGGAGGTTGGGCTTGAGATGTCCACCAGATTCAGAGCAGAAAGGGCAGGCTGGTGAACATCCTTTAATAGGAAGAATCTATCTTCCCAGACCCCAAAAATCCCGTTGGATAGATTGTGCTGGATTCCACTGGAGAACTTCCAAAAGGAGATTTTTCTTGTCTGATTCTCTTTTGGTCATCTGTTATGACAGACCTTCATGGAGTCTATATCTCCTATGTCTCGATCTTGTGTTTAGCCAGGAGCAATCTCTCTAGACTTGCCATCCACTCTGATCTCACAAACTACAGGAGGCCTCCTGTGAAAACTTCTTTGAGTAGGAAAAAAATCTGATGAGTAACTGCGACATTTCCTTAGAAAACAAAACTAAGCTAAATGTGGAAAAACAAAGTGTTTCACCTCACAATAGAGAGTATCCGCTGTAAGGAGCTGCTTTGTTATCAGTTTATTTTAGAGAGCAGATGTCCAAAATGGAAAGATCTTGACAAGTTCTTCTTTATACAGTTACATCTGACAGCAGAGGTGTTAACTGAATCTTTCAGTATTTTACTCCTGAGGGGCTCCATCACCTTCAGACACAAAGCACAGGACTTCTCTTGAAGTTTGGGACTTTCTCTAACCTGCAGATGCAATTGCCTGCTGGATTCTTAATACCATATATGAAGAGACAGATAGTAACAACTTTCCCCTCCTTCTCTTTCCTGTCTATTTTTATCTGAGTAGTCTGAAAAGTCCATTGCCTGAAGGTATAAAAAAGGTTGGTGATAAAACTGTGTGTATTTCCATCTGTTGTTGTTTCTTGCACTCAGACATTCTGCCTGTTCAGAGTTAATTGTACGTTGGCTTTACTTCTCATAAAGGACCCAAAGGACCTTGACCTTTGGCACTTACACAGGTTTTTTACTGTGGTCTTATGCACATAGATTATGCAGCCTGTGTGGAAAGGAAGTAGTTTTCTGAACCTGACTTCGGAAGTCATGAACTCCAGCGCATGGACTGGGATATAAGGAGACCCTAGGAATTTAGCATTTCCATCTCATTTTGCAACACGAGTATCCCCATTCTGATACAAAACACCTACAGACTTAATCTACCCTTGGGTGAAATGAATTCTCTCATAACTGTAGCTTAGCCCAAATAATTGTATGTGCTATAGACACTTGACACAGTGGGGTAGATTTAATAAACCAGAGCTGTATAGACCATTCCTGTGGTTTAGCTTTAGAACCTCTCTATCGAAAACTTAGGAAATGAAGAGTTAAAAAGGAAATCCACATGTGTTTATAGCCAAACGGACTATAATGAACGTGTGAAATGAATTACCAAGAAAAGCCTTTGGTAAATTATGGTTTAAGCATAAAGGCCAGTCAAAAAAAAACAGGTTGAATGAGAAAATGAAAGACATAAAGTTCAGAGGGCGACAGTTACAGGCAGCTGACAGGCTTGTCAGAACCAGTATACTTCTCTGCAGTGACTCACAGTTTTCATCTCTGTTACCATGTGTGTCCTCTCAGAAAGAGAGCAGACCACCTATGCGATGCTGAGCTTTCCCTCCATGTGCATAGAGATGTGCCCATACATTTATAATCAGAAAGCTGTGTGGTCTAGGATTTCAAGGGGGAAATAAAAGTTGGATTCAAGATCCTGAGTTTTAATCCCAGTGGTTCCCAAAGGCTCATTGCACCAAACCTGAGAAAGTCACTTGCTTGTATCTGCAATTAAGGAATATGAGACCTTTGGGGAACCATGTTTTCTAATGAGTAGATCTTTCTTATTTCCTTGCTTATTTCTGACAAGGATAATAAATACAAAATGGGCCTATTTAGATAGTCCATCTTTATGTTTCCATTCATTCACTTCTTTGTTTTCTTGCTTTGTCAAGTGGTCCAGGCTACAAGTAGGAAAATATTTTAAGAGATGCCCAGCTTCATGTACAAAACTTCTGCCTGAAGATTTGGCTGCTGGTCCTTGTGAGTCAGTCCCAGACCTTAAAACTACCACAACCCCGTACCTTTACTTTACTTGCCTGACTCTCCTGAAATCAATCAGAGCTGCTTACCCAAAGTCCTGACCTCCTTGTTGTTGCTGATAGCTAAAAATTTGTGCAAGTCCCAAAAGAAGCAGGATAAAAGACATTTGTTACCCTTTCATGCTAAGGTCATCTTGTTCCCCTTAGGTGCTTTCTCTAGGCTAGTTTTGAATAGCTGAGTAATAAGAAATTTTCATCCCTGCAGATTATAAGGCTGCAGACTGATGGCATCTTCTTGTCTTGGCTTAGCAATGTAGTCAAGACAGTCCAAACTGTCTTTACATCATTTTCTTGAAACTGATGGCCTCCAGAAATGTACAGGTGGCTTCCCTGGCTGGCATGCATTGGAGGCTCCTGGGCATGCTAAGCCTCATAGTATGTAAGAGTCACTGGAGGTAGAGATGGTGCCAGGCTTGTATTTGTATTGGAAAGGACAGTTGTTTCTCAGGGCACTCTTTTGTATCATGCAAAATATAAATTTCTTCAAAATTTCCAGCCATGGAAGGAAGAAAGTTTTTCCAACTGAAAACATGAAAACTTTCCATTAAATGCCAGATTGTGTGATACAAAGCACTGATGGCCCTCTGGCCACAGCTGCTTCTGTTTAGTCATAGTGTGAGCAAAAAGACACTCAAATAACACATTTGCACTGGAACAGCCCTTGCTCTAACTTGCGTTACTGCAGCTGGACTCACATCAAAACCCAATGCACCGTGTGGAAAGCAATTACCCACTGCAAAATGGTGGAATGAAAAGCACTCTTCAATATCCCCTTTCTTAATGGTGCTGAACCAGATCCGGCAACCCAACAAAATACTTGAGACTCTTTCTCTCTCCCCCTCCTCCTCTTTCTTTCCCTCTTTTCGTCTGTTTTCAGCTGCATTGCAAGATCCATCAGGCATGCTAAGCTGAGAGCAATTTTACCAGAGCTTTTATCGTCCCATCCAGGTTCTTGACTGGCCTGGCAAGACTTGTGTAACTCCTTGTAAAACTGTGAGGATTCTGGTTAGGGGCCACATTGCACTAATTTACAGGATATAAACAGATATTGTGAGACCAACCATGAGATATGGGGAGGATTCAGCTAAGCTTCTTGAACAGACTCTGGGGCCCAGCTGGTGGCCAGACGTAACCCGGACACATAGTTTTGAATCTGGGAAGGGATGAGTCGGGGAGCTGTGGGAGCAAAGGTCTGCAGAACCCATGGCAGAAAAAAACCACTATGTGAAGCCTTTTATAACAGATGAGTTGTTAGAGGTCCCATTTCACAAAACAGGTGCTTGTTTTTCTTCAGCAAAACACATACATGAGAAAACAAATTGCTGTAGACCAAAATGACAGTCTTGTGATACAAAAGAGGGAGTTTGCTGAAACAGCTTTGCATCTTCAAGTGCGTCCAATGGTGTGCCTTATTTGGGAGATGCAGCCTGTCAAGTTCAAGTGAATTAGATCATTGGTTTTCTGATGCAGGAAGCACAGCAAGATTTCCCAGCAGCCAGGAGGGTGGTTTGTTTGGGTTGGGTTTTTTTTATTATTAGAATTCATGTTTTTCCTTGCTGATAAAATTTATGTCAGAATATAATGGCGTTTGTAATCCAAATAATTTATAGCCTCTTTTTTTTTTTCAATTGTTCTCCTTATTTTGTTTCCCACCTTCCTATGGGAAAGGACCCCACGTTTGGAGTAAAACATCTCCATTCAGTGGCTTGGGGTTTTCTTTTGCCACCTTTAATACTATATGTCACCTACTAGCAGGCTAGAAAGCTAGTGCCCTATCAAAAACCTATACCTCATTCTAGATGATACGTAATCCCAAATGAAAAGGTAGTTCCTTCCTCAGAGAGGTTGCTATTTACCCCCACAATAAAAAATCCAATATAGATGAGCACTAACAAAGCAAAGAGGACACAGAATTAGTACTCCACATGGAGAGATATTCAGGTCACCCAATTTCAGACACCGCCCCTTGTTGTCCTGCACTTCTGTCATCTCAGCATGGCCCATGACAACACTCAGATTTCCCATTCCATAGTAATTGCTGGTTTGCCAAGAGTATAAATCTTGATGTAGTCTTACCCCAAAGGGCAACACTTGTAACACACCAACCCGTGTGGCACACCGACCCCATGAGTGCAACAGAGTGTGTGCCACCCACTACAAGTGATAACCTGGGGTGGCAATTTGCAGAACACACAAACTTTTCCCCACCAGCTGGTGAGTGGACTGGTGAGCATGAAGTGGATCTGCTTTTTCTGAGCTGCTGTGGTGGCTGGTCAACATCAGGGGTATCTCCCCACTGAGAAGTGACTGTGTGATGATTAGGCAGGGCCAGCACCAATAAAGAGCTGTGGAAGTTGCTAAAGGCATTTTAAATGAGCTCGACATGAAGAATATATCTCTGCACTTGAGAGGTGGATACTCAGCAGTTTTGGGGACAGGCACAGAGTAAAGAAGAGGAGCTGTGCCTCAAAAGCTGCCATGGAGCAGCCCTGTTGTAGTGAGTGCACAAGGACTTGGGGGAGGATTAAAAGGAGAGCCTGCTGGGAAAGCAGAAGGCGCTAGCGAGAAGAGCAGTGAACAAGCGCGCTAATTGCAAGAGCAGCAAGGAAAATATGACAGGGAAAAGAGTCAAGGGGAAGCCAGAGGGGCCCCATCAGCCTGCTGCTTTGTCGGGTGCAAATGGTTTCAGCAGAGGCAGCTCACAGCTGTAGGGAGCAGGTGCAAGGGCAGACGGATGCTGCCCTGAACCTGGGGAGAAGGCTGTAGGCAGGAAGGAAACTGGTTTTCCCAAGCTCCAAACAACAGCACGCGAAAGAGGGAGAAGAAAGGAGAGCAACATTCAGACAGAGGAGAAACAGTTCTGTCACTCTCCACTTCAGGAGCATGATGGGCAGATGAAAGATGAATTTACTTCAGCCAGTCCTGTCAGATGTTTCTGAGCTATGGGACTTATCAGCTGTCAGAACAGAAAAGAATAAGCTAAACAAAAAGCTTTCACAACCCTCATTCCCAAATCTGTGCGTCATAGTGTGCCACAAAAAATGATTTCTGGCTTTTTCTTTTTCTTTCTTTTTTCTACCCCCTTTTCTCTGCTACTACTAAATACTTTTTCCTTTCTCTCACTGGACAGCTGGAGAGAATCCAGACGGCTGCTGTTTTTGTGCCTGCACAGTGAATGCAATGTGGGGATGCTTATAGGTGGCTTTCCAAGTAGCCAAACACAATGGTAGCAAGGGGCAATGTGTGTGGGGAGCAGAGAGCTTTCTCTGGACTGAAATGGCAGAGGCAATGGCAGTGTGGGAATTCAGGGCTTCCTATCTCTTCATTCTTCCTTTATCTACCTCAAAACCTTATGCTTCTCTTCCCCTGTGCCACCTCTTTTCAAGGGCCAGCCTGTTCAGATGGGTGCCACCACACAAAGCCCGGATGTCTCTGCACAACAGTCTCCCTGTGGATTCAGCTGGTGGCTTGTTCTAATTAATTCCTTTTAAGCTGGAGTCTGGAGGTAATTGTCAATCCAGATACTCTTGACTAGCTTAGATGAATACTCAGTACTGGGCTGGAAGAGAAGGAGGTAAAAGGAGCTCTGCTGTGACAGATCAACACCCCACTGATGCCCCCAAATCAGCAAGTAGATTGAGTACTGAGGACTCCTGAGGTCTCTTGTAATTGAATTATCTGATGATCCAGCGAAGTGTCATCTCTGCAACAGAGGCCTGGGGCAGGTTGCTGGGGAATAGGACTTGCATGGAGTTGTCCTTCCCTTGCACGGTTCATGTCTCAGCAGAAAAATCTCACACAAGAACCTCTGAACCACAGGCTGCTGAGACTTTTAATCATTCCTGACTCTTCTGATAGCATTTTAAGGTTATTTTCTAGATTAGCCCTCACTGAGTGTCCAGGAGAATCTGAGTAGCAGGGTTCAAAGAGCAGAAACGCTTAACAGCTTGACCCAATGGGGAGCCTGGCTTGAAGAGAGAAATCAAACCTCACATTCGTTATCCACCAGACACAAAGGGGTAATGCTTCCTTCCAGTTTATCATGGCTTTATGGATTACTAAGCATCAGCTAAGCTACTATATCAGTCTACATCAGCAGTCTCAGTGTAATAAACACAAGGGAATGTGGTAACCTATGTAAAAGAAGGATCTCAGATAAGCTGTGTTACCCTTTGCTTGGTTCAGGCCAACAGTAAACACCCAGGTGGTTCCTTTAGCTCTGCTGATGCCTGGTAACTTGCCATGCTCTTTATCATTTGATTATGACCATCACACTCACCCTGTGGACTTGGTTGACAAGTTTCCTTCCTTGTTTTTCTCTGCATTTTGGCTGTCTTCATATCCTGTCCCTGGTTTGTTTCTGTCAATTCTTTAAACAGCTGCTGGGTTCTGCTCCAGAGGTGGCTGCATTCCAGCAGTGGGGAATGTGACTCCTGACATATGGGAGAGCTGGTGCCGTGTGTCAGGAGCTGTGAAGCTGAGAGATGTGACACATCCATGTCAGCTTGTCAGCACTGTGCAGCCCCAGAAGAGGTCCCAGTTTGGACATCCATTTTATTATCTTCATGTACTTCAGCTTGGTTTCTAGCAACAGTTCCTTGTGTGCATTTCCCAGCCTTTAACTTGAGTCATGCCCTCTGAAAATCTCAGCAGTTGCCGTACACTGAATAGGCTTCACACATGAAATCCCATGCTGGAAATGACTCTCAGTCATCAACTGCAAGCAGCACCAGAGAACAGAGCTGCTGAGTGTGATACTGGTGTCAAGTATCCAAGCAGCTGGGATGCTCTTTGCTTTCCCCATGCTGTGTTAGGAAGGGTCATGCTGCATTTGCCACGCTGAGTTGGGTCTCCATTTTCAAAATATTTTCTGGGCTTCTCAGGAATCTCCCTCTGGCTCCCTCAGTTATTGGCAGGTGCTTCACCACATCCCTCTTCTTTCTCTCTTGCGGTCAGCTGGTGCCAATGCCCTCCACAAACAAGGGCATCTTCACCCATTCACTGCTGCCCCTTGCGTCCAGCAGGTTCCAATGTGTCTGAAGCCTCCTCTGCTTTTTTTCCTAGAACAGAAACAGGATGTTGGCTGTGCAAGAAAGCATCTATGGGTTTGCTGCGTTCATTTTTTTCTCTGCTGTTTCACAAGCCGTCATCTGAGTTCTCATGGACCAGCAGTGATCTGTGAGCCATCAGCTGGGAGAGTCAGAAGCAGAGAATAAAATCTATGACTCAGTTTCCCACAACTCAATTCCTTTCATGTCATTACTGACCAGTATCAGTATTACGAACTCCAAAACTCCACAACCTACTCACACGCTGTGGACAGTGATGTTACTAGCATAGAATAACATTCCAACATGGAGAAGAAGCTGAGAACATGGCAGAAAAGCTGAAGTCACTGTATCTAGCAGAAACGCTTAACAGCTTGACCCAATGGGGAGCCTGGCTTGAAGAGAGAAATCAAACCCACTTACAGCAGAACATGAATTTGTAGAGCTCCACCCTTTCCAGCTGAGAAATTTGCCACAGTCCTTTTACTTTAGCCAATATACTGTCTCTGCATCCCCTTCCCTCTAGAAGATCTCTTTTCGACAGCTGCTTAAATGGACCCTCTGCTTAGTCCTTTTTTCAAGCCATTCAGCCCAGCCTCACCAATAAAGCTCATCAATTAAGCCTCAGAGAGCGTCATCTGCTTCTCCCCAGGAGTTGCATGGCCATTTCCATGTATTAATATCCCTATTCCACTGAAAAATCAGCCTACAATTAGGACAGTTAGGACACACTGTGTAGCAGACTGCCATGAAAGCTGTTGCTGGCCTCAACTCAGCTTAAGGGGAGAGGAGGAAGAGGATCTTCAGCTTGGCCCACAGAACAGGTCCTACTGCCATTCCCTAGGGCCAGGAAAAGACTTTGCTCAGATGATTCCAATGCCAGGACACATAGAAGAGAAACAAGCCTCTACAGCAGGGTCAAACCAGAGTCTAAGCTCTGTATACCTGGAACATGCTCCAAATTGCTGGAAGTAGAACAAAGACCATTTTGCTAGCCAAGAAGGATTGTGATCCCCAAGCACGGAGGTGGCAACCCAGAGAAATTACGTGAAATGGGAATCCAGTCATGCAGAATGAAAGAATACAACTTCTCTTTCTTTTCAACAGAACGTTTCCTATGCTTCACTTCTGTCCTTTAGCTGGAATAGAGCAGAACGAGGCAGCCTCTGTGTACTTTAGCTCAGAACAATGAGGACATATGTCCTTGGGGATGAGAGAGAAATTCATGTCAAATTAAAAAGTAAAGACTGTTGGAATAGCCCAAAGTACAGCTGTAAGCCAGAGATATAAACATGTTTCCAGCCTCCAGGAACAAGGAAGGGGGCAAAACAGGCAAGCACAGAACCAGGAGTCACACATGGGCACTCTGCACTTACATCCATCACTTACTAGTACCACTAAACCCCAGTCCACTAAACTTTTACAGCAGGAAGAGGAAAACCATGCCTAACCAGAGCCATTTCTTGAGACATTTCCACATGAGCCTCTCCTCCACTGAACCAGCAAAGACTCTTCCTTATTATTCTCACACGTTATACCTCTACAAATTCTGGTCCTTGCTTATTTCTCTCCCCTCTGTTCGTTCCCCTGCATGGTGAGTGGCAAAGCCCTAAGCTCCAAAGATAATGCTGTGCCAAGGCACTTAGACACGGCTATGTCTGGACACAGAATATTTTTCTCTGATTCTCAACAGTGTTGTCTGAATATGTCACTGCTTGCATGGAGACAGGACTTCTCAACCTCTTTATAATACAGAGCAGGGCTTTTGCTCGCCCAGGGAAGCTGAGGCACAATAGAATCTACCCAAAGGGCCTCCCACAGCCCCTGAAATAGACTTTAAATCCTACTGTGATGTCAGAGTTCAAGAGAGCAACTGAAGATTTCTGCCTTCAAGAGTTTTGGGGAACCTGAATCACGTCTGAGATTGATGGTAAGGCTGATGGTTGCAGTCATGGTCGTCATACCTTGCCTTGCTATCTCAAACACTCTAGAGCTGGGAGGTTATTAACATCTCCTGAGCAGTTATATTAATGTGTACAACAAGAGCCTTAACTTCAAGATGGCCACAAAGCCAAACAGAAGCACCTCTGGTACAAACAGAGACGGAAAAAATACAAAATCAGTCAGAATTAGTTGGAAGCTCTTCTGGATTAAAAGGATGAGGACAGGATTTTGCATATGACGAAAAAAAACAGAGAGCAGTAGCACCTGTGTCTTATCTTAAAATTGTTTTTATACTACTGGAGTGTATGCAGATGAAACACAACTCGGTATCACAAACTAGCAACAGAGATGTTCATGATACAAACACGATTATTATTACATTATACATATAGCAGTATACATACAGCAAGAACAAGAGGCTGTAACTACTAAAGGAAAAGTGTAAATTGAAACTATCAGCACAAGCCACAAGCTGCTGATCTGTGTTTCCTACAGCAGTGATGAAAACATCACTGCTGGCTCACTGCTAAATACATGCAAACGCTTGCCAGAGGTAAAGTTGGTGCTATAGAGTACCACCTGTAGTGGTGTCAGTGCTATACAGTTTCTCTCTAGCCCAAGAAGGTATATTCCATTTCACACCAAAGGATCAGAAGATTAACTGTGTACACCTATTGCAAAGTCTATAAGAAAATAATAAACTACGGCACAATGCTGTTCTTGTGGAGTCAAATGGCAGTAATTTCTTTGCTTGCCAGTGAAATCAATCCTACATCTACAGGACTGCTTTCTTGGGCCAGAATGCTCAAGCATGATATTAGACAACCAGAGATGTTGAGGGGCTTTTTCTTATACTAAGCCAAGACAAGGATAAATTGCAGTTTATCCATTATTTTTCCTGGTTTGTCTTTACATTGGCTTATCAAATTGTGAACATCATCACCTGCCAGGATGTAGGAGATGTTTTCACAGACAGATCATCTAATTTATATTTCCTAGATTCATGGATTTTAGGACCACTGCGATAAACTATTCCAGTTTCCTTAGTAGTACAGATTAAAATCAAGAATGGTGTAAAATATCAATACCATTGCAAGTAGGACAAGAGCACATCTCTACAACTGCAAGAGGGCATTACAGAGGTCTAAACAAAGAAGATTGATAGGAGATGATTGTAGCTTGGCCCTTATAATGTAAGGCTGAAAGGAGACAGGCTCATAACAAAGAAAACTAAGCCCTCCACATAATTCATCACTGAACAGTTCATGTCTGACACCAGACACTGAGAAAACGGAAAGCTTGCATGGATTTAATAACTGAATGGATAGATTAATGGAAAAACAATCCATCAAGGGGTCCTACTCACAGATACAGCACCTCTGAGCCACCAGATGCTAGCAGAGTTACCTATGATGCATCTTCCTTCACCAGGCACCCACTGTTGGCTTCTGTCAGAGAGAGGGTTTGGGGCAGCTGGACTTTTGGTTTGATATGGCTCAGTCTCTCTTATGTGGAAAGCACTGACAGGCCACACTGAATTTTCAGGACCATTCTGAGCCTGACACCAGACTTTTCATCTCTACCTGTAGGCAGTGGATCTGTCAGCATAGTCCAAGGTTATACTGAATCTGAGGCTGGGGCACCATGTGTTCCATCAGACTTGATCCCTGCTTTCCCTGGAAGTGGCTGAACAGATGCAAAGTGGGTTGATCTGGGATCATCCCCCCAGTCATTCACAAAACTACACTTCAGTGCAATGCAGACACAGCCCCTGGGACTTGTGCTCCTCTGTTTGAAGTACAAACCCTTCACATCAGTTGTCTTCTAGCCTTGGAAAAATACTTAAGGTGCTTGAGTATGAAACCAAGCGAGTCTCCCCCTTCGTCCCTGCCAGGAAGCGCTCCAGAGGGGTGAAATTTGTTTTTCTGATTAGACTTCATGCAGCACGACCTTTGCCATCTCCAAGCCAGGTCAGCCTGATTAATGGGCTGTTGTCCCAGCACAATGAGGACCAGAGGGTGTGAGGTTGCTAGGACATTCTCCTAACAGCTTATGCAGAAGAATCACTCCTGGATTGCTCTGCACCATTAAGCAAAGAACCTGGGGGTCTTTAATTTATCAGGTGGGAAGTGAGGATAATTACTTTTCAAGCAGCCAATATACCCAACGTGCACTCACAGCGGAAGCAAAGCAGGGAAGCTGGGGGATTCAGACACTGTTTACATTCCAGTGAAACTGGATCTCAGAGCTATACACCAAAATTGGGAAGGGAGTGTCAGACTGGGATGGAGAGGAGGACAGGCTGTTATATAGAGTGACTGACAGATTAATCTAATAGTCTGGACTCTGAGGCTCCACAGGTGTTCAGACCAGTGATCAGACCAGCCAAATTTGCAGACAATAAATCCCAAACCTGCATGGGGCCATTGTGACTAATTTTGCTAGGGGCAATGTCAGGTGTGCGATAGGATACAGGGCCCCCCTTCCACACGAGGACTGAAAGGATCCAGTGAATATGGAGAGCATTTTGAAAAATTAATTTCTTGCTCCTTTCCTACCTCTCTCTGGTTTTGATATCACACTTTATTGTCAGGATCTTTGGTCATTACATAAAGAGAATCAAATCATGAAGAGGGACAACACTTTCCCTTCTGAGCAGAAGGCTGGAATTGTTTCCTGTCACAACAGGACTGCAGTTACTGTTCATTTAACTTTCAGGAGAGGGATTGAAAGCATAAATGTTACATGATGGTCTCACCCAAGAAAAGCTTGCCTTATATCTTAGCCTGGGTCCAGGATCTCTCTGTACTCTTTTCCTAAAATGAAGCAGTCGTTTGACCAGTGACTGGTCTCTGGAACTGAGGTGGGTCAGGTGTACCCCACCTGGGAAATCATTTGGGATAAGCATGGACAATGAGGGATGATAGATTCCTCCCAGCTGTCTGAGAAGGAGGACCAGTGAGGCTTGCTGTCATGCTCAGGAAGATAACCATTGGGAAGGAAGCAGCTGAAAAAGAGGAAATCTAAATGTGCCTCTAAATACCAAAACAGCTCCAAAGCTGACCAAGAAGTAGGAAGATCTTTGTAGGACACATAAGAGGGTTGGAGAAAACACAAATCTTATCTGAGAGGAAAAGTGACTGAACATTCTTGCTATGAATGTTGCTGATAAGCCTAGCATACAGTCTTTCCTCACATTCTGTGCAACCAGAAGACACAAGACTTCATATTTTGAGTCTCTCTGTGTGACATCCCACCACTGCATAGAGCTATCACTGAGCTATCACATCCCTCTCCCCTTCTCTGTATCATCTCACAAGAGACATGTAAACATCATACCTCTTCCAGCCTTTAGGTGAAACCAACTCATCAATGATATCTTCATAATATTTAGCAGATGCTTGCACCTCTCCTGGGCTCAATAAATACATTCTGGGCTCATCTCCTATCCCTCTTAAAAGCACTACTTAAAAGAACAGAAGAGGGGAAAAAATAACCCCAGATGCAGTGCAGTGCCCTGCGGTCTCAGAGCCTTCCTCACGCTGAAATCCCCCACAAATGAAATATGTCTCACTTGGGGCAAGAGGTAAAGAAATGGTGATCTATCAGCTGCTAAAATGCGTCAGCACCAAGCAAGGAAGGGGAGAAGCAGGCCCTGTGAGGACAGGCGGGGATCACTCAGCAGCACAGGCAGCAGTGCTAGCTGCAAAGGCGTTTACGGAGGCCATCAATCCTCCTGTTTTTAGGCCTGGGCGGCCCATCAGCTGGGATCCAGCAAGAGTTTCCTCCCCTGCATCATGCAGCACTGGTGCCAAGGACTTGAGTTATGATGCTGAGTAGTGTAGGGGAAAAGGGCTTTTTGTCTTTTGTAATATACAGTGTTGGCTCTCCATCAAAAACAGTATAACAGGCTGCACAGAGCATCAGACTGGGATGTCCAAGTCTTGAAGCAGCAGGATGGCTGCAGGTGGCGACAAGACAGTTGTATATAAGCACATTGCATTTGTGTTTCCAGCTCCCTGGGACAACAGACAGGATGATATCATTACTCCTTCCTCTGGAGTGCCAACAGAGGTCCACAGGAATCACTCCATTAAATGCCAAGGGAGGCTCTACTTCTGTGGTGGTGAAAGGAGCTCCTGATCCATGACAAAGACTGGGCTGCAGGTATCCCTTTCACCCGTTGTCCTGTTTCCCCCATTTTCCAAGACTGCCCTGTGAACCAGGTGCTGTATGTGAGGTCTTTAGGCATAGAACGAAGGCTTTGCCATGTGCTTGGCAATGCCTGGCAGCTAAAGCCGTTCTCCCTGCAGAGCAAAGAGGCACTGGCTCCCCAGCACTAGAAATAGTAAAATACCACAAGCATAGTGTAGTTTCAGTAAAGAAATGTAACCACACGTGAGCAGGGGGAATTCAGCTTTCTGGTGGAAATAAAAGGTTAAAGCAATGCTCCTAAGACTAATGAAATTATCCTGGCTGTCATCAGGGCTGGCTGAAAAAAAAGGGGCTTTTCCTGTTGATTTTGCTATTTCCTCTAGACAGTACTTATTTCCTTCATTTTCTCTAAGCTGTCACACCTTACCCTAGTAATCTCAGTGGTTGCAAGGATCCCACTCTACGTATTTGAAAAGGTCCATTTAGGCACAGAAAACTCTGTACTTTATATGAGCAAAGTCATATGGGTAAATTGTCAGTTCTTTTAGGAATTTATATGGGCAGAAAGTCATTTCCTGGTAAAATGGCGTTAGATAGGCATCTTTAACTTCCTCAGATTTTCTTCTTGCCTAACAGTAAACTGTCATATTTTCGAGTGATTAGAAAGAGATGGGCACCTCCTACACACACACACACACACACACACACACAAACACACACAAACACACACACACACACACATGCAGTTTGTTAGTCTGTGAATTTAACTGAATCATGAACTTACCTGCACGTGATAAAATGGGATCCTGACTTAGGATTTTCCAGGGACCTTATCACACATCACACTCATCATTATGCTACACAAAGCTCTAGAGATTCAGCTTACTAAATCACCAGTTATCTCCATATTACCTCTGACATTTACAGATCCTGACCAGCTGCAAAGAGTTTGGTTGGGTAAGGCTGCAGATAACCTTTTGCCCCTCTGTCTTCTGAATGGAGCAGCCACCTGGTCAAGGTAGAAATGTGACCTCCACAAAGGCATTGAAAATGGGCATTAACAGGGTAACATGGCACTTGACAAGTTAGGGAGAAAGACTCTGTTAAAAAAAGGCCTAAAATGTTTGTAGCCTAGTCAAGAGCTTTGAGTGAGCAGATGGCCTGACTGCAGCTCTACTAAGTCAGTTGAAATGGTTTCATGGCTGTGAACAACTTAAAGGAACTGTTTGCAACACCCGCCACTGTACATATGCTTAAATAACACCACTTGACCTGACGACTACACAAACAGAATCCCCTTTAGAGGACCGTCTTGTAGCACCTGTCAAAGATCCTCCTGATACTCTAATGCGAGGTCTAAGTGAAGAGATGGGGAATCTAACACCACACCCACATGCTGTCTAACCCCATAGAGAAAACACAGGCAATGTGAAATCCTTCCCAATCTGTCATCCACAACCAACCTGCCAGAAAGCAGCACGTATCTGTAAATACACTGTGGGAAGGAAAACTCATTGTTGCTACACATAAAAATGTGTTTCCATCAGGAGAGAGGACTGAAATGTGTTCAAGGCTAGTCAGAGCAAGAGGGTCTCCAAAGTACATGCTTCCTAAGAGATCTCAGTCCTTTCCACTGTAAGCACCGAGCATGGCTTGAATCAATATTGCCAGTGCAAAATGTGTTCTTCATCAATGGCACAATGTTAAGGTGAGCCTATGCTTTGCCTTGCCTCTCTGTAAGAAGTGATGTCAATCATCAGCTGCTAGGATCATGATTTAACCCTCTGGAAGATAGCAATAAGATTCCTGGGGGCAGTTCATTCATGTGGGAGTTTTTCTGCATTTGTCACTGGATGGAGGTGGACTTTTGCAATAGATCATATATTTTACAACTTTACTTTCCCTGGGTAAGTGATGTTCCTGTCAGAGCAGCAGAATTTGGCAGTGCTGCTCTGAACCTCTTTCTAGCTCCACCAGTTTGATTAACATATGCTGAGATGAAGAGTTCAGTTTCTTTCCCTAGTTATGTTCAAGGTTTAGCACAGTGGGGCTTTCTGATCACTAGAGATTTTAAGTGTTATGTAAATATCGTAATACTTTATCATGTCATTGATTGCTCTTGGGGATGGTCTGGGTATTTTCAGGGTTGGATGCTACTTACAGATGTGGAGCCCTAAGTAGTGTCTACATGCAAGACATGAGACTAAGGTCCCAAGTAGTTAATGGAAATATAACATGAACTGTCAATACATGACCAGAGAACTGGTGAGACGACCAAACTTAGGTGCCTACTCTGTTTATAAAGCATACAAATATGTAGCCTAGAGAAAAGAAAGAGGGGATGTGATGTCTAGAATATCTCAAAGATCTGTGAAACAAATATATTGACTAGATAGAGAGATGGCAGCAAAAAAACTCCCACAGATGAGACGTACATTCCACAGAAGATGAAGTACTGTCACTGTAAGTAAGGGAAAGATGTGGCATCCTGCAAAAAGAGAACTTTGCCTATATATTTGGCCTTAGTATACTGTACCACAAAAATTGGCTGTATCATTGATCTGAAAATGCAGGACTGGCAGAGCTCACTGGGGAGAGAGTTCATTCATAGCAGAGAATGTTAAGTCATTTCTCTGAGTTAAGCAGTAATGGAAAAAGGACACCTGTAAGGACTGTTTGTAGGCATCCCTATGAAACATACCAGGGAAGAGATGGAAGAGATTACCCAGTTCAGACTACAGACAACTCCATCACCAAAGCTGTGAGACCAAGCCTGTGATCTGGGCCTAGGAAGGTGATCTACCCTTCCTTTCTCAAGGCTCCCCACTGCAATGGAAGAAAGCCATTTCCTTTTAAAGTTTCTTTGCCTGGTCTATGAATTAAGGCACTGTTCTCCAGGGATATCCATCTGGAATGCATCTGACATATTTCTCCAGTGTTGCATTTGGCTCATGGGAATTGCTGTCCTCCCAAATAAGATCAGGGGTCCATCTACCCCATCTGCCTGTCTCCACAAACAGACAACACCAGATGCTGGAGGTGAAGCTGCAGGAAACCCCTGTGGTCAGGAGTTATAGGATATCCTACCTAGGGAGACATTTTCCTTCAAAAATCCTATAGCTGAATGTTAACGAATGGGCAGGAACGTGAGGTTTCTGCCTTCTCTAAGAATATGTGCCTGTGCGTGAACACAAGAAGTTACTATTTATGGGTTACTCTCCCTCAGCTGAGCTGCTGTAAATAACCATATATGCCGATAGCCTGCTCCTGCTGAGAGAGAATATGTGTTCGCTTAAAACTCAATGAACTCCTGGTTCAACCCTGGCTCTTCCTAAAGAAATAAACTGCAATAAAATAAGAGTTTGGCTCATGTTTGATCCATCTGAACACACCCCACTGTTCTTGAATCAAGTATGCATTGAAGCAAGATCATACTGGAATTGCACAGCAAGTGAAACTGTGAGAGCTGGCTGTGTTAGGTGCAGTGCTTTCACAACAGGACATAAATCTTCTCTTGAGAGCAGGAGGACAAAGGGAAGTTAAAAAGAAAAGGAAAAACAAGGTGATGTTCTTATTTTCTATGAAGAACCCAGACAGAAAATGCAAGCTTGAAGTCTTGACATGATGTGCTTAGGTTCATATTTTTGTTTTACAGAGTGAAAAAAATAATAAAAGCCTTACATTCCACAGCAGCAAGTCAGGACAAAGAGGAGACTGAAACCATGTCTGCAGGAGGAGAAACTGCAAAGATGCAAGACAGTTACCAAGTGAGAAAAGGAGCCAGCACTGTGGGAGTGTGAGCTGTAGCTCCGGGGCTGACTACTGGGAGACTGAAAGTAACCTTCCAGTACAGGCCTGATCCACAGAGCAATGTGGGTGCCTGAACCCAGGAGTTCCCACTGACTCCTTCCTCTGAAAAGGAGCTGACTGAAAATAATCTCTAGGAAACAGAGGGAAAACGCACCTTCTGCAACTCCATGGATTTCACATTGGGTGATGTGGAAATCATTCTACAAGACTCATCAAACTATGTTTGATTGTTTGCATCTACTATAAGGCATTGAATGTCTGAAATCATGTCAGCAGCAATGAGAGCAATGGCTAGAGTTCCAGAAGGAGAGGTGTTACATACATGATGGATGAGAAAGGGTTAGGTCTGATACAGTGCTCTTGGACTTGATCACAATTATCTACCTTGTGCCAGTTCTGATCAGGCAAAACCAAACACAACCCTGTGGCTTTTCAGGTGTCAGCAAGCGTCCTATCCTTGGCACCACTGGATGGAGTCAGGCTAGCTTAGCCAGCAGGTAATGCGTAGCTAAGCAGGTCATTTGGCAGACACGATGACTGCTGAATCCCAGGGTTCCTATGGCTTTGTGCCTCATGAGTCATCACCCATCCCAATTAGCTGGTATTAGAAAAGACTGAGCTTTCTCCAGAAATAGGAAGTGAGAGAGTTTCCCTTTTCAGCCAATTTTTCATCTCAGAATACGATTCAATACACATGAGATGGTCAAGCATTGAAACAGGCTGCCCAGAGAGGTGGTGGAGTCATCATCCCTGGAGGTATTTAAAAGATGTGTAGATGTGGTGCTTGGGTACATGGTTTACTGGTAAACATGGTGGTGCTGTATTAATGGTTGGACTTAATATTAGAGGTCTTCTCCAGCCTTGAGGATTCAATGTTATGGGGGAAGAAAGATAAAGCCACACAGTGTAGTCTTGTTGCTTTAGGAACCAGGGTGAACAAGACAACAGCCCTCCTTGAAATTACTGCCTCTGAGAAATCACCCACTCCTGGTCTGCAACTGAGACAGAACCAATGCTGCCAACCTCTGCCAGACAAACCCTCTGGCCTGCTCTTAGGGAATCCTAGACTTACACATATCCAGCCTCTCCCAGCAGCTTGTAAATTTTCAGTGTTATCCTGCCCACCTGAAGAAGAAAACATAAGATTGAACAGAATAAGGCCCTGAGCAACTTGACCTAACTTTGAAGTGAGCCCTGTTTTGAGCAGTAGTTTGGATTAGAGTCCTCCTGAAGTGCCTTTTAACCTAAACTGTCCCAATATAGACAAAGCGCCTCCAAGGGGACAACCACTGCTGGAGATGTGTCGCAAGATTCCTGCTGTTGGGATGCAATCAGGCATTGATATGATGAGCCTCCACAGCAATGCGCTGGTTTGATTGCTGAAAGACAGCTGCCTCCAGCAAAGGTGGAAAAGGCAGTCTCCATTTATTGGGTTTATTTAATCCTCCCAAAACTTGTGCCAATCAACACAAAAGAGCTTCTCTCAGCAGGCGGAGGGGGGGAAAAAAATTACTTAGCCCTCATTCAAGGAGCTAATCGTCTTGTCAGCCTAACACTTGAAGCTCCTGAGGACTACCTTGTATCTCATCTCTCCTCTTGCATTTCAGCTTCTGGATTTCTCTTTTCCCTCCTCTCCCATTACAACAGTCTTTGAGCCAGTCCTGGCATCTCTCTCCCTCTTGTGCAATGTTTGCCTACTACATGATCCGCTTTCCAGCAAGAAGTTTCTCCTGCAGTAATGAAAGCTGACAGCAAACAGGGACCAAGGTTCTTTTTCTGCAGAAATGCACACACCTCGCAGATTCCTACATGCTTCTTGCTGTTGGCCATAATAAATTCTCCTGGCAGTCATAAGCAGAATTAATGTACGTTTGAGTCCCCAGCTGGGGGGGCTGATGGCACAGTAGATAAAACAAAAACAACTATTGTATTTCCAAAACAGCACTGGGGGAGATGTCTTTTCATGTGACACCACATCGTAAGAAATCACATGGATTTTCTCTAATGTGAAGCTTCAGGGGATTATTGTGTGAAACAGAGAGGCAATGGCTTTCTACAACTCTGCATCTGAGTCATTTCCAATTGTCCATGCTCTCACACATATCTAAGGCTAAATCTAGAAAAATCTAGGCAGGATATAAGGCATTCAGGAAGGAGATATTTCCAGAATAAGATCTAATAGGTATCTGAGACCCCACAGCACAGAGGTAAATCCAGCAATGTCCAAGATTGCTTTATGCCCTCTGCACTTATTGCAGAGTTGACCATGAGGCAGGGATGTATGTTCCTCTGCCTTTCCTTTCTCCTTCCAGCCAGGATAATGAACTGAGCTCCCACAACACACTCACTTCCAAGAGATTCCATAAACATTTTCAATAGCAACCCTCTCCTCCCTGCTGGATACCATCTCATGTTGGTGAAACATGGTGGGTGTTTAAACAGTCTTGACCTCATAGAGCAGATTAACCCAAGGGGTCAGAAGCACTTCCTCCAGCCAAAGAAGAAGGAAGTCTTTGGGAAGAGCAGCATGCAGTTAACCAGGCAGTAATAAGGTAAAGGCAACAGAAGCCTTTCCTGAAAGACTTTTCCACAATGCTTTTACTGACTGAAAGGAGACTGTGTCCCTTTGCTATGTATAGGTATGTGCCTCTAAGCAAATATCCATCTCTCTCATCCACTGCATGAACAGCTAAGTCTGCACGGTAGGAGGCCCTACCAACACAGACTGCAGAGCTCTCAGTGCTGCAGTGAGCTGTTGAGCACTCATCTGCATGAATTAGATGCAGAAAAACAATAAACCAAGTTCGGAGTTCCTGGAGCTAGCTCCTGTTCACTATCCAGATGAAGACTTGACTGCTTTCCTTGCAATCTACGCTGCAAAAATTTATTCATTGGGATGCTCGGGCCATTTGCATTGCTGTACACTGTGCTACAACACTCCTGGGAGACAGCATATTCTCTTTTCCAAACCACTAGGCTAGTGATGCATTGACCTACAAGACAGCCCAGACAGGCAAATCTAGCACTTGTCTCTAGTAGATTTTAGGGAAGCGATGGCAAAATGCTACCAAACACCCAGGGTCTAAATGAGTTGTGCACTAAGCAGATCAAGTGACAGACTATCTTTGCACTGAAAACATTATAACAGTACAGAGAGGTTAATTTAATGAAAAGATGGTGGTATTTCCCCAAGGGAAATGCCTAGCTGTAGGAGCAGTGGTGAGGGCAGGTTTTGGAGATACCTGTCTCTCTCATTAGCTTGAACCTCAGAGGTCTATTTCAACCTCACCTCTCCTACAATTCTATAAGGAGTCCACACTACTGGCTTAGGTTAGGCACTTGGTTTGTAGACAGCAAATCCCATGGCTAAGTGACTTTCCTGAGCTCCAGTGAGGTTCCTGGCTGAATCATGCACTGGATCCCCGTTCTTCATATCTAAGTCTATCCATCCCTCCCATCACCTGAATTTGCTGGTTTTGTCAAAGCTTCCTGAAAATGAACAAAACTGCAGCATTCAAAGCTCTGTCTCTTTGAGCACCACAGTTTTCCCACAGTCCCACACAAATGGCTAGTACCAGTGGTTAAATGGTTTTCTGAACTTCTGCTAGTTCCATCTTCATGTCTGACTTCCATCTCCAAAAACTGAGCTTACACAGGTCTGTGTTTCTGCTCACAGTGCCAACATTTTGCCCTTCTTCTTTTGTTCAAAACTGCTGGAAAAGGAAGACTGTTTCTTCATCGGTTATTTGAAACCTTGGTGATTATATTTTTCATTTCACAAGAGAATGGAAGGGGTGGGAATTAGACACTGCCTATAGCAAACTAGCAGTATTTCACTACCTCTGCAATGACAGAGTTTACAAACTTCCATAATCTGCTCATGAAAGAATACACTGACAGTGAACTTATTTCTTCCAATATAATTTGCTAGCTTTGACCTTAGACCTTCCTTCTGGTTTGGGATATTGGCTGCAATCTTGCTGTTGGGATTAATATCTCTCTCTCTAACTGAACTCTGGAAGGGAAAACAAGGTTTGCCTTACAGGGAATTAAGAAAAGTTTTGCAAAACACCCAGAAAACAACTAATGAGCCTTTTCCCTATGCACAGCAGTGTCACTGAAATAGAGATATGTCACATGATGACTCAGACCCAAAAGGAGTAGGGAGCATGAAGCACTTTTTCTGTTGGAATCAGTTTTCTCATTTCTATATTTTATCAGTTTGGCTGGGAGAGCAGAATGGGAAGCACAAGTGGTGTGTCTGTAGCCACAGAGTGACTCAGTCCTGGATCTGAGACTACGAATGCCCCTTCTTCTCTTAGCCTCCTGTCTTACTCAGTCAAGGCCACAAAATGTCCTTAGGCTGCTGACAGTTCCTCAGCAGCTGAGCCGTAGTTTATTCCTATAGGCTTTTATGGCTACATATATCATCCTGAGACAATTTAATCTCTAAGTATCATCAAGTTTATTTTCTTTGATCTGACAAATCCAACCTCTTTTTTTCTTTTCTTTTCAACAGTCTCTGTGGTTAATCTTTTGCCCGCTGCAATGTTGTTTCTCTGCAACTGTAGCAAGTCAGGGACCTCAGCTGCTGACTCTGCAAACATTGTTCTTAATCACTATTTTATGTGTTTTCATCCATAATGACAGCCAAAAATCCATGAGCAGAGATCCTGTTCCATCATATGAGTTACCTGACTTTGGATAGTTAGACCGAAAAAAACTACAAACACACACACAAAACCTACAGCAAGGACTAAGTGGCTATAAGAGAAAGCCACTTTTTTCACAGCAACCTCCAACCAGGAAGCTTATGCCCAGCTGGTCAGCTGAATTCCCTTCTTTTCAATGACCCAATTTACTCCTATCACTTATGAATCAGAGGCATCCTTCAGGATTTGGCAAGAGAAGGGGTGCAAGATTCTTGGTCCAATCCCATCTGATGAACCCATAGTCCATTCTTCCTTCGTAAGCCCCAGTCCAGCAAAGCCCTTAAGCACATGCAAAAACCCCCTTGACTTCAGTGGAATTTCTCACTGGCTTAACGCTAAGCATGTGGTTGCGTTCGTGCCACTGCCTCAGCGTGTTTCTCCAACAGCTCTGTAACGTGCCCACGACCTGGTAAGCAGCTGACACATTCCACCCAGCAGCAGTTCTCCACTCTGCAAAGTGATTCCTGCATCCAGAGAGTGGGCAATCCTTCAGCACAATAAAAGCCTAATTGCTAAATATCCTTTTATTTCTTATCTTCGTGCCCAGTCGTCAGCAATATATTGAACTGTCAGAAGGTAAGGGAGAGGAGGAAAATTCCTGATTAGTTTGCTTATCAGTCACTGAAACAGGCTTGTAAGAGGAGAGGCAGCACAAGAACTGGAGTAAAACAGACACAAGTAGGTCCACGCCGTGCGAGAATCATAAGGATGTTACATGAGGGAGGGAGAAAGAGATCTAACACCTTGAGGAAAAGATACTGAGTTTAAAGAAATCTGCCCATAGGAAACTCGCCTGACAGCTGAGAAAAAGAGAACTCAGCAGATGACAAATCCATGGCCAACACTTCATGTCTCCTTGATCTTTTCTTTTAAGAGCAGCCATGCTTTTTCCAGCTGCTTTTCTTCATCCTTTTTCCTTAGGGTCCTTTCGGCCCCAAAAAAAAAAGTTTTGGCAGAGATTTTCTCACCTGCAGGGCTTGTCCTTCTCTTCTCTTCTCTCCCATAACTGTGTTGGACAAAGAAACATCACACTTTGGAGGCCAGCTACAGAGATGTCTAAGGAAGCATTGTATGGAAATTACAACAGGGGTGGATGGGGCAGGATTAAGAACTTGCTACAGAGAAAAAGACTGAAAAGTTCTTCCAGGAACATTTTATTTAAAACGTTGGTCTGCCTACAATTTAAGCCCATGCCTGTTCTGCCACATATCCAATTCCATCTCACCAACACGAACACACCGAGGAGGACCTTAAGCAACCCAGACTAACAAGATTTGTTCAAATGTTTCCCACAGGAGAGAGCTGAACCTGGCCAACTTCTATTGATCTTTCACCTGTACCTGTGTCAGACGACTTAGTAAAATACACTGACTTTGTGTTGCCTTTATTTGTTGACCTCACTGGATTTCACTGCTACAGCTCTACTGTCCAAGCCATGTGTATGCTTTGGCAGAGGGTGAATAACTTCTAAAATGATGACATCTGCCCCATGTTTTCTTAGCAGGGTTTGGAGTTCAAGGGCAATCTTTACTTTTGGGAAGCTGTGGGGAGAAAATTTTTGACTGAGACACAATGACTCAACAAACAAAAGGCTTGAGCTTGAAATGTGAGGTATACAAAATTTTTTCCCTTGCTAGAAGGGCTACAGTAATTTTTAAGAGATAAGAAATCATGTAAACTTGTACAGCCCATCCCCACCTTCCTTCTATTTGCTTTGCAATATTCAAGTTATAAATATTTAAAGAGCTTTGTGTAGCAAGAGCAGTCACAAGGCAAGAGCAGTCACAAGGCTTGAATTCTTCAAAGCCTTTCTGACTTTCCACTGACCAGTTCATTTAGAAATTATTTTGCCCTGTGAAGAAACATCTGTCATTAGTCACCATTGGCAAAGTAGTGACAAGAACATGGGGGGAATACCCCATTTTGACATGGTGCTTCTACAGACCCAGGGAGCACAGACATTGACAGAAAAGAACAAGACTAGGATAGGAAGCATTCCCATAATCCCCGTTCTTCTAGACCAATAGATGAAACAGATGTCTTTATGTCATGACCTAAGCATCTTTAAGCAGTTAGCACACCCCTAGAATGTTTTTCTTACCCATCCATCCATCTATCCATCCACCAAAAATGCTACCCTACTTTTTTCTCAGGTCCAGCCTAGGTGATCCAAAAACCCACTTGTTATTAGAAAGGACACCAAACAGGACTGAGCTACTGCTTGGGTAGATATCCATGGGAAACTTGTATTTCAGATCCTATCTCGAAATGCTAAATTAAGACTTTCCAGCTGAAGATTGTGGTATATGAAATTTGACAATACAAAGGAGGTGTTTACCCTGTGTGGGTTACTGGCTACAGCTCACATGATGGACTGAAAGTTGCTGAGAGAAGGTAGGTGTGACTGTTTCTGCCATAAATGTGTGTCTGACTTGGCAAGAAGATAACTTTTTTTCTGCAGTAAAAGGATATAAAAGAATATTTTGTCATAATCTCTGCACCAGGATGGAAATACATCAAAATAAATCCAAATGAAAATTGCCAGCTGGTCACAGCTGACAAGGAAAATTTTGGAGGAGAAAAATGGTTGTGTTAGTTTTTCAATTCCTTATTTCTTCAAATAAAAGCAAGTTGAGATCGTGTGATGGACCAGTGGAAGATTCAGAAGTGTAATGTTGGTCTTCATAAGAATCCCCTTCTCTGGAAGGAATATTTTCATCTGTCCCATTTCCAAAATGGATTAACCAGAAATAGTATAGTGTGTCTCCTGGTAAAAGATCTAAGACAAACATCCTTAGAGTTAATGACTTAGCCTTAGATTAGTCTCTCAGGAGAGAAAAAAACACTGGTCCCCTTTTCTAAAACATTCTAAACTAATCATATAGCTGTGATAATTAATGATTTATCCTTTCAGTGGACAGAGAGAACAGATGAGAAGATTTATAGCGTTATTACATCTCCACTTTGATATCTGTAATTTCATAAACATGGTACTCATGTTGAGTGTTCATCAAAGTAAATAATAATGCATTTTGAAACCATGTAGAAAAATGGATAAATGTTCCATGACCACAGGTCTTCAGGGGATGGCAGAAAGCAGCTTGCTTTCAAGGGCTAGTTTCATATAATACAAGTTCAAATTATGCACAAGAGATTTACTTGGTGACTGCGGCTTTTTCTCTTAGCAACTGGTCATGACCAAGACTTCAGTATTCTCAGAAGTGTTCAGTATGGAATATTTATTTGTGAATTTCTTAAGCAAGCAAATTCTGTTCCTCTAATTATTAATATCTACAACTGTTCTAGAATACTAATACTTCTTGACTCTTTGGCTAGCCTGACATCAGTATATGGGAAGCTTTATGAATTTTGCAAGTCTCTATTGTAAAACAAAAGAAAATAGATGGAATGTTACTGTTTTGCTCTCATTACCACCTAACTTAAAAATTCACTTTAGATGGGAGAAAAAGATCCTCTAATGGTACCAGTCCTTCGCCTTTGACTATAGCATAACCCTAGAGAACAAAAAAAGATTACATCTGCTTAAAGCTTAGGATAAAGTGTTGTGAAACAAATTCCACTTCTAATTTCATCCGATGCTGCATTTTCTCACTCCTAGCTGTAAGTGGATTTGCACTGAAGAAAAGTTTTACTTCATGGCCATCATCAAACGTGACTCTCACTGATTTGAAATCTTTGTGGAGCACCCTTCCAAGAAAGGCTAAGCCTCCACAACTCTGAGGGAAACCCTCACTATCTCACTACATTGGCCCCTTCACTAGTTGGTGTCCTTGCTGGCAGCAGCATTGCATTTCAGTGGCATATACTTTTCCACACGGAGAAACACAAGTAGCAGGTGCAGACAAAGTTTATTAGACCTGTCTCCAAATCAACATACAGATGAAAAATACAACACTGATTTATTGTTTACTAATTATTGTGCAGATTCACATAATAGAGGAGAGAAAATCCTCTGTATCTTTAATGACTGATAAGCCAAGAGCCATGAGGAATGAGGAATGAAAAATGTAATCTAGATACTACCACCAAAGCAAAAAGAGTAAATTTCTGGAACAGATGGCCTGGAAAGTTTGTGAAATCTCTGTCATGGAGGGATATTAAAAGCAGTCCAGGCAAAGGCCACTTTCAGTTGAACTGCCATTGTCTTGGCAAAGGTCAGTGCAATGAACTGCCTCTCATGATCCCTCCCATCTGTTTACCATGGCTCTAAGAGTTCCCTGTTCTCTGAAACACTCAAGATGTATTTGCACACAAGACCCAGGTGCACTAAAGTGTTCCAAAGGCATGCAGCTTTCTTGTAAATAGTTTCTCGACATATTGCCTTGTCTACACCTCTGTGCCCAGCAGCTAGAAACACCTAGGCACCCTTGGGATGCTTTAATAAACACCCTGACCAAATCTGCTTCAGCAACAACAGCCCATTTCTCCTGGAGAGCAGCATGCTAGACCTTCCCGGGACACAGCAGCCATAAGATGACAGCACAACCACAGGACACTCTCAGCCCCGAATCTCTGCTGCCAGGTCAAGATCTCCCAGCACACCTCTCCTGTCCCGGGCCAGACGTGAGGGAACTGCAGCTATCCTGTTGTCCGCCACCACTGCTGACAGCGTTTCTCTCCAGCGAAAATGACACAAGCAGCAGCCTCCTGCCCTCCCCGGCTGGCTAACCCCAGCCTCCCCCCGAAGGCAGGGAGGAATAGCTCTCCACAGTTGACTCCTTCGTTCCAAGGCAGAACTCAAGTCGCAGCAGACTCATTTGTTTGCTTATATTTAGAAAGAGGGGGTGGAAGGGAGGAAAGGAGGAGATGAGACGGGAGATACACAAACTTTTTGTTTTCACGCAGAGCAAGAGCACCCTCTGCAGCTGAATGCCCAGAGAACAGGCGGGCTCTGAACAGGAAGGTGGATGCCTCCAGCTCTGCCCACCTCAGGGAGACGGATTCAAACCTGTTAAGAAGACCAAGGCACGGGTAGGCTTCCAAGTGTGTCCACTGCCAGAGGGGCTGGGGTTCAAGGCAAGGTCACAATCACTTTGATTCATCACAATTCTGACCTGGAAAGGTATTTGTACCAGCTTCAAGGGCTGAGAGTAGGCCAAGGCTGATCTGACCTTTCAGTTATTGCAGTGTTCCAGACATTAAGTGTTGGAGCATCACAAGGTGGGCTTTCCTATACCCAGAGGATCAGAAAATCAGAGTTGTCTTGGATGTCATGAGACTTCACAAGAATGCAAAATTATGTTTCATTTGTTTATTGGACTCTGGGTGGTTTTTTTCATTAACTTGGGTTTTTCTTCCTTATTGCAGAAGTTAGAAGATTGTTTTCTTTCTCAGAAAGTGAAAGCCAAGAACCCCATCTTATGAAGAACACATGAATCTCAAAGCTGCAGCTTCATGGTAGCAACCAAAAACTGAGGAATGAGGAACACAGCTATTTGTCTCCCCCCACACACGCACTTCTCAGCTTCACTTAGGAATATAGTTTTATATCCCGCTTGCATTAAAGATTAGATTTTTTTTTTTTTAGAAACAAAACAAAAGCCCCTCTTCATCTTTCATCTGACCTTAGAGGCAGTGAGGAACTTCTCTGCTGCAGGTTTACAGACCCTCTGTTGATTGTTGATTGAAGGAAATATTGTGAATTTCACATCCAGGGCCATACTGGATATCTGCAATAGCACAGAGATGTGTGGGGATGTATTGTGATGCAGATCACCAAATCATATCCTCTCCATAAAATTATCCATATCCATCGCACAAAAATATCCTAGCTGTGATGAGAGAGCTAAAACTTTCTATGGTCCTAGTGTAACATTTTCTACAGCTTTTCCTGACAACAAGGGAGCATAGGGCAGTTAATAAACAGACTAGGGTCTGGTTTATTAATTAATTATGGGCTAAATACAACTAGAAAAGCCTATTTATTTAGGGGGGCAGTGTTTCCTTGGCATGTATCTTTAATAAAATGGTTTGGCTTTTCCTGTTGAATCTCAAGAATTAAATTATTTGAGGTCCATGAGAAAAGAGGAGCGGACAACCATTAGCTTTTGGCTTGGAGCAGAATTGGTCTGTTTTTCCATTTTCAAAAATAAGAGGTAAAATGGCACTTTTGAAACTCAAATTCTTCACTGTGAAAGAACTAAAGCCATTTTGACATTGTTTTCAAGGACACTCATTCAGCCACCCAACATCTCTGAGCTACACATCACTAGAGCATCAAAAAGAATCCATGTTCCTTGTCAGCAAACACTAGCATCTTGTTGTACCTGGTCACTTGTGCAAAAGTCCCACAGACATCAACAAGTTATTTCTTGTGAAATTGTTTCAGATCTATTTCTGAGGGGAAAGTAGTCTAATGAAATAATAACCCAAAAACCCGTTCTGTGGCTTTTTAGAGCTAGAATTTGATCCAGTTTTTCTCTTTCAGTGTAATAGACAATTGCAAATGGACTGACTGTTCCTGAACTCTTCTTCAGCAGAAATATAAGCTGAATTTTGATGACAGCTGGGACCCATTTGGCTTACTTGGAGATCTGAACCATATTATAATAACTAGAAATTACACAGCTGAACCCAGGGACTCCAGACTTCTAAATGCTGGAATCAGACCTGACTCATGTGTTGGCTGATCTCGTGTTCAGAACCATGAACTACCCTTGCTGCTGAAAGGACAGGTTGGCTTGAAATGGACTAAAGTCATTAGGTTCCATTGTCTTTCCTTCTGCATATCAGCATACCCAAAATGCTGGCATATGTCTTCTCTCTCAGAACCTTTGCATCTAAACATGAACTGAAAGGCCTATAATACTCCTTTTTCACCTCACTTCTACGCACATTTTGCCTTCATGACGGGTCTTGGAAAGATGGACTATGCTTTCTGCAGCACAGTTGAACAGGCTCCTGTGGTAGGGCTGTGAACATGGCAACATGTCTATGTCTTCTTGAGGCCAGGAACTTCACCTACATCCTGCAGGTGCTCTTGCTGCTCTCCCACAGCACTCCCCAGATGTCAATCCAGGAGGAACAGAGAGGATAACTTGGAGTCAGTCTCCTGCTTGCGCAGGCAAAAGCACCAGGTTTTCTGAAGGGACAGAATGGCTGGTGCTACTGGGAAAGTCAGGAGGCCACTACCATTTGAATGCTACAAGAAAAGCATGCTGAGATTTTTTTCAGTGCTGCAAAAAGTCTGGAACTGTTTTGTTCAAGCCAGGTTCATTGATGCCCTGATCATCTCTTGCACACACACAGAGCTGCTTGTCCCTAGTTAGTTTTCTATGCAACTTATCTCTTAAGCAGGTGCTCTGGTCACAACCCCAGGCAGTACAAAGCCTCTCATCCCAACAGGGAGCAGCCCAGACAATCCAAGCAGAGAAAAGTGCCCCTCAAACCACAGGGATCTGACTGTTCTTTTCATTTAAATTCTGTGTTCTTTTTGCATAATACCTCATTTTGCATTTCAAAAGCCAAGCCCTAACCTTTCTTCTTGCAGGTAATTAGCTGGGAAAATGTCAATAAGTCCCAGTGTCTTTTTTGAAGCCCATAAGGAGTTATAATATTCCTGATCCAGCTCTGTGTATCTCCTCATTAAAATCAAAGGCATCCTCAGCAGCTGACCTTGATAACTGCATAGGGCAAGTTCTCCTTGATGTGTGCCTTAACTTTCTGATTTGGGGGTCATGCATTGGTGATTCTCTATCCACCATTAGGTGGAGGAACACTTTCAAGGGAAACCATGGAATCACAGTGCCACCATACCCTAGACAAGGTGAGGCAGCAATACTGAATGTTCACCCACAAAATGTCATCTGCAGACACCAAGCATCCTCCATCTGAGTTTCAGCATGTTCCTTCAAAAAGGCCTGATTATGGTGCTGCCTGCGTGGCCTCAGCAGTGGCTGCTGGGGTCACAGAAAGCAGCCTAAAATCATGGGTGGCTATGGTTAAACAGTAGCTACACAAGCCTCAGTTGCAACAAGAGGGGATTGTAAATTGAAGAGAAATAGACGCATTCCAAAGGGAAAACATGAGATTCCACTCATGTTTAGGTTGTGCCTAGTTGACAAGGATAGTTAGGCATTAATTACCTTCAATTTCAGAAGAAGGGAGGAAAACATGGAGGTTAAGATTTTTGTCCAAGGGCACTTTATGTTACACAGTGTTTCAAAGATCAGCATTTTGAGTTTGGACTCTAAAGCACTGGTTTCAAAACTGGGATTTGAAAGGGTTTTCAGGCAAGTATCTTTGGTAAAACAAAGAATGTCACAGCCCAGAAAACCAGCACAGGCTTTCTCACTCCTGACAAATAGTACTATTCCTTGGGCCAACCAGATCTTCTCCGAGATGCCTAATGTTTGTCACAATTGAATGACTACCATATCTATCACTACTACAAGTGCAAGTGATAAAAAGTAAATAATTTCTCTGTTTTCCTTTTTATGGAATTCTGATAGCTTCGAAGAAGTTAGTTGAGCAATTAGATGTGCATTTTGCATGCACACTTGCACATCTATACTGTCTAGAATCTGGTTCCAGGCTAATGCTTGCCAACAGTATTGGGCCACCAGTGTTTAAGCAGGATGCAATGTGGCTCACATTCAAATGATATGTCTCACTTCTATACTGATGGTTTCTTCTGTATGTCCACATCCAAACAGCAACATTGCCAGCTCCCTGCAGCCCCTAGTGTCCAAGAGCTACTGTGTCTCCTGGTCATCCAAGGCAAGAGACCTCTCTCTCACTCCAAAGCCAGCTTACATGACTCCAAATTTTGCCCTAATTTCCGTAATCAAACTGGGGATGTGTTTGGATATGATTTCTTCACTCTGTAGTCTCTCCTGTCATGGCCACATGCTCCTCATTTTGCATGACATTTTTGCTTGCACAAACAATCCTTTGTACGTGCAAAAGCTCACATTTGTGCTTGCCAGTCAAGCAAGCCATTGTCCGCTCAGCCTGTCTTTGTGCTTGCAAAAATTCTAGGGCAAATGCAAAGGCTGAACAGAAGAGCCTTTGGGACTCCCAATTTTCTTAGCAGCCAAAGCCAAATGCATTTCTAACTCACAACGACATCATTGCAGTGAATGCAAGCACACATCCATCCATCCATCCATCCATCCATCCATCCATCCATCCATCCATCCATCCCAGCACAAAGGCAGAAGTCCTGGTCCTGTACAAGCTGATGGGAGCCCTGCCTCTGTTTTCTGAGAGATGCCTGAACTTCCTTGGACTTCTTTTCAAGTCTCCCTTTAGCAGAAATGATGCTCCTCAGTTGCATGTGCTTTGCCACTTGCAGCAGCAGAGGCAGCCACATGACCCAAAGTAATTAAGGCACCGAGCACTCCGACCAGCTTGCTGTCGCATTCTGTTTGGTCACAAAAGAGCAGTCATGGACCATTTCGACCGAAAACAGACCTGAACACAGAGACTTCATTGTCCTGAGGCCAGAAGAGATGGCTGCTGGGAAGAATTTGAAAGGCATAGGTTTCAGTATGTATGTTGCTTTTCCATGAAACTATATACACTTTTGCAAATTATAAACTGTTTCCTGTCTATGTTCCAGCACTTTGGGCTCAAATTAAAATCTCCTTAAAATTGGACCAGCAGGAGGGGGAAGAAGGAGGAGGTGTTTGCTGGAGTTCTTGAGCAAATGGGAGGAATTTAAGGTCTTGTCCTCTGTAATTCCTCCCCTGTAAAGGAATGTACTTCACCAGGTTGCTACATACTGAAATAAACTTGGCAGCAGTGAGAGAAGCAATGTTTTCCTTCAGGTTTTTAATGCTTTTGGCTTGGACTGCATTCTCATTGCTTCTTCCTATTGCATTCTCCTGCCTTTCCATCCAGGTGCCACTTAACATACTGGCCATTTTGCCCAGGGACACAGCAATAAAAGAAACCATTCCACCAGGCTGTGATGTTTTTCTTCCCCTTTGCCACTGGCGACCAGCAGGCCTCCAGGCACCAGGCACTGGCCAAGGGATAGGTAATGTTTTATATGCCCCTTGCATGGAGTTTGCTTGAATACCAATTACAGCCTGGGGTGCCTCTGTCTCTCCAAGGACTGAGAACATCTGGAAGCATTCACAGGCCAAGAACAATCTGGCTCAAGTCCCAAATTGGGGGGAAAACAAATCAGGGAGCCCAGGAAGTCATCAAATTGAGGTTCACTGAGGCACATCAAGGAACTGTCTCCGATGTTTCTTCTCCTCTCTCTGCTGTGTCGTGGGAGTGCTATGAGGTGAAGAGATCCACCTGTCTGCTGACCCCATACTGTGCCTCTACCATCACCGGGGATACTGTCATTCACTCAATGGACCTATTTCTTGGACTACTTTCCTTCTGTCTTCAAGGACTCACTATCCTGATCTCAAAATCAGTATTCAAACATTTCAAGCCTTGAACTTTTCCAGCCTTCTGAAACTGGTGTCCTGTTTCCCAGCATCAGATTTCCCAGTGCATCCTGGGTGCCTTGAGAGAGCAATAAGCCCCACTGAGACATGGACAGGCACTTCAGCTCACAAGGAAGGACTGTTCTCTCTAACACCAGTGCTCAGTCATGGCCCATCTTCAGGTACCTCTTTCAGCCAGTGGAAACTGTTCAGCACCTGACAGAGGATTATTCAGGCCGTGCACTTTACACACTGATGACCATGTGGTGCCCTGAGAAACTGATCTGCCTTTGCTGACGCTGTGGAGGGATGGACACTCCTTTCCAAATTGATGCTGCAACAGTGCCTGCAACACAGTGCAGGCAGAGTGCTCAGTGGCAGCTGGCTGGGAGAGCAGAGAATTCAGCGCACAGTAACCCACCCCACTTCTGAGGTGAGTTTTCTAGGCCATGTTGGTCTGTCTGGATCAGTACTGTGCTCTAGACCTCTGGTTTAAAAGCTGAAACTCAAACAACTGAGGAAACCAAAGAGAATACTTTGGTGTAGAAGAAAATATGGACTGGTCTTCATGATTTTTTTCCTGGTAGTTGTGATCATAATGAAAAATTATGCCATACCAGAGGCATCTATGGACCAAATATGTTCATGATTTATAGCCCAGCATGAGTTCTCAGTTCAGATTTGCATCCAAGATTACAGAAACCAGGAACAGTCTTTCTAGGGATATCCTCAGAGGAAAACAGTGGGGAAAATGTGGAGAACGTTTTGGATTATTTTCTTTGGCTTCTCTTATGTTCCACACACACATAAAGGCAAAGAGATGAAGACAGGAAGTAGGCAGTTAATATGTTGGTTTGCTACTCTAATTGGAGTAGCAGAGTCCTACGAGGCATGCAGCACAACTGTGGTCTGATCCCACCTCAGCTTTCCGGACTAAGTTCAACTGCAGCAGACCATTGCTTCATTTGCAGATGGCTCAGAGTAAAGTACATTTCAGAGGAATAGCAGCAGAATCTATGTCCTCCTAATCTGGAGTAGGGAGAGGAGAGGAGAGGAGAGAGATTTTGCAGTGTCTGATGCCTACAGCTCATGCTCCCACAGGACACTGGCCTTGGTAACTCCAAATCTTGAGCTTTTCAACATGGTGGGAACAGCAATCTGTGTTTCTTTAAGTCTTGTTGGGCAGGGGGTGTTACTCTGCCAGCTCTGTTTGACCCCTGTTGGTTTACCTGATGCCCCCCCTTGCACACTCGTGTTCATAACTGAATACTGTTCCTTTCTTTTTTGACATACCTGCAACTTCAAAGGCAGAGTAGATGGTTGCTCTCATGAATCCATCCCAGGAGAGAACAAAGGAAGAAACAAAAAATCTGGTGGAGAGAGCATCCTATAGCAAGTGTAAAGGAGGTGAAAAGTCCTCTACCAGGACACAGGTATCGTGATAGACAAGGATATATATTCATTTCAGACAATATAAATCAGGATTCAATTGTTTCAAGTTTTATGTGGGGACTTTCATGGCAACAGATAGCCTTGTAGCCTGGGAGACTAAGACAAGTCCATATATGAGGTCATCACAAGCAGATACAGAAACAGCAAAAAAACTGTTTCTCTTCCTGTGTTCGCAGCTGGCTTCAGCTCTGCTGCTAAGGTTAAGCAACACCGAGAATAAAGAAATTCCTTCATTTTTGCAGTTTCAGCTGGAAGGTCCAGAGATCTGAACTCAGCTAAATAAGCCAATTTTTCCAAAGCTGAATTTTATAAAGGAGAAAAACTAATACAGAGAGCACAGTAATACAGAAAACGTGCTGTCACTCCTCCATGCCGCAGTGTGCCTTCTGCTGGAGAACCCAGAGGCTCAGAGTGGATGTGCAGAGCTCAAAGTAGTGTCCTCCCTACTCATCCAAAAACAATTGCCCTGGGAAGAGTACATCTGTAGGTCCACGTCTGCTCTGGCCCCACATCCATGCTGAAGGCAAAGGAGGTTATAGCTGCAGCAGGCAACTTCCCAGTCCCCAGCTGCTCTTGGGGCCATGTTACTGCTCTGCTCCCCTTGTTCATGATCAGCTGCTTGGGATGTGTTATGCAGGTTCCCTTGCTTTGCACCTCATCACAACCTGATGTATTACTCAGTCCTAAAAGAGTTGGTAGATCTGCCATGTTGTTGTGGGGTTTTTCCCCCCATACAAAGCAAAACACAAAAACCTCTCTTGAAAGGCCTGTCACAGACAGGTATATTTGTTAGGGTGCTCAGAAAAGGTACTGACAAAGCAGATTTTTGCCTAATGAGGGAAAGAAAGAAGGAGAGAAAAAAACCCCTAGGGAATCCCCTTCCATTATACTTTCATTATCTTTTCCACTTGAACAAACAAAACCCGGTAACTTTTGGTACAGCATTTGGGATCTTTCTAATCAGGATGATTAAGTGCTGCCCAAAATCAATGCAGTGTTTCGTCAATGCTCCATGTGCCAACCTTAAACGCTACAACCAAGGTGGGTATTAAGTGTGCAGTTGAATTTGGTCATGCCCTTCTCCCCTTTTTGCGAGAGCACCAGAGCAAAGACTGGTCTGTGAACACTCTGTGCATGCTAGAGAAGATGGAACATCCATGTGTTCCAGTAGAGGCTGAAGGCAAGAGAGATTTATGGTCCCTGTTCTAGGTCCCTGATCAGGCTAGAATTCTGGAGACCTACCACTGACCAGGGCAGAACTGATTGTTGTTTTATCTGGCTGCTCAAAGCTCTGTTTGTAGACAGGGAAATTAGCATCTTCAGAGATCAGTTTATCCAACCTTTCTTGCTTCGTTCCTGAAAGGCAATGAACCCTTCCAGTCCAAAAAAAAAATTCATTCCCTATTAATTGATCCCAAGCTTTCCTATGCTAAGCAACACATGCTGTATACTCTTAATTTGATTTCAAAAAAACAAATAAGCAAGTGAACACCAGTGGATGCATATATGGACTTTATCTTACTCCTGATTGCCCAGAGCAGGAGGACTCCTTTAGCTCCATTTCCTCACGGAACAGGAGCACAACTTGAAGGTATCAAGTTCCAACCCACAGGGAGAGTTTATGAGACGGACATAAGAGCCTGAAATGCGACTCCAAGATGTGTTTTTGAGAATATTGCCACTGAAAGCCTCTCAACTGAAAATGCTTCATATAAAACCCGTCATCAGAGCAGCTAAAAGAGAATGCTGGTGTCTGAGTACGAACTGAGGAATCAGCAAATTCATCTGAAATTCAGATGCCAGCACTACGACACATATGGAAACAAGCCTTATCCTTTCTAATATATATGATCATGGGGATCAGGTTCCTTGCAGGACCCAGGCCTCAGACAGACAGGGGATTTAGGCAATGGATGACCTTGAAAATGCCGCAGCATAAATCACCATGCAAACCCAGGAGGGTGGCTCTGTTTTCCCCATATGAATATTTAAAGAACACTCATTTTTTCTAAGTGATAGATGACAAGCAGGTGGCCTGAAAACTGGAAGTATTCTTGCCATTTGTTCTGGGAGATTTCTTCACAGGTTTTGCATTTACTTCTTTATCTACTTATTTATTTATTGGTGGTTTGCCATCTTATTCTCCAAGGCCAGGAGTTGGTTTTGGAAACTTTCCTGGAGAACGGCGTTCCTGTTCTGGGACTGCTTTCTAAGCCTGGTTTTGATTTTAAGCAAGCAAGATCTGATTTCCCTGCTTTGCTCCAAGCTACCTTGCAAACCACACTTTGGACCAGATCCTCAGTGTTTGCTCCATGGTTGGGACTGTGCTGATTTCATTAGCATGTGAGTACAGCCAGATCTGATCAGCCCAAAGGACACAATACCTTTTCTTTGACATTATGCAGTAACAGGTGCCCAGAGAAGAATAGACAAGTGCCAGGTAAGTGCACAGTGATGCTTTCCTGGAGTGCTCTCCCACTCCAGTAAGCAAATGGCTTTGTGTTCAAAAGCTCCTTATTTATCCAGTTAGTTTTTGAAATCATGCCAGCTTTCTTACCTTTCCTGGTCTCCTGTGGCAAGGAGCTCCTTTGGTTAATTTTTGGGAGTTTATATTTGCCTCTTTGATTGTTTGTGTTCTTCAAATGTTTCCTGCTTTTACAGATATTTATAAAATCCTCCCTTGGCTACCTTGTTTCCCAGCTGAAGAGTTCCAGTCTGCTTAATTCTCTTACAAAAGCTCTTCCTTGCTTCTGACCACCCCTGTCAAAGATGCATGAGACACAGGTATGAAATCCATCAATAAGTCCCACCACATAGTGGGTCTGGGGAGTGGGGCAAGGCTCTTCATACCTCTACTACAGCAGAGCCTGTATACATACACAACACGTCTCTAAGCAGCACGAACATGTCTATAGAGGGCATCTTCTAACTCAGTAGTTTTACAACATAAATAGGAACAAGAGGGAGTAAAGCAAGTCACAAATCATAAGGCACAGGGCAAGATATTTTCCTCAGATAACCTGGTGACTTCAAAGTCCAATTGCAGGGTGAGTTAAGGAAAAAAATGCCTAAGATATATTATCTGATCATTAATGGAGACATCCGCCAAGGCCATTTTCTGGACCTAAGCATAGATTTAGGAGTGGGCAGATGAACAGCACTGTGAAAGCACTCTCCACTGGAAAAAGTGGTGCTGAGACACGGCCTAGAGAGAGACTGGCAGTGAGAAAGCAGTTCATGAGCCTCAGTCTGCCCTGGCTGATTTCCTCCCCCTCTTCATTAGCATGAATAATAATGAAGTAACATGAAGAGGGGGCGTTGCTGGCAAGACTAGTGACAGAGCTACTGAGTCCCTAAGGAAAGCGTATGCAATTATCTGAATGAATTAAGACTGAAGCCAGAGATAACCAGTATGAATAAATGAGCAGAGATGAGATCAGGCTGATGTCATTCACCTCGGGCAAATTTTAGATATCTCTCCAGGCGGAAGTTTCGCTAACCAGCACAATGGAAATAGGAAATTAAAAACAAGCCTCCGAACCATGAATTTCACCATTGAGTGCTAACACAACTCTCTCCCCAAAGCCAAGGAAGAGGCCAAGTGGGGGAGAAAATATCAGGTTCCCATTTATCTCAGAACTATCTCCTAGTGTCCAGCAGTGCTTTGACATGGTTGTGTGGCTTCCAATGGGTAATTCCCTTCAGCCTCCCCTTCCAGCTTTCCTCCACCATGCTGGGCTCATGGAGGTAAGATACAAACCCCCACACAGTGGTCAAATCTAACAGTCCTGCCATTTGCCAAAGCTCCAGCAATTGTGCTAGCAATTTTTTGGAAGTGTTAAGCACTACTTGACAGCAACACGAATCAGGAAACTCAACAAGCTTTTAAGCAAAGCCAGAAAAGAAAATTGAGCTACTGCTGTCTTTTTTTTTCTTTTTTCAGTGCAAGCATATGAATTGAGAGCAGAGCTGCTGACTGGTCTCACGGTGACTGACATGCAACCTCTTGGTGAAGTCATTAGCCATGGATGCAAAAGGGAGCATTCTTGTGCATTGTTTCCTTCATTTATCTCACCAGCTGTATTTATGGACTTGCAGAATGCTTTCTACAGTTTGCAAATGACTGCCTCATACAGCTCTCTCCATCTTTAAGATTTTTATGATGTGGAGACAATCCAGCGTCTAGACCAATAATGACAGCTCACATCTCAGTCAAGCCTTTTCTTAATTGTCCATGGGGCTGCCAAGGAAATCTAAACATTCATACAAACAGCAGCATTACTAAAAAGACTTTGACCAGCTGGCATCTTTCCCTGCCAGTCCTGGGGCAGCTTCATACTGTATATTTCCTAGAGCTCAATCCAGTCTGGTCTTAAAATAGCTCAAATGATGGTAGTTCCCTGAAAAAAGAGAGTATCTGCAGAAAATGTAATGCCTTCTGACTCTGTCCATTGGGGTAAAGCTTTGTTACTCCTTTACTCACATGTTGACCTCTCAGCTTTTTTGAAATCGTGTGGCAGGGCCAGAGTTTTGGAGTTCCTTCTCCCACACTGATGGAGCCACATCTCTCATGTTGAAGCTCCAGAGCCATGGGATGTTCCAGTGTCAGCTGCAAAGTGTCCCTGATCCCATTTAGGATCTACAGGAGCTACCATAGTGCAAAAATATCATTGTCTCAAAAAATCATAGTTTGTATGGGAGAAAGTTTGGCTGTCCCACAAAGACATATACTTATGCAATCCCTTTCTTAAGCTGTATTCTGTTCTTCTGGACCCTCAGCATCGCCCGAAGAAGATTATGTCCTTTGTTTGCAGCACAGATTTCTGTCACTTCTTTTCCCAGCCAGCTGTCCTGCAAATTGGTGATTTTCTCAATCTTCCACAGTTTCTCCAGCTCACTTTATCTCTGTTCTCCCACTTTGGCTGTGTACCATTGCCAAAAGCAGGTCCAAGGCCAAGTGTTGTGATACAGGTGTGACTGTATCATCAGCCCTGACAAATCCTTCCCTAAATTTCTTCAAGACTGAGATCCTTGCAAAGATTGTCATGAAATCCTAAGACCACATGGTCTTGTGCTTTTGTGTTCGTCTCTCTATATCCACCTATTTTTGTATTGCAGGAGATAGTAAATTGCTTGGTATGGGGTTTTACTCTTAATTTTGTGGTTTAAATAACATCAGGCAAAATGAGATAGGAGTGGGGAAGGGAAGGAGTCTGGTTCCTCAGTGTTCCCTCCATGGCAATGAATATTAATAAGATGAAGAAACAAACTGCCCATCTCTTGCACTTACAGGAAGAACCCCACCTCATCAGCCCAGACCTTGTGTACCCCATTCCAGCAGGGCCTAAGCTTCACTTGAAGTACAACTCAAGCTATACTTTGTGGCATTAAATGGGAGTTAAGTACTGAGCAAATGTTATGCAAAGTCTGTGCAGAGAGGGAAATTTCACCACAGCAGCATTATCAGGGATCGCTGACTCAACTGCTGCAGCACCTCATTTTCAATTGCACAAAAGCTGAAGGATCCAGACTTCGATGCTGGGGGGCCAGGGGCTTCAGGGTTTTGGTTGGGGCCTATGTCCCCTTGCAAATTACCCTTTGAAGACGCAAGCAAAGCTGTGGGCTTTATATAATATATAATATGAGACATTTTACTGCAGATGGGTTGGGGTTTTAAAATAACATGATACCATGCAATGAGCAGCTAGGAAACAGAGTTAGAGACAGTGCCACTCCAAGCCTTGCCCACTGGAAGACAGCAGCAGAGCCAAGAATTAAACCCAAGGCTCCCAAGACCCAGACTAGCAACTGAGCCGCAGGATCATTCCTCTACCCCTCCTACAATCACAGCAATCGCCCCATCTGAGAGCCTGCAAGTTCCCTGCTGTACCAGGACCCCTCAGGCAGAGTAGCCTTCCAAAACATCCCTACCAGAAAGACTGAAACAATGCTGGGGCTTGTCCCTGTGGAACAGAAAGTGCTCTGTCTGCCACCCAAGACATAATCTTTCTACACCTCACTGCCAGGCTTGCTGGCAAAGCCCAAGGAAGGTGCAGTTGCTTCCAACTTCTAAGTATTCAGCTTCCTTTCTCAGATACTAGAAACACAGGGAGATCAGTTTTCTTCGTCCTCTACAAAGATTCTTCCCACACCACTAAAAAAAATGCAATCATCCCATTTCATCTGCGCAGTAAGAGAAGGAACATACCAGCCCTGCATGCCATCAGGTTGTCAATGTCATGGAGTATGGGAGGTGAAATTGGAAGTTGAAATGCACGATACCCTGGATAAGAAAGCATCAGGCTGGGCAAGTCCATCAAAAAGAGCTTTCACCAGTGTTCATGGTCACCATGTGTTTTCTTTGGTTTCTGATAACCCCATGGAAGCACTCAGGTGCTGAGTTCATGCAATGACAAGTGCTCACTTTGCCGCTGAACTCAGATGGAGGTGGGTTTCAAATGTTCACCAGTGAGCAATTTCCACTGTGTCCCAAGTAATTCAGAAACCTTACAGAAAGTAAAAAAAATTAAAAAAAAAAAATAAAATATATATATATATAGACCACCATGTCTAAATTAATGTTGCACAGGAAGACTATTTCCAGATATTTCTGATCTCCTGACCTTGAGTTTGCAAGCAGAGCACTCTATTCACTTCATTTTTATTTGGTGTAATATCAGCAGAATTCCTTCACGTCTCTGTTTCTCAAAGGATTGTGTCAGCTCTTCTAACCACATCATTGCACTAGGAATGTGTATTCAGCTGCACATTCACCATAAACCCTGTCTTTTGCATAGTCACCATCTTTGGGAGAACAGCTTTTCCTTTCTTTCCAATTTGCCTTTCCTTTCTGTTCATAGATAGTATGTGCATAGATATATGCATGTGGCCCCGTTAAAACCCACTTCCATATGCAACCAACTGTTCAGCTGGTTATTAGCAGCCAAGGGATGGACACATCACTGCAAACTTGTGGTAATGACAACATTGCCCTGGCACACAAATGATAGGGTTTCTCATGTCCTCTGCTTCATTGTTCCTTAGAAGTCTAGGTCTTCCAGGCTGGAACACAGTGCTCTGAGTAACTAGGGGCATTGGCACTATAGAAACAAAATGGATGGGTGGATAGATGGTTGGAGACTCACTAGGCCAACAAAAATAGCTAAGCAATACCACAGCTTAAGCCAAGAATGGATATCTCCTAAATTCTTGAGATACTCCTGTATTCCCTGCCAGGTGTTCAGGCACCAGGCAGATGCAGCTTAATGTTGCAACTTTCCTAATAAACCCTACCAGACCTAGCATGGGTCTACATTGTTCCCAAAATAAACACTGCCAGGATGGTAGGTCCTCCTGTGAACTGAATATTGGGGCCTGCATCCAACTTTTGGGTTGCCTGTTAGTCAACCTTAAACAATCTAAACAGAGAAAGTGAACATGAGATGCAGCCTTCTCTCTCATTTGACAATGCTTCTGTTTGTAATGACGTAAGGAAAACAGCACACATTAAGCAGACCATAAACTGCTCTAGGCATTGATTCCACACAAAATTTCTCACATTTGGAGCATGACATCAATTTGGATCAGTGGTCACATGAATTCCCAGGCCTGCATCGCTCCTCTGTTTTTTGCTTCTTGGGTTGTTGCTTACAGACAAACTCACATTGACCCCATTCCCCAAAGACTACAGAGGAAGCAAGAGCAAGGACAGGGTTGTTTTTGCCCCAAGGCTAGAGGCAGCTCCAGAAGGGTGATATAGAATTGACAAGTCCATCTTCAAGGGGGAGGAAAGAAGAAAGATCACAATTGCTTTGGGACAAACCTGGCATAGCCGTTCTTTGTTTGACATCCGGTGCCCAGCCTACCTGGCCTAGGCAGGACCTTCCTGCAGGAACGTTTCGTTGTCTGTCTGCATACACAATGGGCTGCAGTTATAGGTCATAAGTCATCACCTGTTTATAGGGACACAAAACTGAGGTTTAGCAGGTCCATTCCTCAGTGGGCCACAGACCATTTTGAGGAAAGTAAATAAAACCCATTTCTACCTGTAAATGGTAGAATATTTCTTTTTAGACCTTCTTTGCCTATTAAATTTATAATCCATTTATGGTCATAGTCCAAAAAGCACCCCATACCATGCATACCCAATTTCACACAGAGCCATTTAGGTTGGAAAAGAGCCTCAAAATCATTGAGTCCAACAATTAACCCAGCACTGCCAAGTCCACCATATAATCGTGTCCCTAAAGGCCACAGCTACAGGTCTTTTAAATACCTCCAGGAATGTGACTCAACCACTTCCCTGGGCAGCCTGTTCCAGTGTTTGACAATCATTTTGGTGAAGAAATTTTTCCTAATATCCAATCTATACCTCTCCTGGTGCAACTTGAGGCCATTTCCTCTTGTCAAATTGCTTGTTACTAGGGCTAAACACCCCCAGCTCCCTCAGCCACTCCTCATAGGACACCAGATGCAGCATCCCCACCACTTCTGACTTGCCCAGTCAGAGCAAAAAGGTAGCTTTTTACTCAGGGTTTGGCAGGAAGTTTTTTGTTTATTCTAAGTGTGAAAGAAAATATGAACTCAAAGCCCTGGACCTGCAGCAAAATGCTTGATTTGCTTTCATATCTTGTTCCATCTGGAAACAGCTAATTACAAACTAAACAAAAAGAACAATGTCAGTTCTACTCTGTGTACGTGCTTGGAAAAATGTAACCCATAGGTCTCCAATATGTACAACTCTATCTAAAGTAGCAGTGATATAGGCTGTGAGTAGCTCTGAATCAACTAGAACTCTTAAAGAAATGCCATGGTAAGCAGGAAACTGGGACAGTCATTCCTAGAGCTAACAGCAGGAAATTAAATTTGACACCTTTCTGGCTATAAAACGCAAACTTAAAATACTGCGCACTCACTTTTGGAATAATTTCATTGGAACTGCAACAGATTTTCCATCCTTTGAAGCCTTCAGAGAAAGACTGAACCCATAATCAGATGACCTACTCTTGATGCTTCATTTAGTCTTTGCACATGCTACTCACACAAAAAAAAAGGTGAGGAATTCTGGTTGTGTTCTCTCCAGGGCTGTAAGATCATTGGATCTCTATGCAGTCAGTGAAGAGAGATAGTCATGGCATTAAGTCAGCTTCCTGGAATTGTTGGCCTGCATTTGGTTGTGGTCACTTTTCTCCATGATAGGTTTTGGCTTTACCTCAAACTGGTGAATTCAACAAACTAATCACCAGAGAAATTTTTACAGGGTTGGGTTTATTTGCCACATGTCAGAATTTACCTTCATAATTGTCTTTTCCAACCTTACTGTTCAGGGACCACCTCACAAAAAGCCTTTGGAAAGAACTGAGGAACATCATAGAGATTTTCACCTGAATAAATGACAGTCAGCTAATACTCTGTTAGGGGACTTCCTGCTGGGGCTACAGCCTGGGGGGGGTTGTCAGCTAGGACAGGGAAAAGGAGAAAATCAGAAGAGTGACTTCCCCCTTCTGCAGGATGAATGTATCCAACAGCTCCCTAATCTGTCCCCATCCCTCTACTCCATGCGTGAACACCATAACAGGAGTAATCCAATCACCATTTGTGTTCAGCAAAGAAAGGGTTAAGTAGGGCCAAGAGCACCTTGTAAACAGATTGAAAGCATAACCTTTGCTTATAAATCATGAGTTCAGCCCCAGAACATGCCTTTAATCCTGTAATTACATTCAGACTTGCTGTTTCAGTTAAGGAAATACTAGCTCCTCTCCAAATGGCACTAGGGCTGACCTTAAATGATATGTTAGCTCCCCAAAAAGGCCGCAGAGCTCCACTGCTTCCAGCATCTCATTCCTGGGCAGCAGGACAGGGAGGAGGACACGCCCAGCTGTGTCACCCTGAGTTCTCTGAAGCTCGCCCCTGGGGCCATGCCTCCAGCCAGCAGTTCCCCGAGAGAGGAAAACTGCCCACAGGGTCGGGTTGGCTTTGCTGTTGTGGCTGACAGGAGCCCAGATCCTCAGCGTCTTGGGAACACTCAGGACCTTAGCCACTGGCAGTAGAGCAATGGGACAGGGATTACTGGTGGAGTATGGCATGCCCTCTTTTGCAGCTCTGCTCCCTCTGTGGGCACAGCCTGTCCCCGCAATCCCTGGGGAATGAGCAATGGTCAAGAGCAGCGTGAGGGCAACCAGACAGCTCCCTCTCTAGTCCCAGCTCCGCACTAGCCTCTCCCTGCGAGCAGACTGATATCTCTCTCTGGTCACTGCATGGCTGCAACAGGCAACACTGCTCACCAGACCATCCTCAGGATGGTCCCCAGTTAGAGTTCTGCCTAAACCGCTCAACTCTTACTCACAGACAGTCCGGGAACTTGAAAAGAGTTTTCTACCGCAATAGCAATGTGATGGTCACCTGCTCTTGGGCAGCTGTATAACAGTAACTGTGTAGACAAGGTTTTAATTTATTTCTGGGGCATCTATATTGTCTTCTTTTGGTGAACCTAGGGATTATTTTCACCTCCATTCGCTCCTCTCCATATCTGTTTCTTGCAGAATATGTGCACCAACAGCTTCTTACATGTGCTTGGAAAAGTTTTTCAGACCTGATCAAAAACCTTCCATAGATATGTTTTTCTCCACTAATTTCAGAGTTTCTGTGGGTGGATCAGCAAGAAAAAAAATTATTAAAAAGGGGAACCAGAGTGGCAGTATGTCACCTAGCCCCCAGATGATCTGCCCTGGGATAATTACTTGAGCTAAAACTTGCTGAATTAGAGCTTTCAGTTTTCATTGGGAAGCGAAGCAAAGTTCTAGACCCATTAGTCTTCCTTGAGATGTAACAATGTACTGTTTATGAGGCATCGCAATTGACAAATGAAGCACAGAGCCATTATCTCTAAAGAGTGGCTGGCAAGATCCTACAATGACCAGATGTTCTGCCAGCACCTCCTGAATTTCTGGAGTTCTTAACATTGTAAACAGGGTTATCACATTGCAATGAACTCAAAGATCTCTCTGGACTGGATCCATTTTCCATCCCCTCCATGGGAGTGATCCAGGAGCTGGATGATTCATTAGCGGCAACTGGCCAGAGCATGCAGCAACAGCACATCTCCTTGGTTTTTATGGGAGTAGTTGTATTAGTAATAGAGTATTGTCCTCTCTGCAGAAACACTGGTGAATTTCACCTCACATCTGCCTCACTGCTGTCCTTACTGGAAGATCTTGCCTTCCCCTTATATTTGCTTTGCCAAGCACCTAAAGGGCAGGGAATGCCAAAGACAAAGCTGGACCAGCAGGTCACGGTCTGTTAGTGGCACATCAAACAACAGAGTCTCAGATGTTACTTTGCAAAACATGCGCCCACAGTTCCTCTTTAAATAGTGTATCCTTCTCAGTGGGCAAGCAATTCAAATATTCACATCCCCTCTACCAAAAACCTACAACATCTGCAGGGGTGATGTGGTGGCGTGACTATCTGTCTGAGATCAGATGAGCCCTGATGCAGAGACTACCACTGTTTTATCCAGGGTATGTAGGTAACTATGTGTTTCATTGTTTGTACCTGCTGGGATACCACAACAGCCTGTCGGCCTAGAAGGAAAAGCAAGATCTTGGGCTATTCTGCTTTGCAAATATAATGAAAGCCGTAAGGACAGAGGGTAATACAAACAGTTTGACACTGGTTGGTGCAGTTCTGTAGAACTGGCTGTTGAAGTCACACTTGGTTTTCAAATTTGCTGTTGAAAACACTTCTTGCAATTGAGCCAGTTCATATCAAATTCATGAGTCCTAACCACTAACTCAGGGACTAGGAATTCACTCCCTTCCTCTTAGAAAGCTTGAGCATAGTAGTTCTGCAAGGATCCTGAATTTCTAAATGCATGATAATCTTTAACCTTTGCTCAGAGTCAAGTAATTTCTTGTTTGAAAAGCCTCCTTCAGTTTTTAAAGCCTATCTCCCCAGATACACTCTTATTTCCTCTCTTCTACATTGAGAAATGCTGGCATCCAGAGTAGACCTGTGCCATTCCAGCAACACATGGCTGATAGCCCTTGAGGCTTGGCTCCCTCTCTGGGGAAGATTGCTAGAGCTGATCTGTCCCCCATTGCTGAGGAGCAGAGATTGCAGCTAAACAGCCTTTTTCGGAGTTACATCCCAATTTTTTTCAGGCCAAAAATACTGAATCTTGCCCAAAGCACTGGAGAAATCTTCCACCTTATGCATGGGATACGTGCTACCGAGTTTTACTATTTCTCTGTAATTCCTTCTAAGCCCATGTATTCCAGGTGACAGCAAGGCAGATCCATTCAATTTAGTACAGAGAAAGGAAGAAGAAAATACCTCTTCTTTATTTGAGGGTCCCCATCCTGCTGCTCCCACAGAATGTATTTGTACAATTTAAACTGACCTCCATTCGCACCCTGTCCTTCTGAGATAATACCGCAGCACCATATCAATTTAGATTGTCAAACTCTGGCTGCAGTGGTATGGCAGGACCATTGTAGAACTGATTTATGTGACCAAATGGATGTGGTGTGGTTGAATTTGGCTTCAGAAATCATAGCTTTTCCACAAGACCTCCTCCTCTTCCCTTTAGGTCTGCTGTGAGATTTTAGCAGCACAGATAGCTCCAGGATGAGAGGAAGTGGACCTCACATTATGGGTTTTTTTCTGCCATGCAATTTGGGGAAGGCGGAACCAAGGAAAAGGAGATCTCAGACTCCACTCACTGACTCGCACAGGAGTGGAAAATTGGCTGCAGAGCAAGAACCATCAGATAATTCTCAATGGAATTCTTTCTAAGCAGGAAGGAAGTTACTTATGGAATACCACAAGGATTAGCACTGGGCCTGCACAGCTTTTAATTATTTATATTGTATAAATTAGAGCCAGGGAGCACTTGGAGCGGAAAAAAATTCCTTACCTGGCAAGCCAACTCTTCTTCCTCCAAACCAAGCTTTTGCTCTCTTTCATGCCTACTCTCTCCCTTCTTTCTCCTTTTCTGACCTCTACTGTCCATTATTATCTACCTTCTTTTCTCTCCTATTTACCTTCTTTTGCTTCAAGATTGTATGACATGATGCTATGCTCTGATACAGTCTGTATATATTGCAACTCCACCAGCTTGTGAACTCAAAGGGAGGCACAGTCAAAGCTGTGCTGGATTTTGACTTTTAACCTGTTCATTGCCAGTCATTAGTGATATGCAATTCATCAGATCTCTGCTTCAGGAGGTCACTGTGCCCTCCTATAACAGGTGAGAGTTCCTGCCCTCAAAAGCCAAGGAGCCATGAGTCATGTCTAGGCAGGAACTTCACATTGCAGCTGATCTCTCTGTCCCAAGTACTGCTCTAGTTATGTCCTCATGATACCTGAGCATGACACAGACCAGACAGGAGTTGTACAGACTGGTGGGCTTGACAGCCTGAAGGGCAATGCCCGCCCAACCCAGTGGGTATTGAAGGAAGTGGATCTGGAGGTCTGGGCTATATTTGATGCCCAACCTACCAATGACCAACATTTTGGATGAGTGAGGTGTTCAGGCTAAGTGGGACCAGACCCTGGAAGCAGGTCGTTTTCAGACTTGCTATGCCAAAAATCTCTGGTGCAGTGACACCTAAGAGGTGATAGAAGACAAGCTCACTTCATGCCATCATCACTCCCATGCTGTTGATTCCAAGCTGTGCAGAATGATATCACCACTTTCAAGGGGTATTTTTATTTCCAGTCCCAATGGAAAAGGGAGCTGGGACCTGTTCATTAGTTCAAAGAAGTGACAGGAAACTGGTAGCCCCATAGCTTTGCAGAACTGGGACCTGAGGTTTCTGTAAAGCTGTCACACATCAGTGGGTCAGCTGGCTGCAGAGGCTGAGGGCTGAACGTGAGCCATCTGCAGAGCCTGACTTCTAGCACTCTCTTCTTTCTCAACTGAAGTAGTACCACTATTCAGTGATCAAACCAACACAATCTGCAGCTTCACAGTGTGAACATGCAACCGGGAGGAAAAGTGAGGAGCCATGAATTTTGCAGTGCAAAGGAACCATTTGAGCACTCATTTGACTTATCTTGCATTTTCCCTGAAAAGTCTTTTTTTTTTTTTGAAGACCTGAACTAAAACACATGAGGAAGATACACAGCCTTGATTTAGGGGCAGATGAACTGCTTTCTTCAGATAAGACTAAAGAAATAAATGTTCGGCCTGGGAGTAACTCCATCAGCTCCTACACAGTCACACCAAGTCTGAATCTGATTCACAGTGCAGAAGAAAACAAACAAATTAAATCCAAAAGGTCAAACAGCCAAAGAAAGTGAGAAGAGTGGAATGGGAAACCCAGTCAGTGTTTTCCCTCACGTCCTAAACTCTCATAGGCCTCAACCCTGAACCCACAACGTAAGTACAGACATTTTTCATTACAACAGAGGTATTTCAAAGCATTGGGAACTTTGGCAATTGAGCTTAATTCTACATATACAGCCCCCACCAGGAGCCAAAGGGGATCAGTTTCATAGCTAAGGTGGCTAACTAGGATCAGATGAGGACTGAGGTTTGGGGTTGCTTGTCCTTATATTCTACAGCCACTCATCCAGCAGCAAGGCAGGTAGAAAGTGATGGGGTGGAAATGGATGTTCGTCTCAGACTGACCTTTCCTGAGAAAAGCAAATTTGTTGAGGCAAAACCTTTTCTGGCCCCGGTACATTCTCATCCAATGAAATACTGGCACTTTCACTCACAGGAATGAAGATTTCCATCCCAAACCAACGTTCTGATATCCTTTCTCTGACAGCAGCCAAAACTTAATGCCTTGGAGGAAAGCAATAAACTGCCACAATGCACCTGGCCAATTTTTTGTGGCTAAAAGGAGCAGAGGGAATGGGCTAATTCCTTCCTGGCTCCCAGGACAATCCCTCTGCTGATGCCCAAGATCTCATTACTTTCCTATTCCCTTGCACGACTGCAAATGTTCAAATGTTTCTGACCCAGTGTTTATCCTGCCACACTGTTGAACTTGCAGTGAGACTGTTGGGTTGAATTAAATGAATGACCACCTTTCCTCCAAGCATCAGAGCGTCTCAGCAGGCACAGATTCTGACCCAGCTGTGCCTTCCTCCATCTAGAGACCTATGTCCGGTACAAAATTAATGTTGGCACTCTCCAGACCCATTGCAAAGTTTCTATCACTATACTTGTGATCTTGCAGTCATCTAGTCCTGAATAGGAACCCAGCAAAGGCAGAGGAAGCATGTGATCAAATGAGGCCCAGGAAGACTCAGCACATCCAAGGTGATATGAGAGCCAGATAGCCTGTAGCACGTACAATGTTCTGCAAGGGCTTAGGGAATGGCTTTCACTTGCCTGGAAGGGGTCCATAAGTTCCTTCATGTGTTGCCCATTTCCATCTAAAAACATGTAATGAGCTAAGGACACAGGCAAAGGCCATCTGGTTTGAATGCCAGAGATGCCTACCAGCACATCAACAGCAATTGCCACCATCAACACCAAAAAGGGAGGCTGCCAAAATGGCCTACTGTGAGAGTAGGCCAGGGGAAACTGAGGAAAGGCATTGTTTTAAATAGCAATGTCTCTGATGAGACAGAAGTACAGCCAGACCAAGAACACAACCCAGCTCTTGAGCCTCCCCAGTCTAGTTCTGGAGCCAAAAGATTTTATGTTTTCCTGTTTATACATGTATAGTCAAAACCTGTCTCAACAACCTGCCAAGCTCATCAGTACAAACTCCAATCCTCCCCATGTACTGGATATTTGTTAGCTGCATCTCCCAAGTACACTCCATCCCAGCGGTCACATAACATTAGCATTAGCTGATCCACAATCATAGACAGACTCGAGGTTATGGACACAGATGTTCTGCAGTACATTTGCAGGCTCCCTCAGATGACATGACAAAGAGACACATCTGCACTTCACCATGTTGCAAGCCACCATGTTTCTGGTGTCTGCTCTCCATTCTGCATGCAATGCAAGCCCATCTCCATCTGTTATGACTAGCTGCACCAGCCAAATCCCTTGTGTAATCACAGAGGTGGGAAACAGAGCATCCCATGTGTCCATATAGACACACAGAATAAAAAAAAAAATCTCCATAGCTTTGCTTTGCTTGGACACAAACTACATCACCTCCAAGCCCACAGAAGGGTTGTATAGTCATCTCAGAGGGTGACACTCACTTTGTGCCATGCAGTCACAGACCATAGCCAGTACTTACCTGTTTTCATTTGCCGCCTTCTGTTACCATGACTTCCTCAGAAACATGACTGGTGTGATGCAGGTTTGCTCTGCCATGTGTAATTTTTAACCCAATTGGTTTCTTTCAACCAGCTTCCATAATAGGAGCTCAGAGTAATAGGTAGACACTGACATTTGGGAGTGTTCATCTCAAATTGAATCCTACTCTTACAAGGGAAATGTGATTAGCCATCAGTGCATCTACAAGAGACACCCCACACTCTTTGAAGTACCTTAGCCATGCAACAAATTTCAGCAAGAAGGTTCTGAGAAAGCAAAATGAGCCAGATGTGAGACAGAGTTCTGCAGGCACTCTGGGACCCATCATCCTTCCCTGTCCCCTTCTGATATGGAGCAGAGTGACCTATTAGAAGGAAGCAGGATGAAAGAGAGCACATGATGCAGCAGTAGCACCAGGACATACCCAAACAGCATAAAAAAAATCCCTGCATGGGAAGACACTCAACCTGCCCTCAAGAGGCTCAGCCCAAGGGTTATGTAGAGGAAGGGCAGAAAGGGTCCTTCAGTGAAGTCAAGCTGCAGTGGAAAAGCTTTGGCTAGGAGAGGAAAAACTTTTCTGTAGATGTTTAATTATGCACATGATGCATCCTTTCTGAGGAAGGTCAAAGTGGGCAAAGTGTTTCCATTGAAACAATAGCAGAAAGGGAAAGTTTCCATGACCCTGTTCTCAGGATAAACAGAGGGATGGGTGGCAAGGCTCATAGTCTATTGTTTGCCAACAACTTTACTTTGTATTTCTGAAACCAACCAATCAAGAACCCAGATGGCTGCCAGGCTGCCTGCAAACCCCACCTTCCCATCCCTCTTATTTTACAAAGTGCCTTTTATTTCTAACATGATTCCCCAAATGAACAGGCTTATGCAATCTCACTGCCTGCATGTCACACATTCTCCATCTGTCCCTCTGCTTAGCAGCTCTAAAACCCTTTCCACTGAGTTTGCCCAAAGGAAAGAGATCCCAAAGATAAAACTACTGCCAGACTTGTGAAAAGAAGGATTCAGGGAGAGGATACAGCCTACATTAAGAATCCTGCAGCACAGCAGAGTGAGAGATGAGCTCAGCCATATCAATCCACATACAGCCGCACCATCACTTACTATACTACATTTAGGCCCAAAGGCCAGGCTGCCCAAAGGTCACAGCTTTGATCAAAGTGTAGCAAGGGCTAATATGCAGCAAGCCAAAACCAAGCCATGCTCCCTGTAGTATCTGAGGTGCTACACCCCTCTGAGCTCACATGTTGATGGGCTTGGAGATGCCTCCCGGCCACCCATGGGAATACAAGAAGGCTTTGCTGTAGTTAAAACAGCCGGCAGAACCTCACTAGGAGCCACAGGCAGAATGTAAACTCGGTGCCAAAGCATTCACAGCCTGTGAAACTTCATCTTGAGCATCCCAACTGCCCTGCTAGGGCTGTCTCTTCCCACAAGGGGCAGGAAGGGCCAGCTATGCTTCCTTACAAAGACCCTGGCAGAAGCTGGTGAATGCATCTGGGTGGCCTCACTCTTTGAGAGGAGGTCATCTCCAGCAAAGCAGAATCAAAGGCATTACAAAGCTCATGATTTTATGGATGCTGTGCTCTGGGATTTGTCTCTGGTACAAGTCACTGGTGAGGAGGAATAAGGACTATCCGCTGAGTTTCTGACCTGGCCCCGGGGAAACAGTTCATGGTAACGTCCCTCACAGATTGGTTTAATGTTCTTGTACCTCGGGGCTGTGTCTGGTGGTCTCAGTTTCTTTGATGGGAAGACAGTTCTCCTCTCTTGCCACAAGGAAGATACTATTGTGCAATGTTTCCATCACCACAGAAGGGAAAAACAAGAAGTTGCCCCATGGATCTATGGCATGGCTGGACTCAGAAACACTCGGCCAGAGGTCTTATACTGTTAGCAACAAATCCTTGCCAGCCCCTCCGTGCCTAATTTTTCCAGCAAAGCCCTCTGAATCCTATTGCTCCTCCAGCTGCAACGCTCAGGTCCCAGCAACGCTGGGATTGACGCCAGTAGATTTGTTACAGCCTCCCTCATTTTGCAAGACTGTTTCAGGCACTCTTCTTGCCTTGGGGCGTTACTGATGTGCCCAAACAGAATCACCAGCAGAGGCCAAGTTTCTCAAGCTGCCACCCCCTGTTGCAGCAGCAAGAAACCAAATGAACAAGTCTTGGCTTCAGGGAAGGGGCTGAGCCCAGCAGCTGTCTTACACCACCATGGGAGAGCAAAGCTGAGCAAACCAGCCCTTTTTTCAGCCCCAACTAAGGAGTGGGTGCTGTGGGCACGAAGCATCTCTCTGTGGTTCAGAGAAGTCAGCTTCCTGTGACAAGGGGTACTCCCAGTCAGATGGCTTCCCAATGTTTTCCCCATTTCTGTCTCTTTGCCAGCCAAAGTCCATCTCCCTAGTTGCTGCTTTGTCATGTGCTTTCTCATTCCCAGCTGTGCTGGGGCTCCTCTATCCACTATCAGGCAGCGGAGCTCACCACAAATTGCTGACTCCCTGTGTCTGCAGGAAACATGCCCCATCATTGGGGGGTGGGCAAGAATAGGAGAAGAGGTCTTTAGCTCTATGCCAAGTACACACACCCTCCAACTCTGATTGTTTTCCCTGCAAGGCTGCCACAGCTCCAAGGAAAGCTCCCTGAACCCACAGAGCAGCTACTGGCTCAGACAGCACGGCTTCAGGGCCCCAAGCCCAGTTGTGGCTCTGTGCCCCAGCCCCTGTGATCACACACACTTTCCACTTCACACAGATGCTGCTCAGCTAACCAGACACCAGGCTGCAGGAGTCAGCAAACCTTCAAAGGGGAGGCCAGGAAGGAAGGAGAGGACACTGCTATTTGCTTTGGGGCAGGCAGCCCCTCTGGCCCGAGCATCCCTCTCAGCAAGGAGCAGTGCTGCATGCCAAGGTGCCTGCACAGGAGGCACCTCTCGCCATCCTCCTGATGGTGTTATTCAAGAACAAACCTCTGTCTGCAGCTACTTCACCTCCCCACACTCGCTGCAGAGCAATTTCAGTCACTGACAGTATATCCTTTTCCTTCTCTTTCCCCAGGACAGCTCTGCAACCAAGCTGAAACCCATCAGCCCTTTCATGGTACTGCGGGCACCTGTTTGCCTCTCTAGGGTGGAGAAGACCATTTTTTACTCCTGAGTAAAGAGTTATGGGAAGATTCAGAGCCTGGAGCTTTGTTTCTCTCCTGTCTCCTCAAACAAATGGAACTGGAGTTCAGGCTGAGGGCAGAGGCTTCAGCTGGGACCCTTGGAAAGACAAAATAACCATTAACCTTCTAGGACTGATATGAAGAAACACTGTCCAGCCTATTCTTCCAGAGGTTATCTTGAAAGATCTGGAGTGGCTATCCTACTTGCCAAACTAAAACTGAGAAACGTCAGTGACTCCAGACTCCCTTCCTTCCTAGGAGGGACCAGGTAAAATATCTTGCCCATAAGTTTAGCTTGGCTAGGAGAGCTCTCAAGAGCTCTACATTTTTAATGTGCTCCTGGCCTCCTTAAAAATAGATAAAATGCAAGATCTGCTGTCTCCCCCAAAACCACTGAAACATTTTGTATACATGTACTGCTGTCAAGCCCAGGCCAGGGTGGTCAAGGCTGGTGTTAAGCAGGCCTTTACCAGTTGGATTCACACCCCAGCTCTTCCTACCAGCATTGTTTTATCTTTCATTGCTGTTCATGCTCCACCATGGCCATTGCTCAGAGCTGAATCAGCAAAGCCTGGCTTTCTCCAGGTAAGCACCTGATAATTTGGGCTCTATGCTGAGACTTGAGAAGTGAATACACAGCGTCCACCTGAACCACACTTCTTTGTGTGACCAAGGTCACATTTGAACTTAAACTCCCCAGTAAACAATACCTTACCACTTCTACTCTACTTCTTTTGGTTTATGCCCTACACAAGATGTGCTTCTTAGAGTATCCCAGTTTCTATCCACAAGAATTCTTAAATACAGAAGAACTGCCAAGCAAATAGGGTTGAGTTTGGTGCAAGGGGAAGACTGTTTTACTGGAGTTGTCTGTGTGAACTACTTCAAATACAGGAAAGGCTGTGAATGCCCCCTATACCTCAGCATCATTTACCAGAATGCCTTCAGTGTCATTTACTAGCATGTCTTCCCCTTCACTCAATGAGTGGAAAGTGTCTGAGTTTGCAGCTGCTGGAAGGTGACTGGGTAAACATGCAAAAAAAACTTTTAAGAAAAAAAACCTAAACAAATAATGTTTTGAAATATGATGATGTAATTAACCAGCACAGTCACAGTCTCAGTGTAAGCTCCACCAAAGGATAACCAAGAACCCAGGAATGAAAGCAGAGCTTGGTCTCATCTGCAATTTCTGACATCATCAGGAAAAATTAAATCCCCAGATGGGCGATAGGTGAAAGTCCTGCATTGCTTTGTTCAGTGTTTGCTGATGTCTCTAAGAGGGGGACGGGCAGGAAAGAAGCCCAAAGATATTACATGAGGATCACTTGGTAAAAAAAAAAAAAAAATAAATCATTTTGAGTCCTGACAACAGATTTTTTACAATAGAGTGGGTTTTTTTCATTATTGGGCTAAACACCAGAAATGGGAAACACAAGTCATGTTGGCCAAAAGGCCGTTGAAGGCTTAGCTGGCTGGAGGGCTGACACAGACCATAAAGGTGAACAGCAGGAACCCATGTGCCTCACACTGAGACATGAATCAAGGGAGGTCTGTTCACCTGAGCTTGTCATCAGGCCACATTTCCCAATTCTCTCTTCATGCATCCTCTCCCTGACTAGATGAATGAGCAACTGGGTGTGGAGTTACCATAACTCCCAGAAATGAGATGATCTACCTGTGCTATCCAGGACCTAGCCTGATAAACAGGAGGCGAAGAAGCAAGAAACCAGGTTTTCTGCCCTCTTCTCACTTAGGCAGGTAACTATCCTTGGTGTCCCCACCTAAGTGCAGATGATTTGCTGATATACTGTGCAGTTACATTCTCCTCCTGATGTGACAATACAGCAAGGGGGTTGTATATTTTCTCAGAGATTCCTCATGGCTTATCACCATCAAAATGTCTGCTGTGTGTCTAGGCTCTCAGACATCCTCTGCAGTATGACCACATGGTGCTGCCCAGAGAATTTAGATGCATCACTCCAAAGCAAATGCTTGCTTGGCTTCATAACGGTATTTTTGCAAGATCAATCACACTGCTCCCTGCCTTCCCCATCCAAGAGCAGCATTTACAACCAGAGCTTTTGTTTTGCAAAGCAGAGCTGCACTCTGACCTCAGAGGGAAGGGAGAAGATGCCTTCTCTCTCCTGGAAGGAAGTCTGTTCTTGGTCTCAGTCTGGAATAGCATGGATGAGTTCAGCAGGGGCAGAATCCAGTGATGGGAGGAACAATCCCTTTGACACAGCCCATTTGAGGTTTGGGGTGAGGATCAGTGGTGGGAAGGAATTAAACACCATAAAAACGTAAAAGGAGTGCTAAAGACACACACTGCCATTTAAATAGGTCGGCATGATTAAAACCTGATGTGTTGTAAGATCTTATGGGCATCTCATTAAAAACCTATTACTTAAAAAACACAGCTTAGATGGGAATGTTGTTAAAGGGCAACTTAAAATAAAACTGACCATCTGGTCCTCATTAGGCAATTGTCTATAACCACCATGTTATTATAAAATCCACTGTGTGCTCCACATCTGCTTATCTCCTGCCTGCCCCTAAAAGGGCAACATTGGCTGAGACTCAAAGTCTGGAAGGAGTATGGTCTGGGGGAGACGTAGGGGGTCCGGGTGATAGGGATCAGCTCTTCCCACATTACCAGTCTGTTCATGCACCTCATTATTTTATTTATCCCCATGCCTTCTATCCATCCTTGCATAGTATTTCTATTTTCCAGTATTTCTATTTCCAGTACCCACCTTTTTTGTTTGTTTCCCAGTTTAAATCACCTAGCTTTCTACTTCATCCCTGCTTTCAGCTTTGGCCAGTTCCCACAGCATACCTAAAGCACACTCAGTTAGTGACCTGCATTGGACCAGTGACTCCAGGTTCTTTCACCCCAACCCACAACAGTGTGCTCCCAAAACCAATGCCCTATGCTGCAGCCCCAGACCACCCACACTGCAGAAGTGTGGAATGGGTCAGTGTCAGAAGAAGAACGTGAAAGACAAGAACCCATCTCCAATAAACACTAGCCTGGTAAGTCCAACGTTTCCTGACGGTGTTGAACTCAGATGGGGTATTTAGCTACCAAGCACAGACTCCACCACGGATTCCTTGTCCCAAGGCAGCTCTAGTGGAATAACGTACCAGTGATTTGCATTTTGCTCCAAGGATTCACCCTGACACAGTGCTCTGTGTTTACCACCAAGGTGCACCTCCTGCCCCTAGGCTCTGGAGAGCGGGGTCAGATGCTTTTTCAGGAACAAGGGGGTGGGTATGTGTTTGTGTGTGCTTGTTTGTTTGTTTATTTGTCATTGGGATGTTGTGGAGGCTGCTTGGTTTGTTTGTTTGTTTCCTAAATCTCCCAGGGGAAATTTCTGGCAGAAAGCACCTCCTGAGCAAGCTTGGGTCATGGTGTGCTTTGGCTGGGAACTGATGCGATCTGCGTATGAAGAAACAAGAGGTGAAGAGGAGATATGTCAGGCCAGCGGGCTAAGGATTTGGGCTTTGCTATGTAATGTGCTCATCAGGCAGGGACAAAAGCGATCAGAAAATCAGAAACAAGCTTTACCCACAACACAACTTGAACCTCAGAAAAAGCCATTGGAAATATTTTCCTTTCAATTTTCTGCCACTATTGGGCCTCCTGTGTGTTTTAGGTGACAGGGGCTACTCTGGTTCCTATTGAGATCAGTGGGAAGCAGCCTACTTCAGTCTGGAACTCTGTCAACCCCCTGCTTTGAGAGAGATTGAGATGTTAATGCAGCCTAAAATGTCTCAGAGATGTTGGGGATGTTTTTTTCTTGGTTTTGCAATTAAAATTCCCTACAGGAGCACCTGTCAGCCAGTCTTACCTTTTCTACTTGTTGAAACACTTCTGCAGGGACTTTTCCCACAAAGACATCCACAGAGCTCAAAAATACACCTGATGGAAAAATCTCCAGACAGAAGGAAGAGCCAGAGGGCTGGCTTACTGCTGTCACAGTAGTCAAAGAAACATGCTCTGTGCCTTCTGAGCTATCATAAAGCCATAGGAGCTGTGGGGAGCTGCAGTTTTCATGCCACTTCAGCTGACCATATCATTGGCTTCAAAGTAGTTGGACATGTGGAAAATAGAGCTACCTTTCCTGTTCACTGTTTCCCTTGGGATAAACAAATATTGCACAGATCACTACAAAGAAATCTTTCTAATGAGATGCTCGGTCCCATCTGCTCTGGGAGAAATCACACTCCTGCATTCAAAAATGCTGATGGAAGTAACAGATGATGTACTAATGATCCTTGGGGCTTTTAGACAGGTTTACTTAGGAAACCAGGCATGTGAGATCACACTGTCTTTTAGTCTGCCAATACATTTGTCTGAGTCCTTCCTAATAGCTTTTTAACTCACAGGTCAGTTTTAAGAAAATATAACAGAAGAGTATAAGTCTCCAGAATAGGAACTTTCTATGAGTTTCATGAAAGCTATTGACCAAGTGGAGGGAAAAAAGAGAAGAGTATTGGTCTAATAAAAACACCTACTGCTGCATGATCTCAACCCTTTTACAAGGCTTCAGAGAATCCACAGAGATGCTCACCCTAAAGTTGCATTAGAAACATAGCTCCCTTAGTTTTCCTGTTCACACAATGATTTAGGACATTTTTAGGCTTTAGGTTCTCCATAAATGCATGCCCTTGTCCCCTTTATTATACAATGTGTCTGTTCAGGTCAGAACTGAGTTGGATCCAGCCTGCCCCAAAGATGTTGCACTGCAGCCTATATAAGGACATAGGCATGTAAGGCTCATGGAGCTCCTGCTAGGGAAACAGCGAGGGAAAAATCCATATAATTCTTAAACCTCAAAATAATTATGCAGATTTTGGCACATTCACCTCATATCATGTCTGAACGTTGTTTGCTTTTCGTCCCACAAGCTCTAATGTAAAGGAATCTGCCTTAAAAAAAATTTACTTACATATTCAATGTAATCTTCTTGGGGAAAAAAAGCAATGCTTAAACAAAAAAGCATCTAAATAAGGTTGAAGAAGGCTCTCAAAATGGGTGATACAGACCATCATTTGAAGAACCAACATGCCATCCTGCATCTTGCACACCAGTGCTCTGGGTGGTGAGGAAGGAAATATGGAAAGTGAGTGGGAGATGCAAACCCCAGTGCCCAAGGGATCGGCATTGTGTCAATTACTGTAGCTGATGTTAACACGGGTGCATCTCTCATGGTAGCCTCTGGAAGCACATGCCTGGGAAGTACAAGAGCACTGATGCCAAGCAAAAGTCTTTCCTCATTTTTCAAATGGCCTCAATGTTCTCTCTCCCTTTCTTAGCACCCCTCTTTTCACTGATCACATCACTGACTTGGAGGACAGGTTTCTGCAGTTTTCCCTCCAGAGGCTGATGCAAGAGGAGACCCACCAGGGTGAGCGTGTGGCCATATACAGCAGAGGACTTGATCTCCTCGTCCCACCTGCTGCTTCTCATCACACACTCGATACTCTTCGTGTATTAATGTCTGGAATGCCACCTCTGCCACTTTATCCTGGGCTTCCTTGCCCAGCTATGTCAAGCACAAAAAGCCTTTTCCTTTCCTGATCTCCTTCTGACCTGGCACATATGGAAAGGGGGGGAAGGATGGTGAGATACTTATTTTCTTTTTCCTTTTTTTTCTTTTGTATCATCTAAACATTTCAGTGGTGAAAGAAACTGTCAGTGTGCTGTGGGTGATGAAGTGTAGTGTCGGGTTAGCTGTGAACAGACGGCAAGTTGTGGTCACTGTCCCTGGCCAGCTGGGAATTGCACATCTCCTATCATATTTATTGGTCCCCCATCTTCTGTCACCTCCTCCTTCCCATTTACCCGTCATCCAGCTGCTGTCTCTCATCTTTGAAATCTCTGGGACATGGAAATCCAATTAAGATGATTATAGCCATGGAGGAGCCTTCAGCTGCCTCCTAAAATACATATTTCTAATAATGTTTACATACTCGTTTCCATTCAAAGGCATTGTCAAACTTGACTTCCTATGTTGATATACATAAGCAGAAAGTCAGAGATCTACCCAAGGCTCAGAAGCCCAAGGAAAATGGATTTAAGGAGCTGTAAAGTACAGATTCACACCACCGGCAATGACATACCCTGAGTTATTTTGGGCACATCCAGAGTGTCTGAAGATTAATGGATCAGCCTGCACATATTTTAGAAAGCCCTTTGAACCTATGTTAAAATATTCTAACAATGTTATACATCAAAATTAGTTAAGCAAATTCCTAGAGCAACTCAAGCAAAATACTCATTCAGCTTGTTATGAAAACTATAAATAAGGTAGAAAAGCATATTGTATATTATTGCCCTTTACACACAAACAATTAACAAAGTGGGGGACACTTTATGATTGACTCCATTTGAAAAATGGATTATACAAGAGCAGTATATTCTTCATGTCATCTTGTAAATATTTTTTGTCTGAATTTTTTTTAAAGTCTAGTTTCCTTTAATAACAGTGGCATCCCATTTTTTTGCTGGAAATTTTCTATGTAACTTCCCTATGTTGCTCCTAACTTTGTTTCCGGAAAACCTCCTATCTTTTCTTGCTTCTTCGCAGGTTATGTCCTCACTGCACAGGTAGTTCAGAACTTGTCTCAATTTTAACTTACTATCTCTATTCCATTTCTACAGAAAAAAAAAAGAAAAAAAAGTCCGAGACTTGGGTTTGGAGGTGCTTTGAACCTGGGCAGACTTAGCTGGCTGACATTCATCAGAGCTCTCCCACTTTAAAGCAAAGGATCTGACAAAATCACAAGGGTGCTGATAGTCCTCCTGTCCATGTTTTCACACAGTTGCTCCTGAAAAACAGTCAAAATTCTTCTGAAATGAACTCAAGAGATGGGGGAAAAAAACATAGCAGAGAAGCTGGTGGGAATTCACCTGCCAACAAAGTTATGAAGAAGTAGAGGGGAAGAAGAGCTGTATATTGGTGGTATATTTCACCACCAAAAGCTGGAAGAATTTTCCCCAATGCAGCCAACCTTCTGGCATACCCAAATCTCTTTATGGCCAAAAATGTAGACTGAAACTTTGAGGGCTAAGGTGCAAGACAGCTTCACAGGATGTCTGCAGTCAGGAGATGGTAATAGCTGTCAAAGGGGGTACTCCACTCCATAGCTGGGAAAAAGCTGAACAGAATGTGATGCTGGATTCAGGGCAATCCAGAGATATCTGGGTTAAAATACACAGAGGTATTTATATCTGGCTGTCTTCAAGATTTCACATCACCACTATAGTCCAGGGACAGGTGATGCTAAACTTCCACGACTCCAAATACTGCCTCTTGCAATACACACAAGAAACAAAGCAGATGACCTTTTAACAGCCAGTGGAGCACCTCAACCTGGATGCATCTTAGCACTCAGGAGTCACATGAGCAGAGAGCCTGTTTTAGAAGAGTGAAGTGATGAAAAGATGTGCAGGTTCATTGTAATCTGAAGGAAAAGTACCTGGAGGAAGAGCCAAGCACTCTTCTTCTACACTAATGAAGTGTAGAAGTCCCTCAGCCTAGACCCAACTTCTGCAGTCTATCTATGATGCATCAGGATGTCTCTGAGCCCATAGCAGAATTAGACCTTATTCGCACAAGCTCACTTCAGAGATTGCATGGGCACAAGGAAGACAGTCAGCATTTGGCCATACATGAAGCTTCCCTTGAAATTCAGTTATATAGAAGCAGCCAGAAATTATCTGTGTCTGTGCTGCTTTTGCTGTGCCCATTGCTACTGCTCACTGTATCTCTGCAGGCTCCTCTCTCCATCCTGGAAGAGGTGGAGGAGAAAGGGGAGATGTTTGTTTCTCCCTGTCATGCTTGGAAGATGTATTGTGCCCATGCACAGCATTCCTCTCCCCCTCTGCCATCCCTTCCCCAGGGTTGCTCCTGGTGGCCACAATAAGAGGTTAGCCAGACTATTTCAATTAGTGGCAAACCATGTGGCGTGACTCCAGGGCCTCCATATGTTCATAAGTATATGCAACCACACTTTCCTTGACGCATTCCTCATTCCAGGGAAAGGCCATATCTCCACAGCTTGCTGGCACAAGTCACACAGGCAACTGCAGAAGAGATGGGATAATAAATACACACTCACATATATACACACATATATACGTAGGAAAACTTGGCACCCTCCCACCCTCTCCCGTGTTGACTGCCACATGGTCCCCATCAATTTTTGTCAGAGCCAGCAAGCCAGCCAACCGCTCACAGATGCTGACAAGGCAATTTCAACAGCTGAAGGGACTTCTCTGCTTTCCTCCTCCAACCCGTAGGATTTTGGTTGGGGTTTTTTGTTTGTTTGTTTGTTTTAAAGGCATCTGGTCCTGGAAGATGTTTCCCAGACATGGTATTACCATCTTCCCGGGTGCTCCTTGGCTAGGGTGCCACTCTCTGCATCTGAGGATCAGCAGATTCCACTTCATCCTGTGTGCAGATGGGGTCTAAAGCGAAGAGGTCATCATAACGTGCTACCTCCACTATCTCAAGCATCACCAGAGGAAACTGAAGATCTCCCAGTCTAGTTGCTGCCATTTATCCCATACTGGCTGCAGGAGCGCAGATTCCATCTACTCTTCCTCCCTGAACAAAGCTGCTACCTTCTAGGGAGTCTCAAGGATACATCTGAGTGTCCAAGAGGTCCTCCTGTGAGGGGCTTCTCCTTCCATGTTATGTTTTCAGGGCTTTCTGCAGATGACTAGGAGTTTGTGTCTGGAGCCAAAGTCAGACCTGAATTAATGGAGATCTCCAAAAAGATATTTGACACATTTCAACAAGTTTGCTAACACTTAATGAGACAACACACACTAGCAATGGCCCCTAGGCTTAGGTGAAGGGCAGGAACCACGCTCAAGAGAAAGGGATACAGAAATATTTGGGAGAGAAAATGGAAAGCAGTGGTGGCGGAATGAGACTTTCAATTTCAGTGAAATCCTGGTCCCACTGAAGCCCTGGCACCTCAAGCCTATCTTGGGTGAAGCTCAAGAACATCAGTCTGATGCCATGTAGGTTGGCATTTTCAGTCCCATGAGAAGAGGCATTTTTGTGTCCTAGGCCTGAAGTTTCCCACCCATCACCTGTGCAAATCCTTCATATCTGACCCTTCTTACCCAGCTCAGTCCTACCCCAGGTCAGGAGAAGGGTCTATATTTGAAATGTGGTTCAACACAGGGAGAAATCCCCCAGTCAGGCGCCATCCTCCAACCATCACTTTGCAACACAGCTGTGGGGGCTGCATTTTGGAGGCAGGAACGCTCGCTCAGATGCCCAGAAACATCTGTGCAGACATCGAGACCAACACACACATGGTGGGATGGGAAGAGGGGTGAGAGCAGGACTGGAGAGACTGGGAAAGGACTAAGTGAACTGTTTCAGAAGAGCGAGTGAAGTTTGGCAAGTCTTCAGAACTGAGGTGCAAAAGCAGGCCTGGCAGAATTATCCAGCTAGCAAAGGAGAGCTCGTCTTCCTCCACCCCAGCCTCGTGTCTGTAATGGACAGGACAACTGAAACCTCTTCCTCATTGCTGAATGTCAGGTCATGTCAGCCCTTGCCTTGCAGTCAAATAAACCACACCACTCAAGCAGTCCAATTTCTCACAGCTGGAGGCAGCTGAACCTAGGAGATACTCAAGGAAATACTAAGTTCAGTGAGCATCTCGAGCCTAGATGGGGTCATGGGTAGAGTCAAGGCAATTAGGAGGAAGTGCTCTGACCACAAGCACACACTGCCTGTCACTTCCACCAAGAGACACATCTTCTGACATGAACAGGGATGTTATTAGCTGTTCAGACCCTGAAAACCATCCAAAGCTGATGAACCTTATCCAAACCACTATCCTGGGCTCAAGATGCAGCATCATAGGATTTCCCTATACCTATATTATCATGATGCTCAACTCTACACATTATGGTATTTTTATATTTCTCTCAGAAACCTTAGGTGTTGATCCCAAGTGATGACAGAAGGGGCAAGGATGTCTATCAACTTGGAGCTTGAGAATACAAGCTTTGGGAATTGGGCTGGGCAGCCTGGTCTCACAGAGCAAAATATCACCATTTCCAAGGACACAGAGAGTGAAAGATAAAGCACTGGGATAAGCTGAGGAATCAGGAACCCTTGCAACACTGCATTTTGTTCAGTGCTCTGTATGAGACTAAGGTGGGATGTAGAAACTTGTCCATGGCAGGGAGAGGGGCTACAACTGGAAAAGAAGCTGGAGAGTGAAAGCCATGAAGACTGTCAATGCACAACAATTAGGCAGCTTCCCCGAGCTCTTTATTGGACTGCCCACGGCAACTGTAGAGCTGTCTCATGAAGCCAAAGTCAGGTGTATCAGCGGTGATTTCAGATGGATGAGCAGGGAAGAGGAATTTGACAGGAATCTGGCAAGTGACCATGGGAAGTACTGTTTCATCTTGCAGCTGGCAATGAGATCCACAGTAGAAGAAACTGGTTGTTCCTACCACAGTTCAGGACTTCTAGTCCTCTTTCTGAGTAGGGATCCTGCATTGGAAATGAAAAAGAGACATCTCAGATTAACTCTTTGGTGTTTGGTCTGTGAAACATTCCCAGAAGACAGCTCTTTGGTGCATGATGTGGAACCTGTCCCCTGTATCTCACTCTTGAGATGCTCTTCTTCCACATTCCTGCCTACACATCTGGAAATATTAGAAAAATAGCAGGAGAAACTTGAGGAAGTTTTAGAGAAAGCACAATGGGTAGGGAACTCTGTCCCATATTTCCAGATGACCAGTGGGTGACTTCAAGAGATCACTGCTGCCTCAGTGTCTGGGGTGAATCCCTGTTGCTGTTCTGCAGGTTAACAGCAGACACACATGGTCCGAGAAAGCATGGATGTGGGAATTTTACTTCTGTTGGTCCAAGTCTTTCTCCAATCAGACCTGAAATACTCACATCCTTCTGTATCACAGCTCAGAGTAACAAATATCATCTGCAGGGAAGGAGGCAAAACAGAAGGAATAATTTGATTTGTCAACTTTGCCAAACTCATCTAAGGCTAATTGTCCCTATCTCTGCCTAGGTCAGAGCTAAACCTCATCATCAGTCTAAAATCTTACTTACTGACCACACCTGGGTGGCTGGAGCCAGCCGGAGAACAGGGGCATGCAGACAGTTGGAAAGATATCCAAGCAGAGCTCAAGGAAAGATCTTGAGTTTCACTGTTGGTTGAATGAAATGAGCTGATTTTGCCAGTTGTCAGGCAGCAATCATAGCCCTGATGAATGACAGAATAAAACAAGTTCCTTCTGCAGCCAAATTCCATTGACACCTCCACAGAGTTGGCTTTCACCATCCATCACGACATCTGCTGATGTCCATGGGAAGGGGAGACAGTGTAGCTCTCCATCCCACCCTGGTTATTTTTACAGCTGGGAAAGGAGGTGGTGAACCTGGACGAGAGGGTTGGAGACTTTTCTAAGGCAACTCACAAAAGCTGTGAAACCAGAGCCAGAGCTTAGAAGGCCCCAGATCCCCAGACCTGCAGCTCCAAATGTGTCACTGGCAATGAACACAGAAGGGCCAGGTTCCCCAGAAGGGAATTTCCCAAGTTCTGCCCAAGCAGAATTTTTCTATAGACAAATAAAACCTCCCAGCCAAGTACCTGTCTCCCCACTGGTGTAGAAACCTGAAATAGATGCTTAGAACTCATAAGCACCTCAACCCTGCAGGAGGACACAGCCTCGGGGGGTAAAGGCAGGACATTGGGACAGAGAGATCATCTGTGACATGCAAACCTTTTGCCTGTACAGATAAGAGGCTTTTGGAAAATACCCAACCAAACAAAGACAATGGAGCTGTGCTGATTTACATCAGATGAAGATGGGTCCCTTGAAAATCAGTTCCAGGTGAGCTGTGTGGACTGCCCAGAAGTTGCTTGCTAGTTTCTCTCACTCTCCCCATTCCCTGTTGCCATAACACATTGAAGCTGAAGATTCACAGGCAGTGAAGAATGGTTCCCTCAGGAGGACTCGTTCCACACATGCCTTCCCAATAAGCAGAGTGGCAATGTTTAGAAACCAAATTGGTCATTGCTGGCAATTGTAAAAACAGACAAAAATAACAGAAAAAAATTTCACAATTTCCTGCATATTTTTCCTGATTGTTCCACAAAAAAAAAAAAATGTTGGGTTATCCAAAAAAGAATGGCTTAAACAAGCAAAACACCAGTAATCACCTGCTTTGCTAAGTGTTTGCAAATAACATAAACTGTTTTTCTTAGCCAAATGTCATTCCTTTCCACAACTATCACCCCCTTCTCCCAGTTACTCATTGTGACTAATGGGAGGAGAAAGAGATTGTTGCCTTTTTTTCACCAATGGATTTAAAATTCAAAAACTTTCATTTTAGTTGGAAAGCACTCTCCTTGCCTCCTTTTTGCCCCCCCCAGGATGGGTGACACCATCACGTCTGTGGCACAAAATCCTATGGTTTTGGTAACTTAAACATTCATCAGTAGAAGGTAGTATCTAGCTAAGTCCCCTTTGGCAAACTGGGAGTGGTGGAACAAGACCTCTTAGTTTTTAATACTCCTCCAAGATGGCCAAGGTTCCTCAGCACATCCTTCATCAAATTCTCAGTTCTGCTAATTGACCTATCAAAGCCATGTTGGAAGAGAGAACTGTTTATATTTATTTTTTTTTCTGGGTTATAAATCTTGCCAGTAGAGCCTTCAAAATAAGAAAAGAAAAACCCTCTGACTTGCTGCCCAGAAACTCAATCCCAAAAGCCTCCTCCCAACCTCTGTTTACAAAATTATAAGCTTTCTTTGTCCTAACCATTTTCCTGTTACAATAATATTCTTCATTTTCTATCTGACTTTTTTTTGGTGCATGGAAAATATGATTTCATTGTGAAAGGATTTCTTATGAATCAATACAGCAAAGAGAACACAGAGATGTTTGCAGTAAATCACTCTCAAAGTAGAGACACATAGAAAATGAGTTACAAGAAAAAGTAGATAATCCCAAGCCATTTCCAGATGGAAGAAGGTTATATTTTCCATACACTGTATCTGGTTTTTATGTCACAAAACATGCTGATATTTATTTAATGTATTTTTTTCTTGCACTGTGGAGTTATGATTATATGAAATGAGTTTCCAAAAATTACAAAAATTGGCCTGGTTTAGGTAACAAATGGAAGAACTGAGATACTGAGTTCAAACCAGCTAAGGCTCAGCCCCTTTGGAAGTTAAGAGCCAAGTCCAACAGCAGAAGGCTGACTTCCATCCACCGAAGTTCCCTCTGCTGCTGGGACAGCAATGACCAGGGTAGAGATCTGATTTTCCAGCAGTTTTTGCAGTTTCTTTCATCTACTTCTCTGTGACTAGCAGGGATGACACTTGGAGGTAGGCTGGCTTCTCCCCTTCTGTAAAGTGAACTCTGTCATCACCATCTCTTCGGAGAAGGCTTGGCAGGACTGAACGCCTGGCAACATGAGGAAGCCACTGGATCATGGAGTTCTTGGAAACACTGGACAAGGAACAGCCTGTTTGAGCAATGCATCAAACTGGGTGTTAGGTACCAAGACATTTCCCTAAAGGACAGACATCTGAGAGCCATTTAGAGAGCATCTGGATGGAATCACTCTGGCTGAGAGGGACTGGGGTGTATCTGAATGGGTCACTCTTGCAGTGACCTAAAACTTAGATAGGTAAGTGAGGGAACTACATCCCCCTTCCAAAAACTCCCTGAGACCTGAAAATCTGGTGAAAAACCATCCCGTGGGCTCTTCGTGGAACCATGGTTCATCAACACTGAGGGTGTGTAGCATCCTGCAAAACAACTGAGAAACCTGTGACTGTAATTGATACAACTCCAGACATGCAAGCAGAAAAGCAACTTGGGAAGAAATAAAAGTAAAACCAGATTTCTTTAAGCTGAGTCTAGCTGTGGGCAGACAGTACAGGAAAGTTCCTGTGCAGACATTTGGGGGTAAAATGCTCTAGAAAGGGGAGAGAGTTCTTGAATTTTAAAAACTAGTGAGAAAGATTGTTGTGCTGTTCACATAAACAAAGCACTGTGAGTCCAGGTTCCCTTTAGCAGTATCCCATATCCATCCAGGTTGGGAGGTGGCTGGGTGCTGGCCCAGGAAGCCACTTGCACTCTTGCTGGTGTTTTCTGCCTTGTAATTAAATTTCTGTCTCCAAAAAAGCAATATAGCTCTGCTGGTTATGTCTCACATGTTATTTGGATAAAGCACCAGCAAGAAGAGCTGGGATCACATAGGCCAGTGAGACAGGCAGGCAGCATAAAGGGTGGTTTCAGGGTGAGTAACTGATGTGCCAAAGCTCCTGTCCTTCATTATCCAGTTAATGCAACATTCACAACAAACCTGTCATCGGCTTTTCAGTTTTGTTGAACTGAAGAAAGACTCCAAATAATACATATAGATGTTCTGTAGATGGGCAGAACTGAGCAAAGGGGGAACTGGATCTTCACTATGTTCTTCTGCTATGAATTCCTAATCCTAAACGCACTGACAGGGGGTGGGACCCAGACCTGATGGTTATGAGAGTTTCATGCTCAGTGAAAGTTCCTGAGGGCACGACCAGGTCCTAAGCAATAGGGGAGTGCACCAGCGCTAACACCTTCTCCATCAGGCTGTGGGTGACTTTCTTCGCCTTTCCATTGGCTGGGGCTGCCTCGGAGGCAGCCAGAGTTCTGTGTGCACCAGCTGCCTGCTTCGATTTTTTTTCTTTTCCAGGAAAAGCTGGCACTCTGGCTATTCCAGTCCTCCCCTGCTCTTAAAGACCTGACGTTTTTGTAGCGTGTCAGATACACCGATCTAGAAGAAGAGTAGCACCAAGCCTGGAAAGCTGGCCCTGGGCTGGAAGAAATGTCAATAGGAGAGGAAGTGTTTATTACACACACGCGCGCGCGCACACACACGCACACACAAGGCTCCATCAGCCAAGCTGTTTGCAGTCATCTTTGGACTGCTGCTCCCTTCTCCTGCTTCCAGCGATCCCATCGGTGGGGACCGGACGACCTCTAGTGGTGTGAACCCACAGCGCCGGCAAGGAGGAGCAGGGAAGGAGTCTACATTCAGAGCAGAGCATCTTCTGTGTTTATAGGTTCTTCCCCTGAATAATAAAAAGTCTCACAGGACTGGAGAAACCAAGAAGAGTAGGAGAGTATCTTGGAGACCAGAGGGAAGCAGTCACAAGAGCTCAGATTTCCAGCATCCCCTTGGGACTTGCATTACCAAACCTTTCAACATCTTCCCCAGGGGTGTTCCTCAAGTGCTGGTGGCTCTGAGAGGACATTTGGTTAAAATGAGGTTGAGAGAGAGCAGAGATGGGATAGCAGGATGCTGACCTCGAAGGGGGCTTGTGAGGTCAGGAGGAGAGTGGTTGGGGCCTCTGGGTTCATGTGGGTTCACATCCCATGCTTTGCAAAGCCATTTTTCTTTCCCTCATGCAAAAGTTTCTGAATCATATAAAGAGGGGGTGTCTCCCTAGCTCTCAGCAGTGCAAAGAGGAGGGAAGCCAGGAATGAGCATCAGAGCTCTGAGAAAGCTCACAGCCAAGCATTTTCTCCTTCTGGAATGTATTTAGGATCTCCCTTTGAGTGGGGCTGAGGCTGGAGCTGGGGGTCCCTGGGAATGAAGGACAGCCATTGCTTGCAACCCAGCAAGCTGAGGCAGAGAGCAGCCTGACAGCAAGGCTGAGTTTTCTCTCACGTGGAACTGTGAGCTATAAAGATGTGTGAAACTTTATCTTCAGTGCTATCCATATCAAAGATTTCAAAGGGGGCTGCTTTAAGATGGGATCTTGACAGAGGTTCCTGCTTCTCCTCACGTCTTACCGAGCGACACTCTGCCAAAATGGCAGCTTGGCTGCTCCATATGTCCCAAGCATCCCAGGCATGTCCTACAAACCTTTCCAGTGTTCCCAGGGAGATCACTGCCTCCACAAACAGCCTCTCCTCTCAGCTGTGGAGGGTCCCAGTGGCCCCTGAGCACAATTTCCCCAGCTGAGGAACAAGAGGAGTGTCTTCTCTGAAGTGCCAGAAACAAGGGCTGGGAACATACATTAAAAGGTCTCTGAGAACAGCATTAGCAAATTGTGCGCAGGGACCCCCTTTTTCCCTTCCACCCTGAGTGAGCACAGGGAATCTGTGGGGAACCAAGGAGGACAAGGCAAAGCTGGTGGACATGAACTTGACTTACTAGTACCAGCGAAAGAAGACATTTCAGCTGAGGTGCTCATGGCCAGAGGTGTCCAAGGACCTTGAACACTCACAAGGAGCCAGAGGCTGACAAAGCTGGAGTGTTTGGAAACCATTCCATGCACGTAAGCCATGGTGGCATCTCCTAGGGACCATCCAAAATACTACAGTAAAACCCCAGAGAGACTACGGAAAGCCCCCTTATGCTGTCCTGAGATCAATACAAGCTGTCTCAACAGGAGAAGGCTATATTCTGAGTCTCCACAACCATTTTCTCCCATCCCTCCCAGGCTTTCCTCTTTGTTTTTGCCCTTCTCAGCCCAGTGCACTTGCAAAATCCCAGCCCAGAGAGGGAGGCCACAAGAACAGAAGCCTTTCAAGATTACCCTGAGGCTAGTGGGTGAGTGTTTTCCCCCTGCCCTCCCAGATGGAGGAACAGGCAAGACTGACTCAACAAAGATACCCAGCAGCACTGGAAAAACTGAGATCTCAGTAAAGCCAAAGGCGTTTGCTAAGCATCTCCTATTAGGACAGATTGCTCTCACACAAGCTGCCCCACAGACAGCCAAGACAATGAGGTGCTTCAGCAACAAACCCCTCTTCTCCTCTCCCCCCCAGCCCTCCTGGATGAGTGCAGTGCATCCCAGCAGAGCTCCCCTACACCAGGGCCAAGGTCGCTGCTGCACTCTGCTTTGATTCCAAACAATCTCCCCTCCCACATGCTGTTTTCATTAGAGCCTGGATCTTCTGGCAAGGGCACTGTGCACAGTCACGAGAAGCTGCTCACTGGTGGCTTGTTTTATCCAGTTGTTGGAGGCTTAAAGCAATGAGCTTGCAAATACTTCATTCCTCCCCTACGCTCTTTCTTTCTTTTTCTTTCTTTCTTTCTTTCTCTCTTTCCCCCTCTCTTCCTTTCTTTTTCTTTTTTTCCCTTTTTCTTTTTTTTAAGAGAAAGAGGGGGGTTACTTAGCAGATAGCACTGGAGCTTGGGATTAGGAGGGATGAGAGAAAAAAGACCAGATGGGTCTTTCTGTCCTGTTGTGAATGCACATGCATATGAGCATAATTGTTTGTGTGCATGTGTGTCTCACACCTGCCCTCTCAGAGCACTCTTCCAGCTGTCCAGCATCATCACAAACTGCACATGTATGTTATTGCCCTGAATCAGGCAAGAAAGCTCAGATCAGGAGTCCTGTCACCACTGCTAGAAAGATGCCCCATGCTGAAGCTACACAGCTGTCACTGTGTCACCAGGACAGAGGCACATTGCTCTGTGCTTTCACTCTGACAGGCCCAGACATGGAGAGGAAGGAGCCTGAAGTCCAAAAGGGTGACACCCATTTTGGCACCAAACACTCTCTTCTCTGCCTTTGACTGGGAAATTTCTGCTGGGACTAGCTGTCGTCAAGACATACTGATGCCCCAAGCCACAGGTAACGTGTGAGAAAGGCTTGGTTTTGACTGGAGGTTGAACTTCATGCCTGTTTCTGCCTGGGCTCTCTGTAGGGATGAGGGGTGCAAGCAATAGGACAGGGCAAATATGAGGCGGCAGCCAAGAGGCAAGAGGGTGTGAATCACCCTGAGCCCATCAAGGCATGAGAAGGCAGAGGACAGTTCCACTTCGGTTATCCCACCAGAAGAACATGAGGGTACAGCCAGCTGGAGGCCATCGTTGTGGTAGTTTGAAGCAGACACAAGGCAGAGCATGAACGAGGTGGGAAATGAAGGACCACTGTGTTATAAAAAAACCTTGCCCTGTGCTGGGGCACAGACGCTGTGAACAAGTTGCTTCATAACCCTTCATGACACACATTGCTTTCTTTAGCCTGGCTGTAGCATGCTGGGACAGTCTGAACTCTTATTTGTCACTACTTCATGACTGCCTAAAACTGCTGGATAAGGAGCATCCAAGGAAGGACAATGACATAAAATCATAGAATCATTTAGGTTGGATCCTAAATTATCCAAAGATCCTAAAATCTTAGGATCATTGAGTCCAGCCATTAACCCAGAACTGCCAAGTCCACCATGTAACCATGTGCCTAAGTGTCACATCTATACATCTTGTAAATACCTGCAGGGATGGTGACTCAACCACTTCCCTGAGCAGCCCGTTCCAATGCCTGACCACCCTTTTGGTGAGGAAATTTTTTCCAATACCCAGTCTAAACCTCCCCTGGCACAACTTGAGGTTATTTCCTCTTGTCCTATCACTTGTTACTTGGGAGAAGAGACGGACCCCCACTTGGCTACAACCTCGTTTCAGGTAGTTGTAGGGAGTGATAAGGTCTCCCTGAGCCTCCTTTTCTTCAGGCCAAACACCCCCAGCTCCCTCAGCCACTCCTCACAGGACTTTTCTTCCACACCCTTCACTAGCTTCATTGCTCTTTCTTGGGCAGGTCATTGGACATGGTGAGCACCAACTAACCAGGAAGAAGAAACCTGGCTAGCACCAGGTCATCTGAGCTTTTGAATTAGGCTGACTGCCCGATTTGCTTGGACTGCATGGTCCTGTGGGAGCTGAGGCTGCTCAGTACTGCTATGAAGTGGTAAGAGTTGCTGGCACTGAAGCCCTGCACAAGGTCATCTTTGGGTTGTACTCATGTGAAAGACAAGCAGGTTCTGGAAGAGGCTGCACAGTCTGGGACCAGCAGCGCTGGGAGTGCTCTGCACCCAGCTCAGGTGCCCTGACTGTTGCGTCAGTCCTGCAGCCACCAGACTGGCTCCCAGCCCCTTTGTCTCAGGGATGTACCCGGATTCATCTGAGCATCTGTCATCTCTGTCCATCTCAGGACCTCTGTTTATCTCAGGGATGTACAAACCCAACTGTCCATTGCAGAGCAGCAGCAGGAGCATGACTCAGAGGTATGCTGCAGGAGAAGAGCCACAGAAGAAGTTGGCTGCAGGCAAGGAGACATCACCTCATGTCCAGCCAGTTTTGGGTGTGCAGCAGTCCAATGCTTCCATCACTTGGAGACACATCCCTGTAGATGGAGCCAGAACCTCACAAGGCAGAAAGACAGCCCAGTCCTACCCATCACCCTCTCCAATTGCTCTGCTCTGAAAAGGGACTAGCCCAGCCTCTCTCTTCCCTGCCCTCAAACACTCCAGGGTTTTGTTTCCCCTCCCTCTCCAGGTCAACGATTCCCGAGTCTCACATTGCCCCTCTTTATTCAATATTTAGCCCAAAACCCTTTCTGTTGTCTTTTCCTGTTCACCACAGCCATGGAGAGTGGGTAATTCCAGCAGCACAGGCTGCATGTTGATGCCCTTCTCTGAGCAGTAACATTCCCCCGGGATGATAATGAAGCCCCCAGAGTCATTTCTGGGCCGGCTTTTCCTACCACCAGCCCTATGATGGACTTCCCATGCCCTGCTGGTTTGAATGGGAGCGCTCCTCCTGGTTTGGTGCTGCTCAGTTCCAGTCTGTGCATTGATAAGAACCCCACACACTTGGGCAAGGGACCCTTGTCTCTCTAGCAATCGGTCTGAGTGTCACTATTGCATGCAAGGGCTGAGCAGCTCAGGGATGCAGTAATTCACAGCAGCATCCTGGACACCATGACAGGGTTTGCAGCTCACAGGGAGACACCACTGTTCCCATGGGTATGGCATGAGCACAGGTAACACCAGCCTCACAGTGGCTTTTGCCCACATCAGGTCTGCTCAACAATTCCCACCCTGTGGAAGTTGTCTGGTTCCTTGCCTTTGCCCAGACACGATGCTCAGGAAAAGTCATGTTGTATCACACTTTCTGTCCCCTGGGGACACTTTCAAGGGGGACTCAGCACTGCTGAGTAAAAGAAGTGAAAGGAGATGAAACTGCCCCATCCCCACCCCATGACCCTAGTTTTGTTCCAGATCTGAGGGTCGCTTCCAGCTTAGTCAACCATAAATGATGGAGGTGGGGGACAAACCCACGATTAGAGTTTCTCAGCCCAGGGTTTCCTAACTGTCTGACAGCATATCCACCCTTTTCTCCTGAGGCAGGAGACAGAGAGGAGAGAGCAACTTTGATGCCTTTCACAGCCTCACAAGAAACACTCTCTGGATGGCCCAGGGTCTCCAGAGCTGGGGTTGAAATGAGAAAACAACACTGATTTGGGAACATGAAGGTGGAGACTCAATAGACATGGGAAGATGCCACGGAGGCAAGGTTTCCCAGAGTGGAGCTGATGGGACCTGCCTTTCCCAGTGGTCACACCAGAGCCACTAGCCTGGCCTGGGGACAGCAGCAAGCTGCAGAGAGGAAAACACTGAAAAGCCTGTACTGTGAGAGCTGGCGAGGGGTGGCAGATAAGAACATGCTGAGGAAAAACACAAACCAGAAGTTCCGGAGGAATTTTGGAAAGGAAATGGGGAATTAACTGCAGAAAAGGAGGGGGGGGGGAATGCAAGGCACTTTATGACTTGCAACAAATTGTCTGTGCCACCTCGACAGGCACTCACCGCCTCTCCTTCCTGCCCAGCCATGGCCACCCCAGCTGGACAGGAGCAGTAGAAATGGACAGGTGGCTGGTGCTGGCTCCTGGGGAGTTGATTCCAGCAGGAATCAGGGAAGAAACAAAACCAAGAGAAGCTTGCAAGAAAATACCATCCTGCAGTATCAAAAAGAGCGAGGAGGCTGCAGGTCCCATCTTGCTTGCAGGTAGATGAGGGACAACTGAGGCCAAGGCCAACAGATGCCAGGTACCTCACATGGTCTTGTGCTGCAGCCTGGCTTGGAGGGCATTTGGTCACTTGGGTGCCCACCCACAGCCCCACAGATATTTCTGGGGGGCCAGAAATCTTCTCCCCTTTCTTTTTTTACCTCTCTTGCCTTTGTCTCCCAGCACAAGCCCCACAGCACATGGTCCCTACGCAAGCAGCCCCCTCAATCCACCCCTCGCCCTGCAGCTATTTTAGAGTATTTAGAGTAAGGCAGGAGGTATTTTTAGTGCTGCCGGCTCCCGGGAGAAGCTCTGAGCCTCTGAGCCGCAGCAGTGCTGGCGCCAGAGAAACTGCCGCTGCTCTGGCTGATATTTCTTGTATAATTAAACTCAATCCATGCCGGGGGCTGGGTCTTGGCCACCAACTCAGCAAGGAGGGGAAGGAGCGGAGCCAGAGAACCAGGGGCTGAGGGCTCTGACGGATGCTGGGTATTGCTCCGCAAATGCTGGAAAAGCCTGGCCTTGAGACTTTGGGGGAAGTTTTGCCAGGCACAGGGGAGCAGGATGGCTCTGAAAGGGGTAGAGAGTGGGATTTAATGGGACCAGAGCCCAAACCACCACCTCAGCAAAGGCAAAGACCCCATACCAGCATCATCCCATCCAGCTCCCCTCTGGGAGATGGACCCAAAAGGGTTGCCCAAGGCTGAACAGACAGCACTTAAAGGCAACCTGGGAAAAAGCAACAGGATTTGAAGAGCACCCAGTGTCAGGGCAAGCTGGAGAGATCCCTTCTGGTAAACAAAAGCCCAAGCTGGAGCTGGAGCCATGTCGGAAGTTTGGGGGCTGTCTGGTTAGCCAGCATCTGGTGAACACAAGCTGTGGCTGGAGGCTGACAAGCAGCAGCACAACCCCTCCTTCTTCCCACACCCACCGCCCCGCGTCTGTCCGGGGGCCCCAATCTGCCATCGAGGAACAGGGGGAATGACAGCCCAGAGAAAAGACAGCACCCACCAGCCTTTAGTTTGGGTTTGGGGTTTTTTTTCCCTGTGCAAAAAGAACAGAACATTTATTCCTACGCTCCCTTAAATTTCAAGGTACAGTTCCAGCAATCCAGACACCAAGCTGGCATTCCAAGCAACAGTATATTTTATATAACTGGGTTTTGGGGTTTTTTCTTTGTTTTTACCACTTTATAAAGCCATACAATGAACTGCAAAGAATCCAACATCTGTACAATGGGAAGACAACAGAGGAGTGACATTCACACACAGACATGGTGCGACCGAAGTCATCCTTACACGCACGACAACATTATGGGCATAAAGATACAAAATATAATGTATTTTTTTTCCATCTATATAAATACACAGAAATGGGCGAGTCTAAAAGTTTGAAACTGTTTGTTAACACTGATTAGCAAATAAATCTGTAACATTTCCAAAGTAACAAAGACAACAATGACAAAAAAAAAAAAAAAACACGCATAACACGACGGCACAGAATCTGCCAACAGAAATGTCGTATTGCTTCCTTTCTTTTTTTTTTTTTTTCCTTTTTAAGGAAAAGAAAAAAAAATTAGTAACCCCAAACCAACCTCGCAATTTGCAAAACAAACGAACGAAATGAAACAAGCCCCTGCGGGCTCCTTTGCTGTCTGATCCTCCTGCCTGCTCCAACGGGAATGGTTGCCTTTTGTTGATGCTGTTGTCTGGGTTTTTTGGGGCAGCTGGTTTCTTTACCTGCCCGACCTGCTGGGTGGGGATTTACTTTACACTTCAGTTCAGGCGGTTGAACTCGCTGGAAAATCAATGCCTGGAGGCTAGGTTGGGTTTTTCTCCCTACCTAGTTTGTTTTCCATGTGTGATTTGACCAGGAGGCAGGCAGCAAATGTTGCATCCAGAGCAACCCCAAACTTTACTCAAAACCATGAGCCCCCCCCATCTCCACCAGCGATGAGGGGCTGGCAAAGACCATGCGATGGGTACATCCCATCAGCAGATAACAACATGGATCATCTCCCAAAACAGCTCCCGGGGGGCAGAGCCAGACACAGCCCATCGAATGGGAGCCCCACATTTCATGCATTGCAGGTGCCACTCTGTGGCACAGACAGCAAATTACCGCCCCAGGGAGCATTTCCCAATAGACAGCAATATCAACAGCAAAGGGAGGACGGGTGGGAAGGGGCTTCTCTGAAGAACAAACTGACACAAAAAGGGCACGTACAATAAACTTACACACACACAAAAAAATAATATATATATGTGGGGGAAAGTGCGTTTTTAAGGATATCTTTGGCAAGAATATATGCAGTTCTTTGTGCAGGAAGGAGGGGTGTGTTTGTGTGTGTGTGTGTGAGCGAGAGAGAGATACCATCCGGCTGCTGACAACGGCAGTGTGATTACAACAAAACATATGCTGGGCTTAACTCGCGCAAGCTCGAATCTCAAATAGCATGACTGCGCTTAAAAAAAAACCAAAGAAAAAAGAACAGATTATTTTCTGTCCCTTTTGTAAGGAAAAAATATCAACACTAGGTCCCCACCAGCCCCAGGACCTGGGCAATCCTCAATGCCACTGACGGTCTCTCCTGGGTACAGAAAGGGTAGTTACAACTAAAAACGTAACTTAAAAAAGGAGCTAAAAGGAAAAAAAAGTGCCTTTAAAGGGAGCTGATAAACACCCGGCTACATCATTGGAAGGTGATTAGCTGTGTGTTAAAAAAATAATATAATCATCAGATAATTTTGTTAGTGTTTGAGATTTGGCTACGGTCTAAATCTTCAGCTAGTGGGTTAGTGGGGAAGCCGTGAGTGGCTCGGGGCCCAAAGCAGGCATGATGCTATTGGCAGGTATCTGCTGGGGTCGGCTTCTACACAACATCTCTGGGGTGCTTAGATCTGTTTCGTTTGTACGGGGAGAAAAAGAGGAATGGGAGTTTCAAGCACCGGTTTCCAAGGCAGCAGATTAAAATAAAATTACATTATTATCATCTCTTTTCTTAGCAGTGAGAAACCAAGTCTGAAAAATAGAGGCTTTCAAAAATATATCTTTATATATCTATAAACACAGTGTTTTCTCTGATGGGTGAACGTCAGGGTGAAGAGATCACGGGTGAGATTGTCTCTTGTCTCGCTTGAATTTCGCAGAAGGAGGGAATCGCTTTTTGGAAATATCAAAAATTAAAAGGTCTCAGCATCTGTGTGGCCAGGGAGCTGGGCGGGGGGAAACCCCCCCCCAGAGTCCCTTGTCCCACCACCATCTCACAACCAACTCCTTGCTACCCATCCTTTCACACTCGCTTCAGTACATCAGCACAGCCTCCGGCCCTGGCAGCCCTCTCTGGCCGCCCACACCGCTCACTCCCCCATGCACGCACACACACACACACACACACACATCGCTCACACACACCACCCTGACACAGGGGGCCCCTGTCTCTTCCCCCATCTGTATTTTATCTTGCTCTGGATTTTCTTTTAACGTGCAGGTGTTTCCCCAGGGCAGGGGAAGGGGGAGATATAATGGGGGAGATATGATGCGCAGAAAGCAATATGGCAAAAATAAATATTTTCAGAGTGTAAATTTAACTTTTCCTCCTTAGAATTTCATTAGCTTACAGTATTTTGTCAGTATAGCTCGTATATATATTATAGCTATCAAGGCAAGGGCGGTCCAAGGGAGATAAGCTCTCCGAGGGACTGCAGTGCTATGTTTCTAATTTTTGTCCCCAGTAGACTATCTGGGCCACTTTGCATTGAAAACTTCTCCCAGAAAGCTCTTGGGGGGAATATTTGCAGCAGAGGGCCAAGCAATGACCCCACAGCTCCAGCCAGATCATTGTCCCTGCCCCAAACCTGCACATGTGACTGAAGCATCCTCTGCCCTCTCCCCAGCACCACGGGGCTGGGACCTCCACCTGCTGCCCCCCAACCATGATCTCTCTCCCTGCAGCAGCATGGAGGCCCTTCACCCCTCTCACCTCCTGGCTTGCCCTCCTCACCTCCCAAAGAAAAGGGAAAAGCTGACAGCACTGAAGTCACTGCAAAACTATGGTGCATTTGAGGGTCACAAGCCTCAAGCCAGAAGGCTTTGGGGGTATGCATGTGTCAACCAGAGTGGCTCTCAGAGGACCTGTTACCTCCCCACTGAGCCAAAGTTGCCCAGCCACTGCAGATCCTTTCCTTTGTTTCTTTTTTTTCTTTTAATTTTCTTCCTTCTTTTTCTTTTTTTAACGTGGCCTCCAAAACAAAAGGAGAAAAAAGCGCCTGAGTTACTTGCAGTCATTCGCCTTTCGTGCAACTTGAATGTCCATGCAATTTAAAAACCGCTTGCGTGTCTCTGAAGAGATAGACAGGGGTAGCCACGGGTCTGCTGCTTCACACAGGGAACCCACCTGTGCCAGCATCCGCTATTATTATAATTATTATTATTATTATTACATTGTATTACTTTCCTTTCTGTTTTGCTTTTTTGTGTTAAGAGAATGTGACAGGCTGCAGAAGAAAACTGCCAAAGAGGACTAGTGAGGGGAGGGAAAAGGGGAAGATGGGAGAGGAGGCGACTTTCTGCATCCTCCAGGTTCCCGGGGAGTATCTGCCTTCCCCACGTGGAGGGCAGCAGGAGCCCCCACATCTCCTTGCAGGCTGGAGGGCACAACCACCCCTGCAAAGGCGGGGAAACACCATGACCTGCCTCTCTGGGTGGACTCACAGCGTCTCACCTGTGACTGGCGCTGGGCTCCGGGTCAGCCCATGGCAGAGCTCCCCAGGGATAGGAAGGATCAGGACCAAGTTCCCCCACGTCCCCAGCAAGTTGCCAGGTAGTGAGCAGGTTTTGGGGGAAGCACAGGGACTGGTGAGGACTCTCCTCTGCAGCTGGACAAGTGAAGGTTTCTGAGAGCATCTCCTCTGGTGTCCCATAGACCCTGCCCACATCGTTATCTCCTATGGGTCATTACAAACACACAGCAGACATCTGCTGATGGAGATGCTGGGATAGAGCTTCTTCCACAGTTTTGCCAGTTGGCTCTTTTTTTTCCAGATGGAAGACACCAGTCCTGGTCCCGCATTCAGTCCCAAATGGATGTCACCAGTCAGGCCATGATGCTGAAAGCTGGGAACACACCTCTCACTGCTGCCTTTGCTTTGGTCACCTTCCCCGCGATGGCACATGCATCCTGTCTGGCGTGACTTTGTGGCTCTCTTATGTAGGCGCGTGGTTTTGTTCTTCTACATGTGTGTTTGGCTTGTGTTGAGTTTTTAGGGGTTTCGTTGGGGTTTTTTTGTTGTTTGCCGTTTTCCTCCAAAATTCCAACCCTTTTCCCCCCCCAATTCACTTCCCTCTCCCACAATGCACTTCCTCACACTCCTTCTCGGATCAGCTCCAAGTCCTTCTCCAAAATTCAAGAATCACCCGCAAGCACCACCTCATCTCTTCTGGCCAGAGCCAAGCATGACCCTGGAGACAAAGTTGACAATGGCTGCAGCTGGCTGGTCTGGGTCCAGCTCAGCAAAGAGATGGCAGACGTTGTCTGTGGTGCTCCCTTGCTTCCTGGCCACAAAGCCAAAGAGCCTAGGTGGGAAGAAGGCAAGAGGCTCGTTAAGGTTTGCCAACATTGCCCCCGCAAGGAATACCACCATCCTCTTCTAGCATGGTCTTGTCCAACTTCCCCTCTTCAACCTCCCCTCTTCAACCTCTCACAACACAGGGGGATACATCCCAAACCAGCCTGCACGAAGGCCCATCTCCTCTTCCCTTTGCTGCAGTTTCTTTGAAGGTCAGTTTTTCATCATCTCTTGGCCAAACTTCCCTTGATCTGAACATCTCTGCCACCTCCCAGTCCACACCCAAGAAGGGACCTTCCAGATGATCACAGCATTGCCTTGGTTTGGGTGAGGACACTTGAAGCCAGAGGTATGATGGGCTGACTATTGGGGTAAACCCTCTATGAGAGGAAGGCCTTGCAAGGACACAGGAAGCTGAGTGAGACCATCTGGTTATTTCTGTCTGTCTCTCCCTTGATGAATAAAATGTCCCCCTTTTTTTTTTTTAATTAGAACATGCAAACTCAAGTTATAAATACAGGGGGAACAGAATGTGAGACAGGCCCAGGCTATGGCATTTCTAATTGGGGAGGGGAAATATCCCAGCAGCTGGACATCCTAATAAAAACCCCTTCGCTAACACAATGGCTAAAATTAGTGGGAACTGGCCCCTGTAAATGGGCTCAGCCAGCAGCTCTGTGCTCCCATGGGTCAGGACAGGGAAGATGGTAGGAAAGGGAAGAGATAACTGGTGGCTCACACACCATCAGCATAACCCCAGCTCTGCTCCATAAGCTGGTTCCCACTGACTCTGTTGGGAGAGTTTCCAGTAAGGTCAGTTCATCAAGGGCCATGCCTGCTCTGACTAGGAATTTGGGACTGAAAAATACTTCCAGAGTCCCCAGGACCATGGTCTCATGCTTGGGTGAAACACTTCTGCATTCTGCAGTAAGGAGCTGAGCCCATCTCACACACAGCCAAGAGGCTGTCCAGCATAGGGAATCTCCCAGCCAATGCCCAAACATGCACAGGAGCTACTTCAACAGCAGCTGGGAGAAATCTGCTAGGAAGTACAGAAAGTACTTACTTGGCTGGGCCACTGCCATCAGTTTTAGTCCACCTGCAAGGACAAGAGAAGGTGTGAGGGTGATGCCTTCTGCCTCCCACAGACAGGATCATGATGAGGGCCACTGCACCAATGCTGGAAGGCCAGCCTGGCTTTGCACAGGCTTGGCTTTATGGAAAAATGATGCACCTCTCCCTCAACATGAAGGTAGTTGGAGACACCAAGAAGTCACCAGAAGCAGCTGGTGTTGCCCCACAGTATCGAAGGAGACCTTGCGTCCCTGCCCTCCTCAAGAGCAAGGGGGACAGAGGAAGCAAAGACCCTGCTCCAAGCATCCCAGGAGCCTAGGGGAGTGAAAGGGGTAGCCCCAAGTTAGGGCACTCACTTTCTTTCCTGGGGGTCCAAGTCGCAGAAGGTGACGGTGTTGAGGGGGTAGTGTCGTCGGAAGAACAATCTGAAACACAAAGCAGGGAATGTCAGGGCCAGGGAGCCTCCATCTCTGTCCCAGCACAGCACAGCCCCACCAGCACAGGGGACACTCCCATATGTCTCCCACAGGACAAAGTCCAGCCCTGCCCATGACCACGTTGATGCCACCCCAGGGACATCCATCACCAAGACACTCTCTGAATCACAGCCCCACCGGTTTTTGGAGCCCAGGGACATGGTCATGGAGACTTACTTTCTCTGGTTGTCCGTTAAGGTGATGCCTTGTGCAGAGACTTTGAAGTGAACAATGGTAGCAGTGGGTGTGGGGTCAGCAACCAGTGTCTCAGCAACAGCCTTCGAGATGGCCTGGGGGCCTGTCAGTGACTCCATCTCCACTGAATTGATGAAGAGGACATTGCAAGCTGGAAAGGGAGACAGCAGACGTGGGGTCAACCACTGCTCCAAGCCCCATTCACCCCATAACAGCCCCTCTCTACTCACCCGCACCCTGCTTGAGGAGGTCCGTGGCCGAGTTGGTGGCTGATGCAGAGTCTTTCTTTTCCTCCATGGGATCTAGAAGACATGGGATGGTTAAAGTTGCTCCCTGCTTGGAAACCTACCACGTCCCCACAGGCCATGGGGACAGATGCAATACCTTCTGGTCCTGGCTCTTACCTCGGTCAGGAATGACCAGTTTGCAGGGCAGAGCCAAGGGCATGATGGAGTGCTGGTACACCAGAGCCGAGAGACAGCCTGGGGAGAGAGAGAAGATGGTCAGCACAGAGCCAGGGACATCTGTTTCCTCAGTTAGGTCATCGTTGCTCCAGGTGGATGGGAATGGCTTTTAGGTGGGTTTCTGCACTAATGGTCCTAATGCCACATGTGGCAATTCGTCTTGCTGAAACCACTATGCCTACAGAGGGCTCAGGGAGGGGATTGAGATGCCAGGACCATCTTAGGAACAATGAATTGGGCAGCCTCTCAGAGAACATTAGTCATAGGATAAATGGAACAAGGGGAGCCCCTGCCCTCCACCCTGACCAGCAGCATTTGTCCTATACATGTGTGCAGAAAACTATGCACCTAGGCATGCAGGCACATTTGTGTGCTCTCATGAGTGTGCATGACCTTACAGGTTCCAAATGCCCACAGGATTCACCCAGGCACAAGACACCCAACAGTTTTGCTTTGACAGTCTGGTAAAGGAAAGGCCCTCCCAGCCCAACCCCACATGTAGGAAGCACCCTGGGGGCACTTACCAAAATTAGGCTCGTTGGGACATCCTTTTAGTTTCACACCCCGGGGGCTGGTCTCAATGAGGAAGTGCCTCACCAGCTCGTTGGTCATGTCTCCTAGGAAGAGATGGGATGTTCTCACACCAGAATCACCCTCCTCCTCCTATTACTGTGCAGTCCCATTAGGAAACCAGTGCCCCAACTCAAGGGAGGGGTCCCCACCAGTACACATACCCTCCCCAAATCAGGACCTTTACACAGGGTCAACCCCAAGCCAAGCTTCCCCACAGCGTTGGTGAGCTGGAGAGGCTCATACCTCATACTAAAGCCCAAGATGCAGGTGCCCCTGAGCCCTCCACAGCTCAGGATAAGAGGGTATCTGGTGCTTCCCTGTGCCCTGGGACGGAGGGATCCTGCCACATCAGCACATACGCAAGAGCACAACTGGCTCAGCAGACCTGGCTGCCTGCTCACCCCAGCTGAACAATGGAAAGAAAGCATCTTGGCGTGGGAAGGAGAAGGGCACACAATACCTTTCTTGTTCTGCTGCATGACCGTGGGAGGCGGAGAAGCTACTTTCATGGCGAGGCCGTAGGCTCCCCGGAAAGAGTGGCTGTCTCGGATGATGAAAGCCCCAGGCTCCCTGTCCTTCAGCAGTGCAATGGCTGCAGGACAGAATGGCAGAGCTCAGAGATGGCATGGTGAGAACCAACACACCCTCAGAAACCAGAAAGTGTGGGTTGGGATGGGGCGCCCCAGATCCACAGCCTCACAGCTGGGCACTGCAATGTTACCGTGCCCCCTGCACATCTGGATGGGGGTCTGGAGTGGGCCTGTGGCCAGTCACAGGCTCCCCCCAAACATCCACTGCCCTTGCATGGGCATCTCAGAGCACCAACTCCCACCCTGCCTAGTTCTGAGGAACCAAGCACTAGAGAGCAAGCAGAAACCAATGGACCAAACGCCAGGACCTTGATCATGAGGTCATCCTGCCCCCTCCTTGTTCTCTTCACTTATTTTAGCCATGACTCCAAGACCCCTCTGAGCTCTGTCAACTCAAGACCTGGGTGCTTTGCATCCCAAATTGCATAGTTCCACTGCACACTGAGGGGACTAGTGCTCCTCCACCAAGAGGAAGGTTTGAGGAGCCTACATCACGCAAACCTGCATCTGCAACAGTCTGAGCATCCATAATACACCTTCACTCTCAACCCAGCCCCTAAAGGAAAACTTTGGTAATCCCTGTGATCCCAGACATAGCCCAACTCCCAACCCTGTGTCATCTACCTACCCTGCTCCCTGGAGATGTCTGGTTTGTACCAGTACTTGGAAGTGTCCTGCACAAACTTGACATTGGCACGAGTCTCAGGGCTGTTGTCTGCAAGAAAGGGAAAAAAATGCAAGGAAAAAGTTAAAAGATGCTGTATCTGAAACTCTACTATGGCTAAGTGTCAATACCTCCACCTCCTTTCAGCTCCAGCACATTGCACTAACCTCAACCCAGTCCTCCATAACCAGACAGGCTGCTCATCATCTGGAGCTTATGAGGCTGCTGGGAATCTAAAGCTAAATCCAAGCACACAGGCCCTCGAAGGGCTGTGTTGGATGAGCCTCTCTGGCACACAGCCAGAGACAAAATGGGAATTCATCATTTAAAAGGAAGCTGGCCAGGTGAAATAAAAGCTGTTGGAGGAAAGAGGTATGTCCAGAGGGTGCTGGGGAGATCCTCTTCAAAGGACCTTCACTGTTCTCTAATGTTCAAGATCATAAAAATCATAGATTTGATAGATTTTATCAAAGATCATAAAAATAAATTTCTTCCCTTATTTTTGCTCCATGCAGAGGAACTGGATAGGTCGACCTACCCTGAGCAAAGCCTGACCCTAGCCCCAGCCTGACCGTACCTCGCTCAGTGTCCATCAGTGGCACAGCTCCCAGTGGGAGCTCGTGCTCTGGCCGTGAAGCTGTCATTCACTCAGGCAACACTTCCAACAATCTGCTTTCCAAAAACCACCAAGCAACCAACCCGGAGGGCTGGATAGCATTTCTGCTGGAGATGTTACCAACCCTCAGCTATCTGGTCATCTTCATAGAGGCGGGGGGCCTGCTCCCCTCTCCAGGTCATTCATTAATTGTTACGGTTTATAATTGCTCATGCTTCCCCACTGGGAAAGATCCCTGGCCACAGGAGTCACGAGACAGGACAGGTGCCAGTGTGCCCACAAAGGGCTGCCTGCTCAGCAGTGAAACAGGCCCAGCAGTCGGAGCCACTGCTGCCCAAAGCTTTATTCCCCCGGTCCTATCAGCCTGATCTTGGCGTCACCAAGGTGTCCTGTAATGGGAGCTAGCAAAGGCGTTCCAGGCACGGTGGCACCTGGGGCACTGCACACCATTTGAAATGAGGAGGCAGCGCCGCAGAGGGGTCTCAGTGGGGTAAAGGTCACCGGGAATGGGGCCAAGAGGTCAGCACATCCCCACATCAGAGAAAAGCTGTCTCCAGGAGCTTTAATCTCCCCATATACATCTCTGGGCACTGTTTACACCAGCAATGCCAGTTGGTGTTTTTCCTGTTTGGATTTGTCAGAAAGCACAGGAAATGGCCCAAGCCCCAGCAGTGCTGGTGGTTTGCAGATGGACAGGAGGGGTAAATCAGGACATGGTTGAAATCCCTTCCCTACTGGCTGGAAAGGAGGAGGAGGGGAGAGCCTTGGGCAGGGTGGCAGGATACAGGGACCTCTGAGGGCATCCCATACCTGGCATGGAGAACTTGGAGAAGTCCGGCAGAGTGTGGGAGAAGGTGACGGCACTCCCACCACTGGGGCTGGACATGCCACTGGAGAGGGGTGAGGACACCTTGCCATTGACAGTGGCATAGTTGGGGAGGCTGTTGGAGCGGTCCCCGGCTGACATCCTCCGCTTCTCAGGCAGCGCAGGCTGCAATGTGGGGCTGCCCTGGCGGTAGGCAGCCGAGTCCGGGGAGGAGGAGTGCGGTGTGCTCGTGCCAGGGTAGTACGCCGGTGAGACAGGGAAGGACGGCGTGGAGGGAGGCTGGTAGCCGGAGGAGCTGCTCTGCCGAGACAACGTCAGGTGCCTCTCCTCTGGGCTGGAGTAGCCATACAGGGGGCTGCCAGGGGAGGTGGCTGCTGCAATTTGATGCCTGGCCAGGCTGGGGCTCCCCAGTGGGGCCACCAGGTTGCCATGGGCCGCAACAGCATGTCTGCCCAGCCCAGGGCTGCCAGGAGCTCCGCTCACGCTGGGGTTGATGGCTCTTCGCCCAAAGCCAGGGCTGGGTGGTGTATTTGTAGCCACTGTCCGGTGCAAGGTGCGGGGGCTCCCTGGCAGGGCATGGACCCCCACCACGTTAACCTGTGGCTGCGGCCGAGCTTGGGGTTCCAGCTGGATGCCGGCTCGGCCATCAGGGTAGTCAGGGCTGCTGTATGTCGAGCCTGGGACACCCCCTTGGACCATTGCAAAGGAAGATGGAGACGAGTTTTGATAGCTGCTGTGAGCAGAGGGCATCTGCGAGCCAACAGGCGACTGGTACGCAGGCTCAGCCGAGGTGTGGGGAGGTGTAACCGTGCCGTGGGGGCTGCCCTCTGACGGGTAGCTGCGGAGGGAGGCCCTGAGGAGAGATGAAGAAAAGGAGGATTCAACTATACTGCTCATTCCTGCTGCTGGCTGGCACCCTCCTGCAAGTGGTGCAAAGGGAAACTGAGGCACAGAGCAAGTCAGCTGCTCGGTTCTTCAGAGGTAAAACAGTGGGGTGGGTCCTACCATGAAAGCAACTAGAAGCAGCCTTAGTTTCACCATGCATCCCTATTCCATCTCAAAATATGACTTTCTAGGAGACAGAGTCTTTTTGCAGCTCTGCTCCCAGCAAAACGCGTGATTCGTTCTGCCCTGCCAGTCTTGGCAGGCTGGGCAGGTGCAGAACACTCCATGGGCAGGGCAGGCAGGGGACAGGGACAATGGTTCCATCTCACCACAGAGGACCAGTGCTAAGCCTAACCCAGGGCTAGGGGCCCCATCTCTCCTCCCACCCCAGGGGCCAGGTTCCCAGTTACCAGCAGTGACTCAGACTTCTGTTTTCAGGGCACTGAGGTGAATGGTTGGCCAGGATCCCCAAACCCTGTGTGGAGAGATGAGAGTCCTTCCAAAGGCAGTTTCAATGTAGGAGGAAGCACCATCCCAGGAGGTGTTCAAGAAATAGCTGGATGTGGCACTTAGCGCTCTGGTTTAGTTGGCTTGGTGGTGTTTGGTTGGAGGTCTTTTCCAACCTTAATGATTCTGTGATTCTAAGCCTGGCACCAGGCAGAGTTCAGCCCTGTGCCACAAGTCCCCGTGACCCGCACCCACTGTCTTACCCGTCCACGCTGTGAATGGGGCTGCTGGTGGAGACGGGGCTGGGGGCGATGAAGGAGTTGGACAAGGTGCCATTCCTGGTGGGCACCTCCGAGCCCCCAGGCTGGGCAGCTGGCAGGGTCCCTCCCCTGCCCATCGTGGCTGTGCGGGCCACCGACTCGACATAGCTCCTGGGCTCTGTGGCAAAAGAGAAGCAGAAACAGATGAGCCCACAGCTTGGATGGGAAGGGGGCCGCACCTTCCAGTATCCACATTTCACACCAGTGAAGGTGCTTGAGCTGAGCTCCTCCAGCTGAACATTTCCCTCATATCTCTTCCATCAAGTGTTGTGCAAAAACACATCTGGCTCATGATGCTTCCAGAATGCTGAAGACCCCAGCCAGGGCATAGGGAAGGGGGTCATACCCACCCCTTTCCCTGAGGGGACCAGAGCACATGATCCCTTCCCATACCACAGCCCCTCCACCCTGCTCTGATTCAGCGTCCCTCCCACCCAGGATGCCACACAGAACACGTCCTGCTCCCTGCTCATCCACAGCCTCTAAAAATAGAGCCAGTGACTCTGCCCAGACTGCGCTGACTCACACAGGACTGATGACGATACCCTGTGGTCCCTGCCCTCTGTGGCCCACCTCTGCCAGCCATCTCCAACAGCAGACCATAGGGCAACTCCAACTATTTCCACTGCAGTATCCAACACTCTCACTCCCAGCCCAGCTTGAAACCAGAGCTCATGAACACAACCAAGAAAAGCAATTTTCCTTTGGAGCTGCCAAGCTGTCCCGTGCCAGGAGCAGCAGGCTGGGCTGGCCATTACCAGCCATGGCAGATGCCAGACCCAGCCCTCTGTTATACCTTTCCCCCTGCATCCTGCTCCATCCAGGCTGATTCCTACCCCTATGACAGCTGTCACAGCCTCCAGGCCCCCCCAAAACCTGCACCAGAAGAAAGGGCTGCAGCTTCAGCCCCATTTCCCCATGCCCTGCAGCCATGTCACACCTCAGCTGGAAAATACATGCCCTATGTGAGACCCACTGGCATCAAATGCTATGGGCCAGGCAACCTTGCAGGTCTCCGGCTCCAGGGACTCCAGGCTGGCCATGCCTAAGCAGCTCCGCAGTCGTAATTAGCATGACAAACATTATTATTATTAGTCATAACAGCTGGGCTCTGGCTAAGCCTTCCAGCAAGCTGGCCTGCTCACAGGCAGCCACGCCAATGCACAGCTCCACATTCAGTGCCGGAGCAGGGGCATGTAAGGAAAAAGACTGTCATAGGTCCCCCTCCTTCCCCCACAGCATCATCTGTCTGTGCACAGGGGAGGAGGAGTCCATCCCTCAGGCTGATCTCCCTGCCCAGCCCTGCTCAACCACCTCAGGAAAGATCTGAGCCAAAACCAGATGATGGACCCCAACACAGGCTGGGTACCACCATCCAAGGCAGGACATCCCTGAGTGACAGGGATGAGGCACTGCCCAGGAGGACGTCCAGGGCAGCTGCAAGAAATTCATCACAGCTTAGGTAATTAAATTAATTTCACAGCTACTCACTTTTCCCCTCCCCTGCTCCCCAGCCCAGACTAAAATTAGCCAGACAGTACATATGAGTCAGTCTGCAAGAGGTTAAGACCAAAAGGCTGTGAAAATGCCATCCCCTCCTGAAAACGAGGGGGCTGAAGCAGGCAGGAGCAGGGGCCTCGGGGAGGGGGGACAGCGTAGGAGTGTCACAATGAGGTGTGTGACCATGGGCACACGCTACAGACATTTGGTTCAATAGGGGTAAAAAGAAGGAAAAAAAAAGATAGGAAGTTTCAGGCAGGATTTTTTTAGGTTGAAAAATCCAATCTTGCCTCCTTGTGTTTTCTTGGAGATGGGACGATGGATGGGAGAATAGAGAAGCTGTGAGTCACCAGGGAGGTGGGCATTTGTTTGGGAATCCCAAATCTGAGCAGGGCTGTGCTCTGGCCAGAAATCCCAAGCGCTGAATCTGTGCCAGTCTGTTTTAAAGCCTCCTCAGAGGTGGCAGCCAGATCCCAAGCTCCCATGCTGCCAGAGCATCCCCCAGCCCCATGCACAGCCCAGCCATGTAGGTTGGGATCTGCTGAGCAGAGCACAGAGTGGCAGAGATCCTCCTGGAGTGTGTGGTTGGGAGCAGAGGGTCCTAAGCCAGAGCTTTGTTAAGCCAGAACACCAGTCCCTTCTCAGAACTGTAGATTCAACCCCCAAAATACATAATTTTATTAGAGAATGAAGCAGGGCAAGAGGCTCATTGTGGCCAGTCAGCCTGGGCAGTGCAGGGTCATTGGACATCCTTGCCTGGGAGTCAACCACCATGCAAGGGAACAGAGAAGCAGCACAGCTTGAGCTCCTGAGGGCTTGGTGGGAAGGAGAGGAGAGGCACTGTTTAGGTTTTTGGAGGCTTAAAGCTGGACAGATATGGTAAAGCCTGGGGGAACTCAGGAAGGAAAATCCTGGTTTTATCCCAGCTTTTCCTCCTTTAAAGTATCCAAGAAGCCATCACTGAAAAATTAATTCTGGAAGTAGAACATTTTTTTCAAGCAAACACTTTCTCCAGTACTATGCAATGTTCAGATTCGGGTTGTGTGCCTTTGAGGAACTTCTGAGGAGAAATGCTGACAGCTCCCAGGGCCACAGGAAGGACCTCACTCACCAAGAAGAGACATCCTCTCCTCAAAACCCATCCTGAACAGACAGTTCCTCATCTCAGCCCTGAGGGCCCAAAAATTCATGAAAGCAAAACCACACAACAACTGTTATCTAGCAGGCAGCACTCTGGGGAATCACAGCCACTCCTAAAGCTTCCATCCCCAGAGACATGCCACCCCACATCCCACAGTGCATCCTGCATCAGTACAGGCAATCCTGAGTTGACACCCCAGCTTAGCCCCATCCTTGGCATCCTCAAAAAAAGGTGCAACTTGGAAACAGGAGAGGTGGGGGATATTTGGGCAGCTGCCTGGTCAGCAGAAGATGTGCACCAGCTGCTGGTGCTGTGCCGCTGCCCAGTCGGCTGAGCCGGCAACACACTGGTGGCCTCTGCGCCTGCTGACCTTTTGTGCTGCACTTTGGTTTATTTTCCCTCTGAACAGCAGAAGCAAAGCCAGAAGGGGAGGGCAGGAGACTAAAACTGGCGCTGCTTCTCCCAGCACCCCACCAGGCTCATCCAAAGCTGGTCGCAATGTGCCAGCATCCCCAGAGTGCCACTGGTAAGGATGCCACCCACTGACAAAGAGCTTTCAGTCCCCGTGGATGATTGTCACCCAACATGACAGACCTTCAGGTCCAACTTGGACATTGGCAAATCCTACCATGACACAAGGCATGATGAGCCCCTCCTCAAAAGAGAGCTGGACAGACAAGACCCAGGCTCTTACATCCCTGAAGGACAGTGCAAGGGAAGGCTGCTGGCACAGACACCAGAGGCTGCTCTGAGTGACAGTCCCAACAGTGAGGCTGAGTGAGGAAGAGACAGAGAGACAGAGAAAGAAAAGCCTTTCTTACCTTCTTCAGAGTCACCGCCCGCTTCCCCTTCTAGCTCTGAGAGATGGAGGGGCAGAGGTGTGATGGGAGCAGGAAGAGGAGGAAGAAGAGAGGTGCAAGACAGAAAGAGAAATCAGAGTTAAGCAGCTTTGCCTTGCTCAGGCAGGGGCACACAGAACACATAGGATAGCCCTACACCTTCCCAACACTGTGCTCCAAACTGGATCCCAGGCCCCAGACACCGCCATGGTTCACCTCAGCAGATGATGTCCAAAACCCAGGGGGCTGGGGAAGAGGGAACAATGCAGCAGAGAGCAACCGATGGGCTGCTTCAAGAAGCCCAGCAAGCACCAAAAAAAGCATCAGGTTGCCCTTGAGGGCAGAGCAAGAAGGGTCTTGACGGGTGGGCTCAACCAAGCTGCGACCCCCAGGCTCAGACGGGTTTAGGGAGGTTACAGTCAGCCTTGAGATGGTTCAGGAAGGGGCCCTGTGTGCTAGGGAGCAGTAAGGTCTGGCTTGCCAGGCTACTCCAGGACACGTCCCCAGGACAGCAGGGCCTTTGCACACAAGGACTGATGTCCAGAATGGAAAGAGCTCTGGATACTGTTCTGGCTGACAGGCTCAGCTCCCAGAGAGCAAACTGTCTCCAGCTGTGCTAGAGAGGAGAAGGAATGGAGGGGGTGAGAGAGGGAAGAATATGGTCCTGGGCAGGAAACAGGACAAGGTTTTTCTTCCCTTCACCACTGAACCCTTCTGTGCTGAGCCCTCAGGGCAGCACCAACATCTCCTACCCTTACACAGTCTCAGAGTCCCCACAAAAGCTGACAAGGACTCCCACAGCCACTTGGCCCCAAAAGGGAGGCAGAAGTGCCTTCTCCAGACAGGGGACCTTTGCAGGGGCACCCTCACAGATGCCCCTCCAAAAAAACTGCAGTCCCCAAGCCCACACTCACCTCCCACTGGATGCAGCAAGATCTCAGCTGGGTTGTGGGGTTTCAGCCCCAGTGCTGAGAGCGGGGTCTTGGCCAGGCCAGGGGGCGAACGCACTGTAGGCACAGTGGACACAAGAACGTTTAGTGGAGGGGTGGGAAATGAAGCTTCAGAAAGGCTGGAGCTGCGATGGGTTCAGAGCCCCATAACCCATCCCACCCACTGGCTGCAAGGAAGAGTAGATGCCCTTGTATGAAGCAACACTCTGGGGATGGACACCAACCTCCCTCCCCATTTTGGAGAGGACACAGGGTAGGATGCAACTGGGAACAAGCACCCTGCCCCATCACAAGGCTGACAGGATGGAGAAAGGGGGCAATTCCCACCAGGAGAGGTCCAGACACCATCTCCCAGCACTGTCCCCACAAAGGCATGAAGCCCCTTTCATTCCCCCTGTGTGAGCAGCCATCCCCCCAGCCCAGCTCTCCCACACCTGAACCCCTCTCTGCCAATCCCCACATCTGGCTGAGCTGGAACCCAGCTGTGCTGGAGCAGCTCATCACCCCCATGAAAGGGCCAGAAGGATTGCCAAAAGAACCCTGTCCTCCAGACCAGCTCAGTGAGTGGGTGAAAATGTACACACAGAGGGGTGGCAACGTACACATGAGGTCTGCACCCCTGTGCTCATACATACATACCAGGAGGGGCTGCATATGTATGTATGGCTATGGTATGGATGGCAGTGGGGTTTTGTAGGGCAGGGTAGACCTCCCCAGGCAGATTGCACCTCCTCTCCCCTCCTACCTCCTGGGTTTACACCATCTCCCTGATGCTGCATTTTCCCACACCAGGGGAAACCTCAGGGCATCAACTTCAGCAAGAGGGACCAAAGGCCATGAGCCTCCAGCAGTGTTTGAACATCCCCGACCAATGTCACAGGTACTGGGCCTGCGGCGAGGCTGGGAGGCAGTGGGTGGTGGGAGCTCCAGGGAAAGCCAGATCCTCGCCCTGTGGCCAGGTCCCCCCAGCAGCCTGGGGCTGGAGCAGCCAAGCAGCTAAGCCCCTGGGAAACCAAGATGGCAGCACCTTCCCCAGTCGGTGTCTGATTTCCCTAAATCCAGCTGACTGCAAGCCTCAATGTTGGCTCACACCTCAGCTGGCTGATGAGCAGCTGGGTCCTCCCAGGGCAGGGAATTCTCCCAGGACCACTATTTGCCCATGGAGGGAAATTGCTCTTGTATCCCCCAGGGGCACTTTGACAACACCCAAAAGCTGCAACTTCAAATTTCCCAGGCTTCCCTAGCTGGTGCTCATTAAGCAGCACTGCCTCAGAGCCATGACCCCAGTCAGGCTGTTCCTGTCACCCCTGCAAGTGACTCATCCTCCAAAGCCACTGTCCCACTGCCAAAGGAGCTGCTGCTGCCCCAGGGCCGAGCTCTCAGTCCCCAGGAACAACAGGGCCATTTCCAAGCTGCCAAGCACCCTGGGGACACTCCCACACTCCAGTCACTGCATCCCATGAGACAGGGCTCAAACAACAGAGGGTTGCAGGGAAGGAAGAGCAACAGTGCAGAAGAAAACAGTCCCAGGCCCCATGGGCTCAGCTATGGGGGGCAGGTGGCCCCAGCTGCAACCAGGACATGGCATCAGAGGGGGCTGTGCTCAGCCCAAGCATCCCCAGCCCTAGAGCATCCCTCAGCCTACAAAAGCATTTGAAAGGGGATGTAGGGGGCTGCCATCTTTTTAATGGGTTTCCCAGTTGACTGGCTGCTCCACTGCACTGGCCCAGCCTGTGTCATGCTGTGCCAACGTGCGGCTGCTCATCAGGGTTCGTCGTTCAAGCTGGTCACACAAACCCAGTCCACACAAATCCACCGCTACTGCAGTCAGGGTTAGTCAGAAAGGAGGGATAACACAGGGACAAGCTGCATGCAAAGGACATGCATCCCAGCCTTTTTCCCCCTCCTGCCCTTGAAACAGCAAGCAAGAAGTGGTATGGTGTGTGAGTCTGCCCTCCTGATCTTCAGTCCCTCCCACTCGCCTGCTACCGTGGTCTTGCTTCCCTTCTTGTCATGCTGGCAGGAAAGATGGGGAGATGCAGGACCAGGATGGAGCGAAAGCATGCCCCTCCCCTCATCCCACCTTGAAATCCCATCCAAAAAACACCCCAGTGAGTGGAGGGCAGAAAAAAGCAAATAGGAGTGTGCAAAGTATGGGATGCTGAAGGAAGTGGGATGCTGATGGCAGCATGGAGTAATGGGATGTGGAGGAGAGAGGAGGATGGAGAGGGGGAGCGGTTAACATGGCGGTGGGTGTCTGGAGCCTGGAGCTGTCTGACCTTTGGCAAATTTCTGGCTTGCCTAGAGCCACCCACCGAGCCCCTGTGCTCCCAGAGCCACGGCACTTACAGGTGTTGGAGTAAGGGGTTTGTGGTGAGACGGGGAAGGCTGGGGTGGGGGGAGAAATCTCACCGCCGCTGGAGGGTGGGCTGGTGGGGGAGGCACCCTCCATCTCTTCAAAGGCTTCCTTGTAGCTGTGAAGGTGAGGCTGGGGAGAGCAGGAGAAAGGGTCAGTCCCGTCCCTATGATGGGCACAACCTCTGAGGAGAGGGCAGAGGGGACAGAGGGAAGGGTTGCACCTCCTCCCTGCTAGCTGTCACCACCACCACTACCACAAACAGCATCACTGTTCTCCAATTCTATGGATGCTATGAATGCTGACCAAGCCTTCCCCCTCCCTGGAGTCATCTGCACTCAGACAGCCAACCCCCCCCCCAGCATTCCCCCACCTCAGCGCACCTCTTTGGGCCTCCCTCCAGGGTTGGCTGCGATGGTGCTGACCACCTCAGGTGAGAGGACAGTGGGGCTGCGAGGTGAGCTGGGCTCTGGCGAGCTCTTCTCATAGTGGCTGTCACTGGGGGTCCGCTTGCGGGCAGGGACAGCGCTCTCCTCTGCAGGAGGAGACTTCTCCCGGGACTGCACCCCTGCAGGGCAAGCACAGGGTTGGAGATGGGTGAGGAGCTGCCAGCTGAGATGGGGACCAGCAGGAAATGCCCCAGAGCTGATCTGAGAGATCTCCCCAGGACTATGTGCGTAGATGGGACTCTGCCCAGCAGAGATAGCAGCTTCAGGACTCACCTGCACCTAACCCCCAGACCAGCATAAGCAGTTATGAGCTAGAGCAGATACACCCTACAGTGGTGGCCCTGGACCAGGCCAGAAAGCAAGGCAGGATTGTGCTAATGGCTGAATTGCTGCACTAGCCCTCCCAAGCACAAATAGGCTCTCAGGGGCAAGAGCACCTTGACAATAGACCAGAGAGCCCAGCCCTGCAGAGCTGGGGAGCAACAGGACCTCCTGACAGCATCACACTGGGAAAGGACTGAATCCCCCAGCATTAGGACAGCTGTATTCAGCTGCATCCCTGCTCCCACAGCCAGATGTGGCTTCAACCACAGCAGCAGAAAAAGCTTGGTTTTTGAGTCCTCAAGGCAGAGGGAGCACTGAGTAAAGAAGAAAGAACCCAAGAGAGATGTGGTGCAGGAACCCCAACAAACCACTTCTGATCTCCTGTCTCCAGTGCAAAGCCTTTCTAAAAGGGGAGATCAGCATCTCCTCTCCGTCTACCCCCAGATCTCCTTCCCCAGACCCCAGTGGTATGAGCCACCAACGCCTGCAGCCTGGGAGGAAGAACAGAGAGAGCAAGTCACCACAGGACAATGGGTTTCTTGGGCTGTGCAGTCTGGTAGATCCCTGTTGGCTGGGGTAAAGTTGAGGAACAGGGAAAAAGTTGGCACAGGGCAAGGGGGCTCAACTCTCCCAGCACCTGACAGGGCCCAAACACACTCGCTACTCAATCTCGCCTGATGAAGAGGTTAATCAGGGCTCATGGACAATGGTGCCGGGTTCAGTGCACAGGAATGCCACAGAGCATCACAGGCACAGCTCAGATCCCCGTGGGACTCCTGCTCCTCCCTGGGACTCACTCATCCCCACTAACAGAGATGACAGCATTGTCCCCTTCACCTTTTCCGCAGAGCCAGAGAGCAATCACACTCTCCTTGATCAGCATATTAGGGAAGAAAAAAAGAGAAAAAGGAGAAAAAAAGAAAGAGAGAGGCCAGTATCACGCTCCAGGAAATGCACTTTTCAAACACCAACTCCTTTCCCACGGGCTGGCGGAGGAAAACCAGCCATCAGCTGCTTCCCCTCGCTCCCCGGGGTTCCACACAGGACCCACGCCTCACGCCCGCTGACCTCCCCTCTTCACCATTCGGCACCCTCACCAGAGCTTTCCTGGCCCTGGGGAAAGGGCTGCAAGTGGGGAAAGGGCTGGGAGCACAGAAGGGAAGGAGGTGGCCTGGATGCATTTCTAAATAATCAGCCCAGTGAACGGCAACAACAATAAAATCACAGCTCAGGGGGAGAGGAGGCCAGGCCGCGAGGCGGGGGACGCGAGCCAACGGGGCTGGCTCCAGTCGCGGAGGCGGCCTGGAAAATTCCACTAAGAGCAGCTTTGAAACACAACTCCCGATCCCTTCTGCAGGTGCTCGCCGGCATGGGGCACGGCCATTAAAAAGACCCAGGGAGGGAACAAGGGGACAGAGAAGGTCCCTGAGAAGCTGCCTTGCAGGCACTGGCAGCATTGTATAGGGTCACCCTATATCTTTTGTCCTGCCCTCCACTGTAAGGGAGTGAAGATCAGAGTTGTGAGCATAGGGAGAAACAAGATGTTGGAGAACAAAAAAGCAAACTCTTATATTTTCTTTTTTCCCTTCCACTTTGTGCACTGTGGGTTCTCCTGTATACCCAGCCCATCCTAAAGTGAGCTGTAGGGCCCAAGCACTTCACAGAGGCAGGGACTGCCTCCTCAAGCTGTGCATGGCTGCCTTGCTTTGCATTTTCCATTTGGGAAGCCCTAACAGCTGACTGCCGGAGCCTGGCTATCAGTGCACTTCACACATCTACAGTGGAGGTCCCCCTGCTCCATCCCCAGGGCTGCGTGTCACGTAGCAGCAGGGTGCTGGATCTGGCCCATTGAGACACTAAGGAACTCACCAAGCTTTGGCTGCTCCACTCCCCAGACATGGAAAGCGGCCGGGGCCACAGGGAGGGGAGGGAGGAGAGGGGGAAAAAGGGACTCATTGTTCAGGAGCTGAGAGTGGGAAACTTCACAGGCCGCCCGGAGCAAAGCCTGGAGGAAACCCAGGCTCTGAGCATGGCTCCCCTAACCCCCTGGGTGATTTATGGGCTGGAAACTATGCTTGAAAAACAAACTCTACTTTCCCTCACTTGCTGTGCCCCCTCAGCAGACACACAGCCTCCCTTAGCCATGGTACTGTCACTGTCTCAAGAATGCCCTGGCCAGCTGCAGGATATGAGATTCCCCTTCATAAAAGAGGGAGCAGCAGCCTGCATCCCACTCCTCACCCTCACACCCAACACCTGCGGGACTGTCACCCCTTCTGCTGCTCATTTAAGTCCCTAATTTGGTACCAACCCACTGCCCTTGGACTCAGTACACCTCTAGGGCTGGTGAAGGGCAGGGGCACAACAGCAAGGGAAGGAGGATGGCAAACCCAGCTCATTTTGCAGCTAGGAAGCCAGGTTTCTAAGACAAATCAGGAGGCAGCTGCTTTTGGGGTATGAGATGCTGGAACTACTTCCAGGCAAGAGCCAGGTTATATCCCCACAGTGGACAAGAAAGGGCACTGAGCAGTTAAAGTCAGGCAGGGACACACAGCACCCAGTGAAAAGACATGCAAACTTGCTCCCTGCCTCCATGAGGAACAGAAGCTGCCCTGTAGTGCTCCCTGTCAGAGCCCAGCTCATCCCATCCTGCCAGACACAGACACGTCTACCGCTCCCCACCTCCCAGCCTGATCATTCCACCTGGGCACAACAAAATAACTTACTCTGTGCTGAGGACTGGGAAGGTTCAAATCTCTTTGGTCCTCCTGGGGAGAAATGCAAGGTGCCAGCAGAGAGACAAAGGTCACACAGAAAGCTGGTGACTCCCCACCCCACTCTTTGCCCCCAGCCCAATGCCATTTCCCTCCTCCTGCTTGCCCTGGGACAAGTGGGTGCACAACAAGCACCAAGCAGGTCCCCAGCACTCATCACCCAGGGCAGACCCAGGAGGTGAGACATGGTCAGGGCAAAGCTTGGAGGGGCTGGAGCAGATCTGGCCCAGAAATGAAAACCTCACCAGCAAGCACTGCCAGGCTTGGATGAGATGCAAAAGCCAGGCAGGGGAGTCTGTACCCAGGGCCAGAGGCTCCCCTATCCCTGAAGGAGGTCAAGGGGAGCCCTGACCATCACTCTGCTAAGAAAAGGGATAAATCCTGCATGGGGAGGGTCTCCTGAACCTCCCTCAATCCCACGTCCATGCAACACACAGAGCATTCAGCATGCAGGGGTAGAAAAGGAAGGAGGGATGAGGGAGAAAGAGGGGTGAGGGGGAAGGAGGGAGAGAAAAGAGAGGTAAAGGAAGGAAGGATGAGAGGGAAGAATGCAGGAGAGGGAAGGAGAATGATGAATGGGGAAGGTTGGAGGACAAGGAAGGAGGTGGAATGAACAAACCGGAGAAGGACCGTTGCTGGTTCAGAGGAGGACGGGGGACTTTGATGCTCTTGTTGAGTTCCCTGAGCTTGGCGTTGTACTCTGCCAGCATACCAGGACAGGGAATGCAAGGAGAGTGGGAGATCACAGAGGACAGACACAATCCCCCAAGGAGAGAGAAAGGGGCAGACAGGACAAATGTCACGAGATACGATAAGGAGAGAGAGGGAAAGAGAGAAAAGAAGAGAAAATATTAGATGAGCTCCAACAGATGAGGCTGGGGTCACTTGGGGTCTGAGGGAGCTCAGTCCTTACTTGGAGATGCTTTCCCATCAGCCAACTTGCTTGGGTCCATGCACCACATAAACCCATATGAGAAATCAGTGGTGGTTCCCAGCCACCTTGTGCAACACCACAAATGCCGCATCACCATTTCCTTAGGGATGGCACCATGCAGGTCCCCTCCATCATGGGATGCTCAGGGCTGGGACATGAAGAGATGACCCCAAATGCCTTGTTGGGAGATGAAGATGACTTGAAAGATGACAGGACCACCTCCTCTCTGTGGGGAGATGCTGGGCATGCCAGCACTGCCCTGTGCTATCTCTTCCCCTCCATCATCAGCGGGAAGTGGGAATGGGAGCGTTCCCTCCCCAAGAACGGAGGAGGTGTGAGATGCTCCTCATCTCTGCACTAGGACAGGCAGGCAATTTATAGCAGCAGGGAATGTAAACAAACCCGTCTGTGTCCCACTGTCCCTGTCGGCCGTCCCCTCCCAACATTGGCTTCAGGACACCTTGTTCCCGCCAGAGGTCAGGCCACCCGCCTGCGCTGTCCCCACCTCAGCACAGACGGCCCAGCTCCAGTGGAGACAGGTGGCTACAGGCTTGGGACCATCCCACAGATGCCTCCCTCCTCCCTGGGAAGCCCAGTGGCTGCAGAAAGATGACAGCGACACCAGCCTAGCCCTGAGGCCCTAACCCCAGGGTTGAGGAGGTGGATTTTTTTTTGGTAGACACCATCAAACATCCATTTCCCACACACTGCAGATACTGTTCCTCTCCTTAGAACTGTTCTCTTTTCCAGCCCATTTTTTATACTTATATGGGGCGGTAGGGGAGAGCAGGCATGTGCTCCTTATAATATTAAGTCCAGACACACAGTGTGGTTTGGGCATCCATGTGTTCTTAGGTTTGTTTAAATTCTCTGCAAAAGCCTTGTGACCCTTTGTGAATCTCGTCTGGATCACTGAGGTCGAGTTCAGATGGATGCAAACTTCCTCCAACACCTCTGTGACCCTCCTCATTCCCATCCCTGCTACTGGCACCCTGCCTGCCTCCCACCCTGTGACTCAACCCCCACTCCTGGGAGGTTGGTGCTGTTGGATTTTTCCAGTCAAGCCTCTTCCCCCTCCCTCTAATGCCGGGCGAGTTTCTGGACTGAGCACAGAGTTGGAAAGGACAGAGCTGCCAAGCCCAGCATCATGAGCTGGCCCACAGCCCCAAGCCCTTCCCAAATGTCGCTCCACAATTCAACAACTGCAGCCAAAGCAACAGGGAGGGAGGGCACCGAGCTGCCACAGGGCCATGGCACCTTCTTCCCGGGGCGCTGGGACACTCCTGTGTCCCCAAAGCCCCTGAGCTGGAGCTGCAGGAGGACAGGGGATCAGAGGATGCAGTTTCCCCTCCGCAGCACGGAGCTAATGCCATCATCCAGCCACAGAACCAACGCTCAGCACTGCACCCAGCCAAGCACCAAACCCCTGTGGCAGGACTGGGAAGACATTTCCCAGCCCCTGACCACTACCCCAAGGTTAAGTCCAGCTTCAAACTACCCCAGGCCAAGCTGGCTGGGCCACTGGGGCAGAATTTCAGCTGCCAGACAACAGCCTAGTCCACGCTCCAGCAGCACCCCAGTTACTCAGGGAGGAGGTCTGAGCACTGAACCCAGCACTTCGGGGGGGAAGCAGAGGCTGAAATCAGGGATGAGCCCAGCTACATCAAACACAAGGCAAGTTTTCTGCTGGGATCTTACACCAAAGCACACTCCACGCAGGGAGAGCATTATGTCCAAGTGGGGTCCAGGCAGGACACCCTCCACCAGAGATGAAAACATCTTCCCAAACTGCCATATTCTCCCTAAAATAAAGCAAGCCCCCTGAGACCCAGTGACTGGCCCTGCCACCAGGGAGAGACCAGCCCTGTACTCTAAAGGGGTGAGGACTGGGGCAGGTCTGACACCCTCGGCTGCCCCTTCCTACCTCTGGGCAATGCTGCTGCAGACGGCAAGCTGCAAGAGGGAATCTTAGCAAAGAAGAGCAGCACAGGCTGTCCTCATGCAGCCCAGTCCTCATGGCAGGTGATTCAGTCCCAAGCCCAGATCTGGCATGGACAAGGCATCGCCGCATCACTCCTCCCCAGCTCTACCATGCATTCCACCCCCACGGGCTCCGGCACTTTGGGGCATGCGATCCTCCCCATCCCCCCAAGGAATCAAAGAATCCTACCTGCCACCCTGTGGGCCACCAGGCCCTCCAGATTCAAGGGCTCTTCTGCCGACCTCGACAGGTCTTCATAGCTCTCCGGTCCCTTGAGGGGCATCTGGATTTGCGCTGGGATGGTGGGGGAAGGCGGGGAGGAGGTGAGGAGCTGTTGAGACCCCACAGGACTGTAGGAGGTGCTGACTGATGGGAGAGTGCCCATCTGTGCTCCTGCCGGAGAATGGCTGTAGCTCCTCGGATCCGGCAGTGGTGCTAGCTGGTAGTTGTAAGGCAAATAGGTTTCCCGATACTCATGCACCCCACAGTCCATCTCTCCAGGAGAATAGGCTTTGCCCCCAGGCTCACAGACCACGGGGCTCACAGATGTGCCAAAGGACCTCGGCTGGGCCACCTGCGGAGATGGCCGGGCGTAGAGGCCAGACACAGCCTGGGTCGAGAGGGAGGAGGGCAGGGGTCCCATTGGCTTATCCTGACGGGTGGTGGCAGGCACACTCTGCGACTTGTGGACGGCAGGTGCAAGGTCCAGCATGAGGACATCAAGGGCTTCAATGGACTGCTCAATTTCCCGGCGAGAGGGTGCCCGGGGGAACTCAGGCATGCTGTGGCTGTGTGGGGGCACCATCTGCAGTGGGCTGGGCTGGGGGCTGCAGTTGGAGATGCTGGGGCTGTGGCTCTCCGTGCCGCCCTCCTGCAGCCGGGAAGGTGGTCGGCTTCCTCCTTGTTGTTGCCAGGAGTTCAAGCCCCTCTGCACGGCCTCCCGGCTGCTTGTACTGCGAGCTGGGGCCTGGGGCAGTGCTGGGTTTACATCATATTTAGCAGTGTCCACCGCTGGGAAGGACCGGGAGCGGTAGGTTCCAGGGTGGTCATAGCCATACAGGTAGGGCTGGGAGCTCGGCAGCGGCTGGGGCTGGAGCCAGCCCGGGGCGTGGGAGCCCGGTGGGCGCTGTGGGTAGCCAGTCAGGTGCTCTTGAGTGGATGCTGATGGCCACAAGGAAGGCAGCGGGTCACGGAGGTGGTGGCCTATCAGAGTGTTCTGGTTGTTGTAGGGGTAGCCGCCATTGGAGAGCGGCTCGCCATCATACAGCCCCTCCTTCAGCAGCTTCTCAGCCCCATTGCAGCTCGAGGGGCCATTGGGCAGGGAGGAGAGGCTGCCCACCCGGGGTGCCTCCTGGTAGCCAGTCTCACTGGCAGTGGTGGTGCCATCCAAGGAGGAAAGCGTGCCAAGGCTGCCCACACTGTGCCCATCCTGGTTGGGCAGCTCATCGTCTAAGATATCCGTCTCCCGCTCAGCCACCAGCGCTGCAGCATTCCCATTGACGTGCACCTGAGCCGGCACCACGTGGCGGCCTGGCATGGCGGGCAGGCGTGCTGGCACGGGGCCGGGCACGTGGTTGTGCATGGGCGGTGCACTCTCCAAGCCAAAGCCGACAAGGAGACGATCCAGCTCCTGCTTCTCCTCGGGGCTCAGCACCGCCTGGCCAGTGGGCACCCCGGTCACCCCCGGCTCATCCGTCCGGTCGGTCTTGGTGGAGGCAGTAGAGTTGCCTGAGTCGCTGCTCACTGAGAGTGTGTGCTCAACGTGGTTGGGCGCTGCCGAGAGCGGGAGACGGGCAGCGTTGACGGCACCAGTGCTGCCGTGGAGGGAGTCTTTCTTCTTCACTTTAGCGTAGAGGCTCCCATCCAGGGGCCCTTGCGTGTGCCCAACCTCTGCAGGGGGAGAAACGAACACGAGACCCCAGATCAATTGCTGGCTCTCTGCACAGAGCTAATGGGTCCCATTAGCTGGTGGTTTCGATTTCTTCTGTGTGCCAGCACGCTTAACGACCAGCATCGCCGTCTCCTCGGCACCCTCCACAATCCCATGGGCGCCACCATGCAGAGACATCGGAGCCAGATCCCCCCAACCCCATACCCCACAGCCCCCCAGTTCGCACGCAAGCACCGCCTGCTCTACTGGGATTCACCAAATATCCCCTGCCCTTTTTCCAGGCATAATTCCCAGCAATTCCTCTCCACAGCCAGCAAGGGGTGGTGCCCCCCACACAGTCAGCCATCGCTGCTCCACAGGGCTCAGCCAGCCCTGTGGCACCAGAGAGGCAACCAGGGAGGATGGAGAAGATGCACCACAGACCATAGGAGGACAGGCAGCAGCAGTCAAGATCTGGCCTCGTAGCTCTTTCTAGCTCCAGCTGGATGGATGTACTCAGTCCATGGGTGAAGGACAGATGAACCACAGACCCACCTCCCTGCCTGCTCTCCTCCCAGATGATTCATGGATCCAGTCAGCCAGACATCCTTGACATTTTCTTCCCTGGCTACAGCCAGGCTCCCATACTTTCTGTTCTTCCCCTTTCCTCTCTCAGGCCAGGTCGATCTGCCCCAAAGCTCCCACACAGGCAGCACCTCTGCCCAACCGTGAACATGCAGCATCTGCTCCTGGGGAGGCCCTGGTGCTATGAATTAAGGCCAGTGGCGGCCGTTGGCTCTGTAGCTCCTAAAGTCTTGGGGGCAGCCAGGGCACAGCAGCATCACCACCAGCAATCCTGCACTCCAGCTCTGAGCCCCCCAGCTCCCATCACCCCTGGCAGCATCAACACCACAACTGCCTGCACCTTTTAAACCTTTCTAAGTGGAGCAGACAGATTTTGGGGACAGAGAGGGACCTCGGCCACTGAGAGCAATGGGGATGGCTCCCAAGCCATGTCCCCCCCACCAGAGCAAGCGCAGCACCAACCAGGCTGCAGACTCTTGTTTTTCCAGCTCCCTGCCGAGGTTTCCTGGAAGGTCCCGCAAGCAGTGTTAAACACTTTCTTTTGGAGGAAAAAATGACTCTTCCCTGGCAGGGGGCCAGGCAGCTGACTCAGGGACGGAAGACGGCCCTAACACGATAGTGTGAAATCAGAGCGGTCCTATCTGCAAGCAAAACACTTCCGAGCCGGGACAGCTTAACCAGTCCCACACCACCACACCCGCACTCCAGCAGCTCCCACACCACCAACAACCCCTCACCATAAGGGAGAGGGGGGCAATAACACCGAGCTCAAGTCCTACCAAGTCAGAGCCCCCTCCTTGTCACTGATTTTCCACTCCTGAATCTCCACTGGCAGTATCCCAAGGAGGCAGCTGAGCCCCAAAGCCTCCCCTTGGCTTGAAGATGTCCCAGGACCAAGCAGCAAGCTCCTCTTTGGGCACTCAGTGCAGGAAAGGATGAGACTTTCTCCCAGAGACTCAGAGCTCCTTCATCCAGTCAGTATAGCCAGGAACTGCTAGCATTTGACTCCACAACACCTCCCATTCTGGGGAAAAGGGAGAGAGAGGGAGGGAAACCCTCCCTATGGAGGGAGCAAGGAAAAAGAAGAATGTCCAGTGGCAGCGTAAATTCTGGACAGGCTGACATTGCTTGGAGATGGGGGAAAAGGCACAGCCCTCCCATCTGATGGCAGCAATGGATGCTGGCCAGTCTTGGGAAACAGGGCAAAAGCCAGGGTGGGGGCTGAGATAAATAGGGTAGAGGAATAGAAAGGAAAAGGGAATAAATAACTATAAATGAAAGCACGTAGTGCCAAGGGAGAAAATAGATGGCAAAGGCTTTAATTGCACTTTGGGCTATGCACTGCCCCATGGCCACTGAGAACCATGGAGAGCTGGGAGAATTATCTACAAGAGGGGTCAGGATGGGGCACAATGAAGTTCATGACAGAGGCAGAAAGCCTCAAGTGCCCCATCCCACCTTCCCTAGACCCTTTGGCCAGGCAGGAACATGGGGGGTCCGGTGCCTGCCCTCCCACCAAGAGCAATACCAGAGTGGCAAGCAAGGAAGGGGTTGTGACACCTCCACCATTGGCCAAGCCCTCATCCTGTGGCTGCTCTGCCCCACACCTGACTGCTCATCCTGTCCTCAACCCCACATACCCCCTGGGCTCTGATGCCATGAGACAAATCCTGCTACTCACCACCACTCCTAGGCCCCCTCCACCACCTTAAGGCCACACTATCGCTCATATGACTATCTATTGTTTGTCATCTGAGAAGCTGAATAAAATAAAGACTAAGGGATGCGGGGACAGACTGCCTTAGCCAAAGCAGCCATCCTCAAAGCAGTAGGCTCCCAGGATCCCATTTGCAAAGTGTCTGCAGCTACCAGCAAGGTCAGATTTCATCCTGAAGGTCAGAGAAGCTCCAGCCTGGCAGTCTGTGCCATCTCATTGTGGGTTGGGTTTGCCCTGGGCTCAGCCCCAGACACAGCTCTGTTTCGGCTCTATCTGCTCTGGCTATAAGGAGGCAGCTGGGGGAAGCGCTGAGACTAGCGTGGTCCCAGCTCTGCTGCCAGGCTCACTGCCCCAGCAGAGCACTCTGTCCTCTCCCTGCCCAGCACCCAGCAAAAACACAGGTCCAGGACAAGCATGACAATGTGAAGGGGGTCAGCTCCCATCCCCAAAATCCCAGCAATCTGCCTCACGCACTGTGGGGTGCACCATACAGAAACGTGCACCAGCACAAATCCTGTCCAGGGTTCTGCACCGGTGCAGAAGACAAGGTTGAGGCACTACCGTGTCTCCCCTTGTTCTGCCCCCAGCAGCATCCCACCTGCTGCCTTCAGTCCCCACCACCCAGAGCCCTGACCCCACTGCATCTCTGGAGCATCAGCCCACAAGGAAGATCCTAGGGTCCCGGGACCCTTTGTAGGATGAAGGGTGTGAGTTAAATCCCACAGAGAAGAGCTTAGCCCCCTCAACTCTGTTTTCATCCTGTGTCCAGATACGACGGCAATGAGCAACCACAGCCCCTGAGCCATGGGTCTCCACAGCCACAAATTCCCTACCCACCCCCCAGCCCAAAGAAAAGCAAAGTCAGGACTTACCAAAAGGGACGGGGAAGAAAGGATCACAGGCGAAGGGAAGGAGCAGGCAGCAAAATCCCTTTCCTTCACCCCTTCCAGCACCAGAGCCTTCCAGGAGCACCTGGTGTGGTGGCAGCTCGAACGGCGTCCGCAGCCGGCTCCGTGCGTCCGTCCAGGACAGGAGCCGACGGCCCGGAGCTGGCTTGGGTTGGCGTTTGTCCCTTTGGCTTTGCCTTCCCTCTCGCGGAGGGAGCTATTCCCTTCCCAGCGCCGTGTCCCGCGGGGCCGCGAGAGGGGCACCCCGACGGCGGCGGGGTGCCGGAAGGGGTCGGATACGGGGAACCTTAGGACACGGGGAGCCGGAGGGGAGGATGGAGAAGCCGAAGGTGGCAGAGGCAGGAGATGGGCTGGAAGTAAGGAGGTGCGGCTGTGCTCCCCTCCGCGCCAGACCACACAGGGATCACAAGGAGGAGCGGCAGGGGAAGGGGAGAGGCTCGTAGAGGGCGGCGGGGCCGCCCAAGCCCCAGCCCCAGCCCAAGTTAACCTCAGCGAGGTGCGGAGAGGGTGGGAGCCATGGAGGGAGGACAGCCAGACAGACAGCTTCCAGCTATGAATATTAACTACTTCCTCCACGGGCAGGGCTCCGCCGCGTTAACTGTTTCCTAGGCAGGACGGACAGCCGGACAGCTGGACAGCCTATCCGCCTCCCACGGGGCGCTGAGCATCACCCCACTGGATGACCCCCTCATTTCAGACACCCAGCCCTGCCTGCCTCCTGCGTGCACACATCACACCTGTCTCCAGAAAGATGTGACCCATTTGGGGTGAGGATGTCCTTCCAGGCCCCATGGGATGTTGAAACCCAGCCTGGTCTGCAAACCCAAATGCCCTGCTGGAGACTTGAGTTTCTCCATCTTAAAAAACAGCCGAAGAGGGGTGGAAAGCAGCCATGGACAGTCGACCCTGCCGACCCGTTTTCACAACCCCCTTGCCTGCCCCAGCACCACAGGCACAGCATGGATGTGCCAGCACTGTTTGCAGGATGCACGTGCTGCCCTGTCCCGTGGCAGGAGGAATGACATGGATCCCATCCACCCCAGAGCTGTCTGAGACCACACTGCTCCAACCCAAGCAAAATCCATGCTGGGATGGTGCTGACAATTCACTGCTCCAAGTGACAGCAAGCCCACCCCATGTCCGGGCCCCTGCCTGAACCCATGCTCAGGACTCCACTCCTCAGTTGTTCCAACATACTCAGCAAAACGTGAGGCTCCTTCCACTCTAATCCCCCCAATCGTGTGTTTCCCATACCCCCACGGATGACGACGGGATGAGAGCAGTGTTTCCAGCCAGCCCCCTGACTCACAGCCCTGTTTGCTCCCAGATAGTAGCACATGCCAAGGCAGCATCCTTCCAGAACTTCCAAAGTTTGCTTGCTTCTCTGCCTTATTTTTTGTCTCAGTTGTGTGGCTGTGGCAGGGCAGATACAAAGCTCCCCAATCCTGCCTGGGGACAGCCTCAGCTCTACACATATACACTGCTGCAAGTTTTGACTTCAAGGACAGTTTAAAGGGGGAAAAGAAAGGGCTGAGCTTCCACTAGCCGGTCTCTCTCTATCTGCATCCCAGTCCCAGCGGGAACAAAACTTACCCAACTCCCACCCCACATCACAACCCCAAATACCAGGTCAGAGGACAGATCCTGCCCTGGGAATAGCCACACTCCAGCTAAAATGTCTAGCCAAGCCTGTAGATGCTTCAGTATTTCTCCCATGGGGAAGAACCAGAAGCAAGGGGGACACTCTTTATGGATCCCCTTCAAGCCCAGTCAGGTCCCCACTGCCCCACAAAACGCCCACCCCAACAAGCCCTTACCTTGCTGCTGACAGAGCAGAGAGCAGCAGACAGGGGCAGAATGACGGGGGGGAAGCAGATTCCTTCAGCTTTAGTCAGCTGGTGAAGGCAAGAGGAGAGCCAGTGACCCCCAGTCCCCATCGAGACTGGCCAGGGGACAGATCCATCTGGGGGGGAGAGCAGCAGCCTGCCAGCAGCTCCAGCAATGGATTTAACAGCTCTGGCCTGGCCCATTTGGCTCTCTGCCTCTGCACTGCCTGGCTTGCCCTCCTGGGCAGCCTCAGTCCCTGATAAGTGGGGCAGGATTTGACCCCACGAGGGAAGGTGTACCTCATGAGATGCCCAACCCACGGGTGACCAACAAATGACAGCGACCCCATCAAGGGGCTTTCTGCCCCATGGAAAGATGCAGGATCAGCATCCAGCTCAATCTGTGGGAGTCTGGGACTCCCTGACCTTTGCCACATGGGGTTCAGAGTCTGCTGTGATCTCCCCTCACTGGACTGGTGAGATGCTCATCCCAGTCCCTATCTCAGCCAGCCCTGCCCTGCGAGTGCGGATGAGCTGCAGGAGAGTTCTACGCCAGAACCATGACTCAGGTGGGGATTTAGCAACTCTCTTGCAGATGTTGGATTTGGCCAGGCCCCAGCCACCCTCTTCCAGCCCCGGTAAAAAGAGGAGGCAGGAAGGGCCAGCCCAGAGTGGGTCCAAGGGCCAGTCGTTATAGGGAGCTACTGGGTTGGGGACGCACGTCCGGCCCTTTAGCATCTTCTCACTTCATCCCAGGGTGGCAGAGCTTGGGGTCCCCCTGCAACAGTCACACATTCGGACCTTAGGGACAACCCCTCCACTGACTCTACGCCAGACCCAGCATCCTGTTCTCCATCAGTATGGGTTTTCTCAGCAAAACCAAACCAGGCCATAAATGTTCTCCATCCAGATTTGCCCACCTGCATCTGCAGTACCCCAAAAATTTCTCTGCAGTGATCCTCCAACCAGCTGCAAACCCAGCGGTGCCACATCTAGCTGCCAGTCTCCTCTTGCCTTCCTGGAGCTAGTTTGACACCCCAAGGAAAGCCACCACAGTGCTGGCAACCACAAAAACAGCCAGAAGAAGCATGCCATCACCTTCCTTCAGCCTTCAAATACCCTCTCAGCCAACTAATGGCTATGGGGACTGCAGCAGGAATCTGCCATGGAGCCACCACTGACCCCAAAGCCCCTCTGAGGAGGAGGAAGGAGGGCAGGCAGAGCCCATGACATATGGACATGCATGATGGGCAGAGGGACAGGCTGTGGGGGTATCCCAGCACTCCCCACTCTCCCTAAGGACCATAGGGCAGCCCAAGCCTAGTGGGCAGCAGAGACCCTGCCTGGGTAAAGCGGGAGGGCAAGTCCGCTGACAGGGCCAGCCTTCGCTGTGGGGGCGGCTGACAGAGACCCCACCTGTTGAATCCAGTTGGGTCCCCTCTGCCAGAGTGCAAGATGTGGGGGTTCAGATCCCCCTCTCGTGACCCCTGCTCTGGACGATCTTGGTCAGCCGACAACCTTGCTGCAGCTCAGTTTCCCCTTCCCAAAGTCCCCGCAGATAAGCACAGCAGAGGCATAGGGAACACTAGGACAGGCACCATCCCCAGTCACCCACCTACCCCTCCAGCTTTGGGGTCCCACAGGACCATCCCACCCTGTCAGGCACCTCCAGCCCATATGGGTGCCCCATGCTGAGACAAAGCTGCTGGAGAAAGGGCATTCACCTCCACCAAGCGAAGCTGTGACCAGCAGAGACGCTGCCTGGGGGGACCCACCGTTTGGCAGGCGATGCCGATCCCGTTGGCCTGGGCTGCGGCGACGGTCTGTGGGGAGCCTTCGCCGAGTGGCAGGACGGGCAGTGGCAGGGACAAGGAGCAGCGGCTGATCCCAGCTCTGTGTGGGTTCCGGTGCCAACCTCACCCCCCTCCGCCCCCGGACACCACTCGCTCACGCCTGGTGGTGCCAAAAATGTGGCGTGCAATTCCCTGACCAAATAAGGCAAGAACAACCATAAACAGGGACCCCCCTTGCACAGTCGGGCACCAGGGTCCCTAACCCAGCTCGGGACAGGCTGGATAAAAGTGCTGACAGAGAGGAAGGAAGATGAGAGCCCCCCTAAGCCCACATTGACTCTCTCTGCTGCTGCTCAAGGTGCCCCATGGGGCAGCCAGGGATAGACCCCTATAGATGGGCTTTTCGCAGCTGTTTTGCTGGCATGGGTCAGAAGGCAGCCTCCTGCCTCTGGCTTCACCCTTCGACAGTCCCGGCTCATCTCCAAACTGGGGCAGTGTTTACAAATCCAAGGTGCCCTCAATCCCTATTGCCATCCTCCTTCAGGGAGGACAGCCCAGTCAGCACATGGAGATACCTCTGCAGCCCTGACACCTGTCTAGACCCCCCAAGAGGGGATGGAGAGGAGCCCTGGGGTACTTCTGCAGCCAGGACCCCCATGAGAGGACAGAGATGAGTGCTGGAGTAGCCCTGCAAGGGGCTGGGAGCGCAGAAGCTCTGCCCAGGGGGCCAGAGGGGAACACATGCAATGAAGTACTCAGGTCTCTGCAGGCAGGAGGGGGCTGCCAGGCAGTCTTGTCAGCTGGGGCCCAACCTGCAGCTCCCCAGCTCCCCACCACATAGCTGAGCCTGGACATCACGAGTTGCCTGTTTACTGCCTGGTGCCAAGGCAAGTGCCTGTGCCAGCTCTGAACTGCTGCCCCAGGTCCGGCTCTACGACCATAGCAGAGACACTCTCACCTGCCTCAGGCACCCAGAGCCCCCACCCTGCACTGTGAGCACGGCCGCCCACAGCTCCCACTTGAAGCAGCCGGTGACCTTCAGGGACATCAGGGATGGCAGCTGTTCCTGCTCCAGGGACGCCTCTCCAGATCTGGCCAGGAAAGCCCAGGCATCTGCTCAGCCACGGGCAGCCTTGCCACCGGGACAGGGTCCACCACCCTTCGACATACAAGTCCTGCCCATTCCTGCCAAGTGGGTGAGCACAGTCAACTTGCTGCAGCCAAACCAGTGCTCAAGGGGCTCTTCCCAGCTCTGAGAGATGCTGCATACCCTTCAAGGCCAGTGAGACATTCTCATGCCCCAGGGATAACTAAGGCATAGCTACATCCTGCCACGTTTGTGCCATGAGAAAGGAGCTGAGATACCTAATTGTCCCCCCATGAAGTCCTGCAGACCTGGGGTTTGGGTTTCCCAAAGCTCTGGGGCATAAACCAGGGCTGGACCCTGCTCGTGCAAACAGGATTTTGAGAGTGAAAGTGCTGGAAAAACAGTGTAAGCTCTCTGGCACTGAAGCGGGAGTCAAAGTCCACAAGATCTTCCTCTCCCATCCCACAGCCACACTCCTCCCAGCAGCAGCCATCTGCCCTCAGCTCTGCTGCCCACTGGTGTCCCCTTTCCTGGGGTGAGGGGGATTCCCACAGGGACACTTTGGCCACTGAGCACCCTGTGAGCCCTAACCTTTCTCCAGGTGCTTGCTGGGCAGGGGTGGCTCAGCCCAGGCCCCCTCCGCGCTGTCCTCACGCTGGATGTTGAAGTTCTCATAGGAGTCCCACCGGATGAGTGGGTCGGATGTGTTGTAGTCCACGGAAACGCTGGGCCCGTTCTCCAGGTGCTCCATGCCTGGGAATAGGCAGGATAGTCAGTCGGGGTGACAATAGAACCAGCAAGGGTAGGACAGGGGGAGGAAATGGAGAAAGGTTCAGGCAAGGAAAAAAGAGAAGGAGCCATAGGGTAAGGCAGGAGAGTCCTACAGGAAGGGCAGCATTAAGGATGGGCACAGGATGTACATCAAAACCCACAAAGTGTACAAGACTGCCCAGGGCTTTTGGGATTGCCTAGAGACAAGCGCACAGGCTGATAGTGAGTGTGCATGGTCTGGAATTTTTGGGCAGGGAGTCCTTCATTCCCAAGCACTCCCTCTTTCTCTCCTGGGCCAGCAAGTGCTTTGGAGAGCAGCCTCCTGGGGAAACAAGAGAGAGTGATAGGGCATCCATGGGTGCTCCTAGATTAGCCTCACTGCGTGGACCCCTCATCCTACCCTGGTGACAAAGAGGTTGCAATGGGGCAGGAGGAGGTTGCAAGGGAGACAGCAGGGGATATAGCTGAGGAAAGGGAAAGGAGACAGCATCCAGCTCCAAACCCCCAAGGCAGTGAGCCAGCCATACCTTGGATCTTCTCAGGGCCATAAGAGAACACAAACTCCACCTTCCCATACTCAGGGAAGCGGTCATCTGTCAGGAAAAGAGCAGAGTACAGGGACCATCTCCATCTATGCTTCCAGTAGCACCCACACAGTCACCCCAAACGTGCTCCACAGCTTAAGGCAGGGAGCTGGCAGGGATATCCCTGCATGGGGCAGTGCATCTCAGCCCCCAGAACAACCCCAAAGCAGTCGCTCTGCATCAGTACTGGTTTTGGTAACAAAAGGGATGACGGTGCTACCAGTCCACATGCAGCACCACACCCTGTGGATGGAGCAGGGGTGCCCTGTTTGGTTGCAGTGGGTCTAGGATGGGTGCCCAGATGCACTCTGAGACCAGAGTTACAGGGGCAGGAGGATGAGGGAGTTTGGAGAAGGGAGGTGCCAGGGCAGTTACCTCTGAAGGCCTCATCCAGGTCCTCCTTGCCAAAGACAACATCAAGGTCGTGCACAGCGCACGTGTGGAACTGCACACGGAAAATCACATCACGGGTAGGGCTGCGAAACTTCTTGTGGTAGCACTTCAGCTGCAGAGGGGAGTAGGGATGGGCCATCAGGATAAGCCCTCAGAGCTTGGCAAAGGGGAATCTGGGGATCCCGACACAAGGCAACCACCCGTCCCCTGGCTGCTTTCTACACGGAGGATCCTTACCAAGATATCGCCCTTGAGCAGCAAGCCGGGCTCAATGGTGATGCAGATGCCTGTCTGGCTGTCTCCTTGCACGTTGCTGCAGAGAGGGATGGTGGGAGGATGTGAGCTGTGGTGCAGAGGCCTCCAAGAGCTCCCAGCACCACCTCAACCAGCCCTTCTACCCAAATCCAGTCAGGAAAGGTGCATAGCACAGAGCTGCACCCCCCCCTCCCCCACCCCCAGTGACAGAGAAGGGTTCCGTCCATCACCCCAAGGGGCACCCATTCCCAGAGGAAGGAGGACAGGAAGCGGAAACTGAGGCACAGCTCACTAAGGGTGGGAAAAATGCTGGGTGGGAGGGTTTGACCAGGATCCAAGTGCTGAGACTGGGCTACCAGCCATCCATCCAGCTCCCTTAGTCAAGCAGGGCATTGGACACAGAGGGAGAAATCTCAGGGAAGACTCTCCTCCCTGCCTCAGTTGCCCTGACAGAAGCCCTCCCCTTTGCAGTGTACCACCGAGGGGCTGCCTCTGGGTGGTGGCGTCAGCAGTCGCAGACAAAGGAAGAAGGGAGTTGGATTTCACAGGCAAGATAAACCTGGAGTTTATTACAGGCATCCCATAAACAGTCTATTAAAAGCTGAAAGGCGAGACTGGGATGGCAGTAAATCTCAGCTAACGGGGACTGCAGGGAAGGGAGATTCTGGTCCAGGGGGTTAAGATGGGAATACCCTGGAGGTGAGGTGCTCTGCTCCCTCCAGGGAGGCCAGGAGCCATGGGTCCCTGGGGTGTGACGCTGGCAGAGTGTGTGGGAGGCTGGAGAAACTGACTCCTGCTTTGCCTTCGCCAGTGCCTGCTCCCAGGAGCAGTGTCAGAAAAGAATTGTGTGGAGATTAAAACAGGAGGAAAATATTTTTTTGGAGAAAGAAAGAGGGCTTTTAGGACTAATCCAAGCAGGAGGAGCAGTTCTTCGGGCAGGGAAAGAAAAAATGCCTTCATCACACCTGGGACGTGTCCCCATCTCTGTCCCCATTCCCTCCAGGGACACCCAGCCCCAGGCTCTGCGCAGCCCCAGGCTCCCTCTGCTGATACACAGAGTCACTACAGCCCTCCCGGCAGAAGGGCCCAGTAAGGCCCAGTACAGCCAGCTACCACCTCCAAAGAAAAGGACACTCCGTTTTTTCAGTTCCCTGGACCCCAAACAGACTAAGCGCAGAGCACCAGACTGCAGGGGACTTGGCCTTGACCCTCTCCATCTTCCCCTGCTTGTCTTGCCCCCCATGCTGGGGAGAAGGAAAGCCCCCATGGCAAGGAGATAGTTACTAGATCCCCGAGGTGTAGACGGGCTGCATGGCCTGGTAGATTTTCAGGAAGGGACGACAACCTGGAAGACATCAAGGCGGGAAGAAAAGGCACACTCCTGTTAGGCGGCTGGGTGGAGGGGCCAGGGCAGGGATTAGTCATGGGGGAGAAATCCAAACAGGGAGGGAGCCAAGGCAAACAGCCGCTCCCCATCCCAACCAGCCCACACCAATCACGGGCAACATCTGAGATGGGCAGAAAGGGATGCTCTGGATGAGCTGGGAAAGGGGAAAGCCCCTGCAGCCCAGTTTGGGTCCTGTAGGACCTAGAGCAAGTGCTGGGCTGGGGATAGAGGTAGGATGATGATCTGAGTGAGGTACTGGCACCAGGCAGGGTACTGCATGCCAAACCCCATCTCCATCTGGTGCCATCCTCCCAAAAGCTGGCAGAAAAGCACTGTCACCCCACAGCTCAGGTTAGTGCCCAGCACGGGGAGGGCACCCCCCGAGGGCAGGGTAGCACCCTGCCAATAGGAGTGAACAATCTCTGAAAGGGAAAGGGAAATTCAAATTGCCAAGGAAATAATGAGGAAAATATTGCCCATCGAGGACAAGCCTGGCCATGCAGTGTGGGGTGGTGGAGTGGGGGGGAATGAGGCTGGGGAAAGGAGTCGGGGGCACCTACCGCCTTTCGACTCAAAGTTGGGGATGCCGTGCATGATGACGTGGTGGAGGAAGAGGGGCTTGTTGTTCATCTTGATGCTGCCAGAGAGGAGCCCACTGAAGTAATGGATGTACCTGAAGGAAAGACAGGCAGCTCAAGAGCAGGACCCACAAAGAGCATCCACCTTGGACCCTGCATCCAATCACTCTGGCTCTGGGGACAAAACCCAGCCTGCACCAGCTTGCCAGAACTCACCTCTTTTGGGATGGCTGTCCCACTGGCACCACCTTGTCCTCATAGAAGCGTTTCATGGCAAACCTGTCCAGAGCCTGGTCAGCACTGTGGGGCAGATGAGGTTGAAGGAAAGTACTGGCACCAGCACCCCAGCACCGCTGGTGTGGAGGTCAGCAGTGGGCCCCAGGGCCACCCCAGGATCGCATGTCCCTCTCACCTGGCTGAGATGTTGCTGTAGTGCATGTAGGCAGCCACCACCACCCCCAGCCGGCCACGGTTCCCCTGTGGGCACACAGCAGAAGGGGTGTCATGGGGCAGTGGTGCCTGTGAGCGCCCGGGCACAGCCGTCCCACACTGAGGCAGGCACACACACACGCCAGTACACACACCCCCCAACCCTTATTAGACACACACCAATCTATGCATACATTGACACCTACCCACATACCAAGCCACCAACCACCACATTCCCTGCATCCTTTGGCCTCTGAGGCCACTCAGCCCCATCTCTGTAGCCCTGCAGACCCCCAGTACCTCCATCACTGCACACCCTGGGGATGGGTTCAGCCCACCTTGTTGTGCAGGACCACCACATTGTGTGCCGCCGCATTGAGCCAGGTGTCCATGGCTTTGCAAATGCTGCAAATCTTCTCCAGCGCTGGGGTGTGCATGTCAGGCCACCCAAAATCCAGCACCTGAGCAGGGGGAACAGCCAGAGGTCACATCCACATGCACTCCCTGCAGAGTCCCCAGCCTACCCGTGTGCAAAGCCCAGGGCATGTACCCAGGGTGGGCACCACTGTGTTGCTCTGATGTGCCCCTCCCAACCCCAACCCTGCACCCCACTGCCCAGGCCCCTGGCCCAGGGAGGCCATCATGGTCCCAGATCTCAAGCCCCTCACCCCAGGTCACTTGGCTCACCTGCTCAGGGTTCCCCATTGTCACAGAGGTAGGGACAATGCCTTACGGAGGTCTCCAAGAGATCCCAAACAGCCAGGTTTGGGCTGGGAATGGGGGATGGGGAAGGCAATGGGAGTCAGGCTGAGATACCACAAACCCAGTGGGAACTCTCAGTGCTTTTCTCAGGGTGGGTTCTAGCTGGGTGGAAGAGAAGGTGGCTGTTCCTCCCCCAGACATAGCAGGAGCTGGTCCTGCAAACAGCCCTGCCCTCAGGCCCAAGATTCCCTCTGCTTCCCACAGCTGTGACCCACCTTGGGGTGAAGTTTGTTGACATCACGTCTCCGTTCAGATAGGTTGAAAAGCTTCAGAGAAGAGGAAAAACAGAGTGAAGGGACATCTTCCTACCTCGCTGCTACCTCTCATCTCTTCCTCACCCCAAAGCCTCCCCAAATCCTGCCATTAGAGTAACACCTTGCCACAGGGAGACACAATGATCAAAAACTCCCAGGGTGAGTTTCAAAGAAGGAAAAAAATCTATCCACCTTAGTGCAAAGACCCTACCCTCACCAGAGCTAAGCCCAGACAGAGACAAGGACGCAGTACCCACCCCCTGCAAGCACCCCATCCCTAGGGTCTGAGCACCCCAGCCCCTTCCCCAGTCTGAGAGGGATGCAGCTGTGCCCCTAACCACATAGTTGTTCCCATGCTTGGACTTCAGCATGTGCGCCACTTCACGGAGGTTGCTGCAGTAACTCTGCTCCTCAGCCACACTGGGGTAGGAGACGGCAATGATCCGCTCCGTGATGTACACCAGGTCCAGCTCACAGCTGCTCTCCATGGCCGTAGTCAGGCTCATGCTCCTGGGCAAGAGAGGGGACCGCTGTCAAGGAATGGCATGGGGAGGGGACACAGTGACCCTTCCCCAACCTGTGGGATGGGCTGAGACACATGGGGACATAGCAGCAGAGCAGCCTGTAGCCTTTCCCCTGCTCCCAGTCCCATTGGGGTGTCTAGGGGACCCAAGTTAAGGATGGTGGATCATAACCCCCATATCTTCTCCATTGGGAGCATCTCCCAGGTGTAGCACATCTGGAGAAGCAAAGTGTTGGCAGAGAGGGGGAGGTTCATGCAATGCAGAGATGGTCACCAGAAAGGGAAATTGAGGCATCTACCTGGATGTTTTGCAGCGTGACTGCCCACTCCTGGAGGATTTTGTGGCATCCTAAAGAACCAGAGAGGAAAAGCAAGTTACCGCCATGACCCAGTCACAGACAGCACAGGGGTCCTGCTGGGGCTGGGTGTGATAGTGCTGCCGACGTATCCCACCCCCACCACACTGCACTGCACATGGTAACATCCCCAAAACATCTCCAAATATTACCCACCAAGCATCCCAGTGGCACAAACACCTTGACACCATCATTGTCCCCCCTCATCCCACAAGCAAAACCCAAGTCTCACAACCACAACAGCTGGGACCAGCCACCACAGGCACTGTGGGACTGGTGCCTTGGCAAAGAGTCCCAGAGGACCTCTTGGGAGGATGCTGAGTATGTAGACACAGTCTAAGGCATGTCAGAAGTCTCTCTTGTCTCTGTTAGGCTGTGTACACACACCTGGTGGGACAGAGCTGCTTTGGCCCTACCCAGAGCAGAGGCAGGTTCGCTGCCCAAGCAGCATCGAGGAGCCAGCCAGGCACAGCAGTTTGCTTTGGCCCTGGCTCTCCTGAGCCAAATGCCTGGAGGAAATGTTTGAGCTCTCAGAGCAGGAAACTTCTATTTATGCATGTTCCCCGGCCTCGAGAATTTCATCTGCAGCCGGCTTGCTCAGTGACTTTGTGACCTCAGCCGAAAAACAAAGCAGGGTTTCCAAAAAAAACTGCTAAGGAAAAACACACTCGCAGATCATTAGTTATAGTATCTCCAGCTAATAAGCGGGAGTCATTTAAAGACTAATCTTGGGCAGATAACATGTCCCAAGCACCTGGAAGGATCAGAAATAAGAGATGCATACTGCAGCTGGTTCCCGGGATGCCCCTTCTGTCCATGAAGCTGCAGGACCTGCTGCCACTCTCCTCGGGCTGCAGCATCCCACAACCATTACATCAAAGGGAAGTGGGAGACAGGTTTCCGACACTCTTCGCCTGCCATCTCCCATCCAGTGCAGTCCCAGAGCTGCTCCGGTGGGCAGCCAGCGTCACTCTCCCTTGCTCCTTTCAAGGTCAGGCTGCCTGGTGGAGCAGGGTCAGGTTCAGCAGCCCCAGAGCCTGGGGACAACCGTCTCCCCTCCCAGCCAAAGCCGCTCCAGAAGGCAGTAGCCCTGCCTGAGCACTCAAGGGTGCTTGGGCAGGAGTGACAATTCCCCCTCCAGGTTCTCCTTAGGGTGCCCCAAATTTCCTGCTCACCCCAGAAACACTCCAGCATTGCTGAGAGCAAATAAGGAGTTAAAATGCAGCAAAAAGAGAAGTAAAACCTTTCCTGGGAGAGCTAGCGTGTGTGGAACAAGCCTGACCCAGAATGTGGGCTCGTCCCTGCATCACCCACCAGTGACCAGGATAAGATCTCCACTGTGACTCCTGCTCTGCCCCAAACCTTTGTAACAGAGACATCTGGGGTCCCCCACCCACACCACCAGCCAGGAGAGCCCTGTCAGCCCACATCACCACACCCAGACACAGCAGCCTCCCAGTCCAGCCTTGCCCAAAGGAGATCTGACATGGGGCAACACAGACTCATGCTCCTCTCCCACAGGGGTAAACTGAGGCACAGGAGAGCGAGCAAGGTGGGGACACCAGAGCCCCTCTCCCTTACCATACCTTGACAGCAGTGAGACCCTTGCTAATCCATTTCCATGCCATGGCAGCTTCACTCCTGACACTTTCCAGGCCCAGGAGAGCGGGTGCTCGCAGAGAGGGCCCTCCAGTGTCCCCTGCCCCATCAAGAGCCCTCGGGCTCTGCCCCGCTCCCCGAGCTCTGCCCTACTCCCCCTGATCTAACCACAGCTGCACTGCCAGCTCTGCCGCCAGCCCCTGCACGAGGAAGAGTCAGCCTGCGATCAGCTGATAGGAGAAAACGCTCATGTTATTAAACACTCCTGCCCGCCACTGGACTGGGAGATCCTGCAAACATCCTCTCTGGAGGAGAGACTCCAGCCAAGCCAGTATAGGCAAGTCCAGCCCAGCACAGGACAGGCTGGTTCCAGTCACATTGGGTTGAAGACCCCTCTGGCAACACCATTGAGAATACGCCTCCCAGTCCCAAGCTAACTTGGCATGTCCCCAGGCTCCTGGAAGCATCCAAAACCCACAGGTCCCTTCTACTTGGAAAGGGTGATGAGAGGCACAAGAAAGGCTGCAAAAATACCAGGAAACTTCCCCAAAAGAGAGCAAAGCCAGAAAAGGAGGCTCCTGATTGGATTTTTCTAGCTGTGGGTGCTCTTTCTCCAGCTCAGACAAGGGCAGCAAACATGTCCTGGATAACCGAAGGGATGAGGCAAAGCCAGATCCCAGGTGAGGAAGGCTTTCACCCTCTTCCTCATGGGAACCATCGTGTCTCCATCCCTTGGGTCCCAGCCCCAGTGCACAGGGAGGCCGGCGAGCTGGCTGTGGGCAAGGGCGGGGGAAGCCGTTCGCGTTGACTTTGGCAGTGCATTTGTCTACACTGTCTTAGCAATTTCATGTCCATAGATTAAATAACAAATCCCTGGCTCTGAGACAGGAAAGTCAGCTTTGCAGCAAAAGCCCTGGCCCCCACTACACCAGTCTCCACCACAACCTCTGCCACCAACCCTGGGCATCTCACTTGGCCTTTGGCATGGCCATCATCACCTTGGCTGGCAGGGAAGGAGAGCTGGGGAGTCCCAGGGATGTTGGGAGACCACAGGAGCATCCTGGATTGAGGGATTTTGGCTGCAGGGGGTGCTTGCAGCAATGGGACAGGCACGAGTAGTCCCCCCAGGAGGCCTTGAGGCAGAGATCAGCCTCCATGACTGGTCGCACTTACCAGGGTGTCTACCTGCTTGGTGATGCTCTCCCCCGGGGATGGCTGCAGGCAGGAGGAAGGGGAGAGAGAAAAAGGCAAGCAAGAGAGAAGGAGAGATTGAGAGACATGCACACAGAGCAGAGACCACAGCCAAAATTCCCCCCTAGCTATTTCTGGTCCTTCCTAGGAAATGCTCAATGCTCCCACTTCCTTCCTTGCCCACCAATATGTCCACTCTTCCTAAAGGCTGAGAATCCCTCAAAACCTAAGCACAGAGCTGGGGCGAAACTCAGATACCAAGGATGCTGCCATCCTGCCTCCCAGCAGCCACCTCTCACACTCAACCAGTGTCGCAGATTGGGAGCACTCAGCTAAACCCTCAGCTTGCTCCATGATGGGCACCCAGTGCCCTCCACATCTCCAGGATCCCAGATAGATCCTCCATGGTCAGACCCTACAGCCAGCAGGTAAACAATGGGGCAAGCCTGTGCAGTCCCATACCCAGCCTGGCCACTGGCCACCAGCAGGCTCACGTCCTCAAGATAAAACCAGCCCCACAGGGCCAGCAAAGGACCCTGATGGGAGCAGAACCAGGATCTGAGATCTTCAAAGTAGGCACATTTAGTGACACGCCAGTGGAGTCTACAGAGAGTTCTGAAACAGGGTTGGAGACAGGAATTAACTTCCTGAGGTTGGGGAGAGCATCTGGACCCCAAATACAGGGAGCAGAGGACAGATACCTCTGCCTGAGGATGGTGGTTGGGGTGCCTGAGGGTGGCACAGCAAAAGGACACAGCTTGGTGGTTTATATGAGTCTTGGGACCAGGAAGATGGAGGGAACCCCCAAAACCAGGCTCCTCCAGCCCTGGCATCAGGGCCAGGGCAGACATTTCCAGCCACGGGACAAGGCAAACCCCTTTTGATTTCCTCTCAAAGCCACAGTAACGGTCCCAGCTCGAAGCCAACATGTTTTTGCTGGTGATAAGTGCCTGGGGAGGTTGGCAGGGGCAGCAGGGTGCAGGCAGAGATTAAACCTGGGGCAGATAACCACCACGGGGCCCCAGGGCAGGCAGCGTGCTCCACTCCCACCCCATCCCCTCACTCACTTGGGCTCTTGCGCTGCTCTGATGAGCTTGCAGTGGGTTGTCCCCTACACCCACCCACCTAGGGGTGAGACCTCTGCCCAGTCGTGGGGTGCCCAGCCCAGGGCCCCCTGTGAGGCACAGACACTGCAAGCACTGCCAGGCTGCCGAGCCCGAGCTGAAACCCTGCCAGGGCCTCCTCTCCCCAGAGCCTGCCCCAGCAAGCCTTGGCACACTCTGGAGCAAAAAAAGAAGGGCGGCCACGCTGGCCCCAGGCTCTGCCAGTCTCCCTGCTGCCACGTGCCTGCTTTGCCTGCTGCCACAGGCATTGCCAGGCTGGGGATGGGGCAAGGGAGCTGCTTTGCTGGCAAGACGCTGCCTGGTGGGAACCATCGTGTCACACTTCCCAAACCTCTGGCTTGGACATGGCCCTGCTCCAGGTGACATCTCAGTGCCCTTGCTACTCCCAGAGCCTAGTCATGGCCTAGAGCAGTGTGGCAAAGGACTGTGGCTGCCTGCCCAGTGCCCCTGCACCCATCCTCCTCAGGACAGGGTGAACAGAGATGGCACGCCCAGCTGCTTTCCTGGTGTCCAGAGAGCACAGGGTGGGAAGGGCTGTGAGTCTCCCTGGCCCCAGCAGATCGTTAAAGGTCCCCAGGAGGGACAGAAGTAGATGGTGACAGTAACAAGAGCTGCAAACGCACAGCCTTGGGCGCCCTGAGCCAAAGGCACATCTGGTATAACCATCTCCGGGCGTGCAAGAAACCGCCCTGGCTGTGGCCAGGGAGGGAAGGCCCTCTGTACCGGGGGACCCTGGAGCCCTGGCTGGTCACGTCCCATCTGCCTCTCCCTCTCAGCAATCCTGCAAGTTCCTCTTCCCTGAAAGCTCCAACTCCAGGAGTCCCACGATGGCTGGGCTGACCCAGCTTGTGCTGCTCAGATGTGGGATGGCCTGCAGCCAGCAATACTGGGGGACACAGCACCAAAATGGGGGGTGCCCTTACCCTCAGCTCAGGACCCCTTTGGTTTTGGGGGTGAAAGATTCACATCCTGAAGCCCCTGGGTACAGAGAGCCCCACACCCAGCGCAGAACAGGGTGTCCAGTCCCATCTAGCATCCCCAGAGCCCCACTCATGGCTCACAGTGGGGTGTCACTTACCAACTCATAGTTGACAGTGGGGGAGCAGGGGGTCACAGCCTGCAAGGAAGCAGAAGAGAGCCAAGATTAGTTCCTGCAGCCCTCTGCACAGCATGGGGCATGGGAAGGGGCTGGGCTGCAGCATTCACCCCCCCACCCACTCCCAAGGACCCACCCAAGGGAGTGACAGGGTCACCCACAGCCCTGCCGTTCCAGGCAGGAGCCCAGGCAGCATCCCTAGGTCAAGGCTGGACTTCCTGGGAATGGACTCAAGGCCATGGCAGAAGTGCCATTCATCCTTGGCCAGGGAGCCAGGACAGCCCCAGCCCAGCCCGGGTGGGCACAGCGGGCACGGCACAGCACAGCACAGCACAGAGTGGATGCCTGATGCCAAGAGCAGCTCCTGGAACAAACTGCAGCCTGGCCTCGTGAGCTCCTGCAGCCGCCAGCTGAACAGCCCGGCTATTGTTACCTTAATTACCAGCGGCAATTACTGACAATTAACCTTGGGTTTTGCGTGCACCCCAGTCCGCCGGGAAGCAGCAGCATGCCAGGGTGGGAGAGGCAGCGCCTCGTTGGTGCCGGGGCAGCGGGAAGAGGTGCTCCAGCCCTGTGTTGGCCCAGAGATACCAACAGTAGCTGGAGGGTGTGATTAGGGACACTTTGACCTCTACAAACCCCACCACTGAGTCCCTAGGAGCGGTGACCACCCCCCCTTCAGCCATCCCCTGCCCCATGCCAGGATGGAGCCAAGACAGCAAACATCACCCAGGGGCTGGTCCCCCACCATGGCAGCATGGGGACCCCCTGCACCCCACTCAGTCTCTCCTGCCCTGGGCCATAAAAAGAAGGATTTACGACAAGCACCCCATTTGGAGCACCCAAATCCCAGCCCATCCCAGACCCCACAGGGTGATGGCCAGTGCCTGCTCTCCTCCCCGGCTGCCAGCCTGTTCTCATCCCCTCTCGCTGTTTTTTTCAGGGGTTCCGCCTGCTCGTGCTCCCTTCCCCTGTGCATTATTATTATGATTTTATTCTAATGCAGAAACGCTTCCATAAAAGGCCCCTTTCCCTGCCCCGCGGCGCTGGCCCCGCGCCAGCCTCCCTGGAATGTTCTCCGGCAGCGAGCCGCTGCTGCTGCGGACGGAGCTGACGAGGGCTGTGCCGTACCCCGCACCGTGCCCCGCACGCTGCCACACTCTTTCCCTGGGGATGCTCAGCCAAGGGCCCCTGGCCCCCACCCAGTCCCAGCTCCAAGGCCAGTGATGGGGGGAGATGCACAGCTCCCCCACCACAGGAATGCTGGTCCCACAGCCAGGTAGGGTTCATGCCCACCCCTCCTCTGCTGTCGGCATGAGGAAGTTTGCAGGCTACAAACACTCCTCTGGCTGGAAAAGCAAGAAAACTGGGGTGCCTGTGGTTGTATTTCCCTGTCCTAGCGGATTCTCTGATGTCTATATGGGCTTGTGGTCACCCAACACCAGTCTTCCCATCCACAGGAGACACCAACCCAGGTTATATGGCACTCTCTCATCCCAGAAGGGCAGTTTTAGGAGGACTGCAGGAATGTAAAGCTGTTTTCAGCTACCATCCCTCTCTCAAGTTTGGCTCAAACGTGCCCCCAGTTCAAGGAGAAGAGGCAAGACCCTGACCCAGTCAATGGACCACTTCTTAGAATTCCAGCTCCTGACCTAGAGGTGCAGGAGCACCCCTCCTGCCCCATAGGACTGGCGAGAGTATCACTTCATACAGGACCGTGGCAAATCCCAGAACCGCCACCATCTCTGCCCTCAAGGATGCCTGCATCTCCCAGTGCAGGGGGTGGTGGGAAAGGCGGGGGGACCTGCACACCCCTGGTCCAGGCTTTGCCTTGCTGTGGCAGACACAGCAGCCTTTCTTCTCCCCCTCACCGGTGTTTGCATTCCTGCCGGCTGGCCCCCGCCGCTGCGACCCCGCCGCCCGGCAGCCCTGCCCAAGAATGTGAGGAACGAGGCGCAGCAGGGCTGCCGCCCACCCCACCGGCCCCCCACGGCCCCCCACCCGGCCCCCCAGGTCGCAGCCCCATCCCTTCCAGCAGCCACATCCCACAAGCTTCTGCCTTGAGACCCGAGTTTTGCCAAGCAGAAAAATCAGTTTCCCAGTGAACAAGACCCTGTGGCCACGAGTGATGGGATTCCCTGATGTCTCATAAAGGGTTGGGCACACCCTGCAGCCTTCCGCTGGAGAGTGGTGATGGGCTCCCTGACTCATCTCCAGCTGTCACTATACCTAGAGATAGCTGATACCCTTTAGATGTCCAAGACCAGAATTAAACACCTGGCTGGCAAATCCCTGACAATCCCCAGCCATGCCACCACAGAGTATAGTAGCCCATGGGATCCCTCTTCTACCTAACCCTTCCAGCTGCAGCTCGGGGACTGACCTCTGCACCACATATTCCCGACAGGACTTCAGCACCATTTCACAAGCACTGAGCGAGACTGGAGGAATGCAGATATCCACCACGTACCCAGGGATGAGACACCTCAGAGCCTTCTCCATGCTGCAATCCCCTCACCGCTCACACCTCCTTCCCTCAACACCTCCTTCCTGTCCCTCCTCCTCCCTCAGCAAAATAACCCTTGCACCCGCGGAGGCGCCCAGGGTCATTGCCAGGTCCTGTTCCAGCTCGAGCATCCCCATGAGTTGTAGCCCCAATCTGTAAGATGCCAGCAGGGCTAGGGGAAAACAAACCTCCATGGAGAGGCCCTGCAATTCAGGAACAGGCTGGATCAGTGCAGTGGTGGGCGCGCTGGGGTCTCCCCAGCTGGGCTGCTGGAGCCGGGCAAGCGCTGGCCCATGGCCCACAGCATGGCCCGTCTGGCTGCCGGTGGGTGATCCAGGCCCATCTCTGACGCATATCCCTTCCTTTGGGTGGCGGTTTTTGTTTTTCCCTTCCCCAGGAGCTCCGATAAACATTCCGGAGCTGGCTGATATCCGGGCTGGTGCTGACCCTTACAATGCCGGGAGCAGATGCAGCCACCTCAGCCACCGCAGCCACCTCAGCCCTCACACAGACCCCAGCACACCATAGATGCTTCCCATGGCCAGGCACTGAGATGCCAGCAAGCCTGCCCTGCTGGTATGGTCAGAGCTGGAGACGTGCTGTCAAAAGGGACGCTCCAGCATCCTGGACCCTCCCAAAGTGAGCCAGCATCAGGCAGGCACAGCCCTCATTGCTCCACTACTCAGAAGGGATGTGGACCCCAAAAGAGGGAAGCAAGGCACCCTACTCCCTCCAGCTCTGGTACAGGTTCCCCTGCCCAATCCACTCTGTGGGCTGGAAATGCAGTTGCCAAAGAGTGTAGTGACTCAGTGGCCAGATTGGCATTCCATGGGACAAGGCTGGGTAGCATCAGGGCCAGCGCAGCCCTTGTCACCCCACATCATTCCTCAAGGGACCAATTTCTCCCTAGCAAGTTCACCGCGGCTTTGTGCCAGTCTTGCCCCAGCTGGGCTGTTAATCACCTCCCCATGCCCCCCACGACTTTCTGCTCACCCCAAGACCCTGCCCCTGGCAAGCAGGGGCCCAGGGACAGCCATGGACCACAGCAACTCCCTCAGCCCTTCCCCTACTTTCCAGTCCCTCCAGCCCTGACACAGCCACCAAGCCTTGCCAAGTCCCATCTTAGCCATGGCATGGGGCAGAGTGTGAGCCACCATCGGGAACCTCACAGCAGAAGACACTTTTAAGTGACAGGTTGGGACCACCAAACTGGGGATGTTGGGGAACATTTTTCCCTCTCCAGCACCCCTGTTCCCCCCTTGCCTATGTGACAAGCCGCAGCATCCTTCCCCCCTGTCAGACATAAGGGACTATGGGGTCCAGGCTCTGGCCACCCCCCTGCCCTTCACAGGGGTCAGGTACCTCCCGCCTACACCATGTGCTGCCTGTTCCTGCCCTCACATTTTTTGCAGCTCTGGCAAAACTCCTGTTTATGCAATACGTCCCCGGTAGGAGGACGGCATGTTTCCATCCACGCCCCTGCCCTCCCCCCGCCCCACCACCCCAGCTCCACCCTGCCCAGCACAGCCCCGGTGTGCCAGGAACAGGGCAGCCACGCAGAGCCCCAGCCCTCTGGCATGGGGGTCTCAGGGAGGAGGCAGCACCCCAGCACCACAAAGCCCCTCTCTGACCCCACCAGCACTCAGGGGCTCTGCTGCTTTTGGGATTTCTCCCATCGGGTGGGGATAACTGGCAGATGCGCCGAAGGGCCGGGGAGCGGTTTGGCCAGTAGCTCAGGGTGAGTCATCTGGGCTGATGCTGGGGCACAGAGGTCTCACCGCTCCCAGGCTTCCCTCCGAGAATCCCCAGCCCTCCCTGCAGCTGGGCCAGGGACTGTCACTGTGCCATCCCCTCCATACCTGGATGCAGCCCCCGTGCCAGGGCAGGTTGCCCTGTCCCTGCATTGCCCAAGAGATGCAGGGAGGATACCAGAGGGCAAAGAGCTATCCAGGGATGTTCCCTAAACTGGGACAGATGCTATCTCCTCTGTCTCTTCCTCGGTATGTCCCCGAGGAGCCGCCCTGTGGCCCATCCCCGCCAGGAAGGCGGCAGCAAGATCAGGACAGAGGTTACCTGGTACATATAGCCCTGCAAATCAGGGATGAAATACCACAGAGGACACCAGCTGTTCCACCCCACAGTGGCCCTGGGGGCCACCACTGGCACCCCAAGGCACTCTGGGACCCATGGTACACTGGGAGCATGATAGCTCCCAGCAGCCCATGGATGGCCTGGCCAGCAGCCCTGGCACAGGGACATGGGACAGGACAGGGAAAACAACATACAGGGAAACTTCAAGGGGTTGCGATGGAGGCAGCAGCACCAAAATAGCCCTGGTTTCAACCCAAATAAGGGCAGGTCCCGGCTTTGGGGCGGTTTGAGCAATCGGCCCCAGTGTTGCCAAGTGCAGACTAGGGGAAGGGGGAGAAAGTTGCATCCTTGAGCCTGTTTTGAAGGAAAAAGGGGTTTTCAGGGGTCAGGAGGGAGACAGAGGTGCCTCCATATAACCAGGACAGGGTCTGGCCCCACTCTGCCTGCAGGGACTGACTCGGCACAGGGCCGGCAACAGGCAGGGATATGCTGTGCTCCAGTGCCTAAAAAGGCAACATCTGGAGGCAGCAGGTCTGGATCCGGCCCCGCAGGCCAGCACGCGCCTGCCTGGCTCTGGCCCCACAGCCCCAGCCCTGTCCTGCTCTGCTCTGTCCTGCTCTGCCACCAGCACCCACTCATGGGTGCTGCCACCCCACTGTGGGGACACCCCTCACCCCAGTCCTGTGGGGACCCTACATCCAGCCTAAGGGAGAGCATGGGGTCACTGGCCCCCTGCACCAGAATCCCCCAAAGGAGAGTGCAGGGATCCCCCCACCCCCTCATCAACTCCCCAGAGCCAAACTGGGCAGCAGGATTGGCCAGGGAGCAGCTCTGGCACCAGGGACTGGCTGGCAACAGAGTAACAGTTGGACCACCTGGGACAGACTCTGCTGCAGGGGGGTTCACCAGGACTGGTCCATGAACAGGTTGTTACATTGGATTGGTTAGCGCAAGAATTCTTACATGGGAGTGGGCAGGAATTGGATTCTCACCTGAGGCTAGTAAGTGCATGGATTCTCACACAGGATTGGCCAGCATGTGGATTCCTACATGGGATTAGTTACTGCACAGATTCTCACACAGGACTGGCCAGCACATGGATTCCTACATGGGATTAGTTACTGCATACATAGGATTGGTCAATACATGGATTCTGACAGCTGACTGGTCAGAGCAGTGATTCCCATGCAGGACTGGTAAGAGCAGTGATTCCCATGCAGGATTGGTCAGAGCAGTGATTCCAGCACAGGATTGGCCAGTGCACAGATTTTCACATGAGACTGATCAGCACATGGATTCTGACATGGGATTGCTTGGAGCATGGTCATTCCTGTGGGATTGGCCAGCACACAGAACTGTCAGCAGTCTGTGCCCCATCCTGAGCACAGTGTGATCCTGTCCCACAGATGCCCTCTGCCAGGCTGGTGGAACATCAGGCAAGCCCCTTTCCTGTGCACAGAGACTCTACTGCAGGCTTTGGACTGCCTTAAAGCATCTGGGGCACCTGTCAGTGCCCACACATCTGTGACCCACGTCGAAGGAGTGGTCAAGGTGCCAAAATAAACCTTGGCTGCTCCAAGGGATCTGTGTCCCCACAGCACCAAGCCCACTCGTGAGGGAAAGGTCCAAAGCAGATGGAGATGGGGTCAGTGCTGTGTCCTTACCCTGTGGGACAGATGCTGCCAGGAAACTGAAATGATGAGCAGCACCTCCAAAACTGCTGTTGAAGAGGTGAGGGAATAGGAGGGGGAAGTGGAGATGGAGCCACTTCCTCCTCCCCAGGAGGGGGCTGTACTGTGGGGCTGTACTGTGGGGCTGCTCTTTTCCCTGTGTCCCAATATGCAGTAGGGAAGTTCCAATGCTGATCAGGGGCTGCCAGCACTATGATGGGATGCCCTGGGGATGGGCTGCAAGAAGCCAGCGACCAGATAGTGGCAAAGAAAGCAGGAGAGTGGCCCAGGGCCAGAAGCAAATGGACCCCTCAAGTCGGAACCCCAAAAGTAAGCCCCAAGACTCAGTACCCTCCCCAGGGTGGGCAGCAGCCTCACAAAGCAGCACCCTGCTCTTCCTGAAACAGCAAGATCACAAATGAAGAGGCTTCGTTAGAAAGGGTCAGGCTGGAGGCTCATTTTCTACAGATCCACTTTCCCTGGGGGTGGCTTCAGACTCCAGGCAGGATAAACGTTGTCCTCCCGGTGCCACCACACTGTGGGTACAAGAGGTGCTCGCTTGGTTGCCCCCCAAAACCACCCAACTCGAGGTGCCATGAATACCCAGGGGGCGCAGCCACTGTCACCTCCTGTCCCTGCCAGCTGTCCCAGCACCCACACTGGGGTCACGGGTCCCACAACTGGGGCTGACGCCAGCGCTGAGTGGGCTCAGGCGCCCGGGAACGGAGCACTTCTCTTTTTTTTCTTGTTTTCCCCTTAAACTCAAGCGGGTTGATGCCTCCCTCGCTCGGCCGTTTCCTCTCCCAGAAGCACAGCCCAAAAACATCTGCGCCGGGACCTGCCCTGACGGAGTTAACCCTCTGCGGGCCCGGCGGCGCCGAAGGGCCGGGGATCCTTGCCGGGGGGGGCGGCGCGGGGGGGCTGGCACCCGCCGACACCTCGCCACTCATTAACTCGGGGTTTAACCATTGACGGTTCCGCGGCGGGACTGGGCAGGGGGGTTAACCCGTGGGCTGCCAGGGTGTCCCGGCCCAAGGGCTGCCCCCACCGTGCCCCCCCCCCCGCCCGGGTGACAGGCGCCCAGCATCATCCCCTCGGCTGCGGGGCGGGAGCGGGGTGCCGGGGGCGGACCCCGGTTTCCCGCGCAGCCCTCGCTCCCCGGGGACGTGTCCCTACGCACTTTAGGGGAGGGGGGAGACACGCAAACTCCAGCGCCTGTGTGTCCCCCTCGGGGGCACCCTGAGAGTCACCGGCCCCGGCGAGGCGGGGAGAGGGGCACGGGGGGCACGGACCCCCCGGAGCCGCTCACAGGTCCCAGCCGGCAGCAAACCGGTCCTCACCCCCTCCCCAAATCATCCTCCCTGCGAGCACCGCATCGCCTCTTCCAAGGACCCCCGGCCCCCCCAGGCCCCCTCTGGTGACCGACAACTGCGGACCCCCCAACACGGGGGGGCAGCACCCCCCCAACCACGCGCCACCCCATCACCGCTCGGATATCACGCGTGGCCCCCGCCCCCTGGAGAGATGACACCGCCTGCAGCACCCCCCTCCTGCCCCTGGGGTCTGAGGACCCCTGTGCCCTCGCCGCCCCCCCGTACCTGGTTCATGACGCTCCCGAAATCCATCCGGGGTCTCGCCTGCCTACATCCGAGAGGGACGGCACCGCAGCCTCACCTGGCCCGGGGGGCGCGGGGGGCGGCCGGAGGGGCCGGGGGGGGCAGGCGGGAGCCCGGCGTCGCCCGGGCGGGCAGGCGTGAAGGCAGACTGCAGGCAGAGCCCCCCTCCCTCCCCGGGCCAAGCCTGGAGAAGGAAGGAAGGAAGGAGGGAGGGAGGAGGGAGGGGAGGGAAGGAGGGGGAGAGCCGAAGGGTTTCGCTCCCCGCAAGCGGGACCCCGGCGATGGAGGGGCGCAGGGGGGTCCCGCCGGCTCCCCGCTCCCCTCCGCAGCCCCGGGGCGGCCGGGGGCTGGGGAGCCCGGGGGCGCCGGCCCCGGCCGTGGGGAGGAAGGGTGTCCCGGATGACTTTTTCCACCGCTCCCCTCCCTTCCCTCGCTTCTTCTCCCTCTTTCTTCTCCTCTTCCCTCTCTCCCCAGCTGCACGGCGCGCTCCAAGTCCGGCCCCGCACCGCTCCCCTCGCCTCCCCTAAAAACGCCCTTAAAGGCAACCGGGAACCTGACTCGAGCGGCTGGCCCTGGGGCGGGGGTGCCGGCAATTGGACAGACGACCCCCCCTCAAAAAAAATTACCCCCCACACCTCCCCCACCTCCCCCTGCAAACTCCTCGCACCCCGTGCCGAGGGGCCACGGCGGGCGGCGGGCACAGCGGGGTCGGGCCCTTATCACCCCGTGTGACGCCACCGGCGTCCCTGTGCCCTTGGCGGGGGGGTGGCAGGGACCGGTGTGTGGGGCCCTTCTTGGGGCCTGCCTGGCACCCCCTGGCACAACTTGGTCTCCCCCTGCCACATGCGGGACAAAGTGCCCAATTAATGGTCCTCGGGTGTCCTGCACCCCCAGTGTTGAGGAGGACGTGAAGATTTATCAGCCCATCTCTCAACTAAAAACCAAAGCCAAAATGCTAGAAAAGCCCCGTCTGTCCTTCAGCATGTGGAGCCATGCCAGTCCCCCCTTGCCTGTCCCAAACCTGGAGCGTGCCCAGCATCCCCCTGGCTTTCCTCCCGTCTCCCTTCCTCCTTCTTCCTCCTCCTCAGGGGCTGCATGTTTATGGATGGTGCCCGGGTCTCCCTGGCCATCCCTGAGGCAGCCCAGCCCCAGCCTTGCTGTACTCAAATGCAAGTGCCGGGAAACCACAGGGCAAAGAGGGGAAGCCCACCAGCAGTGGCCCAGAGAGTGGCGAGCTGGCCAGGGAGGCAGCGAGCCAGGCACCCGGCCCAGTGCTGTTGACATTTTCTCACCCAACGCCTCCCCATTCCTGTTTGCGTTTCCGTCCTCAAGCCGTGGGCTCAGCCAAAAGGCTGGAACTGGCTCTGCCGGAGCAGTGAAGGACCCCAACACCCCTCCTACCTTGCTGTCCCCCTCAAAAGTCACCAGGGAGGGGTTTTTGGCAAATGGTTCTCCCTTTGGAACCTTCCAAAACTCCTGTAAGGGGCCCCATCCCTGCGAGTACACTCCGAGTCCAGGAGATCCTTCCCAGCCCCTCCATGCCTCAGTTTCCACAGCAGCCCAACAGTGCCATGGGATGGGAACACCAACAGGCACTGTGGAGCCTTCCCACTGCCAAGGACAAAGCGCCAGAGCCCCAACATCTCTGGAGAGTACCTCCTCACCCCCTTCCCAAGCAAGCACCAGCACCTCTGCCCTCCCCAGCACCCAAGGGCAAAGGACCAGATCCCAACAGCCACCACTCTAGGGACGAAACCCCATGGCCAGGATCCACTGACACCCCTAAACAAGTCCCACCAGCACAACAGCCCACAAAAAGCAGGCATCCCAAAAAGAGAGGAGTGCTGCAACTAGGATGGAGGGCCAATGAACATCCTGCACCAGCAGAACACAGCTCCAGACTCCAGCTCGGCTCCAGACTCCAGCTCAGCTCCAGCATAGATCCCTGCACAGATCCAAGAGCCCCAGTTCCTTGGGGGGCGGCCACAGGATGGCTCCCAGGCCCTGGGAAACACCAACAGCAGAAGAGCTAGGGCCAGATGGGAAAGTATCAGCAACTGAACAGGATGGAAATGAGTGGGTGAGCGAAGGGCACTGATAGCACGTCCCTGTCCCATGAGGGCAATGACAGGAGCTGTCCCCTGAGGACATGACGTGTCTCGCTCACAGAACACAGCCAGAGAATTCCTGACAACATCTCTGAACTCCAGCCACCAAAATACCTCCCAGAGCCATTGGGTCAAAGTGCCAGTGGGAGCAGGTCCAGCAGTCAGCAAACTGGCTGCAGTGAGAGGGTCCTCCCAGGACGCCCAGACAAACCACCCCCCACGTAAACCAGCTCCTCCACAACCCAAAACAAACACTCTTGAGCATCACCACCACAGGTATCAGCAGAAGAAGGGAGACCTGGGGACCAGAAACCCAGATGGGGGTCATCTCCGGAGATGAAAGCACACAGGAGATGAAGATGCCATGTGGAGTCCGTAGAGCCTCTCTTGAGCCAGATCTTTCAGCTGTTTGGGGATCAGTGCTGCTCCCTTGGAGGAAGCTGGGGGTCCCCAGGGTCCCAGCACCCTTCCGAGGATAGGTCCCAGGAGGGGTGACCATGGTGGGTGCAAACTGGTCTAGGAAAGGAAAAAATCATTGGGAAACGAGGCAGGCCTGGACCCTGCCTCCCACCATGGCAGGGCTCTGGGAAGCTGGATGCAGCTCTGGGAGCTGCCGAGGAGGGAGGCTGGTGGTCTCTGCCGCCCCAGCTGTCACCTCCCACGCCAGCTCTGGCCAGTGCTCACCAGTGCAGTGAGTGTGGCCAGTCTCAGCATCCCATCTCCCCTGCCCACCCTCCCTTTGCAGCACCCGGAGGGTGCAGAGAAGGGCCCCAGCTCCTCTGAGCAGCCGAGCCGACCCCCCACAGGAGCTGAGAGGCCGAATATTTGGGCAGTGACGTAAAGAAGGGGAAAAAAGGAAAGAGGGAGGGGAAAAAAAACAGAACCCCCTCCAGGACCTGATGCATAAACACGACCTGCCACAGCACCGGGGCAGGGCTGATCCTCACAGCCCCCCATCCCAGTACCCTGGCTGAGCCCATGCCAGGGTCAAGGACACATTCCTGTACTACTCCTCCCTCCCCCCTCCCACTGTTGTGGAGACGGGGGTGTTGTTAATTACCTGTCCCAAAGCACTGAGGAGGTGGCTTTGAATGGGGCATCGGGGAGAGAGACCACAGGGGCAGCTCCTGTGTGACCAGTATGTCACCCCCTCCACGGCACCAGGAGGAGGCAGAGTGGCTGGGGTGATGAGCAGGGACCAGACAGCCACAAGTTCCATAGCAAGAGCCTGCCACAGCTGGGACAGGGATGTCCCCTCCTTGCAGTCCCTGTTCCTGGCACAGCCACGGGGAGCCCGCAATACACCGCCTGGCCATGCCCCCCAACACTGCCTGTACCCTTGACCATGGCATGGCTGCAGGGTGCCCACTAGTGCAAGTCAAGCCTGCTCAGAAGCCTGCCTCAGTTTCCCCTCCTGGTTCTGACTTGCTTCACAAGCAGGGGGTATCCCCAGCACCAGCTGAGGGGTAGCACATCCCCTTCACCACCACCACACACTGCCTCCCCCCACCACCAAAGGCTCGTCGACACTGCGGGCACTGGGAGCGATTGCTCTGTCCAGGACATGCCTCACTGCCCAGCCCTGGCCCTGCTCCAGCCCCTGGTTTAATGATGGACAAACCCGCCCCCCTGGAGTCCCATCACAGGGGGCACTTGAAAAACAAACCAGGCCTGGCATGGGGCCAGCAGGGATGGATGGCACTGAGCTGGGAGCACATGCATGTGACTCCTCGCCTGTGGGCAAGCACACGTGCACACAGATGGATGTTCTTGCAAGCACATGCATTTTCCTGCAGCTCATGTGCTCGTGCATGCAACTGTGAGCACCCACAATCATGCACACACAGTCACATGCACATGTTCACATGCACGGACACACACGTACTCACACGCGAGGCCCAGCAGCCTGGCATGGCTCCAATGCATGCTGCCAGTTCCCCAGGAAGAGACACTGGGGGACAAGGCAGCCCCTAGACCCCTTGGCCCTGTGCTAAGTGATGTGCCTCAGTTTCCCCCCTTGGCACAGACCGGCACTCCTAGGACCAGTGGTTCCTGGTGTGGTGAGCAGGGCAGGCTGGAGCCTCGCCAGGCTCCAGGGCTGGCACAGACGCCATTTCCCAGAACCAACCGCCAGCAATCGCCAGCCGATTCGGCAGCCAAACACCAGAGCACTCCCTGTTCCCCAGCCAAACCATGTGTCATAGGGCCAGCTCCCACTACAGGGAGCAGGATCATCCCCCATCTTTTCTCAGACTCTCCAAGCAGCATCATGGCAAAATCCAGCTGCAATCAGAGCAAGGGCATCCCAAGGGATGGGGACACCCACAGGACGTCCTTTGATATGGGACACGCCTGCATGGCACCACTTCCCGGAGCACATTCAGGTTCATCCCTCCATCCTGGCCAGGAGTGCAGTGTCACCACCGGATCCTGGCGGTGCCACTACCAGCACATGCCAACACATAGGCTCACCCACGCCTGACCACAGCCACGGAAAGCACTGCACCCCACACCATGTTCCCTGCCTCCAGCCACCTCCAGGCAGGGCTGTGTGACTCAGTTTCCCCACTTTTCAAAGGAAGTTACACCCCCCTTGCTTTGAGCAGGCAGTTTCGATGCAAGGAGGGAGGGAAGGGGGGCAGGCTGTGTGGGATCACATTGTCCATCCATTTGACCGCCCCTCTCAGAGAGAGGGAGGGAGGTTTGCTAAGCAAGGAAAAATCCCTGAGCGGAGGCGCCAGGCGCAAGAAGGGCCTTACATGGGCATGGGAACAGCATCGTGCCTCCCCAGCTGATGTGTGTGTGGCTGTCCCGGCCCCCCCATAGGCGGGCATCCCGCCAGCATCACTGCCACCACAGGGCAGTGGGTCCCACCACTGTCCTCCCAGCGTCCTCTGGGCAGGGTGGAAACCCCAGGGGTACAGGTCACTGCAAGGGCACAGGCCCTTCCCACCCTGGGACAGCTCTGCCTGCTCACTGCCTTCTCAGGGATATGGCACTCACTAGCACCTGAAAACCTCCCTGGTGTCCCCACATACACCCCAGTGCTCCCCTCCCCATATCCCCATCACACTTAAGGTACCCCCTGGCAACCCCAGACTAGTCACCTCCAGTACAACCCTTCACACCCCACCCACACTCCCATCTCTCCCCTCTCCCCACCTCCCCCATATCCAGTCCATTTCAGGTTTGTAAGTGGGGGCTTTCCCCCAGGCTGGGCCAGGAGGCAGATAACTGGCAGCCAGCCATGCTGGGGGGGCAGAACAAGGAGCTGGAGCAGGTCCCAAGGGGTAAATATGGGGATCAAGGAGAAGACACTGCCAATAGCATGGTGGGGCAGATTCCAGGGCCAGGAGACACCAGAGCTAGGGGACACCAGGACCTTGGCAGCATATCCAGGTCAGGAAAAGGAAGCATTCTGGGGTGAAGCTGCCAGCACTTTGGGGTTGAAACCATCTTCCCTCTCCAAAGTATCCTGGAGGTGCAGGAGTTAAACATGAGGGACTTCAGGTATACAAGAGGCTGTTTTTGCTCCATGCCAAGCCCCCTCCCCACACGCACCCTCCCCAGAGACCCTACGATAACAAGCCGGCCTGTGAGTCAGCTGGCCACTTGCCCGGCCGGAGGAGCCCCTCCCTGGGCGCTGGCCCAAAGGAGCTCTGCAGAAGGCCCCTGGCCCTGGCCCCATGCACACTCCCCCCCAGCAGCACACCCCTCAGCTAGCTGGCCCCACCGAGGGGGCTCCAGCTTCCAGCGAGCGTGGGAAGGGTGATGGAGGCTAATGAAATACAGCCGGCCGCGGAAGTGAGCCATGGGCTGCTCCTGCGCACAGGCTGTCCAGATGCTGGGACCCTGGCATAAACCCCCTCTTGGTGCACAACCCCCTCTCAGACATCAGAGAATCCCCACCGGGTGCACACCCAGATACACACGCTTCCCGACACTCCCTCCTGCCTGGAAACCACTGGCAGATGCTCCCTGCCACTGCCTGCTGTATTGCGGGCATGCCCTCACCACATGTCCCTCTCACCTCTCCCCACAGCACCCCAGCAAAGCCACCTCCTCTGGTGTCAGCTCCTGGCATCTTTGGCACATGCTTCCCACGGTGGCACAGGGTCCTGAGATGGCCCAGAGCTGACACAGGGTCCTGGGGCTGGCACAGACCTGCCGAGCCTCCCACCCACCTTTGCCCTGCCTGCTCTGGGCCCAGGATGCCGGGTTGACCCCAGGATACCCCACAGCCCCCACCTCCCCCAACACCCCAGCCAGGGCTCGGTGCCAGGGCTGCTCCCAGCGCCTGCCCTGCACCGCCACCCATACCGTGGCACCCTGCAAAGCCCAATGTGTGCTTGGCCCCTGGCACAGCCCCCACTTTTCCTCTCCCTCCCTGCCCAGCCGGGCACAGGCACAGGCACGGGCAGAGGCATGTCCCAGCCTACGCTGTCTGCCCGGGGCATGCCAACCTCTTCCCGCCCAAGATGCCAGCCCCAGAGACAGCTGGCACACATGCCTCCCCAGGGATTCAGGAACGCGCAGCCTCCCCTCCCCCGGCAGCACCATGGTGGGCACTGTGCCCACCTCCAGCTCCCTGGAGAACCTGGGTTGCTGTAGGGTCCCCCTCCACCGCCGGCGCAGCAGCTGGACCAACAGACACTACTGGGCATCCTTGGCTCCACTGCCTCCTGCCAGCAAGATCCGCCCCCGGCTGGGTATCAGGAGAGATTCTCAGCCTGTATGTGTGCTGCTGGCAGTGCTTGGCTGTGGCGCATGGCACCCACGTGCAGCAGCACTCACCCTGGCAAAGGGCACCCCGCTCCAGGCACTGGGGCACGGATCCCTGCTGGCCCTTTCTCAGAAGGGCTGCACCCTAAAACCCAGCCTCATACACAGACACGCATGTGCCATCACGGGCCAGGCAGCAGGATGGCACTGCTAGCCTCACCCACCAATGACACCAGTGCCACCATGACCATCCCACAGTCACCAGCCCATCTGGGTGCCCATCCGATGGGGTCAGCTGGCACAGACCATGGCATTACCTCTCCAAGTCCCCCATACCCCTCCAGGAGGGGAGAGGTGCACCTCAGGGCACTGGCCTTACCTTAGCTTGGCACTTGGTGTGGCAGGAGAGCTTGCAGCCTGTGGGAGGGAGAGGGGAGAGGTTAGTGGGAACAGGAGAGAAAGCACTGCCACAGGGCAGCCTGTGGGCACCCCACATACAGGGCAGAAAAAAGGTAGCACTCCATGCTGCAGGACAGAGTGCACCTCGGCATTGCACACGAGCTGCTGGGACATGAACACGCTCACAGGGATACTCACACCTTGCACACCTGTGCACACGTTCTGGGCACAGCATGGGTGGCACCAGCATGGCGCAGCACCACGTGCACACAGGATACGGCACTCGGGCACACACCCATGGGCACACAAGCCATCCCCCCCGTGCCAACATGCCAACAAGTGTGCATGTGTGCAAGCCCCAGAGCCCAGGGGTTAATGGCACAGAGGGAGACCATGCACAGACTTCACACATACACCAGCATGTACAAGAGCACCACAGGGGTGCTGCCAGTGCCTGTGCCCCCTCCCTGCTTCCCGTGCACTGATGTTGCACGCTCACACCCACACCCCGCGGAGGGAACACGTGCACACAGGCAGTGCAGGTGTATATTTGCTGCTGCTGGGGACACACGCTTATACAAGGCACCACTGTGGTGCCTGGGCAGCCCTGAAAAGCCACGTGTCCCGTCCCCTGGAGACATGAAGGTCCCCATGCAACATGACCCAGGCCATGGCCGCACCCCAGGCACTGTCCCCTCTTGGGGCTGTTTCCTGCAGCACAGGAAGCCACATTGTTCCCATTTCCTCCGTCCGCCCCTCGCACGGGGCTCGACGACACCACACACGTGCGAGGGCCCACAGCCCCGCCTGTGAGCCACTGGGTGCCACGGCCACCAGCACAGCTGAGGGGGTGAGCACCCACACATGCACACAGACCCACATCTGGTGGCAGTTGCACACTCACTGGACATGCATGCAGCTGACATATGGCCACATATATGTGTGACATCTAAGTGGCTCCATGGGCCACCCTTGCCTCGCAGCCGCCTTCCCACCCACATACATGCACACATGTGCACACAGGTTGGCACAGGCACATGTTCCACCTTCACATCCTCGTGCACGTAGCTGTGCATACAGGCAGTACGCACACCCCTGATGTCCTGACCCCCTGGCATGTCACTTTGCACACGTACGTGCCCACGCTCCCGGCTCACCTCGGCAGGTGCTGCCCTGGCGCGTGATGGCCTGCCGGCAGATCCCGCATGCCTTCACCTTCTTGAAGCTCGTCATCTTGAAGGTGTGTGCTGGAGGGGCTTCCAGGTCCTCGGGCTGGGGGGACATGGGGCTTCGTCAGTGGGAACAAAGAGGCACCAAGACCCAGGTACTGAGCTCTTCCCTGCCTGTTTCCCCTGGGCAGGGGTCGATCTCCTGCGGGATGCGGGGGGCGGGGGGCCAAGGCTCGTGCCCTGGGAGAGGGGGGACACTGCGGTGGCCCCTTTAAATAGTCTCTGCCGCCCCCTGGCGGTGCGTGCCCGTGTGCGTGTGCGTGTGTGTGTGTGTACACGTGTGTTTGTGTGTGTACAGCCTCTGTGTGTACAGTCTGTGTGTGTGTGTGTGTGTGTGTGTGTGTGTGTACACGTACACGTGTGTTTGTGTGTGTGTGTGTATACGTGTGTTTGTGTGTGTACAGCCTCTGTGTGTACAGTCTGTGTGTGTGTGCGTGTGCGTTTGTGTGTGTGTGTGTGTGTGCGTGTGCGTGTGCGTGTTTGTGCATGTGTATGTACACACGTTTGTGTGTGTGTGTCTGTACAGCCTCTGTGTGTACAGTCTGTGTGTGTGTGTAGTCTCTGTGTCTAACAGTCTGTGTGTGTACAGTGTGTGTACAGTGTGTGTGTGCAGTATGTGTTTGTGTGTATGTGAGTGTGTGTGTATATGTACCTATGTGTGTATGTGCAGTGTGTGTGTGCACTGTGTGTGCAGTGTGTGTGTATGCACAGATGTCTATGTGTGTGCACATGTGTACATACACATGTGTGTGCGCAGGGATGTGCACAGGGATGTGCACATGTGTGTACGTCCACATACGTGTGTGCATGTGTGCACAGGTGTGTGTGTGCGCGCATACATGTGTGTAGGTGTGCATATACACGTGTGTGTGCCTGTGCACAGACGTGTGCACACGTCTCCCTGCATGTCGGTACATCTCTGCGTGTCCCTGTGAATACGTGCTGTGCACAAGCATTTCTGTGAGCACGTGTGTATGTCTGCACACATAGGTGGTGAAGATGCTTGTATGCACATATTCACGTGCAAACTCGTGTGCACATGAGCACATGCAAATTGCACATATATAAATATGTCCATGTACGGATATATTTTCATGGATGTGTTTGAGTATGCAGATATGTGCATAAACATGCATGTGCACACCCAGGTACACGTGGGTGCTGCCAGAAGGGGGCCCACACAGGGGGTGTCTCACTGTCATGCTGTGTTTTGGAGTACACGCCAGGCAGCATGTGCTGGAGTGTCTCATGCCAGGGTGTAAAGGGGGTGCAGAGCCCCCTGAGTGTGAGCAGTTGTGCCCACCCTGCCTGGCAGAGCCCACAGCAAAGGGAAGCCAATGCCATGAGTGTGACTGAGTGCAGAATGGATCCAACTGTGTGCAGGTGCCAGGGTGTGTGTGCATGCATGTGTGTGTTCACGCATAGGGGCTGAGGGCAGGAGGGGAGGGGGGTCTGGCACAGCTGCAGGCAGACCTCCCGGCCTCCCACTTGACTGTTTTCAGGGGGAGCACCCCCTGGCAGCATGCCAGCCCTGCCCACCCACCCACTGCTAAATGAAGACGTGAGCCCCTGTAAATCCGCCTTTTCATGCCAAGACTAATGAGATTAAGTAGAGGCCCAGCGCCCCCCCCTTGCCCGGGCGCCCTGCTCTCCTCCAGCCCACTGCACCAGAGCCAAGAGGGGCAGTGCCAAAGCGCTGGGGTGCCAGATGCCTCCTCACAAACCTCCGTGCCTGTTTCCCCAGTGCACACATGGACAGGCAGACAAGCCCTGTATGTGTTACACCCACATGTGTGCACACACCCTGGGGCCTGTGAAGGTGCTGTGTGTGTGACACATGGTGTGTGTGTCATGGCACTGCATCCATACACACACCTACGAGCGTGTAAGAGTGTGCAAACGTGTGCAAGAGTGCAGTTCCCCTCTGGACACAGCAGCAGCAGCTGCATAGGCAGATTTCCGAATTTCCATACGCAGATCCATGTGCCATCGTGTGCACACTTGCACAGGTTTGTTCACGTATGTGCAAGCTCCTCTTCCCTGGGCACTTGCTCCAACAGGGCCACTCGCTGGTGGTCCCTCAGCAGCCCCCAGAGCTAGTGCCACCCTAAGGGGCACAGAAGGCCGGGTGTACACACACACACACATGCGTGTGCCCAGGCGTGTCGTCACCCACCCAGCAGCTATGGGAAAAGCTCCCCTGGGCCAGGGGCTCCCACGCCGCAGTTGCTGGGTGACAGTGAGGCCTAATGATGCCATGAGCTCGTTTGCATATGCAAAGCAGCATCATTGCTGCAGGGTGCCCCGGGAAGAGGCCTTGCCCCCCGCTCCCAGGGTTCCGATGGGATGCCCAGGGATGCCAATGCGTCTCCTATGCACATAGCCCCCACTCTGCTCTGGCCCCCATGGGCCTGCTTCATTAACAGCAATTATCCTCGCTAGGGAAAGAGCTGACCCTTCGATTCCCACCCCTGCAGAGCCCCTTCTGCTTGTCTTGTTGCCAACACAATCGCCATGCCGGAGGGGATGTCGATGCAGCACCCAGCTTTGCACTCCCCACCCCCCTGCTGCTAGAGAGGCACCCTGCCCACCCAGTGCCAGCCAGAGAACCAGCCCATCTCACAAAACAAACCTGCCCCAGCTCCATACTGGAAGGATCCCTGTTAGCCTCCTTGGCCCCAAGGCTGGGAACTGTTGCGGGGATGCAGGGAATGGGGCTGCAGGACTTCTTGGGAATGTCACCTGGGTACCCAGCAATGGGTACCCACCTCCAGGGGCCAAGCACCTACACTGTGCAGGAGTGGGGATGCAAAGGCATCCCTGGCCACAGGTCCCCCAACACGCAGACCCAAGGAGGCTGGAAGGGGAGCCAGGTGTCCTGGGCTGGAAGAGGCACTGGTTAGAGATGCCAAATTAATCAGGAGCTGGAAGGCCTGGGTTCATTGCCCAACACTGCAGAGAAGTGCAGTCACTGGGGGAGACCTGGGACACCCAGTTCCACTGAGGCTGCAAAGCCAGAGTGGGTGGGGGGCATCAGGACACCTGGGTCCAACCCTGTAGGCTCAGGTCCACCCAGCGCTTTGCACCCCGCTGGGTCGTGGGGCCCAGCTTGCCTCGGTGATTGGAGAGGATGCAGAGTCCCAAAACCCCAGAACTAACTGGATTCTCCCGGTTTTCCCAGTTTCCATCCGCTTCAGCGGGGTAGCAGAGCCTCTGCCCCGGGGAATGGCCGGGCCCCCGGCCAGTAACGCAGGCTGGGCGTCGTGGGGGATCAGCCCCCCACCCTCTCCAACCCCACAACCCTTCCACAGACCCTCCCACAGCCCAGTGTCCCTGTCCCGCATCCCGGTCCCCCCTTCGTGCACCCCCCAGCCCGCTGCCCACCGCCGCCGCTCTCCCAGGCTGGGTCTCGCCCCGCACTCCACAGTCCCCGGGGCTCCTCCCGGCCCCTCTCCCGGTCCGGTCCCCCCAGCACCACCCCGATGTCCGGCCGCCCCTGCCGGTCTCCGCTCGGTCCCGGTCCACTCCTGCCCGTTCCCCCTGCTCCCAGTCCACTCGTCCCGGTGCAAACGCCCCCGCTCGGTGCCGCTCCCCTCGCATCCAGTCCCATCCACCGCCAGCAACCGGGACCAGCCCCGCTCCGGGACCCCGGCGCCGAGACCCCGCCGCGCTGCTGTCCTGCTCCCCCCGGCGTCCCTCGGTGCCCCCCGGTGCGGGCCGTACCCAGAGCAGGCAGGAGAGGCACAGCCCGGTCATGCTGCCCGCGGCGCGGCCCCGGCCGGCCGAACCCCCCGGCCCCTCGCTCCGCCCGCCCGCCCCGCCCCGGCCCCACACCGCCCCTCCGGCCGGGGGGAGAACGGGGGCGGCAAACCACCCCCCCGGACCCCCGCAGCGCCCCAATAGAGTTGGCCCGGGGGCGATCAGGACCCCCCCACCAACGCCAGCAGAAAGGCTGCGGGACTGGGGGGGGCGGAATGGGGTTGTGCGTGTCCCAGGCCCCCTCTCCCCCACTCACACACATTTGGGATCCATTTCCTCCGCTGACCGAGGGACACCCGCCACCCACGTCACCCCCCTCCCTTCTCCGGCCTCCAGCGGGTCCTGCGGCGGGATGTACCCCCCCCCATTCTCATCCCCAGCCGTGTCCCCTGGGTGGTCCCGGGATGGGAGACGGGGAGGGATCGGCGGACATCCATGCGCGGAGCTGGGGGGCCTCAGCGAGGGGAGACAACCTCCAGGCGGGACGGAAAGCAGCTTGGCAGTCCGCGGCCCTGACAGGGATGGATTTGGCAGGGGGATGCTCCAGCCCCTCCTGGGGGGCTTAGCCGGGTGGCACACGGTCCCCCCTCTCTCTCCACCAGCACGGACTCTGGCTCCAGCCTGGAAACTTGTGCTCAGCTGGCCGTGACCATGAGGGTGTGAGTCAGGGTGCAGGACGTGCCAGGGGGAAGGACACGCCTGGCAGGACAAGCCACCACTAACACAGGGAACTGGACATGGAGGGGACGTGGGCACTATAATGCCCCCCCTCCCTGTGCCTCAGTTTCCCATCTGTATGCTACATACAGCCACCGGCTCAGAGAGAAAGGGCAGAGCGGGACAAGGGGGATGCCTTCCCCAGAGACTGGGATTGCATCTGACCCCCTCAAAGCACAGCATCCCCTCCCCTATCCCATGCCCTCCACCTCTACCCCACTTTGCTGTGCCTTCCTGCCCACCCCGTACTTGAGGAACCCCTGTGGAGATGTGACAGCTGGGACAGGGGAGAAGTAGGGGACAGCACCTCCTACCCCTCCATGCCAGCTAGGGGCAGAGGGAGGCTGTGAGGAACGATCCTACTCACAGCACCAAACAAGCAGGGAGCACCATCCATACGCACCCCACCCCATCATTACAGCCCTCATTAATCAGCCTTGTTACTGCCCACAAATAAAAACCCCAGTGGAGAGGAGTGTCCCCACACCCCCCCATAAATCATCTCCTCCCATTCACTGCCAGGACAATCCCAGGCCCCTCAGAAGGGCAGGGACAAGGGTCATGGGACAGGGACAGAGTGGCTGCAGGGACAGTGCTCGTAAGCATCATTTAAGGATGGATCTCAGCAGGGAGATGCAGACAGGGGCACTTAGCACAGGGACCCCTCGTGGGTACTACTGGTGCAGGCAGGTACTCCCAGTGCAGGGCCAGCCTTGGCAGGACTTCTCTGTGTCCCCCCTCCTGGGGTCATCCTGTCCCCAAGGTCCCCACACCCACTTCCAGCAGAGCTGTCCCCACACTGCCCTTGGGTGCACAGGGCATACACACACATCACACACACCCCTATGTACATGCCAGGGCACACTCAAGTACACCACACACACAGCCCATACCACATGTGGTGGGTGGGCCTCCCTGTGTGTAGGTGCCTGTTGGCACAGGAAGGACTGGGGAATACCCTCTAACAGCTCACATGAACGTAAAGCCTCACTGCTACTGCCCCCAGCACACACACGTGTGCTAGAGGACACACACCCCGCAACAGCCCCCCAGATACCTGCTATGCACCCACACCCACGCCAGCTACAGTTCACTCTCACCTTAGCCCCATTTGCATGCTTGTGAACACACATGCACAAGCATACATGTGTGTTACAGCCCCCCATGAGTCCCTGTTCTCACACCCACATCAAGGACACACGGACACAGGGATGGGCATGGGACTGCACAACCACCACCCTACACCTCACCAGTGCCTCCCACCCACCCATAGCCCTGAGCATCCCCCTGTACTCCCATCAGCTCACGATCCTGCGTTCCTGACACACGCTGGTGTCCCCAAGCAGCCAGAGGCCTCTCTCTCCTCCAGGCTGGGTGCCTACCCTGGCACATACTGGACTGTCACCAGCCTGCAGTGACTCCCCCAGACACTGCCCTGGCGGTGGCTTTGGCACCAGCTTTTCTGGCACAGTGCAGCTGGAGTGTCCCATGCCATTCCGCCAGGCACAGGGCAGCTTCCCAAAGGTTGAGGAACCAAGTGAGGGTGGTGCATTGGGAGTCCTCACACCAACAGCTTCTCCCCTCCCTGCCTCAGTTTCCACAGCATGGGTGGCAGAACAGGATGAGTCCCCACACCAGGTGCTGCATGGGCACGAGAATCCCCTATGCAGGGCAGTCCTTTGCCACATGGATACCACACACACCAGGTACTGATGGGCACACCTACACCCAGGTGATCCCACAGGGCCCCCTCATGTTGGGCACGTTTTTGGGCACAGGGAGCCCACACTGACTGAGTACTTTATGAGTATGGTGTTCCCCAGTACCAAGTGCTTACAGGTACAGAGATCCGCCTCACTGGGCACTTTATGGGCACAGGGATCTCTCGTGCTAGGTGTTTTATGGGCTTCGGGGTCCCCTCCCATGGGGCACAGTGCCCCCACTGTGGATTCAGTAGGGACACGGGGACACCCCCTGCCTACATGTTCTCTCTGTAAGGGCACAGGGATCCCAGCAGATCCCTTTGCATGAAAGGCTGTACAGCAGATCCCCTCCAGTCAGGCATTGCAGGGGCCCGCGGGTGTGGGTTATGGGAAGCGAGGGTCACAGTGGCACGCTGGGGGGGGGGGGGCACAAGGAGAGACAAAGGACATGCCCTGCACCTAGCATGCATATGCAGGGTTTAACCCTCCGCTGCCCGCAGCAGGCAGGGCCAGCGGCAGCCCGTACCCCCACCCCCCGCAGTCCCCGGACCCCGCCCCAGCCCCGTGTCCCCCGCAGCCCCTAACCCTAACTCCGTGACCGGCGGTGCCCGCTTACCTCCCGGCGGCGACGGGCGCGGAGGGGCAGGAGGCAGGACACCAAGGACTTCCCCCAGCCAACCAAGGTGGCAAAGCACCAGTTCAGCCGGGTCATGGTGCCCCTGCCCGGGGCTCACCTGGCGGGGGGAGGGTGCAGGGGCCGACCCCTGCCCAGGGCACGCTCGGGGGGGCTGTCGAACTCAGCCCTGTTCCCCCCCCCCCCCCCCCCCCAACGGCCGCAACAAGCTCCGGTGTCCGGGCAGTGCCCCGGAGGTGTCCGGGCGCGGGCACGGGGCTGTGCGACGGTGATGTGCTGGGGGGCTGCGGTCCCACCGGGCCCGGTCCCCCCCGCCGGTCCCCCAGCGTCGCCTGCGCGTTGGCAGCCAGGCAGGGAGCACCGTGCCCGCCCCTGTCCTGCAGTGCTTGGGTGGGAGCCAGCTCCGACACGCTCCCCCTCCTCCCCTCCTCCCACTCCTCCTTCTCTTCCTCCTCCTCCTCCTTCTCCTTCGCCCGCACACGGGGCTCGGGGCTTGGCACCCCCGGGACTCACCCGCCTGTCCTCCGGGCACGGCATCCGCTGGGGTGAATGCCAGACCCTAACAGTGTCCCCCGCTCCAGAGCCCTCAGGTTTGGGGATGGAGGAGGTCGGACACCCTGGATTCGATCGCGGCGCAATCCACTATCCCCGCTCCGACCCTGCCTCAGTTTCCCTACTCACCCCTAGCCCTAAATGGCAACGTGTACACACAGTGGGGACTTCTCTGCCCCTCTACTAGTCCTCCTGGCACCCCACCAAACTTCTCCTCTTCCTGGGAGCCTGAGGACACATTCAGGGACACCTCACCCAGCCCCCTTCCAGTGGGGTCTCCTCCCCGAAGCCTGCCTGGCTGATGCACCATGCTGTGGGCACTGAATTACCCAGGGGAACCTCTCCCTGAAGAACAGCTCGAAATGGCCCTGGGCACTCCCCTCACCATGGGGCTTGCACAGGGCAGGGGGACAGGGTGCACCCCACTGGGGACCACACATCCTCCATATACCCATCGGAGTGGTGCCAAGAGGAGCTGGCGACAGCACCCCCAGATGCTGCCATGATGACATGCTGGTGCAGGGCAAGGATCGTCCCCACAGGGCAGTTGCTGGTGCCAAGCGTGGGCAGTGGCAATGCCAGGCCTGGGCACTAATTGCATTTGCCTTGGGGAGGCTCCTGACAAGCAGCCGCACCAGAGAGGGGTGCAGGGAATTCGGGTGGTCCCCCACACTTCACAGCTGTCCCCCACAGCTCTGTCTTGCACCTAGGAGGGGCAGAGGGCTGGCAGGCAGAGGGGGCCAGGGTACAGCCCCCCCACACCAAGCCCCAGGGAGGTGACATCACTGCTGGCTCCATGGTCCCCCACCCTCATTTAATTAGCAGATGGCCCCCGGCCCCCCCGGTGGGCAGCACCAGGCCTGTGCAGGGCCATTAGCTTTATTGGTTGTGCTGAACCAGGGCCAGGCCTCGTTAATTGAATTGCACTTGCGCCAAGGACGGGCGAGTGTCTTCTGGGCCCCCCCCAGCCTCCAGCATCCCCACCCTAGCCCTTGGCTGGGGCAGAGGCGGGGGACTCTGCTGCCAGGGTGCTGCTGTGGCACAGCGGGCAGGGGCACATTCCCCCTACAGGTGTTGGGGTGCTGCCCGTGCAGTGCCTGGCACAGGGCACGTGGGTGGTTGCAATGGTGGGCACACACATGTGTCTGCAGGCACACACGGTGCCATCTCAGACTTGTGCCCACACCCGCCACACGTGTAGAGTTTGTACCCGCACATGCATCCCCATAGCCATGCCTGCACAGCCAGAACAAGTGTGCCATTGCACACATGCCTGCACACGCATACAAGAGCACATGCATCCTCCAGGCACAGTGGGCTGATGCTCCACTTCCCCCCATGCCCCCCTGCCCACACTCCCATCCTATGTGGGATGCTGCATCCCATGCCCACAGTGCCACACACCGGAGTGGCACAGGACAAGATGGTCCTGAGGAGGCTGGCGTCACCTCGAGCACTGTCACTGCCTCTCCCATCCCTCCCAGCTGCTTGAGGGCATCTCAAAGCCCAGCACCCACCAGGAGCCAGGAGGGTGCTGGGAGGCCCAGGCTCCCACTCAGCATCACTTCCTACTTTCACTTTGGTGCCGAGCGAAGCCCGGCTGGGGAGAAGCAGTTGGCCCCCAAGACACCCGGGTAGCACAGGTAGGAGCAGAGTGTGCTACAAGGAGGGGTGTGGTAGAGGGCAGGATGTGGGCATCACTGTGGGCATCCACCAAGCCAAATGGTGGTGGGGAACGGGATGGCAGTGAGTCCTCCTGGACTGGCAAGATGGGTTGGCATCACCCCTAGCTTCCCCCCCTCCAAGGGTTTTAGTCCTCCGTCCAGAAGGAACCCACAGGACAGGGCTGACAGCACAGGGGCCAGGCACCATGGCTGAGTGGCAACTGCTGGGCTGGGGACTCCCTAACAAGGGGGAGCCTTGGTCAAAATGCTTGGGGGAGAGTTTGCACCCTGGCTCTGGGCATAGCCCCCCTGTGTGGGGCAGATGCCAACACAGGGCTGTGGTCCTTGCTGGGGGAGGCAGTGGTCCTTGCTGGGGGGGGTGAACAGGGGCTGCAGATCCTGTGGGGGTCTCTGTACCCAGGGGCTGTTGGCACTGGGGCTGGACTCTACAGTTCGCTCTCACCTTAGCCCCATCTGCATGCTTGTGAGCTGGGTATGGGTCCTTCCACAAAAATTGCAGGATGGTCCTTCAAAGTATTCCCAATTCCCACTCTCATGGGAAGACACCAGGGTCCCCCCAGACCTGACACTGTCCTTCCTCTGTCCTCCACAGAAGCTGCCTAGGGGGACCAGCCTTGCTGACCCTTTCCCCAGAACTGGCACCCTCCATAACAGGGAGCTGGGTGCTGGGGGCTAAGCTGCAGTGCCTGATGTGATATGGGCCGGGTGGGTGGTGGCTCCTGCGGCCTCACCGACCTCCCACACTTCCTCCTGGCCAAGGTACAAAAGGAGAAGCAGGCAGGCACAGCGTGGGCGCAGGACACTCCAGCGTGCCCCCAGCACTCAGAGAGCAACTCGGGGCACTCAAGCTGCTGGCCACAGGTAAGGGGCTTCTCTTCCCCAGGGAGACTGAGGCATGGGCAGGGTGGGCAGACGGGAAGATAGTTCATCAAAGGTCTCTCAAGGGCACTGGAATGGGAACCCAGGCATCCTGAGTCGCGTGTCCTGCTCCGTCACTCTGCCGTGACAGAGGGCACAGGGGAAGGCACACGGCACTCACTCACTCTTAGGCATGCTTGGACATGCTTATGCACAACCCTCCTGTGAGTGCACACACACCCTGCCATGCACACCCCCATGCACACACATGTGTTCCCCCACACCACCCAGACACCATCCACAGTGACAAGCCACAGACCTGCCACCTCCATGGGCTCTTTCCTTCACCCTGTCCCTGGGCTGCCACCCACCGCTCCCCAAAATTACTCCGCTGCACTGTGCCCCCCAGCTCCCCACCCCATGCCCACAACACCCCCGAGCCCTGTGCCAGCCCCCCAGGCAGCATGCTGTGTCACAAGGTTCTGCCGAGGGGGGGCTTAGTTTGGAGGGGCTGCATGTCAGGAGCTGTGTGTCCCCCTTCCCCAACCATCCAGAAGCCCCCACACTGGTCATGATGTGAGGGAAGCGAGAGCAGAAGAAAAAGCAGAGCTTCCCCTGTGCCAAACCCACATTCTGAATCCTGAGGAACAGGGACAGGGACAAGGACAGGGACACACTAGGGATGAGCCATGCTCAGCCTCAGGAACTCCCCAGGGAATGGGAGCAGAGGCTGAGGACATTTTGGGGCAGGGCACATGGACAAATAAGGGGGTACAGGATACACCTTTGTCTACCCCATCCCTCCTACCCCATGCAGTGAGGGCACATGGGAAAGGAAAGGGAGTGCTTACACCCACCCCCTCTCACCTTAACAGCAGGCAGGTCTGGGGTAGAGCTGAGTGAGGACAGACCCTGGGACAGAGAGTTTGGGCGTGCCAGAGGACTAACAGCCTGGCACTTCTCATCACTGCCCCTGCCTTTGCAGATCCCTGTGCAGAGCCATGGCGGGGGATGGGGAGCTCAACCGTGTCATCAAGGACTTGCAGAGTAAGTGTGCCAGCCAGTCCCCTGCCAGCGTGTCCCCTGTATGGCACATCTCACCCTGGCTGTGGTGGGTCCTTTCTTGCATCCAGCCCATGGGCAGCGGGGGTGTCACTGTCAGGGGTGCTCCAGAGCATACCAGTGCCAACCCCACCACTGCTGCCTGCTCCTGTCAGTGCCCAGCGGATAGCTGTGCTCCTTGCTCCCCCTGCTCCCCTGTTTCATCCTAGGGCAAGTTCCTCTTTCTCTTTGGAGAAAAGGAGGCTCAAGGGGACCTTATGTCTCTCTACAACTGCCTGAAATGAGCCTCTTCTCCCCAGTTACAAGGGTTAGGACAAGAGGAAATGGCCTCAAGTTATGCCAGGAGAGGTTTAGGTTAAATATTAGGAAAAATTTCTTCACAGAAATGCTTATCAAGCATTGGAACAGGCTACCCAGGGAAGTGGTGGAGTCACTACCCATGGAGGTATTTAAAAGACGTGCAGATGTGTCACTTCGGGACATGGTTTAGTGGGGGACTTAGTAGATCTGGTTCTCAACTAGACTGGATCTTAGAGGTCTTTTCCAACTTAGATTCTATAATTCTGCCATTAGAAATCCCTGGGTCAAGGAGTTGTGAGGCAGTGGAAAGGGGGATGGGATGGGATGGGAGAGAGTACCCACTGTCTGCTGCCTGAGCAGTGCCATGCCAGCTCAGCCCTGCTGTCCTGCAGAGACCGTGGCTGAGCTGAACTGCAGCTACCGGGAGCAGAACCTGCCGGTGACGGATGGGAGCCGGGAGCTGCACAGCCTCTGTGCCCAGCTGGAGTTCCTCCTCCAGGTACTGCTTCTCCTCTGTCCCTGCTGCTCCGCACCTTAGTTTCCCCTTAGGCACAGCTAAGAGCAGAGGGGACCCTATGTTACCGTTCTGGGGGGGTGGTATAACCCCAGACAGCTTTGTCTGGCCCTGGGCTGCCCCAGCCATGTGAGCACCTGGACCAGGCTCTCCCTCACCCACGTGTGTAATTGCACGTGCTGCAAAAGGGAAATTGAGGCATGGAGCCAGTGAAGAGAAGACAGCCAGGGGACACCCGGATCAACCCTGCTGGGGCAGCTGGCTGGATCCCAGCCTCACAGGGGACAGGCTGGGAGACAGGGGACACCTTCAAACAAGAAACTCCAAACTTGTACATCTGCCAGTTTGACCTCAAGGAGAAGAGGAGCTTCTTTGGGCAGCGCAGGGACTATTGGGACTTCTTGTGCCAAGGCCTGGCACGGTGCCGGCAGGAGCACGAGGGTGTTCACTTCGTCACCTCCCTGGACAAGGTGGGCATGGGCTGGTGGGATGCCTGGGGACTTGTGCACATACACGTGCTTCTGCTTGCTTATGGGTGCACATGCACTTGTGCACAGGTACACACTCACTTGGGCACTGAGGATTCACCCACTGGTGCTATAAAGGGTTTTCTCCACTCTGGGGTCCCCACTGCCCCCCAGACATGGACCTGAGGACCTCCTTTCCCCCTGCATGGGCTGGGGGGGAGGTGTGTAGTGGGCAGACTGGTGTGACAGGGCTTGATAACCCCTTCTCCCTCCCAGCTGAAGACCCCTGTGGGCAGGGGCCGAGCCTTCCTGCGGTACTGCCTGGTGCATCGGCAGCTGGCAGAGTCCCTGCAGCTCTGCCTCCTTGACCCCGAGAGCCTCCGGTGAGAGCAGGGGCACAGTGAGGGTGGGGGACATGGCCGAGATGGGCAGCACCCTGCAGCACCTGGTCAGTAAGGGTGCTGCAGGCATATGTGCCCACCCAGGGCATAGAGGGGTGCCTGAGCCTGTTTTGTGGTTGCAGCGAGTGGTACTACGCCCGCAGCCCTTTCCTGAGCCCCCAACACCGGGCGGAGATCCTGGGCAGCCTCTATGAGCTGGACTGTGTCACCTTCCACCTGGCCCTGCACAGGGACGACCTGGACACCGCCTGGCCCATGTTCTCTGAGTGAGCCTGGGGACACCGGGACACGGGGGCATTGGTGGCACCAGCAGTGTCAGGGGCATCAGAGGTACCTGAGGCTCAACATTGCAGAGCAGCATATGGGCATTGTCCAACTTCCCTGGACCCCACGTGGCACCCCAGAGGTGCCAGCCCTCCACACATGGCCCCAGGAGGGCACAGATACCAGCACCAGCACACACGCCATGCCTGTGCCTGCAAACATGCCACACACAGGTGTACACACACACAGAGCCATCCTCTGCCAAGTACACCCCCAGGCACAGGTCTGCTGCAACACTGTGACACTGCGACATCTGACACACGGGGGCACATGTGTGTGCTTGCACACCCTTGCCCTCCGGGCAAGCTTGCAGAGGGACACCCATGAATGCAGCTGTTCCAGCACACTCACACCTGTTCTGCTGCTCGCACACTTGTGTGCACACACTGCCACAAGCATACATGCAGCCCCAATGCCCCCCTGCAACCACCACAGGGGTCTCTGGGTGCCACCCATTCTGTGGGTTCTCAGGTTGGTGGCACCAGCATCCCTGGTTCCCTGCCACCAGGTGCCACCTGGTGTCACCAGCCCTGCTGCCCTTTACATCCCCGAAGGTTGGCTGTGCACAGGGAGCTCAGAGGGAGGATGGCAGTACTGTGCTCACCTTGGGGGTGACCTGGTGACCCCGAGCCCTGTGTCCCCTCTAGGTCTCTGGTACGGCCCAGCTCGATGACCAGGAGCAGCCCAGCAAAGACACCTCCGCAGACAGACAACACCAGCACCGGGGCACGCAGATGGCCTGATGGCATCGTCCATCCCATCGCGGCACCCTGTGGGACACTAGCTCACCCATGTCCACACACCTTGTGTGCCCTGCAGGCAGGGGATGTAGAGGTGGAGGACATGGAGATGGAAAACACAGAGATGAAGAAGGACATGAAAGAGGAGGATGAAGAGGAAGTGGAAAAGGATGAGGACAAGGATAAGGAGGAGGAGGTGGAGGATGTGAAGGTGGATGTGGAGGAGGACATGAAGGAGAATTTGGAAGAGAAGGATGAAAGGGAGTTGGAGGAGGATGAGAAGGAGATGGAGGATGTAGATGTAGAGGAACTGAAGGATGTACATGGCTCTGGCAAATCACCTCAGCCTGATGGTGCCAGGGAGCCTGGCACTACCCCACTCACTGGCATGAGGTGCACGCTGAGTTCTCCATCACTGGTGCCCGGGCAGCCGGGTGGGATGGAGGCATCCCTACAGGCACTGGTATCCCAGCTGAGGGCTGAGCTGGGTCAGCAGGAGGTGGCAGTGCAAGCACTGGCAGCACGGCTGGCACGGGCAGAACTGCGGCACCAGCAGCAGGAGGAGGGCAGTGCCCAGCGGGCCCGGCTGTGGGCACACGAGGCTGAGGCACTGAGGGAGACCAACACCTTCCTGGAGCGGGCACTGGAGACGGTGGTGGCAGCAGGGTGCCCAGGGGCACTGGCGCAGGCACAGAAGGAGGCACGGGGCTGGCAGGAGGTGGCAGAGGAGCGGGGCACCCAGCTGGCTGAGGTGCTGGCAGAGGGGGCAGCACTCGCCTCCCGCCTGCGGGAGTGCCAGGCAGCGCTGGTGGCAGCAAGACAAGCAGACATCCTGGGGCATGCTGGTGCCCAAAATGAGGTGGCCGTCGTGGAGGAGGTGCTGCGGCAGGCACTGGAGCTTGCCTGTGGTCCCCAGGAGCCCTCACTGGACCCCCAGGCAGAGGGGGAGCCCAGCACAGCTGCCAGCATGGCCATGGTATGAGCAAGGCTGAGGGAATCCTATGGTGGGGTAGGGGTTTGGGGTCCAAGGTTGAGCTGCCACTCTCCCACAGCGCTTGGCCAGCCTGGCCACTGCAGCACAGGAGGAGACATGGCAGAGCCGGCAGCAGCTCCAGGCCCAGCAACAGGAGGTGGCACGGCTGCAGGAGGAGCTCAGCAGGTTGGGCAGGAGCCCCCACTTCCATCATCCACCACCCCACAATGGGATCCCCCATCTCCACCTGCCACATGGTTTCCCTTGGGACCCCCAATGATTTCCCACTTGGACACAGGGGAGCAGTAGCTGGGGATGGGGAGGGAGGGAAGGATTTGGGTAAGGATGACTGCAGGGAGGGGTCAAGTTGGAACTGACAGGTAGGTGGAGGGGTGGGTGGGCAGAGGGGTGGAGTGATTTGGGGTGAGTAGATGGAGGGAGGGCAGGAGGGATGAATTTGGGATGGATGGATGGAGACGGGATGGTGGATGGAAAGACAGAGGGATGAATTTTGGGTAAGTAGATGTATGGGTGGGTGGGCAGAAGGCCGGGGGAATGGGTGTGGGGAAGGATGGATGAACAGCGGGGAAATGGATGGGTGGCTGACTCAGCAGATGGCAAGGTGGCTGTGGGGAGGGGGACACAGCTTGGGGATGGATGGGCATCAGAGAAAAGGAGGGAGGGAGGGATGAATGCATGCATGCATGCATGCATGGAGAGATGACCAGTTGAGAGACAGGAGGACCATCTCCCCGCTGCCCCGTGCCAGGGCCCGGCAGGACGGTGAGCGCTGGGCATCAGCGCTGCAGCGGGCACAGCGGGAGGCCCTGGAGCGAGAGGCCATGCGTGGCGCCGAGCAGGCGCGGCAGCAGGAGCTTATCCGCGACATGAAGGAGCGGCTGCTGGAGCTGCTGCGGTGAGAGCCCCGGAAACTCCATGCAAGGGCAAGGGGGTCCAAACCCCTTTGCCCAGAGGAGGGCACCAGAGCCCAGACAAATACAGGGCTGACCTGTCCCCTCCTGCAGGGAGAAGGATGCCCTGTGGCAGAAAACAGAGGGCATCGACACCCCCACGCCCGGCCCGGCCCCCCGTGACACAGGGCTGTGCTCCCGCTGCCACAAGGATTTCCGCCTCCTCTCCCGGCGGTACAGCTGCAGGTGGGCTATGGGGGTACTGGGGGATGGCACTGACACAGCACTGGGATGGCACAGCTCTCACCCCCTGCTCTCTCAGCAGGCTGTGCCAGGGCAAGGTGTGCCATTCGTGCTCCATGGACTTTGGCAAGAAGGGCCGCTGCTGCCTGGTTTGTTACCAGCAAAGGCACCCACAGGCAACATGAGCAGGGACCGCATCCCTGGCTGTGTTCCTGGGACACCTCCTGCCCTGGCTGTCTCCTCTCAGACTTACTGGGGACCCAGGTGTCCAGGGCCTTCATGCAGGTCCTGCTGCCCAACATTTCAGTTTTGAGATCTGTCTTTCTCGTGGCTGGTCCACAAAAATGAAAACAACCCATTTCTGTTATCCCTGCGGCTCTCATGTTATCTGTCAATCGTTGCCAGATTGACACCCAGGCTGGGTATGGGGTGGGGGAATGCTGGCATGGGGGTGTTCAAGTTCTCCTGGGGGTGTCCTGCCTGTAGCCAGGCTGAGCCTGCCTGCCCTGTCCCACAGCAGGGAGGGAAGACAGCTCTTGACCAACAGCTCTGGCTTCCTACCACACTGCGAGGAACCACTTGGGCAAGCGGTTTCTCAGATGCAAAGGTGATGGGCTCAGCACCCCCACTGACCCTGCTCAGCCTCAAGTCCCTGGGACTCCCTCCTGGGTGCCAGGAGACCCCCGTACCCACCCATGAGCCAGCACATGGGTGACACGCATTGATGCCCCCATGGTTAAGGACCCCCAGGAACCTGGATCAAGGGCAATGGAGGAGCAGTATGGGACCCCTGTGAAGAGATGCTTAGGAGTGCTGGGGTAGGCATCCCGATGCCTAGCACACAGGGTGGCAGGAGAGTCCCCAGCAGGGTCACAGCCCCCTCTTCAGCTCCTCTACCCCAGTCAAATGTCAGCCTCAGTTGCCCAAGCCGGGGCGGAAACATCCCGTTTGTGTAAGGGACAGGTTCCCAGCCCTTTGCACAACAATATCCTGACACTGTGGTGTCGGGGGGAGAAGGGGGTGCCTGGGGTGCTGGCACCCTTCAGGCAGGGATCACAATGCTGGCTCAGTTTCAGTGAGGGGCTGCTTAGGGATCTTTCAGCAATTTGCTCTACTGGGGCTTGGACTGGGGTTGGGAAAGGAATGGCTTTGTCCCCAGGTGGGACAGACTCCACATGGAGACCTCTGTACAAGGGAAGTGCTAGGACCTGGCTAGGTGGCTGTAGGGAAAAAAACCTGGGCTTGGGCCCCTTCTGGGGTTTTACAGGATGCCAAACCCTCTGCAATAGCCTCTGGGGTAACAGCCCTTCCCTGTCCTGGAAGCAGGGTTACCCGCACTCCGAAAGGCTCAGCTGGCACCACCATTCTGGCACTGTCCATGGAGATGTGCCCTGGCCCTGTCCTGCTGTCTCTTTTCCTGTGGCAAAGAGAAGCCAGACCTGGGTGATCAACCCACTAACTCCTTTATTGCTGCATGGTCGACGGCCACAAACACCATCCCCACAGCAGGCTCTCAGAATCCCCAGAGTCACAGGCTTTGTCTCAAAGAGAGGGGAGGAGGGTGGGCAGCACTTGGCATCACTCCTCTGGCAATGGAATCCTATCACCTTGCCAGCCAAGCCCCCTTCCAGCTGGGGTCCAGCATCCAGTGGTGGCCCTGCCCATCCCCATAGCATCACCACCCACGTTCCAGGGGGCTGGATGAGGATGCTGAGGTGTGTGGGGTGCTGGGATCTGCTGGGAGTCATGAGGACTGGGTACCAGAAGGGATCAGAGGGTGGTGGATGTGTTGCCAGAGGTGGAGGCATAGGAGGCACGGCCGTAGCGGGCAACAGCATCCTTGCTGATCAGCCCACGCTGCGCCAGGATCTTGAGGAAGCTGTTGCGAAACTTCTGACCGATGAAGGCATAGATGATGGGGTTGATGCAGCTGTGGGCAAAGCCCAGGACCTGTGTGACAGAGAGGGCCGTGTTGATGTGGTTCCTCCTCTTGCAGGTCTCGGCGATGGCCCGTGTCCTCATGAGGGTGTCGCTCACCAGTGTGATATTGTAGGGCAGCCAGCAGACCAGGAAGACGAGCACCACGGCAAAGATGACCTTCATGGCCCGCTGCTTCTGAGCATTCTTGGTCTGCAGGAGGGTGTGGATGGTGACACCATAGCAGAAGAGCATCACCAGGAGGGGCAAGGCAAAGCCAAAGGTCTGCGGCAGCACCCGCAGCACCACCCGCCACTTGGCCGTGTCTTCACCAATACGCTCGTAGCACACGGTGCCATTGTTGGGTGAGGTGAAAGCCTCACGGAAGAGCAGCATGGGCAGGGAGAGCAGCACAGAGAAGACCCAGATGCCCAAGCAGACAAACTTCACCCAGTGCCTCTTCTCAGTGGCAGCCCGGGTGGCATAGACAATGGCCAGGTAGCGGTCGACGCTGATGCAGGCCAGCAGCAGGATGCTGCTGTAGAAGTTGGCTTCCTGCAGCACGGAGATGGCTTTGCACATCACGGTGCCAAAGACCCACTCGTGGGCTCGGTAGGCAGCCCAGAGGGGCAGGGTGAAAGCAAAGAGCAAATCTGCCACGGCCAGGTTGAGCAGGTAGACGTCAGTGACAGAGCGGCTGGTGTGGCTGGAGGTCACCACCAGCACCACTAGCCCATTCCCCACTACACTGAGGATGAAGACAAGGCAGTAGATCACCACCACCAGGTACTTGTTGAGGACGGAGCTATCAGGCCGGCATGGGGCAGAGGAGATACCGATGTCAGGCAGGGCCGTGCTATAGTCATAGGTGTAGTTGTAGAGAGAGAGTAAGCTGGACAAATCCCCATTGAAGGACAAGGACTCCATTTTGCCTGTGGAGCACAAAATGGCATGAGTGTGGGGTGGCAGAGTGGTGTGGGCCAGGTGTGACAGCATCTCTGGGCCCCCTGGCATCTCCACTGCCGCCCAGGCCCCCTCCCAGGCAGTTGGCAGCACTCCTGCATCACTCCACTGTATTCACACTGTCCTAGGTAATGGGCAGTGTTGCAGGCAGACACTGTCCCTCATACGTCCCCTTGTAAAACACCCCCTGCACCCCTTGGTTTCCTCCACTTTACCCCAATCCTGTCCCTTCCCTGACCCATGGAAGAAGGGGTTCCCTCACAGACTGACCACCTCTTCTCTGGTTGGGGGCCTCCCCCATCAATGTAGCATCACATCTCTCCAGGAGATACCTGGCTTCTCTGGCAGCTGTGGGGTCCCCTGGTTTGTGTGGGTCCTTCAAAAGCCTTCTGAGCTCTTTGAGCATCTCAGAGCCCAGTGGGGACCTCTGAAGTTCTTCAAGTACCCTGGATCCCACCAGCCTCTCCACCCCCTCAAGTATCACTGCTGCAGCTGCCTCTCATGCCACCTCAGCCAGGCTGTGGTCATGGTGCCTGGGGCAGGCAGCACTGAAGAACATCTGAAGGTGTTTCATGCCCTTCTTCCCCCTCCCAGTCCTGTTCCTCCGTGAGTGGTTTCAAGCCTCAGACGGAAAGACATCACACACTGTGCAGGAGGCTTTGGAAATATTTCACATCTCTGGTCTTCCTGTTGCTCAGCTGGGCTCTGCCAGGCATCCTCATGTTCCCCATGCTCGGCCTCAATGGGGAAATCACAGGTGACAGTCACTCTTCCTGTTTCCTCACATGTAGGAGACAACAAGCTTGCTCTGTTCCTACCTTCCCAGAGACCACTGGCTTTCAGCCTTCTCCCAGTATGGATATGGACTCCGGTTTCACTCCATTTTCACCCCTCTGCCCCATTTCTGAGCTCTCAAGCCCCTCCAGGGGGAAGAGGCCAGGACTGTCTGGAGGTGCTGAGTCCCTGCAGTGCTGGGGGGTTTCTGGCCCCAGACTGGCTCTGTTTGAACCCAAACCCTCCCTGGGACCAACTTTCCCCTTTTGCCTGACAGGAATTCCCTGCTGCAGCTGGGCTGGTGCCCACTGCCCAGAAAAATCCTTCCCTGGCTCTGCTGTCCCCTCTCCTGCAGTTTTCCCGGGATGGTAACCCTGAGGTGGTGATCCCAGGATGGTGATGCTGGGATGCTGATGTCCCAGCATGCCAGAGGACCACAGCCAGGAATGCTGCCAGTGTCGATGGGGAAGGTCCTCTTGACTGAGGCTTCCACAGGCATGGTGCAGAGCCAGACACCAGTGCTTCCCCTCTGTCTGTTTCTGGCTGCTTCTTTCTTCCTCCGCACTCCAAAATCCTACTGGTTCCTCCAGAACTGGGTATTCCCCCACTCATGGGTATCCCACAGCTGGCCCAACTGGGGGAGCAAGCACCACACAATTTCCCCTCCTGACCCTGGAAAGGCTGGGGGACACTGGGGTGGCCCTGAGGGTCCCAGCAGGGAGGAAGGAGGGAGAAACCATGGGGATGCACCCTCCCGGCTCATCGCTGTGTGAGGAAATGGGAGCAAGCACTTTCCCCCCACGGCACCCAAGGCTGATGTCTCCAGGGACTATGGAGGGTTTGCATCCCAGACAAGCCCTCAGCACAGCCCTGAGTGCCCCCACCTCCTACCTCCCTCTCCCCTCACACGAGGCAGCTCCTTGGGCAGCTGAAGCAGCCCACCCCGGCCCCTAGCCTGCTCCACATGTGGAGGGGCTCAGACAGATGCTGGGGGGCTCTCAAAGCCCAAGGAAAGCCCCAACCTCCAGTGGAGAATCCCAGGGACTCACCACTCGCTGCTGTCACTGTCCCCTCAAATCTGGGGTCTTCTCCCAGTCCCAAGCTTTTTCTCACTGGGAAGCACACAGGCACTGGTTCAAATCCAGATGTCACCCCCAAAGGGCTCCGGAACAAAGTGTGCTGGGATGCAGCGCAGCACCCGACCAGGGGGTCCCTCACCTGCACCCGTGCTGTGCCACTACCCAGTGCCCCTTCCTTCCGCTGCCCTCTTTATGCTGCCTGGGGAGGAAGCGAGATTGCAAAACCTTCTCCCAGCATAAAGGGGAAGTGGTAGTCCAAGGGACCCTTCCCCAGTCCCCCCCAGGATGCTTTTCCTGGGCTAAGGGAAGCCCGCAGACCCCGTCACTCTCCTGTCCCAGGGTGTCCCAGGCCACCCCGTACTGGCAGTACACCCAGGGGTGCATTGTCACCCCTGCAGTAATGCCTCCTGGGGTTCTCCAGCTGGGGGTCCTCACCTTGTCCCCAGGCCCTCAGTGGGTGCGAGGCTTCCCTCCAAGACACCCCTGGGTGCTGCAGTCCCCCCAGGAGACTGGAAGCTCTCCGAGACCGTGGCCAGTGGGTGATGGCAGTGCCAAGCTCTGTGACTCAAGTTTCCCCATGGATAGAGCAAGGGTGGTACCAGCATTTTGGAGGGTGCACAGGTGAACTGCAGGGCTGGCTTGCCCCCTGTTGGGGGTTGCTGTGGGGGACCCCTCCCAAGTAGAGTCCTATTTCCATCTCACCCTAGCTGTACCATGCCGAGCTGACTGACCCAAGTCGAACCATGCCATCAGACAGAGCTGTGCCCCCGTGCCAGCCCCACAGACTTAAGAGAACCCCCTGGCTCACTCCTCTGAGTACTGCTATTGCCTTTAGGGGAAACCTGCATCCAAGAGCATCCCCCAGGCACCCACATTCCTCTGGGATACCCACAAACCCTTGGAGCACCCCCATCCTCACAGCTTTCTGTGAGTACTCTCCACTTTTGGGGTGCCTTTCTTCCCTGGGGACACCGGTACAGTTGTAGAGCACTATCATATCCCTTGGGTGTCACTACACACCCAAGGACACCCATCCTGGGGACACCCACCCTATTTTGGACAACCCCCAGCTCCAGAGCACCCTCACAGCCCCCTGGGGTGTTGCCGTTCTCTGTGGTCACCTCTCACGTTTCCGTGCAGACCTGAAATCATGGATTTCAGAAAGACACCTCTTTCCCCCATGAGCAACCCCATATCCCTGGGGCACCCTATTCTTATGCAGACCCCCCATACTCTGGGGCATACCCACTTCTCCCTGGAGTGTCCCTATAACCCTAGGGGAGCCCCACACTTTCGGGGACCTCCATACACGAGCAGCATCCCACAAGCGGGCGGGACATTTTTGGGGACCCCCCTACCATGCCCCAGGCGCACCCCAAATCCCAGCTGGGGGTGATCCCCATACCACGAGGGCCCCCCGTGTCCCGCCACACTTGGGGTCCCCCCGATGCCCCCATTTCCCTCCCGCCCGGTGGGCACGGTCGGTGTGACGTCATGCGACGGGCGGGGCCGGGGCGGGGCCTGCGCGCGCGGCGGCGCCGAGCCGGACGTGACGCGCGCGCGAGAGCGGAAGCGGCGGCGCAGGGTCGGGCGGGTCCCCGGTGCGCGCAGCGGGCTCGGCTCCCCCAGAGCCCCCCCGGCACCGACATGATCCTGCTCGAGGTCAACAACCGCATCATCGAGGAGACCCTCACGCTCAAGTTCGAGGGCGCGGCCGCCGGGTAGGAGCAGGGAGGGCCGGGGCGGGGCGGGGACGGGGCCGCGGGCTGAGGGAGGGGCGGGGGCGCGGCGACGGCTGAGCGGGGCTGGAGCTGTGCCCGCCGCCCGGGCACGGGGCAGAGGCCGGCGGGGCGTGCCGGGGGAGGGTGGGGATGGTGACAAGGCAGGATGGGGGGCTAGAGCGTGACGGGGGTGGCACCGGGCCGGCGGGCACTGAGCTACCCGGGAAGCGGGGAGGGCAGAGCGGGCACGGGGTGGGGGCCTGCAGGGTGAGGGGGCTGGGAGGAGGGTGGTCGGGGTGGGGAAGCTGAGCTGGGGGCGGCGGGGATGGGTAGAGGGAGGGCCTGGGGAATGAAGAAGCAGAGCCGGACAGACAGTGGAGAGGGGAGAGTGGGGCTGGGTGGGGTGGTTGATGGGGCAGTAGGGAGCTCCGGAGGAGCAGGAGGGATCTGGGAAGGGTGTTTGACATCGCAGTGTTGAGATGAGCTGAGGAGGCAGAGCTGGAGGACAGGGCCTGAACGAGGAGGAAGTTGGGAAGGGAGGAAGGTGGGTTTGCAGGGGTGTTTGCTTTGGGTAGTGCAGACTTCATCGGCGTGGTGCCAGCGCTGGTACCGAATGTGTGGGGGGAGCCGAGGAACAGGAAGCCTGTGGTGCCGAGTCGCGGCCTCGGCCTTTCACCTTGGGGGTGGGGAGCACATTCCAACTTTCTCCCTCTTTGCTTTCTCGAGGAGGAGGGATGCAGGCCCCTGGGTCAGCCACGGCCCCTGGTGCCAGCCTGGTGGGTGTCCTGGCCTTGGGTGTGGGTTGGGGGGTCTGGTTTGCACCTGCGTCTCTGCTGGGACAGTTGAGTCCCTGGGAAGCTGGTGATTTTTTACTGCGAGTGTTGCACCAGGGCTGTAAAGATCCTTGTGAAGGCACAGCTTAGCTTGGAAGGAAGTCCCTGCATATGAACGTATGAATCTGCCACCGAGCTGCCTGTGGGCTCGCTGCTCTGTGTGCTGGCCGAGACACCTTTGTACAGAGACTAAGCCTTGAGAGTCAAAGCGCCGTGGTGTTATCTCTGGGGTGGAGCCTGCCCTGGCGCCTCGCAGAGCACGGCTCAGGCTGCTCCGGGAAAGGACCCCCCCAGGCAGGCACCTTTTTCTGTGTCACCTTTTTCTCCAGTGATTTTTTGAAGCTCTCAACCTTTTGTATGCCGAACATTGACAGAGGCCACTTCCTCTGCTTTCCCCACACTCTCAGTTGACTTCTTGCTCAGGTTGGTGTTTTGGTGGTTTTTTCATAAAATAGTCTCACGGGCTGCTGATAGCCGAGCTGCTCCCAGATGTTGATTCTTCTTGAGCCTGATCATTTAATGCAACAGGTTTCCCTGGAGCACAGGCACCAAACTGGGAGGAGGGAGCTCCCAGGTGCCCACTGTGGCATTGCAGCTGCATCCATTAGAAAGTACAGCATGTACCAAGGTTAATAGTGTGCGTCAGGACAGCTTGTCCATCACAAGTCCGTTCCGAGGCACTCTTCCTGCTGGAGAGAGAAGAATGTGTATGTGTGTCCCTGTGTTGGTGTGAATGTGGAGGGGGCAGTTTGCAGGTTTAAATGCACCTCAAAACCCTGACTCCATGTGAGCAGAGCTGGCGTTGCTCGCCCTGCACCAGCCTGCAGACTCCCAAATTTTCCATTTTGCTGTGCAGCAGAGCCACCTCACTTGCGCGTTGGCACGCTTTCCTGACGTACCAATTGTTCCTGGATCGATCCGTAGCGCAGCTGATGGTGCTCTGCTTCTACCTCTTAGTCATCTATGGCATGTTGTGTTCTTTAGATGTCATTTCTAGATAAGTTTTGTGTCGTGAGTGTGTAGCTGGAGGTGAGGAAGTTATTTACTTCTGCATTTTCTTATGTGCTTGTGCTGGGGATCCTTCTGTCCAGGCAAGTGCAGCACAGTGAGGTGCATTTTTTTTCTCTCTTTTCTAAGGAATGGGTGTTATGCAATATTTATTCATGTGAAATTTCTTTTCCCTACGGCCACAGCTCTGGGCTCGTTCCTGTGGTGCTCATCCTGGAGGCAGGAAGGGATTTCATGTACTTCACTGTTTTGGTGATGGTTGTTCCAAGGTGTGTCTTGGGGAAGAAAACAAGACAGTCAGGGCAAGGTCGAGCCTTGAAGGATTCAGTGACTGGGAGGAGCGAGTCAGGACACTGGGGCAGAGTTGGGTTTCCATTATTTGCTCTAACCCAGGAGTGCAGCAGATGCAATGCAGGGATTGGTCCACAGTGGTTGTCCTGGAGCCAGGTGTGCCTGGTGGCTTCAGCAACAGCCTGGGAGTGGGGCAGGGTGGGGTTTCTTTCCAAATCCTTTGCCAGAGACTTGCCCTGTGACATGGGCCATGTCATTCCCGTCTGCTTCCCATGGCTGCAGTGTGGCCGTGGTATGGCAGGTCCCTACAGAGCTTTCCTGGACTGTCAGGTGGGAGACACTCCACATTTCACCATGTCATATAGAACTAGGTCACATCTAGAACTTGGAGCTAATTACTGCCGTAACACTATTGTTGTATATTATATGTTCCAATCTGCTCTGCGTAGAGGTTCGTCAGCTGTCCCTGGAATTCCCAGCATGGAAGGTGCCTTGGCAGGACTTCGAATAGAGAGCAGAACTTGAGGCAGGGCCTAACCCACCTCTGAGAGTCCTCCCTTGACAAGGTCCTTGGTGCTTGGCAGCATCCACCTGTAAATGGGATAATATCTCACCTCCTTGGACAGCCACCATTGAAAGGTGATATTTAGATCAAGGTGGTAACAGATTATGGACTTAAATGCATCTGTTGTTTTTTTTCTTTATTTAATACTGTAATTTCTTGGTTTAAATCCACTCTCTTAAGCCAACCACATTTTAAAACAAAGGTCTAAACCTACCAGAATCTGTTGAAATAACTTGAATTAGGAATTTCCTGCTGAAGCTTTCAAGCATTGAACTGATGCAGTGTGGGAATACCTGGTCAGTACATGGAAATAAGTGTGTTGAAATGAGGGTGGCTCAAAAGCTTTTGTAGGTATCAAGAGAATAAACTGTTCCATAAGCTTTTCACTAGTTCGTTTGTACTTAGGAAGTTGCCTAGAAGCTGGAGTCACAGGTGGGTTTTCCCATTTCTGATAGAAATGTGATGTGAGGGCATGAGCTCTACCAGTTGGAAATTTTTGTTTCTCATCATTGCTTCCCTTTGCTAACCACACAGACAGGAAAAACCCCCACAAACACTGTAAGTGTAAAACATTTTGATTATTGTCTTCTGTGTCTGGTGAATACTTGTTCTGTTTAGCACCCAGGGAGGAACACCTTCCCAAAACAGATTTGCTATCCAGTTTTGTCCTGCTCTAATTTAACTGATCCCAGTGAAAGTGTGGCACAGGGCTTTGTTCTCAGGGTTTGATTGTCCAATCATACATAGCTTGCCCTAAATCTTTGGTAAATTAATCATCAATCTCAAACCGTTACTTATTTTTTACCCACTGTGCAAAAGAAAACAAATTTGCATAGTTGGAGAACAGTATGCCTTTTCCTGGGTTGGGAGTGGAGGGAAGAGAATCTCAAATCAAATTGTTGGTTTCTTTACAGCTATTAGTAGATACAAATCTGCAAAGCTTCATGACTATTAGCTGCATAGGAAATCAGCTGAAGCCTGAACTTCCCTGGTGCGGAGCAGTTCCTGTGAGCTGGGCTGAAGCTGTACCCGCCTGCTTGATGGTATTTCCCGCCTGCGGTCACTTGGTGCTCGTGGGCTGTGGAGCTGAGCCTTTCAGACAGCGAGGCTGAGCCCTGGGTGAAACCAGGCAGTGTGAACTTGGTGTTTGTGATGTGACATGCAAAGTGAGTTCATGATGGGGAGACCAAGGAGCATCTGGAGGCTGTTGGTTGTGCTGGGAGGGTAGGGGAGCTTTGAGTTCTGCGGGGCACCACTAAGAAACTCCCTGCAAGAGTGGCTGTGGCCATACGTGGCTCTGGTGCTTCAGGAATCCTCAGCAGCCCCATCAAAACCAGAGATTGTTCCTCTGCTACCCCTTCCTTCTTGCTGACAGAGGCATTTTTGTGGCTTCAAGGGAAACAGGATTGGGGAAGTGACCTAGGTTAAAATTAAACAGGCAAAACTGGGTATTTTTAGCCTAAATGAGTTTCCTCATCCCGTTCGCTTGCCATGGTGCAGCTACGGAGCAGGGATCAGGTCTCCCTCCTTCAGCAGCAGTGGCAGGTGCTGGCTCATTGTCCTCACAAGCCCAGCCTGGAGCTGCACATCTCCCCCCACAACCTCACCTGCTGAAACTCAACCTGCCTGACTCTGATGTGCGCTCAGGTGATGGTGCTGGCAGAAAGCAGTACCCTTGGGTTCAGCTGGCATGGGCAGCACTTGTACACCCTGGCTGTCCACGTTCACTGAAGGTGCTGTAGGTGTTTGAGCATAGCTTCTGAGACACAACACATCCTGCTTCAGCCACCAGGGAAGGTGACTGCATTAATGGTGGATTGTGAACCACCTCTGGCTGGAACTAGGCAGTGCTCTGCTTTCGAGCAACAGCACAGGAGGGAAGAGAAGCGAGATCTGCAAAGTGTTATGCTTTCACAGGTGGTTCTGTCATAGCTCCAGCTTCAGTTTTCATCTTGGGTTCCCAAGAGGGGCCTACACTGTTTTATCCTCAGAGAGTGGTTCTTGCTGCAGCCACCAGTGCTTGACACCAGAGAAGAGTAGATATCCATCACTATGTTAAAGAAACACAGTGAATAGTGTGTGCAAAATGAGGCCCTTCCCCAGAGATGTGCCACAGTTCTGGATCACTCCAGTGGGGAACTGTGGACTACCTACCCACAACTGGAACGAATACTTGGCTGGAAGGGGATCTGCCTGTGCCTCCGTGCTGCGGGACCAGCTGTGCTTTGCTGTGAATCCCGCTGCCTTCCTACCAGCCAGCCTCCTCCAGGCTATTGGGCACATATCAAGGGAAAAGCTTGGGCACAAGGAGATCACCTAACTGAGAGGGGAGAGCTGGCATGTGTGGGGGTACTGTACACTGCTCTGTGCCTGACAGAGCACTCCTGCTCGAGTTCATGGTGGGTGTGCTGCCTGAGCTATGGGAGCTCTTTGATTACTTATGCTCCTGCAGCTTACGTAGGGAAGCTTTTGTTAGCTGAGCAGGGCTCAGGAGTGGAGGCACTGTTCAGATAATTTTAGACACTGCTCATAATTTTTTTTATTGGGGTGACCTTTCTGTAGCAAGAGCCTGCAGTCTGTCACTGAATCTGGCTCACTTTATCCAAACTGTGTGTCGACTCCAGTGATGTGAAAGCTCTGCTTGAAGCTTTAAGCTTTGAAATACCCCTTTTCCCCGCCTCCTCTGGGGCAAGAGATTAGAGTATCTGCATGCCTGCAGCTTTTAAAATAATTGCCATTCTCCATTATTTGGTACAGGCCTTAATTGTGATGTGGAAATGCTTCAGTATGGTTGTCAGCCAAATTTGCAGCTAGGTCTTTTTAATACAGAAGATGAAGGCTCTGTATAATCATTATAAGTCTTCATTGGTCTTAAATTTATTGTAACAAATGGCTAAGTGCATCTGTGGCCTGAGAATAAAACAAGGAAGTTTGGAAGTTGTCAGAGTCAAAATAGAGGAAATGCTGTCAGAAAAAAGATTTGCTATTGCTCTTAAGTGCTCACTGGCATCTCTCCACAGGCACTGTGACTCTACATGGATGTTCTGCCGGGGTGAAAAATCTGATTTGGAACTGCTTCTGTATTAGATAGACAGGGTGTAGGAGCCATTTGGAGATAAATAGGAGGAATGCAGGCAAGAAGACATAAAACCTGTCTGGGTCTTTTATAGTTACAAGCAGAGGGCAGGTGGGATTTGGTGTGGATTTGACTTCAAACCTGATAAGTGTTATCAGAAAACGGACTGCTGCTGTTGCTGGGAACAGCTGCCATTTTAGCATCAGAGTTCAGGCAGGGGTTTGCAGAAAGGTCTGGTCTGGATTCAGTGTTTAGTACAGAGAGAAGCCTTCCTGCTAGGAGCTGGTTTTATTGTCCATTTGGGGCAGAGGGTAGCAAACAGGGAAGATTACTGGGGGAGGCTGTGGTTCAGGTAGCATTGATGGGTAAGGAGCTTGCAGGGGTCACAGCAGCTTTCTGCCCCAGGAGTGGATGGGCTGTTCTGTCTGAATTCCTCTGAGCCTAGCTAGGCTTAGTCTATTTCTCAGATACTTGAATCAGGGGTAGAAGTGAACCCCGAATACTGAACTCCTGTCTGCCCGGTTGGGATTTACATTCTGGCTGGGACTTAGAGATGGCTGGGATTTAGAGTCACTCTGCACCGAGCTGCTAAACTGCCGATTCCCACTGTGGGTGTGGAGGGTCTCGTCACAGAGGCACGGGATGCCAGAGCATGCTGGACCAGGCAGAGCTCTTTGGGATTGCGCCACTAACCTGACAGTAAGGGGTACCCACCCTGCAGTGATGCAGGCTCGGTCCCAGGCGTGCTGTGCATCCTCTGAGCCTTTGCAAGAGCAGGGAGGGCTGAACACAGAGAGGACACGCTGTGCCTCCACAGGGTGTTCAGCACATCTCCACTGCTATTTCTGTGAGCGGAAGATGAGGTTGGTGGAAGGTCGAGGGGAAGTGATCATGTGCGTGAGACCTGCAGCACTGTCACTCATCCAGAAAGTACAGACGCTGGTGAGCTCCTCTGTCTTCTGCCTAGGGACTTCTTGTTGAGGGAACCACAGTTCAGGTAGCAAAAGGGGTGGTTTTTCTGTTGTAGAAACGTTTCAAGTAGCCAGGGTAGTTATGGTGAGATGAGCCAGAGAAATAAATAGAAGCACTTTAAACTTTGCGATTGTAAAGCTCTTTAACTGTGAAAGGCTAAGAGAGCTCACTTTGCTCCCAGCCACACTCCCTGTCCTCCCTTGGGCCAGGCCAGGCCTGGGTTACTCAGGTGTGTGCCCGGCGAGGCAGAAAACTCACCGTGCCATAGGTGACTGCGCCAGCGTGGCTGCGAGGAGCTCTGTATTCCTCTCACGTGAGCCCTCGCTTCAGTGAGGCTGTGCCAGGAAGCAGTTGAATATTCAGCACTCGAAGTTCTGCCCAGTTACCTGCTTTTCCCTTAAATATCTCCCCTCCTCAGCATCCCCAAGTACCGGAACTGAGCCACTTGGGAAATCAGCGTTAAAATAACTTCTGTAAGAGAAGATGCTTGCAGGAAGACAGGCCCAAAACCGGCTGTGCTATCGGTGAGCTTTTGTGTGCAGAACAAAGGCTCTCGTGCAGAGCCATCAACCGGCTCCGGGTACGTGGTCTCCTCCGCTTCTTCAATAATGCGACCAGTGATCTTCCTACCATCCCCCGAGATACTGGGCGGGCAAACAGGGAATTGTCCTTTCTCGGCAAAACCACTCCAGTGCGCTGGCTGTCAGCTGCTTCCCTGCATTTATGAGAGGGAGGTGCTGTGTTCAGAGGACTGTTCTGGGAGCCGGCGCTCCGGGAGGTGTCAGCTCCATGTGCATGGGAAATGGGGTTTGAAAGGCATAACTCTGAGAAGATGGAACAGGGGTTTAAGGATGTCTCCTCTTTAATATTCCTAGCTCTCATGTGCCTGGCTGTGCTATCTTTAAAGCTTCCTACATAGGTTTCTTTTTTTATAAAAATGTATACTGCCATCCAAGCTGATTCCCACGTCTGAGTGTGGTGCTCTAAAAGAAGAACATGTCTGCATCGACTGACCGAGTGGGATCAGTGGGATTTTCTTTCATCTTTGCTCTGAGCAGTCCTCGGTGAGCAGAAATGCCTTGGATGCAGCTTGGGGAATTGCTCCCCTTTCCAAGAGCCCGAGCTAAATGTGCCACCAGGGATGTCCACTGAGCCTGTCTCAGGCCCAGCTGGGAAGTGGAGATGAAAGCAAGAGAGGTCACAGGTAGCTGGCACAACTCTTAAACTAAAGGACCTGCTTTGGGTGCGCTCGCACTGCTTCTTTCAAGTGTGTGGTTTTTATCTTCAGGGATGTGGCACAAAAGACAGAGGTTCCCCAGTCTTCAGACAAAAAAGAGCTGTTGCCTTTCACAGGTAATCACTTTCAAGAAGCAGCAACACCTCATCATTTCTACTTAGGATCTCTGTCTGGGGATTAATTCCTCCCTTTCCACTAGAGTAAAATGTTGACTCGGTGCATGGTCTGGGATCAGTGATGTTCAGTGCTTTAGTCTCCCTTGTATTGCCCAACTTGAGTTTTAGCACACTGTGGTCATTTCTTCCTTCCAGGAGCAAGGCTGACTGCAGAAAAGCTGATGAAAGAACAGTATTTTCTGCTGAGATAAAATCATTTAAATCCTTACAGAATATGATTTGGGAAAGTAGATATTGAATCATCACTTCCCTCCCCCTTTCTCAGTGTATGTACTGAGGTGTAGCCAGTACCCAGCACCATACGAATGCATGGACAGAACAAGTTTCAGCAAAAAGGTTGAAGCTTGTCTCTGGGCAGCAGCAGCAACATAGCTGAGATCACGGGCTTTGGTTTAAGGAGTTATTTCACTATGTTGGTTCAGACAGGTATGAATGAACTGTTAGAGACTAGATTTATGTTAGCAGCAGCATTAGCCTGTACTCTGTTAATTACCACCCACTTTTGAAAGATAAGTGGAGATATGATGTGAAACAACAGTATCAGACTGCCATTTTTACCCCTGCTCATTTTTCACCCCTGCTCTCAGCAGTGGAGATACCTTTGCATCATTCCTTGTTGGAGAGTGTTGGAGAGTGACCAGTCCCCTCAGAGTTGTGAAAGCCATTATGTAGTGCCAGTCCCAAAAAATTACTTTCCAGAAGCAGTTACATCTTTCATGGGGTCCTACTCTTCTACCGATCATGGACAACCTGGAAATAGGGTTTGTTAAGATGTAGTTTAATCTTCATAGTCACAGTGTAAGATGTGGTGTACCTTTGGTTTGCGAGGGGCCTTGCTGCTGAGGGATCCCAGAGGCCACTCAGGGCAGTGTTAGAGCAAACCCAGAGCTACAGTTTTTCCTGCAGAGGTTGTTGGCAAAGTGTTGGGGCGTTTTGGAAGGGGGGCAGAATGAAACTCACGCCTGGACAGTTTCCTTCTGTGGTTTGCTCCTATCCCTGGACTTGGAAAAGGGGTCTTCTCTGCAAGTGACTTATATCAACGCATTTGCAGAGCTGGTGTTGATGGAAAGGGGATACTGTGTCAGGAAGGATTACTCAGCCCCTTCCACGAACTGGTATTGCAGGACCTTACAAAAGAGCCTCTGACCCCAAACCTGTGTTATGACTGATCTGTACAGAGAGTGCACTTGTGAAAACGAACTTCTTAGTGACGAGCAGCTTTCTCAGTTCTAACTGGAAATCTGTGATGTCAAAATCTATTAATAAACTACAAATAATAACAACCTGTCCCAGCTTCAAGGTCTATTTTATGTCATCTGGGATAAAACTCATGCTTATGGGAATGAGGAAAAATCCAAGATCTCTTGTTTAAGGTTATGTACTAGTTGAACAGCAGGAGATAGGAGGGTTTTCAGGAAGAGCTGCTTGTGAGAAATAAGGCATTGGAAATTAATCCTCTTTCCTTCACAGCTTGGAGGCTGCTATTTGAGTTCTCATCTCCTTTGTTTTCTTTGCTTTTTAGAAATAAACCAGAGGCAGTAGAAGTAACATTTGCAGGTAAGCTCTGCAGCTCTCTTGACTTCTCTGAACAAAGGACTGGCTCAAACAGTCTGCCCACAGCTGCACCTGGTTTGCCCAACCTCAGCCCATACTGCTGGACAGGTGCAGACGGTGTGGACACTGCAGTATCCCTAGAGCTGGGGCTTTGTTGGCTGCCCCACTATTTTCTCAGTCTATCTGCTTTCCCTGGAACTTCCCCAAAGCAGTGAGTTCAGTGGTGGCAGAGCTTTGTTTGGTGTGTCCCTGCTACATAGCTCCAGCCTGTTCTCCAGTCCTGCCCTTGGTGCCCTGTTATGAGGTCTTTAGCACCATCTGGTTTGGGTTGATAGGAAGCTGGCTCAGGATAACAGGCAAAATGAATTCATCACCTGAAGTTTGCTCTCCAGGAGGAGAAATGCAAAGGAAGTTCAAGTGCTCATTCAGCAACTGATTTTTTTGCTTCTGTTATCAAGAGCCTGTGTAAGCTGTAGAGCTCCATGGGGAAGGAGCATGCTGGGTTGCTGGAGGGTTGCCTTTCCCTGCCTCCTGGCCTCCCTGCCCATTCTGCAGTGAAGTGGAAGCTGTCACAGCGGGCAGCAGCTGAGCTGCCTTTGCTGGCAGAGATGTTTTCTCCTCCGGGCTGCAGCTCTGGCCTGGTGGGCACGTCAGTCACTTTCTGTGCTGGCCATCCAGAAGGTTCCCGTCTCTGCGTGTTTGTATCCTCCTGCATTGAGCACAAGTGGATTTGCCGGGGATGCTAAATGACACTAGACTAAAGATTTCTGTGAGGGACAGGTGTCAAAACTGTTTCAGCCCTGTGAATGATAACAGATCTCCCTACATGACATTGCCACTTTCCTTAATTGCGGGTTTCTCTCTTGCTGTACGTTTGAGGGCTGGAGCAAGAGGAATAGTATTGCTTTATGCGGTTCCTGGAACATGTAGGGAAAACCTTCCTCAGAAATGGAAACTGGTTCCTGTTCCCTCACATTTTTCTTGCTTGCTTCTTAGACTTTGATGGAGTCCTTTACCATATTTCAAACCCCAATGGAGACAAGACAAAAGTGATGGTCAGTATTTCTCTGAAATTCTACAAGGAACTCCAGGAACATGGTGCTGATGAGGTAAGGAAGCATCTCCGGGCCTAACGCCTACAAATACTGGGTTAGCAATGCCCTTGCGATGTTGGTGGATCCAGCATCTGACCCTTAGAGAAGCAGCTGCACTCCCATCTCACACTGATCAAAGGAGCAGCCCTATGCCACCCAGGAGTCCCACTTTGCAGGAAGACAAGGGCAATTGTCTTCACACTCTCTCATGAATAAGTAGTCATCTTATATGACTCTACAGCCTGAAAGGCAAAAGGCATCACTAATTTTGCAAGTCCAAATTAGTGTGAACACTGACCATATAGAAATAGTTTCCCTGACTGGTGTGTTGAGCCCACAGGTGAAGGAAGGCACCAAGACAGATCTGGGGTCCCATGTGCTTCTCTTCATACTCTAACCACACTTGAGAGCCAGTGCTGGGCTCCTGCTGTGTGTGCAGACCTTGATTTGCAGATGGGTTCCCTTTTCACTGCTGCTGTGAGGAGTTGCAGGCTCAGTTCCTGTTGAATGGGCTGTGGCTGCAGAGGGCCATTTATGGTAGAAAGAAGAAGCCTCTCTGAGCTGTGGTTGGGCGGCGAGGCAGGAAGTGTGACTCAGTTCCTGAGTCAGTTTTCAAATCTCCACATGGTAGCGAATGGGGTTCACCCAGGGCTCTTCAACAGGCTTTTGCCTCTGGGTGGCTATCCTTGGAAGAAAACAAGGAAACTGCTCCCTCAGTTTATTTTGAGTCAGGTGAGAAACAGATGATTTGAACCCAAAGTGAGTTCCTGCAAATGGCCGCAAGACTTACCTAAGTCAGAACAGATAAGACTGAGTGTCCTGCTTTCCTGGTTCCTGTATGCAGAGCTTTCTAGGAGCAGCATTGTCTGCCACTGAAGACATTGCTGGCAAACAGTAAGTCAGGCAGCCCAAATGATGGAGCCCTCCCAGCATATTTAGTGGGGATCAGTGCAGTGTGCGATCCCAAGAGAACCACTGTGCTGGTCAAGTGGCTGACACCACTGTGCACCAGCAGCCATTGTGGTAGTGGTAGAAGGCAACTTCCTAAACTTTTAGAGGAAAACTGGATCTCTGCAGGACTTGCAGCACTTCCTCCTTGGAAGTGCTGACTGAATAGAAATTACATTCTGAAATCTCCAGTTAGCAAACTGTTGCTTTCCGTACTTCCCTGGAGATGATGGAGCTTGTTTCTGCTCTGTTTTTTTGTGAAACCGCACTGTGAAGAATGCAGGGTGGGGTTCCTGCTAAGGGCATCTCTTGCAGCAGCCCTCTGCTGAGAAGAGGTTTTCGCATGCAGAGAGCCTGTGCATCCTTTCCACGTGGTAGTGGGTGTCATCCCAGGAGGGCCAGTTCTGCCACAGCATTGTTGTGTTCTTCCCTGTAAAATACCTCCTGTTCCGGCCCCCTCATTGACACAGAGCTATGGCTCAGTTGGAAATTGCCATTGATGTAAAATTCAGCAGTGATTATGTCTGAAGAAAGGTTTTTGCTATGTTGTAGGCGGTTCTGCTTCTGGGAGGCATTCAAGCTGCCTGGCAGTCTCCTCTCCATGCCCATCTGTCCTGTGCAATAAGCTGAGACAGGGCAGGTGATCGCCGGGCCACGATGCACCTGACCCCTGCTCTGAACTTGCCATCCCATGAGGAGAGGGACTGGGCACACTTTGCATCTGCCTTTGAAGGGGAGGAATGGTTGTAGCCCTCAGATCTGTTCTGTCAGGCTCTGCTATGTGGAAGGGGATTTCTTCCTCATGCAAGCTCAAGACTAGGAGGAACTTGAAAAAGTTCCAGTTTTGAGTCCTGTTATGTAGCGTGTCCCCTGTCAGTGATATTTAGGGAGCTCTCCCTAGAGCAGGAGCAGCCAATAGTACTAGAAGTTGGTGATATAATACTTGTCCAAATTCACTTAGACTAGGGGAAGCAGGTGATGTAATTTGATATTTCTAAATGAAGGCCAAACATGGCTTAGGCTGTGCAGGAAGAAACAACTCTTGATAGCTTGTGCTCTCAATGTTTAATTTCTTTTCTAGGTATTGAAGAAAGTCTATGGAAGCTACTTGGTAAATCCTGAATCAGGTAACCCTGCAATAATGTTTTACTCTGTGTGTGTGTGTGAATGCAATTCCAAAATTACTGAAGTAATGCTCAGAAATGCTTATATGAAGGCTGCACTTGAAGAGCTTGGTATCTGCGGCTCTCTGTGCAATGAATGTCAATTTAAAAGGTGGCTTAGGTAAGTCAGGGCTGAAGTAGCTTGCAGCACAAGCTGTAATTCTTTATGCAGCCCTCCTCCAGGAAGCCTCTGTTCCTCAGGGTTTGGGTCTTTGTTCTTCTCAAAGAAGCTTTGTGAGACACAGGAAAACCATGGTTACCTGTGACAATATCTCTTCCTACTCACTGCAAAAAACTGGGGAGCAGTTCAGCCAGCACATGTGTCTGGGAGCTCAGGAAGGAGCCCCAGGAGCGTTGCCATGACCACGTGCTGAGTTCAGGCATGGCTTCTGGCCATGCTTGGAGTGGGAAGTACTCACCCCTGGGGCTTTTGGGAGGATTTAAGGCAAAGGTGAGACTGTAGGTGTCTCTTTAAAGAGAAAATGTCTCTGCCTTCATTAAGGCCCTACATAGATTATTAAGGTTGGTGGCTGTCCCTTCCCAGGTTACAATGTCTCTTTGCTCTACGACCTGGAGAACCTTCCCGCAGACAAGGATGCTATTGTGCACCAAGCCGGCATGTTGAAGCGCAACTGCTTTGCTTCAGTCTTTGAGAAGTATTTCAAATTCCAGGAAGAGGGCAAAGAAGGAGAAAAAAGAGCAGTCATCCACTACAGGGACGATGAGACAATGTAAGTGTTCAAACCAAGCAGCATGGGTGTCAGACAGCAGTCAGGACTCTGTTCCTGCTCACAGCTGTAGGTTGTGGTGGAAAGTCAGGAAATCCTACTGCTTGGTACTTCGGTAGAGTAATAAGGGCTTGTCCTAGGCTCCACAAGTATCCAGCGAGGGTAACACTCATGCCTCAGGCTCCTGGAATGTTACACAAGAGTCTCTGTTAGTGGCAGCACTTGTGGGTGCATGCAGGAGAGGAACTGGCCACTCCCAACAGAAATGTTTTGCTCCCTGCAAATATTTGTCTCAAGGGAGGGGAAATTTTCAGCAGCCAGGCCTGTGAATGGCTGTTCTGTCTTCTTGACCTTGTCATACAGTTGCTTCCTTGTCCAGTTGATCATCTTCTTAGCTCCTGTTCACATCTGGGTTCTCTTCTCTCACCCACCTGCAGGTATGTTGAGGCAAAAAAGGACCGTGTCACAGTTGTGTTCAGCACAGTATTTAAGGACGACGATGACGTGGTGATCGGAAAGGTGTTTATGCAGGTATGGAAACTGAATTACGGGGAAAGGGTCTGGTCCTCAATTCAGGTGCCTTCTTGCTTGAAGCAGCATTGCCAAATAAGCTGCTGAAGTTGGGCTGAAGTGAGCACAATGGTAGTTTAATGCATGTAAATGCTTTGCAGGGGCCCCATGCTGCACGGGATGGAAGAACATGTTAATAGGCATAGGCATTGTATTTTCCTGGCTCTTGCACTGGCATCTGTTTTATTAATAGTCTTGCTCATTTGGACAATCAAACATATTATGTGTTACAGATGAGAAAGACCACAGTAAATACTTCAGTCCCCACGTTGAGGCCTTGTAGTGTGGCTGGCTGTGGTGTAGGGATCACCAGCGCCAGCTGAGGAGCTGAGTGTGGTGGGAAGGCTGTAAAGAGAGAGGAAGGGTGAGACAATGTCATGCCATGCCTGAGATGGAGCTGAGAGTTGTCTGCACCTCGAAGTTTCTTCCTGCTAATGCTACAGAAAGACTCAGCAGCTCAGTGTGGCAGCTCTTGAATTTGAGTTTTTCAGAGCTATGAATAAACTGTATTTGCAGGCTTGAACCAGTTTTAATGCCAAGTACTTCTGCACTCAGCTGAGTTTTGCAACTGCTGTTTAGCTGGAAAGCATGGAGAGACTTGCAGTGAACACTTTGCATGTCTGTTAGCCTGTGTGTGCAGCCTGTGGAGATTAAAACATCTGCGTGCAGCTGGGGGAGGCTCAGTGCGTGCTGGTATGTGTGTTCATCCCTGCCACTGACCCGCCTCACTCGTGTCTGCTGAACCTCCTGGGGAGCCGCCTGCAAGGCCCTGCAGAGCGTTCCAGGGATAGAAGAGCTTTAACCCACCTATTCAGGGGTGCCAGGCTGTGCTGCTGACAGGCTTATGAACAGCAAGTTACTGGCCCAGTTTGGTGCATACCAGTTTACCTGTGTTGGGCATCATCAGAACAGGGTCTGTTGTGATGGAAGTCTTATTTTGCAGCTCTGTTTACTGTGTTCATTTGCTACAGGCAGGGCATCTGCTCTGGCTTTGAGGTTTTCTCCGCCAGCATATCCCTCAGCCTGGAATTCAGCTTTTAAAACAGGGAAGGAGGCATGATGTGAACAAAGTGGGGTTAGTGAGGCTCCTGGGGAGATGGCAGGGCTTCAAGGCAGCGGCTGTCCCGGAGTCTCCATGTCCCGAGTTCTTGGTTTTTACAGCAGCAAACCCTGTCTCTACCCAGCCACAAGAATTTCCACTCTGAGTCACTCTGGCTCCTTCCCTCCAGCTATTGCTCTTGCATAAGGCAGCCGGGCATGGTGGCTGCTCATCTGGGCTCTCATGGAGAAAATGTGACTATTAACTAACCAGTGAAGTCATTTGAACCATTTCACCCTCTGGCACAAGCAGGCAGAAGTGCAAGCTAAGCATTTCATTAAGGAAATCCCAGTAATCTACTTGGTTCTCTAAAACAGACATGGATGCTCCTGCCCTTCCCGGGGGAGCTGTGCTCAGAGGAGAGGCCAAGGGTGGCTGATAATGTGTAGGCTGGGCTGGAGGTCAGTGAAGCAGAGGGGAGGCTGCCCTGCCTTGGGGCAGGAGAATGGTCTCTGGACATTCCCAGCCCCATGTAGGGATGGTCCTTACAATTCCTGAAATGCAGACAGTTCATTTCCTGTGAAGTGGGGGTTGTGCTGCTGTCAGGGGTTCTATGGGGGAAGGGATCTCCCTGCCTGAAGGTATTGTTTCAAGGTGTAGAGAAGCGTTAAGAAGAGCAAGCTTCACATACAAGCTTCAAACCCTGCAGGTGCCTCTTGATGCCTGGGCAGGCTCCTGGTGGGAGATGGTTTCTCAAATGGCAGAGCCTTTATGTTGGGTGTGATGGAGACCTTGAAATTCTCCCTGAGAATTTCCGTTCCTCTGGAGTGATGGGCACTGCCCGCTTTCACTGGAAGCATTGATGGTGTTGATTTTCCAGCAGGAGCTGTGCTGTCTTGTGTGCTTGCTCAGACTGAGGTGTCCCTTCCACAAAACACCCATGGCAAGGGTGTGACACTGAAAGCCAACACAGCTGAGGGGCTGCACTAGAGCCATGTATAAACCCAGAATAGCCATCCATTTGGGGCTGGTTTTGCTGGGGAAAAGGCTTGTTTTTCAGGTGTTTGGCCTGATGAACTCTGTCCATTCAGGGAAAGCTGGGCAACCTTCTGCTCATTGCCCTGTAGGAGTGAGGAAACCCCATTTGTTTACCCAGCATGTTGTTGAAGGGTTGCAGTGAGACTCACCTTCACTTTGTCTTGTTCAGGAGTTCAAGGAGGGTCGCCGGGCCAGTCACACAGCGCCACAGGTGCTCTTCAGCCACAGGGAGCCACCCTTGGAGCTGAAAGACACGGACGCGGCCGTTGGCGACAATATTGGCTACATCACCTTTGGTAAGCAGACAGCTCTGAGGCCTGGGAATGCTCGGGAGGAGAGAGGTTCCTGCTGCTGCATGAAAAACGAAAAGGAATTCACCTTCCCTGAGTGCTGAAGTGGGTCACTGGGGGCTGCAGGGACTCTGGAGTTGCACTCTGTATTGTCCACCCCCCTTGGAGTGTCCCTTTGCTATATCAGGCCACCTCAGCTCTGCTGTGGGCAAGAAGATACAGAAGTGGACAGTGAGCTGTTTAGTGTCTGCCTACAAAATAAGTTCAGTACTTGAGAGCAAAGGGAAGGGTGGCTTTGCTGTGATATTGTGGAAACTGGAGGTTTCTTGTGAAAGGTTTCATGCAAGTGTAATTGTAGCTTATCTAGCTGCAGGCACCTGTGCAGTACTTGATCAGCAGGGGCAATTGGAGAGCAGCAGTGGGGCAGTGAGTGAGTTCTGCTTCTCCAGCTCTCCCTCTTTGCTGTGAGCCAAACACTGATGAGCCACTTTCTCCTGCCTGCAGAGGTGGTGGCCAGCAGAGCCATCACTTCCCCCTGGGCAGCAGTGCTGAGGAGTCCAAACCCTACCCTGTTCAAAGGGATAGGTCTCTTCCAGGGAAGTTGGGGGCAATGGTTGGATGCATCTTTAGGGTCTCTCAGGCATCTTTAGGGTCTCTCAGGCCAGCGTTCCTGTAGTTTGGAGCTCAGAGATGGAGCACAGACACTGCAGGGAAAGGTGAAGTTAGCACTGTTTGAGGGTGCTCCTTGAATGGTGTCCTGAGGTCCGAGCAGCTGTCAGCTGTGGGAGGGTTGTCTAATGGCAGGGCTGGGATGGCACATACTTCATGTTTGTTGAGACGCAATTTCCCAGTTATCTGATCTGACAGTCTCAGGTGAGATCATCACACAAACAAAAAGTTCTTTCAGCCCTTGGATGTGGGACACTTAGCAAAGCACCAGCTGATGGAAAGAGCGAGCCACCTACTTGTATCCAAGTCTGTCTCTGTTACAAGCTGCCAGGGAGAGATCCACAAACAATTTCAAGACCCCAGGGCAGACTGCATCTTGAAATTGTTGGAGCAGCCTGACTGCTCTGGTCTGCCTCCAAGCTGACTCCTCCGATTACGTCTCCCAAGCACCGATGCTGCATTATGCAGTTTCCTACAGCACCATCGTCTCTGGGCACTTGGCCTTGCCTGCATCCCACAGACTGCACAGCTGTGTCCAGGCTGCTGTAGGAGATATGGAAAAGTGCTCCTAGGCCTTGTATATAAAGATTAAGTGCTGCTTAATCTTGGGACGTGTCATAGTAAAGGACTTTTTGTAGAGACCAAGGCAGGCATTCAGAACAGCACTCCTGGAAGTTTCCAGCACTGCAGGATCCTGAAGCCCTTGGGTAGCCTCAGGAGGCACTAATGGTCTGTGTTGGCCTCTTCTTTCAGTGCTGTTCCCCCGTCACACCAATGCTGCAGCCAGAGACAACACCATAAACCTGATCCACACGTTCCGGGACTACCTGCACTATCACATCAAGTGCTCGAAGGTATGAGGGCCGGGGTTGAGGGACACAGGGTGGCTTCAGCCCATCTGACCTGGGTGCTGCAGGGGAGGAGCATGGGGCAGGGGTGCCTCCTGAGAACTCACTCAGGTCTGGCATTGCCCTCCCCAGTCATGCAGGGGTGGCAAGTGATGCATTGCCACCTTCTCCCTGCTCTTGGGCAGAGGCAGTGCCTATTTGCTTCCCATTCCAGCAGCAAAGTAGGATTTTTCCCTTTTGGATCCGGTTTATTTCCTCTCTGGCAACAGAAATGAGGGTAATTGTTCAGAGTGACCTGGCTTTGATATGTCTTGAAATCTCAGCTATGAAGACAGGATCCTGACGTGTCCCTGTTTTGTCCTAATGAAACGCAGGCCTATATTCACACGCGTATGAGGGCGAAAACGTCAGATTTCCTCAAGGTGCTGAACCGTGCCCGTCCAGACGCAGAGAAGAAAGAAATGAAAACAATCACGTGAGTGGCAACGCAGGGCTTGGCGGTCTGGGCTTCTCTGCCAGCCACAAGCTCGCTCCTTCTCAGCTTGGCATACCGCAGTCTAGGGAAAGCTGGGGTGCTGTGGGGGTGACCCACAGCTTACTGCCTTGCATGCCCTTTGAGGAGCTGGGTCTGTGGCAAAACCCTGTGCCAGCAGGTCCTGTGAGCCCTGGTGTCTCCATTGTGTCGTGTTTTCCCCCCCCCAGGCCCGTGGTGGCATTTTTGGGGCTTTTCCCCTGTTATATTAGAGTTGGCTGGCCAGCTCTGGGGGCAGCTCCAGCTCGTGAGGGGGGAGGAGCCAGGTCCTCCCTAGGGGTTTGTGGGTACGGGATTGGGTCCTTGTGCCCGGTGTGTCTGCAGCTCCTGCAGCTGCTGGCTGGGGCCAGGATGTGAATAAGCAGCAGAGTGAAGTGGAGGGAGGAGAGCAATTCTGTGAACATGTTTCCCTCATGTCCCTTACCCTCTGCTAATCTCAGAGCCCCTTGGTGTACTTTCTAAATGTGTGTCCTGACGTCCCCTTTGCATTCTGCTTTGGGGCAGGAGGGCTGTCCCCTCTGCAAAAGGCAGCCTCTCCCCACAGCCCCTCTCACTGGTTCTGCAGCCACAAACACCTTTGAGTTCTGAACCAGCAGTGCCCGCCTGCTTTGAAAGCTCAGCTGCAGTGTGTGCCCCACCACAAGCCCCACAGCCACCCTGGGGACCGTGCTGACTTCTCTGTGCATCCTTCCAGGGGGAAGACGTTCACAACCCGTTAACGCCGGGGTCACTGAGGCTGCCGTGGAGGACGAAGTTTGGGGCACTTGCTACCCGATAATCGTAGCTTTTAATGTTGCACCTCTGTGGGCTCATAAGGATTTCAAGCAATCGGGGTCTGTACGACAGTTTGGGGAGTAATCTGCAGAAACGAGCTGTGCTTGCGAGGACTTGATCGTTCCAAGAAACAAAACTTTAATTCCAGTTTGATTGACTTAATTTCTTTTCTTTTTTAATTTTTTTTTTTCTTTTCAAGCTGTTTCGCTTTGCAATATGTTACCGGAAATAAGTTGCAGTATTTCTTATGAGAATAATGCAATATTAACTTGTTTTCTTCTGAGTATTTGAGTTCAAAACTCCTGTATCTGAAGAAATACTGTTGGGGTTCATTAATAAAGGAGATCTTTCTATCTTAAAGGGCTGTGGGGCTTTGGCTTGTGAATGCATGTGGCCTTGCCCTGGAAGGGGTGTTTGGAGTCACAGCCCCAAGGGAGGTAATTCCTGTATTGTGGAACAAATGACTTCTAGTGAACTTGGGGGTACTGTGCTCAGGTCTGGGAATAGCCTGTTCTGTTAGGAAACTCCTGGACTGCACAGAGCATGATTCTCCTACCCTCAAATAGCAATCTGCACCCTTCCCTCCTACCCTGGCTCCCTCCTTCCCCCTATCAGGGAGAGCTAGGATGGGGGTCTCTGCCTCTCATCCTCAGGCCATGACTGGATGCCAGGGAGATTCCTGAGGAGGGAGCACAGCTCCCCAGGTCCTCTTCCCCTCAACAAGCAGAGTAGATGGCATCCAATTAAGTGAAATAATTTATATAATTAAAAGTCATCTTCATACAAAACCCCAGGCTTGGCCCCTAGATGGGGAGGGCAAAGCAGGGCAGGCTGGAAAATTACAAAGCACACGCTGGAGAAGGGTAGTGACACCATCTCCATCATCCCTCTGTACACGAGCTGCCGGGCAGTGCCGGGACTCCATCCCTTGGCACAGTTCTAGCGATCGGGGCGCTGGACGCAGAACACTTTGGCTTGGTGGTCGCCAGAGGTGGTCACCACAATGGAGGCATCCCTGCGGGGAGACACGGCTCAGATATGGGGCTGGGGACATCTGGTATCCCTAACCAACACCCCTGGCCCAGCTCTGAACTGCCACACTCCCTCTTGAGACCCTCAAGTCTCAGCGTGGACCTGTGTCTGTCCCCACCTTGGGACCAAACCCCAAGGGCACCCAAAGGAGAGACAGTTCGTGAAGTGAGTTCCTGAGGCTGGAGGCCCCTGCCACCCCTGGTCCCTCCACCCTGCAGGGAAGGAGTCTAGGGATTCCCTGCTCACTTGTTGACAGCAAAGTCGAGGATTTCGGCGGAGTGCCCTCGGTACTCGCTGATCATCTTCCCCGAGCGGGCGTCCCAGAGCCGCACGGCCCCGTCCAGGCTGCAGGTGTAAACCACGGCCGAGCTCTCCTCCCACAGCAGCTGCACAATCCCAGACTGGGGAAGGGGGGACACAGTGGGAACTTCCACAAAGTCTCAGCTCCCCCCTCGTAACCCCTCCTCCCTCCCATGTTGTCTGCCATCCACACAGACAGGAGAGCCAGCCCCCAGGGCCAAGCACATCCTCTGTGCAGGGACTGCAGCTGTCTTTGGGGAAGCCCAGGGCTGAGAGAGAAGCACAAATCAGGAACTGGCCCCTGGGCTCTGAGAGAGATCTCCAGCAGGCCCAAAGCCCACCTCCCAGGCCTAGGAGAGGGGGTAGGGCCGTACCTCATGTTGGCACTTATGCCTCAGGCTCTGTGTGGAGACATCATAAATAGCCAGTGTGCCATCCAGGTAGCCCACAGCAGCCAGTGGCATCCTGCAGAGAGGGGAACAGGCATTACATGGGACTACGGGAAGCAGGGATGGAAGTGTGTGAAGGATCCAGGTTGAAGGCAAACCCTGGGCTGAGGGCTGCAGTGTGTTGAGAATATGAAGGACAACCCAATGGCCGGAGCCATGAAACACCCCAATCAGGAAAGCCAATGGGACAGCAAGAGTCAACAACCAGCCTGAGGTTAATAAGAAAGAAAATGTCCTGGCATGAAAACAGCCGTGTCTGGAGGGTATCCTGGCCCAACAATGGTCCATCAGGCTAGTCCAGAAACCCAACAGTTGCCAGGAGGACTGAGCAGCCGGTGTCCCTTGTCCTCACACCTAAGTGATCCAGGATCTCCACATCCAGCCAGGGAGGACGGAGGTGAGAGATGCAACAGAACAAGCACAAAGGATGCAAATGGATCTGTCTGTGACAACTCCTGTAAGATCTAGCACCGAAGAGGGGCTGTCCCCACACTCACACATTACAGAAGCCCAGCGACTCCACCGAATTGGACTCTGCCTCCTCGCCCTCACCGATGGGTGCCTTAGGGGCCACACTCTCCATCTTGAACACGCACACCACCTGTGTGGAGGGAAGCTGACTAGTCCCCGGGGGGAAGGGGATCCAGATGCACAGAGATCCTGTTCCTTACCCAGGACCAAGCCTGCATCCCCAGCAGACCAAGACGCGGCCCCAAATCCTCAGCTCCTGGGAGCAAACATTGGAGAAACTTCCTTCCAGGAGCCCAGTGGCACCACCCAGCCCTGGCTCCACCCACAGCACGAGGACGCCTCCTGCCGGCTGCCGATGGCTGTGCACCAGCCCAGCCGGGGAGCCTGGGGGGTCCCCAGCGCTCCTGGCTCTGCCCCTGGCCCGGCAGAGGGGCTTGGGGGGTCCCCAGTGCTCCTGGCTCTGCCCTGCCCACACGGACACACCTTGCCTGTGGCGGAGTTGACCAGCTTGGCGTGACAATCCACAGAGCCCGTCATGATCAAACTGCCATCCTGGTTGCTGGCCACACACGTCAAGGGGTCCTGGTGGCCATCCTGGCCTGGAGGGTGAGAAGCAGGCATGAGCTCTGTGTGTCATCCCCACAGAGACTCAGCGGGCCTCGAAACCCACCCTCCTGCCGCCTCTGCCACCACCCCCGCAGCAAGGAGCAGCCACCAGTGGCTATGTGGATGCCACCTCTCCACCTAGGCAGAGGTCAGAGCCCACTGGAAGGGGCCACTCCCCAGATAGGAAGCACCCCAGGTGATAAACTTCTTCCCTACCTTTAAGGACATGCAGTGAAGTTCCCTGCTTCAGGTCCCAGATGCGCATGGTCCCATCCTCATACCCCACCACCGCCCGCTTCCCTGGGTGAGACAGAGACAGTGCATGGAGACACAGCCCCCCTCTTCCCTCCACTTCCCACTCAGCACAGACTGGCAGAAGCAGGAGGGCAGATGGTGACAGTGGGGTGCGCATCTGCTACAGAGCTGGTGACATTCCCCGCTCCAGAGAGCCCCCACGCCTCACCATCAGGCAGGATCCTGCCACACGTGGCTGGGCATGCAGGGCCCTGGAAGGTTTTGCAGTCCCCACTGGGGATCTTCCACATCCAGGTGTTGCCATCAGCCGTGCCCGCCAGAAGGACATGGGCTTGAGGGTGCCACTCCATCCACTGGGCAGAGAGAGGGACAGGCAGCATCACAGGAGGTGTCCCCCCCTCGCTGGCCCAGGAGCTCCCCACAGCACCAGGGCTTCCACCACTCACCTCCAGGTCCCCCACCTCAAAGGACCACACTTCCTCCTTGGCATCCACCCGCCACACTTTGATAAGCCCAGACATGTCACCCGTGGCCACAAACACAGAGTCGTGACTGAAACCGGCACAGGTGACCGAGTCCTTGTGTCCTAGAGACATCAGGGGACAGAGACTGCTCAGGCCAAGCCATGAAGAGGACAGCTCCAGCACAGCTCCCAGACAGACACAGCTGGGAAGGGACACAACTCTCACTGGCACAGCCTCAGGCTCACCTGAGCACTCGAACAGCAGCTCCCCGTCGCTCACACGCCACACAAAGGCCTTGTCATCCTCCCCACCGGTCACCGCCAGCGTGTTGGTCTTGGGGTCGAGGCTCACGCAGAAAACAGAAGCTTCACAGGAGAGTAAAGACAGGCTACATTGCTCAGGGGCCAATCCCACCTCACCTGATACTCCCAGGGGATCCAAACCCAGTGGGAATTGATTCTTCACATGGGAGAGGAGCTGCCACGGTGGGAGGCCCAAAGAGCTTCTCTGCCAGAGTATAAGGCAAAAACAAACCCAAGGCAGCTTCGAGTACTGATGGCTGTCCCAGGAAGGCTGGGAGACAGCAGCCTGGCAAGGCCCTCTGCACCCCCTGGCTCTGGGGAAAGCTAAGGTGGGAGCAGGTCCCGAGGGGGCCCCAGCACTCACCCGAGTGGAGGGAGAACGTGACCTCACTGTCGTCCTGCGCCTCCATGCCATCCTCCACCCCCTCGTCATCCTCCGAATCCCAAGCCTCGGCATCGGGCTCGTCTGCCCCCTCGTCCTCAAAGTCCACGTCCTCCATCTCCTCGGCCAGGTCATCTGCAGAGGGCGAAGGTCAAGGCGCGGCTCTCGGCCCGCCCGGCTCGGCACCCCGGGGCGGCTGGGGGCACGGTGGGAGAGGGGGGAACCCCGCGGGACAGGGCAGCGGGGGGATGCGCGACGCCGCCGCGGCCAGGAGACCGGCGCAGGGGAGCGGCAGGGGGCCGGGGAGGGCCGAGGGGAGAGGCCGCGGGCCGAGGGGATATACCGGCCGGGCCTGGCACTGGGGCGGGGCCGCAGCACGCCCGGTGCCCCGGCGGGAGAGGCCGGAGCCCCCGCAGGCCCTGCCCGATGCGCGGCGCGGGGCGCCCCGTCTCACCCGGCCCGGGTGGGCCCAGCTCCACCACCTCGATGATCTCCTCGTCGCCGTGCAGGCCCAGCGCCCCCGGACCCTCCGCGGGCTCCATGCCGACCCGCCCGCCGCCGCCGCTTCCGCCGCACGCCCCGCCCCGGCCAATCCCCGCCCGCCGCCCTCCCGCTCCAGCTAACCACGGCCCGCGCCCGCACGCGGACCCCGCCTTTTCCGCCAGCGGGCCGGGCCGGCCCCGCCCCGCGCGTTGGCTCTGGGAGATGTAGTTTTCTGCGCCCCGGCCGTGCAGCGCCACCCGCCGGCGGTCTCCGCGCAGTGGGACTGCACCTCCCGGCATGCAGCGCGGCCGCTGCACACCAGCACCATGGCGGCGGCGCGAGGCGGACTGCGCGGTAACGGCGGGCGGGAGGTCGGGCGGAGGGGGTGGCCCAGGGCGGGGGGACCGGAACTGTCCCGCCACCACCCCCACGACACGGCCCGCGGGCCCACGGCCCCGCCCGGCTGAGGACGGGGCTTAGAGCCACGCCCCCGGTGTGATTGGTCACGCCCGCTATGCGCTTGGTCACGCCCCCTACGTTTGGCCACTCCCCTCACGGCTCAGGCACCGCCTTCGAGCGCCCCCTGGCGGCGGGGCAGGAGCACGGCAGGGGGATGAGGGTAGGGATGGGGATGGGGAGATGGGGATCGGCAGGGATAAGAGCAGGGGCAGGGGAACAGGGATGGGCAGGGATAAGGGCAGGCGTAGGGGAATAGGGATGGGGATGGGTAGGGGTAAGAACAAGAGCAGGAGCCTCGGCATCCCAGGCTGGGCCCCCCCACGCTGTCCCTCCCTAATGCTTCTTCCTGCAGGACTGCTGGTGGCAGCAGGATCTCCCCTGGGTCCCGCCAGGCCCTGGGGGCAGCCGGGCACCCCGGGCACACGGCTTCTCAGGCAGAGCTGCCACCGGCCAGCAGGACAACAGGCCAGGCCAGAGCCAGGCAGCGGGGGGCTCCCTGAGGGGGTGGAGTACATCCCCACCCGCAAGAGGGGCAAGAATCCGATGAAACCGGTGGGAGTGGCCTGGTGAGTGGATCGGGCAGTGGGAGAGGGCGGGCCCAGGAGGCTGCACTGCTCTGCAGGGCTGGGGTGGAATGGGGGCCCTGGGGGGCTGTAGTACTGAGCAGGGGGCTGCCCCAGAGTGGCACAGCACCCTTGTTTCCCTGCCAGCTCTCTCCATCTCCTGACTACTAGTTGTCCTGCAGGGCCATCGGATTGCCTTCTGGAATAATCCTCTTCCTCCTGGCCAAACGGCAAGTGGACAAAAACCGTCTGGAGCAGCTCAAAATTCGCCAAAAGATGATGCAAGCCAACCAGGGGGAGTACGAGACAGAGCGATACAAGACAGTGGCCAGGGGGGCATAGCCAGGCTGCCCCCCATCCCCAGGCTGGCACTGTGGCACGTGGAAGGGACTGGCCAAGGGACACCAGCCCCATGGGACACTTGACACTGTCACCTGCCCTTCCTGTCCAGTCCACGGAGTGGTCGTGGAGCTGGACAGGGACAAATAAAGTGGAAGAGCTCAGTGCATATGTGGTTGCTCCCTCACTGCTCAGCCCCAGGGTTCTGCCCACAAGGCAGGGCGTACAGGCAGGCAAGGGAGGCCAGGCCTGGAGCAGTTTGACCTTGGTTTTTCCATCCCTTGGTTTTCCCATCCCAAAGCAGTGTTTGTGCTGCACCAGGCCACAGCCCCCACAGAGGCTGCCCACAGGTTTTTCGGGGGAGTTGCTGCACCAATAAGACCGGCACCATCTGGAAAACTGAAGTGTTTTTATTTAGCAAGTGCAACTTTGCCCACATCCGTGGCTGCAGGGCCTCTGGAATGTGAGCTCTGCCACGGGGGTCCCAGCTGCCCCCCGCCCGTGCCAGGCACAGCCGCAGCTTGGGGGGGGCATGGCCGGAGCCGCATTTAAGGCACCGAGTGAATGACGCCAACCAGACTCTGCCAAAAAATTCCAACGCAATCCCAGCAGCTGCTGCCAGCTCCCGGTGCCCACGTAGGGCTCTGGCATCCCACTGCCAACCCAACGCCATTGGTACAGCCTCAGTAAGCGGTGCCAAGGCCGGGCACTGCCTAAACACTGGCAGCCAGTCCCCCCCACTGCCCTGAGAGGCTTGTTGGGGGATGATCAAGGGAAGCCCTTTCCTTAGCAGCCTACAGGTAGGAATGCCAAAGCATTAAGAGTCACAGTAAGTGAACTATCCTGTATAGAGACAAGAGGAGGGGGTGAGGGGCAGCCGGGGAGGACAGGAGGGGTCCCAGGGCTAATCCCGGCCCACTATCTGCAGGAGGAAGGTGAAGATGTAGATGATGTCGGTGTAGATGGTGAGGGCACCATAGACGTACTCCTCGGGGCTCAGTGTGTTCTTCCTGTTCCCCAGCACAAGTTGGGTGTCATAGGCAAGGAACTGGGGGGCAGAGGGTGTCAGGCAAGGACAGAGGGGAGATTCCTCCCTCCCCAGTCCCTGCCTGACACCCTCTACCCACCCCAGCCATGAACTCACCAGTGTGAACGCGATGGCCCCGATGGCTGCGTACAGCATGTGGAGCCAGGAGACCTGCACAGGAAGGGGACAAGGGAAGGGTGAGCCAGGGTGCTAGCAGGCAGCAGGCAAGGCAGGGCAGGTCCTGCCCACACCCAGCTCCCAAGATGCTGATGCTGACGCATCCTCTCCCTGCAGGCAAGCTGCCTTTTGTGGCCGGCACCACACCCTGCTTCCCAGCAAAGGGGGACCACCCAAACCCCATGCCTGTACCAGCCCTGGGGACACCTGACTGGGAACACCCATTGGCACCCCACAGCCCCTCTGTCCCCCCGACTCACATATTTGAAGGAGAGGACGATGGCAGTGATGATCCCGGTCACCATGACCACAATGCCCAGCACACAGAACAGCCCCGGACACGATGTAAAATCAACCTGATGGGACACACACACACACACACACACACATATGTAACAGGAGAGCCCAGGGTGTTCCCACTGACTCGCTCCCTCCCCGAGGCGGGGTGGGGCAGGGCAGGGCATCTCTCCTTGCCTTGGTCTGGAAGCAGAAGATGGTGACAATGATGGCCACAATGGCAGTGATGAGCATAGCAATCAGGACAGCATTGGTCTTGTGCACGCTGTGGATGGAGGGGACACCACAGTCACCTCACGCTTCAACATCCCCCTGCCCAGTGGGGTGTTGGTGACCCCCTGCACAGCCCAGATCCTGGACAGGAACCCTCCTGTCTGTAAGCCCAAGTGACTGAAGTGTCCCCTGGCTCTTCACAGCCTCTCACTTGAGCCAGCTGCATTGGGGAGGACAGGAGGGACACCAGCTCCTGTCACCACAGTGTCCCTAGGCCGTACCTGGCAATGGTCCCTGTCATCAGCCCCATGGCCAGCGTCTGTGGAAGAGAAGGGTGGGCTCAGCAGGCTGGGTGGCACCACGAGGGGCAGCAGTTCCTCACTGCCCTCACATGCCCACATATCCCCCTATCCCTCCCAGCCTGTACAGGGAGCTGCTGTGCCATGAGGGCACCACCAGGACCCTCTACCAGTCCCAGCCCACTCACAAAGATGCTCAGCAGGATGATATTCCATGGAAAGCGTCTCCTGAGGACAAAATGAGGAGAGAGGTGAGCTGGTGATAGGGGCTACATCATGTTCCTCTGGTCCCCAGTCCCCCAGGGGCAGCCCCAGGCAAGACCCCCAGTCTTAATGCTCTAGAGACACCCCTGCCATATCCACACATCCCACCCTGTGGGTCCCAGAGACTCACCGGGGACCCTGGCAGCAAGCCAGCACCAAGTAGGTTACCAGGAACACAGCACTGCAAAGAGAGGCAGGAGGTGTCAACCCTGCAATTTCCCACCAGGACCAGCCCCCAGGCTGGGAGGCTGCAAATATGGGGGGCACAAGCTGGGGGAGTGCAAGCCAGCAGACCCCCTACTCACTATGAGGCGTAGTAGATGGCAACATTCCTCTGGACGAAGTAGCGGACAGGGTGGCTGTGGGACAGGAGGGACAAGCATGAGGGAGGGGGTACAGCAACTACTGTCCCCTTGAAATACCCCCAAGGGACACAGGGTCAGGCTCCCCTCTTTTTCAGGACAAGGCTACTCACTGTAGCCACCCCCTCCACTCACACAAAGGTGAACACAGAGATGATTCCCACTGTCACCAACAGCTGCAGGGAGATGATGGCATAGACCTGCAAGAGACAGAGGGATCAGCATCTGGACCCTTGCCCTGACAGGTGCTGCCCCACCCTGACAGATGCCCCCAGCCCCTCTGGACTCACCTTGCGGATGAAGGTGTGCCGGACTTTCCTGTCGTCCCAATCAACTGATTGGAAGGGGGAGCCATCCCCAATGCCATCGCCACCTGTGGTGGTGGACACTCCTCAGCACCAGGTTCAGCTGCACAGCCCCTCACAGCACCCCTGTTTCTAGTGCCTTCCCCCCACAAAAAAAAAGATGCTGCCACTTACCGAAGCGAACAGGCATGGTGGGAACGGCCATCCCTGGATGAGAGTACCCCCCTGCTGCTGGGTAGCCCCCTGGCTGCCCGTACCCTGCCGCTGGGGGGTATCCCCCCGGCTGTGGGTACCCCCCAGCGTAGGGATGGGGCTGGGGGTACCCCCCTGGGGGTGGGGGGTAGAGGGGGTTCTTGTCATCGTAAGCTGGGGGTGCACTGGGCTGGGACATGCTGGCTCCCTGTGTCTCCCACAGGCACCTGGAGGGGAGAGAAGATGGGGGGTGTCAGCACAGGTCCCCCTCCCAAGGCAGGACGTGCTCCTGGTGAGTGAAGCCACAGGTGTAGGGACACGGGACCGTGCAGCCACAAAACCTCCCCCTCCCACTTCAACAGTGGCTCCTAATTAATGACAACAAGTTGGCCTTGATGCCAGCAGGTCAATGAGAGGTGAGGGATGTCCCCACTGTCCCTTGGCCAGGGCCACCCACATTCCTGTGCCCTGAGTCCCCAGTGCCTGCGTCATGGTCAGCCACGGGCAGGGCACAGCCACACGCTGACTCAAGCTGCGTCAGGGACATGACCTTTCCAAAAGGGATTTGACCTCTCCAGCTTTTGGAGCCCACCCTGCCATTGCTGGGGGGCAGGAAACAGCCCCCCCACATGCCAGTGTGTGGCTCTTAGTAGCACCAGTCTGGGGACAAACGACATCAATTCTATCCACTGCCTGAGATAGAAACACAGGGCCTGATCCTCATCACAGCCATGCAGACTCCCACTGCCCCCCCCCATTTCAGGGGTGTTCCCCACCCAACAGCCCAGTGGGTCACACGGAGGCTCCAGAACTCCTGAGTCCCTTCAGGGAGGGGACAAGTGACAAGTATAAGAACAAGTGACATAAGCATCACCTCTGCAGAAGATGGACTCTTCCTTGGTGAGGGGAGTCGTGACCCCGTCAGGGCGAAGCTCCCCTCCCTGGCCGCACCAGGCCCCCTCACTGAGCCCCCAGCAGCTGTGAGCAGGCAGCCCGGGCTCAGAGCCAGCTGCTGGGCTTGGCCCCAGCAGGAGGAGGAGGAGAAGGAAAGCAGGATCTCCAAGGCCAGGAAAACAACAGCGCTGACAGAAGATGGTGCCAGGCCTTTCTTTACCCACCTGCCACCCCCAGAGTGCTGGCACCCCAGACCCCAGGCAGGTGCCAACACTCGCCACATCCCCCCTGCCTGCAACGGTGACGTGATTCTGGGACCATCCCGAGGAAGGAACCAGGATCTGATCCCAACCAGGACGAGGCTGGGAGGAGATCGGGCACTTCCTCCTGTGTGACGCCAGTGTTTCCCACAGCCAGGCTGGACAGGCAGCAGTGCTGGGGGGCACACCCATGCCAGCCATGCCAGGCCAGGGGGAGTAGTGAGTGGTTCAGTGTCTGTCCCTCCATCCCCCCTGCCATCCGTCTGCCCCAGCCCTGGGAGAGCTGCCATGGTCGTACCGCCCTTTGGCATCATGATGACGATAGCGCTGAAAATAAATAACCCATGTGGCGGTGACCACCCGAACAGGAAGCTCACTTTCTCCACTTCCCTGTAGTTTCCTAGAAAAGCACACGGTGTCCCATGGCACCACCTCACCTATGGGGCCAGGGAATGGCCCAAAATAGGAGTTTGACCCCAGGAAAGTCCTCATGACTGGCACTCAGTTATAGGGGGACCAGAGTCCCCAGGAGGGAACCCAGGTGTCTGGAGAAAATGGGGTGTATCCGGCCAGCAGGTGGTCACTGGAAGGGTCCTACCCTGTGCCTGTGGCCAGCACCCCGTGGCAGAGGTCCACTGACTGCCCCAGCCCCTCCTGCTCCCACCCCATCGGGGTGGCCTTGGGCACAGGGAAGGAACCAGCCTGACGGGTCCCTGCGGCCGCCGCACCCAGGGAAGCAGGCAGCTCTCTGAACCCTCCTCAGTTCGTGGCATATCAGGGCCCTGAAATGAGAGGCCACCAAATGACCACGCGGGACAGTTTGGTGACCCTGCTGTGACACGCAGTCCTGGGGACAGGGTGCTGCTCTGCACTGGCACCGTGACTCAGCACAGATAAGGCACATGTGGCAGGGATATGGGGCACAGGAACCATCACCCCTTGTCACGGCCCTGTGGGTGGCATGAAGTAGTGTCCCCACCACTGGCCCTGGTATTCCTGCTGGGCTCAGCCTTCCACCACCAGCTCCACAGGCTTCCTGGGGCAACAAGGGCCACTTTGGGAAGGGACCATGGTTTGGGGTGGGAGCCAGGGCTCCCCACACTGAGGCTGCCTGAGAAACTACTTTACTCTAGAAGAGCCTGGAAGCCCCCACCAGAATGGCATGGCTTGGTACAGCACAGCCTGGCACAGCACAGCACAGCCTGGCATGGCATGGCACAGCCTGGTGTGGCACAACACAGCACAGCTGCTGCATGCAGCATGGCACAGCTTGGCACAGCACAACCCAACACAGCACAGCAGAACTTACCCTGGCCTAGCCTAGCACAGCCCAGCTCAGCTCACGCGAGCAGGTCAATGTGGCCCACCCAGGCCAGATGTCCCCATGCCACTCACACAGGACACACGTTTGCTGGAGCTCAGCCTCGCCACCACTGCATCTCTGCCCCCCTGCGAGCCCCCTCCTGAGGGGCAGGGCATGGGACAGGGGTGTCCTTCTGTGTCCCAGCCCAGGCACCCCCACAACACCCAGTGCCTGTCCCCACACCACCTTCGGTGCCACCCCACACCCTGACAGGCACAAACCCTTGCCCTCCCCTCCCGTCACACCCCACGGGGTCCGTGGGGACACCCTCCACAGAACTAGAGTCGGTGCCCCCCCACGGACCACCCCACACCACGCCCCGATTCCCCGCCACGCGATCCCGTGGGGTCCGGAAAACAGCACCAACGCTACAGTGGGACCCCGCGCGTGGGGGTCCTGTCCCGCGGCCGTCCCTGCTCGCAGGAACGCCCTCTGACCCCGATCCCCCCGCCGCCGGACCTCAACGGGACGTGCCCCCACCCACTCCGAGGACGGGGGTGCGGGGGGTTGCAGCGCGTCCCCGCTGTTTGGTGACCGGCCGCCCACTCTCGCCCGGTCCCCGCCGACCTCCGGGACGGTCGGGAGAGCGGTGGTTCAGCCCCTGGCCGGCCGTGGCACCGGAGGGCGCAGGGACAGGGGGGTGGGGGGACAAACCGGGCGGCGGGGAGTCGGGAGAACGGGAGAACGGGAGGGGGGAACCGCCGGGGGCCCCACGCGGGACTCGGGTGCGCGGGGTGGGGCGAGGCGGGCTGCCCTACCTGCTGCGCGCTGCTCCGCCGGGCTGAGCCGCGACCAGCCGGGACGAGCCGGGACGGGGCGGGGGGACGGGGCGGGGGCGGGTACCGCCCGCCGCGCCCCCCCGCGGCGGCTCCGCGCCCTGCGCCCCGTGACCGGGATGCGCTCCCGCGCTCCCCCGCCTGTTGCTCCCCGGGACGGGCCCCGCTGGCCCCTCGCCCGCCCCCCCTCGGGATCTCCTTGCCACCGCCTCTGACGTCACTCAGAGACCCCCTTACTCACACAGTGACGTCGGGGGGAGACACCCCTTTCGGTGGCGGCGGGGGGGATGGAATCCCCTCCTGTCGCCCGTGACGCGGTCGGTGTGTCCCGTGTTTGTGTCCCGGTTCCCGCGGCGGGGCCGGCAGGGGGCGCGGTGGGCGCGTGACGCCGGTAGCGGCATGGCCGCGGGGCCCGGCGGGGCGGCGGCGGCGGCGGTCGGGGCGCGGGGGATCGGGGCCGCCTGCCTGCGCCTCCTCCGCCGCGCCCGCCGCGCCGCCGCCGCGCTCATGGCCTTCGCCGCCCCGCTGCTGTTCCGCCTGGGGTGAGTGAGGGAGGGAACGAGTGAGTGAGTGGAGCGTCTGCCGCTCGGCACCCGCCGCCGGGAGGGGGCCACCGCCGCCCGTCTTTGTGCTGCCGCCGGGAGGGAGGGCCCGTCCTCCTCTGCCTGTGCGGAGCCGCCCGCCGAGGACCTGCGGCCCCGCTGGCGCGGGGAGGCCGGGCCGGGGCTGGAGCTGGCGGGGGCACAGCCGCCCACCCGTGCTCAGCCTGCCCGCGTCGGGGGGGCGAGGGCGGGCGCTGTCAGCCCGGTTGCGAGGTCGGGGAACAGCCGCCGGCTCCCCCCGCGCGGTGCCGGTCACCCCCGGATCTCTCACTGTCCCCTGGGAGCAGCCTTCCCTCGGATGACATCGCTGACCCATCCCGGTGCCCCGGCCGTGGCCGGGCTGCCAGTGCTGGCAGAAGCCCCCGTTCCCCGGCTTGGGGTTCCCACCGCCACAAAAGCGGGAGACTCCCTCCCGGTGTCCCTGCCGGTGGATGTCACCATCCAGGGGTGCCCTTGGCTGGGAATGGGCTTTGCAACCCAGGACTTTAAACGTCCGTCATGGTACCATTCCCCGTCCCGTTCTAAATCGCTGCTGTATGAATGGGGAGGTCCCTCCGAGCCCCCAGCCTTTGTCTGTTGTATGCCCACATGCACGGGGGCATTTCTCTCTTCCCTTTTCCCTGGCCCATTCCCTCTTCCCTCATCCCCAGGACCACAGCACTCAGGGCAGGCTTGGGCATGGCCCCTCCGGAGCAGGGGTAGGGACAGCCAGAGTGCTAATCTGCCCTGGGGCTCCAGCCCCTCCTGGTGAGCAGAGCCCTCCTGGACAGATGGATGGACAGATGGACACCCCACAGTAGTGTTCCCCCCCCCCCCATCCTTGCTGCCTGGAGCAGCTGGAGGGGACCTGGCTGGGAAATTAGTCCTGCCTTCACTGCAGATCTGGAGTATGGGATACACACACGCCACTTCCAGCCCCCATGCATGGAAAGTGACCCTGTATGTGTCCCCTGTGAGAGTCCCAGTCCAGGCAGCAGCCCCCTCCCCACGCGGGCTCCTTAGGGGGTTTGGGGGTTAATGCCAAGGGGTGTCTACCCTCCCCAGGTACAGCCTGTATGCCCGCACGCGCCTGGGCTACCTCTTCTACCAGCGGCAGGTGAAGAAGGCCCGAGAGCGGTACCCACATGGCCATTCTGTGCCCCAACCCTGCTGCTTCCCTGGTAAGTCCTGGCTAGCCCCCCCACACACCTTGGCCTCACAGTGTCCCCCAACACTGGCACTCTGGGGTGGGGAGGGGTTGCCATCGCCAAATTGCCCAAAGCATACTTAACTAAGAATTTGATGTAAGATGCTGGAGAATGGCCTGGACCTCTGCTTTTCCAGCCCAGGGGGTCATGCTCTGATGTCTATCTGTCTGTCCCTGTTAGGGGTGAAAATCCTGCCCATTCCCGTGCTCTCCAACAACTACAGCTACCTGGTCATCGACACTGGCTCCAGCCGAGCGGCCGTTGTCGACCCCTCTGACCCACTGGCTGTGCAGGTGAGACCCCCTAAGCCACCCATATCTGGTTTTCAGGTGTCTCCAGGTGAGGGGGTGGCACAACTCTGTACTTTGAGGGCAGAGGGGGGCAAATCTGCCCCTAATCTGCAGCCCTTAGTGCCCAAGGCTGGAGTGTGGCAGTGCTCATCCAACGCCTTGGGGGGGACTGAATTTAGGGAGATACTGGTACTTGGGTTCTGTGTCCCCCCCAAATCTCTCTGTTTCCTCCCCATTCCCAGGCTGCCATTGAAGAAGAGGGGGTGATGCTGGAGGCCATATTCTGCACACACAAACACTGGTAAGGGGCAAGGAGGGACATGGGGGTGAGTCAGTGGCTGCCGTGGAGGGTGCCCCATCTGATGGCTCCCAGCCCTGCCCCATTTAGGGAGGGATATGGAGGGGGGGCACATTTAGGGCTGCTGACCTCCCTGTCTGCAGGGACCACAGCGGGGGGAACGCGGCGCTCTGCCAGAAGCACAATTCCTGCAAAGTATATGGCAGCGCTCTTGATGCCATCCCACAGCTCACCAAGTAAGTCCTGCACCCCCCAGCAGCCCTGTCAATTTAGGGGGGGGCTTCACTCCCAACCACCACTGTCTGTGCACTCACCTACCACTCCATCCCCCAAGTACCGTGTTGCCCCCATCGTGGGCAGAGACCTGGCATGTTCATGACACCAGTGTGTGGGGAAGGGTTGCCTGGGGAGTTGGGTATTTTGAGGTGCTGGGGGTGGGGGGAGCACACTGACAGTGCCCTCTGTGTCCGGCACAGCCCACTTGCAGACAGGGAGAAGGTGAGTGTGGGCTGCCTGACCTTCGAGGCGCTTGCCACACCTGGCCACACTGTGGGCCACATGGTGTACGTGCTGGACGGGGAGCCCTTTGGCAGCCCCCCCTGCCTCTTCTCCGGGGACCTCCTCTTCCTCGCTGGCTGCGGTGAGTGCACCTGACCTGGGTGTTGGGGTGTTATTCCACCCCAACATGGGGGTTGGGGGTACCTCCCAATGCCCCCCCTTGACAAGCAGTTGTGCGGGGGTCCAGGCAGGCCATTCGAGGGCTCCCCTGAGACCATGCTCGCCTCCCTGGACATGGCCGTGGGTTTGGGTCAGGACACGCTGCTGTGGCCGGGTGAGTGTCCCAACAGTGGGGTAGAGTCACTGGTGTCGCCCTAGTCCCCACTGCCAAGCTGGGGAGCTGTGTGGGGGTGATGCTGAGGGCTGTGTATGGGGGTCCACAGGCCACGAGTATGCACTGGAGTGCCTGACCTTCGCCAGCCTCCTGGAGCTGGACAATTCTGCGCTGGAACAGAAGCTGCAGTGGGCAGTGCAGCAGCGCCAGGAGAAGAGGAGTACGGTGAGGCATGGGGGTCCCTTGGCTGCAGCACCCACCACCCCAGCCCCTCACAGGGATCCCCATCCCTTGGCAGGGATGCTGCACCCCAACATCCTCTTTCATGGCGGGTTCCTTAAGGGAAGGGGGTTCTGGGAGGGGTTCCAGCTCCCTGCCAGGGGTGCTGCCTCTGTCAGGGGAGCTGAATGGCTGGCCCCACAGTGCCCCTCCACACTGGGGGAAGAGCAGACCTACAACCCCTTCCTACGGACACACCGGCCGGAGCTGCAGGAGGCACTGGGACTGTGGCAGGACGGGGGAGAGGACCCCGATGCCTTCCGCGCCCGCGTCCTCAAGGAGGTGCGGAGGCGCAAGGACCTCTACCAAGCCACCTAGATCTTCCCTCCCCTTTCCATGGGGCTGGGTGATATTTGGGCACAAGGGGCCCAAGGCTCTGTGTGTTTCAATTTGCTGTGAATCTCCCTCCTGGGGTGCATGGCTGGGGGGGAAGAGTGGACACCCCTTTACATGGGCACCCCATAAGTGATCCCTGCCTTTGCTCCCCCAGACTTGGGGGTCACCAGCTATCATAGAAGCACCTCGATCCCCTTTCTGGGGGTCTGTAGCCCCCCCTGCCCCACTGCTAGGGCTATGGGGATGGCACCAAGGGCTTTTCCTATCCCCCCTCCCTGTTTTTCTGGGAGTCCCCAATTTCCCCACCACCACTACCACTCGACTCCCTCCCCTTACCCTGGCAGCCCCTAGTGCTGTGCATCTCTTTTGGAGGGGGCTGTGATGGAGTCTGCAAGGGTAGGTGGGGGGCAGTACTACCTCCAGGCAAGGGGCTCCTCTCCAGCACCCCATCCTTGACGCTGGAGCCCCCCCTGCGCGCACACACACACAGACACACACACAGAGCTGGGGACATGGGCTCACACTGGTGTGGGGTGGGGGATGCTACTGTACGGGACACACACACACACCCCCAAATAAAAGACTAGATCGATTTTATACCTGTTCGTCCCTTTCTCTCCACGTTGGTGGGGCCCCTCCGCGGGACACCCCGCCTCGGCGGCGCGGCCCCTTTAAGAGGTGGGGCCAAGCCGTTGCCTTGGAGACGGTGAGGCGTCGGGGGGCCCGGGGCCGGTCCGGCGGGTCGGGGGTGTCGGGGGTCGGACCGGGGGTGACACGGGCCGGGGGCTGCACTGCTCCCCCCGGGGTCACGCCTGGAAAGGCACTGCGGTTCGGGGGAGCCACGCCGCTGCCTCACCTGAGGGTCCGGCAGCAGGAGCTCCCAGGCGAGGCATGGAGAGCGGGCAGGAGATCCCGGCCCTCACGGACACGGCTGCCGAGTTCCTGAGCCTCATCGGTGGGTGCCCCCTCCAGCCTCCCCTTTGTCCCCCGCACGCCGTGCCCTGGGGGGTCGTCGGTGCGGGGGGTGGGGGGCACCGGGCCCGGCAGGAGAGGGATGGATAGTGGCGACTTGAGCAGGATAAATGGGGAGGGGCTCGGCCCAGCCTGCGGTGGCGGGGGGGGGGGGGGAAATGAGGCAGGGAGAGGCCCTGGGCAGGGGTGATGATCGCTCCGGGAAGGGGTGACCATCCCTCCGTGCAGGGCTGAAGGAGCTGGAGCACTGCTTGTTCGCCGAGACGCTGGCAGTGGTGGGCACAGGGGACCCGCCAAGGGACAAGGCAGAGGGCCAGTGGTGGATGGCAGCCCAGTGGACACCCTACAGACGGGAAGGTGAGCCAGTGCGGAACTGCATCCTGGTGCAAGCCAGGTTCCGAGGCTGGCAGGATGGCGTGCCTAGATCCAGCACCCTCAAAGGTGAGCCGGGGTGCTGTCGGGTGTCCCCCCCACCTCAGGGCTGGGGCACCCCTGTCTCACCGGCCCCCAGGGCTAGGAATGGGACAGTGCCAGCAAGATTGGCTGAGCATGGCTTTGCTCTGCCAGCCTTTGTGACCCCACAGCTGGAGACCCTGGAGCAGGAGGAGCAGGAGTGCTTGGAGGTGACTGATGTGGTGGTGGCGGTGGCACGTCCCCTTCCCCATGTCCTGCCCCCTGTCCTGGGGTGTGCCCTGCAGTGGTGCCCTCTGGGAGGATATGCCCCATGCAAGGCCACTCTGGGCAGTCTGGTGTCCCCTCCGAGGCTCGGACTCCAGCTCTGTCCCACCAGCCTGGTCCCCATTCCCTACTCTGGGTGGAAGTTGGGGCAGGGAGTTTCCCACAATGCTTCTTATGGGGTACCCTGACTGAAAGCAGTGCTGGGGTGTGCCACCTCAGAAAAAGCGGTGCCCTGGCTCTACCCTCCATCCTGTGCCCTCCACCCCTCCCACAGCTCAGACCACACCCCACAGAGAAGAGTACCCACATGGTGAGCCACCAGCATGGGATGACTGTCACGAAGACCCTCCAGGAGGGAGAGGTGAGGTCAAAGGCGGGAGATCTCTCCCGTCTGCCCCCCAGATGGGTCACATCAGGGGTGGCCCTGTTTCACCAGGGGTGCCCCAAGCTCTGGGGGTTGCTGTCCCTGGGGTCGATGGGGCTGTGGCTTTCCCATGAGGTGGCCAGGTCTCTCCACAGGCAGAGCCACAGTGCCAAAGCTTCTCCTACAGCCAGGCCGAGCTGCGAGGGCTGCTGCTGGAGGGTGCCAGCCTCCTGCTGCTGCGGGTGCTGGCACGCCGGCACACAGTGCCCCCCGGCCTCGTCTTCCCAGCCATTGACACCGACGGCCACCTCTGCACCTCCAGCTACGTGAGCCACAGCCAGGGGGCCTGTGGGGTTGGGGGGGTCTGGCTCAGGTTGGGAGTGCCAGGGTGGGATGTGGGAGGTGGGAGTGGGCAGAGTGTGGTTGACAGCATGGGAAGGGCACCTGAAGGCAGAGGGGACTCTAAGACAAGGGTGACCCCTGGCTGTGCCCCGCCCAGTCTGCCCTGGGCATCCAGCGTCAGGCAGTGGGCTCTGCAGAGACGGAGGTGTTTGTGATGGAGCGAGCCATGCACACCAGCACAGGCGTCTCCACTGTCTGGCAGAGCAGCTTCCTCCCCAATGGGTAAGGGTGAGGGTCTGACTGGGGGCACTCCCAGCCCTGCCAGTCTGGCAGGGACCCAGCATGGGGAGTTCATGGGCTCTCCCCTCTGCAGGCGTTTGGTTCAGATGATGCAGGTTGGCTCCCCGACGCTGATGCTTCTGCAGGATGAGTCCATCCTCAGCAAGTCAGGTACTGGGGCAGGGAGGCTCGTGCCCTTCAGCACGGGCAGCCCCTGCCCACTGTCCAGCAGCTGAGTGGGGAACACCCTGCCCTGCCTTTCTGCTGCCAGGGGGGTTTGAGCCCCAGCTCCCCTTCCCCAAAGAGCCCCTGAACTGGGAGGAGGACATCCAGCTCTGCTCCTGGTTCCTGGACAGGAAGGTGAGATGGCTGGACATGGGAGCAAGGCAACATGGGGCTGTGCCAGTCCCCAGCAGGGTCTCCCTGGATGTGCCCAAGGGACACACTATGGGGGGCAGACTGGCCAGCATCCTCCCTCACACCTTCTTATGTGTGGGAAAGGACCCAGGCACCCTGTCCCCCTCACCCTGGCACAGTGCCCAGGGGGATATGCATGTCCATGCCCACCACACCCACCCTGCTGCAGGAGGAGCTGCAACTATCCCATGCTGCCTACCTCCAGCAGCACCCTGAGGTCCGGGCGCTGCTGTCTGACTTCCTTCAGGCCTTGCTGCTCCAGCAGCCCCATGACCCCATCTCCTTCGCTGCAGAATTCTTCACCCACCAGCGGCCCATGGATACCCCCTTTGCCTCCTCTGGGTCTGCCAGCCCTCTCCCCAGCTCCCCACCTGACCACCGTCCAGCTAATGGGGAATAAAGCTGCCAATACTGCCTGTCCCAGTCTTGTTTGCTTTGGGGAAACTGAGGCTCAGGGAGGGCAGGTGGTGCCAAGTTGTGTGCTAAAGCCCCACCATGCCATCTGGGTGGGACCCTGTCCCCCTCTCAGCTGTTCTAGCCCTTAGGGCTTAGGGTAGGGGGTGCCTGGGGCATATCCTCGAGCAGAGCCAGACTCACATCCCTATACCCACCACTACCTCATGTGTAGACCTTGCCCACCTCTCTGTGGGGCACAGCCTGGATGGCAGATGGGTACCCCAGAGAGACAGCTGGAACTAACCAGGCACCCACAGGAGCATCTGAGGTGCTCCCCCTTCCACCTCCACAGCCCCGAGGGTCCTGGGGATGAGGTCCCTGCTTTCGTTGTCACAGCTTGACAGTGCAGCAACACTGGCACCCCATCTTTGGAGTGAAGGTCCCCACACCCAAGGGTGACATAAGCACCCTGTACCGCAGAGCTGAGTGCTTTCCCCAGCAGCTGAGGGTGCATTTTGATCTGCTTGTGCAACACATGCCTGCTTCCTCCTCATTTCCACCCCTATGGCATTTCCCCTACTCCCCTGTGGCCAGCCTTGCCTTCCCACTCTGTGAGAAACTGTCCCCTGTCCCCCCGACTGCCCAAGGAGCAGGAGCCCTGGCATGTGATGGAGGGTGACACACAGACAATGCTCCCAAGCTCCTGGTGTGGGTGCCTCGTGTGTGCACGTGTGTGTGCGTGGCAAAGAGGAGCAAAGGGGCCTCCTGGCACGGGGTGGGAACCGAGAGTGTGCACATTCATAGCACCCAGCCCCCAACAGCCAGGGGCCCTTTCCCTACCCAGGTCAGCGGGTAGGGAAGGAACACTTCCTTCTCATATCCTCCTCCTCTCCTCCTCGGGGGGGCAGTGGGGAGGGTCCTTTAAAAGCTGGGCAGCAGGCATTACACCCAGTGTTCGGATCAGAGTGCTCCAGCAGCACGTCTGGATCAGCCCCAGCTATGGCATCGCTGGAACCAGGTGAGCCTCACAACACTTGGGTCCCCTTGTGCATCCTTTCCTCCCTAGACCCCCTTCCCTCCGCCCTGGTACCCCTGGTTCCATTCCATCCCCCAGTGGGCACTGTCCCCCCAAGCCTGTCCTGGATTCCCCCTCTGCCTCATCCTCTGTTCCCCGAAGTCCACCTGTGATTCGACCACATTCCCAGGATGTGGGTGGGCTGGGGAGGGGAGGTTAGGACCAGTACAAGCCTCTTGTCCCCACTCCATGCCCACCCAGCAGCAGGACCCTGAGCAGGATTCCCTCCTGCCCAGAAACACACTTGGTTCTTGGACTGGTGAAGACTGGGCTGGGAGCAAGCATTTTAGGGACATCTGAGCTAGAGGTGGCATCTGACCCCTTTGGGTAGCCACCAACAGATCCCATATAGCCACCGTCATGGCCCCCTTGGAAAAATGGTGCTTGTACCTCACAGGATTCACCAAGTAGGGTCAGGTGGGACTGGAGAAAGCTAGTGCCAGAGCTGCCAGTCCACCAGTGTCCTTGCCCCCCTGGCAGGCTGCCACCTCCCCTCCTCCTTTTCCTTGCCCCACCAGGCCTCACTGGGTCCCTGAACCACGGCCAAGCGCAGAGTCACAGCACTGGCGGGAAGCACCCTGGCACTCAGGACCAGACCTACCTGGATGAGCTCATCAGCATCCCCAAGGGCAGCGGGGTAGGTGCTGCCAGGCTGGCACCTCTGTCTGAGGGTGGGAAGATGGGGCAGGGTCCAGTGCTGCAGGGAGCTGGAGGTGGGAAGGCAAAGGACCACCACAGCAGGGGAGATGTATCTTGGACATGCCCTGGGAACATGCCCTCAGCATCCCCAGACCTGGCTCAGTCAAGTCTGAGTGTTTCCAGACCTGTTTTTCCAGATGGAGAAACTGAGGCATGGGGTGAGGAGCTATCCAGCCATAGCAATCACCCCTGCTCACACACCTCTTGGGCCACCGGTGGGTGAGCCCAGTGGGGCTCCCCAGGCTGACTGCACCCCACCAATCCTCCCATCCCCGTCCTGGGGTGGTGGAACAGAGAAGGGGGAAGGAATAGGGTTCCCCTATCAGGAGGGGTAGTGAAAGCAGAGCTTTGCAGTGGGATCCCACGGGACGCAATTAACGGTGTCTGACAATCCTGTGACCCCCCTGCAAATCACTGTCCAACCTGTCTCTGGGTGGGATGGAGGGGCTCACTGCCCTTACAGGACTACTGCTAACAGAGAGAGACTGGGGGCAGCAGTTCCCCCCGCTCCAAACTGTCGGAGAAATGTTCTCCATGTGCCAAATGCATGCGTGTGGGCAGCACCACGTTAAAGGGGACTGGATGTGCAACTGGGAGACACTGGGCTTAAAGAGGAGCTCCTGGCTCTGACTTGCTGCCTTGTCCCAGTCGGGGTTCAGCTTTAAGAAACTCTGGGCTTTCACCGGTCCCGGCTTCCTCATGAGCATCGCCTACCTGGACCCAGGCAACGTGGAGTCGGATCTGCAGTGCGGAGCAGTGGCAGGGTTCAAGGTGAGCCCTGGGCCCCCTGACTTTGGGATCAGGAAGTAGCAGGGGTTTCGTAACCTCTCCCGTGCCAACGGCCGTCCAGTACCACGGCTGCTGGCTTCCCCAGCCCGGGAGTGGGAAGCACATGGGGGGCCCTTGGCACTATGGGAGGGCACCCAGGGGTGTCAGAGGAGCACCCCTCTGACTGGGCTGGGAGATCACCTCCACCCCCTCTCTTCCCTGCATTCCCTGGGCTGGCTGAGCTACAGACCGTCGGGCGGCCAAATCCTGGCCGGTACCCAGTCCCTGTTGCCTCCCTCCCTCCTTCCTACCCTCCCAGCTGCTGTGGGTGCTGCTGTGGGCCACTGTCCTGGGGCTGCTGTGCCAGCGCCTGGCCATCCGGCTGGGCGTGGTGACTGGGAAGGACCTGGGCGAGATTTGCTACCTCTATTACCCCAAGGTGAGCAGCCACGGGGAGCCCCCTGGGATCACAGTCTGAAGGGACCTTGCGCTTGGGATGGTGACAGTCCTAGCAGGGACTTGGGAGGCTGGAGAGGAGCAGGAAGATGCTGCGAGAGCCCTGCCTCTCCCAGGGGCTCCCCAAAGCCCCCAAGCCCCGGTGCCCCCCATCTGGTGCCCACACCCCTGCGGTACAGGAGCCCGGGGAGGGGGGGAGCTACCTCGGTGTCCTGGTCCGACCTGGGGACATATGAGAGCGTCCCCCGCGGGGGGTGAGCCCAAGCGTCAGGGCAGCGACTCGCTGCCGAGACGCGGTTCGAGCCTGGGCGAGTTGGGGCAGGAAACTGGGGGGGCTCGAGGGGAGGGATCACATGGCGAAGGAGGGGAGGAGCTCAGGGTCCCTTTTAGGTCTCAGGATCCTGCTGGTGGGTGGAACGAACGAGGAGATGTTGGCTGAATGACAGGCCCCCAAAAGGAGGATGCATCCCTCTGCCCTGCGCCCGCCCCCCCCCTTTCCCCCCCCGCGAAGCATCATCTCCAGACAGCTGGGTCCTATCCTCAACTCCCACTGGGGCAGGGATGGGGATGGGAGTGCAGGCTGAGATTTAGCATTCATCTTTCACCCTGAGATTGTCGTGTGAGAAACTAGGCATCTCCTGGGGTTCCCGTGTTGTTCTGGGTGGTCTGCCACAGCCTGGGGACAGGGATTTCCACTCAGGATGCTGTGCCAGCTCACCCAGGGCCAAGCCACACTGTGGGCTCAGACACCTCATGGTGCCCTGGCCCTTCCAGGTGCCCCGTGTGCTGCTCTGGCTCATGATGGAGATTGCCATCATCGGCTCTGACATGCAGGAGGTGATCGGGACAGCCATTGCTTTCAGCCTGCTCTCAGCTGGCCGGTGAGCCTCCCCATGGGGATCCCCTAGCCTCCTCCACGGCCCCACTCCACAGAGGGGCATGTATCTAATCCCCCCCTTGCCATCCTGCAGCATTCCCCTCTGGGGTGGGGTCCTTATCACCATTGTAGACACCCTCTTCTTCCTCTTCATCGATAAGTACGGTGAGTGCCAGGATGGGGGTGATGGGGTTACACTCACCCAGGCAGCCCTGGTGCCAATGTGACACCAGTGTCCCTTGCTCCATCCCGCCCCATCTCTTGACCCCTCTAGGGCTCCGCAAACTGGAGGCTTTCTTTGGCCTCCTCATCACCATTATGGCCCTGACCTTCGGCTACGAGGTGAAGGGGGGAGCTGGGCACAACCCTTTTCCTGCAGGGTACTGGCAAGGGACCCCCATGTGGGGTGTTCCCACTGGTACCAGCCTGCAGCAGGAGGGTGGCAGCTCACAGTGACCCTTCCCACTGACCCCCAGTACGTGGTGGTGAGGCCAGTGCAGGTGAAAGTGCTGAAGGGCATTTTCCTGCCCTACTGCCCGGGCTGTGGGCGAGAGGAGCTGCTGCAGGCTGTGGGCATTGTTGGCGCCATCATTATGCCCCATAACATCTTCCTCCACTCTTCCTTGGTCAAGGTGAGACCAAGATACTGCCATGGGCACTGCTCCCCCGGTGGGGGGACACTTGGTGGGGACCAGCTGGTCCTGGCTGCACGACAGGGCCACTGCTCTGACCCTGTGACACTCATGTCACTACCATGCCCAGACACGGGCAATCGACCGATCCAAGAAGCAGGCAGTGCAGGAGGCCAACATGTATTTCCTGACTGAGTCCTGTCTGGCCCTCTTCGTCTCCTTCCTCATCAACCTCTTTGTCATGGCTGTCTTCGGTGAGGCTTTCTACCGCCAGCGAAACGAGGACGTGGTGAGTGTCACCTTGTGCCCACAGGGAGGTGACAGCTGTGCCCAGCTGTGGAGATGGGCAGGGCAATCATCCCTTGGAGAATGGATATTCTCTGAGACACGGGGTGTGGGGGTCCCCCCGTGTCTACGGGGCCACTGGGTGGCTGTCACGCTTGTGCCTGCCATGCCTTGCAGCACAACAAGTGCATCAACAGCAGCATCAGCCACTATGCCAACATTTTCCCTGCCAACAACGAGACAGTCTCTGTGGATATCTACCAGGGGGTGAGTGGCACCAGGCTGTACCCAGTGAGCATCCATTCCCATTCAGGGGACACATCACTCCCCCCACCGACTCCTGGGGATGGGGGCTATTGCAATCCCACTGAAAAGCTGGGAGCTGATGGGGATGCCTAGAGTGGGGGACACTTTGGGGTGCCCACTGGAGCGTCCTCACATAGGGTGTCATCCTGGGCTGCTATTTCGGGGCAGCGGCACTGTACATCTGGGCCATTGGGATCCTGGCAGCAGGACAGAGTTCCACGATGACCGGGACTTATGCTGGGCAGTTTGTCATGGAGGTGAGAGACAGGGATCTTGGCCCTTGCTCCCACACGGAGCAGCTGGGAGCAGGGGAATCACAGGTGGACCCCGGGTGGGAGGTTCTATGGGCAGCACATTCCCCCAAAGAGTATTGAGAAGTGTTAATTGCCCCCCATTCCTGCAGGGAGCCGGGCATGGAGCATTTCCCACCTGGTGGGTGGCAGCTTGCTAGCACCAGTGTCCCTGGTCCCTAGGAGGAGGGATGGGAACAGTGCCCACCCACTTCACTTCATTGCCACACCCGCCCCCTGTAACACTTTGTGGTGCCCCACGCAGTGCTTCCCTAATTAGATCCTCTGTTAATGAGCTGGAGCTGACACCTAGTGGGGCCCGGCAGCCCTGCAAGGGGCCAATCAGCACAGAGAAGGGGACAATGCCCCCCATATTCCTCCCAGCCAATGTCTGGGGATCACCCTGACATGGTGCCTCAGGCATGGCGAGGGTGCAAGTTTTGCCGTGTCCCAGGGCTTCCTGCAGCTCCGCTGGTCTCGCTTCGCCCGGGTGCTCTTCACCCGCTCCTTTGCCATCCTGCCCACCGTTTTTGTGGCCACTTTCAAGGATGTCAGCCACCTCACAGGCATGAATGACCTGCTCAACGTCCTGCAGAGCATCCTGGTAAGGGGGAGGGAAGGCATCACCTGCTCCCAAACACCCCAGCCTGGTGGCCATGCGCCCCTTATCTCCCTCTCCTTCCAGCTGCCCTTTGCTGTCCTGCCTGTCCTCACCTTCACCAGCCTGCACCCGCTCATGCAGGACTTCACCAACAGCCTGTGAGTGCCAGGGCAAGGGGAGGCACAGAGGGGGGCAGAGTGGGGCACTCCAGCTGCAGGTCTGTCCCTTTGGCCCATCCTGGCCCCCTCAACCATGCCACAGGGGCAATTAGCGTATGGACGTTGGAGGGGTATGTTCATTCCCACCTGCCCAGGGCAGACAAAGTGGAACAGACCCTGTCATCACCCTCTCCATCCTTCTCCCAATGGCTCTTGGGCACCACTGGGTCTTCAGCATCCTCCTGGCACTCCCAGCCCTGGACTTGGAGGATGGATGAAGCCCACACCAAAAGCCCTGGGGTGGGAGTGAAATATAGCTGTGGGGTGCAGAGATGTCCCAGCTGGGGTCTTGCTCACCTACAAACCCAGTTTCCCCAGCCATCTGTGCACAGTGGCACACGGGGTGGGGGCCCTGCCCTGGCGCTGATGCCCACTGCCCTGCCCTCAGCCCAGGGAAGATGCTGATGACCCTCATCACAGGACTGGTCTGTGCCATCAACATCTACTTTGTGGTGGACTTTCTGCCGACGCTGCAGGGCCTGGAGTACCACATCCCCCTGGGCCTGCTGCTGGCTGCCTATGTAGCTTTCATCGCCTACCTGGTAGGGCTGGCACCGCGGGATGGGCTGGGAGAGCGTCCCTGGTAGGTGCCCATTAACCTGTCCTCTTTGCCCCTGCAGATCTGGACGTGTAGCATCGCACACGGAGCCCGGTTCCTGGCCCGGGGCCACCACAGCCACTTCAATTTTGGTGTCACCCTCGACTCGTCAGCCCTGACAGGGACCCGGTGACAGAGCCCTTCCATGCTCACTGTCGCCCCGTACCTGCCCAGCACGGCCTCCTCACATCAGGCACTGATTTGCTGACACTCCAAGGCCAGGGATGATGTTCTGGCCAGCGATGCACCCAGCAAGAAAGGGGTTAACACCCGGACAGACCTCCCCTCAAGTTTTTAGAGCCCAGCCCCCTCTCCCCCTAGTTCAGGGGTGCTGGTCCAGGCTGGATGCGAGCGGGGGCGGGGGGAATAGCAGCGGGAGGTGCCCCCATCCCTTGGCACAGACGCTTCGCTGAATGAGCCGCGTCGGAGACCTCCATTGCTCATTATTGCCGGGAACCGCCGGCCCCCGGGACCGCTAATTACCGCCGGAGACCGCTAATCACCGCTGGGGACCGCTAATCACCGCCTGGGACCGATAACCATCCCCACCATCGGCGGGGCAAGCCCAGGGACCGGCTCCAGCCCCACGGGGGGCTCCGAAACTCGGGGACAGGAGGGCGGCTGATAAATGGCGTGTTTGTAGCCTGGCCTCGGCCTCGCTGTTGCTGCGCGGCCCTGGGGCGGGCTGGGGACCCTTTCGGCTTCTCCGTATCCCGGGGACGGCCCCTCTGCCCCGGGCGAGGTCGCCCACGCGTGGCCGTGGGGGCGGAGGGGGACTCAGCGCCAGCCCTTTGCATTCCCCCGGGGGGAGCGGGGCGGTGGGGGGGGGGGGTCCCACCGTGCCCTCCCCGCCCCGGATGCCCCGTTTCCCGCCTGCCGGTACCGCCGGATACGGATGCGGGGCCGCTCGGGCCCTCCCCGGGAGCGGCCGTCGCCCCCTGCCCCGGTCCCTCACCGCGGGTGGGGGGGGTCCCGCCGCCTTCGCCCCCCGCCGCGGTCCGCACTTGTGAGACGCTCCCTGGCTGTTTCAAGGCTCCCCCTTCTCCCCAGCACCCCCACACACACCCCAAAATCCCGCTTCTCGATCCAGGCCGGGCGGGAGGTGGAGAGGGGATTTGGGGGGCCGAACATTCCCCCCCCACGCACACACACACAATGTCCCCCACTCCGGGAAGGGACCCCCCCCCCCCCCTCCACCCCCCAACCTCCGCTCCCGGGGGCCGCGCTTGTTTATGTGAAGAATTTCCCCTTCCTTAAAAGGGCGATGGCAGCAGGGGTGGGGCGGTGCCTCCCCCCCCCCCGCCTCCGCGTTGGCCCGGCCTCTGGTTTCTTGAAGGAGGGGCCAAGGCTGTGGGGCCCACCAAAAGGCGGGGGGGAGCCCCCGCCTCAAAGGGTGCAGCCAATCCAGTCACTGGAGGAGGAATGGGGAATTGCCCCAACCATGGTGATTGCAGGAGACACCCCTTGCCCGGGGTTTATACGCCCAGAGATGGAGACCTAGAGAGACCATCAAAGCAGGGGGGTATCGGGGTGGCCCTTAGCGGGCATAAGGCTGAGGATGGCTGGGGTCTGCGGGTGCAGGGGCCAGCCCCGCGGCTCGTTTGAGGAGCAGGGGGGGTTCGCAGGGCTGTGCCTCTGGGGTTTGTTCTTCTCCAGGTGGGACCCTCAGCCCCGGGTATCCCCCAGCCCAGAGGCACTTGCTTTCACCCCAGGACCCCTCTGTGGCCCTCTGGCCGTGGGGCAGAGCTCCCATAGCCATGGATAGCTGGGAGAACAGGGGACAGCATCTGGGACCCCAGACTGGGGGCAGTGAGGTGGCACAGAGGGGTCCTTCAGTGCCAGGTTGGTGGGAGCCTGGGGCTTTTCTGCTCCGTGGCTGCAGCCCAAACAATCCAACTGGGCTCTGCCTGCTCCTGACCTGGGCTGAGCATGCAGGATGAGGCCCCTGTTCCCAGTCTGTCCCACAGCCCCTGGATGGGGACAGCATGTCCTTGAGCTCCCCAGCTGCCCGATCTACCCTTGACCAGGCAGGGGATGTAGAAACGATGCTCCAGCTGCTGCTGCAGGCATTGGTCAAGAGACTTTCCTAATTGCACTAATTGGACGACACGCAAGGTTCATCATAGAGGAAAGAGGAGATTGTGGCCAAAGGGACGAGGGTCCTGTAGACAGCGTGTGGCCTCTGCAGCTGTCCCCCCTGTGATCAGCATCCCCCAGCAGCCCAGCCCAGCCAGGCACTGGGGATGAGGCAGGCATCGTGTGTAGCTCCACCTGGGATAAAGGAACACACGGATCAGGCCAAAATAGAAAGAAGCACAGCTTCTTTTTTCTGCTTCCTGCTGCCGAGCAGGTGGGCAGTGCTGGGCACCTGACATGGGAAACGGCTGTCTCCCTGCCCAGCGCAGGAGGGGCACTGAAACTGAGGCATGAGCGCTGCCCGCTGTCAGAGCTGGTGGAGGAGGTGGCAGGATGCGATGTCCTGGTTCCCAGCAGCAGTCCAGTCCCTGCCACAGCTTCCCGTGGCTCGTGGTGTCGGGATGCGACACGTGGAGCCAGGAGCGTGGGGACCGCAGGTGTGGACCGGGTTTTGCATTGGCAGAGTCCCGCCCGCCCCACAGCATCCCAGTTCTCTGTGGGAGACCTCCCAGTGCCAGACCCCGTTTTCCAGTTGGGTCACCTGTGGGCATGAGTTGCGTCCCCTTGTGCCCCACGCTGGACGAATCCCCTCCCAACCGCGTTCCCAGCGGCTGCTCTCACTGTGCCATGTCGGCCCAGCCCCGGGGCTGAGCGGGGCAGAGCGGGACCCGGGGTGTGCAGCTGCCAGCATCGCTGCCTCGCCAGTGCCACTGATCTGTCCCGGGCCGAAAAGAGGTCTTTCAGCCCCTGGAGCTCCCGAACTTTAGGCGGGAGAGATGGAAAGATTTTGAACGACTTCAGATGGGAAATTTCCAGCCTGCTGTAAGCCCAGGGCAGCGCTGTCAGAGCCATCGAGATGGCGAGGGAAGTGACAGCGACAGGCTAGAAACCCCCCAGGGCCGGACGCTGCCTGGGGCGGGGGTGGGGGGCACAGCGGTGCGGTGCTGCCCCCGCAGGGCCCGACAGGGCTTGCGTGGGCAGGGGGCTGAGGCTGGAGAATGCCGCACCTGGGGGGCTTGGGAGGCAGGCGCTTTTCAGAGAGTGCCTGGGAACAGCCCCGCGTTCTCCAAAAGTAAAAGGAAAAGAATTGCAGAGTAAAGTATATGTATTAATAATACAGACTTATTAATTGCCCAAATAATTGGAGAATTATAGGAGAAAAGAGAAACAATAGGAAAAGACCCGCGGTTTTTGGTGCAGCCCCCTAGCACCTGTTGCTTCCTACCGCTGGCCTGCCCTGGCAATGGGGGACGTGTCGTCGTGGGGATGTCACCGAAAACCGGGAAATAAACTCTATAACCTGTTTGCTAGGTTAAAAAGCCGACATTACAGGTGGGCGGGGACCCCCAGCCTGGAGCCACTAGTCCAGGGGTCTCTGCTCCAAGAGACACCCAGAGAGGCGGAAGCGGGGGAGGCTCATCTGCCGAGCCGAGTTGCAGGGGGATCTTTTCCCCAGGGCTGCCAGCTGGATCGGGGTGAAAGCAGAACTGATCCTCCTCTCCATTCTGAGTCGGGGCGGGGAAGCGTGGAGGAACCCGGCGGGGTGTCGGGGACCCCCGTGCGACCACCAAGGCGCAAGGAGAGCGATCCTATCCACAGCCCACCACCCGCTCCACTCGCGGCTCAGCGGGACCCCTGCGCTCCTCCCCAGCGGGGCGGGTACCGACGAAGGGGCCCCCCCCGCGTCGTTGCCCTTTTAAGGGGTTCCTTGAAACCGCGCCCGGGATCCATGTTTGCAGCCCCAGCCCGGGCGGAGGAAACTCCATGTTGTAACAAAGTTTCCTCCGCGGCGCCGCTCCCGCGCCCGCCGCCCCGCGCCGCCGCCGGCCCCCGCCCCGCCTCCCCCCCCGGGGGCCGCGCCGGGGGGGGCCGCCCCCTCCCACCCCTCCTCCCCGGCGCCCATGGAGCACCAGTCCATCATCGCCCAGGTTAGCAGGGAGGAGGGGAGCGCCCCGCTGCAGGAGAAAGGTAACGCGGGGGGGATTTACCCCCACCCCGGTGCGGGAGAGGGGGAAGTCCCCGGGTGGGGCTGGGGGCCTGCGGGGGCTGCTCCCGGAGGGTAGGATGAGCTGCGGGCCGCCTCAGCCCGCCCCCGTGCAGCCCGCTGCCCAGAGCTGGGGAGATGCGTTGGGGCTGCGGCTCTGAGCCAGCGGGGCTGTCTGCACCCGCCTGGGGGCGAGGGGCCGTGCTCCGGCCCCCCTGGCCTCCCCAAATCCCGGGGATGCCCCTGGAAGACTCGGGGCGCTGCTCGGAGTATCTGCGCTGTTTCCCCCGGGGCCGGGCGGGCGGTGCGCGCAGCCCCCGTGGGAAACTGAGGCAGGAAGGGGTCCGCACCCCCGCTGCGTCCCGGCGCCTCATCCCCCGAGTCCCGTCGGCCCCGCGGAGCGGGTCTGGCGGGGGGCGCTGCCCATCCCGCTGCCCGCCGGCCTGGGGAGCTTCCAGGGCCGGGAGGAGCGAACATGAGAACGGGCCTCGTCCACACTGGGGAGCTCCCGCCCCGTGGGGTCCCGGCCGGGCTGCGGCAGGACCCGGTGGGCTGGGGCGGGCGGAGCGGCCCCTGTGCCTCAGTTTCCCCGCGATCCGCCAATAGGGACCGCGGGAATGGCACCTGGGGGCGGGCGCTGCGCCCGGATTGGCCTCTCGCCTCGGGTCCGCTCGAGGCGGCCAATGAGAGCAGGGAGCTGTCTGGGGGTGGGGCAAAGAAGAGTCATAAGCCCCGCCCCCTGGATGAGACCCCGCCCCATGGCCCCTGTCCAGGGGTCTGTGGGACCTTGGGGACCCCCGGGCTTAGCCCGCGCTGCGGGTGTAGGGTCTCCAGCCACGCAGGGCAGACTCACGGGGGTCACTCATGGAGTGGGCGAGGGGCTGTGGGTGGTCACCAAACATTGTGGTGGTCACCAAACGTTGGTGTCCCTGATGCTGTCCTGGTGCCATGGCTTGGTGGGGCAGGAAGGGCAACCGGATGGGTGCCAGGGGCTGATAAGGATGCAGGGGCTTCGGGGCAACACCCAAACCCATCTCACCTGCCCCCAGCCCCATGCTGGGAGCACCCCTGGGGTGCCCCTCACGCCCCTCCTGCCCTCCCACAGGTACCCAGACACCTACCAAGAAGCCGCGGAGCCGCAGCATTCTCCAGTCTCTTTTCTGCTGCCTGTGCCGCGATGACGGGGAGCCCTGCACCGGCACCACTGGCGCCCCACTGCTAGTGGAGGAGAATGGGGCCCTGCCTAAGGTAATCTTGCACCCCCAGCCTAGCACTGGGGGCACTGGGCTGCCCATCCCCTATGCCTCCTCTGTGCAACCAGGATGAGGGGGTGGTCACTTCCCTGTGGACACCCCCTTGCCCCCCCACTGACCCCCTGTGCCCCCCGGTGCAGGCTGCTGTCAAACACCTCCTGCCTGAGATCAAGCCGCAGGACGCCAGCAAGCTCTGTGTGGTCATCGACCTGGATGAGACACTGGTGCACAGCTCCTTCAAGGTGGGGGACACCCTGGCCCACCCACACCTCCTGCCCTGTACCCCCCTGCCTGTTCTACCACCCTCTTCACCACAAAGTGATGCCCAGCACAGCCTGGCTGGGTTAGATGGAGTGTCCCTGTGAGGGGGTTGTAGGGCTGGTAGGGATTCACGGTGGGCAGAGGGCAGGCAGCATTTGGGCAGGTGGTGCCTGCCCAGCGCTGACCCTGCTGTGCCCTTCCCCAGCCAGTGAACAATGCCGACTTCATCATTCCTGTGGAAATCGATGGCATCATGCACCAGGTAACGGTGGGGTGGGTGCCTAGTGGGAGGGGGCATCGTTCCCCCTCCCCGGGGACCAAGAGCCATCCCAGTGCCCTGCACTGAGGCATAAATGGGGTGTCAGAGTGCCAGGGCTGGCACCTTGGGGGGCAGAGGCAAATACCGCTCTTCACACAGGGCAGGGAGGCGAAGGGGGTGCTGGTGCAATGTCGTCCTGCAGTGGCCAGCCCCGGGTTCAAGTAATCCAGGATAGGCTGTGGTCTGGGCAGTCAGCCTGTTCTCGGTTACTTGGCTCTGGAGCTGTCCAGACACTTCGTCCTGGACATCCCTGTGGGGCCACGGTATCCCCCAGCCCACACAGGGCAGCCCCCATGGCATGAGGTGCAGGCAGCCCTCTTGCCCCCCTTCCTCGTCAGGGAGCCGCTCACGGGTGTCCCCTGGGGTGGGTGGTGGTGCTGGGAGGGGCCGGGTGGCCGGTGCCGGAGGCGCTGCCCTCTGCCCCCTGCCCACAGGTGTACGTGCTCAAGCGGCCACACGTGGACGAGTTCCTGCAGCGCATGGGTGAGCTCTTCGAGTGTGTGCTTTTCACCGCCAGCCTGGCCAAGGTGGGTGCACCTGCCACTCCCCTGCCATCCCTCCCCCTTCCCACACACCCCTCGGGTTGCACAGCTCCCCTTGCCTGCAAGGCATTACTGGCCCCTTGTCCTCTGCATGCTCGCAGGCAGCACCAGCATTGGGCAGTCATCCCTGCCTGCCTCTCCGAGACAGTGGCCAGGGAAACTGAGGCATGGTGCGACCTGACACCATTGGAGAACTGGATGCTGTTGTCACTGTGGGGTGGGCAGTGTGGTGTGGTGTGGCCCAGTGACACCTTTTCTGTGCCTGTAGTATGCGGACCCCGTGGCTGACCTGCTGGATAAATGGGGGGCTTTCCGGGCACGACTTTTCCGGGAATCCTGCGTCTTCCATCGCGGCAACTACGTGAAGGACCTGAGCCGCCTGGGCCGTGACCTGCGCCGGATCATCATCGTGGACAACTCGCCCGCATCCTACATCTTTCACCCCGATAACGCTGTACGTACCCCCGGGGTGAGGCTGGGTGTGGCACAGAGGGGAGGTAGCGAGGGACCCTCTCTCAGTCTGCTGTGCCACCTGCAGGTGCCAGTGGCTTCCTGGTTCGATAACATGGCAGACACGGAGCTGCTGGATCTGCTGCCCTTCTTCGAGAGGCTCAGCAAGGTGGAGGATGTGTATGCAGTGCTCAAGAAGCAGCGGACTAACAGCTAATGGCCCCTCCGCCCTGCCGGCTGCTGCCGAGGGGCACCAGCGGGGGAGCCAGGTGCCTTATTTTGGGGGAGAGGGGGGTCCCAGTGTGCCCCCCATCATCCTTGTCAGCCCCAGTGAGTGCAGGTGCCCTCCCTGCCTGCTGGTGGTGGGAGATGTGGGTGCCCCTGCCAGGGAGCTGAGTGTCCCCCTTCTCACAGAAAAGGGGGGCTGTGGGTGACCTGCTGCCTTGCTGTGCTGAGGACCTGTTGGGGGGGTCCCATCCTCCCACACTGTCCAGCCTCTGCCCTCTCCCAACCTCTGTCCCCCCTCCCCAAAACGGTTCTCAGGTCCTTTTCCCCTCCGTGTCCCCCTGAGTGGGGTGGGGGGATCAGCAGCTGCTGTTTTCCACTGCCTTTGGGGGGACTAGATCCCTCCATCCAGGCTCTGCCTGCTGAGAGCCTGGTGGTCCTTGGCCCCTATCTGCAGGGGTTACAGGACAGTTCAACATCTTGTCACTCTCCAAAAATGGGGGAGTCTTATTGTTGGTGCATAAGGCTGCCACCATGCCCTTAACTCTGCCCTGGGTGCAGCTGATCACCTCATGGGGGGGCATGTCCTTGCCCACCCTCGTGCCTTCTCCTGCCCCGCCCACATAGGGGGTGTGTTTTGGGGGAGCAGCCTGGCCTCAGGGCTGAGCCGCTGGGCACAAATGCCCCCCATGTGCCTTGAGACACTGTGTCTCTGTGGCCCCCTTAGCCCTGCAAGGGCTGTGCCTGGGGGGGGGCTCTTAACTCCCCTTCTCCAATCTCAGTTTCTTCCCTCGTTCTGGGGGCCTCCCCCCATCTCCAGTTACACTGTGTTAGTGGGAGCCACTCTGGTCACCAACAAGGGGGTCCCCTCCCACATGGTGGGGGCACACACCTCCTCCTCATCCATCTGCAGCTTTGCCAAAGGCTGCCGCTCCTAGGAGGGATGGAACGCCATACCAGCCTTACTTCCCCTTTCTAGCCTTGCCCCAGTCCCCCAACTGGGATAGGGGTGGGGGGCACTGCAGCCTCCCTCCTTTCCCATAGCCTGGGGTTACCCTTGACCCCCGTGGGGTTGGACTGGTGCCAGGGTGTCCCCCAGCCTTGAGGGGCTGGGGGCTCTCAGGGAGGGGTTTTAGCAGGGGGCTGAGCTCAACCAGGCCTTTTTTAACGTCACAATATGGACAATGCCTCATATCTTTTTAGAGGGAAAAACAATGGTTTCCCAAAAAATCATGGGTGCCTTTTTACCGCTGTGCCAGCGAAGGGAATGGGGCAGTATCTGGGGGGGTGGGTGTGAGAGGTTTTAGCTTTCCGGTGCTGTTCAGCCGGCTCCTGCCGGCACTGCCCTTCTCCCGGTGCTGGGGGTAAGTGGGGGTCCCCCCAGCCCTGCCCACACCCCTGCCTGCACCCTTGCCCCGTGGCCAGGGGTGGGGTAGGGGGTGGTACAGCACACCTGCTGGATCCCTGCCAGCCCTGGGCCTCATCCTGCCCCTCCAGGAGGGTTGAACTCAGCACTTTACATTAGACAAGTCAAACGGCACCAGCGCAGCCACTGCCCAGCGAGTCCCTGTGGGTGCTGCAGCATCCAAGGAGCACAGCCCCTGTGCTGGGCACCCTTGGGGGGCCTGGGGGGTGCAGAGGCGGCTTGGGGGGGCTGGGGAGGGCTGGGATACCAGATCCAAGTGCCTTCATGTGATTAAAGCTGTCAAACCATCTTGGAAAGGGGAGTCCTGAGTGTGTACATGTGTGGGCATGAGCTCCTATCACGCACACGTCACTAGTGGCTGTGCAAAGTGGGGGCACAGGGAGCCCCTGGGAAGCCCTAAATCTCCCTGGGAAGAGGGGATGCTGCAGGTCAGTGCTGGGGGAGCACCTTTGGGTTGCCAGGGTGAGATTTCACTCCTTACCTGGTGCTAAGGGGGACACCCTCACACTCCGGGGCAACCCCCCCCAGGTTGCCCTGGCACCTCCATCCTAATTCCTTCCCCCTCCTCCTGGGAAAAGGTCCCTGGTGCCACGGGGGTGGGTATCCTGTCCCTTAACAAGGAGGGGGTAAATTTACCATGGGAGCTGTACACCTCCCCCCCCCTCAGCTTTGGGGCTTCAGTTTACTCCAAATAGGATGTCAGGCCTTATTTGACTGGAGAGCCCTTGTGGGGGGACTTGTGACACACACACACACACCCCCCTGCTCCCCAGGCAGCCTGCTGCCAACATGCAGGCACTGTGTTGCTGGGGGAGAGGTGGGGGTCTCTTAGCTGCCCCCCCCCCCCATGCCCTCATTGGCCCTGTGCCTCCCCTCATTAACAAAGTCTGTGTCCTCCCTGATGGCTGCACTAATTATTGAGTTCATTAGTGACCCGGCTGGGAGGCCCAGGGAGGGGCTGAGCCCGCTGGGGCTGGCATGGGGTCTCCCACCCCTGTGCCACACCGACGGACATAGCCCTGGGACACGGCCACTGAGCGGAGACCGACCACCTGGGTGTTACACCCCACCCAAAACTCAGGCCCTCACCCCCACTGGGGGTTCTGAACCCAGGTAAGGGTCCCATGGGGGTATTCATGTGGAGTGGGGGGGGGGGGGGGGGGGGGGGGGGGCAGAGGAGTGGAGAGCAGCCGGAGAGCCCATCCCTGTGCTATCGGGGCTCCCCCTTGTTTGTGGCTGACCTGCCCCCTGTGCCAGTTCAGCCCAGTGTCATCACTTTGGGGATCCTTGGAGGGGGGACTGTCAGGATTTGGGGCTCACAGCAGCCCAGGCCTGGTGCCAGGGTGTTAGCAAGGTGTGGGATGCCCCCAGCACTTGTGGCCAGGGGTGCTGGCTCAGCAGGGCAGCCAAGATAAAGCTGCGGCAATCCCGCAGGGCTGGGGAAGAGATAAGAGCGCATAGGAAGCCTGGGGACCTGCCTGCTGGCACCTCACCCTTCACCTTTATGGTACCCCGTGTTCATTCCCCAAAACCGCCTTCGGGTCTGGGAGCTACTGGGCAGGACTTCAGTCTCCTCTCTGCCAATATCAAGGGCATCATCAGGTACTAACTTTTGGGATGGGGGCTTGGGGGCATGGGACAGGACTTAGCATATCCTGTCCTCCCAAACCCCAGCTCTATGTCCTATCCCTATAACTCCTTCCCATCCCCAAGGGGACCTCAGATCTGTGGAGACCCCCAATGCAAGGAGGCAAAGCTGGGAGTGAGCAGGGATCTGGCTGAGGTGTGGCACAGCCTTGAGACAGTCCCATGGGCAGGGCAGTGATGTGCCAGGTAGGGGGTGGAAAGGGGATGCCCCAGGAAGCTGGTGCTGCATTGGTATCACTTTGGGGAATCTTTTTAGAGGGGAGGAGACACCAAAACAACCCCACTGCCATGCTCTTAGTGCTCCATGGCTGGGAGGGTTTGGGGATTTTGCGGTCTGGGGAGTGAAGAACAGCGGTAAAGCACATCCCTGTGGCATCAGGGCACCACTGTGTTTGTGGCTGATGCTCGTGTGTCCTGGTCCAGCCCATTGCTATCACTGGGGAACTTTTTGGTGAGGGGCAAAAAAACAGTTACCATGGGCTGAATGCCAAGGGCCAAAAGAGTATCAGGCTTGGGGAGGCACCAGCATAGGCACAGCCAGCCCGTGGGCAGGGTGCAATAGCACCTGGGGAGGGCAACACCCCATGAGTAACGGGGCTCTCAGGTGCCACAAAGTCTTGGAGGGCCATGGGGACCTTGACTCTGGGCTGTTCCTGCCCTTATATGGTGAATATGGGCTGGGACATGAGGGGACAAAGTCTCCTGGGTGCTGGCACCTGAGCACTCCGCCTAGGTAGGTTCACCTGTGCCCAGCTCTGCGGTGAAGGTGAGGGGCTGGGGTGGTATGAGGGGACGGAGGGTGGGCATGGAGTGGACAGTGCATGCCACGGCCACCATCACTCCTGGCACTGGGGTGGCCTGGGCATGGGACTTGGGGACCCACCCGTGCCCCACCTTGGTGCTGCACTTGGGGGGATGCTACCCCTTGGGTCTGAGGGATGGGATGTGGGTGCTTACAGAGCAGCACAGCAGGGCCAGGCGAGGTTTTGAAGGTCTGAGGAAACAGAGGCCTCTCTGCTGGGCACTACTAGCTCTCCCTGCCAGCCACCAGCCAGGGCACAGCAGGGCCTTTGCCTGACACCGGCTGCCTGGCCCCTCTGCCTACTCGTGGGGAGCACTGCCAGCCTGGCAGAGATGGCCATGGGCAACTTTGGCAGCACCAAGGCTGAGCCCTGGCACACTCAGCACCTCTGTGGGGCCAGGATGTGCCCTCCATGGGGGGCATGGATCCAGTGGGGGGGTTGGAAGCAGGGGGTCTGAAGCAGGCAGTGTGCTTGCACACGTGTGTGTGTGTGTGTGTGTGTGTGTGTGTGTGTGTGTAAGGGCACCAGCAGTGGCCATGTCATGCTGTGCCACTTTGTGCCAAGCCGTGCCAGGACAAGGCTGAGCAGGGCTGGTTCCTGCTGGTCCTGGGGAGGAATAGGCTACTGCACAGCAGTGTCACCCAGCTGCAGCTGCTGCACTGTGGGTGCCCTGCACAGCCCTATCCCTTGCCTGGGTGCAGAGCAGGGCACTGGGGCATTTACTGCTCCTGCCCACCCTGGACCCTGGCGTGGAGCTGTGGCTGCACTGCCAGCTGAGCTGAGGGGACAGCAGCCCTGTTTGTGTGCCCACAGTCCTGACACTGCAGTGCCAGGGTTCCCCTCATGCTGTGCAGCTCCGGCTGGGCTGTCTGCAGAGTGGGCAGGGAAGCAGATGGCACGGCAGGCTGGCTGTGTCCCAGGTCTTGATGACACTGCCTGCCATTAACAAGGGTGTTGCCGATGCTGGTAGGTCCCCTTGCCTGTGGTACCTGTCACCATGGTGGAGCTCAGCGGCAAAGTCACCAGGACACTCAACAAGACCACGCCGGGCATCCAGATATGGCGAATCGAGGTGGGGACGGGAGCACAGCCTGGACACCCATCACTGGGCTGCTTGGGGGGGTCTCTATGAGGGAAGGTCCTCCCCTTGTGTACTCAGTGCCTGTTTTTGGGGGTCTCAGTGCAGCATCCAGAGTTAAACCCCCCCAGGTTCTGGGGCTGGGGGCAGTGGGGTGCATAGGGCTGGGGTGGGGGGTTCCCCACCAGGGCTGACATCTCCCTTTCTTCTGCAGAGCATGGAGATGGTGCCAGTGCCCACCAAGAGCTACGGCAACTTCTATGAGGGGGATTGCTACGTCCTGCTGTCGGTAGGGCAGTCAGGGGTCACCCAGGGAACTGGGAATGCGGTCTGCCCTGGGGGGACTGGGATGCAGGGAGGGGTGTCTGTGACCAGAGTGACCTGGGGACACAGGGGTTCTTCTAGCGGGGACTGGTGTCCTGCAGACACGCAAGTCTGGGAGCGGCTTCACCTACGACATCCACTACTGGCTGGGCAAGGAGTCGAGCCAGGATGAGCAGGGAGCAGCCGCCATCTACACCACCCAGATGGATGATCACCTGGGCTCAGTGGCTGTGCAACACCGCGAGGTCCAGGGACATGAGAGCGAGACCTTCCGTGCCTACTTCAAGCAGGGACTCATGTATGTCACTCATCCCTGGGGACCCTATCCCACAGTGGGTGACGGTGGGGAGGGGTCCTCTGCATGTGGCTTATGGGGACACCCTCAGTGGGGATGGGGACAGCCCTGTCCCAGTGGGGTGTGAGAGGTAGGAGAAGGATCTGGAGCTGGTCTTGCTTCACCCATCACCCATGTGGTTGGGAGGGGGACCCCACTGAAGTGAGGAGGGGACACCCGGGGCTGACACTATGTCTGTACTCACCCCAGCTATAAGAAGGGTGGAGTGGCCTCAGGCATGAAGCACGTGGAGACAAACACCTACAACATCCAGCGCCTGCTGCATGTGAAGGGCAAGAAGAATGTGGTAGCGGGAGAGGTGAGTTATAGGATGTGGGGAGTTCCCAGCCATCAACCTCTATGCAGACATGCTGTTTAGGATCAGGATCAGGCCAGAGCTCCCCCAGACACAGCTGCCCTCAAGCAGGGGACAAAAATGGGTGCAGGATGATGCTGCCTTGCCTCAGGAGCAGCTGCACCTCAAAAAGCCCCTCTTGAGGTAGGGAGGAGGAATATAGTCTGGAGGTATCAGCACTGAGTGAGGGCAGGCAGGGGCTGTAAAGCCATGGGGACCCAGGCATCCTGCTGCTTGACACCCACCTCTCCCAATCTCGTCCTGCTGCAGGTGGAGATGAGCTGGAAAAGCTTCAACCGGGGCGACGTCTTCCTGCTGGACCTGGGCCAGCTCATTATCCAGTGGAATGGCCCTGAGAGCAACCGAAATGAGAGGCTGAGGGTATGGCCAGGGGGTCCCAGGGTTCCCTCCTGGAGGAATGGGGGTGACCAGCCACCCCCTCCCTGATCCGGGCTTACCCCTTCTCCCTTGGGTGCAGGCAATGACCCTGGCCAAGGACATCCGGGACCGGGAACGTGGGGGCCGTGCCCAGGTGGGCATTGTAGAGGGTGAGAACGAGGATGCCTCGCCAGAGCTCATGAAGGTCCTCACACATGTGCTGGGTGAGAAGAGGGATATTCAGCCAGCCATCCCTGATGATAAAGTGGACCAGATCGTCAAGTCCTCCCTCAAGCTCTACCAGTGAGTTGCTGGGCGTGAGTTACCCACGGGGGCATTTTGTGCGGTGCCAGAGGGACCCAGCACCCATCTCTGCTACATCCCACAACTCCTGTCCCCATGGACAGCCACCAAGAAGGGTCAAGGTCACAGCAGGGGTGGGGATGGGTCCTTTGGGTGCCTTTGAGCAAGAAGAGTCCCTGGTGCTGACAGGATTGGTACCCACTGGAGAGATGCTCATGCTGAGTGTCACCTTAGTATATGGCAGCAATGTTCCTGGGTGGCACCATCACACCTGACACCCCTTTGTCCCTCCTTGTGGCCATGAGAGAGCTGCATGGCAGGGCAAGCTACAAACCAGATTGCCACCATGGCAGGGCAAGAGTGTCCCTGGGCACCGCCTGTGCCATGATCTGGGTGGTGAACGGGATGCGGAGGGGATACCCCCACCAAACCATGCCACCCCAAAATGGGGATGGTTTTTTCCAACCTGGTTTCTAACCCCTCCTTCCTCTCTTTTTCTCCTGTCAGCGTCTCCAATCAGAGTGGGAACCTGGTCATTCAGGAGGTGGCGTTTCGACCTCTAACTCAAGACATGCTCCTGCATGAGGTGTGTTACCCCATGGGATGCTTGGGAGTGCCCAATTTCCCTGGCAGCTTTAACCCTTCAAAATTGCCCACCCAATCAGCTTTTTAAGGGTTAAAGTTGCCCAAAATCCTAATTTCTGCTGTTGTCCCCTCTCCAAGGACTGTTACATCCTTGATCAAGGAGGTCTCAAGATCTTTGTGTGGAAGGGCAAGAACGCCAACAAGGAGGAAAAGCAGGAAGCAATGACCACGGCGCTGGTGGGTGTTGGGTTATGGGTTGGCTATGGGATAGCCTGGCTCCTTCCTGGGGTGCCAGGCCCCCCATGCCCACGCTCTGTGTTCGGATACCCCAGGGCTTCATCAAAGCCAAGAACTACCCAGCCAGCACCAGCGTGGAGACAGAGAATGATGGGTCTGAGTCAACCATCTTTAGGCAGCTCTTCCAAAAATGGACTGTTCCTAACCAGACCAGTGGGTTGGGCAAGACCCACACTGTAGGCAAAGTGGGTGAGTGTCTCCTTCTGACGCAGCAGGGCTCCTTGATTTGGGATGTAGGGGCTGTGGGGTCCCCAAAGCCAGTGGGATTTAACTCACCCCTCTGCCCTTCTCCGCAGCCAAGGTGGAGCAGGTCAAGTTTGATGCCACCACACTGCACGCCAAGCCCCAGATGGCCGCCCAGCAGAAAATGGTGGATGATGGATCTGGGGAGGTGGAGGTAGGGTAGCCTTGGAAGAATGCGAGACCCTCTCAGGCACCCCCTGTTCTACACCAGGGGATGCTGTGGGGTTCGGGTTCTTCAGGGCAGGGAATGCACCAGCCCTGATAGCAGTACATCCCTGTCCTTGTCCCACCAGGTCTGGCGTGTGGAGAACAATGAGCTGGTGCCCGTAGAGAAGAAGTGGCTGGGCCATTTCTATGGGGGGGACTGCTACGTGGTGCTCTACACCTATTCTGTGGGGCCCAAGGTGAACCGCATCATCTACCTCTGGCAGGTGAGACCTCCAGGTCCCTGACCCATGGGGGGGGCCAGGGATGCTCTGCCTTACACATTACCCCATGGGAACAGCACGAGGGTTCCCTCTTCCCAAGAGGGTAGAGGGGGCTGTGATGTGTGCTGAGTGCCCCTCTGCCCCGCCCAGGGCCGCCACGCCACCCCAGATGAGCTGGCTGCCTCTGCCTACCTGACTGTTGCCCTGGACCAGAAGTACAACAATGAGCCCGTGCAGATCCGTGTCACCATGGGCAAGGAGCCAGCCCACCTGATGGCCATCTTCAAGGGCAGGATGGTGGTATATGCGGTGAGCACGAGGCTGTGGGGGTGTGGGCAGGCAGGTGACCCTGTGGCATAGGGGTGACCTCCTGTCCCTGTCCCCCAGGGTGGCACCTCGCGGGCAGGCAGCACGGAGCCCACACCCTCCACCCGCCTCTTCCACGTGCATGGCACCAATGAGTACAACACCAAGGCCTTTGAGGTGCCTGTCCGTGCCTCCTCCCTCAACTCCAATGATGTCTTTGTGCTCAAAACCCCCAGCACCTGTTACCTCTGGTATGGGAAGGTGCGTACTGCTGGCGTGGATGCTGCCACCCCTAAAAGAAATGTTCTCTGCTTCTCTTCCCCCTCCTTGGCTGGGGCCAGTGAAGGAGCAGCTGCACTTGTTTGGCAGGGCTGCAGCGGGGATGAACGTGAGATGGGCAAGACTGTGGCCGATATAATCTCCAAGACAGAGAAGCCAGTGATTGCAGAGGGACAGGAGCCACCTGAGTTCTGGCTGGCCCTAGGGGGCAAGTCCCAGTATGCCAGCAGCAAGAGGTACCAGTCTCGTCCCTACCACCCTGAGGGGTAAGATGGGGCACCATTCCCCAAGCAGGATGAGCAGCATTCCCACCACCATGTTGCCCCCTGTCAGGCTGCAGGAGGAGAATCCCTCTGTGTCCCCCCGACTCTTTGAGTGCTCCAACAAGACAGGCACCTTCTTGGCCACGGAGATCATAGACTTCACCCAGGATGACCTGGAGGAGAGTGATGTTTACCTGCTAGACGCCTGGGACCAGGTGAGCTGAGGGGCCATGGAGTGGCAGACACACCACTGATCTCACAAACTGATGTTCTGGAGAGGCATTGGGTGGGGAGTGTAGGAGGACTTGCAGCAGCTTGAGGTGGGAGGATAGGAGGCTGGAAACCCCCATATCCGTGGCCCCATGATGTTTTTTTCCAGCCCTCTTGCTCCAGGTGTTGCTGAGGGTGAACTCCCAGTGTCCCTCCCCATGGACAGGTCCTGTGTGCCTCCAACCATAGATAGGGCATTGCCCCAGAGGGCTCCAATCTCACCTTAGTGGTGGACATGGTAACCTCGTTGCAGGTTTTCTTCTGGATTGGAAATGGAGCCAATGAGTCAGAGAAGGAGGCAGCAGCGGTGATGGCACAGGAGTACCTGCGGACCCACCCCAGTGGGCGCGACCCCGAAACCCCCATCATTGTGGTGAAGCAGGGTTATGAGCCCCCCACCTTCACTGGCTGGTTCCATGCCTGGGACCCTCTCAACTGGGCTGTGAGTCGTGGAGGGGGTTCGAAAGACCGGGTGGCCCTTTGCAGATGGGACTGGGTGTGGGTCTGGCCCCAGAAAACATCTCGGGGGTGTGGGCAGCAGTTGGCCTGACCCCTGCCCCTGCCGAGGGGCTGAGCACTTCTGTCCCCTTCCCAGGACAAGAAATCCTATGAGACGATGAAAGCTGAGCTGGGCGATGAGAGCGGGCTCGGGCAGCTCACCTCAGTAAGTGGCACAAGGGAGAGGGGCAGTCAGGCTGGGAGGGGGCACAGAAAGCCCCTCCCTCCCCTTGGCAAGGGCGAGGAGAGACCCTCCAGTGAGGGGACACCTGGAGCCAACCTGGTGCCTCCATCCCTGGGGCAGCCCCTGATGTGACCCTGCCCCCCCATTCAGGTGCTCACATCCAGGCAAGAGGTCTTCACTGCCTCCACCACCCTTGTCCCCTCCAAACTGGAGACCTTCCCCTTGGATGTGCTGGTGAACACCTCAGCTGAGGACCTGCCACGGGGTGTAGACCCCAGCAGGAAGGAGGTGAGAGGGGGCTGGGGAGCTGCTGGGGCGGGAAACGGGGGAAGCTCCCCCGTGCTTTAGCTCAGCCTCCTCTCTCCTCCCCCAGGCCCATCTCTCTGAGGAGGACTTCCAGGCTGTTTTCGGCATGAATCGCTCTGCCTTCGGCAGCCTTCCCTTGTGGAAACAACAGAAGCTCAAGAAGGACAAAGGACTCTTCTAGGGCAGGAGCCTGGGCCCAGGGACAACTCCAGCTCCTTATTTTTTATTAAATAAAATTAATTTGGAGAGCAGGGCTGTGTCTCCATCCCTCCCCTCCCAACCCCAGAGCTCAGCCCAGGTGTGGGGCTTATTTGGCAAAGCAAAGGCACGCAGAAACACACAGGTCTTGACCGGGTACCAGCAGCACGGGGAAGGACCCCCAGCTCCTTTTCCGATTCCTTCCTTTGCCCTCCGGGCATGCAAAGGTGATGCACAAGCTGAGCGTGCCCGAGGAGCCAGGACTCTCTCATCCCACCCCCGCGCCTTGTAGCTCCGGGCTAAAGGTCCAATATACAGCTGGAGCCACTCCCTCCTTTATCGCCTGAACTGCTGAACCGCAGTAAATACGTCCGGTACCAAAGGTAAAGGAGAGGACAGTGTGTGCGTGTGGGGACAGACACCAGGGAGCACTTGTCCTTGCCCCAGGAGGGGAGAAGGGCATCTCCTTCCACTTGGGATCCACAGGGATTCTGAGAGGCACGGGGGTGTGCCCCGCGGGGACACATTTCTGTCAGGGGGCCGGGATTTGAATGTGCCGAGGGGCGTTGAACACACACAGAATGTTCCCAGGCAACTGAGGAAAGTGCCAGTGCCAAACGGGAGGCGGAGGTGAGGTGCCCAGCAAGAGGCAGCAGCCCAGGCAGTGCGGAAATAAGGTCTCAAATCAAGAGAGGGTTAATAAAGAGGTTTTAATTTCACAAAAATCTATCTACACATCATTTAAAAACGGGCAGGGAGAACCCAAGAGCAAAAACTGTAAAGAACAGAGAGGAACAGGTCTGCTAAAACACAGAGAAAAGCGCTGCTCCACATCAACAGTGTTAAGAACCAGAGTGTCGAGGTGCAGGCAGAAGCCGGCAGCAGCCACCCCGGGGCAGGCAAGGCTGGAGTCTGGCAGCAGACCACATGGACAGCAGCTGCCAGGGGTCCCGCACCCCTCTTTTTCTCTTTGGCGGGCAATTAAAGGGATAATTAGCTCCATTAAAAACAAAGCAGATGAGTTATTCCCAGCCCCCCTCCCGAGCACTACGTTCCCCATGTGCCCCGTTCCCCATGTGCCCCGTGCGGGGTGAACTGCAGCAGGAAGCGCTGAGCTGGCAATCAACCCTTCCTTGGATGCAGGACAGGAAGGAAGATGCACGGGCGATGGTTATCTGTGCTGCACTGAGCAGGAGGTGGAAGGCGGTGCCATGGCCACAGGCGTTGGAGAGCCCCGCTCCCTCCTCCTGTCGGTCCGACGCTGCCAATCCAGTCGGGAAACCTCGTCCTTGCCCTGCAAAGGCTCTTTGTGCAGCCCCACTGGCCAGGGCTCCCCAGGGACCTGCACACAAGCTCCAGTTCATTGACACGAAAGCTTTGCACCTCTCGGATTAGGGGAGTAAATCAAGAGCAAATTAGCGCAGTCAGACAATGAGGGGATGAAGGGACAGTGGGATGGGAATCCCTTGAGTTCATGTGCTGAATCACACTTGTACTAAACTAGGCTGATTCAGAAGCAAGTAAATATTTAACTGAGGAAGAGCTTGCACGTGTTCAGGGACTGCAACTGAGCTTCACCTCCCTATACCCCAGGACAGGTATTCTACGTGGAAAGGCCAACCTTATTGAACTTGTTGCAGCAAGTGTGAGCAGTGGGAATGATACAGCTGGTGAGCAGCACATCCCTTGAGGATTACACACTCATCTTCCTCCCCACTGCTCTCGGACAGGGCCAAAGCTGGCTTCTGCAAGGAAGGGGCTCCACGGACAATCTTGTCAGGGTGAAGGTGCAACTGAGTTGCTGTATGCCAAACAAAAAAGCTTAAATGAATTAATAGATGTCTGCAAATTCTTAATGGCTAGAATAACAGGCAAGAACTTTTCATAAAACAAGGAACACTGGTTTCAAGCATCAGCTTTTGCATCTTGATCCAAACAAAACTAGTTTTAATCAAAAGTTACTGCACTGAAAAATCAGGCAATGTTTGCTTTTATTATAAATTAACTGGAGTGCAGTGCCTTGCAAAAACAACCTTGCCAACCAAAAAAGCAGAGCTGACTTCTGATACTACAGGAATACCAGTTATTTACAGCACGAGCAAGGGATGTGCTTGAGGAAAACCGGTTTGCCCTCTGGACGGAGCAGTCCATCACATTCGCAGGGCGATCAGTTCAAAGGACAACTCCCATGTTACCGCCTCTTCCCATCGCCTGGAATTCTACCAAAATTAGTATCAACAATAGAAAAGTATAATGCTTTGTAATAAATTAAGATATACAGCCCCTCGGGCAGCATCTCACGAGATAAATGTTCTGTCATGTCTACAACCAAACATTTGCTCCTAGCTCAGAGACCAGGAAGATGCCACCATGACCTGGGCCCTGGGATCATCACACACGGGGAATGGGAGGGAGGTCAGTCTCTTCACCACACCGGGGTCCCCAGAGTGCTCGAGGAGGGGAGGATACCGACAGCTGTCACTCACTGCTGCCCACACGGGTGGGAAGAGGCCACTGAGGCAGCAGCACTCCCAGCCGGCCCGCTAGGATAAACTCTAGTGTGGAAGTACCCGTGAAAGGTGCCTGCTGTCTCCTAAATCGATGGTTTTGTCTGCTTTGCTTCAGCTGATTTTATTCCTGAGAAACTCCTAACAATAGTTTAAAAAACTCAGAAACTATCTCAACAGCAAAAAAGGTGATTTTTTTTTTTTTCCTTAAAGAAGTCTTTCACCTCTGGAACTCAAGCTGTGGTATCAAAACTAAAGGCAATGACTCTGCTTACAGCAACAACTTCTCTGAAATGAGTAAATACCAGTGAAAGGAAACATCTGCCCCTGCTAAATTAGTGCAAAGGTGCTGAAAAAAAAAATAATGAAGTGGGCTTCTCCCCCCACTGCTGAAACGAACTATAAAAGGAGCATCATGCCTCTAAACCCAATAAAAAGCAACACTTCTTTCTAACCACGTTCCGTTTATGCTGAACAAGGGCCTTCTGAAAGTTTTTACCTGGTTTAGTTTCACAGTTTGAGCGCCCTGCACTCCTCAGAAAGGAGAACAGAGGCATAGCTGCAGTACAAAGCCTCTTACCCTGGAACAACACAGATCAAGGAAAGACCATGGTTCAGTCACAGAGCAATTCAAGTGCCACGCGCTGTGTTGCAGACCCTTTTCCCAGCATCCTCATTTCATGATGATCCAGGCCTGAGCAGGAAGGGCAACACCAGAACGCTCTTTCCCTCCCAGAAGATGCACAGCAGCTGTCACTCACCTCCTGCCACTGTTCTGTCTGCTCCAGGTGTTCAGTGACTCTGGAATCACACCAGAGAAGCATTAAGCAACATAACTCCAGTGAGAAACACAGCACACCCAACGAGAGACCTCGCCTCTCCAAACGGTACTGATGCAACAACCTCATGAAGAAAATGAAATCATATAATAGAACTTGTAAAACAAAAAAAGAAATCACGTATATAATGTCACATCTAAATGAGGATGACAGTGAATGGTGTAAAAAAACAACAGAGCTGCCACCAGGTATCAATACATTCCACAGCACCGACAGTTTGTTTCCTGGAACCGCATGTAAATAGCGGAGCACTTACAAACCCATGAATGTCACAACCCATCAGCTTGAGTGATTCCAAAATGCCTGTTAGCCAGAGGACTGGCAAGAGCCTACTCAGCAATCGGGGCTTCCAGTGAATATTACTAACACAACACACGCCAGGTTACAGAGTCTATTGCTTAAATTGCTCTTGGAGAAAGAAAAAAAAAGCGCCAAGTGATATGTAAATCTTCGCCACTCACGTCTCACAGGTGAATGGGCTTTTAAAGTCAAGTCTCTTTTTGCACTGTTCTTTAAACCAGTTTATGAGCAGCTGTAGTCTTGTGGCTTGATGCAACTCTTTAAGGCTCCATGCTGACAAAATTATTTGAGAAACAATAAAAACTTCACCACAGGAGGATCGCTCTGGATGTCAAGGTTTAAACGTATAGTTCAGGCCCAGGACTTGCACAGGTGGTTCAACAAACTGAGTGTCCCATATTTCTGTCTTTTGTCTCTTGTTTTGGCCCTGAGGTGTTTGTTACTCCTGCGTTGTCTGGCACAAGTTCAGAATCTTCCTTGCTCCTCAGGAGGAACAAGGTGTTTTACTTTTCACAGAGGCTGACGAACTGATCTTCCTACTTCCATGCTAAGTGGCTGTGCATTTTTTTCTGTTTCTAGTAACTCATCGAAGATATCCCTAGAGGAGAAGGAAAGACCAACAGTGAAACTTACTTACAGTAACAAATCGTTACATAAGACAGCCCTGAGGGAACCAGCAACTGGATTTAATTCACAAACTCAAGCATCATGGATCCTGGCAGAGAAGTGCCTTATCTGGTGTCTCCAAGCACCAGTAAAGACAGAAGAGGAGACAACCCCCCCTTCTTCAGTTCTGTGTGCCTTAAAAGATATCATTTCTATTCTACCTACAAACCTCATTTTGGCTGTGTCCTGAGATGACCGTGGCTGCAACACCACAGTTGCTAGGAGCAGGGATGAGGGCATTTAAAAATATCACAACACTTAAGGAAAAAAACCCAAGCTGCATTATGATTCCGGTTGCAATGCATGCATACCTGAGACACTGAATCCTCTTCTTAAAATATGATTTAATGCATTCCTTAAAATCCTATGTATTATTGGCATACAATCTTACACCTCCAAACGCAAACCACTTCAGTTTTGTCATTCTGGATAGTTTTCATCCCAGCAAAGAAGACTAGAGGAGGAAGAAGAGAAGCCTTCTGCCTCATAAACACGAGGTAATTACTAGCACCAAACTTCCCCAGGACACCTACTTGTGCATGTAGAAGAATATGTAGCCACTCCGGTCTCTGTCACACTGAACGGTGGTCTCAAGAGTTCTAGACACTTCCAGGTCATTGTAGGTGAACCAGGACTGCTTCTTGATATCATAGACATCACTGATATAATGACCTTAAAAACAGAGAATCGCAGAATGGTTTGGGTTGGAAGGGACCTCAAAGATCACCCCGTTCCAAACCCCATGCCATGGGCAGGGACCTGGTTGCCCGAAGTCCCATCCAACCTGGCCTTGAACACCTCTAGGGATAGGGCATCCGCAGCTTCTCTGGGCACCTTTCTTTCCATGCTGCAGTTTGACCAGTAAGCCAGTTAGCTACATACCCTGCTCCAGCCATCTATGTCAGATTTAAATGCTAAAAGACCCTTCAGATCCTGGTTCCTCCATCTTTCCCTCAATCAGCTGGTGACAAGCACAAGCAATTCCATAGAGCCCATAAGCTGTATGCTTTCCACAGGCACCATGACACCCTCAACCTGCTCCCCCCCCAGCAAGTCATGACTGTAGATTTGCTTTGCTGCCTGGATTCTTCTCTATAAATAATCCTGTTACGGTAATTCTGTATTACAGATTTTTTAAACTAGATAAGAGATGAAGAATAAAATATGGTATCTTTTACCTGAAGATGATGTGCTTCCAATATGGCTGACAATGCTGATGAGACGATAGGAGTGAGGAAGCTCTCCTGTCTGAATAAAAAAAACCCAAACAGTTAAAGCTTTTAGGCATTCGCTTTACCACGTAGCTCATAGATAAGATGATTTGTACCTGTGATACCAGCTTTGGCTACCGTATTCAAAGCTGCAACCCAATCAAGGATTACAGAAACAGACACCCTGGTTCACACCAAGCAAGGAGTCCTTCCAGAAGTGGGAAAGAGCCTCCCATCTTATTTAATCTTTCAGCAAGCCAATGAACATGCAAACGACCCACTCTGACCTCAGAACAGATGCTGACACGAGCTCTACACTGCATAGTTCTCTAAACAACCATTTCCTGAGCGACTCCCACTGATGTCAGAGTTAATCCACCAAATAAACAAAAAAGCCCAAAAGGAACACCATGCTTACTTCTGAAGTATCAAAGAAATACCCTTGATAATGGTACACAGATTTAACAGCTGATACCAGATATGTAGCCCAAGTTCTCTTGTCCCGCACCTGTAACATCAGTAGACACCCTCTCTGCATGCAGGAAACATGCTCTGTCTATTCACTGGCTTTTGACAATTTATTTTTTTAATCCTCTCTGACCAGGAAACATTACTGATACTATTTGCTGACAATACTCTTAAAACATAACTCTTAGTTTAAGGGTAAGAAACTTGAAAAAGCATTGCAAGAAAATTAAAACTGCTCAAAGAAACTCCAATTATTTGAACCTCTCCCCCTCAACACAGTACTCTTTCCACTGAGGCAAGCAGGTAACTTCCACAGTGCTGCTGTGTGGAGCCTGAGTGTGCCAGTGGCCAGCAACACAGCCCAGGTTACACTCAGGTGTCCCTAATGGCAATAAGATCTTGCCATAACCTCTCAGTTTTGGTGGTTCACCATCTAGAAGCCCATGGTGCTATGACTAAACTACCATGCTGACTGCAGCCCTCTCCTCTTTCTCTCTGTAAGTAAAAATTTCATAGGACCATTGCTTTATGTGCACTGAAACGTTTCTGGTATAAAATTCAACATTAACCACATCTCAGAAAAACTCTGAAGGTCCCTGCAGCTATTTTTTATGTTCTGGTTTTTGATTTGTTTTGAGGTTTTGTTTTGGGGTTTTTTTTGTAATTAAAATAACACAATAAGCCAGACTCCTATGGATAGAAATTTTTTATGTTTTCGCTTTTGAACATAAAAGACCTTTCTAATCTCTACACCTGCTCTGTAAAACTACCTCCAACACTAAACCGATGGTAAAGAAGGGACATATTCCTCAGTTGGCTTTTGAAACCATAGATCACACCTCAGCATTTCTTTTCAGCTCTTCTGCTTCAGCTTCTGAATATTCCATGTCAAGAACATCCTCATTTCCAGAGTCTTCATCAGAACCAACGCTGTCCAGGAGAGAGCTGTTAAACTCTGGATAGCATGGAAACAATGATACTGTGTGAGATGCTGTGGAATTCCAACAGGTTCAGAATTCACAACATGTTCAGATATATCTACCACATAAATAAGCACAGTAAAATTTCGAGCCTCCTTTCCAAGGAAAGCAAGAGCTACTGGAATTTCCAAATAAAAACTCTCTCTCTCTCTCCCTTTCCCAACTTGTCAGAGCAACAGTTAAGTATCTTGGAATTAATTTTAGCATCATCTCACTCATACTTTTCCAAAAGGGCACTATGGCAATGACAGCTGGGTGACAAAAGAGCATTTAAACACCCAGTTGGCTCCAGAGCACCAGCAGCCTGCAGCCAGGAACAACAGTAAGAGAAGTACAGCCGGTCTGGTCAGTGAACTGCAAGTTTCTGCAATGAGAAGCTATGAATTACAGTTTTAACTATAAGTTGCATTAACAAAGTGCATTTTTGAATTAAAACTGGCATCAAAATGCTACTGCTGGCAGCAGGCATCTTTTCATTGTTTTCAGTGGTAAGAAGGCTGCTCACCACAGGAACTTCCAGTTTGCTTGGCTGAGCAAAATGCAGGCAGCTTTCTGTAAAGAGCCGGAAGGCACCACTGCTCCCTGTACACGCTGTTCCAAACTTCCTGGGGTTCTGCAGCTACCCGACTAATTTAAGATTTTGTACAGTACTCATTAGGAGAAGTAGCTATGCTTTCACCAGTTAAATTAAAGCTATGGAGTCCTGGGTGGATGAGAAGTTGAGATTAACAGGACACTGTCCGGGAATTTTTTCTGGTTTGTTTTGAAGACACTGTAACGCCAGCTATGATGGACATGTTTTGCCAAAGAGATTCTCATACTGCTTATCCTGTTAAGTCATCAGACACTGGATTAGTATAATCTTCTCAGGAAGTTTATAGATGACTCCCTTCAACTGAGAATCCTTTACTGCTGCTTTCCATGCTTATTTGGGCTGTAAGCTAGACTACAGCCAAGAACACAACCACTTAGGTAGGTCTCTGCATGAAGCACTTGCCATGGAAATTGCTAAATGCCACTTCACCAATGGTCCCAGGATGATTAGTGGTTCTTTGGTTACAGCATCACTGGGATCCTTCATAAGACAAATGCTACCAGCTCTATGTTCAAGATTATGATCATCTCCATGAACTGGCTGATGCCTTACAAATGAGACAGTAGCAAGGCAATGCTCTTGTTTAAGCCAAGCAACTGCTAATCAAGAGGATAAAGGATTTATAGCCTTGAATTCTTCCTCAGTGTGAATCAAGGAAGACCTGAGAGGGACTGGGCACTCAGTCTGCCAGAGCTCATACTAGGGGATGCTTCAATTAGCATTCAACTTACTTCTCTTCAGAAGCCAACATGGGTTCATCCAGTAACAATTGAGGGCCTTTAAAAGTGCCTGAGCAACTACAAGTTCTTTAATGTAACACTTCACTACCTCTCCCTCTCCCTCTTTGCAGCAGGAATTTTCTCTCAGTTATGCTTTGCTCTGCCAGATTGTATGAAATCACTTGCATGCCAGCCTCATACAAATGTTAAACAGTGCCTGAGGCCTACCACGCTGTCTGGATTTGGAGAAGACAGATGTGTTTTGTGTTTCTTTTTTCACTCCCAACAGCTATACCTTGCAGTGAGGTCTGTCTGCTCCCCATCCTCTATCAGACACAATATAGCACTGATTCATTTGCCCAGGTAAGGCCAGTGCATTCGTTAATCAGCACTGAAATAACAATGCAAGTAAGTAATAATCCTTATGTTCTGACTAGAGTCATTACCATGCTGGCTTTTGCAGAGAATACAAAATTTCAAGACCCATTATGCTTTCTCTAGATTAATATTATGTGTTAACCACTTATTATATATGGTTTATATGATATATTACACATCACTCTATATAACTCTATACCTAACTAAAAACTCAAGAGACTGAAATAAGCAATTATTCAGATAAAGTTTTTCCTGGCATTTGCTTTCACAACCAAGAAAAGCTGACCGTGAACAAAGCCAAACACAACAAAGCACACACCAAAAGAATATGAATCCCAGCTGTCTTACTGACGCTCAGGAGCTGCACTCGTAAGCACAGATCAATTTTCCCTCAAAAGCAACATACTGGAAGAAGTTAAATAAGTTTCACCTTGTAGACTTAATTCCGTGGCTCGTTTGAGGTCATCATCCTCTTTCTGTTCTCGTGCCTCCTAATGGGAAGAGAACAAAACTTAGCTCATTGAGACATTTCACTATTTAAAATTCTTGTAGTGCTCTTTTTCCATTGAAACTGTGCTGCTCTGGTTTCTACAACAAACTTGACATTGTAAATTAAAGGTTCTGTGTGAAGGAATGTTTGCAACCAGCGAGAGTCCAATGTTCCCGTGCAACAGAACCTGGGACAAACCTTCATTAAGGCTTGTCAAAGATCCTGAAGTTTGGTATGCAGCAGAGCAAGTCTCTAGTAACACCAAATGCTTTCTCTGGATCATTAATTTGAAAAGCATCTGAATGAATTTGCAACCCTTTGCTAAGGAAAGCTGTCACTTACACACAAAGCTCCTCACACTTCGGCAAAATTTAGACTTCTGCCCAAAGCCAGCTGAGGACAGAGTCATTAAATCCCAACAGATTTTATTATTTGTAAGCCATTTGAAAGTAGAGCTAGTGGTTCTATGTAACAGGTGTATTCACAAAGACAGGATGCAAAAAGACAACACTAAACAACCAGGTATTAAGAATATTACCATGACCAAGTAGCAAAGAAACCTCAAGTCAACAAACACTTCTAATGTTTGAATAATATCATGCCCCTGTTCCTCCCATCACTCTTGAAAAGCCCAGAGCTATAGCAAGCCAGTCAATAATATTTAATGAGCTGGTTTCTTAATTCAGGATTTGAATGCTTTCAGCACACCTGAATGCAGTACCCCAACTATGTATTTCAAATCAAGACAACCACAGCTACCACATTTCCATGCCCAAGTCATTAGAATAGCAGATTTTTGCTTCAGAACTGTAGCAGAAACAGACTCAAAGGGCAGTTTTACATTATTAGCATGAGGCCTTTTATCTCACTATTTCTAAAGCGTTTGGGAATCTTTGTTAAACTACTCAGCATCGCTGAATCAAAGCTACATCTGGCATGGAACATACCAACCAGCACCTCATAATGAGTAATGGGAGAGAAAAATCCAAGAGCCATGGAAACATCAGATCTCATAAGGAAAACCATGACAGCTTTGGTATTAATAGAGAGCAGACAAGGGCACCTATTTAAAGAAAGACCTGGCTAAGTGCTTGATTCATTCCCAGTGGCTTGGTTAAATTTGTAGAAATCAGTTACAGGTCTCGAAACTCAAGTGGAATACACATGGTTAGCACATAACCCGAGCTCCCCATTCTTTCTAAGTCTAATTTAAAGGACTTGTTTTAGACTAAATTATTTGTGATCCTTTCTCCAATTTACTAAGAGGGAAGGATCACATAAATGCTCAGTTCCTATACTGTTCACTAAGCCCCCAAAACAAGGCCATTATAGACACATCTTTAACCTGACCTAACATGGCCGTTCTTAGCCTTGGCTTTGAAACCTCCCTCTTTCCCCAAGTCTTGACACAACATGCTGCAAGAAACAACTTCCAGGGAAGCTAAAGGTGGGCTGGATCCTTGGTGACAGAGTAAGAGTTCAGTTCTGTTTATCATTGTTTCTAATATAATATGACAAGACAGTGTATAAAAGTGCATGGAAAGCTTTGAGAAATCTGTGGGTCTGTAATGTGATACACAGTTTTCAAAGCTCTTACAAAATGTGCCCAGATGTATCCAGTGTCATCACTCTACTGACACTGGAGCTAGAAGAAACCCAAACTTTTCCCCCATCTGATTATCTCAAAAAAGCAGCAGAATGCCCTTGCAGTTACTGCCTGAACACAGGCTTTTACTTTAGCTGTCAGGTTTCCAGCATTGAGGAAGGTAACTCAAGGAAGGAAATTTTATTTCTTACTTGCTCTTGAAGGCTTTGAGCCAGTGCCTGCTGAAGTTCTTGTTCTTCCCTCTCTCTCTCCATATCATAGTGCTGCAGCCAGTCAACCTCCCCCTGGGAGCCTTCTGGAGTTTTGTTTTCCTTATTCTCATCAAAATCTTTAGTTATCTCTGTGAAATTGGCAGGACCTGAGGAATCAGAAGGTACAGTTATGCTTTCCTGGGTCTTCTGTTTGTAACCAGCTAATTCCTCCTTAAATCACCACAATCCTTGCAGCACAGTGACATCTATTGACAGGGAGAGCTCACCAGCCATAAAAAACCCCACACAAGAGTCAAATAGAAAAAGCTCCAAAGCACAGTCTTATAACCATTTTAACTGGCACACAATGAACCATTTCATTAATCCCTGTACCTGTTCTCCTTTTAGCCTTTTATGTTCACTCAGAAACAGCAAGCTGAACTGAAGTAAGAAACCACACACCACTAGGTTTCTGCAGCCAAGAAGCTGACAATTGAATTTCTCTATAAGAAACCCTGGATTATAAAAATTTGCATTGCATATTATACCTTGGAGTACCACAGATGAAGCCACAACTAAAGCCAAATCATAGGCAAGATGGAGGAAAGCACAAACCTCAAGCACTGCTTAAATCTAGCACCTTTTCCTTCAGGTAGGAGACTCAATCTTGTGAACACTATGTACAGCTTTCAAGGTGCATGAAGATTATAATTTTTCAGTTCACTTTTAGAGTGAACACTTTGGTAGAAGTGCTTTACAAAACCTGTGGAATGAACATTCATTCAACCACTGCATACACCTCCTGCAGGTGCAGGACACTTTGATTCTCCCACTTGCTTACAACTGGATTAAGTGTCAGGACCTGCTTCAACTGCTACCATAAAGCAGCATGTGAAACTTCATAGTTTTGCCCTATGCAGACTTCAGTATCTGCTGATTAGTTATTAACAAGGATAATACGTGGCAGGTCTCAGTATCTGTGAACCCTTAAACACAAGACCACCAGAACCATAATCCATCAGTCTAATCCTCTTAAGATGGAAAACAAAACATGACCTTTGAAAACTTCCAATGTATGAAGAAATACAGAACTTCTATTAAACACATAGTTTTTGCTTAAGTGCCACAAATGAGCCTTCAAATAATTACACTGTACTTTCCAAAGAAAACATTGAGAGAGATACCTTTACATGGCCACGCTCTATCACAGCTCTCTCACGTCACCATAAGTATTAGTGTACATAAAGGAGGGCACAAACCAGGTTGAGCACAGACTTAGTTTTCTTACACACTGCCTTCCAACATCAAGGCTGTCAAGAGTTGTCCATTGAAACAAATGTAATTTTTGGTAATACTGGGGTATTTTGTTGTTAATATTTAACCTCCTGGCTCTTAGATGACAAGAGCATATTGTTGGTCTGTTTTTCCACACTAGCAGAATTTAAAATCTGACTGAAAGCATGTAGCACACAACAAATGATAAAACACTCATTTTTCCTTCAGTTAGCTAAAGAAAGACTCAATTTCCCCACACTGGTATCACACAGGCTCCTCCCTGTACTTAATGGTGTCTCTGGGTCAGAGGCCATAATTCACTTGTTGAATCTCTTACACTTAAGAGTCTACTCTCACGTAAACAAGTAATTTTAGAAAAAATTACAGATATAGTTAAATACATTAGTAACTAGTGACAAAATAACTGCATTTGTGCAGCCCCCACACGCTCTTGCACACTCCCCATGTGAACACTGCTGCCGTGCTGCCCAGGCTGCAACAGCTACAGAAATGAAAATATTTTCTGATTATGGAAGGATTCATTTCTAGGACACGGCCAAATCCTAGTACACTGAAGTCTGGCACAGGAATCTGTAGAGGTATGTGCTAATCAATAGAGAAAAAATGGAAATTAACCCCGAATCAGAGAGGTGACAGATATACAAGAAAATACATTTTCACAGTTCAATGAATTAAATGCTTTATACACATGGAAGCTGTAAGAAAACTCCGAGGAAGTCAGAGAGTTTCAGCAGTGCACTTGCATCCAGTTTCTGCCACCAGACATTACTAACCTGATGCTATCAGTAACCTGCTTTAGCCGGCTATAGTCCAATTAAGATGGTTACTTTGTCTTACCTGAGTCTAACGCTGTTCTGGGCTTCTCTATCTCCATAGATTCCAGGTTTTCCGGCGATTCTTGAATTTCATCATCTCCAAAACCAGTGTCTGGGCTGCTTGTGGGCTTATCTTCATCATGACTCAGAGACAGAGAAGCTTCCCTTTTGCTAATCTCTAAGACAGCTGCTAGCAGCTCATCTTCACTCATCCCATCAAAACCAGCATTACCCAGCTCAGGTTTATCACCCTCCATTTTACTTCTTTTTGAACCCTAGAGATGAATGGAGTTATGATTAAGTGCTTGAATAAACAGGTATATAACATCAGCTTTACATTTCTGTGGATTTTTTTTTTTTAATTTTATTAACCCCAGGGAGCAAGAGCTTGGCTCTGTCAACATTCAACAGATAGTTATACGAGACTCACTGGAGAGACAACCTTTGTAGCTACACTCACTCCAAGGAATAATATTTAAATATAAACTACAACCAGTTTTTACAGGCCCTGTGGATTAACATACACAAGATAACTCTTCCCTTCTCCAAACTGCATTTGGATGGATCTCAGAATTTTGTTAAAATGAACAAAAATAATTTTTTACTGCATTTTAGTTAAATACAGCAAGCTTTTATAGAGCAAACCATTTGTATTAAAACTGCCTTATCAAACAAGATTAGCAAATGAATTAGCCAACTAAACTTCTTGTTCTAGACATGATGCCCTCCAAGAATTAGAAGTGACAAATTCAAACCTCTCTCCTCACACCTATTCATTCCCTCAATAAGGAAAGCAGAGTACCTGCTATTTAAGCTTTCTGATTTCTCTCTCTGCACCTGTAGGCTACCAACATCAAAACAGGTTTAGCTCTTCAGCAAACCCTAGTTCCTGGCTTTCTGCCAACAACTACCACTAATTCAGTGGTCAGACTTTAAAGACTTGGCAGCATCTGTGCATTATTTGAATATAACTTTTCTACTAGACGTTATTTGCATAGATTTAAAATAGATAAGGCTTTAAGACGGGCTGCTTTAAATAAGCATTTTTAAGAAGTCCTTCAAATACTACTACATCTGCAGAGGCAGAGATCACAGGAATTTCAGCTCTGCCCTGTTTAGCTAGATAACTGCTATTTGCCCCTACAACCCACAGCTGTATATAGATGCTATTCCAGCCGTTCTCCCACATGCCAGGGGTGTTTTGCAAGCAGTGCCTGGCAGGGGATGTCCTGGCCACACAAAGTGACTGCCAAGCCCTTAATGCTTTCCTCATCCACATCTGCTGTGAGAATCACATCAAGGAAAATGGTGCAGCAGCAGTAATGCCACTTCCAAGGACCAGGACCAGGTCCTCCAGGACAACACTGAGAAGGTCCGAGAATGGTAACAGATGGTTGGTCATGCCTGTGGTTGAGAAGTGGCCAACGTGCACGGCCACAGGATAACATCATTTATGTGGAATCATCACCACCACTGCCTCCTTCCCACAACAGGCTGTAAAGCCTGTAGTTAATCTGTTATTCAAATTAATAGGCTTTATTCCCACAATTTCTGCACTCACAGGGCTTGTGCAATAGAGACTACCCACTGTTCCTCACAAACAGAACTCAAGGAATAATAAATTAGGACAGTTTGAAACACCTTTTCTATACATAAGAGGGACTTCAAAGACAAGCTCATTTCCTTCCCCCAGCCACAGCCAGGTACAGATGTGCCATACAGGACAGCAGTTGCCTACCCTGTTCCTGAGACCTTCAGAAAGGGTTTTCTGCTTTTTCCCAAAGCAATCCATTCCATTCCTACACATCCTGAGCATCAGAAAGTGTTCCCTAATATTTAATCTAAAAATTACTTTCTGCTGCTTAGTCTATTACTTCTTGTTCTATCCAACATGGGCATGGAAAACAGCTCAAGTGTTTCTATTAGCTTAGGTTTCTCCTTAAACTAGGGACCAAACTAAAGACCATTTGCCTGTACTTTCTCCTAAAACCTTCCTTTCTAGACCTTTGACCATTCATGCTCCCTTCCTCTGGCCCCTCTCCAATTAATCTGTAACTCTTTTCAGTCCAGAAACCAAAGATGGATTCAGAACTCCAGCTAAAGCTCAAAGCTGAGGAAAAACAAGAGTTACTTTACACAACATGCGGGCTATGGCTTTGTCTAGATATTTTTGCTTTCAACCTGCCTGACTTTGTGTCCTTTCATGCCCCTTCTGAAGGTCCACTGCCTTCCCAGCTATTCCCATCCCACATTTACAGTTGGTTAATCCTGCTAGGATTAGCACCTTTAGCCTGTTCCTACCGAACAACCCCTCCTATTTTTATACAGTTTCTCAGATTTGTCAAGATCATTCTTACCTGTAGCTCTGAGCTTCATCAAGCTAACAGCCCTTCCCAGCTCTTGATCTACTGAAAATTTAATACTCAGTATCTATTTTATCATTTATTAAATACTGTATCAGGACCCTCCCTTGGTTTGATCTTCCCATCAGATCAGAAACTGTAGATATCTTCCTCTTGTTACTTAATGCTATTCATCCAGTTTTACATCTGTCCTTTAATGTCATAATCAAGACCACAAGTCTCTGCTTGATTAAAATAACCCTATGAACATTGCCAAAAACTTTAGAGAAGCAGAGATGCCAGACACTTGTCCTAAGCATTAGGCCTGCAACAGTCTTAACAGAAGAAAGTGGTACTGCAAGATAATCCTCTAAGCTGCTTCTTTTCCCTTCTGGATCATCATTCCTTCCCACAGAACTCATCAACCTGCTAATACACTGCCCTGACAGAAGCAAAAAAAACCACCACTTGGCAACATGAACACTAGTCACAAGGAAGAGCTCAAAGGCAATTTGAAGTTAACTGTGCCATTACACCAATAAGCTTGGTCTCTTCACACTTCTGTGGGTCCGCCTCCAAAGGCTGTTAGCTTCAGATTCTAAAAGCATTTAAAAAGCCACACTTGAGAGGGGACACAGATTGGATGTGCACAAAATTCTCTCAACTGAGTATTTTGCTTAGCCCAACTTGTACTGGATCTAATTTAATCAAGGGCTTTACTGCATAATTTTATTATTGACAGCACATTATTAGTGAAAGTTGCCCAAAGGACTGACCAAACTGCTAAGCAGCTGGTACACATAACCTGAAAACTCAAATGCATTTGCAATGCAATTACCTCTGTTCCCCGTGGGAACCCAAATCAACTGTACAGAGAGGTCAATTAGCAAAGCACTCCCTTCCAGCACTGCGGTGCTAATTAGGAGAAAAAACCCTTATCTGACATCAATTTCACTCACAGTTTATGCTAAAAAACATAGACCAGACATGAGTACATACAGGATCTAGTACATGAAAGTTTGTGGGGTTTTTCCCTTACCTTTTCTGGCTCTTCTTGCAGCTGTTGCTGATCTCTACTCTGTATGTTACACAACCTTTGGCTATGGGCAACAGAGCGTTTCAATGGCTCATCATCGCTGTCAGAATCTACATAGAGTGTTGCAGAGCTCTTTGACTTGAAAGTGTATTTTCTGTAAATTAAAAACATGGCTATAAAACTCCACAGCATTGTAGCATCGTACAAATGTGTTTCAAAGTAACCATTAAAGTAGTACTTTCACACTGTACAATTTATGGAACAAACTGCAACAATTGATAGTGACAATGTATTAACATAGAAGGCAGGGTTTTCATTTTGCTAGGTTAACCCACATATCTACTTTAAGCCTGCAATAGCAGCTTAGAACATTAAAAGTTACTAAGTGTGTGGCTCTTGCTTTTAAGGCCAAAGATTCTGCACTTTCATTACCTCGCAATCCCAGACAGTACTCATTTGAGTCAAGATCACAGTAACACCTAGAATTTGGCATAAACCATTGGACTTCTCAAGTTTACTAACTTGGACAAAGGACTTCCCACATCACTACCAGGATATAAAAAGTGCAAATCTGCACAAGTTTTTGAGTTTTCCTGTTTGCTTTTTCATTAAGATAAATTCTTATTCTTCAGAACAGAAAACAGGAGAGTCTGGGGAAGTCACGATTTCTGCTTGATTAGTAAGTCTGGTCTTTAAGTACTCCACAATCAAAAACCATCCAGTGTGATATCACATTTTCACTGTATTAGAAACTGGCCTTTCAAAACTGCCTATAAAACCCTATGCCCTCTCATCTTTGCAAATAAACTTAAGAAACTAACCACCTGTTCCCAACACACACATTTTGGCTCCATAGAGACAGAACAGAGAAAAGAGGTAGACTGCAGAATTTAAAACTATTTTCCTTCTTATATATGTGGCTTGCAAATACAAGCATAAGCTAGTTTAAGATAACTCACACTGGCAAATTATCTATACAAACTACATCCAGCTGTCATTCTGATGCTCAGCCTTCTGCCTGAAAAAATCATCTTTGCTTACCTACAAGTCCCCAAAGGTTCTCAAAGGAAGTGCTAAGGTGATCATGTCAACTAGGCAAATTGTACCACTGATGTTAATTTCACCTAGCATGTAACACCAATAAAACTCAGATATGAAAAAAGACAGTAGCTGAAATAATTTACTACAATATTAAAAAAAAAACAAAAAGAAAAAAGAAAAGAAAACAAATACAAATGGGGGAACTATTAAAAAAAAAAAAGAACTAGAAAAGTTTAAAATGCCTTAGAAATTACACCATGAAACCCCGGGCCATGGACATTTCAGAGCTATAACTCACCTACAAGGTGTGGAAGTGCTTACAGTACAGGAATTCACCATTTGGGAGGCTTTCAATGGACGGGAACTATTAAAAAAAGCAAAGTACTTATTGCAGCAGTTAAAGTCTTTAAAAAATAAATGTTTACTTGTCTGCTATGCATGCAAATTCATGACCAAAGAAACAAGCAAAATACCATTATGTACTTGCTAATTGCATAATTTACAGTAATAATTTCATCATGCTATAAATAAACAACAGTTGTTCAAAACCATATATAATCCTTTAAACTTGATTCACTTCTTAGCAATGCACCCTTAGGGACAAGCTCACAAATTAAAGGCTCTGGGCTCCCATGTCAAGACAACTCATTCCTTATTTTTTATTCCCACCAACACTTGAGTTCCTGCTCCCAAACCACAGTCTCCTGCTGCTGTCTGGATCAGCCAGTTTTCTGGCATATCCCATGTCTTTGTTTCTCCTCCCTTACCTAGATTCTTCTAAATAAACTTCCTGCTCCATTTAATCCTTTTATCGGCTCCTCAAAGTCCATCAGTATCACTACACACCTATCCAACAGCTGGTAGCCAATGCAGAAATATTTTCTAATCTTCCCCCTCAAACCAGGGCTGTTTCTCTCCAGCCTAGTTACCCTTCCACTCCCTGATCAATCACAATGGTTGCAACGACTGAAAAAACTCTGAAATATTGGAAAGCTATTTCAAACCTATTCTCAAGTATTTCTGTTGTGGTCAGCTTTTATGTTTCCTTTCTGCACACGTTCTCATGATGGCATCATTACAAACTAGCAGCACACACCTGAAACTGCGTAATTTTAATGTTTCCTTGCCCAGACATCTGGTGGAGGAGATCTGACAACTACCTACCTTGCGGCATACGTGGTTAACATGGCATGCACCAAAGCTGTACACTTACATGGCAGAATGGACGCTCCATCCCAGCGTCAGTGGCAGCCTGGTGCTTTCCGTACAGTGGGAAAGCAGGGTTAAGTATCTTGGAATAACCACCTGCTGCCCAACTTTATGATTGAGAGACAATGCTACATTGAAGCTGTATCGTTTCAGATGAAGAATCAGGACCCTGAGAGAGATGAGCGAAGGACAAATGTTAATTTCAAGAAAAAAGTCAGAGAAAATCTATTTAAAATCCAAGTAACTCTGTTCACCAAATGCATTCACCTGACTAAACCAGATTATTACTTTGGGGTGGTAGGCAAACACTATCCATCTCTTATCTGGCAAGACACAGGTAATTCTGTTCCTGTCCATCACTCAACTTTGTGCAAGTTGCAGACCATGGACTCTGACAACTCAAGAGGCTTCCTGCTTTGATGTGCATCACCTGGCTCAAGGAGAAACAAGCAGCTCTTACCAAACGCATTTCTGCTACACAGTGAGAGGTAGGAAACAACTGAAATTTTATCATTATAGGCAAGAATGCTAGTAAATCATTCCCAGAAATTCAAGTCTGTGATGGAGAGATCACACAGCTGCCCAAAACTGAGGAGGAACTGTGCCCAGTGCATGACGTGTACTTGGTTTATCTGTCATGACACTTTCTCTTTGAAAGAACTTTTGATCACAACAGTATAAGGAATCTGAAAAGGCTTCTTTACACTGAATCTTCTTCCTTATGCTGCACTTTGTACTGTCTACTTAAATCATGCAGATATATTATCACTTGTGTTGTACTAACATTCAAAAACTTTCACAAGGTTTTAGCAGTGCTTGAATACCCCACATAAGCAAAACACGAGATAAATACCAAGTTACTGCTTTCAGTATACCTGGGACAAGGACATAGGTCTGATAAAATAATCCAAGACTCTTTTAACTTTACATGCCACGAGGTTTACACCCCTATCTCCAAGCACTTCCACCCTAAATCATGAACTAAACCCAACCTAGAGGTGAAAAACTACTGAGCATCCCACTAATCCTTGAAATGCCATGCTTACTGGGAGAGAAAAGCACAGGAAAAATTAACTGATCAAAGCTAAACCCTCTACATACTGTCTGGCACTAATGCCTCCAACTCAAGTCCTGTCCATCAGGTCAGCTGAGCACAAAATATTAAAATTCCAGAATATATTTACTGTTTCTACTTCGTTCATGTCCCAGAAACCCCAAGAAAGGGGGAAAGGGAAAACTCAATTCTCCTTATGTATGGACAGGGAGGAAGAAAAAAGTATTGCAGAAGGTTCCCAAGAGAGATTCTTTAGAGGAAAACTGAAGAACAGGATGAAGGTGCACTTGCAGACAGTAGTCTTTCCCACAGGCTGACCACTGCACATGCATTTCCCATGAGCTTTACTCTTTGAGAGACTTCTGCTAGCACTTTTGTAACATATCCTTCCAGCAAGGAGAGGAATGGGTGTAAACATTTACCTGGGAAGCCTGTTGAACTTGTGTGTGACAACAGCAGACTTTCCATTGCACTTCTCACAGGAATACTCAATCTCCTCAGCCTGTTGAAGGGAGCAGAGAAATCATTACTGGAACAAAACACATATTAAACAGATCTGGGCCGAAAGCACATCGCTTTTGGCTGTCATACAAACTCTTCAAAACAGCACTAATACTTAAAATTATAATCACCTTCAACGTGACCTAATAAGAGGGCATCTAGTAAGAGGACAGGTAGCAGGGTCTAAAATTTGACAATATATCCACTAATACAGGTGGAATTTTTCCTGTAAGTCTATTATAGACCAGTGAATAAGCCATTTGTTAAGACAAATTAATTCCAAAGGGAGTGGTCAACCTTGTGAGGTTTACAGTTTTCTCTCCCTTACACAGAATTTGGTGGTTTTTTCCCCCCTAATAACCTGTGGTGGAGAATGGTGCCAGGAAATTTTCTCCCTCTTGTTCAAAACTTCTGCTTTGTTCCTCAAAAGCTATCCTCACCTAAACTCATCAATGATGTGTTGCATGAGAGTAGCGTTTTGAACAGACATCAAAAGGGGAAGCATCACTTTCCTGAAATTACATGACTTGGCCATCAAACATTTCTACAGCTCTTTGCCTTACATGAGGCCAAATGACATCACTACAGTTTTAAGAATTTTTTTAAATCGTCAGATCTCCATCAACTTTTAAAAGAATTACCCGGTCAATTATTCTATCTGTTGAAAACACTATCTACATACAGAGAAAAAACACAAGTTTGTCTTGAGATATTACAAAATACAACACTAATTCACAGACATAAGGCTCATTTTTAGCTTTCAGGAACATCACCTTGAAGCTCTACTTACAAAACAAGCATCCAAATATTACAGCTACTTCTTTTTTTAATTATTGTATCTGCATGACCTTTTTCCTCCACGCTCATTAAGGCCAGTACCCAAGCTGTTGAAGCATCCTAGCCCAGGAGAGAAGTAGCAATTCCTGAGTGATTATCTCAATCTGACAGCCTTTATATTTGTTTATACATCAACCCTTTCACCACAAAATGGAGAAGTTTACCTATTTCACATCAGTATTGTAAGGATCAGTTAATTTCTGCACAGCATTTTACAATAAAAACTCCTCCTTGCTATTAATGGACAAACCTCAAAAAAGTGCAAAGTTCAGCTGTACAACCAAAATTTACATATAGGACATAACCTACACATAACTCCACAATGAATAAAAAAACACCTCCTCAAACTACATACCCGAAAAAAGAGGTCAAGAGAATCCTGGATCGATCGGGAAGGAAGCAATTTCTTTCTTCGAGGAAGGTCAATGGAGAGATCATTAAACTGTTCTCGTTTAGTGACCGTTTCACCACACCTAAAAAAGAAACATGCTTATGCAAGTCTGAAAACTTAAGGACAACTTACATGTTTTAGGCTCAAGTAACTTCCCAGTAAATATATGCCTCTTGATCATCTTAATTTTACTCATCAAAATGGAACTGTTTCATGCTTATGACAAAGTTGGATCGTGGAATTTCTTTTTGATGCTTTAGAAGTTGAAACATTTGTGTAAAGATAAGAACAATACCCCTCAGATTGCTTTGGAGAGGCAACTGATCAGGTATACTCAAAGTGACTGCTTTGTAGCCGAACATCTCTTCTTCATTCACCATTGTTAAGAGAAAGGTGAGACCAGCCCAGCAGAAGGGCAAGCCTAGAAATGCTTTCAAACTTTCAATGCTTTTCCCAGAAGCAAAATAATAAAGCCCATCTAAAAAACCAAAACCAACAAACCCCCTCTTTCTTCTTGGGCTTTTTTAAGGCAAAAATAAAAAAGACCATACAGTCATTTGTCTTCCACAAGTGTTACCTAGATGCACTTTACTTTTAATTGCTTTATGGAACTAATGAAGTATACACAAACTAATATTCCCAAATACCTGTGTTCATAAAAACTCTGGAATGAAGCATACCATATGGAAATCTACTGCACAAGTCATATGCAATGAATGCCCATACATACTGGTTTACATCTTTTTCCACAATAACATAGAAATACAGAAGAAAATGCCATTCCCTGGAAGGCCTTAGAAAGAACAAATTAAAAACACGGCTTCCCTTTTTTTTTTTTTTTTTTTTTTAAGAGGAAACATTACTTGGCTGAAACCCCCTTTTCTCCCTATTCTCATACAAGTGGTACACAATGAGCACAGCACAAAGGCTTTCCACTGGATATTTAATGAAGAACTAGGTGGTACAAGACTGTTTAAAGAAGGCCTATAGCAGCAGATATAGGTGTCAGCTTTCCAGCATTTCTAGATCACAGGATATTTTTCTAAATATCTAAATATCTAGCTTCGGATAAAACATAGTTCTCAATTCTGGCTTTAACCTGCAGATGAAGTCACGTCACATGGGAACGCTTCCTAGTCTTTTAAGGTAAGTGTGACAAAAGCTGTCGAGCACACTTACATTTTGCAGATGATAGAGTGCTGAACCTCAAACTCCAAGTTACTGATAACCGGACACGTATAAACTTTGGTGGCTGAGAGGTCATCAGAAGCTCGTCCTGGTGTGTTATCCTCATTAGGGACTGGCTCACTCTTCCAAGTTTTGTTTAACTTTTCCATGTCCTCCTTCAGCTGATCCAGACACTGGCTCAAGAACTCATGTGCATCCTAGAAACAGGGTAAATGCAACAAAGTGATATTGTGTAATTTCATTCAGTATCTTTTCTCAAACACACACAGACTGGGGAAACTATGTTTAGTTCACTGCATTCATCAATACTAAGGCAGTTCTGCTCTAACAAACAGCAGCAATCGCTGACATTCAATCAAAAGCCCACGTCACTGTCAAACAGAGTTGAAGCTTGACACACATTCAATGCAGGCCAAACACTGAACAAATTACACGTAGTTGTTTCCAGGCAATATGGTACTTACATTCTGCATGTACCCAGAAAATCTCTCTGCAGTAGCTGAAATGGCACTTTTCACCTTCTTGAGCAGCTCTTTCTTAACCTCAGGGCTGCAGACATCCTTTTTAGCAAGCAGATGGGCAAAACGTCTGCAGAAGTCAAGGCAATGAAACATTGATTGGTTTTCCAGGACTTCAGACAAACAAAATATCTCTTCTTAAGAGCTTCTAAAAGCTTTTCTCCTGTGATAAGTGTTTCAGGTGTTCTGTATGAAAATATCTCATATATAATTAACCTTTTCCATTTCAAGTACTTTGAGATCTCATTTGAGGCCATCATCAAACAGGACCCAAATGAACAAAAAAAACAACCACAGTCTTTAAACATAAAGAGAACAGCCTTATGAGGTTCTAAAAACTTATTTCTGCTCTATCTTTTACAATGAGAAACAACCCCCCAATGCTTTTTGAAAACATTTGCACTGATGGAAGATATGAAATCACATGGCAGCAAAATAAGTAGCACAAAATCATTAAATTCAACTTGCATGGTCAGATGGTTTCTATTTATGTTTTATTTTTAAACTTCCACTCAGTTTCAAGCCTTACTTCTTTTGGCAACAAAAACATTACAACAGAGTAGAAAAAAAGCTATAACAAAAAGAGCCATGAGGAGTTCCTTGGTTCAATCTATGGACAGCGTTTCTGGCAGCTTCGTTAAAAACCTGTAGAAATTGACTTTACCTGTGCCTCTCAGCTAACTGTGATTTAGTTATATTTTACAACTGCTTTACAATTGCACAGGAGATATACACTGAATATATTCCAAGCACAAGTTTTGGTCATACTACATTTGCGGGAAGGTGATAGGAAGATGTCACATTTCAGGATCAAAAAAAAACCCCAGAGGTTTTTTTGTGGACAGAGAAAACCTGTACAATCCCCTTACACCCCAAACCAACAACTAATACTCAGTTACCCAAAGAATCTGGTTAGTTCACTGCAGCTCAACAAGTTTCTGCTACTCTGCTGAGCTCCAGGAACAGTGTGCTGTCCTAACCCTCTACAGCTGCTCAGTGAAGCATGTTAGGAAACCACAGTGCAGTTGATAGGCAGTCACTGTTCAACCAGAAAACCAGCCATCAGGTTAGATGATACACCCAAACCAAGAGAAGCCAAAGTAGATGCTTTTAGCATCAACTCTGACTTGTACTCCAGCACAGGATCACACACTGCCCTCCATCAGAGGAATGACAGCACAAGCAGCACCCACACAGTTTACCAGTAGGTATATGGGGCACAACCTTCGGAGATCTTTCTACAAAAACTAGGGAAAGGACATTTCAAGAGGCATGTGGAACAACCTCTGATCCCAAGTAGTATAGAGAGACTTCAAGAGGACACAGCAAAAATAGAAATTAACCCAAAAGATATAAAAAACTATGAAAGAGAAACGGTTCCGTTAATCCTGCACCTTAGTGACAGAAAAGAAACAAGGTACACAAGTGCAAATATAATAAAAATCCAAAATGGCAGAGAGAGTGGGACATGGAGCAAACAGCAGCTTGCCTTATAGAAACTGAATGGCACAGCAATTCAAAATTTCAAAGAGAAAAGAGAGCTGGATATACTACAGAAGCCTCTGGAGTTTCTTGACATGAGGTTTGACTGAATTAAGATCTCATCCAAATTTAGAGAAAGATTAAGTATGCAAAACTTGAGCACTTCCCACAGCTACAAAACAAAGGATATTTTCCAAAAAGACATAAGCCCTCACATACCAGGTGAAGTTAGTGAACAGCTTAAACCCTAGCTGGCAAAGTTTTTAAAAAAAAGGTTTTTTTGCAAGAAGTTTTTTTGTAACTAATTTATTTTGCAATTTTTTGCATTTTCTTCTGAAGGATTTTACTCTGCCACTAGAAATACAGTAAAGAAGGTATGTAACTCACTATTACAAGTTTTAAGAGCCTACTTCCTATTTCAAAAGTAAAGCTCCAAAATACAGAGAGCTCTAGGAATCCTTTTATTATCTATACATGCAAATGACCCTCTATAAAGGTGCCTCAGCATTACAAAACCAGTTTCTCAGTAATGAAGGAGAAAACAGCCTTACCAGGAAGTGAATTTTACCTGATAAGTGCATTGAGTGGAATTTTTTTCCAGGGAATACCCTGTTTGAGTAAATCATTAGCAAAAGACTGAATTGAAAACAAGGACTGTAGAATGGCATTCATATAGCAGGTGTTTCCCAGGTTTGAAAATCTGAAAAAAAAAAATAAAAAAAATTGAACATGTTATGTCTAATGATCAATGTGCAAACTTGCCAGAGTTAAACACGGCACTACTAACATGTAGGACATTCACCACAGCTGATTCTCACAGAGCTTCTTACTGGAGCTGTTCTCCAGCCCTCCAGACTAAACTGAAAACACACGGGAGGCAGCATTTACCAAGAAAGCACCCATGAGTCTGTACAATTGAACTTTTTAAAAATGCATATATATATATAAAGAAATGAATCATCATTAAAGGAACATGAATTACCTGAAATTATCATATCTCTAAAATTCTCAAGAAGTGATTTCAAGGATACCTATTCTCCGAACTAGAAAAAGTGTTCCCTGCCTCAGTGTTCATAAATTTCAGGATTATGTTTTTAATTAAATAATTGTAACAAGAATGTGCACATTCTGGTGATCAAAGTGTGCATGCTAGATAAAGAAAATTAAACTTACCCTTGCAATTGTTGTTGAGGATGGGTGGAAAGGGGCACTCGGGGTTTGTTCCAGCCTGTGTAATCTTGATTAGATCTCATTTTTTTAACAGAAAGAGGGGCAGGCTGAGAAGAAAATGCCAGACTTCTTTTGGCTGAAGAGGTCTGGCTGGATACAGTAGACCTAAAAACATAAAAAGGATAAGAAGTGTATGATTTCTAATGCTCTGCCTTGAAGAACTATAGTTCATGACACTGGAATTGCATCACTTTAGAAGACAAGGACTGGTAAAGCCACACAAAATAACTGGCATGTATCATAATGAAACAGAGGTTTGAGAGATAATTTCTTTCCAGAGAACTTAAATACTTAGTTTGGTTAAACTTCCTTACATCCACAGATGTGCACGCAGTGTAACCGAGTCTTTTGTCTTTTAGATATTTAACAATTCTCTACACTGTCTGACGAGAGGAAGAATGATTACATAGCATGAGATCACCACTCCCAAGATATGCTAAAAATTCACATCTCGGCCAGAGTCTTCATTATCAGCCTCTTGTTCTTGTAACCTAATAGCTCTGGACCTAAGTTCCTTACATTCAAAGCATGGACAATGCCTCCTTTCTTCCTTGATCTTGTATCTCATCTATCTAGGGCAGAGACCAAGAGTTTGATTGCACAGCACCTAACACAGAAGAATCCCAAGCTCAGCAGGATTCAGTACTACTAAAATAGTGTTATTAAAATATAGAATTGAATGCCATTTATCTACTTGGGAAAAATGAAAACAAGGATTCAGGCTAAGTTCCAGAGTTTATATATAATTTGAACCATCTAGAGTCATTCACAATGACTATAACAGACTTGGGTGATTTTATAAAGTCTATTGCAAGCAGTAACTAGAGTTTGTAGATGTAACCAGTGCAATTGCAGCCATATAGAATATCTAGATCATACTCCTGAAGGAAAGAATATGCATATAAGCACCATGTGATCAACACACAGGAAACTGAAGAGCCTAATTCCTGGGAAACAACTGCCATTTGCTAGTGAATCAGTCCTACCTGTCCAGGGTGGAACTACCAGTGGAGTACTCTTTTGAAGAGGACCGACTACTGTAAAAGGATGACGACTGCAGTGGTAAAATACCTTTAAAACAGAAAGAGAGGCAGGACATTTTGTTCCAGGTTACACAGCTACTTATACAACTTGTTTGAAAGTATTTAGTCAAAAGGTTTAAAAATCCTCAAATATTGTCTTCCAGAATTGGTTGGGAGACTACTAACACACATACTTACAAGTACTAATGTGAATATTAATCACATGTGAGTAAAAACATGCTGGAGTTTTAATTGAATTTAATACCATAATCTCCATCAAAGCCCAAGTGCAACATGAAATATTATCAAGTCTTTGAATGGTCTTAACTACCTGAAAATTAATAACTATCTGACTCTTGTTCAAATAGACAAGATACACGTAACAGAAAAGTCAGTACTAATTTCCAAGACAGTGCTCTCGAAATTCAACATAAATACTCAGGTAAATATGCAGAAGTGAAAACAGCTTCTCTTCCCACTCCTAATTCCATAGTAAATTACTATATACTTGGGGCAAAATATGAGTATTTCATCGTTACGATATCATTGTGCCAGATCCTGAGACTCTAATGCCTCAGATGGTGCCACATAAAAAAAAATGCTCTCAAGAGTCAAAAAGTCACCTATTACGATGAATCACAGTGTAATTTAGTTTGGATAATGAACAACCATTTGCTTCTCTCCCAGCTTGAAGCGGTTTGAGCCACGCAACTTTCAGAAGTGCAGATATATGAAGGAAGTTTACAATACTGTTACTGAAACTTGCAGGTATATTCTAGACTCACAGACTCTGACTCTGGAAGAGCAAACCAGATTTTTGTTCAGAGGTAAACATTCACCTTACTGGCTGCTCCAGCAACTCATTTGTGCCATCACAGCTCCACTAAAAAAAGAATGCATCCACCAGCATTCTCCATAAAAACAAGATCTTGAATGCATTTGTCTTTATGGAGAAAGAAGCTAAGTATTTATTCATAAAACTGAAGAACGGTGCTGCTTACTAGTTTATCTGCATACTGTCAGTATTTCTGTATTGTCTATAAAGCCTTCTCACACAACAGTATCCAAAAGAACTTTGGTACAAACAGGACTAAAGTCCTGGCCTCAAAACACCCCCTGTAACTTCTGGGGAAGATATAAGGAAGCAAAAATAAACAGTAAACCATAAAAACAGAAAAAAAAATGGCCTACAGTTCACACAGGCATTAACAGCAAAGGGAATGTGTAAAAATAAACATGAAAGAAAGCAAAAAGGAAATCCTTAGGTGTTTACAGAAATTCCCTTTCAAGGGGAAGGGCAGCTTGGAGTTTGAAGCTGCTTGTTTGGGCTGGCATCAGCACCCAAGAACAAAGGTCAAGAGCAGGGCAGGTTTTCAAAACGAAGGTGAGTTGTTTGCATCACATGCACACACTGAAGGAAGCAGAGAAGTTAGTGGCATAGGGAAAAGGGGTTAGGTAAAACCACTTCTGCAGCAACTTGCTAAACCAATATCAAAATCATAGTGGTCAAAGTTAGGTATTATTAGGCTTTATTTTTTTACCTGATGTCCTGTTTTCCTCAGCCTGCTTCAGATTCAACTGTTTCTCTCTGCTACTGTTCAAGTACTTCCATGCTGGATCACTCAAGGCTTTATTATTCCTACAGATAGAAGAGTGGAAGGCAGTGCAGTTATGGAAGACATGGGATACTCCTGCTTGATATTTACAACTTGTTTTAAAGCATTTCTCTCCTATCATCTTTGATACTTGACCTTGGAAAAGTAGAACTTCACTCACAGGTAAGTTTAACCAATTTATTTAAACAAGCCCTCTTACTCACATTTAAAACACATGGAGCTTATTCTCCAAAGTGCAATTTCCCTTTATCAATTTTGTTTTGAAAAGGGTCAAAGCAAGTTCAATAAAGAAGGTATCTATTGCTATACACATATAGCACACAAGACAATCCTGACATAACTGACTAAAGAAAGATGACACAAAATTTGCATGTTCCAGTCCCTGCAAATCAACTGCTACAGTAGTTTGTATTTCCCTTATTAATCCTGAACACATCCCTCAAATCAAGCACCCAATGTGTTCACAAGTTGACTGGTCTGTATCATGTGGCTGAGGGCATTCTTTACAGAAAAATGTATCCTTATAAATGAACAAGGAGTTTAAAAATCAGAAACAACTGTTACTTACGTTGAAGAATCATTCTCTTTGGGATAATCTTCACTCATTTCCGAACCAGGAGGTTGTGTTCTTTTCCTCTTCTCACTGATGACAGAAAAATTTGTAAAGCGCTCGTTCTTTCGGGAAGGTCAGTAAATTACTCTCTTCCAAGTGAACAGAACTCCTCAATGCTCTCCACACATTTTGCACCCATCTTCTGCAATCTCCACTTTTATAACATATAGAGAAGAATCTGGCCTGCCCAACTCTTAAGTTGTACTTAAAGCTCTAGTGCCAGTACCAGTCAGAGGCTACAAAAGCACGTGTTAACACCCTGTTAAAAGTAACAGCAAAACTGGAGGAAGAAATACATTTCCTTCTTATGTCTCAGTGTACTGAGTTCCACTGCTCTATGAAGAGCTAAATTTTAGCAATATCATAAAGAGGATAACCCTCCTACCGATTCTCCAACAAGCCCGTTCTGTGAGGGACCAACGATGCAGCGGATGCTGAAATGTTCACCCTGTTGCTTGGTGTCCCAGCTCCAGCAGAATTCTTAACAGAGCCTCTTGCTGGGGTGCCCAGCACCTTGCGAAATGTATTTTCCTCCTTACTTTCCACAGTCACTCTTTTGGGAGGAGTCTGCAAAACCCAAGTGGAAGGGGCCAGGGAGACGACCCAAGAGTGAAAAACAGGACCATCTCTAGTCCAAGCTATAATTTATGCCACTGCTTTGCTTGCTACAGTGTAGCATCCAAAAGAAGAGACATGCTATCTCTAATAGATTCAGACAGCTTAACACTAACTAGACACAGCTAAAGTTTTTGTATCATGCAAGTAGTAAGCATGAAACTCTACTGCAGTAACCACTTTTCTTTTCTAATGCTAAGTCAGCTGAATTTTAGTTTTTAAAATCTCCTTTACAATCTTTGACGCTAGGTATGACCCAAGGCATGATTCCTAACTATCTCCAGATCAATCCTGGGTTGCTTAATAAAAGTTTTTTTTTAATAAAAAAAATTAAAAAGCAGTATTAAACCCCACATAATTAAAACAATGCCCTGATAGCCTTGAGACAAGCAAGCCTCATGTGTAATGCAATGGAAAGGGCCAATAATTGGTTGATTAAGGAATGTTGTTCAATTTTAGACTTGAAAACTAAACATGTCTAATCTCATCAATGTATACACAGCCTTAAGTTTTTACTGTGAGATTGCCTTTAAGCAACATGTAAAATTTGTTTTGGAACAATGTCAAAAATAGTCTCTTTCAGGGCAGTAATACTAGTATATTCACAGAGATAACAGAGTAAATTAAAGTTGGTAGATACATCAAGAGATCTGGGTAGAAAAGGAAGAAAAAATATTTTGAAGGAAAACCACTTCTGGGGAAAATTCCGTGAAATTTACACAAAAATGTGAGCAGAATGCCACAAATTAAGTAAATTTATTCTGATACAAAGCTGGGTCAGCAGCTTTTTGATCTGAAGTCTGCTAAACTCATCAAGACCTATTCTGACTAACACATGGTTAGCTGATACGTAAGGTGTCCAGCATAAAACAATGGGAGATTCAGAACTATGTGAGAAGCAAGCCTTAATCATGTACTTTCCTTCTATTTCTGCTTCTTCTCTGCCTGATAGCTTATATGTGAAGGACATATTATTCTGCCTTCCACAGCCAGACACTGACCTTTCTTACTCATACATAAGATATAGTTCCTTACAAACAAGAAACACCATTGCCAACCACCCTGTACACATTTATTCCAAGCTCTCTAGATTACAAAGACTTTGGATGCAAAGTAAGTATTTACAGTGCTATTACAGCATACAATAAGAGAATGAGATGGAGAGAGGAATAAAATAAAATTAGAGAGGAAAAATTCGAACAATTAAACAAACCTGGTTCTCTATATAGGAGAATTGCCTGTTAGCTTCCTTCTGTGTGGTTCTGCTGCCCAGCACACCTCCAAAGCTGCCAGATCCTTGAGAGGGTTTCCCAGCTAACAGGAAAAGTACACAATATTTGATTTGATTGTCATTTAAGTGATTGGCATTCCTATTTGTAAAATGCTGTTTAGCTGGAGTTGATTTTGGAAAGGACATGCTAGATTTCTTGCCAACAGACTACAATATTCTGAGTGCACAGACATAAGCACATGTTTATGGATATTGGTCATTTAGTCACTTGGCAGTAAAGTTCCTATCCTTAAAAAGAACAAAATGAAATAAGAGGTAAAATGAAAAGCAAAGAGACTGTGCATGTCTGATAAACAGACAAGCATTTTTCAAATACCATCGTACTTACAATATAAACAAATCCTTTATGTTAATCTCTGCTTATCATTCAGCACAAGAAAGGTACAAAACAAAAAATGGGGTTCAAGACCAGATGCTTCTTTCTGAAGCATTGACACAAATGCAAAAAAAGCCAGTAACACAAGGAGAAAATGCACAAAAGGTGTGTGCTGGTTTCAGTTGGAGTAATTTTCTTCACAGTAGCTACTATGGGGCTGTGTTTTGGATTTGTGCTGGAAACAGTGTTGATAACATAGAGATGTTTTAGTTATTGCTGAGCAGTGCTCACACAGAGTCAAGGCCTTTTCTGCTCCTCACACCACCCCACCCATGAGGCAGCTAGGGGTGCAAAAAAAGCTGGGAGGGGACACAGCAAGGACAGCTGACCCCAAATGACCACAGGGATATCCCACACCGTGCAGCGTCATGCTCAGTATATGAAGCTAGGGAAGGAGGAAGGGAGGCACAGTGATGGTGTTTGTCTTCCCAAGTCACTGTTGCATATGATGGAGCCCTGCTGTCTTGGAGATGGCTGAACACCTGCCTGCCCGTGGGCAGTGGTGAATGAATGCCTTGTTTTGCTTTGCCTGCGTGCACAGCTTTTGCTTTACCTACTAAACTATCTTTGTCTCAACCCACAAGTTTCCTCATTTTCACTCTTCTCATTGTCTTCCCAACCCAACTGGGAAGAGGGAATGAGCAGCCATTTGGGGCTTAGTTATTGTTGGATATGATAAAACCATGATGATAAAAAAAAAAAAATCAACAACAACACAACACTGCTCCACTCCAAACTGCTACAACATGACTTAGAACAATTGCACTTACCGGTATGAACCCTGTCCTGATGGACTGCATCCAAATACATCCGCATTTCATTTGCATCTTTTAATGGCACCTTATCAATGGTCAGGAAGCTGGTATCCTTTAGTGTTAGCATCAGGCAGCACAGTTTTCTGCCATTTGGTCGTAAGGTCACAGTTTTAATGTTATGGCTTAGCTGAAAACAAGAAAGTGACCATAAAGATAAATCCAATTTTAAAAGGCCAAAATACATCTCGTTCCACTTCAAGTAAACATTAAACCTCACAGAATTAATGCAATCTGTGACCTCGGCATCCGACAGAACTGAAAAGACAGTATCACTATCACTCAATAGTCCCTATGCTCCCAGGTAAGCTTTCTGAAACTTGCTTTCCTACTGAGTGTGGCATTTCCGAACATAAAGGAAAAACAACTTCATAAAGTCCCATTTTGCTAAAACTTCAACATCAAGTTTGAAATATAATTTCAGATGGGGAAAGTTTCAAATGTTAAATACAAACTTCTACTCGCTTTACAATTTCCTCTCAGAGAAGACAGATTTGACATGGCTTAAAAAATTTGCTGAAGCAGTAAGTCAGTAAGAAACATGCTTAGTCTGTTTGCAACATTATAACAATTAAGTGGTGTCAAAACTTTCAGGATTATGGATGAGCACAAGAATAATTTTAGTAAGAATTCGTTCTCCCTAATGATGCCACTGCTACTTTATTATAACCGTACTTAATTGTTACTTCATGCTAAGTCACCTCTAAGAACTGGCTGTTGGGTAAAAGCTCTGCTATTTACACAGGTTGAGGATAACTCAAAAAGAGCAAGATAGTACAAGACGTCCCATTGTCCACCAGCACGATTTCTTTTTTTTCCATTAAGATCTCTGGCTTCTTGGAAAACCAACCTAGACACAACAGGAGCTTGTAAGAGAGGCTGGTAAGCCACCTGAATCAGAAACTAAGGGTTGGTTTTGCTGGGAACGTTACACTTTGTGCTCAATCCTTGTATTTTGGGTTGCTTTTTTTGGGGTGGGGTGTTGGGGGTTTGTTTGATTTTAGTTTTTTTTAAATATAAGCTAAAAAATGTCTTCAAAGACCTAAGAATTGAATAATGGGCTCCAAGTTTTTCACCCTCTCTTAAAATATTGAGCCCAGTGCAAAGGTATTACAGTTACTTCACCATCTCAGTGCAAAACAATCCATTTCAACTCAAAATGCTGGCATGAGAGGACTCCACCCCTACTCTCCATGCACCTGTTATGACTCAGTCAGTGTCACAAAGTCTTGGGGGGGGTAAGCAAAGTATTTCTCTTAATACAGATCTAGCATCTCGGACAATTTAGTCAAAGCTCTGAAACGGTATTAAAACATATCATCTGACATAAGAAAGTTGATGACACACCAGTCACTGCAGAAAGAAATATAACCCTGGATCCATCCAAATGTTCCATTACAGAAAACTAAGAAAAAAGGCAGGGAAATCACCCACAGTTCTCCCAGAGCAACTTGTCAAAAAATAGGGAATGCTACTTCTAAAGCAAGATTATCAGGAATTTGTCACACCTGAAGTGCACGTTGACAGCCTGGGGCCAGCTCACACAAACTACACAAGCCTGCCTGCACAGGGGGCAGGCAGCTCTCCCTGCCTGCTGCTGGCTCCCAACAGTGCTCTTGTGCCAGTGGCCATGTGGCTGATGGATGAACAGGACCAGTAAGTAGGTCCTGATGAACAATAACCACCATCAAAACAAAAACAATTGGTCTAATGATGCATCATTTCTTCCTTTGCTGCAGTCTTGGCTGCACGGTGCCCTATCACCCCCTCCACTAGATAGATACTGCACCCAGTCCTTTCCCCAAATTCACATGAAAACTCTCCACCGAGCTCACAAAGAGATCTGACAAGTGCCAGAGACAGCAGATGTGAGAAAACTTGCCCCTCTAGGCCATGGTTGCCTGTTCTGTAGGCTCATCTTCCCCCTGGAACCACTCTTCCAGTCACTGTCACACCGCATCACTCATCCAGACAGAAAGGAGTATGTGAGAACAAGCGCCCAGGGAATGCATGAGTGGCAGAAGAGACCACCCTCCTCAGGAGTAACATGGTCCATTGTTGGATTAAATAAAACTTGTGGCCACAGCATCACACAGGCAGATGATTCTTTTCAGGAGAAGGCAAATGATTCTTTTCAAGTCTCCAGCAACACAGGTGGGGACTATGCCCAGCTAATGATTTCCTCACGCCTTGATTTCAAGGTAACACAGGCCTCCAGATTCTTTGCTGAGACTCTGCAGCACACTAAGGCAGCAAAACCTAATCTTTCAAAAGTAAAGTGAACTTTTCTCCACAGCGTCCACACACAGAAATAAACGGCTCAGAGAAAGGCTTGGTGAACTGATAAAAACTACTGATAAAAAACAACAGTGGCACGAAAAAGCAGAAGCCAACATTTACATCAGTTGAGGCTATTGCAAAGTTGGTAAGATGGGATTTTTTTTTATTCCAACTGCTCTTGTATCCTTTACGTATTTTTAAAACATTATATATTTCTTAGAGAAAAAAAACACTTCTCTTTTGGTTTGGAGCATTTTTTCAGAGAAGCTAAGAAGCCTGAACCAAAAATAACTATAGAATGAGAAAAATTCAGGCTGAATATTTCAAGAGAACCTTTAACAGTGATCTGTACCCGCATTTAAAACCGAAAAGAGTAACAACCACTGTTCAGCAGAGTCTTGTATAAATAAGCGACAGGCTACCAGTGTGTTAACAACATTACACTTCAGTTGGGAAAACAGAAAGTACAAAGTGTTCAGGATCTTCACCTCTAGATAAGGCAAATGTGCCAGTAACAGAAAGGTTACAGGTTCCAAAAATCTGAAACATGATCCACAATGCTGTATACTTTAGTAACTTTTCTCTGCCTTTTTGGTTCTTCCCATTCAGTGGTATCTTGATGCCGATCTTGGCAGATCCTTTAACAATACTTGTAAATAATTTACTGGATACCTATACAAAGGGATTAGTGTTCAGGAAACTAGGAACAAGAAAGAGTGACAGAGGGAAGTTTGTGTGACACTTAATAGCCTTGAAGAGGACAGCTGTTCACAAGAGAGCACAATCCACACACTGTTAAAACAAAAGCCTTAATATCTGGCATACCTGAAACGTCTTTGGAATTCCTCCAACATTGTAGTGAACTACTAAACTCACTTTGTTGTCCTTCTCCACAATTTCAAAGCTCCCTTCTTTCCATTTTGTAATCCCAGTCTGCATGCTGCGCATCCGGACAGGTCCGTGCACCTTTAACAGAGCCATGCTTTCTCACAGAAAAGAGCTAACAAGAACAGCTGTGCTCCACCTGAAAAACCTGTTAAGAAGGAGAAACGTATCACTCGGCAGGCCAAACAGTGGCTAAAGGGAGACAGAAGTGTGGCTTGAACTTTCCACAGAAGTTTGATAAAACCGTTTTACTGCCACTTTTAAACATAGCGAAGAAGAGCTGGACAGCAGTGAAGGGAACTTAGATTAATAAAATCTCTCCCCGTCTGGGCAGCAATGCACTGATTTCTCATTGCTGAAAGCTGAGCAGACACAATTCCAGACACAAAAGTCCTCGAAAATCCTTAAAACAACGCCAGCGGATTTAAGGAAAGGAAAAGAAAGCGCCCGAAAAAAGTCGGTAAGAAATGGGAACCAAAGCTTCGGAGGAAGGGCAAGAGGGAGAAGGAGCTCCTTTCGGACGGCGCGGCACCCACGGGCACCCGGCGGTGGATCTCCGGCTCCTCCCGCTTACCGCCCGGGAAAGCCCCGGTGCGAGACACAGCCCCGCAGGTCCCAGGCAGCTCGGCGGGGCGCATTCCCGACAAAACCCCGATGGAATGAATGGAGCGGACCCCGCGCTCAGCCAGGGCGGCGCTATCGGGGAGGTTCCCCGGGGCATCCCGCGATCGGCCCGGCCCGGCGGCGTCCCCTCTCCTCCATGGAGTGGGTCCCATTTCCCTCTCGCCGTCCGCCCGCCCGCCCGAGGGACACGGGGAGCGCCGCCCAGGCCGGGCCGGGCCGGGCCGGGCCGCTCTGAGAGGAGGCGGCACCGCGCGGCGGGAGGGGCGCGCAGCCAGCGGGAGCGGGAAAAAGTAGGAGAGGGAGGAGAAACAGGAGGAGGAGGCGGCAGCGGGGGGGGGGTATTCCCGGTACCTGCGGTCCCGGCGGGTCCCGGGGTAAGGCCCGGGGGGGGCGGGGCCTGGCGGCGGATGGCGGGAACCGGCTGCGGCGGCAGCGCGAGACGCCGCGCGACGCGCGCCCGCTCACGTCAGCGCGGCGGCGCCTTCCCGGCGCGCCCCTGGCCCGCGCAGGCGCTGTCCCGCCTCCCCGTTCCCAGCGTGCCCCGCGCGGAGGGTGAAGGGTCGCGGCGGCTCCGGGTCCGTGATGGCTGCGGTGGCCTGAGGGGGTATCGGCACCGCGCCCACGCACCGACCATGCATAGCCTGGCCACGGCCGCGGTGAGCCGGCGGGACGGCGCTGGGGAGGGGCCCCCGTTGCGCGGGGAGCGGGGGCGCGGCCGCTCGTCGCTGCGAGGGGCCATTCCCTCTCCCTCGGCCGGAGCGCGGCGGGCGGACTTGGGCCCGCGGGGCGGCGGAGCCTTGGTGAGCTCCGTCCCTGCGGGTCTCTTTGGCAGCAGTCTCGCTCCGACCGCTCCTCTGGGGCTGCTCCGGGCCGGGCTGTGCTGCTCGTGGGGCGGCGTGGCTCGTCCAAGGGCCCCGAGGGTTTCCCCGCTGGGTGTCCCGGCTCTGCATCCTCCGCCTGGTGTGCGTTGCGTAGGGCTTTCCCTCCCTCCCTGCGTCTGGGTGCGTCCTGTCGCGAATGACTGTTTTGATGTCACTTTAAAGAATCGCCAGCAAAGGTATCGACAAAAGCAGGTTTAATGTAAGAGCAGAAGTGCGACAGAGTTCGTTGGCAAGGTTTGCTCAACTGCTCACTAGCTGGTTAAAGTACAGGGAGAAAAAGCAAACAAAAATCTAAAATCAATCAACCTACAACCAAAAATTAACCCCTAAAATTATTCCCAGGGGCTTGGGCGAGGAAGAAAAGGGTAAGAGTAAGGATGATAAGGAAGACCCTCACAAGGTTCAGAGTAGACCCTCTTCTTCAAGTGACCTTAAAACACTCATTCGTGACACTTCCTGCATGCCTACCCACCTCTTCTGCCCTCTGAGGAGCTGTTTTACTTCTAGTCTTCACTGCAGAGGGAAAGAGGAGGTAAGGAAAAGACCCTTAGGGCAGCAGGTGAGCAGAAGGAAAGGCAGAGGCTGCCTGTTCCTGCTTCTCTTTTCCCCCAGTACCGTGCAGTGCAGTGCTATCTGTAGGTGGTGCTTACTCTTATCCCCTTCAGGAGACTGCTTAAGTGGGATGTGGTGCGTGATGTTCAGGCTGGTCGGAGTGGAACTGTGTCTTGGCCTGGGTGGGTTCAAAAGTGGAAGCTGAGTTTGAAGGATGTGATTATTGTCTCGGATCTCCCACCAGAGTGGGTTTGTGGTTTGGTTTTCACTTCTCCAAATGCACCTTCATGGTGTGTGTGAGACTTCCTAGAGCTGATTTAGTCTTGTGTATGTTGGGTGTGGGAGGTGTATTGCAAACCAGCAGTTAGAGCTGTTTCAAATGAACTTAGCTCAAGGGTGTGCTTGAACTAACAAGCTAATGAGTGAGTCAAGTTCGATGAACAGGAATTGAGAGAACTTTTTAAGTTTTCCCACTTTGTTCAAGTGCTCGTGACTTTAGCTGTTTCCTGGAGTGCTGGCAAATATTCTGATTTAAAGTAATGCATTTCAGAGCACAGAAGGGTGTGCAAGATCACAGTGAACTCTCTTAATGAGCATTTACATTTTTATAGCAATCTAATTCCTAAGTGTTTGTTGAAATGCACGAAGGACCCCCATTATATGTATCTCCCATTAATCCACGATATGTATTCTAGCCACCTCTCTTTTTTCAAGACAGTTTTAAGAAAAAAATTTGCTTTAGGAATAGATGTCAACTTTATTTCAGGACTCACTTGAATGCATGTTTAGTTTATACCTAGGTTGTGCTACCAGGTAGTTCTGTATTTAAATGTTTCTTACCACAGTTAGTTAATACGGTTAGACTAAAGGTGACAGGGAAGGGAGTTTGGCTCTGGAAATGTGCTCAGGACCTGTGATAAATAACGTTACCTCTTAGTAGGGCCATGAACTGGCTCAGGAGTCCCTTCAGGGGTGTGAACACTGTTGTGATAAAGCTGTAGTGAGCCAGAGCATTGGTGATGGCATAGCTGACACTTCTGTTTCAGACCTGGGGACCTCATAGAGTGCTTGAGAAATAGCACTCTATAAATAGCTGTAAGGCATTGAAAACCCATATCAAATCACCTGATTTGCTGCTATGGAAGTTCAAAGTTCACTTTGCTGTTTTTAAGCAGATGATCTGTCAAAATAGTTGAAAAAGCACATGTATCCAGTTAGTCAACATTCTGCTTTGGCTGACCAGTGCTTCTACCAGTGTGTGTAGCAGCAACTGCTCAGTTAGGAAGAAAAAGCCATTTGCATAAATCTGTTTGTTATGTGATTGTTGGAGGTGTAATCGGGCATGGATGTTTGAGGTAATGTTTTTTCTCCTGAGGAAGGTGTTACAAGATCTTTCATAGTGTGTGCAGGGGTGGTGAATTTCTGCTGTGATACTGTTGGTAAATTCCACTTTCCCTGTGTTCAAAAGAAAGTCTGCCTGACAGGGTTCTGTCTTGGAGCTTACAGGATTTGTGTGGCCCTCAGAGTTCCCCAGAATTTTGGGTCTTAGAAGAAGAAACAGCAATGAAGTAGGAAATTAGGAAAAAATATGTTTTTCTGTTTAAAGCGAAAGGAGCAACTGTAGAGCCTGTGAAAAGCAGTTTGTTCTGGCTGAGGCAGATATTGGACATCATAAACTTAATTGTGTGGAAAATCTACTTAGTGTTCTCTAGGGATCACAAACACATGATTGTGCTTGTAAAGGGCCGATGTATTTAAGCTTACAGGAACTGAAACTTCCAGTGAGTCTAGAAAAATAGATGGAAGCTTTAGATAATGCAAATATAACAACATTATTGTACACTGCTTGTCACTCCAGCACCCCAAATAAAAACAAATGAGCTCTGTTGATTCTTCTCTTTTTCAGCTTCACTGTAGAAGTTGCCATTGCAATTGCACTCACAGCTGTAAGGCCACAATAAACTTGTCAGGATTACTAATTTAGTGTGAGATTTTGCAAAAAAAAATAAAATTTAAAATTGAGTAGGTGATTGTCCTGGTTCTGGCCAGGACAGGGTTAATTTTTGCAGTAGCCTGAAGGCAGAGGGGGGAATGAGTGAGGCTTGTGGTTTGGAGTGGCTTCAGTGGAAGCACTACATTGGAGAATACCATTCCTAAAGCACAACAGTGAGAAAAAAAAGAGGATAGGAGAAAAGATAAACATCTAAAAAGGTATTTGAACCCTTGAGTACAGGGATTGATAACACTACATTGGCTTATATATAAACATTTATGTTAAATAATATGATGAAAATGGCTGGGGGAGAGAGACGTCCCATAGCTGGGGAGGAATCTCTGGAGACATGACTATGGATATAAAATGGGGATGAACAGAGGAGGGAAACCTTCACAGAAACAGAAAGCTCTGCCAGTGTCTGCCAAAGCTTAAGTCTCTCTCCATCCCTCTGGTAGTTCTGGTACTGCCTCTGCCATGTGGCTTCAGGTTTGGTTCCAGCCACTTTCAGTTCCTGAACTGCCTTGTGTTCTCTTGTGTCTCTTGGTGGTAGCTGCTTGGTGGTAGCGTTGCTGTCAGTGCAGTACAGGCTCTGCTCACATCTGTTGTGATGAGCGCCTGAAGAGTTTCAGTTGGGGTTTAAAAAACAAAGAAGGAAACACAGTCCTGTTCCCAGCTGGGATTGCCCTGCGCAGGGAAATGCAGAGCTGGTGGCATGAGGGCTGGCTCAGGAGCAGCAGTGAGACAGACTTTCACTGGAAGGCTTATGCATGGCATTCTCCACAGAAACTATGATAATCTCTCTTTTCCTTCCTTATTTTTTTGTTTTGAGAACTTGTTGACCTGGATTCTGTTCTTTCCCTGATGTTCCAAGAGAGGCAGAAGAGAAATTCTGTATTTCTCCTGAGTAGTAGAAAATGGGTCTTGACTATGAATACAGATCTACCCTTCTCTGGGTTTATTTTGAACAGTAATCAAATCACCCTGAGATCCTGCACAGAATCATTCTTGAAAAATTCCCTTTTAGCTCCATGCATGTGGACAAAGTACCTGGGATGAATATGAACCATTGGAAACAGCAGGTGTTACTGGCTGTGGCCCCTGTCATGCTGGTGTTGGAGTAGTGAGAATTTTTCTATTATTCGTATGAATATTTTTCTCATGTACATTGGGTGAATCCCATTGGCAGTTTCCAATGTCATGGGTGGTTTTGGAGGGGAAAAAGGTAGCATCTGCTTTACTTTGAATTAATGGAATCTTGCACTTGAAGCTTGAAATGAATGCGTGCTAAATGCAGGTGGAACAAATGATAGCTGTCACTCCCTGGGAGCTCTGCTGGCACAGGCAGGCAGCAGCTTGGCTCTCACATTGCTGAATGAAGTTACAAGGTACTCCTTGTTGAGACAGTCTCTCTTAATCCGCTTGTCAAGTCGGGCCAGAAAGTAAAGCCTTTGCATTTTCAGTAGGTGAAGTGATAATGCTAATCTAAGGAAGGGATGGATCCATGTCCAGGGCATCTTGAAGGAGCTTTAGTTCTCACCCCTTCGCTCAGGAGTTTCTTGAGCACTTTTTGGCCATTCTGACAGGTTGTGGAAAGGGTTTGGTTGAGAACTGGATAAAACGTTTGGACTGAAGTTTTCTTGTCTCCCTCCCAGCCTGTGCCAACAGCGCTGGCTCAGGTTGACCGTGAAAAGATTTACCAATGGATCAATGAGCTGTCCAGCCCTGAGACACGGGAGAACGCGCTGCTGGAGCTGAGCAAGAAGCGCGAGTCTGTGCCTGACCTCGCCCCGATGCTGTGGCACTCGTTTGGCACCATCGCAGCGCTCCTTCAGGTGGGTCAGACTGCCCGTGGTGCAGCACCAGCGTGTGTCAGAGCTTGTGTGTCCATGGTGGGGATCTGGGGAGGCACTGGTGGGATCCCTTACTGCCATTGCTGGGAATATGATCTATGATAGATCATGTGAGGAGAGCAGATGTGGGAAGCTCATTTGCCGTTAATCATCATTATCAAGGTGACGTGTGAGACTGATATTTCTAATTAGACAGCTTACATAGTTGGGAGGAGAATAGGAAAGTTCTTGGATGTATGAGCTCCCTGTGGATCCCATTCTGCTTATTTTAGTACAACGTCATAGCAGAACCACAACAGTCTTTCTCCTAAGACTGCAGGTTTGATTTCTTTTGCGTGAGTGTACTTTCTGGTCAGAAGGTTGCCCTTGCAGGGACCCCCCTGGGAAGGCAGCAGGGAAATGCTGCTCACTGCTGCAGATACCCTTGCAAGGGAAGGTACCTGCATTTCATGTGAAACTGAGCAGCTCAGCTTATTGCTGGGCAAACCACTCTACAGCTGATGACTGGCTATCACTCAATGCCAAATCTGGTAGTTTCTTTCCAAGGAGGAAAGAAAGAGTGCAGCACTGGCAATGTCAAACTCTTGACTGAGTGGCCCTGACAAGCAAAGAAAATTACAAGGGAGCTATAGCTGGAAGCAGGCAGATTTCTGAATTGGATTTCTCAGCCTCAGCTGCTTCCCCTGCATTGAGTTAGAGTACCAGCAGCTACACTGTAAGCAGAGTGGGTGTCCTCTGCCTGTAGGATGCCTCTTTGATCTGGAAGTTCAAAACAGAGCCTACAGTAGTAAAGAGCCAAGAAATCAAATGAACCTTTTTTTACTGAAACTAAGGGTTTGAATGCATTCCTGTGACTCCTTGTCAAATTGACTCTGACCCAGCTCTGCCTTTGCTGGGCAGCATGGTGGCTCTGTTGTAACTTCAAAGCGATGCTTGGTGAAAGCAGACTGTCATCTGCTGTCACTGCAGTTCCTTGCTAGGCATGTGCTTTGGGGTAGCTTTCTGGTATTTTTCTCCTTTAACTTCTCTATATCTGTTAATTTTTAGGAAATTGTAAATATTTACCCATCCATCAACCCTCCAACTTTGACAGCCCATCAGTCCAACAGAGTCTGCAATGCTTTAGCTCTGCTACAGTGTGTTGCATCACACCCTGAAACAAGGTAAGCATTTCCAAATGTGTGAGTTTTCAGAGGTGTTGATGTTGACAGCTCAGCCTGTGTGTTTGACTCCAGAAGTACATAAGCTCCTTTCTCTTTTACCTAGAGAAGTGAAACAGACCATAAAGCTGGTAGATAGACAGCTGCCTGCTGCTTTCACTTGTTTGTATGGATTATCAGGATACAGCTTTGTGGTGGTTCTAAATGCGTTGCATCCCTTGGATCATCCTAAGGTTTTGCAAATTTCCAAAACATTCCGTTGTGGCAGCTCTTGGAAGGTCAACCAGAGCTAAGGGCACCTTTGTGTTCAGTGCTGTGTGCAGGATTCTTGTTTTAATGAGCTTACATCTATTTAGACAAGCAGCTTACAGTTATTTAGACCAGCTGTTGAAAGGCTGGAATGGGTAGGACTGTCCTTCCCAGAGACTGCATGAGGTAAGGGAGCAGTAGCAGAGCCATTTCTGGAGTCCTCAGCCAATGTCTGACTTCAGATTTTCTCAGTCTGTGCCCAGCCAATGTCAGCAGGGGAAAATATGATGTTGGTTCAGCCAAAATCAGTAGCTTATACTACCCAGAGATCCATAATCTCATGCTTCTGTTCCTGCTGAGCAGCAGCACAGCTGAAGTTGTTTTCGAGCTGCTGCAAAGCAGTGTTACACAGCAACCCTCCATGAGATAACCAAATAAATAGGGTAGTTTTACAGTACTCACCTTTACATTTAAAATTTGAACACTGAAAATGGAAGAAGTATGTTGGATGATCGTGCAAGAGAGCTTCCCTCTGCTAGCAGAGCAATCTCCAGGTTTCTCCCTGCAGTCTGTATTTTTCACTACTGCCAGAAGGCAGTGTGAGGGCTCTTGGGGAAAAGGTGTCTGTGCACATTTAAACTGTGGTGATGCCTAGAGTTAGCCACTCTGTATTTCTGTCATGCATGAGGATGACTGTCCTTGCCAGTGAGAGCCTGCAGAGTGAAATGTGACAGTGAATGTGCATAGCAGAGGGTCTGGGTAGCAGGAAGAGGTAATAAAAACATGTGCTCTGTTCCTGGTCAGCTGGAAGCAGCGATGCAGGCAACTGACAGATCAGGTGCTCTGATCAGGTTTTGTGCTGTGCCGAGTGCAGAATTTACTTCATGCCTTTCTATCAGAGATAGAACTGTTACACACTTTTAAGGAGCAGCAGCAATGGTGTCCAGCAGCCTAAAGCTCTGTGTGGTAGTGCTGGATTGTACGCTCACTTTGCTTTCCTTGTTGCTCACATTGTGTGTTCTCCCTTTCCCACAGGTCAGCTTTTCTGGCAGCTCATATCCCTCTCTTCCTGTACCCCTTCCTGCACACAGTCAGCAAGACACGTCCGTTTGAGTACCTGCGGCTCACGAGCCTCGGAGTGATTGGTAAGCAGCCAGACTAATGCTGGAGCAGTGGTGTCCTGTTGAGTTAGAGCAGTTCATGCTGTGGGCAAAGAGACTTGCGTGACAAAGTCAGAGGTTTCTTTATATTGAGATCTTCTGAGTCCTGTAGTATTAAGAGGAGCAGCTGTTTCTTTGTGGAGGCAATTCCACTAAGTTCCTTTTAGTGTGTAGGAACTGAGCTTTTCACTTACAAAAAACCCACTGAAGACTAAAAATACAAAAATATATTTCTGTGAGTACAAGCACCTGCAGACTTGTCTTGCCTTCACCCTCAGCCCTCCCAGCTAGACATTGGGATAGGTGGGTGCAGGCTGGGTTTTCTTTGGGTTTCTGTCATTTATTGACTTAGGTGTATTTGCCCTGTCTTCCCCTTATCCTGGTTTTTTTTCTTTCTACCCCAAACCTTTCTCTCTCGATGTGTGAAGTAAGAGTGTCTCAAAATGCATTTCTTCCTCCCAGAGGTTGCTGTGGGTGGCATGATCCTCTTGTGTTTGTGTTACTGCTGAGGGAGAACCAAGAGTGTATCCCCTTTCCAAAAAACAAACAACCCCCAAACTCAGCTTGATTACTTTTAGGCTGCCAAAATGATTTCTTCTCCAGCCATGTGCTGCAACATATTTAGGATAACAGTTGCTCTGCCTGCTGTTCAGACTGAATGGTTCCTGGGGATGGCAGAGCCCAGGCCCTCTTTGAAAGGTGAGATTTTTTGAAAAAATTTATTGTTTATTGATTTTTGTGTTTTGTTTTTCCTTCAAGGTGCCTTGGTGAAAACTGACGAGCAAGAAGTGATAAATTTCTTATTGACAACAGAAATTATCCCCCTGTGCTTACGCATTATGGAGTCTGGCAGTGAACTCTCCAAAACGGTACCTGTTTTTTTTGTCTTAATAAAGACTTTCTGTTGTTCATCTCTGACTGACCAGGAGCAGGTACCCTGCAGAGTTGGCTTTTGTCCTGTTGGAAATGCTGGGACAAGTCTGGGTGGAGTTTTTACCTTCTCAAAAACCAAACAAACCAAAACCTGAGGCTGCTCTTGAGTGGCCCAGCAGTAGTTGCTGTCTTATGCAACCTGCACCCAGTCATCTTGTACACTCTGATTTGTTTACATCTCTTTTCTTTAGACAGATGCCAAGCATTGTGTACTGTCCTGCATTTTCTTTTGGCTTTTAATTTTCACTGAATAAAGCATTTGCTGCCTACTGAAAGGCCTTTCAGCTCTGGGGCTGCCTTGAAAAGAGCACCACACAAAGGCTGTCCCTTTTCAGGGTAGATAAGTTGTTTTTAGGCTTTGTTTTCTGCTTTCTCCCCTTTCTAGGTTGCTACGTTTATTCTTCAGAAAATCCTCCTGGATGACACAGGGCTGGCTTACATCTGTCAGACTTATGAGCGGTTTTCCCATGTTGCCATGATACTGGTAAGATCATTTGTTTTTAAAGTTTTTTTTTTTTTTGTATTTAAGAAAGACAGAATGACACTGTAGCAGCCAGCTTCTTCAACAGCAACTTTACTGTTGTCTGGCTGGAGCACAGGATGAGGGAGGCAAATCATTCTTGGGTTAATTGCTTGTGACACTGTAGCTCTCTGCTTCCATGTTTCCTCTGGATATCTCTGTTTTGCATATCAAGAGAACACATCCTGAGTCCTCAAGATAAAACAGGTAAACCTCTCCAGAGAGGGAAAAGAGTTTTCAGAGTTGTTGGTGGAATGTAAATTGATTTAATTTTGTGTAAGAATGATCACACAGTTCAGATCATGAATCCACATCCCATTTCTGTCTCTCACAACAGGCTGAAAGAGCAGCAGGTTGAGTGAAGGAGTAGGAGCAGGGCAAGTATATGATACTTGTTGTCATAACAGTCTCATAGCTGTCACCTACTTTGAGCTTTGGATTTCTGGGGCCAGTTGTGGGTTTTCTGTGCTGTAAACACCAGTGTTCCTATCCTTGAACCCATAGAAACATTATGCATCCACAGTGTCTTTGACCAAGGAGATTCACAACTTTCCTGTTTGCTGCCTGGAATGCCACTCTCCTTTTTTTCTTTGTTGAATCTGGCTCCTACTGGCTGCTGCATATACTCTAATTTTTGTGTTGGAACACGGAGAGAGCAGACAACTTCTGTCCATCCCCTGTTCCCTGTAATGGACAAGTTTGGGTACTCATAATTTTTTCATCCCAGAAGTAATAGCCCCAGCTTGAGCTTTATCTTTGAGCTCACCGAGGGGAACACATGCTTGCCCTGGAATAGTTACTGCCATGCTTTTGTATGCATTTGTTTGTTTTTTAAAGAGCAGTCTCAGGAGAAGAAAATGCAGCAGTAAGTTAAGCACTTAGCAATGCTGGTTCTCTGACTAAATGCTGTGCTTTCATTAGGAACATTTATTTGTCTGTTTTTGCAAATGTAAAGAAAACGTTACCTCCTAATTCACCCACAAACAGGAAAATATGAATGATTGTGAGCTGATATCCATAACGTTTAATGTGACATGATTTTTGCATTCAAGAAAAAAATCAACTTTGATAGAAGTACATCTGGCTCGATGGCAAAGTGAAGGATGTAATTAGAAACTCTGGGATAGGGGAAGGAAGGAGACCATACCATTCCCAAACATGAATTGTTCCTTGAACACAGAAGGATGTGGGTGTGTAAAGCAGTGTTAGCATGGAAGAAGTCCTAGCTGTGGTATAGTCCTGTCACTGGGTGAAGCACTGACAGGACCAATATTCCACAGTGCTTTCAAAAATCGGTTTAGTGTACCTCCTATCTCATGAGAGTGATGATTTACTTTTGTGTCTGCTGGTAACTGAGTAAGATTTTACACAAGTATTAGATGCTTTTAAAAGAGGAAGTTAGTATTTTCCATCTGGGAAATGTTGGAGGAGTTTGCAATTCTTTATTTTGAAGAAATATTGGTATCCTGGGGAATTGCTGAGAACAGGAAGCTTGAAAAAGGGCAGATGAGGGGGACCTACTAATTGCTAACTGCCTGGATATCCAAATACAGGTGACTTTGGCTAATGAGGAAAATGGTTAGTGCTAGCCAAAGTAGTTTACAGGAAAAAAACCAACTTGTTGGGCAGATTTGATTGACTCCTGAAGTCAGTACAAGTAAGCAGTCTGTTAAATTCCTTCAGAGCAGGCGTGTGAAGGCAGCTGCACTGTTTACTTGACTGGGCGTGTTCAAAGGTGCAGCCATGTGCAAAGTCTTACTTAGTGTGAGGAACGGAAGCTGGGCCGGGGAGATCTGCCCTGGCCTTGCCTCCCTGGAGCAGCTTCATGAGGGATGTAGCAGAAAGAGAAAATACAACTCTTGGGTGCATGCTAAGACCAGATGTGGATCTTGCTACATGTGGTGTGGGTTAGCTCAGTCTTTTGGCATGGCTTCCCAGGCTATTGCTAATAAACTTAAAACACTCTTAAAAGGATGTTGAAATGAAGGGAATGCAGATGAGAATAGGGAGTGTTGCGGAGCTTGGAACACACCTCATGGGGTGACTCAGCCTGAGCTTATCAAAGTGTTTGAGATGTGTCTGTCTTCCACAAGTGGTGGAAACCCCAGGTTCTCTTTAATTTCACAAAGAGCTGGACCACTGGTTTTTACCTGGGAAGGTAAAAACCAAACAGAGATGAGACAAGCTTTCCCTAAGCTGCTGGGAGAACCCTTTCCAAGTCATACCTTCTCAAAGGCATTTTGGCAAGCAGTGCCAGGCTCCATGCAGGGGTATCCAGATGAAAGTTAATGGGCTGTGCTGTGTGGGAAGCCAGAGCAAGTGATCTAATGGCCTTTCCCAGTCTCTGCTGATCGTGAAGCTGTTCTTATAAAGACTTTAACTGGTGGCACTGGCCTCTGTCAAACAGGGTAAAATGGTCCTGCAGCTCTCCAAGGAGCCATCAGCACGGCTGCTGAAACATGTCGTCCGCTGCTACCTTCGCCTTTCCGATAACCCCAGGTAAACATTTTAGGAGTCTGGGCAGGGGCTTCTTCTCCATTGGAAGCACAGTTCTTTTCCACAGTGCCCACTTAGTGGGAATCGAAGTTCCTGGTCTGCCAGCCTTAGCTCGTTATAGAAGATGGGTGGGTTTTTTGCTTTGATGTTTTTATTGCTAATCCCTCCTGGGATATGTACCATTTATGGTACGTGGGAGAAACAGAGGCTGTTTAGGGCTTGTGCAAATTCAATCTGTGCAGTTCACAACTGCCTGAGCTCAAATGTAGATTGAACAACGTACAGGGGAGGGCCTGAGGTGGAAGGTATGCTGTACTCTCCCTCTTCTGCATCAGACGAGCTGTTAGCAGTAGAAGCCAACAGATGAAATTTAGTTGAGAGAATACAAACTGATCTCCTGCTGACCAGCAGCTCTGCCCAAAGCTGCTGGGTGTGCATTTGTTGCCTTGGCATCTCCTGGCATTGCATCACTTGACTGACAGGTGTCAGAGTGCAGGGGCTGGCTTGTTGGGTTTTAGCATGAGGAGTGGGAGCTGCACTGGCTGGCTGAGTGCCATGTGCTGCGGTGCTGCTGCTCAGTGCTTTCCTTGGCTGGCTCTGCCAGGGAGACCTCGAGGCAAAGGAATGCTGTGTCCCCAGTGGGGTTTGCTCCCCCCTTGCCCCTGTGAGTTTATTTGTTGGGCCCCGTTTCTTGTCTCTTGATGTAGGGCACGTGAAGCTCTCAGGCAGTGCCTTCCTGACCAGCTGAAGGACACCACCTTCGCCCAGGTCCTGAAGGATGACACCACCACAAAGCGCTGGCTGGCTCAGCTCGTCAAGAACCTGCAAGAGGGTCAAGTCACTGACCCACGGGGCATCCCTCTTCCTCCGCAATGACTGCTGGGGGAGGTGGGGAACTGGGGAAGAAACAGCTCAGGTTTACAAAAAACGAGGAACAGGTGACCTCTTCTGCAACAAACTGGGCACGCCAGCTGGCTGCCAGCCTGTCGGACCATCCCACCCAGCCAAAGGGCTGCTCTGTAGCAGCAATGCCTCCGGGGATCCCAACACCAGCAAATGCTGATACTACAGCCTAAAAAAAAAAGGTCAATAAAAACCATCTGTAGAGATCCCAGTCTCTCTGGGAGGCATGGGTGGCATCCCTGCCCCCACCTCCAGGCAGGGGGTAGTGCAGATGTCCGCTCTTCCAGCAAGCTCAGCCTCCGCCCGAGTGGTGCACAACTCTGGGTGTGTGCGCCACATCCCTCCAATTCCTTGTCACTTCTTGTTTACACGTCTTGTTTAGATGAGCGAACTGAATAAAAGCCGATCCAGTTATTTTATCCCCTCTTAATACTACTACTCAGCTGCAGGTAGCCCAGGGACAGCTTTTTTCCCTGCCAGCATGTCCTTGCTCCTGGCTCTGCATCCAGCTGGCGCAGTAAGCTTCTTTCTTCCTTTCCTTTGGCGCAGAGGCAGTGGCTGGAGCCGGGCCCCTGCGTGCTTGCCCCAGGAGGAGGGGTGGATTACATGCAATGAATCCATGCGTCATAAGCTTGCTTCCCAGGGCTCTGGGGAAGGAGAAGACAGCAGGACTGGCTCTTGTGCTGTAAATAGTGCACTTCTGCAGCTGACCAGCGGCCGGGGGCTGATGTGTGCTGCCCTCTCATCTAGTCCTGGGAGGGCTGCTGGCTGGCTCGGCAAATGGAGCTCAGCGTGACAACACCTGCCTTGAGGTGGTGGGCAGGCCACTGACTGATGATCCCCTGCTGCCCGCAGGCTCCAGGTATGCCACATCCCGCACCACTGCTGCCTGCCAGGTGCCCCTCAGTCCTGCCCCTCCTCCCTTCCCTCCCCTAATGCTCCTCTCTGCCAGTCGAGTGCATCCATTTCAGCTTTCAAACCCGCCTTGGCCCCACCGCAATTAAACTGGACCAGCAGCCGCTTACCTGCCTTCCCTGTGCCGAGGGGTTAATGCAGCTGCAGAGGGCTCTCAGAAGCAGCCATGGAGTGGAGCTCCTGGGCTCCGCTGCAGCAGAGCCTGCTCTGCCTGCTCTTGGCTGCAGGCAAGCCTGGGCAGCTACTTAATTTCTCCCCCCTCCTCGAGTAGCCCATTTTGCTGATCATCTGCAGTGTCGTGCCAACAGTGTCTTAAATCCCATCGTTTCCCTTCTCTCCTCCTCTCACAGCCTTGCATAACAAGGGCAGAGCACGGCCTCTTCCTTGCCCTCGGGTTCCTGTTTTATAACCATTGCCTTCTTTTCCCTCCTTTTCACCCTGACCTTGACAGAGTGTTAAAATGCTTCTGTTTGGTTGATTGGTTTTTGTTTGTTTGTTTGTTTAAGTTCAGATTAATAAATAATAAAACCCCAGCCAGCACAGATTCCTCCTGGTCTGGTCTCTCAGGGAGGGCAAGTGGTGAGTGGGGATTTATTGCAGGTTGGGAGGAAGGCGGGGGTTGTGCCAGCTTGGGGGTGTGATTGGGAAGAGTGGCCTTTCCCAGTGGGAGTTGACTACATCCCTGTAGCACCCCATCTCTCCTGGAGCAGGTAATGTGGAGGGTTTTGGGGGGGGGATTCTGTTTTGTTCTGCAGGAGGGCAGTGAACCTGCCAGGGAGAGAGCACTCGCTGCCTTCCCGCAGCGTGTTTGCAAGTGCTGCCACTCACCCAGGGTCCAGGTCTGTTACAGCATTGCCTTCCCGAAAGTTTAGTCTCTGCTCTGCACCCCTTGCCCCCAGCTTGACCTGCCCCGCCCCAAGGCTGCCCCTGCTTGTATCCTCATGGGGATTTTTACCCCAGGATGCTCAAACTATGCCTTGTTTTTTCAGTCCTACATCCCTCCCAGCAGGAGGGTTCCGGGAGTGCCCGTGGACCATCGTGTCCTGGAAAGGACAGGAACACAGTGAGGACGCGCTGTGGAGGGGGAGATCGGGCTGTGCTGGGTGCAAGCGGGTCTGGGGACGGACAGCCTGTGTCGGAGGATGGGAATGGGGGCTCGACCCCAAACGGCGGGCACGGCAGGGTGCTCCCACCCCTGCCGGCCACACCACTACCTCTGTACCCGCCCCCCCCCCTCCTCCTCAGAAGCGGCGTGACCTTAATCCGAAGCGACCTTGAGAGGCGACGGCTGCGGGGCGTGCGGGGGCCGGGGGCGTCCCGCGGGGGCGGGGGGCCAGGAGCAGACTCGCCGCCCAGGCGCTGCCAAGGGGCGGGCAGCCCGGGCAGCCCCGGCCCCGTGCGGCCGCCGGCGGTGAAGCACCCGCGGAGCGGAGCAGCACCGGAGAGCGGGTACGGGGCTGGGCGCCCGGTCCTCCGCGCGGGAGCCGGGCGTCCTGCGGAGGGAGGGGGCGATGGGTACGGGGCTGCGACCCCCAGGCTCTGGGACCCCCTGGCTCGGGCTGCGCTGCCCCAGAAACGGCTGCACGGTCGGGGTGGCGCGGGGCGGCAGAAGTGCCGGCGGTTTTATCTCCTTTGCCCTAAAGTGTGATTTGTCCCCCTGAGCCCTGAATCCCCTGGAGTTTGCTGCCCCACCCCGAAGCCCCTTATCCGTCCCTCCTCTCGCCTCCCAGCCCCTCTGACCCGTCAGCTGCCGGCTGGTTCCTCTGCGTGGGTCAGGCTCCGTGCACCTGTGCTGCGGCGTGTCCCGGAGCGGGTGGGCTGAGCAAAGCCTCAGAACACGGGAAGTCTGTGGCACACTGAGGCAGCAAGGTGTAGGGGGTGCTTGGAGCGAGGGAGCATTTCTCCCTGCTCTGGCAAGGCCACCCCTGTGGTGGCCAGGGGGACAATTTAATTCTGCCAGGGGACTCCGCACTGGGGTGGCCGGGGGGCACTCAGACCCGCTGTGCCTCCAGCTCTGCTACGGCCTGACACCAGCAGCAGAAAAGCTGCGGCGGCTCAGCGTGTGCTGGGGTAGCTGGGGCTGTTTCTGGCCAGCAGGCAGCCGCCCTGCAGGAAACTCTCGGATTGGGTTTCTCCGTACCCTGGCTCCTGTCCCGCTTGACTTGATAGTGTAACTCAGACTGGGGCAAGGGGGCCTGCATGGGGCCAGGCTATGCCAGGCTTGGGGCACCTCTCACACAACAGGAAAGAGCAGAATAGTTGTGTCTTTGCATCCACGTTCCTTATGCTGGAAGGGTTCATCACTTCTTTGCTGCATGTGTGGCTGGTTGGGACTGCTCCCTGGTTGGGACTGAGCATGCTTAGACTGTGCCTGGAGCCTGGAAGGGATAAGAGGATAAGAGCAGTTTATCTCCAAACTCTCTTCATGGTTATGGGCCTGAAGGCTGCAAGCTGCTCCCTTGCATGCTGCCACCTTGTACACATGCATGTGCAAAGAAGACAGACCTATTGGTGGCACCGAGCCCATCTCTGTTCCAGTCCAGCATCTCTCTCTGCTTCTCCAGCCTCAGTGTCTCTCCCTCCACCCCAGCTTCCCCAAAACATCCCCCCTCTCCCTCTCCTGCTGCAGCACAGGGGCTGCAGGGCAGGTGGGCATCTGGAGCTGAGGCCCTGCAAAGGTGGCTGTGCCGGACTGGGTGCTGCCAGGAGATAGGAGGGTGCAGGCAGATGGGTGATCGAGGTTGTCCCCCCTGGCTCCCTGCAGGCCACGGGGTGCAGAGGCTGAGAGCGTGCCGGGAGAGGGCTGGGTGTGGGGCTCTAGCTGTGCTAGACAGCATCAGGGTACCTACTCTGCAGGGCACAAGAGGAGCATGATGCCATCCCCCCATTTGTGGGTGCAGGCACTCCAAGTCCTGGGTTAGTGGGTCAGTGCCCCCCAGCACATCGGATGGGGGGAACATGGGCACTGCAGCAAGTCCTTGTAGTCTGAGCCCTGCAAGAAGGGCCACAAGTGGTGGGCACACACCCTGCAAGTGGTGGGCACACCCTGCCAACCCTGCAAGTGGTGGGCACACACAGCCCCACCACTGGGCACTGCTGGGATGGCACCCCAGCTGCTTCATATCTCCGGCAACATCTGAGGTCCCCAAGAGTGTAGACAGGTAGTCCTTTTGTGCCCTGGTGACAGCCAAACTGCCAGTCCCACAGCTAGTGTGTCCCCCAGGAGTGGGGCGTAGGCCCCTGTGCTGGGGATCTGCTCTGCTGTCCTGACACTGAGCCAGAGGATGGCTGCCGTCTGGCCCCGGAGCCCACAAGGGTCTGGCAGCTGGGCTTGGCAGCTGCCTGCAGGCTGACGGCACCAGCTATTCCTAGCCCCACACCACTGGTGCCTGTGCTGAGTCAGGGGCCTGGGCCTGGGCCTGCCACCCCTGCATCCTGGCACAGAGCCCTTGTCCCCAGGGACCTCTTGCATCCAAATCACAGCCCACTAGCTGCAGCATCCACTCCTTGAGGGCCCAACTCCAGCACCTGGGTGACAGGCACATCCAGCAGTTTGTCAGTCTAATTAAAGTATCAACAGCCTAATCAAAGCCGTATTGTTCCATGGTATTTATAGTCCCACTTGCCGCAGTGTGCTTCCCGTACAGCTGTGGGTGCAGTCACAGCCCAGGGTGCTGGTATTCCCTGGGGACAAGAGACTGCAGGAGCTGAGGGTCATTCCTCTGTGCCCCCTTCCTTGCTATCACGGCTGTGCCTCTCCCTTACTTTCAAATCTGCTGGTTGGGGTCATGTCCTAGCTGGTGGAGGCTGTTCTTGGGCACCCTCAGAGCAGTTTTTTTCTGGCTCTAGGGGCCACTTCTTCCTTGGGAGCAGTAGGGCTCTGGTACCTGCTGGGCTGTGGAGCGTCTGCTCTCACAAGTTTTTCTGTTTTCCACCAACACCTTTTGAGCTCTGGCTTCCCAGTAACAGAGATTAATATTTCATGAGTATGGTGGGGTGAACTCGACACTTAAGGAAGGCAATGACCCAGCAGGAGACAGGCGCAGGTGCGCTCACACACGGGCAGGGGCACACACACCTTGCACACACATGGGTACGGCCGGACCCTCCTCGGCAGGACTTGGGCACAGTGGGGGGGACTGTTCCTGCTCCCCCCAGCCACCTTCTCTCTTCCCTCCTCAGCAGCTGTCAGCGTGGAGAACGCAGAGCCATGGCATCGCTGCTGTGCAACGCCCGTGAGTGCCGCGGTGGAGGCGAGGTGCAGGGCAGGGCATTGGGCCATCTGTACTTATGCCAGGGCAAATCTGGCCTGTGGGTTGAGTTTACCTTGCTACGCTCAGGAGCATACCTACCTCACCATGGCCATTGGGATTTGGGCTTGGCAATGCCAAGGGTGGATGGGAAGGATTAATGGGGAACTACCTTCTGCCCATCTTGTGGTGAAGGGAGTTTATTTGGGGTCCACCCCTCCTCCCTCACAGATCAAGGGACCACATGGGGTTCCAGAGGCAAGATGAAGCAAAATATCAGGGCACAGTGCCTGGATAGCCCCACTTTTAGTGATGCAGCCCATGCTGCCCCCAGGCATCCAGCTCACAGACACACTAGAGCAGATGCAGCAAGGGACCCTGATGCGCAAAGTCAAGTCCAAGAGCTGGAAGAAGCAGCGTTTCTTCAAGCTGCAGGATGACTGCATGACCATCTGGTACCAGTCGAAGAGAACAGGAAAAACGGAGTCTGCCTGTGAGTACTGGCTTTTGTGTGTTGGCCACAGGGCCATTAGTAGGGTTTACAGGAATCTGAAGGTATGGAGATTCTTGAAACCATCCTTGCTAAGAGTGCTGGGGCATTCAAGAAAGGCTATGCATGCATATGTGATCTCTTCTCACCCACACCTCTCCTTGAAACATCCTGCCTCCAGCAGGATTCATGGGTCAAAAGGGATGAGTAGAAATTGCAGCTGATTGAAGTGGAACCTCTGGAATGCCAGCGCAGAAGTAGACAGACAGAGGGGCTGATGGCAGTGATTGACTGGATAGCTCAATGGTTAATGGATGGATGAGTAGCTCAGTGGGTGGATGAATGGATGGATGAGTGGAAGAAGGGATGGCTGGAAGAATAGGTGTCTGTGGGCAGTGCCCCTTGCCCTGTGGTCCTTGTCCCCCACAGACAGGCGTCCCCTCCCTCTGCCCCAGTCTCCATCAGCGATGTGGAGACGGTGCGGGAAGGGCACCAGTCAGAGGTGCTGCAGAGCCTGGCCGAGGAGTTCCCCCCTGAGCGCTGCTTCACCATTGTCTTCTATGGCCGTCGTGGCAACCTGGACCTCATTGCTGGCTCGGCCGAGGAGGCGCAGTGCTGGGTCCAGGGCCTGCGTCAGCTCATTGAGGTAGCCACCACCATGGACCAAAGGGAGAAGATAGACCAATATCCTTCCTGCAAGCATCACTCTGCCTCCCCCCACCCAGTCATTCCCCCGCTGCAGATCATTCCCCAGGCCCTGCATATTCAGCCTTGTCCCAGCATGTGTGTAGCTGTTCTGAGTCTCACCGTCTGCATCAGTGCAGGACACAGAAAAAGGAAAAAGAGGCCCTCTGATGCTCCCCAGCTCCATCTCTCATAGCCAAGGTCCTTTCCCTTAACATTTGCCCTGATTTCTCTCACGTGGATTCGTGACTGGTTTCAGAAAGCTGACAAGAATAAGGATGGACGCATGAACTTCAAGGAGGTACAGCGTCTCCTCAAGATGATGAATGTGGACATGAATGAGGATCATGCCCTGCGGCTCTTCCAGGTAAGAACTGCACCCAAGAGCCTGGAGGGGCTGGAGGGGCTGGAACAAGCTGCACAACACCTCCTTGCAAAAGGCTATGGTCACTTTATTTTGTCCATCCATCCATCCATCCATCTATCCATCCATCCATTTGTTTACCCACTACCTGTTTACCCACACAAACATGCACTTGTTCATTTTTCTGTTAAACCAACCAGCCAAGGCAGTTCTTCCTACCATTCATTTGTCCATCCAGTTGCTTATTTGTCTACTCAGAAAACCAGCTGTCTGACTTTTTATCCCTCCCTCCCAAGGCAGTTCTTCCTACCATTCATTTGTCCATCCAGTTGCTTATTTGTCTACTCAGCAAATCAGCTGTCTGACTTTTTATCCCTCCCTCCCTCCTTCCGCCTGTTTGTCCATAGACCCATCTATGGACTCATCCATGGATCCATCCACCTATCAGTCCACCCAACCAGCCCTCCATCTCCCCATCCATCCATTGATCAGTGCCTGCCACTGCCACTGGTGTGGAGTCTCTCTGCCCTCTGTTTGGGAGAATCCCCCCCAGAACCTTGGGTGGCCAAGACACCCCATTTTGCCCCATTTGGGTGCTGAGGGAGCTTCCTTGCAGGATGCTGATAAATCAGAGTCTGGGACACTGGAAGGGGAGGAGTTTGTGCTCTTCTACAAGGCTCTCACGCAGCGTGAGGAGGTGCTGAGCCTCTTTCAAGAATTCTCTGAGGATGGAAAGAAGCTGACACTGCTGGAGCTGGTGGATTTCCTGCGGCAGGAGCAGATGGAGGATGAGGGCACAGAGGAGATGGCCATGGAGCTCATTGACAAGTATGAACCATCAGAGACAGGTGAGAGCTGGCTCTGACATTGGCTGTGCTCTGCACAAGGGCAGGGAGAGGTCTGAGACTCATTCCTATGGCAGGAGCACTCCCAGCCCCATTCTGCTGCAGGGAGGACACAGGGGGAAGACTTACAATGGTGTGATCTGGGTGCAATTCCACTTTATTTGGTTCATTCCTGGACCATTTTGGTGTAGAAGGTTGACCAGCCATAGTGTGCAAACTCCAGCTTTGGGGTCCTGCCTTTCCAAGGTTATTGCCCTGGATCATCTCTTCCTGTGACCCAGCCTCTGGCAGCAGCTGTGCTGACCAGGTTGGAGATTCCAGGAGCCACCAGCAGCCCTGTTTGCCCTGCCCTGTCTCTTCCATGTCCCTGGCTGTCACTGAACCTTCCCTTCCACCTGCAGCCCGGGCTCGCCATGTGTTGAGTGCTGATGGGTTCCTCATGTACCTCTGCTCTCCGGAGGGCTCCATCTTCAACCCCCAGCACCGGGCGCTGTGGCAGGACATGAACCAGCCACTCTGCCACTACTTCATCTCCTCCTCCCACAACACCTACCTGATAGAGGATCAGCTGCGAGGTCAGAGCAGCATCGAGGGCTACATCAGGTAAAGGGGCTGCTCCCTTCCAGCTGCCTTCCAGCACCCTCCTGTCCCAGTGCTGTGCCCTGAGCAGCAATATGGGGCAAACCCAGAAGCTCCTTTGCTCCTCTGTGGTCCAGCTCTCCTCTGGCCATGCCACGTAGTGCTCAGCAAGGGGAATACTGAGCCCAGTTCTACCTGCCCTGCATGCAGCAGCATCCACACCCTGGATGGGTGTCCCCTGGTCCCTATAGTGGTGACACTCATGAGCAGAGGGGAGGGCAGGGAACTGGTGCCCTGGCCATGCGCGGGGTCCCAGGGGTGACAACCCACCCCCAGGGCTCTGAAACGGGGCTGCCGGTGCCTGGAAGTGGATTGCTGGGACGGGCCGAATGGGGAGCCCATGGTGTACCACGGCCACACCTTCACCTCCAAGATCCCCTTCCGGGAGGTAGTGAGCACCCTGGGGAAGTACGCTTTCAAGGTAAGGCACTCTTCCCCAGGTGCTGGAGGTTGTGGGTGGCCCTTGGTGTGAGCGGGGATGTGGCTGCAATTGTCCCAAGGGGTAGTGATGGGTCCCTGGAGGGGGATGAGTGCTGTGGTTCACACAGCTGGTGATGCAGCAGGACTGTTCACTCCGCAGGAGAGGAGGGTGGCTGTGTCACTTTCCAGGGGACAGCACTGGGGTGTCTGACCTACAGCCTGTGCTGTGCTGTGCCAGGGGATGGAGGCTCATGCAGACAGTCTCTTGGGGGTGCAGGGGTGAGATGGGGCCTTGGGGATGCAGAATTGAAATGGGATATGAAGGGTAATGGGGGATTGGAGGGGTAAGAGGATTTTGAGGTGGGAAACAAGAAGACACAAGGAGCTCCATTCCAGCATTGGTGACAAATGGATAAAGCCCTTGTGAGAGCTCCCCAACCCCACTAAGGATGATCTCCAGCTGTGCACGTTGCTCCCCAGGCCTCGGACTACCCGGTGATCCTGTCCCTGGAGAACCACTGCAGCATGGAGCAGCAGGAGGTCCTGGCACAGCAGCTCAAGGACATCCTGGGGGAACAGCTCCTCACCACCACCATCGACGGGCACGTCCCCAGCCATCTGCCATCCCCAGAGGTAGGGACAGAGCACAGCTATGCTGGGCATTGCTGTCCTGTCTGGGACTGGAGCGAGGAGGTGGTTCTGCTGTTCAGAGAACAGGCTACCAGCATCATTCTGTTCTACTGGAGCATGTGATGACCCTGTGTTCACAGAGGTGCCAAAGCTGTCCCCAAAGTTGTCTCCCCATGCCCTGCAGAGTCAGACAGAAGGGCAGAACCCTCCTACGCCATCCCCTCCTGGGTGCTGAAGGGAGCTAGTGGTGCTGGCCCTCAGCAGTGCAGGATCCCAGGAGAAAACAAGCCCCATGGAGGAGCTGGGCACACTAAAGTGCCTCTCTATTCCCAACCCCACAGGAGCTGAAGCACAAGATCCTGCTGAAGGGAAAGAAGATCGGGCGGCTGGAGGACACGCTGGACGGGCCAGGGGATGAGGTGCCTGATGTGTCTGACGACGACAATGGGGCAGAGGCAGAGGAAGAGAGGCGGAGGGCAAAGGTGGGTGGCCCAGGATGGGAGTGCTGAGCCCATGGACATAGCTTAGGGCTGTAGTGAAATTCTAGTGCCTGGAGAGACAGAGACAGCAGAGACAGATCAACAGGCAGGGGGAACAGCGTTTTCTCCCTCTGGCCATGCCAGCCACCTCTTTGCTGTGGTGGCACCATGTTGGGGGTCCCCTCATTGCTCCGTTCCTAGCAGGAAGGCTGCTCATGGGTGGGGATACTGCCACATCCCAGCACACCCCCGGCTGCTCTTGTCTGTCCTGGCTCTACAGCCCATGGCCTGGGTGAGTGCTGGTGGATGATGCTCCCATCACCAAACACGGCTCTGCCTTGCAGAAGGACAAGGAGACCCTGGCACAAGCATTGTCCGACTGCGTCATCTACTGCAAGAATGTGTCCTTCCGGGGCTTCCAAGAGGCCCGCAGCCATTCCCGGCCCTCTGAGATCTCCTCCCTCTCTGAGGCCAAGGCCAGGAAGCTCATCCGGGATGCAGGTGAGACGAAGGGGGCAGTGGAACTGGGGGACTGGGGTAGGGTGGAGGGGGCAGGTGGCTTCCTCGGGTGTAGAGCTAAAACCTCCAGACATCAGGGGTGTGGTGTGGGGGAAAGGGGGTCCAGTTGGGCTGTACTGTGGGGTTTGGCTCAGGTAAGTGATGGTGGGGGGTTATTGGCTTAGAAAACAAGGCAGGACACCTGGATTCCTGAGAGGGGAGAGGGATGAAAATTGGTGGGTGGGTAGGGGGGTGGATGGATGGATGGATGGATAGATAGATGAGAGGATGGGTGGTTAGATGGATAAAAGGATGAATGAAAGTATGAATGGATGAGTAGATGAACGGGTGATGAATGGATGGACAGATGGATGGGCAGCACATGTGGTAGGTGGCTCTGCAGGCCAGGGAATGACCTCATGAGTAGCCCTCATGCTCTAGGAATTTCCTATCCCTAGGAAATGAGTTTGTCCGCCACAATGCCTGGCAGCTGACACGCATCTACCCCAGTGGGATGCGGACCGATTCCTCCAACTACAGCCCCCAGGAGATGTGGAATGCTGGGTGCCAGATCGGTATGGCTGGGGGGCATCAGGGCTGTGGGCTGGGGAGATACCGCAAGTCCTGTGCCAAATGCCACCATCGACACCTGTGTTAGTGCCAGTTACAACCCCAGCTGGAGCCAGGTCTGGCTGCCAGCTTTTGCTCTGCTCTGGGGAGTCTGGGGGTATCCAGGCATCGGTGCCTTATCCCCCTGTGCAGCCTCGCATCTCTCTGGCTACGGGGACAGGCTGGTTCTCAGCTGCAAGCAGGGCATGGTGTCTCCAAGCTGCTCTGAACCCTCTTCCCTGCCACCTCCCTGCAGTGGCCCTGAACTTCCAGACAGCCGGCACGGAGATGGACCTGTGTGATGGCCTCTTCAGCCAGAACGGCTGCTGTGGCTACGTGCTCAAACCACCCTTCATGAGGGATGAGGAGACTCTCTTCAACCCCAGTGACCCCAGCAGCCGGGAAGGCCCTGGCCCCATCACCCTGACGATCCAGGTACAGGGCTGAGGAGAGATCCCAGGGAAGCTGTGACAGTGTCCTGGGGCTCTTGTCAGTCCCAGCCAGATGGGGACTGTTGGGCAGTGTGCTGGAGCCGAGTAGCCTCACAATAGATCGGTTTGGCTGCTCCCCAGCTCATGGGGTCCATGCCCCTGCCTGCAGGTGATCAGCGGGCAGCAGCTCCCCAAAGTGGCCAACAGCAAGGACGGAGCCATTATCGACCCACTTGTGCGCGTGGAGATCCATGGGGTCCCTGCGGACCAGGCACACCAGGAGACAAAGTACATTGAGAACAATGGTGAGCCCCACAGTGGTACCAGGGACCCTGCTGTGCCCAGGCACCTCCCCTGCCCTCCCTTACCCTCCCAGCACCCACTCTCCCTTCCCAGGGTTTAACCCCCGCTGGGATGAGACACTACGGTTCCAGCTCCATGTGCCTGAGCTGGCCCTGGTCCGCTTTGTGGTGGAGGATTATGACAAGACTTCCAGGAATGATTTTGTGGGCCAGTTCACCCTAGCCTTTGCCAACATCAAACCCGGTGAGTGGCTGCTGCCCAGTGGTTTTGGGGGCCCAGCACAGCCCCGTAAGTGTGTCGGGCTCAGCTGAGTGCTATAGAGGGAGATGTGGTTGCAGTCAGCCACAGCCTTGCTGTACCCCCTACAGGATACCGCCACATCCATCTCCTCTCCAAGGACGGCACGAGCATCCCACCCTCTTCTCTCTTTGTCCATATCCGCATCACCGAGCCACCTGGCCCCGAACAGGACTGAGCTCATGGGGTGAGCAGCACCCAGATGGAAGCCATACAGGTGGCCCTGAGTGGCTGGGGCCACAGAGCCAACCACCCTGCCCTCTTGTTGAGCTGTTTCGTGTCATCCCTGTGTTGTTGCTGCTGTGACTCCCTTTGCAGTAGCCTCTGAGGACTGGGAAAAAGCACTGACCTGCCCTTTCCAGGTTCGGGATGCTGTCCCCCATGCCTGAGCATGAGGTCTATGTTGGTGCAGCTCCCTGAATCCCCTCAGGCACCCTGCCCTGGCCTAAGGTCACAGCTTGGCCATGGGAAGGAGGAGAGACAGTGCATGGCCTGGCTTTGCTGCAGGGGCTGGTCCCCCACCAGGCAGGGGAGCAAGGCTGGAGCCAAGCAAACCCCGAGGATGGGCAGAGCTGTGAGAGGAGTTGGTCCTCACTGCCCCTGATCGTGCAGAGCCCCATTACAGCCTCTGGCCCCTACAACCCCAGATTAACCCTTGTCCCATCCTTTCTCGGTAAGCAACCTAATAAATTGTTCAGTGACAGACAAGCTCAGGTCTGGGTGCAGTGGTGCTGGGGAGAGACAGGGAGCTGGGCTTGTGCTTGTGCTCTTCCTCTGTGGGCACCTGGCCCACTGTTCATACAGGGTTCCAAACAGCCCCAAGAAACAATATTAAAAGGAGCTGAGTGATTCCTTTTATACAGTCACATATTTTACAACCCATATACATATATGCCTATACACACACATACATCTCTGCAGGAGGCCTGTGCCACCAGCGCCTTAAAGCAGTCAGGACTCAGCCTCACAGCAATGTGCCATCCTTCTCCACAGGGCATCCTCCTTCCTGCTCCGTCCTGGGCAGCCCCTTGGCCTGCGTTTCCCTCTGCACAGCATGAAGGTGGACGGTGTGTGTGCTGGGGTCCTTTCCCACCCCCTGGCTTGGGTCAACAGCCCCATGCTCAGGGTGATGCCGCTGGATGTGTTTGATGACCTGGAACTTCTGCTTGGCCTTGTAGGGGCAGTAGCGGCAGAAGAAGGGGTGCTCGTTGGTGTGGGTCAGGTAGTGGTGGCGCAGGCCGGCCGCCCAGCGGAAAGCTCGCCCGCAGGCATTGCAAACATAGGGCTTCTCCTCACTGTGCTTCTTCAGGTGGGTCTTGAGGAGGAAGCGGGTCTTGAAGGCCTTGCCACACTGCTCACAGATGAAGGAACGGGCCTCCTGGTGCCGTGTCTCCTTGTGAACCCGCAGGGCGTCCGCACGGTTGGTGCAGTACTCGCACTCATCACAGCGGTATGGCTTCAGGCCTGTGGTGACAGGGAAAGGGATGGCACCGGAATGGGGGCACAGTGCTCTCCATTCCACGGGTCTCACTCTCCCTGCAATACAGCATCAGTTCCCAGGGACTTTGCCCTACACTCCACTGTGTCAGCAGGCACACCAAGACTTCCCCTTTCCAAGGCACCAAATAGTGACTGGGGTCTGCACCACTCCAACTTCCCTCCCACCTGAGGGCACTGTCCCCAGCCCACTGGCACAGGAGAATGTGCTGACCTCCAAATGTTGGGGGTCCTCCCCTGCCTCCAGCTGGGCCACTGGTAGCAAAAGAAGCAGGGAGCTGGGGGCCTTGCAGCCCCAACACCCTCCCTGGTGCTCCACGGCCTGTCCCCATTAGCAGCACTCACCCGTGTGCTTCGTCATGTGGTACTTGAGCTGGTTCACCCACTTGCACTTGTAGCCGCAGTCGGGGCAGAGATATTTCCGCTCTTCCTTGTGGATCCGCATGTGATACTGGGCACAGGGCAGGAGGGTGGGGTCAGGATGAGACCACATCCGCTGCCCTGGGAATGTGTAGGGCTCTGGGATGCCAGTGAAGGGCTCAAAGACAGCTCTGGCATCTCCAACTGCATGGGGCAAGGAGGGCTGTGGGCTTGCCTGTCAGGCTATGGGCAAGGGCGATCCACAGCAGGATTGGGATGAGATGCCCGTACTGCTGAGCTGCTCTGTCCCAGCCTGTGGATGGCACAGGCTTTGCTCCCCAGTATGTTATTTAAGACAAAGTCTGGGTTAAAACCCAACTCGAGCTAGCCCTGAGTTGAGCACAGCCTCACCCAGGTGGCCCCAGGGGGCTCCAGCTCAGCCTGATCATTAAAAAAGTAAGTATTTATTTTAGCAAAATCAGACTATTTTCCCTCCATCGCCCCATGTCTGGCCTTCCTGTTCTAGGGAAGGCCCTTTACCACGCATTAGGATGCTAATCATATATAGCAATGATGGCAGGATCATGATCTGCTTGCAAGGAAGCTGAGGTTTCACTGCACCATGTCTAACTGGCATCACAGAGCATGCTGAAGCCAGCAAGCAGCCTAACTTGGCTTCGAGTGGTGCAAGGATGCACCCAGAGAAAGACAGAGATGTCATAGGAAAAGGAGTGAACTTGGACAGCTGCCTGCCTTCTTGCTTTGTTACAAATCCCCCTTCTCTTTAAACTGCAACAGCAGGGAAGAAACATATTTTTATACAAGTTCTATCCACTCGCTTCTTACTATTGTGTGAGCCACTGAAGAGGACAGAGGATAAAACCTCCCCTTGGGAACTTCTTCCCCAAATCCCCATGTCTGGATGCCCCTCTAGTCACGTAGATACAGTAGGATACATTCTGAAGCAGAGCTCTCACCTTGAGACGTGAGGGGTCGGCGCAGGCATATTTACAGAGGTGGCACTTGTAGGGCTTCTCACCCGTGTGGATGCGGATGTGCCACGTGATCTTCTGCCTGTTCTTGGTGGTGTATTCGCAGTCCGAGCACTTGTACAAGCGGGTGCCCCCGTGGCCCTTCATGTGCTGGTCAAAGACAAGCTGGTGGCGGCAGGTGAAGTCGCAGAAGGGGCAGTGCAGGGGTTTGTCCTGGGGGGAGGCTGGCTCATGGCTCTCCATATAATGCCGCACCAGCTGCTGCCGCTCCTTGGCTGCAAAGCTGCACAGCTCACAGCGGTGGCTGAAATGCTGCGTCTTGTGCTCCTCCAGTGCCTCCCGGGTGGCAAAAGTCTCCTTGCAGGTGCTGCACTCGAGGTGCGGGTGCTGCTTCTGCACGTGGCACTTGAGCGTGGCCTCGCTGTGACACATGAAGCCACAGCGTGGGCAGCCATAGGACACCTTCTCCTCGTGCCGCCGCAGGACATGCTGCTTGAGGGCTGTCTCGGAGCTGAAGCGAGCCTCACAGCGGGAGCAGGCGAAGTTGAGCTCGCCATGGTGGCAGCTGTTGACGTGGCGGGTGATGTCATTCTGCAGGTAGCTGCTGTAGTCGCAGAGCGGGCAGAAGTGGGTGGGTGTCTTCTCGTGCACCCGCAGGCGGTGGATGCGCAGCTTGGAGTTGGTGCCGAAGGTCTGGCTGCAGATGCCGCAGGCGATGCGCCCCACGCCGGTGTGCAGGGACTGGTGGGCCTCGAGGCGGTAGCGCCGCGTGGTGCTGAACTCGCAGTAGCGGCACTTGTGCGGCTTCACCCCCTCGTGCTTGATGCGGACGTGCTGCCGCAGGCAGCGGGCCTGCTTGCAGGTGAACTCGCACTGGCGGCACTGCAGCTGCGGTCGCTTGCTGTAGTGCTTGCGGTGCAGCCTGCGGTGCAGCTGCAGGGCTTTAGCCACCTTGGAAGTAAAGGGGCAGGAGGCACAGCGGAACTCACCCAGGGTCACGCAGCCCCTCTTCTTGTGCGTCTTCATGGCCCGTTCCTGGTGGCAGGTGAAAGGGCAGCTGGGACAGGAGAAACGCCTCCTCTTGGGCAGGGTGGCTTTTGAAGGGGCCGCATCCAGTGGGAGCTTACTGGGCTGGCCTGTTTCAACACTGGCTAGGTCCCCCTCAGGGAGCTCAGTGCTTTGGGATCTGTCCTCCTTGGGATGCATGATGTGCTTCTCAGCACAGTGGCTTTTGAGGGCCCGCTGGGAGCGGAAGGCCTCAGGACACAGGGAGCACCAGAACTGCTCCAGGTTCCGGCAGCCATCCTCCACGTGGGAGGTGATGGTGGAGACACGGGAGCACACGAAGGAGCAGGCGTTGCAGTGCAGCTTCCCTCCCTCCAGCCGGTATTTCTCTAAGGGTTTCCCAGGCTGTGAGGGATCAGCAGCTCCACCTGGCTCAGGTCCATCCCCTTGCTGGGGAGGCTCTTCTGCTACCTTTATGCTGTCACCCGGCAGGGATTTCTCAGGGGCAAGACAGCCTGATGCCTGTTCTCCAGCCAAAGGACTGCCTTCTGCCTGTGTTTTATCAGGCAGCAGTTCAGCTTCCCAAGGGCTCTCAGCATGCCCGAACTCCTCTGAGCGTCCCTTCTCACTCTCCCCTGTTTCTGTACCATTATCACCAGGCTGGTCAGCAGATTGGCACAATCCAGGTGACTCCTGGCTGGCTGGTTTGAGGATCTTGTTGTTCTTCAGGAGAACTGGGCACTTCTTGAGGAGGTGAGTGTTGAGCCCCCGTTGCTGCTTAAAGCTGGCGCCGCACTCGTGACACACGAGCGGGGCCCGGCGTCTCTGGCAGCTGGCTTTGGAGTGCAGAGACATGGACTTCTCCTTCCGCGTAATGTAAGAGCACTTCTCACACTTAAAGACCTGGTTCTCCGACTGCACCACCAGCATCTGCACCCTGCCCTCCAGCACCAGCGTCTCTGCCTGCTCCTTGTCCTGCTTCCGAAGAGCCTTCAGCACGGACTCTGAGCCACCTCTGGCATTGCCATTTGAGGTGACCACCTCCTCTGGGACAGGTGGGTGGCCTTGCTCAGGTGTCTTCAGCACACTGAGCCAGGCCTCTGGCAGCTTGGCTTGGCCGGTCCCTCTCACCTCAGTGTCTGCCACCAGCTTGTGGTGGTCCGAGCATGACCTCTCAAGGTGGTCCATTGCCTGCCTTAGAGTGTCTTTTCCCTGGCTGTCTCCTGCCACTACACTGTGCTTCAGTCTCACCACATCATCTTCCTGTACATCCACTTCCTCTTCTTCAAAGTCTGGGGTTTCTTCAAGTGTATTGCCACTGTTCTCCAAGACAAGGTCATCCTGGGAACCCAGCATCCCAAAGGCTGCAGAAGGCTCCTTGCAGGACATCATTTCCATGCTCTCTGGCTGTGTCACACAGGCATCTCCAGTCAAGTGCACTAGGAGAGGGTCAGATGAGACATTCAGTGCTTCCAAGTGCAAGGTGCAGCTCTCTGCCTCATCCTGAGAAACACTGAGCTCAGCTGAGCCTGTGGCAGTGTCTCCTTGCACGCAGTCATCTTCCAGGGCATTGCCAGCAGTCGGACAGCTCTGTTCCCCCTCGCTCACACCTCTCTCTGCCTCACCACTGCTCTCTCGTGGAGCAGGATCCTGCCCAAGGAGAGGTACCACAAACACTTGCTGGTAGCCCTCTTCTCCCTGGGACTCCAGCTGGGATGGCTTCGCCCTTGCCCACTGCTCCTTGCCAGCAAGGGGGGAACTGGCATCCACATTCAGGGCTGTGCCAAGCTCGTAGCTGAAGAGTGCCTCAGACGAACTGATCTCCAACTCCTTGCTGGCATAGTTTTCCAGCCAGTCCTTGTCACCGGGAACGTAGCCATGAATCTTACGCTTGTGGAAGAAGAGACTGGTGTTGCTGAAGGTGCAGTACGAACAGAGGGCACAGCGAAACTCCTTCTGCTTGGTGTGCTTGCAGTTCTCATGGTTCAGCAGCGCCTGCTTGTACTTGGTCTGGTAGGTGCAGTACTGGCACTGGAAGATGGGCACCTGGTAGTTCTGTGAGTGCTTTGCCTGCATATGCTTCTGCAGCTCATACTTGCGCTTGCAGGCGAAGCCGCACACCTCGCAGATCAGACTTTTGCCCTGGTGCCGCAGCTTGTGGCTGCTCAGCTGGTCAGCACGGTGACAGCGGTATGAGCACTGGTTGCACTGGTACCTGTGGGGACAAGTAGAATTGGTCAGGCAGCATGAGGAGCCAGACAGGTTGAGCTCCATCAGGCATGCTGAGCTCTCCCTCCCCATCCCAGAATAACGGGGAAGGAGTACTGCTGGGTTTGCCAGATCTGACCTTTGGCATCCAGGCAGCTCTTACCACAGGCAATTCCTCCCTGCTGCAGCCCTTGGCACTGCGGTGCTTTATACCCTCAGCCTGGGGATGGGAGATAAGATTCCCCGAGGTATTCCATACAGTGAACGTGTCACCCCCCCCAGATGTACCAACAGCACTTCCAGCATCCCTGGAGGCAAGCTAGACCCAAAGGTCAAGACAATTTGGCAGTCTTGAACATGCTCAAGTGGGCCTTGGCCCACAAACATCAGCAGAGCCCACGAACCCAAGCGCAGAGCTGCACCTCTGAGGTAATACACCTCCTCGGTGGCATGGAGACACCAAAAACAGCTTTGCTTCCACAGCACCATGCTGGCAACAACCTGCAAGCTCAAAGCCCAGATTTCTTATGTTCCAGACAGAGCAGGCTATACCAGGCATGAGAGAGTCTGGCACAAAATGTAGCCTGGAGAAGCAGACCCCTGGAGTGAGAGCAGTATTCTCCGTTGTTCTGTAATTTTCCATGGGCCTTTACAATCTAAGCTTCTCTCAGGGTAGCTGCAAAATAAGCAAGTTTCTGAATGCTTTCAGCTAGAGTAGTTGTAACATAAGTATCTAATTTTTGATAACAGATGCTGAACAAAGGCACTCTATTACAAGCTATAAATGTGCATGCTCAATGGACAAGTTCAAGTGAAGTTCACGCTTCAAATAACCACCAGAGACCAGCAGAAGACCCCCTAGTAACCAAATGAGGACTTCCGAAGAACTTAGAGCTGATTAACATATGCATGAACTTTCTGAGAAAAGTAGTGAATATGTAAGACACTTGATGAATATGTAAAACTGTAAGTAAATATTAGCTATGCTAAACAAGAGCAGGGCACACACACACTTAAGAGGAGCTATCCTCCTGTGTGTCCAGCGCTGGTAATAAAGGAATACTTGCCTCCTAATGCTCACAAATTGAGTCTTCGGGGTCTCTTATTTGTCAATTTATGGTAACAGGAGCAGGATTCGGGGAGCCCTGACTAAGCTGACAGGGCAGTAGAGCAGGGGGTCTTACCGGAGATCTCCGGTGTGCTTGCGCATGTGGACGTTCAGGTAGTGCTTCCACTTGGTGATGTACCCACATTCGGTGCACATGAAGTTCTTGTCGTTGGAGTGGGTCAGCATGTGCTTGGACAGGTAGCTCACATCCCGGCAGGTGAAGTCGCAGAGCTCACACTTGTGAGGTTTCTCTCCTATATGCAACACATGAATACTTTCAGCATGACAGCCAAATAAAGCAGCATGGCAGGGAAACAAGCTCAGCAGGAGCTGGGGGTGACAGGAGGGGTGGGAACATGCCACAACTTCAGTCAAGTGACACTAGGATGGCAGAGCCAGTGGTGGGACCCAGGAGCCCTGACCCAGCCCTCCCTGCCAGACCCAGGACAGGACACCACCCCCATCTCAGCTTGGCTCTTGGGACTCCTGCAGCGGACACCCACCAGTGTGCAACAGCATGTGCCGGATGAGCACCCGCTTGTGCGCGGTGGCGAAGGCACACTCGGTGCACTTGTGGATCTTCTCGTTGGCGTGCATCTTGCCCACGTGGTCATGAAACTCCACGGGGTTGAAAGTGGCGTAGGGGCAGAAGCTGCACTGGAGCTGCTCACTGCCTGGGTGCCCCTGCTTCTTATGCTTGCGGAAAACGTGCTTGTTGGAGCAGATGAAGTCGCACTGCTGGCAGTGGAAGGCGTAGTGGGTTTTCCGGTGAGCCTCCATGGCCTCAGCTGTGCCAAAGAGCAGTGAGCAGGCGTGGTATTTGCATTCCACTGCCTTGATGCCATGAGCATCCTTGAGGTGACGGACAAACTCCTTCCGGTCCTCCACACAGTAGTCGCAGCCTCCCTGGAAGCAGCTCAACCTCTTGGGTTCGGCTTTGTGAGTCTTCAAGTGCTCTTTGAGGGCCTGGCTGAGCCGAAACTTCTCTTCGCAGACAGGGCAGGAGTAAACATCAGAGTAGAAGTTGGAGATGTCCTCGTGCATACTGGCCATGTGGCGGTTGAGGGCGTTCTTCTCCACCGAGCTGTAGTGGCAGAGCGGGCAGCGATGGGCCTTCTCACCTGTCTCCCGCATCATGTGGATCTTCAGTTTGCTCTTGCTGGTGAAGTACTTGTGGCAGTTGGGGCACTGCAGGCTGGGGTCAGGGAAGTGCAGGTGGAGGTGCTCCACCAGGTGCGTCCGCTTCTTGAAGCACCGCTTACATTCAGGGCACATGTGGGTTTTGTAGAGGTACTCAGAGCCCTCTGCAACATCCCCTGGAGGAGCAGAGGAGGGAGAGCAATCAGTAGGAAAAAGATGGAGAGCACAGACAAATGTTCTGTCCCTGATCCAGCTGTACCAGGGTGAAGGCTTATACACGTGTGATCGCACAGCAGCCACCTACTTAGAGGGACTGTCACCACCTCAAGTCACCAGCACACTTCCTGGTGAGCTCTTTTCAGCTCAATGCTGGCAAAGCACAGCCTATATCAGGCCTGCCCATGTGCCCCTGACCCCCAAATGCAGGCAGACCTTTGCCTAAACCTGACAGTGGATGTGAACAGGAAAAAGAAGGGACAGATTTGCTTGGGTAGAGGTCAGGGGAACAGTGCACTGGTACATGCAGGAGATGTGGGGTTACTGGATGGCACAGGACCCCCAGGCCCCATGAGCCTGGCCCACACTTCCACACCAGCCCCAAAGCTGTGCTGCTTGTTCACAACACAAAGCCTGAGCAGCTCCTGGTAGGGCCCCGCATTCCACCTTTGAAGTGGTGTGCCTGTGGCATTCTGCCTTTCTCGGGAGCTGCCTTCCCATCCTCTTTGGCCTCGGCTTCACAGGGGCTCTCGCCATCCTCCTCCTGCGATTCATCCCCACCGCTGTCTGAATCCTCTTCTCCAGCTGATGCTTTCTGCCCCTTCAGGGAGTTGTCCTCGGTACCTGCAGGGTTTGCTGGCCTGGCTTCTGCTGTGCTGGCTTCCCAGCCAGGGTGGCAATTTCCTGCCTCCTCCTGCTCTTCTGCTGCTGCTTCAGTGGGGAAAGACAGAGATCATCACACTGAAGGAAAGAGGGACCACTCTGTCCCCACCACCCCCATACAGGAAAACCTCCTGGCTGAGATGGGGTCACAAACTGTGCTGTGCAGGGAGGAAGGAATGCAGGGTTCCCAGCCCTCCAACCTTGCCCCCCAACTCCTCCCAGTTTTAACTGGGATGCACGGACACAGTCAGCCTCTGCAACAGCCACAGCCCCCAGCGCCGCACCCAGCCATACCTGATGGTAGGATGCAGCACTGCTCAAGGCTGTGGGGGTCTGAACTGCAGGGGCCACCTGTTTCGGGCATCTTGGACGGGGGCTCTTTGGTGTGGTCCTTCTTGTGCTGCCAGAAGAGCTTGGCATTGGCTGTGACAAAGTCGCAGTGGCCACAGTGGAAGGGGTAGTGTGTCCGGTGGTGCTGCTCCATGGCTGGGCGGCTGGGGAAGAGCAGCGGGCAGGCCCGGCAGGTGCACGACACAGGCGAGGCCCCGTGCAGGTGGCGCAGGTGACTGCGCAGTTGCTTGCGGTCCTCCGTGGTGAAGTGGCAACCTCTCTCCGGGCAGGGCAGGGCTCCTGGTGGGGCACGGTGGGTCTTGAAGTGCTCCTTGAGCTGGGCAGGCTGCGTGAACGCCTCCTGGCAGATGGGGCACAGCAGGCGCTCGGGAGCAGAGCCTTCCTGTGTGCCAGCTCCAGGCAGCTCTGAGCCCCCTGGCTCGCTCTGGTCCTCGCTGACAGAAGTCAGCAGTGCCCCAGGGAGTTCCAGGTGCCCAGGAGGGGCCAGCAGCAGGCACTGGTGCTGGGACAGCAGGGAGGCCTCTGGGAAGCTCTGGCCACACCTCTCGCAGAAGTACAGCTCCACCACTTTGACCAGAACCTCTGCAGAGAGCAAGGGGCAAGCATTAGAAAGGGCTTTCACCAGGCCCAGAGCGTGGGACTGGTGGTTCAGTTCCAGCTCTGGACAAGGAGGATAAACCCCCGTTGCCACAAATTATATTTTGGGAACCACAGCCCACCCCTGCCCAGGATATCTCCCATAAGAAAGGGAACACCACCACCCTGGTGACCATGATGACCAGGTCTGTCCTTTTGCACCTTTGAGGCATGCAGAGATGTGAGGCTGGCTTGGCCCCATTCCCAGGAGATCTCCACCTGATCCCTACTGACGGCCTGGACTGACCACCTCACCCAGCACACAATTCCCACAGCCACTCTCCCCATCCAAATCCCAACCTTGTGCCAGGTCTGCACTCAATGGTGGCACCAGACTGGTGATGCACATGAGGTCAGAGACACGAGGGCAGCTGGTGTCCCTAAGGTGCTGGCTGGAAGGGACAGGGGCCCTGGCCAGACCTCTCTCCCTCTGCTGAGTGTCACTGGGCCCATGCTGCCCTCCTTGCACCCCATACCTGTGGTACTGGCCTCATTGCTCAGCGTTACATTGCCAGCTACTGTGTCGATGAATATTTCTACATTGCTTCCTTCAGCGTGAGCCCCTTCCCCAGGCATTGATGCCTCTGCCAGCAGCAAGTCCTGGCTGGCAGTCAGCGGGGGTGTCCCAGCCAGACCGGTGCTGGCCGCACCAGGGCTTCCCACAGCTCTTGCCTCTCCTGGTGTGGGTAGGAGCAGCTCCGAGCACAGGGCCTCCATCTCCCTGCTGGCACCCTCAGAGACAGTCACTGCTGCACTCAGTGCCCCCGGGCACTGCCTTGGTGCTGGCCAGGACAGCCTCTCACTCTGAAACAGAAGAAAGAGCTTTAAAACAGAGACAACTCAGAGGCCTGATGGGATTTTGGGGGGCAGCCTGCAGTGCTAGTCCCCAGGCAGGGCATGAACTGGGGATCTCAACGCCGGCTCCTTTTTGTTGTGCCTCCAGTGGGCCACAAATCGGGCAATCCCCGGCAGACAGGAGTGCAAGGACAGGTGTACCCTCCCCAAGGATGCCTAGGGGCCTCTCCCTGAGCCTAACACCCAGGGCTCGCTCCCTGAGTCCAGCTGGGCCCAGCCCCGAGCCCGAGACCACCCCCCAGAGCTGTGTCCGGTCTCCAGCGAGCAGGTGTCCCCTGCGAGTCCCGCCCGGCCGGGCCCCACCAGTCCCGAGTCGCTCACCCCGGGTTGTCCCCAGCCGGTCTCCCCACATCCCTTCACCCCGGGCTGTTCCCGGTCCCCCCCATCCCTTCACCCCGGGCTGTCCCCGGTCCCTCACCCCGGGCTGTCCTCGCCGCCCCAGGGCCCCCAGCCCCGGCACATCTCAGTTGTGGCACCGGGCGGCGGAAGCGCCGCCCTTTGTGCCGCTCGCGCGGCCGCTCTGCCCGGCACTCCGGTCCTGCTCTATGGTGCGGGCGGAAGCGGCGCGGGCGGAAGCGGCAGCGGGCAGAAGGAACGCAGGTGAGCGGCGGCGACGGGACCGTGGCCGCGGGTGGCGGGGGGTTCCCGTGTGGAGCGGCCGGGCTGGGCCGCTGCTGCGGAGGACGGTCGGTGAGGGTCCGGGTCTCCTGCAGGGGACGGTGGGGCTCCTGCCGCGGGGCTGGGGGACCCTGCCCACGGGACGCCTGGGAAAGAGGAAGGTCACACCTTGTGCTGGGGGAGCTGGAATGCTGCGTGAGGGAGCAGAGCGGGTCTGTGCGTCTGCCGAGGGAGGCTCCCCCTCGTCCCCTGTACCTGACAGACCTGCTGAGGGAGCTGGAGAAGCTTCAGGCCCCCTGAGCATGCGGGTGTTATCCAGACATGGAGGTGCTGCTTCCACCGCAGTCGTGTGCCCGTTCCCACTTGGCTCTCGGCTCGGCCTGGAGATGCGCTTCAGCTTTGTCGAACAATAAACCTTAAATAATTGCAGTGCTCACGATCTCTGGTTGTTTAAAGAATAAAACCCTGTAAAACTCTGAGCTTCTTGTCTTGGCTGAAGAAGCAACACATGCTCCCGTGCTTGCTGGAGAGCCTCCAGCTCCTGGCCCCCTCCTGCCTGGCTGGCCCAGTGGCCTGCAGAGAGGGAGGGAGCTCCTGCAGCCAGCAGCATTCTGAACCCCTGGTAATAAGCACAGATGTGGGAGATCCAGATGTGCCAGGCAGCCTTTCACCTTAAGAACTGGCCACGACAAAGGCCAGGGAAATGCAGGCAATCCGTTGTGTTCTTTCCTGCCACTCAGTCTTTCCACGCAGGTTGGTTTGTGGAGCACAGAAACGATGCTGTGGAAAGGAGCTGCTTAACCTCCCACGATGCCCTTTTCTGACTTTGTCCTAGCCCTGAAGGACAACCCATATTTCGGAGCTGGGTTTGGCCTTGTCGGGGTGGGCACGGTCCTGGCAGTGGCTCGTAAAGGGGCCCAGTTTGGGCTGGTGGCTTTCAGGCGCCACTACATGATCACCTTGGAGGTGCCCAGCAAGGACAAGAGCTACCAGTGGCTGCTGAACTGGGTGTCCCACCATGCCAAGCACACGCAGCACCTCAGTGTGGAGACATCATACCTGCAGCATGAGAGTGGGCGTGTCAGCACCAAGTTTGACTTTGTCCCCAGCATCGGGAATCATTTCATCTGGTAAGGGGGCACAGGGGAAACCCATATGGGGATTGAGCCTCACTTTGGCAGCTTGGGGGGCCTGTAGAGGCACTGGAGAGGATCCTGCCTCCTCCCTGGGTCTGGGTTAGGGCAGGAAGTAGCAAGAGGAGCCTGTACTCAGCAGTGTGAAGTGATTTCCTTACCTGAGATAAATGTTCTTGATTGATGAGCCAGGCTGGGCACAACTGGGTGGTGCTGGATCACTGCACCCCAACCCTGTCTTCCCACCCCAGGTATCGCAGAAAGTGGATTCGCATTGAGCGTAGCCGGGAGACGCAGGTGATTGACCTGAACACAGGGACCCCCTGGGAGTCTGTCACCTTCACTGCGCTGGGCACTGACCGGGAGATCTTCTTCAACATCCTCCAGGAAGGTCTGTAGGGGAACTGCGTGGGGTCCTGCTGGGAACAGCCTACTCCCTGGAGATGCCCAGGGCTTCACGGGAGATCCTCTTCCCTGGCAGCTGTCCCTTCTGCCTCTCTCCTCAGCCCGGGAGCTGGCACTGCAGAAGCAGGAGGGGAAGACACTCATGTACACGGCCGTGGGAGCAGAGTGGCGGCAGTTCGGCTTCCCCCGCCGCCGCCGGCCCCTCAGCTCCGTGGTGCTGGAGAAGGGCGTGTCGGAGAGGCTGGTTCAGGACGTGAAGGAGTTCATCAGCAATTCCAAGTGGTACAGTGACAGAGGCAAGGCTCTGGTGTGGTGTCCTCTGTACCATGTGGGGTGGGGCAGAATACCTGTGGTTCTCTCTGGAGTCAGGTGTGGAGAGATTTTTCCCTGCTGCTTGCCTTCCCTTGGTGTATCCTCTATGCATGATTATGTGTGCTCAATCAGCAAAGCCTTGTGGCTCTGGGGGAAGGGAGCTCAGAGCAATCCAGCTGGTTATCCTAAAAGAACACTGTCTTCCTAGGAATCCCCTATCGAAGAGGTTACCTGCTGTATGGTCCTCCTGGCTGTGGGAAAAGCAGCTTCATGTGAGTGTTGCCAGCTGGCTAACGGCAGTTTTCCCACCAGCTGCCTGCTCTGGGGCACAGCAGCCTCAGATGAGAAGGTGTGAATGAGCTTGGGTTTGGAAAGAGGAGTGGGCTGTGCCTCATGTGTGGTGCCTGGTGTTTTGCTGGCACTGTGACAGGTCAGGGTTATGAGCCCTTTGTGCCCTTGCTTTGCACAGTGCTGCACAGCAAGCTGAGCAGGTGTTCCCGTACCCCCCTCAGATCTGATCCCTGCTGGGAAAGGACACTTCTGCCCTCTCCCCTGCTGCTGGCTCTGTGCTTTCCCACTGTGATTCACCCCTGTGGTTTGTGTCCTTCCCAGCACAGCCCTGGCCGGGGAGCTGGAGTACAGTATCTGCCTGCTGAGCCTTAGTGACCACAGCCTCTCTGACGACCGGCTCAATCACCTCCTGAGCGTGGCACCACAGCAGAGCATTATCCTGCTGGAGGACGTGGACGCTGCCTTCATCAGCCGGGACCTGGCTGCTGAGAGTGAGCACTGCCCCCATTTCTGGGCCAGCAGCTGGAGGGAGGTTTGCCAGCTGTACTGGGGAAAGCTTTGGACTCTGGGCTGCTCTGCTACACCAGCAGAAACCAGGAGTGGGCATTTCTATGGCCTCAGGGCCTTAGAGATATAGCCTTCATAGCCTAGGCTATACAAGAAATTTGGGTCCTTTATCCTCGGGCAAAGATCCTTCTCCTGCCTAGCTATTTTCAGTATGAGGGAGAAGGTGGCTTTCCTTCTTGTTCTCTGTTTGGATTTCCATGGGTGCATGTGGGCAGGGGAGGTGAATGTGCTACCAGCCAGGCAGAGGGTCAGCCTTGGAGCAGGGAGGGAGTGGGGAGCTTGGCGTTAGGTGATAGGAAGGTGGCCTGCAAGCCTGCGCAGGGTCAGTGGCCGATGGCTGTGATCTCAGACTCCGCTGTTCCCAGACCCTGCTGCGTACCAAGGCATGGGGCGCTTGACCTTCAGCGGCCTCCTCAACGCGCTGGACGGCGTGGCATCCACAGAGGCCAGGATTGTCTTCATGACCACCAACTATGTGGACAGGTCAGAGCTGCCCCCTGGGAAGGAATAGGGTGGGTGGCACAGGAAAACCTTGCTCCCTTTTATTGGGCTTTATGTAGGGCTCTTTGAATCCTCCAGCAGGAAGAATGGGGCTTCGGGTTTCCCAAATCCTCCTTTCGGATGCAAATCCCTTGACTGCTAACCAGGATTCCTTTTGCTGGAGCCTCAGATGCTTCCTTGCTGTTCAGAATATGGTTATTCCATTCAGGAGTGGTACCAGCTTCCTGCCCATGGGAGCTGCAGGTTTTGGGGTTGTGGCCATGCTGTGAGTGAAACGCTGGCCCCATGTGCAGCCCACTGGGTTGATGGGATGCAGCCTGGGCTCACGGCACCTGCTCAGCCTGCTCAGCCACTGCGCTATGGCAGGCTTGGCTCACTCCAGACCGAGCTGTCCTAGGGGGTTGTTCAGAGGTTGCTTATAGGACAGAGATGGGCAGAACTGTTTCACAGGACTTGTTTGTCCTTCTCCAGAGCCAGCCCTTCCCTTGCTCTCTCTTTTCTTTTGGGTTGATTTCTCCCCTCAATCTCCCCAGGGATGAACCTGCTCCTTCCCTTTACCATCTCACAGTTCACAGCACTTTGCAGACAGGACACGGGCTGTGTGGACGGGGGGTTCCTGCAGGACCCACCCTGCAGAGACGCTTTGATCAGGTTTTCCAGGCCCCCCTCTGTCTCTTGACAGGCTGGACCCAGCCCTGGTGCGTCCTGGCCGTGTGGATCTCAAGCAGTACGTGGGCCATTGCTCCCACTGGCAGCTTTCCTGCATGTTCCAGCGCTTCTATCCTGAGCAGCCCGTGGCTGCAGCCGAGCAGTTTGCAGAGCGGGCACTGGCCGTCTCCAAACAGATCAGTGCTGCCCAGGTGCAGGGCCACTTCATGCTCTACAAGATGGACCCTGAAGGAGCCATTTCAAACATAAGCTCTATCCTGCTGTGACCTGGGGCCAGCAACACTGAGAGGACTGGGACAAAGATGTGACCATCCCAGAGATGGCATGAAGCTGCCCAGATGCACAGGCCAGGTCTCTGTTCACCTTTACCCCTCCAATGCCTTGTTTTGGAGAGTCAGAGATGCCAGCCTTGCAGCAGGGAGAGGGAATCAGCTCTTGCTGCTCCCCAAATTTGTGTGCTACTGCACCAGCCCTGCTCCCCAGTGCGTGCCTCATGTTGGGATTTCTGTAAGCTGCTAATGCTCTTGGATGTGAATCCTCTTCCTTGTGGGTCAGCCTGGGGGTTTCCTTGGGGTAGGATATTGGGGTGCTACACTGCTAAAAGCTGCTGGTTTTTTAAAGGACAACAGTCTCACTGGTTTGTGAATATCCTCTGTGAAATGCACAACATGGCTCTTGTCTCTCTGGTCCCTTTTCGTGATAGTTGCCCCACTTATCCAGCTGCTGGTTCAGAGCCCTCCTGACCAGAGCTGGCACAGCCAGTACTGCAAATCCAGAGTGTTTCAGAAAAAAAGCAGTTCCTAAGAGACAGCTGGTTGTCCCTAGACTCCAGGCTGGTGCCACTGTTCCTGCCCTGATGAGTTGTGATGTCAAGCCGCAGATCTGCTTGGATATCATTGCTTGGTGGGCATGACTGTCCCTTCTGCCAGAGATGTGGGGCCCTGGAGGTATGTGAGGGCAGATGAGAGACTTTGATCAGTTAGAGAGTATCTTCCCAAGAGCTGTCCCATCCCAGCCCCTTTTCAGAATCTTGTAAATCAGTTTCCCCTGAGCCAGTCCTGTGTTCAGTTTTGGGGGCTCCATCACCTAAACGGGGCTGTGGGAGCTGGTTCCAGGCCAAACCCAAACTGCTCAGCCCTCCTCTTGGCTCTATCCTCTGGGGCCAAGGACATAATCAAGAGCACATGGAAATACGAAGGGGCCCAAGCAATAGCACCTGGATGGATTTTGGTGCAAACAGGCGCTGCTTTGGTGCAAACTCAGACTTACACGAATGTTTCTGCAAGTGAAAGGTTAGTCCTGTGGGTATGGTGGAGGGGTAGCTCCTGGAGCAGGATTCTGCTGTTGGCATCTCAAACCCTGTGTTTGACCATCTTATAGAGACTAGGTGCCCAAATCCAGCCCTCTTCCCTCAAAGCTGGGGGTCAAAACTGGCCAGTGAGTGACTGGCAAATGTCTCACAGTTGCTGGGGAAGATGTGGGGTGGTAAAGGGGAGCCTGAAGGGCCCGATGCCTCCACACAAGAGCACAGCCAACATCAAACCACACTGCTTGCTTTTAATAGTGTTAATGCTACACACGTTGCCGGTGCTTTTCTGCCCAGCCTGGGGCTTTTGCCAGTTAAAGCCTCACAACAGCCTTGTGAGGTAGGTGGGTGACACAGGCGGACACCAAGCAAGGGGACCCAGGTCAGGGTGCAGGCTCCATTCCTCCCCTCTGACCTAGAGGTTTTGTTTGTTTAGCCCAAACTCATTTCCACATACTGTTGAAAAATGCCCTCTGCTCCAGGCTGACAGCAGTGAGTCAGAGAGGGCCCATCCTAAATCCCTACTCCCAGGAAAAAAATCCTTCCCTCTAACACATCTGGCATTTGACTGAAGTTAACCAATCCTCACTCCAATTTCCATGGCTGAATTCCCTTACTCCAAACATGGCACAGCAGCTTTCCTGCTGAGAGTAAGCCTCGCTCACCAGAGGAAGCCAAGGAGCTTCAGCTGCTGTGAAGGGCAGAGATCTTCCGTGTTTCCTTCAGGACACAATCAAATGCCTTTCTTGGAGCACAGCAGTTTCACAAGTAAAGGCAGAAGGCAGCAGACAAGCACCAATGTCAGGTAAAGTTTACACCTTTTCACCCAAGTGCAGGCAGGCCGTTCCCCCAGAAACCAGCTGAACAAGGACAGAGAGAGCACTGAATTAAAATTAGGGCTGTCTTCAGGAAGCAAGTGCTCAGCCCTTGTCCTCAGCAGGGCACAACATTTGGCTCTCAGATCACCAAGCCCAGGATGGGTTGTGTGGGCTCAGACCAAGGAGGGAGAAAGTCATGCTTTTAGAGCATTAGGGTTGAAAGTAGGGCAGTGTTGGAAATTTAAGCACAGAAGGTTCTCGGGCAGCAGGTTAAACCAACCTCTTCAGGTCAAGGCCAGGCATAGAGTAAGCAGGGCAGTAGGTAAGGAGGACCCAGCCCAGAGAGAGGTCTGTGCACCCTTCATGTGCCAAAGATCAGTCAGGCAGATGTGTGTGCTGCCAAATGCCTGCCCAGTACACACAGCCTTTGGTTTCCTGGGGATCTCACATGAAGTTCTGGCAAGTCCATTGTGGCACTGCTATTTTTGCACTCAGCAGGAGGAAGACAGAAACAACATATGTGTGGCCAAAAAAGAGGTGAGGTGGGGGACAAGGCACAAACAAGTGTGAAGGAATCAGTACTGTCCAGGTGAGGCGAAGAGCTTACACTGAGCCAGGCAAAGCGGGGAGCCCTCTTGCCACCCAGAAGTGCCAGGGGAAGGTCTCTGCCCTGGCTCTGGTTGTAGGGAGCAGGGAGGGGAGTGAGAAATACCAGGGATCAACACCTTTGCTCCAAATAGCAATGAACAGGAGCAAGTGGGCAGAGAAAACAAAGGGAGCAGGCTCTGGAGAAGACCCAATGAATTAATTTAATAGCGTCCCACTTCAGAGACTTGGGATTGCCCTTCACAGCTCTGGAGTGAGACACCATTTAAATTTGTGAAGGAGAAGCAGATGGAACTGCACCAAGTTAGTTTAAACAGCAAATCCTCATTTTGAAATAAGATCAGCTTGAAGATGAAAGGAGGGTAGCAGTATCTAAAGTATTGGGGCATGTCTTCAGGTTGTTGGAAGTGCCAAGACAGCCTGGCCTTAAGAGGGGGATTCCAACAGATACACATCACAAAGCAAAGTGCTTTGAGAGACAGGCTTCCTGGGGAAGTGGGAGACAAGCTGAAGCTGCAGCCAACGTGTTGACTTAAGCTTAACATGGATCTCCTGGCTGGGACTGGGAAGTGTCCTGCATACAAACGACATGCCTGGCCAAGCCCATCAGCTGAACATCGGCCAGGGCTGCAGGAGAAACCATGTTGTCTCCAATGGACAGGGACAACACTTGAGAAAGTGCTCCGAGAAGGAAAGGAGGACAGAGTAAGCTGAGCTGTGCTCCAGGCTGCTGCCCTGGCACAGCCCCATCACTTGGCACCACCATGGCTCCACTGGGACACTGGCTTCCAGGGAAGATCTTGCCCCAACTCTGGCTCTGCCATGGCACCATGCTCAGTCCACTCACTCTGTAGGTGTGCACGTTTCTTGGCAGCTCACATATAGGGATGATGGCTGGAGGTCCCCATTTAAGGCTACCTGTCCCCTAGGTCTTCTGAGATCAAGGCTGATATGATCTGTCAAGATTCTGCTTCTCCAATGTTGGTGAGAGCCAGCTGCTCACGCCGGGATGCTTCACTCTGCTCATCCCCTGGTGACACTGCCTAGCTATGTCCCATGTGCCATCTGCCTCCTCCCTTTTAAGGGGTATGGTGTCTGCTTGCTACTGCTCTATCAGAGCCTTCACTGTTCTCCCCAGAAATAGCCCTTCCTTCCCCCCAGCCCAGCCCCTCATCATTCCTGCTAGGAGCCACTCTCTTTCTCAAGATGGGCTTCTTGATGTCCACTGGGCCTGAACACCCCTCGCCCTCTTGATGCTCTGGGGTAGGAACCACGCTCCTGAACTCTGGACCTTTCCCACCTCCCACAATCCCAGGGCCTGTGGTGACCCTGCCAGCTGGGAGCTGCTCTGTGGTCGCTGTGGTTGAATGTCAGGTTCTCCTTTTTCTTGCCCCGGGTCTCAGCCCCCTTCTCTGCACTCCATCTGTCCACATCACAGTGCTCCTCTTTCAAGTCCACAGCCTCCATTACTGGTGAGGGATCTTCAGGGCACAAATCTTTTCTTTCAGCCAAGGGAGCAGCCCTGCTTCTACTGTGAGGCTTTGGAAACTCCTGATTGTGCCTTCCAGCAGGTCTCCGCTCTGGTCTCTGGCTGAAGCCCCTGGGCCCCCTGGAGCCATGGAGTGGATGACAGGCTTCTTCTCCTGGTTCTTGCAAGCCACTGCATGGCTGCCTGCCCTGGCCTCTGAGGCCTGGCCTCTCCCCTCTGTGCTTCTCCCTCTTGCTCAGTTGCTCCCTGGGCACTGCAGGCCTCTCAGGCCGCCCAGGTTCTGCCCTGGCCTCCGATGCCCCAGCTGGCTCTGGAGTCGAGGCTTGGCCGGGCGGCTGGGGCACATCTGCAGTGCTTGCACTCACCGGCAGCTCAGAGGCAGCAGCTGCTTGGCCTGGATCCGCAGCAGCTGGAGGCTGAAAGAAAGAGGCCACTGGTGAAGAAAAGGACAGGGGTGTCCCACAGCAGACGACAGTGCTTGGTCCTGCAGCCCAGAGTGCCCTCGGCAGCTCTCTGCCCCCAGTGCCATACCGCCTGGAGGCTGATGAAATAGCGGTTCCTCTCTGCTTCGGGGTCGATGATACCTCCTTTCTCTTGCTGTCTCTTGAAAATTAGGCGCAGTTCTTCCTGGTGCTGCAGCATCTTGGCATCTGGCCTGTATGGCTCCTGAGTGGCAGAAAGCAAGGCAGGGTAAGGGCTCTCTCAACACTTGGCAGAGATAGGCAGTAGCAGGGCTAGGAGCTACTCCCTAAACCCTCCTTTGATTGCACAGTGCCAGGCACCTGCTTCCCTTTGCCACATTGCCAGGCCTACAGATGCACGGGAAATCCCTGGACAGAGGCAGAACATCCCAGTGCAAACCCACTGTTTCTGCAGTGACTGCCTTGGGATGTCCTGCTGTGGGGCGGGATGCAGAGCAGCTACCATCAGGTCACTCTCCTGACCTGATTGTATCCCAATGAGTGCAGGGACATGCCCCATGGCAGAATCACCTCTCCTCCAGCACATCTGCTCACCTCAGGGCTATACAACTGAACCTGCTCTCTGTGAGCTACCCTTTGGATAGGACATCTGGGAGGACCTGAGAGGGCACATTCATTCATCCGTTACAGTGTCACAATTGAAGCTACCCAGTGGTAGCTGCACAGCTGGGCAGGTGAGCCCCCATCTCTTACCAGAGGGTGCTGTGGGGGTGGTGCTGCCTTCAGAGCAGAGAGATCATAGACCAGGGTCTCCCGGCAGACAGGGCACTGCACACCGACTTCCTGCGGGGAGGCAAAAGGTGACAGCAAACCCTGTCTGCGACTGAGGTCATGCACTGCCTGATAAACCTGCCCCTCTTCTGCCACGGTAGGAAAGCCCAGGGGAGTTCCAGCAGCGTGAAAGCAGCCTGGGTCTCAATGACTGCTATGGAAGGTGGCACGCTGGGACTTGTGCTACAGCAGCTGGCTGCTGTAAAAACCACCCCTGTCAGCACCTATGGTTTCAGTCCTCCTTAGCCTAGGATCTATTTTTTTCTGCTTCAAAGTGGAGCATGTCATCTATGCAGCACCTCTTTGAAAGGGTTTGTAGGAAGGAGCATTTGACTGGTTTCATGCTCAGCTCCACTGTTTGCTCTGCAGCTGAAAACTGTTCCAGCACCTGCTCAGGCAGATTTTATCATCCCAGAATGCAGGTGATCATGTTTACCCTGCTGCAAACCCCTGCAGTTCAAGGACTAGGAAAGCAGCTCTCTTTTCTAACTCCTGTGGTTCCAGAAGTCCAAAAATGCAACCCCCTGCCCCCTCCCACAGCATGCACTGACCCAGAGATCCAATAAACCAACATCTTTGGTTGGAAAGGGTCCTTGAAGATCACTTGGTCTAATCCCTGCTCTGATTCTCAGCACAGGTACAAAACTGACTGTGCTGCCAGGTCACACTAGTCCTCATTCCATGTCCCAAAGAGGGTGATACAGATGTCATGAGGGTCTGTGCAGAGGGTGAGGGGAGGGGGCCCAGGGCCTGGTACCTGTTTGGGAGATGGTGAAAGGTGTTGATCTCTCTCCTCCTGCTGCATGAGGATCTCCTCCTCCATGTGCTGGGCATAGCGGGCCAGACAGTGGGAGTGGAAGTAGTGGTAGCATTGGGTCTTTGTGAAGGCTTCTCTCTCCTGTCAAGAAGAGCAGCTTTGAAGGGTTTCTTAGCACAGGGTTGTGTAGCCTCTCCAGCTGAGGTAGGTTTTCACTTCCATGTCAGTGGTGGCAGTGGGAAACTAGTGCTGACTACAGCCACTTAACATCTGCTCAGCTTCATCTCCACTTCTTCAGCAATTACTGGGATGCTGCTCCTTGTTTCAAGTGTTAGAAACACTCTTAATGTCATGATGCAAAGTTTTCATGACTGATTTCTCTGTGTGTGTTTCTGTGTAAGCAGCAATCTTCCCATCTGATGTGTTCTCCTTCCTAGGCAGGCATTGACTGTCCTTGCAATTCACACAAGATCAGCTCCCCAGCCCTCACAGACCTCAGTATCCATCACACGTGGATGTGTTCCAGTCCCTCCTGACCACCTGTGTGCTGAACTCCAGGTGAGGTATGACCTATACAGGGAAGCTGAGATACACCAGCAACTATCCTCAGACCCTACCCACTTCTTTGGAGATGCTCTGACATCTCTTGCTGCCCCTGTGCCATTTCTGTAGATGATTATTTCAGGCCGATGGGGAGAGTAGCGTGTATCGCCCTCCGAAGGCCCACGTGCAGGTGGATCACCCACAGAATGGGGGCAGGGGCCTGCTGGGGCGCACCCTGGCCCCAGGCTGATAACCCAACCCCAGGCTCCCCATTCTCTTGCCTCACTTCCCAGTCAGCTTGCAGGGCCAGGAGACACATGCCTACCTGGAATCCATAAAGGCAGATCACACACTGTCCATGAGGAATGTTGTTGTCAGTGAGAATCTCCTTCCCCTTCTGTGGAAGCATTAAAGCAAACATTTTACTCACTGGCCTGCACATGTGCTCAGGGCTCTCCCAACCCCTTGGGCAGCCAGGGACCAGTGTCTGTGGCTGGTAACCCCCAACTTCCCCCAACTCTCACCTCAATGAGTTCATAGAGCACCTCTGTCCCCAGCCTGGCTTCAGCAACACTTCTGAGGGTCTGGGAAATCCTACAGCAAAGCAGCAGAAATGCTTAACACAAATTTAGCTACACCTTTTCACTGTCCCACATACCTGCCATCCCGCCATGGTGACATGAGGAACAAACAGACCACTGGCCTTCAGGCTTTGCTTGGAGCACAGGATGGGCACAAGTGCACACACACATTCATGTGTTGTCCTGGCTCCCCACAAGCTGGTGCACAGGAAGCCTTTGACAGGACTTGAAGGAGCAGGTTTGCTGACGGCCTCAGCTTGAGCTCAGTTTTGGTGAATCCCAGGCTTTGTTTATCTGATGGCAGTCCCTGAGCAGGTGTGGTGGGAGCCGCTGGCAACACATTCCACTGCACCAAGGACCGGAGCACAAAGGCAACAACAGGCTGTCCCACCTCTGTCAGAGCAGGACCAGCAGCTTCCAAGGCTCCAGGGATTCAGATTACATTTCAAGGGGACCACAGGGCAACAACTACAGGGTGGACCCCTCAGTGTCAAATTCAGCAGCAGTGGCTCCCATGAGATTTAGGACAAAGAGATTTAGGGACCTGTATCCATCCACTAACCAGACATGGGATGTCATGTGATTTAGTGAAGGGTTTTCCATAAGTTTTGCCTCCTGGATCTCTGGAGGAAAGGATTACCCTCTCCCTGCCCTCCTGGCACTCACTTTTGAATTTGCTCATCTGACAGGCCCCGCGGGTTCCTGATGGAGATCTCCGGTGTTTCATTAGGATACTAGGAAAAAAAAGAGAAACGCCCAAAGCACAACAGGAAAGGTGGAGAGGCCCTGGGCGGGGAGGAGCAGGGGCGAGAGGGGCGGGCAGCCTACCTGCGGGGGCACGGAGAGCACCAGGGTGAAGCGGACGTACTGGGAGTCTTGGTCCTCGGCCGTGGCGGGGTGCAGGGTGATGCTGATCTCCCAGGGCTCCCACCTGGAGGAGGGGCAGGCCGGGGTGAGCGGGGCGGCGCCGGGCCGGGCCGGGCCGGGGATGTGGGACGCGGGACATACCTGCCGCGGCCCCGCGCCACCCGCAGCTCCTCCAGGTAGATGGACTCCAGCACCTCCAGCTCCGGCAGCAGCGCCCTGCAGGGACCGACGGGGCAGGGGTCAGACGGCCCCACTGGCCGGGGGGTGCGGGATCGCGGGGGCCCGGGGAAGGTGCAAGGGGTGTTACCAGTCCGCCGCCTCCGCCTCTTCCCCGGCCGCCGCCATCGTCCCGCTCGCTCCGGAAGCGGAAGCGGGGAGCGCGTTGCCAAGCGACGGCGCGGCGGCGGCGGGTGTGGGGCAGGAGCGGAGCAGGGCGAGGGCCATCCCGTCTCGTCCCACCGCGGGATTGCTGCGGGGCATCGGCAGGGCCCGTCCAACCCCAGGGTTGCTGCGGGGGCATCGGCCGGGGCTCGAGGCTTGTCCTGCCCTGGAGCCGGTGGGCACGGACGGAGCCTGGCGTGGGGGTGGGGAGGGCGATACCCGCCCAAGGGACCCGGCCCCCGGTGCAGCACCGCGGTGAGTGGGAAAGCCCCGTCCCTCGGAATCTGGGATCGCAAGGGGTGCAGCGCTGCCTTCCCAGCGCTGGCACTGCCCGGCTCCATCGCGGCTGCAGCCGGTGCCCCATGGCAGCCCGTGGCGGGGGGAGAGAGGGCGAAGCGCTGCTCCTCACCATCCGCTTTGCCTCGGCAGCTCAGCGGCCCCGGCCCGAGCGATGGAGCGGTACCACGTCCTGGAAATGATCGGCGAAGGCTCCTTCGGGCGCGTGTATAAGGGGCGCCGGAAACACAGCGCCCAGGTGAGGGGAAAGGACCGGAGGTCTGCTCTGTGGTGCCGGGGGCTGATTTCTGGTGCCTCTTTGGTTCTAAGGCTGTGCCAGGCCTTTGGGACTCAGCACCGATTCGGGTTTCTGCTGACATACCTGGCCAACTCCTGATGTCTTTGTGGGCCAAAAACCTGGCCACAATATTGCCAGCGTGGTCTAGAAGGTTCCAAATAAAGGGCAATAATCGCTTCCCTGCAGCTTCTTTAGCCTAGGGTGCTGCCAGTGCCCCTCACTGCCAGAGCACACTGCTGGCTTGTGTTAGGCTTGCTGTCCACCAGCATCTCTAGGTTCTGTCCCATGTTTCTGGAAGTCCTGATTTTATCTGTGTTCACTGACCTTTGCCTTAAATGCCAGTGTGAAAAGTAGTGTGAACACCAGTACTTATGTGCAAGGACCTGAGGAGAGTCCCAGCTCCAAGTGGTCCATTCAACAAATGTCTTGTTCAGTGTGCTCAGCTGGAAAGTGCAGAGTCCGATTACGGTTAAAAGCAGCCTTTGCCAGGGTGGGCTTGACCAGAAGCCTGATCTAATCCCAGTTTTTCCTACTTGAAAAGGTGGTGGCCTTGAAGTTCATCCCCAAGGTGGGGCGGTCTGAGAAGGAGCTGAAGAACCTGCAAAGAGAAATTGAGATCATGAGAGGCCTCCATCACCCCAACATCATCCAGATGCTTGACAGCTTTGAGACTGATAAGGAGGTGAAGGGGACCTCTCTGGGCAAATGCTTTTGCTCGACTGTGCCAGGGTCCCTGCTGTCCTAGGGACATCTTTTCTCGGGAGTTGCTGGTGACACCATCCCAGGGTCTGGTTAGTGTTTTTTAGAGCCCTCTGGGATGTGCTGTGTGGGCTGCACTAGGTTATATGCAGAGGAGAAGGAGATGACTAGGGGAATGCAAGATGAGTGGTTTAAGATTACAGGATGAGGATGACTCTTCAGTCATCTCATCAGTCTTTTCAGAGACTGGCTTTTCACTGATTTATACTCTCGTGGAGGTAATAGGATAAAAGGACTGAAGACTGTGCAATGGGGCACGAGGGCATGAAATAAAGTAATTGGGCAGCAGATTCAAAACAAGCTCAAGGGAGTGATTCTATTCACTGGGTTTGGGAGTACTATTCTAGGTTTGTCCTATCCTTCTCTCTTCCCTTGTTTTTGCTGGCTGTACAAGATACAAGACCTCTGCTAAGTGCCAGGCCCTTGCTGCAGTGCAGCCATGAGGGCTCTCTTCCATCCCAGGTCCCAACCCAAGCTGATGGACTGTGCACAATGACAACCCAGCACCCCCCTCAGACTTCCTACTCTGCTCTGTCCTGGTCCTCAGGGCCTGATCTCACCATGCTGCTCTTCCCTTCAGGTGGTGGTGGTGACTGACTATGCAGAGGGGGAGCTTTTCCAGATCCTGGAGGACGATGGGAGTTTGCCTGAGGACCAGGTGACTGTCATGGTGATGGCCATGCAGTGTTTGCAGGTTGAAGAGAACAGGATTTGTCTGCCTGCAGGCAGAGGGTCTCTGCTGTGAGCCAGGACGTGTCAGGAGGGTGAGGGTGCCTCCGGAGCTTTACCTGGCAGAGTTTCTGAAAAGGATGAAGAGGGAGCCAAGTTGCACCATGGGACAGTGGGGTCCTGCAGGGACCTTGGTTTCCTTGTTCCCTCTCCAAGTGCTACAGCACCAGACTGCTGCCTTGGCCATTGGCCTACTCCGAGGAACTGCTGGCCCACAGCTGGGGTTGGTCCCTGCCCCAAGAGGCCAAGAGCAGAAGTAGGGGTACTGGGGGAGCCAGGCTGTTAGGGACATGGTTGTGCCAGCGGGTGGCACCGTGGGACACAGTGTGAGGCTCCCGTGTCTCTGGCAGGTCCAGACCATCGCTGCTCAGCTGGTCTCTGCTCTCTATTACCTGCACTCCCACCGCATCCTGCACCGAGACATGAAACCCCAGAACATCCTTCTGGGCAAAGATGGTGTTGTCAAGCTCTGTGACTTTGGGTGAGTGCTGGGGGCCAGCTTGAGGGGGATACTTGGCCTTAAGGCAGCCAAGAGGTGCAGAAGGGGGCCGGATTCTGTGGATATTTAGAGGTTAAGCAGAGAGGGAGGATTTTGTCCTCCAGGGGGAAGAAGTGTTGGTAAACTCATAGGGAACTCCCTGGGAGCTGCAATGGATGTTTCAGCCTGAACTTGCCATCTGTGCTTTGCTCTGAGCAGGTTTGCCCGTGCCATGAGCATCCATACCATGGTGCTGACCTCCATCAAGGGCACCCCACTGTATATGTCCCCTGAGCTGGTGGAGGAGCGGCCGTATGACCACACAGCAGATCTCTGGTCTGTAGGCTGCATCCTGTATGAGCTGTTTGTGGGCACTCCTCCCTTCTACACCAACAGCATCTTCCAGCTTGTCAGCCTCATCGTCAAGGACCCTGTCAAATGGCCCACGGCCATGAGCCCGGTGTTCAAGGTAAGGGCGAAGGCCCTGTGTGCAGGGTGAGCTCTGTTAATACAGCTTTGGCCTTGCTTGCTGCCCTGGTGAGTCACTCTTAGCTTTTATGCCCCTAACAGGGACTTTGGAACATAGACAAGGGATGAGAGCTGGGCCTCCTGAGAGGCAGACCCTTATCACTGCTGTCCATAAGCTGGGAAACTGGGGCCAACAGCAAAGGAGTGATTTACTGGACTGGGAAGGGAAATGTCTTCCTGTCTGCCCTAAGCACTAGAGCTACTTGTTTCCCAGAGCCAGGCAGGGAAGGCAGGCCTCCTGGGTGCCCTCACTGGGGGAGACTGGTGGGTACACTGTGCACACTGGTGCATGCTGAACATGTCTCAGTGATCCTGCTGTCCTGTAGAGCTTCCTTCAGGGACTACTAATGAAGGACCCCCACCAGCGTCTGTCATGGCCAGAGCTGCTCTCTCACCCATTCATTGCTGGACGGGTTACTGGTGAGTATCTGCTTTTTGCAGCACTGGACAGGTCCGTTTCCTCCTACTACTGCCTGGAGACTCAGAGGACCGCCCTTCCCTGCTATTTTTACTATCCTAGTCTTTGCCTCCCTCCTCTCAGCTTTCTCCAAGCACTGACTCCTAGCTGCTTATGAAGTTCTCTTCTCACCTCCCCAGTGATCGATGACACAGAAGAGTGTGGGATCTCAAACCCCTTTACCACAAAGCTGTCCCCAGAACTGCAGGCCCTGAAGGAACAGCAAGCCCATTCCCTGGTCCCCAGGAGCAGCCAGTCCAGGATCCTGAGAAAGGCCCAGCGGAAGATGGTTGAAGAGGCACAGAAAAAGGTGGAGGAAATTGGGGGGTTCTCCTGGCTATGTCCCACAGTCGGGGCAGAGGAGGAGCACTGAAATGGGCCCTGGGGGAAACACATGAGTACATGGGTCAGGCTGGGGTGTCAGTGACACACAAAGCGGGATGTGGGGTGCACAGGGTGGTAGGGTCTAGGAGACTCATCTGTCTGATTAACTGCCCTGACCAAACTTCTCTGCCATCATCAGGGGCAACTGAAGGCAAGTGATGCATCTATGAAGGACTCTGGCAATGGACACCCCAGGCATAGACCCAGAACAGGTCCAGGCAAGGCAGCCCCTGAGGAGGGGGAGCCACTGGCTGCCTCCAATGAGAATAACTCTGGTCTCCTGCAAGGAAAGAGCAGCATGGCAGAGTGGGAATTGGAGGAGTCTCTTCCTGACCCATGGTGAGAGAGGGCTGAGGCTGGGGCAGGAGGAAAAGGGGGAAGAAAGGTCTTTCACTGACTGTGTTGTTTCCTTGGCCAGCCAGCACAGCATCTCTCGAGACTATGAGCAAGAGTTTCCTGGAGCAGGTACCCCTCCACAGCCTGATGCTGGCAGGGCAGAGCCCCGGGGCAGGCGCAGCATTGAGGCCGTGGACCTGGAGAGTGAGGTAAGACAGTGTCTTGAGGTGGGGACACCAGGACCTAGTCTCCAGGGGCTGGTACAGAGACCCTGGGACTGGCAGAGTCTGTGGCATCAGTCCTCTCTCCTCCATGGCTAGGAGCTGGAGAGCGATGAGGAGTGGCAGCACTTGATTGAGGCCACTGAGCCCTCGGCCATGCAGCTGAGCACACCTCTGAGCCTCCTGAGGGACCCAGCCTTTCAGCACCGTGTCAAGGACTGCCTGGCAGACTCTGCTCAGCAGGTAAGTGATGGCAGTAAGCTGGCCCAGACAGCTGTAACTGGTGACATGGATGCCGCCTTCTTCCCCAGGATTGGGTTCAGAACATCTGGAGAGTCCTTAGTCCAGCAAGCAAAAAGATCCCCTGCTTCTCCAGGAGTTGGAGCTGTCTTATGCACTTAGCTTGCCATCTGCGACTCTGCTGTCCCCTGCATGAATGCTTGAGGGGCTGCCCCATGGCTGATGGAGAGGCCAAAACCACTGCTAATTATGAGCTCTTCTGGCTTCTCCATGTCCAGGTGCTGGAAGGGATGCTGGAGGGCGCCTCCTATCTCCGTCCTGTGCTTCATGTTGTGGGGAACCTCCTGGCTACCCGGTGTGACTCTGAGCTGCTGGACCACTTCTGCCAAGAACTGAATGTGCCTCTGTCCCTGCTGTGTTTAGCCAAGCAGATCCTGGAGAGTGGTTGCACCAAGCAGGTGGGTATAGGACCCCAGAGAAATTCAGGCTCCTTCCAGCCCTGCAGAGTGCTGGTGCTGAGGAGGCGCTGGTGTCCTGCTGGAGCTGGCTCACAGGACTGGTGCCTCTTCCAAGCATCCTTGAGAAGGGAAAGGTTCTGGCAGGGAAGGATCCTATCACAGTGGTGTGGGGATGGCCAGCAGACAATCCCCATTTGCTGTTTTTTTCTGGATCCTGCAGCAGCCCTGGTGTATCACTGTGCTGACAGACCTCCTCATGGTGACCACAGTTTATTTCAGCAGTGAACGCAGCCTGGAGGAGAGTGGGCAAAAGGACAGGTAAGGACAACCTTCTGTGCCCTGAGGTCTCTTGTGGCCACTTTGGGGACCCAGCAGTAAGCAGGAGGGTAGTGTTCATACTCTGCACCCGGAGTCATCTCTGAGGGGAAGCATCATGGACTAAGCACCTCATGCCAGATCGCTGTGCTCACAGAGGAGCACTTTCCTTCAGTGGGACTAAGGGGAAGGCAGCTGTGCTGTCCACAGTAAGTGGACACACAGTCCAGTTGTGCTGCCCACTAACAGAAGCTCACAGTGTGTGTGCTGCCTGCCCCATTAGCCAGGGCCACATGGGCCTGGCCAGATCCTGTCCTCGTAACCAGGGGCCATGATTCTCCACTCTCATCTGCCCCTGCTGCTTCCCCCAGCCTGCAGACCTTCCAGGAGAGTGCTGGCTGCTTCCTGGCCCTGCTGCCGGAGCTGCTGGCTGAGCCAGTCGACAGTGAGATGAGACTCTGCCAGCAAAGCCTCCTGGTAAGGGTGCCCCCATCTCCCTCCTCCCCACCCTTTTCTGTAGGGACAGAAGGTGTGGGGCTGTCTCTGTAATGTCGAGGGGATGCAGGCTGAGGACCCTTCTCCTAGCTATGGGTCTGATGCATTCTTGTCAGGGCAGGCTGTGTCACCCACTGTCTTCACCCACTGTGGGGGATTGCATACAGAAAGGAGGTCTCTGAGGGGGCACCTTCCCTGGCTTTGCCATTCTGGGGTAGCTTTACTGGCTGAGCCAACAGCAAGTGCAGTCCCTGATACACACCCTGGCACAAATGGCCTTGTGGCCAGGCAGTGTCACTTCACCAGATGTGTCCCTTGTTCTGCTACTGAAAGCTCTGCTGCTGGGATTGTGCTGGGTGGGCACAGTGTTGGAGTATGATTCACATGTGACTCAGGCAGCAGATGTGTACAGGCTTGTATTTGGTATCATCTTGCTTTTAGTCTTTTTTTTTCAGGCTGTATGTTTTAGAGCCAGAGGAAGCAAGAGTAAAAAGAGCTCTTGCTCTTGGGTAATGCGTTGGGTGTGCTCTGCCAGGCTGTGACAGGTGTGGAGGGACACATGCTTCCATGTGTACCCCTCACTTTGCCAGCATGCAGCCAAAATGTGGGTCCCATACTGTAACCTGGCTGGAGAGGACAGTTGGAGGTTCCTGAAGCTCCAGCACGAGTCCTTCTCCCATCTCTGCTGTCCTGCCACAGCCTCCTCCTGCGCTGTCCTTCTCTCTCTCCTCCCACATTCATTCTGCAGTGGTGGCAACCCCTGTGTCTTCCCCAGTGCTTCACCCAGCTCTGTGAGAGCCTGGATGCGACAGACCCCTCCATCTCTGCACCCTTCTACGCCAGCCTGCGAGAGGAGCATCAGACACTGCTGAACAGACTCCTTCACGGATCCATCTCAGAGCAGCCTGCTCTGCGAGGTAGCATGGTAGCAGCTCACCACTTCTTCCTGGGGTTTCCCTTCTCTCTCTCTTGCTCTTGGGCTTCATCAAAGCACTGGCAGCCATTGCAGTGCTGTTGGCCAGAGAAGGTGGCTGAAGCTTATCTGCCCAGACCCCTACTGACCAGGGCTCTTCTCTCCCTTAATCTCAGATCTCACCCTCCTCATGTCATAAGCTTTTCCTCTCTTGCCCTCCAACCTCATCCTGCTGCCTCTCAACACCCTCAGCACATGACTCCCAAGCTCTGCCCCTGCGTAGGTGCAGCGATGGAGGCCAAGTCAGACCAGAGCCCATGTGTGGCAGACCTCTTCATGGCTGCACTGGCTGCTGCCTGCAGTATCCCCCTGGAGAGGAACAGCTGTCGGGAAGCCAAGCAGCAGGTCAGACCAGCTCTCTGTACAGGGTGAGGAGGTGTGGTCCCCACAGGGCAGTAGCCCTTTCCAGGAGGATTTCTTTCTCAGCAGTGGAGTGGAGGGCTGGGATCCTGTGCCTTTGATGGCTGCAGGGCTGGCTTTTGCAGGCTAGTCCTCCCAGCTGAGCTTTAGGAATCTAAGGATTCTTAAATCAATTGAGAGACTTAAACTTAGCCCATCTCACAGTTCAGATCCTAAGTAAAGAACTAGGCAATACAGAGAAAACATGAAGAATTCTTATATGACAGTGATATAAACTGTAGGAAATCTGAAATTGAATGGACAATAAGAGGGAAAACAACTACAGATTAATATTTGATTCTTTACCTCAACTCTGAGTCAACAAGGAGGGAAGCAGAGGAGGAATCTCACCTTGCTTAGCTCTGGGACTGTGCATCAAAGCCATACTGGGTTAAGGCAGGTGGGGATCCCTTTGTGAACACAAGCAACACATAGGAAGCAAATGCCTTCTTTCATTAATTTGTTGCTAGCATTAAACTCCTTAAGTCTGTGCAGTGCTTCAGGTGCCTAGGGTGCAAAACAGGCTGATTTCTGCAGGTCGCTCAGGCAGTAGCTGAAAAGCTTATGGAAGGAGAGAGCCAGCAGCTTGGGAAACTGCTGGGAAGACTGGAGCACTCAAGCTGCTCGTTGAACGTACTGAAGGTAATGGCCCCATCCTTTTATCTGGCTGTGCCCAGAGACACCTTGGCTCTGGAATTAGGAATATGGGGAAGGGGGAACTGTGGGCTCAGGCCTTAATGACTCCCATCTGCCTGATGTCAGTTGTTGAATAAATGAGCCCATGGTAGCCATGGGATATGACTGGAGTGGGCCTGGTCAATTTGTTCCTGTCCCCAGGGGTTGGTATGCATTTCTCCCCTCTGCCTCACAGATCCTCTATGCTGGCTGCCATGCCCACCCAAGCCTGTGCCAGCACCTGGGAAGGAGCCAATGGCTGTGGGGTTTCCTCATGCAGCTCTTGAAGAGTGAGGTAGGACTGACCACAGCCTGGTGGGGTGGTGGGGTAGGAGTGTGGGCAAGCAGGACACATTCCTCCGAGCACAGTTTGCACCACTGTAGTGTGGGGAGAAGAGTTTAGGAGAGTGCAGTTCTCCTCCGGGGCCCAAAAACATCCCCTCCTCCCCTTGTACCCTTGGTGTTCCACTGTGACTCCTGCTCCCTTGGCAGGTCCCCTTGGTGGAGGTGGCCCAGGAGGCAGCCTGTGAGGCCTCTGTGTGCCTGCTAGCCCTGCTCACTCTGCACTTTCAGGCTTCCCCTCCCAGGTAAGCACGTGCTTTCACTCATGGGTGGGAGAGGAACATGCCCTGCCCTCAATAGCCCTCTGTCTCTCACTCTGCCCAGAGCTGGGATCCTGCTTCCACTGATCCCTCCAATCCGGACACATCAGCAGAGTGCTGGGCAGTGTGGGTGGGTGTTGGGGATGCAGTGAGAGGACCCGGTGTGGACAAAGAGGTGCTGTGAACCAGGGCTCCTCCTCAAAATGGCTGCTTCCAAGCCCTGGGGGTGTTTGAATGCTGCTGCTCTGCACTCTGTGAAGCTGTGGGAACATAGCGCTTTTCTCCTGGTCCCTGTGTTTCAGGCTTGAGGAGGTGGTTACCTTGGTTGTGGATCTCATCACGCAATCTCCTGTTGTCTGCCTTGTGGTAAGCTGCCCCCCATACCAGAGCCACCACTGAGAGCCCTGCAGAGCCCTACATCACATTTGGGTCTCACCATTCCTCACTCAGGGTGGGACGAGGCCGTGGGATGAAGGGTCAATACTGACCAAGTAGATGGGAAAGTCACAAAGGTGCTGAGCTCTCCCTGTCCCACAGGGTGCTGCAGCATTCCTCCTGGCACAACTCAATCAGCATGGGGTGGCCTTGGAGCTCAAGGGAGAAGAGGTCCTACCAGTGGTGACAAATGCGCTGACAACACCTGCTAAGGTATGGGATGGGGACAAAGAAACTGGGGAGCCATGCACACCCCACTGTGGAGGTGTGCAAAGAAGGGTGCAGGTGTGGTGCTGCTGCCCTCAGATCCAGCACCCAGATTCAGCTTGTCCCCCACTCTCTTACAGCTGCAGCTCCCCCTGCCAATGGGTGCTGGTCTCTATGATGGGCTCTTTTTCCTCCTGCTGAAACTCCTTGCTCAGGTACCAGTCTGCCCATCTTCCTTTGCCTGGTCCCTGCCAAAAGGTGGGGTGTCAAAAAGACCTGAATGTGGATTGGTAATGAGGTTGAGGCAAGCCAGAGAACTGTGGAGCTTTGGCTGAGCTGTGCAACCCATGAAAGTCACCTAATGTCCCTGAAGAGTTGATGGGAGAGTGGTAGGCAGGGAGGGATGATCCATGGGCACACTGGAGAGAGAAGGCAGAGATACCCTGGGACTGACACTGTTGGCAGGTACAGCAGGGCCCCTGGGCCATGGCCATCCAGCCCTGACCTTCCCAGGACCAAGGGGCTGGCAGAGCCATGGACCAGACCACATGGGGGCCCATAAGGGACCATGATATCTGCCTCTAACTCTAGGAGGATGTGGCCATGGAGCAGGGCTTTGCCTCCTCAGAGCTGTGGAGCCTGGTCTGGCATTGTGTTGCTGTGGTGCTTCAAGTGGGCAGTGACAGGGCAGCGCTGGAGGGAGAGCCCCCAGGGGCAGGCCACCCCATGGCAGAGCCAGACTGGAACCTCCTTTCCCCTCAAGGTAGGAGCTGCAGGACAGCAGGACATCTGCCCTGGACCCTGCTGCACATCCTGCTCTCAGACTTGCCCATGTCCATCCCTGTCCGCATCTGTTCCCTGAGGCCAGAGGGCCCAGGTGGCTTTTCTTGAGGATTGCAAATTGTCCTCTGGGGAGAGAGGACTTGGCTGGCCCATGCTGTGCCCAGTTGGCAGCAGCTCAGCTGAGCTGGCCATGGAGGAACAAAAAGGGTATCTGTGCTGCAGGGAACGTTCACCCTGGCAGATGTGACCACTGGGGTGGAGATTTTTTGGTTTCGGGCAGGGAAGCACAGAAGTAACCGTGGAGCAGCCTTGAGGCAGTATAGACACAAGAGAGGAGACTTTTCAGCCTTCCCTAGCTTTGCATCTCTGCCTGTTGTTCTCCTTGCAGGCACCCTGCTCTTCCTCAGCCTGGCCCTCTGCATCTTCACTCGTGAGTCGCACCAGTGCCTGCCTCAGCTCACCCAGTCCCGTGGTGTCCTCATGGTGACCCTGAAGAAACTGGTGTCCCCCAGCTTCCTGGAATGCCTGGCACAGACGTGAGTTGTGGCAAGGGCTGAAGTGGGCAGAGCTCACCTACTGAATGGGGCTTGGACATAAGCAAGCCAAGGGCAGAGAAGTTCCTGACCTGGCACTTGCAGAGCCTCTCCTTAGTGCCTGGTGTGGGGAATGCCCTCTGCCTCTTGCCCTGTCGTTTTTCTGATTACCTCTGTATTAAACCCTCTCTCTCTCTCTAACAAATTCAGGCAAGCAGGAGAGGATGGGGACCCTGAGGTTGTCCCAGCTGTGGTCATCCAGGCCTGCCAGCTCCTCTGTTTCCCTTTTGCCCTGGATGTGGATAAAGACACCTTAGCACTGATCATGGAGGCTATGAGAGACACCCAGATCCCTGCCCAGCTGCTGCAGGTATCTTCTTGGCACTGTGTTTTTCTTCTCCCCCATACTGTGGAGACACCTCCCCACATTGCAGCCCCCAATGTGTGGCACCACTTCATACCATGGTGTCAGTTTCTGCCCACACAGGGATGTCACTTGGGTGCCATGCAACCCTCAGAACAGGTTGGCCTGCACTGACCTGCTGGCCACCTTCAGCTGTTGCTTGGCTTGGCTCAGCTCACACAAGTGCAGTGCACTCAGCACTGCTGTCTTTCCTTTCTCCTTAGGTCTGCTCTCGCCATCTGCCCTTCTCATTCACGGAGCTCCCTATGAGCCTCTTGTGCCACCTTGTTGTGTCTGACACTCAGGTCATAGACCAAGTGGTGAGGGAAGCTGCCACCTCGGAGCATGTCATTGCCTTTTTCAAATCTGCCTTGTTCTCAGACAACCTCACACTCACAACTGACCTCCTGTCTCTCTTGACCCACGTGGCCCGGGCCTGTTCGGAGCATCTGCCCTTTCTCCAGAGGATCCTGAGGGGCTTGGATGTGGCTGACCAGCCACTGACCTACCTGCTCGGCCACCAGCAATACCTGATACGGGCCAAAACGTGCAATCTGCTGGGCAACCTGCTCCGACACGGCTTTCCTGCGGCGCTGCAGAGCCATCCCGGCTGGCTGGAGAGCCTGCTGGGGTGCCTGTCGGACGCGGAGGGCAGCGTGCGCAAGGCAGCCAGCTTTGCTGTGGGCAACGCCGCCGGCCACGCGTCCTGCCCGGCCGGGACCCTGCGCAAGGCCGTGCCCGCGCTGGCCCGGCTGCTCAGCGACCTGCAGGCGAAGACGCGCTGCAACGCGGCCCTGGCCCTGAGCAACCTAGGCCAGCGCGGGGCAGAGCTGGGCGACCTGCTGATCCAGAGCAGAGTTCCCCACTTCCTGCTGCAGGTGGCCTGCCAGGACCCCTGGGAGAGCGTGCGGGAGGGAGCCCTCGTGGCTCTGCGGGTCCTCAGCGAGCACCCCGGGATCCAGCAGGTACTGGACGGGGGACTCCTGGTGCTGTGGGGACAAGGAGCCGTGCTGGTGGGTGACTCCTGTTCTTCTCCTGGCTCCGCAGGTGCTGCTGTCCCTCGGAGCCCCCGACAGGCTGGCCGCGCTGGCTGGCGGCAGCCCCCGGCCGCCTCATGCCCGGCATTGCGAGGAGCTCCTTCGCCGGCTCGCAGCCGTGCCCGGTCCCGCGTGTCCCCGCCGGCTGCCGCCCGGCACCGGCGCCGAGCGGTGACGCCCGGGCATCCCGGCACGGCACCGGCGCTTCCCTCGTCCTCCTCGGGCCCCAGCCCGACCTTCCGTGGAACCCGCGTTGTCCGCCCGAGGGGGACCCTGCCCGGTCAGCTTTACCCGGGGCGCCCCCCGGGGGAAGCCGGTCTTGGAAAAAAAAAAACCGCCCGTTCCTTAAGGAAGCGCCCGTTTCCCGGCGGCTCCCGGGGCTCGCTCCGCCGCGCCGCCAGGGGGCGATGCAGCCTGCGGCGCGGGGGCTGCCGGGAGGTGTAGTCACGTGGGCCTGCCGGCTCCCCATGGTAACGGCGGCGGCGGGTCCGGCGGGTCCGGCGGGCGGTGAGTACGGCGGGGCCCCCCCGGCACCGGGGCCCTGCTCCCCCGGGCATGCGAGTCTCCCTGAGTACCACCCGCAGGGTCCCTCCACCGGGCCATACGACTTTTGACCCCCCGCTGCCTTCCTCCGCCCCTCCTGCCCCACCACCGTGCCCGGCCCCCGAGGAGGCATCGTGCTCCCTCCCGGGTCTCCTCGCGGGGCTGGCCGTGGCCTTGTTCCATTCCCCACTCGGGAGCACTCTGTGGCGGGACATGCTGGGGTTGGCGGCCTGTCAGGCCGTCCTGGAGCAGTACAGAGCATCCTGGTAGCACCTTTGGCCTCAAAGACTTTCACTTGAAGAAATGAGACACAGAGCGTATTCCCCGGGCGAGTGGCAGGGAGTGAGTAGAGCTGGCTCCCCAGCCAGCCACAGCCTCAGGGAACCTCTCCAACGGCACTTGGAGCAGCTGTGAGGCTGGAGCTGGGATTGACCAGGTCGGAGTGGGGCACTGGGGCAGCCTGGCTATTCGTCCTTCCATTGGGGTCTTGCCTTGACAGCTCTTGTGTTGTAAAAAGAAGCCGATGGGTCTGACAGGCGAAAAGCAGAGCTGAGTTGTAACAAGCCTGGAGTGTTTCCTGAATGCCTCCAGGGTCTGGGCTGAGAATGAGGGGCACAGGTGTGTAAAGCCCTGTAGCACTGTTCCAGCCTCCTGTCACCCTGCCTAGCTGGGCTGTGGGTAGCTCATGGGAGGCAGAGTTCAGCTCCACATCAAAACCCTGCCTCCATGACTCCCTGAGATGCTACTTCTCTTGCTCATTGTGGTATGTTCCTCACTGAACAAGCAGGTGACACCTAGTGGCTTCTGAACAGTTTGGGGGAATTAACAGTGAATTGTTGGTCTGATTAGAGTTTTATCTAATAAGTTTTCCTTGATTCTTAGTGTTTGTACCCAGCAGATAGTAGCACTCTGTTCTTGCATTGCTGCCTTGCTGCAGTCGTTAACTTTTGTGTTAGGTGAAGTTTGTTGATACAGATTGGCCCCTCCCACTCCTCACTCATACCTGGGGCCCTTCTCAGCACAGCGGGGACCACATTTTGAGGAGGAGCCGAGGGGACAAATGTCACTGTCCCCAGATAATGGTGCCTGCGTGATGTCGTGTCACCTACACAGGTCGCGCACTTTGGCTGCTGTGCCATTCTGGCTGGGTGTCACTCCTTGGCATTTCCTAGGTTTGTCCCGGGCATCAAGTCTGTGAGTATTTGGCAGCTTCTTCTCAACTTCAATCTCTCTTTCTTCTCCACTCCTGAGCTCTGAGAGATTGCTGTATGGAGTGAGGTTTTTGCAGTGCCTCCAGAGGAATTTTTCCCACTCCTGTCATGGACTTGGAAGTGTCCTCAGCATATATTTGAAAGACAAACCTGGGAACCTTTTTTTCTGGTTGTAGATATGTTTCAGTAAAAAGTATCAAGAGCAGAGGATGGACAAAGAATTTATGTGTTTTGAACTAATTGAGTAGTTCTTGTCTCATTGCTATGTGTTGATATTTTATACTTGTTCCACTCGCTCAAAATCTTCCACTTTTATTTCTCTACTAAAGGGCAGACTGCCTAAGACCAAACAGAGCTGTGCTGACCACCTGTCAGTTCCTGCACTGGTGGCCAAAGTCTTCACAAGTCTTGCTGTGTAATTCTCCTGTACTTTTTCTCCCATCATGAAATCAGTTGCCGTCCCTTCAGTTTGAATCTTCAGGAAGGGGCTTTAGACCTCCTTGGTGAAATGCTGTTAAACACCCCATGGTTTAGCTTGTCGCTTTTAACCCAGACTCGCTTCCCTACTCTTGTTTTACACTGTGGTACAACTGGTCCCATAGCCCATACGATGAGAAAGAATAAATCAGGGATGGGAGCAAGGACAGGCACTTCCCAGCTTCACTGCTGGAGAAACAGAGCTTCGTGGTCCACTGTCATTGTGCAGCGTGTCCACTTTGGGGCCTGGGGAATCTGCCAGGGAGAAAAGTTGATATCCTTGGGGGATTCCACACCCTGCACCTTTTGGCCTTTGCTATGGCCCGCACACTGTCTGGTCACAGCCAGGTCAGCCCTCCTGGTGTGAGCACTGAGACAGCCCTTTATTTTAGATGTCTCTGGTGCACTCTCTCCATGGCAAAGCTGCAGCCCTGGATTGTCTGCCTAACGATGCTGGAGTCCTTCACATCATCTGGCACTGTGCTCCAGTGCCCTGAGAGTGGTGGGAAAGTCCCTTGTGAACTCAAACACAAGAGCCTTCAGTCCCCAGCCCAGCCTGTGTGTGCATGGAGGGAGGCATTTGCTGCAGCACAGGGTGAGGCCGTGGCTGGATTCCAGCTCTTCCACGGCTTGGTCCAGCACCCTGCTGCCCCTAAGGAGGTCTGCCTCCACCTCGGGAATGGGAGTGAACACTGGAGCTATTCTGCTTAGGTAAAGGCTCATTTTGAGCAGCCATACACTTCTCATACCTCCTTTATTCAGTGTGGAGTGCAGTTCAGCACTGCAGCTGTTGAATGGAAATTACTAGCCCCAGCGCAAATTCTGGGCACAGATGTAATCCTAGGATGCAGGTGGAATTTGCTGATGCATCCCCATAGTGGGTGGTTTCTCACTGGTATCTTTTGACCTGAGTGGCCAAGCAAAAACTTGTGGTCTTGATTAAAAGAGAAATTGTCATCCTCTTGTTTTGCACCCAAAATGTGGTTCTGCAGGATGATACTGGAGCTGAGAGGGAACAACAGTGCTTAACTGTGTGGCGAAGCAGCACAACTGTTGGTCCCTGTGCCACTGGCATTTTTGTGTTGGCCAAACTGTCTCTGAGCTGTTTTGTCCTCACGGATGACTTCATGTGGCCAGCAGAACCCTTTGCTCTTCAGCCTGAACTTGTGGGTGAAGTCGGACATTGCTTTGTCTCAGTGTGTGACTGCACTTGAGGCAATTTGTTTCCTGGAGCTGATGTAGGGGAGGGCTGTTTCTGTGCTGTTGAAACAACAAGTTTGTACCTAGCTACCAGGTATTGGAGCAGCTTTGGGCACTCAATCAGTTGGTTTCAGATCAATGGTGTTGGACTTGTTCAAAGTTTTAAATTTTTTTAAAGGGGTACAAACCCTTATTTTGAAATATATTCATTTTAAAACCTACCTGTTTGGTGTTGTTGTTAACTTGCTTGTTCAAGCTTTAATCAAAAGCCCCAGAGCTTCGAGTGAGAAACTTGGTGTGAACTCGAGTCTCATTTAGAAAAACATGTTATCCCTTTTAATCATAAAGAACAGAAATTGCACCCTGCAATGGCATAGAAAACAATAGCAAGCACAGTTGTCTAACCTCCCCTCCTTGTGACTTTGGGCTATGTGAGGCTGACAGCCTGTTATCAGGTCAGCTCGAAGCACATACATTTGCAAGCTCTTGTTATTTTAAGTGTGTCACCAAGCTGAGTTTAAAATAGCCTCCCCAGCCAAACTCCTGTGACACCCAGGCTCTTATGATCTTGTCCTTTCCTGTTAGGAATGGGACTGCAGAGAGCTGCTGCATTGGCATTAGGGGAGCACATGCCACAGTGGGGCTCGGGCTGGAAGAAATGATTTTCACTGACATACGATGGGGTACACAGAGGCCAGGGCGTGTGGTGGCCCTGTGTGCCCCTGATGTGACATTTGCACAGGCTGTGGCAGTGCTCCAGCTGATGCCCTGAAGCCTCTGAGCAGGCTGTGCGGCAATAAAAGGTGCTAGCAAAATAGTCGTAAGCAAGTGCAGCTGTACAGTCACTCCAACAGTGACAACTTTGGCCTCTATATTGTGGGTCAGTAAGTCCAAGCCAAAATCCATTAATTACTTGGTTGGGTTTGAATTCCAGCCTGGCCAGTTTATCCTGGGCTTTTCCCAGCTCATGTTTCTACAATAAAATTCCAAAGTGTAGTTTTACTGCCGTTGTGAGCTGCAGAATGGACTCCAGCTCCTTTGCCATAGGGTTGCGATGGCAGAATTAGAGATTGCATCAAGCTGTGACCTTCTTCCACCCCAAAACTCTGACTTGAGTTAAATGTAAAGGGAAAACTTCCCTGACTGGTAATCAGCAGGGATTTCCCTGAGGCAGATGATGTTTTTCCTGCCCAGAGCCACAGAGATGTGGCAGCTGCTGCCCTGTTGTGGCCATAGCCTGGCATGTGAAGGTGCCTTCATCTCCACCAGTTCTCCTGGATGCTCAGCAGCTGCTTTGTCGCGCTGTCCTTGCAGTGAGCATGGGAGACGGTTTGCAGGTGGACATAAGGAGTGACTGTGCTGGCGTGCAGGTGAGACAGAAGGGTGGATGTGGGGAAGCACATGGGGCAGAGGGGGAAAGACAAGGCGGCATGGGCTGATTCTGCTGATCTGGATGCATCCTCACCTGCTCCATGTGGGTGCATCTTCCTTTCATCCTTCCTGCCCCTCTCTCAGAACTCCTGTGTCTCCATGGGGAAATGGTGGTTACTAACTGTTGGCTGGCACCATCCTCACCTGGAAGCTGTACTAAAGGCCCTGCTTCTTCTCTTCCTTATGTAGGCACAGCTTCCAGCGCACTCCTGCCCTGTGTTGACTGAGCAAGTCCATGGCAAAACTGCCCCGTAGAGAGACAAGTTCAGCATGTTCTCCCTGTGCTGCAATGAGGCTGGGCTCCAGGCAGTGGCAGCTGAGGCCATGCCGTTGCCAGATTTCCACCCCAGCAGCTGCAGCTGCCAGCAGTACCCCTGTGTCTGTGCTGGTCACATCTGCGCCGCTGTTGGCACTTACTCCAGATCGGGGTCACACAGGGCTTCTGGCATTTTCACACCTGTGTGTAAGCTGACTGTAAGGTTCACGTCCCTTTTTACAGCTTCATTAGGCCCCATCACTTTTTATTTTTACAGTGGGATGATCCACTGATAGCTGTAAATCCGGGTGGAGATGAGGCACAGATGGCTTTCACTGCAGGCTGGTTTTGCAAGGTCATTCACAGCCGGGTGAGAGCACAGGCGGTGGCCAAGCTGGCAGGGCATGTCGTGATGCCACAGTGACAGTCCCCTCTAAGCAGAGACACCAGGAACACTTTCATTCTCCTTGAATTTTAATTTGCTCTTTCACACCTAGTTCATTGGTGTGCTAGGTTCGATTTGTGGTTTGAGTGTGCTTTTGACCATCCGAGGGGGTAGCGTTGTGGAAGCTGAGCTTTGCTCCCTTGGCTACTGGGGGAAACTTGAGCCGGGCAGGTGGTGGCATCTGAGCCACAACTTCTTGTGCTCTGTGCTAATTGCTGTGAATGTCACAACACAGCCAGGTTTGCTGCTGGGGGCAGATTGGGTAGCAGTCGAATAGTGAGGTACATCTCAGTTGTGGGATTCCCTTCCCCTTGGGACTTGGAGTCCCTCTGGGCTGCAGCTCCCATAAGGATGCAGATGTCCTGTCCTCATCAGGAGTTCAGTTTGACTGTACAAGTGCTAACAAGCAGTGCAGCCCTGTGGGTTTGGAGTGGCCCTGGAACCTTCCTTGCAGAGCTTGGCATGGTAGCATCTCTCCTTGAGAATGTGTAGCTCCTGTGTGATCCTGCATGGGATGTTCCATATTGTACAGCCTCTTGCTGAGATGCTGCTGACCTGGTATGTGCTGGAGACTGAGGCTGATTCACAGGTTGAGGTCTGGCAAGTGTAGGTCTGTCTGACCCAGCCCTGTGGTGGTGAGAGCTGCTATCACAGTGCTACAGAGCAACCCCAGGGTCTCCAAGCTACACTTAACTGCTGCATCTAAGGCTTGACTTTCAGGTGAGACAGGAGTGTGTATGTGTGTTGCAAGAAAACCAAGAGGATGATGGTCGATGGCCTGCTTACCTTTCTTTTTATACTTTTTCTTTTTTTTTTTTTTAAAAACATACAAGCATATGAGAGCTGGAAGGTGGAAGAGCCAGCCAGCCTGCTTGGAATACAAATTCCTATCGCAGCTGTATCCAGGGGCCCTCCAGGCTTGTGTTAAAGCAAGACAAATAACTGGCTCATGGTTTGTTTTCTCTTTCCCTTCTCCCCAGGCAAGAGGATGTTGCGGGTGTGGTGCAATAGTTCATTCTAGGAGGATTCAGGACACTTACGTCTGCAGCTCTGTAGTCTGCCAGTTGCTCCTTGCAGGAGATTTTTCTGTAGGACTGCAGCGGGGAGGAATATGAGTGCACAGCACTGCCAGTCTCTGCTGGAAACCGAGGTGTTGATGTTAGAACAGCCCTGCATTTGCTCCTTGCTGCCTTCTCAGCACTGAGCTCTTTAGGGTGCCCTCAGACCTCACTGAGCCTTTCTCTGGTGTTACAAAGGTGAAAAATGTTCCTTTTAAAAGCAGGGCTGAGGTTCTCACCTAGCTGTGTAACCTTGGAAGCTGAAGCTTTAAGGAATGGGGAGAAAAAAAAAGCAGACATTTTGATGCTTGTGGTGGAGTCAGGAGAGCTGGTAGTGGTGCATATGGTGCAGCCTGGAGACACAGACCTGTAAGAGTGGGCTCCAACAGCTGTGTGGGTCCAAGGCAGGCAGCCTCTCCTTGCAGACAGGGCTACTGCCCCATGGCCCTGGCTGGCAGTCAGGCACCCCTGCATGTTTGCAGGGTACAAACTTTCCTGCAGATGTCCCTCTCTGCAGTTTCCTTTGCATCCTCTGATTTCATGTGAGATGCCAGCTCTTCTTTGACTTGGTCTGGGGAGACTCTTGGGGAGCTCAGCAGATGGAGATGTGGTTTTCATCCTGCAGGAAAAGCAGCTCACCCTGCTCTCCTCATGGTGCACTGGGCTGGGTGTTGTGCCCTGACAGGGTAACAGTGCCTTTTATGCCATTTTCTTGTTTCAGGCCAGCAAAGATGCTGCTGTAGATGACTGAATTGCTTGTGCCTCACGTGCTATGGCTCTACATGGCCTCTTCAGGACCAGACCATGCTAATCTGGGCCCCAAACAGGAGAAGAGTGTTGGGCCCAAGTCAGGCACCCTTCTGGCTGGGAGACCTCAGCCGTGCTGGGCCTGGCGCCTCTCTCAGCAGCAGGCGAAACCCGCCTGGAATTTAGAGAAGAGGTATGTGAGTGCTTTCCAGGATCGAATCCTGCTGCCCTCAGGGATCCCTCTGCAGCAATCCTGCTTCTTGTGCTCACCGTCACTATGCCACGCACAGCCCACTGAAGACAGCCTCCAAAGCCCTCCTGGCACTGCCTCTGCCACGGGAAGGGTGATGTCTTCCTCGCTGATGGAACCCTGCCTGCTTCCTGTGCTGGTGGAGGAGCAGTCTGGGACTGGGGTCAAAGGCTCTGCCCTCAGCTCAGGTCAGCAGGCTGCCAGCTCCTATAGACCAGTGCTCAATAACAACTCCTTCCTACGTCCAAGCAGTGCTAAAGTGCCTTTTCTGCAGTCACTGGAGATCAAAAAGGTGGAAAAACCTCACAGTTCTCCTGCTGCCTCATGGCCCCACTCTGGGGGCAATGGAGACAGCTTCTCTAGCAGCCTGATCAATGGAGCGGTGACAAACAGTGACCTTGTGTTGAAGAAAACCATGGTCCCCTCCCTGACCCTTGTGCCAAGCAGTGCTGTCCTCAGGAAGGACCAGTGCTCATGGCAGGACACTCAGAAGAGAGTTCACAGCTCAAAAGAGAAGGAGCCAGAGAAGAGCCTCTTGAAGGCTGTGCAGCAGCTAGCCAGCCAGGCTGCCGCACGCAACGGCTTTGGGTGCCAAGTCAGAAGTTCTGGCCTTACAAAGGTGGGCAGCCTGTCCAACTGGAACAGCAGGAGGAGGCAGCACGTCGGAGCGCAGCTCACCCCGAAAGACACTATTGCTCCTCTGAACTTGGAGCGGGGGAGCCATCGCCTTAACAGTGACTCGAGCCTTAGGGGCACCAGTGGTGCCGTTGCCTGCACTAACCGTGTCAGCGTCTGTCCTTTGGCCTCACGTGCTGGTGCTCCCGATGGCAGCTCCGACTGCCGGCTCGTGGGCACGCACAGCCCGCGTGCGGGGAATCAGGTGGTGAGAGCTGAGCCTCTACACCTCGCTGCCATCTCTGAAGTGACAAAACAGATGTCCACCATTCAACTGGAAAAAGAGAAGAAATGGGTCCAGGCTGTTGTCCCAGGAAAGCTTGAGTAAGTAGAGGCAGGAGGAGGAGGGAGGCTGTGGCGGGCTGGGCAGGGCTGGCCATTGTATCTGTGTGTTTTGGGAGAGGATGCACTGTGGGCGGTACAGGGGTGACTGTAAGTTTTACCATGGGCTGTGTCCCTGAGCAAAACCCAACTGTGGCATCTTGGTGTGGGGGTAGCCTTCCTGCCACCCCCAGCTTGACACAAGCCCTTCCACCTTCTCCATCAGCCACAGCATGGAATTGCTGTATGGTGTTTCTAGTTTGTTTTTCAGTCATGGGGCCCTGCCTGCAGTGGCAGGCTCTGCAAGTATGTTGAGTGAAGCCTGCTGTCAAGCCAGGCTTTCCTAGTCAAAGACATGGGTTCATAAAGGAACACAGAGCTGATGCAAGGACATGGAGCTCCTGCTCTCCTGCTGGGAGAGGGTGTCCTTGTGCCTCTTGCTTTCTGGCTGCTCTGGAACATGTTTCTTCTCAGGGTCCTCTCGGGCCTTTCCATCTTGCTAGCTTGGGATGAGTGCTTGCACTGGAGAGGGCAGTGCTCTCACTCCCCTACCCACACTATCTCATGCTGCCTCATGAGCTTCTGGGTTTTTTTGGCCCCAGAAAGCATGTGCCATTCCTTCTGATGTGATGTCCTTTGTCCCAGTGCCACTGTTGATCAGTCACTGCTGAAGCCAAGCCATCCCCAGGATGAAGCAGAGGAAGAACTTCCTGATGGCCTGGATGAGAGCTGCAGTCAAGAGGAGGATGAGGACAGTGAGTGCTGGTTCCCCTGGGAGGGCTCTGCTCCATGCCTCAAAGTGGGGAGTGTGGGAGCTGTCTGGGAGCTGGGGGTGAGCACAGCTGTCCTCCTGTCTTACATTCATGCTGTCATTTCAGGATGTGCTGAACCCAAAAGTGATGTAGCAGCAAGGAGGGCAAGGGTTCCTGCATGGGTTCCTCTGGGGAGCAGGCTAGGGCTCACCACTGTCCTGGTACAGTGGTTACTCATCTTCTCTCTGTGTAGGGCTGTCAGCTCTGCCCCTTTCCCTGCTTTTTACAACACCAATTAGTGGTCAAAACCCAAGATCCAAGGATTTGGGGCAGCTGGAAGGCTCTGTCCTCTGGAGCATTTGTTTTCTCTCTTCCCTTCCTAACTCTGTGTGTGTTCACTCCTCACGGAGACAAAACTTGAGTTTGTTCCTTCTTGCAGGTGACTCGGATGCTTCCTCTGTTACTGATGTGTCATCCAGTGGCTCCATGAGTCTTGTATCCAGGTTAGTAGCTGTAAATACTGCATTGAACTTGGCATATTTATCCAGACTTGTCCATCTTTGCCCTCCCTGGTGACAGAGGAAATGTGTAGCATGTGGGATAATGGAGACAAGGTAGCAACAGACTTCCCAGCCAACATGAGTTTCCTTGGTGCACTGCAGGCCAGAGCTACTTCTCTGGCTACAGGCAGCAGCCTGCAAAGTGCTAAGTGTGCATCCACTGCAGCAAAACACGGGTCTTAATTTCACTAGCACTGCCAGTTCTTGGGTTAGGTTTACTGGATTAAACTGTGTTCTTGCAGTGTCATTGCCTGGCAGATGAAGCAGAGTGGAAGTGTCCTGGGCCAGAGATTGCAAAAGCTTCTTGTGGTCTTGTGTCTCAGCATTGCATCCTAGAAACAAGTCCTGGAGCCTGGGTTTTTCTTTAGCCTATGTGAGGACCTTTCTGTGGGGAGGATTGCTCAGCCTGTGGTCATCTGAGCCCTGCCTCTGTGACTCCTGGCAGACGTTTGTGTGACCTTTTCTTGCCCATGCAGCAACAGGAGCTGGTCTTGCACCATGGCTGCCTCAGGCTTTGCTGTCTGCCCAACAGCTTGCTGCTTGCTATCATGTCATCACTAACCTGGGAGACAAGCAAGGCTTCCTGTGAGCAAATGTTGAGCCTCAGGGTGCTGCAGGGCTCTGGGTGGGCATATTTGGTTGTGAAAGTCCTGCAGAGGTGATGTAAACTGGCTCAGCAGCTGTTTCTGGCAGGATGTGGCTGGGTGGCCTCTGGGGCAGATAGGGGAAGCAGGGCTTGGGCCAAATGCCTCTTGCAGCAAGGAGGGAAGTATGTTAGCCACTTCCTGTGCAGGCTGTGTGCTGGGCTGACCTTGAAGCCTTTGCAGCTGTCTCCTGCCTTCAGTTTGTTGTGGGCAAAACCAGTTTTGTGCCAGAGAATGTTAATTAATATAATCCTTTGCCAATTAACAAACTTTTAATTATTGATTCTGATACTGAAAAGACAAAAAAAATATACATAAGGACTTAAGGAAAACACCCCTTCTTCCCCCATCCTGGTTTCCAATCCCTTTGCCACAGACTACGCTCAGTCCCTTTAGTGAGGCAAGGGGTGGCCTGTGAGATTGGGTAGACAGTGTGTTGTGGTTCCTTTTAGTTTGCTGCTCTTTGTTCCTCAGTGATTGCTCTAGTGTGGCTTCTTGCACTGGCTGCAGTGGCATATATTTGAATGTATGTTCATTGCAAACTTTACTTTTTGCTTCATCACAACCTTAAGAGCTATGGTACAATTTCTACCCTTCCTTCCCAGTGTTGGGGCTTGCTGTGTTAAGATGTACATACAGTGGGTAAAACTCCAGCCCTCTTCCCTGCAACACACCAAACCCAAGAGGTTACAACAGCTAAATCATATGCGTTACAATCTCCACTCCTTGTTCCCATGAACTAGGTTATAGGGTTTGTCGTGTAAAAACTTCCACTCCTTGCCCCAGCAAAACACAAACTTCACAGTGCTTATTTGGTGGGTGCATTCATTGCAAGCTCATCCCCTCATCGCTGCAGGCTGGGTTACTGACCTTAATGCCCATTGCTTGTTCCGCATTATGATGATGGTGCAAATTCCTGATACCAGGATCAAGGCTTCTTCTGGCTTCCCCCTTCCTCCCTGTGATACTTTTCACCTTTAGCCAACTGCCACCTGCTTCATCTTTCCTAGGAATTGCATCAAGTGCCTGGCCCAGCCTGCTGAGGCTCAGGAAAAAGTGCTCAAACCAGCTCTTGTCTGCAGTTTATTCCCTAATGTGCCTCCAACTATCTACTTCAGTACTTGGGATGAGACAGGTGAGCCAGGGTCTGTTGCCACACAGGGTGAGATTGGGCAGCCCGTTAATTCGGAAGCAAGCAGTGCCAGCACACAGCCGGGAGCTGGCTGGAGTGGCTTCCCTTCACCCCTCCCATGATGAGACCCAGCACTGCTCTGAGGTCCAAAGGACTGGAGTAAATTATACTGCTTCCATAGCCTGGAGCATGACTCACGCTGCCACTAAATTCCAGTGTCCTGGATCTTCCCCAGCTATGGAGTCTTCTGCTCCATGCTAGTTCTGCAACGGGGGCTACGCACCCTTCTTTGCAGGCCTGGTACCTGTGCAGCAAATCATAAGAACCTTGCAGCTGTAGAAAACACAAGTATTGTGTTTGTTTTCCTTCAGTCCTTAACTTTTTGCCTTCCTAGTGGAAAAGCTGCCTTGGGAGCAGAGGAAGCTGCTGCGATGGAAAATGTGTGGAGTCACACCGAACATTGTGAGGCAAACTGTTTGCAGATCCCACTTCAGAGTTAGCAAAAGTAAGTTGTGGGTAGCAACATTGTGTCCTTCCTCGCCTCCAGTCCGTGGGCCTGAGAAGGCAGAATGGCTGGGAAAAGTAGAGCAGAAGCAATACAAACTTGGCACTGCAAGATGCTGGGTTCCCATTTCTGCCTGCCTGACCTGCGGTACCCAAGCTCTGTAGGTCCTGGCAGGGCCTAATCTCCGTCTTGGCTCATCCCTGGCATGGACCACAAGGACTTACTCCTGGGCTGTCAGAAGCTGAGGCAGCATGTGGGGCAGCTTTGCTCTGGCTTGCCACTGCAGGGAGGCTGGCCATCATCTGGTGCCAGCCCCAGCACTGCTGCCCCTTGTCCCCGTGTGCTGAAGAAGAAGCCATCCTCTCTGACCACAGCCAGAGTTCTCAGGGTTGGTAATCTTGCAGTTGCCAGTATGAGTGCTCTGTGCTATAGCTGTGCAGCATCCCTGGCATGCTTCTGCCTGCCCCAGGAGATGGGGTGCTGGTGGGTTGAGAGGCTGTTATGGGTGGCAGCATGCTTGGTATTGGACTTTTCTGTTTTTCCTACAGAAAGCAATGACTGGCTGGGTTGCTGGGGCCACCACATGAAATCTCCCAGCTTCAGAGCCATCAGGGAGCACCAAAAGGTAGGGGATGTTTTGGGCTGACTTCCTTCACATGCATGGAGAGTATGTTGGAAACAAATTGGGTGCCCCTCTCCTCAGGGCCAGGTGTTTGCTGTGCAGGCTGTCCCTGCAGTGTCCCTTCCAGAACTGGGAGAGGAGCTCAAGAGGAAGGCACAGCTTGGTGAGCTTCTCTGCTGTGGCTCTTGCACAAACTGAGGCTGTAGCCAAATTGTGTTCCCTTGTGAGCTTGTCTAAATTCAGTTGTTGCTGCTTAAAGCAGTCCTTCCTCTGGCAGAATTGAGAGGTAGGGGCAGTGCCCTCTCTGCCAGTGCAGCAGAGGGGATGTACCTAATTCAGATCACAAAACAGTCAGGTGTGGCTCATGCTTGGGGAGCCTGTGAGGGACCAAAGGTTTGGTATCTATCACAAGTACATGTTTGCTCTGGAGAGCTGTGATGCTCCAAACCATGTGGTTTGTCCCTACAAAGCTTCAGAAGCTTCAAGTGGAATCAATTTGGGTGCAATCCTGGGAGAGGAGCAAAGAGTGTCACCCTGCACTGGATTCAGAAAGGACGTATCCTCTGGCCAGGGAGTAGGAAGGGGCAGGCAAGGAGCTGGGGAAACAGGGAGATGTCATAGCATCTGGGTTCCTTTCCAGCTAAACCACTTCCCTGGCTCATTTCAAATTGGGAGAAAAGACCGTCTGTGGCGCAACCTGTTGAAGATGCAGGCTCGCTGTGGGAAAAAGGAGTTTAACTTCTTCCCTCAGTCCTTCATCCTGCCACAGGACATCAAATTACTCAAGAAGGCATGGGAGGAAGGAGCTAGCAGACAGAAATGGATTGTGAAACCAGTAAGTGTAAAGCAGAGCTCAACCTTGTAGCTCCCATTGTAGCTGCAGGGAGAAGATCTGATCCCTTCTTGTTTGTGTTTTGCAGCCAGCATCAGCAAGAGGCATTGGTATCCAGGTCATCCACAAATGGAGCCAGCTCCCCAAAAGGAGGCCGCTGTTAGTACAGAGGTGAGTGAAGGAAAAACCATGGTTGACACACAGCCTGGGACCTTGTAGTGGCTGGTCTCTCTGGCCAGTTCTGGGCCGATGCCACTGTATGGCAGAGCAGAAGCATCTGATTTGCATCTCAAGACTTCTCTGGAGACTGCCTGGGTGTCCTGCTGCTGGAAGTCTGGCTCTGTCAGCTGCAGCTGTCAGTGCTGCTGTCTCTGTGTTGATATTTGAGGTCTCGGATACAAACTGACTTCATGAGCTTTCTGGAGCTTCTATCTGGCAGGTGAACAGCTTTGGCTCTGCTGTGATCTGGCTCCTACTGCTCTCTACTCTGTGGTTTGGCATATTTGGAGACAAACTTTATCCAAGTCCCAGGGAAGAGGTGGCAGTTGTCAAAGATTTGTTCTTATCCAAGTTAGAATGGTTCAGTAAGAACCTCAGTATGTATAGATGTTAGTGAAAGGATTTTCTTGAATTAACAGAGTTGTCAATCTTCTTCCCCTTCTGCAGAAAAATGGAATATCTTGTCTTGGTTTGATGCTGCTTTCTGGGAAGATTCTTGAGGGCAGGAAAACTGCAGTTTTTTTGGCAGACAGGGAACTGCTATGTTTGCTTGTTTGTTCTCCCTGTCCACTTCTCATGCAAAGTGATAAACTTTCCTATGGGAGATCATGAACTTCTAAGATGAATAATCAAATGATTTGGATTAAAATATCCAACTGTTTCTGCTCACTGTACCAAACCATCTGTGCTGTACTGCATGTCTTAGATGTTCCTGAATACTGTGATCAGTCTTGTGGGTGTGGAAAAACTACTGTGCCTTAGAGCTGGGGAAAATCTTTTCAAAATGGAACTGAACAAAAGGGAACACTGCTCCTGTGCTGTGGGAACTCCCCATGCATAGGAGAGCTGCTCTTTCTCTCATTTTGACTGTGATGTGATTAACTTGGAAATGCTGTGCAAAAGGACTTCTACACTGATCCATTGTTTTACCAAGCCTTCTGAGTTGGGGGTTAGAGATGTTCCTGCACATGAAAATCATAACTTACTTGCCTCTGCAGGTATCTGCACAAACCCTACCTCATTGGCGGGAAGAAGTTTGACCTGAGGATCTATGTTTACGTCACTTGCTATGATCCCCTCAGGGTATACCTGTTCAAGGATGGATTGGTTCGCTTTGCCAGCTGCAAGTAGGTTGTGCAGGAGAGTGGTGCTGGGGCTGCCTTGGTCCCAGGGCATGTGTGGCTGTGGTACCTGCCTCAGCTGTGGCAGGAGAGAGTCATCCCCTAGATGGTGATGCTCAAAGCTATATCTTGCTTGCTTAAGAAGCAGAGTGGAAACACATGAGGTCGTTGCAGGTGACAGTGTTGAAAGGGAATGTGAGAGGATGCTGCCTACATCCACCTTTCCCAATGCAAGATGAGCTCAGTGTAAAGCAGTTCTTGAAACATGCTGTCTGTTCTTCGTTCTGCATAAAAGCTGGCACACCAGAATCTGAGATGTTTCTTCTAGTTTTCATTATATGCCTCAGACTACTGCAGTTCCAGTAGTGCTTCTGCTCACCGATGCTCTGGCCTTTTCTTAAGGACATGCTGTGAGGGTGGGATTACGTTCCACTGTCCCAAGGAAGCCTGTGCTGTCTCATGTTTTGTCCATGAGCTCTGGGCCTGTGGGGTCAGAGAGCTCCAGGCAGCAGGACTGGTGGGTGGCTGAGAGTGGTCTGAGATGGACCTGGGGGCAGCCAGTTCAGTCTCAGACTGCTTGTGCTCCTATTACCTCTTCCAGGTACTCCTCCTCGATGGAGAGCCTCAGCAACAAGTTCGTGCATTTAACCAACTACAGTGTGAACAAGAAGAACACAGAATACAAGTCCAACTCGGATGAGACTGCTTGTCAGGGACACAAATGGTAGGTGCTGCTTTTAGGGCACAGGGCAACTCTTTATATTTCCTGTTAATTCAGATTTTTTTCAGTATTCCTACCCAAAAATTGAACTTGCTTTCTGTATCATCTGCTCCCACTGGGGAAACTGAAAGAGCAGAGTGATTTTAGCATGAGTTAGTGTCAATGGAATGTGGATGGTCTCCGTGCCTTGTGACTTATCCTGTCCACTGCTGCTTGGGCTGTGGTTGCTGTTCATCCTGCCTGTGTCTGTGCCGTTTCCTGCTTCCAATGCTGCAGTCATCTGTGTCCATTCATTCCTTTGCCCTATTGTGGGGGCGATGGCATGTGGTTAAAGCAGAATCTGATTGGTTTTGCTGTCAGAAATTGAATGGGTAATTGTGATGCTTAAATTGGCTAGATGGAAACTTCTGCCCATCTCACTCTTGACTTCCTCTGGAGCCAGAGAAAGGGACAGCCCTGTTGCAGAATGTTAATTTATGTGCGCTCAGCGTGAATAGGAGCAGTGGTGCCATTTCTAGGCCTTTGGAAGGAGGGCTGCAGTCTTGCAGGAGTTCCCATTCCCTGCTGTCCCATGGGTGAACGGGTGCAAGCCCCGGGCACTTGCCTCTGATTCCATGGTAGTGTTTGAACTCTTTTAAAAATAGTGCAGGGCAGAGTTCTCAATTCGCAGCCTGGACAGGGCTACTGCACTTCAAAGGGAGTTGCAGAAAGTGGTTTGCTGTGGTCAGATTGCTTTCTCAGGCCAGGACATGCTGCACAGTGGTCTGTTTCTCCACTTTTCTGTTTCTCCACTTGGGACTTTTAAGCAGTTTGCTGCCTCCCAGCAGTTGCAGTCGCATGGGGGTGGGATTGTGTGGGTTTGCTGTACTGCCATTGCAAGTCAAAGCTGGCTGCTCTCATATTAAAGATAAGTGTGGCTGTAATCCACTCCATCTTGTATGCAGGAAGCATGACCTTTGGATTCCTGGCCATTAGCCACATGCTCTCACTTGAGAAATATCTGAGCATCCTTGGCTCAGTGTCAGGGTAGCTTACAGCATTCGATGTAGTGTGGAAAACTCCTATAAAAGCAGAGATGCTCCCCCATACCATCTTGTTCCCCACATTTTTCAAAAATTCTTCTCTCCCCGAAGCCTCAGTGAAATGGCTTTAGCTAAAACATTTTCAGGATCTTGCTGGATTCCTGCTGAGCTGCTTTGCAGTGCTGCGGGGGAAGGCCTGCAGGAAGGGGAGGTTTGCTGAGGACATGGAGGGGGAGGGAAGAGAAGATGTGGGCCTGACTTACCTTGCTCATGTGCTAATTTGAGACCATACTGGGACAAATTTATGTTCCTAGTAGCTTGGGCCTACAAGACAAGGGGCCACGCTGGGGAGGGCAGCAACTGAGGGGGTTGAGGATGGCAGAAGGATGGCTGTGCCAGGGAAGGGTGTTGTCAGGGCTCTCCTCTGTTGCTTTCACTCCTTTCAGCAAGGGGCTACAGAGCTACCTCCTTTGCTTTCTCTCTCCAGGGCACTCAAAGCTCTCTGGAATTACCTGACCCAGAAGGGAGTGAATAGTGAGGCCATCTGGGAGAAGATTAAGGACATCGTTATCAAAACCATCATTGCGTGAGTCCTGGCACCCCTTGCTCCGTGCCTGGCTGTGCGGTGCACCCCGACCCCTCTGGCTCTCCAGTCCCCTCTCAGCCTGGTCCTTTTGCTCTTAATTGAAATGGTATCACCACTATTGGCTTCAGTATTTCTATCTGGATTCTTCCTCTCATCCTGTTACGTATGCTCATGCTGCAGTGGGTAAATACACCTTACATTTCCTGGGCCTGCCTGCAGACCAGGAGGGTGTGGTATGCCCGGTGCTGCCCAGCTTGCTACCCACTCACCTGCTTTGCCAGGGAGCCTGACAAGAATGGTCCCTGGTGCAGAATGAATCTTGTGTTCAGCAGTCCATGCTGCCTGATCTGCAGTGCTGGATCCGTACGCAGTGCAGCAGTAGCAGTTCACAGGCCTGTGTCGGTCTCTCACCTACCTGATCCTGCAGCATGTGGCTGCATTATGCTTCCAGAACTGTCAGCATGTGCTGTGAACAGCCAGACCTCTGCTGTCTGACTGTTGGAAACAAGCATTTCTTCCTTGGCTTGCAGATCTGAGCCGTACGTGAACAGCCTTGTGAAGATGTACGTGCGCCGGCCATATTGTTGCCATGAGCTGTTTGGGTTTGATATCATGCTGGATGAAAACCTCAAGCCCTGGATCTTAGAGGTCAATATTTCCCCAAGGTAAAGCAGATTCTGAGCTGCAGCAGAGTGAATAATGGCCTTTCCTTTAACGCAAAATGAGTTTGGTTTGTGATGTCCCCTGTATCCTGTGATAAAAGACTGTGGGCTTTGAAGCCTCCCTCTCCAGATTGCCAGAATGAAGGTCCTCCCTTCATGTTGCAAAAGCAACATCCATCTGCAGCTCAGAAAGCTTTGTTGGGCATGCTCCAGCTAGAGCCAGGAAAGAATACGTTAAAAAAGGAAGGCCAAGGAGGAATGTGTCACGTACAGAATGGGTGATGGCAGAGATTTCTTCTCTGCGTGGGCAAAAGTGATCAGCGATTCCACTGCCTCATGCACCATTTCTTCCTTGCTGACAGCACCCAGCCAGGCAGTGTCAGCTGTGCAGACACAGCTGGGAACTGCGGTGTAACTGAGCATGGCCTTTCCTGCTGGCAAGAGTGGATGGGCATGAGCTGGACACAGAGCCATGGTCCTACACAGGACTCTGGGGATGGATTTGCCTATTTCCAGCAAATTTGGGAAGAGATGGAAAAGTGAACCATTTCTGATGGGGAACTCCCTTTCAAAGAGCTGTTGTCAGGATTTTTCTGTGTGTCTCATGGCCAGCTGTGATGAGGCAAGGGACAGGCTGCTGTTTGTATTCTGGTCAGTAATAACCCAGGGATTGATCTCAGGGCCATGGGCCTCAGCACCTCCATTCTGTCACTCAAACTGCTGTTATGCTTTGTCTCTGCAGCCTCCACTCCAACTCGCCTCTGGATGTGAGCATCAAGGGCCAGATGGTTCGAGACCTTCTCAACCTTGCCGGCTTTGTTCTGCCCAGCATGGACAGCGTGGCCTCAAGGCCAGAGACAAGAAGTAGCTCTACCTGCAGGTCAGCCCCCTTCTCTGTCAAAGAGGCAGGCTTTTTCTTGAGTGATTTCATCTGGGAGGCTACTTAGAGCCCAGCAAATGCTGGGTTGTTGAGAGCCTGTGCTTGCTGGTCCTTCAGATATGGGTCCAAGGAACTTGCATCATTGCCTGGGTATCTGGTTTCTGCGGTCTCTTCAAGGCGGAAGGATTTATGCCCTTTCTGCAGGTCCATAGTTGGAAGTGAGGCCAATGTAATTTGTGCTTGCTCTGCAGTTAGTCAAGCTCTCTTGTCTTTCCCCCTGCCAGAACTAATATGATGCTGAGCCTCACAGCCTCTCAGTTTGCTTGAAGCTTCCCTCTCCAGATTGCAGGAATGAAAGTCCTCTCTGCCTGCAAAAGCAGCATTCATCTGCAGCTTAGAAAGCTTTGCTGGGCATGCTGCTTGACTCTGTTGGGGTTGGATCCACTTGCCCTCTGACTTACCAGAACTGATGTGCCACTTCTTTGAGCAAGAGGAGCACCTGTTATTTTGCAAGGGCTGGATTGGTTAGTTCCTTAGGCAGGACTGCTGCTGTCGAAGGCTGCAGACCTATGGGTAGGGGTGTGCACAGTCTTAACCTTGCAGCTAACATGACTGTTTCTTGCATAAGGTTAATTCCTGGGCATGTGTCCACCCAGGCCCCTGTTCCTCACCACAGCTAGGGCTTATCCTGCTTTCAAACCCAAAGGCTAGAAGGAAGCCAGTCTGTTCCCTGCAGCAGAGTGGCTGCTGATCATATGTCACTGAAGGAGCAGCTTGCTGGGATGAGCACCCACATGCAGTGATGTGTGGTCATGCCAAAAGATGGGGCTCTTGCCCTCTGTGTGCCCTGTGCCTTCAGTGAAGGGAGAAGCTGGAGCATGGGCCTGTTCAAGATGGGAAGCTCTCGCCAGCTCTTCTGCGGTGCTTTGTTCGCACACTGGTTTGTGGCTTCCGATGGAGGTGCTGAAGGGCAGGTGTCCTTGGAGGGACCTGCAGGGGATTAAGCAAATCCTTAACATGGTTCGGATGATGCATTACCAGAGTTCTTGCATCCAGGGGCAAGGTTGTTTAATAGTATCTCCTGCCCTGGGAAGGGTATGAAAGGTCTTTTTGCATATGGGCCTAATTCCGGTAGATCTGTATGTTCCCCGAGCACCATGCAGCACAGCCTCGAGGCTCTGCTCCCCCTGTTTGAATCTGCACACAACTAATTACTTTTGCAGCAGCAGAACAAAAAAAAGCTATGTTGATAGCTCGGTTGAAAGGTTTTCAAGAAGTATCTCCCAGACTCTCGTATCCCTGAGTGGTTCAGTTGGTGCTTAGAATACTTTAGATGGTTCTTGGTCAGATAGTACAAAGGCTGGGATTTCCCATGGCATGTGGAGCTGGAGTTGGATTCAAGTCTTGAGAGGTCTTGGATGCCAGAGGAAGTTTTTGATCTAGGAGTTCTTTTCTTCCTTGTACAGTACCAGTACTGAGTACTTGTACCCCCATCCCTGTGCTTGCAGTTAGGAAGCTGTGTTCCAAGTGCAGTGTAAACATGAGATCCCCCAGGCTTCATGTGCTGTGAATCATGTCACAGTGTATCTTTGACCCTCTTGCATCCTATGTGAGTGTGAAGTGATGGTTCACCTTTTGGATGAAGGAACACTAAATGCCTTAGCGAGGAGCTGGCAGAGTCCTCCCAGTTTCCCTGCCCACAGCCTTCCTGGGTCCTGTGCTGATGGACACGGCTGTGGATGCATCACTGATCTTGGAACTAGTGAAATCCTTGGAGAAAGTGTTCTCTCCTCCATGGCATCTTTCTGAGGGTGTCACTGCTCTCTCAGAAATTGGTGGGAGCAAGTCTGCCATAGCAGGACCTTGTCTTGTTTGCTTAAATGCTCTACTACCTCTCTTGTGTTCTCAGTCTGGACAGTGCTTTGAAGGAGAAGCCCAAGCCAGTGTCTGAGCATTTCAGAGCAGAGAAGATGAAGCAGGCTTATTACTTGATGCAGAAGATACCTGACCAGGTATGAAACATTCTCCTTTGATACTTGCACCATCCTCCCAAGCCCTTGTCCCCACCGGTCCCACAAGTCCCTCTTCATATTGTGTCCCTCTCTGAGGTCAGCCAAGTGATGGGGCACACTTAGGCTCCAGTGAGTTACAAGATCACTGATCAGACATAAATTGGGTTTGCTTAAGCCAATGTCTCACTGACTCATCTATACATATAAATAAGTGTGTGCTGAGAGGCACATTGCCTACCAGTCCCCAAAACAGAGCCTGAGCACTGCCTGTGCAGCTCTTATAGCCTTTGCTGCTGACCCTATGCAGGTCAGCAGGGCTGCTGGCCTTTGTGCCTCCTGGCAATGCGTGTGAGAGACTGGGCTGCAGAACTGGGGATCTCTTCAGTTCTGTGCAGTGTTGATGTTATCATTGAGCCTAGAGTCCTTCAGTTTCCATGGGACCTGTGCCCAAAAGAGCTCAGACACATGGAGACCTCTGCTTGAGAGATACTTCTCCCTGACCCTGGGTTGCTCTTGTCTGCAGGATTTTTATTCTTCTGTCTTGGATACCCTGACCCCAGATGATGTTCGCATCCTGGTGGAGACAGAGGATGAGTATTCCCGGCGTGGGCAGTTTGAGAGGGTGTTCCCCAGCCACATCTCTATGCGGTACCTGCGCTTCTTTGAGCAGCCTCGTTACTTCAACATCCTGGTGACCCAGTGGGAGCTCAAATACTACTTGAATAGACAGAAAGGTAACTGCCCTCCTGAGTCAGGCAGGCTGCCTGCTGGCAGTCGTGGGAGGCTTCTGAGCTACGCATGTTCAGAGGGAGCTGCCTGCCTGCACACTAACCAGTAGGAAAAGTGTTACCCTCCCAGACTGCTTCAAATATCACAAAAAGCTTATTCTGAGTTGAAAAGAGGTGATGACTGTTCGGCACCAGCACTTCTAGGTGCCTTGGGGATGAAGAGGCTGGGATTAGCTACATCAGCCTGTAGCTCTGGCCTCTTTTGAGAGAGAAACAGTTGGAGTTCCTAGCTTTGCTCCTTACAGGTGATCTGGGAAGGAAAGGAAAAATTTGGCCTATTCCCTGGTCTCCTGCAGCTTTCTAATTGATGAAAAATTGTCAGCATGCAGACAGAAATTTTTCCTAAGCACTAGAAATCTAGCTGACATTTCCACCTTTCCAGGACATAGTTCTGTATTTATAAAAAACATCCTGTAATGAGGTGGCTGGACCAATTCCTTCTCACCCAAGGCTGTCTCTGTCACGGTAACAGTAGAGGCTGTTTGGGAGAGAGAATTGATGAGGTCTAGCATGATGGATTAGTGGACAAAAAGAAAGAGACTGTGGCTCAGGGCTCTCTGTCCAACATCTGATCTAGTTGGATAGGCTTCTGCAGGAGCTGGCCCTCCGCTGTGATGTCCGTATGTCTGCTCCCAGCCTGGCTGTCATGCAGAGAAAAAAGAAAAATGCTTTTGTCTCTTTTCACTGGTGTTAAAGCAAATATCAAAGGAGTCAGTAACAGTCTTTCACAGGGAGATGGAAACCTCATAGCCCTCTTCAGCTGCATTGTCAGCATGTGTCATACTTTGCCTCGCTAATACCTTTGCTGGATGCTCTCCCGTCAGCTGGAAGGAAGATCCTGTCATCATTCTCACTGAAGTGCTGCCCAGAACTTTGTAGCTTAGGCCAGGGTCCTGGGTCAGTGCTCCAGCTTCCCCAAAGCAGCCCAGTGAGCGGATTTACTCTCCCCACTCATTTCTGTTCACCTCTGAGCAGAACCCAACTTCCCCTGTCCCCTTCCTGTTCCCCTGTGTTCCATGCCTTCCTTTCACCCTAGCCAGCAAGGTGCAAAGCCTGTGTAGGTGCACAGGCTGAGGACAGGGTGTCCAAGCTGCCCCACTCCCCTCAGCCCCAACATGTTTTGTTTTGTTTTTTTTTTTTTACAAGATTCTGGGGCTTGCTGACAGGTCACTGAGGAGCAGAGTTTGGACAGCAAGGATTTCTCCTGTAGCCAGGACTGGTATCATATAGCAAACTACAGTAATCCCAGCTGGACAGCATCAAGTTCCTGGCCATTGCTCTGCTGGTTCTTAAATCTCAAGGCACCTTAGCTTCTGCTATGACCTGAAGGCTCTTGAAAACAGGACGGGAGCAGCCCTGGATTTCTCAATGTTTTTGGGTTATTTCTGGTCAGTGCAGTCGAACATCTGGCTCTGTTTCAAGATGACCTCTCTGTGCTCTGGAGCACTGTGCCTTGTGTGTGGTGAGAGGAATGGTCCCTTCCAGTCACACCAGTGATGAGCTCGGTCCCACTGTCAGGGATGGAGACCAGGTCTCAGTCCACATTGAGCTCTGGATGAATCCCTGCAGGGAGGAGATGATACACTGGGATGCTGCAGCTGATCAGTGCTGTGTAAGGAGGAGGTTGCCTGAGCTGCCCTCCTCTGGGAAAGAGGCTGATGACAGCAAAGCTGCTCTACATTTGTGTTGTAGGAACTTTCACCGGTGCAGCCCAAATCAGGTGCTGCTGTTGGCAGGCACTGGGCTCAGGGGGACAGCCAATCTGGTCTAATTTGGCAAATCTTGTGTTGCCCCAGTTTCCCTCTTTCACTGAGACTGCTGCATGGAGTGTCTTGGCTCCCTGGGAGGAAGGCAGGCACTGCAGCAGCCCATGTGCTGGTGTTTGCTCGTACAAAGGGTGAACGCCCTTGATTTACCCCATGTTTGCTGGCGGTCAGGCACGTGTTCAAGTAGTGATTGCATAGCATGTTCTGCGTGGTCAGTGCAGCATATTTACATGCTTCAAGCTGGGAAGGCTTAACTCTTTGCAAACCTGGCTGTTCATTCTCACTTCTTGTCTTCTGTCGCTTCCCAGGTCTGGAGCTACTGAAGAACTGGTGTGTCAAAGGGTACCACACTGGGACAGGGACAGATTTTGCCCAGATGGTGCGTATGACTGTGGGTAAGGTAGTCAGAGAGGCTTGTTTGCCTGCCAGAGTTGGGTAGAGAGCTTGCTTGTTCTGCTTCCTCTGGTTCCTGCCTTACCTGTTTACCTCCTTCTTCCCTCTTTGCCAAGGCCTCTGGGAGTCTGGAAAAACCCATGCTGCCCTATTTCCCATTCCCACTAACATGAAGTCATGAACAGTATATCAGATCTACAAGTATTTTGCATCTGAATATCCTTGGGTGCACTGGGTACAGCCCTACATATTTGGCACCTGGCCTGCCCTTTAGTCTCTTTGCGAGGGAGTCATCTCCGTCTGTCACTCTTGTGCCTTACAGCACACTGATGCACTGAAAGAAACCCACTCTTGACCTCGAGATGCTTTACTCCCACTTTCAGCAGAGGGATTCATTAGGCAGAGAGCAAAGACTGCTCTGTTTGCTATTCTTGGAACAGTCTTCTGGCAGTGACGATGTACGGCAGAGGCAGCTCTAGCTGAAGCTCTCTAGGGCAGCCTATGGCAGAGCATAGCAGGCTTGAGGGATTTTTGCCATGACTTAAATAGCCATTCTGTTGTCTTTCTCTCCTCCTGTAGTGGTCGTTGCCAAAGTCTTTCTTCCTCCAGAAGAGTAGCATTCAATCTAATGGCTTCAGCAAACTGGAACTGGGCAGACTGGGGTAAGTTTGCACTGGCCGTGACAAGCACGGTGTTCACAGTGTGGCTTTAGGACTAGTGTCCTTGGAGAGAACTGGCAGCAGGGAAAGTAGCTTTGTTTAAGGGAAGAGGAGCAGGTTGGTTTGCAGGCTCTGAAGCCAGCTTCAGCTCTCTGGAGAGCCAACTGGTGGGTCTGGCATGATGTCTGCGTAACTGAACATGTCTCCTTGGCACTGTGTGCCCAGCTCAGATGGGAGTGAAGCCCAGAACAGCCAGATTGAGTAATGTTCAGGGCTGTCATGGTCAGGACACGCTGACAAGATGTTCCCCTGATAGGGAACTGTGCCACTTCTGTGGGCACTGATGTGGTTAGCAGTGAGCAGCATAGACTGGGGGAGCAGTGAGGCCTTGAGATCTGCCTCACTCTGCCAGCTTCCCTGAGCAAAGCTGGGCTACTGGCCCTGAGAGCTTCCTGCAGAGAGGTGAAGGATAGGGTCTGGCTGAGCCAAAGTGGAGAGGAGGCACACCCCTTGTCTCTTGTGCTACGGGAAAGGACATCCATGTTCCTGTGCCCAGACCAGGATGGACTTGGGTTTACATTCAGACAGGGAGATCAAGTTGTGGTTCTGAAGTCCCATCAATGTTTTGGATATCTGTTGGGGTGAGTGGTGCTGCCTGGGATGGGAGATGGAGTAGGTGAGCCTGGTAGCCCTATCTCTGAGTTTCGTGTGTCATGATACTGCAGATGAATGTCGCACCATGGCCCTTTTGGTCCTTTCTCACTGTCCCTAAGCAGCATAGGATCTCTTTTCTCCTGCAGTACACACCTCCCTTCAGCTGGTGAGGACCTTACAAGATGCCTGGAGCCCAGCCCTACTCAGAGCTTACCTCTCAACAAGTGCACTGGTGGAGCCAACCAGAGACCTTCTGGCTGCCTCTCGGACACCACCCTGGTGATGTGACCAGGCAGCCACTGGGGACACATCAACCTACCTCAAAGGAAGAGATGGGAGCTGGCTCTGTAGAGCAAGGACTGTGGGAGCTCCTTGCACTGCACACTTGCTTGCGGGGCTGTTTTTAGAGAGGGATGTTTTACTGGGCAAAGAGGAGAGCTGTGTGACTTCAGCTTTCAAAACAAATGGCAAAGCCTGAGGAAGTGGGGTTTGTCAGGCCTTTGTCCTAGGCTGCTTTTAAATCCTGACATGGTGGTTTATCTGCTGCATGGGAGCTGGCTGAGCCTACCCTTCTTGTCCCCAACCAGCATAGGCTGAGCCCTTGGTTGCCTGTGTCTCTGTGTCCTGAGCTGCTGGCAGCCAAGTGTGCTCTTACCCTGCTGCAGCCTGGGCCCTGGAGAAAAGTCCCCTATCAGTACCCCACTCCTCTGGAAGGAGCAGGGCTTGGAACCTTTTCTGAACACCTGTGCCAGCATCCTGCCCTAACCCCAGCATTGGGCCCTGGGGGATATCTCAGGCTTGCACATTGCTGCTTAAGAGACACCATGCGTAGCAGCATGGCTGCAGTTTATGGGGACAGTAGGGCTGCTGGAGATGGAACATCCTTCAGCCGAGCCCATCAGCTCTCTGGTGTGCCCTACAGCATACGTGTGTGGACTGCAGGCTGATGCTCTTCTCTTGGACTCTGCTCTCTATTTTCCATTTGTTTCTCAAGGATTTTTATTAAAGTTTAACACTCAGCTGCTCTCCTTGTTCTCATATGTCTCTCTTTCCCTGATCTCTTTGTGTCTGGGATGCAGCTCAGCTCTTCCCACAGGACTTCACTGGGCTCTGGACAGGGTAGCTTTGTGCTACCACCCCCCTTTTTCCCTGTCCTTCTCTGAGCACGGGTAATTCTTGCTGCCCTGGGGGGCAGGTGTGTGTGCCCCCCTGTGTGGAGGAGCAGCTCCCAGCATCACTGCCTTATGTCCTAGGGACTCTCCTGTGGACCTGTAACCAAGGGGAACAGAGCAGTCCAGCCTTACAGTAGGAGGAAGGGTTGGGTGCCTGTACAGGGTTACGTTGCCCCAGCCCGCTAGCTGGATGCTGGCTGCTTGGGCAGGTTGTTGGGGACCAGAGGAGATGCTGAGCTTCTTGTGTGGGCCCTGGGGCTTACAGAAAGCCCTTCCTTCCTCTCTCCTTGCAGCCCCCTGTTTCCCGGCACTGGGCCCTGTTTCTCCGGTCTCCTTGGTGACAATCTCATCTCTCCTCGGCTTCTCTCCAGCACCTGAAAATAGCCTCCGAAAGTGGAGATGCTTGCTCCCTTCCCTGCTGCCAGCACCCGCGATGGCCAGGCTGGAGCCAGGCTGCTCTGCACGGCACAGCTGTAGCGGCCCGCCCCCATCGCTCTCTGCACCGCTGCGGGGCACGGGCCACCCGGCTGTGTCCTCCTGTCACCCCAGTACCGAGCTCTCGGCCTCGTCCCTCCTCTTCCCGCCTGCCGTAAGGCAGCACCAGGGGATTCCTTCCACCCCGCCACGGGCCAGTGTCTCCAGCTGTCCTCTGGAGCCAGGCAGAGCCTTGTCCCATTGACTCGGCAGCCACCAGCCCGCTCGCCCACGGCTGCGCCGGGCCGGCCCGACAAGCTGGCCAAGGTGTTATTTGAACCTCCCTGAAATAGAAATGGAGCCGAGAGAGGGCGGAGGGCGGGCAGGCGGCAAGGAAGTTCCCCAGCAGGTCGGGCTGCCCCCGCCGTGGGGCCGGGGTGGCTGTGCACAGTGAGCCGCAGCAGGACCCTGGGCAGGGGCGGGCAGGGGCAGGCAGGGCTGGCCAGCGTCGAGGGCGAGGGATCCGCAGCCGCTCTGGCCGCCTCTCAGCCCGTGACTGGACCCAGCCCTTCTTCAACACCTCCGGGGAGTGGAACATGCTGTGTTCCCCACCCGCGATGGGGCGGGGGCACCACCCGGCGGGCAGGGCGCTGAGCACCGCTCCTGGAGAACGGGGGTCCGCGGAGCGGGGTGTCCTCCCGCTCTCTGCCCCCAGCCACCCCTCCATCACCCCTTCCCTCGGATCCCCAGGGCCAATGCTGTCCCCGGAGCCGCGCCCCCCCCCTCCAGCCCTGGGCTGTGGGCGCTGCGTGGCCGTGTCGGCGGTGTCCCCCCCCGCGGCGGTGGCGGGGGCACGGCTGGCATTGCTCGCTGACACCCTATCTGCCAGGGCCACGCCAGCGCGGGCCCAGAATAGCAGCGCTGCCCCGCAGATAGTCGGCATGGAGCGGCTCCGCGGCCCCGCTGTGTCCCAGGTACCGCCGGGCCGGGTGGGGGGCCCGGCTCGATAGCCCCTCGCTCGGGGACAGGCCATCCCCGAGGTGGGGGAGTATGGGGGGCTGGCGGGCCCCTTCCCACAGACATGGAGCCATGGGGACAAGGACGCCCTTGTCCCAGCTGTCCCCAGCCCCTTGGGAAGGGTTGAGGGACGTGTATGCAGGGTCTCCTTCCCGGGGCTGGCTCTGGGCTCCTTAGGGAGCAGTCCCCGTTCCTGTGCTTTCATTATTATAGGGTGGCCTTGTAGACATTAGCTCTGTCAGGTACGTTTGTGGCCGGGGTTGCTCTTCCCTCTGCACGTGCTGCTGTGTTATGGTAGAGTCTCATGGGGACTGGGGAGCACGGGGTCAGTCATCCGGCCCTGTGACCTCCCTTCTGGGGCTGCCCTCTCATTATTGTAGGTCTCCTGGGACGACCTGGTCCCTGGGGGAAGCCGGTGGGGCTGGCGAGGCTCCCGGCACGGGAAGAAGCAAGACCAGGATTTACACCTTGAGGCTGGGAGAGGATGGGCTCAGAGCCACTGTGGGACCTGCTGGACTCTAACAGCAGAGAGAGAAGGCGGGAGGTCCTGCCATTCATGCCCTGTCCTGCCCTTCTCTGGGGACCCCCACTGACCCCCCAGAGCAGGGAAACAAGCTGGGTGCCCTGGGCTGGAGCCACCATGCAGACTGCAGGCTCTGGGGATCCTGCACTGGCAGGGGGCTGCCCAGAGGGGACTGGGGGCTAGGCCCCGCCCACATCCCCACCCTGAAAGGACAGTCCTCTCTATCCGGCTTGGGTGGGCCGGAGTAGCCGGGTGTATGCAAGCAGCACTCATGGGTGGGGGAAAGGCTGGACTCCTGCTGACCCCTCCTTGCTGTGTGCCCTCTCAGGTGGCGCTGCTGGATACTGCTTCCTGCCCTGAGGAGGAAGGTGGGTAGCAGGTAGAGCCTAGGTGTGTAGGAGGGGGGAACTGCCTTACTCGTGTGATGAGTACATCAGTCCTCTGCCCACCCTGCCCATACCCCTCGTAAACCCCACTCCTCAGCTGAAGTGCACCCCAGGCTGGAGAACTGCAGTGCTGTTGTGCTGCCCCTGTGGAGCAGGGAACAGGGAGACTGTTGGGAGCATCCCCTGCTCCCCCCAGGCAGGAAGTTGCTGAGACCCAGCATCTCAGCTCACTGGCTGGGGCTGGGATGGCTTTTCCTGCAGAGTTCCCGGAGGCCCTATGCCCCAGGGAGGAGGAAGAGGAGGAGGAAGAATACAGGCAAAGGAGATCTGTCACCTTCACACTGGGAAATGAGATACTGGGGCTGGGCCCAGAAAGTGAGTTTCAGAGCCCTGACGCCGAGGTCTACATGCACTTCTTACGGAGCCACTGCTGCTATGATGCCATCCCCACGAGCTGCAAGCTTGTCGTCTTCGACATCTCCCTGGAGGTGGCAAAGCGGGGGATCAGTGGGGATGGGTAGTGGAGGAGCAGGCTCGGGACCCCCTGATCCCCTTCCACTCTGTCAGCAGATCAAGAAAGCCTTTGTGGCACTGGTGGCCAATGGGGTGCGCGCTGCCCCACTCTGGGATAGCAAGACACAGAGCTTTGTGGGTGAGTGCCATCAGTGCTGCCTGGCCCCCTCCCTGGCCTGGCAGTTAGGGTGCAGGCAGTGCTGCCAGCCCCACGTGTCTCCACAGGGATGCTCACCATCACCGACTTCATCAACATCCTACACCGTTACTACCGCTCACCCCTGGTGAGTGCGGTGGGGAGGGCATGGGGGATTGGGGCATACATGGGCCAGGGAGGGGCTGTCCCCACCTCTCCTGGTTTCCTCTTCATCACTAGACTGTGACCAGGGGATGATTCTGGGCCAGGGCAGCATCTGCTTCTTGCCCCTCTGCCTGGCACTGAAAATGTAATTCCTGTTTTTAGGGTGATGGGGTGGGATGCCTGGGGAAGGGGGCAGTGTCTCACAGTGCCCTCAGTCCCCCATGGAGCCTCCATGAACAGAGCATTTCCCTGCCCTCAGGTTCAAATCTACGAGGTGGAGGAGCACAAGATTGAGACATGGAGAGGTAAAAATCATGGGTGATAGGGGTGGCTGGGCTGGGGATGTTGTGCAGGGCATGGAGGTGAGCTCTGGGGTTGTGGGGCTGCATGAGAGGGCTGGAGGACCCCCTCTTCCACCTCTCTCCCTCGGCAGAGGTGTACCTGCAGAGCTCCTTCAAGCCATTGGTCTACATCTCCCCAAGCAATAGGTGAGAGCCTGTCCACTGGGGGTGAGTACACCCCTTGGGGTGGGGGGGTGTGTGCCTGTGTTGCAGCCCTATCCCACCATGATATCCCCATCACCCACAGCCTCTTTGATGCTGTCTACTCCCTGATCAAGCATAAAATCCACCGCCTGCCTGTCATCGAGCCTGTCTCGGGCAATGTCCTGCACATCCTGACGCACAAGCGCATCCTCAAGTTTCTCCACATCTTTGTGAGTGCCGGGGCACATGGCAGGTGTCTAGGGGCACAAACAAAGGTGTCAAAATGTGTGTAGATGCCAGCCAAGCCCTGCCCTGATCCATTGCAGGGCTCTACCATTCCCAAGCCACGCTTCCTGAAAAAAACGGTGCAAGAGCTGCGCATTGGCACCTTTCGTGACCTGGCTGTCGTGCCTGAGACTGCCCCGATCTACACTGCCTTGGAGATCTTCGTGGATCGCCGTGTCTCTGCCTTGCCCGTCATCAATGATGCTGGTACCTGGGGAGGAGGAGAGTGACCCCCTCATTTCCCTCTGTCAGCAGCTCCATCCCCATCCCCATCCAAAAGCCCTCTCCCGGCCCTTGGGCTGCCCCTTGGGGTGTGCAAGGAACATGGCAAATGATCCCCAAGACCCCCTCCCCAGCTACTGCACTATTTCTCTTTGCAGGGCAAGTGGTTGGCTTGTACTCCCGGTTTGATGTCATTGTGAGTACCCTGTGTGTTTGCACACCTGGACAAAAATGTGGCCCCTTGCATGCGCTGGTAGGGGGTGTTCACATTTATCTGTGCCCGTGTAAACCTGCCCCAAATGCAGTGTCCTGCACACGCCAGTGCACATCTGCTCTGTGCATCCCCAGCACTCAGTGTCCCCTCTGCGTTGGCACAACGGGGTGTGAGGACACATTGGGGTCACACCTCCCACAGCACCTGGCAGCTCAGAAGACCTACAACAACCTGGACATCAGTGTGCGAGAGGCACTGCGGCAGCGCAGTATCTGCCTGGAGGGGGTCATCACCTGCTACCCCCATGAGCACATGGAGGACATCATTGACCGCTTTGCCAAGGAGCAGGTGAGTGGCTGGGGTGCCTTGTGCCGGCACCAGCCACACTTGCCAGCTGCCCAGCCTGCCTGTGATGCTCTGCCTGCACCCACAGGTCCATCGCCTGGTTCTGGTAGACGAGAACCGGTACCCGCGGGGCATCGTCTCCCTCTCTGACGTCCTCCAGGCCCTTGTGCTCACTCCCGCAGGTATCGATGCTCTTAACTCTTAGCCCACGGCGCTCCATCTTTCTTCACTTGCACTCTCCATTTCTCTTCACTTCAGGTAGGCGCTGTCCCCTGTCACTGTGGGCCTGTTCCCTCCCTGACACTGGGTCACCTGGACCTGGCCACCTCCCTGCTCAGACCACCTGCCTCCACCCCAGCCAAACTGGCCCTGGGGGATGAAGGAGGCTGGGGCTGGGGTCTGGAAGTGCTGGGCGCACAGGTGGGGACAGCAGGACCCAGATGCTGCTTGTCCTGGGGTACACAAGAATCACAGGGGATCCCTGGTGTCCGTGAGGAAGGATGAGGACATTTGCCATGAAGACAGCCCCCCTAAACTCCCATTCAAGCAGTGTGTGGAAGGCAGGTTTTGCAGGTCTCTGGGCTTTGGGCTGGATGAGGGTTTTGGGGTGTGATGCACCCTAAGATAAAAGTCTATTTTTAATCTCGCCTCAAACCCTGCGATCTGAGCACCTCCAGTGCCATTCCTGGGGGACACAGAAGGGACAGATCTCCACTTGCACCCTCATGACGTGCTGCTATTGACTAGCCATGTACGCACCACAGATGACCCATGGGCCCCGGCTGGCAGAGGCCCCTAACCCCTCCACCTGCAGCAGCCCCAAAACTGCCTGCTCCAGGGACAGGGTTCACTCTCAGGTGGTACTGGGACCGTGCTGCCCAACTGCCTGCAGCTGGCTCTGCTCACCCACTGCCTGGCAAGTCCTCACTGGTGATAGGCGGGCACTGTGCTTGCACCCACTATGGCAGCTCTTTGGGGCTGAAATGGGGAGGGGGGAGCTGGCCCTGGGTCCCAGCTGCTTTCCAAAGGTAACGATGCTTTTTTTTGGGGTAGTGGTGGAGAATGGGCTTGGGACAGGCCTGTGTCCACCAGTTCCCCCAGCAGTGCCCAGCTGCTCTGGACAGGAGGGGACTGGGAGTGGTGTGTGTTAGTTACACACACAACCCTCCTCTCCCCATTTCCCAGTCAAGGTGCTTTCACTTACCCCATCCCTGGTGACCACAGGGGTGGCTGGATCAGGAGCTGCAGGGGGCCCTCTCCAGGCCAGCTGCCCTCTCTCCTGTCCCAGAGATTGCATTCAAGCCAGGAATGGAGGCGAGACCCCAGTGTCCACCAGGATGGGTTGGGAGGGCAATGCCACAGGGTGCCCAGTCCAGCACTGTTTTGGGGTTATGGCCTCGCATGCTCTCTTGCCCTGCAGGCATCCATCAATCCTCGCTCTGAAGACACCAGGAAGTGCCACTGTCTTGTCTGACTCGGGGGTCTCTTGCATGGCCTGTGAGAAGGAGGCTTTGGCCTGAAGGCTCTCCGCAGGGAGGATCTGCCTGTTCACGCCAGTCCTGGGGCTCGTCTTGAGTCCAGAGCCAGATCCTGCCAGCCTTGGGGAGGTAGAAAGTGTGGAAAAGGGGGCCCAGGGGTGCCTCCTGCCAGTGAGCACACAGTGATGCTTGATGGGCACTGTGCTGGAGGAGCCATTACATGCCTGTGGCTGGGCACAGAGACCCACACAGCCCCAGAAGACCTGGTCACCCCACTCCCATCCTGCTGCTGGATTTGAGCATTTCCACTGTTGCTCCCTCCCACCATCTGTGCCTGGTGCCTGGTAGCATAGGCTGAGCTGCACACACAGGCTTGCTTATTGTAGGGTCACATGGGGCTTGAGCTCCCTGGCAGAGGCACAGCCTGTGCCAGAGCTGGCACCAGGATGGGCACTTGCATGGGGACCCTCTGCACGTTTTGGGGTGGGCAGGGGATATTTATTTATTTATTGGTCTGTTCAGCCTCGTTGTAACAAAGAGTCTGATCCAAGAACTGCCTCTTGCCTTTCTAGGATAAAGCTGGGCATAGCTCCTCTGGAGAGAGCAGGACTCGGAAGGGGATACTGGCTGCTTGGCAGGGCTGGGGAACCCAGCCTGGAATGCCAGCAAGGGTAGCATGGGCACAGGGGGGTAGAGCCAAGGTGACAGGGAAACGGAACATGCAGCCTTGATTACAGTGGTAGTGTGAGGGCCCTTCAGGGGGCACAGCAGCCTTGGTGCCAGCAAGGTTTCTGCCTGCTGCTTCCCTCAGTCCAAGAAGTAGGAAGGTGAGAGTGGTTCACTGTTAGGGTGTCCCATGCCCCAGGACCCTGGGTAAGAGGCAATGCACCCCTTGCCTGTGGCTGCTACTAGGTCTGAGCCCCTGTGATTGCCCTGGATATCAGCCCCACGTCCCCACTTGGGGATGGGGGGTGCTGAGCTGATCTTTCTCTGCCTGCTTTGTCTGGAGCAAGCCCTGCCATTCCTGTGACCCCATATCAGCATCTCAGTGAACAGCGGCTGATAGTGGAAGGTCCTGGGTGCTAAACACCCCTCCTGTGTTGGCTGGCTCTGCCAGGGGACATGACACCAGTGCTGGGTGGTGACAGGCCTCTTCCCATCGCTAGGGATGAGCTGTGTAATTGCTTCACTTTCCCAGCTCCGCCCCTTGGGAGAGGTGCAAACCCCAAACCCGGCCAACGCTCAACCCTCCCCTGGGAGGCATGGGTCAAACTGAGGAACAGAGAAGCTTCTGAGGCCAAGGTCAGCTGTTCAGAAAAGACCCAGATGTCCTGGCTCCAGGCACAGATCCACGCGCGGCTACACAAGGACAGGATGAAGGAGACACCGAACGGCTGCAAAACCCCTCCCTGCTTCCCCCTGCCCTGACAGAGTTCCCAGGTCCCCAGCGTAGCCCAGCTGGGCACGGGATGGGGGGGACACAACCCCCTGAAGTGTGTGAAAGGCACGGCAGTTCCCCAAGCCTCCCGCTGATTTGGGATAGGGGGCTACTAGTGTCCCAGGGGCAATTTGGGGGCAATCTCTTATCCTCCCCCTCTTCCCCACAGTGGGGCTAGGAGCCCCCAACCCAAGCTGGGCAGAGGATGGTTTTGCCTTCCTGCCTGCCCCTCCCTGTGGGGCAGTGGGGGTTCTCCATTTGGCACCCAGGGTCAGGGGTGGACGCGCAGTCAGGGGGCTTCTGGACGAGCAATAAACTCCAGGTTGATGGGCTTGTCGGCCACGAGGACAATGCGGGACACAGATGTCACCTCCACACCACGGGGGTCTGGCCGCACCTCGAATGCCTGGATGATCTGTGGGAAGAAGGGGGGTGGCAGTGCCTTGGGGACTCCCTGGGGCCCCCATCCCAGCTCATGGCAAGATACCCAGAGTGGGGGTCCTTACTCACCCTGGCAAGGGCCAGGTGCATCTCCAGCTCAGCAATGCGGCGTCCGACGCAGGCGCGAACCCCGTAGCCAAAGGGGATGGAGCTGAAGGGGTGGTGGGGGGAGCCATATCCCCGGAGCCAGCGCTGGGGCAGGAACCGCTCAGGCTCAGGGAAGTAGGTCTCATCGTGGGACATCGCGTAGTGTGCCAGGACAAAGAGGGTCTGCAGGGCAGTAAGTGGGGGTTAATGACCCGACCCAGCCCCACTGAGGGCAGTGGAGATCCCCACGCCACAGCCCCCACTCACATTCTTGGGGAAGAGGTAGTCTCCGATGACAATGTCCTTCTCATAGAAGACCCTGGCGTTGGTGGGCACCACGGGGTAGACCCTGGGATATGGGAAGAATTAATGGTGGAGCAGGACCCATCTGGAGATCCCAGAGGGAGAGAGCTGCAGGCAGGACAAGGGGGAGCACCCCCTACTTCTCAGCAGCTCCCTAGGGAGAAGGTGGATATATGTGGTCCTGAGGGACTGAAATCCAGCCTCCCATACTGCCTCCTTGGTGCATTCCCCCCTGGAGAAGGGGCTGATGACCAGGACCTTGGGGCAGGGGCAAGGTTGGGCTTTACCTCAGTGTCTCCTTGATAATGGCCCGAAGCATTGGCAACTTGGGGATATCCTCAGCAGCAGGAAACCGGTTGGCAGGCACAACAGCTTTCAGCTCCTGGTACAGGGTCTCCTGGATGCCTGGGTCCCGGGAGAGGTGGTACAAGGCCCAGGACAGCGTGTTGGAGGTCTAGGGGAGTGGAGAATCAAGGGGAGTGAGAGAACTGGGGTTGGTACCTGAGCAGCCTTGTACCAAGCACAGCTCCAGTATGGCACCAGAGAACCCCTGCTCTGGTGTGCAGGAAAGTCAGGGGTGAGGGGCAGCAGGCACAGAGGAAAGTGGGATGGGGAGCATGTCAGGGAGCAGAGCAGAGGACAGTATCTGTCCTGATTGATCCCTGAGGGTCAGGGAGCATCAGCCTCCTAGCCATCAGGCCAGAGCTTGCAGGGGCTGGGCTGAGCATGGCCCTATGGGTTCCCCTGGGCATGGCAGCTCAGCAGGGATCTCCTGGCAGCAGCTCTCACCGTGTCCACACCAGCCAGCAGCAGCTCAGCCACGCTGCCATAGACCTCATCCAGGCTGAGTCTGCCGCTGGCCAGCAGGTAGCTCAGGTAGCCGGACACCTCCTTGCCGCGCTCTACCTGCCCCTCCAGCTCCTTCATCTTTCGGTCAATCAGGGTCTTGCCTGCAGGAACAGAGAGTAGGACCCAGTGCTGACAGAGCAAGGGCTACCAAAAGGACATGGGGCCAGGGACTGCTCCACTTTTGAGTGTCCTTAGGGAGTCCAATCCCACCATGCTGGGTCTCCATCATCACTGCTCACCAAAGGCGAAGATGGTGTCCCAGCTGTTCAAGTAGCGGTCCCAGAAAGGCAGCACCTTGCGGCTCCATCGGGGCAGGACGGTGGCGAAGATGGAGTTCTTGAACATGAGGTTGATGGAGTCAATGAAGCGCTGGGTCTCGGCAGGGACCTGCTGCTTCAGGCACCCAATGCGGGTCTCGAAGAGGATATAGGAGATCCCTGTAGGGGACAGACAGCATCCAGACCTCCGGGGGGATGGGAAGAATGGGGCAGGGCAGGGGTGAGGGGGAAGAACCCCCTACCTTCGAGGGCAAAGCGGTAGAGCAGGTTAGCCACGTCCCCCACCAGCACCCCTGAGGGGCTGCGGCTCCGCTCCTCCCGCAGCCGCACCATCAGGTCTGACACCACCTCCCCGATGGCATCCGCGTACAGCACTGCCTCCGAGGGCTTCAGCAGACGCTTGTTGAGGACCTGGCGCAGGCGGTACCAGCGCTCCCCTTCCCTGGATGGGGGCAAGGCTCAGCACCGGGCGCACGGATGGGCAGGGGGTAGTGGCTGGCAGCAGTGTCCCAACACTCCCAACTCCAGCCTGGAACCACCCCAGGGGTCTTTCCACCCACCATGGCCATGGCCATGCCCTTTTCCTTGGTGGGGACATGCAGCTTGCAGGAGAGGGAGCAACGCAAGCTGCCACCTAGGCACCTTAGGAAGGGACAGAAGATGTGTGCTGTTTCACAGAGGACAGCCAGGACAGGACTCACTCAGTGAAGGGTCCATAGGGCAGGCTCCGGGTGTCCCGGTGCTCCTTCCACAGGGCCATGTCACTCCGCATGGGATACTTGCCCTCCTGCCGTAGCAGCTGCTCCAGCACCACTGGGCTCCCAATGTTGATGTTCCTATAATGCCCGAAGGTCGACTTCCAGATAGGGCCATAGAGACGTCGGGACATCACCTGCAATGCACAAACCATAGCAGGGTGAATGGGACAGGGGCTGGGGCAGACCCTCCCTGCTCCAATGCTGCCCCATGTGCCTAGCACCCTCTGCACCCATCCCATGGACCCCCCAGCATCAGCTGAGCCCAAGCACCTGCTCCTGACTCTCCAAGCTGGCACCATCCTTGAAGTGCTCTGCAGATGGCCTGGGCTGGTGTCTCCAGGCTCATTACCTCTGCCAGCACTAAGCACACCAGGCACAGACTCCCAGCACAGACTGGCATGTCCCTCACCCGTCCCAGAGATGCACAGGGAGCCTGGTGGGTCTTTTGGGGAAGGAAGACCAAGAGAGGACAGCAGGGACAAGGAAAACTGTCAAGCACAGGTCTGTGCTGAGATGCAGGACCATTCCAGCAGCCGTCAGCAGGTCCATGTTCTGTGCTTCCAGCATGTCCCCAGCTCTGATTAACCTGGGGACAACAGTCCCTGAGTGGGTCCTTGAACTCACCACCCAAAAGAGTGGTTAATGATCAGCGGTAGGAGGGCAGAGCCAGGCCAGGGCATGACTGGACTGCTCCCAGAGCAGGCTGTCACCCCTAGGGCATGGCCCTGGGGCCACAGGCTCACAAATCAGTTGGGAGACATCCACAGCATCAGTCCTGCTCTGGGCTCTGTTGGCTGCAGCTCCCCTCTCCTCTGCTGCACCCAAGGGTTCCATGCCTGCCTCCCTGCCAGGGAGCACCATGCCTCCCTCCTTGGGGGCAGCTGGGCACCCCTTTGCAAGTGGATCTGCACAGGGTCATGTCCCAGGGTTGCTCGCCATCCCAGGCAGGCACTGCCAGAGCCTTTGGAGAGCATGGCCAAGCATGGGGAGCTGAGGGGGACCTAGCAGGGAAGCCCTGATCCCCGTTCCCCGTGGCTGCGGGGATGCACGTGGTACAATCTCCCTTGGTGACTGACTGCATCGCAGCCTGCGCCTGGATTCAGCTGGATTCGTCACCACAGGGAGACGTTCCTCGTGCATGGTGGCAGGAGGAGGGGGAGGGACAGCCGCCCCGGTACAGCAGGCAGCTAGTGGGCATGGGGCAGCTGTGGCCTGGGTTGAAACCTGCCCACCAGCATCTGCTGGCAGCCAGGACTTGACACAGTGCAGGCCTTGGAGAGCAGGGCTGAAAGAATCTGGAGCTGCTGGGATATGGAGAAAGGCACCTCCAGAGCATGTGGGCATCTTTCTGCAAAGCCAGGCTGTGCTCAGAGTCCCAAGGGCAGGAGGGAGCATGAGGGAGCTCGCATGACTACTTGAGATCCCACTGCCCTGTGACAACCCCTTCTCCAACCAGCAGTGTCTGGTGCACTGAGGTGCCAGGGAGGCCTGATCCCACACGCTTCTCTGGCCGGTCAGAGCTCCAGAGTGCTGGAAGATGCTGCCTGGCTTGCAGCCAGCCAAGCCCATCGCTTGCTTCATCGGAAGAATGAGGAAGTGTTGACAGAAGAAAACAAACACTCCTGTCTATCCCTCCCCTGCATGCCTGGGTATCATCTGCCCCAAAACCTCCCTGGTCACATGCCCCCCAAACTGCTGCCCCTCCAGCTTGTCACAGCTGGGAGCCTGGGAATGCCAGGACCCCGTGAGATGTCCCCGAATCGCTGCCCTTAAGACTGTCTGGCTGTCTCGGGTATGCTGGGGCAGCCCTGGGCTGGCTGGACCGTCCCGGGGTCACTGGGTTCTGCTGCCCCTCTCCACACTGCTGGCCACAGCACCAACCCACGATGCCGGGGTGCTCCCTACCTCCCAGCCCTCCGCTTCCCTGCTCTGCCGCCCCCGCTCAACTCCCTGCCATCACTTGTTGGCGGCTCTCCCCCTCCCTGGAGCCCATCTCCCCTTGCCCCCAGCCCACACCCAATCCCACCCAAACCCTTCCAGGGTACAGCATCCGCCCTGCAGCCCACCCGGAACCCCCTCCATCCCACGCACCTCTCCCAGCCCCCCCCCCCCACGCCCCCGTGTACGGTCCCCAGGCCCCCACGCACCCCGACCCCCGCAGTCCCGCAGCCCCCGGGCCGGACTGTCCCGGCGCACCTGCAGCCGGTGTGTGTGCAGCAAGTAGCCCCGCAGGAAGAGCCAGACGAAAGTCCGGAGCAGCCCCGGCCCCGGTAGATCCTCCGGTCCCTTCAGCCGCGCCGGCCCCGCCGCCGCCGCCGCCGCCGAGCCCCCGGTCCTGCGCGGCGGTCCCGGGCTGCTGCAGGGCGGCGGGCGGGGGCGCAGGAGCAGCGGCAGCAGCAGCCGCCGGGCCCCGCCACTCGGGCCCGCCATGCTCCGTCGGCAGCGCACGGGACGGAGCGGGGCGGGGAGGCACCGGGGGTGGTGTGGGGCGGCACCGGGGGCGGTGCGGGGGGCGGTGCGGGGGCGGCAACCGGACACCGGCACCGGGCGCCGCGCACGGGGGATTGAGCATCGCGCACCGGGCACGGCGCACTGGGTACCTCGCACTGCGAATCGAGAATCGCGCACCCGGTGCGCTGCGCAACGGGTACCGGCTGCGGTGCCGCCTGCTGCACACTGGGTACGGGGTACCGGCTGTTGCTCCGCGGGCACTCGGCACCGGGCAGTGCATACCGCGCACCTTGTGCCGCCTGCTGCACTCCTGCTACCGGGCCATGGATACCGGCTGCAGTGTTCTGGATGCTCGTTACAGCACACCGGGTACCATATCCCATGCACCAAATACTGGACGCTGGACACTGCTCAGCATCATCACACGCCATGCACCGGCTGCTAGGTACTCGGAACTGCCATCAGTGGTACTCAGTGCGTGGTGCCATGCGTTATGCATGATGGCACCATGCACAAGGCAGCTGGCAGCCAGTCCCTGATACATGGCACAGCAGGTACAGCACCCTCGGTGCAACGCAGCATGTAGCACCAGCACTGGTACCAGCTCCAGGTGCTGCACACTGGGCATGGCACATGGGCACTACTCACCAGGCACTGGCACCAGGCACTGCACCAGGCATGGCACAACGTGTGCCAGTACCATCACTGCACTCTGGCACTGAGTACCACATCCCAGACCCTGTGCACCCTGCATCAGCACCAGGCTCACCACTGGGCCTGCTCTTCAAGGCTGCTTGCCCTTACAGACTGAGCTCTTCTGCCCTGCCTCTGTCCCCTGCCTGTCATCCCCCTGTGCCTGCCTTGTCCCCCAGCAGTGCAGGATGGTGCCCTGGGGAGCTGGGTCTGAGATGTCCCAGGGCCTCTCTCAGCACTTCCTTCAGGTGCTGCCAGCTGAGACTACAGTAGGGAGACCTTAGTATGGCCATTGTGGCTGCTGGCAACACAACCAGAGGCAGGTTTCGTTTGTCTTCATGCGAGGGAGAGAATGGCACCAGCTCCTGGTGCAGGCCAAGCTGTCCAGCCCATGAGCAGGATCCTGCTGTGGTGGTGTTGGACCATGGACACAGGAGATGTCCACTTTTGGCCAGCCTGGCACTGGCACCAGGTTCTGGGGCAGTGGGGCAGGGCAGTGGTCTGTCCAGGTGTCCCTCCTGGAGCATTGGTCACCATGTCTCTGGCTGGGACACCCCAGTGCTGATCATTAACCACCCTTATCGGGTGGTGGGTTCAAGGTCCTGGACAGGGAGGTTGTGCCCTCAGATTGGGCTGTTCTCACCCTTGGTCCTGCCTCACCGGGAGGTGGGGAGTGTTCCACGCTGGGTTCCAGGCTGATTCCTTGTGAGCTCTCTGCCAGCTGAGCCGGGACCCAGGCACTCCTGTGCCTGCAGACACCGCTGAGGCACCCCAGGCTGGGACAGCCAAGCGTGAGCGCCTGCCGCCATCTCATGGCTGCTCACAGCCGGCTCTCCCGCTTGCCCTGCCCCGGTCAGACCCACAGCCGGGGCAGCAAGAGAGCCCCGGACACAGGACTGCTAGGTGTCCAGCTTGGTGCCTGGACACCAGGTTCTCGCTCCCCCCGGCAGGGGACGCCTCGGCTCCTCCTAAACCGCTGTTAACGCGTTTCCCCTTGCTGGAGAGTGAGACCCTACCACCTCTTTCTGTTTAAAACCATCACATCTTGCAAAAAGAGTAAAAGTCTCTCTCCCTTTTTCTTATAAACCCGTTTATATATTGAAAGCCTGCAACAAGATATTCCTGTGCCTTCTCCAGGTTGAATAACCCCAAATCCCCTGTTTTCATGGGAGAGGTGCTCCAGCTCCCCAATTATTTTTGTGGCCTCTGGACCTGCTCTAACAGGTTCATGCCTCTCTTGCACTGAGGATCTCAGAGCTGGATGCAGCACTCCACTCGTGGGCTCTCAGGAGTGCGGAGTGGAGCAGGAGCATCACCTCCCCTGCCCTGCCGGCCATGCTTCTTGTTTTCCAGCCTCAGACATGATCTGCTTTCTGGGCTGCAAGTGCACATTGCCGGCTTATATACTATTTTTGATCCACTAGTATCCCCAGGTCCTTCTCTGCAGGACTGCTCTCCATCCATCCATCCATCCATCCATCCGTCCGTCCATCCATCCCTCTCCCACTCAGCTAGAACAGGTACTGGGATCACCCCGACCCGGGTGCAGGACCTTGTGGAAGGGCAGGCTGTACCACTGCAGCGACTCCCCGGGTCGGTCCCCAGTGCCCCGCAGCACGCTCGGGGAAGGGAACACCGTTATCCTGGCTACTTCCCGCTCCCGCCGCTAGGCTGTGCTCCGCTCCCTCGGTCGGCGGGAGCGGCGTCGGAGACCTGCCTGGGGCTCCGCCGGGGCCGCTGCCAGGGCTGTGGGGGAGGCCGTGCAGAAGGGAGGGCAGGAGGGTCTGGTGAATCACCCCCCTCCCAGAGCCGCTCGGCGGGGACTTCCGAAGGGAAGCGGCTGGGCCATGACACATCCTCCGCCGGAGAATGCCGCGAGGAGCCGGGGGCACCGCCAGCTCCGGGGAGGTCCCCCTGTGCGGGGCCAGCTCAGCTTGGCGGCAAGCAGGGCAAAGGCGGGAGAGCAAATGCTGCCTTTATCCATGGGGATGTGGAGCTGGGGGTGGCAGGTCCCATCTTGTGTGTCACTCTGCCACAGGGTTGCTGCAACTCTACTCATTCCACGGATGCATTGTCGGGTCCAACCCCTTCTCACCGATGGGACCTGTGGATGCAGATACAGGCACCGTGGGCCCTCCGTGCTGCTCTGCCGCTCGATCTATCCACCACACACTGCTCATGGAGGGTCCTGGCTGCTGGTCCTGCTGGGATGAAGGCACAGCTTCTTTGCGTGACTTGTGCAGTCTCACCCAGGAGCTGGAAATTTTTCCCAGGGCTTTATCCTCTAACCCTGATTTGCTCTCCCACAGCTGGTGGGGGGGAAGTGGGGTGTCCCAGGGGAGGGCATCCCTTGACTCATGCCCAGGAAAGCCCAGGCTGTGAGAAGGCTGAGCCTGGGTCCCAAGGATTGTAAACAACCCAAAGCATTTAACTGGAGATGGCTTGTCATGTCAACTGTGTGTCACCACACTGTCACTGCCTGAGTCATGAGCCATGCTGGGGCTTGTGGGGCTGCACAGGGGGGACATAGGAAGATCAAGAGGGATGTAGACAGATCCCAGGCCTGGAGACAGCTGCTCCTCTCCCACACAGAGAGTTCAAGTGGGACCCTCTTGGCCTTCTCCCAAAGGTCCCCTTCCCCTCATTTCCCTCTATCTGACCCCTTAGATCCAGGCAAGGGCTTGGGGACAGCACAAAGCTTTTGAAACAAGAGGTAAATCAAACAGTACAATGGTGTGTTCTCCATGACCACTGCACAGGGCTCAGCACCTGACAGTAAGCTCTGATCTGGGCTCCCCCTTCTTTGTGCCCCATGGGACCCTGGTGGGCCAGGACCTTTCCCTGAGGATGTGAGGGCAGGACGCTGGAGCAAACCCGGGGCTGGCATTCCGTTATCGCAGGAGACGGGAGGCAGCCCTGGGCTGCTCTCAAGTGGTCCTGGCTGATTAGTGACTTCAAGTGCCTATGGAGTTATTCTAAGTCAAGTAGGCACGAAGGGAGCCAACCTGGGACCGGCAAAACCAGCCTGGGCTTTCCTGGAGCATCCCCCATCACCTCTGCTCCTCAACAAACTCTCCAAGATGGGGAGGTGTCTCCCCCTTCCAGCTGCTCTCCCTATCCTTTACTCCTCCTGCAAAGGCTGTTTGCTCCAGCCCAAAGCAAACCTGATTTTATCTCCCAACTCCAGTTCCCTTGGCTGTGGGCCATGGTTGATGCCTCCCACGCCGAACTTGCGAAGCCCATTTGGGGACCCGTGCACAGAGCGGGCTGTGTGTGCTGCCACATGACATCATGTTTACGGCCCGCGGGGGCCCAAGGACAACGGCATCGCTCTCAGCCCAAGAGATGTGTGTCCTTCCCGTGGATGGACAGACGGATATGCAGGGAGCTGGAAGGAGTGGGACTGATCACAGTGCCATATTTCCTTGAAGAGGGGTGGTTGCAGCTTTGCTGCACTGCCAGGCAGTCCCCTTGGCCTCAGTTTCCTCGCTGAGCTAGATTCTGTGCTAGCAGTGAGGATGGACTGCTGCAGCAGCACAAGGTCAGGCCCTCAAGCTGCACAGAGAGAAAGACAAATTTTCTCCCCTTAGGATGTGAATGTTCCCTTCTCTCCCATGACAGAGCTGGGCTTTTGCTGGTGCTGTGTGAAACTTTGGTTGTTTGGAAAGAGTAACAACATCTAGAACCACACAGGCTCACTAAAGAGTGCTAGGGCCATTCTTTCTCCTGTCCATCCGTCCATCCATCCATCCACACTTACATGTAGCTTTCTCACAGCCATCCATCTACTGAGCTGTCTGTACACTCACCCATCCATCCATCCATCAACAAATGGGTGCATCACTCTTCTCACCCATCCCCACACCTACCTGTCCATCCAGACAGCCACCCACCCATTTGTCTGTCTACACTCCCATTCACCCCTCTGTCCATCTGTCTCCTAACTGCCAGTGCCCAAGGGATGCCCAGGGCTCCTTAGGGGTACAGTGTGTGCATGGGTGTGTGTGGGACATGTTGGCCATGAGAAGCACGGTGGGCAGCGATGTCCCAGGCTGTGTCCAGCCATGGGGCAGGGGCAGGAGTGCTGGCCAGGGAGAGGGGGGGCTCATCTAATTTGAGAATGGGCTGCATAGTTGCTGTCAGCACCGGTTGGCTCTGATCTGGGGACAGGTCCTCATCAGCTCCACTTGCCACCCACTGGCCTGACAGGAAAGGGCTCTGCATCCGATAAGGCCCCAGATACTTGGCCCTGGAGGTGGGCAGCACTGTGGCCGAGCCTGGGAGACCTTGAAGAGTAAGTCAGAGTGACTGTCCCCAAATTCACCACCACCCTAGCACAAGGAAGGCTTGTGTGTTTGCATCAGTTGGGAGTTCAGCCCTGGGGACTGCCCACTGCTTTGAGCACTGGATCATGCCCTGAGTCATCAATGTCTCCCACTGGGGACACAATCCCAGGGAGGGCTCCATCCTGACCATCCCCCTGGCTGCCACAGGCCTCTCCACTGTCCGTTATCCTGCATTGGAGTCCCCCGGCTGTGAGCGGCCATGGATGGGGACCATGTTGTTTTAATAAGATCATTTTCCTCCTGCCGTGAGGTCGCAACCCCAAGCTTATGACATCACAGTGCGCTGCCATGGAGATGCCGGGATGTCACAAACACAGCTCGATGACCTCACTGCAGGAGCAGGAGATGGGGCCAACCTGGGTTTGATTGCCAATGTCCTCAGGAATAAAAAGGAGGGGAGGGACGCTGGGAAAGTATGCAGCCGCTGAGCGCTGGGGTGTTTGGGTTGGAAATCGCTGCGCTTTCCCCGCAGCGGGAAAGGCCCATTCTTTCCTCCCCCTGTCCACTCCCTCCCAGCAGCCAGAGCCCCCCAGCCTTGTGGCTATGGGGCAGGGGGGCTCTGGGAGCAGGGCACCCCAATCCTTGCCCTTGGGGCCGTGTGGTCAGGAGTGAGACACAGAGCTCAGAACAGCATCAAGGCACCAGCTTAGAGGCAGAGGGAGTTCAGTGGGGAGTGCAGGATGGGGCACTCAAGGGATGCTTTGTCCCACAAGCAGGATGGGGATCACTGGGGATGCTGTCACAAGGGGCAGAGTGGGTTGGGGTCTGGGGGAGGTTTCCTCTTCCTCAAGAGAATTCCAAGGCCATGCTGCTATATGGGGACATGATTACCCAGCACAGCACCCCGAAGCTGGACCCCAAAGAACACCCCTTGGGCCTGCCCATCCAACCAACAGCTGTCCCCTCCTCAGCCCATAAACTACAGCCTCTCCTGGGGACCAGCCCCCACTATCCCATCACCCTTCCCAGTGCAGCTGAGTTCTCTATCCTCCACAGACTTTTCTACTGGGGAAAGCATGGCTGGTTGGGGAGACACCCATCCCCCCCGCCTCTCTGCTGCAGGGGTGCAGAGGTGTCTGTTCTCCCCCTGCATCCTCCGTCATTAATTTCCATCAGTGGCCAAGCAGGGCTGGGGCTGCCCGGGGGTGGCCGAGGAACACAGCGCTTTCCCCTGATAGCAAAAATAAATACATTAAAATTCTTGCAGGAGGCAGAAGAATGCGGGACGGCAGGAAAAAATTGTTTTATAATTTGTAATAACACAAAAGCTGGGGCGGGTGGGGGGCGGGGGGAGTGAGCTGCGAGAGGCAAGGAAAAGCAGAGACAAAGGCTCAGCTGCGACAGTGGAGGCTGCTTCAGGGTGGCAGTGGCACCCCCATTGCCTTGGCTCAGTGTCACTACTGTGTCCTTGTCCCCTGAAGTATGTGTCCCTTTAGGTCTTGTTGCAGAAGGGGAGTCAGTGAGAAAACTACTGGGGCTGGGGGAGCAGTCTATCACACCCTGGCTGCTTAATCAGGTCTCTTCATCTCTATGCCTCAGTTTCCCCTTGCTAAAGGGGAATTTTTATGCAGCTGTGAGAAAAGCTGTGAAACAAGGGCAAAGCCCTGGCATCCCTCCATCCCAGTCATTCTGGTCCAGGCACAAGGCAAGGAGCCTACCTTTGTTCACCCTCCCCCCACTAGCCCCTCTCAGGGGGGTTTGCTATAGGACCCAAGCAATGGGGCCAGTTCCCATATGCGTGCTGGGGGCATCACAGCCCCCCCAGCCCCCTCCAGCCTCACGCAGAGCTAGGACATGATAAGGCGAGTTGCTGAGCACCAGCCGCACCTGCTCGTCGAGACGGCACTCCCCCCCACTCCGCTCCCCTCTTCGGGGCAAAATCAAAGGGATTTTTCTGCCCTTAGGAAATCAGATAAAGGCTTCTCACCTGCCCCGCTCTGCCTTTGCGAGGAGGCCAGGCGCTAGGGGCGGGGGGGACAACAGGCACTTTCAACACGCCGGCAGATGAGCCGTGTGTTGCAAGCAAGCTCTGCTGCAGGGGCTGGGCCCCTGGGCACTGTGTCAGACTCCCCAAGCCTTAGCAGGGATGTCCCCTGCTACTCTTTGCTGACTTTCCCCCTAAGATTCGAGGTGATGAGATTCCTGTAGGGCAGGTAGGATGGAGGCTGGTGGGTGAAGGCAAAAGACAACAGGGACTGGACATGGTGTGGTAGCCCAGATGTAGTGCCCTGCTCAGGGAAAGTCCTGTGTCCCTGTGTCCCCATGCTGTGGCCAGAGCAGCTCAGTCCTGGTCACAATACCAAGGGTGCAGACCGGGAGCTCAGTTGCTGTGAAGGATGGCAGAGAAGAAGCAGGTGTGAAATCTCCAGAGGTGGTGGGAGTCTCTTATCTCCTGTGCCCAGGAGGAAGAGGAGAATTGTGCCAAGCTGCAGATAAAACCTGAGTCATTCATCACCAAATGCTGCTGGTGGGGAGTCAACATGCCCAGGTGAAGGGGTGAAACTGTTGGTGGTTGAAGCAAAGGGAGCAGTGATGGGCAACCCAGAGGCTAGAGATGGGCAGGAGATGGGAGGCCAGGAAGGGGGACAGAGCTCAAGTTGCTGCTGGAGGGAGTGGTGAGCTCGCCAGCAGAGAGAGTGCTCTGCTTTGCCCATCACTGGTGGCAGACACCCCCTGGTCTCTGGGGGTAACCCAATGGGTGCTCAGTGGTGGTGGGTGCAGAAGTCAATTGGACTCTCCAGGGTGGCTGTCCCAGCCCTAGGATCTATGGCCTGGATGCTACATGGCTGGAAGCTGCATCCCCAAACTCTGCTGGGAGTCACGAACAGTACAAGAAGAATCAGAAATCCAGAGCACTAGGAGACCATTCCTGAGGCTCCTCTGGGAGAAGAGAATTGGGGTGGCAGCCTATGGGTACTGGTTCCTTCTGTCCCCAGCTGCCTAGCCCTGGTGTGCCCTCTGTTATCTTTCAGGCACCTCAGTTTCCTCCTGCCCTAGGCAACTCCTGCTACTCCTCCTGTTGATCCAGTGCTGGGGGCTGTCTCCCTCCTGTGTCCTGGCTGCACCTGAGATGAAACCACCATGAACAAGCTATCCCTCACTGCACTCCTCCTGGTCTCTTTTCTCCTGGGGCTGACTCCCATCATTCTCCTCCTGCATGTACCCCTGTCCCAGGCATGTCTCTCCAGAGGTATTGGAGCCAAGTGCTGGGAGATGTTTGTGAGGGGTCACTCCTCCAGCATCCCCAGGCAGGACAGATTGGTCTGAGGACGGGCTCCAGGCAAAACCCAGCGTGGGGACAGGGGCCAGGCAGGGCTGTGCTGGCAGGTAACACAGGGACTCCAGGTTTCGGCAAGGGCATGCCGAGGGTGTCAGCGTCGGGCAGGAATGTGATGGGCAGGTGTTGGGGACACCTCGAGGCCATGTCGAGTTTGGCAGGGCTGCGGCAGGACCATGAGCGGAGCCGGGCAGTGCTGTGCCAGGCAGGTCCCGCAAAAAGGACTGCACGTCCAAGAGCGGCGGCGGGACGCGGGGCTGGACAGGCTGAGGCCACCGTCCCACTGCCGGAGGGTGCCCGTGGCCGTGGCCGTGCCCATATCGTGGCCGTGGCTGTGCGCCGGGAGCCGAGCCTGGCACCCGGGAGTCCCCCCGCCCGGCCCGCCCTGTCCGTCCCCCCGGGCTCCGGTTTCCCTGTCGGAGCAGATGCTTTCGCAGCCCCGTCCCTCCTCCTCCTCCTTCTCCGGAGCAGCCTCCGCGCCGCGCTCCAGCCGCCCGGAGTTGCCTGCCCAGTCCAGCCCAGCCCAACCCAGCCCGGCCCGGCCCGGCCCCGCCGGCCGCGTTGCCCGCCCGGCCCGGCCCGGCCCGGCGGAGGGAGGCACCGGGCACCAACCCGCCGGGGCCCCGGCCAGACCCTCGGGGCAGCCCGGCTCACCGCGGGTGGCGCGGAGCGGGTTCGACGCTTCCCTCAGCCCTGGCAGGATGCTGCCGTCTTCCCGGACCCAGCTGGGGCTCTTCTTCATCCTCCTCTGCCCCGCCAATATCATCGGGCTCTGGTGGTGAGTAGGACATCCCGGGGGGGGGATGCAGGAGGGCACGCAGGGTCCCTCGATCTCCGGGGGTGGTCCTCCCACCCCAGCTTGGGGATAACAGAGTTTCCTACACCCAAGGCACAACTTGGGTAGGAACTGCTGCTTGCTGGCCAGGAGGATCCAGATCAAGGCACTCACATGCTGTCAGGGTTTGGGCACACAAGTGTGTTGGGAACAGCAGGCTGGAGCTGCCCCAGGGGTATGGGGCACACAGGTCCTGTGGGGAGAGCTGCAGTCTGCCTCCCTGCACTTCAAGCCTTCAGCCTAGGAGGGTTGTATGCCTGAGGGGTGGGGAAGGTGGGGTAGGGGCCTCCAGACCCCTCCAATAAGTCAACTTTAATTAAAAGCCCGAGGGTCCCTACCGTGTCCCCCCTGAACAGTGGCCTGGACACAGCAGGGACAAAACCCCTATTTGTAATGGTGCCTTCATCAAAGGCAGAGACGGTGCCTTGCAGGATACCAGAGGGGGTGGGGGATTCATTACAGGCACAGAGCTGGGACCCAGCCTTGGAAAGCCCAGGTATCTGTCGAAACATGAACTATTTAAATCTATTAAGAATTTCACCCAGCCTGTCTTTATCCGGTTTTAAGTGCTTAGATTCCAGCTCCCCGGCGTGCCGTCCGGGCTATCATTCATTATCTGAGGCTATTCGTCTCCACATTGTCACACTCTTTTGACCTCTAAAATAAAGCTCTCCATAAGCCTTTCCCCTCTTGGTCCACTGCCTGCCCACCAGTGATTTATTCTACATCTCCATTCCCTTTGCTAGCCCTGGCTCCAGGGATGCAGGGCAAAAGCAGGGGCCTTGGTGAGTATAAATAGTGCTGTTATGGTCAGTTGTACACCAGCTAAGTTTGTCCCCAGAGCAAAAACTTGGTTTATTGCCAGACAAAGGTTTAACATGGGTCTGAGAGGGGCTTGCCTTGGTTTTTTGCTAGAGGAGAGGAGAATGAGGCAGGGGAAGCCCTGGTCGGGGCAGGGTGTGTGTGGAAGATCTCCATGCTCCCTGCCACCCACCTCAGGGTAGATATGCAGGACTCATTCCCTCCTGCTGCCTGAGACCTGCTGTATTTCTCTCGCTAATTCTCAGACCCATACACAGCCATCCCTTCAGCTCTCCATGCTTTCTCTGCCCCATCCTCATCAATACTCACCCAGTGAGCCCTCACCTTCAATCTCATGCCCTGTGCTCCAGCTTTGAGGACATCTACCCCATGGCTGGAGCAGGTAAAGGTGAAGCAGAAGTTAATTTTGCCTTCAATTTAGGGGCAGGCAGACGGCACCGGCAAGGGCAGGGTGCTGGGGTACTGCTGCCCCCTGCCCTGGCAGCTCAGAGCCACATCTTACCGTGGAGCCTGGGTCCTGCTGATGCTGTGACCATGCCATGTGTGCGCTGGCAGAACCGACTTGGGGAGATTAGCAGGATTTGGCAGAGGAGAGCAAGGGGTCAAACTTGTTTTTTCTTCTTTTAAAAAAATAAGAAGGGAAGGAACCTTTAATTTAAGAATAATAAGAATAATGCCTGCAACATGGCTGAATGCACTGGGCAGTGGAATGGCTGCAGAGGGATCACCAGCTTGCACTCTACTTCACTCTGGAGCCAGCAAGCCCAGAGGAGGTGGAGGTGGTGTGTGGATGAGGCCACCAGCACCACCAAATGGACCTACTGGGCTTCCCTGGACAGGGCACAGGAGCAGCTGGCTGATACATGAGCTGCTTTCCACAGAGCTTGGGTTTTGGCCCCTGGCTGAGATCATCCCTTATTTCCAGGGAGCTCTTCCCATGCTGGGGAGAGAAGTCCGGGTGCTGCCTGACCCCTTGAGCCAGCTCATGAGGCATCTTCCCATATGTCTGCTCCTGGTCCTGTCTCCCAGGTCTGGGTAGCACTGGTGTTTGTGAGGTTTGCTGTTGGAGGAGAGGGGTTCAAGTATACAGCCATATGTTGTACCAGAGTTCCTGGAAACCCCAAGACTGGTGGCATTGATAATGTTCCTTGCTGTCGCTGTCACTGGTGCATAGGAACTTCACTGGCACACCTTTATGTGTGCATCACTGGGCACCTGTGAGTGCTTAGCCAAGGGGGCATGTTCCCCTGGGAAAGAAAGGAATGTCTTTACTGCCCCCTCTATCCTACCCCTTAGTACATTAGCTGTGTGGTGGTGGGGATGCAGGGGTTGCCTGTTTGAGGCAATTTTTTCACCCACTGGTGGCAAACTAATTTTTGAGAGAGGCACAAGGGGGTGTAGCTGGGTCGGGTCCCAGGAGACACAGTCCCCAGACAAGGCATGCAGCCAGGCCTGGTGTCCTGGTTTTAGCTAAGGTAAAGTTAATTAAAAGCATGACACCTGGCCACTCATGGGTGGTAACTGCACCTGTTGGGATCCTGGCAGATGGCTGCATCTATGGAAAAAGGTTCAAGTGTGACGTACGAGCACTGACATCATGCTAATGATGTTGTAGCCTGAGAAAGAGCATCCTCGTTGTGTTAGGATGCCCCCAGAGTGCTCACTGAAGATATAGTCACACCACCTTAGACACACCCTGTGCCCCTGTGTCTAAGAAGAAGCAAAGGGGCACAGGCAGACACAGACCTTTCCATGGCAGAGGGAGCGGGCTATGGTCAGTGCCAATGGAAGTTGTGCCACTCAGGTGCTGCTGGTACCTTGGTTAGTGCCAGGCTGCAGGGAATGGGCTCCCCTTGCTTCCGCCAGCCCAGTAAATTCTCTTTCTTCCTCCTCCCCTCTTCTTTAGGTGTTTCTCACCCAGCTCCTTGTGCAACAGTGATTTCTCCCTGAGCAGGACAAGTAGGGACTGCCTGGGGCTCCTGGGCTGGCCCAGAGGGTGAAGGATACAGGGCTTGCAGATGTAGTGTCTGAGGAGCCCCGGGCAGGTTCAGGGCATGATTTCAGCCAAGCCGGTTTGTGGTTGGGCTGTGCTTGCAGGAACAGAGGCACTGGGGGGACGGGGCTGAGCAAAGCCAGGCTTCCTGAGTGCCCATTGGCTCTCCATAGGCATGGCTGAGAGCAGCTGGGAGATGGAAGAGAGAGCAAGGGAGAAAACCATCCCAGCTAAGATGTGCTCCATTCCAGCTGTGGGTCTGATGGGGCCTGGAGGGATGGATACCTGCCCTCCATCCCCTTCCCATCCGTGCACAAGAGCACTGCACCTCCAGTTTTCCATGGGGCTTCTTCAGAGGCACTCATGGAGGACCCACCCCCTAGCACCTGTGGCTGTACCCTTGTTTGAGAGTCCCAGTCCTGCATCCCCTGATCCACACAGCTCTGGATGGTTTTGTGCACCAGTGGCCTCCCCTTCTCTTCCACTGCCCTGACCAGCACCCAGACTGCTGAGAGCCTGTAAGAGCAGGCTGCTGGGCTGTAGGGCCCTGCCTGCATGACTTTGGGTGAGCACTGTGAGTCACTCTCTGGACTTACTGACCTACAGCTGCCACCCCACGGTGCGCAGCAGATGGGGCTGCCCAGCCATCCTGGGCATGCCCTCACCCCTGGAGCAGCACCATACAGGAAGCAACGAATATCCCAGTGTGGTGGCCCCTGACCAGTGCCATCTCCCTGTGCCCCTATTAAACCAGCTGCTGACCCTCTGGGTTTTTCAAGAGGAAAATGTTTCCCTTGCACTTTTTGAGATGGCTACTGGCTCCAGCGTTAGGCTACTTGTGTTCTCCCCAAAGCAACTGAGCTTTCACCCATGCCATCCCTCGTCCTTGCTCCTGGTCACATCCACTCTCACTTGGTGACACCCAGGCTCTCCAGCCCTGCCCTACACATACCCCAAACTAGAGGGCTTGTCTGGGCTTTGCATCAGAGGCTTGATCCCTTCAAATATCCCTCATGTAGGAGGGTGCTGAGCAGAGCTGAGCACACCCCAATATTTGCTCAGAATTTGCAGGGTCCTGCTGCCACATGTGGCACCTGTATTTGGACATAAGCTAGCCCAGCCCTCATGCCACCCCAGCTCCAGCCTCTGCGAGAACCCGGAGGAAGAACACACTGACCACGGGTGGGTGGATCTCTTACTTTTTATCCCAGCCCTTCTAGGGTTTGGACACAGCTTTAGGACCCCCATCTCTGCAGGTACCTGTTCCCTTCATCCTCCCTGGTACCTGTACCACAAGTTTGGGCAGCTACTGTTCACAAGCACCTGGCCTCAACATGACCCTGCAACCAGCAGGTCCATGGGTTGATGCCATGCCATGCCAAGCCAAAGCCTCTTTTCTTTAGGCAGCTGCCCAGCTGTTTGCATGACATTCTTGCCAAGGAGCTGTAAAGAGGAAGGCGGGGCACAGGGTCCCCCTGCTCTCCCCAACCTGCGGCATTTCCTGCTCCCTCAGTGCCCCTGTCCTGCTCAGCAGCCAAACCCTGGCTGTGCCCCCCCCAGGGCAGTGACTTGTTGCTTACTCACCACACCCTCATGGGCCTCCTGCTCTGTTTTCCACACCCAGCTGCCCCGGTTAGTGGCAGCACCCACGCATCGCCCCGGGTGAGGGGTCGAGCGCCCGCTACACTTCAGCATGAGCTGAAGCGCAAGCTGGACGGGTGAAAATTCTTCTGTGTGTCCCCCTCACCCTGTTTGCACACCTCAGAAAGAGACAGGTTCCCTTCGGGTTTGACTTCCTTGTAGGGCTGTCACTGAATGTGTCATCATTGTGTGGGACATGGGGTGACCTGTTCCCCAAAGGGATGGAGATCAGTTCTCCATCCTGCAGTTCTTACCTCTCCAAGTGGATGCAGAAGCACCTGTGGCTCAGAGTGATGAGCCGGGTACCCCAGCATTGTGCACTCCCTTCCTGATGGCACTCAGGGACTGGGATAGAGACCTGGATGTGAGGCAAGACATGCCCTTACTACCCCACAGCAGCGTCCCCTTGCCACATGGGAGCACCCAGGAAGCAATACTCAATGGATGTAGACCTAGCAGGTCCAACACGGAGCTGGCATGGCACAACCACTGCTCTCCTTTGGGGTTTCAAGGCCATCAGGATCAAAGGAGGCATTTTTCACCCAAGATGTGGGTGCCACTTTTGAAGGCTGACCATCCTCTTTCTCACTGCATGATTCTGCCAGCCTCACTCCATTGGCTTACTGCAAACCAGGACCTCACTGGCTCCCCTTGATCCTGTCTGCTGACAGGGGCTGGGAGAAGCCTTGCTCCACACTATCCCCATGCCCAAGGGGAAGATGATGACTTGAGCCAGGCTCCTTCATCTATGATTTTATCTGGGAATGAGACTGGGGCATACTGGAGGCACTGTGACTGTGAGCTGAGCTGGAAAAAGCTGGTGATTATGGCTCTTAGGAACACCCGGCTCTGTTGCACAGGGACAGCATCTGGAGCAGAGGGGTTGCATCAGAAGCTCCAGTGACTCCTGTTTGGTGTGTGTCACTGGGACAGGGCTCAGGCTGCGGTTGTTGACAGCCTAAGGGGTGACAGCAGCAGTCTGGTGGTGGATTGCAGCTCCTTTTCTGTGCCTCAGTCTCCTCTTTCACCAGTGGGGGTTGTTTTGCTTACACAGGGGTGCTGGGAATTGGGTCGGGAAGCGGGGCTCATCATCCCATCTTCTCTGGGGGCAAGATAGCAGCCACCCGGCAGCAGTTTTGGCAGCCAGGAGGGTACTTGGGGCAGACGGGACGGATGCTGCTGAGCCGCTGAGCCTGGCTGGGGGCTCTCAGGCAGGAGGTGGTAGGGGGGGCCGGGGTGCCTCAGGTAAGTTGTGGGGAGCCTGGCTGGCGACCCTGTTCCTTCACCAGGGCAGGGGGAGGAGTGCCCAGCGGCAGAGGTGGGGCACCTTAATTGTAGATGCAGGAGGCCTTGGAGCAGGACAAGCTCAGGCAGATCTGGGCCCTGTGCTGGAGCCCTTGCCAAAGTGGTAGCAGTTTGGCAGCATTTTTCTTGCCCTTGTCTCCCCCCATGCTCCCCCCCTCTCTGAACCCTCCAAAGCAAAACAGCTCTTGGGCTCCCAGCAGCCTCCCTGTGCCAAAAAGTGGAGCCCAGCGGAAATTAATATTGTGTTGGACTTAGGCAGCCCACCCCACGCCTCGTCAGCACGGACAGCGAGCTCCCGCGTTCTCCAGCCAGCTTTGCTGCTGCCTGGACCATGGGTGGGGACCCCCGTGGTGCTGGGGAGCCGCCCCCCAGCCCTGCAGGGCTGAGCTCTTCCCGGCTTGATCCAGTGGGCTGGGGTGAGCCGCAGTTCAGTATTTGATCTGATGGCCCTGGGGCACGAGCGCGTCGTTTTTATATGAGTACAAAGAGTCATCTCTTAATGAAAGTCCCATCCCAGCTCCCCTTCTTCCCCACCCCACTGGAGGAAGCAGCCAAACCTCTGCTGTCCTGTTGTAGATGTTGGGAGCCCACGGTCCCCAAGGACAGCAAATTTGGAGCCCAGCATTGAGGCTTGGATCCCTGTGTGGTCATCATGGGATTAGACTGGACAGATTTTCTGGTTATGTTCCATGTGGGCCTCAGTTTCCCCATCTATGGGGGAGCTGTGCCAGGCAAGCCACAGTTCTGAAATGCTTCCCTAGCTGCCCTATCCCTTTGGAGAGGTGCAGCAAAGGGAAGCTGAGCTACCAGGAGCAAAGGGAAATGGGTTCTTCCCAGCAGGAGTGTGGGCTTGCCTCAGTCTCCCTGCTGGAGATCCCCTTTCCAGGCTGTGCATCTCTGTTGAGCTGTTTAACCCTTTAAACCTCCAGCCAAAGCATAAGGGCTCCTTTTCCAGGCTGTGCAAGAGAGCGCGTCCTCCCTAAGCCCAGCTGGGGTCTGATGGGCATGAGATGCAGGCAGCTGGGGAGCCTAGCTTGGGGCAGGGAAATCCTGGCAGGACCTTGAGCTTCAGACCTTGGAGGGAGCTTGCACTGGGGACAGGATGGCAAGCAAAGTCCTGCAGCTTAGTATCCCAAACACAGACCCCCAGCTGGGTGAGAGTGAAAAGGGAACCCAGAACACAGTTATACAGAGATTCAGCTTGTGATTTTTGAGCCCCTGGGGCTTGGCCAGATTATAAAGCTCTGGGTTTGGAAGTTGCAGTGCAGGCGATGCTCCCCAGCGAGTGAGGCCGACGGCAGCACAGGCTGCCCAGGGGACAGCTGCACTGCTCCCCAGGGGACTCCAGGGAATGCGGCTTCACTGTCCTCAGGCACCCCTAGGTGTTGGGGTATGCTGAGTCCAACCCATAGGTTCTGTGGGCATCCACAGACAGGAAAATCATGTTGTTGAGCAGGGTGAGCTCTGGGCCCACAAGAGCGGTGCTGGAGGTGAGGGAGGGCTGAGTGGGGCTGTGTTTAGGGTGTGCTAAATTTGTGTGGCCCATGGCCACACTGCCTCCTTGCCATGGGATGGGAGGCATGGGTGTGAGGCCGTCAGTGTGGCACGCCTGCCCTCTAACCACTGCGGCTCCTGTGTTGCCCAAGGCACAGCTGGAGCATCTCCCGCCTCAGCATGTGGCAAAGTGCCGGCGGGCTGCAGAGTTCCACGAGCTGCGCTGTGGAGGGCACTCCGGGCGAAATGTGTGGGGAAAGCACTGAAGTTTCTGTAGCCAGCAGCACACTGGGGAGCACGGCATCATGCTCAGACTTTGCCTCCCAGCTCAGAGAGCCAGGCATCTCGCTCCAGCTGTGCTGGCAAGGAGGAGCCACCTCTGACATGGGCCCAGCCAAGACTTGCCCTCCCGCATTGGCATTGGCAGAGCTCACGATGCCACCTGCATCCCTCCCTCGCACTCCTGCACCCGCCTGCAGCTCCATTCCCTGGACCTAGTGCCTGGATTCAGGGAGGTGAGCGCAGGAACCTGGCCAGCAGCCAAGGCGCTTTATCACAGGCAAGGTCACACATCTTGTCTCCCACAGGGTAAAGCAGAGAGCCCCCCTGGAGAGGGGGAGATGCTCCAAGAGCACTTAATGGGCTCCTCACTGTGTCCACAGCTCTGGGAGATGCAGCTGCACCAGGCATCAGACATACTGTGATGCCAAGGCTGAATTGGGTCAGCGCCAGACCCAAAGAGCAGGTGCTGAGTAGCACAGTATCTCTGCCATCTCCCATCAGGGACACTGCCATTACCCCTTGGGATGCCCCCAATGGTATGGAGTGGTATGTTCCAGCATCATCCCATAGCCAGTTCCATGGCTGGGGATCCTCCCCATTCCCCTGCTGGCTGGGTAGGGCAAGGTATCCCCTGGGTGATGGCACACAGGTGCCACCCATACCTTTTGTCCTGTCCTCCCTGCATATCTTTCTCTGTCCCTTTGTCACCTGAGCTCAGCACTGAACTGTCACTGCCCTGCGGCCCTGCTCTGTCCCTGGGAGCAGGTCTCGTCATGCCCCATCCACACCTTGATCCCTCCTGAGCTTGGGTGCTGGTTTTGCTCTGCTCGTCTGTCCCCTCCTGCAGGGCAGTGGGGAGCCCTCTGGTCATGGACCCCAACAGCATCTGCCGCAAGACGAAGCGGCTGGCGGGCAAGCAGGCGGAGTTGTGCCAGCTGGAGCCAGAGATTGTACAGGAGGTGGCCAAGGGCACCAAGCTGGGCGTCCGGGAGTGCCAGTACCAATTCCGCTTCCGCCGCTGGAACTGCACCAGCCACAGCAAGTACTTCGGCAAGATCTTACAGCAGGGTAAGGCCAGCCTCCCATTTTTCCGAAAAGCCTCCATCCGGTCACCCCCCCCCCCAGGACTCCTGGAGCAGTCTTGGCGTGCAAACCTATGTGTGTATGTGTGTGTGTGTGTGCATGTAGGGGGTTGTTCAGCGTTCCCTGGTGCAGTCACAATGAGGTTTTACTGCTGGGACATGTCTTCCTGTGTTGTAATGAAGCAATTACCGATGCTCCCAGACAGCACGGGGCTTCATGAAGCCCAAGAATGCACCCTTGTCTGGCAGTGATTTACTGCTCCCCCAGGACCCCAGGGTGTGCTGGGGGAAGGGGCCTAGGTGGAAGGCAGTGCGCAGCCTCTGGGAGCTGCCCCTCACCCTGTGGGTACCCTTCACTTTCCTCCTCCTGGTCTTGCAGGAAGCAGAGGAGAGGGGTGCTTGTCCCCTGTCCCTGTGCCTGTGGGTGGGCACCCTGATGTCACCCCAAGGAACAGGGCCAGGGGCAAGAAGGGATTTGCAGGTCCCAGCCAGACGGATACAGTGGTCCAAGCCTGGCCCTGCTGCATCAAAGTCAGAGAAGGAGCAGAGCAAGAGAGCACCTGTCAGTGTGTAAGGGAGGGGAAAGCCCTGCCATGCTCCCCAGGAAGAGAGGCTGGGGATGGATGGTGATTCAAGCAAGGGGGGGACCACAAGTCTGAAGCACCTCAGGCTGGTAGGATCACTTAGTGGGAGGTGAATTTAGTCCTGCCCCTGTTCCCATGTCGGTCCCTGTGCCATAGTAGATGAAGACGTTGGAGCAAGCCCCAGTCTCCTTGGCCGTCACATCTCCTGTTCATGCATGGTCAGGCCCAGGTAAAGTGGGTATGTCCTTGGGCCATGAAGAGGGGTCAGGGTGGCCTCCCTGGGGGCATTGGAAAGGGTGAGGTGCCCTGGGCACCCAGTGGCTGCAGGTGCTAATGGGGGTCTCTCTGAGGGAGACACTGTCCTGTGGAAGGGGGACAGGCTCATTTTGCAGGTGTGGGTTGCCCCCAACAGAGGAAGGTGTATTCAGTCAAGTGGCAGAGAGCCACAGCACATGGGGGACACTCTTGCCTCTGGGGTCACCTCTTTTCACCCCAACCTGGCAGCAAGGCAGGTGGGATCTGTGCCAGGCAGGGATTCAGACCGCAAGTAGGATTGTACCAGAATGCGACAGCCAGACTGAAACATACTGATTGATGTGCTGCTGGTAACCCAGGAGCAGCTTAGGTTGGGGGAGACACAGGCACATCAGGCATGGGGATGCTGAGGGAGCCACCATGTTGGTCCAGCCTCATTGCTGGGGTGGTAGAGATAAGCAGTATCCTGAAGACGGGTAAGTTTGGGAGTCCCTGGCACTCTGAGGACATGGGGCATCCCAGGCAGAGGTGTGGAGGTCCTCAAGGCCACAAGATGGGCATCAGAAGCCCTGCACTGAGAGATGCCTGTAGGCACCAGACTCCCAGTAATCCTATAGGGATGCATAAAGCATCCTAGCATTTTTGGGGTTCCCAGCTCCATCAGATGAGTACCTCCCATCCAGGATGAGTACCTTTTCTATCCAAGGATGCTGCAATGGGCTCCTGTTTCCAGTTGTGGTCTCCCTGGCATAGACAAAGCTGTCCCCTCTTCCCTCCCTGCTGCCTGTGGCAGGCACGGCATGCCAGGGCAGGCTGGCGTGGGGGCAGCCGTGTGTCTGGAGGAGCTGTCAGAGGAGTGGCATCCCTCTGGGCCCAGCTGGCAGGGTGGCATGGGGAACTCTGCCAGCTATGGGCTGCCTGCTGAGGGCTCTACCAGGCCCAGGCAGGAGCAGGCGGGTGGTCAGGTGGCTTGGGGGGGCAGGAGGGCTTGGGGAGGGGGTGGCATCCCTTGGGTGGCATTGTCAAAAAGGCACTGGTGTGCCCAGTTCCTGCTAACACCAGTGGGACTCACTTGCTGCGTGGGTTTTTGGAGAAGCCACTCATGGAACTGGTGCCCTGGAATCCCTCTTCCCACAGCCTCCCCAAATCAGAATGCTGGAGATGGGGGGACGGGTCACTGCCCAAAGCTTATCTTCCCCTCCCTCCCCAGGAACCCCCTGCGTGTCATCACCCTGGGCCAGTCTTGCCCTGGCTTTTGGGTGGGCAGGGGTTCCGCCGGCACGGAGTAGGGGGAGCACAGGAGCCCCCTTAGCAGGGCGCCACACTCCTGCTGCCAGAATCCCCCGCTGGCTGCGGCTGCGAGCGGCAGGTCTGGGCAGGGGAAAGATGCTTGGAATTTGTGTCCCGGAGCAGAGAGAGACAGGAGCAAATACTAATAATAAATAATCCTGCAGGGTGGAGGCTGCGCTGGTGGAGAGAGGGGGGCAGGCGGTGCCCCATGGCAAAGCAGGTATGGGGGCAGAGCAGGCAGCACGGCTTCATTGCTGCCACCCTGCAGGGGAGTGAGTGGCATCCTCCATATCCCTCTCAGTGCTTCTGTCCAGGTGCCAGTTTGCATCTGGGGATAGGATTTTTCCTGCTTGGAGGGATATTGCAGGGTAGTGTGAGGAAGCTGTGAGTACCACCTGGGACTGCCCCTGCTCTCCAAGCTTCCCTCTTTCCTATGGGGCAGCACCCATCCTTGCAAGGGGAGGTTGTCTCTCCACAGCTGGGGTGGAGGAACACTGGCATGGCCTGGCCATCCCCCACATTCTTCATATCTGCTTGCAAGAGGCAGTTCCTGCCCCAGGCATCCTGTACCTAGGTGGGCGCATCACCCGGGGAGCAACATTGAGCACAGATGAAAAGGGCGGGAAGTGGGAGGTCTTAGCCGCCATGGGACGCTAGCCCGGGGGGGCGGTGCTTTGTTTGCAGAGCCTTTGCCGGAGCTGACCCCACATCCTGGCCCTGTCTGTTCTCCTGCAGATATCCGTGAAACAGCCTTCGTGTATGCCATCACGGCGGCCGGGGTGAGCCACGCCATCACACAGGCCTGCAGCATGGGAGAGCTGCTGCAGTGCGGCTGCGAGCTGACACGGAGCCGGACTCCTCCCTCCCCCACGGCGGGTCCGGGCACGGAGGGCACGGCCTGGGAGTGGGGGGGCTGTGGGGACGATGTGCAGTTCGGCTACGAGAAATCCCAGCAGTTTATGGATGCCAAGAACAAGAAAGGCAAAAATGACATCCGAGCTCTTATCGACCTGCACAACAACGAAGCCGGGCGCTTGGTAAGGCCCCTGTGCTCCTTGTCCTCTGCAGGTATCTGTGCCCTACCCAGCTCAGCCCTCCACCCTTAATTTCCCCAAGCCATGTACCTGCACCAGCTTCGGCTGAAATGCGGACCCAGTATTTTTCAGGAACTCTTTGCAGGTGCTTTGGAAACCCCCTGTGCCCCTCTACACTCCCAGACCCCTCCCCCAGGGGGAGGCAGGATTTTGGCTGGGGATGCTGGGCAGGGAGGCAGGGGAGCAAGGGCTGAACATCACCGTCTCTTCCCCAGGCGGTGCGCAGCTACATGAGGACAGAGTGCAAATGCCACGGGCTGTCGGGCTCCTGCACCCTGCGGACCTGCTGGCGGAAGATGCCCCATTTCCGTGAGGTGGGGGACCGCCTGCTGGAGCGCTTCAATGGGGCTTTCAAGGTGATGGGAGGGAACGACGGGAAAACCCTCATTCCTGTGGGTGACAACATCAAGCCCCCTGACAAGCAGGACCTCATCTACTCTGCTGACTCGCCTGATTTCTGCTCAGCTAACCGTAAGACAGGCTCACTGGGCACCCGGGGCCGTGTCTGCAACAGCACAGCCATGGACACGAGTGGGTGCGACCTACTGTGCTGCGGGCGAGGGCACCGGGATGAGACAGTGGTGTTGGAAGAAAACTGCCTTTGCCGCTTCCACTGGTGCTGTGTGGTGCAGTGCCGCAAGTGCTCCGTCCGTCAGGAGCTCAGCCTCTGCGTCTGACAGCCTGGGGTCAGCCAAGGACAATTTGGGGGGCCACCTCCAGGCTCACGCAGCCCCCCTGGGACAGAGACACGTGGAGCCAGTGGCAGGAACAGCGTGGGTGAGCCCAGCTCTGTGCTCTGGGGAGTCCTGGCTTCCCCAGAGGACATCATGGGGCTGCCTGGCATCCCCATGGCCCCCGTGGTGGGGGCTGCGGGCACAGAGCTTCCACTAATAAAGCTATTTAAAACTGGTGTGCCACAGCACTTCCTGGGGAGGGCTGGGAAGTGCTGACCACCGTACTGGAATGGGATTGGGCAGAGAGCTGTCCTGCCCCAGCTGTGAGTCCCAGTCAGCCGCACTCCCTCAAGCCTCTGGTTTGTGCTGGCGTTGCTGGGACCTGTGGCAAAGCCTGCCTCATTTTTATCCACTCCCTGATTTTCTCTGTGGTTGTCAAGCCCAGAGATGTGCATGGATGAGGGTGAGTTACTCTGCACCTTCCAGGCTGCATGAGGGCTCTGCTCCCATCACCCATGGTCATTATCGCTTGGGGGTGCCAGTTTGTGCCCCACCACCACCTGACCTGGATGTTTGCAGTGACCTGCACTCCATGGTCCCTCCACTCATGCCTCATGCCAGAAGTACGGCTTCCTGCCCTGACACTATGGTGATGGGCTCTGAGTTTTTTGAAGGGTTCCTGTATTCTTTTCACTCCAACCACCAGCAGTGCAGTCCCCACTGCAGGGCCTGGCACAGAGAAGCCCTGGACAAGGCTGACACCATTGGCTTGGTGGCATGCAAGGCATTCACTTGGCATGCCATGGGCCACGTGCAGCCTCACCTGGATGGCAGAGTGCCAAGCATGTATGTCTCAGTAACCTGATCAGCCTGTGCCCCTCATGGACAAACACAGGGTGAGGAGCAGCCTGCCTGGCTGCCCAGCGAGGCAGGCTGCCAAGCCTCTGCTCTGGGGGCTCCAGGGATCTCCAAGGGGGTCCCTCCCATGCTTCAAGGAACCCATGGGAACTGGTTTCTCCAGTGTTACCCAGTGTAGGGGTTTAGGTAACTGCAGAGGGGAATGTGTGTGTGCAGTGCCTGCTCAGCTGGTAATGCCCCACTGGGCAGACAAGTCCCAGAGGGATGTCAGCAGGGTCAGAGCCTGGGCAAGGAGGTCAACTCTCCTGTGCCTGCCCTCCACGCTGCAACATGTGCTGGGCATGGGGGCTTTGCCTGTTGACCCCTCCACGAGAGGGCTCCAAGCTGATGTGGGCAATGCCCTAGGTGCTGGGTACTGCCAGATGGGGCAAGAGCTGAGCTTTAAGTGCTGGGCACACTGCAAGGCAAGGGGGGCTGCACCCCTTGCCCACCAGCGAGTCCCTCCTCGCCCACCCTAGGCAGCCAGTGGGGAAGGGCAGGGGAAGCAGGGTTCAGGTGAACCATTAACTTGGCCCAGCAAGCGCTGGGGAGGGAGTCTCCAAATCTGTCAGTTGCAGCTTTGCAGCTGGAAATTCCCTCCTGACTTGCCCACAGTGGTGCTGGAAGAGGGGAGGCACAGAGGGCTCCCGGGGACTCCCAGCCATGTGCCTGCCCATGGAAACACCTGGGTGGGTGTGAGCAGCGCCGAGTGGGTGCAAGTGAAGGTACCTGTGCATGCAAGCAGCTTGGAGTGTGTGCATGCACAAGTAACAGGTTTATGCTTGTTCATGACCATATGTGTGAGTGTGAGCTTGTGTATAACCTGTCACTGTGTCTGTGAGCCCCTCATGGGTGTGTAAACAAGTTGGCCCATGTATCTTCCTGCAGCTCTATGAATATACAGCAAATTGTCAAGTGTGTGTGTCAGTGACACCATCCCTGCATATACCTATGTGAGAGTATGTTTGTTTGCACACATCTCATTGCATTTCCTCAGGGGTGTCTGGGACAGAGGGGACATGAGTGGGTGCAGAATGATCCTCCAGGAAGGGAGTTGCAGAGATGCAGGATCTGTGTTCTGGGAGATGCGGGAGCCATTTCATGGGCTCAGCAGGTCCCTTTGAATTGGAAACTCTTGAGCATACCTCAAGCCTGCACTGCCTGTCGTGAGAGCTCAATTCAGGAAGTTCTGTATAACTTTTGGTCATCCATGGTCTCCTCTGGAGCCAACACAGGCTGAGGCAAGCTATAGAGGGATTCTGAAACCCTCTGAGAAATGTTCAAAGTCCTAGCTCTGACATTCAGCAAGTTCCTTCGCTGGATTCTGTCTCAGTTTCTCCACAATAGGCTACTTTCATGCTCTGGGCTGTGTGGACAAGGGTCTTGGAGGTCTGGCCATGGATAAACCCCAGGGAAGACATTTGGTACTTTTGAGCAAAGGATCTCGCCTGTGTCCTCTCTGCCATTGCCCCAAATCACAGCTCCTAAAGGATGGAGATCACATAAGCCAAAAATGCAGAGGGGGAAGCAGATAGAAAATGGAGAGAAGCGCATGATCAGTGATTGTGGGTTGACTCCTCTGCACTTCCAGGAGTCACCTCTGCACTGTGTCTGTGAGCCCCTCATGAGTGTGCAAGTCAGTCGGACCCTGTGTCTTGTTTCCTGCCCAGCTGGGGAAAGGGCTAGCTCTTGTGGGGGTTGACAGGTTCTTACCACAGCTTCCTGCTACTCCTGAGCTGGCAAAGCCAAATCCATTCCCTTGGTAGGCAGAGAGGCTCTGGCACAGGCGAGTGATGCCAGTAGCCAGTCAGGATCTGGACCTGGCCCAGTGGTCTGTAGAGGGCTGAACAGCCAGCAGAGCCCCCTAGCAATCTCACAGCTCTCCAGATCTCCATAGCTCCCCAAGAGCTCTCTATTCACTAGGACTCCACCCCAGATTCCTAGGAGACCCCAGCAGTCCCTAAGGGGCCCTCACCCCCTCACGTTACTTCCCAGGTGCCAGGAAGTGGCCTAGGAGTCCCCTAGATTCACAGAAGTCCCGCAGCTATCCAGACCCTTAGGAGGCCTCTGAACCCCTTCAAGACCCATCAGTTCCCAGCCCGGGGGGCGCAGCATCCCCGCTGTCGCCGTGGCAACCCGGGATGCGGGGCGGGCGGCGCGGCGCCGGGCGGCCGCCAGGGGGCGCTGCGGCACGGCACGGGTGGGGATAGGCCGGGGGAGCATGGGAACATGGGAGTGGGATAGAGGGGTGCGTGGGAACATGGGAGTGGGATAGAGGGGTGCGTGGGAACATGGGAGTGGGATGGAGGGGTGCGTGGGAACATGGGAGTGGGATGGAGGGGTGCGTGGGAACATGGGAGTGGGATGGAGGGGTGCGTGGGAACATGGGAGTGGGATGGAGGGGTGCTGGGGAACATGGGAGTGGGATGGAGTGGTGCGTGGGGAACGTGGGAGTGGGATGGAGGGGTGCGTGGGGAACGTGGGAGTGGGATGGAGGGGTGCGTGGGAACATGGGAGTGAGCATGGGCGGTGTCTGGGGGTGGGCTCAGCATGCATGGGGGATGTGTATGGCAGGCGTGGGGAGGAGTGTACAGGGGTGTGCATGGGGGGATGTGTGTGAGGCTGCCCCTCACTGCAGGAAAGACATAGAGATGCTGGAGAGTGTTCAAAGAAGACCGGTGGAGCTGGTGAAAGGTCTGGAGCACGAGTCCTATGAGGAGCGGCTGAGGGAGCTGGGAGTGTTTAGCCTGGAGAAGAGAAGGCTCAAGGGGGGACTTTGTAGCTGTCTACAACCACCTGAAAGGAGATTGGAGCCATATGGGAGTTGGCCTCTTTTCCCCATTTATAAGGGTTAGGACAAGAGGAAATGGTCTCAAGTAGTTGTAGGAGAGGTTTAGATCAGATATTAGGAATAAATTCTTAACAGAAATGGTTATCAAGCATTGGGACAGGCTACCCAGCGAAGTGGTGGAGTCACCATCCAAAAGCTGTGTAGATGTGGCACTTGGTTTAGTGATGAACATGGCAGTGCCATGTTTACAGTTGGACTCGATGATCTTAGAGGTCTTTTCCAACTTAAATCATTCTATGATTCTGTGAATGTGGGTGTGCAGCTGTACATGTGGACTTGTGGGTGTGGGGGTGTACATGTATGGTTGTGCATGAGACTACTTGGGAGGAAAAGCATGGAAGTGTCCATGTGAGCATGTATGAGCCCTCTGATTCCCATCCCCGTGCTCCTGGGTGCAGTGCCCAGGTAGGACCCAGTTCTGGGGAGGCTGGTGTAAGCTGGGGGTGCACAAGGGTAGCTGTGTGGGTGCAATGTATAGCTGGGGAGTCTGGAGGGTGTAGTTATACATGTGCGTGTGTAGCCCAGATCCCTGCTGCTGGGCAGTTTACATTGCAAAACTTGCAGGATCTTCCCAAGGGAAAAAGAGGAAGTTTATAATATTTGGGTTAAAAAAAAAAAAAAAAAAAGAGAACCCCAGACCTCTGTAATGTTAATGGCTTCATTTTATCTTTTTAATTTTCTTTTCAAATGGGAAGAATGCAATTTTCCCTTCAATTTCCCAAGTTGAAAACAGCTGGACAGATAAATTCAATCACAGTTGAAAAAAAAATCCCTCTGGACTGAGACCAAAAATAGAATGGTTTTGCTCCTCCCCCCCCCCCAAAAAAGCAGCTTTTTAGGAAACTTTGGAGTAACATAAACAGGCCTGTGAGGGGGAGGCTGACAAACCTGGATACTGAGCTGAGTGGACAGGCTTGGACAGTGGTACCTGAAAACTCTGTCAACCCCCTTTCCTGTGGCTGTGGTCCCTCTGCCTGCTCACTGCTTGTTGCTGAGCAGGCGCTGTCCAGCTGGCGGCGGAGCTGGGTCCCGGCCAGGGCTCCTGCCTGTCCAGCCCTGCTCTCTTGGGAGGCCTCCAACTCTCCTTCTCCAGGTTCTGCTGCTCCCTCCAGGGAGCTGCTTGCAACTGTCCTCCTCTGTTTGGGGACACTGCCTATGAATGTGAGGGGTCTGTGTCCTTCCTTTTCCTTGACCCTCTCTGATGCTGGTGTCTGGTCCCTGCTCTGTCCATGTAAGTCCAACATCCTGGGGCTGGCCGTGCTGGCATGGCACACACTAAGCAGTGTCTCTGAGGGCAGTGGGCTCTGGAGGCTGTCAGGGAGCTGCCTGCCACCAGGACACCACTTAACCCCCCCACCCCAGCAGAACAGCAGAGCAGAGACCCCCTCACTCCTGGGTCCTGTTTCTGACTGCCAACATCTCATCTTTGCCAAATCCCTTCTACTCCATGGACTCATTACTTACCTTGTAATGTACTTACCTTGTAATGAAGGCTGCAGCCATCCTCCATCTCTGGGGAGGGAACTCTGCCTATTCATGTCCCTGGAGAGCAGAGCTGCAGGAAAAATGATTGCTGAGGTGGCTTCATGCCCTGATCACCCCACACGGGGACCACCACCTTCCACTTATCCTTGTGGCTGTGCATCCCTCTCCACATGAGAGAGGCACCTGGAGCAGCGCCACACAGATGTGCTTGGGCAGTCCTATCCAGCCACCTCTTTAAGGCCCCAGCTGGCCTTGGCCCTTTGGGGACACACTCTCTTTGCTAGAGGCAGTGCAAGGTTTGTGATCCCCCACTGTGGTCATACCAGCACCCCAAACAGCTTGGAGGCTGCTCTGCCATGGGGTGTCCCTCTGCACGGCCTGTCCCTGTGGTGTGTGGGAGGCAGAATGTGTGGGGGCATGCTCCAGCCCTGCGGGATGGTACCCACAGCAGGGCTTCAACCCCTTCCTTGCACCTTGCTGTGACTGTGGCACCCACTACCACATGCTGGGAGGAGGATGAAGAGGGAAGGTCTGCCTCACTGCAAGGATGATCCTGGAGATGGCCAAAGGCGGCCAGGTCCTGCCTTTCCACCTTGATGCGAGGGGCAGCGTGGCTGAGTGATGGTGCACCCACTGCCCCGGGCCCTGCCAGCACCCTAGCCCCAGGCAGCTGGGAAGACTGGCTAGGCCAGCCTGGTGGCCATGTGGTTAGATCCTGAGTCACATGGAGCAGACTCGGGCAGGTCGCAGGGTGTGAGCCAGCGGGAGGTCAGTGATGCTGGGGGCTCCAGTGCTCGGGCAGGTCAGCATGGTGACTAAAGCTGCCACAAAAGGCAGGGTCACCCCGACCCCACACCCAGCCCTGACTCATGCAGCTGTCGCTCTAGTCCCATGCGTGCTGCCGGACAGGGGAGGGAGGAGAGCTGTGCTGCAGGATGTCAAAGGCTGGGTGCATGGATGGCTCCATGGGCTCTCAGCAAACCTCTCCTTCTTCCTCCTTCTCCTCCTCCAAACTGCCTTGCATGCCCCACTGCAGACTGCAAGCAACGCAGATCCCAGTATTCTTTCTCTCTGGCTGCCAGTTCCTGCTGGCATCAGACTGAATGTCCGTCCTGGTTGTTCTCAATCTCTGTCCATCCTCCTGCTCCCCCACACTTTAAGATTCCCCAGAGCTCCCCCCTGCATCCCTTCAGCCCCACTCTGTGTCAGCAGAGCTGTCTCATCCTCCCACACCTGCTCACACAGAGTGGCTGGACATGGTGGGCCCAGCGGCCATCAGCTACTGCAAGGCTGCAGCATGGCCAGGGTTGTGCTTGTCCAGAGCAGCCTGTCTCTCCCTGTGTTGCCCTCTGGTTATCCATGGGCCTGCAGCCAGTCCGTAAGATCAAGTGGAAGCAGCACAGAGATCTCAACTCCTGTTATGGTTTTCTCGTGGGTCATCCTTGGACATTGCAGAGTCTCAGAGAAGCTGCATGACTGTCCAAGACACAGGCCTTGGAAGTTTCTTATCACAAAGCAAAAGGGGCTAGAGGAGGGCACATGCCAGGAGGGAAGCAGGGAACAGAACCAGCAACTTATGGGCTGGTGCCGGAAAGGAGTTCTGATGGAGATGACAACAAGGAGAGTCAGCCCCATTCTCCTGGGGGTGTGGAGCCTGTGGTGTGAGGTGCTGGCAGGACCTGCTCCTGCACAACGGCAGGGGAACAGAGCAAGCAAAGTGCAGGCAGCCTGAGGGCTGGGCAGGAGGACGTGCGGTGTAAGAGATGGAAGGATAACAAGAGGGATGGAAGGACAGAGACAGAACGATGGAGGAAAGGGAGGATGGAGAGGAAGAAGGATGGATGCTTTGCCAGTCCCCCACACAAAGCACATCTGGGGCATTATATAACCTGCTGAAAGAAGGGACCTGCCTATGTGCTTTGGCCTGGGCAGGGGAGCTCCAAGGGATGTCCCCCCAGTGCCCTGTACCAGGGACTCTCCCATCACCTTTCCTGTCCTGGCTCTGGGGAGCAACACCCTTCATGTCACCTCTGAGAGCATCCCTCATTCCTCCTTGGCCTCTGCAGGGTGTGAGGCTGCCAAGGGGTGCTGAGACAGGACAGAAGCTGAGAGGTGACAGGTCCCATGGCCCTGTGTTCTCAACTGGGGAGCTGCAGTAGTGACAAGGACAGATGCAGTGCTCACAGAAGGCTCAGCTTTTTGCTGTAAGCTTTGATAGTCTCATCAGGACCAAAGTATCCTCCACCAGCCTCATGTGCCTGCCTGCACCCATCCCTGCTCAGAGGGGCCAGGTCCTGTCCCATAGGCCCCCAGTTCCTCGGGCCACAACAGGTGCTTAATCTTGTGCTTAAGGGCTTTGCTGGTGTGACGCAGAAGAAAGGCTGAGCAAAAGGCTCACCTGGCTCCTCTTCAGCCCCAGGACATTGCTGGGACATGAGGAAACAGGTCCTCCCCTCTGCCTGCCCCTGCTGTGAGCACTGAGACAGTGGGACACAGCGGCCAGCCTCCTCCCCAAGTCAGCAGGAGTGTGCGAGTGAGACACCCGCTCTTGGAAGTGATTATGTCATTAAGGGCTGGAGGAAGATGAAAGCATTTCTCCTCTGATTTTCCTTGGCATTTATTTGTGCACAGGATCCTAAAAAACGTATAAACATCTGCGCTTCTGAAGCCTGGAAGCCAGGGTCCCTTCCCACAGGGAAGGAGCTTCTGGTGAGAAGGTGCCCTGCTTTCACCAGGGGACCCCCAAAAGTATTCACCAGGAGACCTCCAAAAGTATCCACCAGAGCACCCTATGGTGGGTCCAGGACAAGGGAAGCACATGCCTGGGTGTAATCCTTGCGGTGGCCCAAGAAAGCATGGGGTGCTGAGGACCTGCCAGGGACACCTGAGCCAGGGAGCTGCCTGGAAGAGGGGGGTGCTCCTCTGCCCTACCGCACCTGCTAAGAGGGCATACAGGATGTACCCCTTTACCAGGGTGCAAAGGGAAAACCAAACAGGAGTCAGCTCTTGAGTGGGAGGAAGTAGGGAGGGCAGGACCAATGGCCCATATGTTAGGGACCACTGTGTGCCGTCCCCACAAGTCCCCTGGTGTGCTCTGCCCAGACCTGACACCGCATCTCCCATCAGCAGTCTGCAGCAAGGGGAGAGGCATCCTCTGCCCCCTTCGGTGGCAGGTGACTGAGAGGTGTCCTGACAGCACTACCAAACTCCTGTGGGATACCCCACATCACCTGCTGGGTGCTGGGGGGATCCAGGAGGGCAGGAGCTATGGAGGAAGTCGTAAGTGCTGGGGCGATGCTGTGCAAGGGATCCCTCTGTATCCTCAGGGCATTGCACAAGGGACAAGGTTCTGTGCCCCCCTCCTGCTGTGTGGGCAAGAAAAGGGAAGGTAGATGCTGGCTCTGTACCAGTTCCCATACCTGCCCACAGGCTAGACCCACTCAGGAGCAGAGCTGGGGAGAGGAGAACAGCCAGCAACTTCATGACTGCAAAAGGAACCTCCATGGTGATGCCACAGAGTCCTAGGGGGGAAAAGCACAGTCTTTGGGCCCAGCCCCAGACTGCAACTCATTTCCAAGAGGAAGCACATTTTCCTTCCCAGTGCAAACAAGAATGAGCACATGAGCAGAGATGGCAGCCCCTGCCAGCACTGCTGTGCCAGCGGGGAGATGCATGATGCCTGCTGTGTGAGAGTGCTTTCTGAGCTGCCACTCGGCTGCTTATGGCAAGAACCCTGGCCTGGTGTGGGCTGTGGTGGCTGGGGATAGCAGGACCTGCGAGGGCACTGCCTGCCATCTCCCAGCCACCGGTGCCCAAGTGGAGCCCCCCTAGTCCCAGGGTGGGCACCCAAACTAAGGGGACACCAAGTATCCCCATGACTGGGAAGAGGCTTCATTGGGGCAGACAGTGTTCGCTGAGAACCCAGTTACCCTGGGCTTTTCCAGGGCCACCCTCCTGTCCCCAGGGAACCAGCAGGAGGACACAGGGACAACCTGCAGGGCCACTGCACAGCTCCCAGATGAAAGACCATCAGGACCCCATTCAGGGCCTGAATGTTGAAATGATGGTGCCAAGGAGGTGGGCACAAACTGCCTGCCCAGCCTGGGAGGGCTCCTGGGCAGCACTTGGTTGCCCTCTCAAAGGAAGCCAGAGCTCCTCCACAGACAGCATTGCTCCCCTGGCACCGGGCTGGAGGAACTCAAAACAGGGCTGGCACATCCATGGGATGTACCCAGCCATTCTCTATGCCCACACACACAGAGTCACACCCCCAGCACATGCCACTCACGCTCACACACTCCTGTGCACACTGACAGGCACCCACATGCCTCACTCTCAAAGAAGCCTTCCTGCACACCTGCAGCATGTGCCAGCACCTCGAGCCCCCATGTGCATACCTTGATACCTCTGTGCACCCTCAGCATTCCCTGCACACTTGACACCACTGGCACACCCATCTCCACTCCTTACATACCCCATGCTATGCACAGCCCTCTCCCAGTGCTCACTCACTCCGTGCCCCATGTACACTAACTCCCCAAACACCTCACACCACATGCACTCTCTCCATCCCCCACGCACACCCTATGCCCCCATACTCTGCCTATTCACCCTATGCCTCAACCATACTCAATCCACACTCAACCACACTGCACACACTTGGCTTACACCCGGTGCACACGTGCATTGTGTTGGGCAGTCATACTCTCCATACTCAACGCATGCTCACACTCACCACTCACTCTCTGTATTCCATGCACACTCACTGCACTATGCACACTCACCCCATGCCATGCACCCTCCCTCCATACCTAGTACCTGCTCACTCACACCCATGCCCTGTACATTAACCCCACACCATACACACATCACATGCCATGTACCCTCACTCTGCCGTGCTCACTCACTCATGCAGTGTATTCTCACTGTGCTTGCGTACAAGGGTCCCACACGTTCACGCATACTGTGCATACTCGCCCATGTCCCCCTGCACACTCACACATGCCATACACCCTGGGCACTCACCCACACTAGGTGCACACTCACACTGTGCACATTCACTCCACAGCTGGTGTATGCTTATCCCATGCCATGCAAATTCACCTGCACTCTCCGCACACTCCACTTCTTTGTGCACACTCACCCCACGCCCACAGCACCCTTCTCTCATGCCCTGAGAGCGCTCCCCCAAGCTGCACGCACTCCCTCAAGTCCTCACTAACATGCTCCCACACCGTGCAAACTCACCTCACACCCCACGCACAGTCCCCCACACTGTGCACACTTGCCCCCGGGCCACATACATTCACCTCTCCCCGCGCTCCAGACCCACGCCGCATATGCTCACCCCACACCACGAACACTTGTCCTACACCGCGCACACACCCCTCCACGCTGAGCACACCCACCACACACACTTCTCCGCGCTGTGCACGCTTACCCCACACACCGTGCCCCCCGCCCCGCGCCCACTCTCCCGCCGCCCGTGCCCGCTCGCCCCCCCGCCGCCCGCTCCCTCCCCGGCAGGCTGCGTGCGACACGCCGGCTCCCCGCCCCGCTGCCACCCTCTGCCCCGTCCTTCCCCCGCGGGCTCCTGTCTGGACGTGTCGGGACTCGGGCTCCGGGCGCTGAGTAATGCTCGGCGCAGCGCGATCCCAGGCAGAGCCGCTGCCGCCGCCGCTCCGCGCCCAGCGCTCCCGGGGCGCTCCGTCCGCGACCCTGCCCGCTCCGCCGGCGGCTCGGCGACACCGGCGGCGGGGGGCGGCGGGGGGGCCGCGGCTCCCCATGTGCCTGCGGGCTCCGCGGGAGCCGCGGAGCCGCTCGCCCGGCGAGCCCTGCCCACGCTCGCCGCGGCCCCGGAGCCCCGGGGCGCCCTGGGGAGCGGCGGGGGAGAGCACCCCGCGGGCCGAGGGCCCCCCCGGCCCCCCGGTGCGTCCCGCCATGGGGGGCTGAGCCGGGGGGCTGTGCGCGGCGGGGCGGTGGCGGGCAGGGCGGGGGGCGCGCAGCCCTCGCCGGGCTCGGAGGGCGCCGGGGCGGCGGGAGGCGGGGGGGGCATCCCGGGAGGATGGCAGAGCCGCCCCGGCGAGCCGAGCCCCGGCGCGCAGGGAGCCAGTGAGAGGGAGGAGAGGGGAAAACACAAACAAGCAAACAACCCACAACAAACAAAGCGGGCAGAGAGCAGCGCCGAGCCCCGCCGCCCCTGCCCCAAAGGCGCCCGCCCGCCCGCAGCCCGCACAGCCGCTGCCCCAGCGAAGATGCGCCCGGCCCTGGCCCACGGACTCTGCTCGCTGCTGCTCAGCCTCTGGGTACCCAGGTAGGAGCTGCACCCCCCATCCCCAGCCCCGCCGCCGAGCGCCCCGGCCCCACGGGAAGGGCGCCGGGAAGCCGCCGCGCCCAGTCCCGCACCGGGGGCGGTCTGCTCATGACGCTCCGGGGGGGTCCTGCCGCCCCGGCCCGGCCCCGCACGGTGGCGGCCCCCCGCTCAAGGCGCTGTCAGGACCGCTGCTCCCCCTCCGCCTTCCCCCGTCCCGACGGAGCGCCAGCGGGATGCGCGGCTTCCCCCATTCCGGGAGGCTGTCCCCCTTCCTCCCCGGCCGGAGCTCCTCCAGCACCCGCCCTGCCTGCCTCAGTTTCCCCCCTTCACCTCGGAGGACGGGGCGACGTCGGCAGGGATGTCACTCCCGTGGGATTCGGTGCCCACTGAATCGCCCTGTGTACCCTCCCTGGTTCCGCCGATCCTAAAGGCGAGGGGGATAAGAAGGGGCTGCTCGCTTTCCAGAAAATGGTCCCCCACATTCACCACCCCTGCCTGTTTCTAGCTCCCCTCGGCCCGCTCCCAAACTTGTGCACTGCAGGCAGCCAGGGGTTAACCCTGGTGCTGATATGAGTGTGTTTGGGGGGGGTGTCCCCCGCCCTTCCCCCTCCCTCTAGCCCCTTTAAATATAATTTGTTAACGTTGGGACTTGTATTAATTAAAGCAGCAGCCGCTGCAGCCTGTGACCTGGGGGCTTGTCACCGTGAAATCAAGTTTAAATCCAGATTTCAAGGGGGAAGAGAGCTGGGGGAGCGCTGTGTCCTCCTAAGTGTGACAGTGACAGCTTCTTGCCGGTCCCTGGCCCCCTTGAGCCCTGGGTGGAGCAAAACGCAGAAGGACTTGCCCTCTGCTCTCTGAGGCCCCTGCCTCAGTTTCCCTGCAGTACAATAGGGAGAAGGACCATAACATCCCCCCCCATCCCGGGATGCCCTGGAAAAAGATGGCAGGCACGATCTCTGGCTCAGGACAGGCAGAGAACAAGGTCCTTGCAGTGCTTGGGGCAGGAGCTGCTGGGCTTGGGGATGGTGGTAGCTGCACTCTGCTGTGCATCTCATGTCAGCCAGGGCTTGCTTGACAGTGTGAATGAGCACAGGAAGCCGGGCAGATTTCCTCTCCTGTGTAGGGGCTTTGGAGGGAGGCACCCCCTTCCTCTCTGGTCCACCTCGACTCTTCCTGTTGCAGTCACTGTGGATTTGCACTGGGGTAGACCTATATACCACCCAGGAAAGTGGTGGGATGGGTATAAACACCCTTAGAAAGCTGGAGAAAGCAGCAGCCTGGCCCTGACAGTTTTCTTTCCCCCTGAGCAAGCTGTAATTCAGCAGGGACCCTGGGGCTGAACCCCTCCTCCAGAGCTGGTTGAGCGCTGAGCTGGGGAACTCAGCTCCTGATCCCCGACAGCTGCTTCTGTCCATGCACCTGCACCAGGTTTGCAGGATTTGAAGGAGCAGAGGGGGAGTAACCTTTCTCCCCAAGACCTGGCAGTTGCAGTCCTTCCTCCAGCATGCTCCTCCAAGTCTTGTTTCTGTAATCCAAGTTCAGAGGGCTTCAAGCTCCTTGCTCCTCCCAGGGACCCAGCTCTTGACTGTCCCAGGGAAAAGGGAACCTTTCCTGGAGAGAGCTCCCAGCAGGGACCAAGCTGTCATGAGCAAGCAGCAGGGTGGTGCTAAGCTCCCAGTGGACCCTGCTGCAAGCTGCTGGATGCTGCTTGGCATCCCACTGCCTGCTGCTTGCTTTGTGGGTCCTCCGCTTGGACACTGTTGATCCCAGGGTCCTTCAAGCCATTCCCTGGAGTTGGGCAAACACTTCCTACCATCTCCTTCTCTGTATCCATCTGTCATGTGTACTGCTGTCTTAGTTCCAGGCATCTGTCTCTGGACATGCTTTGTCTCCCCACATCCCACATCCCATCTACCCACACTCCATCTTCTTTCGTGTTTCCCCAGGTAGCCTCTCTATTTGTATAAGTACTTGCACCCCTGCCATGAGTCATGTGCTTCTCCTTGCACCCGTCCATCTGCTGGTCTTGATGCTTCTGTGGCAACTGGCATCGGGTTCAATGGGGCTAGGATGTGATGGTGGACTTGGGATTGTTGCTGGGATCTTGAGGGTACTTTGCACAGTGCTTGGCTCCAGGTTTCACTTCTGAGCTGAAAGGAAGAGGTTGGTTCCTTTATTTACCTCACTTGGGAGGACCAGCAGTGTGGGGGGGATACAGAAGATGCAGGGGGCAGATCAGCCAGCAACAGGGATGGAGCTGGACCTGGAATGAGCCTCCTACTCCAGGGTCTCTAGATTCTCCCCAGGGGAAAACCATGCTTTCTAGGGAAGGTGAGCTGGGGCAATCTGTGCCTGAGAATCTGCACTTCGTGGCCAGTGTGGGAGATCCCTGGGGGAGCACACAGAGGGAGTGCAGCCTTGGGAGATGCTGGGGTCCAGAGTCAGGAGGGCCAAATTTGGCTGCTGCTGGGCACAGGCGGTCAGGATGCCTGGGCTGTGCTCATGGGGTTGGAAGGGATTGCAGCCCCAGTGCTGCTGGGACATCTCTGCCTGGCAGAGCTGCCGTTGTGCCCAGGGTTTTCCCAGCCTTCCCTAGAGGCAGTGAGCACAGTCTGTCCTGTGTAGTATCTCGCTTCTCCATGTGTGTCCTCCCCCCAACTTTTCCCCCTCCCCGAATGGAAAAATGAGTGGTTGACACATTGCTTGCTCTGAGCTCAAGAGTGTCCTTTTACCTCCCAGCTCCTGCTCCAATGAGATCCTGGGCCTGAAGCTGCCATCGGAGCCAGTGCTGAATGCCAACACGGTGTGCCTGACCCTGCCGGGGCTGACGCGGCGGCAGCTGGAGGTGTGTGTGCGCCACCCTGACGTCACCGCCTCGGCCATCCAGGGTATCCAGATTGCCATCCATGAGTGCCAGCACCAGTTCCGGGACCAGCGCTGGAACTGCTCCAGCCTTGAGACCAAGAACAAGATTCCATATGAGAGCATAATTTTCAGCAGAGGTAAGGCTGGATGGCTCCCCTCCTCTCCCTCTGTCCAGCCCCTGCTCTTAGGAGCCCTCATGGACTCCCCATGGGCCCCTGCACAGCTCTTCCTTGGCCCAGGGGATGAGACCAGCTCTTCAGCATCCTCATGGATGAAAGCAGAGAAACCTCAGGGTCTGACAGACCAAGGACCACTGCACTGTGCAAAGCTGCTCCATGCACCTTTGTGCCTGCATTGGCCCTTGTCCTGAAATGCTCCTCCCTTACCAGCCCCAGCTGCTCCTAAGGCTCCTTCCAGGCCCCACCACTTTCTGGCATCTTCTCCCCCTGTGGAGCAGGCTGGTGTTTGGAGCAGTGCCATGGGTGTGCAGCATAGTTGGTGGGTCTGAAGGTGGATGCCATGCTTTGGGATTTGATTTGGTGGATGCAATGAGCGTCTCGGCTCATTCCTGCTCCAGGTATGGTGTTTCAGTGTGTCATGGTGAGCTGAAATGCCACTAGCTGAATGCTAGTGGGACATACCTCTGTGAGCCTGTCACCCTGGAGTCCTCGCCTTGTGTTGGCTCTCCAACACAGAGAGCTAAGGACTCTGTTTTGTGGGACCCTAAAGCATGGTGACACAGGAGGGCAGGGATATAGGCTTTCCTGGGGGCTCGTCTTCCCACAGAGCCCCCAGCTGCCCTGCGGGGAGAGCTCTCCTAGCTCTCCACATTCTTCCAAGCCCTGGTGCCATGGTCTCCTCATCTCCCTTGCAGTCATGGCTGGCTCTGCCTTTTTCAGTCTCCCTGATGGATACTCTTTCCCTCAGGAGCCGACTCTGCATGCAGAGGGACTGCCCTGCATGGTGCAGATTAAGGCTGTGACCTGATGGGTTCTTTTACAGGACATGAACGTATCTTCTCACCTAAGTACCCTTTCTTGAAGCCTGGGCCTTAGCACACTTCTAAGTGCCCATTGTCTCAGACCATGGGCAGGAGAGGATGATATGGTACCAGCGGCATGCAGTAGGGTACTGAGGGCAGGCAAGGTTTCCAGCACACATACCACTCCTCCAGGTCCCAAAGAAGGTGAAAACTATCAAAGAAACTGCTCACCTACCTGCTTTGTGAGCCTTCTAGCTTAATGCCCAGCAGAGTTGTGTCCATCCCCTCTTCTCTAAACATCCACATCCTACATCTTTTTTCCCTGGGACTACAAGGAGAGTCTCACAGAGGAGAGATTGGCAGCTTGAGGCTTACATGCTGTTGAGGAGATGTGGTGACAGGAGCCCATAGGTGGCTGTAGCAGGTGGGGAGATGGTTGGAGAGGGGGGCACAGAAGCATTTTGATGTCTGAAGGTCCCTCATGTCCAGGGCAGCCTGGACAGCCTCACTGGACAGTATGCTACCTTGGAGCATGTGTTGCATCATGGCTGTGGTCCTGCCATGGAGCAGCCCTGGTCACTCTCAGAACCTTGGTGCCTGGAGAAGGGCAGCTTCTCTTCCCTTGTGAGCAGCGCCCAGGTTAGGGCCTGGCAGGGAGGGTGGGGACTGTCAGCCCTGATAAGCATCGAGTTATTTCCAGGTCCTCTGAGGAATGCAGTTCACTTCTAGTCTCCTCGGGGCGGCAGGAGACATCGACTTGCTGGCTCAAGTTGCTTACACACCCAGACAAGCTTCCTTGCTCTGGCTCCCACCAAGCTGGGTGAGAAGCACCAGCAGCAGAGAGCATTGACCTACATCCCTCACTCAGCCCACCTTGGCTGCTGGGGGCCAGTGACTTGCATCTCACTTGTGTCTTATGTGCCACTGCAGTCCTTCCTGCTGTCAGGGCTGTGACTGATGGGAGTGGGGACTTCCACAGACCCTGGACTCTTGCACCAGTCCTGAGCTCTTGGATATGGCTCAGCCCAGGCTCTCAGTACTGGTGGGATTCCGTTCTCTGGAATGGAGACCCAACACCCAGTAGCAGGGAAGGATGGAGGTAGGGCTGGAGCAGCAGAGCAGACAGGCACCTCATGGCACTCCTGTTTTGGCAGCAAAGGGTGCAGGATGAGCCCCAAGCACCCAGGCTATCCCGTGCAGTTGGTCAGAGCCATTCTGACATGGAGCAAGCCTTGAAGCTGGTGCCTTGGCCTGCTTCCAGCCCACTCGTGTCCCTCAATAACAGTGCTGGAGCTCTGAGCTCCGCCTTTCATCTGTCACAGATGCAGCCATCAGAGCAGGGATGCTGGATGCATCTCTGGAGCCTGGTACTGGAGGAGAGGCGAGTGGTGGAAGCGAGGGGTGCAGACTCTGCCGTTGACATTAATGCATCTGACCCCCGGGGACCAGGTCTCTGCTCTGCGCCCTGCCGCATCCTTGCCGTGCCTGGGAACGCAACGTGCTTGTAGGATCATTGTTTGTAACCCGAAGTGACAGACCCCTTTAATCTTTCATTCCTTTTCCCACTTCTTCTGCCATCAGTTCAGCCACGCATGAATCTCACTTTAAATTATTTGTAGCTAGCTTCTCCCTCCCACTCTCCCCACTTGGCTCCTCTCCCCAACTCTGCCCCATCCTCCTGCATCTCTCACATCTTCCCCAGTAGGGGCATGAGCTGGGCAGGGTATAGCACTGTCCCAAGCTGTCCTACAGTGCCTGTCCCACACTCTGTCCAGTATCCAGGGTGCTCATCCCCCTGGGGATGGAGCAGAGCACAATAGCAAATGAGTGCCTGTCTCCTCATCCCACTGAGCTGATCCCAAAAGTTTGAGTGCAAGCCCTGAGGAGCCAGGAAGGAGCAAAGAGGCTTCAAGTCAGATAGGGCTCAGAGTCTGGAGTGGCTTCTGGGCAGCATAGTTGGTGACAGGGATGCTGACAGCATCCTGGGCAGAGCACAGACCTGCCAGAGGCAGCAAGGACATGCTTCCATTCCTGGGGTGCAGGGAACAGCAGCTGTGAGGCCCAACAACAGGTTAGCAGAGGGCAAGCAGAGGGGTGCCCAGAAGTTAACCATCCCTGCTCTCACAGAGGCCCTGGGTTCTTTTGAGACCTGCCATGGTCTGTGGGTTTTTCAGGTTTGGTCTTTTGGTGCTGCACCCTTGGGGTATGGGATGTCCCTTGTACCCTTTGTTGAGTCTCCAGTGCCATCTGCACCCCCATCCTCCTTGGCCAACATCCCTTCCACAGGCATCCAGGCTCAACATTGCTATTGCAAATACTCATCCAGTCTCTCCAGGCTTCTGAGATGGCTGCCTATGTACTCACCACCCTCCTGCCCATTTTCTGACACAGTCACTCCTGCCAGCACCCTCCAGTGCTGTCCCTGGTCCCATCCCTCTCTGCTGTACCTCCCTCTCACTCCATGTGCTGGCTTGGTTGACAGAGACATCTTCCCCTGGCCCCAGGAGATGTAGGAGGATGGAGCAGTGAGGTGGAGGCAGGTGGCTGCATCTGCACCGGCAATGGAGATAGGTCCCCTGCTCCTGCTCTAAGGGTGAGCAGCACAGTTGTGTCCACCTCGCTGGAGGGATGGCCTGTTGCTCCTGGTATGTGGTCCCACCACAGCATCTGTGGGCTATCAGGCACTGTGTGGCTTGACTGGGCTGAACCATGCCTGGCTGCCTGCCAGAAACCAAGCTGTGGATGGTGGTGGGTCACTGAGTCTTGGTCCTTGTCTCGTATGCATGTGCAATGCCAGCAGGGCTGGGACTGTCTGGCTGCCGGGCAGGGGCTGTCTGAAGTGTGCTATGGGACTGACTATTCTCCTTTGCTTATCCCAACCTATCCCAAAGGTTGCTGTTCCCTGCAACCTTTCAGAGCTATATGGAGCTCTGAAAGAAATGGGACCCTCATGGAGGGGCTGGATGTTGAGGGGGACATGGATGGAGGGGACACAGCTCTGGAGTGCAGTATCTCCTGGTTCCTGCAGCCTTTGGAGGGATGGGTGATGCTTGCATGCCCTGTGGCCACCTTAGAAGGGCTCACTGGTGCCAAGGGGTCTGTATGGCCATGGCCATGGCCAAATCTTGATTTCTTACAGCAAGGAGTGGGGAACTCCCTGCAAAGCTGGAAACACCAGGTGCTGTGACCCAGCCAGCTGCGAAATGGAGCTTGGGGAGTCTTTCCTGTGTGCTAAGGGAGGCAGGTGCTGTTACAGCTATCCGGGGAGATGCTGCCAAGCTCAGGACCCCAGCACCCAGCTCTGCACAGTCCCAGCCAAGCTCCAGTGCCCGCAGACCGCAGCGCCTGGCCTGGCACACCTGCAGCTGGGCTGCTGGCAGGATTTTGTGTACCCCCGGGCAAGCCAAGGGCTTTGCCCACCTGGCCCCGAAGCACATGTGGGTGCTTTGGATGCTTGGCTTCATCCCTGTGGGTGCCCCCATTCCCTGGACCTTCCCCCCACTGATGGGTGTAAGTGAGACCCTGGGGCCCAGGCAGCATTCCCGAGGATGCAGGGCTGGGCCTGGCTCCCTGCACCCAGCACAATGGAGAGGGCTGCTGGCTCAGAGCACCATGGACAAACGAGGAGCGAGGGCTGCGGGCTGTTCCTGGCACATTCAAGAAGGTGCAGGGAGGCAAGTCGGGATCTGCAGGGAGGCATTTAGCGCCTGGTGCTGGGCCAGACCCTGGCAGGTTCACCTGCAGTTTAATTAGGGAGAGGGGAGGGAGCAGGGCTGGGGAAGAGGCAGCATGTCGGGACTGGCTGTCTTGGCAGGACTCACAAGAGGTGGCGGGTGAAGCTCTCCTCTGCCTTATATCAGGGCTGGGGCGATATGCCCACAGCTCCTGGCAGCTACGCCCCACTCCTGGGGGGTTCTGCCCATGAAGGGGACAGCTGAGCATCCCTGGGGTACCCTAGGGTGAGCCTGGATGAGGCTGTCCTTCCTGCTCCCTTGATCCCACTCAGTGATGGGTGCTGTGAGAGAGTTGCTGCCTGGGTGTGATGGTGAGCTGCGAGAGGAAGGCCATGACTCCAGCTCTCCCTGGTCTCCAGACCATGGAGCCCACAGCTGTGCCTGAGCCAGCCCTGTTGCCTTCATCCCACATCCACATGAGAGATGGAGGAACTGCAGCAACCATGGCAGAGCCAGTGCTGCTGGGACTTGAGGTCCTGTTAAATGACCCCCCACCTCCTAGGCACATCTTGACAGGGAAAACTTTCCCCTGCTGAGAAAGCCACTTTGGGATTTGACCTCAGGCTGGGATTTCAGACTTGTCCTCCTTGCCCAGCACAGACCTTTGAATACATGGCAGGCTGGATGCCAGTGGTGGTGTCAGGGTGGCATCAATACTTCTAATTCCTCCCACAGCTATACCTCTTCTGTGATCTCTGGAGGGATATGGTGACTCAAAAATCACTGCCAAGGTCTTAGGTGGCTAGGGTAGCTGGAGAGCCTCCCTCCAAAGGGCTCTGGGCTGGCTACCACATGCTGCTCTCAGCTGTGGTTCCTGGAAGCTCCCACCCTCACTGAGCCCACAAGGCTGGTGGTTGTCACCTGCAGCCATGTTGCTCATTGCTTTGCTTCAATCCTCTGCCTCTGCTGTGGCTGGAGTAGATCAAGGAATCTAAACTGAACCTCCAAGCAGAACCATGCTGTCATGGCTGCTGTAGTCCCAGTGCTGCCTTAGCCATCTCCTCCCCTTTTCTCACAGCTCCCCATGAGAGCAGGTGAGGGAAGAAGGCAGAGAAGGCAGGGAAGAGTGGCGAGGTCAGGCAGAGTGATACTGAACAGGGAAATGACCATGGCAAGATGGGAACAAGACTCCTGGAACGCTGTGATGTTGTGCTCTGGGGGCCAGTCTGTCGCTTGGTCACAGCCTAGAGGATGGCAGCTCCAGGGCAAGGACCCATGCCTCATCCATCAACTCTCATATGGTTGAAGAGCAGTAGAGGAAGGAGGACTGGGGCTTGACCCCAAGGTCTTCCCAGCCGTGGAGGACACCAAACGAACCTGACCTCTTTACGTGTAAGGAGACGACGGGCTTGCTAGACGGACTGGGTGGGGTAGAGCTTCTGTCTGGGCTCCAGAAGGGATTTTAAGGAGATGCCACATGGGAAATTATTTGTTAGGCTGGAGAAATGTGTGAGAAAGAGGCTAATGGGAAGGCAGGGCTGAGAGGAGAGTGTTGTGCTGGGTGCAGGGTTTGCTGCCTCCATCCCCGTGCACCGGCTGTGCGAGGAGCTGGGGATGCTGAGCAGGGTGACAGTGACAAGTTGGGCTGTGCTCACCATTGGCTTATGAAGGGCTGGAGCGGGCCCAGACTGTGGAGTCAGAGAACTGATATGGGGAGCATTTGGGAATCAAGGAGACCTTTCTGTGCTGGTTCTCCATCCTCCATTGCTCAGCTGGGGACTGAAGTTCCCCAGATGTGGGCATTCCTGCTCTAACAGCGCTGTGGGTGTGTTGCAGGTGCTGCCTGCCAGCGCTCTCCCCAGGGAGGCTGCACAGCACAGTGTATGCACCAGCAGCCCCATTACCTGCCCGCTGAAAAATGTTGTTCAACTTGTGCATGGAAAGAGGCAGGCTGAGAGCAAGCTTGTCCCACACCAAGGGGAAGCTGGGAGAGACTCCTGCTGGCTTTTAAGCAGCGCCTCGTTAATTTTTTAAATGCACCAGTGTCAAATTAACACACAAAAGAGCAGCATGACTTTAAATGCAGGTTTCCGAGCTGCATTTCATTTCCCTTTAATAAGATCATAGTGTTTGCTCAGCGGGCAGCAGCGAACCACGGAGGAGACATGCGTGATGGGGAGCGCTGCCAAGGACAGGCGACGGCGGCGGGGAGCGGTTGTGCTCTCACCTCTCCTGACTCTGCAGTGCAGGCAGGGAGCTGGCAGAGTCCCTGCCCAGGATCTGTGCTTTGGGGTGCTCACCCAAGACCCCCATTTGATGGCATGGATCTGCTAAAGAAAGTGCCCCAAAACCTATTATCTGTTCAGCTGTGGCAAAGCCAGGGCCGATCAAATTGCTCTTGTCCAACAGAGGGAGAGAGGCTGGGAGCTCCAGCTATTTATTTATTCACGTGTGAAACAACAGCACAAAATCTGGTTCTCCTTCCTTTCTTGCCTCGTGCTGGGGCTGGTCACTGTGCAGCAAAGCAAAGGGCGCTGTGGGCTCCCCGCTTGGCCTGCGAACTACAAACAAAAATATTACTTTGCATTTCAAATGAAATAGAAATTCCCGGGTAGGAGAAGGTCTTTACCTGACTCCAGTGAAGCCAAGAGATCCTCAGGCAGCCCAGCTTGCAGCCCCACAGAGCACCATGGGACCCCTTCTCTGGGATCTGTCCCTGTCCCCATCTGCCCCATTCCCAGCTAATGATGCTTGCGGACATCCTAGCTCCCCCAGCGTTTAATGACAACCAGCTGCCGGCCCTGGCAGTGCATGGTGTGGTCATGGCATGCTCTAACTGACTAGGGATGCTTATTTTTTTTCCACTGTGGTATCACATTTAGAGCTTCTTGTGGGAGCTGGCGGGGCTCAGGGAGGGAAGGGACATGGACAGACGAATGGGGCTCGACAAGCAGTGCTGCCTGCTCCTGTTACTGCCTGATCTGCACTCTGCTAGTAAGCAAAAATGGCCCGTTCCTCAGCAGAAGTATTCCTCAGCCAGCATTATATTTAATGTAGTAGGAAACTGAGTGGAGTGGGGAGAAGGTACTGCCTCAGAGCCATGACACTGCTGCCTGAGCAGCACTGTGGTGGCATCTCCTGGGGCAATGTGAGAGCAGGGTGATGGTGGAAGCTGGTGTCCCAGCTGGGGCAGGGCTGGGCTTCAGGGCAGCAGTGTGTCCTGGTGGGGATGGGGCTGGAGAGCACAGAGTGGGGATTCACTTATGTTCCAGGTGGAAGCTGGTGCATCAGGAAAAAACAAGACACAAGCTGAACCTCTGACTTATTACACCCCAGCATGATGCTGAGCTCATCCAGCCCCCCACAGGGGTCATGCCACCCAGCCTGAGCCCCACTCTCTCCTTCCTTGCAGGCTTTCGAGAGAGCGCTTTTGCCTACGCCATTGCCGCCGCTGGTGTGGTGCACGCTGTATCCAACGCCTGTGCCCTCGGGAAGCTGCAGGCCTGTGGCTGTGACCAGAAGCGCCGGGGTGATGAGGAGGCTTTTCGGCGCAAGCTGCATCGTCTCCAGCTGGAAGCCATGAACCGTGGCAAAGGCATGGTGCATGGGGTGCACATGGAGCACATGCCGGCAGAGACCCCCGGCCTCCAGGACTCCTGGGAATGGGGAGGGTGCAGCCCTGACATAGACTATGGGGAGAAGTTTTCCAAGGATTTCCTCGATTCCCGGGAAACCTACAGGGACATCCACTCTCGCATGCGGCTCCACAACAACCGTGTGGGCCGGCAGGTGAGTGGAACAATGGGGAGAGTTGTGGGGAGATGGTGGTGGGAACAGGGCCCCCAGGACATGTGTGGAAGGGCTGTGAGGGGTTCATGCTGGCTGCTGTGGGACATGTGTGAGGCTGGGATTTCCCCCAAGGCACACTCTCTTCCCAGTTTTGCCCAAAGCAAAGGCAGTGATGCCCTTTGAGGGGCAGGGCTGCAAAGAGATGTCTGTCGAGCATCTCTGCTGGGAAAGGTATCTATGAGCATTGCTGCTGTCCCCTTGCCAAGGGACACTGTCCCAGGCCACTGTCATCTGCCTGTGCTGCAGTGGTGCTCCTGGGATGGCACAGCAATGATTCCAGCTCCTGCCTCTCAGGCACTGCAGTGGAAGGGAGCTAAAGACAGGGAGGAAAAAGTCACTGGCATCATGGGGACACAGCACAGATTCTGTAGCACCCACCCACGTCTCTGCCTCTAGAAAGAGAGCCGGGGTCCTGAGGAGGCAGATGTGAGCAAGACTGAGCCAGGCAGTGGGCGTCTATACCAGCTGGGAAATGCAGCATCCCCTTGGGAGCAGAGGTGACAACCCACAGCCTCATCCTCCAGATATAGAGGGGTGCTGGAGCCTGTCCAGGCAAGCAGGACAGCCTCCCCTCCATTCTTATGATGTCAGGTCTTGTTAAAGGTACTAATTAGTACCTCACTCTGTCTGGAAGCTGATATTTAAAAGCAGCCTACACTGGAGCCAAGAAGCATGCAGGCAAGAGAGGCTGGGAGGATGGCTGCATTTCCCTGACTGCCTTTGCTCCCAGCAGGAGCCTGGAGGACCCCATCCCATGAATCTAGCAGGATATTTGTCCCCAAGACCCCAGCCACATACTGCCAGGGCAGTGCAGGGGGCTGTGTAGTGGCTGCATGAATAAATAATTAAAGATCAGAATTCCACAGGGAGTGTTTCCTTGGGATGGCTCAGACATTTGGATGTGCCTCTTGTTTTGAACATGTTTGAAGGCAGCTATGATGCTGCAGAGCTGGACTTTGATGTGTGCCCTTCCCTGGTGCTGGAGCTGAGCTTTACCACCCTGGAGAAGCCATCCCAGTTTGGCCAAGCTGTAAATGCTTGGGGAAAGTAGAAGCTTTTGTCTTGTTTGGCTTTTTTTGCTTGTGTGTGGTGAAGGCTCACTCAGTCTTATGCAGCTAAATCCTCTGCAGGCTGCTCTGCCCCAAGTTGGGCAAGACCCCATTCCAGTTCTGACTCCAGCGCTCATCCTGACTCCCTTGCATCTCTGCATGCACCAGATCTCTGTGACTCCTGGCAGTGCTCAGAAATTTGTGGTCTGTGTTGCCTGTTTCCCAAGGGAAATGATACAGGCCCCTGCAGAAGGAAGGGAAGGTGAGAGAGGAATATTTCCTCTAGCAGTATGTCACGAAATGTTTCCTGTGGGATCCAGCAACAGCAAAAATGCCTGGGGTCTGCTTATCCCCAAGGGCAGGCAGGCATGGGACTGGCAATGTCAGCTCTTGGTGGCTTCAGAGACAAGAGCTGGACTGATGGAAGAAGCCTGGGAGCTAGAGGCAGAGGCAGAGTGGGACTGAAGGAATAAAGGAGGGAATGGTACCAGTGTAGGTGGGGAAGCAATGTCTGGACAGGGTGCCCAGCTCAGGGACCTTGCTGAGATGAGGGTATGAGCCATGTGCGAGTTGGGTTGTGATGGCTGTGGGTGCCAGGCATTGGAAAATGAGATGATGCTGTGCCTGGTCTGTGCCTGTTGGTGCCATGATTATTGCCAGGGCTGATCCTGGCCTTCCACATTGCCTGGGGATGGGTTCTCCAGGTCCTCGCCCGCTCTTTTAGCAATGCTGTGGGTCCCACACCCACCCAAGCCCCCCTCAGTCCTAGGACCAATCTTTCTGCTGTAATAAGGAGCAATCTGCTGGGATTTCCCAGGAAAGGAATAGCTGTGCTGGATGCAGCAGCTCTGTGGGCCTCCCTTCCAAGTCCTTAGGCTTGAATCCCTTTAGCAGAGCAGTGATGTGGATGCTTGTGTCGTGCCCTGCCATGCACCATCCCTCTCCGTTGCACCAAGTAGCTGCAGAACCAAAGCTTTCCAGCATCTCACTGATTCTGAGCATCCTCTCTGTGGTTGCCATGTGTCCCAAGGGTGCTCTGCCTATGGGTGAGCCTGTCTCCCACTTCAGACACTGGAGTGCTGGAGGGAGGTGACAATTCCATGAATGGTGGCATCCAGGTGTTGTAGGATGTGGGTTTCTGTAGTGTAGTGGTTATCACGTTCGCCTGACACGCGGAAGGTCCCTGGTTCGAAACCAGGCAGAAACATCCAGATTGTTTTCCTTTTATTTGCATCCAGCTATGAAGCTGGGGAGTGGATTGCAGCTGCAGGGGATGTGCAGCATCCTCTGATAGTGGCAATGGTCACCTTGGTCTTGACTTGGAATAGGAAGCCCTGATGCAACTATTGGTTGGTCCAACTCGAGATGGGAGTCCTGCATCTCTGAAAGGGAGCAAGCTCCCCAGCAAGGAGCAGCAGGAGTGTGAAAGAGACTTTGCAGGTCCTCCTAACTCACCAGATCAGAGAGGGAGAGAGGATGAAAGGAAGCCAGGAACTACCCATTACCCTCACAACAAAGACTACGATAAAGCTCTTATGAGCGTGTCTGGGAGGAGCTGGGAATGTGCGAAAGAAAGCACCAGCGAGTCCAGGCATGTGCCAAACCTGGGTGTCTATGAGACAGAGAAAGGACGTGGCCAGGTAGGGGTGCATGGAGAAGATCCAATGGCAAAAGCATAGGACCAAGTCTTAGATGGGTGCTTCTTGGATATCCCAGCTGTGTCAGGGTCCTGTCCCCTCTGCACTGCCTGTGCAGGAGGGAGCGAATAAACTGTCGCTGGTCAGGGATGGATGGGTATTGTGGTGCTGGGGCTTGAGATACTTGGGTGATGGCTTAGGTGACGGAGATTGCACACACATGCCACCTTTTCCAGCCCCTGCTGCAACCAAATGAGTCCCTGTCCAGCTGTCACACCACCGTCCTCTCCATCCCAGTGGTGACCATGCCAGCCACAGCCCTATATGCAGAATTTTCCTGGTCCAGCCAATGCAGCAGGGAAGGAATGTGGGAAAGGATGGGATGCCAGTGTCAGTGTGTTCCCATGGATGGTGACAGGGATGGTGGCGAGCAGCTGGTGTTCTGGCTGGCACACCCAGGACATGGTGGAGAGGCCAGGCAGCTCATTACCTGTGAGGTGGAGGCTCTTCCCAGCAGGAGACAGGACTCTCAGCAGGATGAAAGCCAAACTCCAGCCCAGCCCAGACCTCTCCACCATGTGCCCCGAGCTCCAGGCATATTTCCCTGACCTGCCTTCATTACCATAAGTGCTTAGCAACGGGGAGATTTACTCAAAAACAAGAAAACAAGGAATAAAAACTGCTTACCCCTACCAAAACAAGGTACTCCTGGAACACGTCTCCCTCAAGGAGGAGGCAGGAACAGGCAGCATGTGGCAGGCATGAAGCTGGGTGGCTGGGCAGGACTAGCATTGTGGGAACAGGACCTTGGGCAGGGCCACGTGTCCCCTGGAATCCTCTGAGCCCCAGAGCGTAGCCCTGGGTGGGGGGATCAGCCTGTGATAGTCTGCAAGCCCCAGCTGAGCTCCTAGTGGTATTTGGATGTCCGCATGAGAAAGGGACTTGCTGAAGCCTGTGTTAAGCACATGGATATGGGGGCACACAGCCCAGCAGGAAACCTTATTGGGACAGAGCAGAGGACATTATAAACTGCCTCTTTCCAGGCTGTGTGAGGATGTGTGGCTGTGACGTGCCCCTGGAGATTGATGGTTTGGCCACACTTGTAGGGATGGTGGATCTAGGGGGACTCCAGCATGCAGCCTGGGGGCTCAGCAGTATTGCCCAGGGAGCCCAAGGAACTCCTTAACCACCACACTAGCCTCTGGCCCCTGCTTGAGCTCCTCTCTCTGGCCAGCCCAAACCACAGCCACAGCCCAGCCCACACACCCTGGGCCCTTTGCGGGAGGTGGATGTATGGCATTGGCCTCACTGCAGCCTCTACAAACCACAAGTCAAGGCTGTAAGGATCTCCGATCCCTCCTTGGAATTTGGGTGGTGGTGGGAGGCAGTGAAAGCCAGAAAGCAAGCAAGAGCTAAAAGTGGAGCTGCTCCCAGGACTCCTGGAACAAGGGCTTTATGGGAGGAAAGCCCTGGGGAGGGGAAGGAATCCCTCTCATCTGCCCTCCTTGCAGTGCTACTGGCAATGAGGTGAGTGGAAGACCCTTGCACTGGGGGGTCCCAGTGCAGCTGCAGCCACGCTGGCTTTTAACTGGGGTCCAGGATAAGGTTGATGCTGTCAGAGCTAAGCAACAGTGAAATTCAGGCTCCTTCTCCTCCCTGTGCTCAGATAGCTCACCTTGTCCTTTAGGTGCCAATCCCTTGCTGAAACATAAAGGCCAGCTGGTACTGCCAGGGTGGGAAGGGACAGGGTGTGGGACATGAGTTGCACTGGGCACAGCAACAGGGTGCAGCCTCACTGGCTTTGCAGTTCCAGAGCTCTGATGGCTGCTCATGCCAGCTCTTGGTGTTCCCATAGTGCAAATGCACACAGAGCTCCATGGTGGCTTCTCCAGTCCCAAAAACGCATGCTAACCCCCTCCGTCCTTCCTTCCCGGCCCAGGTGGTGATGGACAACATGAGGAGGAAGTGCAAATGCCACGGTACCTCAGGGAGCTGCCAGCTGAAGACATGCTGGCAGGTGACGCCCGAGTTTCGGCTGGTGGGGTCCCTGCTCAAGGACCGCTTCTATGGGGCCACCCTCATCCGGCCTCACAACCGGAATGCTGGGCAGCTGGAGCCAGGCCATGCTCGGCATCGCCGCCGGGCTGGCATCAGCGAGCTGGTTTACTTTGAGAAGTCACCCGACTTCTGCGAGCGGGAACCAGCCCTGGACTCCTTGGGCACCCAAGGGCGCCTGTGCAACAAGACCAGCCCGGGCATGGACAACTGTGAGAGCCTGTGCTGCGGCCGTGGGCACAACATCCTGCGGCAGACACGCAGTGAGCGCTGCAACTGCAAGTTCCACTGGTGCTGCTTTGTGGCCTGCGAGGAATGTCGTATCACTGAGTGGGTCAGTGTCTGCAAGTAGCCAGGCAGGAATGGGTGCCCACCCCAGGGTGCCAGGGACAAGCACGCCTGCCTGCGCCAGGGGAGGGAGACAGGGATTGGCGCTGGGGGGGAGGTGGAGCTGCAATACCTGCTTCCCTCGGCTTCAAGGGAGCAGGAGAGGAGATGCTCAGCACCCTCCTAAATCAGCACTTTGTTGTCACCTGGGGAGGGCAGGGCTGCCCGCTGCCCCCCCAGCCCCACACAAGAGCACCAAAGCTCCCGGCCCCGGGGAGCGCACGGCCATGCTGTACAGACCGCCGACACCAGCACCACTGGGGGGGGCGGAGGGGGGGCATGGGGGTGGGGGAGTGCCCGCTGGCACCCAGCGGCATGCAGCAGGGTGGGGTGGGGGATAGCAGGGCATGGGGAGCCCAGGGTGGGAGGGAAACAGGGTGGGGGGACGACACACACACTAGCACTGTGCACAAGTTCCTCTAACCACGTGCGAGGCTGTGCTCTGAGCAGGATGGGGGTGGAGCATCCCATGGGATGGAGAGGGGGCACAACTTCCCGGGCTGGGGCTCACCTCTACCAGGACAGAGCCTGGGCTTGCTTGGGCCGTAGCATTGTGGCTGGAGTGGAGGGTGCCTGGGGCTGTGCTGTGTGTGTCTGTGTTATTATATGGTAAGTTATTTTCTGATTGTGAATAAAAGTGGATTGGAGACAGCACAGGTTATTTTGGGGTGCAGACCCTGCTCTTCCTGCTGCCCAGGGCTCTCTACTCCTGTAGGGTGACAGAAGGATTGAGAGGGACCCTCAGTGCTGCTGACCTACTTGTCTGAGTTTTCTTCCTGGTGCTCTGCTGCCATCCATAATAACCACCCTATTAGCTGTTTGTAGACTGGCAGGAGGTGGGGACCCCCTGGAGGGACACCAAACCCTTGCAGGGTGGCTGCTGGGAGGCTCCTGCCCAGCTGGATGCATGCTGGACCCCATCAATCCCATGGGAATCCTGGCTGTTGCCCCCATGCCCATGACCATACTGGGGCTGGGGGCTGTGCCCTCCTGGGGAGGGATGGTGGGGCAGGAGAGCAGGGAGAGGGGAAGCCAGCAAGGGTGGGCCAGACAATGGGGGTCCACAAATGGCAGTTTGCTGCGGTGGTGGGGAGGGCACCCATCCGGCTGCAGCAGCCTGCAGGGGCCAGGCAGTGAATCATGCTGCTGCTATCTCCTGGCTGATAACTTCCCCGCTCCTCCCACGGCTGCGCACCCCTTGGGGCTACACAAAAAAAAAATAGAAGTGAATTAAAAAAAAAACTAAATCAAGAAGGAAAATACCAGGCTGAAAGGAAGAGAGCGCCCCAGGCCCAGCAGGGAGTGGCCTGTGTCCTCATTTCATAACGCTTCCACAGGCAGCTGGGGCTGGATCAGCTGGGACAGATGCACTGCATGTTGCCACCCCTGGGCAGGAGGGCTGGTTTTGCCCTTCCAGGAGGGACCAAGTGGATGGGTTCCTTGCTTCTGGAGCCAGCTGTGTTTTAGGGGATGAGGAAAAGAGGAGGATACCGGAGGTGCTGGAGGGAAGTCCAGCTCCAGTGACCTTGTGGCACCTTTGTGGCTCTGTCTGCCTGCTCAGCAGGGACAGCAGGACAACTGATCACCCCAGTGGCTCCCTCCAGCAAAGACCTTGGGCTGGTGATGTTGCAGAGCCAGCTTGGGGTTTGGGGTATCCAGGCTTGCCTTGTGGGGCATGAAAGCAATGTTGTTCCCATGGGGGGAATTTGGTCTGACAGGGCATAGTCCAGCAGTTCATTTTCCCTTCTGAGGTCCTGCTTTTCCATCTCCATTATCCATCTCCAGCATCAGGGCCCTTTTTCCAAATCCTCAAGACCTTTGCCTTTTGGTCTTTGCCCCAAGCACTGAATCCCATGATGTCCCCCTCCCTCTCAGGCTGGTCAAACTCCTCTGTCCCCAGGGCTGTGCTGCTCAGGGCAGTGGGACTCTGCACATTTATCATGCTCCAGCACTTTGACGTTGGCTTCCCACCTCCCAGGGGCTGCTTTGCAAGTGCCTGTGATCTGAGGGCTGCCTAAGGTGATGACTGACTCACCACTGAGCTCTCCCTGCACTGCACTGGCCCTTTCACTCCCCTGCTTGCTAATCCCAGGCCACCTGCACTGCAGCAGCTGGATCCCAGGACATGACACCCCTGTAAGGGGACTGGAATGGCAACAAGGTGTGTTTGATGATGCAGAGAGGTGATGCAGGGCAGGACTGTTGCCCCAAACACATACCACATCCCCCAGTGAGGGACCAGGCTCAGCATCCTGGATCTGCAAAGACTGCAGCTTGCTCTCCCCTCGCCACCCTGTTTTGGAAACATAGCACTGTCAAAGAGCATATCAGTAAAGCTAGCACAGCTAGGGTGAGAATCCCAGCACAGTGCCTAGCACAGTGCCTACTGCTATTTGGTTCTGCAGAGACCCTGTCTGAGCTTGGGACCCAGGGACATTCAGAGGCAAACATAAGAAGATCCCTTGATCTTGGTTGGTCTGCGGGCGGCATGGTTGGGGTGCAAGCACTGTGCTGTGGGGGTGCTTTGGGCTGCAGGCAGCACGCTCTGGGTGTAGGCAGCTCCGGGGCACAGGCTTTCTGGTTGCAGGATCTTATTTCCTCCCGGAGCCAGCTGGCTTCCAGTGCAATACCAGCCTTCAAGATCTGCTCTGTGGCTTCCCACGCTGAGTGTCTGGGAGCCACAGGCAAGAGGCCAGTGTGCCTGTGGTTACAAAAAAGTGTCCCCATGCTCCTCTAACTGGGAACCAGCTACCAGGCAGCCATCCTAACAACCACACTGCTGGGCAGAGAGTGTGCAGGACACCTCCTTTCCCCACAGCCACTGCTGAACCTCCAGAACCAGTTGCCAGTGAGGGCTTGGCTCCCCATGGTCAACACAAACTTTTCTTCCACGAACTAGCCTCCCTGGTCCACCAATGAGATTTGTCCCAGTCCCATGAAAGGGTGATATTTCTTCTCATGGAGGAACTAGCTGAGCCCGCTGAGCTGCTCCAGCCTTGCACATTCTGCTGCATGGCCCCCTCATTCCCTGTGAGGGACATCTCCAGCCTGAAGAGCACTGCACGTGGTTCTGGGCTGACATGGGTAGGTTCAAAGTGATTCACCCAAGAGAGAGAAACGACCATCAGTGTAGAACAGCCCAGGCACATTTCCAGTAGAGGGGACAAGATTTTCCCAAAGCTTTCTCATCGTGTTCCTGCAGAGGCAAATCACTAAGAGAGTTCCAAAACTGAAAAAAGAAATGGCCATTCTTTTCACATGCATGTCATGAAAAGGGCACTGAAGGCTTCTAAAGAAGGCAGCAAGTCCATGCTAGCAAAAGCAGGTGGAGCTTGCTCCAGTTTCATTAAGTATTTTGGCTCAAGCTCTAGAAGTTCCTCCGTCCCTGAAGGTCCCCGTTGCAGAAGGCGCCACCAGCCCAGTGGCTCTGCTAGAGCCACGTGTGAAGTCCAGTGGTTTTCTCTAAGTTTGAACTTCCCAGTCCCAGGGGCAGGAAATCTTCTCAGATTTTCCAGCAGACCAAAAATAAATCTCACTTGGCGCCCCTACGGTTGTGGAGAGCAAAGGGAAAACCTGACCTGAGTGTGACCACTGAAAAGGCAATACAGACCTGAGCTGGCCCGATTGGTTTGTACTTCTGCCAGGTCTGAAGCCAGATCTGTAGCTGTCCAGATGTGGATACCCTAGACTGGTGCTCTCTCAGGCCCTGGTCTTGTGCCCATCACCAGACACAGCGTGGAAGAGCCGAAGGGGCAGTGAATCCCCTCCAACACAGCAGGTTGCTGGGTCCTTTCTCCTTTTACCCAAAGCCCCAGCTTATCTCCTGCTTCTGGAAAGCTCCAGCAAGGGTGGGGAAGGTCTCTGGGGGTGGCAGGGGGGGAGTGGGGGGGGGGGGCTGGGACTTTCCCCAGGAGATCACAAGAGGAACTTTGGCTGGAGGGTGGGGGGAACCGATGAGGAGTTGCTACATCATGCCCCAATGAGCCGTGAGTAACTCCTCTGGTATTTCTTCCCCGTGCAGAACAGTCATCAGAGCCAGATCCTGCCTGGGGGAATCACTACACGGGAACACCCAGCCCTATCCAAATTCCATTCCTGCTCCCAGCAGAGACCACAACATGAAGCAGAGCCATGAGTGGATGGATCCCTGGTACCCCCTGTCCCATCCCACTCGCTGGGATGGCAGGAGCATGGCGATGGGCAGGGCTGGCAATGCTGGCTGGCAGAGCCTGGTAGGTTGCTGACCCCCAAAAGCAGCCAGATCACCTGGGCTACTGGAAGTCACGAGAGAGCAAAGCCTCATTGCATCTGCTGGTCCAAAGGGAGCAGAGGGCAGACCCTTTCCTGCCTTGGTCTGAGCAACTGGCCTCCATTCTTCCTCAAGTTGAGAAGCAAGTAGCCATGGCTTGAGACCCATCCTGAGAGCCTGGCTGGCACAGTGCTGCAAGCTGAGATGCAGAGAGTGCTCCAAGGCTTTCCTGAAGTTCAGCCCCAACATGTCATGCTTGGCACCAGCACCCGTGCAACCCCCCGAAAAAGAAAAAAAGTTTGGCCCTAACTGACCTGCTTGGCAAGGCGAAGTACCTACAGCAGCTGGCTTGGGATAGGAGCCCAGGAGTCCTGCAGTCCCTCTGCTAGGCCCAGCTCCTGCCCACCACTCCCTGGCAAACATCCCGGTGGCACTGCCCTCCATGGTGAGGGGTGGGTCACCTAACCAGTGCGAAGGCTGTAGCCACCACTGCGTTGAGCTCATTGAGTTACCAGATATGCCAGCAGCAGCCAGACTTGGCAGTAGCGCTGCCACTGCCTGGGTGGACTGCAGCCTCCTTGCTCAGCCATAACTGCATCAGCTCCTGGTCCTTCATGATTTATTGTCCCTGGACAACAATTTGTTGTCCCTGGCTGCCACGTGTCTGCAGAAGGGCCAGCAGAGTCTGGATACACATGAGATATGGAGATGGAGAGCAGAGGGAGGGCTTGGGCTGAAGGCTGCGATGGAGCCAGGGCAGCTCCAAGGGCTGGGATAGGAAGAACTGTAGGGGGAAGTGGAACAAGGAATGGAAAAGATAAGGGCTGAGCAAGCTTGGAACAGAGTTTAGGGTGCACTGAACCCCTTAAACAGAAGATCTGAGCAGAGGCAGTGGGTGCACCAGAGTGAGAACAGGTGGGGGACACATGAGAAAGAAGGCTGATAGTATGTCTGGGAAGGGGGTGATGTGGAGGTCCTCTACAGCCCAAACCCCAATGGTTGAGATCCTCACCAAGCAGATGGGCACCAAGTCTCCCCAGAGAGCCTGTGGACTCAGAAGGAATGCTCTCACTATTAGACCACCTTGCCTGTAACGTGCCCCTGCTGCAATGGCTGTAGTTAGGGTTGGACTCAAATGTTCTTTACTCTCTCAGTCCTGAATGTGGTCCTCTGCCCCAGAAAACACCAGGCACACCGCAGACCTCTTGGGGAGTGTGTGAAGAACACTTGTTCCCGGCACAAGTCTGTGATACATGAGAATAGGGCACCCAGCACTTTTCTTTATCCCGTGACCAGAGACCTGTCACAGGGAGTGCCCAACCCTGATCACTGCATGAACGGGGTCCACCAGCATCTTCAGCTCATTGCTTCTATGAGGCAAGAGAAGACCTGGCTGTAACAGCACAGGACACACTAGGGAGGGATGTGAGCCTGGAAATAGCCTGTGGGGACACCAGGACAGGTGGGAGAAAGGGAGGAAACTTTTTGGGAGAAAGGGGGAAAACTTCTTGGACATGGATGGAGGAACACCTGGGGAATTTGTGCTGTTGTGCTACTCCTCTCCTTCCCCCATAGCAAAGAGAGGTTCTGGGTTGGAGAAGGAGATGATGAAGGGGAAGAACCAGCATGGGGGCAGGAAACCAGTGCAAGGGAGGTGGGAGCAGGCAGCTGAGGGCTGGGGGATGAAAGCACAGGGTGCAGGAGGAGGGGAGTGACAGGAGCAGTGCAGAGGCAGCCAGCATAGCCAGGTGCAGTGGGAAGGGCTGGGGGGAAGGTAGAGAAAAGAGGCCAAGTGCAAAGAGAGCAAAGGCAGCCGAGGAAAAGAGAGCATGGCCAGAGAGGCAGAGATGAAAGGGGGAGTGAGGCAGGGGAGAGATGAAAGGGCCACAGCGCGGGTGCTCCTGCCTCCTCCCCAGGCTCCCGGGGGCTCTGTAATCCCCGAGGAGCTGGCTCCTCTCATGTGGTGGCCCGCAGCTGTGTGCGGTCGGCTCAGCCCCACCGCTCCGCACTGGGACTTTCCAGGAGGGGGAGAAACCCAACACAAAACACATGACTTAACCAGTGCGTGCCAGGCCCCTGCGCACGCGGGGTCCGGGGGAACCCTGTTATGGGGCACGCCCCAGGATGTTGCAACCCACTGGGGCCAGGGCCAGACGGCAGACACGGTCCCCTCTGCTCCAGGGAGAGGTGGTCCAGAGCAGGGTGAGTGGGGTATAAGCCTGACTAGTAGCCTGAGCAGAGCTATGAGATTGTTACATGTGCACACAAGAGCTGGGTTGAGCTTGGATCAAACAGCTTCTGTGGCAGCATGGGGCAATCCCTTAGGGTCATCCCCTGAGGGCACGAGGCAGGGGGCAGGGGCCATATGGGCTCAGTCCCTCTGTCTTGTTTCCTCTGTCAAGTGCCATACTGCCTGCTGGGCTTGGCTCTGGGTACCAAGGATGCAGCAGGTCTTGGCAGCTGAAGTTGGCACCCATCCCGGTGGGTCATCAGGTTGTTTTTTCTACTGCTCAAAAGCAAACGAAAAACCCAGGCCATTGCAGATACTTAAGCAGCACTTCCAAGGCACTTGTGACTTAGGATATATCCATTCTCCATGTCCAGCTCAGGCCACTGGAGGGAGGTTCTTTCTCACAGCAGATGACTTGGCTGCTGGGCAGTCTCCTGTTTACCACTGCTGACTGCAATGATGCTGGGCTTGGCACAGATGCTGGCCTCAGCAGAGATGCAGGCTGTCTCCTCAGCTTTGGGGCAGGTGGGGCAGCAAAGCTGACACCCATGGAGGGTGCCCCCTATGTCTCCCTTCCTCCTCATCTCAATTTTGCCCATGACAACCTTCTCTTTTGTGCCCACGTGAATCTGGTGAGCTCAGTTAGAAATCACTCTGAGCTTGGGCAGCACCAGAAGCTGCCTTTGCCCTCCTGTGTCAAGGCTTTTCCTCTCCCCATCCCCACTTTCAAGATGAAAGAGGCAACATGGCCAGGGAGTTCCTCTGAGCCCCTAGCAAGTGTCACTCTGTAGGACCTTCCCCTTCCAAAGGCTATCATGGAGCAGGGTTCTGTCAACTCCACAGGTATTGCCCCTCCGGGAAGATCCCATCTAACTCCATCTTTTTGGCTACATCTGGAAGCATTCTGACTTCCTTCAGACTACCCCATTCACTCTCAGCAAAGAGCTGGAAGGGGACTCTCCATGGCACAAGATGGTCCCAGTCCTAATGCATTGTCCCTGCCCGTGCTACATCTGGCTCTTGCTCTGCTCCAGATGGGGAGGGTCACACCACCCTCAGCCACACACACGTGAAAGAAGGGGCACAGCCATCCCAGGGTGCTCCCCACATCTGCACAGCGGTCCCAAAATTGATCCTGGGAACATCTCTCCGTGCTGGCTGGGAGTGCTGACTCCGTGGCTGCAGTGGGCGCTCTCTTCACGGGCCAAGCGGAACAGGTGATAAGGGTGCTGTGGTGTGGAAGAGCCCAGCACATTTGGAGAGCAGGAGGTGGCTGTCCGCAGGCCCCCTTCCCTCCTGGTACGAGCCAGCCCTCCCCAGAGGAATGCTCCGGCACAGGCGCAGCTGCAGGGACGGGAGGTGCTTGCCAAGCGCCGTGGCATGAAGGCATGATAGGGCATGCTCCGCCGGACCACGAATACCTGTCCCAGGCAGCTAGAGGCACCCAAGGCGTGTACGGGTGGCGCAGGAGCACACACTTCGTCAAGCCTGGGCGGTGGTGCTCCACTGGGAGAAGAGGCTCTTTCCAGTTTGCCCTCCCACTCCTGCTGGTAAACTGCAAGCTCCCGCTCGGCAGCAACCCTCTTCCCCATCACACTCTGCACGTAGCACACGGGTCTTATGGGGGGGGGAATGCCACTTTTCTCACTGGTAAAGGGGGTGCAAGGGGTCTGCCTGAGGCTGGGAGTGGGCTGGGTGGTCTTGCTGGGTCCCTCCAGCCTTAGCATAGCTGCCTGAAAGAATTGCCAAGGGAGTGGCTGAGAGTGGATCAGAAATGAGATGTGCAGTGCAGTGAAAGAATAAAGAGAAGCACAAATAGTGGTGCCTGGTGACTTGCTCTTGTTTGCTGCTTTCATGGACATGGACTGCATGCCTGTCACATGCATGGGGACATATCCATGTGGGCCTAATCTGTACTGCTCAGACAGAGATGTGTGATCCTATTGCTGCAGGATCCTATTGCTTGGGACAGGCTGCACTCCTCTGCCACTCCACTGATCATACTCCCTGCACCAGACCAGGAGAACGTGTCATCACAAGATTCTCTGCTTGATTGTGCTCTCAACCCGGGTATGGACACGCATATCCTTGGGGCATCCTAAAGGTCTGGCTCCAAGTAAAAAATGACAAAAAGTGCCAAAGTCTCCAGCTGTTTGCAACCATTGCCTAATAATAAGGATGCACTGCACCATGACACTGCCAGTGCAAATCCTCTGCCATGATCAGCTGGGGTAAATACTTGTTGGAGGAAGGGGCTTTTGCTGAGCAACATCTCAGAGCAAAGCTGGGTTAGTATTGGTAGCCCTATGCTGGCTAAAGGTATGCTCCAAACCTCCTGGGAGCCAAGGGTTGGGAGTTCACTCTCTGTACCTTTGGGCTAGCAAGGAGTCACATTTCCAGCAGCCAGAACGCTCAGGCACTTTTGTCCAAGACTGGGGAGTCTGCAGAGCTGGAGGCTTTTGAATCAGCTGATAACCTTTGAAGACACTTGTCCTCAGGAGGTAGGGGCTGTGACAAGAGAGATGCAAAATCAGAAGACTTCTGCCACATTCCCCCAGATGTAAGACCCAGAGCAAGCCTGAAGTGGCTGTGAAGTGGAAGGCAGCAGCACTGCTGTTGTCCCCTCACATCCCTCTCCCTGCACACACTGCCTGCCCTGCCTTACAAGGAGAAGCAATCTGTGCTGTCATGATGTGTCATGCTCACTGATCATGGATGCTGAAGCTTGTGGTGGGATGGAGAGTCCTGGATTGTCTTTGATGTGGCTGCCTGCTGAAACCACTCCTGCAAGGTCCTTGGGCAGCAGTCCTGGCTGTGGGGCAGATATTCCAGACATGCAAGGGCTCCCCTTCAGCTGATGTTGGCTGGGCTGAAAGAGGAGCCTGGCAAAAATTGGGAATGTGGGATGTATTGGATGATAAGCAGCCTTTCCCTGGAAACACTTTGCAGGCAGTAGGTTAGCCCTGAAGCCTGCAAGATAGATGCTGTCAGCTACAATGTCAGCATACAACAGCTCCTGTGGATAACGCAGCAAGAAACAGCCAGGCTGGCAATAGGACCCAGAAGTCCTGTTCCTGGTCCCACTTTCATGTCACATGTCACCCAGAGTGAGAGGGAGCCTGGTCCTTATGTTGTCTCTGTAGCCTGGTGCTGCTGCTGAAGGAGATGCCTTGAAAAGACATCCCCAGAGGCATTTCAGGATATGAATTACCCATGGCAGGTGACCTCTGCAGCAAAGTATAGTTCTAGATCAAGGCTGAATTGAGCAGGGGTGTGAGGCACTTTTGTTGCTTGACTTGGGGACCAGGAGATGCAGAGGGGATGAGGGAGGAGGTTTGTCTCTCCTCAGCCCATGCACACTTCAGGGGGTGCTCAGGCTGTGAGTAGAGCTGCAGTTGGAGTTGGTCCATATGGTTCCCAGAACCCCCTGACTCCCTATTGACAGGCCTCCTGTTGCTGCAGTCACACAGCACTTTAGGCTTTGGGGATTCAACTCCATCTGTGCTTTTCTGGGGAGATGTCTTTTTCCACCAAGCACCTTTCTTCCCTGTGCCACTGCAAAGCTGGGGACTGGTCTGGCCCCATACTCACACCCAGTATCTCTCAGCTAGGTAGCCAGGCTCAGAAGGAGCCTGGCACTCCAGCTGCTGGCAGAGTGGCCTTCCCTTACCAGCTGTCCCACACCGGGGCTGCAAATAAACAAACATACATCCCAGCATCAAGCCCCAGCAACTCATCCCCTCCTAAAGACGTAATTATAGTGAGGCAGCTGGTGAGCAGCACTTGAAACCTGGCATGTAAACATGGCTTTCTCCTCCACCGCACAGGCAAAGGCAACCTCCTTCAAGGGGAACAGTAATTTCAGGAGAGGGTCCACGTTTTTGCGGTGAGAGCTGTGGCCAGAGACTTTCATCTCAGCCTTTTGAAGCAGAGAAGGAATAATAGATGGCAGACGGCAACACCCCACCTTGCTGTGCTTCCTGCTCTGGGCCATTTTCCACCTCCCGGTGGGTATCTGAGTCTCCCTGCCTTTCCCAGTCCCTGGGCCAGCTGCTGGTTCCCTCTCTCTTGCCAGGTGAGGGCACAGGGAATCTCAAAGAGCTGGGCCAGGGCTGGCACCAGCCAACCAGGAGATAAAAGAGCCATCTCATGCCCAGAAGGGCTGGCAGCAAGAGGCAAGAAGGGATATCTGGGCCACATCACCACCCCGGGCCACATCACCACCCATCTCACTCCCTTGCACCACCATTTCCAGGTTTGTGGTTGCTCCAGAGCCAATGGACCAAGCGTGAGCACTCGGATACCTTAGTGATGGGCACCCTTTGAGACCAGTGAAAGAGGGGTGGCTGCTCACAATAAGAGATAACCAGAAGATCCCTGGAGATGTCAACTCTTGCCAAGTGAGCCCAGACTATCACATGAGGGATATCCCACTCTATACACAAGGATGCTACATCACTGCAGTGTCCCCCAGTCCTGTCTCTGGCTCTCAGCTCTACACAGAGGTCCCTTGGGTACAACAAGAGGAGAGGAGGGGTGTGGGAAGCAGAGAGCAGGGAGGCTGGGGAGGCTGCATAGATGGAAGAGGGTTGGGAGAGATGATGGAGTGAAGGAGGATTGTCCCAGTTGGGAGGGGTGGGTGCAGAAGACCCTTGTTCCTTGCTTTGTGTCCCAGCCCCTCCAGTGCTCCCCAATAGACAGCCCTGAGCACTGATGCTCCTGAGCTTTGGGCCCCTTTGCCCAAGTGCTGGCTCACCATCACCGTGTTCCTCGCTGCTCACCCAGCCTGGTGTCACCAGAAGCCTCCCATGCCGAGTCTGGCACAGCTGGGTCCCTCTGGGGAAGGAGGTGGCATGTGCCCTGCCAGCATGGAGATGAGTGCCACTCTCTCCCATGGTGCCAGCACAGTGTCTGTACAGGGAGAGGGAGGGACATGACAGCCCATACTGCCACACCCCACAGAAATGCCAGGCTGAGCACTGGCAAGTCCAGTACCATGGAATGCCAGCTGGGCACAGCTTTCCCAGCACACGCAATGGCAATGATTTGAGAGACGCTTGGTTTTGTGGGAGTGATTCCTTCTGGTCTTAACACCCAGATGTCACGTGCTGAGCTGTGCATGCTGGCAGCAAGAGGACAGAGACATGTGGAGTGGTGGCTTCCAGGCACCTCAGGCTGATTCCCTGCACATAGCCTCTGCACTGTTAGCTGAGGGCAGGCATACTATGGATGGATCAGACTATCTCAGCACACTCTGATGAGAGTGCTGACTTATGTTGGAATTGTTACTGGAAGTATTGGACACAACACGCTGGCTTATGCCCTGATGGCTTGGTGCTCTCCAATGTCCAGAGCCAGAGTGTTAAATCTACCACCCTGAACCACTTCCAGTTCAGGTAACTGCACCTGCCAGAACCCCCTTTCCCGCAATTTGAGGGCAGAGCACCATCTTTCCCTTGCTGAGTGGTAAAAGGGATGCTATTGCCTCCTGGGGATGCTCGGCCAATGCCCAACATCACCCCTGGCAGACCCAGGGGAGGTGCTGGCTGCCACATTGTGAGGTGCTGCACAGAACATATGCATGGTCCAACTCCCCACTGACAGAACTCCTGGGAGGCACACAAGAGTTGCCAGCAGGGAATTGGTCCCCATCTCTCAGAACACTTGGGGAGCTGTGTACAGAGGAGGTAATTGTTAAATGTGGGCTGAGATAGGCTGAGCAGGGAGGGCACAAGGCCAGGGAGGTGGCAAACACCTCACCAAGGCTGGCTTTGTTTACACAAGTTGAGTTTTGTTCAGTATCTCCCTGGGGTTTCATGGCTGCATGGTACCATCTCGTGCTGCTCTGGTGTCAGGGAGGTGGAGCCTTGCAAAACCTTCTCCATGAGCCATGCCTCAGCAGGACAAAGCACTGAAGGGATGGGGCATGGCAGGGCTTCCTCAGGTCTATCCCAAATGCCAATGCTAAACCTCGGTGAAACCATGGCCTCAAAAACCCTTGGGAGAGCAGCATTGGATGCAGGTGGGTGTCCTTATCTGAACCAGGGAATGATGGTCAGAGCCTGGTCGTGTCCTCAGCAGGCTTTATGTGGAAGCCAGGTTGAGGGCATCAGCAGTGGTGCGGAAGCTGTAGACGCCCCCATCTTGATCATGGTCCTGACTACCAGAACAAGCATCACCTGGGGCAGATATTTTGTTCCAGATTGGCTAAAGACCAAGGTACAGGGCTGCCAAGAGTTAACAGCATCCACTGGGCCAGTCCCCAGTGACCTCTGCAGTCTCCACGGACCCCTGAGGGTAGGTGAGAGATGCCCCTAGTCTGGCAGGAGGCAGGCCCTGGCTGCTGAGACAAGCTCCTTTTGCCTTCAAGCATCCAAATGCTCTAGTGTCCACTAGAGTTGATGTCCGGATGGCTAATGGTGCTGGGACACAGCCCCATGGTGCCCATGATGCAGACCTGGCTCCCAGCCTCCCATAGTCCTTTCCACTGTCGCACGTCATGGAAGCGGAGCCTCCTGTCTTGCAGGTATAACCTGCCCTTGCCCTTGTCCCAGCTGTGCCTTGCACACGCTGTGCTCAGCCAAGTAGCCAGGCTTTGTGTTGTTCACTGTCAGCACCCTCCAGCCCGTGCGTCACCAGCAGACCTGGTTGCTGGTGATATCAGCTCCCTGCTTGCCAGTGCCTCAATCAAACTGGTTTCAGGATTCTCCAGCATGTCCCTGCCAACACTGCCCTGCCTTGCTGACATGCCCCCCTGAGCTGCATATCCCAAGCACCATCCTGGCCCATCCCCAGCACATCCTCTGCCATCAATCAGACACAGTGCATGTGTCTGCACCAAAACCTTGCAAAAAAAGGCAAGGATGAGGCTGGTTCACACACTTACCCTCACCAAGCTGGTCTGGGGCTCAGGTTCACAGCAGCACATCTCCTCTCTCACTCTGGGTCTGTGCCCGCCAGACCCACCTGCTCCTCAGCTGTGCCCACACAGGGGAGGTCCTTGTGGTGCTCTACTGAGCAGGGTCCTGTGCTTAAAGCCTGCCTGAGGCAGGCTCCTTGCTTGGCTGCAGGGGAGTATGTCAACCACTCCAAGTTTGCCTGCCCCAAGGCTTTGCTGGCTCACATGGAATGGAGGAGAAACATGAGAGCCTGGCTCACACTGTGCGATAGTCTCATGGGTTACATGCAGAGACTGCACAGCATCTCATGGCATCCAGACACCTCTCCATGCAGCTGCTGTGACACCCTGACCATCCCCAATCCTGCAGGCATGGCCCCTTGGCTCCTTCACTGCCTGCTGCTTATCTCTGCCTGGCCCCCAGAGCTGATTCCTGAGCAGGACAGTCTGTTCTGCAGGACTCTTGCCTATTGGTCCTTCTCAACACACAGTCTCTGGTTTTCTGGCTGGCTGCAGGGGTGAGAAGATCTCCCTCAGCCCCACAGTCCCATGCTCCCCCATACTAAGCACTCCCAATATGAGACAACCTCCCCAGAGATACCACTGCAAAGCCCTTCATGAAAGTCATGGGGAAGGGGCAGAAAATACATCCAAGGCTGCCTTGCACTTTCCACAGCCAAATTCCACCTGGCAGAGAAGGAGCCTTGGAGAGGCTCCCTACCTGCTCGCTGCTTCGGCCACAGCTCAGCAGCTGAGCTGGCTCCCCAGCACCTGCCTCCCCCCACCCTGCAAGCCCCGGGGCAGCGTGCTAGGAGTGACAGGTGAGTTGGCAGCAACTCGGCTCCGGCACCCCTCGGCACTCCTTCAAAACCAAGCCCTTTGCACGCCGTGTTTCTGCCGTGACGAAGCGGCAGACATCAAGGAGAAGTAATTTGCTGGGATTCTTCTGGCCAGGTGTGTCCCAACGCCCACACGCTGCTCTCACCCGTGCGGACAGGAGACACGTGCTCTGATGTTTCCCGACACCCGGGCATTGCTGCTGGCTTGTGGTTTCTGGAAACACTGGTGGGGGAGGGGGGTGGGGGGCGGTTGGGTTGGTTTTTCTCTGAGACCTTAGATTCAATGGGTGAGTATTGGCTCAGGATTCGCCCTTCCCAGGACACAAGTCATGAGACACCAGACATGCAGGGTTTTGGAAAGATTACCAAGGCAGCTTTACTCCCTTCAGGACAAAACCATCTCCAAAGGGAGCAGTGACGCTCTGCCCTTCCCTCTGACCCACCACTATGGAGCATCCTTTGGCTTTAGGCAAGTCTTATCCTATACCCAAGCAGTTAATATCGTGAATCACTAGGTCTGCCTCCTGCTGCTGCTCCGATAGCTGATGACCTTCCTTGGTAGAGCCAGGAACAAGCCCTCTGCTCTACTTTCCATGTTTCACTGGTCTCTGAAAATCCCTCTGAGTTTATAATTCCCAGCTGTGAAACCAAACTATTCTGTTCAATCTCTGGCATCCCATACCCCATCTAATGGCAGGGCTCTGGAGCTTGGAGCAGGGCTCAGGGAGGAGAATCTTGAGCAGGGCTGGTGTGGTGGCTTGGTTCCCCTCCATCATGGTTCCTTAGCAAGGAAATCATTCTTGGAAGCTCAGTGTTGGCTGTGCCCATTATGAAGCTGGGCTGGTGGGCCAGGCCTTGGGGACTGGGACATGCCCAGCTCCCACTGGATTAGCAGGAGCTCTGCTGGACAATAAGCAGGGGCAGAGGGCATGTCACATCCCCAGCACAGAGCATCTTGACCCAGGTGCTCCTGCCTTGCCAGCTGAAGACTCTTCCACCCAGTTAGGGTTTTGGGGCCTTGGGCCAGGGCGGGCACCTCTCTCAGGAGGGTTTTCCAAGGAAGGGATGTGGAGCCTATCTTCTCAAACCATGCCTCTCCCAGCAAGGCAGACAACAGCTTCTGTTGGGATGGGCTGGGAATCTCTTCCAGCCAGCACTGCTGCAAGCTTCCCCATTGCCCAGGAAAGCCATGAGCAGATAGCCAGTGAAGGCATACATATCCCAGCATCTGGTGAAGCTCTGGCATGCTCAGCCATAGCCTGGGCCCAGTGACAGCTGGGATCAAACCAAAGTGCTGATTCGGTTGAATCCAGGCCAGGGTGGCTCCTGCTTTTGCAGCAAGCTGAGAGGCTGAGAGCGACCCAGACTTGGGGATCAGATGGCAAAGACAGCATCCCACAAGACCCCCACTCCCTGCCCAGTGCCCACTGCCCTTTATGGAGCCAGCCTAGCCTGCAGAGGAGGGGTGTTGGGGTTGGGGTCTGGGAACACCCTCTCTGTGGCTTCCCTCCTAATAATGAGGGGATGACGCTATGTGCACTAGCTGTTCCTAAGGGAAAAATGTCCTTTCTTCCCTTGCCATGTCGCGGCCAGCTAAGTACAGGCCTCCAGCTCAGCATCCTCCTCATGGCTTGCTGTTGCAAAGTGTACCTTCCACATCTGTCCTGAATGCTCCACAGCTGCTGGGGTTGCCCCCTCCCTCTTTCAGGTGTCACTGAGATGGTGAGGCCAGAAATACTGGGACAGTCTGGGATGCACTGGGAGAGGATGGTGCTTCATCTCTCACAAGGAGGGGCTGGCACTGGGAATCCTTCTGCAGGTGGAGGAGGAACCCTGTGGCTGTCTGTCATGTGCCTTAGACCACTATAATGGTCCTGCTTATATGGTTATAGTGCTCCTCCTGATATAACTATAGGGACCACCACTTATACAGCTATAGGGGACCCCTTTATACTCTGACAGGGACCACTGAGCCAGGAAGCTGCTCAATTCATGCAGAGACTTCTTCACCTCCCCTTGCCCAGCAATAGAGATGTGGTCCCAGTTTAACAGCCCGCAGTTTCATGCGGGCAGCCTTGGGGCTGCCTTTTTGGCCCACCTGGGCTGCAGACAGTGTGTCCTCCACAGGTGTGCAGGCAGGTGCGTGTGCATCCACTGCCCTCTGCTGAGGAGTGCGGGCAGCTCAGTGGGGCTGAGCGTGCAGGGCTGGGGGGCTGGACAGTCCCTGGCCACGGGCACCGGCAGCTTCCTCAGAGGCTGATTTTGCTCCCTCCATCCCACTCTGTGGGAGTAACGTGACCTCTCAAGTCTCACTGGGTGCTATTTTCTGGCCCCAGTCCCCTGACCCCTGAATCTGAGCTTGTCCCCATACCACTCCCAGCCTTCCCTCCCATAGCTTTCCCAGTTGCCCGCTCAGCTTGGTCCCTCTCTTCCCCCTTCCCATTGTTTGCTTGGGGCATGTATGTGCAATTATCCATCTAGTTTTTACTTCCCCCAGCCCCAGCCAAGCAGAACCATATGAATTAATAACCAGGAGCCAGGAGGTACCAAGGAGCTGCTGGCAGCAGCCAGGTTCTGTGGGATAGTGGTGTACCCGCACAAGCCAGGTGTCAGAGCTGCCTATGCCATCCGTGCTCCATTCTGCCCTGCCCCAGAGTTGTGCGGCACTTCTTCCCAACTCTCATGCTCAACTCATATGCCAATTGATCGCAGCAAGCCAGTGGGGTCTGGCCAGGCATGGCCCCTGCTGAGAAGGCAGGAGGGTGTCAACAGGGCCAGATTCAGCCTCTCTCTGCAGGACCTCAAATTACCTGGGGAGCTACAAGCACATGCCTTGCTGTCTGGAGGGTCTCTGGTGGGCCTAGGGTATGTTTAGCTGTCAGAGATCATGGGGAAGAGCTGCTGCCCCTCCCCACATGCCTTCTATTCCCTTACTGCTTCTCTGTAAATGTGCCACTTAATTCAAATCCTCCAGAGGAAAGGAGTGGAATCCCTAGTTATGTCTGCACTGGTAAAACAAACAGTCCCAGGGCACTCCCAGGCACAGCAGGGGGATTGTCCCTATGGGAATTTTTAGCATTGCCCTTGTGTGATTTTTGGCTTGGGCCAGCTTGTACGGATCCAGGCAATTTTTGCTCACAGTTTAGGACTTAGCCTTGGTCAGGGACAATCCCAGCAGGATCTAGCACACAGGCTGTCCATTTTCAGGATATGTTTCTCAGCCTGGAGGTGGGCTGGTCCATGACAGACGTCCTCAGGGCCAAAGAGGACTCCTGGGTTTGTTTAATTTAGCATAGGGCTGTAGAGTATCCTTCCCAGAGGACATGGGAATGGGTATTTTGGAAATACAGCCCTATTGAACCTCGCGTGCCTGCTCCAGGCATGTGGAAGGGTCTCTGGGTAGAAGAGCTCCCAGGCAGGGGAGAGCAGTGGGACTCTTTTCTGCAGGTCTTGTGAGTCAGGGTTGGGATGAAAGTCAGGGAGAGTTTCAAGGGACTGCAGGCAGGGGAAGGGCTTGGGACAGAACCTGTGGGTGGGATAGGGTGTGAGTACATCCATCCATGACATGGGAGAGCTTCAGCCCATCTCACCCCAAACCCATATGCCACATACATCAATAGTAATGAGGTATATTCACATACTCACATTCATAAACACTACAGTGACCCCAAAGGATTTCCATCCCAGGGTCCTGCTGGGCATCACTTGCCCTCTCCCACCAAGGCCACACAATGCTGTCAGGTTTGCACATCTGCCGGGCCTGAGGGCGGGGGCAGGACTCACGTGTGTGTGTGTGTGTGTGTGTGTGTGTGTGTGTGTGTGTGTGTGCACATGCACCAGTGACGGGCAGACGCCCTTGGCGTGCCGCGTGCCTGTGTTTGCACTGCGCTTGCCATGTGCCTTTTAGGGCACGTGTGGGAACTGGCAGCTTGGTGCGGGTGCTTGGCGTGGGCAGGGGCTGTTTTGCTCAACACCTGCCTTCACCTACGGCTGCGGTTTTGATGCAGAGAAAGAGCAGGCTTTTGATGTCTGTGTGCGTGTGCTCTGCGGGTATTTCACACACGCTGTGTGCAGCCTGCATGGATGGTGTTTGCACATGCGTGTGTGTGTGTGCACATGTGCGAAGTGTGAGATCAGTGTCTCAGCTGGCTGCCACTCTGGCTGCTGGAATCCCTGCCTCCCAGGCCATGTTATAGATGAATACACTTGAAAGCATTTTTTCCCCCTTAGCCACCAGATTTCACTGGGAGAAGAAAAGGAACCGGGCACTTTATCTTCATTAGCAGCTGGGAGCCTCTTGGGGCGGCTTTTGTCTGGGCGATGCTCCCTCCGCCCCTGCTCTTATCCCCTGTCCTCACTCATTAGCCCTTTCCAGAGGGGAAAGGGGCTGGCTGGCAGGGTCCTGCAGCTTTGCTGTGTTCCTGTTCCTGCTGACCACCATGTCCAGCCACCCCTAGGCAGCAGGGCTGGGAGGGAAAGGGAGAGATTCCTTTTCTGGTCTGCCCTGGGAGACCCCAGAATCATTTCAGGTCCCAAGAAGCTCCTTCAGTTAGTTGCTAGCTGCTGCCACCTCTGGGTTTGGAGGTGGCTTAGGCCAGCATTGGCTCAGGGTCTGCAGGTCTGGGGAGCAGGATGGAGGGGGCTCCATGGCTAAGCCCCCACGGGAAGGGCTGCAGCTGGTGGGTTGAGGGCAGTCCTTTCCTTCTGGAGCTGCTCATCTCCGTGGGGCGGGAGGGGGGGAAGCAGTCATGCCCACATCCATTAATACCCAGTAACCATGACAACTGCTGTGGAGCTATCATCCTGTCCCCAGGCCAGCCACCACAGGGTTCCTCTCAGAGGGGTCTCAGGACAGCAGCTTTCCTTGAATCACTGCTACCTATGGGGTGGCCTGTAGACTGCGCATTGCCCCACTGCCAAGGCCTGTGGCAGTTTGGAGGGCATACATCACCACTCCTCATGCCAGGGCATCCCCAGGCAGGGCCAGGGCTGTTGCTGACAGGAATTGGGGCAGGATGCTGAGGCCACCATGGCTGTGGGGAGGGCTTTGAAGAAGGACAGGGGCAGATGCAGTTGCTGCTCCCCTCCTGCAAGCCTAGATGCTGGAGGTTCAGCGAGACAGTGAGGTAGGGGTGTTGGGGGCAGACTGCCTTAGGTAACATTCCTTCTCACTTTAAAGGAGCCATAAATCACTCATTCTTTATTAAAAGCTCTGCCTGACCAGGAGAGAAATGTCAGGAATATAAATCAACTCCACTGCTCTCTTGCAAGGGTCCTAGCTTGCCAAGAACTGCCCCCTCCACCGTCCCCAGGTAGGGCACAGCATAGCCATGCTGTGAGGTTGTAAGGAATAAAAGTAGGGTCTCTCCAGGTGGCATGGGCTTGAGCCCTCTGCTTCCCCCTGCTCCTCAGGGCTGCAGGGAAACTGGGCAGTGCCCTGGCCAGGCAGGTGCAGGGATGCCACAGAAGTGCCCATGCAGCACGTGGACACAGAGCAGCCCCTCCTCAGGCCCCTCCTTGGGCCACCAGGAAGGAGATCCCCTTCTCCCTCCACCTGGCTGGCAGTGAGAAGGGCTGGCCTTCCCCAAACACACAGCCTTTGCTTAGGAACTGAAAGACCCCAGCTGAAGCCAAACACTCCCTACAAAGCTCCTGATATCCTGCAACTGGCAAGGATTTTGCCCTAAAAGATGGGGACTGGCCCCATTTTGCAGTTCCTGCCCGCCCCAGGAGCAGGGCTGGGGGATGGGGAGTTCAGTAGGTGGTAAAATATCCCACCCCAAGCCCAAGGACAAGCTGTACAGGGCCGGGTGCCCATGCCCGCCTCTTGTCTGCACAGAGGCAGGGGGATAGAGGTAGGTGAGAGCCTGAGCAGGAAGAGGACTCGCTTACACAACATTAAAGCAGCAGTCGGCACTGAGGTAGCTGCGCTTGCCTCTCTGTCTCCTGTTTTTCCAGTTAGATGCATGGCTTAATATAGCAGCACTTATGTTGTAAAACATTTGCTCATAAAACAGAGAGGATGTGCTGTGTGGGAGCGTGTGCAAGCCAATCCCCAGCTGCTTTTTGATGTCAGCTTGGAAATTGCAGCGTCCTGGCAACAGCTGCTTGCTGGGGTTTACGTGCAGCAGGGCCAAACCTGCCCCGGGTGTAAGCCTGCAGTGATCTTTGCATGAGCCTGGTGGGTTTCCATCAGTTCCAGGTTCTCTGTCCAGGGTACAAGGGGGTGCTGGGGGAGGTGTGTGCAAACCACCAGCAGATCTCAGCCCACACCTGGTACCACAGAGCTGGTGCCGTGGGAGCCTTTCTTACTGAAATGAACAGCAGGTATGACAAAATTCAGAGCCCAAGGGAAGGGCAGCGACCACCAGTATTGGCACTGCAAGTACTGGCTGTGCGTGCTGAGGAGGAAACAAATGTTTCTGGCTGGGTCTCCCTGCAAGCTCAGCTCCATCAGCTGTGTTGGTGGGAGGAATCACTGCCTTGGCTGCTCCCAACAGCACTGGCCTTTCTCAAATGACTTCGCCAGAGGGGGAGCGGGCCGATAAAGAAAGTTCGTCAGGCAAAATCAGGCCAGGCTCAGGCAGTTTGCTCACAGTCAGGCTTCCACATGTGGGAAGGCTGAGCACTGAGGGCTTCATCCTGCGCAGAGGCAAGGACTTGGCAGGTTGGACTAGGCAGCCAAGGATAGCTTCCTATCTCAGTCTAGGCCTCAGCTGAAGAGGGAATGGGCTGGGAGGGAAAGAAAGAAGGCAATGGGAAAGGAGATGGGATCTTTTTGCTTGAGAACCTGCTGGGACTCTTCCATCAAAGGGAAGGAAGCCCTAAGCCCAGGGCCACAGGCTTTCATGAACCACTTGCTGCAAACCCCAGCCCCCATGAGACTGTTTATCCTGGCATGGGAGAGCCCATAATCCGCAGCCCTGAGCCAGCCTGCGGAACATAACTTTCCTCCCTGCTGCAGCCCCAGCAGCAGGCCTGTGACAGCTTTCCAGGGCCATGGTCAGACCCCACACATCATCCCCGGAGCAGCTGAGTGTACAGGCACAGGGATGTTGGGGTCCCATCTCAGCTACTCACAAACCTGAAAGCAGGTCCCAGCCCAAGGGCAAGGGGACACGAGCAGTACTGGGAGCTTGTCACCACGGCTGGCTGGCACCCCCAAAGGGTCTGACCTCTCAAGTGTCTCTCCCAGCTGATCTGACCCAAGGTACCCTGTAGTTTCCCACGTTCCCTCCTGCCTGCCACCCGTCATATTTTGCATTTCTCCCTCTATCTTATCTCCCTGCTGGCTCACCCCTTTGCAGCTGGTCTCTTGTTTTCCCTCTGCCCTCTCCCTCGCTCCTTGGCCTCACCTGCTCCAGCTCCAGCCCAGCTTCCGTGCTGAAGGACCTCGAGGCAGGTCCCTGATAAGGGCCAGACCAAACAAGAACCTTTTGTGCTGTGCTGAGCTCATTCACAGGAACCGAGTGAAGACCTGGCCTGGGCAGAGTAAAGAGCGATGCATGGAGGGACCAAGTAGTTCAGTGCCTCCATGTGGTGCCAGACATGCAGCACAATCCTGCCTTGGTTTCCACACTTCTCTGAAAATCTTTCCTCTGCCCCTGCTCACAGCAGCATCTGTCCCTCAAGCAGGGGAGGGAGAAGGGCCCATGACGTGGGCTGAGCTGGGGAGGGAGGGCACATGTCCTGCTGAGAGGTGCTGTCAGTGCTGAGTCCTGTGTGCATAGGGGGCCTGGCAGCCAGCAAGTGCAGGGAATAAAATTCTCCTCCCTCCCAGCCCATTGCTGGGTTAATATTCCCTCTAACGACAGACGGCTCCTTTTATCCTCTCTCATGCTCCTGCCTGTGATTTAATCTTGGAACAAGCCATGATTATTTCCTGTACAGCTGCCTCCCTCGCTTCCACCACAGACCAAGCTTGACAGCATCTCACCAGGCAAGGAGCAGACTCTCCTTCAGGCCCCCAGCCTGGCCATGGCTGAAGGCAGAGAGACCCTCTCCAGCACCCTGTGTTCCCAGTCCTACACTAGGGGTGCCACGGGAAGAGGAGGGACAGACTGACAGGAACCCTCCATGGGGCTGACAAGCATCAGGGAAGAAAGGGTGATAGGGAAGGTGGCCAATTGCTTGACTGGGTGATCTTCCAGGTCCCAGCTTCATGGGGTAGATCTAGGGCTGTGAGAGGAGTCTGGTGGGTCTCAGATTGGCTCTTGGGAGTTATCACGGTATTAGCATAGAAACACCTACCCCTGGATCCCTCAAAGCCAAGGCAGAAGGCAGCTGGATCTCAGGCTGCCAGTCCTTGGCTCAGGGCTGCTGAGGACTGGCAAAGGCAGGATCTTCTCCCAGAGAGAGTGAGATGGATTTACCCTCATAGTCCTTTCCATCTCACAGGACTTCAGCGCTTGAGCAGGTGCACCTCAAGCTCAGGACCACAGGGCACACAGCCTGGAATCCTCCATCAGTGGTGACAGCAGAGCTGATGGCATGGCCTGCAGCAGCTCCAGAGGGCCAGGGACCCTTGGGCACCCACACACAACTAGAACAGGCAAGATCTGCTTTACATGGAGACCTTGGCAGGAACTGGGACTGACTCCATCCTCATGTGTGCAGTGAATGCAGTCAGCCCCAAGCACTGTAAAACCACGAGGCCAGAACACCACTGTGTTCTGACAATCTCCTGAGTTCCCTTGTGTGGCTGTTGGGAAGAATACTTCCAAAATACTGGATCAACATCCACTGTCTACCTTAAGCAGGTAACTTCACTGTGCTGGTGGCCAAGCAGGGCTAGAGGGGGTCAACACTTGTCGCCAGAGCATGTGTACACGGCATGCATGCTTGTCCTTTATGCATGCACTACCTGGAGGGCTGGGGAAAGCCAAGATCCCTCCTTGCCAGGACAGGAAAAAGAAGCAGGAGACCAGGGCTGGCCCAGGGCCACCCCAGCAGCATCAAAACGTGGGGTGCAGCTCCACCTGGTGGACAGCGAGGCCCCCCCAAGTGCCACCAAGTCCCTTTGGCCACCACACGGAGACTGGGTGCCCCAAGCTGGAGTTTATGGCTCTGCCTTCCCTGTAACCATTAGGAACCAGGGGATGCAGCCTTGCCCCGGAGCTTGGGATGCTCCAGCACGTCGGGATGCTGAGGCAGCGTCAGCATGTAGATATAGACGCTACTGCACGTGCCCAGATGCATCTGCACATGCACAGAGCCTTGGCAGAGAGCACCAGGAGAGTGCAGAGCCAGCTGTGCCCCCACAACCTGCCCTTTGCGTGCTGAGCATCCCATGTGCCTGCAGGAGAGGTTAAATGAAGGCAGCTGCCTGCCTGCCAGATGGAAGCAATCCTGAGGGACTGGATTGCTCAGCTCCTGCCAGCCAGGGACGTATAGGAAGAATTCTGACCTGGAAACTAGGGGTCCTGTGCTAAGCACCCAGCATCCTACATGATCCTGGATAAATTCTTCCTGATCGCCACGGAGGAGTACTTGCACAGATGCTTTCCTTGCCCCGTGCTTTTCCCTCTGTCCTTTCTCCCCTGCTCTGGGATGCTCCTCGCACACAGCGTCCTGTTGCATCCCTTCCATCCCAGCACAGAGACTGCCAGTCTCTGTGAGTCTCACTCACAGTCCTTTCACTGCCAGGAGGCTCCAGAGATGCCCCCTGCTTCTGCGCAGGCTGGGAGCTGCCGCACAGGTGGGTGATGGGTAGCGGGGAGGAATCACTGTCACCAGAAGGGAAACCAGACGCTTTTCCTCAGACCAGTGGCAGCTTTCCACAGCTATGCCAGTGCCCCGACAGCCAGTCTCCCCAAAGCGGAGGTAGGCAAAGAACTGTGGTAATGGGCCGGGCACACAGACGCTGGAGAAACAACGTGATGGGGAGGGGACTCTGCGCAGCGCCAGACCCGCCCGAGGAGCTCCGGGGGCGGCTGCCGCGAGAGGGCAGCACAGCCCCGGCCCCCGGCACCCCCGAGCCGCCACCCCGGCGGGCAGCGCAGGGGCTCGCTCAGCCCCGCCTCACCCCTTCGGGGGGCCCAGCGCAGAGACCACCCGCCACCTTCCCGTGCTCGGCTGGCTGGTGGAGCCCGAATTGGCTGCAGGGGGTATAACTGGCACCTTCGTCAATCTCTACCACCCTGCGGCTGTGTGGGTTTTCTCCTGCCACAAGACCCCAGAGATGTGCTGGCAGGCATTTAAGCAGCCCGTGGCTATACCTGAGACATCCCAGTTATTCCTTCCTGTTCTACGCAGCGCTGAGACCTTCTTCCCCAAAGGCTTTAATGCCAGCAGTCCTGGAAGGGATGTCTGCTGAAAGCAGAGCCCTAATAGCAATCAATCCACATGCTCACCCCAGTGCCAGTGAATACCCCCTTGCCTCTCCCACCAGAAGCCAGGAGCTAACCAGTGCCAGGACCCATCTCTCTGGTCATGGACTGGGAAGCAGAGATGTGTTTCCATGTGGATTCAAGGCCTGGCTCTGCCTTGCATGTTTTCCACCCAGAGAAGCTGTTTCTTCAGCTCTCTGAGCCATTCCCATCACTGCCGTTCAGCAAATGGCAAGACAAAAATAGCTTCTCTCCAGGGGCTGCAACAGGGCTGCTTGATTTGACTGTGCTCTGCTCCACTCTGCTGTGCAAACCCAGGGCTGACTTCGAAGCAGGGGCTGCACAAGCTCCTCCAGCCACCTCAGGTAGGCATTGCTTCCCACCCTGAGCCACACTAAGTAGGTATCACAGGGTAAGCTTCGGTGTCTATGTAGCCACAGCTGTAGCCCCCCACCCTTGAGAGCCGGGAAGGGGACAGGTGTAGGGGGAAAGCACAGAAGCACAAGCAGGTTTCTCCTCCCTGAGCACTGCAGACAACCTGCCAGCCAGGTCCTCTGTGGCTTCCCAGCCCCAGGGCTCCCAGTGCAGCAGGAGCTCTGCCAGAAGCTGTTGCACAGGATGGGGAGGGGGAGCACCAGAGCTGTCAGAACCACTCACTGAGATATACCGAGACTGTGAGCTCTGTCTCCATGGGTAAAGCAGTGCAGGAGCTGGCTGGCCAGCTGCTGCCAAGGAGACAGTCCTTTTCCCTGCCTGTCTTTGCCAGTGCAGACAGACCATGGCACAGCAAGTGAGCTATTAAAGAACAGCTCTAGCCAGCCAGCAAACACATGCTCATTCATCATTCTGGAGCAGGCAGGGGGACGTGCCAACTGCTTTCAGCCAGGACCCATCACAAAGCCTGCGTCCAATAGTCCAGCATCCTGGAAGGGAGCTGGGGTCAGACTAGGGGGCCCTGGACCCTCCAAAATGCCATTTCTTGTCACGAGGGTGCTGGGAGAGCTGCTCTGCCCCAGGCTGGGAACTTGTGCATTTCTGAGACAGAGCCTCAGCATGGCAACATCATGCCAGAGACAGCTTGGAGAGGATGTGATGGTTGGTGTGGGCTTAGCTAAGGCCTGACCTGCCCCCACATTCCCACCTGAACCAGGCAGGCAGAGCTGCACAGCTCTCTGCAGTGGGACGCTCATGTCAAGTAGAGCAGAGTCATGCACTTGCAGGGAACCATGTGGATCCTGCAGATCAGTGGTAGCTCTTTCAGAGCCTTTTCACAGTATCTGCCTGGTTTTACACCTACTTCTCTTCCCTGGTGCTACTGTCTCCCTATCTGTCTCCATCCCTAGAGCCCAGCCAGCTGGGAGCCAGAGTGCTCCAACCTCTCGTCTAGAATACCCCTGATTCAAGATGGGGATACCCCTTTATACAGCCCAAGTCAGGGGCCTGGACAAGAAACCATCCCTTTGTTGGTGCTAGCATGTAGCTGAAGTATGTGTTGCTCTGGCTAGAGTGACCCTTAGTGGCAGAGTACCTGTGTACACCAGCAGTGTCCCCAAAAAGCCACAGCACCAGCAGCTGAAGATTTGGCTAAGGCCAGAAGTCTGAGAGATTTGAGACCAAGTATGGCTGGAGCCCTACTTCTTTCCCCCTTGCCTCCAAAGGCATGTCATTCTTGCTGCCTGAGGTGGGAAACGCAATTCCCTGGGGAAGGGAAATGCTGCCCTCTCCTCCTGCTTTGTGCCTTTCCCTGCCAGCTGACCATTTACAACCAAGAAAGAGGCCAAGCAGAGATGGCCTCAAGGATGTACTTTGTGCTATATCATTGCCTGCCAGCCCTGGGGCTTGAGCCTGAAGAGTAAAACTAAAGAGTGGGGAAAAGATCCTCCTCTTTCACATGGAAGTGAAACTGCCTCCCATGTAAGCTGCAAAGCTGCTGCTTTACCCACATAAGAAAGATCCTGCTGTCCTTGTAGGGCTTGGGTAATTCCATAGTGCTTGCAAGAAGCCCTTGCCGCTGTCAGCAATGCTGTCTTGGAGAACAACTATGGGCTCACTGACCTTCTCTACCCCAGAGCTGCTGCCACAGCAGGACACAAGCTGCAGGCAAGAAGGGAATAATGCACTGAAGCACTCCTCCTGCTCATAGCTGAGGCCTCAAGCTGCATCACTGAGCAGCTCCGGGCTGGATTTTTAAACAGACTTCAGCCAAATCTCCCCTCCTGGAAGTGGTAGGAGGTGCATACACACACCAAGCTGGGCAGTTCAATAACCACAAGCCCAGCTGGGGGAGGCAGGGAAACTCTCTGGCCTCTGCTGTGAAGCCCATCACTATCAAATATGAGTAGTCTTTCTGCATGAGTTCATGGAAGCCAGTTTGGGAGATCTCACACAAGGTAGGGGTGGCTTCATGTGTTTCAGATGAAGCAATCTGAGACCAATTTCACTTCAGCAGGAGAAAGCAGTATGCAGAAAGACCTCTGCTTCCTCACCTGCAAAATTCATCTGTGGGTTTCTCATGAGACCATGTTTGCACACCAGAAAATCCTCAAACATGTAAAGAGAGCAAAGACAGGCTTCTTCCCATCCCCTCCCTAGGGCTCCTCCATCTTCTCAGCTAGGTTGAAACCAGCTATGTATATCTGACAGTGCTGACTTAATCATTGTCAGGAACCTTGTCCTGATTTTCTTTGTCTGTATTTATACCCCTTTACCAAATCCTCCTGGTTACTTAGCCCAGTCTAAGCTGGCCTTGAGCAGATGGTGCTGGCCCAAATCCACTTGGTTCTGGCCACTTCCAAAGCAAACCTCTCCATCTGAAGGTCTGTGTGCACACGTGCCTGTCCTTTGCAGAACCTACTGCAGGGATGGTGGCTGACCACAGTGCAGAATATGTGGGAATGCGACTTTGCCACTCTTCCCTACCAAGGCACAGAGGGCATAGCCTCTGTTCTGCCCCTAGATGTGGCAAGTCAGCCCCAAGCATCAGGAGGCCAGTGTAGAAGCCTGAAATATGGCTCTGAGTCTGTGCTTTCATTGCTAACACTTCCAGCATCAGCAGTGCAGGAGGAAGCAGGGGGCTGACTTAGCTCCTCCCTGTTGATAATTCATTACCGCCTGTTAGCCTGGATCCATCCGGCAGAACTACATCCTGGCAACAACGTGTTCATTTCACACATAAAATGCTGTATCAAAATGCGTCATTTAGACATTCTCCCTGAAACCTTTCCCAGCTGTCTCTCCCAATGCTTTATATGCAGGAGCAGTCCCTGCAATTGGGGCATTTTGTTCCTAATGGATGCCTGGCACCCATTGTAGAAATCAGGGCTGCAGGATCCGTGATGCAGCTCATGAGAAATACAGGGGGGATCCTCCTGCGAGGAACAGAGAGGCAGCAAGCAGAGGGTGCAGGTTTCATCTATGGAATGCTCATATTCATAGAGGGAGAAACAGCATCTATGCACGTGCATGTGGCTGGTTTATCACACACTGCTTGCAATGAAGCAGAAGTGCAGCATCCCTTCCCTCCTCCCCTGAGGGTCTGGGAGCCCTGACCAGCAGGGCTGGATGGACTTGCCTTGGGAACATGGAGGAGGTCCCTTCCCCTTTCTCCAAGGTCCCTCACTTTGGCCTGATGCTGGTGACTGTCAGCCTGGTGGTAAATCTCCCTTCCATGGCTGAGTGGGAAGAGGCAGGGTGGGTGGGGGACTCCATGCTTGCACAGCAGGTGCTGGGGGTGCTCCCCCAAGGCTGGGTGCCTTCTGACTCCCTGCAGAGCTGTTCCCGGGGTCAAGCTGGTTCTCAGGAGAGACGAGTCTTTCCCACCAAGCCTACACCTTTCATGTTGGCTGCCGAGTCATAGACAGCCTTCCACCCACCCCAAGCCTCTAGCTGCCCTTTGAGCATATGTTCACAGTCTTCTTGATCTTCATCCCTTCTTTTCACCTCTGCTCTTTTCTGGCATTTCCAGGGGCTCTTCTTCCCCACTGTGTTCCCCAAGTACCACTGGAGCAGAGAGCTCTGCTGGTCTGGGAAGGTTCATCTTTTCGCAAGAACAGCCGAGTTCACAAGCCCTCCCTAGACCCCTCCTGTGCCCACTGTCCTCTGGGCTTCCCCAGGAGCCACCGCACGTCCCCCACGCAAAGGGCTGGGGGGCTGCGACAGCATCGCAGATCCCAACCCACCCCCCTGCCCTAGCGGGAGCACTGGGCGAGCCCCCGATCGGTGAAGGTCACGCCGGGGCGGCGGCCGCCAGGCAAAGCCGCGCCGTGCTCTGCCCCCGCCACCGCCCACCGGCGAGGGGGCGGGCACACCGGGGCCTCGTGCGGCGGCGATTGGCTGTCGGCGGGGAGGCGGGGAGCGGCGGGGCCGCGTCTGGCTGCAGCGGCGGGCGCGGAGCCCAGAGCGGGCGCGGCGGAGCATCTTCGGGTACCGCGGCCCCGGTGTGGGCCGCCTCCCCCGCAGGCCGCGGCCTCCTATGGGCGGTGCCGGCGCCCCGGCCCCTGCACGCCCGTCTCGCTCGGCGTTAGCATGGGCACGGTGCTCTCCCTCTCCCCCGCCGCCTCCTCAGGCAAGGGCGGCGGCGGCGGGGGGCTGCTGGCCGACAAGGCGCCGGGAAGGGTGCCGGGCAAGGGCGAGAGCCGGCTGAAGCGCCCCGGCGTGCTCATCTCGGCGCTCACCTGGAAGAGGCTGGTGGCCGCCTCGGCCAAGAAGAAGAAGAGCACCAAGAAGGTGACACCGAAGCCCGGCGGCGGGGCCCCGGGGGGGCCCCCGGGCCAGCCTGACCCGCTGGTGGTGCAGCGAAACCGCGAGAACTTGCGCAAGTCGGTGGTGGGGCCGGCCGACGGCGCCAAGCAGGGCCCGCTAGCCGTGCCGGTACCCACCGTGCCCTCGGCGCCGCAGGAGTTGCACCCGGGCTCTGGCGGGGGAAAGCCGCCGCCGCCACCGCCGCCGGTCGGCGGCCGCCCCCCAGGGTCCCCGCGCCGCGTGGTGGTGCAGGCATCCACCGGCGAGCTGCTGCGCTGCTTGGGGGACTTCGTGTGCCGCCGCTGCTACCGCCTGAAGGAGCTGAGCCCCGGCGAGCTCATCTCCTGGTTCCGCAGCGTGGACCGCTCGCTGCTGCTGCAGGGCTGGCAGGACCAGGGCTTCATCACCCCGGCCAACCTGGTGTTCGTCTACCTGCTGTGCCGGGAAGCGCTGCGGGGCGAAGACATCGGGAGCCAGGCCGAGCTGCAGGCCGCCTTCCTCACCTGCCTCTATCTTGCCTACTCCTACATGGGCAACGAGATCTCCTACCCGCTCAAGCCCTTCCTGGTGGAGGGCGACAAGGGGCGCTTCTGGGAGCGCTGCCTGGGCATCATCCAGCGCCTCAGCGCCAAGATGCTGCGAATCAACGCGGACCCGCACTACTTCACGCAACTCTTCCAGGACCTCAAGAGCGAGGGCGAGGGCGGAGACGGGTCCAAGCACTGGACGATCAGCCTGGACCGTTAGGGAGGTACCAGGCCCCCGGGGCCGGAAGGGGCCGCGCACCGAGGGGCGGGGGAGGCGAAGGACTGTCGGATTCCCCATCCTCCCCCCGCATTCTCCTCGCCTTCCCCCCTCCCCGGCCGCCAGCTCCACAGAGACGCTACTTGGACCCTCCCTGCTCCGGATCCTGCCGCCCCCCTCCCGCGCTTCCGACCCCAGATGGGGGCTGCGCTCTGGAACACCGAGGCGGCGGCGAAGACCGAGGAGGGGGAGTGGTGTCTCTCCCGCCTGCGCGATGGAGGGGGGAAGGCTGCGGAGGAGCGGAGGCTCCTTGGATGCGTTTTCTCTAGAAAAAAAAGGGGTGAAAAAATGGATGTGAGGGTCTGGGGCAGGAGTGGTCGAGGGGCCTTGGGGGTGCGGCGGGTGCCTCTGGCAGAGGGTGCATGTGAACGAGCTCCCCGGCGCGGGCAGAGCCGTCCTGCCGTGCTCCCGGTGCTGTCCGTGGTGCTGGAGCTGCCGCGCCTGAGCAGACAAAGGCGGGAGGGCAGGGTTACGGGCAAGGCTGGGGGGTGGGTTCTGTGTCGTGAGCGATGCCTTTCCCCCCCCCCCCGCCCACGTGGGGGGATATGGGCCCCCCTGAGCATGGGCGACGGTGCCCCTCACCCCGCGGGAGCCGCCTGCATGCCTCTTTGTTCGAGCCGCTGGGGGTGGCGCCCACGCCCCTCTCCGCGGGTAATTCCTCCCCCCGCCCCCCGGTGCGCCTCCCCAAACAAGGGGTTATGCCTCCCCCAACCTTGGCTTGCTGCGAGTAAAGGGGTCTGTGCCAGAGGAGGCCTAGGGAGCCCAGACGGAGGGGGTCTGCTATGGGAGGGGGGGGGGTCCCCTCTCCTCTTGCTTTGCTTCACTGGAGAATAAAGAGGTGGCCTGGATGGGCCTGGTGATGGCTCCTGGACTTGCTGGGCTGTGGGGTGCAAGTGGGATTGGGGGAGGGCACCCCAAGCTCCTAGTCATGCCCCCTCTCCTCCCCAAGAGGGATGGGAGGGACCTGATTCTCAAAGCAGGTTTTACTACCCAGTGTGAGTTGGGGGTCGGAATTTCACCCCTGTTTGTTGTGCCCAAGGCCAGTTCTGGTCCACCTGAGTGTCTCTTGGTTCCTTGTGAGCTCTCCTGGCCTTCTCCATTCCAGATGGAAATGCCTGATGCCTGTCTGCTGCTCTGAATTTAAATAGGATGCCACATTTCATGTCACCTCCATATTTTGGTTTTTTTTAGTTTTATTTTTCCTAAAGCTACCCCTTCCTCCCCCTTCCTCCCTGTCTCTGCAGGGCTGGGCTCCCTTCCCTGGCAGCAGCAGGCCGTGGGAGCTGTGCTGCTAGCCCTGTTACCAGCTCTGTGCTTTTGCAGACCCCCAGGGAGAGGGGTGGAGAAGGGGAAGGCTTTGCTTTTCTCATAGCTGGTTGCTATGCTTCAGGCTACTGAATTTGCTGGGGCTTCTTTAGCAGGATCTGCACCACATATTCTCCGAGGTCTGCATCCAGTGCTTCCCAGCCTCTCTGAGCCAGGCTCCCCTTAGCTGGGAAGAGCTGTGCTGGCTCTGCAGGTCATGGAGGGTAAGCTGGATTCTCTCTACCTTTGTGTGCATCAGCAGAGCTGCTAATTAGGCCCAATCTGGCTCATTCAGGCAAAGCTGTGCTGCCAGGAAGACAGCACAGATGTCAGCATGGGGGCTGACCTGGCAGGGTGCTGTGCAAGGCTTTTCCATGGCTGTGTAAACCCACCAAGACCAGTGCTTCCCCCCTTCTGCCTCTCCAAATGGGTGCTGTTGTTCCTGCCTGTAGATTAACATTCATGTGACCTTGTGGTGAGCTGTCTGGGCCACAATGCACTCAACCCACCCCAAATTTGACTATATCCGCATCTTGTCCTGAGGAAGGTAGCTGGCTTAAAGAGGTGGAATTGGACCCTTAGAGCTCCTATGGGGCTGCTGGGAGAGCCCTGACTCTCCCCTATCAGCATTTTGCAGAGAGGAAAACTGAGGCACAGCGAGGTGAATGCAGGAAGGTCTGCTGCATCACAGGGTAACACCTGAGCCTGTGGTGCTGGCAGTCTCTACCCTGAGCTGTGGGTGTTTGTTCAGTGACTCCCCTACCCCTAGGTGTGGGGCTTTATAGAGTCTTGTCTCTAGAGCTGAACAACCTGCTAGCACTGGTGAGGGTTTCCCACCCTGCAGATCTCCTTAGCGACACTTACAAGATATTTCAGCTTCAAGCCCCAGCCGTTTAAAATGTTTCCAGCTGCAGCGAGGCCATGTCCTTCCCCTCCTCCCTTGTGTTTCATTGATTAAGAGTGCTAGGCCTCATTGGGGGATTTAGGAAGAGCTAATTGCAGACTGGTAATTGAAGGCAGCTTGGAGTCTCTGGAAATGTCAAGGAATGAGAGACGAACTTAGATGCTCCCCTGCATTTAAATATGCATCATTGGCTCAGCCAGAGCCTTACTGAGGAGAGGGAGATGTGTCTGGATCTTGTACAGCTGCTGGGGGGACCAAGGCAGGTGGAGCACTCACCTTACCTTGCCTGGGAGCCTTCTGCTCCCACCAGGGCAAAGAGGAGGTGGGGAGGGAACACAAGCAAGGATGAGTAGTGAGGGTGGGAATCCTCAGACAGGCTTGGGAGCTTAGCATTTTCCCTTCTTAAAAATTGTGTGTTTAACCTGCCAGACCCCTGTGCTCCTGCATGATGGATGATCTGGACTCAGGAGCCAGCTATTGGGCAGCAGTAAGGGGGATGGATAGAGCTTGTCCCCAGCCTTGTGATCCCTTCAGCCACCAGTGCTCCCTGAGGAGCATTAAGGGACTAGGAAGCCCCTGTGCTGCCAGCTGCAGAGCCCATCAGTGTCTGGGATTGCAGGGATGGGAGATTCACACTGGGTTTGGGACTCAGAGGTAGAGCAGCAGGGCCAAGTCAGTGATCAATCACCACAGAAATCCAGGTGAGGGATGCCAGTACTTTCCTAGTTTGAAATCCCTCCAGCAGCAACACATCTCCTCTCTGTGACTCACGGTGGACGCCCCATCTGCTCCAACATACATTGCAGCAGGGTAGGTGGGCACAAGCTGCATGGTGCAGCCTGCAGTGGGTTCAGAACCTTCTGCCCCAAGAAGGTCTCTTCTCAGGCCATAGCATCCTCATGTTGCTTCCCAAGAGTGTATGGGGCTGCTAGGGGCACTTTGGTTGCCAGTGGTCCCAAGGTTGCATAGTCACCCATGAAAAGGGGAGTTTCTACCTGGAGCTGTGGAACAACTGCTCTGTGGGACTCCCCTTGCCCTACTGCTCTGTCTGGGGAGCAAACTCTATGGGTTGGATGAGCTGGCCATGGCACTGGGGCATGGAGGAGTGATGAACAGCTGGAGCAGCCAATGTAGCAAGCCATGCTTCTTCCTGTCAAAAGAACAGCAGTGAAGCTGTGTTTTTGCTATTAAGAGTTGGCATCATCCCCTGGAGTGACTTGGAGGTGCTCCATGGGGAGGAAACTGTTCTGTATGGTGCAGACCTGGCACCTGCATGGCTGGTGAAGGACCTGCCTTGGCCCAGCTTTCTACTCAGGCCTTTCTTCATTTGTCTGTGGGGATGATGGAGAACATGTTTCTCGAGGCAGATGGAAGTGGGAGATCTCTCTTCTGCCTCTGTGGGAGGTACTTGGACACTGGATCCATTGCAGCTTTGGGCTGTTACTCTCTGGGCTGAATTGGGGATGACTTGTGGGTATAGGTTTCTGGTCCCCTTCCTGCTCCATGGCACTTCATCACAGCTGCTGGTGGGGTGTCTGTGGGGGAATACATGGACAAAGTGACCCCGGGACATGGCAGCAAATGACAGAGGGAGAATGAAGAGTCCCAGGCAAAATTGGCTGATGAGATATTTGTACTCAGGAAGGGGCAGGAGAGCGGCCAGAAGGTCTCAGCTGATGGGAGATAAATCCAGGCTGGATGGAAATCTGCAAAAGCTCTGCCTGCGCCCAGGGTGGCCCAGTGGTAGTCACGAGACTGAAGGAGGTGGGATGACAGTCAGTTTGCTCTCCACTGTAGCCAAAGCATGTCTTGTGGCATTGCCTGGCTGATGGGTTTGGGACTGAGGAGCATAGACTGGGGACAGCTCTGTGCTGGGAAGCTGGGGCAGGTGAAGAAGGGGAACCAGATACCTTGGAGCCCCGCTGTGATGGTTAATCCTTCTGCCACAGAGCCTGGAAGAGCAGAGGGCCAGGGCTACATAGTCTGGGGCATTACCTCCAGCTCACTGAGAGCTGAGCGTGGAGGTCACCCTGTGCTGTGTTCCCTGCCTGTCTCACGGTCCTTTGTCACCCCCGAGGACTGAACTCCTTGGGGGATAGCAAGGCAGCACCAAGCTGTGGCCCAAGGCAGTCATGGGGAGTCTGCTTCAGGAAGTGAGTGCCCCTAGGCTGGAGTAGGGGCTGCTCCCTCATCAGAAGTCCTGCATTAGAGCATAATCTGGCATTAGCACATTAATCCAGTCCTCCCGCTACTCAGCTACTGCCCTCAGCAAAGTCCAGCCCAAGGTCTCAGTGTACAGCTGGGCAGCAGCAGACCAGGACACTGTCTCTCTGGCAGCCCAGAGAGCTGGTGGCAGCAGGGATGAGGTTTGGGTTTATGGTGGCAGTACAGCCCCATCCCTTGCATGTTGGCAAGGAAGAAAGCAGCATCTTTGGGAAGCATCACATTTTGTTCCTTGGAGGGACTTTACAAAGGGTTTTGAAGCCTGAATGCCTGTACCTGCAGGCTCTGGCTGAGCCACACTAAATCGTGAAGCACTTTGCAGGGAGCCACGCCAAGGGAAGGTGGCGTCTGGAGAGAGGATGTGAGTCAGCAGCTTGGGGGTAGGGGGCTGAGGAGCCAGCACAGCCAGGATGTGGAGAGGATGAAATAAGTGGGAACTGGGAGAGCTGCAGGGAGAGCAGAGGTAGGCAGAGAGGCAGCTATGTCCCCCAGGGAAGACATGGCATGGCTGTGCTGCAAAGGCAGCATGAGAAATGAAACAAGTGGTGACATGACTCTGCTAAAATAGGAGACGGGGTATTCAATCCTCCCTCTGATCCATTACTGTGTGGCTGGGAGACTTTGGGGAAGTTGGAGGGGTCCCCCTGTTATGCTGGCAAGAGGCTAAAACCTGCCCTCTTGACAGGTAAGCAAAGCCAGATACAAAGAGACTTTATTTTTTTTTTTAGGTAGGGAAAAAAATCCTTCTGTCTTTAATCACAGGGCAGCAGAAGAAGCTGCTGTGCCGTAGCCTCTGCTCCCTCACTCTTCCTAGTGCAGGCTGAAGCCCTTTGGGACCGTGTTCCCCATCTCACCCTGAACAGGGCACCCAAGGACTCCCTGCAGGTAGGTCAGAAGCCCATGGATGCACTGGGCCCATGCACCTCCTGCCAGCCACCTGAGACAGGCTGCCCACCCAGCTGGTACGTACACTCCACTGCCAGGGATGGTGCTCCTACATCAGCCCCGCGGGCTGGGCACCCCCAGTCGGGGCCAGAGACGATGCTCCACCAGAAGCTGTGCGGGGTTCGGCCCCGCTTGCCCATTGGCAGGATTTTGCTGCAGTCTGCTCCGAGCCGGCAGTTTTGGTGACTGAAGAAAACTGCAGAAGGCAGCACCTCTGGCAGGCTGGGTCAGGTGGGGCTCTGGGGAGGGGGAAGCTGAGTTGGGTGAAAGTGATGCTCTGTTCCCCCTTCCGATAAGCACAATATGTCATGGGGGGGGGGGGGGGGGGAGCGGCTCCCAGTGGTGCCTGAGGATGGGAGCATCCCGAGTTGCCATGGTGACACCGGCTGCGTCCACAGGCAGGCGAGAGCATCGCTGGTGCAGTCCCGCATGGGTGTCCTCCCCCTTCCTTCCTGGCTGCCGTCCCTGGGGAGTGCAGGGCTGGTTCCCGGCTTTTGGTGTGGCACCTTGGGGACAGAGCAGTGGGACTGTGCCAAGTGAGCTCAGATCAGAGCAAAGCAAGCCCTCAGCTGCAGGCTGTTGCACTGGGTGTGTGCAGTGGTCTCCCCTCTCCCAAAAAGGTAACTCCCCCTTTTCCCCAGCATGTCTCGCCTCCAATCCAGCAGGGACCCGGATTGCAGGGTCGGGAATGAGGAGGGGACTGGAGTCACCTGGGCTTCCCTGGTGCAGGCACTGGCAGAGGGACACAAGGGTTGGGGACAGGGAGGGGGAGAAGGGAGGAGCTACTAGTGACCCACATCCCTTAATCCGTGTCCTGCCCTGCGTCATGCAGTTACCTAAGCCCTGAAGCGGCTCCCCCAGCGGGGGCGCAGCCCTCTGCCCCGTCTCTGAAGGAGCCAGTTGTGGCCAGTTCCCCCATTTTGCCCTTGCAAAGCCAAGCTTGGGGGCAAGGGGTGTCTTCAGCCTGTCTTCACACTAGTTGCGTGGGGGTAACTACTCTTTTCCCCCTCACTTCACCTCCTGCCGTCCTTGGGAACCAGGCTGTGCAACACTCAGGGACCCTGGAGGTAGGGGCGGCCCCTCTCTCTCCAGTCCCTGCAACTCCTTTCCCGTACATGGGCTCCCAGCTGGCAGCATCGGGCCCCCCACTTCACAGCCTGAGCCCTCCCCAGAGGACACACTGACATCAGATCCCACTCCGTTAAGCTGATTAGGGCAATGAGGATGCATCGAAGCAGATGCCACCAAGGCTGTGAGAGTGACCAGACCCTGGAGAGATGCAGAGGGGGCAGCATGAAGCCCCCAGATCTGTGGGCTACTGTGATCTCGGGCATGCAGAGAGAGGGGCTGGGTGCTGGCCACTCCCTCCATGGGCTGGGTATGGCTCCCCCCTATACAGCCAGTTTGATCCCTGCTGTGAGCCCGGCACCCGTCCCTGGCACCCTGGGTCCTCGATGGCAGTGGGATCGGGAGCAAAGCCTCAAGGAAGGGGACAAGCAGAGGGCAGTCCCTGGGCCCACAGCAGCCACTGTGGGCACCAGTGGATCTGTGGGCATGTTCTTGGAGCCAGGCAAGCAGTGCTCTCCCACTCATCCCCGCATCAATGTCACACATGAGCCTGACCTGGCACAGGATGTGGCTGTGCTGAGCCCAGTGCATTGCCCCAGACTGGTTGCACAGGACTGTGAGTCACAAGAGATCCAGCTCCTGGCATCCCTAATTTGCTTGGATAACGGCAGGATGGCAAACATCCTGCCGGGCCAACTGCATCTCCTCTTTGTCTCCAGTTGCCACATCCCCTTGCCAGCCTAAGATCAGCTTATGTGGGCTCCCTGGAGGGGTGCCTCAAGTAAATCAGAGGTTTCCAGCTCTGCCCTGTCTCTTGGGGTTTATAAGAATCAGACGTGATGCCTGGAGAAAAGGTGACACAGCAGAGTGGTGGCATCCTCCACACCCCAGCCCTGAAGGTGCTCTGGCTCAGATGGGAAAGGATTTGCTGAGTGGTTCCCCCACTTGCCAGCTCCCTTCAGACAGGAGAGGACACAGGTCACAGCACCTCTCTGTTTTATTGAAGACCAAACCCACCCCCCAGCCAGCGTAGAGCTCAGTGTGCCCAGCTCTTCTAAGTCTGCTGAGCCAATGTCCTGCTCCGGAGGATGGGGGCAGCTCCTTGAACCCAGGGGGAGACCCAGGGCTGCTCCTTGGTTCCTGGGGCTCCCAGTCCTGCTGTTATCCCTTCTCCTGCCCTACCTCCCACCCTGCCTTGTCCCTGGGGATGTTCCCGTCTATGGAAGGTGTCCCACCAAGCCCTGCATGTGAGGGGCTAAAGCCAGAGTAAAACTGGAAAAATAATCTTGGAAGTGATGAGCAGGACACAGGCTCATGTGCAGGATGTCAGGACTATCTGTGGTGTGATCCTCAAGCACTGGGGAGAGGGCAGAGTTGCAGGGACCAGGCTGTGTTGCCTCCAGGCTCTGGTCTTGCCCTGAAGACTGGCAGTGTGTGCCTGTCACACCTGCCCCTGGCACCTCCAACCCCAGAGCCCTGCCCCAGGTAGGAATCAACCCATGAAGAACATCTGCCCTTCAGATGAAGGCTTCTCCTGAGGTGTGAAGGAAGCTACCATCAGCAGGAGGTGTAGGAGGGATGGAAGAAAGGAAGACTTTGGAGACATAGGTGAGTGGACCAAGTGGTCAAGGAAGGTCCCCTCAGTGGGGACCTCTGCTCAGTGGGACCCTCATCCATGGATGCAGCTGCCCCAAGGCCCCAGCACCTGACTCCTGTCTGCAGGTAGAGGGGTGGGGCAGGCACAGGCTGGGGGTAGAGCTAAGGATATTCAGGGAGTGGGCAGCATGTTGCAAAGGAAAGGGGGTGCACAGTCCCTGCCAGGAGTGGAGCTGATAGTTATTCCTTCTATTCACACCCTGCTTTAGGTATCCACATCTGTTCCCAGGATCATGGATACCCTCTCAAATTTAGATGGCTTCTCTCCTCCAGCCACCCCTATCAGGGAACTAACCCAGCTACCCTGCAAGCACCTCCCACCCTCCCCACCATTCCAAATTTAAAAGGGGGCAAGTGAGAACAGGGCACGATCCCACCCCCCATCCCTCCCCACTGAGTTCCCAACTCCACAGCCCCATGCTGCCAGGGACAAGGAGTGTCCACCTGGCACAGCTGAGCCTCTAATGGTAATGGTTGTTCATATTGTTGAGGTGGGAGGCTGCCATGGCGCTGAATGGAGCTGAGGGCTGGAGCCCGTGCCCGGGGTAGAGGGATGGGCTGGAACCAGGCCAGTAGGAAAAGCTGGCCGGTGTCACCCCAGAGGTCATGAGGTTGAGTTTGGAGATGCCCGAGAAGGGCAGCGGTGCCAGGTTGCCCTGAAATTTGTAGAGGGTGTGATCGGGGGTGGCCGGCTGGCACACCTGCGCCAGCCCATGGAAGTCGAACTTGTAGGCATAGCGCTTGCCATGGACCTTGGTCATGATGTTCTTGTCGTAGTAGTAGCGCAGTGCCCGGCTCAGCTTGTCGTAATTCATGTTGGGTTTGCTCTTCCGCTCGCCCCAGCGCCGTGCCACCTCGTCGGGGTCGATCAGCTTGAACTCCCCATTCGTGCCTTCCCAGGCGATGCAGTTCAGGTTGGCCCGGTCCGAAAGCAGCTCCAGCAGGAACTGCCACAGCTGGATCTGTCCGCTGCCTGCAAGGCCGAGCCCCAGAGAGGTTAAAGCTCCCTCCCAGGGCACAAGGTTAGGGACAGGATGTGCCCCAATTCTCCTCGACCCACTGCTATATTGCCCCCTCCCGTGTGGACCCAGGTTTAGGCTGCACTTCATTGCATCTTCCCTGCTCTAGAGATGCAGAAGATGGTAACAAGGTTATGTCTCCTTTGCAGCACCCCTACTCCATCCTGCCCCTCAGGTAAGAGGAGGAAAAGATACCCTTTCACCTTGTGATGGGGTAGGAGTGCTCAGAGGTCAAAATAGGTTGCAGTGGGTCTGAATTCAGGGTCTCCACATCCCTCCCACCCACATTCACACACCACTGAAGACAAATACCTGTTTGTTTGGTTTGGTGTGAGGACATGGACTTTTTCTTTCATCTGCAGCCCCAAGAAGGAGATGTCTTGGAAGCACTCAGACTTAACCCAGCACAAATATTCCCCACTGCCACATCTGCTTGAAACTGGGCTTGTGTCACAGCACAGCCTCTGCTCTAGAGGCATTGTACCCTGTGCTGATGTCTCCATGATGAGCTGAAGTCAGGGTGCAACACTGATCTGAACTACACCCCAGAGAGGCACAGATAAGTATAGGAGAGGGAGAGAGGAGGACAAGGCAGGACCTGCTGTGGCTTTGAATTGGGCATCAATGTTCCTTATTTCCAGAGGAAAAGTGTCCTCTCTGAGCCATGGCCATTGCATCTGCAGCTTGCCCTGAGGAGTATCCTTGGTGGGTGCCCAAGGTGCCCCTGTGCCAGGCTGCACACACTGGAGCCTGGCACACCTGGATGTGCTCATGGTGAGGCACAAGGACAGGCTTCATTGTGTCTGGCCAGAAGTCACAAGAGGAGAGGGTCCCCGGACCTTTGGACGAGGAGCAGTCCCGCCACTGAGATCCAGCCACTCTGCAGAGCAGCCCTGCACTTATCTAAATACCTTGCCCTACCCTATCTGAGCAGCAGCCCTTGCACATCCCTGCTCCTCGTCCCAACCCTTGCAGCACAGTCTCTTCCCACAGAAGGGGGCACGTCTTTGCATTTAATCCTTCTCCCTGTGCTTTTCTACCATTATTGTGTCTATAGGTGTTTGGATCCCATTCAGAGGTTTAGCACCTATGACCCCTGCAGCAAGCAGTCCCATAGCTCAACTACATTTCCCACAAAGAACCACCTTATCCTACTTATCTAACACCCACCTATTTTATCTGGTACTCCCCATTTCTTGCCCTGGAAGGAGCAGGGAACAGCTGTTTCCCATCCATCCCCATCTCACCAAACCCAGGTTAGACATCCTGATCCAGGCAGATACACTCCAGTCTTTCCAAGGTGTTGTGTTTCCTAATCCCCCGTCCTGGGAAGAAGGTGGAGGTCTCTCCTCCCTGGGAGAGATCCCTGCAGCCTTTGCCTCTCATTGCCACAGCCTCCACCCTGGGCTTCAGCTATCTCCCAGTTGTGGCTGTTCCACCCCATGCAAGGAGGGCAGGGAGGTGTTGGAGGGTGCAGCCTGGTGGAGTGCTGAGGCTCAACCCTGACTGCCGCAGGGTGCCACGATAATACACCTGGCAGCTCCCCAAGGAAATATCCAGGGATCCAAAAAGGTCCTTCTCACTGCATCACTGTGCACCGAGTATGGCTAGGCAGAGTCCCCAGTGCAGAGGCAAAAGAGTCTCCCAGTCCCAGCTTTCCTACCCCTCCCACCACTAAACCAGGGCTCCCCTTTTCCTGCTCAGAGCAGTCCCTTGTCAACTGTCTCCTTGCAGACAGGCAAGCTACATGGCCCAAACACCACAGTGCTGGCCCCGCGATGCCCAGTGCTGCTGCACTCCCCAGCAGGCTCCAGGCTGCTCCATCACCAGCACTTGCCCATGCCTGTGACCCCTGCATGGATTTCTCCAGACGGGGACCCATAAATTCCCAGACGTGCCCGAGCCCCAGTCCTTCACCGGCAGCTCCCTCACGGATAGTGTCTCAACTCACCTCCCCACTCCCAGGAACGGGTCTCCCGAGCTCGCCCCACTCCCGGGCTGGCTGGCAGCTCTCTCCCCGTCTGATGTCCCGAGCAACTGGGGGACCGGAGCTGGGACCCCGAACTCTCCCCGCTGCGGGGCTCGGGGGGCCGGGTTCCCCGCTCCCCTCTGCTGCCACGGAACGGGGGCTCCCGGCCGTCGGGGCTCGGTGGTTTCCCCGTAGGATTTGGCGGCGGAATGCTCCCAGCCCGCAGCAGCAGGGAACGGGGGCTCCGCGGCGGCCGTGTCCCGCATGGGCAGTGCCCGGCACACGAACGGGAAGGGTTCCCCGGTGGCTGCGGGTCGGGGAAGAATGCATGTGCCCCGGGGGTCCCCGCTCCGGGCCAGCTGAAGGGAGCGGAGCAGGTCCAGGGGAAGGGGCAGCGGTGCTCTTACCTTTCTGCACGCCGGGGCTGAGAGACCCCCATGCCTGGCTCTTCCCGTCTTTGAACAAAGTTTCCCCTACTGGATCTGGGGGGAAAAAAGGGGCGCGGGTGGGGGTGGCGGGGGGCTGGAGCCAGGCGGGACCGCGACCCCCCGGCGCCCACCCGCGGGCAATGTCCTCGCAGCCCCCGTCCGCTCCCCCTCGCTTGCCCCGCCGCTGCGGCGAAGCCAGGAAACGCGTCCAGGAAAAAGGAAATCCGATTTCCGACCCAGCCGGGGAAGCTTTTAAATAGGAATAGAAAATCCCGTGGACTGGGGTAGGGAGGAGAGAAGGAGCGAGGGAGAGAACTGCGGGACAGGGGGACAGGGAGAGGAGACAGGTGAGCGGCAGGATGGGCGGCAGGATGGGCGGGTGGAAGGAAGGATGACTGCTGGCGTTTGGGGAGCGGACCGCTGTGAAAAGGAGAGATAGATGGAGAGATGGATGGAAGGAAGGAAGAAAATGGGTGGATGGATGGAAGGACAGAAGGGAGGTTGGATGAGTGGGTAGATGGAGGGAAGAAAGGGCGAGAGGTGAATGGATGGAAGGAAGGGTAGGTAATTGGTAAGATGAGGGCAAAACAGGCTGATGGAAGGGACAGAGGGTAGACAGAGGGATTGGCTGGTAGCAGGGATGGAAAAGGGGATAGAGGGATAAGTGGGTGGGGTGGAAAGATGGATGGAAGCACAGGGCAAGGATGGGTGGGTGGAAAGATGAGTTGGAAGGAGAGAAGGGTGGATGGAGGGATGGAAGGACAGGGGGACGGTGGGTGGATGAAGGATGGGAGGATAAGTGTGCAGGCATGGAAGGCTGTGAGGGTAGATAGAAGGGATGGTTGTGGTGCTCGAAGGCAGGAAGAGAGAATGGACAGAAAGAGAGAGGAGAGAACAGGGTGGGCTCTGGAAGGAGACAGGGCAGAGAAGCGTCCCGGGGCCTCAGCGGGACAGGGCGGGCAGGGGCTGGGTGCTGTGCGGTGCACGGCGCAGCGGTGGGGCAGCGGCCGAGGGATCCGCCCGTACCTGGCAGATACATGTTGAGCAGCAGTGGCACCGCTCCGGTGCCGTGTCTCATGGCAGCTGTGGGGGCGGCCCGAGGGCTGCATGTTTTAATATTCCTGCCCCTATTATTATTATTATTATTCCACTTTATCAGGGAGCAGCTGATGGCGAATAAATGGCAGCGGGACGGGCAGGGGACGGGCAGGGGCCGGGGGAGGCGGAGGAGGGGGAGTTTCCAGGCAACTCGCAGGGGCTCGGGGCCCCGGCTCCAGCAATTTCCTCCACTGTAATTAAAGCGGGCGCTGCCCCCCCCTCCCCCCGCTATCGGGCCCGCATCAGACTTTAATCACGGCCGCGGGTTTCTATGGAGAGAGGCTCGGGCCGCTTCCTGCCTCTTCCGCCTCCTTAACTCTTCGCAAACACGGCGCTGCCATCCCAGCTAGGAGCGGGCTCGGACACTGCCTGGAGACTGCCCGGGCCCGGCCTCCCACCACCGTCCCGCTCGCTTCCTGACCCGCCGACCGGACAGCATCCTCTTGGCCCTCTGCATCTCACAGCACGGCATCGGCATCGGCGTTGGTGTCGTCCCACCAGCGTCTGGCTCTCTGACCCACCTGTGCTGCCAGCCATGAGGATCCGTGCCTGCACCTTTCCCAGCTTCAGCATCATCAGCACAGTCTTGGGGTCTCCTTGCAGTTCCCAGAGCCCCGGGGTGGGGCCATCTGGGTCCCCACCAGGTCTGTCCAGGTGTGGGACACTGGTGATGGGATTCCTTTGTGGTGCCCAAAGTTTCAGGGTGGGTAAGCGCATTGCCAGCAGTTCGTGGCACCAGGTTGTACCACAGGTTTGCCACCTTCCTGGCTCCTCTGTGCTCTTCTGGACAGTCCCTGACTCAGGGACAGTTAAGCCTGTGACCAACCCTGTCCCAATCTGTTGCTCACCTTTATTAGGATCTGTAGAAGTTGGGTGACACTCAACACCCCCCCAAACCAGGATGGCCCTATCTTCATCTGCTTGTCCTGGGCAACCCTGGGTGTTTTCTGAAGACAGGAAGGCAATTTGTGGAGAAATGTGCAATGGAGAAAGATGATCCCAGCTCCCAAAAGACACATCTGTCCATGTTTTCCCCCATCATACATGGCTCCAGCTGCTATATGCAGTTTTGGGGTGCTCTCAGAGGCTCTGTCCCCCTGGTCAAGAGTAGACCCTCCACCAGGACCCCACAGCTTGACGCAGCCAGGCAGCGTGTCAGCAGCTTGCACCAGCTCTGCTCCACGAGTCCAGTGCTGTACAGCCAAGACTGCAACCTCTCCTGTGGTGTTTCATTGATGTCTAGTAACAGGACAAGCTCTTATGCAGGACTTAGATGAATTTCTTGAAAGTGATCATTGCAAGATATGAACCTAATGGAAACCAGAATATGGCCATGCCAGACCCACGGTTATTATTAATACTGTAGCCAAAATGTGTCCTGCATAAAAAGGTGAGCGATGCTCAGCTGGGCTGCCACAGCCCAACAAGGCCAGTAGTGGGGGGGGGGGGGAGGCAGCACCCAACGTCCTCCGGGGGGGGGAGACAACCAATACATTTAGGAAATAGGGGATCCCATGGGTGCTGAGCAGGGCTCCAGGTGCTCCACGTCTTCTGCCCATTAGGGACAAAGAGCAGATACTGGCAGGGGGAGACATGAGCAGACATAATGGTACTCCCCCCGCAATTCCCCACAAATCCTGTTTAGATGTAACAGCCCTTTAAAAGTTTCTCTTCTCCCAGCTTGTCCTCTGAGCTCCCCCGAACCTCACAGTGGAGTGTCCCAGCTCTGTAAAGCCCAGCAGCTCCGGCTGCTCCCCCCATCCCTCTCCTCCCCAGCCCTCCAAGTGCAACTCTCCCAGCAGCGGCTCTGCAGCCTCCCAGACTTGCTTTCGCTGCCTGAGTCACTGGAACGAACCGCAGGCAACGGAAAACAAGCCCCGGAGACAGCAGGGTGAGGTGGGGAGGGTGCCAGACCCGCCGAGCCGTTGCCTCCCGACAGCCCGGGTGACTGGGATCCTCCTCCAGCAAACCTGGCTGGTGGAGGGCATGGACGCAGGGGTCTGGGCTGAAGGACACCGCATCAAGCCAGAGTGGGGGGAGGGTGGAAGGGGCAGAGATCAGGCTGAGAAGCAGGGTTAGGGTAGTGGGAGCTGGAGTTGGGGGTGCTTTAGAGGGCGCTGGGGATGTGGATTCCTGGGTCCCTGGGAAAGCCAGTGAGTGGGGAAGCTTAAAGTGGGTGGTGAGGAGACTGGGGGCTTTTGGTGACCTAGGGGCAGAGGGGTGCAAAGGGGCAGGGAGTGTGAGGTCCCAGGGGCTGGGGATCTCTGTGTCCATGTGGAGCTTTTGGGGACCTGAGTGATGTGACCTCAGGTTCATGGGGGAGCTGGGGCAGACCCAGAGGATGGGGGAGGGAGGGTATATGAGAAATCCAGAGAAGAGGGACCCATGTCCATGGATGAACAAGGAATTGGGCATCGGGTCTGTGGGGGATCTGGAAGATGAGGGTTCAGGTCTGTGGGGCTCCTGGGGACAGAGTCTGGACACATGGAGTGCCTAGCTGGCAGCAGCTGCAGGCCCCTCTGGCTGTAAGCAGGCAGCCTGCCCCCTCCTCCCCCCCAGCACTCCCCCCACTCCAGATGGAGCAATAAGGACCCCAGACTTTGCAATGACCCCCACAGCCTGCCCCTACCCCCACCCACTGCAGGTGCCCGGGAGAGCTTCACCTGTGAGCCGGCGTTGTGAAGTGGAGCCAAGCTGACGTGGCTGTGTGCTGGCTGCACCTGGCCAGGTGTGCCGGAATGTGTTTGTGGAGGGGGAGAGGCCATGGGGCAGTGGCGGGGTGGGGCTAGCAGGGACATGGAGGGGACAGGGTAGGGCTGGGGGGTGCCCTGCAGCTGGGACACCACGCAGAATGGGGACACACAGGTGCTGGGGCTTCTGCATGGCCACACTGGGGTGCAACAGGAAAGAGGACGTGCAGGGACACGCTTGTGTGCACACTCATGTGTGCAGTTCACACACACGTACATATGCTGACACACATGCCAGGATGGGGGTCTCTGCACAGGCCTGGTTGTGGGGTGTGCACACATCCACCCCCAGCCCAGTTCAGCCCAGTCTTCCAGCACCCTTCTGGAACACCCCTTGCCCCAGGTCAGGCATGCTTTTAGCAGGGTGGGCACTGGAGAACCTAGGCATTTGAGCCACCCACCAATGTTCCACCATCCTCCCATGTCCTTGGTGTGGAGAACACCTTGGGACCAGAGGCCTGTGCCTCAGGAGGGCTTCAGAGTGCTGGAGCATGATGGAAGAGGAGAAGGAGGAGGAAGGAATGTCCTGCATGCAGGGAGAACCTGGGAACAGGGGGCCTGCACCCTAGGAGGGTTTGAGGTTGGGAAAGGGTGCTGAAGGAGGAGGAGGAGGTTGGGTGGGGCTCCCGGTATCCTGGAGCTGAGCAGGATATTGGCACGGATGTGCTGGCGTGGCAATGCTGGGGGAGGACACACACACCTGGATCCTAAGCGTTCTGGGAGCATCTGGGAGCATCGAGCTAAGTCCCCTACCAGCTGCAGAACACTGCCCTGAGAACCTCCTTCCCCTGACCCCTGCAGCACCCACCTCCCTCCCCCAGCCCCTCTCTGCCAGTGTCCCCAACCCTGACAAAACTGTGGTTACCCCATTTGTGTAAATGTTCTCTCCCCTCCCCCCCACCCCTGCCCCAGATGACTCCTATGCTCTTCCTCCTTCCCAGGCCCACTGCAGGCAGGAATCTCCTTCTCTCTTCCAGAGAGAAGCAGGAGGTGGTAATGCAGAGAGAGGGGACCATGAGTTCACAGACTTTGTAGCAATCACCTTCCCTAGCACTGATCCTGGGAGGACAACTGAGGGCATGACATCCCTGGATACCTCTTACCAGGCCACAACCCTCCTGGATGCCCTCTCCCAGCTGCAGCCCTTTCTTTGCCAAGCAAGTTCACGTTTTCCAGCTGGAGCATCACAGCGTTGGAACTGTCCTGCATCCCCTCTACTCTTTGTGTGTGGACCAGAGGTGGGGTGCAGGGAGCTAAGCCCAGGGTGGAGGTGGCCACAGGCCCAAAACCACCTGCAGAAGGGGAAAACCCACCTTCCACCCCTCAGAGGGTCTTCCCAGTGTGGCAGCCCCCTGAGAAGCAGAGCAGAGGCAGAAACACCCTTTTTTTTTTGACAAATGCCTTTATTTGCTACCGGATAGAGGTCTATTGCACAGCAGCCTGGAGGCTGCAGGGCATTCAGCCCTGCCCCTGTTCAGTGCTGGACGCGGCGGATGGATTGGATCTGGTTGGTGTGGGCCTGGCTGCTGTATTCATTGTACTTCTTGAACTCGCCGTTCTGTCTGTCCCGCTCCAGCACGTACTGGTAGCCCCTGTATCCCGGGTACTGGTATGCCACCCACCTGAAGGCAGACCCTGGCTCAGAGCCCCAGGCCAGATCCTCCCCTTGCCTCCCCTCCCCTTTTTTTCTCTTTCCTTCCCCTACCCTCCCATCCCAATCCCAATCCCAGTCCCATCCCATCCCCATCTCATTCCATCCCTCTCCTTGCCCTGGGAGGAGAGAGACAGAAAGCACCTCATAGCTTGGACTTTCAAGGAAAAGGTAGCAGGAAGGCATCCCTTCTTTTTGGGGTCCCCCTTCCCCATCTTCGGGTTATGAAGGAGGGAGGTGCTTGCTGAACCCCTGCTCTCAGCCCCCCCGACCCCCTGCCCTGCTGGCAGGACTCACGCTCCGGAGTTCACTTTGATGGATGCCACCTCCTTGTTGCCCCAGCCCATGGCTTGCAGCGAGGGGTAGTCGTCGCTCAGCTCAAACTTGTGCCCCTGGAAGTTCTCAGCCTCGTAGAGGATGGCTTTGCTGTCATTGTGGTTCTGCAGAGGGTGATAGCTGAGGGTCAGCGGGGATGGGTTGGCTTTCACAGGGATAGGGGATGTGGCTTCAGGATGACATGCCCCAAGGCACTGCGAAAGGCCTAGGACCATGCCCAGCTTTGGTGCAAGGCACAGGGATGCCCTTCAGCCTGTCACCCCCTCACTGGAACACCCCAGGGCTGCCCAGAAGATGCTGCTCTCACTGCCAGTGAGGGTGACAGTGGCTACAACCCCTGAACCCACATGGGCTCCTGCCTTCAGCATCCTCATGCTCCCCGAGGCTGCAGGAGGATTCAGGGCAAGGCAGGCTGCTGAGACAGGTCCCTTTGGCTCTGTGGGGCCTTGCTGGGTCCCGGACACCGAGGGGTTAATGGCTGGGACACTGAGCGATGCGACAATGTCCCCCGTGCCCAGCCCCCATACGCATCTATCTGCACCGAGGAGCAGTCCTGCCAGTAAGGAGTGATCTTATCGCATCCCCTTTATTAAAGCCCGAACATATCTGCCTGGTGATTATTAAAAGTTGGGGGGGACCCCCCCGCTCAGAGGCGCAGACGTGCCGCTGCTGCGAGCACCAGTGTCTCTGCAGATGGAGCGATAGAGCTGCGCCTGCCTGGGCACGGCTCAGGTACCCTGGGCAGGAGGGGGACGGACCCTGGACCCTGAGCATCACTGCGGTCCTGCCGGCTCCTCTCTCTTCACCCCATCCCTCGGTATCAGGGCTGGGGGACAAGACCTGGGGACCTTAGTCTGGAAGGTGACGCTCCAAAGCACAAAGCAGAAGGAGCTGGGACAGTGTTTCAGCCTAAATTTTAGCCCTAAAAAGCACCTCAGGATCACTGCAGGGAGGTGGGAGCAGGTGGGTGCAGCTACTCCTCCACCTTATAAGCACCTCTGTGTGCATTTCACCCCTCCATCCTATGTCCCTGTAACTCATCCTCCAGTCTGTCCCTCCATGCTGGGCTGCCAGAAGGAGGCTCTGCCTGCCCCGAGCCCCCCGCCACGTTTTCCCCATAACTCACTGCGCATTTGATGGGCCGGAAGGAGAGGAGGTGCTCGGTCCGGTAGCCACTGTTCCCACTCCAGGCCTCCCACCGGGGATAGTCACCCTTCTCCAGGATAAACTGCTGCCCCTGGTACTCAGGGTACTCGAAGCCTACCCAGCTGGAGGGGAAAGGAGGAAATCCCTCAGGGATGCGTGACACAGCCCCCAGGATCAACCAGGGGTTGCCTTCTCCCTCCCGTGTAGGGGACAGAGAAGTCCTGGCAGGTTGTGGGTCTGTCACAGAGGTTGGGGTTCTTTCTGGCAGCAAATGTCCCTTTTGAGAGCAGGACTCCTCTCCCCAGAGCCACTCCATTGCCTCCAAGCTGTGTCTTGGCTCGGCAGGGTTTCCCTGCTTAACAAATGGGGAAACTGAGGCATCACACAAGGAGCGCAAGCAGGAAGGTCTCACAGTGAGTCTGTGTCAGAGCCAAGGAAGGACTAGGGTGTTTTGGCTCCCCAGCAGCTCCCAATAGTCCCCTGGGAGCAGTGAGTTTGCTGGAGTGGGGTGTGCCAAGGGGCCGCGGGGCTGACAGGGCACTTACGGGCCAGACTCCACCTTGATGGAGCGGATCTTGCGGAAGCCACGCTCCATGATGCTGGGGCACTCCATGAGGAATTCGCAGCGCTTGCCCTGGAAGCTCTCCTCCTCCCACACTGTGATCTTGTACTGCCCCAGCGTGTCCATGGCTTCACTGCTGGTCATACGTGTCGCTCGGCTGCTGGCATAGCCCCACGCATCACCCCAGGGCAGGTGTCCACCACCCGCTCCCAGCCACTCCGCTGCCTGCCACTGAGTCTGGGGTGCCGGTGGTGCTGCCCTTACACGTCCCATGCCACTGGCCCCTCACCCTCCTAGCCTGGTACGGGGGAGACTTCCCACTCCCCTTCCCTTGGTGGTAGGGTATCTCTGTCTGGTGAACCCCACGTCGCAGGGGGAACTTGCCATGCCCCATTCTTCTGTGTGATGTACCCAGGACTGCCTCAGTTTTTCTGCTCCCCAGCTCCCAGTGATAGCTCCGGGAGTTGACTGGGTGCAGTGGCACTGTACCCGGTGCCGGGAGGCGGCAGTGACCCCCAACTCAGGCACGGGTGCGGGTGTAGCCATGGGGCAGAGCAGCCCGGCTCTTTCATCCCTCCTGCTAGAGTCCCTCCTGTGCCCACACAGGGCACCCCTACTGTGCCACGCAGCACCCCGCCACTTGCCCTTCCCCGCAGTGTGCGTTGGGTGGGGGGGCTTGATGTGGGGGGTGAAGGGAGCGTGGCAGCGCCTGTTCAGTGGGGGGCTTGGGGTCTCACAGCTGGTACTTACTTGGTCGGCAGGGCAGGGCACAGAGGCGAAGGTGGCGGTGCCGGCGCCGGCTATTCCCCTCGCCCTTTATAGGCGGGCGCCGAAGTGCCGATGGTGCAGGCGATCAGGGCGCTGTGTCAGCAGGCAGGGGATGGGGGGGGACGGGGTGCGCACCCACCCCAGACTCCGGCTGTCCATTCCACTTAGGCAGTGTGGCGAGAGCGGCCCCCCCGCGCCCAGCGGGGCTGACAATGAAAGTGCTGGGCTGTGTTTGCGCAGGGGCTCAGGGCACAATGGGCAAAGGGCCTGACGCGCTGCTTTCCTTTCTGCCCCCGGACAATGTCCCCGCTTGGCCCAGGGATTAGGGACCCAGCCTTTCCCAGGGCACCCGCAGCCTTTGCCAGGGTTGAGGTTGGTGGGAAGGAGGTGCCAGGGCGAAGCAGGGATTTGCCAGTAGGGAGCTGAGGGGCAATGATGTCCTTACGCTGGGACACAGGGCTCACACTGGGGATGCTTCTGCCCCTCTGCCTGCGGCTCTGCCACCATGGGTCCCTCCTCCGGCCAGGCTCTGCCTTGCATGTGCCAAGCTGGCAAGGGAGGGATTCAGTTTGCATGGGTAGGGCTGCGTGTGGTTTGGGAGAAGGTTAAGGTGAGTGAGAGGAGTGAAGGAGGTGCTGGAACAGGCACAACTAGGTCCATCCATCCTCTGCAATGCCCTGCAGGGGTTCCTGTTGACTCTAGACTGGACACTGCTGGACCCCAGTTACATGATCCTCACTTGTAATGCCCTGGGCATGTTCCCTGGCTTGACAAAGGGCTTCCTGGGCTCCCTGTTCACCTCCCACTGAGGCAGGGGACACCATGCACAGCAGAAGGGGACCACCTTTGGGACAGAGCTGTGTCCTTCACCTGGTCAGCAGGGCCAGTTCCCTAACTGGAACTGCATCTTGACATGCAGATATCCCCAGTGCCTCCTACCAGGACCTGGGCTGGATAAGGCCAACACAGGGTGGAAAAGGAGTACCCTACTGAGCTGTGAAATCCTGGGTATCTTGGCAGCAGTGTTTCTTGAAGCATCCCTGCACAGTCTGTGGTGAGGCCAGGCACTCCCCACCTTCAGCTGGACAGGTGCCATGCTGGCCTCTGGGCAAGGGCTGGCCCAGAGCACCCCAAACCTTCCCGTGAAAACCTCAGCTGTTCATGGGATCCCGAGGATGAGGTCAGCACCCCAAGAGACCCCAACATTGCCAGAGGTGGAAAATGCAGTGTGGGCAGCTGGGGGTGGTGTTAGGACGCCTGGCATCAGCAAGAAGCGAGGACTGGAGGGTGACACCCAGGACGGGCTGGGGGCAGGACTCGTGGGTTCTCTTCATGACCCCCTCACTGCTCGACGGCACCCCGGGCAGCTTTTCCTCCCCTGCTCCGAAGTTCGGTGAAGGGCCGCGCCGATGCCTGCGGGACCCAGCAGAGGGTGCAGCCTAGCAGCGGTTGGAGCTGGCTTCAGCTCAAGAACGTTAGTGGCCCTGGGCCGGCAACAGGCGCTGGGGAGGCGACCCTCAGCTTGCGTCGCCCTGGATGCTCGTAGCAGGGAGGGGGAGACCCTCTGGGAGCTCTCTGGGAAAGCAGAAGATGGAGGGAAGGATGGGGATGGTCCCCGGAGAAGGAAGAGCATCCCGGTGCATCCCGGTGGCCTGGGGACATCTTTCAAAGTGCTGGGGGACAGGTCTGGGCAGAGTTTAGGGAGGTCATCACCTTGAGGTGGGGCAAGATCCAGAGCTAGTGCACTGCAGGGCTCCCCCCTGCTGCCACCACTCGCCTGGGCTGTGTGAGCAGAGATGTGGGGCACTGGTTAGTCTGAGGTGCTGTACAGTGCAGGGGTGTATTACAGAGCCCAAGGACGTGGGACACCAGAGGACATGTGGGCTGTTATGGGTTGTGTGTATGGGGTGTGAGGGGCACTGCATGGTGTCCTACAGGATCTATGGGGTGGTGGTGGTGTGCTACAAGGAGCATGCAAATAGCTCAGTAATCCCCATACAACCCTTTGGATAAAAGCACTGGAGGGAGTAGGGTGTGTGTGTGCAGGACAGAAACCCAGATGCAGATTACGCCCCTTCCTTGCTACTCAGCACGTCCCACTCACTGGGATGTGCCTCACCCTCTGCTTGGTACATTCAGGGCACCACATCAGGTGACAGTGGATCAGTGGGGTCTCCCACGAGAAGCCCTCCCCCACTGCTCCCCAAAGTGCTGATGCAGCCTGTCTTCCCCGGGGCATTTTTTGCTCCTCGGGGCAGTCTCTATCACCAGCCAGCATCCCCATGGCTCGGTCACCTGCCAGCCCCCAGCCACACCTGTCCAGCTGGGGACAGGGGCAAGGGGAGGCTGGTGAGGGGTCAGGCAGAAACTCTGCTCAAGGGCAGCTGCTAATACTGGCTGTGGAGCTGGTTAGCGCTCGCACAGGGCCTCCTGCATAGGCTAATTTAATAAGGGCCCCTCATTGCTCCCAGCTCAGCCTGTTCACTATGCTAGCAAAACAGATCAGATTTCTCCATGCCACCGGGCACAGTGCAGCAGCCAAGCCTGGGGGCACAGTGCGAGCACAGGGTCACCCAAGTGCTGCACGTTAAGCCCACACCAGGCAGCCATGGCCCCTGGCTGTGGGGCTGGACCCTGTGCTTTGTGCAGGCACTGGTCCCAAGATAGTGAACAGCCTGGGGATCTGAGCAGGATGATAGGCAGCCATTAGGGAGGTGAGGCAGGTGCTGCTCGGGAATCCTGATGCTAATGCCACATTCTGGGACTGATGGCAGCACGCAGCCATTCCCACTGCTGTTATGAGTATCTGGGCTAGCTGACCAAGGCAGAACAGCAGTGTGTAGTCCCGCATCTGGCTGACACTGTGACCCTCTACAAAGCCTGCTAACCTCTCTCTTCTTCTCCTCAACCCTGCTGGGGGCTGGAATGCCACCCCAGGGGGCTGGATGTCTGTGGGCTAGGCCAACCAGGAGCAGATGGAGCTGGTGCTGGCCCCTGTTTGTCTTTCTCCCAGTTGCCTGGTGCTCTATTTGTTCTGGGGATGGCTTCCTGCTGCCAGAGCCAAAACAGGTGGCTTTTATTTGCAGGGTCTGGCTGATTAGATCAGGGGTGTTGTGCTGTTGCCCCCATGCAGCCTCACTGCTCCCTTTTTCCTCTCCTTTCTCCCCCAGTCTCATTTCCCTCAGAAATCATTCTCCTTGGCAAGGATGCAAACATCCCCATTCCCTCCCCAATCATCTGTGCTTCAGGGCTGCTCTGAACATGGCCACGCTAAGATTGGTTAATCCCAGCCAAAACCCCTACTTCCACCTGCTGGGTCCTCAGATCCCAGAGCAGAGAGGCTTGCTGGGATCTCCAGTGCCACTTGTCTCTTCTTGAATCTTTGCTGGGCACGCAGGACACACGTGTGCAGGCTTTCACCTGCCGCAGAAGCCTCCTTGCACAGGGATCCCTGGCACACACCAGCCACCCCATACACATGTGTCTCCTGTGCACCCAGCCATCCCATCCCTGCAACCGGAAACTCCTGGGATCGCAAGAGCCTGGCAGATGTTGCTGGGATTAGCTCCCACACAGGCATACAGGCACACTGTGGGCTGCCAGCTGTTCCATGCCTGGAGAACTCCCAGGTACTTGGGCTCCCCTGTGGCAGAGCTTGGCAGGTACCTGCTGTAGCTCCTGCTGAACGCAGGACAGGAGAGGAACCCCTGGGGACCAAGATGATGACTGGTTTCTGCATACTCTCATCAATGACCAGAGAAGAGCAGGGATGTGGTGGAGAGCGCAGCAAGTGGAACACAATGCAAGGGGTACCCACACATTCTCACTCACAGCTGGGTCTTGCAAACAACTGGCTGAGGTTGTTATCCATGCAGCACACCTAATCCCAGCTTCAGCTATCCCCAGGCACCCATGACTCTCAGCCAGCCACCACTGCCCCACTGGGACTGGCTCTTCAGACCTGCCCACCTGCTGCCCCCACTGGCACCCTGGCCACTCCAGGTATGCTGCTTACCCCCTCCCTGTGGGACCACGGGTGCCCTGTGACACCCACAGCTCCAGAGGTGCACCTGCAACAACCCACCAAGATAAGGATACTCACAGGGACACATGTTCACCCCGTGCCACCCATCCATGACTTGATCCTGGCTGCCCCCGGTATGGGGGTGTGCTTAGTCCCCAACTCTGCCAGCCTTGCTCAGTCCCCAGGAACTGCTAAGGGAGCTGTGGCCTCACCTGCCTGCTCTCCACTGTTCCCATGGGGACTAATCCTACCTGAAGGTCAGGGAGGCTCCGCCAGCTGCTCACCTCCTGCCTGTGGATTAAAGCCTGAGTGTGAGCAGGTGGCAACTGTCTCCCTAGGCTGGCCCATCCCTGGTATGGGACTGACAACAGCATAAAACCCAGCTAGGCAGCTCTAAAAGGGACCCAAATATGGCAGGTCCCTTGCAGCCTAAGGTGTCCCCCCATCATACCCTACCCAGAAGGGGGTGCCAGGCACTGGGGCAGAACAGCAGTACTGGGGCAGTATCTGGTCCTCTGGTCCAGATCTTGACCTGAAATGCAGCCAGCTGGTGCCAGCCACTACGACCTCCTGCTTGTTACCATAGGTAACCGCAGCCTGGCACCCCCAGGGCACCCCATTGCTTCAGTGTCCTGGAGAAACCTGCTGGCCCCCACAGAGTGCCCAGTGCAGACCAGTCAGGGGAGTGGTGATGAAGACAGGGAAGCATGCCCACCCCACACTCAGCCTGTCCTGGATGCAGTTGCTGATGCCTCTCCTTAAGTACCTTGTATCATATTTGGAGGGGTATCATGGGTAAGCACAGCTTCCCAGATCCCAGCTTTACCTATAGCACCTAGGGTGTTGCCATGGGGGTGCAGAGTACAAGGTCAGGGGTGGCAGCCCCTGGCAGCCTCAGAGGCAGGAGATGCCAGCTCAACCATTGCCTGGCCAAGGTCCCAGTTCACCCTGGTGCTCCTCCACTCCCTTGTTGGCTACATCTGTAGTGCCAGGTGCCCCAAGCCTGGGTGACGCTCGTCCAGGAGGCAGATGAAAGGCTGGCAGTGGCAGGTCCCCTCCTCCCCCAGCTCTGAGGATCAGCGCAGGCGGGGGCTGAGCCACGCGCTGCTGCAAGAACAGAACATCCTGCCTCGGGGCTCCCCAGGCCAGCAATAGCTGGTCAAGAAGCAGTTGCCCTGGCACCCTGCTCAGTGTCCATCTCCTGGACAGGTGGCCCATGCACTTCCCAGGGTCACCAGCTGGCCCCGGAGAGAGGAGCCTGATCGCTCACCCCTTCCCTGGATGCCCCATGGGAGGATGAGGCTGATGTATGCCAAGATGCAGGACTAGTACAAGCTCTGGGTTTTTCCCCACAGCACTCTGAGTCCTTCAGCAGGGGTGAAGGAACCCCCTTATCCCTTTTGCTTATGGGGGTTCAGAGGCATTTCTTGGGGCAATGATAAAACATGTCCCCTCACCCCAGTGGATTGTGGGTGCAGGGGGAGGATACCAGACTGTACCTATGCTGTGCCTGATGCTTCCCACAGCCAGGAATGGGCTGGGGTGGGCAGAGTTGCCTGTAGTTTCACCACAGCAGAATGAAGCTCTCCCCTCCACCCTGCTTAACAGATAGCAACAAGCTTGTCCCAGAGCCAGTTGGACTGAAGACTGCCTCTCCTCATGGTGTTTATCTGTGGGGGATGTGTGGGGTGGACCCATTGCCTGGGGACGATATCTGAAGCTACAGCCTGGCACAAGGAGCGCAGGACCCCAGCACAGAACCAGGGCATTCCCTGTGATCTCTGCCCCAGGTCTGCCCTTGGCCAGGAGCAGGTTGACTGGCTGGAGACAATCATGGGGTGCTCAGCAACACTCTGACCTCCAACATTAGCCCCTCCCCAGGGACACAAGCAGTCAGTCTCCTTGTGCAAATTGGCTAGGTACCCACGGTGGTGCTGGAACAGATGGATTTCCAGTGGTAGGGAGCCCTTGCTCTGCCTGGGCACCTTCTCCAGGTACAGCAGAGCTGTGACAAACAGGCTGGGTGGGGGACAGTCGAGGTCTAGGGATGCCTACACCACCTTAGTTCTCGGCCTCTGGGGTGCCCACGCAGCCCTGTGTGCAGTGGCAGCTCTGGGCTGATCCGCTCCAGGGTGCTGGGGTGCAAAGGACAACCAGCTGCCTCTGCCACATCCTGGGGCAAAGCAGTGCCTGCCCCAGGATGGCACACCCCATCCGGGCTGGGCAGGACACACGACACCCTGCGGGCAGCCAGCAACAGCACACACCTCTGCTCACACCCACACCTTCACCCGATGCACACACACCAGGACACAGAGCAGTGAGCACAGCAGGGCACAGCCAGCGCCACACGTTTAGCTCAGCAGGAGCACACACACATGCACACACAGGGCAGCGATACACCAGCTCTGCCCTGCCTGCCAGGGAGGGCACACAGACGTGTGCACAGCAACACACTCATGTTAAAACACATATTCAAACACATAAGCGTGCATGCACTTACACACCTCTGTGAAACTACATCTATGTGCAAGTGCAAACCTGGGCACTCGTGTCTCTCCAGTGCTCCTCCTGGTTCAGAACTGTGCCATGGAAATCCCTAGCACATGTTCCAAGGTCCCCAAATCCATGCTACTGGCCACGCAGAGCCTGGGATTGCACCACCCAGCACAGGCAGCAGCACCCCACTGTGCCTCATCCCTTGCCAGCTGGTCACAGCCCTTGGCACCAGCGCTGGCTCTGATGTGGTAGATGTGAGTGTTTAAAGCCCCTAGCTCTGCCCACCTGGAGGAGCAGCTCATCCTTGGGTGCTAACCCTGCCAAAGGGCCATACCCCAGCCAACACAGCCCACAGGGCAATGTGGCTTCCTGGGGCCACTTCCAGCTTTGAAGGGTGTCATGACTTCCCAGTGCCACTGCAATGGCAGAGCTGGGACAGGCAGAGCAGACTGGGAAGATGGTGGGGAGGGGGGATTTCTAGTGCTGCTTCTTGAGGCTGTTCCCTTCCCAAACTGGGACACATGTGATGCCCTGGGCATATTCCTGCTGCTGGTGCCAGCACAGGGTCCGGCTTTCTGGCTGCAAAGCCAAAAAATTGCTTTTCTGGAGTATCTGGGTTATTATCTACAGGTTGGAACATGGGTCCCATGGTGTACTGGGTCATGCTAGGAAATAAGACAGCCCAGTGGTGCTTGAGCCACCAAGGGAAAGCGGAGGTGGCATGGTAGTATCTCTGCAGCCCTGCTCTGCCAGATACCATCTCTGCCAGGCTCTGCCCCCACAGGAACACACGTGCAGTGACTGGAGCACATGGGCAGCAGGGTCTGGCTTTGCTCAGTTATTAATTGTGTTCTGTTTGATCCCAGCCTGAATGGGGCAGCTGCAGGGGGTTGTGCATATCAGGGTATGTGTTGTGCTTTTGCAGCTTTTCAACTTTACCAGGATTGGTAGAAGAAGACACAGAGCCTGGAGACATGGCCCCAAGGGGCCCATGACCACCATGACGGTCAAACACCACACCACCTGGAGGCTGCTCCTGGGCTAGGATGCACACTTAGCTCTGGAGAGATGCAAGGAGTACAGCAACCTCGGAGATGCTCTTTGATTTTGGTCCTTTCCTACACCACCTGTTGGAAACTTCCCAAGCATCTGCCCAGACAGGGAGCCTAGGAGGTGCCCCACCTCCATCCCTTGCAGGGGCACCCCAAGGAGGCTATAGGGCTCTCCTGCTCCAGGGCAGGGGCTGCTAAACCTTGTCCTGTGCATAGATTGGATGGGGGTGAGGGAAAGCAGCAGGAATGTTCCTGTCCCTCTGCACACTCCTGAGCTCCTTCACTCTCAGCCTCTCCTCCACCCACACTGGGTGGATGGGCTAAGCTTTCACAGCATTTGCAGAGAGGCTGCAGAAGGGCTCAGGATGCACCTGTAAACTGAGAGCATCCCTGAGTGTAGTGGGACCCGAACGGGATCCTGTGCTACAGAAATGCCTGTACCTGAGGGCGAAGCAGAAGCAGCTCAGAGCTGACAGAGAAATCGCAGGCAGAGCAAGGCACAGACAGCAGAGAGGTGGGGGATCTTTCCACTCCCAAACAACATCCTGAAGTGGGAGGAAAGCAGATCCACTGCTGTCCCATCTCCTAGCTCTCCATCACTCCCTCCAGTCTCCATGGTGCTTGGAGCAGCCCTGGGCTCTGATTGTCTTCACTGGCTGCAAGGGAACAGGGATGGGATGGGAAACGGGATGGGACAGGAGTCCAGGTCAAGCACTAGCGCTTTGAGAGCAGGGCAAGCATGGGCAGGGCTATCCTGGAAGAGACCCACCAGCTTGCCAGTCACCCCCACATACCCTTCCACAACAAGCATAGGCAGAGGGATTGCCATCAGCAGAAGCTGGCACCTGGTCTGCAGGCTGAGGGTGAACAGCAGGCAATACCTTCCCTAGGAAGGGCTGGTAAGTGCAGCTCCTGGGAGTGAACCAGGGCCGAGGTGTGCAGGAAAGGATGTAACATCCCTCATCCTCTGCCCTGATCCCCACTGCTGGCTCCTACCTTCCCTCCCCGCTGTACTGTGTCAGCAGCTAAAGCTCCCTTGGTGCCAGCAGCTAAAGCTCCCTTGGTGCCAGCAGACCATTGAGACCTACCTGCGTGCTTGGCAGAGCCTAGCAAGCTCCACCCATGGACAGAACTGTGCCAGAGCTCTCTGTGCCTGCCATGGCTCCACAGTGCTGGTGGGGCCAGGTTGCCCTTCTCCACAAGGCTGCTGCAGGCAGCAGTCAGTCACACAGGCTGGATGCGTGTGTCTAGCATGTTACATATGCCCGTCATGCCATGGGCACAAGGACATGGGTCTTGCATGCCACAGCCTGCAAAACTGAGTGCCAGAAATGCCTTGTATACCAATGCCACATGAGTCCCGTGTCCCGCACATGTGCAGGTCCCATGGTGTTCGTGCATGCTGCATGTGGATTGCATCATCTGTGTGCACTGCCTGTCCATCGCTTCACGCATGTGCCATACACGGGTCAAACACTGCATGCATGTGTTTGAGTGAGATTGCATGTTGTGCGTGTCCCCTGTGCGCTCCGCTCCCCACCTGGGCTGTATGTTCATCCTGGCATGCGTGCTGCACACCTGCTTGCACATCCTGCGGCGGTTGCAAGCACGCATGTGCTCCCTCCGTGCGGGCGCACGGACACGCTGGACACGCAGCAGCGGAGTGCGGTGGTGCGGTGCATGAGCGCCAGCCGTGCACTTGCAGATGGGCTGGACCTGCCTAACGCGAGCCGAACGAACAAAACGTTCAGGTCAGGTCTTGCACGTGGGGCTCGACGCCAGGCAAGTGCAGAGTTGCTCCAAGTTTGGATAGTGTGGGCTGGAGGGGTGCACTGCCATGCACTGTTGGCAGCCCCTTCCACACCCTTCCTCCTGAGCTGGGTCTCTCCAGGCTGGGAGCCGGTGTCCTTGCTGCACCCGCTGCTCCAAACCAGCTCCTCCGGGGGTAAAGTCTGGAAGGTAGATGCTTGACACCTGCTACCTGGGAAAGCCAAACAGAGCAGGGGCGGGTTAAACTGGCATGGTAGGGTGGGAAAACAGGGAAGTGAGGGAAGAAAGGAAGGAAGAAAGGAAGGAAGAAAGTAAATGGAGGAGGGGAGGGGAATGAAAAAGGATTGGAAAATACAGGTGAGAGAGAAGGGAAGAGTTAAGGGAAGGGGACAGGCTGGACAGTGTCCCCTGAACCCATCCCTTTCCTCCACAGAAGTTCGGGGGTGCGACCAAGCTCCCAGTGCTTGTTCCAGGGAAGCCCCCAAGATGTTCTCCATGCCCAGAGCCCTGCTCCCAGCCAGGCAGGCAGGACCCTGGCCAAGGTGTGCTGGGCTATAGCAGCTCACCTGGCTCCGGTGACACGCTGGCAGCTGTCAGGTGAGCGGCTTCACCTTCCCCTGCTGGCTCACGAGCAGAAAATGAGGGTGACGCTGGCTGGATGGGGCTTTTATAGTCCTGATAAAAATAGCGCTGGCTGGCCGATGATCGGGGGGCCGGAGAGATGTGACTGAGCAGAGACAGGCAAGAGGGCTGGGCTGGCGGCAGCGAGCCTTCTCCCCAGCACACCTGTCACAGCTCTGTGTTTGCTCAGAGCAAATATTGACCCAGGGAAGGCAGGCTGGGCAAGGGAGGCGATTAGCCCACCAAGATTAGAGGCAGAGCAGGTCTCTATGCAAACTCTCCAGGGCTGCCTTTGTTAATGGGAGCCTGATGGGCTGATAGGAGTCAGGAGCCTGGGTGCTGGGGTGGTGGGGAGGAGGAGGTGGGGGGGAGAGGAGGAGACATTCATTAACCTGCGCTGGAACAACACCAGCTGTCACTTTTCCACCCACCTGCCTGGCTCACTTTGCAGCAGGGGGTGAGAGGAGAGCAGGGGGCCTGGGGAAGCAGGTGTGAGGGTACCCTACCTAGGCAGCTCTAGGATGGCGGTGGCTTGCTTGCAGTGTTTTGGGCTGCTGAAAGGTGAGGGAGCACTGAGATTTTCTGAGGGCAGAAAAGCAAATCTAGTACCTACCCCAAGCAGTCTGACACTGAGTGCCAGTAACAGCAAAGACTCTGTTGCCCCCACCCCAATCCCCCTACTCATGCTGAAAACCCCCTGGGCACACTATCGTGATGCTCACACTTCATTTAGAGAAGCCCACAGACCTCTGAGCCAGGCAGCAAAGCAGAGCTCAACAAAACTACCTCTGCTCGCTATCTTTGGGAGTGTTCCCAGCATGGCCGCACGGGCCAGGAGCCAGCTGTGCTAACGCAGCAGCCACAAGAACAGGATGTGTTTCACTCCATGTGCATATGCCTCCCGGTGGGGTCACTGCATCTCAGAGTCACAGCACTCCTGCATCCTGGCTGTGTCACTGCCCAGCGGGGTAACCAGTGCAGACATCCCCATGCTGGCTCTGGGGGGCAGCGTGCAGAGCCCACGGGGCCAGAAGTTTAGACACACTCCTGCGGTGCCCAGCCACACTGCTCAGCCCTGACGGTCCTCTGCTGATCTCAGCCACAGACAGCAGGAGCTGGGCTATCTCTCTCGATTACTCTGGCACCCACAGCTCCCTGGATAACAGAGCATGAAGTGCAACGGCGGTGCCAGGAGAAGCTCCTTTGTGCAAGTGCACTGGCCTGTTTGTTTGTGTAGATGGGTGTGTTTGTGGGTGAGGAAGGGGGTAGCACTGCTTTAACCCACACGGTGGACACCTGCAGGAATCCTGGTTCTGGGTGTGCTTTAGAAACCGGTACCATCCCTCTTTCCAGAGCTGGAGTGTGCTTGCAGGTTGCAGTAAATGGATTCCCAACTGTAGGTGGGTAGTGGCAGATCCTTAGCAGCCAGTGTCACCCAGCTCTTCCTCCTTGGAGATTTGACCCTCTCAGAGTCAGGATTTTGAAAAGCAGGCTTCATCCCTCCTGCCTGCTGCTGCCTCTGCAGGTTGGGGTCCCCCAGGCACTGGGAGGGGCTGGAGTGATGCCAACTTGCTGACCTTGCTCATCCTAATCCTCTTTTTCCATAGTTTTGGCAGCAAAGGAAATGCAGTATCACTGCTAGGCTGGGTTGTGGTGCAAAGAAAAAATGTGATGTTCCCCTTCCTTTTGATGCTGTACAGGCTGTGATGCTTGGACTTGCATATTTCTCCTTTCCTAGTGTGTGAAATGCACTGGACAGGACTCCCACCTCTCCCGGCCATGCACCAGCAGAGCGGAGCAGCAGCTCTTGGCATAGCTGATTGGCTGCCCCCTCTATTTCTGGAGAAGCCAAAAAAAACCCCAAAACCACACAGGTGCTGCTGCAGTTCCAGCAGACATCTCCAAGCTTGTGTGCTGTGCCAGAAATGCTTTCTCACCCCAGCCTCTCTCCTGCAAGGGCAGGGCCTCACCACTCACCAAATAACAGCAAATACTGTCCTCGCAGGGCTGCCCTATGGAAACCAGGAGAAAAGCAGGTCCCTCGAGCTTGTAGAGTGCCCTGCACTGGACTGCTGTCCCGGGGAATGTCTTTCACCTGCCCTGGCTATGGCATCTCTGAGGCAGCATCTACCAGCTTGTGCTCTTCCCTGCCAGGCAGGCGGGCAGAGCCAGGACCAAGCCCCTGTTTGTGCCCCCAGCAGGGCTGGCCTTGGAAAGGCAGGCTCAGCCTCTTCTTGCAGCAGCCAAGGGCTTGGGCTGCCTCACTTTCCCATGAAGACAAACTTGCTCACATCAGAGCACCTCTTGTGTCCATCAGGAGCCGTTGTGGTGCCCTGGCCTGACCTGACCCCACTCCCAAATACCAAAGCAACACAGCTGAGCCAGCAAAGCCCAGTATTTTGGAGATGGGAGGCCAGGGATGAAGAGTCTTTGCACAGCTCTTCCAAAGGCTTCAGAAGGATCACCGTCATGGTTTTACTCTTCAGACTTAGCCCTACCTGCACAGACACTGTAGACTGGTCAGGGCAGGACTTTTCCAGGTTCCTACCTGGAATACAGGGGGAGAAGGAGCTGATTCCAACCAGAGGTTGTGCACACTGGCAGCAGAGTACCCAGGGGACTGTCTCCTAACATTGCCACCTCCCCCACATAGACAGAGACCCACCAAGTAGGTCTCTGCAGGGGATTCAGGTTGCCCAGCTGCAATGGGACAGCAGAGCCTTACAGATTCTCTGTCAGGGAAGCCCAAGAGCAGCTTTGTTCCCTTCCCTTTATCTCCTGGACAATGGTACGATTCAGCAGGTGTTAAATGTTTTAATGGGATTCAGGATAGCTTCTGTTGCCCACCTGCCCCAAGGCCATTTCACCCCTCCCTGGGAGCCAGAAGTAACAGCCAAGAAGAAAAGGCCTGTTGTGTGATGCATTAACTGCCTGATGACTGAGTGCTCCTGATAACTCCAACAATGAGAGGGGGAGTCCCGTTAGCTTGCGAAGCTTACACTCGGCCATCCTGAAGCTGGTTGAATACCTGCTGGCAGCCTGGCCTGAACACCAACCCCAGCCCGGTAGAAACATCACCCATCACCAGTGGGAAGGAGCAGGACCCATATCTACCATATTTCTCTTAGAGAGATGTGCATTAGAAATGTAGCTGTGTTGGAGCAGGGGCCCAATCCAGCCCTGGAAGACAGTACAACAAGCTCAGACTTCCTCCTGCTTGAGACCCATATGTGGTTAGCACAGACAGACCTTCTTGCCTTTTCTGGGAGCTGAGCTGGGCCGTGGGTCTGGCTCTACTACAGTCCCACAGTTCATTGCCCTTGGCAGTGGGTACCAACAAAGCCTCTTGCTATGGGAAAAGCCCTCCCTGCCAGCTCTGCTCATCTCTGCCCACTCTTCACCTCACCATTGCCCCCAAGATCCAAGTGAGGGAGGAGCCCCCTGCGTGAGTCCATTTCTGTAGGCTCCCCACTCTGCAGAGCTCACCCCAGGCAGTGCCTGGGGGTGACGCTGTCTCCATTTGCCAAAGGGACAGCTGTGTGGCTTGGTCGCAAGTATTTTCCAAAACCAGGGCCAGGGTCTAGTTCTTAGCCTGCGAAGAGGAAGCAGGAATTTCCACAATCTGGGAAAGAGGCTGTCCCTGGTGTATTTATACTTTAGGATGAGGATAAAAGAAGAAAAAGTGTGACAGCTGCTACTGTCTTTGCTTAGTGTATGCAACAAAGTGGTTCCGGTTGACAGGCACCAGAGATGACATACCACCATCTCACAGCCCCTGCAAAAAGCTAAGTGAAGGAAAATTTCTCTCAGAGGTGTAGGTAGCTCTCACACCTCATTTCCTGACTCACACATTGCTTAAGGCACCATCTTAGGGCTCTCTCCTGGTACAGTGATGCTTATAAGAGAAGTGAATTTACCTCTGATAGTGCTCCAACAGGCAAGTACAGTGTGCGTTCTGTTTTCTCCAAGTCCAGGCTGTGTTCAGCACAGAAGAGTGAGAAGGATAGAAGCTTTAATGACAAAAAAAATCATTTCCTGTGGCTGCATTTGAGCTTCATCCATTCACTTTTGGGTGTTACAGCAGACTAACTCACAGCATTTGCAATATTAACTCCTCCAGGCAGAGGAGTTAACAGTGATGCAGCCCAGGCAGCATCAGATCACTCTGGAGGTCTGAGGATGGACAAACTAGAACTATCCTGTCTCCACTGCTCTAAGCTGATCCTTGGGCTCCTGCAGGCAGCTAGATTCAACCTGCTTTAGGCAAGGGTGAGGCTTCTGCCCCTGCCTGTGTCATCCACCTGGGAAGCTTGTCACAGGACTACAGAGCATCTGCAGTGAGCAAATCCTAGTGAGGAGCCTGGATCAAGCAGAATCACCCCAAGTGGACTGAACAGCCAGGCACCACCTGCTGCTTGAGCTGTGGAGGAAGGAAGTGGTTCCCTATTACCTGGTCAGCACTAGTCACAGTCCAGAGGAAGACAGACAGACTGCTGTGACATAGGAGACCTGGCACCCAGAGTGCTGGGGAGGGAAGAGAGGGTCTGCACTTCTCATGAGAAGGATCCAGGACCCACGTGAAGGCCTGAGGCACTTAGGCTGAGCTCAGGAGCTGGCAGTGCCTCTGCTGTACAATAGGAACAGCTCAGCCCTGGGGCTTAATAACGGTTACACACACAGGGCTCCTGCGTGAAGCGGAGCTTTGTTGGGTGAAGCTGGGTGAGCTGTGGTACCGCCAGGCACAGCAGGCATCTGCCCTCTGCTGAGCAGGGCAAAAGCCCTCCCCAGCTCCTCGTGCACAGTCTTCTCTTGGGCTGCAAGGGAAGAAGATGCAGCTCTGGTCTTGGCTGGGTCCTGGCACTGGACAACAGGGCAGGAGAGTTTGGAGGGAAACACCAGCTGCATTCTCACCAGAGCTGGGCAGCTGTGCGAGTCCAGCGTTGCAGAGCCCATAGCAGGGTTGCAGAAGAGGGGACATGCTGCAAACCAAGCCCTATTGCCTGGCACAGCCATCCTGCAGGTTCCACCTGGGAGCAGCAGCTGGGGCCCAGCATCAGCCTCTGCGCCGGCCGCTGGGATTTCTCACAACTCACACTGCCACCTCCCGGCTGTGACAAACCCGCTCCTTCACTGTGACACCTACTGCAGCCTGACAAACCCCCCCAAGCCAGGCCAAGGCTCAAAGCATGCCCTTCCCCAGGTGACAGCCTTGCAGTTTAAAAAGCAAAGACCTTGTCCAGGGTGCTCACAAGCCCAGACACATGAATTATGTATGTTAGACGCTGGTGTCTGTGTCCGGAGGCCAAGTTGCTTTTATTTGGCTGCTCAGTGTGCTGATGGTGCTGCAGCTGCCTCCTCAGGCTGGTCGCTGTAAGGGGAACCTGCAGGCATCACTGGAGCAAGGAGGGGAGGAGGATTCAGTACCTGCATCCTACTGATGTCGGCAGGGGTTTATCATCTCATTGCCCAGCTGTCAGTCCTTCCTCAGCTACATTTCAAAGCAGATTCCACTCCTTTCCCAGCTGGTACAGACTGGGACAAGTGGTAATTGTCACAGAGGTTTTCCGTGTGCTCCCTGTAGCACAGAGTTCTTCTCCAATGATGTGGCCAGCCACAGAAAGGAGAGATCTCACGAACTCTGCTGTGGAGTTGTCAGAGGATTCATATTGGAGCTGAGAACATAATCAGTACATACCTCCTCAGAGGCAGCCAGCATGCTGAGCTCAGGTCATGGTTTGGGAGGGTCAGAGTTGCTCTGGACATCACAGGGACAGGATGAAGAATGGAGAGAGCTGATGTGCTTGAAGAGCTCAAGCAGCACAGGGCCCAGCAACTATGCTCTGGTGGTTGGGGGTGCCGGATTGGTGACTCTGAAGAAGAGATTGCAGCTCTGGTGATGACATCTCCATCCAACAACCCTCTCCCATCAACTTTCAATCCCATCTTCCTGCAATTCTGTCCAAGCTGGGGCAAACTCTCATGCTTTGTCCTCAGCCCCAAATCTACTTCTCCCACCAATGGCCATTCCCTTAACCTAACTAGATCCCACACCATCTTGGACTACAAAAGCTTTGCCCCCTTTCTGCTGTCAGAAGCTGTGCTGCCTGCTGCTTTGACCCCTTCTCCCATAGGACCATCCTTGTGCTGGGCTCTTCAGTGTGTCAGCCCAGCTGTTCACCCATAGGGCCGTGGCCCAGAACTGCATAAGGGTCTCAGGTCCACAGAAAGGATGTGTCATTACCATCTCTGCTCTGTGGCTCAGGACAAGTCAAGAAGGGGCAGTGACTTTGAGAGTGGATTTCCCCCTTGTGCACAGGCAGCCTTGGCATTGATAGGCAGGGATTCAGCTAATCCACAAGGTCTGAAAATGGGCTGTGCTTCAGCCTGACATGTTAAGGACAGGTCCTGTACCCCATCAGAACACAGATATACTCTGCTACCTTCGGGAAGGGCTGGGGGGTAGAGCAATGACCCTGGGCCGGGCTGTCAGCACCACCTCCCCACGACTGGCTTCAATCAGGATATTCTGCAGTGTGTTTTCCAGCACCAGCTCCATGAGGTTCCCAACAGCCGGCTGCCTAGAGGCACAGAAGTACACGCAGAGGACAGCTATCAGAAAGGAGATAAGGCAGGCTACTTGCTGTGACTCCTCCCAGGAATCATCAGGGACAGCAGTGGAGTACACACTGTTTCCTGTGCACTGAGGCCAATGAACCAAAACTTGAGCAATGGGTTGCTGACCCTTGTCCTAGCACTGTGCTAGCTGGTGACAGGCCCTGACCCCAGACAGAGCTGGGTGACTGTGGTTTTACTGATTTCTCCCTCTAAGCTGCGCTCTAGCTGGTATTTGTGAATATGTTTGTAACCTGTAGCAGTGTGCAAGGGAGTAGCCACAGCAAATGCAAGGTAGTGAAATACTGCGGTGAAAATAAAAGGTGAAGTAAGCACACACTTCACCCTCATGTCTAATACAGCCAGGACTGTCTGAGTGTAAAGCAGACCTCACTAACTACCAGCATCCCAACCCTGCCCAACCCCAGACACAGCAAACCTTCCCTCTCCACAAACCACACTCAGCAGACGGTGGCTAGGTGGGCTAGCATCAACTTCCTCTCAGAGAACACAAAACACCCCAGCAGAAATGCTGCAGGGCTGAAGGGGAAATGGATTTCTGGCCAGGCAGTGTGCTGCCATGGCTCTCCTGCCTGTGGAGATCTTGCCTTTTATGTGTGAGCTCTTCCTCACCTACTTATCATCTCCTTCCTCTCACTCAACTGCTTGTGGTGAAAAATCTCCCAAGACTGCAGCAAATCACTGGGAGAGGTTTCCTGACTCATTTCTTTCTTCTCTCCATTTTTCTCAAGGTAAAGATCTGACAAAGCAGAGACTCTGGAGGGGATCGTGGAGCACTGTCTCCTGTTCCGGACCTCTGCTGATTTTGCAGACCGGAACTGGGAGAAATATGGAATAGGCTGATCCTGGCTTCTTCTCACTGCATCATGGAACTGGGCGTTCTCCAAGAGGCCTCTGGGAATAGGAAAATAAAGGATGAGTTCCAGCAAATCAGCTATCTATATGACCCAGAGGATCATTACAAGATAGTACAAATCAAAGGAAAACCCTGACTGATGTCAGTGTTTAGTCTGTCCCTTCTTGCTTTCTGGGGCTCAGGGTGGCAGCAAGATTGCCTGAACTAATGAAACTATCTCTGCTTCCCCAGCCCTTGTTCTTTACATCTATGCAGCTGACAAACCAAACAGGTGTATTCCAATGTAGCCTGTTTCCAAGATCACAGCAGGCAGAGCTTCCTAGTTCTGGGAACCACGGAGAGATGGACTCAGTCTCTGGTTGGGGAGCAAGACCCTGCTTTTGGCTGTCACACCAGGATCCCTGAGCTCATAGTCCTTTGGCAGGTGGATCCCCTGTTATGGTGCAATAAGGGTGCACAGATTCCTCTGGGATTAGCAGAGGGCTGGCCATGCTGCATGAATTCTCTGGAGGACAGGGACTCTAAACCAGGTGAGGGTGAAGTGACACGCACCTGATGACACCTGTGAGTATGTCAGTCATCATCTGCAACTCCTGTTTCAAAGCAGCCACCAGGGACATACTTTCGGGCTCCATGTCCATCCTGTTTCTGTACCTATTCCAATCCACAAACTCACTCTCTGAGGGCTGGGTGCTGAAGGAGCTGGGAAAGAAGTTGTTGTTCCATCAGTGGGAGCACTACTGGACCAAACTACCTGCACCATCCTGGCACTGCTGGAGCAATTCAGGCAAGCAGCGAGCAGTACGGGGAACCAGGCAAGGAGTGGGAGCTGCTGTATTTGTGACAGCAGCGTGGACACTGTCATAAGAGAGGAGCACTGAGCTCTGACAGTATCTCCCCTTTGTGGAAGAGAGAATAACAGGTCATGTCAGCTAATGCTGGGGAAAGCAGAGCACTCTTACCTAATTCTGAGGCACTGGAGAAGAGCAGAGCAGAGCTCCAAGTTCAGTGCATATCAGAGCATGGGCAGCCCTGGCTCAGAAGAGGAAGCCAATCCAAAAAACTTTATCTCTTACCGGGACAAGAAGTATTTGGGCAACTCCAAAGCGAAGTTCCTGAGAAAGTCCTCAATAGCATGGGACCTGGCTGACACATCAAGGTGTAAGAGCATGGGCTTGGGATGCTCTGGTTTGACCCGCACCTGGCTGGTGTCTTTGCCCAACAGCAGCCTCTTCTCAAGGGGTCCAGAGGGCTGACTGGGCTTAGAGTGGCTTTTAATAGGTGGTAATGTCTGTTGGAAAGAAAGAAATGGCAGGTATATAGTTGCTCCTTTGGTCACAGGTAGGCTGGTGTAGGCTTAAGCACAGGCATAAGAACAGAAAGCCCAGCAGCCAGAGCTGCCAGATCCTGGTGTCAAAATGATCTTAGCACCATAGTACTGCTATCAGGCACAAGCAGCCATAGTGAAAATCAGGTCCGTTCCCTCCTCACTGCCTAGTGTGCCTGCCCCAAGTGTCAGCAGAGCTTCAGAGCCTCCCCACTTGGGGCTGTTGTACTCCAGTCTATCACTGTGGAACTCTGGAAGATCATCTTTGCTCTTATGAGCACACCAGGAGTGCTGTGTGAGAAGTGGAGTACATGGATGGAATGCATGGGGAAATTGTCCCCCAACCTGGAAGGAAACCAAGAACTGACTCCAGCCACACTACATGGGCCAACCTGGGGTTGCATTACCAGCAGTCAGTTTGGGGGAAGTTTCTTAGGGCAATAGGTAAGAAGCCTGGGCCAGAAGGACATTACCGATATCTGGGGAAGCCCTCAGGCATCGCAGGACTTCAATGATCTTTGAGACGTAGCTGAATATGAGGCCAGGGGCCTTCACTGCTCCTTACACAGACACAGCAAGTGGTTGCAGGCTCCAAATTGACACTAGGGGTTAAAACTCTAGATGACTAAATTAAATTGTTTTTACTTTTCTGCAGCAATTCTTATGTTCATCCCAAGTGAATGCCTTGATCTGCATCACTGATCACATCTAATAGCACAGGGTAGACAGTGCAAGCTAGAGCCACCCTGAGCTGATTCCTTCACACGGGACAGTGAAAGGCCTGCACAGGCACTCCACAGGGTCCCAGGAGCACTGCTACAGCCTGACTCTGGTGACACTCCGAAGATAACAAGCTGCATCTCCTAGTGACCTCAGTCTTCACAGGCCCAGCCTGCCCTCAGCTCCCCTAAACCCTTCCACATCTTGGGTTAGCTGGTTCTCCATGAGCCCTGTCATTCCCATAGCATGTCCTGCTGACAGCTTTAGGTGCAGCGTGGCTGTGCCTTTGGACCTAGACAGTTCTGCAGAGCATTAACTGCAACCTTGTCTCACACCTTCCCACCACTGCAGGAAAAGCTGTCTTCCAGCAGTTTGTCTTGCAGCTTCTCCTGAGGCACAGAGCACAGTTCTTCTAGTGGTGAGGGCAAAGTCTGCACCACATCCTGCCAGAGTCCTGCCGCTTTCCATTGTATTCCCAGCATGAAACCAGTCCAGGTGCCAACTGCCCTGCATCTTTTTTGCTTATTTGAAACCTTTCCCCCTTTCTCTAGTCATGGGTACACATTTGCTTCCAATTTCAATTCCCATTCACCTCAGCTGGAAAGTTACTGCCCACAGAACACAGCCAGACAGTCTAATTCTTCTGGCTCCTCCAAACAGTCTGTCTCCTAAAGCCTTGAAGCTACAAATCCTGTTGTACTCTCTGTCCAGACTCCCACGCTGTGATATCCAGCATCTGCCTCTTTTCTAAAGCAATCAGTTTGATTCTACTACGGGCAAGACAGGCCTGACTTACCTTGTATTTCCTGATTACAGCTGAGGATTCAGGAAGATTTTCTGTCTCAGCAGAATCTGATAACCTCTAAAAATAAAATAAAATACGTATATTAAAAAAGTAAGAGAAATTACCATGTAAGAAAGATATGGAGCAGAACAAGACTAGAATTTTTTTTTTTACTTTGTGCCAGCTGAGAGTCAATGATCTCATCCTCCCATTCTTCAGTCAGGCCACATTCTTACTGCTAGCTACACATTTCTCTCCAATGTTTATTCATGGTTAAAAATCCAAACCCTGGTTTCCACAGCCACTGGCTTTGTTTCTCCTAAGGCTTCTCATGCACTTCCAAATTTCAGATGGTCACTAGCAATTTCAGAGTTTGTAAGGCAATTCTTGGCTGGAAACCATGATCTCATTTTCAGTGATCCACAGATCAGCATTGAGGTCTTGAACAGATCAGAGGCTCATATCCTCTTACAAACTTGCCTAGATTTTTTTAAAGAATATTTCTTGTTGACACTGTCTGCTGTTTCTGAGCTAAGCTAAGCTGGCATAAAGTTTTGAGAGCACTTACCATTGCAGGTGACATTGGCTTACTCTTAGTCCCAAGGTCCTTCTCTGTGATGGTGAATTCCACAGCCTGCCGTTCCTTCTCCTTTTGCCACTCCTGCAGGTCCCTCTCAAACTGAACCAGGGACTCTTGTATGTATACCTATGAAGGAAACCATGACTGGAAGAGGCATGGAGCTGCAAATAACACAATCTCTGGCTCAATTCCATGCCTGTCACCAATTTCTCTCTTTTCAGGAGGTCCCAGAAAGAAGCCCACTGGCTTTCCATGTATTCCAGTGGAAGAAAGAGGAAAGAACAGTGCTATTATAAGAATCATACAGAGAAGAAATATTCTCTTGCCAAAGAAAACCTGGAGAATGTCCAGAGGGAGACTACTGTAAGTCTGTGCCCCCACTAATATTAAAGCTGCAAGACTTCTTTTTTACAGATTTCAAATCTTTGACATCCACTGAAAGCCACTCTCATTCAAACCATAACTTCATCTCACAAAACCATATGTTGCACAGTTACACCTCATCTAGTGAGCCACATAGAGAGAGAGACACTTAAAGCATCAGGAAGGATGAAGCTAAGTGCCTTCAGGAATGAGAAGTGCATAGCAGAGAAGGATTCCTTCAGCTGGAAGCAGCAGGCAGCAGACTGCTGGGGTCAGCCATTTGGGAACCACAATGACATGCCCAGGTAATGGTAATATACAGGTACCTCTTGGGTCTCACCTCACACACCAGATCTGTGCTGCAGGAGGAGGGATTCCCTGTGGGTCCCAGTGTGATGAAGCAAGGGATGCTCTCTCCAGGCTGCACAACCCCTGACTCTGGAGAAATCTGCAACACCTGGGATGAGGGGAAAACAAAATAAACCAAAACAAAACTCATCCCCAGAGGAGCTGTTTCATGGTCCTGGGACCTTCCTACGTGCCTTCTTCTTTGCAGGAAACACACGTGTCCTTCTTAGAGGTATGTGGCATGAGAGAGATGCAGCTGATACATTCAAAGAATGACCATGGACTTTGTTGGTGGACAGAATTCTGAGGTTTATTATCACATCCTGTAGTTCCAGCTTTATGTTGCCTCACTTAAGTCTTCGGATTTCCCTTTTGAATTCCTGTCTTTTCCCCTTCTCCGAACCCTTGCCTTCACTTTTCTCTGCCTTTTCCTTTCATCAGCTAGTAAAAGCCAATTCTCTAGAACTGAGTGCCTTGCTGAAAATGGAGTTGTAAGGTCCTTTCATGACCCAACAGACATGGCCAAGAAGGCTGTAGAGCAAAGAGGACTCACCTTCTTGTCTTTACAGGGGCTTATCTGCCAGGCAAACACAACAGCCTTGCTCTCTGAGATATTGTTGAGAAAGACAAGTCGACTGGCTTTGGTGCAGTCTGGGATATTTCCAAAGCAAATCCTGTGGTGTGACAAGGTGGCTACCTGCAGGAAACAAGGTGAAATCAGAAGGAACACCAGGGAAGGAAGATGGGATGTGGCCACTGGGGAAGGGCAGTCACCCTGTCATATCTAATTTATCCAGCAATTCATAGATAATATTCACCAGTTGCCTTTACCATAACAACTTAAGGGAGTGTTACATTTCTCCCATCTTTGCTCTGGTTGCAATGACTTTACCACAAGAGGACAGCCCTGTTGCAGTGGGACTGGGTAAGCAATGAATAGGACATAACACTGGTGCCGGACAGGAGAGGATCTCAGGAGCACAGAGGACCAGTAAACTCAGATTCTCTGCAGTACTTGCAACCCAGGCCTTTTCCTACTTGAGCTGACAAACACGCCAGGCATGTGCTTGTGTATAATCCTCATCAAGCTGAATGTAAGTTACTAGTACCCTAACGCATGTTGGTACTAGTATGCTACTAGTTTGTCCCATTCTCCAGGCCCAGTGCAAACTCTAATTATGTACACTGATCATTGGAGAAAGAAACTAATGACTTGGTTTCAGATGACAGAGCCTTGTGTCATGGCATCTTCATTGGCAGCCTGAGAGAGGGTTTTAACCAACTTCTCTTTGCTGTATCCAGGAACATAATTGTCCTACAGAAGCCAAAGAGCATACGGAGCTGTGTCTGGGATCCAAGGAAGGCATGCTAATGTCACAGAGGATGGATTCTTTACCTGACTGCAGAATGCCTCTGCTGATGCTGTTTAACGCTGATTCACTATGTTGGGATCTGGGGGTGAGTTTAACAGACTGTCCAGGCTGGCAGGCCAGCTCTAGCCAGGCCAGACAAGCTCCTGCTGAGCCAGCGGCAGATCAAACAAGTACATTCCTCGGGATGTGCCTGCGTTAGTGACCATCCTGCAGTCAGCGTTCAGGTTATGAATCATCTGAGTTTGGTTGTGAAATGGTGGGAGTCAAGCCTTGACAAGGTATGTAGGAGTATGATGGTCTTTTTGTGAATGAATTACCAAAGAAAAAGGTGTTGTAGCTGCAAATGAGAAAGGCAGCTGTGATGGGGGTAACTTCTAAGGGAAAATTTGGTACACAAACAAATCCTAAACCCTTTTTGGTTTTAATGACTATGGAAGCAGCAAACTGGAAGGAAGGCACCATTCAGCTTTTATGAGTTAGGCTCTAGACGACCTGCTGGAAGGGAAATGTCTTGTTCAATCTCATGGCAAATGAACTCTCCTGCAACACGGGCTACTGCTAGAATGAACCATGTGCATATTTCAGTCTCTCTCACACATTTCTGGACTGATCATATTGCTCATATCACACACTTGGACTTACCTGTCCAGGCATAATTAGCTTGTTAGAACCTGGAAAGACTGAAGGAGACAAAGCTTTGCTGGATGTGGTAGCCTCTCCTACAGCATTTGGATTGTAGCCTACTCCCTGGAAAGTGATCAGGGCCGATTCACCCCCCAGGATGTGGATGGGAACATCAACCTGCCTTGGACAAGATAAGAGTTTTAAGTCCAGAGTAATTTTTGGTAGAGATGTGCAATAAGCTAGCACACTTGCTAATGGATTGGTCTAAAATACACCACATGCATGGAAGAAGAGAAATCTAGTCTCTTTTTCAGGCCTTGACCTTTCCTGCTAGCCCAGGAAAGCTGTTAAAGTAGTCAATTAGCCAGTTGCAGCATGAGATGGTCAGAGACTTGGAGCAAAAGTTGGAGTTTTAAAATTAAATTTATTTATTTTTCCATGCATCCACCACAGAGTGAGGCAATAAGCAGTGCTCCACCTCTGGCCCTGCCTGCTTGTTGCAGCCCAGGACAGAGGCCTTCGGGAAAGCTGTTGCCAGAGGTCTGCAGCAGCATGTGCTGCAATGATAAAAGACACTGACTTCAGTCTCTTTGGTGGGAGTTTTTGGAGGCCAACAATGAACCACAAATCTGAACAGATACTGTTTGATATTCCCAGTTACTGTTTGATCCTTGAAATATATAGACTGGGATGACTCTGGTTGTGGAAGAAATCTGTTCTTATGATATAACAATTTATTTGCTCCATTTCTTGATCAGACCAGCCACTCACTTGATCTGAAGATTGTGTCTTGGAGGAATGGAGCTCAGTTCAGCTGTAGCATGACATGGACCAACCATCAGTAAGAAATCTAAAGAATTTTAGGTCAACAGAAAGAATCTGTTTCTGGTAGTCATGAGGAGGATCATACCGAGTACGTTTTAGCTTCCAGTGGTGAGAAGATCCACTCAATGTGGCCTGTTTTGCCAGGGGGGATTTCTCCTCTAGGAGTTAGGCAGACAAACACAGGATGGTGAAAATTCTCCTCCTGTATCCTCATGAGGTTGTCCAGCTGAACCTCAAACATCACAGGCATGGAGCCACCGTTGTAGAGTTTATAAATCTGAAATGAGTCAGAAAGAGCTGTCCCTATTATACCACGTACGAATTAAACTAGTTAACACTTCCCCAGAGGACTTGGATAACCATTAATAATTAATTTGTCAGCTTGTCTCCTAAGAACGAGGAGACCTTATAGTGCCAAGATTTATCACTGAGGCTCTGATAGGAGACTGTGCTGAAAGTTTATCACCACACATGTACATTGATAACCACCACGTCTCTCCAAATGGTGCCTTGCAAATTCACATTAGGAGAAAATTAATACAAATTAGCTAAAGGGATCGCTGTAAAGCAGATTACTTAAAATGCAAAACCACTCATATTAAAGTGATCTTAATTCAATTCAGACATATTAATTTCCCAAGTAAATTAGGCAGAACAGAATCAAAGCTGCCTTTTTGCTGATAAGTGTTTAAGGAAGTTTAATTAATTTACCAAAAAACTGATTAGAATTTATTTCCAGAGTACCTGGAGCAGGTAGGCAAGTTTTCACTCAGAGACAATACAAGAGAATAAGGGAACAGCCCCATAATTATTCTGACTAGAGTGAACACCAAATCTTGTCAAACTGGAGATGGTGAGTACTTTCCCTGGTACCATTTCCAGACTCTGCCTAGGACTAGCCTCAAAGTTCTGCTGTAATGCTTTCCTGTGGAGGCCATTCCATTTCCTTAGAATCGCCTCAGGCACTGCCTGTCCTTGGGACACAGTGGCACTAGCTCCTTCCCTAACTTGCTGCTGGGTTTGGCTCCAAGATGCTCACCTGTGTGGGGGGGCGGGAGCCTCCAACGGCAATGGGTGTGAAAAGGTGCTTAGTGGATGCAAAATGAGCATACCGCTGGTCATGTCCCACTGTCACGCCAATGAAGGTCAGCTACAGTGGAAAGAAATGCAGTCACTTTCTCACAGGGCCTTGCACCCATCACTAACACAAGGATTCTGAAGTACTTAGCAAGCTGAAGGCAACACAGTTACAGACTTAAATTGGTAATACCAGGATAGAGGGTCCTAAGAAAAAAATCAAGGAGATGGAGAACCTACTCAACTGTTAACTTTTCTCTGAAAGGCTCCCCTCTTGTTTCAGAAAGAACATTCTTTTGTCTCTGCTCTGTCAGGCACCAGCATCAGTGCTTCTCTGTGCAAATGTATGGTGGAAATTCTCCATGAATTAAAGTGTCTAGGCTGTACATAGGAGAGCATGCAGCTGTGACAGCCAAACCCCTTTGAAAGACATGATTTTAGGTAAGTAATGGCCTCCTCTTGGAAAGGACCATCTGGATGTCCTCACTACAAAGGACATCTGCTCCATGAATGTGTCTAACAGTCCGAAAGCTGCAAGAAGATCCCAGCTGAACTTTATGTGTTCAAATAATGACCAACAGTATTTTGTCAGCAAAGCAGCCACCAGGCACTCCAAGTAACATGGAGAGATTTACAGAGTTATTTCATAGAAGGGATTCTACATTCACTCAGGATCCTGCATTTTGAGAAAAACTGCCATCAGGCCAAAGATGAGTCATGATGCACAATTTCCTGCACAATCACCCCAAAGCTCCTTTGAGCTGTCTCCCTTGGGGTAGAGTTTGCAAAGCAGTCACAGAGTTAGTAATGTCTCTGCATGGGCCAGTGGGAGCTGAGTTGCTGCAATTCACAGTAAGTTAAACCTGAAGCACAGCTATTTTTCAAGTGCATGTGCAGAAAACAGAGAGGATGTTTGCGATGGCAGGTGGATGCCTTAGACAGACACCTGAAGGAGATACTGTATCAGCTACTTAAAAAGGAGCAGAGAATGACAATTCCTTCAAAACAACCTATTCTGGTTCAGTTCCATAAGCAAAGTGAGGAAGAAGAGAGGACTAGAAATACAATGCTAAAAAGGTCCCTCATGGGATCTTTTCAAAGCACTACATAAGCATTCAGCCTCCTGAGGGCCACAATATGCCAGACAAAATGATAACAGGAGCAGGACATAAGCTGACACTTTCAAACTTCAAGGGTAAAAGGGACAGGAAACTTTGTGAGCTTTGTGAATGAAGCACACATTTATATTCCTTCAGTCAAAAAAACACCTTGAATTAAAACAGACTACAAATGCCCAGGAAAAACTGTAATTAGTATCCATTTGAGACAGGATGTGACATTTAGAGGACTATCACTTAAAGGGAGATAAATGGAGAAATGTGAAGACCTGCTGCAATCAATTCTGCTTTGAGTGCATAGACTTCATCCCACAGTGAAGAGCATAAGAGGGATGCAAATTCCCCAGGGAGGAGAGCTGCCTGGAAAACATGTGCTGCAGGTGTAACATCTCACAATACCTAATTAACAGCTAAGAAGTGAACTGCAAACACTTCCAGTTTATGAAACCTGTGTGCTCAGGGATTCTCCTTCTCCAGCCCTTTTCTCCAGGGAGTTCTGCAAACTGGCTTCATCCTGCAACACCTGCACCTGGCTGGGCTTTTCCTAGTGAAACTGCTAAGAGCTGCAGATTCTGCCTGGCCAAACAATTCTGGAGCTCTGAGAACAAGGTCACAGCTGCACTCTTACAGGCAATGGGGCAAAGGACAGCCTGTGAGAGCATTAGGCGGTGGGAGGCCATGTTACCCTACTGCACAAGGAATTGGGTAACACACAAGTCCCACAGAGTCTCCTCCTGTAGCCAGAAGAAAATGCCAGTGGAAAATCAGTTTGGGTTCTTCAGAGCACCTATAAATCCAGTCATCACAGGACTGAAAGAAGGCCACTGAATGGGAAGGAGTAATGGAGAGGGAGCTTCTTGTGAAAATGCAGTAGACAGGCTCTGTTGGGGAAACAGAGTGGAAGGTCAAAATCTATCCACATGAGCAGAGTAATCACAGAAGTGAATTTAGGCCCCTCCCCAAAAACAGGCATTGGCTTGCAGCTGGCTAACAACACTACTCCAAGGCCAAGTAATTTGGAATTTGACAGAATAACCAAGCAATACCTCAGCTCAATGGTTTTGTCCTCTGCTTATTGTTGCTTTCTGAAATTTCCAAAACTTAACTTCTGGGGTGACATTACAGCATTTGCTTCCCTTAAGGTTAGCCTATATTCTACACATTTCACCAGATTCTCAGGTGAGGATTTGCTCCACCCTGGCATGTGAGCACCCTTAGGACAGTCTCTGCCACGGGGACTGCCAGCTCTGTGCACTTCATGCCATGAGTGAAAGGAAAGAAGGTACACTGTGCTCAGCCCCTCAGCTGCCCTCTCTGCAGAAGGAGGAGCCTCTTCCACTCCTACTTTCTGATATCAGTAGTTCAGTACTGGCACTGCATCACTGCAGGTTGCAACTACTTGCACTGCACCATGTTTCTGGACTGGCCTCTGCAGCTCCTATTGCCAGAGCTCAAATGCACCCAGGAATCTTTTCATCCTCAGGGCCTCCTATGCTTTCTCAGCCCCTTCTGCAGTGACAGCATGAGGCAGAGTGGTGGCCTCTGGTAGCCATCAAAGCCACTGGCTATGTGGCAAGAGAGGATGCATGCCCTATAGGCTTCTGGTGCTCCAAAGCCTATTCCCTCACGGGCCAGCTGGTGAAATGCTCACAGTCACTCTCAGGATTGTGCCAGGCAGGCAAAGCACAGGGAGCCTGTCCAAGGGCTTTGAGGGAAGGCACAGTTAAGCCACTGTTTGAACAGCTTGGTCAAAGGGTTGGATTTTCAGCTGACAACAGTCCCGAAAGAAAAGAAAAATAAAAGAGATGTGTGAACACAATGGTCTCATAGGAAACTTCAGAGACAGACAGGAAGGCTCAGCCGGGCATGAGCTGTGCCTGGCAGAGCACAAGGTGACTTTGACTCTAACTGACAGTTTTAGAGAGGGGGAGAGAGAGAGAAATTAGTTCCAAGCCTGAGGAAATGCTCAGGAAAAACACATCATAGATCAGCTCTGGGACGCTTTAGGAAGCAACGAAGCAGGAAGAATGAGTAAGAATCTCCTCTATCATTGGCAGGAGAAATAAGTGGGTGGACAAAGGCTACAGCCAACCAGGAACCCAGGGAGTAACTTCTGGGCTTGGAGAGGCAGCTGCTTCTGTACCTCCAGAACTGGGGGATGCTCTGCCACCCTGTGCTTCCCCAAACTGCAGTCAGTGCAGGTGGTATTTTTGGAGGAGAGCACATTTCTGGGGGCTTTGAAGAGCTTAGAAGAGTTGATGAGATGGAGAGATTCAGGAAAGCTGCATATAAGAGAAGTAGGATGGTTGAAGATCTGAACTCCAGGAAGACTGCATGGAAAAACTTACAGTGAAGCAGATGAAATGAGGGAAAGCACACACAGAAATCCTGGCCATGAGTTACACTAGGGTGTGGAAAACATGCAGGGACTGTAAAACCTGGGGAGGCTGTTTTGGACTTGGAGTTCCCTTGAAGGAAGAAGTAGTTCTACACTAACACCAGTAATAAAGTACAAAGGTTAATAACAAATAATGGTCCTCTTGCTGAGAAAACTAGCAGATGTGATATCCAAGGGCCATTTTTTCAGTGCATTGCCCACCTCACACTGTGCTGGAACCACAAGTTTGTCAGAATGTTGGTTTTATGTCTCTGCTTGGCCCTCTGCTACTGCCTGGCTAGTGCAAATGCCAGGGGAAGGCCACAGTCTCTGTACACCATGCATCTTCTGGGGAAAACACCTCTTAAATCTGTTCCTAACTGTTGTTCTGCAAATGGAAGGAGGTGACACCTGCTATCTTACCAGAATCTCATGGCCATAGGAAACCTTCAGCAGGACGGGGAGGCGATCAGTGCCAATAAAATCATGTCTAGCAGTGAAAGAGGAGAGAGACGAAAACATTAGAAACCAACCTTGTGCCCAGGGTGATAGAATCAGGGTCACACGGAGCATTAGAGACAATTCACTTCCCAGCTAAAGAGTCACTGTTGCATAAGATCCCCGGGGAGGCAGGGATGGGAGCTGGTGGTGGGAGAACATTCGTGTTTGGGCTGGAATGAGTGATACAGTGTTGATTTTAGTCATACACCTATTTAGGAACCCAAGTTTCTAGGCCAACAAAATGCCAGTACTTCTCAAATATGGTCTGCTGTGAAAGGGGAGGTGTTCGCTTTCCTTCATACCCTCTACAGGCACACAAGGGCTAGCAGCTCTAGCTGAGGACAAAAATATGACTATAACTGCATAATCAAAATCACAGGAAGTGCAGCATCTTGTTCATCTCCTCAACTGTCAGATCAAGGCAGACAAGTGTCCCCAGCATGTCACACTAAATGCCTTTTGCACTGCAGTGTTAAAGGACATTAAAACATTCCCCTGGGGAAGACAAAGTCTATGGAGTCCAGAAACTGGACATGCTCAGGAATCTTTTACTTGCCCATTCTCTGCTGGGTAAGGGACATGTGAAGGGAAAGGATGTGGCATGGAAACACAGGGTACTGATGGCATGTGCTGTTCTGGCACATAGCACAAGGCTCTGAAGTACAGGTAGTTGTCCTTGTCACCTGTGTGAGAGCTGGACAGATTTCTCCTGTCCTGGAAGAAGTGTTCCTGACTTTGGGGAAACACTGAAGAGCTGGTTATCCTGAATTCTCATCTGGTGCAGCTCCCGAGGGCTAAACTCAATATCCTCTGCCCAAAGCTCCATGTCCATCTTCTGATCAGAAGGAAACAAGAAGGCCCTAGGGAACCAATCAGCTGATCAGCAACAAGGACATGAAACTTCCCCAGGCCCATGGTCAGCACATTCAGTCCAGCTGGGCTTAGCTGGGGGACACATCCCATTTCATCAGGTCCCTGCAGCTCTCTGCTTGCTTCCCCACCCAGACCCACCAAACAGATCTCAGTTGCAGCTCCATAACACAGGCTGCACCCCAAAACCCCACCCTATTAATTTGCAAACATCTCACAGTCCTGTGAGCACTTCCAGACACCCAAACAGACCCCAAAAAGAAGGCTGAGCTCCAGTGAGCATTGCTTACCAGTCCACAGGCACCACACCCTTGTTCTCCAGCAGAAGCATCACAAGGGCAGGCTCTGAGCCTACAGGGGCAGACCCAAAGTTGAAATCCAGCAGAAGAGGAGTATACACTGGAGGGATCAAGCATGTGCTGGTCGCAACAGAGAAAGAAGAGATTAAATTGAAACAGGAGGAAGGGTCAGCGGGGCATGACAGGGGAAGATAATTCTACACTGGCTCCTTTCCTTATAATTCTTATCTGACCTTACACTCTTGGCCCTTTGGGGAGAAGAGATGCTGGGCATAAGGCAGGCCTTCTGATTTTAAAAAAAAAAATCTTTCATATATGCCTAATGAGAGTGAGTTGCATAAAAGAGTCCTGCTTAGCTGAAGTCTCTCTTCAGCTCCCCAGTACAACAAAGTCACTGACATACTGGAGCAGGTCCAGTGGAGGGCCACCAAGATGGCTGAGAGCTGGTGCACATTGGCCAGGCTGAATGGGGCTCTGAGCAACTTGGTCTAGTGGAAGGTGTCCCTGTCCATGGCAGGGGGGCTGGAACTAGATGATCTTTAAGGCCCCTTCCAACCCAAACCATTCTATGATTACTTACAAGGAGCAACTAAGAGACCTGGATTTGTTCAGCCTTATGAAGCAAGGGCTAAGGGACAGCAACTGCACAAGATAATCCGATCAGATACCAGGAAAAAATTTTCTACCATGGAAGTGGTTAAACAGATGCTCAGACTAACTGTCATTTCTTCATCCTCAGAGATGTTCAGCTTTGTACTGAACAAGGTCCTGGGAAACCTGACCTATACGTCCCTGCTTTGAGCATGGGTTTAGACCAGAGACTTTTAGAGGTCCATTGCAATTAAATTATTCTTTGTTTTGGTGGCTTCTTTCAAGGGTGGGTAAGCAGAGAAGTGGAGGTGAGCAAATGCCTGTAGCACCTAGGATGAGCTGCAACACATGCCAACGGCCACAGCATCTCTGTCTGGCTCATGCAAGAGACTCAAAAATCCTCTAAGCCATTTCCTCATCTCACCTGTGCCTTGTGGGAACTCTGTAGGTGAGCTCGCCGGGAGTCGGGTCTCGCTCCAAGTATTCATTCAGTGTGTCCAAGGAGAAGAGCTTCCAGAGGTGCAACTTGCTGATATTGTTGGCACTTCCTGCTGAACAGGCATCTGTGATGCACAAAGTTGGGTAGATGCCCGTTGCTACAATGCAGCAGAGGGGCTGCTGCTCCTCTTTTGTGCTTGCATGATCTGTAGCTTGGGAGAGAAAGAAACACCAAAAAGTAGTCATGCATCATTAAGGGGAAGCTGCCTGGGTCCTTTTGCCTGCAACAAGGGGCAATGAGACCCTACCAAGACCAGAGAAAGAAAGAGAGAAAGAGAGAAAGAGAGAAAGAGAGAAAGAGAGAAAGAGAGAAAGAGAGAAAGAGAGAAAGAGAGAAAGAGAGAAAGAGAGAAAGAGAGAAAGAGAGAAAGAGAGAAAGAGAGAGAAAGAGAGAAAGAGAGAAAGAGAGAGAAAGAGAGAAAGAGAGAGACTTGTACATAGTCTTTACTTTGGCAGCTTCTCAAAATCTCCAGACCACTGGCTTCTGGTTGTACCTTGCTGTGTATTTAGAGATCACCAAAAGACTATGAATGTGATCCTTTTCAACTGTATTTACACAATTTAGTTCTGCACTATGTGAAAAAAGCCTTCTTTTGATTTAAGCCTACAGTCTAGTCATTTTATGAAGTGTGCCTTGTTTTCACAATGAAAAATGATAAACAGTTGTTTATATCTTGTCTTCTCCCTACCATTCATGTGACATTGCTATTTTCCACTTTCCAAGCTGAAAAGTCTTTGTCTAACTAGTCTCTTCCTTTATAAATGCTGTTCCCCACCTCTGAACACCCCAAAACATCCATCTCACCTGTCGGGGTGCAAAGAGCATATTTGATTGACCAGGTGTAATGCAGCCGACGGGCTGGCCTTACTGTTATTCCAACGAAAGCTTTTGATCTTGCAGGGATTGTCCCTCTGGAGCAGTCCAACTCTAGAGCTGTAGGAGACAAGAGATGGTATAAGCTTGTGGCATCACTGGTCCCTCTTACACCACATGTATGTTCAGCACACAGATCTCTAAGCCTACCTGCACTCAAGCCACTGCCACCCCTTTTCTAATTGTTAGGATCAGCTTCAGGTGTGGAAGTTGGGATTCCCAGGCTACAACTGTAGGCAGTTTATTGGGAGTACCCAGCCTGCCTTTGGCCAGCAAAGAAGAGGGAACTGCTCCAGAGGAGATCCTCTAAAAAAGCAGCTAAGGGTTGCACTCCAACATTTCTTTTGGGAAGTTCCTTTATTTAATTTCCTTCTCTGCTGGGAAATTGCATCTTATTTCAAGGTCCAGATTGGTCTAACTTCAGTTGTCAGGCTCTGGGTTATGCTTTTTCTAGCAAGATAGAAGAGTCACCTCCTACACAAAGGAGCAGACACCTTAAGGTTTGAGATAATCAATGCAAGCTAGCCAGCAAGCAGACCGACCTCTGAGTTCATGCTAGATTGATTTTGGAGAAAAGAGGGAAAAGCTAAGGCCCCATCCCATGCTAACTCCTTTACAGTACCTAGTGGATCGCTGCAGACCTCCTCAGGGTCACAGGGCCCAGTGATGAGTTGTTCCACACTGAGGATGTAATTCAGAGAACAGATCCCATCATTTAGCAGTACAATGCTGCAGCTTTGCAGGTCACCAACCAGAACATTTCCAAGGTCCAGGTACCTCTTTTGCGCCTGGAATACAAACCCACCACGCTAAGGTCACTGTTACATGTCAAGCATAGTGGTTGAGTGTAGCCACCACTTATCTCCCCATATGCTGATCCCTTGGCCTGTGCAGCGCAGTGCAAAGGGCTCCCTGCTTCATGTAGGACCTGGCATGCCTTGGGAGATAGAATCAGAGAATCATTAAGGTTGGGAAAGGTCTCTAAGATCATCAAATCCAACCATAGAACTCACACTGTCAAGTCCACCACTAAACCAAGTCCCCAAGTGCCACATCTACACATCTTTTAAATACCTCCAGGAATGGTGACTTAACCACTTCCCTGGGCAGCCCATTCCAATGACTGACAACCCTTTTTGTGAATAATTTTTTTCCAATATCCAATCTAAACTTCTCCAGGTGCACTTTGAGGCCATTTGCTCTTGCCTTATTGCTTATTACCTGGGAGAAGAAACCAACACCCACCTTGCTACAACCTCCTTTCAGGTAGTTAGAGAGCAATTAAGCCATTATAATGGGCCTGCAAGGGGCTCAATCCTTCCTGTAAATGCTTTCTCCTACCATTATTTAGGCTGCTTGATGGATGTAGTATATTTAGGGCTGTGAGGAGACTAGCTGGCCAGCTGCACTTGGGTCAAGGGCTGAGAGATGTTTGCTGGCCCTTTCATGACTGCATTGAGTCCCCCTCTCTTTTGGATAGTTGTGCACTCACATACAATTTATAGTGACTAGGTACCTCTAACACATTATCACCCATCTGTCCAACATGGTTGACACGGGGCAATGACTTACAAAGTATTATTTTATTTACCTCTGGTTGCTTAAGAAGCGTGACTGAAAATGAAGGTGGCTGCACCGATCTGCAGATAATAGGAGGAAAGCCAGGTGGATGTGTACTGGCTATACCACTTGAAAAGGTCCACTGCACTTAAAAATCAGACTAACAGCAGAACAAATGGAGGAGAGCAGACAGAATAGAGGAGAGAACCATGATTCCCAAGGAGCCAAACGGCTTGCTTGGTTCAGTCTGAAACAGAGGATTTGAGAGCAATCCCAGAGGATTTGGGAAGGTCACATTTGAACTGGCAGGACATTTACAATATGCTGTTGCCATTAGGCCACTAGAATTAGTTCTATTTTCTACACTGAAAGCCCTGTCTGGGAATTTTGCTGTGAATCTTTATTGATTGCCTCCAGTACAGACTGCACAAAAAGGGAAAGTCCAAGATCCCCATCCCACCCTAGTACCCCTCCTACTACCCAGTGGGCTCCAGTTCCTTACCCTGATGGTGCCCAGTGCCCCCTCTCCAACAACCTGTAAGGCATAACAGACACTTTCGGGAGACACAGGATCTGAGATTTTCCACCTCACAAACACCATAGCTCGTAGCAGATACTTGGTCTCCTCATCCGGAGTAAAAGTCCATGCCTGAGCCTGCAATCAGAAGAGAAGAGAGTGCTCACAGGAGCTCCAGACCAGAGACAAACCCAAACACCTCAACAGTTGCATTCCATGCACAGTCCCTTCCTCCATTACAGCTAACCTAATTCTTTACAGACAACTCTGGAGACACTCTCCCTTCAATCATCCACCACCTCCATCTGTGTCAAAGACTCATATTGGGAATGCACATTCAGATATTCAAAGTCAGGCTGTGGCTGTATTGTAGAGAGCAAAGTACAACTTTGGTAGACCTTAAACTTACCATGGCTTCATAGGGCTGGAGGATCCCTGCAGTGGGGCTGACAGACAGGATCTTACTGTCAGACTGAGGTATCTTCCATGTGAAAATCATGGGTAGCCTTGTGCAGTTTTTTATGGTGTACATTCGTGTAGAGGAGGTCCCTACATAGAGAGGCTTGAAGTATAGATTTCCATCACCTTCTAACACCAAAAGAAGGGACTCCCCACAACTCTGGAGAGAAATCTCCTGTGGGATTAAGGGGAAAGGTAACAGACATTAGCTAGAAGTTTCAGCTACCTCTGAAGGGACTTTGCAAAGATGTTGCTCCTTCCAAGAAATAAGAACAAACAGGATCTGAAGGAGAGGGGAAGTTCTTTAGGTTGTGCTGTGAAGTAGAGCCCTGAGCATAATATAGTGCATTCCAGCAGATGGAAATGCAAGGGAATAAGGGCTACAGATGTTTGGCACCACAAGCACCTTCTTTATACAGTGCTGATCCCACAATTAAGTGTTGAAAATATTCTTTCATTCCTACTTCCAAAGAGAAAAATCCAACCTAACCATTAGGAGATATAATAGGCATCATAGTGCAAGTCACTGTGAAAAGGGAAGACTACAAAGGAATAAAACTTTGCTCACCATCTTCCACTTCCCTTGCCCTACCTTGGTGTATCCAGGATAAGAGTTCAGCTGTAAAGGCAGGATATGCTGCTGTGAGACTGTGTTGACTGGGTGAGTGGAGAGAAAAAAAATCTGGTGGCCTCCTGGAATGATGTGTCCTGAGCTGGGCTTGACCAAAACAGAGGGACAGGCAGTTTGGTTCACACTGAAAGTCATCAAAGAGGTGCTCGTGTTCAACAGCAGCATGCTGCAGTAGGCATCAGTGTCAGGAACCACAGGAGGAAAAGTCTGGTGGAGACAAACAAGAAGGATTGTTTTCGCTGGATTTAGAAAACCAGTTTAAAGAAAAAGCTTTCATGATATTGAATTTCAGGTTCCAACAAGCACTACCCTGAGTCTATGTAACACTTCTTTTCAAGGAAAGAATTGAAACCACCCAAGGGTATAAAAAATATGGGCTTTTTCCTTCCCACAATGGCCCTCATCTTTCATATGCTCATGAGATCAGTGAAGCTACTTTCCTTTATGGAATGCTTTATGTTCATTTAGTAAGAAAGCTGCTTGCTCGTTTCTGCATGGAGACCAACCTCCTGGATCAAGAATTCCAGCAGGTGGAATTTGTTCCAATTCATACATATCAGGCTGCATGTCCTGGATTAGCTGAGGAGATTTTCTAAGAGGTTCTCAAGACTATTCTTACTTCCTAGGATCAGATATCACTTTACCTCATATGAACAATACTTTATTGTGCTACAGAAACAGCAGGAAGTGTGAAGAAAACTTCCATTCTACCTTGCAACCACTTCTCTTCCTTAAGTGTGGATTCTGTGTTTGTCTAAGTGCATGCAGAGTACTTGATGCTCCTGGGAGGGAACTAAACACCCTTGTTAGTGCCTACGTTCACTTTAACAGAAAGGAACGAGATCCCAACAGCTTTCCCCTCAGAGCTAATGAGATGCTCAGTGCAACCTGACATGCTGGAGGCTGGGAAGCTAATGCAGGAAAAAGAGCATCCTACTTCTGTACCAAAGCAGGAATCTCCACACCATCAGAAACCACCAAAGTCACATCTGAGGATGGCGCAATGGAAGAGAAAGTAAAGACTTCAGACTAAGTGTCTCTGCAAATACCCAAATGTCAATCAGTTACACACCTTGGGGACATCCAGGATGTACTGTGGAATGAAGTGTTCCCGTCCTGCTTCATACGTGTGTGCTCTCAGCTTCACAGTCAGGCACCATGATGGACAGATGGTGGCATCATTCTCAACATTGGTGTAGTGTCTCATCACCTACAGACATGCAAGGGACAGCACAGAGTGTGTGCAGGAAGGGAGTGTGGCAAAGTGCCTTCAAGTGTATGTACCATTGCAAGCAGCTATTTGTTCAATGACATCCCTGGGGCTAAGGAATTTACTTTTTCAGGGAAGAAGGACTAACCAGTGCCAGATGAGGAACAAAAGACCAGTGAGTAACTTTCAAGCAGAAGGATATATCCAAGCTATTCTGTGATATTACAAGAGTTGCTTTAGGAAGAAACATCTATAGACACTCTAGTGCAGTTTGAGAGACTTGCAAATGTTAAGTTTCACCTACCAGGATATTTCTAGGTGCTAAAACTCCTGTAACTGCAGACCTGTGTGGCATGAATCCTATGCCATTTGGAAGAAGAGGCTGCAATAATATACAGTGCCCTCAGCAGCTTTACTTGTGGAGGGCCAGACAAAAAAACCAATTTACTGTCCATTACCCAGGCTATGATAACCATCCTTGTGTAGGCTCTCATCTACAATAACAGTGCAGTAATTCACATAATTCCTGCTTCAAGGAGGTGTACATTGCTTCATGTTCACTGGGGGTAAGAGCAAGTGTACCTGTCCACATGCATGGGCTGTCCTTGCTTCTCTCACTTCTTTGCCAAGACACATGTGAAGGAGAAATTTTAACCCACTACTGTATCACAGCAGGAGCCAAAGGAGTTAATAAAGATGCTAGTTTGTCAAATTCAAAATTAAGGGTTTCAATTCAATTTAAACTCCCTCAAAAGCCTTTATTCTGGAAACAATTGCTTACTAGGTCCTCTCTGGTCTAAGTAATTTCTACTAACCTTGTAGAAGGCAAAACCTTCTAGCTCTGCTGCATAGAGACTGTTGACCTGAGTGGGCTTGAAAAGGACATGGAAGGCTGAAGTCTGCAGAGGTGGGATGTCACAGATTTCAGGGTGCACTAGGAAGGCACTGCCATGGCTTGGAGTCCAGGCAACAATGATATTTCCTTTGGTGTGGTTGGTCACATAGAGAGGAAGAGGTTCTGCCCTGTGAGGTGGTACACAGCAACCAAAATCGTACTCCCTGGGGCTGACACTAACATGAGTGGGAAACGAGGCGAGATCACTTCTTACACCATCACAGAAATATTCAGTCATGGAGTTGGGTTCAAAGTATTCCTCGGGAGGCTTGTCTTGAGAGATCTACAGGATGGAAATATCTCAGTGTGAGCAGAAGTGTACCTGTGGGAGACACCAGACACTACAGTCCTGACTGCCTTCATGAGCAAGAGGGAAAGCAAGATACACTTCAGTAACAGTTTCCTGAACAGCTCAAAGTTTAGGATTCAGGGAGGCTCCTGTTTGTAAGCCAGTCCTCAATCTAAAACTACATGAACCAAAGACAAACCTGTGATTGAGTTAAATCCAGAAAGCAGCTTAGTGGCTGAGCTGGGGTAAAATCCAGCTGAAAAAGATAGTGTTGGTGTGTGCTGGGAACATTAACAGCAGAGATACTAAAGAAATCAGTCTGGCACCTGCAAGTCCTTCTACATCTGTCTCCTGTGCAACAGAAACCCAGCATATGCAGTGAACAGCTGGAAATGTCTTAGATTCCAGTGGGGGCAGCTCATACCTCAGGGGGCAGCATGAGGGCTCCCTTTCCATCCATCTGCAACTTCCCATCCTTTAGCATCACACTCAGGATATCAGGGGGATAGAAGGTCAGTCCCCTCACCATGTTGGTTCGGTATGAGGAGAGGTGGCTTGCCTGAAGGGTGGTTGGCTTAGCTGTGCCTGAATGGCAGGTACCAAAAAAGTCCACGTACATGGGCTCCTGGGAAAACACCAACAAGAATAATAAGAAATAAACTGTCCTTCTGTGATTGCTTTGAAAGGTACACCATGCCAGTACCTCACTTCCAAAACCATGCCTGGGAAAGGCTTAGCATCTGCAATGCTAGGCTGCCACTTACTTTATGTCTTTTTGTGACACAAGAACTTTCTCGAAACTGGAGTGAAAATTGAAGGCACTCAGTGCACAGCTGTGCAGCTAAATTTAACTCAGAGCCCTAAATGGACAGAAGCCACTGAAGATGCACCTCATCCCACCCATAGGCATTACTGACTGTCTGTCCACATCCTATTGCTGGTAGGAACCTGCACCATGGGGATTCCACTCAACAAGAGCCCAGGTCCTGCACTTGGGTCACAACAATCCCAGGCAGCACTACAGGCTTGGGACAGAGTGCTTGGAAAGCTGTTCATCAGAAAAGGACCTGTGAGTGATGGTTGACAGTTGGCTGATCATGAGCCAGCAGTGTGCCCAGGTGGCCAGGAAGGCCAATGGCATCCTGGCTTGTATCAGAAATAGCGTGGCCAGCAAGACTAGGGAAATGATCATCCTCCTGTACTTGGCATTGTGAGACTATGCCTTGAATACCGTGTTCAGTTTTGGGCCCCTCATTAGAAGAAAAACATTGAGGACCTGGAGTGTGTCCAGGGAAGGGCAGTGAAGCTGGTGAAGGGTTTGGAGCACAAGTCTTATGAGGAGTGACTGAGGGAGCTGGGGGTGTTTAGCCTGGAGAAAAGAAGGCTCACTACAACTACCTGAAAGGAGGTTGTAGCCAGGTGGGAGTTTGTCTCTTCTCTCAAGTTAGGAAGTAATAGGACAAGAGGAGACAAACTTAAGTTATGCTAGGGGAGGTTTAGATTGGATATTGGGAAAAATTTCTTCACTAAAATGGTTGTCAAGCACTGTGAGACCGTCCAGGGAAGTAGTTGAGTCAACATCCCTGGAGGTATTTAAAAGACATGTAGATGTGGCACCTGGGGATATGGTTAGTGATGAACTTGGCAGTGCTGGGTTAATGGTTGGATTCAATTATCTTAGAGGTCTTTTCCAATCTTAATGATTCCATGATAGGTATCGATGAAAACACAGGGGGAAGAGATTTTCAGGGGCTACTAAGTGAGAGAGGCCAGCCCTGTTGGATTACAGTGGAAGATCCTTCTAAAGTATCACAGCAATGAAACCACCCTTTGCCTCCCATACCTGATGGTGGACAAGGCACACGACTCTACGGTGATAGGTCATTGGGTGAGTAGGTCGAAAGGTCACCTTCAGCGTTAGTGTTGTTGTGCCCTCCAAGACTCCACAAGGGCGATCCAAGGAGAAGACACTTCCTTTGCAATCAATATCAAACTGGTAATAGGCTGGGACATCTGACATGTTGCTGATTTTCAGTGTCTGCATCAAACTTTCTCCAAGATTGATCCATTCAAAGTCCACAGAATATTGGTCCAGGGACACCAAAGGACCTAGCACAACATGCGAGACAGATCCTGGACTTGTCACAGCTGTTTCTGTCAACATGTCACAAGCCACTGCTGTACTTAACTGATCTTCCCAAACCAGATCACCTCAACAGCCAACACACCAGCCCTAGCAAACAGCTGGACATTCACTTAAAACAGTCAAACATCTGTCTCAAGCAAGTGCACCAGGGACAGCCAGGATCCCAGCAGAAGGTAAGCCTGTGACTGTGGGCTATGACAGTTCCTAGTCCTTCCCCAAGCATTAACCCTCTCCCTGCAGTGGTAAGAAGATGGCAGGGAGAAACAGGGAAGTCTTTCACTCTGGTACCTTTACACGAGCCAACCACCTTCAGAACAGTCTCCAGGAGGCATCCAGCAGATATGATAATGAAATAGTCAGTACTGTGTTCTCCTACTACTTGAGGCTGAAACTGTATGCACAAGACCAGCTTCCCTTTGGCAGGAACAATGCCGTGGGACACATCACAGGAGAAAACATAATCACAAAGCAGAGGATGTTTTGCTCGCTTTATCCTACATGGTGCATCAACCTGCAAGTAGAAGAGAGACAGGTTAACAAAGGGGCCAACATGAGCCAGGATGGCTCTGAATGCAGGGCACTGATCAAGTAAGAACTGCAGTTTTCATCAGAGCTGAACACCAACAAGAACACCAAGGACACCACAGAAATCCTGTGCAACAATCTTCTGCCCTGATGGAGAACTGGCGGCAGCAAACTCCCACAATACTCTCAGAAGTCAGTGGGCTACAGCAAAACTCCGTGATCTCTGGGGTTGGAGTACCCCTCCTGGTAGGGAGAAGGATGACTCAAGGTGTCCTCAGGGGCTAAAGTAGCCTAAGTGACTTCTGTGACCATGGGAACAGGAAGGCAAATAACTTATTTCCCTCCATCCACAGTTCCACCCTGTCTAGGGATCTTCTTTTCACAAAAAAAAAAAAAAAAAGCCAGTGCTCTGACACCTTCCTCGAGCCCCTTAAAAGAAGGTCCTGATCCTTGCCTGGTGATGCTGAGCATCACTGCGTGCGAATAATAACAGTACAACAAACAAGCGCGTCTTTGCCACTCCTGAGTTGCGGAGCCTGGGGAGGGAGCACTGCTGTCATCCATGTCAGCAGTCTGTGAGTACATCCATCCTTTAAGGGGCTGGGATGGGCTGAGCTGGCACAGGTAACAAGGTGCTCAAATGCAGCCCTTCTAACTTTTAGAACAATTCACTGGGCTGCAGTCCACTGAAGGCAGCAGAAGATCCATGACCTGCCTGGGACATATGCACACCAATTTGAGACTGCCACACAGGACTGATGGGCTTGTCCAGAGCGAGCAGGAGACCTGCAGGATGCAAAGGACAGTGGTGGCTGCCTGATCAGGACCAAGCACAGTGGGAAGCAGGTGGGAACTGCAATACCATGCTGCAAATGGCTATGTTTTTAGCACTGTAGCTGGAAGGCAAGGGTGAATAGCCTGGTTGGTAGGGGAAGGCTCATCATCTCTGTTTCATTCACATTCACACTTAGGTTATTTTCACAGCATTAAGGGAGATACACAAGACCACATGTGCCACGGAAATGTGTCAGCATGCCAGCTTCTCACAAGAAGTCAGTCTCCCTCTCCACATACCACAGACAGGTTGAAGATTTCTACACACTTTTCCACAGTTGTCCCCACTGGCACTGATCCAAAGCACAGGACATCCTGAAACTTTCCAGGCTGTACACCTTCATACTTCTTCCCTGTCACATGCACACGGAGATAGGGGTACTTGGCTGTTAAAGAGAACAGTACTGGATTAGGAAAGAGAGATGGAATCTCCATCCTTTGATATTCAACACTCAACTGGACAAGCCTCTGAAGAACCTCAGATTACTCTGAAGTTGGATCTACCTTCAAAGTTGGCCCTGGTTTGCACCAAATAAGCTCCCTTCCAGCCCTAATTTACTTAACTCAGAATCACATCTTTTTTTTGTCCGTGGCCACACAAGGCACTTCAGGCAAGGACTTGCTAATGAAACCATTGCTTATTTTATCTTGCATCCAGAAAGCTTTAGAAATTTCCCTCTGTCTCTCTGTCTAGCAGGGACAGACAAGACACTGAGTGCAGACAAAGCCAGGAGTTTGTGGAGGTTTTTTCCAGTGAAATCCTCTCATTTCTTCCCCTTTGTCAACTTAAGCAGACCTCAGAAATGCTGTTTTGGCCAAAGCATGCAACAAGACATATTGGACACTCTGTCCCTTCAGATAACACTTCCAAATTGGCAAAAGTACATTAGAGAATTTCACAGGCCACTTTCAAACCATGGGCCTCACTTGCTCATCAATGCATTGAGCCAGTAGTGGCACAGCCTTAGAATGCAGGCCCTCCCTGTATCTCTGTGGAATGCTCTTCCACAGTTAGGGGTGATACATATTTCTTTGAGTGTTAAATGCAAGAATGACTCACCTATGGCTTTTAGCTGGATTATCCTCTTTTGTTTCTCTTGATCTCCAAACCAGCATGTGGCTGCCCCATCATGAACCCCAGCCACTTTGGGTTGGAAGACCACCTTGACCATGCACTCAGCACCTGGTTTCAGCTTGCCATGGTCAGGAATCATGCAGAAAGGACTTGGTGTCTTCCAGGCAAATGTGGTAAAGAGATCACTAGGAAATGGAGATACATTTTAAGCAGACGAATGGATCGTTTGCTGCCTGTGCAATCATGCATAGAATGAGCCTTTCCCAATGGGTTATTCAATTAGGATGTGAAGCAACCAATGCTGAATGGCAGAATCTCTAATGCATCTGGACAAATATGTAATGCTGAGAAGAACTTTGTCTCTAGTCTCTGCAAATCTTCTATTCACACTTTAATGAATCTTAGCTATTATGTCTAAGAACTTTACTAATGGCTGTGAAATTTTTCAGCTTCATCATGTGCTCCAGAATAAGTATTCGCTTTTCCTGTATCTAAATTTGCTGCTACTTAATTCCAAATGAACATTTGTTCCTCTGTTATACACCCAGGTGGGAAGAAAGGATTGAGCTATTCCCCTAATACCTCATTCAGCTCTCCAGAACTCCCTTTGCTTGTTTGACTTCCGCAAAGAACATGATATGCCATCAGCTTTTTCTATTTTATTGATTCCAAACTGTGTGTTAGTTACCATTCACATCCTCCAACACCCTGGACCTCTCAGTCGGTACAAATTATTTCTCTAAGTGGAGAATGAATCACTTGAAATGGCTGTACACCCCTCCTTGCCTGGGAACTTCACTACATTCCTTTCTATAGTACTGCTTCATTTACTGTCCTTCCCTTACTAAGACTCCTCGATAACTGGGAGCATCTTTGCTCCTAAATGACTAAAATGTTTCCAGCTGGTTGCTCATCTCTCCCTGCTCATGCTGGGAAGGCTGCCTTTAATTAACTGGAAGCCCAGGCCTCTCCTTTGAATGTGGGATGTTCTCAGTGGGACACTGTGCTGGTCCCCACCTAGTTCCTGGGCACAAATGGTTCTCGGCATATGCTGGAAACAGATGGATATGAGATGCCCAGATGAGCCCAGAGTAACCTGTACTACCATTCTGCTGGTTTTTCTGCCAGGACCTCAGGGGAAGCAGAGTTTTGCTGCCTGTTAAGGCAGCTAGCAGATCTAACAACAACTGGAACGAGCTGCATTTAACGGATAGTCCAAGAGGGTAGCAAAATACCTGGCAAAAGAGAAGGAGTATCTGCTCAGTCACATCTCACTCACCCAACATTGCGCACAGGGAATGTCGTCTCTGTGACACTGTGGACAGCACAGACAGGCAACTGGAGAGCAGCTGGGAAGGACAGACGGAGGCGTGGAAGCACAGCACGCAGGGTAACAGAGAACTCACCCTCAGCTTTCACAAAGCAGATGCTGTCTTCATACTCCCTCTGCACAGAAAAGCAAGAGGAGACAGCAGTTAGAAGGACTCCACCTTGCAGGTACTGCAGCTCCACCCATGAATACCCACCACCTTCACCTCTGCAGGTGTTAGGGAAAAAATGTCAGCAACAGAGACACCAGCGGAGGCCTCTGTGCAGGACAGAGCATATGAATCATTTGGAAAAGGCAGGCAGCGTGGAAGGTACTCAGGCATACTCCTAACTCTGTCAGGGAGCACAAAAACACTCTCAGGAAGAGCAGTTGAAGGCCACATTTGTTTCACCTGATTTGTTTCAATGCAGATGAATTTCTCTCAGTATTTTTAAGATCCCAATTCAGCTGAACTGAAGCATGTACAACCTTTCTTTGAGCTCCACAAGCACAGAAATATTAGTCTTTGATTAAATGCTTTGTCAGCTGGAATCCCAAGCAGATAACGCACAACTTAAAGATGCAGTGTTGACAGCACTGTGTACAAATAGCCCCAGGACATCTGCTAAGCAGCTAAGATAGAAGGAATAGCAAGATACATGTTTTCCATGCTTCCCATTTGTCACCCCTCCTGAGTACCACCTATCCAGGTAAGGAGCGACCTTGGGCACTGCAGCACACACAGTCCTTGCTCACTCTAAGAAAGGCAGCCTCCTGCTTTAGCGACTGATGTGCTGCAGACAAACTATCCACTGAAAATGGAACAAGGCCAACAGCTTATTTCATAAAGGGGACACTGAACAGTCATCAAAAACTCATGATACTGAGAGCAGGGTACTTGGAATCTGTCCAATAATAATGCTGTATGGCTAGGACAGAGATCCACATCAAAGACATACAGCTGTTGACAAGAGCCAGAGATCAACACTCAGAGACAAGACAGATACTACAAACAAGTTGAAAAGCAAGAAAAGAGACTGGGTAAAAAGAATCATTGCTGTTAAAAATAAAGCATAAAGAAACCCATCCCCATCCAGAAAAAAGGAGGCCTTTGACATGTCCCTTATGGAAAACCAGTAGCCCTTTATTGTAGGGGCTTTGGGTCTCCTGTAGTAAAGCAAAGAGTCCTTCAACCCAAGGTTCTGCACTAAAACCATACAGCCGAGGTTCCCTGGTATCAAACCAGGTGTGGCCAGTTCAAGCACTTCATCTTATTGATCTCATGGCCAGAAGTAAAAAAAAAACTGGGAATACTTTTTGTGAGGATCCCTCTCATAACCATGGGCAAACTCTGTAGATAAGTCAAGATTAGGGCTCCCTCCGGTGATGAAGATGTGCAGAGAGCAGGAAGGTCACTCTGGCCACTCTTCCTATGTTAGAATGTTCCCCAAGGACTGATTCATTCAAGTGAAAAATCAGAAAGAACACGAGAGGCAGAGGCCCACTGCTCGCCCAGAAGGCAGCCTGAGCACTGGGAGCAGTTATGACATTAGTGCTTTACCTTTTCACTGGGCCGGAAAACGATGGGCAGAGTTATGGACATTCCAGGGCTGAGAGTAATCGGCTGCGGAAAAACAGTGAAGAAGAATGGCGTGGGAGGACACCTAGATAACAACACCAAAACAAGAGATTTTGTGTGAGGGCATACAGCTGTTCTTCAGTTAGATAGCAGAAAAGAGAACAAATAAACAAAACCTCCAGACCCCACAGTTTAGAAGCACCTTATACACCTGACCCCAAGGGTACCTTGGTAGCACAGTAGCAGAAAGAGGGACAGAACCCAGGTGTCCTGAAAACCCATTCCCAGCTCTAAGTACCTACCCTATCCTTGAACAGTATTTTATGTTTTCAGGCCATGCAGTATGAGCAAAACACATTGGGCAGACACATTTGAGTTTCAGAGCAGGGAGGGTCATAGGGTGTGCTGGAGTGGCTCAATATCCAGTGGGACTCCCGGGAGCAATGGTTTTAGGACACACTAGTAACTGGCTGGCATACATCCACAATTAAAATCTCACTAGACTGGAAATGCCTCACAGACAGAAGTATCAGCAAAACAGAATTTAAAAAAAGGCATTTCATTTAACACACTTCTGCCAGGAACAAGGGCTGTGTTTCTGAATTAGCAGGTTTCTGTCCTGCTACATAAGTGTGCACACACTGTCTCCAGCACAGCACTCGAGGGGAGAGGGGGAAGGTGAGTGAGAAAAACTGCTGATGTTACTGATACAGCAGGAGGGATGAAGATGAAGCGAGAGCATGAGGAGTACAAAGGACAAACAAACTTCCCACGCACCTGTAGCTCAGCTTCTGGGTTTTCTCATGAACATTTTTCAAGGTCAGGTGTCTGATCATCTCTTGTCCAAGTTCCCAGCCATGCCAAATGAGTGTTTCAGCCACCTCAATGCCCCAGAATATGCATTTCTTCTTCTTTGCCTGTCTTACAGACACCTTAGGGAATAGTAGTTGGGAAGGGAGGAGAAATCACTCAAACGGCTGTTTCTCTATGCTAAAGGTTTCTGACTGGATAAGGACGAAAGGAGCCACCCTTCGGCAAAACTCCAGGAGTCACCAAAAGACCTGGTTCAGGAGTCCGGAGGAGACACCTCCTGGCCACAGCCCAAACAGCAGATACTAAACGGGGTGATGAACGAGGGAAGCAAAGTCTAAACGTTTTTCTGCTTCTCTCCTCTCCCTGCCTGCCAGACAATCCACCCACGACAATAAGCACCCTTTAATCCTCCGTTCACCTTCCTGTCATAGCCACAGAACTTCAGAAAAGAGTCAGAGTTCTGGGGCTTGCCATGCTGCTGAGCAAGCATCTGAGAAACAAGAGGAAAAAGTCCTCACGTATGCTGCTTCTGCACCCAGAGAGCCTTTTTTGCCAAGAACTGGGCGCTCCCAGAGACCCAAAGCCCCCTCCTCTGGCTCAGGGTGTCACTGAGCCTCTTCCCTGTAGGGGCTGCTGCAACGTGCCCCTTTGTGTCCCCATTTTGTCAGGTGAGTGCAGCCCTCTCCAGAAACCACGTCGTCCCCATGACCTAGTGGTCATGACTCACAGCCTAGCCCCTGCGGCAGGGCTCTCCTCGGGGAGGGGAGAGCAGAGCAGAGCAGAGCCGAGCCCAGCCGAACCGAACCCAGCCCAGCCCAGCCCTGCCCACTATCGCCCCACAGAGCCCAGTATATCAAAGCCCTTCTTTGTAGCCTGGCCTGGCTCACTAAAACCCCGTATGGATGACTATGGCAGGGCCGTGTTCCCCACAGCGACCGTCTGCCCGGTTCCCCAGGGCACCGCCCGCTCCTTTATCACCCCGCCTTGCCCCGGAGGGGGGAGCGGAGCCCGGGGAGCGGAGCCCAGGCCGCGAGTCACCGCTGCCCCCCGGGGCCCGCACGGCCAGCCCGACTCCCCTGAGCCCTACCCGGCCCCCTGAAGCACCGGGAGGTCGGGGTGCCTCGGGCACCGTCCCGGGCCAGTCCCGGCCGCTCAGCGCCATGTGAGCAGGCCCGCGTTGCCATGGAGACAGGACGCTCACGGAGCGACGACGGCGGCCGCCTCAGGTCAATCCGCGCGGGTTGCGGTGGCCGCCAGGGGGCGGCGGAGGGACGCGGAGAGCGGGGCAGAGAGAGAGGGCGGGAGCAGCGGGGGATCGGGGGCAGATGGAGGGGGCGAGGGGGCAGGTCAGAAGTTCTCGGGGGTCCAGCGGGGAGATGGGGAGCAGGGGAAGATGGGGAGTCCAGGGACAGGGAGATGGAGAGAGGCGAGTAGCAGACGGAGGGGTGCAGGCGTTGCAGGAGTGTGAGAGAGAGCCCGGGGCTCTCTCCCAGGAGGGGTGCAGGGGAGGGAGACAGTGCAAAGCTGAGCCAGCAAAGGGGGGGCTCTGAAGTACGTGGGTGTGCGGGATGGGTGGATGAGGAGACTGTGGGCAAGGGGGCATGGTGTGCAACAGGCTGGAGAGTGCTGCCATAGGGATGGGGTGGCACCTTAATGGGGCCAGGACACCCTGAGTTCCTTAAAGCATTGGTGACACAAGTAACAAGTTGTAATCATTGTCACAAGAAGTTGTGGGGCCGAGATGAGCAAACAGGTTAGGAAGCCCTGGCTGCACAGCCCTATCAGGTATCCCGGGTATTATTCCCATGGGGCAGCACCACCAAAACAGGACAGTCCTACATCTTCCCAGTGCCCTGGATGACCCTCAAGGAGGTGGGACCCTCGTTTTCCCGATGGGGAGGACACCCTCCAGGGTGCACAGGCAGCAGTATGGTGTAGAGCAGGGCTGGCCACATCCCGCAGCACAGAGAGGGTGCCAGGACAGAGGCAGGAGGAGCTTTAATGGCATTTGTCGGTGTTTACAACATGAGTCATCCAGCTAAGCAGCCATAAATCAGCACCCCAACTCCTCCTGCATCAATCGTGTCCCCTCCTCTGTCCCCCCAGCACTGATGAGTGCCTGGCTCCTGCAGAAGAAACCTCATAAATAACAGCAACAAAACAAACCCTCCTGCAGCCACAGAAGGCGTGAGTGTGCCAGGCACGAGATGAACGCTTCCCATCCATCACTTTAATGATTGTACTCTGGAAATTAAACCTGTCATAGCCCATCAAGGTGAACGTTTTAAGTCTGTGACATGCCTTCAGCTCCCCTCCTCCTTCCTGGCACTTCATTTTTTGTTGCTTTCCTTCTTGCCTTTTCTTGTATGCCTCTACCACCCCTGTCACCACTGCACCTGTGTGCCCAGCTCCATCCCGTGGTCCTCTCTGGTCACCCACTGAACAAGGACCAGGTTGCACATTAGGTGGTAGATGTCTTTGGCCCTGAGGCTCCTGCAGCCATGGGCTGGAATCTCCCAGCATCTCTGTGCCCAGTCCTACATGCCTGCTGGTATTGGGCACAGCTACCCTTGGGCAATGGGTCTCTCCTGGTCTGCTGTCCTCACAGGGCAATGGAAGGGAATCGGGTATCATCCTTTCATACTTCCCTCTCCCCTTCTCCTTTCCTGCCCTTTTTTTCCTCGTTCCCCACATTATTTCCTCTCCTGCTCCATGTTAAACCAACCAATACAGACTCCTGGCACCTGGCTCCTACCCTGGCTCATATCTGCCCCCTTGGAGCAAGTGCTGCAGCCTCCTCAGAACCAGAGCTTCCCACCGGGCAGCGCCGAGGGTCTGGGCACCTTCCGCGTGAGCAGTGGGGCCCTACCGTGCCCTATGATGGATTGCTTGAGGACAGGAGATCTGGGCACCGAGGATGTCATGCATCCAGGGGGAAGCTGCTGAGCTGCCAGCAGCCACTGCGGGTCACTGTCTCCCCACACAGGTCCGTCCATCCATCCATCCATCCATCCGTGTCCGTACTTCTCTCTCCCATCATCTGCTTCCCTGGTCCATCCTTCTGTTTCAAAAGCATCGTATCTGTCCCTCTGCCCAGGGTACTGCTCCCCAGCTGCTGCCAGGCTTTTCCCAGCCCTGCGAGGTGTGACAGCGGTGCACCAATGCTTACCTGTCCCATCCATCACTGACTGTCTGCCAAAGGTGACCCGGGATTCCACGGAAAATGTTGCCCCTCGGCAATTCCCACCCCCACCGCAGGTCCCAGAGCAAGCAGCCATCCCTGCCACCCCTAGGTAGGGACAGGAAGAAGAGAGGAGAGGACAGCAGGATGTGGGACAGGAGAGACATCATGGTCTGTCCAGGAACGAGACAGCCCAGTCCAGTTTGCCACGCTCCTGCAGCACTACGTGCACCAGGGTGGTGAAGTAAGGCTGCCCCTCAGGCTGCTCCCCTGCCTTCACGGCTACCTCAGCACCCTAAGGAGAGACCCAATTAAGTGTGCAGAAGGCATAGGAGGTCTATAGTGTCTGCCAGGACCCTCCAGCATCCTCTGAGAACAAGTGCAGCCTGCTTAGTTATGGGGAGTCGGTGCTTAACCCTAGTGCTTCTAGGGAGGGGGTAGAGGGTGTCGGTTGTCATCCTACCACCAGGGGTTGATTTGAGCCCAGTCAGATCAAGCAGCATTCCAAGAGCATCATGAAACGAGCCCAGAAAGGGATTGAGAGCTTTGCTTCACAGGACAGATAAAATTTGCTCTGCAAAGTGCCGACCCCACCAGGAATTCTGCCTGGAGTGAAGGAGGAGGCAAGGCAGGCTGGCAGGCAACCTGGGAATCCTCCTTCACAGCCTTTCATTCACCAAGGGGAAGGGCAGCTGGCACCACCACACAGGGATGTGTCGCTCCAAGCACTGTCAGATCTGCAAGGAAGTGGCAGTGCAGTCCAAGAAGGGTCCATGGTCTCTCTCTTCCACCTGTACCAGCAGGCTGCCAGCTGTGCAAGTTTGCTCTCCCCACCCTTTCCCCCAGGGACCCTGGCAGGACAGCAGAGTAGCAGGAGAGGGGCAGAGCCTCCCATCCCCTAAGGAGAAGCACAAGCATCCAGATAACATCTTTATAAAGGAGGGATGTGGGGACTCCTCCAGATACACACAGAGGAATATTTACGAGTTAAATAGGATCCAAATACACATAAGTTAAAGGGGGGCAGGTGCCCTGCACCCCCTGCTCTACCCAGGCACAGTCTGTGTCTGCCAGCAAAGAGAACCCCCACACCACAGCCCAGCCCCTCTCCCTGGCTGGCTCCATTCGTCTTTCACAACACAGAGCCGATCTTCCTCTCGGTGGCACCCATTTCATTCTCCTCCTCTTCCTCTTCCTCGCCCCCTGAGCAGGAGGAATCGGGGCCGTAGTTCAGCTCGGTAGTGCTGCAGCGCAGGAAGCCTGAGTCAGGGCTGTGCCCCATGAACTTGGGGCTTTCGGCAGCTTGTCCCTGAGGCTCGCTGGGCAGCAGCTTCTCGCAGGTTTTGCTGAGCCCTCGTTGCTTGTCAGCCTCTGCCTGAGCCCCCTGCTCCTTGGCTTTGCGACTCCGTTTCCACTTCATGCGGCGGTTCTGGAACCAGATCTTCACCTGCAAAGGGAAAGCCCTCAGAGGAGAGAGTGTGTCCCCCGCCCCATTCTGTCCCCACCCCCCCACCTTCCCTGTATGGAGAGTCCCCCCAAAGCCTCTCTGCTGTGGGGCATTCTGTGGTGCTGCGAGTCTGTGCAAAGAGACTGAAGTTGTCATGGGGAGAGGAATACTGGGGGACTGCTGCATTCCCTCCATCTGGCCTCCACAGGATGGCCAAGGACATGCATAGGGACATTTTCATTTTAGCCCCACAGAAAGCCCCCTCCCACAGAATGCTGAGGGATGGGAAGGCTCTGAAACCCAAGTTGGGGGTGATGGGTAAAAAGAGCAGTATTCTGGAGTGCCCTTCAAAAGAGAAGAGCCTGGAACCCACCAGGCAGGTCTCTGCAGGAGATGCCCTGGAAGGGGCACTGATGGGAGCATTGGGGTGCGGGGCTGATGGCATCAGCATTGCCCATGACATTGACTTCCATCATATACAGCTGCACGGTGCTATGCTCCATTTCCCCAGGGCCAAGGTACCTGTGTCTCGGTGAGCATCAGCGACGTGGCCACCTCAAAACGCTTGGGCCTGGACAGGTACTTATTCAGCTTGAACTGGTTCTCCAGCTCCAGGAGCTGTTGGCTGGTGAAGGCTGTGCGGGGCCGGCGGCACTTCCCCATCAAGCCAGACTGTGGGGCAGCTGTGGAGCAGACAGTAAGTGGGAGTCAGGAGACAGAAGAGCAAGAGGGGGACATCCCCTCAGCAAACCTGGGATGAGGAGGAAGGTGTCTCCTGTCATCTCCCATCCCAATAATGGCTTTATTGCCTGACTGATAGGAACCAGTGAGATACGTTATCAGGCCTCAGTGTGCAACTAGGATCAGTCCTGTGACTGAAATTAATCCTCTTTTTTTATTGCTGGGCCGCACAGGTGGCAGCTCAACTGCCAGGGGCTGCGGCAGCAGGGCTGCCCAAGAGCCCTGCTATCTCACTCGCAGCCCTTGAAGGCAGTGCGGCACTGAACCAGGAGGCAGCGGGAACAAAGAAACCTTTGAGAGTCCAGCACGGGGTGGCTGCTGCGCTCTGTTTGATCCCTCCTTATCTCCTCTCCGATGGCTTTATTGTCCCCCCGGGGTTCAGCTTTTACTGCTTCTCCCACCACTGAAGCGGCAATCAAACCCAGGGGTTTGCAGTCAGGAGTAAAGTGCTGGAGCAGCATGGGGGGCCACTAATGGGAAAGGTCCTTGGCATATCCCTGCTGATGCATCTAGGGGCATATGATAGAGCATTGTGGCCTCATTGTGCCCCTGCTTGGCAAGGGCCACTCCAGCTCACCCGCTTTGCTGGGCATGGGGCACCATTCTTGTTATCTTCCCCAGATTCCAGCTTTGATCCCACCTGCCCATCTCCTGAGGTGTCCACCAAACCCTTCAAAAACACAGCAGTGATGCATGAGGCAGGAATTTATGAAAGGGGCATTAACTGATCACAATCCAGGTTTAATCCCAAGTAGCTGGATGCTGGGTGGTATGGGTCAATCAGACAGAGCACAGGCTGGACTGGGGCTGTGCAAACTCCTTGTGAGAGCATGACAGATACAACCCCTACTGTGCCTGTAGCCCCACAGTGCCAGGAGAGACAGCCTGTGGGACCCACTTTGCAGCTACTGGGAAGTTATACTAGGGATTAAATAGAGACAGGCTGTGCCAATGGCTCTCACACATGCAGTGCATTATTTTGCATACAAAAGATATTCAAGGCTAAAATCAAATGAGAGGCTCAAAGGATTTCCAGGACAAATACGAATGTCACATGAAAGACTGCTCAGCTCTGCAGAGTTCGGCAGCTGCCTGGGCTCTGGCTGGCTGTGGATGCTCTGGCTGCACAAATCCTCAATGGAGACATGGGACCAAACAGACCTGCAAAGGGTCCCTTTGGCTAGGAAAAGGAGGTGTTATGGGAACTAGCATCTGCAGGGATGGGGCAGCCCAAGCCAACACGCTTTGCAGCTCCTCATTGAGGGAAAGGGCAGAGGTGCATCAGAAAGAACCAGAGAAGAAATTAATTCAGTCTGTGTTGGTGGGAGGCACAAAGCAGTCCCAGGCAGTGTCCAGCAGCCCAATGACTCCAGCTCCCAGCAAGCCCCCTTTGCTGACAGAGACAGGAGGGTGGCTGGAGCACCTGATGCCCCAGTCCCTCCCCATTGTAGGGGCTGCACTGCACAGGCTGGCTATACTGGGTTAGGCAAGGGTCCCTCTGAGCAGTTACTCTTTCTGGGCATGGTCTGTAAAGGATGTTTTGGGGAAAGAGAAGGGAAGAGGGTGTGCCCACATCTCAGCATCCAGCAATCCAGGAGTCCTATGCTTTTTGGAGCTGAAGGGTCCAGGGGTGAATAAATATCATATTCCCAGTTTAAACTCCCCACTCCATAGCAGAGAGCCCAGGGCTCAGCTCTTAGGGCATTGATTCCTGGCCTCAGGGAGCACAGAAATCCTTCAGACCACCCCAAAAGGCTCCTCTGTGCACCCTCTTGCAAGGTCGTATGTGGCCAGACTACAACCACATGTAGGAAGGAGTGAAGGCACAGAAGTATCTATCCCAAAAGCAGTGCAGGTCTTTCCAGCTTCAGAGGAGGCTGGAAGGCAGCTTGCTTTAACAACACCCCCTCAAGCAACTCACTCTTCTCCAGGTAAGGTGCTAAGAACTGCATGGTCCAGTAGGGAAAAGAAGAACAGAAAGTTTGCCCAGAAGTCAAATAAATCCAAAAGGGATATTACCCAAATGACTACCAATGCAGGGGACTGACTGCTGGAGCATGGCCTGTCTGCCAGTCCCCATTTCTCCTTCTTAGTGTCCAATTCAGGCTCAGTGCAGTGGTGTCCATTACAAAGATTGTACAGACCTTGACCTCCTTGGAAACCCACTGTGCCTCCTGCTCCAGTGCTGAAAAGAAAAACCCAGACCTTAACCCCCTCTCTGGTGTTGTCATACAGTTCAAGCCACCACTACCAGTCCAAAGGCCAGCCTGCACAGGTTGCTGGCCACCTAACCTGTGACCTCCTCTGACAGTACACCCTTCAGCAGGTATTATTATCCATCATCACTGCTCCCCACTATGACTTGTTGCCTGCAGACAAGGTGGGGCAAACCCAAACCAACACAGCTGACCTTCAGCCACCCACAGCAGCAGGTTGTCGTGGACCTGAATGAACAACATCTTTGGCCTCAGCTCTGCTGTTAGCTTACCTGAAGGGCTCTGGCTTCTTTGTGTAGGGAGAGTATGGAGGAAGAGGGTCTGCAGTTTCTCACTGGGGAAGGAGCAAAGACAGAAGGAGGAAGTGGAGGCTGAAATGAAATAGGGAATGAAGTAGGTTCCAGTTTCCCATGAAAAGAGAAGACAATGCTCTGTGGCTGTTGGTAGCTCCAGCCTGTCCTGCCAGTGTGCTTTGTGGAATCCTGTCCCTTCCTGTCCTATGGCAGGCTGTCACATTGACATGGACAGAATCCTTCCAAGGGATGCACAGGAAGCATCCCCCACAGGGCTTACCTCCTCCAGTCAGTGTCAGCTGAGCTATGAACCCATCCGCATCACAACCAACATCCCATAGAAAGAATAACCCTTTGGAAAGGCTCTCCCCCTTATCCAGTTTCTACCAGAAGACCGCTGAGTGCCTCAGCATCACACCTTTGCTTGCCAAAGGATTTACTATCTGCTCAACCATCTCTTCCAGCACTGTATCCAAGATCAGAGCTTGTCTTAACATCCCTTCAGCCTGGCAGGGCTTAGACCCCTTGATGGGTGCCTGGCATTTGGCTGAAGTATCAGTAAATAAATTGCTTGGCCTGTGGCTGGGAATACCCTCCGAGTCTGAGGCCAGGAGCTCTACAAGGCAGCTGCCTCCTGGATAATTAGATAAAGCTTATAAAAAATTGTTGGTTTATTTGACACAGTTCCGTCTACTTGATAACAAGAGTAATCCTAGGTTGATATTAACTCACTTGGTTTTAATTTGGTTTGTTTAGCTATAGTTCACTTAACTTTGTGTGCTGGCAGATAAAGAAGAGGAAATTAGCACCCTAACTGCTTTGGAGGTGTTTCTCCAGATGTCAGAGCTGGAAGGGAGAGAAGTGGTCTCATCAGTGTCAGGGCCATCGCCACAGGCTCCTCCTGGCCTGTCAGCAGCTCCGGCCATTATCCGTGGGGCAGCATGTGTAAGGGCACTTGCTATCTCTACTAGCCCCTTGCTTGCTCCACAATTTAACCTTGATTGCTGCTTGCCAGCTGTTTCCCAGCACGTATTTCCTGCTGACACCAGACCACTGTGCACCTGGTGAGCCTTGGAAGGCGTTGATTTTTGAAGACGTTTGATAAGACTTATCCTGTCCCCTCTCCTAGCCCAGCACAACCCATCAACAAGCTCTCTGCCACCATGAGCAGGATCTGAATTGGGCTCCAGGCCATCAAGGTCATGAGTAGGCGATGCAGGGAAGCTGTGTGCAAGGAAAGCCATCTAAGCACCAGGTCCCCAGCAGGGATCATTTGCTCTGAGTGTCTACAGCTGTATGTCACTGTTCCTCACTCCTACAGCTCTTGGCTGAGGTGGGTCTCTGCACTTGGCTCCCACTGCTGTGCTGTATTTCCACACTGGCAAATGAGTCACACCTCCCAGTAAAACTGGTAGGCACAGCACTCCGGTGCCAAATGCTACCTCTGTGCAGTTCAAGAGGTGCTCAAAGCCCCAGGACAGGGACCCAGGCTGGGGACAGCAAAGCCTGGGTAGGGAGCATCCCTGACATCTGCAGCAAGGGCATGCCTGCTCCTGCACCCAGGCCTTCCCACTACCCTCTCAGTCCGCATTGCAGCAGAAGCAGCCAGGCACTGCATGCAGCTCTGCACCAGGAGCCAGAGAGGGAAGCACAGCACCCGCTTGCCTCACAGCCAGGAGCACTGCTCTGAGCAATCCCAGCACCCAAGCCCAGGCCGGGTTCCTAAGGATACCATCTCAGACTGTCTCCCCATACACAGGTGAGAGCAGGGAGAATGTGTGCAATGCATAACCACAGAGCTTGTGGCTTCAGTTCATGGGCTATCCTGCTCCTTCCCCCACCCCAATTGTACCCAGGAGACCAAACTAGACCGTGCCTGCAAAACTTCTCTACACATGCAGCTAAAGAAAGAATTTATTCCAGAATAAAGTCCTGGAATTCCCTATAAATAAGTCACAAGGGTGATCTCCCTCTGGAATGATCCATAACATTCATGATCCTAGGAAGCTTTCAGATTCATCTCTTACTGCTATGAGAGCATTAAACATGACTGGCACCAGGACTGTGGACACTTGTACTCAGTCCTTCTGGAAACTTCAGCCAGGCAGGTCTGTCCATCTGTCTGTCTAGGCTGAGTGGTGGGACAGAGACTCCCATAAAACTACAGGCAGCCCAGGAGCCCTGTGCCAACAGTGTGAGGCTACAGCCCAGCCCACCGCCCTTCTCAGAGAGATGAGGAAGGACCATGGAAGCAGCACATCCTAGGCAAGTGCCCCTTCCTGTCTCTGTCCCTACACCATGGCCAGCACACTGGGCAGTATGAGGCCAGACACAGCCATAAAATGCAGCTGGGGCCAGCACTGGTGAGTACAAGGACAAGGCAAAGGAACCAGATTTCAGAGCTTCTGTGAGTCCGCCAAGAGCAAGGGCTGAGGACACACTTGAGAATCCTGATGTTCCCAATGGACTGAAACAAGGATCTGAAGATGGATAAGGTTCTGTCCTGCACAGCAGAAGAACCACCGGAATACTAAACAGGACATTCTGGAGAGAAAGCATCCCTCCTGCAAAGGGCTCCCCAGAACTGTGAGCAAAAACATTTTAGTAAGGATATGGATTGAGGCAGTGATCACTCTGACTTAAAAATCTACAGCTTTGTCAGCTTTTGCTCCATCCTTGTTACACCCCCATGTGTCTACATTGTTTTGGTTACTCCAAAACCCAGTCAAGTCATATTTGGGTCAGAAATTGCTTTTCCTCCCTCTGAGCTTCCATAGGAGCCCTTTTCAGTGCTTCCCATGATATCCATTGACATTCTGTTCTAGTGCATTCTGCACAGCCCAAAACCTCCCTCCCCAAGCTGTTCTCATGCCCATAATTTGGGATTTCTCTCCTTCTGGTGAGGTTTTAGATATAACCAGCTGTAGAGTAGAACCTGTACTCGAGAGCAGTAGGGCTGATGCACAAATACCTCTATGTTATCCCAGCCAGAAGCTGCACTCAGGGCCACAGGAGCAGATGCAGTGGTGTGTTCCCACTCTGGTGAAACATAACCCTGCATTAAGCCACGGGATGCTGAGATACGCCGACAGACCCAGACCTTTCAAGGATAACATGGCCTCTGCAGAAGAGCAGAAAGGTGTTTTACCACCTAACAAATAGAGATTTCTTTTTTCTTGTCTTAAAGACATGCTTGAAGAGCACACACAGCCCATAGCACCAGAAGCTTATTCTACACCTCTAGATTCACAAATGTACGTAACCTAAAGTCCAGGGAAAGGGAAACAGAATGGGGAAGAAAACAGTCTGCTTCCCTTTAACCTGTCCAGGAGTAATTTGAAGAAGGAGCAACAAATGGGACCTTTCATGTTAATTCTCCATTTTTATACTATTATGCATTCAGCCAGTTTATCAATTAAATTACTTTTCCAGCCTTGTTTTTTATTAGTACTATTTTATAAATGGGCTCCCAAGTTATTAAGATGCTACGTTCAGCCAATAAATCTGGATACTCTGCCGGGGGGCTATTAACCAGCCACTCTTAGTCTACAGACTATCTTTGCGCTGACCAGAGCTCTGATCACCACAAGCACAGGGCAGAGTCCAAGTCACACTGCCAGGGATGCCAGTCACAGTCCCCAACGGGACAAGAGCCTGAAGCCTTGTGCCGTCCGTGCCCTGCAGGACCCTTCCCACCCGTGGCCCATCATTGCAATGTAGGATACGGCGGCTGGTGGTCGTACCCACCAGGAGGGACCTGGGCAGGGCTAGAGCCGAGCACACTGTCGGGCCCCCGGGCTCCTGCCGGCCGATGGACTCACCGGCCCCTCACCCCCACGAGCCGAGCGCGACGGCGGGCAGAACACGGATCCCCTGCCCGTTCCCGCAGGGGGGCCCAATCCGGCAGCGCAGCCCGCGGGTTCGTTCCCAACCACAGCAGGCGGAATTTATTCGTTTTCCAGTGCAGGTTCTGGCTGCCCCTTCTTTATTTTCGTTTCCATCCCGCCATGGCGGAGCCCAACAAGCCCGCGGCGGCCGTGCGGGGCTGGCAGGCGGGGTCGGCGCGGTTTGCTCGGCCTGAGAGCGATTCGGCTCTGCCGGTAGCGGCGCGGGCAGTGCCCCTCCGGGCTGTTCTGGAGCACTGCGCCGGGATAAGGCAAGACTTTGCCCTTCGGATGGGTTTCCCGGGGCCCCGCAGCCTCTGGCGAGTCATGTTACCGCAGCAGTGGGACCCCGAACCCTGCCGGGCTGGGAGCGGGTCTAGGCACTGAAAGAACCCCGAATAGCGGTCCCGACCCGAACGGCCGGGGAGCCTCGAAAGGGCGGGTTTGGAAAACCTCAGTCCTCAGTTCCCTAAGGGACCTGCACCGCGATGTGTCGGCGGAGACCCTCGGGGGCTGGAAGGGGCGAGAGCCGTGTTCCGCCTGACGGGAGAGTCGGTCCCCAGGTCACTCACCGTGGAAGTCGGAGAGCCTCGGCACCACCATCCCGGCTCGGATCCAGTGCTCCAGCGGGAAGGAGCCGGCCACGGCCGCCTTCAGGTGCTCCGCGCCGGGCGGCGGCAGGTGGGGGATGCCGGAGTAGGCGAAAGCGGGGTGCTGGCCCCCCAGGGTAGGGAGTGGATACACGGCAGGCGGGTACAGGGCTGGCAGGGCGCCGAGCCCGGGGCCAGAGAGGTGCAGCAAGCCAGGCTTGGGAAGGAAGCCGGCCGGGGCGAGCGGCCCGGCGGCCGGGGGCGCCCGCGGTGAGGGGGTATCGGAGCGCCCGGCGGGGCCAGGGCTCACCGCGGGGCTCCCGGGGCTCAGCCCCGACGGGGAGGCGCTCCGCGCCGGCTCTTCGGCCAGGAGCGCCTCGATGCGGAAGTTTTGGGACTTCTCCATGGGCTTGTGCATAGCCCTACCCCGTGCGGAGCCGTCGAGCTTCCGAGCGCCCCGCCGCTCCCCTGCCAGGGCACAGCCCGGCCGGCCAGCCCCGGGCCAGCCCCGGCACCGGCGGGCATCCACCCGCGGGGCCCCGCCGCGCCGCGCTCAGCGCGGCTGCCCTCGAGGGCAACCCTCCTCTCCGCTCCGCCTCCCGAGCACTCGCTCACTCGCCGGCATCGGGGGGGGGGGGGGGGGTTTTAACGCCCCCTCTACCTGCCCCAGCTCCCCATTGGCTCGGCTCCGGCCCCCCGCCCCGCCAGCCCGGCCGCCCTCCTTCGGCTTCCTCAGCTCCCGGCCGCAGCAGCGGGCACATGCCAGGGCCTGACCCTGCCCCTTCCTCAGCCTCATAGTCCAGCCCCGCCCCTTCACACTCGGGGGTCCCCCAGCCTGAAGGACTCACCACCCAGGGTGCTGAGCCCATCATCCTGATCCAGAGCGCTATGGCAGAGAAGCAGGTCTGTGGTTGCAGTGGCTGGAGGAGACCTGGAGAGACTAGACAGACTTCAGCACATGTAGGTAAAGCCCTGCTGGGTTCCAATGAAGCCCCCAGGCACTTGGAGGGCAGAAGGCCTGGCTGGAAGGGCAGGAGAGGCAGTTGCTTACTAGCAGGCTCCTCCATACCCTGTGCACCAGGGATCATCACCAATGCCCAGCTGTGCCATTTCCCATTGCATCGCTCTGAGCCAGGGAGATCAGTGGACCTGAGCTGGACACACACAGGGCCAACCACCCTCTATCACTCATGTCTCTTCAAGATGCCAACAGAGCAGGTGCCCACAGCTTAGACAGTGGCACCTGGGAAAGGTAGAGAGGAAAGCCTTGGCTGGTCTGGGAACTGTGGGTGAACAGGAGCAGAGCTGGCCCAGACCCCGTAACACTGGCCTTCAGGGAGAGGCAGAGTGTATGCGAGTGCATCAGTGATCTCTGCCATTGAGGGTCTGTGCCTGTGTGTCTCTGGGTCCCACTTTTTTGTGTCCTGCTGACACAGTGAGACAAGCCTCTTCTTGTTGGTGCCCAATGGCATGTCCTGCTCTCTGGAAGAGAAGTAAGACAGCTGCTATTGTCCTGCCTAAATGTTATAATGGCTAAAGGGAGTTCCTACCCCGTATTTCTTCTCCCTTCAGCATTTTCAGCTCTGCTCTATTCCCTGAGATGGGTCCATTCCACTGTATCCTGTGTCCCACAGAGGCTGCAAGCAGATGCCCAGAGAGGAGGAAGGCAGGGGCATACGGGGCCTTCCTCAGCCTCCTTCTTTTCTCTGCTCAGTAACCCCAGGGACTTCTCTTCCCTACACCCATGCAACCTGCTGATCTCCCTGCACACACCTCACCCTGTTGCAGGGAGCTTCAAAGCTCCCACGTGTGTAACAACTTCCTCCTTCCATTGCCTGAGTCTAGCCTCAAACAGCTTCACTGGGCGGTCCAAAATCCTTATGTGCAGACAGACACACAACAGCCCTTTTCCAGATGCCTTTCTGGGAGAGAGGAGGGCAGAAATCAGCCACATGGACAGTCTAGAGCTGGATTTTCTCAGAAGGGGATTTGGGGTGGATGTCACCCCACAGTAACACCCCCAATTTGAACAGAAGGTACTGAGGGTGGAACAGTGTTCCTTTTCACCTCAACTCAGCTGCACCTGCTCCTCTACCCTCTCTGCCATCAGGGAGGTTGTAGGGACCTCCCTCCTTTCTCCCCCCCAGTTCATCCCTCTCCACTTGCCCAGGACAGAAACCAACGTCCCTGCCAAGCGAAAGGAGACCAAGCCCTTTCTCTCTCTCCCCCATTGCGAGTAGCCAGCACTGCCAAGCATCAGGCATGGATAGGACAAGATTTGGGGAGGAATGGAGCAGACTGACTCCCAAGCACAGGGGAAAACTGCAAGAAGTATCCAGGGAACAGAGATCACAGTAGAAGTAGAACAACTCTTCCATTGCAGGGCAGTAGCCTGCACTGGTGACAGTGACAAGGGGGAAGCCATTGTTTTCTTATCTGAGCCCTCAGGACTAACTCTGGGGATTGCAATGGCTTGTTAGCTCTGCACAGGGAACATACCTTGAGATCCAGGGCAAAGACTGGGGCACAACAGAGAAATTACCATCTCAGTGACAACCATGGGGTAACAGGCAGGTAGCAAGTCCAGGAGAGCCAAGGTAACCCCTGCCAAGCCCTGAGACTGTTTGTGACTGTACTCACTGTAGCTTGAATGAAGGGTCTGGGTCACAGCCTTACTGTCCTCATGGAAGTCCCCTGCACTACCCAAGGAGGCTTTCCAAAGACAAGCAACTCCCTCAAGGATCAGCAGCCCATCCTGGGGCTATGCAAGTACAACCAACAAAGCTGCAGCCTTTGAATTGCACAAGCAAGAAATCTTTGCTGACACAGCCATAAAACCTGGGTGGAAATAAAGAAAAATCCCAATAAAGAAATGTAGGAAAATGATGGAAGGAATTCCCTCCTCCAAGTGAAAACACTTGGACTAGACACTGGAACCCTGCAAGAGGATTGTCCAGGACTGGAGCAGGTGGCACACAGCCCATGCCATGCAGGGCAGAGTCCAGGGTTGTGAACAGGAGAGCCGGGCTGGGTGGTGGACAGCAGAAGGGGCAGGATGCAAGGCAGTGATAGATGCCAGGGTGCTGATGAGTTCACAGTCTTCAGGGTCATTAATCAGATCAGAGCTGGATTAAGGTGTCCAAGGTCTGATTAGCTTCATTTCCCGCCTCAGGAAGGAGGGAACTCTCTTTGCCATCCATCAGATCCTCTGGTGACAGCTCACCTGTTTGCTAACTAGATCTGAGGACTGTAGTAAGTGAACATGACTATGGCCTGGCTCCTTACCTCTGCCCAGCATCCTTCCTTCATAGGAAGGTCTAAGGCAACCTTGAACATCAGCCACGAGTGGCAGACCCCAAGATACCAGCCAGAGATACAGATCATTCCCCCAACCTGAGGGTTCAGAGCACTATGGAGGGAAGCTGTTCTAAGAAACAATCCCAGTTCAGGATGAGGTGGAGTTTAAGGCAGGATGTTCCCAGTCAGCACCATATTTCTCCCAGTTCCACCACAGCTCACCCTATGCTGTTACCCCATGGCCTCCTCTGCTCACCCCATGGTAGCAGAGCCCTCCCAAGGTCTGTGAAACTGGCCAGCGCACGCTACCTTGCTGCTGTGGGAGATCTTGAGCACATCCAGGACAGATCTTCTGAGCCCCATATGCAGCTAGATGGACCGGATCAAAGCTCTGAACCAGTCAGGGTGCTTTTCTCATCTCCTCGTCCTTTACTGGCTCAAGCCCATCCTGTCAACATCTCCATTTGTCCCCTGCCTGATGCACCTCATGTTCAGTGTGCTCTAAAGATGCCTCTGCTTTTAACCACTTAAACTATTCAGTCCAACAAGCACAAACCAGCAACAGGTCCTTGCTGCCCAGAGAGCAGCAAGGTTCCTCAGCTCCCTCACCTCTCTGGGGGGACTGATCATAGCATCCCTTGCTGGACAATGGGCAGCACTGTGAGTGTTCACACAGCTCAGAGCTTCCTGGGAGTCTTTAATTCGCCCAGGTATTTGGGGGGAATTTTCTGGATTTTGTGGGCATTCAGAGCTCAGTCTTCCTTCAGTCACCTGAAAGCAGCAGTCACAGCAGCATCCACACAGGTACACGTAAGCCCTGCAAAGCCTTTTGTTGCTGATGGGAAGGTGCCTGTATAGACAACTGGAGCTCTTTGCTCTGTCCATAGCCTCATATGGATTGTTTCCATTGAGACTCCCATCCATGTGAGGTCAAACAGCAGAGTAAAATTAGAAGAGCTAACACTCACATGGCCACCAAAGACACCCAGCTCTGGCGCACGTAAGTTTTCAGCAGCTTTAGAGCCCCACAACACTACTTACATCACTTCACATACTTCCCCAATCTGTCGCCAGCAGTATCTGAGCCCTCAAAAACAAGCCATGGGGGTCACAAGTAGTATTTGGGAGCACAGTTCAGTTTTACAGCCTCACTACTTCCTCGGTATCACCTTGGGAAGCAACGTAATGTCCCTCAGCAAACCAAACTGCCCCAAGATCAAAGCCAAGGGTGCCGAGGAAAATCCATACCCTAATAAAAAAAATTTCCGACTGGGACCAGACTTCCATTTTCCCAGAATCGAGTCTTCCTTCCAGATATCAGATATGACATGACCCGTGCTGGGGTGTCTTGATTTTCACCTAACCTCTCATTTTGGCTGTTCCTAGATGCACAATTTAGCACCAGGTCCTTCTGGCGGCTTTGGGTCACCCCCTGCCCTGAGTCAATAGAAGTTACCTTTGACATAGACACTGTGCAGGAACCAACGCATAGCCTGTCACAGAGAGGTGACAGGCACCCTAATTTCTACCCAGGCCATTTAAGCTTTTAAGCCTTGAAAGATCTCCCTCTCCCCAGGACGGCTGTACCCATTTTCTAAGCATTAACTACTCACCAGGTCACAGTCCCCAGAGCTTTCCATGTTTAGAAATTACTTCTCTGTAAGAAACCTACAGTGCAACAACCTTGTTTAAAGCATGTCTGAGGAGACAGAGATCTTGCTGCTGTGGCCCTGGTGCCTCAAGTCATCTTGCACCACTCCAAAGTCTGTAGCCAGCTAGTGGAGAAATACAGCCTGGAGGCACCATGGATGCTGGAGATACAGGATATAAGCCTGCTCACAAGTGTTTTCCCAGCTCTTTGCCCATGAGAGGGGCTGTAGAAGCATCCCTCTCTTATCCCAGAGCAGGCTAAGCCCCTGGTAAGAAGTGCTGGGTGTTACAGCTGGTCTACTCCAGTTTGGGCTGTCCCAGGTTTTGCGGGAGCCCTGACTATTGCCCACGGGAGGATGTTGCCCTTCCCCTGCCCCTCACAGCCAGGCCATCCACTATCTCTGGAGTCTGGGAAGCCACAGGAGGCTGGTGGGGAAGGTAAATAAACTGCCAGCCCAGTGATGATTTGTGGCGAAATGAACAGTTGAAGTCACCTGTGCATGGCCTGTGGCTGTTAACCAACCAGATAATAGGTCTTAATCAGCCCCGTAGCGATGGGAGCTGAGCCCAGCCTGTGTCAGACCTGGCACAGCCAGCCCTGAGGTCCCAGGTTGCTTGGTGGCTGTGCCCTCTACAGAAACATTGGCAGAGGCATCTACACAGAGCAGCTGTCTGCAAAAATGCTCATAGGGGCTCCTCATCTGTCTTTAGGGGACTCCCCCTGCTCTGATGGTGACAGCAGACAAGTCAATGAAGCAACCTCCCGCCTGCTTCCAGGGTGCTGTGCTCAGTCACTGCCATGCTGTGTCCCTGCCTGCATCCCCTCTCACATGGGTCGGCCTGCTCCTGCCCACTGTGGAGACTTCTGACCCAGCCACAGGCTTTTGAGACCTTCTTCATCCTGGCACATCAGCTGCTTGGTCCAACAGGCAGGGATCTGTCCTGGAAGGCAGAAATCCCACGGCCCCTTCTTACCTTACCCAACTGTCACCCTTCCCTCTGCGTGGAGCCCCAGGTACTTGCCCCCACTGAAGGGGTTAACAGGCAAAGCAAACATGGCTCAGTCCCTCCCAGACAGCCTCCTGCAGGGATTTCTGGGCAGCTGTTTATTTAGCCAAGCAATTTCTCAAATAAGCAGCTTCATCTCTGATGGGACATGGCAAGGCTGAGCAGAAAAATGTGTTAACAGCTCCCACCCTGGAGCAGGGGGATAGTTAACCAGGACGGGAAGGCTGGCAGGGAAGGGAGGGTGCCTCCCCCGGCAGAAACAGCCAGGGCAGCTCTGGCATATCACACCAGATCCCAGCACACTGCTGAGGGCTGGGTACCAGCATCGTGTAGGATCAGCCATAGTAGGGCTGCAGTGGACAGGCAAGGGATGCCTTCTGTTAGCTGTTGTCTTCCTGGGATTCAGCGATGCACTGCAGAGGTGCTCGGGTGTGGAGACAGAGGGCTTGTTCCCTTGTAAACATATGCACTGGAGGAACAGAGACACCCAGTCACTCAGATCTATTTCTCAGAAGAACTCAGGGTATGACTGCTTCATTTCCAGTCCTGTTAGTCCCTGACCAGTCTGAAATACCTGATCCTGAAACACCATGATCCCACAGGACCCACACAGAGATCTTCTTCATCCTACTGCCCCCAAATGAGGGAGCACCTTAGCTCATCATCAGTATCTGTCGTGTCCTCACCCCAGGCCTTGGCTTTTGTGGAGAGAGGCTAAACAGCCGGCATCTCCTATAGCTCAGCACAGGAGTCATCCAGGAAAGCAGGGAAGTGACCGAATGCGCACTATCCCTCCTGCTGCTTTCTCATGCCCCCACTCCCCCAGCCCTTGCTCAGCACACCACTCCAGCACATTGTGTCCTGTGCCACACATCTCTGGCACAGCCAGGCTCGCCTTCTCCCTGGCACCGCTATCGCTGGGCACACAGGGGGATTTCCCAGCCCTGCTTTTTCCTGTCAACTCCAGGACCTTCTGTTTTGGCTTTACCAGGTCTTGTCCCAAGGCCAGAGTTCCTCCCTGTGAGGGAATAGAGTCAGATCTGGGCTCTGGGGGTGAAAGGGTGGGACACACGCACTCCGCCCCAGCAACACAGCCTCACCTCTTCCCTGGTAATGGCCTTTCCATGGAGTCAGCTCCTAACCTGCTCCCAGGGTGACAGGATAAATCAGCTGCTCCTCCCAAGACCTTGGGCTCTAATTAATGTCCGCTCATTACCAAGATAACGGCTATTTATTACCCTGTCTCCCTGGCTGCTGATTAACCCTTTCCCAGGGTGGGGGCAGGGGGTAGTGATACCATGGGACAGGAATGGTGGGAGCCAGTGACGTCTCTGCAGTGAGACCCAGGGACATTTCAGTAAGGAGAGGGGGCAGATGAAGGGACAGGCAAGCAGGACTGCAGAAGAGTGAGCCTGAGTGAGGAGTGGATGGGACAAGGTGAAGTATCTTTTCCTGGTAGTGTGGTAAGGGCTTGCTGGATTGAAGCCTTGAAGGAGCTACCAAGACTCGTGGGCTCCCCCTGGATTGTCACCATCACAACTAGCACATCCCTGTGCCTCAGTGTCCCCAAGTGTCCCTGCCCCAGCCCATGCGGGATAGTGTGGCAATGTGGCTGAGACCTAGAGCTCAGCACAGAACCCCTGCACAACTTTGGTCCTCAGCCCCTAGTTTGAGAAGGTGCCACACAGACCCGCAGCTCGTGGGAAGTCGCCAGTGTGTGCCCCTGTCTCCAGAGGCAAAAGCAGCCCCAGCTCCATCTCCCCAGGCACTGTCTATGCTCTAGAGCAGTGGGGCATGATGGTCTGCCCCAGAGAAAGAGAAAGCCTTTGACATGCCCTTGACCTGGGCCTGTGTATGGAGGGCAGGAGCAAGGGGTCTGGGGTGGATACAGTGCCCCCGCTCGGCAGTCCAGCACCAGGCTGGGGGGGCTAATGCTCTGTGTACATCAATCACGCTGCTCGGCGGCTCCCTATTAGCGGGAGCAGCGGCTGGTTAATCAGGCTGAGGGCTTCGGCTCGTTAAGCTGACACCTCCGTTGCGAGAGTGAGACATGGGGGCACGCAAGGTGCCACTTATTTATTTTCTTCTTTCCCAGGGAATATATTAAACAAATTAAATTCCTGGAGTGTTGGGTCAGCACAGCCAGCTCTGCGCCTGTCCCAGCTCTCCCTAGCTCAGCTGTGGGGAGGGGACTGTGCTCCCCAGCCTGCAGCAAACCACGCACTGCTGCAGAGCCCTGGTCCCGTCATGCCTCCCCAACCTCTTGCAGTAAGACACAGCCCCCCTAATCCCCCTATTTCCCTTCCTGGGCTGTGCTCCAATCACAACTGCTTGGCAGTGCTGAGGATGGTTTGGAGGGCAGATCTTGCAGGAAATGCAGTCCATGATTTCATATGGAAAGACCCTCAGGAACCTGCCTGCTGTCCGTGAATGTGCTTCCTTGGCACTGCAGGGAGTGGAGCTGTGGGGCAGCCCTGGGTGCTTTCAGGGTAGCTTCCTGCTCCAGGTAGAGTCAGGGGCTGATTTCAGCCGCAGCACTGAGCCTTCCTCTTTGCACTTCTCGTACTGGGGACATCTGGGCTAGTGGCGCGTTGACATTTGAAAGTTCCTCTGAAAGAGGGAGAGCTACGAGAGAGTGCATTTGTTCTCTGTAAAACAAGTCTCCATCACAGGATTCCAGGAGCTAGGTGCTTAAAAAAATCGCTGGGCTTCTCAAGAACAGCTTTATGCCACAAGCATTAACATCACTGGTGTTGACCTTAAATCATACAAAGTCATGAGAACAAGGGCCTTTGCTGAAGCATGCCTCTGTGCTGGATCCTTTGCCTACTTCAGAATTAGCCGCTCCTTCAAAACCAAGTGCTGTCCCTCATCAAATTCCCTGAGGGCTGGAATGCCATTTCCTTGTTGTTGGGCTGCTCTGCTCCATCCCAGCACTGGCTGAGTTTCAGCCCTGCTCTGGGTCTAGTTATGTGACAGGCATGGATGGATAACTTGCAACAAATTAGTCATTAGTCCCTGGAGTTGTTTGTTTATTGACCATTTGCAACTCTCCCCTCCATCACCACTTGTTCTCTCCCTGGTCTTCCAGCAAAGTCAATGGCATGTCCTGCTCCACTGTCCCACTCCATCCCATCTTGTCTTCCCCATCCCTTCCACCAGTCCCTTCTACCTAACCTCAGTCCTTCAAGTGCCTCTTCATTTCAGGAATGGACCCACCTTTGCTGGTGGAAGAGTGACTCCCTGGAGGTTAGTGAAGAATTAGAAATAATTTAATTTACCTCCCTGATCGGGTGCTTTGATGAGCTGAAAGGCCCCTTGTCAGGAAGCGCATCCATCTTCCTCCAGCCTTACATCAAGTTTCATTCACTAATTAGAAACTCCTGCCCCAGAGCATGCTGCCCCCACCCCGGCCACCCCTTCTCCCCACTAGCACCATTATGAAAATAAATCGTTCCATTAGCTGCATTGTTGTGGCTGTGGGGCCCAGCGCTGGGAGTTATTAGAGCAGGAGGGAGGGCGTTGGATTAAGACGAATGATTTATTAAGGAAAAGGACTCTGATTAGATTCTTACTCATTCCCTGCGTGTGGATGCATACTCATACACCCCCCATCCTGACTCCCCCTGGGGCACCACACAGCCAGTGTCAGTCAGTGCCGGATGGCTGTGGGGTTTCTCCTGGGAGTGTATCCTGCTGGCTGCTCTTGTGGTGCTGGGAGCCCCCCGTCTCATACTGGGATAGTGTATGAGGTAACGACTGATGCCTGGTGCCAGGCCCCCTGCATGGTCCCCAGCTGCCTCTGCCTGCCCCTCACTTGTTTGGAAGGTGGGGGACTACTTGCATCATGCCCATCTCTGCCTACCCTGTAGTGGGGACCCACAGTGGGTGCTGAGTGGGTCCTGATGACTGGGGAGGGCGTATGGGAAGGGAAAGGTGGGCTTTGGTGTGTTAGCTCTGTACCCTACATTGTGGGAGAGGGAGCTAAGGGTGCCTCTCCAGCAGGAGGGTCAACAGGGCTCACCCTGGATGAGGGGAGATGTCAGCCCACTCCGTGGGTCCAGGGTGCTCTCTGCACCCCGGAGATGTGGGGTGGGTATGGCTGGAGAGATGGGCACTGCCACAGGTTGCCCATGTCCTTCCATCTTTGTGTCTGTGCTGTCACAATGGGGCATGTACATGTCCCCCTGACTGTCCCTGGAGGGAACAGAGATCAGGGACACAGGGACACCTGGGTGCTGCTGGGATATAAAGGATATAGAGTGGAAAGGGAGTAATTTGGGGGACTGCATGGTGATTCTGAGAGCTGGTAGGTGTTCAGGCTCAACTAGTGAGGTCATGGGCAGGTGTCTGTTCAGGGGATAAAGGTATGTGTAGGGGATGGATGCATGTGTCCGTTTGTCCAAGGTGTCCATACAGGCACAGCTGGCTGTGGTTGACTCCCAGAGGCTAAAACACCTTAATCCCTGCCCGTGAGGAGCTGCCACACAGAGGCAGAGGGGTTCTGCAGACTTGCAATGTGGGGATGTCCCCAGGATTGTCCCTGCATGGGTGCCACAAGGGGCAGAAGGGGGGGGGGGCTCAGGGCAGAGGGGCAGAAGCTGGGGGACAGAAGTTGACAGAGGGGCAGAAGCTGGGGGGCTCAGAGCAGAGGGGCAATATGTGGGGGAGGAGTTTGCTGTGCAGGATGGGTTCCAGAGCACACGCTACACACCTTCCTGGGGCTTCTGTGGGCTCGAGAACAGGGCACTGGGACACCACCCACAACAAAGCTGCAGAGAACAGGGTCCTGCCTCTGCTCCTGGAGCAGAAGCACTCCAAAAAGCCATTAAGTTTAATTACGCTAATGCAAGTGAGAGTGGGAAGCTGGTACCAGCTCCCTCTGTGGACACCTGCTGGCGGGCAGTGTGCAGGGCTAAGCAGCTTCTTCTGGGCTTTTAGGGGAGCAGTTTGGGTTGGTGTGGCCTCGCCGGAAGAAGGATCTCTGCAACCTGCTGTACTGATGCCTGCAGGTACAAATATTTCAGGGTGACCCCCCACCTCCCATCATCATCACTGCCCAGGCCATGGGGACCTGGTTGGACCCAGAGCTCAGGGACGTTGGAGACATACCACTGCCATGCCCGGAGGGGCAGGTTTGGCCTTGAAGACCCACAGGATCCCACTCTGCTCTCTCCCTGCCTGTGCTGCCCAAAACTGCCACAAACAGTGGCACTTAGGGCGCTCTGCTCCCTCTCTTCAAGCCCCAGTGCCTCCCTGCTGCTCCTTTGCCGGGATCCTGGCGCTTAGCATGCCAGCCTGGAGCTGGGAGCAGGTTTGGCTTGTGCTGCCACAGCAGAAGGCCATGGGGCAAGGGACAGACGGGAGAGGCGGGGACAGGGACCATGTCCCCCCTTGTTAACAGCGCCAGACCCTGTAGCCTTTTCAAGGCTCTGAATAGAGGGTGGTACCTCTCTTCTCCTGAATTAGAGGCCCGAGGGGTGTCGAAGATGGTTTAACATGCTCAGACAGGGTTGGAGGGATGGGAAGGGGGAACATGCTACCCCAGATGGGAGCATGTGGGGGGTTTCTCCTGGGCCACATGCCCTTCCTCTCCATCCCGCCCACCATTCACATGGAAATGAGGACAAATTGATGGAGAGACATCCATTGTTGGACTCTCCAGCCCGGCCCTTCTGCCGGCCACCCACCAGCATCCCCATCCATCACTGCCCAGCTGGGATGGTTGGTGGTGCTGGGACCCGCCCAGAACTGGCATGCTGGGAGATGGGGCTGCTTCAGGTGCCCACGGGCAGTGGGGCAGCCCCCAGGCTGTCCTGGCTCTCCTGGGGCTGACTGACAAGAGAGGGGAGGACATCCAGGCAAGGAAGAGACCCCCATATGTCTCATCTATCAGCTGGACATCATTTTGCCCTCAACATCCTCACCATGGGGGGTTATGGGGCTATGGAGGAGTTAATGGAGCCTCAGAAAGACTGCAGAATCTTACTTAAGGATGTCCCACTCTTCCTCTCGCTGCCCTGGGGCCAGCTGAGAGCCAGGAGCTTTTCCTGCCCCACTTTTCCTGCCTCCACCCCAAAGGAGCCCCCATATACCCTGCAGCATCCTCCTAATGCAGCAGAGTTCTTCTGACGTGCTCACTGGAGCATGGAGATGATTGCCCCACACCACCACCAGGCCCCCCAAAGAGCATATCGTCTCCCTATGAATCCTCTGCCTCCAGTTCCCCCTGTCTGCGACGACAACTTGATTGAAATTTCACTCCATAAAGTGCCTCTCAAAAGCCTGACCCCATGGCCCCCACAGGGACCAATTTGTCCTTCTTTGTAATAAGAACCTAATTAAATTAGCTAAGCCGCCTCGCAGTGCCCTTAAATTAGCCATGGTGATGAGGGCCCTCACTGACAGCCTGCTGTGGAATTGCTTAGCACTTACCATGCTGTGGGGTCCAGGGAAAGCCCTGAGGGGACTTCGCTCCCAGCCCCACCCAAGATACCAAGGCAGGGCAGCTTGGAGATGGGGCAGGGGGTGCACAGAAGGGTGTGTGGGTGGGACAGGTATGGGGATACACTGTGGGGTGCTGGCTGGTGATCTTCCCTTCTGCTGGCATGGGGATGTGGTAGAGGGGCGAGAGGGCTGGCAGAGGGTGAGGGGACAGTCAGCAGTGACTAGCACTAGTGACATCGGAAACCCTGTCTACAGGGTATGGGGTGCATCTTCTCTGGTAGGACTGGGTTGGTGGGTGTAGCGGTGATAGGAATGGTGGGGAAAGGTGTCCCAGCACGGATGGATGCTGGGGTGATGGGTCCAAACTGGGATAGAGAGGTGTCCTGGTAGTCCTGCATTGGCCATACCTATTACATCCTACTCCTCTTGCTCTAGTTTCCAGGTGGCCTCAATAACAGTTTGGTCAAACCCACAGCCTCCAGCTATGATGGGCACATTAAGCATCCCCGATCTCTGCCTGCCCTCTCCACACCAGAGCTCAGAGCTCCCTCCTGGGAGATGATGGATTTATTGGGCCGTGTCCCTAATAAGGAAAGGTACATCCAGTGAAGAGACAAAAATACACCTGCTGTCGGCCATGCTCACACTCCCTCACTTCGTCTTGGACAACAATCACCAAAAAAGCTGTGCTTTAAAATAATCTTTAAATAATTTCTGCTTTTTGTTTAAAAAAAAATTACCCCCCAACCAAACAGCTTTCCCCCCACCACTCCCATCTCAGCCTGCATGCGCCCACGCTGCCTCTATGGTACATACAAAGAGCAGATAAATAAATAAAGACGCGTGATGCTGCAGGGGGAATGTGGGTCAGAGTCCCCCTCAGCCCTCTCACCTTTGCTAATGTGGAGCTAGGGGAGGCTGAGGCTCCAGCTAGGATTTGGAGGGGGGGAACTGTGGCCGCAGCTCTAACTCCCTGCAGGTCCCAGGAGTGGGTGAGCAGCAATGAGTTACCCTGAGGCTTTGGGGTACTGGTGGGTTGTGGAGGTCAGGCCAGGCAGGGTCTGAAGCTTGAGGAGTTTTTTTAGCTTTGCCGTGGGACAGGCTTTTGGGCTAAGCCAGCTCAGGGCAGGATGCTGGGAAGGCAAGGGAGGGACTGCTGTCTTCCCTGCCGCTTTCTTTCCCCAGGCTCCAGCAGACTGGGGCTGCAGCCCTTGCTCTCCCCACCCCTACTCCTACTAGTGTGTGCCCATATCTGGCTGACACTTGCAGCCTCCTGCCCATGTGCTTGCCTCCACAGACCCATCTTTGCAGCCAAAGCCCTCCATGCTGTCACAGGAGCCCCATGGGCATGACCAACTGGGTGGCTACAGTGCTCGCTTTGCAGAGTTTGACATCCCACTCCCCAGTCTATCACTCCAGTGGCACTTGTGTCACCAAGACAGAGCTCTCACGCCAGAGCTGTCCCAGTACCTGGACCACCGTCTTGCTATCTACCATGTCCCAGAGGTGGAAACAGCATTGCCTGCCCTCCCACCCAGGTTGCCTAGGAAAGGGGCCCAAGGCCCCTCTCCCAAAGCCTCCCCCCTGGGTGCAGATGGTCTGGGAGTCCTGGAGTAGCAGCCACGGCTCTCTCTTGCAGGCCCCACTCCTTGATCAGACCTCCATCATTAGCTAATTCAGCCCATGCACACACACATCTCACACACACACACACACACACACACACACATAGCAGCATGTGGATCCAGCTGGGGCATCCCCCTGTCCCAGGGGAAGCCCTTCCTGCCTCCCCCCTGCCCCCAGAAACAGGAGGGGAGGGGGGTTGGGCATGGAGTAGGCAAGCCGGGGAGCCTCAGTGCCCCCTGACCAGGAGGTGGCTGTACCCCAAGCAGGCAGGGCTGGAGGCAGCTCCCCATGGGCATCCAGGTTTGGGAGGGGATGCTGGCCCCCAGTGAGTCACCCTGCAGCCACCACCTCCACCAGCAGTGCTGGCCGCAGCTGTGGTGCACCCTCAGCTCTCCGCCCGGGGTACCCCCAGTGGGTGGAAGCTGTCGGGGGGCAGGAGCAGCCTGCCCAGGCGGTAGAGCAGCCCTGAGTACCAGTGCACACCATCACCCTGTGCCTCTGGACACCCCACCAGGCTGTGGTAGAGCCGGAGTGGCCAGAAGGCCAGCTGTGCCAGCTGTTGCTCCTGCACCAGGGCGAAGCAGGAGGCCACCACACCATCCACCACCAGTGTCCCATGGCGTGTCAGCGGGGCATAAGCTCCCACGTCCCTCCGGTCCCGCACCCCCACCACTTTGGCAGGCTGCAAGCTGCCTCCCCCTGCGGCCACCAGCACGAAATGTCCAGGGCGCACAAGGCTGGCAAAGATGGGGCGGAAGTGGGCGGTGGGTGCTGAAGCGTTCTCTGCCACAAAGAGCAGGTGGGTGGGCGTCAGGACCAGGCGCCGGGGCGGCTCCTGCGTCTCGATGACATGGAAGGTGGTGAGGGCACGGGGCTCCTTGTCCAGGAAAGCCAAGAAGTCACTGTAGGTGGGCCTGCCCGCCCCGTCCATTGCCAGCACTCGCTGGCCCGGCCGCAGTGCCCACAGTGGTGTCTGGGCACCGTCCTCCAGCGTTGCCAGTGCCCTCCCAGGAAAGCAGCCCCCTGTCTTCGCAGCGGCCGAGTGCTCTGCGCAGGGAGAGAGAGGACAGGAGGGTTACCCATTAGCCAGAGCCTCAGCATCACCCTTCCACAAGGCATGGACACCTTCCCTGGCTGCCCAGCTTTGCCCACCCAGGGATAACCCGGTCCTGGCATCACAAATATAAGTGTGTTCCCTACACACTCCCAGCCACCAATCTAGCCCCCCTAGGCACCTAGTCCCCAGCCACCATGTCACTTGAGGTGACACTTGGGGGCTCCAGCATGGTATCAGGGCATTGGGTCTGCTCTAAAGAGCCAGGTCACAAAACCAACCTAGCAGGGGGAACGGGACACAACCACAGCTCCAAATGTGCAAGACAGTCAGTGCCAGGGGGCACCTGAAGCTTGAAAAAGCAGTGGCAGAGTCCTGAGCAGTGGCAGGCTGAGGAGCAAAGTGCCTGGTCTCAGTCTGCATACACACAGCATCTCTGTTCCTTGCAGTGCTGGTCCTGAGTACCACCTGGGAGGCTGCTACAAGAACAGTGCAGGATGCAGTGTCCTTCCCCAGCACTGCTCCTTCTACCACCTGCTCAACCCTGCACCACTTATGCTAGCCAACCCCCCTTCTCTAGATTGCAGGGAGTTGTCACAACCTGTGGCCATTATCAGGCAAAAGTCACCAGCCTCCTGGGCAGGGCTTCCCTGCCACAGGGTAAAGGACCCAAACTCTCTGGGGCTTATCTTCTGAGATGGTGTCACAGAGGTCCTACCCTTCCCCAGATGAAAAGATGCAGCAAGTCACCAAGTGTCACAAGGGGTCCATCCTGGCACTTAGCAGGGTAACCCTGGCTTCCCAAGAAATGGTGATTATCTACCCCAGCTGCCCTGTTCCCTCAAGTCCCAGCAACCCCCATCTTAGTGTCTATATTATGCCCTCCCACCATCTGTCAGTGGCATCTCACCTTAAGGTCCTGCTCTAGCCTTGCACAGTTCCATCCTTGAGTTCTAAGCCCTTCTCAGGACCCTCTCCCAACACCCTCATCTAATCCCTGAGTGTTCCGACCCCAGTGGCACAGCTCCCATCACTCCCCAGCTTTGGGCAGAGCCACATCCCAGCCCCCAGGCCCATGAAGAGAGGCATCCATCTCTGGGACAGAATCCTTTTATTGCTCAGATGAGGTGCAGTGTCTGCCCTGTCCTTGCCCTGGAAGGCCAGGTCCCAAATCATGCACCCTGCATCCTGTGGCAGGCAGCAGAGCTGTGGGGAGGGGTTGCAGAAGGGTGAGAGGGGCATCTGGCAGAAAGTGGAAGGCATAGATGCTGGGCATGGAGGGGTATGCAGGTGCAGAGGAGGACCCGAGGAGACACAATACAATACAACAGGTCGTGTGGCCATCCATACAAAAATAAAAGCCATTTACTTAGAGGCAGGGGCAGCCCAGCTGCCCTCTGTACACAGTTCTGCGGGGATCAGGATGTGTACCCCACAGCCTCCGCAATGCACCCTTGGTTTCCCCAGACCTTGGGGATAAATATGGGGGACCCAGAGCCCTGAGGAGCTGCTGCAGAGCAAGGGGAATATGACCAGCCTCTAGAAGCCCTTCAGGGCCTCAGGGCCCCAGTCTGCTGCTTGGGTCATGGCATCCCTCTTTGGTTGGTCCGGGGGGACATCCCAGGATTCAAGAGCCTCTGTCCTTCTCCAGGGGCACAGCCACACTCCTCTGGCCAGCCCCAAGGCTCCGGGGTCATTGTCTTTGCTTCAGAGCCTGGCCCCACTCCTCCGGTCAGCCCCACAGGGAGCCACGGGGCACAGGAGCCCTGGTCCTTCTCCCACGTTTTGTCCCTCTTCTTCGGGGGCGCATCACTCCCTCTCCATGGCGCGGCCGCCCCACTTCCATCGCCGGGTGGTGTTGTGCCCGTCCTGGCATCAGCACGGGGGAGCGGGTCAGCGCGGGGGGCCAGGCTGGCGTCTGGGGGTGTCGAGCCGCTGGCTGCGGGCTAGGGCAGTAGGATAGGCAGAGCGCGGTGGGAGCCGAGCCCGGGGACAAGAGGCGCAGAGCAGCATCGGCGCACCAGCCCCGGCACCGCCGCGGTACGGCGTGTGGCACACGGGAACGCGGGCAGGGGTGTGGGCGTGCGTGTGCTGGCACAGCCCTCTGTGCCTGCGTGTGCAAGGGCTCCGCGTGCAGGCACGGCTCTGCGGCACGGGGGGCTGTGCATGCAGCCGCCGAGGCTGCCTCTGTGTCCACGTAAGCCCACGCACAGGCAGAGCCCTCCCCAGCTTGTCGAGACACGGGCAATAGCACGGTCCCCTCTCGGCGGTGGCCGGTGCCGTGCGCGGGGCGCTGCTGCCCTCTGCAGCCCGCAGCCAGCGAGGCCGCTCCGGCGAGCGCAGCATCCCGGGCAGGGCTGCTTCTGCCCGGGCTGGGGGGACCTTGCACCCTACGCAATCCCCTCCTGGCCACGGGCAGCTGAGAGCAGCTCCCTCCTTGCCCCCCATGCACCGCACGGAGGGAAGCAAACGCCACCAGCGACGATAGCGCCCCTCACAGCACCACCCAGCTCTGCTCCCCTCCGCAGATGGTGCTGCACAGTGAAAAGCTGATCCCAAGGCACTCTGGCCTATTCCTGTCTGGGTGTCTCTGACCCCATCCCTGGCTAGGCAAGGCTGGAGAGATGCTGCTGGACAGCGGATGCTCGAGAGCAGGCAGCAGTGGAGGAGGGCAGGGCTGAATAAGGCTGAGTATGGGCACTAAGGGACTGCAAGGGCAGAGGCATGGAGACAAATGCGATGGGCAGACTGGGCAGACAAGCTGGGGAGAAGGGGATGTGGGCTAAGAAAAGGAGGGGAGTAGAGAGAGTGGGTCAGGATGTAGGTCTATGGGAGCCAGATGGGGAATTTGCCCTATGGCACTGCTGGCCACAGGTGTGTGACTCACTCCCCACCTGACTGTCTGGCCTAGATAGGGAAATCAGGTTGCAAGAGCCAGCACCCCCTGCAGGAGCACCTCACCCAGCCAGCCAAGATCCCCAGGCATGCTGCAAGAGGGGGTCTGGCCCCTGGCCCTGCTCACTGTCCCCTACCCCTGTCTTACCTGACTTGACAGAGCAGTGGATGTGTGCTTTGGACTCGTAGTAGACCCAGTCAAAACCAGCCTCCACAGCCAGGCGAGCCAGCATGCCGTACTTGTTGCGGTCCCTGTCTGAGGTTGTGATGTCCACAGCTCGGCCCTCGTAATGCAGTGACTCCTCTGAGTGGTGCCCATCCTCATCCCAGCCTTCTGTCACCCTCAGCTTCACCCCTGGCCACTGATTCATGACAGAGATGGCCAGGGAGTTCAAGCGGTCCTTGCAGCGCTGCAGGGCAGAGGGACAGAGTCAGTAAAAGCTTTTTGGAGAGAGGGGTTAGCTGCCTGGTTGGCAGGTTGTATCCCGCCATGCTTCCATTAAGCCTCTTTGGGCCCTCAGGCCTATTGGGGGCTGGTCCAGCAGAGTAAGATCTGAGAACATGAGGTGCCTTGTCTATCCCATGCCCTCCAGACTCCCTGCAGTGCCTGATACCACTGTTTGGCAGAGGTGTGCACCACACCAGGGGTTCCCATCTGGGAAAGGAGGAGGATGCAGGAGCTTCAGTTCTGTTGCCTCCTGGCTGGGAAGATGGCCCAGGGTCCCTAGCACTATCCCCAGGCACAAATAAAACAACTTGCCCAGTCCTCAGAACAGCTCTGCTTGGTATGACTCCTCAAGTACTGAGTAACAAGGACACAGCACTGGGCAGCCTCACAGCTTCGTCCTCTGCTCACATGGGTAGTGCCATAACTGCTCAAGAGCTCTGTTGTGCTGGAATAGAAAGGATGTGAAGCCCCCTTCACCTCTGCCCACCACAAGAGGAGTGAAAAGCCTGGGCTGAGGAACAGTAGCAGATCTTAAAAGCACCAGACCTGGTGCTCAGAGTGGCCACACAAGCAAGATAAATGCCCTGCCTCATCCCCCTGTGGTGATGCTCCCCAGCAAGCAGAGGGATGCCAGTCCCAAATGCCTGTCCTGCAGTCCTCCCAGCCTCATTCTGCACTGCTCCACATCCCCCAGCTGCACCCGAAGTTCAGGGAGGGTCCAAAACTGTCTGCTTGACTTGCATAAGTACAGCTCCCACTTCTGGTCCCTTGTCCTGCTGCTAAAGGGATGGAGGAGACATAGAAAAAGTGTAGGAAAAGCAATATGGGAGCTTCTACAGAAACCCAGCTGAACAGACTAGGGCTGCGCAGCCCGGAAAGGAGATGTTGTGAGGTCCTGAAGAGTCCCATAAAATCAAGGCAAAGGACAGAGCATTCATTATCATGCACAAGGCCAGTTCTGGGAAGCATTAAATGAAATGACTGGACAGCAGCTTAAAAAACAGCCACACCTGGGGACATTTTTGCATGATGTCCAGCTCAGTACTGGGACTCCCCACCACAGTATGTCATGGGTCATTGAGACAGCCACAGCAAGCATGAGCCAGAGCTTTAAAACTTGATGCAGGCTACATCCCTGGGCTCAAAAATGGCCCAGCACTGCTTCTGCAGGGAGCTGCACTCCCAAAAATGTAGGGAGTGCCTATCCCCAAGCACCTGCTCTCATCCCAGGAAGGTGGGTGCTGCTGCTCTTGGGGAAACCCGTTTGCACTTGGCAGGGTCTGGGCCCTGGGAAGGGCAGTGCCAGGCAGGCCTTTGCCCCACATGAGATCTGCCGTCATCCCACAGCTCCCTGGGTGTGGGGAGATAAGCCAGGAAGGTGCTGGACAAACAGTTTGCTAGGTGAGGGGAGGAGGAAGAGGGAGGGAGTGACTTTTGTCCCCATCCAGCACCACCGTGGTGACACTTGGCACATGGCACAAGCTGCTCCCAAAGCCCCCACCCCCACCGAGACCCCGCAGTAAGGGAGTTCAGCATTGGAGGCAATGCAATGCCCCCCTGCATCCTCCAGCCATCACTCAGGCATCCCCTTGCCACTCCCGCGCCAGCACCCCGCTCTGGGCACCCCTCCTGCCCTCATTGACAGCCCTTCTGTCCTCGAGGGGCACTCTGCCCTCAAAGAAACACGGAGACCCTCCAAGCCTTTTCCCCTAAGCAGGGACAGCGTCAGGTAGAGCCCCGGAGCACCCTGTCCCCGGCTCTGCCGGTGCCATTGGTGGCCAGCAGGTGTCAGAGCGCGGGCAGGGACCGGCAGGGACGGGCAGGGAACAAGAACCAATGGACAAGGACCAGGCAGGCACAGGCAGGTCGGGGAGGGAGCAGGTAGTAAGGGGTGGGGAACAGGCACGGGTTGGCAGGGCAGCAGTGGACAAGGAAGGGTCATCGATGGGTAGGGAAGAAGCAACTATAAGGAGGGACCAGGCAGGGATGAGCAAAAATAAGTAGGGAGCAAGCAATGATAGGCAAGGGTGAGCAGGTGGGGATGGTCAGGGAGCAGGCACAGGAGGCAGAGAGAAGACAACAAAGGATAGGGATGTACAGGGATGGGCAAGGAGCAGGCAGCAATGGTCAGGGAGCAGGCATGGGCAGCAAGAAGCAGGTAGGGATGGGCACTGCCTACCCAGAAGCTCTGCTGCTGGCATAGACAGGTAGGCAGGGACCAAGAAACCCATAAGCATGGGCCATCCACAGGGTCCGTGTTTGATGGTGGCTGCAGGGAGAACACAGCTTGTCCCTGCAGTGGTGCAGATGACGGGGCACCGCCAGGTCACATGTAGAACGGAGCCCCATATGACCACGCTGAGCTGGTGGTTCTGCTGTCCCATACATGTCATGGTGAAGACCCTGGGGATGTTGGGCTGGGCTGAGCAGAGAAGTTCTACCCATGGCCCAACCTTTGCATCTCCCTTCTCGAGTTCAGACTGGGGACAGAACTATGTCCTATGGGGCAAGCCAAACCTCTTTAGAGAAGGCAGCAGGTCTGGAAGGAACAGCAGAGCTCCAAGATGGGGCGCAGCCAGAAGGGACCTCAGGATCATCTCAGGGGAGGTATGCAGGACACTCAGGTGTGACCACAGTCTCAGCAGAGGTGTTGTGAATGGAGTGTGCTTGGTCACAGCTTCCCCCATGTCCAGAGCCTGGCCAGGAGAAGAGGGGTCCTACTAGCATCTCCTCCTCAAGTGAGGTTTCTCCCAAAGGAAGCCAAAAGTCCTATTCCAAGGTCTCCATGATAAAGTCTTCGCCACTGCAAGGTCTGGTACCATGGTCTCCATTCAGTTGGGCAAACAGTGGCTGCAAGGAGTGATGGTTGGGGTAGGGAGAGGCTTAGGGTTGGGACTCCATGGGGGCAGGGGACCCAAGACATTCCTGGGCCAGGCTGCTGGGGAGAGGTGAGGCATGCTCTGCCTCCAGCCTTATCTCAGCACCTCCGAGTGGGACCAGTGAGAGCAAACACACTGGAATTCTTGAGGAAGATGAAACGATAAAGGAAAGGCGGGCAGAGAGCAGCACTACCCACTCCTCTAAGCAGGCGGCATCTTCCGGCTGCCTGGGACACCCAGACCCTTGGACTTGGGGAAAGAAAACAGGTTTGAAGTGAGTCAACAGCAGTAAAAGCCAGTGCACTGGGGGAAGGGACAAGGAGTTGGGTCAATGGCCTTTCCCAACCCATAGCAACACAGGACATGGTGCCAGAGCCAGAGTTCCCATGTCTGGGGGTATGTCCCACAGTCAGGGGCCATAGGACAAGCCCAAAGGGCTGTGGGAATGGCAGCAAGCTACTAGAAATCATGCTGCCTCCATAGCAAGGGGAACAATTCCCTGCAGAGCTGCCCAAGGCACAGTGGTACCCATCTGGGCATGGATGTGTGGTGGTCAGGGACCCTGATGAAATAAGAACCCTCATTTGGGCACTCCAAGAAGACCAGGGAGCTTCCAGGTACTCTGCCAGCAATGTAGCAGTAGAGTGGGAAATGTTAGGCTGGTAGGTGGCACATGGAACTCTCCCTCTCCCAAGGGCACCGAGAGGCACTGGCTGGGTTAGAGCAGGTGGTGGGAGCACTCTCAGGACAACAGAGCCAGAAGCACTCTCCTGCCTCCAACTCAAGCAATATGATGTCACCTACTTCCCCGGTGCATGGACCAGAGGAGCTCACTGCTTCCTCGAGTATCCTTAAAGCTGTTCCCCAGAGGAGGCAGATTCCAGCCTAAACCTAGGGCTCCAGTCACCAGCAACCACAACTTGTGCAAATCCCCAGTCTTGGTGATGCCTTGCAGGGGATCCTCTGCTACAGTCCCCAGCCTGAGAACCACCCTGGACCATGGTCCCTGCCCTAAGGGATCTGCTTCCAGGACACATAGAGTTGCAGAGATGTCAAGCCAGCATGCAAGCAGCTTCTCCTCCCAATGTTATCAACACCTCAGTCAGAAACCCCGGTCAGAGCCTTTCTCAGTGCCTGCCATCACAGCCACCCACGCTCACCCACCAGCCCCTGACTGGAGAGTGCAGTGGTCAGAGGGGCAGCACCAGCTCCCCCCCACTTTCATCAGGAGCTCACTCGGGCTGTAACCCAGTGCTGAAGCTGGTGGCCAGGTTTCTTAGCAAGGCCGTGCAGCTCCTTATCTGCATTCCTGAAACCCTCAGGCATTCTCTTGGCAATATTAAAACATGGAGTAACCTTCGTCCAGCATCACCCTCCCTTCTCTGCCGTCCTCTGTGTCATCCCCCCCCACCTCCTTCCTGCTGGCCCAGGGCACTTGTAAGCTGACTGTAGTAACAGGTTGTCCCCATCCCTGAGTGCAGCAAATAGTCCCCATCGAGCACCCTTCACCATCCCACCTGAGACGTGCAGAAAGAGGGGGCACTGCATCAGTGTCAGATTGGGGACAAGGTCAGCAAGAGCACTCCTGGAGCCTACTCTCCTCCCTGCCAACACACCAGGCTCTGCTCTGTCCCTCAGATCCAACAGGCAGACTGCCTGCTCTGCCAGTGGGTAGGCAGAGCAGAGGGGCAAAGACAGGATGGGTGCAGCGGGTCATGGCGCTGCCCAACCAAGGAACAGTGCGGCACAGCTCTGCTGGATCGGGGGGATGTGGGAGGATGCTGCTGGATCTGGGGCAGTGTGGCATGGGGCACCAGGACAGGCTGATGCCAGGGCAGGGTGCTGCTAGTTCGGGGGCCAGTGGGACATGGGTTAAGAGGCACCATTGCAGGGTGCTGCCAGCTCGGGAGGCACAAGGGCACACCTCGGGGTGCAGCCAGACACGGGTGCCACAGGCTCCGAGGGGCAGTGGGGAAAGCTGCTGCCATCTGGGAGGACAGGGTGCTGCCGGCTCCGGGAGCAGGGTGCTGCCGTACCAGGGCGCAGCGTGCTGTCCGACGCGCACAGCGCAACCGAAGGGACAGAGCTTTGCAGCGCCCGGCGAAGGAAGATGCACTCGCTGCACCGCCGGCAGCCCGGGCCGGGCATCGGGATACCCAGGGCAGGACGGGGAAGCCGCAGCGCCGGGTGCTGCTGGTCGCACTGTCCCCGGATAGTGGGGAGTAGGGCGCTCCAGAGCAGCCTCGGTGCCCGCAGATGCCCGGCGCGGGGGTAGAAGCGGGCGGCGGTGGGGCCATACCTGGGTCATAAGCCGGTCGGCGCCGGTATTCTCCTCGTCCTTGAAGATGATGTCGGGGTTGTAGTTGGGCGTGAGCTCCTTGAAGCGCTCCGAGTTACGCGCGATCTTGCCCTCGTAGCGGCCGCTGGCCCCCAGCGTCTTCTCGGGGACGTTGGGGCTGAACTGCTTGTAGGCGAGCGGGATGAGCTTGCGGGGCGGGCGGCGGCGGCTGCCCACCACCCTGCCCGGCCCGCAGCCGCGCACGGCCGGCGCCAGTAGCAGCGCGCACCCGCTCAGCAGCAGCAGCAGCCGCGCCGGCTTCATGGCGCGCCCGGCGGCCCCGGGGCGGCCCGGGGCACCGGCGGCTCCGGGTTCCCCGCTAGGCTCGGCCGTCGCTCCCGCCGCCCGCCCCGGGGCTCCCCATGCGGCGCGCAGCCGGCGGGCAGGTGCCGGTGCCGGCGACGGCGGGGCGCGGCGGCTGCCCGGCGCGGGTGCGCTCCGGCTGCCCGGTGCGGCGGGCTGGCGTCGGCCCGCTCTGAGCTGCTGTGGCTCGGCGGCGGCAATAAATAGCGAAGGGCCGTTTGTTTTGGCAGGCGAGCGGCCGCTTGCGGGGCGCGGGGCGCGGGGCTCGGCGCTGCCGGAGCCCTCCGCGGTTTGCGCCTCGGCGGTCAGCGCGGCGGGGCTGGAGCCGGAGCCGGAGCCGCCGCTGCCTCCGCTCCCCGGGCAGGAGTGAGAGGGGAAATTGAAGAGATCCGGGACCGGGAACCGCCAGGACCGCACCCTGCCCGTGTCCCAGCCTCCCAGAGCCCTCCCTCTCTCTCCTCCTCCCCGTGGAACCTGCCCCGGGCCGCCCGCAGCCTCCTCCCCCCTGCCGAGCCCCGCAGCCCACCCCGTCGGTAGTGCCCGCCGACACCTGCCCCCCGGGGCAGCCCCGCTGCCACCCGGAGACGTGCCCGGGCCGCTGCACACCCTTCACCCCCCTTCGCGGTACGACCCGCGGGGGCTCCCTCGCGGTGGAGTGGGCGCGGGGTGGCACCCCCGGGGCTCCGGGCCCCGCTGCGCCGCCTGCTCGCCAGGGGCCCGGGCCTGCGGGCGGGGATCAAACAGAGCAGGGAGGCAGCTGGTTGAAATTTAACCACAATATTCTCGCTCCCCATTGTTTCCAGGGAGGCCCGATATTTCCACAACAGGATTATGGCATCTGATTAACTCGCTGAGACAACAATGAGGGGCTGGGATGGGCTTCCCCTTCTAGCTGCCAAAAGGGGAAAGTAAATATAACACCCTGATTTCAGGAGCGAGGGTTTGCAGGGCCCCCCCGGTTCTCCCCCAGCTGCATGCCGGGGAGGGGTCCTGCACAGCTCTGCTTGCACCCCTTCTGGCTCTCTAGGATCTTCCCAGGTGAAGCAGTGCCTTGGGATGCCCCCGTGCACACAACTGTCTCAGAGATGTCCCCTCGCCAGCTCTTCAGGGGGCACAGGGCACAGGTCACTCATAGGGATATGCAGTGATCAGGCTAGAGTAGCCCAGCCAGACATCCAGCTCCGGCTCCAGGGCTTTGCTCATCTTAGCAGGACCAATCAACTTGGGCAAGAGGGATGCAGGCTGGGGATCCAGCAGCACCCACAGGCTTGGGATGCTGCTGTCCAGTGGCCCCAGTAGACCATTTCCTCTGCAGGAGCTGCAGCAAAGTGCAGCTGTCCAGAGGTGTCTCCATCAGGTTTTCATAATCAGTAGCCACATTCCAGCCGGTTTTCATACTGGTTTTCATACTAGGTACCCAAAACCAGTGCCCAGAGCCTCTGTGAATTCCTGCCACTGTGCAGGATGGTGGGGTGCAGATGTCCCACTGCTCCTGCACATGATGGAGCAAGAGTGTCTGGCCAGCAGCCTCAGGCCACCCCACTTCTACATCTCTTCAGCTGATCCTTTCAGTAGAGCATCCTAATGGCATTAGCAGAAAGAGCAGAGGAGACATGCCAGAGCACCTTTCTCCATCCCTGCCTTTGGCTTCTAAGGGCTGCAGAAGGGACACAACTCTCTGTGCATCACTGGCACAGGAAAATCAGACCCTGTGGACCCTGGACTAGGTCCACAGGATCCTCCAGAGTTGTTTGTACTTCCAGCGAAAGGAATAAGCTCAGCTTCTCACTTTGCTCATCACCAGGGACTGTGGAGCAGGATCATCTGGGATAGTGCTGCATCTGGGGGCTGGGGCACTTCCCAGGGGCAAGTTCCTCATTGGGTTGCCAATGACACAAACCCAGACCTCCAAATAACCTCTGCAGCCTGCCAGCATGCAGCATGCATATCACACACCTCTGTCCCCCTCCCAGCAGATCCAAGCTCACAGCAAGCAGCCTAGCCCTGCCCTTGCTGGTAACAGCATTTATATCCCATGGAGATCCAGGGTGAAAGACTGGGAGTTGAGTTTGCCAGCAACTCCTACCCATGCAGGGGCCCCGGCATCCTGCATTGGTTCTGGCCAAGCAGTGACAGTGCCCTGTTGCAGGGTGCAGAGTTCATCATCTCTCCATGGAGCATTCCCAATGTCAGTCAGTGTCCCTGACAGGCAAAGCCCACTGGCACATGGGGCCACTCGGGATAGGTGCCCCAGGCATGACAGAGCAGCCAGAGCTGGATGGGTGGGCAGGTGGCTGCAGGCTGGAACAGGGGCAGATAACCAGTGGGTAAAGAGAGAATTTTGCTTGGGGAGTGGGATTTCTGCTCAGGCAACTAGTGGGAAGGGACACTTGCTGCTGCAGCACTAGGTCACAGGGAGGAATTACCTTCTAGTGGAGGTGGGGAGAGATGCAACATCCATCCCTGCATTGCACAGCATCTCCCACAACACTCAGCCACTCTCAGGCACCACTGAGATGCCTGGCCATCACACGCTGCTTCTGCCTGCATTCCAACTGTGCACCAGTTGCTCTTTCCTCTGCACCTCAGCTTTCTTCAGCACTGCATCCCACTGTCCCTGCCCCAAGCAGGAGTGTAGCATCCCACATACCCCTTGCTGGGCTCCCAGGGCTGCCCGGAGCTGGGCACTGCGCAGGAGGAACGGGTGGCGGAGCAGGGCCAAGCAGTCTAGGTGGTGCTATTTCTCTATTTTTGCACTGGATGGGTTTGAGATTTTCCTCTCCCTATTTGCTGCCTTGGTCGTCTTCTTCTCTCTCTCTCTCTCTCTCCCTCTCTCTCTCCCTCTCTCTCTCCCTTTTTTTTTCTTTTCCTTTTCTAAAAATACTTGACAGCGATTGAAAGGTCCCTTTAATCGAGGCCACAGAGCCCTTATTAAGGGCACGGGTCGGGGTGCTGGGCCGTGCCCGGCATAACGGCTTCATTAAACCCTGCGAAAACTAATATTTATGGAATCAAATTTATGGAGGCCAAGGCCGAACTTGTGGCCTTTAATGTGTGTCGGGAGCTCAAATCCAGCCGGCTCCAGGGAGGAGGGGCTGGGGACAGGGAAGGAGACCCCAGCGGGACAGGATGGGACAATGAGTAGTGGCATTCCCCAGAGCTGGCGACAACCTGGGCCAGGGAGGCACCAGTGGCCCCATGCTGGAGTCTTGGGGGCCAGGGTCCCTGTGGTTCTCTGGGGGGCATTGGCAAAGCTCTTTTTCCTGCTATCTTCAATCTCCTGTTTTTATTTATCCCCCATTCATTCTCCTCCATCCCCACCTTCCCTTGCCTTGGGAGCAGGGTAAAAGGAACAGGATCTGTCCCTGCAGCAGGTCTTTACCCCCACCTGATGCCCACTGGGGTGCTCAGCCATCCATGAGCACAGACTGCAGGACACTCCACAGAGACTTACTGTGCAGCAGAACAGGGCTCATGAGCAACATTCCTGAAGCATCCCTGGCACTGGCTCCCCTGAGTTGAGCACCCCAGGGAGAAGCAGAGACACAGTCTGGGTGCAGCTGGTATCTGGGATGACCCAGGGGTGCAGGTGATGGTTTGCACCACCTGCTCCCCCTCTATAGAGTCCACCAGTCACTGGCACAGCCGGGTTGGGAATGTGTCCCCTCTGCCCCTTCCCATGATGTCTCCTCAGGCCCAAAGAGGACAGACAAGCCAGATGCCCTTACTGGGGTAATAAATCCTCCTCCTGAATGTGCCGGCATGCATGGGGGAACAGCATGAATCCCAGAACCAGCGGGGACTCGAGGGACCTGGTTTGCAACAGAGCAGCTCCTGGGCCAGGAGACAGAGCCCACATGAATGGATCAGAGGTTGCACCAGGGGACAACTTGGTGACAGCAGACATGAAACAGAGAGCAGTTAAGCTCCTGCTGCCCCACTCATACCCCCTCAGCTAGTAGCAGGACTCTCCCTGAGGAAAAGTGCCCAGGAGGCAGACCTAAAGCTGCCAAGGTAAGATGCTTGCAGATGGGAGAATGCAGGATATGTAGTTACGGCTGTTGGTACAAGCTCCCCATCCCATATCTTCTCCTCACCACCCACTCTGCCCTGCATGCTGCTCCCTTAGAGAGGAAATATAAAAAGCAACCATTTGCACTTGCTCTGTGGCTGATTGGCTGTGGTCCAGCAAAGGCCCTTTCATTCCCCTTCCATAAGACACAGGGGCTGCTCCGGATGTTTTTGTTTCCCCCTTGCTGACCAGGAGAGCAGGCAGCATGACTGCAGCTGGCCCAGCCCCAGGGAGCAGGGCAGCTGGGGGCACAGGTCCCTGCCCCAGGAGAGCAGCACCACGGGCTGCAACCTGCCTGTTGCCTGGCTTTCTGCCTGCTGTTTTAGAACCTAACTTGGGCACAGGAATGAGGTCCCAGTCCCAAAGGAAGCATGTGGACACAAGGGCTAGAAGAAGAAGAGAGCAGGAGTTAATGGATGGATGGATGGATGGATGGGTTGGCTGTGAAGGGGCAGAGGTGGTGCTTTGTGTCCAGGGAGCATCTGTAATTTGCTCCAGAGCTGTTCCCCCAGGCCTGGAAGCATTCAGTGTGTTAGTGTTTTGGTTGTCTCCTGCTCTTTGGAGGCCCATATCATCTGCCCAGTAACCATGGTGGAGGTGTCTGCTGCCTTTGCCAGCCTGCTGCTGCAAGGGCTTCACTTGTCTCCAGGCACCAGCACATGGTGTAGGACAAGGAGAACATGGGCTCCAGCCCTCTCAGCATACTGTGCCCCCATGATCTGAGTGTCCTCTTGTGCACGCCCCAATCCACATACTGCTGCTCAGGGCGAGGCACAGCATGGTCTGGGAGCTGCCGTCACACGCCACAGCAATGAGCTGCTGCCACCTCCTCTCTGTCCAGAGCTGCTGCAAGCCCCTGGGACAGCAGGACCAGACTGAGGAGGACCCAGCAGCACTAGGGGTTGCACTCCTTCCTGGACACTATAGCCTGGTGAGACAGAGCAGGAGAGGGACACAGCCAGACACAGCCCTTTATTCAAAACCCACATGACAGCAGTCAAATCCTACAGCTCTGCCAGAGCCCTGGCTGTCCCACACCCACTGGCAGCATCCCTCCCACTTCCCCAAGGTCCAGCACTGGCTTTGCCATGAGAAGAAGCCTGGGCAAGCTCTGCACCAGGGAAGAAAAGCTGTTTTCAGAGGCACTCTTGAAGAAAGGAGTTCCATCTCCTCAGCTGGAGGTACCTTGGGAGGGGACCATGACCTTGCACAGGGTTCATCAGGAGATGCAGGAGAAGAGGTAGAGGATGCATGGGTGCCGTGCACTCCCTTTCTCGGATGCTGGGGGGAGCAGAGACCACCAGGGAGGGGTGGCAGAAACCTTTCAGCTGAAGAGCCCCTTTGCCTTCTTTGGCTTGGCCTTGGCTGCAGGCAGCCGAGGCTTCTGAGCTGGGGAGCAGGCTGGCTGCAAGCAAAGAGAAGGTAGAGTCAGTGCCCCCTCAGAAGGCAATGTCAGGGGTCATGCAGGATGGGTGCATGTGTGCAAGCAGTGACACACCTGTCATCCCTGTTGTGGGAGTGCAAACCACACACACGTGTGCAATCACACGCTCCCCAGTCAGGGCACATGGGGTAGGATGGGCTAAGAACCAAGCTGAGACCCCCGGGCCATCCTGAAGGGGCACAGGGCTTGGATGTGAGGTGGGAAAGGATGTGCGGGCCCCATCTGCCATTGGTACAGAGAGGCTGTTTCTAGAGCTGCACTTACCGTGGTTCTCTCTCTGTAAGATGTTGTTTCATCCTCCTGGGATGGAGGGGGTGAATGGGGGTCCCTTGTGATTTCTGCAGTGGACACCAGGTCTGCATCGTCCTCTGGTACCAGTAGAAAAAGATGCAATTTTGGATTGAGATGAGGGAGCATGGGGCATTGCTGATACCCACTCCAGGAATTATGGTTGCATGGGGGAAAAGCAAAAGGAGAGACTGTTGCATGGGGGGAGCTGCACCTGAGGCCACGCTCCCCTTCCCTGAGATATGGGGCTCAGCTGTATGGGGGACAACTGCTTCATGTACTCCCCATCCCACAGCCAAAGAGCTCCTCACCTGAGCACTGCCGTTTCTGAGCCTGCTTGGCCTCCTGCTGCATCACTGCCGTGTAGAGCTGCTGCAGAGCAGAGGCAAACGCCTGCCCTTCTCCCGCACCAAAGATCTGGGGCAGCCTCTGCAGGAGAGAGCAGAGGCACCATCACCCTGCCAGGAAATCACCTGCCAGGTCACCCTGCCGCGGTGCTGCTGGGGGGGCAAAGAAGAGGCTGTGCCTCCCTCTGCCTGTCAGGCTCCATTTGTTTCACCCCAGGGACTGCAGCACAGCTTGCAGGAACAGCCAGCTCTGGCACTGGATAGGATGTGGCTGCTCCCTAGTTGTGCACACACACATGCACACACACGTTCGTGCACACACCTGCACACCTGCTCTGACCAGTAGGCTGCCTTCCCATTTAGAGGTAGACTGCAGACTCTTTCATGAAATGCCAGAGATAAGATCACACTGGAAGTGCTCTGACTTCCCTGGCTGGAGCAGCAGGGGCTGCAGCTTGCAGACATGGACAGTAAGCCTTGGGCAGGGGCAGGAATTCAGCAAGAGGTGGGAACAGGGAGCCCCAGCCTGCCACCACAGCCTTCAGCATGTCTATGTGTGCAGCATAAGACATCTCCAGCAGCCCCATGGCAAGTGAGGGCAATGTAATAAGTTGGACGAGGGGTGCCCAGGTTTGCTCCCAGTCTGCCAGAACAGCTCCCACCTTCCTGCAAACATTTTTATTCCCTCCAGGCTTGACATAGGGAAGCCCCTCTCCTCCTGCCTGCACCCCCTGCCTGCCTGATGCCACCTTTACCCACTGGGCCATGCCGATGCACATGGCAGACCTTAGCTGGCAGGCCGGGAAAGCGCCACACTCCAGTGGGAACATAACACAGCTCACAGAGAGCAAACAAACATGTACAAGGATGGGGAAATGCGTGTGTGCCCTGGAGGGGGTGGCTGTGGGGGGTGTGTGGAGCACAGTGTGGGCATACACGTGCGGGTAAGTGTGAGCATGCTGACGTGCATGGGGACTGTATGTGCAGTGGTGTGCAGATGAGCGTGGCTGGGGATGCACGCGTGGCTGGTTGTGTGGCTGTGTATGTGTGTGTGTGTCAAAGGTCTGCACACTAATCTCTGCCCTGCTCCACACCCAGACAGCAGGAGAACAAAGTGTAACAGATAAGACAGGATCCTCTCTGGGCCAGAGGAGTGGGGAGGGGATGGGGACACTCAGACCCACTCAAGGCCAAAGTCCAAAGCCTGATCCCAGCTTCCCAGTGGCAGACTGGGTAAGCTGAGCCCTCCTCCGGCTGCTCTCTGCCAGACAGGTGGGAGGACAGGGCTGATGCCAGGATGAGTTGGCTGGTGCCCAGAAAGACACCTTCCATGCAGGTCTCATCCCTTCTGCTGCAGTTGTGGGCACGAAAGGCCCCTTAGCTGCAGGATATGCATGGCACTGGCCAGGCAAACACAGGTCACCTCCTGTGTCCCTGCCCACTGCCACAGGAGGGAGTGATACTCTGGTCCCAGCAACCTGTCAGCATCCCTAGGGTTGCTTGCCACTGGGCAAGCATACCTCTCAGTGCCTTACTGCCCAGCCTCCAAGCCATGAGCTGTGATGGCCCATCACAAGGTCTCAGGGAGGAGGAGGGATGCTGAGCACCTCAGACACCCTGGGGATGCTCTTGCCCTTGGTGTCTCACCCCATGGGGCCAGGGTTGCACCCAAGATTGCAAAAGCAGCATCCGAGGTTGGGAAGGCAACTGCACTTCAAAGGCAGGAGAGGGGCTGACAACGGGTGGCCGACACAGCCCAGATCAAAGGCGCAAGCTGGAGTCATAATTCAGAGAAAAGCAAACAGCAGCTCCCAGGAAAGCCAGGAATGGCAGTGAAGTGAGCAAAGTGTACTAGATAGTGTTGTGTGGGTCAGTGCCCCAGGAGGGCAGGAGAGTCCCCTGCAGAGCCAGACAGTCCTGGATGCCACTATTCTGGTGCCCACCCCCTCTCCCTGCCATCAACGGGTCCTTGGGGAATGCCAGGGCAATGGGGCAGGCTATGCATCCAGGTGTAGGGTGCTGCCCATCCCCCTCTGCTCCAACCCATCCAGGATGGCACCTGGGATGTGCCTCGAGCTCCAGGGCTGCTCAGTCTGCTCCTCTGCACAGCATTCAGGCAAGGATCTGAGCAGGGCAGCTGCTCACTCAGTGCTCAGTCCCAGCTGCCCAAAGGGATGGGACAAACCATCCTTGCAGCCACCCAGTGTCCCCAAGATCAGCACCCATGCACACACTGAAGTGGCACCCTGGGAAGGCACTGAGAGAAGGGTACCTAGCACCCCTGGGAGAGATGGGCATCTGGGATGGCACAGGGCTCTGCAGGTGCAGGGCACCTGCTGCCCACGCCCGTGGGAAAGGCTTAGCTCCAGCAAGCCCAGGGTGGAATTTGGGAGTCAGCGGCCACTTCCTGCCGCTGCCCTTCCCGGCGGCTGGAGCCCGCGGGCTCAGGGCCATGGGGCGGCCGGAGCCGGCCCGCGGCGGGACGGGGAGGCTGCGCTTCACAGCCCCGAAGGGAAATGGGTTATAACCAGAGCTGGAAGCGTTTCCCTGCAGAGCTGTGACTCAGCAGGGAGCGGAGCGTGTTGTGCCAGCCACCGGCCACCTGATGGCCCCGGAGGCTGAGAGGGACAGCGAGGTGTCCCTGGAAGGGGCTGGATGGGGGACAAGCCCTGGCTACTTGTGATTTTCTCCTTCCTCCTTGCTCCACTGCTCCAGCACATCCCGAAGCTGAACCCTGCTGCAGACAACTTGTCCCCGCTGCAACATCAGGCTTGGCCTCTGGTGACTTGTTTTTCCCTGATTACCCATCTCCAGGATAAACATGACGCCTGAGGTCTGGGGAGCAGCACGGGCAGAGAGCTGGCAGCTGGGGGAGTGCTGTCCGGGTTGCTCACGGGGCTTGCCAGGCACCGGGAAGCGATGCCTGAGGAGCTGGCATGGCTTGTCCCGCCTGTTATGACTACCTGGCCACAAGGCCAAGTGGGATGCCCCAGTATCAGGAGGGACTCAAGGCTGCGGTAGTGGCACAGGAGGCACACCCTGAACTGCGATTAGCCCAGCCAGGAGGGGTGCCCGGTGAAGGGGGGCAGGTGCCTGACCTCATGCTGGGAGCAAGCTGTGCTCACTGACAGCCCTGCAGTGTGGAGGGGCAGCTCAGGGGGAACTGGGCTGCAGCCTCACTCAGTGACCCCCATCCCAAGAGGGCTCTGCTATGAGGCTGCACCCCAGTGTGGAGAGGCAATGGTGGGCAGGGTATGGCATCTATCTCCAAAGCATGCTGCCTTCACCCACCCCTGCCCAGACTCCCTTCTCAAGAGGCCATAAGAGATGGCAATTTGGATGTCCTCTTTACAGCATGAGCAGAAGGGGCACATCACCAAGCCCAGCACCACACCACCAACACAGAAGCATCACCTTTCCCTGGCCCAGGATGGGTTCGCAGGCAGGCTGGACTGTGCTGGGCCCCCAAACTAGTGCCAAGCACCAGAGTCTAAATTGGTCATGCTCAAAGCTGGGGACTGACCCTTTCATTATCACACCAGACGTTCAAAGCGGTTACCAACATTCTTCACTACAAATCCCACATTCCTATTTTTTAATATATTTTTAACTGGAAAACAGAGCGAATGGGCCCTGTTTGGAAATTACAGCCTGGCTGCTGTGGCTTGTATGTCAGATCTGCCCACATTCCCGTGGCCAGCCTCAGCACATGCTCCTCAGAGGCACACTTAATAATTCCTGCCGGGGGCAGGAGCCAAGTGCTGTGGGCCAAGGGGGGGCATGGCTTCCCCAGGCCGCCCCCGCCAGCAGGCTCCATGGAAGCGGTGTGGTGGAGTGGCAGCCCAGGAATGGCAGACCGGCTCTCCAGCAATGGGAATGGCTGCCATCACACTGGCATGGGCAAAGTCTGCTGATGCTGTGTCAATCCATGGAGGGCAGGGGAAGAGCTCCATGACTGGAGTGTTCCTGTGCCTTGTGGCCAGGCTGCCCTTGGCGCTCTCCCCTGCCATGAGTTTTGTGCATGCTCCTGGGAATGGGGATGCTGGATCTGTGGATGGCTTGCTGGATCTGTGCTGGGCATCTCTGCCCATGGTTGTGCCAGTGTCAGTTAGGCTGGGGAGGGATCCACTCTGGGATCCAGAGAGATGCTCAACCAGCCTCTGCTAGTAGCACTGGACCAAGAGATCCCAGTAGAATCTGTCTGCAGGAAAATAGATGGAGAGGGTTGAACTGTTCCATTCCAGCTGGGATCAAGGGCAGAGAAAGGTGGGACTTAACTCCCTGGGATGATGCAGGCCACATAAGCCTAGTCTCTTGCCCCAGCTCCCTGGTGGGGCAATGACCCCTCTTCCTGGGGCCAAGCTCCCTCCAGGCCCCCCGAGATGCCTTACATTGACTACTGATGCCCTTTCCCAGCTCATCCAGCTCTTAGATGTGCTTGCACATACTCACCCCAGCCTTCAGCAGTCCTTGGGGCACCCCAGTAGCAGGTGGCTAAAGGACCAGCTCTGACCTTGCACTATCACTGTGCCCTACCATACAGCCCCAGGGGACACGCACCAGCAGCAGCTAAGAGAGCTGGCAGTGCTGCCAGCCCGCCCTTGAAGCAGGCACGGGCAGGATGGCCAGGACTTCACAGGCAGGCAGCCAGGCTGAGCACACCTGACAGGAAGTGGCGGTGCCGGCAGGGGAAGGCAACCGGAGAGCTGCTGAGAGGTGAAGGGGTCACCCCGGGGAAGAGCGAGTGGTGAGGCCAGGACAGGCGAGCATCCCAGCTCGACCCAGCCCAGCACAGCCCAGCACGGCACAGCACAGCACTCCTCCCAGCACCGCTCTGGCCCTGCTGCAAGCAATGTTTTCCTTTCCCCCTGATTTTAGGGGCCTTTCCAGCAAGCAAATGTCAGGCACATAAAGGCCGGCACTGTGAGAGGAAGATGGAGCGAGAATGCCTGCCCGCGTCCCTCCGTAAGTGCTGTCTCACACTTCATCAAGGCAGCCTTTGCAAGCGAGGCACACGCTTAACAACCAGCAGTCTATGCTGGCCGGTGACCGCAGCAGCCCTGCCGCTCAATACCCTTTTCTTTCTCCTTGTGCTGTTTTTGTGGCTTGGGTTACAGCCTTTCTCGCAGACACTGAGCAGAGGGGCGTGGTGGCAGCGAGGCTCTGCATTGTGCTGCCACCACGCTGGTGTGATGCTGGTCCCCCCTATGAAGGGATGCTGGGGGGGTCCTGACCCTGCCCTGCCCGCTCCTGCATCCAACTTCCAGGGACAAATCTCAGGGAAAGGAGAGTCAGCAGCAGTGCAGAGGTAGGGCAGGAGGTTGCAGCATCTTCTCCCCAGTCATGTGAGGACCAGCCTTCCAGGCCCTAGGGCTTGGCAGAGCGCTGATGGGGAGCGAGGGGTTCCAGCCCCCAGTGGGCACAGTCCCTCCTCCATGCCATTTGGAAAGAGGCCATCCTGCCACAATGCCCAGCAAATCCATGGACAACCAAGCCCTCCCACTGCCCAAGTGCCAACAAACTCCCTGAAAATAGTAGCATCCAGCACTAGCCTTGCCTCCCCACCCGGGTGCTGCTCAGCATCTGGTGGTAGCTGCTGGTGTCACCCCCACATCCAGCCTGACCATGGGCACCTGTCCTCCTGTCCAGCAGCCCATGGAGCAACAGCAGGAGAGCCTCTGGGGAAGCTGGCACTGGGTACCAGTTTGGCAAGGGAGCTGGACAAGGAGGATGCCCTGAAGAGCAGCAGGTTGCAGCATACCAGGACTAGTGAGGACTTGCCGCTGGCTTCCAGGAAGGCAGAGTCACAGGCTGATGGCACCTACGGGCATCACCTCAACCAACCCAGCCCATCACCAACACCGGCTGTCTTCTCCACGGTCAAGAGAAGAAGATGTGGAGACCTGGTGGCCAAGTGTGCCTCCTGTCCCAGGGGGACAGCTCAGGACCCCTCTTATCTGTGATGAAGTTGGGTGGCTCATACTGCCTTGTTATTTTAGTCTGACTTGGTGAATATGGACACATCATCCAGGCTTATTATTGTAGGGTTCCTCCGCAAAGTGTGCCAGCTCATGTGGGTTTATTATTGTCTGCCCAGGAAAGCTGGACACATTGCACTGGTCTGTTATTGTAGGGTTGCTCAGGAAGGCCAGCCAGCTCATCCCAGTTTGTTATTATTGCACAGAGCTCATGGGGGGCTGGCCAGGAAACTTCCTGCAAAGTGGGGTGACGGAAAGGGAGCCACACCTGGTGAATCATAAGGATGCTGTGTGGCGATAAGGAACAGTGAGGGGTGGGATCCAGCACTTCGTCTCCACCCGGCAAGGATAGGTCACTCATTCAAGGACACAAACACATGCAGCTAACCCCTGGGACCTACGGGGCACTGGGGCTTGGAAGGCAGCAGGAGTATGGGTCAGGGCTGGAGGTTGGCAAAGCAGCCCTCGGGCCCCTTGAGAAACAAAATCTGGGGGTGATAGAGGGATATGTGCCTGACAACCATGGAGATGCTGCACCCAGCGCATCCCTAAACCTGGCACACAAGGGATTAGCTGAGCTAACAAGGCCCAGAGCGGAAGCTGGGGCTGAGCCAGGTGGGATTAGGGGCTTTGGGGAGAATCTGGGTGCGTTCAGGACCAGGTTGAGCAGGAGGCAGCTGCTCCACCCTTGCGGCTTTGCAGTTTCTCCCAAGCATGGGTACAGCTGGAAGGGCAGTCCCTGGAGATGCTGCCCCATCATCACCCGAAACTGCAACAGGAAGCATTTCTATGTGGGGCAGGGGGGCAGCAGGGCTCACCACTAGGCTGCCTCAGGCGGGTCCCCAGGCACATGGTCCCAGCAGGGTTGGGTCCAACATGCCCCAGCAGCCCTGGCACTGCCCCTGGCGCAGCCACTGAGTCACCATCACTTCCCCATGCTCTGTGACAGACTGTGTTTCCCAAGCATGGCAGCCTGCTGGTGTCCCTGTGGGCAGTGCCCAGCTGTACCAGGTGCCCAGGTGTCCCCCTAGACAGTGCCAAGCTGTTCCAGGTACCCAGGTGTCCCACAGGCAGTGCCCAGCTGTGGTAAGTGCAGATGTTGGTCCCCAGCCAGGCACCAGGATTGAGTGTCAGGCGAGCTCTCCGTGCACAGCAGCAGCAGCAGGAGGCCAGCCAGCCCTGAGAGCACACAGCCCCTTCATTCATGGCAAAAAATAGCCCCCCGGGGTGTGGTCCCGCCTGGAAAAGCCCCCTCCAGCCCTGGCCAGCCCATGTTTATTCAGTATGGGGGGGACACACTGCCCTCTCCCTGCTCCCCAGCCCCGTGCACCATCTCCCTGCCAGAGCGGCTGTTCTTGGACATGGTTCCCCAGGTCCCCCCTGGCCAAAACACACAGGCTGGGGCGAGGGGGAAGGCAAAACCCTAAAAAGCACTAGGTTTGTCTCCAGGAGGAGCAGCCCCTGGTGATGTCATGAGAGTTTTCAAGCGGCCACATGAAAGGGACTCACTGCCCAGTAAATCCACAGGTCCATGATCCGTCAGCAATCTTCAGACAAGCCAGCGATTCTTCAGTGGGCCAGGAAGGAAACCTCGGGGAGCCCAAGCCAAGCCTGCCCTTGCCCCGGGAATAAAGCCTGCCCCCAGCCTCATGGCCCTCCAGGATCTCCAACCTGGCTCCACAATCTCTCTCTCTATCCCTTTCTCACCATCTGCAATTCACAGCAGCTCAATCTTTCTCTGCAAGATGGTACCAACCTCTGCCCTGCTGTCCCTGGGCATCGAGCTTCTTCCTGTAGACTACCAGCATCCTAATCCCTGCTCTGCAGCCTCCAGTCTGTACTCCTACCCCTCAGACTCCAGACCCTTTCTCTCTGCTGATCTGGGGGGCAGCACCCCCATTTCCATGGTGATCCATCAGGTTGGGACTGGCAGGTGATTTAGGGCCAGGCAGCGCTGCCACCAGACAGTGGGGATGCAGCAGGGCAGGGAGTTCTCTTTCATGAGGGATTACGCTGGGGACAGCTGAGAACACACAAACGCAGCCCCCTCAGCCCCCTCCCCAAGAGCCAGCCAAGTTCTCACTCTGCTCTGGCAGGCATTGCAGACATGGGCTCTGAAACCAAATCCACTGCCCTGGGCTTCCCCTCCCCATTTCCCATAGGTGCAGGATGCAGCAGCTGGAGTCATGGAGGAGATCTCCCTTCCTCCTCCTCCCCATACAGGAGACACTCTTGGGATCCCATCCAAGCCCAGGGTCCCAGCTCTGCACACCAGGCTGCCCTGCACATCCCAGCCCCTCCATGGATCCTGCATCACATGCAAATTGGTGACAGAGCTGCCTCTCCTGCCCAGAAGGAGCTGAGTGGCAAGTGAAGATCAAGGGTGGTTTTGACTTCATGCCCCCAGCACCTCCCATGCATCGTTTTAGGAGGCTGCAAGCAACCAGCCCATCCATCTGAAACTTACCATGGAGACACTCTTCTGCTCCTCCTCTTGCTCCATCTCTCCCCACACAGGCGCAAGGTGACAAGACCTCTTTGCAATCCCAAAGGTGCCTGGGGGCCAGTGCATACCCGAAGCTGGTGCCATGGCACATGGGGACACTGGCTGGGAAATCCATGGTGGAGCAATGGGCATAGATGCCTTCACAGTGTGGTGCTGGGGCTCTTTGGGGCCAGCTGAGTGGTGACAAAGGACCCTGTAACTGAAAACCCTTGACCTCAGCAGAGAGAGGATCTTTGCAGAAGGGCCAGCTCTGAGCAGACCACAGCCTGGGACATCTAGGATGTGGGGCACCTCCATCCTGCTGGTACCCAAATCCATCCATGACAGTGCTGGGCTCACAGAAGGGACAGGGACAGTGGAGAGGAGATAGGAGCCCTCCGGGGTCAATACAATTCTCTCAGGGCTGTTCCCTCTCTCTCCTGGGCCTGGTGGGATGTTTGCTGCTGCTGTCTCTGTCTCAGTGAAGAGAGGGGACTCAGTCTCTGTGACTGTCAATCAGGGACTTTTCACCAGAGCTAAAAATGCACTCACAGAAGGAAAACAAAATAAAAGCACAAAACAAAACAGAGAGGTGAAAAATTCCTTGATATTTCTCTCCTGTGAATCCCCAGAGCCAGCAGAGAGGCGAGAGCCCCCGGAGTTTGTCAAGCAAACACTTTCACACCCTTGGCCAGGCTCGGCATGCTGCCGCTGGAATGCCAAATATATATTTAAGCCCTGCTCATCAAAGGACTCTGTTCGGAGTCGGTTTCGGGCAACGTGCATGTGGGTTTGGCCCAGAGAGAAAACCAGAGATGAGGAGAACATTTCTTGGGGATGGGAGACAGCTCATGTGCATACACACTCACACGCGTGAGATAAATGACAACCTTCAAGGTCGTGTGGCTGTAAGGTCACGGGCTGGGCACGAGATACCTGCCCGCTGCAGCACTCACCCTTATCAGCGCCTGTCGCACTGTGGGGTGGGGATGTTTAGGCTGGAGGGAGGCCAGCAGCCATTCTGCATTCCAGTGCTATAAACTTTGTCAAAGCTAAATGAGCTCAGCCAACAAAGCCAGGGTCCAGTGAGATGAGCAGAAAGCAGCACTTCGGGAGAGGGTAAGACTGTGGGGACAGAGAAGGCTGGTCAGGGCTGTGCACCCAATGACAAGGTGATGAGTATCCTCAGCTTGGGCACAGCACCATGCAATAGTGAGATGCAGATACAGTGCTCCTGCAAGTCCAAGGCTGGTGTTTGCCAGGGTGCCACAGATCCTGGTCCGCCTCCCCCTGGCACTAGCTGCACTAGCCATCCTAGAGGACATCACTGCTCATCTGCTACCAAACCACTCCCAGTTCTGAGCATGGAGGCACTGAGGGCAGGGGGCTGCTGGGGAGCATCTGGCCTATAGCTCCTCCTTCCGGACATGGCTTTGATGGAAAAAGGTGGACACAGCAAAGAGCACTTTGGGAGCAGGGCTCTGGATGGCAGAGAGGAGACCCTTCCTGTATGGACCGCTCCTGTTCCTCTCCCTCACATACATCCCCTTGGTTTGTTGCAGACAGCCCAGGGACCTATGCCCATCTCATGGACCACCTCAGCATCTGAGAGATGGCGGAGTCTCTGCCTTCCTCCTCCTCTTCTGTGTGGGACATGTTCCCAGCCATGGCACTGCCATGGCATTTGCAAAGCTCCAGTGCTGGCTGCAGGGCAAGAGCAGAGATGCTCCTGCCCCATCTCTGAAAGCAGGTCTGGGAGCTGCCACACATGGCCAGGGCTGGAGCTGGAAGGGCAGGAGAGATCATTGCCACAAGCAAACAGAAAACGCCAGTGCTGTGAAATCAGGCATTACGCGCCTGTCGCCCACGGCAGGACCAGCCCATCAGGCTGCCAGGGAGACATTCTGGTTACGGCTGGGGCAATCCCAGCACCAGTGGGGCCTGACCCTGCACAGCCATGTCCCTCAAGATGGGTTCATCTCCAGGTGAGCGGAGGGATTACTGCTCCACCACGGTTGGATTTCAGGCACCTGCCGCTAATAAAACACTCTGTCAGGGCACCTTCGCCCTCTCAGCCTTTGGAGAAAGGGACAGGGTCCCTGTGGTGCTGCCTAGGGGGGACACAGAGGGCTGGGAGAGCTGGGAGCCATGGCCCTGACCCTGCCCCATGCTGCAGTCCTCCACCTGGGGGAGCTGGGAGACGTGGCTCCAACACTGCCCCATGCTGTTCCCCTCTACCCGGGCAAGTAGATTACCCCTTGCTGCTGCAGCCCCTTTCATCTCTGTCCTGCCACTTTCAGCCACTGTAGCCTGAGTTGCTCCTCACTTTCAAGGGCAGGGATCCCAGCCTGTGCTGGGAGAGATGCTCTGAGCCTCACCACTCCCCTGTGGGCAAAGACCTCCTCAGCTCTGGTAACCACTGCTTTTTCCAGCCCCCTGCCCACTCATCACACTACTCTCTCCATTCATGCTTGCCTTGCTCTGAAGGGCTCACCCACTCCTTACAATCTCCAGACAGCAAAACCATCCCCTTTGGCTAAATACAGGGTTTTTTAAAAGCTTCACCATTTTCCTCCCTTTTTTTCTAGGCATCTTCTTCCATGCAGCACTATCTGTCATCAGCAGCACTGGAAAACAAGGTACCAAGGGTCCCTGCTTCCAGCTGCCCTGTGCTCATATCAAAACTGACCTGCTTGCAGGCCCTCTCTCCTGGACCACCATAACCTTCCAGCCTAAAACTGGTTTATCTTTAACCTTATCCACAATAGTGTGTTCCAATATATTGTCTCATATATGGCACTAGGCTACAAAATTCTCATCAATTTAAACTCCTGCCATCACCACGGCCAGGTCTTTCTGCAGCTTCAGAGGAATAATAGGGGACCTCTAGAACCCATCCCTGCACTGCCATCAGCTGCCATCATCTCAAAACATGAGCTTGTCATCAGCAGACATACAGCGATATTCAGGGAGCTGTTTCTTTGGTCCCCAAGAACCCCAGCTCTGCCAGTAGTGCCAAAGTTGGGGAGCAGGGTTCGCTTGAATGCTCCAGGAGCTGAGGCTGGGGAGAACCTCTCCAAACATCTGGCTCTCCAAGTAGACATCAGAAGCAAGGCAAGGACTGGGCTGCTCCTCGCTCTGCCCAGGCTGGCCCCTGGAGGTGGTATCTGCAGCCCACTGCCTCCTACTAGGCTGCACATCTGCAGCCTCCACCCGTTCAGGAGAACAGGAATCAATTACAGGGCTGGCAAAGGCAGGTCTGCTCCAGGGCTGGCACGTGGCATCAGTTCCAGTGGCCACAGCGCACGTGGCATGGCACTGGAGGCAGCCAGCTGGGTGCAGATGTGCCACTGGCTCATGGGGAAGAGGCAGGGGAACCACTTGAAAGACATGGTATGAAAGTGCTGGTAAACCAGGGCCACTCCTCTGCTCCTCTGGCTTCATGTGCTATTTATAGTGCTCTGGGTGCCCACCCTGGGGGAGTTCAACCCCTAGGGTGCAGACTTTTGCCAAGCCCGCCATGTCTGCCATGCAGCTCCCCAGGCCCCCAGCAAAGTCCTGGACCCTCCTGATAGCTAAGATGCTCTAGGGTGGGCTTTGACCCAGCCCATCACAGGGATTCACAGCATGGATGCATCATTCTGCTCTGGAAGGACCAGCCCACATGCAGCACCCTCAGACAACCAGCATGTATAGCAGGAACATATGGACAAACCCTGTCACACCTGTCTGGTGACAAGGAGAGACCCAGCCAAGCCATGATCACTCCTTGGAGCCACACTGTTAGTAACTCCAGGTGGCTGCAGCTGGGGTGGGGGAAGATGTCCGTGCTCTCTCCAGGGCTGAGTGGAAAGGCTGTGGGGAGGCTCCCCTCAAGCTTGTACGCTGGTTTCCTTGTTGCATGGGAGGGATCAGGCTCTGGCCCTGTGCCCCAGCACCCAGCAATTTCTGGGCATTTGCAAGGGCTTCTTGAGTCTCTGAAGGCAGAGGAGAGCTGAGCTTACACTAGTGAAATGTGATTCTGCTAACACACACCTCCTGTGGGCTGACAAAGCTTTGGGAAAGGTGGGAAGCGAGGAAGAGGATGAAGAGCGGCAGTGATATGCCCTCACTGTCTCCCACAGTGCTGACTCCACATCCTCTTCTCCTGCCAAGCAGCACATCCAGGCATGACTGTGTATAATCCCAGCTCTGCACCTGACCCCAGGTGTGTGTCTAACCCCAGCTCTGCCAATACCTGGAAGAGCAAACGTGGCTGTAGCCCCAGGTCTCCTCACCCCTGTAAGCAGAGGTTCAGGGGCTCCCAGTGTCTCCCAAGGGCTGCAGGGTGAGGATGCTGCTTACACATCCCAGAGCAATGGTGACCCCGGGGGGTAGGACTGTGATGATTGGGAGCAGGTGGCAGCTCCCAGTGCTCCCCCAGCCAGAGGCCGAGGAAGAGCTATATTTATTCCATCAATATGTGGGCAGCGGGAGGGGACCAGGGGGCTCCTCCAGCCTGTCTGCCCCATGCATGGCCAACCCTGTCCCGACACCAGTGACGACAGCAGAGTCCTTCTGGACCGTGTCTTTGGCACCCACGTGTCCTGATGACTGGCCCTGAGCGGACCCAAGTCCTTCCTTCCCTGACCACAGAGAGGAAAGTTTCCAAATTAAAAACCTAAAACTGGTGAGAGGGTGCCCATGGCAGGAACCTTTTAAACTGGCCATTAAAGTTTATAAGTTAGACGGGCACCAGGAGCAAGCGGCAGAGCTGCAGGAAAACAGCCGCCTCTCCTTGAGCAGCCTAACCACGGCTGTCCCCAAAGCCACAGGACTGACGTCACAGCATGACTTCACGTCCATCTTCCACTGCCTGGCCAGCCCCAGCCCCGTGTTTACCCCTGCCCATCCCTGCTGCTGTCCCTCACAGCCCGCTTTTCCCTTTGAGGTCAGTCAGCAGCCCCGGGGCCTGGCGAGGAAGAGGAAAAGAGCAGAGAGAAGGAAACCAAACCTCAGCGTCCACAAGGCGGGCTGCAAAACACGGAGCCCCAGCAGCCGTGCTGCAGGGATGGCAGGCTCTGTCCCAGCCCTCCTGTTTCTCCTTCAGCTGCATCCCCCACTTTCTGCCTCTAAGGTGCTGGAAAAATTACTGCAGCCAGGGCTATGCCCACTGTTATTCTCCCATTTTCCCACAGACAACACATTCTGTACTGTTGCCAAGATGGGCTGGGGGAAGGTATTGGATCCAACTTGTTGTCCTGTCCCACCCTAGGCTGTTGATATACACTGCAAGTACCTGAGAAATCACAGCCTCTATTCCAAGCAGTGAGACACTATCAGGTGGGTCAGTGGCACAGCCTGTCCCCAAGCCCAGCTGGGAACATGTGGGTAAAGTACAGCCCCTGGGTAAAGTTTCAGCTAGAAGACCTTTGGGAGTAGCAGAAACAGAAGCCTCAGGTGCCTGGGCACAGACAAGGCCAGCACCTCCCCACTCTTCCCTGCCAGCACCTCCCCACTCTTCCCTGACACCACGAGGGCACTTCAGCTCTAGACCTCTCAGAGATGAGCCACTAGCCTCAGTCAGATGTTGCAGGTGCATGTGGAATGCAGGTTTGCCTTATACGGCAGGGTGGTAGGATGGATGTGGGGTATGAAACCCCATGGGCAGTGATACTGGAAGAGCCCTGAAACCATCCTGAACGATGTGCTCAGCTTGGAGACCCATGTTGTCAGGACATGGGTGAGAGCCACAAAAGCCACACGAGTTCAGGAGGGGCAAGACTGGGGGGGGCTGTGTGGCCACAGAGCTGCCTGCAACAAGCCCAGAGCACAGGTCAGAACAGGCTGGGAAAGCCACTGTCCCCATCGGCTGCTGTTCGGAGCCTCACGGGGCACATGTTGCCCGCTGTCACCTCCCAGAGAGGTTTGTGGGTTGCATTTATAGACTCGTCCACAGACCATGGTCCTTGTGCCTCTGGACCACATAGTGCTGCCCCTGTATCTGGAGCATCTCGGGGGCCAGGAAGCATCACCAACCCCCTGTGCACCCCAGTGAGTCAGTGCACACACACAAGCCACTCACACACCTCCCCACAGGCATCGATCGATGGGGAAGCACACACACGTGCACGCACACACAAACACAGGGCAGCCTCTGCAAACAACTGCTTGTTAAGTTAAAATTAAACTCTGCACAAATATTGACCTTTGGAGGGGACACAAACTCTGCCAATATATTTACCAGTTTTATAAATGGGCCTGACCACAGTGCCCTATACGCTGAGGTGGAGGAGGTGAGGGCTGCAGAGGTGCCCAAACAAAGTGCATCCCCACCTTCCCCAAATGGGACTCTCCTCAAACAATGCCCCCCACTCTCCACAAAGTCCCCACTCCAGCCTGAAGGAAGATGGATGGTTGGCATGAGGATCCACTTTTTTTTCCCCCTAACTTGTGGTTTCTTGAGGGAGCAGCCAGCAGCTCACAGACAGCCCTGGAGCACCCAGGGGAAGCTCTTGTCACCTCTGGCCTCGTGAAATTGTTCAGCAGAGCAGTTCTGAAGCTGCTTCTTATCTTCCAACCCTTCCAAACCTTTGCATTGACCAGAGCCTCACTGTCTGGCACCCACTGCCAAGCTCCGGTTGCCCAGGACTTGGGCAGGCGGCTCCACCCATGAGTCTATGCCCCCTCTGCAGAGCATTCAGCACATCCTGGGTGGTGGTTCCCATCTTTGAGGGGGGACCCACACTCAGGGCTCATTCCTGCATCTGGGAAGGCTTTGGGAACTGCAGAAACACCAGTAGCCTGCAGCTGGAGAAAAGGCACAGCACCCCTCTGCAGAGGGAAATCCCCCCTCTCAAACCCACCAAAGCTCTCTGAAGGGGCCAGCATGCCCAGCTGAGCATAGTGGGTTTACAGTGGGAATGGGAAAATACTTAGGACAAGATGTTTCCCTGGGGATGGATACATCAGCTTGGCTGTCATGGGAGAAGATGCAAGCTCTTTTCTAGCCTATACCTATGGTAAAACACAGGAGGCAAGCTGGAATAAACAGTGGCTTTTGAAGGCAGAGGGTAAATGGAGTGGCATGGGAGACGAGCATTTTTCAAGGATATTAGCGCAACAAGTTACTGTTGAATAGGTGGGCAATGAAGGAAGACATGGGGAACAGCCTCAGCTACTGGGTTTATGCAAGAGGAACACACTGGCCTGGGACTCCGTGAGGTGCAGACGATCCTGCACATCCTGAGGAGACGAGGATGGGGTCATTGTGTCTGGAGCTGTCATTGATCCTGAATCCTTGGGCAACGAGGATGACATGGCAGTGGGCACATGGTCTGGCTGAGCATGCACCAGTGGGCAGCAGAGCTCAGCATACAAGAAGGATAATGGAGGGTGAATTCAGCAGATGGCCCAAGGCGCTCGGCATGCAGACCCACGGCCATACAATGCCAGGAGAGGGGTGCAAAGAGGGTGTACATGCAGCAGGCACAACTCCTGCACCAAGAACAGTGCATGTACCAGCTGGGCAGCAAGAGGAAGGCTTGTGCCCAAGTCAGCTGCCTGGTCCCTGGCCCCAGGGATGCAGGGAGGAGGGTACGACACATACAGCAGGGGATGCCCAAGTTCCAGCTCTCGGAAAGACTGAATAGAGTCTTATTCAGACTGATGTAAAACACTGTTAAAACACACAAAAATCCTTTGAGTAATGGGCGAGCGGGAAAGAGGCATCTATAATTAACAGTAACTGTTCGAGACGGTCGCTGCCCAGAGACGTGTACTGTGCAAAACCACTTGAAAAGGCCTCGTCTGAAAGGCAAAGCCTGGGGTTTTTCAAGAAGCCCGTCATGTAACGATCCTGGCCCTTCCAAAATAATTCTGCCATATTAAAAAAAACCAAAACCTCAGCTTAATCACCCTGCAGCACTGGGACTGGAGAGCTCTGAGAGGAGGGGAAGGGAAGCACAACCGGCTTCCAATTAGAGCCTCATTAGAAAGGAAAGCTGAGGAGCTATTAGAAAGCTGGCCAGGAGTAAGCTGAGCCAGATGCCTGGAGACCCACTGCAGGAGGGGTGTCCCCATCACTCCTGCCCCTTCCTCTCTCCCCCCTCAGTGGGTGCTCTGGGATCCCAAGAGTGACATGGTTCCAACTGTGGGCACGTGGCCTGAGCAGATGGAGAAGAGGTTGCTCTAGTCACATGCCTAAAAGCCCTTGTGAAAGTCTTGGTCCTACACAGAGCAGAGTTTGAGGATGCTTATGGAGCTGGGCAGGGAGCGCTGGGGATGGGAGAAAGGGGAATTGGGGCTAGAAGGATGCTGCAGCTGGAGAGGGGAAGTGAAACAGGGTCTGTAGGCTTCACTGCCTCCTCCCACACTCAGAGGTGCAGAGCCAGGCCAGAGACTGCCCCAGCCTGTGTGTCCCTGTGAGACCAGGATGGGGTTCCCATCTCCGCCAAACCCTGTGGGAGAGACGACAGTCCTGCTGTGACCACATACCTTCTCCTGCCCACCTTGCCATCTTCCCTGGCATCTCGGGTCCCTATCCCTTCCCATGCAGACCAGTGTTTCCTAGTGCCCAGTGTGCTGCAGCCCAAGGATGAGTGGTGCAGTGGCTACAGTCATTCATCGAAATGCCAAAGTCCAGCTAGGTTGGAGTGAGTGCCAGAGCATCATTGCCCGCAGCACAGGTTCAGCCACAGCATCCACCCCAGGTTGTTTGCTTCATCACTCTGGCTTTAATTGTGCCCACCATCCCTGCCTGCCTGGGCCAGGCAGTGGCATCTGCTCGCCTGCCTGCAGCTTGGCTCCAGGGCCGGCTGAGCAGGAGGCACACTGCCCGGCACAGCCTTCCCTTCCCATCCCACAGCCTGGGACCCATCCAACACAAAGTTAATTTCTAACCATGGGTAACCACCAGTGTCCCAGCTGGGATGATTTATCCCCTATCTGCCTGGGTCGGATTTATGAGCCACACATCCCCTAGGCTGTGATAAAGGCCATGTCTGTGCTCCTCCATCCCCCCCTTCCCGTAGCCACTCTGTGCAGACTCACTGCCCACCCCCCCATTTACAAGCCTTTCCTCAGCGCGGAAATCTGACAGCCCGCAGAAGAACAGTAAACAGCACAGAAAATAGAACATGATGGAGGCCAAGGAGAGACACGCTGGCCAGGGAAGCCACAAATGGTTCCTGCTTTCAGGACCTGTTCAAGAAAGTAGAGTGGGATGTACCCTGGGCTCCCACCAGCCCTCAAAAAGGGAGAGGGGAGCTGCTATTAATAGCTGAGCATTGCTCACATGCAGGGCTGGATTGGATGATGCCACAGCCGTGTGGGAAGGAGCAGTCCTTGAGGCTGTGCTGGGTGGGAGTGGGCATTTGCCCTGCAAATGGGAATTCACATACAGAGTGGAAAATTCCTCATCTCATCAGTCCAGTGTGAGGCCAGGAGAACTGGGGACCTGAAGTGAGGCTAGGTGCTGCTATGTTTGCCCCTGTCAAGCAGCAATGGTTGGAGGGCGCCAAGGGAGGACCCAACTCTGCACCCACTTGTCCCAATCTGCAGACGGTGCTCGACAGCCCAGCGTCTAGATCCAACGTCATGGGGGTGCCCTAGATTTGCACATCAGGCTGCTCCAGGGTCTGACCACGGTGATGATGAAGGCATGTATCACTTGGCTTCTTTTTAAACAAGATCTGAGGCTTCTTCCCCGGTGCCGGTAATACGATCAGCCCCTGAGCAGTTCTGGGCATTACTGCAGTGCTGGCAGCCTCCACAACAGGCTAGAAAATGTGCAGAGAGCTGCATGTACCTGGATCTGTTTCCTGCCCCTCTGCCAGCCAGAAGCCACCTTGCCAGAGCTCAGATGCTGTGTGTGCACTGCAGCAGCTGCAATGCTCAGAGCCTTGTGTGTCCCTGCCCTGACAGCTGGGATGGCATCACTCTCAGCACCACCACCAAGGCTGTCCAGTCCCACAATCAGTTGGATGCACAGCCCAACAGGCAGGCAAACAGGCCAGATCCTGGCAACCTGGCCATACAGATTATGGTCCTGATCTGCACCAAGCAGCCTTGCTCAAAGCAGTCCTCTGCCAGTGGCATCCAGCTGGGGAGTGAGCAAGAGGCAGCAATGACAGCCCTGGGGTTTGCAGGATGAGGCTGCAAGAAGCAGGATGGATGAGGCTGCAGGCAGCATCCTGGCTCTTGGGGCTGGCACCACCAGCCCCCCGCCGTCCCCCAGCCCTCTGCAGTGCTGATAGCGGCAGCCCTGGCAAGGGAGAGAAGAGAGCCTTGTTCTGGGGCCAAGACTAAGGCGATTCAGTGCTCTGCTCCCATGAGGTTTCTCGGGTGAAACCTGGCTCTGTAATGGCTGTGTCTGTAAAACGTATGGAAATGCCCATAAAACCTGTATCAAATGCTATATGGATATATATGGATATATGGAGAGAACTATGAAATTAGGAGCACGCAGGGAATTGGGGCAGGACGGCTCCCTCTGAGCCGTAAAAACACACAAGTGAAAGGCAGGGGAAGCAGCAGTGCCGGCAGCTGCACAGACAGGCTGGCACGGTCAGGAGCCAGGGGAAGGGCACCCCGGCTCTGCACTATGCAGCTCTGCCAAGACCTGAGCCCACAAGAAGCCTCTGGAATGGAGGGACCTCTGTGGAGCTGCATGGGACAGATCCCTGTGTAGGTTTGGGGAAGCCTCGCAAGGGCTTCTCAGCAGCCCAAACCCTCACTATGGGTAGAGGCAGGAAGCCCGGATGTGGGTAGACCCCAGCAGTACCCCTGAACTTGGAAGCAGCTTGAAGATGAGCTGCCAAAGTGACAAGTGAGAGGCTGGAGAGGGGAGATGCACAAAGGTCTCTGCTGTGGATGACAACAGCCCACAGTGGTATTGATGTCTGAGACAATAATCACTGACCCCAGCTGGAAAAAAAGGGCCAGCACTGGCTGAGCATGGTGAAGCAGCCAATGGCAGCCTTGGAGATCAAGCAGTCTAAATGTCCCTTTAGGAATGCCCCATCCCCAAGGGTGAGTGACTAGAGCAAGCAATTTCTATTTCTGCTTCAAGGGGACACACCAAATGCAAAGCATATGCACAACCCCAAATGTGCAGTGCTCCTGAGGTGGGCCCACAGCACAAGGAGCTCTTGAAAGGGCTCTACTTGCCTGCTGGGTGCGTCTGCTGCCCTTCTCTGCAGGAGTAGTGATGCATGGACAGAGGCAAAACAACTCGCTGAGCAGCAAGCAGAGCCTTGCTGCCATCAGCGTCCCATCACAGATACCTGCCATGAACCAGCTGAGAGGCCCTGTGCTCATATACAGCAGAGCCCCCTTTTCCTACTATCCCATCACTGCAAGAGCTGAGATTTTAGTAAAATTTCTAATCTATCAATAGATTTTGCAGCAAAATCATAAACATATTGGCAAACAGAGGGCCCTTGCCAAGGAGTAAGCAATAAATGTTGAGAGGAGGTGAGCTTTGGCAGTTTGCTGTCACCACTGATGCTGTTTGTTCCCCGCACTGTGCTGGGGAGCACCCAGTTGGCTCCAGTCCCTCTTGCCTTGCCCCAGGGGGGGCTGGGGAGCTGGGACTCCAGCTCTTTGCTGCTCCCACCAAAACCTTTCACTACTTGTAGCCTTCCTAAAGCAAAACGCAGGCCCACACCCCCAAAACTTGGGGCCTAACCCCACTCATCTGCCCTGATCCATTTGCCCTGAGAGCAGTGAGCATGGAGGGGTCTCTGCAGCAGGGAGACCCAGGGCAGGATCCAGCTGCAGGCACACCTCTGCTCCTAACCCACACAGGGCTGATGCTGTGGTGATGGGGGAAAGCTCCTTGGCTGCATCCCTGCTGCTTGACAGCCCCTGTTTGGCTTCTGCTGCATTGCTGAGCAGGGTGAAGGCTCAATGTAGATGCCAGCCCTGCTGCCTTGGAGCAGCCCTGTCACAGAGGCTGCAGCCAAGGCGATGCAGAGATGCAAGGCCAGGGCTGCAGTGATACAGTGCCTGGCACGCAGAGATGCAGTGCCTGGGACACAGAGATGCAGTGCCAGGGATACAGGATGCAGTGCTTGGGATGCAGAGGTGCAGTGCTGGATCTGCAGCCCCCCCCCCGCCGCCGCAGCGGGCCATCAGGCGGGTGCTGGCCGGAGCCAGGGCGCCATCTGCCGCGTCCCTGTCACCTGCCGGCGCGCGTGGCATGTCCCCAGACGTGCCAGCACGGAGCCACCTGCGTACCCTGCCTTAGCCCCTTCTCCGCGGCTTTGACACCCAGGGCATCCGTCTTGTAGCAGTGTGGCAGTCATGAGGATGCAAATGCTTCTGGGCTGTCCTCCTTTGGGCTCCAAGCCCGTAGTGCTGGGGCTGGTGGGGAGTTTGGGTTGTCCTACAGAATAAATCTGGGAAGCAGCATGCAGGGGGACATCAGCAGCAAAACAGACAGAGAGGGACAGAGAGGGGGCAAGAGATGGAGGGGATGGGAGGCACTCGAGACTCTCGTGGCACTCTACTCTGCATCACCAGAAACAGACCCTAATCAAGGGCTTCCAGAGACACTGGGGAGCTTTTGAGGGACAGGTTTACGGGTTACCCCACCAAGGCAGAGGTGCCTGGCAGGAACATGGCTGTAGGGGCTGGAGAAATGCCAGGTTGCAGGGGAGAGCAGGGACACTGGAGATCCCTGTTCCCAGGCACTACCCGTGGGTCTGCTCATCTCCAAGCCAAACTAGGCAGCCACGAAATAAGGCAGCACTCAGGGCGAGCTGGTCCCCAAATTCCCACAGCTCATTCTGCACCAGCAACTGTGGCCCTTGCTCAGCCTTGGCTGGTGGCAAATTGGCACCTCCGGCTCTGCATGGTGCCACCTTCCAGGGCCTCACACTGCCAAGCAGTGGAAGGTGGAAAACATGTAGGGGCCACACTGTTGAGGGATGCTACACAAATACGGATGAGGCCAAGTGGGTTCATGAATATTAATGTACATTTCAGCTTTCAGGAACATCACCACAGCACAAAGATCTAATATTACTCCTGGCCACGCAAATGCAGCAACATCATCATGTCAGGCCTGCCAGCACCATCCCAGGGTGAGGGTGGGATGCCCATCCTCTGGACCCAGGCTCTTTGCTCAAGCCCTCCAGCAGCCTAGAGGAGTGGGATGGAAGCTGTGCTCTCTCTGCAACCCTGAGGTCCTAAAACATAGGTAGCAAGAGCCAGGCAGGCAGGGAGCTGACAGCACTGTGATCGTGGCCATGGCACCTGCACCATGGCAGGCACGTGTGGTTGTGGTACCCCAGGAGCCAGCAAGGGATGCTGCCTGGGGAGCTGGGCAGTGTGTGGGGCTGGCACGCCCCGTGGCTGGGGAAAATGGCTCGGACTCCAGTCTCTCTGGGCAAGGGGCAGCCCAAGCTGGCAGGGTCTGCATGGGCCAGTCATGCTTTAGAAGGCATCATTGATGAAGGTTCCAGAGCCAGAGGAAGGATTCCCCAGGGAGCTGGAGGTGTTTGAGCACCCTTCCAGCCATGCCACCAATAGGCTCCAGGGGAGGGGAGGGGAGGCAAGGCTCCAGGGAGGCACAGGGACAACAGGTGGGACACACACTTCACCCCTGCCCTTGGGCAGGACAGGACCTGTAGAGCACCTGCCCTGCCCTGGGGCTTCCCAAGCTCCCGGGCTCAAACCTGAGGAGCAGCCACATTGATGGCTATGGGAATGTAGGGATGTTTCCAAATACCTGTCCTTCCTCCTTTTGCCCCAATATCCATCTGTATTTCCCTAGCAGCCACAGCTCCCAGGACCACAGGAGATGTATCAGCCAAGCACTGCTGCCAGCAGGGACACCACTAGGAGGGGTTTTAGGGGCATAAGCCTTTTGGCTTGGCAGAATATCCCCATGGCATCATCCCAGCTCCAGGATGAAGGGTGCTGCAGGCCACCGGCATCCCTGCAGGTCCCTGGGCACGGCAGTCCCTGGGCATGGCAGCAGGCTCCTGATCTCAGCCAGTGCAGCTCGAGGTCACACCCAGGCCTGTGAACCCAGGCAGGCACAGGGGGGACCTTCTAGTTACACAATTACTATATTATGTAGCACTAATAAAAAAAAAAAAAAAAAGAGAGGGGGAGAAAGGGCTTGAAGTTTTCTTAATGCCACATAGTAAAGTATTTATAGAAAGTCAGGCGTGAATGGGCCGCTTACAGGCCACACTCCTCCTCGGCGTCAGGATCTCCAGGAATTATTCTGTGCAGTCACATTGTTGTATTCACCTAGAGATTGAGTTTAATTACAGACATGCAGGCAAACAGGCTGTCAGTGTTCCAGCCTCGCCGGGGAAAGGGCAACTGAGCTCCCTTTAATGAATGTATTTTAAAAAGACCCAAGCTTGAAATAGAGAGGGAGGGAGGGGGGCTCGCAGAGGCAGTGCTGGGGGCAGCAGGGATGGGGACAAGCGGACGGGGGGAATGCGGGGTACTGGGAGAGCCACTGGGTCTCTCCGAATTGGGGAAAAGAGCTGGGATGCTGGGGAGAGCATGGGGACAGTTGGGCATGGGGTGTTTGGGGCACACAGAGCTAAAGGCATGTGGCCCAGATGTGGACAGAGCAGCTCACAGGATGCAGGGCCCCAGGCATCCACTGTGAATCGGATGGCAGTTCCCTTCAGAGATCCAGAGGAACTTCCCAAAGAAAATGAGGGGAGTGGGGAAGGCTCCTAACTTATTACAGAGCGGTGTATAAGCACAACAAATAAATATAGAGCTACTTTATTACAAGGCTGGCCAACTCTGGTGGCTGGCTGATTACAGGGCAGGCTGCTCCAGAGCTACGCAAACCCAGACCTCAATAAAGGCCAGATTGGAGCTGCCTTTCCCTCATTGACAACTTTGGTGCGCTCCCACCGTACTGCTCAGCTCCAGAATGCCGCTGGTTGCCCCCACAACCCGGCACAGGGTGAAGGAGAAAATAAAAGCTTAAACAAGTAGTGAGTAAGCGATGAGCAGGGGCAGGCGGGATCAGCAGCCTGCCTTGCAGACAAGCACTAAAAATACAGTTTATTTTCCTAAGAAGCCAGCAACTTCTAAAACTGGAGGGTTTTTTTTTTAAAAAAAAAAAAGGGGGAAGAATAAAATGTCATAAGAATTATAGATCCATAGCGGGGGTGGGGGAAAGACCTAAGAACAAGGAAAGAAAAACACAGCGATGAGTAAGATACACACATGACGTATGTAAATACACCGAGACGGAAATGCATAAGCCTCCTGCACACAGAAGCACACGCAGGCACATGCAGAGGCACATGTGTGGGGCCAGCTCCCGGTGGGGATGGGGCCAACTCCCAGTGGGGATGGACCCAGCCTGTGCTCTCTCCTCTCCTTTCCCCAGGGCCGAAGGCATTAACCTCTGCACACACACACATCTTTCCAGAGCTTAGGCTGAAAGGGCACTTTGTCTTTTGGTCCACGGTGCTCTATACACCTGGGCTCCCAAGCCCCACCGGTGAGGTGGTGGCCACTGTCCCCAGGGGTTCCTATGACCACCTCTGTGCTGAATTCCTGGCGCCTGGCACAAGCCACGGACCCTGCAGTGGGATGGAGGGTCAGGGCATGGACCCAGCCAGGCCAGGAGCCTCCTGGCCAGCAGCCAAGGCAGCCCCATGCCTGGGCAGCCAGCCAGCGCACCAGACCCCAGCGTGCCCACAGATGAGGGAGGGATGGGGACTGGCACGTCCGTGGGGCTGCAGGTCAGGAGGCTTTAAAGGAGTTGATTTAGTATTGTCCTACCTGCCCTGAAATGGACACTTGAGCATGGGATGGAGGTTGCTTCGGGTCACCGTTGTGCTGAACAGAGCCCTCACAGCACAGGGCTGGAGAAAGGGGATGCTTTGGTAAAAGCTCACCTCCCTGGGCACAGCTGGGTGAGACTGCTGTGGTCCTGCCTGTCCCCCATGCACATCTCTACCAAGGACATGCTCCCCCAAACACATTCCCATAGTGATGTATGAACATCACCATGACCACCAGCCCCACCAGCACCTTGGTGCCACTGCACCCTACCCAGGGCACGAGCCTGGGAGAAGGCACAAAGCTGGAAGGGAAAGCAGGCAGTCCTGGTGCTACACAGCCTTCCTTGGCAGTTTGCAAGGGTCCTTTCCCTGAAGGAATCACCATGTGCCCCAAGGGACCCCAGCCACCTTCAGCCCTGTACACTACCCACCCAGCTTCATGGCAGAGCCTGGCCCTGGTGCTCTCAGGGAAGTGTCATGGGACAAAGCAAGATATAGCAGAGCCCCAAATCACCTTCCAAGCTGCACATGGGATGGTAGCACCTGGGCCACATCAAGGCACCTGCCACCTCTGCTTTTCCTCTTCCCTCATCATCCACCATCACCTGCAGGGGCAGGTCTCACCAAGCACATGGTGAGCCTGGGGCCAGCTGGGGCCATCGTTACAGCCCCCACCACTGTTCCCCCCAGCCCAGGGAGCGGAAAACGGATCTCTGCAAAGGGCAGCTTATGCGGAAGCTGTTCGCATCCCGTAGTGCAGGCTCAACGGGTGAGGAGCAGGGCAGCTCCCAGGTCGGCAGGTTATCGGATGATAACAAGCCAGCACAGCCCAAGCACGCGACTTCCAGCAATGCAAGACTGTTTCCTTTGTTTTGGGAAAACAAGAGGGGAACGAGGCCTTTTCTGGCACGTTCTTGCCTGGCCTGAAGCTGTCCCCCACTTGCACCAGCTCAGAGAGGAGCCGTACCCTCTGCCCGCCCCTGGCAGGAGGAGGTGGCTGGGGCCACCCCTCGCCCTTTCGCCTTTCCCACCTCTGTGAGGAGCAGGGCTGAAGCCGGTGACTCGCCAAGTGGGGCCAGACAGCTGCTGCTTGCATCCCCCACACCCTGGTGGGGGTCCTGGCTGCCTCCTCAGCCTGGCTGTGATGTGGGCTTGCAGCCCTGCTGGAGATCCCCTGGTCCTGCTGGCACAAGTACATCTCCCAAGCACCCTGAGAGGGTAAGGCTAAGGACCAGGGGGGTCAAGACACCTATGCTTTGGGCTTTGGGGACCCTACCACACTAAGGTTAGCTCAACACCTCCCCCATCCCCAAATGGGGGGCTCAGCCCTATACTGGGACAGGATGGCAGCACAGGGTTTGAGCAGCCATTCCCACCTTCCCCTCCATCCCATGGTACCCCCTGCTCCCGGGAGAGCTGCAGGTTTGATGAGGGTGGGGGAGACCTCCCCACCCCTTCCCCAGCAGAGGAGGAAACATAATAAGAAAAATAAAATTTATAAGCGAGGCAGTAATTACAGTGTGGCTACAAAAGGCTGCCTCCTCAGGGCCATCATTATGTGGCTAAATTTAACGCCCTGCGCGGCTGCTCGGGGCGGGTGGGGGGAAGCCGCGTCCCGAGGCTCTGAGCATCCACACAGACGCCAGCTCCTGCTACCTTCCCTCCGTGCCGGCCAGGGCAGGACAGCTGAACGGCAGCCAAGAAAGCCATAAAGCGAGTCAGAATTTTTTTAATAGTCTATTTACCAAGATGCTGTTTTTACTGCCGAGGTTTCTCTCGTTTTATCTCTGGCTTTCCCCCCCCGCCCCACTCTCTCTTCCCCTGACTCTTGAACAGACCGAGCTGTATTTTCTGTTTTAGGTTCCTCTCTCTCACTTACTTTAAATACTATTTTCAGAATTCTAATTTTATATGGTATGTCCCTTTTTTTTCCTCTTTCTCTTTTTTTTTTTTTTTTTTTTGGTAAATATTTGCCATGACTAAGCCAGGACACATCCCGTTTAAAAGGTTCCCATCCCACAAAACATGAGCTCTTTAATGACATGAATCTCATTAGTTTTCTCCATGAAAAGAGGTATAGAAAGGGAGCATCACTCAGCCCCTCTGAGTTCCTGTATCTGCACAGACATATATTTAGCCGTGTGTACTGTACAGTCACAGGAGGGGACAGTCTGGGCACACGCACACCACCTCATTCAGCCAGAGGGACACTGAGTGGGAGCCTCTGGGACCAGTGGGTTTTGGGATATCCGTCTGTCTGGGATAGGGTTGGGAAAGGCTCTGGGCCCAGTGGAGCCAGAGTCAGTCTGCAAGTGTGGGCAACTGGGCACAGAGGAGCCTCAGAGTCCCTCCAAACTGGAATTTGGGATCCTCTGAAGGACCTTCTCTAGTGTTGGGGAGCAGGTTGTGTAAAGCTCACCCGTGCTAGGAGAAGGATTGCAAGAGAGGCCCAGGCACTGCCCTCTCCACGTCCTCACTCCCACTGGCTGGCTTTGGCACTGGGTGGCAGATGTTGGCTACATACTTGGAGATTGACTCCGAAAGACCAGCACAATGTCCCAGGAAAGGTATTGGGTTGAAATGCCCAGAGAGGTTTCCTTAGTAAGGTAAGGGTCTGCCTGACTGAGTGGTCTTTGCATCAAGTACAGCATCCCTGGGGAGAATGCAGAGATCCCAAAGTCTCACACTATTCCAGCCTTCCTCTCAGCAGAGGAGGCTCTGCCTCCCTCCATTCATAACAGCATCTTCTGCTGGGGAACCAGTCCATCCACGGTGCCATTCTGGGCATGGCCATCCCTACTTCAGCATGGTCTTCCCTTCTCCAGTATATCTATCCCTTCCTTGGTGTGGTCTTTCCTTCTTCAGCATGGTCATCCCTTCTTTGACATTGTCATCTCTTTCTCTGCACAGTCATCCATCCCTCAGGATGGTCAATCTTTCCTCTTGGTTCAACAGCTGTCTGATACCAGATGGAGAAAACCCAGGAGATGCCACACACTTGCCCATGGCTGAGATTTCCAATCTCTCACGCAGAGCCTGAAGGACAGAGTAGGAGTAGTCTACGGAGAAGAATTTGTCCTCTCTTTCCCAGATCCTCTCTGCATTTTCCCTCTTATTTCCAGTCCAACAAGGATACAGTGCTATTCCTCAGCCCCACTGCACCCCTACCATTTTGGCATCAGTTCAGCATGTTAGCACAACCTCCTCGTCTTCCTCCAGAGCTGTTCCCAGCAAACCAGGTGTGAAAAATGTGCAAAGATACTGCTGAGCCTGCAGCATGGGGCTGTGCTCACCACATTCCCATGGGTGCTCCTCCACATTTTGGGGAGAAAGAGGAATAACCCCGAGAAGGGCTGCAGACAGGCAGTGCCATGCAGAGACCACTGATGCTGCAGGCATTGCACTGACCGAGCAGCACAGGCTCTCCAACCCACAAATAAACCTGGAGGGATTTCCCTTCCAGCCTGTTTTCTTTAAATGGCTTTAAGGATTTGGTTTCGGCAGCTGAGTAGACCCAGCATGAAGCGGTATCATCAGCTCAGGCAGCAGATGCCCAGAGTTGAAAGGCAGCACACCTACAGTGGGTGTTTCCACGCTCTCTGGTGTGGGACCCTCCCCCCCTGCAACGTGGACACATTACCAAGTGTTTCCACAACCCAAAAATTGAGACATGACTAGGAGGAGAGACTCACACCTCCCCAAGTGCATGGCTCCCAGAGCTGGAGCTTTCTGCAGCTGTGCCGGAGCCCGTGTGCTGGGCAGGGCTCCATGTGCTCATGCTGCACCTAGCCAGGTTCCCTGCCGGCCCCTAGCAGCCAACATTAATTCATTAACAGTCCCATTAACACCCAGCTGTGGTTTCCCCCCAAACTCAGGCAGGGACCTGCTCCCCCGTGACAGCTGCTGACAGACCAAGTTTCCACCTTCAGCCCTTCTGGAGTTCTGTATAAAAATAAGCAGGGCTTTTTTTTCAAAAGGAAAACTATATTTCCCCTATCCACACGCCCGCGCACACGTGCAGGACTCACAGGAGGAATTTGCTCCAATTTCCCCCACCCACAAACACATCGCCTTTGGCCAGAGACCAAATGTGGGCATTTTCAGCCCAAGATATCAGGGGTTTTAGCACCCAGAAGACAAGAAGCCACCATGACCCTGACCTGGGCTAAATAGGGTGCCTACTCCCCAGCCAAAGGGTGCTGGGACACTCAGTGGTGCTCCCACCAGGGGGCCTCATTCACCATCCACAGCAAGACAGCTGCCAGCCGCTCCTGAAGAGTGCCCTCCTGGCATGGCCAAGCATCCTGTTTGGGATCTGGGACCAAATTTCTATTTTCCCCTTTTCATTGTCATTCCCAGACAACCGTGAGCACCAGCTGTGCTGCAGCATCCCAAGGAGATGCCCAACTCAGCACCTACCTGGAACCTGCTACCCAACATCTATTTTTTCCCTTCCCACATATTTTCTCAAGAGCTGTGAGCACTAGTTGATGTGACACTCCAGAAGCCCTGGACCACCCTGTGCCACAGAGGGGCTGATATCCTTGCCCTATTCCATCCAGCTGCACATAAGGTTTTGCAGCCTGTGTCATCAGCACAGGAGTTGGCTCTCTGGGGCTCTCACTGGGAAGCTGGAGGCCAGGGAGCAGAGACCTCCACCAAATGTAGGAACCAACGGACCAGAGCACTGCTCGGGGCTCAGTGGGTGTGCTACCTTAGGTATGTCACCAACAGGGTGGCTTCAGGTCCCTGGAGAAGACAAAGCTGGTGCCACCTATCTCCCAAGATGCCTGGCCACTAGCAGAGCACCCTGCAGCCCTTTGATCCAGAGGTGTTTGCCTCGCTGAAAACCCTCTAACTACTCTTTCCTTTAAATAGCAAAGCTCACAAATGCCCTATATGGCTCCATGTCTATATGTTGTCTATATATTTGTGTACACACACGCACAAAACACACAGAGATTTATTCGTGTTTTCAGAGCGGTTCAGGATACATTCCAGGACGAAATTCCAGCCAGCACTGGAGCCAAGAACATCAGTGGCCCCGGCATTTGCTGCCCCCTCTGCCTGCGTACACACTAAATACAGAAAGGGAGAGGTATAAATAGAGAGAGAAATACATGAATGGCCCTGTTTCCTTACACAGATACATAGGGCACGAAGGTCGGAGCAGAGTGGGAGCAGGCAGCCTCAAGAATCTGATGGTTGTACCCCCTGGGGTGCAGATCAACCCCTCCCCAGGTGCTGATGCCTGCCCAGATGTGCTCAGCTGTTCAGTATCACCTCTGCATGGGCTGGCACAACTGGAAGGGGCTACAGGGGCTTTGCCCCAAGGGATAGGGAGGAATCAGCTCTCAGAAACACCAATAAAATCTGCCAGTGGATACCACTGGAGAAGGGGTGTAGCTGTGGGTATGGGGGAAGTTGGCAAAGGGCTTGGGACATGCAGGGACACGGTGAAAAAACCTGACAGCCTATTTCAGGCACAGAAGGGGTGCAGGGGGCTGCAGAAGGCAGCACCAGTGGTGCAGGCAACACTGCTCCTCTGCCCTGCCCTAGGCCAGTGGAGACAGCGGGGATGGCAACATCCCAGTCCAAACCCCATCAGCTGGGGACAGAGAAGTTACCACAGAGCAGTGCCATTAGTCTACCTTGTTTTACTCCCCAAAAGGTCCTTTGCTTGCAGGAGTTACTGCCACATCCTGAGCTGAAGGGCTGGACCGGCAGCTGTGGGGTACAGTGGCAAGGGACAGACCATGTCCCACACCTTTTCCCCTACCAACTGTCCCTGCATGCTCCATTCGCCCTCCTCTAACCCAAACACAGCCTGACAAGATTGGGACCCCAGACACCTCTGTGCTGCCTGCTGCCCCTTGCGTGCTCCCCAGGGCCAGGCAGCTGCCTGCAGCCACGGGGCCTGTAATGGCCAAGATGTGGGAGCAGGGCCAGGGGTGGTGGCAGGGGGATTGCTGCTCTGCTTCCAGGAGGAGGAGGGGGCTATCCCCCTTCAATGCTCCCATTTGAGCTGAGGCCTGGCACTGGCTCAAACCACCGCCTTGCTGACACAAGATCAATCATTCCCTGAGCTGAGTTGCTCCTCAGCAGCACTGCGCAGTCAGTGCCCATGCATGGGCTGGGGCCTCTCCCGCAGAAGCAGGGTCTGGCCCCTTCTGCCAGATGGCCTGTGATGCCCCTCTTCCTGCGAGCAGTGGCACCTGGCATGGCACAACCTGGCACATCACAGCACAGCATGGCCTAGCACAGCTTTGCAGGGTATGGCACAGCACGACACGGCATGGAGAGGATGAGGAAGACTCCAGCTACAAAGGAGGGTTCCCTGCATGTACCAGACCACATATGCCACTGCAGAGCCAAGGGCTGTGCAGTACCCCAGGAAGGGTGGCTGTGTTGGTGCCTGTCCATCCCTCCACCCCCAAACAAAACACTAGGTGATGCTGGGCTGAAGTGGGCTGGGACCAAGCCCTGTACCTGGCCCAGATGCCATGCACTTTCTGCAGTGGCACAGCCAGTCGCAGGGGTTTGGGCTGTGAAGTCCCCACATCCCCAGCAGGAGCATTCCCTCAGGGCTCCTGGGACAACATCCACATCCCCAGCAGATGCGAGGTCTAGAGTAATCACGGACAGCATAGCCCTGGTCCAGCTGCTTGGGACTTGCTGCTTGCCCGAGGTCTGGGCACTTTTGGGCAGGCTGCTGCTCTGGGGTGCCTGTGCCAAGTCTGGTTTTAGCAACATGCAGCTCCACTGACTCACTGCTTGTGCAAGCAGCCTGTGGCTGCCAGGAGTGGCCCAGAAAGTGCATACTGGCTGGGTGCCCCTCACCTGATCAGGCCTCAGCAAATAAATAAATAATGCCACAGCACTGACTGCCACGCGCCTCCACGGCAAACACTGCAGGGGGCCGGTGCCCACGCAGTGGTCAGCACCCAAGCAGTGGTGAGCATCTGTGCCCCCAAATGCCCCACTGAGGGCACCAAGTGCTAGCCCCTGTCTCCTTCAGCCAGCAGTTGTGGCACTTTGCCCCTTGCTCCCATCAGTGCCAGCATGCACGCTCCCAGTCTTGTTCACACGCTCCTGCTCTTGTACTCACACTGAGCACAAGTGATCCTCCCCTCCTGCTTGCAGCAGCATGCAGCTCCTTGAGGGTGTGCAAGGCAGCTCCTTTAGTGTGTGCAAGGAGCGTCCTGCTCCCCCCAGCACAGCCACAGCCTACTGCATTTCCAGTGTGGGACTCGGACCCCAGGGCAGCAATGGGATGGTGTGAACAAAGCTTGCTCAGGAATGAAACAAGGACTGCCCAAGTGGCCTCAATTCAGAACAAGACACAAGCAACCCATGCGTCTCACTGGGCAAGCACAGCATGAATACTTTGCTGCACACAAGAGCTTGCTCTGCTCATCGAGCAGCCTCATAAGCCAGCCCTATGCTGCCACCTCTGCCCTGATCCAACCTGCCAAGGGACCTCAGCCCAGCCGAGTGCCCATGCCATCTTCTCTGTGAGCTGTTCACCCTGTGTGCAAGCAGTCCATGTCGCACACACACTGCCGGTCCCACTCTGGCTAACCAGCAGCTGCAAAGCCACAGCTACCTTGCGCTAATTAAAAACATCCCTCGTTTGAAGGAGCCAAAGGGCCACTTCCTCTCCACTGCACTGGCGTGGGTTTGAGGGATGTCATCCCCACCCTGCAAAATGTGCAGGCCGCTACCGCCTTCGCCCACTGACCGTGGCCACTCCACTCCCTGGGGCTTATTTTAGTGCCTGTTAAAAAGGCGAGGCAGGGTGCTGGAGGCAGGCAGGTGCTCAGCTGGCCCCGGGGTGGTAATGGCCTGTGGCTCCAGAGTGCGTCCCAGCCGTCCTCCACCTGCCCTGCTGGCCTGTGTCCCTTCACAGGAGGGGGACGGGCGCCTGGCCCTGGTCCCAGCCCCGGTGGGGAACAATAAGAGGGATGCTGACCCCCGGGCGCCCTGACGTCAGCCAGCACCGCCGCCGGCACCACAGCCAGCTCTGGCCCCGGGGCTCCCACTCGCCCTCGGCTGGGGCCGCACTGGAAGCCGCCTGTTTGTTTATCTTCCTCTCCAGCATTGCTTGTTTTGATGGCACATCCTCCTCCTCCTCACCGGGCCCCGGGGTCGAGCCGTGAACCCGCCGCGTCCTGTTTGCCGAGGTCCCGCGCCCCGCTTGCGGAGGTGCGGAGCAGCCACCCCCGCGCCGGCCGCAGCAGATAAAAATACACAGGGCAGAGCATCCTGGGGAGCGGGGGCTATATTTGCACTGATGGTATCGGTGAGCTTGTCCTCGGTGTACCTGTCCCTGCCCTTGTCAGAGCACGGGGCACAGCACTGCATGGACCCCCTGCCCCTGCCCCTCCACAGAGCCGGATCATTGACTCTGGCAGAAGCTATGTCTTGACTGTAGCCAAGCTAGGACAAGCTCTCAAAACCCATGGGTGGGCACCCCACGTTGCCCTGTGGGGTCATTTCTGTAACCCAAAGGGACACCTGGGGACAAAATATCCCCAACCTGCTAGGTCCTAGGCTGCTGGGAACAGTGCCGGGGCAGCTCCAAGGCACTGAGCCCTCTCCAGCCACCTGCTCCTTCCTCTCATGGTGTGAACCCCTGGGCTTGCCAATAAAAGCCACCGGCTTTGCCTCAGCTTGTGCACAGCCACCAGTCTCCTTCCAGCTCTGCCCAAGCCTAGGCAGCTGCTCAGCAGTGAACCCTTGCCAAAAACTGTGTGTGTGAAAGCATCGTTTCCTAAACGTATAAATATTACCAGGGATTTGCTGGAAAACTCCCCACGGTTAGTTAAAATGCCCTGGACAGCCAAGTCCACACAAACCCAGGGAAAGGGCATGTTTAAGCTGAGCAGCTGAGCAGATCTGCCTTCGGGGACTGACAGGTCCTTTCCTCTTCATAGGGGATGCCACAAAGGTTTGGGAAATGAGCAAAGCTGTGGAGCACTTTCCCGCATCCAGCCCTGTGCCACACCATCGCAATCCCTTTCCAGCCAGGATGTGCTTACTGCTACCAAACATTCACAACCTGAAGCTGCATTTTCCAAGTGGAGAGGCTGGAAGGACCATCAGACTTCTCCTCCTGACCTCCTGCCTGCAGATGTTCAACCATGCACATCCCAAGACCAAACCCAGCAACCTGGTTTTCTTCCAGGCAGGCTCCCAGCCCAACTTTTGGAGACATCAAGAGATGGAGGATCAACCACTGCTCTTGGGAGAATGCCCCAATCGTTAATCACTTGCAGGAGCAAACCCAAGTGCCTCCATCCTAGCTCAAAATTGCCTGGCTGTGTCTCCCAGTGCCTGGCTTGTTCTCCACTGCTCTCTGTGAGATTAGAGAGAGCCCTTCACTAACCAGCATTTTCTCCTTGTAAAGACCCTCACATACTGTAATCAAGGCACCTCTCAATTTTCTCCCTGATAAGCTAGAAGAGCTCTTTCCTTCCAAGTCTCTCAATGCCGGGCTCTCTCTCCAGCCCTCAATTCATTCCTTGACTCTGTGCTTGATTGTCTGGTGTCTTTTTGAAAACCTAGACACAGGAGTTGGTCACAGCATTCCCAGCTCCCCACAGCACACCCCAAGGGACCCCAGTTCCTTCTGTTGCTCCTTTCAGGAGTACTAAAAGGAGTACTAAATTGCCTGGGTGCTCTGAAATCCCTGCACAGAGAAGCCCACCCTTCTGCTGCAAGAAAATAGGAGAGACTGGGGTGAAGGGCCAGTTTTGGTGGTGGAGAGAGCTGAAATCCCATGTTTGGTGTTCCTCACTAGCACAAGACCTAGAAGACATCTGGAGGAATAATAGGGTACCACATTTAAACCAAAGGCAGCAGCTGTTCACATCTCACAGCTCGCTGCTGCAGGAAGGCACATGGGCTAAAAAGCATCACTGGCGGGTTTACAAAGAACGGGATAAATGCAGAGATGACAGATGAGAGGACAGACATCGCCCCGGCAGACCAAACACACAACCCTCAGCCTCTCCTCTGTGGCCAGTGCTCAGACGTGGCTACCAGGGGACGCAGAGTGGGAGCATCTCCCAGAACCTTTCATTCCCTCTGGCCCCAAGACACTGCTCCTGGACTGTTTTTGGGATACACCACCAGCTGCTGTCTCATCTTTTCAGTCTCTGCAGATGTGATCCCCACCAGCTGCTTTTGCAAGGCTCTGTGCAGGGCTGCCTCACTCCCCTCCTACCCAGCCTGCACCTTCCCTTGTACCCGACACCCTACCAGCTCTCGGAGGATGCTGAGTTTCAAGCCTGATGTTCATCTTTAGCAGATGTTGTTCAGCCTACCCTTGGACAAAGACACACTTCATCATCCCCTGATCCTGGCACATCTGCCTACATCCTTCCAGTGACAGCACTGAAACATTTACCAATTGTTTCTGCCATGTCTGTTCCAGTATCAATCATTTTACCACCTCTGTCTACTAATAAGCTTATCCCACTGCTGGGAGCTTGGGGTTTTCTCCTACTACACTAAATAAAAGCCTTTCCTTCTGTCCTTCACCATGATTTTTCACTGATGTTTTTAGCTTCTGTTATCCATTTTCTACACTTCATAATTTCTAATTTATATTGATTGCTATCTACTCCCACTCTCCCATTTGTTATAAACTGCTCTTTTATTTCTAATTGCTGCCTTCACTTTGCCGCTGAACCAGAACAGGCTCTTGGCCAGCACTGCCCTCTTTCTTGATTGTGGAATTGTGGCTTTTTGTGGCTTCTGAGATTCTTCTGAAAGAGCTCACCATTTTCATTCACATTTTTCTATCTAAATGTTTCCTCTGAGCTGATTTCACTCATAATTTTCCCCCTGCTTTGGGAAATTAGCCCTTTCAAAAGCATGAAGGATATAAATTACTGTGTAGGAATGTTCTTTCTTTGCCCAGGGTGAATGTAATCTGGTCATGATCATCAGTGCCTAGGCAACATCCAAGTCACAGTCCAGCAGTAAATTCATCTCTATCCTTCATAAGCAGGGGGAAACGAAAGTTGCCTGCACTGGATGCAACGCCTTGCACATAAAAAAGGGATCATCTCTAGTTTTTAGAAACTCTGCAGATCATTTATTCCTGGCTGCACAAGAGCATCAGCTTGTCTCATAAAGCAATATCTTCACAAAGTCTGTGTGATACCACTGACACCCTGGTTGACTCCCTGGACCCCAGCAGGCACCACTGCTCCCTACTCCCGTGCCTTTACAGTGAGCACAGGAACACTCAGAAGCATCCTGAGTCTTTTTGTATCAATGACCATCAATCATTTCTGACCTTGACACATTAGTTTGAATCATTTTAGTGCTTCTGTAATGATTTCCAGCCATGAAAAAGGATCAGAGGAAAGACTCTCTTCTTCCAGTCCCAGTTTCTCCAAAGCACATGTCTGATTTTAGAGCCGAGTGTGCCAAGGGGACAGTGGTGGGCACAGCACAGATAACATGGTGAAAAGCACTTGTCCCCACAATTCGCCACTGCAAAGTCACCTCTAAAAGCAAGAGGTGAACCAAAAGGACCAGATGGCTTCTCCTCATTCACCTAATACCTGCCTGCCATCAGCATCAGTGTTTCAAGTCCATAGCAAGTGTGGGAGGCAGGTGAGGATGGCCCAGCAATAGCATACTCCTGTGAAGCAGCCAGCCTGGCTGGCACCTCTGGGCAGCCATGCCAGGCATGTCCCCAGCTCTGCTCACCCTGCAGATGAGGTGCAAGGACACAGAGAGGGCCATAGGAGAGCCAGAGGGCTTGACTCCTCTTCAGATAAGTCCAGTCAGTCCCATCAGTGCTCCCATCCAGCCTGGCCACCTCACACTGGGGCTGCTGATGCCAGCTCCTGACCACCCCTGTGCCAAAGGATGGGGGACTTGCACCACTTCTTACCTCAGTCATGAAGTTCTGCTGAAATGTCTCCTCCTGGAAGGGCTCTGTCCGCAGTCGGTCTGCAAGTGAGAGAGGGATCAGCCTGGGCAGGTCTGGGCAATCCTCCTGCCCCAGCTTCCCTTCCCCTTCCCCTGCCTGTGGGGTAAGGAAGCTGCAGGGAAAAAGCTCTAGCACACTCATCAGAGCCAGCAGGAGAGCCAAGCAGGCCCCTTGGGCTAGGAACACATCACCCAGTTAACAGAAGGTTCAAGGACCACAAGGAAGTGGGAGAAACATGGTTGAGCCTGCTGATGCACACAGTAACCAGGTAGCAGAGCCAAGAGCCCTTGTCCCAGCACCCTCCTACACTGTAGAGCAGTGGCAGCACATGCTCAGCACTATTCCCAGATCTTACAGTTGGAAAGAGCTGCCTGAGTCTACAGGACAGGGCACTGCTTGTCCAGCTGCTTTTCTGAAGGAGTGAGCCAGCCTGTGTCCTCCTCTTGCGGGACAGGGACATAGCCCTGTCATATTCTGCTCTGCACCTTGTTGAAAACACTAGTTTTTCCCCATGTGACGGGGGGAAAAATGATGTGGTCTGGAGAAGCACCTGGCCAGATTCCCTCAGCAGCTATGGTGCAAAGCTTACTCCCAGCCTCCTGCCCTGCACCAAGTAAGGGACAAGAGGGGTCACCTGCTCACAAGCTTCCATCCCTAGACCCAAGCCAGGCTGTCCTGGCTGCTCTGAGTCCTGCAGAACTGGCACGCAGCAGGGGAGAGGGGAGCACAGCCAGCTGATGCATCTCTAGTGCACCTGCGGGGCAGATCCAGGCTCCTGTGGTGGGGCACCTGTCATGAGACCACATCACCTTCCTGGACATGATATACAAGCCAGGGCTGATCCCCATCAGTCCCCACATCCGAGGGGGCAAGGTTTCCACAGAAGGGCAGGTATCACCTGTGGCGGCAGGACAAAGCACGGCACTAGCAAGGGACAACCCAAAAACGAGCATCCAGCCAACCTCCATGGGTGGAGAACTAACTGCCCTCTAAGGTGGCTCCCCCCGGCAGGTCCTGACCCACATCCTACCCCTAAGAGGGCTACTGCCTGCCTGTTCTGCCTGATGGCAAAGTGGGCTGGGCGCTGGAGGGGGACCATTGAGCATGGCTGCACTTTCCATGTATGAGAGAGCCAGGAGCCCCTGTTTGCTCTCCAAGCAGTCAGTGAGCTACTGTGCTCGGGAAGGGAGCCTGACACCTCTACAGGACCAGCCCTTGCTGGCATCCCCGCCAGCTCCTGGGGACCAGCCAGGTGCTCTCGGAGCAGTGGAGAACCCCTTGGTAACTCCCCAACTCCTCCAGGTATCGGTCAAGGGCTGTTCCTACCCCAGCTCTCCCCAGAGGCTTTTCCCCAGCCTTCTGGCTACCATCATGCTGCTGGCTCAGCTCAACAGGAAACACAAGCCTGGCTGAGTAATTGCCAGAGGGAGCAGAGCACGCCAGTCCTGTGCTAAGGAGGAAAGTCGCTCCCTGCCCCAGGTATTCCTCCTCACCTCTGCTGAGAGTGGCCCCGCACTCCCTGTAATCTTCAATCTCAGCATCCTTCTGGAGCACCAGGGAGATCAGCTCTTGCACCTGGTGCTGCAGCGCCAGGTTCATCCGAATCAAGGGCCGCACGAGGTGACGGGACACCTGTGATGGAGGAGGGACACTCTAGGAAAGGTCCAGGTCCAGGTCGGCACACAGAGTGGTCAAAGCAGGACAGCCAGCAAGGTCCTAGCAAGAGCTGAAGCCCAGGTCACACAGGGCTCCCCAAAATACCCCACATCTCACCCAAACACAGTGGGAAGTGGTCAAAAGATGTGAGCTGGAAGAAGGTAGGCCAGATGCTGTGGGACTCATCCCTCTATCTGACTTCCATCCTTTCACAGCTGGGGAGAGCTTAGGTGGGAGAGCCCAGTGGGAACAGTGTGCAGGGATAGGCAATGCTCCATCCACCATTTGAGGTGCAGCAGGAGGCAGAGAGTCCCCATGTGCCACCCAGACCCTCCCCAAGGCTCTGCATACCTCATGGCACGTTCTTATGCAGGAAACAGGCACAGCTGGGCAAAAAACCATAAAGACATATCAAGGTATCAAACTGCAGCTTGAGGAACAGGAGAGACTCTCCCAGGGAGGTAAGATCACAAGCAGAAGAGACCCCAACATATAGGACTCACGGAGGTTGCAGCTCCCCATCACAGCCCACTAGTGCCACCCCGAGCTTACACCCACACAAGCCCCATGCAGGGCCCTGGGCATGTCCACTGCCCCAGAGCCAGGCTTGGCCACTCTGGCCCAGCAGGCACATGAAGCAACCTCCCTCAAATCACCTTCTTCAGTCTCTGGCAGGGTATTTGAGATCTCCCCAACCCATCATACCCCTTGTCTCTGTGGCTAGGCTGAGCCCACAGGTGAGAGGACAGCAAACCCAGCATTGCTCCTAAAGCATTCTTGCTCCTGTGACAAGTGACCTCCACGCTCTGCTCACACACTCAGGCACAAGCCACAGAAGTGGCGGCCATCACCCACCCATGCATTCAGAGTGCACCATCCACAGCAGGGATGGGACAGGGCAAGACAGGTGGCCTCTGTGCCCACCTCAAGCCCCTGGCTGGGGCAGAGTCGGTTTCATTGCAGCATCCACACCAACCATGCTCAGGACTCCAACCGCTTCCCACCTCTGCGGTGCCTTGCAGACCTCCAGTGTGTGTCCAAGCTAAAGGAGAGGAGCAGCTGAGAGCATAAGCTTTGCACCTCCTCAGCTCAGCCTCCGCGAGCCTTGCCCGGGAAGGGACATTAAACCCCTGAGGCAAGCCAAGCCGAGACCCCGATTATTTGCTCCCCAGTCCGACCTTGACGGTGAAGACAGGTCCCGCAGCAGCCGGGGAGCCCGGCTCTCCACCGGTGATGCTCAAGCACAGCGGTTTGTGGGGAGGGGAACCGTGCTCTGCAGCGCGACCCTCCGGGAGCGGAGTGCCGGGGCTGTAGGGCGCTGCCTCCCGCCGGCAGCGGAGCCGCAGGGCCGGCCCGGGGCCGGGGCTCCGCCGGAGGCTCCCGCCGGGCCGGTTCGCGGGCGCCGGGCGCCCTCTTGTGCGCGCAGGGACGAAGGGCCCCGGGGGATCACAGAATCACAGGAAATGCTGTTGTACGGGACTCATGAGGATCATGGATTCCAACACTTAGCCCTGCACAGGACCATCCCCAGGAGTCACACCATGTGCTTGAGAATATCATCCAAATGCTTGAACTCTGTCAGGCTTGGTGCTGTGATCACTTCCCTGGGGAGCCTCTTCCAGCACCCAACCACCGTCTGGGTGAAGAACCTTTTTCTAATATCCAACCTAAAGCTCCTGTGACACAACTTCAGGCCATTCCCTTAGGTTCTGTCACTGGTCACCAGAGAGAAGAGATTAGTGCCTGCCCCCCCTCTTCCCCTCACAAGGAAGTTGTAACTTCAATGAGGTCTCCCCTCAGTCTCCTCCAGGCTGAACAGACCAAGTGCCCCCAGCTGCTCCTCATACGGCTTCCCCTCAACGCCCTTCACCATCTTTGTTGTCCTCCTCTGCACACTCTCTAATAGCTTTATTTCTTTCTTATATTGTGGTGCCCAAAACTGCACACAATATTCAAGGTGAGGCCGCACCAGCACAGAGCAGAGTGGGACAATCCCCTCCCTTGACTGGCCGGCGATGCTTTGCCTGATGCCCCCAGAACGCGGTTGGCCCTCCTGGCTGCCAGGGCACTGCTGACTCATATTCAACTTGCCATCGACCAGGATCCCCGGGTTCCTTTCCACAGCACTGTCTTCCAGCATTTCATTCCCCAGGTTGCACCATCCAAGGTGCAGAATCTGGCACTTTTCCTTGTTGAACTTCATATGGTTGGTAAATCCCCAGCACTTTAATTTGTTGAGCTCTCTCTGCAGGGCCTCCCTGCTTTCGAGGGAGTCAACAGCTCCTCCCAGTTTTGTGTCATCTGCAAACTTGCTCAGTATCCCTTCCAGTCCTACATCCAAGTCATTTATAAAGATGTTGAAGAGCACAGGGCCTAAGATGGAGCCCTGTGGAACCCCACTAGTGACAGGTCACCAGCCTGATGTTACCCCATTCACTATTACCGTCTGTGCTCGACCCGTAAGCCAATTGCTCACCCACTGCATGATGTGTCTGTCCAGCTGCGTGCTGCACATTTTGTCCAGAAGGATATTGTAGGAGCCTCGGTCCACAGCCCTGTCCCACCTGCAGGGATCCAGCAGAGAGGCTGCCTCCAGAAATGCAACATCCTGAGCAGCCCCCTGGACAGGTCCCCTTAAAAGCCAGGGAGACCCTGCTTTAATTCCCTCCATCATGACAGATCACTTGCAGGTCCTCCAGGGGTACCCGCTGCCCTGAGGCCCGTTTCACAAGGTGCACCAAAAGAGAATAGCATCACTCTGCTCTACAGGGCACTGACAAGGCATCACCCCACAGTGGACACAGAATCATAGAAAGGTTTGAGTTGAAAGGGACCTTCAAGATCATCTCGTTCCAATCCCCTGCCATGGGCAAGGATGCCACCCACTAGACCAGGTTGCTCAAAGCTCCATCCAGTCTGGTCTTGAACACTTCAAAGAGCATCCACAATGTCTCTGGGCAACCTGTTCCAGTGCCTCATCACCCTCATAGTGAAGAATTTCTTCCTAGCAGCTAATCTAAATGTGTCCTCTTTTAGTTAAAAAACCGTATCACTATTTGCCCATGTAAAAGGTGCTCTCTCGCTTTTTTTATAAATCCTCCTCAAGTACTGAAAGGCTGCAATGAGGTGTCCCTGGAGCCTTCACTTCTCCATGCTGAACAATCTCATCTCTCCCAGCCTGTCTTTGTAAGAGAGGTGCTGCAGTCCACCCATCATCTTTGTGGCTCTCCTCTGGATCTGTTCTAACAGATCCATGTCTTTCTTGTGCTGAGAACCCCAGATCTGAATGCAGAACTCCAGGTGGGCTCTCATGAGGGCATCTCCCTCCTGCCCTGACAGCAGCATGTGCTGGGCCATCCCTGCCTCACCACAAGGCAAAACCAAGGTGTCAGGGTCTCAATGGGAAGAAACAGGGACAGTAAACCTTGGGAGGGGCAGCAGGCAGAGTCAGCAACCTACAGTCACCAGCATGGCTCAAGATCATACAAAAGCTTCCAAGCATTAGAAGACAATCCCTAACTTTGGCCACTCCCTCCCCAAACTCTCCGCAGCTTTACTCACCATTTCCAAGGGAGCAGGGCAGCAGTGGAAGTCCCAGTAGAAGGGCAGTCCTGACAGCTCACTCTTTACATGCAGGATGAGGCCACTGGCAGAGCGGTTGCAGGAGAAGGTGGTGGTAGGTGCTGGCTGCCCTGCCATCAAGGGGCACATCAGGTTGCACAAGTGGTTCAGGAAGGAGGACACATTGACTGTCAGCCGCTTGTTCAGCTCCTAAGGAAAGGCAAGGTTAGGGGGCACAGCAACGCCCCGGAGAGCTCAGCATAGGGGAAAAAACAGCACAGAAAGAGCCAAACTAGTCCATGTCTCACTGCAAAAAGCCATTCCTGGGCCTGAGCTTCAACCTCATGACAGGACATTCCCCACTGGTTCTCCCAGGCCAGCCAAGCTGGGAAGGCTCCCCTGTCCTGCCAGCCCAGGATGGGCAGAGTGCAGTGGTTTCCACTAGCACATCTGCACGCCACCACAAGTGTCACAGGCTGGCCAAGAGCTGACAGCAGGACAAACTGCCAGAGTTGGGGGATGGCTGCCACCATATGCCAACTCTTCCTGGCACCAGCCATTCAGCACAGCCATTATGTGACACAGAGACATGCCACTTCAGTGGCACGTGGGGGCCTGGACACATGGACTAGAATGAGGAGCTGAGGCATGGCTCCATGTGTTTCTGGGGGCTGGGCTGACAGGATACCCCATGAGAGACTCTCCTAGCTATGAATGTAAGCATAATCTCTCTGTCACCAGATGGTTGGCAACCCTGTTTCAAGCTCCTCCTTAGTACACTGTTACTGGGGAAACCAGCTGCCCATCCGACTCACAAGTGAAAGGAGTGTGCCATCCTCTGCACACAGACTCAGTGAACACCTACTTGCCTTTGGCATGCTAAATAGCTTGGCCCACTCTCACAGGAGGAGAGTGTTTGGCCAAGTGGGATGACAGTGCTTGGGCAAAGCTGCCCAGGGACTTCCTGGGCTTGGTGTTTGCACCCAAGCCTTGTCAGATCCAACAGTCATTGTGTCCCCAAGCAGTTTATGCTGGGATGTCAGCTGCTGCAAGGAGAAAAGAAGGTCCCTGGACTTTTCAGGCACTCACCTTGGACCTCTGTCCCACAGCCTTGGTGTCTGCACTCTCGTACCAGACACTACTGAGGTCAGAGATCAGCAGGATATAGCCAGTATCCCTGAAGCACACTTTTGCAAGAAAAGCAGACTCGCCAAAGTGAACAGAAGCCCAGGGCTGGGTCAGGAGACCGCTCTCCAGCTCCTCGGAGACCTCCATCTGCAAGAGAGCAATCAGGCCTCTGCCTCAGCCTCCACCCAGGAAGACCTTGGTTCTTGCTGGCCCCTTCACGATGCAGCCCCACCCCACAGGGCAGAGGTGAGGATGCTCAGCCAGCTCTGGTGACTCACATCTCTGCACATGCATGCAGCAGAGCTGGGGTGGCCGTTTTGGGGAGCTCAGTGCAGGGCAGTTCCCACCACAGTTCACAATAAGCATCCCAGATGCACCAGCAGATGCACGGCAGTGTAACTGCTGCCGCCCGGGTTACCTCGTGCTTGCTGACGGCAACATGACAAGACCTCTATGCACAAATTAACATTCAAGCTGCCCCGCAGGCAGCAGGACGCTGCAGCCCTCCTCCTGCTGGGGCATCCCGTCCCCGCGCTCCACGCGAGCCCGCGCCGTCCCTGCCGGCAGTGACACCGGCAGAGTGCCGGCAGCCCACTGCTGCTTCCCGCTCCTCCCTAGGACGGACTCCATGCCTCCCAAAACGTTCAGGGACCCAGCACCCGCGGGGTACCCGCAAGCCTGGGGCTGTGCGAAGCCGCGGCGTTACCCGAAGGCAGGAGGGGGAGGCGGACGGAGACTGCCGAGGCGAGGGCTTGCAGCCGCGATCGGCGCCGGGCCGCGGGCGAGAGGCGAGGGCAGACTACGGCTCCCGGCATGCTGCTCTCTTCCGCGGCCAGCGGGGCCGGGGCACGCCGGGAGGTGCAGCTGGATGAGCCACGGGCGCTGCCGTATGTTCCTTAGAGCGTGGGGAGTCACTGTTTCTGCTGCTTCTCCGCTGCTGCTAAGGACAGCGAACCGAGCTGGCGCGTCCCTCTAGAGCATTCCCAGTTGCCGCAGGAGGTACTACGGCTGGTGGGGACCGAAATGCCTTACGACTTTGTTTTGCGCTTGCGCCTGTTATGAAATGTCCTGGCACAAGTGCCCAGCTGGGGACAGGGCACGGTACAGCCGGAGAGGCAGCGGTAGCGAGGGATTCCTCATGTCCCTTGGCCCCGGGTTTATTGCTCAGCCCCAGGGTGCCGGCGCAGGCACGGCACAGGGCAGGCACCTGCACCGCTGTTCTCGCCGGCTGTGCGGGAACTGGGCTGCTGCGCCACAGCCATAGCTGTGGCTGCAGGTGCCTCTGTCCCACATGTGTGGGGACTGGGCTCACAAGACACCACAGAGCAGGGCTGTGCCAGCTTGGCACACCACACACCTTCAGTCCTCTCCACGCTGAGCACAGCCCTATCCTTACCCCAGGCACTGATCTTGGAAACCCCAGCACCCACACTCTGACTGCAATCCCCAATGTGCACTCCGTGCATTGAGGCCATCCCTCCGGCTCCCACAAAATGCCTCCTGTGCACCCACGTGCTGCCCCTGAGCCCCCTGTTTACTCTCTATTCACACACCCTTCCACTCACCCCTCTCCCTAGTGTGCAGGCTGGAGCTGCACCTCAGAGCAGGGCCAAGGGCAGATGGTCATCTCAGAGGGGTTTCATCCTGAAGAGGTGCCAGGGAACAGCGGAGAAGGTAGGGACTTTGGGGCACAGGACAGACTGGGTTGCATGGCCAGGTTAGAGTGCAGGCGGGTTTGGTGTGCAGGACTAGTTGGACTAGTCCAACTAGTGCACAGCTGGAACGTAGGGCCAGGTTGGGGTGCTGGCTGGATGAAGATGAGCTGTGCATTACACCCCGTGCCCACGGGTGCACAGGACCCAGCTGTGGGGATCGGAGAGAGCTGGGGAAAGAGGCCTCACAGCTGCACACACAGTGCCACCACATCTCTTCCACCTTGCATCCACCTTTGGGTGTTTCTGGGTGTTGAGGGCCTCCTTGGGACTAGGTGGAGGGGGGAGCCACAACTTGGAGCTGTGATCCAGCCCAAGCACATCACACCCATGGACCAGCTCTAGCTTCCTCCCAGCAAAAGTCCATCCTCCCTTCGAATTTGCACCCAGGGCAGTTCAGACTGGTGGAGGTGACATGGAGGGGAGGCAACAGAGTCCTTTCTGTGGACTCTGATCTGCTGTAAATGCTGGAGCAGTGAGCAGGGCTGGTGCAGACTGCTGCAGATGGCAGTGGGAGACAACCCAGGCGCTCAGCTTATCCCCTTAGGTCAAAGGACATGTTTTCTTCTCCAGGGAAATCCGCTGTTAGGTGGTTTAGTCACAAGAGCAATACCTAGGGGGCAGTTATGTGGTAAGCACTGCTGGCACCATCCTACTGTAGGTGAAAGGGCCTTAATTGTTTTGAGCTGAGCTGAGTTTTGATTCTGAGCTGAGTTGCACCCCCAGCCTGGGGCATCCTGGAGTGCCAGAGCATTACTATGCACCTGGTGCTATTGCCATCAAGGAGCCATAGGCACAACTGGGACACAACAGGGAGGAGGTGGAGAGCCAGCCTATCCTCAGCACAGTGCCGGCAGGTGAGCATGCCTAGGGTTAGGGTTAGGCCAGTCCTTTGGGGCTGGCCAAAGCACTGAGCCCTCCCCTAGTCATGTCCACAGGGTGATGGTGGGTTTTAGAGGCACCCACATCCTCAGCAGCAGAATCACCAGGTGGCCATGCCCTCCAGTCACAGTCCTCAGGGCAGCAGGGGATTCCCCAGGCAAATCCTGTCTGGAAAGGAAACCCCTGGAAAGGGTGAAGTTTGTTGAAGGTTTTTATATCTTGCTTCCAAGCAGGGAAATCAGGTTTGTGCTGGGAGGGTGGAATCTCAGATCCCTCCAGTCCACATGGGCTTCAGAAATGAGAAGCAAAGTGGCTCACAAGCTGCCTTGGGGACACAGCCCTTGTTTCACGCAAGACATCCCCACACCACAGGGTCAGGCCACAGCGTGCCATGCAGGCACCTCTGTCTGGCTTGGCCTCATTGCTGGCTGCAGCTCCCCAGAGCTGGGTTTGGGGAGCAGGTGTGTCCCTTCCCCTGGAGCAGCAGTCCCCTGCTCAGTGGCACAGCTGCCCTCCTCCTCTTCCTCAATTCTTGGGCAGAGGAAGCAGCAGGGGAAGGCTTTGCAGGAGGATGGCAGCAGCCTCCTCAGCCCAGTGGGGAGCCCGTATGCTTGGCTGACTTCTCCCCTCTCTCCACGGGGGTGACGATCACCTGCCCCAGCTTTCCCAGGTGCCAGATCAGAGAGCAGCCCTCGTTCCTCCAGGGTTCCTGGGAGGTAGGCAGTGAGATGGGAACCCCATCCTCCAGGTGCATGCTCCCAGCCCACACCAGCCTCAGGACCCTAGCAGGACTGCCTGGAGGCAGAGCTGGTGGTATGGGAAATGACGGGATCCAGCCCTCAGAGCAGGAACTATGCAGAGTACCTAGAACAGCCCCTCACCTGAGACCGTGTTCTCCAGAAAAAATGACAAGAAGCCAGTTAAGAAGACAGGCACCATGAGCAAGGAGAGGAAGAGGAGGTCCAGTGGCACCCAGCCTGCAGGGACAGTGCCAGAATCAGTCTGGAGGTCCCAGCTCAGCTGGGTGAAAGGGGCTGGAGCAGCCATGGCAGACCCAGGGATTGAAGAGGGAGCTGCCTGATACCATGAGCTGACCCAGCCTCCCAGGACACCAGAGATATGTGGTCACCATGCCATGGGACCCAAAGCTTTGCCTTGCCTGGGGAATGTCCCTTCTACCTGTGGCCAGGTGAGTCAGAGCTGCACTGAACCACCGCGGCACCAGCAGTGCCATGAACATGGCAAAGCCGACAATGAAGATGTTCCTCCCTGAGTCGATGTCTGCATACTGGAAGTAGGAGATCCCCGTGCCCACAGCCACGGCGTAGGTGACACAGAGCACCCCTCCTGCGAGGGGTGGGAGTCAGGCAGCGCCAGGCAGGCTGCAGGTGCCACAATGAGGGGCAGGGCAGGGCAGGGTACCCACCGTGAACTGCCAGCGGGATGCGGGTGAGGAGCCCTGCCAGCCTCGGGGACATGCCCAGTACCACGCATGCCAGCGCGCTTACTTGCACCGAGAGGCGAGAGCCAGCCTGGCAGAGAGAAGAATGGAAGTGAGGATGGGTAGCACTACCCCCTACTCTGTCTCCGCCCCCATTCTGCCATGCGCACCTGCCTTTCCCAGTGACAGCCTGGGCATTACAGGTCCCCCACACCTGCTCCATTACCTCCCTGTCCCTTGCCAACCTTTTTCCCCCTACCCTGGCATACCTGAGTGAGGCCAGTGGCGCAGGTGTTGGCAATGCTGGAGGCCGTGCCCCCCAGGGTGCCCAGCAGTCCTGCCAGGAGGCTGCCCAACCCTTCCATGCAAAGGCCCCGGTTGCAGGCGTGAGTGGGCAGCCGGGAGGCTCGCAGCAGCCTCCCACACAGCACATAGCAGCCCACTGAGTTCATGCTGCAGCCGATGGCCATGGCAACGCCCACTGCCAGCGCCCGGGGGGTGAGCAGCGGCCACCCCCACTCACCTGCAGCAGAGGGAAGAGGGATGGATGATAGAGGCCCCAGCCAAAGGTGAATGGCTGCACTCAGCCCTGCTGCCCCCCACCTGCATAGGGGATGCGGACCCAAGGGGCATGGAAGGTGCTGTTGGCCCAGGACAGCTGTGCCATGGCCAGGTCCAGTGATTCCCAGGGTATGTGGAAGCAACTGAGGATGGCACAGACAATGCAGACAGCAGCAAAAGGGAGCAGTACCTGCAAGGCAAAAGGGGACCCTCAGGACCCTCCTCCCCTGCCTGCCTTGGCCAGTGCACTGTCTGCTGTGCCCCAGACAGCAGGTCCTTGTCCTATCATCTCTTCCATGGAGCCATGCCACATCTCCCCTTACCTCTGCAGGGAGCATCCCAGGCTCTGCTGCCCCAACACCCTAGGTTCCCAACGCTTCCCCAGAGCTGCACCAGAACTTCTCACCCCTGCCTCTGCTCCAGGTTTCACCTAACCCCACACCAAAGAGCAAGGCTTGGAGAGAAGCCTGGTCACAGACACAGTACCGAGAACGTGCGCAGGGTGGGAACTGATGGCTCTGTGGAGCCCTCCTGAGTGTGGGGCCAGGCGCAGAAGGGCAGGCGGCAGGACTGCAGGTGCTGGGAGAAGGTGACAGCAAGGAACATGAGCCTAGGAAAGGGAGCATAGGTCACCACACAGCATCACAGTGGTGGGGCCCCAAATATGTGCTGTGCACCACAGGGGTGCCCCATCCCTGTCCCAGTGGTGAAGGAAAGCCCCAGGAGCCGCACACCATTATGGTCCCCAGGCTCACATACAGCAGCGCTACACCCCAGTTAGTGGAGCAGAAGAAAGCGGCTTCCTTGTATGCAGACAGCCCGATGATGGAGAGGCTGGGAGCCAGGACCATGGGCCCACAGTGCCGAGCTGCCCACCCGCACATGCCAGACACTCCCAGTACCAACTGAATCAGCCCAGAGACCAGCACTGCTCCAGAGACCTGCAAGAGGAAAGGATGGGGCCAGTGGGGCAGGATACATGAAGAGCAGTCCAATACTTTCCCTTGGCCACACTCCCACTGCCCCAGTAGCATCACTTGTTCCACATGTTCTGCTCACCCCAAGCCCAGAGGAACATATACATGCACATGCATCAGGATCCCCATTGCGTTTGTGCATTCCCTTGTGTCCCCTCTACTCATAGCAATCCCCCATAGGGATGGAAAAAGAGACCAGTGGTGCAGGTATATGGATGAAAACTGTGAAGCTGATAGAGCAGGACAGGGACCCCCATCTCAGCAAGGGAGCACCCACCTCTTGCAACGAGGCAGCCCAGCTCCCTGTGACAGTGCAATGTGGTGCAGGGCATGTGCTGGCCATGGCTGTTCCTGGAAGGGAATTTTGGAGGGATATGATGCACATGGATGCTGGGCTCCTGGAGCCGTGTCCAAGAGCACACAGCACGGAAGCTCCTGGCTAGAGAAGGAGCAATGTGCCAGTATCCCCATCCCCACAAGCCCTGACACTGGGGACGTGACCAGATGCATTGCAGGTGCACTCAGGGTGAGTAGGGTGCTGTGTACCATCACCAGAGGGGCCAGCAGGCAGGATCCCTTGCTATCCCTCATCTCTACCCTATGTACCAGGCACCCCATCATTGCCATTCCCCTGGCACCAGCATGGCCTGGGCCCCAAGGGACACAGGCTCCAGGGCTGTGCTCACCATTCTTGTCTGTGCTGGCACTGGGAGACAGGTGGGAGCTCAGCACCATGGCAGGGACCAGGTACTCAAAGGATGGGATTTGAACCAGCGGCAACCTGAAGAAAGGGACATCAAAGGCACATTAGGGAGGAAGGAGGGGAGAAGGCTGCTCCAAAAGCCTAGGCTGCCAGAGGAGCAGGAGTGGGAAGGGAACCGGCTAGAAACTTCAAAGTGGCAGGACGTCATCACATAATCCAGTCCTAGTATGTCCTAGTACATTCTTGGGATGTCCTAGTACATCCCAAGTGCCAGCACATGGGATGTGTGCAGAGGTCAGAGGCTTTGCCAAATCCTATACCCAGCCCTTGTGTGTGCAGCGCAGGCACTGGATGGTCTGGAGGAGCTGTGTATGATGCTGGATCAAAGCAGGGAGGAGCTAGAGGGAAAGCACAGTGGTTTTTCTAGAGGGATGTGTGAGAGGGACGGGACAGCTGTGCAGAGATACAGGGCAAGACAGTTTCCTTGTGCCCCTTTCCACCTCCAGCAAAGGCTGTCTTCCCACAGCCTAGGAGAGGGCAGAGACATGCCCTGCCATGGCATCACCCACCTCCTGGTGACAGCTGCACCCCCTTCATTCCCCTTGCTCACCGGCTCCCCAGGGTGGTCTGCAGCACTGTGGAGATGCCACAGGCAAAGAGGCTGCATGCCAGCAGCTCGCTGGTGGCCTGGCCATGAAGCAGCTCCTTGGGCAGGGTAGGCAGCAGGAGGAGGTGGAAGATGCAGAGCAAGGAGGCCTGCACGGCCAGGTGCTGTGCAGGGAAGAGATGGAGCAGTCACAATTCCCCTGCAGTACCCAAAGCTGCAGCTCCCCATGCCCAGGCACCCTGAGTGGGTGGATGCCCACTAACACCACCTGGGCAGCACTCACCACTGCCCACTTCCCTCCCAGCACCCACTGGCCAGAGTCCCACACACCCTTTTTCTGACAGGATGCAGTCCCTGCCCTGCCACTTGAGAGGATCCCAGCCCTCTCCTCATCATCCCGTCTCTCTGGCTCCTCACCATGGTCCCCCCTCACCTGAAGGGCTAAGCAACAGGTCAGCATCCAGGAGCACATCTTTGGAGAGGAGCAGGATGTGAGCATGGGGCTCCCAGCTCCAGGCACTCTGCCATGGCCCCCATTCATGCTGTTGCCTTGCCACGCTGCTCCCAGTTTGCGTTTCAAAGAGGGTGGGTGGGATCCCACCCCCCTCAGGGCTCCTCACTGCTGAACTTCCACCTTCTGCAGGAGCTGCCCCAGGGTTAGCCATTAACTTGAGTTGGTGAGTAACTTGCCCTTGTGGCCAGGAATGCAAGTGTCACCCTGGGTTGTCACTACAAGGGCCAAATGACAGCCAACCACAGCCAGGACACCAGACACTACTGCAGTGCCAACTGGCCACAGCCCGGATCCCATCCTGGCCTCTTGTGATACACAGGGCAGGGGCTGGGTGGGCCACAGCACAGACACCTCTTCCTCCTTGTGCTTGGGGCATCTCCATGAGCAGCATCCTCCAGTCCCAGTATGCCCTGCCCATACCTGTTCCTCCTCAGCACAGCAGCCCCTGCCCTCCTGGTCCAGCCTGGTCTCCGATGGGGATCTGTCACATTACTCGTTCTGCTGAATCCTACCACTGGACAAGGATGTCAGAGACAAGAGCTACCTGCTTGGTTGGGAAGGATCCCAAGGGCGCACAGGCAGGGGATGCTCATGTTTTTGTCATGGGGCAGAGGTGGATGTGCCAGTGACCTGGCTGAGCCCTTGCTGTGCAGGGCTCACTCATTAATAAGTAAGACTTTGGAGACTGTGCATTCCCTGCATTCCCAAGGATGCGGAACCTCCTCTCTCCTGCCTTCCACAGGCAGCAGAAGTGATATTCCTCCTGTCACCAGAGAGCCTGGTTCCTCTTGAGCCCTGCAGGAGAGGCTCCACAGTGCTCCTGAGCTCACCAGTAGCACTCAGGATATCTTCCTCATACAGCAGCTGAGGGAGCAGGCATAGCTGCATGGATGGGGCTCTGCTCTGGGGCAGACATGCTGCCAGCACAGAGCAGCTCAGCAGGACAAGGCAGGCACACAGCAAGAATTACTTTTATTGGAAGAGATTTGCATCTACAAAAGAGTGAAAAACAGGTGTAAAATCCACAGTAAAAAGAAGGGGCATGATGAGCTCGACTGGTCAGCAAGACAAGGTGCCTTCTCCCCGCTCTGAGAGCAGTCAGGCACTGTTTGCTCACAGACACAAACAGCTGGGGTCTTGGATGGGGTCACAGAGCACCCCAGATTCAAAACACCCAACACAGGCAGGATAAGGAAGCTCAGCCCTAACCACACCTCACCCCCACCAAGCCCAGAGGGGCACAACCTTTCCCAGGGGCACAGCCATATTGGGGTCCCTCCTTGGTGTCACCCTTGCACCTCTCAAGAAGTGGCTTAACAGCCCCTAAGTGTAATTTTACTGCTATAACTAGTCGCTCCCCCCTCCTTCAACCTTCTCTCGGACTGGGGTCACTGCCTCAGCCTCTCCACCCTGCACATACATCCCCAGCATCCTACATCCCACATGCCACCTCTGTCCAACACCGCCACGGGCCACCCACTCACTATAGGAAGAGGTACAACACCCCCTTTGCACTGGCATCCCAGCCTAAAGGCAATCCATTTCTATCCTTCAGCTAGTAGGTTCCCACCCCAGCACCCAGCAAGTCAGCTCTGCCCCAGTCTGTCCCAGCAGCCCCCAAAGTGAAGGATACCCCTGCCCTGGGTGGGGGGACACAAATGCTGGTTTGGAAGTAATGCAGGGGCCTCCAGCCCCATGCAGCCCCAGGGATTAGGGTTTCCAGAAGTGCAAGGAAGTGAGTTGTGCCACACTACAAAGGAAGGGGAAAGGAGTTGCTGCCCTGTACTCCTAGCTGGGAAAAATGAAGTTCTTGATTCTACTGAGATCCATAGCAGTGTGTAAGAAGCACTGCTTCAGCCCCAGGGGGTCCAGCCAGTCCTCATGGTTGGGGGCTGCATCCCACGTGGGGCCTGCATCAGCTGAGCAGGCATGGCAGTGGAGCGCCGGAGGAGCCGGGAGCACGGCGAGTCCGAAGGGGCTAGGCTGGCCTGGGGCTGCAGCAGGGGTGGTACGGTTGGATCTCTCACAGGCAGTGGGTACTTTCCGGAAAGGACTTTGTGGGAGCCTCCTATGTTGGGCTAGATCAGGTGCCTTTGGGTAGGACAGAGCCGTCATCACACTGCTCCACAGGTAGAGCGCAGTTGCTGTGACACTCCCACGATGTGGCTCCTCAGTTGTCTCATTCTCCCCCAGGCAATGGGTGCTGCTGGCTGAGGAGACATCAGGCAGCTTGGGCTGGGGCTGGCCAGGGCCTGGGGCTGGCTGGGCATTCAGCTGGTACCTCCTCTCCTCGGGGAACAGCGCAGGCTGGGGGGCTGCAGGACTGACGCTCCTCATGCACATGGACCGGTGCACCACGGTGACGGAGGCAAAGACGGCAGCAAAGCCCGTCAGGTACACCACGCCCAGGAGGCAGGCCAGCTGTGGAGAAGCCAACCGTTAGCCCAGACCCTCCAGCAGGACCTCCCAGCCAGCCATGACCTGCATGGCCACGATCAATCCAGCAGCTATGATGGTAAAAGGCATCACCAGCTCTAGAGTTGGGTGCCAGGGAGCAGGCAGCCATGCTGCTAACAGCGGGTGGCACACAGCCTGCCCAAAGCAGGGCCTAAGTACCACAAACCAAAATGCTCCAGCTAAAAGCTAACAGTTCCTATTCAAAATCCCAGCCAGCATCCAGTTCCCTCCATCCCACCACCACGTCTTTGCACCATGACTTGTGGGGCTATAGTCCAGTACAGGGCACACTACCCAGCACCAGGCTGCAGTGCCTCAGGCAGTGCAGCTGCAAATCAGCATCTTCTGACAGCTTCCCTTTTCAACAGCTGCTGTTCCCAGGGGAAAAGAGGGTCCCCCTCCAAATCCACAGCCTGCTGGGTCCCATGTTCTTGCAAGTAGCTGCTCTCCCATGTCCTTACCTTCACCACTTGCTGGTAGAACTGGCCCAGCACATGCTGCCACACGGACTGTTCCATGAGGACACACAGATCTGTGTAGGTGAACCAGCCACGCCACATACCCTGTTTTTCTGCCACGCTGCAAGGAAAAAAAAAAGGAATGGTGGATGTGGCATGGACCTTCCCCATCAAGGCAGCTTCAGCCCAGGCAGGCTTGGAGGAGACCCCGTTCAAGGTCTGTAGAAGGAAGCTGCAGAGCCTAGCAAAGGCTCACAAGTGTCCCAACCTCTTATTTCACTGCAGCAGGGCTACCTCCAAGCAGAGGCTGCAACATGGATGAAGGGGTTGCCCCCACCCCAGACACCTACCGTCCTTCCAGCCAGCTCAGCACTTCAAACAGCTCCCGAGGGTCTGTGTAGAGACTCCAGTCCTGTGGAGACAGCAGTGAAAGGTCAGTGCAGTCAGGACAGGCCACCCAGCACCCAGACACATCTTTCTCTGTTCCTTCATGGGAGCATGTGGGGGAAAAAACAGACATCCAGACTCCCCTCAATGCCTCTTTTCCCCCGCTCTGTGAAAGTCAGCAGCAGTGATGGCTCCACTTACAATAGCGCTCAGGAAGTTCATCTCCAGTGTGTTCATGGTCTGGACGTCCACCTTCCCTGCTGCTCCCCACTCGTCGTTAAACACCTCCTCCTCCTCACCCTCATCATACAGGTACTTACTAGCAACCATCTAAAAGCAGCACAAAGGACAGGATCTCAACCTCCACTGCACTCCTCCAGGCTTCCCTCCAACCCAGTTATCCCCCAGCCCACCACTCACCATGGAGATCAGGAAGAGGTCAGAAGATGAGATTTGCTGAAGGTATTCGGGGTTCCGGTGCCGGAGTCTTTCAATGTAAACCAGTGCCAACATCATGGAGCAGGGAGAGATGCAAGCTTCCCTGTGACACAGGCAAGAACCAACACAAAGGTTATCCATGTGCTGCAGACATGCCAGCCACCATGGCACAACTTGGCTGCTCCCTCCCCATGTAGGCAGCGGGAGGTTTAGTAAATCACTAGATAGGTCGCAGCCTCGTGAGCTCTGTGCTGGGTGTCCCGAGCTGCAGCAAGAGAAAGTGCAGGAAATGCAAAGTGGAGAGCAGAAAGCCCTGGCTTCCGTTCCCAGGCACAGCCAGCTCCAAACTGAGCAGCCCTGCCTGCAGCCAGGCATACTATGAGGGTTCAGCTGCAAGGGCAGACCCTGGGTTCAAACCTGGTTATGCAGTGAGCTTCAGGTCCAGCCAGTACAGACTTACAGTAACAAGAGCACTCCTGCACCCCAGAGAGCAGGACAAACCTGAAGCAGGCCTGGCTGTGTCAGGAAGTCAGTGTGCCTGCTGTCCTTGACATCTGCCCCCAGCTCCTTTTTGATACTAATCAGGCCTAAGCACAAAGCCAGTGCTGGCCCAGGGACAGAAGTGAATCACAGGTAAGACCAGAGCTCCAAGTTCTGACACAGGACATGAAGGAACAGGTTTTGCTTCTTACCGAGACACATGAGACACATACTTCTTCTGGAGTCTGCGGATAGGACTGGGAGCCACTTTCTGCAGCAACTCCACAGCAATATCTAGGACAGAAAAGCAGCAAAAGGGTTAGCCCCATGTGGCACAGTCCACCCCCTCCCTCCAAGCCCATCAATTCTTGGCATTTGCTCAGCTCCTCAAGTTTAATTTAAACTATGAAGGCAGGACAGGCCTTATCAGAGGTCAGGGACAAGTGAGGAACAAATATGCAGGACAGGCAGACCACAGCAGGAAGAGGATGTGAGTGACCAAGGCCCTGCGGCAGTGCCAGATCAGCAGGTCTGTGTCACGGGGAGGTCACCAGCAGTCAGCTGCAGAGAGGCTAACACCCTCCCACTCACCCTGCAGAACCTCAGGCAGCCCTTCTGGAGGCTTTTTTGCACCTGAGGTCACACTACATTTCCCAGTCCTTTGCTCCTCTCCAACCAGCAGCATCCTCCCCCTCCAGATCTCATCAGCATTGATCCAGCTTCCCCCGCACCACAACTCTAGGGCTCCTGAAATTATGATGTACAACATATCCATGTGAGCAGGAGCCCAAAGGCACCAACAGAATATGAAAGCAGCGATACAGTGTAACTGCAGCTCATCTCAGCCTGCTTCTCCTGTGCTCAAGATGTGCCTCAGCATTCACCCACTCAAAAGGCCAGAGACTGACGTATACTGACAGATGGCTTCAGCAGCTCCCATCTCACTTCCCTACACGATAGAACCAGCTGGGAGCATCCCAAGCAGCACTACAGTCTGGTGCTTGGCAAGAAGTGCTTTAGACAGGAAACTCCAGCTCCATTTTGCTGCTGAGCCCTTGTCCCACCGAGTCGAGAGCAGAGCTCATCTCAACAGCCTTGCATTTTCAGCTCCCAGGGGAAGCATCACCACATAACCTCTCCACACCCCTCCTTTCCATGTCTCTCCAGCAACTAAGAGAAGAGTTATTTGCCCAAACAGCAGCCACCAAACTCAGAAGCACCTCTAAGGGACCTTCCCAGACCATTCAAGCCACACCACCAATATAATGCACAGCCAGGCAGAAACAGCTCCAGCCACCTGTTGGCTGCTCCCAGCCTCTCCCACTGCTGTTGCCCTGTCTGGCCACCCTTGTGCCGCTGCAGAACCAGTGGCAATGTCTGCAGTGATGGAAATGACAGGAGGTCCCTCTAGGCTCTGTCCCAGTATGAAATCAAATTCTTCACAACAGCGTGCTCTGCCCTGTCCCCATCTCACAGCCACAGCATGCTGAAGGTGGTTACTGTTCCTCCTTTCCCAAAGGAACAAATTAACTTTTCAACTCCTTTCTTCAGTCAGTGACATACTGCCTCCTGCAACTATCCCCAATACCAAGGACCTATTCCTGCTCCTCCTGCTCCTCTGAACTCTCCCAACAAGTCTCTAACTTGTTTGAAGAGCAGTGCCATAAAACTTGCCATACAGCAATGGTACAGCTGTACCATGAGAGATGCCATAGCCCTATGCTCTGTTTTTGGCAGTGGCTGGTTAAGGAAGGCTGTAAAAGCAGATCAGCCCACAGACACATTCTCTGTGCACTGCTCTCACCCCCCAGCTGCTAGAGTTAAGGCATTTCCTGGGTGCAAGGCAGTCCTTAGAGCTAATAGCCCTCAACAGTCTTCTTCCATGACTGTGTCCTTTGAACTTTAAACACCAGTAGCATCCCATGGAACAGTCCCACCTCGCAGCCCGGTGTAATGCCAGCCCCGAGCCTCCCTCACACCGCTTGTGTCAGAACTCGTGACTCCCAGCAGCACCCAGGCAGATCCTGCCTGGATCTGCCCAGCATCCTCCTCCTCACTGAGGCAGATCACACAGCCTCCCAGCAACTTCAACTTCCTAGCAAGCAGCTAATGCAAATACTGAGACAAATACACCATGAAGGCCCTCTAGTAAACCACTGCTTGCCCTTGTCCACTCCTCTCCACCATCACCTGCACCACCTCCTCAGCCTCAACCCAGTCATGTCCATCTGCTCCCCCAAACACTGCTGAATCAACAGGAAAAACCAAGAAGGATGTGATCCAGACAAACACACCACAGGAATTTGTTCCATTAGTGCTCAGAACTAAAAGCTAAAGAAATTTCCTGGTATTTTGCAGAGCACAAGAAATTGTCCAAGACAACTCTCATCAGGGACAGGTTCACAATGTTCACTGCCTAAGAATCCACAAGCAACCTAAAGGACTTTGCACACCAGTGAGATGCCAAAAACGCAGCAGTGGGCCAGACAGGGCAATAAAACAGAGAACAGGAGCCATGAGGCTCTGGCACCCTGCCCTGCTGTGCTGCACTGAGCGGGAAAGGCTGGGCAGGGGTGGGATTTGGCACTGGGAAGGAAGCAGGTGACCTGTTGGTCTCGGCCCCTTGGGCTACTTCCAACCCCCTTGACTCAGCATTCCCATCTGAGGACAATCAGCAACCCACCTGCCACGGGGCTGGAGAGATTATCCAGGCTGCAGTCTTTGTCCCAGCCATAGTAGAGCCGCTTCCGCACTCTCTCGCTCAGCTGTTGGTGCCTGGGCAGGAACTGAAGGCAGACGGCGGAATGTGAGAAACGCCCAGAGCACTCCCCGTGACGGGTTCTCTCTCCACCCCAACCCAGCTCATGGTTACACCGAGCCCAACAAGGCCACGAGCTCGGCCGGGGCCCGGCCGTGCGGCCACACAGGGCTCTCCGGGGGCGGGGGATATCGGGGGATCACCTCGGGTCCTGCTGGGGCCAGGCTGAGCCGGGGGCACTCACCGTGAACTCCTGGAACCCGCTGAGGGAAAAGGCGCCCTCCTCGTCCAGCAGCAGCTCGTCCAGCTCCATCCTGCCCGCTCACGGGGCAGGCGCTGACAGGTCCCCTCGGGCGGTGCGGGGCCGGCTCTGGGGCCGTTCCGAGGGCGCAGGGCCGGTGTCCTCCGGGGGACCGGTGCGCGCCGAGGCCGAGCGCGGTGTCGGGAGCGGGGCCCACGGAGCCGCTCCCAGGCCGAGCAGCGCCGCCGGCCTCCCCTGCCCGCCCTTCCTGTTCCGGCGCGGGGGGCGCGGCCGCCGCCCGCCCCTCCCGCCGCCGGGCGCACGCGCCGCCGGTTTCCCCCGGTCCCCCCCCCCGCCCCGCTCCGTCCCCGGGCGCACGCGCGCGGCGGCAGCGGCCGCCGGTCCCCCAGGCGGTACCGCCCGCCCGGGCCGGTGACAGCGGCACCTCCTCCCCCCCCGCAGCCATGGCGAGCGGCCGCGCCGAGGAGGCGGCGGCGGCGGCGGCGGCGGCCGAGGAGGAGGAGGAGGAGGCGGCGGCGGCGGCAGCGGCGCGTCTGGCGGCGGCGCTGCGGCAGCGGCTGCGGGGCTGGGAGGCGGCGCTGGCGGCGGCGCAGCGGCTGCTGGTGTGGGAGAGGCCGCTGCACAGCCTGGTCACCGCGGCCGCGCTCGGTGGGGCCCTCTGGTGAGCTGGGGCTGGGGGGAGGACCGGGGCTGTCGGTGCCGCCCGTCCGGGCCGTGCCGGTGCCCGCGGCGTGCGGCGGTTTCGGGGCCCAGGGCAATGCCCCCCCGGTGCCTGCTGTTCGTGTTCCCGCAGCCCGCATCGCCGTGGGATGTGCACAGCCGGGAGTAGCCTCGCTGTTTTCCTCTGACAGGCATAAACAGGCCCCTCCCTGAGGGGAGAAAGTGCCAGGAGGATTTGCTTTGCCCCGCGATAATAAAATGCAGATGGGCCCAACTGGAGCCTCGCCCAGGCACGTTTCTGGTTAATTTTTGCATCCGTGCTTTTATCGGTTCACTTCACCCCACTACGGCGGTCAGCGAGCCCCACGGCCTCCTGCAGCGGCAGCTGCCCTGAGGCGTTTTATTTAAGCCCTTCTGCTCGTTAATCTTTCCCAGGAGATGCTGATTCTTCATACCAAAGCCTAGGCCAGTCGGTTTTGGCATGGGAGTGTTCCCCCTTCCCTGTTTTCCTTTCTCTGCCTCTCGGGCAGGGCAGCAGCACGAGGAGCCGGGAGTGTGAGTGGCAGAGCCCAGCTGTGGATGGGAATGAAAAACATCCTGTTTGTTTGTATAAACAGTGAGTCAGTTTTACTGATGAAAATGCTCTCAGCCAGTGGCTTTCCCAGCAGAAAAGGTCAAAAGTGCCCAGGGAAAGGGTTAAACGTTGGTCATAGATGACATAGGAAGGGACAGATTCTGAAGTCAGAGGAGGAGAAAGTATGTGACCAAATAACCTCTGAAGTCACTGTGATGAGGCAGCTTACATTCTGTTCCTTCATCCATACTATTTGTGGTAGACAGGTGCTTAAACAGTTTTGGACTACTCTGCCAGCTGGAAAGGTCTCAGAGCAGAGCTTTGAAGTGAGGAGGAGGGCGAGAAGCACAGGTGAGATGTCAAGGGTGATAGACAATGCTGGCTATTGTCTATCACCTGTAGATAGACAATCTACCGTACTCGAAAAGGTTGAGAAGAGCAAAGAGTGCCCAGAATATGGGACAGCAGAGAGAGATTTAAATATCACAGAGGGAGAGGAGGAATCATTTATGGTCCCATGGAAGATTCAGCCCAGCATCCTTCAACTGGAGTCCATAAATGAGATAGAATATGAGGAAAGTCTTTCAGAGATAGTATGAAGCTACAGAATTGTTGTCCTGTGAGAAGGGATACAAACATTGTTTAGGTCATTAGAGGTTCTGTAAGTCCATGGAAAGTGCAGCTTCTGTTCTGTGCTGCCCAGTAAGGCAGATCTTACATCCAGGTCCTCTGCCTCTGGCTTAGTAGGAAGCACAACTCTTCCCTGCTCTGCACTGTGAGATGCTCCCTGACTTCAGTCATTGTTTGGTGTATTTGAGATTAGATATTGGCAAACATTCACTGAAGAGGAGAAAGGTAAAACAGCAGAGCGGCTCTTTCTTTCTGGAAAGGAATGTTCATTAAAGGGGTGAAGGTGAACGCATTTCCCTGGCATTTGTTTCTGGAGTGACTTAAAAACAGCTCCTCTGGGTTGGAGGAAAGGATGAATGTAGACAGCCGCTGCTGGCACACATGCCATCCTGGGACCTTTGCTGTTGAATCTCTGTGGAGTGGGGAGATAAACTCTTTGATGGTGGCATTGCGCAACCGTGTGTGAGTAGTATTGTGTGAGCTGGCAAGTGGTTCAAGCCAGTGTGTGGATGAGGGACATGAAAGGTTTTATGATAAAGTCAAGTGAGCAACTAAACCATTTAAGTGCTAGCTGGGCTCTGGTGAAATGGTAATAAGAGAATGGGCATCTAGAATGGCAAGATGTATTACCTGTGTGTAGTGCTGGATCTTGTGATGACAAATGTAAGTTTTCAGAGTACAGGCTGAGTCGCAACCAGTTTTCTGCTACAGCAATCTGTATTTATGTTATCTAGAGCCTTCACCTTGAGGCTTTGGAGCCTTTCACCTTGTACAAGGGAGCATTAGCCTTGTTTTACAACCAAGGGAGGAGCTCAGAAGCAAGGGAGGAGAGCACTGGGAGATGGCAGGGAGTTAGTTGTTAGGTGGGGAGCCAAAGGCACCATTTGAGAATGTGCTGTGGCGAGGATGGGTGTCTGCAGAGTACAATGCTTGCTACAGTGGCCCATAGCAGTTGGATATTTGTGCTCTAAGCTGTATCTGTTTGCTTATCAAGAGCAGTCATTTGCTGCCTTTTTCCTGCCCCTGCCTAACAATTCCTTTTTTGATTTCTAGGTTGTTTTCCTCCACTTCCCTGAGACCCCTCTTTCTCCTCAGCATGTCCCTTCTTGGCATCCTCTTGTTGGAGAAGTGGAAGCCCAGGTTCCTGTTTGATTTCTCAGGTATGTGATATAGCACTGTACCTAGTGACACAGTTCTAGTGTTACCAGCTGCTGGGCTATTGCTACAGCTGGCCCTTCCCTGGCTCTCTCATAGGTCATGCAAGCACCTTCCAACTGTAACTGCAGGCCCAGGTACTGGTGCTGCTTCTTACCTATTTGTGTCAGAGGATTAGGATGTATCCTAATACTCTAGGTATGGGGAGAATTGCTTCCAGTGCTGAAAAGTTCTGGGAGTGTTTCATTTTGAGAGTGATTAAGGGAAGGGGCCCAGCTAGCTTGCCAGGGAAGCTGGTGACAGGGATGATGTGATGTTTCTGGTGTGTCTTTTTTTCTCCTGCAAATGTCATGGCAAAAAGATAATTTCAAATCTGAGCATGTATGGCCCGACGAGCTGAGGGAAGGAAAATGGGGACTGTTGAAGTGCTTTGGTTTTGGTTCAGTGTGGGCTTATGCCGTGAAAGAGGCAGAGCAGATGAGAGCCACTTTTTGTGGCAGATAGCAGAGTGGATGATGAGGTCTGGCAGCAGGGACAGTTAATGTATTGTACCTTTACTGAACAGCATCTGATCTCCACCTAATCAGTGAGTCCGATCACTTGTCTTATCTTTCCTGTTTATTGAAGGGTCTTTGCTGACGTTAGCCACAAAAGCAGCAAGAGGAATAGCCTCATAATGATGATAGACATGGATTGGCTGATGTCTGCTTTGAGTGCCTCCTTCATTGAAGTTTATTAAATGGCTGGACCCAGACCTGCCTACTGCATTTACTGCTGCTGTTCAAAGGCAGCTTGGGGCCCTCCATCCCTGCCCCCCTACTGTAGGGAGGGTTTCTGAATGAAAGCCCCTCTATATGTGTGTTTGTAAGGTGCCCTTTATTTGACCTAAAAGCCTTCTAACTTAAAGGCTGCTTTCACAGAAGTCCTGATAAGATTAGATATATTTCAGCTGTAGTCGTGAAACTGTTTGCTTTGTGTGGTTCAGGTAACTAGGCAGCTAAACTGCACTGGCCAATTTAATTTCCTGCTTATTCGCAGTAGTTTTTTAAGGGAATAGTTTAAAGCCAACCCAAACCATTTCGCTTGAAATGTGTCCAGAAATGCAAAATCCTGGGGTCCAGTACAGAATGGTGTCATTGAGGCAGGTGGGGGTGGAATCGTTCCAGCAAGTACTAGGCCTGTAAAAGTGGTGTTATCATAGAAGAAATAGGAAATCCATACTGAAATCAACTTATATGGTGCAGAGTAGTGAGGAATAAAAAAGAAGACCAAACAAACCAGCACCAGTGGGGGTTAGGCTCGTCCTGTGTCATAGGCTCTGTGAGAAATTGGTGCACATCCTACTGCGCCACTCCTCAGTGTTCTTCACACATTTCACTCCTTCCTGCTCTTCTGGTGCTGACAGCAGAGAACAGGGACACCTCTTTGATGTGCCTGGTTAGGTCACAGCCCTGATTTTGACATGGTCCACTGGACCGTGTTTCCTCAGCCACAAGGACGGAGTGGTGCTCTGCATTCCTGAGGGACCTCCCATTGAATTGACACTCCTGAATACTTAGGGGCTCTTGTTTGGCTCTCACTTCCCACTGACACAGAGCTGCAGCTTTGTGGCTTTTCTTCTCAGTGCTTCCTGTAAGCCTTTCCTGGAGCTTTGGGAAGTGGGTCAGTACCATACCTTCAAGAGTCAGCACGTATGTACACAAACCTTGGCTTATGGCAGTTGTGTATGTCTTGGGTGACTGCTTATAACATCACTTCTGAAGGAACGCTAAAACCTCAGCATGTATTTTGCAGTTACTCACACACTGTGATCAGGGACACACTAACAGCATTGAAATGTGCAACTTTTTTGGGCCCTGTCAGAAGGGACTGCGTATTTTCAGCTCCCATGCAGTCTCAATATCTACATAGAGTTCCACTTAAATATTGTTTAAGGACTTGGGAAGCACCTCCATTTTCTCCTGAAATGGGTATCAAGTAGGGATGTTTTCGGTAGTGTTGTTGTTTGGCAGCTGTGTTTTGGTCAGTGCAGGAGAGTGCAGTGTGGAAGAGCTCTAGCAAAGGTTGCATTGCAATTGAATGCTAGTACTCCTTGAAAAGGGCCCCTGCTTTCTAGCTAAAGTTTACACACAGATGAAGAATGCATCTTGGAGAAGTGTTGAAAACCTGTAAGAGCCAAGGAATCCATCAGCGATAATTTGTCAGTACCAACATGTAACCTAAACTCCTGCATGGCTGACTGGTCTCCCAGAAGAGTCTGGTGTATGTCAAGTGTTTTGTATTAATCCACAATCCAGTATGAAATGCTAACAGGAAGATTTCAGCCAGTTATTGATGATCTGAGGCCAGCCCTGGGTGTCCTGCTTGCCAGCTTAGTTGTACTTGTGCTAGACAGTATTGCAGCACAGGCTGGAGTTAAGCCTTAACTAAGTGAACATATCCTGTTGGAAATGCTCTAGGTTTGTGGTTGGGCTGTTCTTCCAACTGGTGTAAGACTTCAACGCTTTGGGATGACCAGCAGGCAGACTACTCTACTACAGGAAGCAACATACTGTTGATCTTAAAGACAACTTGTGTTTTGCCAGATAGTTGAAATCACGTGAAGGCCCAGCAGCCTGCTGAAATGTTCTGCAGCTTCCCAAAGTGTCTCTGAAACATTCAGGATCAAGTGAGGAGAATTGTTTCACTCCCTCTGCTGGTGTATTTTGGATGGCTTGGATGACTGCAGCCAGTTGGAGAGGAGTGGGGTTCCTGTGCCATCCCACTTACTGTGTTGCTGGCATATCTGTCCAGCAGAGTTGGCAAGTGTCCCAGCACCTCATCTGGTAGCTGGTGTGACCCATGTAGACAGCCCTCACAGCCTGGCCAGTGCCAGATGTAATGTGTTTGGTGATTTAGTGCAGGTAATAGATGAGGCTTAGAGATAGAGCTGGATTTCTGTGTGCTGTGATTAAGCAGCTTTAGATTCCTGAGCACAGTAACAAAACAGCAATGGCGGTCACAGGAGGGAAGCAGCTGCCCCGTGAAGGTGGAGCTGCATCCGTAATATTCACTTTGCACCCCAAGCTCCCTCTGTGAGCTTCCCCAGCCACCGTGCCAAACACTCGTGGGCAGAGGAGCGGATGGGTAGCCCAGTGTGCGAGCAGTTGACTCCTCTTGTCAGGCCTGATTACTGGAAATCTGGGTCATGCTCTCAAAGAATCGCCTCCTCCCCGGGCGGATGGCCTCCTGCTCCGCTGCACTGCACGAGCAGGCTGGTGCAGTGCCTGCAGCAGGAGCAGGAGGAGTCTGGCATACTTGGCCCAATGTCCTGTGTCTTGGGAGAACAATGGCAGGGCGGCTACAAGCATTTGCTCCCTTCTGTGGCTTGAGCTGGATGGAGTCTAAAGTCTGGATGGGTGATGGCAGTGATGTTTGCTCACCTCTTCTGTGCATTTCCCTGCGGGCGTCACTGCCAGTCTTGGGCTTTGTGATGGGCTGATGACTCCAGGGAGGATTCAACCCCCTTTTTTTGCATGTTGCATTTTATTAGCCCATTTCTAATTATAAGCCTGGTCTCTGAACATAAACTCTCTTCCTTTATTTTAGATCTGTTTACATGGTGCCACACATGTGAGGGACAGGGTCCCACTGACTTTTAGAGTCTCTTGGACCAAGTTGGCTGCTGGTCAGACAGCATCAAAGATGTATCTGTCCCTGACAGCTTAAGGACAGTGGGCGGACTGGTAGAGGAGGGTAGACCTTGATAAGCCATTGCAGTGTGAACAGGGCCTCATTAAACACAGAAGACTTATAAAGGCTGTGTTGATAGAAGAGCTTTGGTTGAGCTCTGTACATCCTGAGACACTAGTCAGCTAGTCAGGACACCCAAATCCGTGAGCAACCAGGCTTGTGAGTTCCAGTTGTCACAGAAGTATTTTTTCCTCTCTGTATTTAAAGTCAGAACATAATCATATGTGACCTCTGCCATTGAATCACCACTCCTCCCTTCAGTACTACATAAACTCCATGAGTCCCTGTTTGATCATCGAGTTGAGTGCAGAGAGAAATGGGAGAGCCTTTCCCTTCCTTGCTTGTATCCAGACTGATGGACCCTAGGAGTGTAGTTTTATCTGTGCCTGGCACAAAAGGCTCTCAGGGGACATAAAAGAGACCTAAAATTAGAAAATTATGCACAAGACTGCTATTTTTTATGCAATTCCATGGGATAAGATGGAGACAACGGAGATGTCTCTGGTATTTGTACACAGCATCCTGCCAGGGACTGGGCTGGTCAGTGGGAAATGCAGCTCAGACCTCCTGGTGCCATGTTTAGCTCTGAGGTGGAAACTGAAGCTTTCCCTAGCTCAGAAATTGTGCTGGCAGCCCCCTGTGAATGACAAGGGCTCGCAGCTGCCATGGGAATGGCACTGCCCGGATTTTTGGGACACTGGGATAAGCTGTGTGATCCCTGCAGCAGAGAGCCCAAATGTTAGCACCAGGGTGCACCTCAGATATGAGTGTACTGGCATATGTGTGTCGATGCAGGTTGCAGGGTATACTGGGGTGCCCAGAGCCCAGTGCTCCGGTCTCTCCGAGTCTCCAGGCATGCTTCACTGCAGCCTGCGCAGCTCAGACTCCAAGCCAGTGATTTCTGCTTGCGTGAGAGCATGAAGAAGATCCCCAGGGTGCATCCCTAGCTAAGTATGATACATCTTCAGCTCTGCTCTGTTCCAACTGGTAAAAATGTCAGATTGTATTTTTCACTTGGCTGACTAATCTGCTGTGTTCTCTCTACAGCACAACCATCAGAGGAGCTGAGAGGGGAGAGGTAAGCTCACTGATGTGCTCCTTGGTGGGAGGGGAGAGCGGGGAAGCCTTAATTTACTGTGGTGATCTCACCTGTCCTTTTTTTTCTGTTGTTGATAAACTGCATGGCTCCTGCTGTGAAACATTGCTAGCCATTTCTCCTGCACTGGGAGCTGCTTATCAGCTCAGGAGCCACATTTTGAAACTCTGGGGAAAGCTAGCGTTCTTTCAGTAGCAATAAAGCTCAAGTACTTCTGATGTTAGGAACTCTCGGGTTTCTTCCCTGACTCTCTCCTGAACTATTTTAAGAATCCTCCAAAGAGAAGAAAATCACAGAGACTGACTTTTGCAAGCCATATGTGCTCTCTGTGTGGCGTGGCTTGCATCCTTGGCCATGGTTGTAGGTCTGAGCACCACACTCTGGCTATCTTGGACTTGGTGCAAGGGAAGGCCATGTAACTAGTTCCACCTTCAGCACTTTTGTCTGCGTGGCTTTGAGTAAACCACTTTGCATCTTGGGCCTGTGGCATGAGGATTCTGTGGCATGATGTCTGCTGCTGCTGCTTGGCTCAAGTGTCTCTTGACTCTTCCTGATTAAAGAAAAAAACTGTCTCCAAATTAAGCATCTTCCGTAGTTCAGTTGAAGATGCAGTCAGTATTGTCAAGCCTTTGGTAGAGAACTCTGCTTCCCAGTGCAGCTGTTCCTCCCCTCCAGCAAAACAGACCATGTTCAAAGATTGTCTTCTTGCTCTTGTCTGTCTCTAGTGAGGGGGTGACTTCAGGGGCACAACCTCACCTGCTCAGTGTCCCTGAGCTGTGCCACTGTCTGGCAGAGAGCTGGGTCACCTTCAGGCTGTACCTGCAGGAACTGCTACAGTACAAGAGGCAAAATCCTGCCAAGGTAAGCTGGAGATACCTACTCTTCTGTGCAAGGGCTTTTCTTTCCGTTAGTATGGCTTAGGAGATGGAAGAATGTAAATTCAATATTTTTACAATTGCTGTCCCTGTTCAATATTTGCTGTTCATTCCTTTCAGACTCTGTGCCATGGGAAGTTTAAATAATGAGTAATTGACTTCCAGTACTTGTAAACTGAAGCTGAACTTAACCCCTCCCTTAACCCCTTGCTGTACTTAGTTTTATTTCTCAGTGTGCAAAGGAAGCTCTTAGATTGGGAGTGGAGAGGAAAAAAGGGAGGCCTACAGTTTCTGCCCCTTTCGCAGGCTCCATACTTAAGCTGGTCTTACCTCTTTTGCTAGTCAGGATTGTAGCTAGCCAAGTCCAAATGCAGCAATGTTTCTGAGTGAATGGAAACTTGTCATCAAATGTGTTATGATGGCTGTGACGTGTTGTTTGGAAAGGGTTTGTAGACAGGAGATGGCTTAGCATGACAAAAAATAGGACCAACCAACCACTAGGATTGTGTCAGGCTTTCTGGGGCTCAGTGTGCCAAAAGGAGTGGGTTTCTAACACTGCTTGTTACTCCTTTTCTGTTAAAATCCTGTCCCAGCCACAGGGAGTAGAAGACCAGGACCCAGGATGCCCTTAAAGGATGAATTCATTGGGAACAAAGCCTATAGAGAGCCCTTAGCTTTTGCAGACCCTTTCCATTATGAGTTAAACTCTTCATTGCTGGATTTAGTCCATATCTGAATCCATGCGCTGGCTTGCAGAGTGTCTGTTCTCACTTCTCCCCCTCCCCAGGAGAATGCAAGACAAGTTGTTAGGGCTGCACCAGTATACTTCTACTTTTTCCGGAGGAGGAAGGTCCTGGTCTGGTGGGAGCGTGGGTTCTGCTAATGCTTCTGCCAGCTGGTTTATGGCACAGCAGTGGCACAGCATCTGGTGACTCTGTAACAGGTTCCTGTCTGTTCCTCATGAACTCCAAAATGGCAATTTGCAATATCCAATCCTATCCTCAAGGAACATAATTTACTTCATAAAGAACTGTCCAATAAATTTTTGATATGTTTTACTGGGGTGTTGGGTTACTTTGGTTGTCCTGCGCTTGAACCTCTAATGCTTACAGCTTAACCCAACCAAGCTGTCCGAGTTGTGACTGTCAGCACCTGAATGTACTCGGTGCAGAGCTGGCTGACTGACTGTTAGGAGCATCCCTTGTGTTGTGCTAACTGGGTTTCCGGCTCTGGTTGCGTAGATGTATCTCTGCCTCTTGTCACTTCTCTTTGTTCCTCTCTCTTCCTTCAGTTCTGCATGAGTGTCTGTTCAGGCTGCCTGATTCTGGCTGTAGTTGGACACTATGTTCCAGGCATAATGATCTCCTACATCATTTGTGAGTATAAGCAGCTCTCTTGAAAGCTGAAACGTGACCTAACTGTGCTGTTGATACGCTGGTAGAAGCAGATTTGTGGTTTTCTCAAGGGGATCTGTGCTAAATGATGAATCAATACAGGGAGTGCGCTCCGGGAAGTCTCTGTGTGTGCATGCGTGCAGTACAACTGCAAAGGCAAGAGAGGGAGCTGTGGCTAAAATATTGCTGCCCTCTGCTCCCCACAGCTGAGGCTGTGCTGCCGAGGCACCAGGGAAGTGGGAAGCTTCTGTATCGAGAGTGTTGTTAATGCAGCTGTGTGTTTGGTAAATAGACCTTTTTCACTGCATCATGAGGCCCTAATAACTGTTCTGGTGCTCTGCTGCAAGCACATCTACATATGAGCTCTATGCTGCTGCCCTTACAGAAGTTTTGATGATACTTAGTTTTAATAACCTCATTTCAGGGCTTGTGTTGCATGTTGGGGCTGGGATGTAGTGGCTGAACAAAAGGACTTACACTTCATCTTAACATAAATCTGTATTCTAACAGATCTGGCAGTAAAGCCCAGTTAATCAAGCAGCTTTGGAGTGAATAAGAATAGCCATGGATAATGATTTTTAAGCAGAGTCAGATGGGAAAGCAGATGCCATTCAACTGCGTTTCCCTTGATGCAGTCTTTCTCGGTGGCGCCTCAGGGAGGATTGGGTTGTGCTTGGTCTGTCTCTCACACTCACTGCATCTTGTGTCCACAGTGCTCAGCATTCTGCTCTGGCCTCTGGTGGTCTACCACGAGCTGATCCAGAGGATGTACACGCGTTTGGAGCCTGTCCTGATGAAACTGGATTACAGTATGAAGGCAGAGACACTGCATCACAAGCATGAGAAGAAGAGTAAGGACCCACCTTCTGTCTGGTTTTTTTTGGTGCTGTACTCCCAGGGTGGAGCCCTAGCAAAGGGACAATAAGAGGCCACATCTGCCAACACTGTGTGGCGAAAAGCTGCACAGGAGCAGAGGAAAGCAGGTGGAAACTTGAGGTTTATGGGGAGAGCAATTAGGTGCTCCCAGGTGGTCCTGAGAACAGCACACAAGAGCAGCAGATTATGATTGTCTCTGGGAACCCTGTACACTTTCACATGGTAGTAGAAGTAGTGGGAAAGTGATATATAAAGGCAGAAAATTCCTTCAGTGTCATGTAAAGCCTTTCTTCTCTTTCTCATAGAGCGACAAGCGAAGAGCGAGCCCGCAGTAGGTGATGAGCCAACAGCAGAGACAGAGAGTGAGAGTGAGGCAGAGCTGTCGGGCTTCTCCCCAGTGGTAAGAGCACAAAGATCTGAGCGGAAACCAGTCCCTCCTGTCTGATCTCTAGCAGCTTGAGAGCCAAGGGGTGGTCTGAGTACAGCTGCATTGATAACAAACAGCAGAGCACTAAGTCATTTCTTAGTGATTTAGTTCAAAGGAGAGAAGGGTATGTGTTTGATGAAGGCCATTGTCTCCAATGTGGGTATTGAGAATTCAGTGCCACAATGCTGGTGAGGACATGCCCCAGCCTCCTCCTGACCTCAGAATGACTTTGGTGGTTATGCTTCATGCTCAGAGAACATGAGTGTCTCTTGAAGAAATGAACTCCTCCTGGTGTAATGTACGAGGGTTCTTCAACACTGAAAAAGGGAGATGAGCAGCACTAGTGTCTCTTACGCTGTTCCCTGCTCTCAGGCAGACTGTGTGTGACCTTTCTATATTTGCACTGCAGAAATAGACCAGGTGTCTTTCTTTTCAGGAGCTCTGGGCATATAGCTGGGCTGTGAGGTGGGAAGCTTCAGTTTCCAAAAGAATGTGGATACTCGAACCACTGCTTCTTGTGGAAGGCTTCATTGGGCTCAGTGTGAATGCAAAAGGGAAGGGGTGTTCTGTTTCTTGGTCATCCCAGGAAAGGAAGAAGGATCAAAGCCTCCTCAGACTCCCACAGTCTGATCCCATCTTGTACTGCCTCTTTTGGGTTTTTCACTGAGAGCAGGCAAAGCTTCAGGCAATGATTTATTGCAGGAAAGCCAGTGAGCTGAGACCACCCTTCCCTGTAGTGCAGTGAGCACTTTGCCCAGCATACTGTCCCTCCAGCAAGGACTTCTGCCTGGAAGCTCTAGAGGCACCTGTAGGCAGCACTGTTAGCCAGACACACATGAATTTGTCCCTCTGCCTTCATCCCGTCCAGGTGGATGTGAAGAAAACTGCCCTGGCACTGTCAATCACAGATTCTGAGCTCTCTGATGAGGAGGCTTCTATCCTGGAAAGTGGGGGCTTTTCTGTCTCAAGGGCTACCACCCCACAGCTGACAGATGTTTCTGAAGGTACGTGATGCCTTGCTGCCCCCCTTACCCTGGATGTTTTATTCCAGAACAGTGAGCCTTATGAATAGGAGGACGGGGAGGGAACCCAGCTATTTGCGTGGGAAAAGCATTGAAAGGAGGAGGAAAAGCAGCACAGCATGCTGTGACTTCATGGCTGATCATAAGCTGGTCCCCAGTGGACATCTGCCTCTAATTACTGCCCCACAAAGCAATGCTGTCTTGTGACACCAGCGAGGGAGCAAAGGCACTCACAGAGTCCCACAGAAATAACTGCATAGATAGTCACACACCTATATATGGTGCTGGTTGAAACAGGTCTGACATGCCACCCTGTCAGACTTCCTAGCTCAGAGGAGGTCTGGTTAGTGGTGAGGAGCATGGAGGTACCCACTCGGATGTGGTCACTTCGGTGTCTGGGGAGGAGCATGCAGGTGACACGTTGTAAGCACCATTTCCCTGACCCTGAGGGTTTTCGTGGGGGGCTCTAGATGCAGAGAGCATGAGCTGGTGCAGGAAGTCCACTCTGAGCACAGAGCACATAGAACAGGATGACAAAAGGGACACTCCCGTGTGAGTCATGCCACTGAGAGAATGGGATAACTACAGACCTCTTCCTGCTGTGCTCCAAGGATGGGGAAGGTGCCCAAAAGTCAGCCATGGTGTGTCATCTAGGAGAAGGTGGGTGGGAGGTAGAGATGAGAGAACCTGTGCCTTAATGTTGGTGCCTTTCAGACCTGGATCAACAGAGCCTGCACAGTGAGCCAGAGGAGTCATTTTCCAAGGACCTGGCAGAGTTTCCATCCGTGGAAGAATATCATTCCAGAGACCTGGGACCACAGAGTGATGAAGATGCGTTTGGTGTGCCTCTGGGTCCTGAGCTTGCCCACGCTGCCTGTGAGCTGGACTCAGCAGAGAAAGAGGCCGTGGACTCTGACCTCTCCATCCTTCACCTCGCGTCTCCTCTCCATTTTGTAAATACGCACTTCAATGGGAGTGGTCAAGCAGCAGGAGGCAGCACAGAGCCAAAGACTGCCCCTGCCCCGGGCCTGGGCATCTGCATTAACACGCTGAGTGAGGAGATTGTCACCACTGCCATCACCACGGCGGTGCAGAACACCCTCTCTGCCCTGCTGCGGTCCTCAGAGGCCAGCGAGGGGCCCTCCCTCTCTGAGTTCCTTCCCACCGAGCCTGAAGAGAAACTGAGTTTCCAAGCACAGCTGTCAGAGAGTGAAGTGGTGGAGACAGAAACAGAAGCTTCACCAGAGGATGAGGAGGAAGCAGATGACTTTGAGCTACTGGATCAGGGGGAGCTGGAGCAAATGGATGTAGAGCTAGGGCTTGGAGTGGAGCAGGAGGCACAAGAGTCTCCTGCCGCTCCATCTCCCTCCTCTGCTGTGCTTGCTGAGCTGCCAAAGCAAGGAGATGAGGAGGAGGCAGTGATGACAGCAGCATCTATGTCTTAGGTCTTCTTCGTGCACCCCCTTTTCCTCCATCGTCACTGGAAAGAAGGAAAAACTCACACGGTGAACGTGCAGCGGGTTTTTAAATGTTTGTGTTGACTGGGATGGAAATGCGTCAGTGTTAATGTGCTGTGTCTGGAATAATGAATCCTTTCCATCCTTCTCGAGCCCGGCCTTCACTGGCTGAGCGGGAGGCCCTGCAGCTGGGGAGGAGCCGGCTCCTAGAAGCCTTATGCCACAACTGAAACACCAACCCCAGCAAACGCTTCCTAGTAATGGTGCAGTATTTCGGTCTGTCTTCTGTTTGTCTTTTCGTTTTGCACGCAGAGTACCAAGCTAGCTGTAGCTGCTGCTAATACCCGCATCCCCAGTAGGACATATGCAATCTTATTTTATTGGGTTTTTAAATGGCTAAAAGTGTAAATAATTTTAACTTTCCTTGGTTTTGTTTGGGGGAAAGGGATGGGGTGCATAGTCAAAAGGGGCTCTTAGGGGCTAGTGGAGGGAAAGGGGTCTTTGGAACAGAGGGTAGCATTACGGGGACAAAAGCAGATGGGTGCTATGCAGTGAAGAGACTCCCTTCTGCAGACTATACCATCTTTTGTGTCACTGTTGTAACAGGGTATTGGGTGATTGTTTTCCCTGTCTTGTTTGAGTTCTGCTGCTGGGTGGGTGTGGAGTTGAGTTTTTTGCAATCAATGAAATTCACTCCTAGCCCTGTTCAGTACTCCAGTTGCTTGCTGTTGTGGCATCTCATGCCTTCTGCACCCCTGACCCCACAAGCACCCCTTCTGTGCTTAGCTGGGCATCGTAGCGTGGCACCTGGGGACTCCGAGGTGGCTGGAAGAGAGCCAGAAGCTGTGTTACACAGCAGAATATCCATGGTTTGTGTCCCCTTGGGGCAGGGGGAGGGTAGAGGGAATTCCCCCGAGTTCAAGCTGTCCCATGTGGGCAGAGACACGTCTTGCTGGCCCTTCTGGGCTCCGCCTTGCCCCGAGCGCTGCAGCGGATCTCTGGAGGTGGTTCTGCCGCCGGCTCCCGGCGGTGCTTCCGGAGGAAGGGGATGCTGCGGGGCGGGGCGATGCCGCCGGGGCGGGGCAGCGCTCGGGCCCGCCCGTAACGCCCCGCCGGAAGCGGGCGCGGCGGGGCCGCCATGGAGTTCCCGGACCTGGGCGCGCACTGCTCCTGGCCCGCCTGCCAGCGCCTGGGTGAGCACCAGGGGTGCCGGGGCTCCCGCCCGGGCGACGCGGCCGCGGGCCCGGGCTCGGGCCTGGGTGGTGCGGACTGGGCAGTCCGGCCTGCGGGGAGGCGGCGGGGTGAAGGGCGAGCCGTGCCGCCCGGCTTGCCCTTGGCGGAGGGCTCACTGGTCCTTCCCGCTGCCAGGGCGGGGCTGCCTGCCGGTGCCGGTAGCCCGGGGACACGGCTCTGCCCCGGCGGGCAGCGGCTCTGGGCGGGGACAGCAGGGAAGGGCCCTCGGTGCCGCAGGCTGGGGACGCCGGAGACGGCGGTGCCGAGGGGCCGCTGGGGCCTGTTCGTCTTCCGATTATCCCGATGGGTGAATCCCGTGGTGGCTGTGGCGGCATCGGTCGCCGCCGGCTTGAGCCAGCAGCCCATGGGGAGCTCGGTGTGATTCCGGGTGCTACTCCTGATCCCGGGGAGGGCACATTTTAAGGAGGAGCCCCGGGTAATTCTAAGACGTGGCTATGGAGCTGCAGATCTTTTGCTTCCGTACTGGGGGATGAGAAGTACGGCCCTCGCTTTGCCGCGGGTCAGGGTTGTGCCCTCGGGAAGTGGGGGAGGCCCCCGGGCTGCAGGTGGGCAGTGCTGACCTCCGTGCTCTCTGCCCGCGGCATCTCCCCGCTCCCAGACTTCCTCCCCCTGAAGTGCGATGCCTGCGAGCAGATCTTCTGCACCGACCACATTGCTTATGCCCAGCATGACTGCACCTCTGCCTACAAGAAGGTAAGTGCAGAGAGAAGACCTCATCCACCCTCCTGCATGGAGCTGCTGAGTTTTTCCAGCCAGGGGTCAGAATAATCTGTGATTTCTTTGATCACTTGGGCAATCCCCCTTGGGATGTGTGCTGAGTCTGAAGGTGCCCCTGAAAGCAGGATGTGCATCTCAATGCCTCAAACATCCAACCCTCCCTCTGCCACTGGGTGAAATGGTTTGGGCATCTCCCAGCCATACTGTCTTCCCTTCCCGGAATGTGTATCCATGCCTGTGCACCAGCTGTGCAAGCTGGTTGGAGGGTCGTGAGCAGAATCTCAAACTGCAGCTGATGCTGTAGAAGCTGTGATAGGCAGGTCCAGAAAGGGAGGGAGATGGCTGCACAGCACTCAAGGTTGCCCAGCTACCTGCTCCCAGCCCCTTTTTGTTATCTCTGCAGGATGTGCAGGTCCCAGTGTGTCCGCTCTGCAACACCCCAGTCCCAGTGAGGCGGGGAGAGATGCCTGATGTTGTGGTGGGTGAGCACATTGACCGTGACTGCAAATCCGATCCCGCACAGCGCAAGCGCAAGGTATGAACCTGATGCTCTCTGCGTGGCTGCTGAGCTCTGCTGGGTCCCTGACAAAGCCTGGGAATAGGATGAAAACAACACAGATTTGCCCCTGCCCAGTGCTTTCCATGTTGGCACAAGCTGAAGGCAAGGACAGTTGGTGAGCTGGAGGTGTGAGCATCCATGGGGCTGTGTGAATGCAGTCTGAGGCCTGGGACGGAGTGGGGCTGGGCAGCCACCTGGGATGTGAGGATGGGAAACTGCATGCTGCCATTAAGAGAATGCAGTCAGCAATTAGCTGCCTCATCTTGCCAGGAGATGAAATTGCTGCAGGGAGCTGGCCTTGCAGGAATCCAGCCCAGCAACAGCTGAAGGCTCTGGACTGTCCCCACTGCACTGGCACGGAAGGCAGGAGTCCCTGGGCGTGGCGTGCTTTCTCCCGCTCTGCATTGTGTGGTTGTGGAAATCCTCATCTATGGAGACCAAAGCACCAGTGAATTACTAATAAACTATCTAAAGAAAGCTGGTATTCAGAGACAAACTCTAGAGCCCTGCAGATAACACACTGATGGGAAAAGCTGGTCAATGCCCAGGGCCTGGTTTGGAGGGAGGGGACAACCCTAGACCTGCAGCGCTGTGCTCCTTTTCACCACTGCTGTGTCATTTTTCAGATCTTCACCAACAAGTGTTTGAAGCCTGGCTGCAAGCAGAAGGAGATGATGAAGGTGATCTGTGACCAGTGCCACAAGAATTACTGCCTCAAGCACCGGCACCCCCTGGACCATGACTGCAGCGGGGCAGGGCGTCCCCTCTCCAAAGCAGGGTGAGGGCCTGGGGACAGACAGGCTGGCACAGATGGGGCTGTGCTTGCCAGATGGGTGATAAGAAAGAGCCCCGCTCCTCCTGGCCTGTTGTCTGGGACTGCTGCATTCTCACACTCCCTGCATGGTGTGTTGGGGTGTCCTCCAGCAGCACCAAGCAGAGATATGTGCACAGTCTCCTGCAGCAAAAGCTGCTGATACTGCCCACTGACTGCTTTGCACTTGCTTCTTTGCCCATCTCATTATTCTGGAGCTGATGGCCTCTGCCTATCCTCGTACACAGTTTCAGGTAGAGAAATGGCACTTGAAACTCTTGGGAATAACTGAGCCACAACATGGGTACTCTTGGGATGAAGGGGGCGGGGAGCCAAGGAGGCCTCTTGCTTATCCACCTTCATCTCCCGGGGTGTTCAGTCCCCAGTAACAGCTTGTGATGGTAAAACAGTTGCTCACAGGCATCCTGTCTGTCCTAGGCACGCTGCAGTTACGAGAGCCCAGGCATCCTCCTCCAAAATAGTCACCGCATCGAGCAGCGGAGCTGCCCGGCCAGCAGACAGCTCCTCTTCTCCAGCCTCTGCCAGGTAAGGTGATGGCCCAACTTGTAATTCTGAGGTGGGGATGACCAGGCTCTGCTTGGCTTCCCATGGAACGCCGGAGTGACAGTTTCTTGTGCATCAGCAGAACTCAGTATTTGTACCAGGCCTCCCTGCCTTGACAATAACCCAGCTTATTTCCTGTTTGCAGAGGAGGCAGAGCAGCTGTGTTGCAGAGTCGTAGCACCTCCCCTCCAGCTGCCATGCTGCTGAACGGGCTGGTGAGTGGCTTGGCCTGGGCATTTGGGGTGGGTTTGGGTGGTTCCTGTGACCTGGGAAGTGACTGCAACAACTGCTTTCTAACCCACATTCTGCAGGAGACTATGTGGTCCTAGCTGGGCCTTCCCTGGCAAACAGGGATCCTGGATGCTCTGTGGGAAATCAGAGCTTGCAGCTATGCTGCACTTGGTGCTCAGTTTTCTCCAAAGGGATAAAGCCCACCAGCTGTTTTCCCCAGGTGTTGTCTTTCTGTTCTGCAAACCAAGGGTGGAGGAGGAGACTGGAAGCTGCTTCCCACTGGTATTCTTGGCATACTCCTGTATTAGCAGACAGGGGTGTGTTCCCTTGGACAGGGGGAGAGCACTGCAGGTCTGTCCTGAGCCCCAGACCTTCACCTTGGCTGTGTCTGGCCTCCTGGAGAGAGGAGATTCACCTACCCTTGGCAAGTCAAGACTGTACCTGCCACATGTCCCTTAGGGCTGCCTCCTGCCCCCCACCCTGGCTAAGCTGGTGACAAGGTGTTTTGTTTCAGAGCGAGGAAGAGGCACTGCAGCGAGCTCTGGAGATGTCCCTGGCAGAGTCAGCAGACAGCTCAGTGCAGCCACCCAGGTACAGCCCCAAAACACGTGGTGTGTCATGCGCCCAGCCTGTGTGTGAGAGGTGCCTGGGGAAGCATCATGTGACTCTGGGATATTTCTCTCAGCACGTGTCTCCATATGATGCCTCTCTGTGGCTGACAGGGGAAAAAAGGAATAGTCTCGAGCCATCAGGGAGCTCTGTTCAGCAAGCAAGCCCTCAGCCCTTGGGGGAGCTGGGAGGGGATGGTGACTGACACAGAGAATAGGGTGACCATGACAGAAGCAGAGTAGGGTTGCTCACAGAGGACATCCAGGAGCTCACGTCCTCAGGCACAGCGCCCAGTGGTGCTGAAAGCACTGTCTTACAGACTGGAGTTAACATGGCTCTCCTTGGCCCAGAATGGTGGCTGCCAGCCCCAGCTGGATCCTCTGCTCCTTCCCCAGCCCCTGGCTTCTTTAGGGTGATCCTCAGTTGCTCCCCACCCTTAGCTGTACTGGAGAGTTGCAGTGAGATGCTGCCACTCCAAAGGGCTCTGAGCATTGGTCCCATGAGCCTTGGGGAGGCTGAGGCACATAATGCAGTGTTGTCCCAGCAGCACGCAGGAGGAGGAGGATCTGGCACTGGCCCAGGCACTGTCAGCGAGTGAAGCTGAGTACCAGCAGTCGCAGCGGCAGGTGAGTGAAGCTGGCTATAGGCTCTGCACTGTCGTGGGGTTGATCCTGCCTAGCTATGTCACAGAGGGAGCTTCCCTGTGTTCTGCTTCCTCTGCACTCTGTCTAGACTGGCTTTCTTCACCAGAAGGGCAGCCTGGCCTGGGGCAGTGGCAGCATCACTGCTGAGCACACAGCCCTGGGGACTTGAGCACTGGATGTACCCCATTGTAGGACAGAGGAGAAAGCCTGTCTTCTCTTGCTCACTCTGCGCTTCTTCCCATTCCAGGCACACAGTTCAAAGCCATCGAACTGCAGCATGTCATAGGCAGCAGAGGCAGGGTGTGCCAGCAGACATGAGATCCTGCTTGTGACCCAGGGAGCGGCTCTAGCCTCCCACATGGATGCTGTGGGTTTCTGGCCTGGGCACTGGTGACAAGAGCCCTTCACCAGGGACACCTTGTCTCTCTGGGAGATGTAAGGCACCGAACACACACTGGAACTTCGGCCCAGCACCTGTATAAAATTAATGCAGCAAATCACTGATGCTCCTGGGGAGATGAAGACGGTGCAGGACGAGGCTGAGCACACACTGACCAAAGCAGGCAGCAGCCCAGGGCCTGCACTTACCCACGGCTGCCACAGCCATGTCACAACACTGGTCGGACTGTGGCGTGAGGGCAGAGCCACATGGGGACATCTCCGCATGCTTGGACGTACAGCTGCTGGGACGCAGCTGCCCATTGCAGTAGGAGGGGGCTGGATTTCATGCTCTGGGGAGGGCCCTGCCAGCCCCTCAGCAAAGAACAACCGTGGCTGGGATGGTCTTTTGCCTGGACACAGCATAGCTGAATGTGCAGCCTCCCGGCAGTGTGAAGACAGCCCCTTCCCTGCTCCCCACACCCTCGGTGCCTCCCTGCTGTTTGCATGCACAAGAGCACGTTGGGCCTTACCCTGCTTGGCTGGGGCACAGGACCTCTCTGAGACTGAATGGAGCTGTTTCCTTTCTGGTTTAATATAACAAGGGCCATTAACTGAAACGTAACCTTGGCGGTGACTTGACTGTGCCAGCATGGCTCGCATGGGAGAGCTGCAGCTGCCTTCCTGCTGCTGGCTGCTCTCTGCTGCCCTAACCTACCCCAGGGCCCCTTTTTAATGCTGCTGGGGCAAGAATGCCTCCCTCTTTCCAGCCATGCTGCAGGGAATCCCCTTTGGGGTAGCAGTGGCGCAGAACCCCTTCTTAGAAACAGAGCCCTGAGCCTCGAGCCAGCTCTTCCTTGCTGGTGTTTGAAGGCTGGAGCTGATGGGTGGGTTGGGGGGATTTGTCCCATTGGCATCTGGCAGGGGGTCTGCTGCTGTGCAGGGTGGTGCTGCTTTTCCTCTTGCTGCTGGAACCATTCTGGCCTGCAGGGGCTATGCCTGGTTCTGCACAGGACTGGGCTGTCCTGCTCTGAGCCGCGTCCAGCTGAGGGAGGGGGGATCTGGCTGGGCTGAGGGAACATTGAGACTTGTCAAAGTGCTGCTTGGGAGAAAATAAAAACATAGCACAAGATGCAGAGGCACTTAGGGGGAGCGGTCACTTGGTATCTGGCCCAGAGGGGCACATCTCTGCAGATGGGAGTGCAAGGGGGGGCACATGGCGGTGAGGGGGCACCAACTGCCCCGATTCTTCCTTTCCTGTTGGGGTGCAGTCCCCTTCCAAGCTCAGCCCTTTGTGTGGGGCCCCTTGCCTGCCTAAGCCCATGGAGCTCAACCTGTGGCAGAGCTGCTGGTTGACCCAAGGGCACAGGCACTAACCCTGCCTGCCCCTGCCCCGAAGCATGTACCCTGCTCAGAATACACAGGCGAGGAGCTGAGAAGGACCTGGTTTAAGAAATTATACAACAGCAAAACAAACAGGTAGAAATACAGTGGAGTGTCCAACCAAGTCCCTGCAGCTCCAGGACGGACCGGGCTCCAGCCCACAGCCAGCAAAGGGCTCCCTGTCAGTGTGGGGGCCTGGCCCCGAGTCAGTGTCACAGCAGAGACACCAGTCATGCTCACGACCCCTTCTTGCTGCCCTAGAGCTTCTCAGTGTGGTGTTCCTTGTTCTCTTCCTCATCCCCAGCCTGCTGCTGTAGCCACATGCCAGCATACACGCCACCCTTCTGCAGCAGTTCCTCATGCCTGTGGGGAGAGCAGAGGGGTTCAAGGTCCTGAGCTGGCCTCAGAACCAGGGAGTGGATCCCCGTGGGCAGACAGTACCCAGCCCCTCTCCATGCTCACCTCCCTCGCTCCACGATGCGCCCATCCTTGAGCACCAGGATCTGGTCTGCACCTACCACAGTGGAGAGCCTGCAAGGAAAGGCAGGTGTTATCCTGACTCTGAGGGGAGAGGTGTGGGAGTGGGGTTTGGATAGTGTAAGGAGATGCAATCCCAGGAACTGTCACCCCCTGAGCAGGGGACAGGTCTGTGTGCCCCTCTGGGAGGGGCTGGCCAGCTCAGAATGCTCAGCACTCACTGGATCAGCCCTTTCCTTTCATCCCTACCTATGTGCAACAACGACGGTGGTGCGGTGGGTGCAGACCTTGGCCAGTGAGGCCTGGATGTGTCTCTCAGTCTCTGTGTCGAGTGCGGATGTGGCCTGTGGGAGAGGCAAGGTGTGGGGAAAGGATGGAGGCAGTGCAGGCAGCCGCTGAGAGTGGGGCTGCTGCAGAGTGGGAGGAGGCCCTTGCCATTACCTCATCCAGCAGGATGATGCGGGGGCCCTTCAGGATGGTGCGTGCGATGGCAACACGCTGCTTCTCACCCCCACTCAGCTTCAGCCCCCGCTCCCCGACTTGCGTGTTGTATCCTACAGGCACAAGGGTGGGAACATACTGTGCTGGTGCCCTCCGAGATGGGGATGGGGACCAGGCTGTGTTGCCCAGGGAGGTCCTGCTGGGACCACACAATCACCTGGCACAGCCTCTGCCCATCCCTAACCAGGAGCTGATCTAGCCCTGGAGAGAAGGCAGGGCGAGGCAAAGCAAGGCACAGGGTCACGCAAGTGTCCCCATGGGCCATGTCACCTAAGGACACTTGTGAGCGCAGCTAGAAGGTCATGAGGAACCCTGGGATCACAGGGGAAGATCAGAAGGGGACTGCAAGTGTCTCACCATCAGGAAAGGAAAGGATGCGGTCGTGGATATCAGCAGCCCGGGCTGCCTCCTGCACCTCCTGGTCAGTGGCCAGGATCCGTCCATAGCGGATGTTGTTGGCGATGGTGTCATTGAAGAGCACTGTGTCCTGGGGCACCACCCCAATGTGAGCACGCAGCGATGCCTGCTTCACCTGGGGAGGCAGGGGGAGAGGGCTCAGGCAGATGCAAAACTCTTGCAAAGACACCACCCCCCCCCAAAAAACCCAATCCTACCCCTCTGCTATGACCCCCACTCTTTGCAGGGTGTGTGCTGTAGGATTCTGTGCACCACAGGCTCAGCTGAATCTCCACCCTGTGGTGGAGCACCCTGACAGTGGCCTGGCCCTTCCCAGGGAGCCCTGGCCAGTCTCCAGCATTTCAGCCCAGGGGTCCCGCAGTCATGCCATTGACCCGACTCCTGGCATAGCCATCAGCCTGCAAAGGGGCCATGTGTGCTCATCCCTGCCCCTGGGGGGTGCTAGTGCCTGCACCAAGCAGCGCTGTGCGGCCCAGAGGAGCTGGTGTGTCCCCCCTCTGGTCCCTGCAGGCCTCCCGCCCTTACCTGGGATATGTCCTGCCCATCGATGCGGATGCAGCCACCTTGCACGTCGTAGAAGCGGAAGAGCAGGCGGATGATGGTGCTCTTCCCTGAGCCCGAAGGTCCCACCTGCAGGCAAAGGTAAAGGGACTTGGAGATGCCAGAGTCTCCCAGCTGCCAGTAGAGCTGGGCAGGGAAGAGTTGGCCCTGTTGGGGGTCTGTCCTTCCCACCCTCGTATTTTCCAGCCCCTCTTCCTCCATCCCACCCTCCCGCAGTGAACCCACACCCAAGCTCCTACTCTTACCAGAGCCAGAGTCTGCCCAGGCATCACAGAGAAGGAGATGTCATGCAGGATTTCTCTCCTGGGAGAGGGAGATTGAGAGGGGCTCAGGGCCACTCCACGTCCCCATATCCCCATATGTCAGGTCCCATAGCTCATTTTTCCACCCTGCACCCACCACCCCCTATCCCCATATGTCAGGCCCCATAGCTCATTGTTCCACCCTGCACCCACCCATACCCATCCATATAGCTGAAGTGCACATTCTCAAACTCGATCTGCCCAGCCTCCAAGTGCAGGTCATCAGCATTCACCACATCCTTCACCTGCCAGAGGAGAGATGTGGCCTCAGAGCTAGCCTGTCCCCAGGGCAGGACCACGGGGCAATCCAGGGAATGGGGTCCAGGAAAGGCAGCACCTACCTCCTGCTCCTCGCAGAAGAGCTCAAACATGTTTTCCATGTCCACAAAGGACTTCTGGATCACCCTGGAAGGGGGGCAAAGACCAGAGAGAAGGGTTTGGAGGAGCACATCTAGAACCAGTCACCCATGGAAAGGAGGACCCCAGGCACCTCCACAGCTCTGTGTTACCTGTAGTAAGTCCCAAACCAGTTGAGTGGCGTGTAGAGCTGGATGATGTAGGTGCCAAAGAGGACAAAGTCCCCCACCTGGAAAGGACGCGGTATAGGGGTCCATCACCACCAGACCCAGAGCCCCAACTCAGCAGGAGGCTGCCCAGGCTGGCACAAGCCTTACCTGCAGCTTGTTTTCGGTGACAAAGTAGGCACAGAGCAGGGACCCTGCCAGCAGCCCCAGACCAATGACTATGTTCTGGGTCTGGTTGAGGAGGCCCAGCGAGGCACTGACCTTCCACTCCGAGACCTGGAAGAGGCAAAGTCCTGTGGGATGCTGCTGTGTCCAAAGCAGCCCCGTGGTGAGCTTCATCTTCCCTGCAGGTGACTGTGAGGCTCAGCTCCTTCCCTTTCAACTCCCCCACTGGTGCTGAGCACCCCATACCTGGTACTTGACGATGGCATCATTAAAGCGGTTCACCTCATAGCTCTCTGCATTGTAGTACTTCACCTGCAGGACACAGACCAGGGGTCAGCACCCAAATGGTCCCCTGCAGCACCAAGCAGTGCTCAGTGACTCCTCCAGTGCCTACAGTACCGTCTCAAAATTGAGGAGCGAGTCCACAGCCCGGGACTTGGCATCATTGTCCCACGTGTTCATCTCCCGCCGGTACTTGGTCCTCCACTCAGTGATGAAGATGGTCAGAGCTGTGGGCAGGAGGGAGGTGCATTGGCAAGTTCCTGTCACCCCACAGCCTGGAAGCCCTGCATCCTGACCCTCCACTCACTCAGATACAGGCTCATGCACACGAAGATGATGAGGCCAAACCAGGCGCTGAAGACCGAGGTGAAGTAAACTATGCCGATGACAATGTCCGCAATGGTGGGGACAATGCTGAACACGATGTAGCTGAGGGAGGGAAGGGGGATGGCACATCAGCCTGGCCCGGTGGGGCTGCTTGGCCACCCCCCACCTGCCACAGGCACGCTCTGACCTGAGCAAGCTGTCGATGCTGCTGGTGCCCCGGTCCACGCTGCGCAGGACCTCGCCAGTGCGACGCCCCAGGTGCCAGCGCAGGGACAGCCCATGCAGGTGGGCAAAGAGCTGCACCTGCACCTGCCGGTTGGTGAACTGCTGCACCCACACCCACAGGAAGGTGCGCAGGTTGCTCACGAAGCCAGTGGAGCCTGCAGGGCAACATGAAAAGGTCAACCGAGATCAGCCCCCCTGGAGCATGAAGCAAGATTCAGAAAGCCCAGCTGGGAAAGGGGGATTTGGGATGAGGTCCACCTGCTATCCCCAGCCCAGGATCAGCACTGGTTGCTGCTTCCAAGAGAGAACAGCAGTTATGGGGGATAAGGGCATCCCTGGCCACTCCAGCCCTGGCAAGATGTTCCCCACCCTGTCTCTCCCCAGTGCCCTGTCCTTCCCAGTGGTCCTTACCAGCACCTCCACCCTGCAGGAATTTCAGCCCCACGTAGCTGCAGACAGTCCAGGCCAGGGTGTGCCAGGGAGCGCCCACCGTCAGCTCATTCACTGAGGAGAGGGTGGCAAGGGTCAGGATAGAGGGGAAGCATTATTGGGTGCCCATGGGAACAAGCCCCAGCACTTAGTGCTGGTCCCTGACACCCTAGATTCTGCTCCTACCAGCCCCCTGCAGCACACCTCCCAGCACTCGGTGAGGCCATGAGCAGCCTCACATGCTGAGCTCCAAGTGCCTCACCAATGTTCTTGTAGTAGATGGGGACGAAGACATTGATCGCCCGCTCCAGTCCCATGAGCGCCATGCAGAACAACACCAGCCCCTGCAGCAGGTGGTTGCCTCTGGGCCACATGTATGGCACCAGTAGCCGCAGCTTCCTCCGGAAATCCTTCCAGGTGGAGGTGGTCCTGCTGGCATTGGTCAGGAGCAGCTGTAGGAGAGCAGAGCAAGAGTCACTGCCTTGGCACCCCAACCCAGGTAGCAATGGCCCTGGGGAACACTTCACCAAGGAAACCATCCCTGTCCTCCCAGAGTGCCCACTCCATCCTCACAGGAGGGCCCCATCCTGCTGACAGTGGGCAGGGAGCTTGGGCAGCCCCAAACCTCACCCCTCCCACATCTCCTGAAAATGCTGATTCTAGGACAGCTGTATTTCCATTTTATCCCCAGCTCCTCCCTGGAGGATGTCCTAAAACTGCTCCAGCCCCGGGACTCACCTGGCTGTTCTCCACATCCCGTTCCTCCTCATTGATCAGCAGCATGTATGGCTGGCGGGGCAGCCCTGGGGCTTTCATACCCAGGATGAAGAGCACGAATGTGCAGATGTAACGCAGTAGCCAGAAGCCAAACTGCACCTGGATGGAGAGTGCGGGGTCAGTGTCACAACCAGCCCTCAGCACAACCCTGGGCATGGAACGGGTACGAGCTGAGAGAGACAATGATTGGGGCATGGAGATGGGATGCAGTGCAGCCAGGAGAGAGGGGACACCCCACACAGCTCAATGGGAGCCCCTGCTTGAGCACAGCACCTCAGGCAGCACCCAGACCCCTTTTTTCCTCCCTGCCACATCTCGTTCTGTGCCCTCTGGCTCTGGGTGCACCAGCCCTGGGGGGAGCAGAGGGTAAAAGGAATGTGGGAAGCAGGCAGATACCCCCACCTCTGCACTTGGGTCTGGGCCAGGCAGAAGCAGGAGATGAGCTGAATGGTGGAATGGAGAGATGTGTGATAGATAAGCTTGGGGCCAAGGCACATGAAAGATGTGTGGGTGCAACCCAGGAGCGTTAACACCCTGGGCATGGCAGATCATGGCATGCACATCCCATTCCTGCACTGTGATGGTGCAGGTCACCCCCCTGCCCCAGAAAAGGTTCCATCCCTGCCCAGAGCCCACCAGCTCACCTTCTGGTTAGTGTCCTCCAGTGCCCACCACCACAGCGGGCTCCTCCAGCACACCAGGGTCAGGTTCTCGGCAGCAAAGGCCAGCGCCCAGAAGAGGAGGAGGACAGTGCCATGGCCCCGTGTCCGGTCATGCGCCAGCACCCGCGTACGCTCCAGCTGCAGGAGGGCGATGGCGCAGCCCCAGCTGAGGGCCCAGAGGCAGGCGTGCAGCAACATGTACCCGTAGAGTCGTCCCAGCCCCACTCCTTGCCACAGTAGCCCACCGAAGGGCTGCAGGGCCAGGAGCACGGACAGCAGGACCTGGCCACGGTAGAGGCGGGAGTGGAGAATGTACTTGGGCTCCATGGCACGGCCGAAGCGGGCATAGCAGGCATACTGCAGAGCGCCCAGCAACAGGCAGACGCTCAGCAGCACGGCCGGCACCAGTGTGAAGAAGAAGCAGGGCTGGAAGCCCTGCTGGACCCAGGCCTGGGCAATGGAGCTGTTGCCCTCACAGTAGCCCCCCAGCATGGCCATCCTGGCAGGTCACCAGCTGTAGAGAGAAGAGGATCTGAGGACACGTTTCAGGATGGGCTGTAGTACGGCTACACAAAGGGACCCACGGTGGGACGGCATGGCCAAGCAGCAGGGGCCCTCATGGGGCAGGGGCAAGCACTGCTGCACATGGGCACACAGGATGTGCTGCATGCAACACACAGAGAGCTGTATGTGCAAGCAGGGCTAGCTTTGCATAAGGATGGCCCCGAGCACCACACTAGGACCCGCTGTGTGCCCTGGACGGGGGGGGCAACACTGGACTGGGTCCCTCAGAGCCACCCGGGCCCCTGGGGAAGCACTCGGACAGGGGGACAGCGGGAGACGAAGGAATAGGAAGGCAGAGGGGTGCTGGGACCAGTCTTGAGTGGGAGGGAACAACGGGGGTGATGCAGCAGCAGTGCGGGGCGGGGGGGGAGGCGGGCACGCGGAGGATGCTCGGGGAACCGCGAGGCCGAGCAGAGGAAAGGCAAGGGCAAAGCCGGGGACACACCGGGGAAACGTTCGCGCAGAGCAAGGCAGGGGCGGGGCCGGGCCGGCCCAATGCCCCGGCAGTGTCGGGGCCGCTCAGCCGTGCAGCCGCCACGCCTGCCCCATCCGACCCCGCTCACCTGCCCCGCGCCCGCGGCCTCGGCCCGCTCCAGGCCCCGCGCCGCCGCTGCCAGCCGGGCCCCGGCGCCTCTCTGCCCCGCACCGCCCCGCGCCGCGCCCTGCCCTGCGCCGCGCCCGCCCCGCCAGGATCCTGCCCGCCGGCCCTCCCTTCCCGGCGCCGGCACTGCAACCCCAGCGTGTGTCCCTTTCCCGGGCTCCGTTGCCCGGCCCCGGCAGTATGGACCTGCCCCCGCAGCGCCGGGCATGGGGAGGTGCCAGTGCAGTGGGACGCCCTACTGGGCCGGGGGCGGTCCCCGCAGCCGAGGTGAGACGCCCCGTTCCCGCTTATCGCCGCCGCCAGCCCGGCCCTGCAGTGTCACGATAGCCTCCGGAGCCCCAGCGGGGCCCTCCCGCCGCAGAGGTCAGGCAGGACGAGGCACTGCCCTCCCGGGGATAAATATAGCCCTTGCCCCTCCCCGCGGCCGGGACCGTGCTCCTGGCCACAGGAGCCTCCTCCGGGCTCCCCGCAGCTCCCATCTGCCATGGCAGGCATTCTGCTCAGCGGTTTCCTCGGTGCCCCGTACCGTGGCTGGGCCCAGGTGGGCTGCACAGCGCCGTAGAGCGAAGGGAGACTCGGACGCGGGAAGGGATGATACACCCCATCTTTATTAGACGGCTATACAGCTGTACAGCGAGGGCACGAGGGTGCGGTACTGCGCTCCTCAGGGACCCCCGCACGCCCCGGAGGAGATGAGGAAGAGTGGCTCGCCATGCACATGGGACACTGACACAAGCACAACATGCGGCAAAGTCTCAGGCCTGCTCTGCCCAGCCTTTCCCTTCTGACAGCCCAGGGAAAGGCCTAGGCTGTCCCCTTGGGCACTGCCTGTAGCCACTCAGCTTACAGACCAGCAGCAACAGTACTGGGAAGCCCAAACACAGTGTCCCACAGCCCCAGAGAGGCTCACCTCGAGCAGGGCAGCAGCCTGGGCAACCAGGGAAGCCACTGGAAAGCTTGGGTTCCTGGGGATTTGCTTTCAGTTTCCTTTCACCAAGCCATGACAGTCCCAAGCCAAAGCTGCTGTGGGGCTGTTGCAGCCACTCCTCCATGGAAAGACCCCAGCAACATCCAGGTCCACGGAGCCCTGACCCCAGCACTGAAGAGCTGAACTCCACCCAAGCTACGGTTTAGCATGCTCTGTTTGATCTCATACAGACCCCAGAGCAACTGTAGCCCCAGCCCAGCCCTTTCCATGGCAGCAGGGAGCCTGCTACCTCAAAGAGCCTGACCCTGCACAAGCCCCTCAGCCCTGCTCATGCCTGGGCTACATAGGTGTAGTACCCCTGGGAGTAGGTGGCTTGGCAACACGTTCTGTCCCATGCTCAAAGGGCAGAGGGCAATAACCCTGGCAGGGGAAGAGGGGTGGCCCTGGACTCCAGGGACAGCAGAGGGCTCGCAGTGTGCAGTGCTTGCAGAGGGCATGGCAAAAGCAAGCAGCCCCTGCCAGAGGCAAGAAGAATGGAAAGCAAATCCTGGCAGGAGTTAGCTGGGATGCAAATCCTCAGAAGCTGCAAAGAGAAGAGAGGGAAACCAGAAGGATGGTGGGAAGGTCTTGTCTGAGGCTACACGGCACAGCTGGGATCCTGATTCCCCACCATGATCCCCAGGCTGAGCTCCCTTCAGGACTCCTATCCAGGCATGACACAGCTGCTTGGTACATGGTCTCCACAGCAGCTGAAACCATGTTGCAAGCAAAAGGAAGGTTTCAGGAGGAAAGGAGGAGCTGTGAGCCTCTGGTCGAGATGCACCAAAACCTTTGCCTGGGGAAGAGGAAAGGCCCACTTCCACAGGAAGAGCATCAGGACAGACCCAATGCAACAGCACCTGGGCATGGAGAAAAAGGCCTTTTTTGTGCCTGGAGAGAAGGAACCAACACACAGAGCACAAGACTTTCAGGATGGGCTCTGAAGGGGCTGTGAGCACTACCCGGAGAGCCCAGCTGCTCCACACTGGGGTCTCTTTGGCACTGCAGGAGGGCCCACTAGCAGCCTGCATCCCATGGGTGCTGCACAGGGGGAAGATGCTGCTGCCCCAGCCCAGAGGCATGGCACGGAGGCTGCCAGATGGGAGGGACATCAGGGACCCAGGACTTTCATCTCACTGACCCTTTCTTGCATGCAGGGAATGGACCAGCTGTTGTGAGAGTCAGGGAAGAGCTGCAGTATCCTGGGATTGAGCCAGAGCTGTTCCTACCAGCTCTATATCCCACCCGTACTCACAGCAGCAGCTACCAGGGCCCATCCCTCTGCTGGGTGCTGAGACAGAGGGGTGGGTTACTGCCCCACTGCTGTCCTGCTCAGGGCTGAGAGGCACAACACTGGTCCCCTCTGGAAGGACAAGTGTGGTCCTGGGCACCTCCTCAGGGTTGCAGGCAGGGCAGTGTGGTGCTACAAACTGAGCTAGATCACCCTCAACAACTCCTGCCCTCATTTTGGAGGCAGGTCCCAGCTCCGGAAGGACATCTGGATAGAGCTGGTGCCATCTCACATCCCTTCAAAGAGCAGCTGCTGCTGCCACCTCCAAGACAGTCCACAGCTCCTCGATGCTAGTCCTGTCACGTCAGCTTCCACAGCCTCTGCAGAGATCCTCCGACATGGACGACACAGATGTGAACACGGACACATGTATGTACTCACACACGCATTCACCCCACAAGTCAGTGACTTGACACATGGCTGGACACAAGGTGCCACAGCAAAGCCGCCGGCCTGGCAGTTTTGTCTCTTCGGCAATTGATGGCAACAAAATGTCCACTCAGGACAGGAGAAGAATCAGGCCTATGCCACATCCTGCTGCCCAGGTGGCTCCCAGTCTGCAAGCCCCATGAGATTCCCCAGTCTACAAGGCTATACCTGCAAGACAGAGAGGGAAGGTGACACCTACTGGGACCAGCTGCCAGCACCCCAACCTGACATGCAGAGTACCCTGTGGCCCTCTGAGCCACAGCCCCTACCTTGTGGATCTGTGGCGGAAGCTCATCCTCTGAGCTCTCCTCTGGCACAGGCTCTGGGTGCCTCGCTGACTGCCCGTCCTCGGCCCAGCCTCCCAGAGGGAGACGGGAGAAGTGTGATGGAGCTCTGTGCACTGTGCCTGGGTCTGCAGGAGAGGCAAGAAGGAAGATTAGCTACCTGGGGGACTGCCAGTGCTCAGCAGCAGGCAAATTGCTTGTGCCAGTCCATAAGGGCATGGGTTATTGGGCTCAGACCTCTGCCCTGGCTCCCATACCTGTGATGCCCCCGTATCGCCGCTGGAAGCCAGTCTGCAGCGTGGCTGTCTCCTCGGTGGGCTGCCGCGGCGAGGAGAAGGGGTAGCTGGCAGAGCGAGGAATGGGGACGGGGCCACCCCGCTGAGTGTCCAGCTCTTCGTGGGCGCTCTCCCCGCTCTCGTCGCTCTCTCGTCGGTGCCAAGTGTGCCGCTCAGGCTCCAGCTGGGCATGCTGCTTGTGCAACTGCATGACAAAGCACGAGTGACTCAGCTGCGTGGGAGAGCCCATACGCCCAAACACACCCTCTCTGCAGCACTGCACACACTCGGTCTCCTGGTCACAACAGACAGGGCAGCCCAGGAGCAAGGCAGCCTGCTTTGCTCCACACCCCTCTGTCCAGCCCGGCTCTGGGTTGCTCACCTCGTGCATGTAGAGTGCATGGAGACTCATCTCAGTGGAGGCATACTCCGACAGGATCATGCTCTGCAGCTGACCCTCCCAGGCACTGCTCCCCGAGCTCATGGTCCTCGCATCGGCACTGCCATGAGACACACAAGTGGTGTTTGGTGCTCAGGTAGCCCCACACTGCCCAGCCCCTCTACACTCTAATGTCAGGCTCATAGAGATCTGCTCCTGAATTGGGTAGGAACAGTTCCTACCCAGTTCCTTCCGCAGCACCTCCCCAAATGCACAAGGTGACCAGCCCTGTTATGGCACTGCCTCTTCCCTGTGGGGGTCTCTCACCACTGTGATACCTACAGAACAACAGGACCTCTACCCTGTACTTTGGGGCCAGCCTAAGCACCTCAGTCTAACTGTACTTGTGAGTATGTCCCTTGCTGTCCCGGGCTGCAGAGAAAAATGCCACCATGCACCTAGGACAACAGGATGGCAGTTGGGCATGGGGTAAAGGAATGTGCAAGGTCTGCCCCTCTCCAGCTGGCAGCTTACCCAGAGGCTGTCATGGCACTGGTGCCACGAGGCTGGGCTCCCTCTCCATCCCTTCCTGCTGCCTGAAAGCTGCTGGGAGGCTGCTGGGTAGACTGGAGTGGGGAGAAGGAACGCAGGGCCGAGGCCACTTCAGAGAGATGGCGGGATGCCTGTCCGTCCCGGCTCATGTGGAAGCCCAGTGCTGAGGAGCCTGCTATCACATTGGCAATCAGGCTGTGAGGCTGCAGAGTTGAAGGAGAGAGAGTCACTGTCCTGTGCAGAGCTGGAGAACTGATCCCCACCAGCAGCACACAGCTACGACACCTCAGCTATTCCAACCCCTCTCCCACCTCACAGGGCTCCAGGACAGCCTTCTGTCTTCTCCTGAAACCCTGAAGTATCCAAGCTAGTGCTAATCTATCACATTTGCATCCCCACATACATCCCAGGCAAGGGCAAAATTGCCTAGAGGGTCTGAGGATCAGTCTGCCAGCATCGAGCAAGCACCCCAAGAACACCCTGCATTCCCTGAGCCCAGGCACCTCTGATTCTGACTGCAGGGACTGGATGGAGCTGAAGAGGGCATTTTCAGGGAGCACAGCCTGCTGAGCCAGTGCCACGCTGCTATCTCGGTGCACCCGTTCCTTCAGGAAGCCAATGAAAGCTGTGCTCTCACGGGGCGGCTGCCACTTGGGGTTGGTGATGGCAAAGTGCATGAGGGACAACTCCGTCTTGCCGTCCTCGGCCTGCTGGTAAATGGAGGCCTCCGTCTTTCCTGCCGACATCCACTGCAGACAACAGAAAAGTAATGAGGGACAGGGTCTGCTTTGAAACCCAGCCAGGCCTGGGAATCCTGCAATCAGACTGGGCAAAGCACGCAACACCCAGCACAAGCTGGGCTGCAGCTCCCTATGTAGCAGGTGCTACACCAAAAGTCCCACATTCATTCAGCCCTCACAGCCTGGAGAAGAAGCAACAAGCATGGAGTCTTCCACCTCCCAGAACAAGCATCACTGCAAGGGAACTGGAGCTGGGGACAGTCACAAAATATGGAGCTGAACGCCTTGTCTTGCACTCTACAGCTCACAGCAGGAGTGACTGCAGCCAACAAATGACTGTTCTTAAAAGCTTCCCACCACTGAATTCACCCCCTTCCTAGTTCATGACTCTGTCACTAGGGAGTCTTTCCCTAGACAAGTAACCTAAATTCCCAGGCACAGGAAACAGATGGATCCCTTTTCCCTCCGTACTAGATTTTACGTAACGGAAAATGCTTCCCATTTCCTCAAGGCTGCCTCTCTCTTGAGCACAACCAACCCAGCTTCTTTACATCAGTTCTTAGTGGTCACACTTTCTAAATGTCCAAATATCCCCATTCCTCTCTCCTGAGGACACAAGACTCTTGATTGTGAAGACAGGCAACGGCGTCAAAGAAATGATAGAGCCTGGTTCAGAAAGTATCTGGTCAATAATCACAGCCAGGCCACAAGAGCCTTCTGGGGCTGGTGATCTATGTTGGCAAACCCAGACACCCTACCCGGAGGTGAGTGGCTGGGCTGCAGGCTGAGTTAGGGCCTCTCATAGGTCTAAAGGACCAGACATGCTGGTGGGCAGCCCAGGCTGCTCTCCCACCTCCCATGGCACCTACCGCCGGGTGGCCATGCTGGCGCACATCCATCTGGGCGAAGGAGCAGGTGTCACCCACACCCACCACCTCCACAGTGAAGTTGCGGAAGAAGTCAACAATGTCCAAGGACTTGGGCCGCAGGAAGATGATGAGGATCAGGGGTGTAATAATGGGACTCAGGAGCTCCTCCAGGATGAAGACCTGAGCACAGACAGATGGGTTCAGCACAAGCTTGAGGATGTCAAAAAACCCACAATCCCAAAGCCAGCCCCCAGCTCCAGCCCTCCATCTCCTGGGACAGGGTGTCTCTGAGAATGCTGCCCTGCTCCTCTAGCAGCCCAGGAGCTGCTCAGCTCTCCAGCAGCTTCTCCCTCCTGCAGGGATGGGGCAGAGTCCACAGCCCTGCCCCACACAAGCCAAGCTCACCGCTTTGTACTGGAAGAGCTGGGCAAACTCATCCCTGGTCTCGTAGCGGTGGGCGTTGCCCTGCCAGTGGTCAGGCATGTAGTGGATGTGTGCCAGGATGACTCGCAGCAGCTGCTCTGGGCAAAACACCAGGTGCTGGTCAGGAATGAAAGACCTGCAGGACAGGACAGGGAAACATCACAGCATCACACCTCAGTTCCTGGGAGGCGTCATCCTAGGAGGGCAGGGTGACTGCCCCATATCACAGCTCCACCTGTAACCTTCCTGCCAGCCCAGCCCTTCATATCATGCAATTACTGCACCCAGGATCACTGCTACCCCCTTTCTTCTGCTTGGTCCTGCCTCTCCCCAGCCGTGCCCCTCACTCAGGCAGATTCACATCCATTTGCAAGCAAAGAGCATGTTTACATGGATTACCAGCCCCACCGCTCCCCACAGCGCTGCCAGGACCACGGGGGCAGCATAGACCCAACCTCACCTGCACACTGTGATGCCCACCCCGAGCAGGGTGACCGTGGTCAGGACATGCTCGACTGCCAGCACGTCCTCATCATAGATGGTGAGAGCGATGAGCACGGCCAGGATGGAGCCAGCAAAGAAAGCCACGTTCTTGGCCACGATGGTGAGAAGCGGGGAGATAAAGCAGTTCATGTACTTGGAAGCTGGCTTGTACCCCTTGCTGAGGCGCGAGTGCAGTTCATGATCCAGCTCATTGAAGTGACGGAGGTAACAGCGGCCATAGAGAGACCAGCAGCGGGCGCCCAGGCTGCCCGGCTCCCGCTTCAGGATCTCCGTGTAGCTGAAGAAAGCATAGAGGATCTGCCAGATGAGGATGAGGGGGCAGAGGAGGAAGTTAGCAATGCCAATCCAGAGGATGCGAGTGCTAAGCTTCTCAGCCAGCTCTAGGCGGTTCCCAGCCCGCTTGTACTCAGCCTTCAGGCTCCACTCATTCTCAAAGAGGGAGCCAGGACCCCAGAAGAAGATGAGCTCAAAGTTGTACTTGAGCCCACGTGTGTAGAAGACTGTGTCTCCCAGCAGTGGTAGGCGGAAGCGGATGGGCAGCAGTGACTTGTTCACCATGGCCACCATGTAGTTCTTGAAGCGGAGGATGCGGTGATAGATGTCCAGCTCTGTCAGCTCCTTCTTGTGGATGCAGATCTGGTGCTCCTTCTGGATCTGCACTATGCGGGCCTGCACCTCCTGCCAGGTGTAGTAGGGCAAGGTGGACTGGAAGGGGACAAGCAGCAAGATTAGGGAGGCATCCAGGGTCAGAAGCTGGGCTGAGCTCACTGAAGCAGCAGGTCCCAGCGCACACCTTGGGGTGCTGACAAAACCCACGCAACACCAGGACACAAGGCACCTCCTGGCACCGCTTCAGCCTGTAGCAGGCAAACCCCATACCTTGCCCTGGTGCCCTTTACCCCTAGATTAGCACAGATGACTGTTTCCCAGCCACTCACATACCAGCTGCCTTGGAGGCACAAACACAGCTCCAGGCTCCCATGGGTCCTCCCAGAGCTGCCATTTGGAGTCAGCAGGGAGACACAAACAGGGGAAGGGACTTAAGCAGTGTCCCTGAGGGAGCCCATGGAAAAGGTGGTGAGAAACCGGGCCTCTTGGCTCACCCCACCTCTCTCAAGACACTTTCTCCCTTCACAGGATGCGCACACACCTTTTCATGTTGTCCATCAGAGCAAGGACTCTGGATTAGGATGTATGTGCAAGCCTCAAACCCCACCTTTGACATGCCAATCTCCTGTGTGACCTTCAGCAACTAAGTAGTTCCACACCTCAGTTCCCCCAAAAGTAAACAAGGAAGATGAGGTTGTCCACAATCCAGAGGGGTATGAGGATATCCTTGCTTATGCCTTCTCCGTGGAAGGCAGCACAGAAAAGGCCATCACTGAAGAATACACATATTGAGTGGCAGATGGCAGAGACGCGTGCCAGCAGGCAGAGAGGCAGGCTGGGCAGAGAGGGGTTAACATGGAATAAGCTGGCTGCTGGAGAAGAGGCTGAAGGGAGACCATGTGGTTATGGAGCAGAGGGAAGAATGCTTTGTAGAAGTCTGAAGAGAAGCGGAGAGGCATGCAGGAAAGTTGCTTCACCCAGCAAATGCCTCCCATGACCCTCAGCATCCTCACACACAGCCCCTGGCTCGGCTACTTACCATAGGGATTTTCAGGGCATTGATGTAGAAAGAGTGAATCTCCCAGTAGCAGCAAATGTTGTAGATAAATTTGACAAGTCGGTGGATCCAGAAAACCCCAGCTATCACCAGGATGCAGATGAGGAAGCTGTTTGCCTGGATTCTGTAAGCAAGAAGAGGCAAGTAGGGGGAGACAGGCCCAGACAGGTGCCCTGAGTACCTGAGAAAGCAAGAGCAGTGGCTAACATGCCCTCCACTGCACCCACCTTGCACTGCAGACATTTGGAGGCAGGAAGGCATCTGGCAAAGTCACCTTAATGGGCTCGCTGGGATGCTGGCTGTGATTTAATGCTTTGTTGGCAAAGAGGATGTCATAATCAACACAGCTGATAAGAAAGGTGGTAAATGCCACCACAAAGATGAACTGCCTGCGAAAAAAAAAAGGAGCAGGTGTGAGGGAATCACCCTTCTGCTCCCCTCCCCAAAACATGAAGCAGCCAGGGTCACACGTCACGGTGATGCATTCCCACAGCCATTGGAGCAGGAAAGCTCATGGACAATGGTTCCTCAAAGTGAAATGTAGGTTTGGGGCATGGAAAACCCTAATGAGGGGGAGACAGGACAACTATGAAAGGAGCCCTTCCACACTCCCAGATGCATGAGCTTGGCAAATGCCTATGACTGTTCCCCAGCAGGTGTCACAGCCACAACAGAGGGGAATCTGCACTTACATGAGCTCAAAGATCTCTCCAATGAGCATGCAAGTGAAGCCATTCTTCTGATGCAGGTTATAGACGTGGAAGCTAGTCAAGGAGAACAGCTTGGACACTCCTCTCTGATGAAGGATGGAGAAGTTTCTGTCCCACTGGTATTCCACAGCTCCCCAGTCAAGTCTCCCTCCACCACCAGCAGAAAATCCTTCCCAACCCTCCTCATCAGCAAGCTGGTTCCCCACTGCAGGAAAACATACTCTGCCCAGCTAAAGCACAACTGGAGGACTTGGTTTCATCCATGCTCCTTTCTTCCCCCACCCAACACCCAGAACAGGGTCTGTCCCAGCACAGAGAAGAAACTCAGCCTGCCCTCAGGTTGCACAAGGACGGGTAGGGCAAGGCAGGACAACACAGAGGCAGGCAAAAATGCATTCAGTGGCACCTAGCACCTATGACTGGTGTCCCTGTTTCTGACCCAGGCAATGTGGTCAGCATAACTAACACCATTCTATAAGGCAAGCAGCCATTCTCCATGACCGAGAGGGTCACCCTTTCCCCAGTTATCAGGCCCTGAGGGTCCTGTGAACCAAGTACACAAATCAAACAGATTTCTCTTTCCTCTCCCTACCAGCCTCAAGATTCCTTGGCTCCAGGCTGATTACTCTCTCCCATGCTGTCCTTGAAGGTCCCAGGCATCTGGCCAACCTGACAGAGGTGATGACCCAGTCAGAGAACACGGAAGTGTAACCCCACCCAGAGCATTGCCCACAAAATCAAGGAGTTACAAGTCCTAAGTGGGAACTTGGAACAGAACTGTTGCCGGACATGAGACCCAGGATCCCCCAGTAGCCAGGGACACCTCCACTTGTCATCTGCTTCCTCTGAGAACTGAGTGACTTGTATTCTTTTATAGGATTTTTGATTCTCATTATGACTGTTATACTGATATAGCAAACCATGTATTAAGATATGACCTGATCTGTAGAGAATCCAGGTGATTAGAAACCATAAGCTAAGAGATGCTATAAAATTCTGTGCTGTGCTGCTTAAAAAATTGTCCTACACTGATTCTGCTTACAGAAACCCTTCACTACTCTGATTATAAATGCTATGCTAGCAATAAAATCTGTTAAGAAAATAAAGCATTAATTGTAACTACAACTTAGTACCGTCATCACTCTGCCAAGAATCCCTGGAAGCAGCTGTCTGACCCTCAGTGTCGGGTGACAGCATCCCAAGATTTGGGGCTTCTGCCAGCCCCTCTGGAGCCGTGTGGTGTCCTACTGGAAGGGGCAGACACTGCCCAAGCTCCAAGTTACACCAAACCCCATATTTTCCCCGCACTGAGAGCCCGATATGCGGGAGTTGCATCCCACCTGACCCCCGCCCTGCGAAAGGATATTCGAGAAAAGAAGAGGTCCAGGTTCTCGATGTGATGCCACGGAGCTGAAGGAAGAAGCAGCACAGGGTGAGGGGCTCTCAGCACACCCACCCCTGCTGTTGTGATCGGCACAACACACTTCTCTCCCGCTGCCCCGGGCCCCCGAGGTCCCAAACCGGCCCCGCAGCCCCCACTCCCGGCTTCTCTCGGTGTCTAGCCTCTCCCCTCCGTCCCTGGCCTCTCCCTGCATCCCCCCGCCGCCGCCAGGCCCCAACCTCCCCTGCCGCCGCTCACACTTGGCACCCTCGGGGACGTGGACAAGCAGGTCGCCGCCGCCGGGGGGGGACTCGGTGGAGGAGCTCTCCAGGCGCTGGTACTGCGTCTCGAAGTGGGCCATGGCGGGGCCCCCCGCCGCCACCGGCCCGGCCTGGCCCGGCCCGGCCCGGCGCGGCCCGCTCGGCCCCGCCCGCGACTGGCGGCAGCGGCGCCCAATGGCGACCGCGGGGTGGGACGCGGGCGGCCAATGGGCAGGTGGGGGGCGGGCGCGGTGGCCAATGGGCGGGGGGGGCGGGCCCCGCGGCGGCGGCGGGATGTGACGGAAGGTGCTTCCGGGCCGAGTGGTGGCGGCCGCGGGTGAGCGGCGCGGGGGGTCATCGGGGTACGGCAGGTTTGGGGGGTGATGGGGGTATGGCAGCTTTCGAGGGGCGGTGGAGGTATGGCGGCTTTGCGGGGGTCATCGCGGTACGGCAGGTTTGGGGAGGTCATTGGGGTACGGCAGCTTTTGGGGGGCAGTGGGGGTACAGCAGGTTTGGGGGGGCGATGGGGGTACAGCAGCTTGGGGAGTTCATTTGGATACGGCAGCTTTGGGGGGATGATGGGGGCACGGCAGGTTTGGGGGAGTGATGGTACGGCAGCTCATGGGGATATGGCAGCTTGGGGGGGGATGATCGCGGGGGTAATGTCCCTGGGTGGTGCAGGATTCCGGGGGCAGCGACGGCGGGAAGGTCCCGGCCGCAGGGAGGGCTCGGGTGGAGAGAGAGCGGTGTGCCCGTGGGTCACCCGCGGGTGGTTCCCGCCGGGCCTGTCGCTCAGGCACCGTCCCATCCGCCAGGAGCAGGAGCAATGTTGGCCCCAGAGAGCAGGTCCGTGTTCGAGGCTGCCCAGGACCCCGTCCTTCTTCACGGTCTGACCCTTGTCAGTGGAGTTGCTGCAGATGCAGGTGCTGCTGAGTTGGCACCAGTGAGCCACGGTGCGTGGGACTCCGTGGGGACGGCATGAGGGAAGTATTTGTCTAAGCTCTTGCCCCCCAGCCCCAAGCCACAGGTTAGGAACTCTGTCCCTAATAGAGCATGGGTGGCCACGCTGGAGCTTGGCCATGGGAGCTGCCTTGTGGGCAGATAAATGAGCTTTTCTCAGTGTCACCCCAAAGTCCCCGAAGCTTCTTCTACAACCATAGGACTCTTTGGGTGGCTGAGAAGGGACCCAGGAGGCTCTGCTCCTTGTGGCATAGTCTGGGGAGCTGCCTGTGCAGAGCGCTTCCTTCTTCCTACAGAGAAGCCTGCAGCTGCCAGCTGCAAGGAGAAGGTCCATGAGGTCCCTGAGATGCCAGAGAGGATGTGCTGCTCAACCTGTGGGCAGGTGTTCGGCAGCCGGGAGGAGCAGGTGAGCAGGGCCAGGCAGTCACCATGAGGTGGGCGTGGGGCTGGCATGACTGGTGGGGTCCTGCTGTGCAAGCTCAGCCCCAGTGTGATGCAGCCCAATGCTGGCTGTTTCCTGGAGCTGTACTCCTCACATCCTGTTGGTATCTGGCATTTAAACCTTGCATGTTATTGATTAGAAGTGTCATTTAGTGGAAGTAAATGTAAGTATAGCACAGGCCTGTACCTCTTTAGGTTAACTGTTCCTTAATGTACTGCAGTCTTCCAGTCAGGATAACTGAAGAGTCCCAGCATAAGTTTAGCCCTCAGGGTCTGTCACCTCATGCCCTTTAGTGGTGGGGGTTTCCATGGACCACTAAGACCCTGCTGGCTCATACCTCTTTGCTCCACAGACTGAGCACTACCGTCTCGACTGGCACCGCTTCAACCTGAAGCAGCGACTCCGGGGGCGCCGGGCAGTGCCTGTGGAAGTGTTTGAGGAGAAGACCCGCACGGGTGAGGAAGGGGGCTGTCTGCATTGGAGCCCAGGGACTGTCAGCGACCTTGCTGGGCCTGTTCTGTGCAAGGATGAAGCTCTCTGCTAGCTCAGGGTTCCTTTATTCTGCCCCTGTGGGGTCTTCTCGAGTTCCAGCACTGCTCCTGAGCCTTGATGATTTTTTTAGGGCGAAGGAGGCATTATAAATGGGCTGCTGCCTAGGTGTACCTGCAGATCCGGAACCCCAAGCCCCTATCTCCTCAACCCACAGCCCCCTTGTGATATGTAGGGTATTGGACAGAACATTACTGGGGTTGTGGGCTTGCTCTTGGAGTCCCCTGTGGAGTTTTGGGGAGGCTGTTTCATTAATCTTTGCCCTGTTTCACTGCACCTTTTTTTCCCTTGCAGGTGATGTTTCGAGCATCTCAGGATCCGATTCAGAGAGCTCTGATACAAGCAGTGAGTCAGAGTTGCTGCCCTCTGCCAGTAACAGCCCTGGGACCCCACAGACTTCCCGCTCCCACAAGGTGCTGGTCCGCAACGCAAAGGGCCAGCTCATCTCTGCATATCGCTGCGTGCTGGTCACAGGGAAGGCAAGTCACAGCCCAGCTTTTTGGGAGAGGGACCTCAGAGAAGGTGGGCGGCACTGGGGGGTAGACATCTGTCTGACAGTCCCTGACTTCCCATGATGGGAAGGGTGGTCTCTGGTGCCAGATCAGAGCACCAGACTTGCTGGTGGCCTATTTTTTGGCTCTGGGGTGCTCCCAGAAACCTATTTCTGGTGCCAGCAGAGGGGCTGATCTCTTCCCTGGGGAACAGCAAGAGCTAAGGAGGTGATCCCTGCTAGCAAGGGTGTCTGTGTATCAGGGTGACATCGAGGAGCCAGCAGAGCTGACAGCGTCACTGCAGAGCCTCAGCATGAGCACGTGCTGGGTTGTGCTGATGATGGGTGGCGGGCACTTCGCAGGAGCTGTGTTCCGGGGGTGAGTACAGAGCGACAGCTGGGCTTATTCCTTGGCTGGGGTTGCATGGTCAAGTGGAGCTACTTTTGCATGTTAATCCCACGCGCACTGAGCCCTGTTGCTCATGCCTGCCCCTCTCCCCAGCCCTCAGGTGCAGGAACACAAGACCTTCCACCGCTACACGGTGCGAGCACGGCGTGGCACAGCCCAGGGCCTGCGGGATGCCCAGGGGTCAGCACCCAGGTCGGCCGGAGCTTCCTTGCGGCGTTACAATGAGGCTGCTCTGCTCAAGGTGAGGATGCACCACAGCACTGGGCTCTTGTCAGGGAGACGTGGTCTTATCTGGCTGTGTGAGGTGGTACCACACTGCTGCTGGAGGGCATAGCAGGAGTGTGGGCTCTGCAAGAGGGTCAGGGCATAAACGAGGCTGCTCTGAGGCCCTCCTGGGTCTGTCCCTGCTCCAGAGATACCTTTGCCCATGCAATGTGCTCAGGATCCCATAGTGCTTCCCCTTCCTCCCCAGGATATTCAGGACCTCCTGGCAGCCTGGGCACAGCACCTGAATGAAGCTCAGCGCATCTTCCTCCGGGCCCCTCGTCACAACCGTGCGCTGCTCTTTGGTGGCAGGAACCCACCCCTCACCCGAGGGGACCCTCGCATCTGCCACATCCCCCTCAGCACCCGCAGGGCCACCCTGCGAGAGGTGCTGCGAGTCCATGCCACGCTGGCCAGCCTGCAGGTGTATGGTAGGTCAGACCAGCCCTTGTTCCTGTAGGTCAGGGCAGATGGGGTGACGTAATCTCTTGTGCGGGAGGGGATGATGCCCTATGGGGTGGAGGTGCTAGCTCTCCAGCCCTCAATCTCTGGAGACACGGGGTGTTCCCTGTCCCCAGGCAATAACAGGAGCACCCTTGCTGCCCAGGGAAGGATACACCACTGGAGGATATCACTGGGTCCCCCAGAAAGGTCTGGCAGAAAAGGCAGCGGAAAGCAGAGATTAATCCCCCACAGGAGAACACAACTGGTGAGTTGAGCCATGGAAGGAAACATAACTGAGCAAACAGGAGGAGTCTGACCAGATAGGAGGCATGGACCAGATTTGTAGCCCAGAGGAGAATCTGTGGAATGTGGCCTCATTCTGGACAGGAGAAAGATAGAGTGTGCTCAGCTGAGAGACCTAAGTGATTGCTCCTGTGTGAGGAGCCTCAGCCTCAGTCTTATTACTCACTCAGCTGCAGAGGTGGAGGAGGAAGAGGAGGAGGAAAGCCCTGCAGGGGAGCTGGAGACTGTCGAAGTGACACTGGGGACCTTGGACCTCCGGGAGTTCGAAGTGATGCCCAAGCGAAACCGCAAAAGGAAGAAGAAGAGGGACAAGAAGGTGAAGAAAGGTGAGGGGGAAGAGCTGTCTGGGGGCGGTATAGGAAGGCCATAGCTGAGGTGAAGGCTGACCCTGTCCCTCTTCCTTACCGTGTGTTCCTTGTGCAGAGCCCTGTGCTGAAGAGACTGGATACCATTGTACTCAGTGTGTGCAGCCTGGCTGGGAACCAGTGACGGAGCTGCAGGGGGAGACTGAGGCTGGGCCCCTTCTCTGGGGTGATGGAGGTAAGTGGGGTCAGGAGCTGGGTCACCTGGATGCCTGCCCCATTTACTCGTGGCTTTGCAGTGGGGTGAAGAGCATGTCATGCAGGTGCCCAGAGCAGCTGGGTGTGGGATGTCTGCAGTGCAGCCATGTGCCTTTGAGTGAGCTGTGTGTATGTAGGAGCAGTAGCTCTGAACTGGAGGGCCAGGCAGCATCTGGCTAAGCCAGGTGTTTTGAGGGGATTGGAGTGGGTCTTAATCTCAGGACTTGTCTGCTACCAAGTGCCATGATACATTGTCAGAGACTCTGAAGGTGCTGGAGATCCTGCAGTGCCGAAATCCAGCTAGCAGGATGATGCTTTAACTGCATTATGCATGTTTCCTAGTCAAACCAGAGCACCGCTCTGCTCAGGGAGGCATCAGACTCTCTCCTGTTCTCCCCTCACAGGAGACCCTCAGACCCAGCTCCGTGATGCCTTATTCACCGCCTGCAAAACAGGGGATGTGCAGACACTGCGGCACCTCCTGGGTGTGCGAGAGAGCGAGGGCCTGCCAGGGGACAGCAAGGATGGGGAGGTCACACAGAGTCTGGATATGGCCTACTCCCTGCTCAATCAGCCTGTGGATGAGCGTGGCTGCAGTCTGCTCCATGTGGCAGCGCGGGCAGGCAAGGCGGAGGCCGTGTGCCTGCTGCTGGAGGCAGGGGCGGACCCTGCCCTCAGGTATGGCTGCAGAGTCCCTAGCAGTTGACAACCACAGCTCTGCTGTGGGAGTCCAGCAACTCGTTCCTGTCTCAGCTGCAGGAAACTGGTGCCACCCTTGTCCTGGGACAGACAGGATTGGTCTCTACCACCCCAGATGTCTGGGTTTGTTATGGGAGGCCTAAGCACTGAACTGTCCTTTTCTCTGCCTGCCTGGTCTGGCACAGCAGCAGGCAAGGCAATGCCCCAAAGTGCGCCCAGGTTTATTGGTGAGCAGTTCTGAGGGTAGGGATGAGACCAAAGCCTCATGCAAGAGATGCAAGAAGGGGAGGATTCTGAGGATTCTAGTGTAGGAATAAGGAACTTTCCCCTCCTTGGCTGTGATACCATGGCCTGCAGTACACATTGCATATTTCTGGGGAGTCACTGGGCTCACAGTCCAGTGGGACATGGGCAGTAAGGTGGCAGGGTGAGCTGGTCTCCCTTGTCTTGCAGGGACAGGCAGGAAAGGACCCCATACTGCATCTCTGCTGACAGAACGACCCGCAACGCTTTCCGCAAGTTCATGGTGGACCATCCAGACAAGTACGACTACAGCCGTGCCAAGGTGGGTGCCTGCCCTCTGCCCTTGCCTTCTGGAAGCTGGGGGACCCCAGAGCAAAGTGCCCCTCTTCCATTTGTGCTGTTGCCCCAGGCTCAGTGAGAAATGCTGCCTGCCCTCTGCCCCCAGGTACCAGGGCCCCTGACACAGGAGATGGAAGCCAAAAAGCTGGAGAAGAAGCGGGCACAGAAAGCCCAGCGGAAGCAACGGGAGCAAGTGCAGCGGGAGGAGCGGCAGCGCTGGGAGCAGGAGCAGGAAGAGAAGCAGAGGTTTGCGGCTCTGTCTGACAGGGAGAAGGTGAGGCTGTGCATTGGGAAGGGGATTGAGCCCGGCTGAGGCAGTGCTACTGTGGTGGGCTCTGGGCACAGCAGCTCCCAGGGGCTAGGGGTGGTTGAGCTGTCTCTCTGCTCCCCAGAGGGCGCTGGCTGCCGAGCGGAGGTTGGCTGCACAGCTGCAGGACACCGGCACAACGCTTACCAACATCAGGTAATGGTCCCGGCAGCATGGCTCTGCACACAAACTCTCCCATGTCAGCACAGCTCTTCCCTACCCTTCTTGCTCCAGGTCTCATTTCCAGTCTAAAGCTATTCCTGTCCACTCAATTCCCTGCAGTGCTTGTATAAAAGATTGCTTTCTGTCTTGCCCTGCTCCCCTGAAATATTTTGCAAAGGATGACTCGGTCCACCTGCAGCCAGATCTATGGCAAGCCAACTCCCCAGCCACTCCTGTGCCCCTGTTCCTGACTTCACATCTCTTCCCTCTGCCATTCCACAGGCTTATTGGCAGCCAGCACAGCCTGTGCTGATCTGGGCAGGGGCTTTACAACTACATATGAGGCCAAATTCCTCCATGTTTATTCTGCCTCGAAGTGTCCTCACACTATCCTCCCACACAGCATCTCCTCCAGGGAGCATGTCTCGGCTAGGCTGCTGGGTGAGCACATCAGCCCTGCAGGACCAGACAAGGATCAGCTCCCTCATGCTGCTGGTGTCTCATGTCACAGCCCAGGCAGTGAATCTTCTCCTCCTCTAACTCTCTTCAAGTGTCCCCTTTACTCAGGGCCAGCTCTGTTCTTTCCTGCAGCCGCTGCTGGCACTGTGGAGAGTCCCTGCTGGGACGGATCCCTTTCCATTACCTTGACTTCTCCTTCTGCTCCACGGCCTGCCTGCAAACCCACCGCCGGGCACAGGCCAGACACACCTAAGGCTGGGGACTGCTGCCACCTGCCAAGGACCAATGTGGGGACACAGCTGAGCACTGGCTGTGCAGCAAGGGAGAGCCTGTGGACCATGTCACTCTGGGGCAGCTCTGGCAAGGCTCTAGGCATGAATGTCGCTCTGGGTGCTGACTCTGGGGACGTTAGAACTGAGAGGTTGTGCTACTGTGTGGTGCCAGGACTGTTTGGTGGCCCGGCTCCAGCTGGGGGTCCTGCTGCCAGCTTTTCTCATGGCTACCTTGTAGGCTGCTGTCTGTGGTGGAGGGACAGATCCTGACACATACAGACCCTGCAGCCCTGAGCTACCAGCAGCCACACTTGTAGGCACCTTTGAGGTGGTTCTTTGCCCTCTCCTCTCCTGGCTGCCCTCAGCATCTCAGCCCTGTCATGTTAGCAACTACCTCTTCTGCCTACATTGTCAATAAAAAGGTGCCTTGACCCCTTAGACAGGGGCAGAGTCAGCATGAGTACTGGAACTATTTGGGATGAATGTGGGATTAACATGCAAATAAATCTCAATCCTGGGCCCCTTTCTCATTAGCACAAGCCCTGCCTGGCCTGAGAGGAGGGCAGAAAGCTCTGTATGTCTATGTCAGGATTTGTGCCACTTTTCTAGGACCCTGCAGCCTCTGTACTTCACCAGCCCCCTGCCATCTCCGCAGCCCCAGCAAGAAGCAAGGCCAGTGCCCAGCAGCACTGTTTATTCTGCGGCCGAGATGCTGTGGCTGAGGGTCCTGTTGAAAAGGGGTCGGTCGAGAAAGAGCAAGTGGGGGGTGAGGGGTGCCCCTTCCAGCTCCAGCACTGTGATGTTGTTGGGACAGCCGATGTGCAGCACCGAGCCGGGCACGAAGAGGGTCTGCTGGGGCCCACGGTGGGTCCAGTACCGGCCCAGGTTGAAGCCGTTTATCCACAGCTGTCCCTAGAAGATGATGGAGATGGGACTGAGCTATTTCCTGCTCTACCCTCACCCCCTTTCCTGGCACTGCCTTACCTTGCTCCAACCTGGGAACTTCACGAAGGTGTCCCAGGCAATGCCAGGGGTCTCAAAAGTCCCGGTGTAGAAGGCTGGCCCTGCTCTGCCCCTGCTGCTTGATTTTGGCATGGCAGCGTGGGGCCAGCCCTGCTGGACTGCAGTATCTATGGCCAGGGGATAGATCAGCCAGTTGTTGAGAGGGATAGAGTCCAAGGAGATGTTTCCCAACAAGCCCTGAAATGGAACAGGAGGGAAAATGAGGTAGCAGTGTCTGCCACAGGCAGAAGGATACTTGGCTTCCCTAGCAGCAGTGAAGGTGGAATAGGATTCCCTCTGAGGGCCTGAAGGGCCCTGGCTGCCATGGCACCTTAAGTGGGAGAGGGGTGCCAGTCTCTCAGTCCTGTCCTGGCAGGTTTGCCAGGGAATGATGTGAGATGAACCAAGGAACAGGACTTGGGGTGGCCCCCCTGAAGGCTGGGGTCTGTCACAGGTGGCAGTAGAGGAGGTGTTTGGTCACGTGGGTGGCCAGGCCATTCCCTCTGGAGGGCTCTCTCCTCTTACCTTGAAGTCACTGACATTGGCACCGAAGCTGATCCTGCCCATGTTCTCCAGGAGCATGTCCAGGGTGTCCCCTGCCTTGCCTGTCACACGCAGTGTCATCTGCCCATCCCTCTCCAGCATCCCCTGGTACTCCTAAAGCCGCAAGGTCAGTGCTGCCAGTCTGTGCTCAGATCCCACCACCCCCAGTGCTGCCAGCCCTCGCAGAGCCAGCCCAGGGCTGCCCTCTGCCCCCAAAGGGGACAGATTCAGGCTAGAGAGCCACACCACAAGGGCTCGGTGTGGCTCTCAGCACTCTGGCTGTCCCCAAGGCCCTGGCATGTCACAGCTCCACTGCTGGCTGTCCCACAGCCCTCAGCACTGGCCCAGGGACTGGTGTGCTCCCACAGCCTCACCTTGTGCAGCATCACGTAGCCACGGTCACAGATGCTGTGGGGAGGAGCACTGAGCGTGGCTGGGTCCGGGATGTCCCAGGGCAGCTGTGTGCGGTACAGCACAAAGCCATGGGCCTGCAGGACACAGCACAGCAGCACAGAGGAGAAATGGGGCTGGAGACGAGCTCTGCTCCTCTGCCCCAGAGCCAGGGCCAGGCAGACAGGGGCATCTCCCCAAGTGTCCCCCACTATTCCCAGCCCTTCACCTGCTTTATGGCCTCAAAGGTGAGGGGGAACTGGCTCTGGATGGGCCCAGAGGGGCACAGCACATCCAAGACATCCAGGAGGTCAGCATACTGCAAAGGAGGGATGGGTGCTGGGCAGTTGAGCAGTGCCAGGCCAGGGCAGCACAGCCCTTAGGACAGGCACTCACCTTCCGCAGGACTACCCAGCCATAGGCATACTTGGGAGTGGCAGGTGGCATCGGACCGACTGGCAGGGGCTGAAACTGAACAGCAAACTGTCAGCTGCCCCCTGGGGCAAGCAGGGAGATGTCCCTTGCCCTGCTGGGACCCTCTATGTTCCCCTCTGTCCTGGCACAGGCAGCAGTACCCAGTACTGTCCCCTTCCTGCCAAGTTCAATACCTTGCTGACGACCGTGCGGATGGCAAACAGCTTCTCGGTGGGGTCTCCTGCCTCTGACAGGGGGGCATCATAGTCATAGCTGGTGGTCACTGGTTTGTACTGGTCCTTGTAGTCAGCACCTGGCCGGGGAAGCAATGTGAGCAGGAGGAAGGGGCTCTGGCACAGCCCAGGGCATGGAAGCCAGCCCCAGGCTGGCTGCAATGCAATTGGAGGGCATGATCCCCAACTGGGGACCCCTGCCTAGGGACAAAAGGAGTCCCCAGGCGAGGACAAGCTTGGGTTCAGGGGCCCTTGGCTATGTGTCAGCCTGCCCCATGAGACAGAACAACAGCCTGAAGCAGGCTTCTCAGGGATGGCCAAGGAAAGCCCCCCAAGCCCCGCAGTGCCCCCTCCCTAGGGCAAGGCCCTACTCACCACTCCAGTAGGCAAAGTTTGTCCCTCCATGAAACATGTACCTGTGATAACCCCAGAGAACCCAGTCAGCACCCACACAGACTTGGCAGGGACTCACCAGGCACTGGCCCCTCCCTGCTGCACCCACAGTCCCAGCCCTGCCTGCCCAAACCCCGTGGGATGAAGGTAGAGGTGATGCCACCTCCCCTGCTGGCTGTGCCCCCTGCCAGCTGACTACTTGCATGTTGACACTGGCTCCCAGCTGCAGTATGTCCTCCAGCCCCTGGGCCACCCACGCTGCACCGGTGCTGGCGTGCACCTCCCCCCAGTAGTCCAGCCAACCTGTGTAGTACTCAGAGTTTACCTAGGGGAGAAAGGGACTGTCACCCGCCTGGACCTGGGGCTCCTGGCACCCGTTCGTCATCCACATTCCCCCTGCTCACCTGCAGCCTGGCCCCAACACCCCTCTTTGCCTCTGCCTCCCCAAAGCCATCACAGGTCATTCCCCCACAGTGCCCATGCCAAGCTCACCAGGGGGCCCTTCGGTTCCACACGGCGCTGGGCATCAAACAGCTCTGTCACATTGGATCCTGTGGAGGTGAAGAGAGGAGGTTTGAGCAGGACAGAGAAGGAATCCCCATTCTCTCTCCTTGTCCTCCTCCTCCCCCGTAGGGGTACCTGGCCCGAAGTCGATGGTGGCGTAGAGCCCCTGCAGGGTGCCACAGCGCAGCTCCTCCGCTCGCGTGCTGTCGGTGGTGAAGAGCAGCACCTCGCTCCCCAGCAGCGCCCGAAAGGAGCCCAGCAGGTGCCGCAGGTATCCATAGTCACAGGCATAGTAGCTCCCATATTCATTCTCCACCTGTGAGCAAGGCAGGGGCTGGCACCCAGGATGCATATGACAGGGCTGCAGCCAGGTCCCACCACCCACTGGGATAAACACTCAGCTCCCCTCTTTCCTCCTGACATCATTAGATGTAGTGAAACCCCCCAGGTGTCCTGAAAATGACCTTTCAGCCCCACCATGAGCCCTATCTCTGCCAGTGTCCCTCAAACCACAACTGGAGTGATGACAGGTACCTCAGAGTCCCTTTGGATTTAGACCCAGGTCCAGAAGTTGAGAGGGATTTATCTGAGCTGTACTGGGTGAGGTCATGGTTTAGGGTGTACAGGTGCCTTTTTGGAGCACATCCAAAGATGACCCAGAGCAGGGAGCTGGGCCCCACGGCACCTTACCTGCACGCTGATGATGTTCCCCCCATGCTGGTACAGGTGTGGCTTGATCTTGGGCAGCAGGACATGGAGCCAGGAGTCCACAGCTGCCAAGTAGGCTGGGGTGACAGAGGGCAGCTCAGCCTAGCTGCAGCATCCACCCCAGCCCACTTGCAGTCAGCCTGCCAGAAGGAAGACAGAACAGACAGGGAAGGGCCAAGCACAATGGGGAAGCGGAGGTGGAGTACAAAACCACGAGGCTCCCAAAAGATGGAGAAGACTATAAGAAAGACAACACACGTGGGGCTGGCAGGTGTGTGGAGAGATACCAGTGTGCCAGGGCTGGCACCAGGCTGTAAGAACACAGTGGCCAGAGCCCTGTGCTGAGCCTCACCGGGGTCAGAGGAGCGCAGGATGATGTCTGGTTTCCACAGCAGCCAGGCAGGTAGGCCACCCTGGAGAAACACACAGCAGAGAGGGAAGCAAAGAAACTGCTCAGCAGCCCACGCTGACACACAGCTGAAACCAGCCAGCACAGTGCTAATGCTCAGCACCAGTGCAGCATGTGCCCCACAGGGCAGCAACTTTGGCTGGCATGACACTGGAGTCACTGTGGCAGCCAGAAAGGCCAACCCCGTGAGCCCTTCCCAGACCACCCATCACCCCTCTGCCATGTTGGGGGCCAGGGCTCACCATCTCCCACTCTGCACAGATGTAGGGCCCTGGCCGCAGGATCACCAGAAGTCCCAGCTCAGCTGTCAGGTCCAGGAAGGCTTCCACATCCCGGTTCCCAGCAAAGTCATAAACCCCTGGCAGCGTCTCATGGTAGTTCCAGGGGACATAGCTGGGGCAAGAGGGGAGATCAGCATGCAGGGGTTAAGGGTACTCCAGCAGAACAGGGAACCATCCCACCAGCCGGTCCCTCTGCTTCTGGGAACTGGCCTCCAGCCTGAGCTGATTATGGCAACTGGGGTTGGACTGGCACTAGCCCAGGTTCATGCTTGTGTCTGGCAGGGTTGTCCTGGAACAACAGCCCAGTGCAAGTGTTGGATCTTTCTCCCTGTGGTCAGACAACACCTTTGTCTTTGTTCCTACTCCAGAGATCCCAGAAACCCCAAGTGGCTGTGGTGGCAGTGGGCTGTGCGCTGTTGGGGCTTACACCTGCACAGTGCTGAGCCCACTCATGTGCATCTTGAGCAGCCGGTCTCTCCAGGCAGGCCGCGGGACACGGGCGTAGTGGATGCTGCCTGAGATGTAGCGGAAAGGGACACCATCCTTAAGGAAGCAGTTGTGCTCATAATCCACCTGGAAGGAGCGTGGTGAGGGAGAGGCCTGCGGGAGAGTGGCAGTTTTGGGGGGGCAGAAGACTCTCAGAAAGCCCAGCTGCCCCCTCCCATGCTCCCTGGGACAGGGACTGATGGGGGCTATTTCCGGGGGGGCTATCCCCCGAGGAGGGTACCACACTGCCCTGGGAGAGCAGAAGGGATAAGCAGAGCAACCATTCACACCCTCCCTGCTAATCAAACATCCAGCGGCTGAGCTAGTGGCATTTTGCTGCTAGGAGGGGTGCTGAAAGGACAGGCAGGGAGCTGGAAATGCAAGCCGGACATTGGAGCGGGACGTGGGCGGCAGCACAAGGAAGCCATAGCAGGAAGAGTAGGAACACGGAGAGGGAAGCAAGGCAGATTCCGGTGTCGTCCCACCGGATCCTTCATAGCCTAGCTCCACACGGTTCTCCCAAACTTTTCCACCCGTGTTTGCTAACCTGCGTACTCAGGAGCCTCACCGCCAGCAGCAGGGCGAGGGCCGGCAGCCCCATCCTCGCCGGGTGCTCGGCAGGCCCGGGGCAGAGGACGAAGCTGGACGTGGACACCACCATCACATGATCCGAGAAGGATCTTAGCCAGCGCCGAGTGCTGCTTCCTCTAGATATTCAGTGCAAGCAGCTGGAACTGCAGCACGGCTGGGGCGGGATCATGGGACGGGGATGGGCGGCTCCGACTCTCCACGCCTGGCCAGCCGCACATCAGCCCCTCCAAAGCCCATCCAGCAGGGGATGCTGGCGGCACACCACCAAGAAGGCTCCGGCCGGCGGGCACATCCCCGGTGCCCCCCGGGATAGTGGGTGACACATGTGGGGGGACAAGGAGCCTCATAAAAGTATCACCACCAAGCAGAACCCTTCCAGTGAGCTCAGCCCGCTTCTTCCATCAGAGACGTGGTGATGGAAACCTCGGCTGTAGCTCTAGTAGGAGGGATGCTGCTGCTGGCTGAGGGAAAGGAAAACATCCCCGAACAGAGGGTCAGAGCTGGGGCTAGAGCTGATGACAAGTGTGTCGGGAGATGCCGCAGGGAAGGACGAGCTCCGCTGAGGTGGCTCCGTCATCTCTGTCCCCTGCAGCGCCGACCCGCTCGCCTGTGCGAGGGGTTTGGCTCACCGGGGCCAGCCCCGGGAGCGGCGGGGCTGCGGGCTGCTGCCGCCATCGCCACCGGGGGATGCCACCGCGCCGGGGGCACCGCGCGGGGCTGCCGGGCGCTGGGTGCTGCGGTCCCCGCTCGCACGGAGGAGGGAGCCCGGGATCCCGGGAGCTCGGCGGCACCGAACAGCGGGAGGCGGCGGCGCCCCGCCCCGTGGGTGACGCGGCGGGTGACGCCGGGGGTGACGCGCGGCGGCGGGCGATGACGCGGGCGGGCGATGGGGCAGACGCTGTGCGTCTGCTCCCGGGGCACCGTCAGCCTGGGGGGAGCGCGGTACCTCCTGCTCCACCGCCTGGCAGAGGGGTGCGCGGCTGGCTGGGGCGCGGGGGGCTCGGGCGGGGGGTCCCCGGGGTCTGCGAGGGATGCTCGGGCAAGGGGGGTCTGCGGGCGGGGGTCGATGTGCTAGGGCATGGGGAATGCTCGGGCTTGGGGGATGCTCGGGTATGAGGAGGCGCGCGGGCCTGGGGGCGCTTGTGCAGGGGGAGTGCTCGAGTATGGGGGGCGTGCTTGGGCAGGGGTGTGCTTGTGCATAGGGGATGATTTGGCATGGGAATGTTCAGGCGTGGGGGTGATGCTCAGGCATAAGGAGATGCTTAGGTAAGGGGGGGTGCTTGTGCGTAGGGACATGCTTGGGCAGGGGGGTGATGCTCTGGCACAGGGAATGGTCGGGCAGCGTGGGGAGATGCTTGAGCTCAGGTCACGTTGGGGCATGGGGGAAATACTTGGGCTTGGTGGGGGTTGATGCTTCAGCATAAGGGATGCTTGTGCATGGCAGTGGATTCTCATGCTGGGTGGCAGGGGTTGGTCATGCCAAGGAGTGGGTGCTCAGAGCCATGGGAGTGGGGGTGATTGGACCAGTGGGGTTTTTCATGCAGAGAGGGGATGCTTTGGCATGGCTGAGGGATTCCCTCTGGCCTCTCCTCTGAGTGTTGATAGTTTAGACTGGGCTCAAGGCCCTGACATGGATGCCACAGTGCTCAGCCCACGCCATGCTTGACTCCTTGCAGGGGCTTCAGCTATGTGGACCTGGTGGAGGGGCTGCGGGATGGGCGCTTCTACGCCCTGAAGCGCATCCTGTGCCACGACAAGGAGGACCGCCAGGCCGCCCTGCACGAGGTGGAGATGCACGGCCTCTTCGACCATCCGAACATCCTGCGCCTGGTGGCCCACGCCATGGTGGAGAAGGGTGCCAAGCACGAGGCCTGGCTTCTCCTGCCCTATGTGAAGGTGAGAGGGGCTTTCCTGGCTGCCTCACCACCCCAGGAGCAGCAGTGGTGACCAGCTGCTTGTGTTTGCCAGGGCGGGACCCTCTGGAGAGAGGTGGAAGCACTGCGAGAGAAAGGGACCTTCATGCCAGAGCAGCGGATCCTCCTCATCCTCCATGGGATCTGCCGCGGGCTGCAAGCCATCCACAGCAAGGGCTATGCACACAGGTGAGGGGCTGGCAGTGCTGGCTGGGGGGGTTGGCAGGGGCCCCAGTGGGTGCTTGGTGATGTCTATCCCCACAGAGACCTCAAGCCCACCAATGTGCTGCTGGATGAGGATGACCAGCCTGTGCTGATGGATCTGGGTTCCATGAACCAAGCTCGCATCGAAGTCAACAGCTCTCGGGAGGCCATGGCTGTGCAGGTGAGTGGCCTGGGACATCACCCCACCAGCCTCTCCCTGCCCCAAGCCCTTTATCCCCGTTTCTCCCCTCTGCAGGACTGGGCTGCCCAGCGCTGCACCATCTCCTACCGTGCTCCTGAGCTCTTCACGGTGCCGAGCCAGTGCGTCATAGATGAGCGCACGGATATCTGGGTAAGGATCCAGCCTTCTGGCCCACCCTGTCCCACTGCCACGAAGCTGCCCTGACCCAACTGTGCTCCAGTCCCTAGGCTGTGTGCTGTACTGCATGATGTTTGGGGAGGGCCCCTTTGATGCCATTTTCCAGAAGGGTGACAGTGTGGCTCTGGCAGTGCAGAACCCGATCACGTTTCCCCCCACAACCAGGTGAGGGGCTGGGGAGGGTGACCCCACTCCTGGGTAGCCCCCTGTCCTGTGCTCCACATGGGTCTTCCTGTTGCTGTCTTTCCTCCAGGTACTCAGCTGGTTTGCAGCGCCTGCTCTCCTCCATGATGACAGTGAACCCCCAGGAGCGACCCAACATAGATGACATCCTCCGCCAGCTGGAGGGGCTGCAGCCAGCACTGGCGGGACAGGACACCACACAGATCTGAGCCCATCCCATTCCAGCAGTGATGTGCCCCAAGGCTGAGCCAGGAGAAAAGCAGCTGCCCTAATCCCTGCTCCCCTGCAGACCTGTTGCAGAGGGAATTAATGCCCTGGGGGAGAGCTGCTGCTCTATGCTGGAGGTGTGTTGGATTTGGAGTGTTCTGTGCCCTGGATGCTGCTACCTGGGCCTTGGTCTGTGCCTCAGAGCTGTGGACGTGTGATCTGCTGCTAAACATGGGGCCCTCGCTGGCTGCTGCCTCCCCCAGGGGTGACAGAAGAGGATGTTGTAGGACACCCCAGGGGGCAGGAGCCACGGTACCGCAGCTCTGTGTCCCAGGAAGGTCACTCCTGCCCGGGGCAGCACTGCAGGCTGGGTCCCGGTGCTGTGCTGGAGGGAGGCAGAGGGCCCCAGTGCCCACTCTGCCACTGCTCTTGGCACCAACGTTGCCTTGTGTTTGAAGTAAAATACGTTCTTGCGGAGTTGTGGCTGTGTCCCTCTCTGTGGGGAGGGATCCTGGCGGGTCATGAGGAGAGCAGGGCACACTGTCTGGGTTATGCAGCCAAGCGTTACTAGAGGGGAAGGGCAGCAGAGGCCAGCTGGGGAGGCACAGACAGAGCATTAGCAGTAAGCAGGGAAAGTTAATCCCTGGCCCCAGAACTGTCCTGACAGAAGCTAACACAACTCCACAGCTGGAGCCAGGCACTGCTGTTTAGAGCCTCTGGGGCTGGGCTCAGCGCAGGCAGAAGGGTGGTGGCAGGGGTACAGGCCAGACTTCTCTGCTGCCCAGGGAGAGGGAGGTGGGTGCCCAAACTGGGAAGCTGCCAGACCTTGGGAGGCAGGAGCAGGAGCTCTGCTCTAGTGGGAATGAGCAGAGCCTGGGGACAGCACAACCATCCCAGTGCTGGGGACACTCCCAGTCCAGCAGGCAGCCTTGGCTGGAGGGGCTCACTGGGACACACAGCAGCTGGGCTGTCCACAGAGGGGTGCTAGAAAAAAAAAGATGCAGACAAGCAGTTTCACAGGGAGCATTCCCCTCCTTTAATCCTCTCACCACACACAGCAGTACAGCAGCCGCGGGGGTTTGTGCCATGCCAGGTGCCCTTGCGGGGTGCACCCACTGCACCAGAGAGCCGTGCATACCCTTTGCCCTGCATTGTGGCCACAGGGGCAGGGGTGCCAGACTGCTCCCACTGCTTCAACCACTATCCTTCCAGATGAGCCTGCCTATCCTCACGCTGCACATGGGGAGAAGACTCCGCAGCTGCCGATCTTTTCCTGCTCAGACCAAATCTGCTCCCCTGAGCTCCAGGGTAGAACATGGGGCCATACATCACATGAGGAAGTGGTATTCACCGCTGGCTGGAGCAGTGAGGGGGGTGGGATGTGTGTCACAGCCCCAGGGACTGGACCCCAGGGCTATTACCTACATGGGAAGCAAGCCGGAGCTGGAGCAGAGCACTGGGAGGAAGCATAGCAGCACCAGTACCAGGGCTGAAGCATTCACCACACACCTGACCTGGCAAGAAACCGATACAGCTGGGGGGATAGTGGGAGACACAGAGGCTCTGAAACGGTTTATTGCAAAGGGTTTCTGCAGGTAACACTGGGAAGGAGCATGGTCCTTTTTGGCTGAGGCTTCTCTACTCCTCACCCTCCTCTTCATCCTCGTAGGAGTCCAGGCCCACCTCCTCATAATCCTTCTCCAGAGCAGCCATGTCTTCCCGTGCCTCAGAGAACTCCCCTTCCTCCATGCCCTCGCCCACGTACCAGTGCACAAAGGCGCGCTTGGCGTACATCAGGTCGAACTTGTGGTCCAGGCGAGCCCAGGCCTCAGCGATGGCTGTGGTGTTGCTCAGCATGCAGACGGCGCGCTGCACCTTGGCCAGGTCACCCCCTGGCACCACCGTGGGCGGCTGGTAGTTGATGCCCACCTTGAAGCCCGTGGGGCACCAGTCCACAAACTGGATGCTGCGCTTGGTCTTGATGGTGGCAATGGCGGCATTGACGTCCTTGGGCACCACGTCCCCGCGGTACAGCAGGCAGCAGGCCATGTACTTGCCATGGCGAGGGTCACACTTCACCATCTGGTTGGCTGGCTCAAAGCAGGCGTTGGTGATCTCAGCCACTGACAGCTGCTCATGATAAGCCTTCTCTGCGGAGATGACAGGGGCATAGGTGGCCAGGGGGAAATGGATACGAGGGTAGGGTACCAGGTTGGTCTGGAACTCGGTCAGATCAACATTCAGGGCTCCATCAAACCTCAGTGATGCTGTGATGGATGAGACAATCTGGCTGATGAGTCTGTTCAAGTTGGTGTAGGTTGGGCGCTCGATGTCCAGGTTCCTGCGGCAGATGTCATAGATGGCCTCGTTGTCCACCATGAAAGCACAGTCTGAGTGCTCCAGGGTAGTGTGTGTGGTGAGGATGGAGTTGTAGGGCTCTACCACGGCAGTGGAGACTTGTGGTGCAGGGTAGATGGAGAACTCCAGCTTGGACTTCTTGCCGTAGTCAACAGAGAGTCGTTCCATCAACAGGGAGGTGAACCCAGAGCCTGTGCCACCTCCAAAACTGTGAAACACAAGGAATCCCTGGAGTCCTGTGCACTGGTCAGCCTGCAGAGAGAGATGCACAAGATTTTCTGAGACACATTTCTTTGTGAAGGCCTGACTATCCAGAAGTCCCTTCAGGACCTGGTCCATCCCTGCCTTGGGCAGCTGCAGATTCCTCCCAGGGTGTAGCAGGGCTTGCAGTGTGCTCTGAGCCCCAGCAGGATGCTGGATCCCACCAGTCAGAGGGACATGTCCCCTCTCTGCAGTCACTTACCAGCTTCCGGATCCTGTCCAGCACTTGGTCAATGATCTCTTTGCCAATAGTGTAGTGCCCACGGGCATAGTTGTTGGCAGCATCCTCCTTGCCAGTGATCAGCTGCTCAGGATGGAAGAGCTGGCGGTAGACTCCTCCCCGAACCTCATCTAGGAGAGAAGAGGGGCAGGTTGAGCCCGGTGGAGGCAGTTGGTTTGAGCCGGCCGCCAAGCAGAGTGGGTGCCAGCAGCCATCCCTCACCTTGGCTCCGCCTGCCACTGCCATGGCCAAGGACCCACACGTCAGCAAGGCCAACACCAGCATCAGGTTTCTCTGGCAGCAGGAGGTGGCTGCCACCTCCCTGTGCAGCTCAGCTTCTCCCACCCATCCGGAGCTCCCTGCCCACAAGCACAGCAGGAGCTGCCTTGCCGGTTGGGCTGGTTTCTCTCTGCGCACATGTGGTACAAGCACCGCTGCCTCTAGGACACTTCAAGAACAAAAGCAGGTGCTCAGGTTTGTGGCTTCTCCTGGGGAAAAAGAAGGGCCCTCGGGTTGAACCCAGTGCAGGATATTGTCAGCAGAGCACAAGCACCACACACCTGCTGCCTGCTACCCACCCATGGGGGCACCCCAGGCCATGTGATCTCCAGTACTCACCAATCACAGTGGGCTCCAGGTCCACAAAGATGGCTCGTGGGACATGCTTCCCAGCCCCGGTCTCACAGAAGAAGGTGGTGAAGGAGTCATCCCCTCCGCCAATGGTTTTGTCACTGGGCATCTGCCCATCGGGCTGGATGCCGTGCTCCAGGCAGTACAGCTCCCAGCAGGTGTTGCCCATCTGGACGCCGGCCTGGCCGACGTGGACGGAGATGCACTCGCGCTGGGGAGGGGGAGGCAGGGTCAGATCCTGGCACAGCTCTGTTCTGCCTGTCCCAGGGAGTGCTCTGCCTGGTGCCAGTGCCACAGAGTCACCCACACATGACTTGCTCTGGTTAGCGACCCTCAAGAGCATGTTTTCCTTTGGGTGACCTCCTGTGTGCCCCTGAGGGGCCCCATATGTCTGTCATTGCCCTCAGCCATGCACAAACACTTGCTGGGTCAAGAGCCAGCTCTGGCATCCCTCTTGCCCTGCCCTTGCTGGCGGCCACTAGCACAACAGACTCTGGCCAGGCCTGTCCTCCAGCAGCATGGGGAGCAGAGCCTGGTCCAGCTTCCCTGCCCCAGCCACTTTGCCAGGGTCCCTGGCAGACCCAGCTCCTTCCCCTTGCCATAGCAGTCCAGTGAGGGGCTGAGTTGACAGGGGCACACATTTAACCCACGAGTGGCAACTAGCATGGGGGAACTGTCCTGCCTGCTGCCCCAGAGCCAGATAAGCCCTCAGTTTTCTGGGGTGAGTGGCCTTGGAGATGCAAGGGTGGTGGGTGGCAGCCAGGTGAGGGCTGGTAGTGAAGCCCAGCAGTTTCTGAGGCAGCATACAGACTCCCTAGGCTACACAGTCCCAACGCTGTGCTGCAAAACCTGTGTCGGCAGAAGTGCTGGGGAGCAGGCTGTGAGCTGGAGATGTACCTTGTGCAACCCCATACATTAAGTTTAGGCCTGCTCTGCTACCCCGGCATCCCTCCTCTGCTGCCCCTGGCACCCTTGGTCCTCTATCCCTGGCAACCCGCCTCTGCTAGTACTAGCATCCCTGTTTCATTACTCCCAGCATCCCCGCTTCCCCTGGCAGGACACCCCGACTCAGCCTGGGCGTCCTGGAGGATTTTCCTCCTGCATTTCCCAGCTGCACAGTGCCCTGAGCTATGATGGGGTCCGTGCCTCCGTTCAGCGCCAGAGTAGGACAAGGGCTCCTGCCTCCTGCGGGAGGGCCAGCCGCCGGGAGGAAGGGAGGGCAGTCCTGGGGAGGGTCCCCAGTAGAGCCCCCGGTAGAGCCCGGTCAGCACTGCGGCGGGGAGGGCAGAGCGCTGCGCCTCCTGGCACGGCCCCGGCCCACTCCTGAGCCGCTAAATATAGACAGCCCCGGCCCCGGGCGAGGGCAGCGGCGACTGCCCGCTTCGGAGAGCGGCCCCGGCCCGCTCTGCCGCTGCCATACCCCCGCGGGACGGGACTGGAGGGACGAGACCCCCACAACCGCGCCCCGCCACCAGCCCCGACGGGGCGTCTGCTGCCGTGGGGGAAGCCCTGCCGAGCGCCCAGCTCCGGCCCCCGGAGCCTGGCTGGCGCCTCCGCCCCCAGCAGCTGTCCCCGTCCGTCCCCCGCCACCGCTCCCCACCGGAGAGGTCACCCCCCTCCATCCCCAGGGCCCTCCCCGCTGCGGCAGCGGGGTGAGGGCAGGCACCCCGGCATCGGCGGCGGGGGGAGCGGGCGAGGGGGCACGACTGCCCCTGGGCAGGGGCCGGTAGAGCTGCCCAAGGTCACGGCGGGGAAGGAGGGGGCGCGTCGCGGCCGCTCCGCCGGGCAAGGTGCCGCAGGGGGGCTGCAGGGGCATCGCCGGGGGGCTGCCGGGCGCCCTCCCCGCCGCCGTGCCCGCCGCCGTGCCCGCCGCCGGCCCACACTCACCATGTTGCGGCGGGGGGTGCGGGCTGTCCCGGTTGCTCGGTGCTGCGGGGCTCGGCGCTGAGCTGCGGCTGCTGCAATCCCCGCCGCAGCGCTCTCTTATAGGGGGGAGGGGCTTGCTGCCGCCACGCCCCCTTATTTTGGGTACGCTTGCATGTGAGGGGGGAGTACCCACTTCGGGGTCCGTGGGAACCTGGAGGGGTCTTTCCAGCTGTGGAGGAACTCCGAGGTGCGGGGACCGGGGCTGCTCCCCCTTCTCTGCCGGGAGGGAAGCGGGGACACCTGGCCAGGCTGCGGGCAGAAGACTTGGGCACCAACCCCCAGGGGTGACCGGCGGTGCTCAACCACCTGCACCGGAATCCGAGCAGGTAGAGCAGCCCCTAACCTGCTCTGTCACCAGCTTCCCCCTGGGACATGGGGACACCCCGAGACCGCTTGGGCCTCCAGAACAGGAGAAATAAGGAGAAACATCATACAGACACACATCAGACTCTGGAGCCCAGGATACCCCCAAACCTCCCTTTGCCATCAATACTCTGGAAGCCTCCAGCCAAGGTTTGCCTTTCTCTCCCAGTAGGGACAAACAGTCAGTTCTGCACAACCCTGTGAGGCTGCAGATCTGCATGACAAATCTGGGCTGCCAAAAAAGGGTCATTGCAGACCGCTTGCTGTTAATAACTTGTGACTACATTCAGAGCAGCAGCTCTGTTTGAGCCCTGGCCAGGGCCAGGGATGATCCTTCTGCTGAGAATGCCTGGACCACCAGCCTTGCATGCTGTCTGCCAGGGCCTGGGCTCACACAGCTACCCCTTCCTGGACATGGGGATGGCTGGGGCTCTGCTGCTCAGCAGCATGCCAGGAGTAGCACACCAGGGACACTGCTGTGTCCCTCAGGGTCCAGATCAGAGGTGCAGGATAACTTTTAGAAAATAGTAGTAGGATGCAATTCCAACTCCTTCATCCTTTTGGTTGCAGAATCAGATCTCTGTGAATACCCAGGGAGGTATCTGTGGTGGAATTAGTCCTGGAGGAGCAGGTTCCTTCCTTTCCCCACACTCAGACCTCAGTAAAGAGTAGATCAGAGCAGCACCTGGTGTGAGGGGCAGCAACTCCTGCCCTGGCACAGCAGCAGGCACCACTCAGTCTGAGCCCAGTGCTCTGGTTACAGACGTGCAGAGCAATGCCAGCAGCCCTGCACAGTGGGATGAGTGCCTGGCTGCGCTCCAGCAGCTGGGGGTGGCTCCCACTCCCCCTCCAGCTGACACGGGTGCATGTCGGGAGGAGAAGGGCAGGGGAGGACAGCCCCCGTGGGTCAATATAGCTGTAGCATTAGTGGTAAGCAGGGAAAATTAATCTCTGGAACCAGCATGCTGGATAATGGGTAACAGAAATCTCCAGTTTGCAGCTGGAGCCAGGAGCTGATGCTGGGACTACTCACCAAGAGGCAGGGCAGTGAGAGTCAGAATGGGGACAATGCAGAAGATGATCTGGGGCAGGTAGAGTGGGGCCACGTGCCCCAGGAGGATGGCAGACCACAGGCAGAGCAGGGCAGATAGAGGTAATCCCAGACAGAAGACCCCATGCCTGAGCTAGGTGCTTCTCCTATCACATCAACAGCACTCTTCTGGATCCCTTTGATGGACATGCTTGGGCACTGGCCCAGAGCCTGCCATGTGTCCTGGCTATATCCCTCTGGAATGGGGCTTTTCCTTATGTGGGGAGGCAGAGCTGGAGCAGAGCACTGGGAGGAAGCATAGCAGCACCAGTACCAGGGCTGAAGCATTCACCACACACCTGACCTGGCAAGAAACCGATACAGCTGGGGGGATAGTGGGAGACACAGAGGCTCTGAAACGGTTTATTGCAAAGGGTTTCTGCAGGTAACACTGGGAAGGAGTATGGTCCTTTTTGGCTGAGGCTTCTCTACTCCTCACCCTCCTCTTCATCCTCGTAGGAGTCCAGGCCCACCTCCTCATAATCCTTCTCCAGAGCAGCCATGTCTTCCCGTGCCTCAGAGAACTCCCCTTCCTCCATGCCCTCGCCCACGTACCAGTGCACAAAGGCGCGCTTGGCGTACATCAGGTCGAACTTGTGGTCCAGGCGAGCCCAGGCCTCAGCGATGGCTGTGGTGTTGCTCAGCATGCAGACGGCGCGCTGCACCTTGGCCAGGTCACCCCCTGGCACCACCGTGGGCGGCTGGTAGTTGATGCCCACCTTGAAGCCCGTGGGGCACCAGTCCACAAACTGGATGCTGCGCTTGGTCTTGATGGTGGCAATGGCGGCATTGACGTCCTTGGGCACCACGTCCCCGCGGTACAGCAGGCAGCAGGCCATGTACTTGCCATGGCGAGGGTCACACTTCACCATCTGGTTGGCTGGCTCAAAGCAGGAGTTGGTGATCTCGGCCACTGACAGCTGCTCATGATAAGCTCTCTCAGCTGAAACCACAGGGGCATAGGTGGCCAGGGGGAAGTGGATACGAGGGTAGGGCACCAGGTTGGTCTGGAACTCGGTCAGATCAACATTCAGGGCTCCATCGAACCTCAGTGATGCTGTGATGGATGAGACAACCTGGCTGATGAGTCTGTTCAAGTTGGTGTAGGTTGGGCGCTCGATGTCCAGGTTCCTGCGGCAGATGTCATAGATGGCCTCGTTGTCCACCATGAAAGCACAGTCTGAGTGCTCCAATGTGCTGTGTGTGGTGAGGATGGAATTGTAGGGCTCTACCACGGCAGTGGAGACTTGTGGTGCAGGGTAGATGGAGAACTCCAGCTTGGACTTCTTGCCGTAGTCAACAGAGAGTCGTTCCATCAACAGGGAGGTGAACCCAGAGCCCGTGCCACCTCCAAAACTACGAAACACAAGGAATCCCTGGAGTCCTGTGCACTGGTCAGCCTGCAGAAAGAGACAAGTAAGGTTCCTCCAAGCACTGACTTGGCTCAAGAGAAGTTTCAAAAGTTTGCTTGGGTAGCTCCAGATTCCTCCCAGCATATAGAGGAGCTCACTCTCTGCTCCCACCCCCCAAAGGATGCTGGATCCCACCAGTCAGGGGGACATGTCCCCTCTCTGCAGTCACTTACCAGCTTCCGGATCCTGTCCAGCACTTGGTCAATGATCTCTTTGCCAATAGTGTAGTGCCCACGGGCATAGTTGTTGGCAGCATCTTCCTTGCCAGTGATCATTTGTTCAGGGTGGAAGAGCTGGCGGTAGACTCCTCCTCGAACCTCATCTAGGAAACATTGGCACAATGACAGAGATTTTCTAACTGGGCCTGGGGATAGGTGGCAGGAGCCACTCTAGGGAGTGTCCTGCAATTGGTTGTTCACAGAAATAATGACCACTGTCACTGTCCAACAGGGTACACTCACCAATCACAGTGGGCTCCAGGTCCACAAAGATGGCTCGTGGGACATGCTTCCCAGCCCCGGTCTCACAGAAGAAGGTGGTGAAGGAGTCATCCCCTCCGCCAATGGTTTTGTCACTGGGCATCTGCCCATCGGGCTGGATGCCGTGCTCCAGGCAGTACAGCTCCCAGCAGGTGTTGCCCATCTGGACGCCGGCCTGGCCGACGTGGACGGAGATGCACTCGCGCTGGGGAGGGGGAGGCAGGGTCACATTCCAGCAGAGACCAGAAATGCAATCACTGCAGGTGCTGCACAGCCCAGACAGGGCAGCCTGGGCCCTTGTCATCTTGGGCAAGCCACACTGCTCTGGTGCCTGGGTGTCCTGTGTCCATCCCAATCAACTGTGGTCTCCCAGATCTGGTGCTCTGCCTCTCATCACTGCACTGACCACCTCACTGGACCAAGGAGATGGAGACCCATCTGCTGGAGCCCAGGATACCAGGCCACCGATTCCCTGGACTGCCCCCATCCACAGCCCTGGGAAGCATCCCGTGAGCATCTTCTCCATTCTGCAAACACCCACACAGCTTAAGGTCTGGGGCCCTGCATCAGCTGGCACAGCCTCTGTTGCTATTCCAACAACAGGGCTGGAGGCTGAGATGGCAGAGCACCACCCAGGTGCTGGGAGCTGAGGAGGTGACGGCACTGAGGATGGGTGCCCGGCAAGGGCGGGGATTTGCAGTCATGAATGGTTGCCATGTTCTGAGGCTCAGCTTCCCTAAACTAGCTCCAGAGGAGGAGGAAGCATTAGCTGCACTTCTTAACTGAACCAAAGGCTGAGCGGGGAGAGTCACCTAGATTACAACTTTGAGGGCAGTCTCAGGTTCCTCGGGAGAAGACAGGCTGAGGAGGGCCCTGCAGCCTCACTCCCTTCAGGTGAGGCACCCCAGAGCCTGCAGTCCTTTGAACAAGAACCAAAATATTCAGTGCCTTAGACCTGCTGTTGCCAAGGATTTGGATGCGTCATCAGGCACAACTGAGGCAGAGAAGCATCGAAATCAAACCGGATTTCCAGAGCCATGAGTGCCCCAGTGTGAGTCAGCTCGCAGGAAGCCGGTGGAACCAGCCATTTTGCACTCAGGAGCAGGGCAGTGACTGCCATCCAAGAAAGTTACACAGGATGCAGCAAGTCCTGGCTCTCTGCATCTAGAGTGCTTTCAGTGCTGTCACTGCATTTCAGAGGCAGCAGTGACAGCAAGGAATGACAGAAAAATAAGCCCTTGATACCCATGGTGAGAGACAGAAGCCCATCTTCCCACCTTTCCCAAAGCTGAGGTTCAAGGACCAGCAAAGCAATACCCCGCTTATCCCTCCCAGCAGGTCCATAAAGGTTGTGTAACACAAGGAGCCAAGGGTAAGTCCTGAGGACTTAAGTCCTGAGGTAAGTCCTCCAAGATCCTCTACAGAAGGACACAGAAAACACTTGGCACAGCTGCAAGCACCTCAAGAAAGAAGAGATGAGAAAGGACTCCTTCATGGCCAAGGACCTTGCAAATCAGTGTGGGGGTGCAGAGGGTTATGCTGCTCACTGCACTTCATCCCACCAACATGCAGCAGCCAGGACTGGCTCTGTGGGACCCAGCACTGACAGCAGGCTGGGCAGAGCCCAGCAGCACCAGCAAGAAGCAGTGCTGGTAACCAGCCAGCAGAGTGCCTTCTTCACGGCAAGGTCTGGCACAGGAAGGGCTGGGAGCATGGGCCCGCAGGACAGCAGGCAGGGTGGCTAGGGAACCTTGGGGCCGAGATACTCTCCCGGGCATATGGAGAGCTCAAGAGACAAGAGCTCGCCGTAGGACCACGGCGGCAGGGCAGCCCGGAAGCCCACCCACAGTGATGCCCACCCTTGGAGCAGGGCAGTGGGTGGAGGAAGCCACAGCTTCCTGCCACGGCTCAGCTGTGGGTCGGCAGCGTGGTGGGCTGGCTCTGCGCAGACGGGGATGGTACCGCGGGACATAGGCAGGAATCGACACTACCAAAAGTCGGAAAGAGTGGTGAGAGAGTCTGCCCGAGCGCCGGTCTCCAAAGACGGAGGGGCTCGTAGGGGACCTCCTTGCCGCGGGTACAAGGGGATGCTCAAAGGAGGGAGGCTGCTGAGAGCCGGAGAGGGAGCAGCTCAGAAAGTGGCTGAAGCCAGGGAAAGGCAGGGCAAGCAGGCGGGCACTCCTGCCGGCAAGCTGCCCGCACCTCTGGGCTCCCGGCAGAGCCCTCCCGGGAAGCCACGGGGATCGCAGCCCGCTCCGAGGAAGGTCCCAACGGGGTTCCCCCACTCCCGGGAGCACTCATGGGACCAGAGGGAAGGAGCAGCGGGGGCTGGCACTCACCATGATGCCGCCGCTGCTGCACGACCTGCCTGTCCCCGGGCTGCCGCAGATCCGCACCCTGGGACGGCGGCGCTGCCGCCGCCTTATACCGGGGGCGGCACCGGCGCTCCGGGGCGGGCTGCCCCGCCCGAAACGGCCCCACACGCTTGCATAGATTTGCGAGCATTGCTCATATTTGCATAGATTTGCATAGATGGGGCTGTGCTGCCCGATAGCCGGCGGGGTGCATGGGTTGGGCCATCGGGAAGCAGCATCCCCTGACAGGAGCACGGGAGACCCAGGGATCCCCTCGAGGAAAGGGCCATAAGGGTTGGCCTTGCTACGCTTGCCGGTCTTGGCAGAGGGGCTTCTGTTAAAGAGCAGAGATGGCACCTTCCACCTCAGTGCTCTACTGGCCACTATCCAGGCACTAACCCAGAGAGACTCTGGGGGCTGAGGCAGGAAAGCCAAGAAAGAACCTGGCCCAGGTCTTCCCTCCTGGTGGGTTTAAGTGCTGATGTGATCCCTGGACAAGCACAGAGCCAGGTCTCTGCCAGTCACCCAAAGCCTCCAAAAAACATCTGGGGGAATTTCTAGAGGAAACATGGGCAGAGGAAACTCTTTAGAGATGAGAACAAGCTTTCCTGACCTCTTTGGAGATCAGTGGGAAACAAAAGCAAGAGAATTCTGTCCTGTCCTTTGCATCAAGGACTGTTGTACCCCAGGGCTGTGTCTGAAAGCCCTGCCTGCTGGAGGGCTTCTTCTCCAGCCTGGTTCTCCACTGCCTCCACAGTTTTGATATGATTTCACAAAGCTTTATGAAAGGAATGGTGAGGGGATGGGGAGAGGATGAAGGACTTCAGACGGGGTTTATTGAAGTCTGCAGTGACTTCACTGATGTCTGGCTTTACTACAGTGAATAACATGTCCTACACCCTCCAAAATGCTCGCAGCATCCACTGTGGTGCAGAACCAGTCCCGCCTCTGCCTGAGCGCTGTGATTTAATGAGTTTTCACTGAAAGTTGCTGTCATCTCTCAGCTTGATCTGAAAGTTGAAAGCTGGACCTAAATTATCCACCCACAATGGCCTTTCTTTGTGCCTGAGTCACCTGAAAAGTGTCACCTTCACTGATGTGCATGTGTAAAGTGACTGAAAGCAAGAGTACTGCTGAGAAGCCTGTGCCAGTGTCTAAGCAACGCATTTTTTGAGACCTGCAGAAATGGCTGAGCCAAAGGATCAGAAATGGGTTTAATCAAGCTGGTGGGAAAATGTCGAGGTTTTTTTCTACAGAGGTGACCCAGGTTGTGAGTGCTGCTGAACATGCACAGGATGCTGTGGTGACTAGATAACTCTGGAAATGCCTCCCCCGGTATAAATGTCCTTTGAGTGACCTCAGAGATCACTAGATAACACAGACCATGCTGATGCAGACAGTCCATGAGAGTGAGAGAGTAATTGGTAGCACTGAGGCATCAAAATTTGAACCCAGAAGTTAATTGGAGTGAAAAGGAGCAATGGTATCATCTTTCCCTGTGAAAATCTTTGCCAAGGTGTTCATTGAAATGCATGGTGGATGTCAAGGCATCACTTCTGACTGGGTGTGTCCTAGCACCCTTCTTAATTCCACGGTGCCAATTAATTCTGGGGCATTTTTAACACAATGCTTTGCAGTAGTGGTTGGAAGCACAAGTGTTGAGCTAAGCAGCAAGCAGTATCTCAGGTGGCCACACAGCTTGCGGCCACAGTTTGTACGTGAAGGCTTGCACACTTCACCCAAATTCTGAACATTTGTATGACAATCTGGGGCACGTAGGGGTGTAAAATGATGTTATACTTCTCCAAGAAATGCCTGGAACTGTTTACATACCATTCCGGTAGAGAGCTGAGGGTGAAATATCCCTGATTTGTCGTTGCTGCAAATGCATGTTCAACAGTGAAAATACCCACTCAGATGCTGTTTTGTTGGACGATCAGAGCAGCACCGAATGACAAGAGAGCCATGAGTCATTTGGAGCTGTGCATCCCCATGTGCCTCTGATCTGAAATGTCCAAACAGATGTCTAAGCTTTTTTGAAATGCTTAAGAACATCTGGCTAAATCCAGGGAGCACCAATCGCCTGCATCTTGTCAGTGCCTAACTGCTCAGCAGCCTGCCAGATGCTGGTAGCAGCAGCCTGCAAGCACACAGCAGAGGCTGAGCTCACTCTGACTGGATTTGTCCTGAGGCGACCCCTCTCTTACAGAGGTGTAACCCACATGTCTAAGAAGACCCTACAAATGTTTTCAGACCACATTAGAAATCACAAGATTGCCAGAATTGCTCAGGAAACATTTTCGTCGTGCAGAACATGGTTGGACTCTGCATCAGCAACCAGAGAGGTATAAAAAGCAAGCAAGGCAAATTCTAGGCTATAGAGTCAGAATTCAATTATCTCTTTATTGAAGGATGGGAAAAACAGATTGAAGATACCTGAGGGGCAGAGCCTTGCCCACTTCAGGGGAAAGCCCCTACTTGCCACTCTCGGGAAACAGCCAGATCTTGACAGGTACCTGCTGGTACAGGAACCCCTGTCAGCACAGCCTGCAGTTACCCAAACAAAGCCTCTCACACAGCTGTCTTCAAGAAGTATGTTAAAGACTGCCACACCTAAAGCACCCAGAGCTGAAAGTGGGGAGGAGATGGGTTCAGAGTCCAGGCTGGTACCTCCCATCCACACCCCAGTTCTCTGCACTCTCTGCTGAGGAAAGCCCAAATTATTGTTCCAGCTTTTCAGATCTCAGCTCCACCCAGCCTGTTCCAGGCAGAGCAAACAGTGTCACAAGGCAGTTTGGGGACATGGCTTTCTTGGGAAGGTAGAAGAGAGCACAGCTGTGCTGTGGGTCTGGCAAAGAAGCCCAGTGCCCTCCACTTTAAGCCCAGCCTTTACAGCAAACACAAGATTATGAGGGGTGTTTCAGGAACAGAGCCCCTGTCTGCATCTTTAACCTCAGCCAGGAGCTTCACAAAGATGTTACATCCGTGCTTGCCCTGCTTACCCCTCACTCCATCCTCACACAGTTGCTCTGCTCATAATCCTCTTAGCAGCGTAGTCAGGCAGGGAGTTGGAGAAGTCGGCATGCGCCTCCAGCCCATCAGTGCCCTGTGCAGTTTGCTCTCCAGCAGTGGCTGCTCTGCATTAGTACAAGTCAGACAAACGTTGGTTGGTGAAACTAATAGGTCTGTTGAAAGTTTGGGGCTTGACTGCATATTGCAGATATTGTGAATTCAAAGAAGGCCCTTGTGATGCTAACTGCTCCAGCAGTATCCCACTGAGCCATTGTGCAGGGCCCCTAAAGCCCAGCTGGCTCTCAGTGATGGCCCAGAATTGTACGTCTGAGTGCTGCTGCAGTTCTAATATGGCAGCATTTGAGACATACTTTTCTGCCCTGAAAAGTTCTAGCACAGCATGGAGATGGGCAGAAAATGCTCCCTTTGCCATTCCTTAAGATATGCATGCCTTGTCAAGGTCAGAAAGGGCCCTCTGAGTAGTACCTCATCCTTCATCTGGAGAAGGTGGAGATGATCCAGAGAAGAGAAACAAGGGTGACTGGAAGGCGAGATGTCATGGGCTGTAATGAAAGGCTGAAGGAATGGGGACTACAAGAAGACCAAGCAGAGATTCAATAAAAGTCTTAAAATATATTTAAGGTAGATGCAGATAGAAAGAGGATTAACTGTTCTGCATGCTCAGGGAAAGAAGACGCATGTTTAAGGCCTGCAGTAAGGGTAGTGAAGCATGATTGCCTTAGGGCCAAGGGATCTTCATCACCGAACATCTTCAATAACCCAAGTGTGGCATTTACTCCTAGAGATCTGCTGGGATGTAGGGCACAGTAGTGATCTGACAGAAGTTTTCTCTGCTGGAGCTGAGCAACAGCAGCATAATTGCTGGTTCAGATATAATGAAGTCAATTGTGCAACGCCTGCTGCATTGCCCAGAGCGTGTGCCTCAGTACAGGAACAATAAAGCTAATTCCAGATCTCGCTACAGTCCTAAGCCCTGAATCACAGGGCAAGAGCAGGGAGGCACTCCCAGGGACATGGGCAGTCCTGCTTGCCGAGCCCCAACCTGGGAGGCTAAAAGGAGCTGTTAGACGAGCTGTGACTAGCTCTTTCTTGGGCACAGAAGTCCCGGGTGAGCAGCCTCCCTGGCTCAGAGCCAGCTGCCCTGGCTGCCAGTGTCACCTGCCTTTCCTCATGTGCTGGGAAAGGCAGCTACACACCCATGGGAGCAAAATAAAACCGCAGCTGTCTAATTGCAGTGACTTCATGTCAGAGCTCTGAGCATGCCTGGTGTGAACAAGCTGCCTCCAGGCAGGTGATGACGGGCTGAGCCTGCTGAGGTGTTCCCCCCGCAACCCGTGGTCTCAGGAACTGCTGGTATTCAGCGCTGATGGGCCATGTGGAGGGGCCAATGATGCTTCTCCTCTTCAGCAGCTCTCAGAGCTGGCAATGGCACAGACAGTGTAGGAATAGCTGGAAACAGAAGTGCAATGTATTCTGCAAGGTTGTGTAATGGTAGGAGCTCCTGGAGGGAGATGGGTTATCCCATGAGGCAGAAGGGCCCTGCATGCCCCAGACAGAAATGTAGGCACGGTGATGTCTTCATCCCCAGCCCTTTAGGCCTTCCTGTCTTACAAGTTCTCAGAATTGCAACAAAGCTGTGGTCAGCTCTGTTGCAATGCCACAGAGCGTGCCCGTGTGAGCTGGCAGTGATGGGGCAAGAGGCAGCCATTGCTTCCCCCGCTCCCAGGAGCACACGTCTCACCCTGGGCAGTGGAGGGGACACAGCGGATTCACACAGGGCAGCTCTGCAGGTGCACCCACTCCTTCAAGGTAGATAAACCACTGCCGGGTGGGCAGTCCAGCATCCACTGGGAAAGCAAACGATTCCTGGTACAGGAGCATCTTGCCAATGGCTCTGCTCTACCCTGGCCTTTGGAGAGCATCCCATGGTTGGACAGATACCTGCAAGCATTTTTTTTGCACGTGGAAGTTGGTGGTATCGAATGCAAACAGCTTGTTGGCCTGAGGGCACACCAAGATCAGAGCTGCACATGGAGAAACTAGGCTGGAGTCTAGGGGATTGCTGTAGAGTTGTTAAAAGTGGAAAGGAGGTGCTGGCATTTGGCCAAGTGCTGGTGGATGTCAGAGGGAAACAGTTAATGTGATAAAAGATGCATTTAATAACTCAGCTGGGTAATGGCTCCCAGGGTGCTCCTGCCCAGAGCTGTTTGTGTGCAGAGAGAGTGCAGTATTGCAAAACCAGGGCTGTCCTCCCTGCTCCTCCCAGAGCCTGAGTGCTGGGAGTCAGTGGCCTCAGGTTACTGGGCTGAGAGCTTGTGTTCAATGGGCATCTTGAGGATGCCTGGCTCAAACACATATCTGAGAGCTTCCCAGCAGAGTTAAGTCAGATGATGAGAAGCTGTGCATGTGAAAAAACAGCTATTTGGCAGAATTTCTCTGTTGCAAGATCTTAGGAGCCCCAGTCTGCTGAGTTTCCATGCCTAACGTGGCTCTCCTCATTAGGACGAGGCATCTACAGGCACTCTGTGCACATCGGGGCTGCTGTGCCCTTCCCTGAGATGGCATGGCTTGGACAGTGTGGTTCTCATTCTGCCACTTAATAGCCCATCATTGGACACAGCCAGGAGGGGCTTTACCACCTCCCAGGCAGGAGGATGCAAAGTCTGGCAAGAGCCGGGCACCAAGGACTCCTGCATATGTTGGGGCACCCTCAGCATCCTTACCAGGTGCTGATTAACACGGAAGAACTTCCTGCCAAACAAGCCTGGTTTCAATTCTCGAGATGACAGGTCTGCTCAGGAGAAAAGGCAGGGATGTAACTGGCTTGCTGTGAGGAGGGAGTCCCAGGAAGTGAGCAGCACTGTCAGTGTGGTGCCTAGCAGGCAGCCTGGGGAACAAAATGCTGGTTGGCAACAGTGAATCATCGGCAAGGAGCTGCTGGACTTCTGCAGGGATCCATGCCAAGCAGCACCAGCTTTGATGGTTTAATCAATGGTCTTGAAATGAATCCCAGACCGCTGCTGATAAAGTGTGAGGGTGGCAAGTGGGTGTGCAGAGTAATAAATGACAGGACTGCCCCTTCCTACCAATTCTCAAATGAATTACGTAAAACAAATTTTGCCACAAGGTAGCCTTTTAATCAGGGAATTCTAAACCATCCCTGAGCGTTAATCATCCTTTTCACTAGCTGCTACCCCACCAAGCTTAGCATTATCCCAAATTTTTCCCAGTAAACATTTCTTATCAGTGTGGGCCTTGCACCCACCCCTAGGGATCTCCCCCTGCAAAGGTCCTTGGCAGTATAGCTCTTGGCTAACAAACACACCTTTGCTATTGATCCCTCTGGTGCAATGCAGGAATACAAACAGGCTGGCTTGGCATGCTGAGATAAATATTCAGGGGCAACACAAAAAGTAGACTGGGAAAGACCATCAGCAGCAGCTAAGAACTTCCTTCTTTTGTGGACAGGGAACACTAATTGTTCTATCCCTCTTTGCAGCAATATTGTGATTTATGCAAATGCTGTTATCATTATCTCCTGCCAGCTTCCAAGTGAGGATATCATACCAGTGGTGTTGATCTGAATCAGCCAGACATGTAATTGTGTTGCAGGTGCTGATAAGTTTGCATAGCAATACCTGCCTTCCCTGAGACAAGGCTATCAGTACTAAATACATTTTTCAGTATTTAATTCTCTCCTGATAGAATCAAAATTAATTTTTTTTTTTTCTGGTATTATCAGTAATCTAGGGTTTTCTGGGACAACTAGTTTATTTTCTTAATGATCAAGGTGATTTCTGTTCTCAGTTCTTTGGAATTACCCCAGTTTTCCTAGCTCTATTAAAAATTGCCATCAGCAGCTCAATAAGACCCTCAGTTAAGCCCATTAATGCTTTCAGTGTGGGCCTGATGAATTGAAAATGTTGATATTAACAGATGACACTTTACATGCTGATTTGTTACAGATGGCATCCAAACTGCAGCCTTCTCCATTTCATCCACAGCACTTGTTGCATTGTTGCACTGGTATTTAGGCACCAAGGGCTGTGGAAAAGAGCAGAAGGCTGTTTACTGGCATTCTTTTTGCTTTTTCTTACTTTCTTCTCATGCAAATGCGTTAGCTTTATCTCCTTTTTTTGTTTGCCCTTGCTTGGCTTGTTTTTTGCCTTTGAGCCATGCCTAGTAGGAAGTCAATGAGCCAAGGTTGGCCATGTAGCTGGAGGGAATGGTGAGGACCAGACAGCCTGTGATCCCAGTCCTACCAGGCTCTGTGGAAAATCATGGCCAAGCCAGATGGACAGGAGGGTCTTGGTGCTTGGAAGTGTGTGGGCATGGATATGTTGGTGTGCATGAGTGAAATCAGGTTTTGGTTCACACTAAAATCCCTTCCTGTCCAGTGTCAGCCACAGATTCTTCTCCCCTCTGCAGCTGAAGGGCTCTCCAGCCTTTGGAGGGGGAGTGTGGTATCAGTCTTTTCATTATCCTTCCTCTCTCATCACCTTCAGATCCAATCCACACCATGCAGCCTCCAGCCCCACCATGGGTGGGTTTGGGGTGTCCTGCTCCTGTGAACCACAGGGTTATCCAGCCCACCCTGTCACCAACCATGTGCCAGGGATAGGGGTGAAACCCTGCTGCCACGAGGCTCAGCTGCTTCCTGGGCCCGTGAACCTGCTTATCATGGCTAACTTATTTAGTCACGGGCATCTGACACCTCTGCCAGCCTCTGTTGATTTGAAATCTGCAAGCACCTCGGTTTTGCCTGGGTTTTGGCTGGGGCAGCAGCCCCATTGTAAGCACAGGCGAGCACTCCTGCAAGGCAGAGCCTGGGATGCACAGCCTGGATCTGTCACATTGCTAAATCTGGCCCAATGTCATCACCCTGCTTGAACGAAAGTCACCCTGACTTTGCTGTTTCTCACTTCTCTGTCCTGCTATGCAAACTAAAAGCAGCTGCATGACTTTGCCTCCCTGGATTCTCCCCGGTGTCTAGAAGGTAAAATTCTAGAACAGCCAGCTAGGACAAGAAGTGAATTAGAAAGAGATGGGCAGGTGGCTGAGAGCTTGGCCACTGAGACAAACACTGGGAGCATCAAAAACACAAAGATGTGAAGAAATTGACTGTGCAGGGAAGTCAGGGAAGCTGAGCAGGGCTCTTTCGATGAGATAGCAGAACTGAGGGCAAAAGAAAAAATGTAGATTTTAAAAATGGGTGCCCTGCTCAAGTGAAGTCCTCATCAGTCCCCTGCACTTGGGGATCCCCACCCTGGCGCAGCCCTTTCTGGAGTGAGCAAACCCTGGAGCTCCCACTGACCCCCTTTCTGGGGGCTGCACTGACCCTGTGGCCATGCCCAGCGATGGGGACCATGGCCATGGATGCTGCTGACTGTCCTCGGAGTGGGCAGACAGAGGAAGGTGACACAAAAATGGCACACAGGAGTCTGTCTTGCTCTACTCAGCCCTTTCTCCCTCCATCCCACTGGCTCTGGCTCCTGCTTCTTCTCTGCTGCAGCTCCACTGCAAGGAATGGGCACCTTCCCTTGGGGACCAGGGACAAGAGGAAGGAAAACAGCTGCATGTGATGAGGGGAGCAGTGGCCACACTACTTGTTGAGCATTTCACTCCATAGCTCAAAAATTGCCAAGAATACAATTTTGCAGTACATAACTGCCAGTTTTGATGAGGCTGTGAGAAGGTTTATGTTTTCCTGTGGAAATCAAAAGCTGAAATGTTGTGCAGCGCTGAAAAAAATATATCTCTTAATTTGTGGTTTGCATAATAATATAGCACAGGTTTATGGTGCAATTTTGCTGGCTTCCTGAGAGATTGGGTAAACCAGGATAAGAAAAATTTGGTCCTTTGGGGTCCTGCTTTGCTCACCCGAAACCTCTTTTCTCAGAAAACCTCAAGAGTATTTCATGAGCATTTTTGAGACTGGAGAGGTGAAAACAAGCTTGCAACACAGTGACCTCCAGAATTTGTAAAGAAATAAGGATCTTCTCGAGACATACTCAGGATGCCTGTGCGGGGTTTGAAGCTGGTGTGAGCCAGGCTGGCAGGTTGGTGCATCAGGACTTCGGGCAGACCTAGGAGGAAAGGGAAAAGAGGCCAAGGTGGCTGAAGGTGTACACTCTGTGTGAGGCACTGGTGGGTGATGGACTGCTTCTCTGTGGCTGCTGCCAGGTTTGAGCAGGGGAGTGACTGTGGCAGCTGTGGGGTGAGGTTTGGTTGGCACCACATCCTCTATCCTACCAGCACCAGCTACTGCCCAACTCTGCACCACATCTCCTAAGGACATTAGGGAGTTGTTAGCCCTTCTCACTCCATATCCTGATCTGAAGGGTGGGGGAAACTTGTTGATGCCATGAAGGCATCAGCAATGTGTTCCCCTGGCTGCAAAGTCCCAGCCAGCATCTGGATTCCTCTCCTTTCCCAGCATGAAGGTCTCCCCGCTGGTGGGCACAGAGTGGGCTGAGACCTGTAAACTCTGGGGCTTCCTTGTCCCCACATCAGCTGCAAAAGCCAGGGAAAGGAAAACAAGGTGCCAAGGGCTGGGTCCTGGTGGCATCTCCACACCTTCCCAGCAGCAGGATGGGGTCCCTGTGAAACAGCCTGTGGCACCATCTAGTGTCCATGCCAGCTCTGCACTCATTGCTGGGCAGATGGGCCAAATCAGAGCCCCTGGTAGCCGGTGAGGACACTCTGGTCAGAGGCAACTTGCCAGGGAACCCACTTCCTGCTCCTGGGCAGGCAGGTACAGGGGGACAGTGCTGCAGTGGCATCCAGGAAAAAAATCCCCAATGGAAGGGAATACTCCAAGCCATTGCTCAAGGAAATTATCAAGTGCTGTCTGATGGCAGGAGACAGATCTCCCATCCCTTGGTGAGGGCAATGCCCTTGGCAAAGGAGATGATGCCCTTGGCATTTCACACACCCTAGTGCTCACCCAGGCCCACAGGTTATGGCTGGGAAAGGCTCTTCTCAGGGATGACTGTCTTGAAACTGGTCTCTGAGGAGTGCTGGGAATGTCCTGTCTCAACATCCAGGCCTTTCCATCCAGCCAGGCTTCCCAGCTAGGGATTTATGGGAGGTGAGGAAGATATCCTAACTGTGGTGCTGGAGTGGCAGAGGGTCCAAGAGGCCTTCCTGCAGAAAGATCAAGCTCCCTCCTCCCATCCAGACAGCAAGAGGGAATCATGGATCTCCGTGGCCAGGACACATTCACGGGTGCAGGTGAGTGTCCCTAGGTGAGACCACCCAGGATGCTGAGGATGGGTGAGTACAGCCCCTCTGCAGCAGCTGCCTGGGCAGGGGCCATGCAGGGGAAGTCCACAACGAGCTTCCCAGTGCAGGTCTCCGGTTCTCTGGATGCCTGGGTACCCTGGTGCTCGGGGTGGCCTGCCGGTCCCGGCTGCCGGTGCCACAGTGGTGCCAGGCAGCTCAGGCTCCTGGCCGGGACCTGTGCCCGCCGGTCTGGCAGGGCTGCGCCCCGTCACGTCCCTCGCCCCGACAAAGCGCTGAGTCACCCCAGCTGTCCCCCCAGCCGGCTCTTCCTTCCCGGCGGGACCGGCCGGGCAGCTGACCTGGCGGGACGCCAGGGGCACGCGGCGCCGGGGCTGTCCCGGGGCGGCGGCCGTGCCCCGGTATCGCGGGCACAGAGGGACCAGCGGCCCAGGTCAGTGCCACCCCCCCGCACCCTGCCCCGGGCGCACCCGCAGCCCCCGGTGCTGGGGCCGGGGCCGAGCAGGGGCCGGGGCCGAGCAGTGCCCGTCAGGCGGAGCGGCCCCCGCTCCCCCCCGCCCCCCGTGACGCCGCCCGTCCCAACGGCGGGGCCGTGACGTCAGGGGCCGTCGTTGGCTGCCGCCACCGCCCGTCACGCAGCGGAGCCGCCTCCAGGCCCGCGGTGGCCCGGGCGCGGGGACGCGCGACACCGGCCGCGGGCGGCCCGGGGCGGGCGGGGAGGGCTCGGCTGCGGCGCTCAGGTGGGCACCGGGGCAGGATGTGCCGTGACGGGGGGAGCGGGGCGCAAGGGGGCAGCGGGGGCACCGGCGGAACGCGACGCACGGGGGGGAGCAGGGCCAGTGCGGTTCCTCCCGCGCTGCCGCCCCCGCCCCTCCCGGTGCCCCAGATCCGCTGGCCGCAGCCCAGGGCCGCCCGCCGGTGGCGGCGAGGTGGGGTGGGGAAACTTCCAGCAGCAGCTGGTGGCCCCGGGAGCGCCGTGTTTACGGCCGGGCGGGGGGGCGGTCCCAGCGCCGCCGTGCTGGGGCCGGGACCGGGGCCAGCGCCGCCCTCCCGGCAGCTGGGGCGCACGGGCCGGAGCGAGTACCGGGGGCGGGACGGTACCGCGGGGTCGAGGAGGGGGGCTGGAGCGGCCGCATCCTGCTCCCGTCCCCCACCTGGAGCGGGTCGGCCGTTGGAAGTGTCCCGGTGTGCCCGGGGATGGGGAGGGTCCCCCCTGAGCCCTTAATCCGCTCCAGCCGCTAAGCACCTTAGCGGGCAGCGCCCTCCGCTGCCCCCCCCCACCGCCCCGGGACTGAACCCCCCGCGGGAAGCGGGCGGGGAGGGGCGCTGGCAGCGGGAAACCCTGACCCCTTGCCTGGGCGAGTTGGGGTGACGCCAGTGGGACGGCGGTGCGGCAGCAGCAAGGGGGCCCCCGGCTGGGGCTGTGGGTGCTCCCAGGTGTCCGAGGTGCAGGCAGGGTGCTGGGCAGCTGGACATGGGGTTGCACTGAGCTGCTCTTGGGATGGCTGTGAGGTGGCTGGGGTGCTGGAGAGGGCAGACAGTCTGCCCTTACTGTCCCACACGCAGCACTGCCAGGCTGTGCTTGTGGACCCCTGACTTTGCCTTCCCCCCCCTGCAGTGACCCCGTGGGACAGCTCACGTCATGGTGGACTACTACGAAGCCCTAGGGGTGAGCCGCAACGCCACCGCCGATGACATCAAGAAGGCGTAAGTGCATGGCAGGGTGTCCAGGCCCGCCGGGCAGAGGCCCACAAGCCACCCCTCACTTGGTGCCAGCTAGGCAGGGGCTCCTTGCGGGGCAGGTGGGCACAGGGCACAGGTCTAGAGGTGAAAATTCAGCCTTTGTTTCCTTTGTACAGAGACCAGAGTGGGGCTGCAAAAGACATCTCTTGGTGGGTTTTGGTCCCTTTGTCCCTGCTGTCAGCCCTGGGCTGGGGCTGGAGGCAAGGCTCCCCTCTCTCTCTGCTGGAGGGTGTGGGGTGGCAGAGGGATGGGGCATAGTGGCTCTGCTGGCTGTCAGGATCAGGGGACTGGAGCTCACAGGGTGAGGAGCAGCCTGTCCCCTTATAGAGACATGGGCCCTGTGGGCAGGTCGGTATTGTGCCCCAGGCATTGCTGGGGAGCCTCTGCAACTCCTGCCTTAGCACCCTGCTGAAATCCTCCTATTCTCACTGGGGTGAGGCATCACCTGAGGGGAATGCCAGCAGATTGTCAGCTTGCCATCAGGGGACAGAAGTGCCTGCTGTGGGGCTTCCTAAGAGTGGGTGGAAGAAGCTGGGCAGCCTGGGATAACCCTAGTTACCTGCAGGGGAGAGGAAAAGGTTGCTGGTGCTTTCCTGGCCCCAGGAGGCCCCCCGCAACCCCTGGTCCATTCATGCTCATGGTGGAGCTTGGGAAGGCTCCAGAACAAACCTGTGAGCATTGTCCAGAGCCATCGCCAAGGGCAGCTGAGGTGGGCACAGGCTGCACCGCTGTGCTCACACCACAATTCTGGGGTCATTTCTGTTTTGTTTGTTCTTTTACTCTATGTGTATTGGTGTGTGTATGTATAAATATAAATTATATATAGAGAGATATATAAAATTTATATTCTTCTCAGGAGGCAGAACCAGTCCAGGAAGGTCCTGTTTGGTGCCTGAGGCTGTAGGGCACTGGGTGACATGGGTTGGGGTGCCCCTGCCCACAGGGTGGGGGGTGTTGGCTCAGATGGGGGTTGCTGTCCCAGGAGCCTGAGGGCTGCTGCATGCCCATCACTGTCCCTCTGTGCAGGTACAGGAAGGCTGCGCTGAAATGGCACCCAGATAAAAACCCAGACAACAAGGAGTACGCTGAGCAGAGATTCAAGGAGATTGCTGAGGCCTATGAAGTGCTGTCGGACAGTAAGAGGCCACGGTGATGTCTTGTGTGTGCATCCCTGCCCTTGGGGCTGCTCGCCCATAGGTGTCCTGCTGCTGAGCTCACCCAGGTTGCATTCCTGGATGTTCCCAGGAGGCAGTGGGTCCCTGAAGGGGACCACACAGCTTGTGGGGCTTGGTTACTTCCCCATACATCCCCCGAAAGAGCTCTTGGGAGGGATGCTGGCCTCCACGATGTCATCTCCCCCACAGAGCTGAGGCTTGTGTGCCCTTGCTCTTTCTTGGGTTTGGGTACAATGCTGGTGTGGCAGGGGCTTGTGCAACGCGCTTCCTCTTGCTCCCTGCTGTTTTGCACTTCCCTTAGTTGGGAGAACTGTCAGTGCTCCTGCCAATGCCTGGCAGCTGGCTTCCCCGCAGCCTCCTTTCTTCTTCCAGAGCAGAAGCGTGATGTCTATGACCGCTATGGCAAGGATGGACTCATGGGAGCAGGTGAGTGTGTGAGCAGGGCCATGGAGGTTAGTGCAGCTCTGGATACATCCAAGTCTGAGGACCTGGTGTGGGTTGGTGCCACCAGGGCTCCCCATCCTTCAGGGGAGTTCTCACCCACAGCTCCACTTAACTCTGAGCCTCTTCCCTCTTACAGGAGCAGGGGGCTCCAGGGCCAATGCTGGGGCGCCCGAATTCACCTTCACCTTCCGCAGCGCTCACGATGTCTTCCGGGAGTTCTTCGGTGGGCGAGACCCCTTTGCTGAATTCTTTGGTATGTGCAGGGCGAGGAGGGCTGGCTCTGGGGCATCTCTCTAGCCCTGGGGCAGCCACTGGGCCTGGGGACAGAGCTCAGGCTGGCCCCAGCAGGGGGTCACCACATCCGTGCCCTGCTCCTGGATTACCATGCTGCAAGGGTAATGCTTTTGAGGGGGTCCTGCCTTTCAGATGATGTGCTTCCCTTCTCTGAGCTGCGAGGACCTGGCCCCCGGCACCATGGGGGAGGCCACTTCTTTTCTGCCTTCCCAGGATCCTCAGGTAGGAGATGCTGCCATTCCTCCCAGCAGAGGAGTCCTGGAACATCATATCCCCCTCTCCAAGATCTGTCCCCTACTTTCCTTGTGACCCCCACCCTGGCACCGACCTTGTCGCTCCCTTCTCCAGATTTCTTCGCATCATCCTTCAGCTCTGGCGCGGACGCAGGGCTGGGCTTCCGCTCTGTCTCCACCTCCACCACCTTCGTTAATGGCAAGCGCATCACCACCAAGAGGTGAGGGCGGTGCTGGCCCACCTTGCCCTCATTGACCCGTCTCTGTTGGTGGGCCCCAGACCCTGCAGGTTCCTGCTGCAGTGCTCTGGCTGCGTGGCCCTTGGCTGTCCATCCATCTGTCTGTCTTGTCTGCAGGATTATTGAGAACGGGCGAGAGCGGGTGGAAGTGGAGGAGGACGGGGAGCTAAAGTCAATCCACATCGATGGTGAGAAGCAGCACTGCAGACTGACTTGTTGGGGTCTACACCCTATCCCTTTGGGGACCCCTCTCCTCCTTTGGGGTATCTGGGAGGTGCTACATCCAGGCTTGGTTTTGGACTGAGCCCTGGTCAGCCCTGATTTGGAGCTCTGCTGTGAAGGATTAGTGGGATGGGTAGGAATTGCTGGGGCTCCATACCAGCTCTGTCCCCACAGGCGTTCCTGATGACATGGCACTGGGGCTGGAGCTGAGCCGGCGGGAGCAGCAAGCCTTCCCCAGGCCACGGCCCTCCTCGCCCCCACCACCGGCCCCACACCAGCCCTCGAGCTCCTCACCCGTCTGCCTCTACACGGACAGCGAGGATGAGGATGAGGACTTGCAGCTGGCCATGGCCTACAGCCTCTCTGAGATGGAAGCTGCAGGGCACCACCAAGCAGGTGGGCACAGCTCCCTGCCGGCACCGGGGGGCAGCCACAGCACCCCATCCTCCAGCCGCAGAGCCCGTGGCCCCCGGGGGAGGCCGGAGCAGGAGCCACTGGGGGCCAGCAGCCCTGCTACAGCAGGGCATGAAGTTGCCCCCAAAGTGAAGCTGTGGCACTGCCCCCTGCTCTGATCATGGTGTTGGGGTCGTGCCCCTCTCCATGGGGTAGGGAGAAGAAAAGGGGGGTGGAGTCTCACTGCCTGGAACTCGGCTCCAGGTTACTCCAGCAAGGGAGGGGGTCTCTCCTGCCCTGCATCATTGTTCATGTGAGTGGGCAGCTGGTGGCATCCCTAGGTTGGGGGCTTCCAGACTTGGAGATAGTGGCTTAAAGAGGGGCTCTGTTGGTGGGGTCCCAGGAAGAGGGGCACTCCCTGCCCTGGCTCCTGGAAGCATGGTGTGCCCGCAGGCAGGCATGCCCTGGCTCTGCCTGCTGCTCTCTCCCTGCCTGCCTGCAGATGGGCAGGATCTCCAGCCGGTGCCTCCCTGCCTGCTGCCTGCTCCTGCCCCGGCTGGGGGCAGTACTGGGTTGGGCTCCTCCTCCTTGCAAGAAGGGGTGCGCACACAGCCTCTGCTTGGTGCCTCGTGTTTGTCTCTCCCCTCTGGATGCTGTCACTCTTGCCTGTATCCCCTCCTCCTGTCTCTTTGTAAACCCAGCCTGGTCACCCCCTTCCCTGTGCCTTGCACACCCTCCAGGGCTTTGTTCATCCTTGCTTCCCGCAGCAGCAGTGACTCTCCGTGATGCTCACAAGTGTTTCCAACCTCTCTGTTGTCTGTGGTTCTGCCTTGGCTTTCTTCCTCCTCTTCCTGGGACCTTTCTCCATCCCTGCCCCTACCCAGCCCTGGGCCGAGGAGGATTTCACAGATGCTGTTGTGTCCCCCCCTCCGCTTGTCTCCCCAGGTGTGTTCTGAGGCTGCTGCGCCCGGGGACTGCACACACCCACTCGCCCATGGAGGCTCTCCCAGCCAGGACTCCGCTTTTTCCCTGCACGGCCATCCCCTGCCACCCCCTTCCCCCAGCACCCTCTGGCTCCGTGGGACGCAGTTTGGGGGGCACAACAGGGCTTATGGCTGAGCAATACCTGGAGCTGAGGGGAGATGCCCTGGGCACCACAAGGTGGTGGGGAGGGTGGTGATGGGGGTTGCTGTAGATTAGGCTGCTGGGGGGTGCTGGGAGGAGGCAGTGAGGGGCAGCATGGCTGGGCTCAGCCAGCAGGACTGGGCTCTGCCCCCCTCCTTGCTGTAGCCCCCCCCCCTCTAACCCCCTTCTACTGACAGCTGTCAATAAACCTGTTTGCAGTAGCTTCTGCCTGTGGGATCTCTCTGAGCTGGGGTTCCTCCCATCTTTGCCTGCAGGTGAGCTGTTCTTGTCCAGGAGTTGTGGAATGCAGGGATAGAGATGGACAGACATGACATCTCCCAGTACACACAATCAGAGGCCAGGCCTGGCTGCAGCTGCACGAACGTGACACGAGAACTTTATTCACATCAAGATACAAAATTATATTTCTCTAGAAATTTCTCTTCTGCTCAAGTGACAGGGCAGGGAGCACACAAAGGGGACCTGGGGCTGGGCCAGGTCCCCCTGCACCCTGTGCTCCCCTCAGCTGTAGGGGACCCCTGCCCACTTCTGCCCCTCACGTGGGTACAGGGAGAGAGCTAACACAGGACTGACAGGTTGGGGTGCAGGAGACCAGCTGGGGGGCCCCTCCCGCCTGTTCCCAGCAGCACCACCTGCTCCCCTCCTCTGCAGGCATAGGGGACACGAGCCCTGTCCCCTCTGGTGACAGCAGGTGCAATGGGGTTCCTGCACACAGAGGGCCTGAGGTTGGTGTTCTTGGGGAGAGGGAAAGGGGGGCCTGGGGGCAGGGGGAACAGAGCCAGAAGCACAGACAGCATTTTACAGGGAGAGCAGCCCCAAAGGCAGAATGAGGAGAGGATGAAGCGGGGGCACGGAGACAGATGAGAGGAGAACTCCTCGCCATCACTGCGGGAGTGCCTTCAGAATGGCATTCACTTCTTCGGCCACGGCTGTCAGCGCAAACTCAAATTGGTCCTGTGGGAGCACAGCAGGGGGCATGAGGGTCCCTGCCAGCCCAGCCCCAAGGGGGCTTATGGAGGGAGGAGATCGCCAGTTTGGGGAGTACCTTGGTCTGCACCATGCCAGGCCGCTGGTCTCGGATGTGCTCCAGTGTAGCAGCTATGTCTATTTCCTTCACCCCTGGGGAAGAGGGGGAGAGGGGTGCTAGAACGGGAGACACAGGCCAAGCTCATGGCCCCGTAGCCCCCAGACAGAGCAGAAATGGTGCTTCTCTGCACGTACCTTTGGCCATTCGGTTCAGGACCATGTCGACAAGGATATACGTCCCGGTCCTGCCTGCACCGTCACTGCAAGACACAGATGCTTGGCCCAGGGGGACTGGCTCCAGGAACTGGTCCTGGGCAGCAAGTCCCAGCTTTGCAGCCACCCTCCAGCCCCTATGCTCCTCCATTCCCTGCAGTACCTGCAGTGCACAATAATAGGGCAGGAGCGACCCCGGTAGCACTTATTCACCTTCCTGCAAGGATAAGAGGGAACAGGTTAGTGCCCTGCTGTGCCAGCGACAAGGCTGTGCTAGGTGTCCCTTGCTGTGCTGAGCAGGACAGGGCAGCAGCACACCATGATGTGGCCCTGGGGGTCCAGCTCATGGCTCCTCCTGCCTCCACAGTGGTGCTGGACATGGGATGGGGACCATGTGTGGAAAGTGGCCGGGACAGGGAGAGGAGCTCAGTTCCTTGGGTGCCCAGCCCGGAGAGGGGAGCAGTGGCAAAACCCCCAAGGGAGTAACTCTGGTCCGGTGGAGCACGAAGCTTGGGGCCAGGTGCCGGCTCGGCTCCCGGTGTGCTCCATGCAGCAGGCACGGCTGCCAACGATCACTTTTGTGACTATGCAACTGGAGCCAGATTACTAGCTGCAAATCACAAAAATGACGCCGGCAGCTGCGAGAGAGAGACAGACAGAGAGAAAGAGCGTGAGCGGGACTGAGAGGAGGGTAAAGTGCTCAGAGAACCCCTGCTGCCCTAAGCTGGGTCCCTGGCCCCACACAGCCTAGGGACAGTAAGCAGCCTGCCCCTGGCAAGAGCCCACTGCCACCCAGGGACCTAAAGACCTGAGCAGGCGCTGACCTCCTGGGAGCAGTCCCAGCTTTGAAGTCCTTGCCCTGGGCTACCTGGGGACCCACCACTGGTTGCAATGCATTGGGAGCAATGGGTCACAGCTGTTTAAGGCTGGGTCTAGGGGCTCCTTGTGCACCCATGGGTGGGGAGGGTACCAGGCAGCACTGTCTCCCATGCTAGCTCTAGGGAAGAGCACTTTCCCACCATCCCCGTGAAGGCTGGAGAGCCCTGGCAACCTCAGCTGGAGGTTTCTTGCCCACCAAGCTCTGTTGAGCCTCATCCCAAGCTGGCCAGAACCTGGATTTTCTGCTCTCTCCCATGCACGGTGTCCCTGCACCCAGTCCATGCCACGGCCCTAACCCTCATCACATTGGCAGCAATTTCCTCGCCCATCAGTCACCTGCATCTGGGACCACCGCTGGCTCCCCGTGGGCTGGCACGGTGCTGGGTGGGCACTCACCTGCGGAAGTCGAGGAGGGGCCGGGTGGTGGTGGGGATGCCCTCGGCTGGCCAGCTGAGGAAGTGGAATTGCGTCAGGGTGCGGGTCTCCTGCGACTGCACGTTCTTCAGGTAGAAGCTGCGCACCAGGAAATCCTCGCACCAGATGTGCTCTGACACCAGGTTCACCTGCCCAAGAGAGGCAGCTCGTGGGCGCCAGTGCCGGCAAGGGCGCTGCACTCAGGGGGGCAGGGGCTGGAGGATGCTCCTTGCCCAAGGCTACTCGCCACACTTGCCTCATAGATGTGGTAGAGAGAGGAGCCTTCATCTGGCCAGTAGCGGTCACACTGCTTGACACTGTCCTCAGCCAGAGGGCTCAGCATGACAATGACAGTGCAGCCATGTTCCCACACCATCTGCAGGCAAGGCAAGGGGGTTGTCGCCGCCGGGCAACAGGACAGACAGGAGGGCAGTCAAGCCACTGTGACCCATCTTGTGGGCAGCACACAAAGGGGCCCCAATGGGCTGGCACAGGCAGGTGACACTCACCTGCCAGAAGTCAGCAATAGTGTGGGACAGTGGCCCCTGTGTGGCAATGTACGCTGGCATCCGCGGGTCATGCTCGATCTGGAGCAGAATAGGGGGTGTCAGACTGCATGCTCTTTGGCCAGGGGTTGGTGACACTGAGAGGAGTGGGGGGATACTCCAGAGGTGATGGGAGGGCTGGAGAGGGAGATTCAGGTGCCACAGCCAGGAGGAAAATGAGATTGAACTATGTCTGAGCAATGGGGCAGGCACAAGGCTCACATCCATAGCCTTCAGGAATGTGAGCTCAGTCTATCTCTATCCCAGAGTGAGAGCCTTGCCCAAGCTGGGCACATCACAGAGTAGGGTGGCAGGGCAGGAGCCCCTGGTGATCACTCACAATTGGACTGGCGTTGATGAAGTCACTGCGGGAGGGGTTGCTCTCGGCTTTCAGTTTGATCCTCACGTGATCATCTGGGGAAACACAGGCCAGGAAAAGTTGTGAGTGTCTAGGGTAGCTGGGGGCAAACCAATACTGCAACCAGCTGTGGCCCCAAAGCATCCCCATGCCCCACACCCTGCTCCAGCCATGGCTTTGGCAGGAGCTGGTCCCTGGGGCAGGGTGACTGGGATGCTCACATGGCACATAGTCAGGGTTGCGGTTCTTCTTCAGGTTGGCTTCGCTCTGGGCGATGGAGCAGATGCTGGGCTCAGCTTGGTAGGCGCAGAGTGCCTGCCACTCCTTGGCCAGCCGGTCCCGGTTGCGGAGGTGGTCCTCCATATAGGCCTGGGGTAGAGGGGCAGGGGTCAGCCCAGCAGCAGGGGGGAGGAAGGGTGCTGGGCAGGGGTGCTGCCACCCTGCCAGGCTGGCTCACCAGGATCATGTGTCCAGTGGAGATGTCCATGTTGGACTGGACGGGCTCCTCGCACCAGGAGGGTGTGCTGCTGTGAGAGCTGGGGCTGGGCTGTGGGGCGTCGCTGAACTGGGATGAGATGCTGCTGACCCTTGAGGTCTCTGCTGGTGCTGCCGCTGTCTCAGTGCGGCCAAAGAGAGACTTGGCAGCCATGTGCTGGCAGCACAGCTCCTGGGGAACACCAGCAATAGCCCTATCCACTGGCCACAGGGCTGCCATAGGACAGCCCCATGCACCCCAAGCAATGCTGACACAGCAGTGACACATCCTGCAGGATCCTGCATCCCACAGGGTCCTACCTGGTACTCGAAGGTGGTGTCAGCAGCACCCTCTGGCCCCAGGGCGGCCAGGCGCTCCTTCTCCCGCTGCTTGGCATGGCGCCGGAGGCAGAAGGCTGCAGAAACTGCGATGGCAATGCCCGCCACGCAGGCCAGCGCTATGAAGGTCAGCAGCACCGAGTGGAAGCCATCCCTGAAGTGGGATGGGCGCGAATAGGCAGCAGCCTCGTTTCGCTGGGGGCAGAGCCAAGCAAGGGTTAGTGGGGGACATCTGCATCAGGCTGAGACCCTATTCTGCTCTACATTTGGGGTTGCTGGGGGTTCAAACAGGACAAGGGCTCTTTCTTCCTCTACCTGAGGGTGCTGATTCTCTCAGCACCCTGAGCTGGGACAAAGATGGTGTCATTGGGGTGAGGCAGGGTGCACCCACCTGCATGTTACATGGGGCACTGCTCACAGTGGTGTCCCTGGGGCTGCAGGAGCCTGGCCAAGCCCAGGCAGCAGTGACTTCCTGCCTCCGTGCTCCCAGCACCCACGGCTGCTGCCCAAGGCAGCCCTGGCCTGAGCTGTTCCCTTTCAGACCAGGCAGTAGCCCCACAGAACTTTGGTTCAATGCGCTCTTTCTGCCCAGCTGGAGGTCAAAAAGGGCTGAATTCAGCCCAAGAGGTTAATGGTGAAGGATGGGCCACTGCAGCGCTGGATGTGCTGCTCTCAGGGGACTTCCCCAAATGAGGCTTGCTCTCCTCTGCAGTCACTGCTCCACAACAGAACATTGGGGGAAGTCAGGGGGGCCAGATGTGCCAGCACTGCCAGAGGGCTGGTGCCATCTCAGCTGTAGTGGCTGGGGGACAGGTCCTGCCCATTGCCCTCCTCAGCTAGGACACAGAGCAGCCCCTGCCATCTTGCAGGTAGTGTCTCTAGGGCTCCTTTCGTGTGGCTGGGGAAGACACCCTAAGCCATGCTGGAACAGGATGCTGCTCAGCCCTTGCTGGACAAGACCTTCCTGCCTATGCCCAGGTCCTTGCCCCAGAGTGTCTTGTGATCAGGATGTTGATGGGGCAGCACAGGGATGTTGAGGCATCAGCACTTCAAATACCCTGTGCCCAATGAGGTGCCAGAGCCCAGCATTACCTCATTGCCACAGCCTCCCATTGGCTATGAGCCTGATGAGGTTACCGAGGGAACACTGCACCATCATCATCTACGTCATCATCATCATCGCCTGGGGATGTCCCCAGCCTAGGTGTTCCCGCTGCCACTTGCCCCCCAGCTGCATCAGCCCCCCGTCAGGGTCCAGCCAGTCCTGCAGTCAGGGCACCCACCAGGGCCAGCACCTCCCAGCTCTCCTAGGCACCCGAGCAGGAACAGCTCTGTAGCCCCTGGAGGTATCAGCAGAGCCAGGGGGGACAGAAGGCACTTCCCTCCCAAGGCCTGCCCAGGCCCTGCTGTCTCCCTGACTCTCTACATCGCTCCTTCCCCAAATCATGCACCAGTCCCATCAAATTCAGAGCCAGCAGGGAATAAAGGAAAAGCACAAGCTGGTGAGGACTGGAGAGGTTGATGCAGAAGAGGGCTTGCAAAGCTGCCACAGCCTCCTCTGAGCTCCATCTCTGTCATCGCTGACATCTCTCCCAGTTCCTGCCACTTGCCACATCAAAAGGCATTGCCATAGCGACACTCTACACATTACTGATGGAGACAGGTGGCCAGGCCACCCCTTCTCCATGGCCTCCTCCTCCGAAGTTCCCCCTTCCTTCCTCCTTGCCCACAGATATGGTCACAGGGCAAGAGGGTGGGAAATGGGGATCCCAGGCTGGGAATGTGCTACACCACTTCCCCTCCTCAGGCTGCAAACACAGGAGCCAGGTTTCATCCCCATCTCCAACCCCTGCTCCCCTCCCAGGAGACTCTTCCTGTGGATCCCTAGAGGAGCAAGGGGAGGGGGTATCCCTCTCCAAACAGATGGTTCCTGTTCCATCCTTGTCGTCAGCTGCTTTGCCATTCTCTGGGGACATGATGGCATTTTGCCTGCCTAGCTGTGATCTCTGGGGTGCTTTGGAAACAGCCCAGTGCTCAAATGCCCAGACCGCAGCTAAGATGGGGTGTGCAGGCTGGAGGGAGGGAAGGGTGAGGATGAGCCCTGTGGGGTACAGCCCACAGCCCCCCAGTCTTGGAGGGGTAGAAAAGCCCCTGGGAGTCCCTCGCAAATCATCTTGAAACCTTATTGAGATTTTGTTTTGCAAAGAGCCGAGAGCCCTGGGAGTACAAGCAACAGAGCAACATCGTGCTGCTGGGCATCAGGAAAAATGATGGATGGATGGGACTGGAGCAGTTCTGCTCTGGGCCATCCCAGATAACCTGAGTCTGCCCCCAACACAGCATCCCAAACACTGCCCAGAGCCCTCTGTTCCTAAACTGCCCCACAGACCCACAGGGATGTCTCAGTCATGAAGACCCCTGTGCCCCAGGGGTGGGCAACAGCATGCTTCCTGCTCATACTCAGTGGCAGCACTCCCACTGCCCTGTCCCTGGCCACCCTAGCCCCAAGGGACAGGCATGCTTGCTCCCTCCTACCTCTCCCACTCCTGTTTGCACAATCTTCAGGCCCAGCTCATGCTCCAGCTCTGTCTTCACTTGCTCTGTGGATGGAGAGGAGATGGTCAGAGGGATGCTTGCTTTCCACACAAGAGATCCACCCACAACAAAGATAGAGCCAAGGGATAGCCCCAGCAGCTCTTTACCTCATATCAGCTCCCCCATTCAGCCAAAGATATTGGGATGTATGGTGGGAGTTCCCCTCTTTCCAGTCCCTGGGAAGGGGCACCCCACAGTGCAGGGGGAAGAGAGGAACAGGACTAGGTGCTCAACTCACCAGTCTGGCTGGCCACATCTGTCAGGGAGAAGTTTTGAGGGTTCTGTCGGATGCGGAAGGTAAGTGCAGGACCCACAACGCTGCAGGGAGAAGGGGGACACAGTGTGAGACTGGGAAGTGCAGACCCCCTTCCTATCCCCACCACAGACCAGTCCCTCCTGGACTCCTGCCCGAGAGGGCTGAGCACAGCCAAGGCTGAGACAGCAGCACCCATGGCCCTGCTCCTCTCACCTGATGTTGATGAAGCTGGTGGTGGAGAGGTGGAGGTGCTTGGCAAGGAGCTCCAGCAGCCGCACACCAGCAGCCAGCCCCAGGGGCCTGAGGGGACAGGGTCAGGGTGAGGAGCAGGCAGCGAGGGCAAGGGGACAGTCCACGCTCCCCACAGTCAGGGCACAGGGATGGGCAGGCTCAGGGAGTTCCAAGCATGCAGTGAGAGCAGTGCTAGCTGCAGAGGTGTCAGGATGGGCAGGAGGTAAGAGTGTGGGGATGTGTGGTGGTGGGAGTGAGCTGACCCACCCATCCTTGCACACACACTCCCAGCCTTCCATCCCGCAACAGCAAGCTCTAGCCTTGGTGTGGGCTGAGAAAGGAAGGCTTTGGGGTTGGACAAGGGTGTGGATAGAGAGGGGACAGGGAGAAGCTGACCAACCCCATCCCAAACAGGCTTGGCCAAACATGCGGAGCTGTGACAGCTGTTGGTGGGGAGACACAGACCCTCCACACACACAGACCCCCTCAGCCTGACCCCCTGCTCTCACTTCTGGTCTGTGATGATGTAGCCATACTCGTCTGGTGGATGCATGTGCCGCTGTGCCCCACCATCCTTTGTCTCCGTGTAGCTCTTCTTCTCCACCAGAATCTGCTGCCTGGGGCTGACTGCATCTCCACCATGTGCCCCCTGTGGCTCGGCCTGGGGAGCTGACGAGGATGCCACTCTGCCCTTTGGCCCATCTCCTGGGGAGCTGCTGGTTGGGATTTTAGGAGGCGGCATTGTGGAGGAAGGGGGCACTGGCTCCTCTCCGTGCTGCATGTCCCCCTCCGTCACCTGAAGGGAGGGAAAGGGAGAAACTGGGACCTCTGAGGAGAACCCTGGGGGACTGCCTCCTCCACCCCATCCCACCTGTGGTGTGGCATCTCCTCCAGCACCACCCTGCTGCAAACCCACCCGTTTGACTGTGGGCACTTCAGGGCCAACAACACCTGGAAAGGAGAGAGATAAATCTTGCAGCATCCACCCCAAAAAGGCAACATGCCCTACTCTGAAACAGGGCATGCTGGCACCCACCATGGCCAGTACCTGCCCACCCCATCCCTTCACCCAGCTCACCAGAGCTCTGGAGCAGTTGGAGGAGGCTGGAGAGGCTGCTCAATTGCTGGGGGCTCAGCTCTGGCAGCCCGAGGCCATAGCTGGCCAGGAGGGAGGCCAGTCTCTTCAGGGCAGCATCTGCAAGAGGATGGAGCATAAGGTTGAATGCTCTGCATCTGCATGGAGACCAGGGGCTAAGGATGTAGCAAATGAGGCAAGTGGGGTTGGGGGAACATGCTGCCCCTGGGCATAAAGCCAAAGAGGAGGGAGAGTGTGAGACATGAGGAACATGGATGTAAGTACAGGGTAGAGACAAGGGTTGGTGCCTGGCTGGAGAACAAGGTACCTGTCTGTGTAGAGGGTGGCTGGGCAGCCAACGGTGCTGGCTGCTCCCTCTCCTCCGTGCTTCTGTAGTCACTGGGGAGTCGCAAGCTGTGCTGGAGCCTGGTGCTGGCAGGGTCTGGGCGGCTGGCTTTCTCTCTGGGCAGGGAAAGCATGCCCAAGTCCTGGAAGAGATGCCCCCCATCCATTCCTGGCTGCGCACCATAGGAGGGCACAGGGCCAGCCCCAAAAAGGGCCTGGGCAGGGACCCGGCCCAGTAGCGAGGAGGTCTCAGAGCTCTGCCTGGCTGAGCCGCTGGGATGCTGGTGAGCACCATCCTGGTAGCCAAACTGCAACCAAAACACATGGTCAAAACCCACAGGGCTCTTGTCACCCCATGGTGGAAGCAGGGGGTACCCCAGCAGGAGGGTGCTGGGAGTGCAGAGGCCCCCTGCAAATCTCTACCTTTCTGCTTGAGAGAAGAGGGCTCAACCCCTAGCTTACCTTGTGGTAGGAGTAGGGGTTGAGTAGAGCCTCCTCATAGCCCAGCTGGGATGGGGAGGGCAGCAGGAGGTGCTCCAGGTACCTTTGCACCAGTGGGGAAGGTAATAGTGGTGGGGGCTGCCCCAGATGCTGAGCTGCTGGCAGGCCACGGTCTAGGGGAAGCGGGGCTCGCCGGGGCTCAACACGGAGGGGCAGGAACCTTGAAGGCAAACAGTGCTGGGGTGACTCACCTGGGTAAGGGAGAATTCCCTCCCCTAAACCCCATTAGGGGAGCAAAGCCCTCACTGCTCTGCTGGGTTCTCCTCACAGGCTGGCAGCTGGCATTGCCCTACCTGTCCCTGGCCACTGGCTCCAGCGAGGGCGGCAGGCGGAGGCGGGGGATGCGCTCCATCTCCTGTGAAATCACATACTGCGTGATGCTGTCCTGCCACGAGAGCCCTGCCATGGGAGAGGGCTGTGAGATGTGGGGGCAGCCTGAGAACCATGGTGTGAGTGCACGGGAGGCTGTCCTGATGTCCTGACCCTGGGTCTTATGGCCTGGGTTTGGTCCCACTCCTCCCAGGATCACCCTCCTTAGTGCACTCTGGCCCCCGGGCCAGCAGGACCTTAGACAGCCCTAGTGCCACCAGGCAATGCTGCCTGACACCCTTGCCCTGCATGGCCTCAGAGACTCCCCCCCCGCTCCCCCCTTCACCTTGTGCCATGAGATGCCGTAAGACATCCTGCAGGCGCTGGAGCACAGGAGAGGTGATCTGGAAGTAGGGTCTGTCCTGCACGGAGCCCACCTGGCACTGCCCAAACAGCCCATCTGCAAGAGAGGGGAGGCAGCATGGCCAGACAACAAACACGCTGGGGTGAGGGTGACGGTCTTCAGGCACAGCCCTACCTTTCTTCTGCCATATTCCCCTGTATTGCATCCCTTCCTTGGGAAGGGGGAGGGGATCCCTGCACCCCGATAGACACTTACCCTGCACACACACCTCCTGAGGGGAGCACAACCTCCGGTCAAACAGGCAGCCTGAGACGGACAGACAGACAGACAGAAAGACAGGCAGGCAGGCCAGTCAGCACAGCATCCAAGGGGGCTTCAATTGGGTTTGCTTGTCACCAGCTGCTTGGGGACCCCCACTCTCCAGGAAAGTGGCACAGGGATGCAATGTGGTGATGGTGGGAGGGGGCAGAGCTTTGTAGCTAAGGGCAGAGCCTCAGTGCCAGCCTTTTCTGCCCCTCAAAGCCAAGAAGGGGGATGTGTACACAGAATGCCCTTGGCTTGGGAGAGTGGAGAAGGCCTGGAGTTTTTTGGGGTGCTGGCAGTTAGGCACGGAAGACTGGGGGGGCAGAGACCTGCAAAACCACATCTGTTGCCCTCCTACATGTGGTACTACGAGGCAGAGATGCAACTCAGTCACACCAGGGACCCACTCGCCCTGCAAGAGGGACCCCAAAGCATGGATGCAGCAGCGGTAGCAGGTGGGGGGGTGGGGTGTGTGCCTCTCCATCCCCTTCGGGGGGCAGCACTTGGGCAGGGGGCCGCTTCCCTCTTGCTCTCCCCCCCCCCTCTCGGTCCAAGACCGTCAGCAGCGAGACGGCAGCAGGCGATGACTCAGCCCCGGATGGCAAGGAAGGAACGAGAAAACAACCGGGGGGAGGGGAGGGAGGGGCCCGCCGAGCCCGCCGCGGGGGAAGGGGGCTAATGGGGATGGGGGTCTCTGAAACCCGGGCACCCGCGGGCCAGCGTCCCCCGGGGCGAGAGCCACGCGGGTGCGGGGCACAGGACCCCTCTGCCAGGGGAGACCCCGGGGGCGGAGGGAGCGGAGACCGGGCCGGGGTGCCGGGGCCGGGCCGGCGCTGTCCGCGGTGCTGAAGCGACGTATCGCTCTCCCGCCGGGACGCCCCGCTCCGCCGGGAGGGGCGGTGGCCCCGGCCCACGGGGGCTACCCTGGCCAGGACGGGGCTCGGCTACAGCCGCCCCGGCGCCATCCCCGCCTGCTCCCGGGGACAGCGGGGCCCCCGCGGGCTGGCCAGACCCATCCCGGCGCTCCTGGGCCGCTGGAGGACAAGGGGCGCAGCAGCCCCGGGCGCCCGGTAGTGAGTCAGCGGTGGCTGGGGCCGTGCCGTGCCGTGCGAGGGGCTCTAGCCCTGCTACCGGCAGCGACACTGGGGTCTCCGAGAGTCGCAGGCAGAGGCCACACGGGCCGAACTGGAGAAGAGCGGGTGCGCCGGCCCGGCCTGGGCCGCACTCACTAGAGGAAGGTGGCCAAGGGGCGGCGGGGTCCCGGAGGGAGCCGCGCTCAGGGCCGCTGCCCCGGGCTCCCCATTCTCGCGGCAGCCCCAGGCACTGGCTTTGCCTCGGGCATGAGCAAGCACCGTTTTGCTCCCGTCCTGTCTCGCCGGCCCCGACGGGTCGGAAACTCTCAGCCGACGGGGGGCCCCGGGACCAGCACCCCCACTGGCGCGGCAGCCCCGGGAGAGGGGCGCCCCCGGCGCCAGTGACGCACCCGCGGTGCCGGTCCCGGGACACCGTCCCCTGTTCTCCGCCGGGGGTCGGTCGGGCCCACCGCCGCGCGCCGTGACAGCACCTACGGCTGCGACGACCGCACCGGCCGCGGAGCCCCCTGCCCCGCCGCTCCCCGGAAGGTGCCCCCTGGCCCCCGCAAAGCCGCCCCGCGCGGGATCGCGGTCTCACCGTGCGCGGTGGTGGCGGCGGAGGCGCCGTCCCGCAGCTGCCCGCGGCCGGCCAGGAGGAGGAGGCAGAGGAGCGCCCGGAGGAGCCGCCGCCCCATGCTCCGCTCACGGTCGCACCATGGCGCACCCGCGGCCGCGCCCCCGCCGCCGCCGCCAACCCGCGCCCCGCCGAGCCGCGCGCCCCGCCCACCGCCACCGCCCGGCCAATGGCACCGGGCGCGCTGCCGCCGCGCCGCGCCCCCTCGCGCCGCAGCCAATCAGATACCCGTGCTGCTGCCCCCGGCGCCGCGCTCACGCCCCTCGCTGTCGAGCGCGGCCAATCACGTCACGCCTGGGGAAGAGGCGGCCCAGCGGCGCGCCAATCGCGGCCTCCTTGGGGTGAGCCACGCCCCCGGGGGTGTGTCACCGCGCCAGGAGCGCCTCCGCCAATCAGTGCCCGCCCCTGCCCAGTTCTGCGATCCCACTGGCTCCTGGGCGGGACACGCCCCTGAGAAGGGGCCAATGGGCGGCGAGCGCGGAGCCGCACCCTCGTGCCCCGCCCAGCGGCAGCGCCCCGGCACCGGCCGAGGGGAGCGCGCAGCCCCCGCGCAGGGACCCCCGGCCCGGCCCCGGAGAGCAGCTGCACACACGGCAGGCTCAGCCCTGCGGAAAGGGGCGGCCCCAGCGCCGCAGAGAGAGGGGACATCATCCAGCCAGTTCTCCCTGGGTGCAGGCAAAGCCGTGTTCTGCCCCTCAGCTGAGATCGCCAGCGCTGCGGGTGGGTGAATAGATTCCGCTCCCAGCCGCAGGGGAGGAGAGCATGGATTAGGAGCCATGGGAATCCCCAGCGGTAGCTACATATGTTACCCCCAACCCCAGCCGCAGTCATGGAACACTCGGCAGTGAGCTAGAGATGCTTTAATGGCCCCAGCACTGAACCCACTGCTGCTCCCTCCCCACTGCGCTCAGTCGACCACCAGGCTGCTGCTGACTGTCGGCAGGAGTTCGAAGAAGCCCTGGAAGGAGAGAGGCTGTCAGAGTGGGCCGGGCAGGGCAACTTGGGGTGGGGGGACAGGCAGCGGCGGCAGGCAGCAGCTCCCTGTTGGGTTACGCAGGCAGCGTTGTAGCAGGCATGCTACTCGCAGAGAGCACGACCACGTCGCCATAGTAACCCATCGCTGACTCAAGGCTAGCACTGGTTGCCATAGTAACTATTTAGGGATGGCAGTCACTGGGGGAGGCTGGTATGCAAGGGGGCACCTCTGGAAGCAGCCGGTACCTGCGCTGCTCCAGAGGGTTCGAGAGTGGGAAAGCTCAGTCCCAAGGCAGGGGTTGGATAGGGACATGGGGATGCAAGAAATGCAGAGGAGCAGGGAGGGGGATTCAGCACAGGATGGGGTCCATAGGGCTTACCTTGAAGAGGGTAATGCTCTGGAGCACCCCTGAGGTGCAGCACATCTCCCGGATGGAATGCATGGCCAGCTGCGGGCAGCCGATGTCCAGCACACGCAGCCCCAGGCGGGAGGCCAGGATGGGGCCAATGGTGGTGCCACAGGGCGTGTCGTTGCGCACCATGAACTCCTGCAGGGGGGCAAGGCCTCAGCAGCTCCCCATGCTGCCCCACGGCCTCCCACATGGGCCCTCAGCCCTGAAGGGAGACAACCTGGGACAAGGAAGCAGCACTGATCCAAGCCAGGGTGCAAAATCCTCCAGAGATGGGACACACTGAGGCCAGATTCCCTTCCTGTTCCCCAGCCTGCTCCCTGAGGCAGCAGTGGAGCTGGAGCCCCAGAGCAGCAGGCAGCACAGACCACAGCGGGGACAGATATGGTAACAGGAGTGGGGCTCTGGCACAGGCCCCCTCTCATGAACTGAGGGGCAGGGCTGCAGCCCAAACTCACAGTGTTCCAGGAGGGCTCACTCAGCCGTGCTCACCTGCAGAGGGACACCCACGCGGGCGGCGATGTCCCGGATTATGGCTTCGGTGACAGCTGTGGAGGCGTAGCGCTGGTTGCTGTTCACTTTGATGACAGGGCCCTGCACAAGCAAAGGCGCCGCAGGTCCATGATGGGACCCAGGGATAGTCAGTGGCTCTGGAAACACTCATGCCCAGGCAACGCTGTCCCACCCCATCACACATCACACCAGACCATTCTCTCCTCCCTGGGTGAGCCTATGGGGATGGAGACAGCCCTGCGACAGAGACAGCCCAGCTCAGAGCAGGGAAGGCTCCAGGGACAAGACTGAGATCCCAAGTGATCAACATCAGACATGTGGCACAGGCAAATCCTGTTGCAGGACAAATGTTTCCCATTTGAGAGCTGCTGAGTTGCACCCTGAAACTGTGCTCCAGGGAGCAGCTGGACAATCCACAGCACTGCACGACAGACCCAAAGTGTCTGTCCCAACCCAAAGCAGAGGGCTGCCCTCACCTTGTGGAAGGCTGGACGATGATTTTCCTCATGCTTGTCCCTGCAAAAGAGAAGCAGGAGTTTCATTTACAGCCCTCCCTCCCTGCCACAACAAAGACTGCATGGTCTGTACTCCCTGGGGAACGATGGGGACATGTCCCCTCAGGTGGCAGGGGAAGCTGTCCTGACCTGTGGCACTGCTCAGGCTACTCACACATAGTTGGGGTGCACAGCGTGGGCCATATCAGCGCTGATCATGTAGGACTTGGCCACGGCCTCCTCAAAGGCTGTCAGGTTGTGTGGCGATGCTGAGATCCGACGCAGCACCAGCTCCGTTAGCAAGGACTCCGCGCCCTGTGCACTCTCTGACCCTACCTGCCAAGAACCACCATCAGCACAACCCTCCAACACTCCAGGGGCCAGCTGAGTGACAGGGGACTCCCCAAAGCCAGCAGAGTTGCTTCCTATCATACGAGTGCCTTCCACCCCCTGACCAGGCCACACTCCATGGAGGTGTAGGCAAATCCCAGCTTCCTCCACTGGGGCATGGCATGTCTCTCTCCTGCCAGGCATGGCTGGGGGAGAGCAAAGAACATGGAGCCCCTCCCAGTGCCAGCCATCCCAGACTGTGCCCTTGCTCACCTCCTCGTTGTCATAGAGTGCGATGAGACGCACATTGGGCTCCTGGGAGAGTGAGGAGGGCGCCGCGCACGAGTCAATCAAGGCCTGCAGGATTGGGGGGAATGGACATCAGCCTGAGTGCCATCCTGGGAGTCTCAGGACCGAGCCATCAGGAACTTTCCCAGGAGAGCCCAAAGCATGGAGGAAGGGAGCTGTGGGCACACACATGGCCCGGTGACAGCAGGAGACACCCCTGGGAGCTGCTGGGAACCCCATACACTCAGCAAAGTGGGCAGCTCCCAAAACCAGATCCTCCTATAAGCCAGAGCCATCTCATGGGAACACACATCCTTGCAAAGCCTTGGGCCAGCTCAAAGCTGAGCCAGGGTGCCTTGGGACCATGCTGCAGCCTCCAGGCTCTTTTCACTCTCACCTGCAGGGCGCAGTAGCAGCTGTGCAAGTTGTCCAGACGTGGGGAGAAGATGAACTCATCGAAGGCACCACCCAGTGTCTGCAATTAGAGAGCCAGGAGGAGTAGGGCACAGCCTCTGGCACACCAAAAAGTATCTGCACTGGGTCCCCATTCCAGTCCCCTCATCTATGCCCCTAAGGAGCTGCCTCCTCTTGTTCCACTCAGCTTCCAGCCCTGGCATGCCCCAGGCCGAGGACGTGTGCCAGGAAACACCTGTGTAGTGCCAGCCCACAGGCTGTGTGCCGGCAGAAGGAGGCTCCTGCCCTTACTCACCGCTGGCTGTGTATCTGCCAGGCATAGTTCCAGCTCTACAATCTGCTCCGGTTTCACCCCCAGCTGGGGGCAGATCAGGGAAAGCAGGACAGGGCTGTGGCGCTCTGCCTGGGAAGAAAGCAGAGCTGTGGGCAGGGCAGGCTGTGGATGGCAGGGGAAGCTCCCTGTTTCACCCTGCAGAGCTGTCCCACACCCCACTCATGTTGTTATGTCCTCTCTCCTGCTAACATGTCCTGTGCTCAAGCCCCCACCTCACCCAGGACAGGTCTCTGCCCCCTGTGCAAGGCCCCCGCCCTGCCTCCTTGGGGAAGTGCACCCACTTCTACACAGTGGCTGCAGAGCAGGGTGAGAAGACAGAGATGGCTGAGCAGATGTGCCACGTACACAGCTGTGAGGCCGAGTGGAAGCTTACCACCAGTCCATGGGGAGAAGGGGAAGAGGAACCTGGTGGGAGGTCCCTGAGGAATGGAGATCAAAGGTGACAAGTGTGAGGTCCTAGCAAGAGTCCCCACTCATCCTTGGCACCCAGCTCACCTGGGCCACAGCACTGCAAGGTGTGGACTCCATAAGCACCTCCTTTTCCAGCTCCTCCTGCACAGCAGTGGCCAGAATGGGAACCCTGTGTGGGAGACAATGATGTTAGCCCCCAGGGCTTTGCTCACCTCACCTGCTTGGGCCACACACAACAAATCCCTCCCAAGTGTCTGCCTTGCTCCTCCAGGGAGCAACTACCATGCTGAACATGGTAGCCCCTGAAGCACAGATCTATTGTGCCACCTCAGGACACCCCAGTGTCCTTCCCAAGTCCTAAGTTTGGAAGCATCTCCTGAAAGGACTCTGTGGGGCTAAGAAAAGCCACTGCAGACCTCCTCACTGCAATCAGCAGCTGGCAAAGGGCGAGCTGAGGGTGGGCAACTGCTGAGCTGTGTCCCATCCCTCCCAAGGGCTGGCCAGGGGTTGGGGCCGAACCAGGCCTTACAGGTGATGCTCGGTGTTGGGCCCAAAGTTCTCATTGATGCTGCGCTGCAGATGGATGGCCAGGTGAGGAATGCGGAGGATGGGCCGCTCCACGCGTACCAGGCGCTGCTCCAGGCGCCCTGTGGCCGGGTCCTGAAACACAAGGAGGGCTGCTGGGGCCACGCCTGTAAGGCTGAGAGGTTGCAGCAGGTCCCACTCTGTGTGGGAGTCAAGGACCCAGAGCTGGGGGCACACAGCTATCCCACTGTGCCTGCCCCAAATCAGACTCACCTTTATGATCACCCTCCCAGCCACGGTGAGGTCACGGTCAAACCAGGTGTTCCAGATGCCACCTCCATAGGTCTCCACACCAACTTGGACTATGCCCACCTGCCCCCGCTTAGAGCGACGCTTCACCTGAGTGACAGCAGAGGTGTCACTAATGGTACTGCGAAATGCTGGGGACTGGGCACAGCAGGCCCAGAGCCTCATCGCTGACGGTGCCAGCACAGGGTGCTGCGAGGGGCTTTGCAGGACAGGAGACACAGAGGACACAGCAGCAGGCAAAGCAATGCAGGGGGTCAGCATGGGCTGCTCTGGGAGGAAGATCTGGGATGTGTAAGGAGCCAACAATGGTGCTCCTTTGTACAGGGGAAGTAAGAGTTGTTTTTGCTTGTGGCATGAAACTGGAGGGCCCCAGAGAAGGTCCCAGCACTTGGCTGGGCGGCCTTACCCTGAGGCAGGGGCTGTCGGTGTGAGCCCCCAGAAGGCTGAACCCATTCCCGGGCTGGAACTGGCCGCCGACGGCGAAGGCGATGAGGGTGGAGTAGTTTCTAGTGATGAAATACTGGGGAAAGAGGGCCAGAGGTGAGGGGTGAGGGCCCCTCGGCCCCATCCAGCCCCCGCCGCCTCGTCCCCGCCGGGCTCACCTTCTGCGCCGGCCGCACGTCCCAGTGCTCCGTCTCCTTCAGCTCCTGGAAACCGGCCTGCAGCAGCCGGCTGCGGCACTCGGCCACCACTGCGGGGGGGAAGAGCCGTCAGGGCCGCCTGCGGGGAGGGGAAGAGGGCAGGGCGGGGGCCCGGGCGGCTCCTCACCGTGGTACGGCGAGGGGCTGCGGTTCACGAACTTCACCAGCTCCTGCGCCGCCGCCTGTGCCGCCGCCTTCGAGCCCTGCGCCGCCGCCTGTTGGCACCGCCGTCACCGCACAGCACCGGCAACACCCCGCCCCAGGCCGGGGATCCCCGCCGGACCGGGGACCCCCAGCCCGGGCGTGCCCCTCCCGCCCCGCGCCCGCCGCCCGCCCGGTACCTGCATGGCCGCCACCGCCCCGCGCCCCGCCCGCACAGCGCCCCCTGCCGGCGCGGAGGAACGCGCACCCGGAACCCCGAACCCTGCACCCCGCAATCCACACCCCGCAATCCGCACCCCGCAATCCGCACCCCGCAATCCGCACCCCGCAATCCACACCGTACGCCCCGCACCATGCAATCCACAGCTTGCAATCCACACCCTGCAATCCGCACTCCACGACCTGCAACCCTGCAACCCACACCCTGCACCTTGCACCCTATGCACCCCATGCCTTGCACGTCGCACCCTCACCCTGCACCCCACGTCATGCAATCTACATTATGCACCCTGCACCGCACACCCTAACCCCACACCCCTCACCCTGCATCCTGCACCCCGCATCCCACAACCCACACCCTGCCCCCTGAAAATTCGCACCCTGCAATCCACACCATGCACCACTCACCCTGCACCCTGGTCCAGGGCAGGCAAACGCGGTGCCTGCCAAAGCCAGGACAGAGCTAGGTTTTGGGTGAGTGGAAGTGGGACACAGCCAGAAGGCGCTGACACAGGCTCTCCAGGGATGATCACCCATCCTGCCCTGGGGTGTGCCCCAATTGCAGCCACTGGGTGAATAGGGGCTGCCCCAAAACAGGGCTTGGCCCATGCACAGTGGGGTACAGGTGCACAGGGGAACACACTCACTTCCCAGAGGCTGAGTATCTCTAGGGTAGGTCACTGGTGTAAAGCAAGATGTCGCCCCCCATCATTGCTGCTCCCCTGCCTTGGTACTGCTCAACCCTCACAGGAAACAAGGCACAAGCCCCTGGTGCCATGTTGAGGACCAATGTCTCCAAGTGACAGTGATGCACAGGGTTCTGAGAGTTGGCACAGTGGCAGGGCAGCACCCCAGCTGGGGCACTCCCAGGGGATAGGAGCCCTTGGACTTGCATGGATTGGGGTGCCTCTTACTCTTGGCTGGGTCCTCTGCATGGGCTGGGTGCAGCAGTGGGGTTTTGGGTTTCCATCAGTCCATGTGTATCGTTTCCCAGCAGGATCCTTTGTCTTCTAGACAATGGGTGTGCAGCCTTGGGAGAGGGACGTGGAAGCCTGTGAGAGCTGCACAGGGCCCAGGTGTTGGGTGCCAGTTGAATTCCCATCTCCTGAGTCACTAGCATGGACACTCTGTTAGTTGGAGAATGCTGTCTGTGTCCTGGGGACTGGAAAATGGTGGTCCTGTTCCACCTGACCCTGTGACCTATCGTGCCAAGAGCTCCTGACAGCTCTGGATTTATGCTCCCAGCCCCCAGCACCTGCCTCTCCTCCCCAGAAAAAGGGAACAAGCACTCCCACTGCCTGGCACCATGCAAACAGACAGCTGGAGGGTCTCCAAGTCAACCACAGCAAAACACAGGGCCAGCATCCCACTGAAACGGGACCAGACTGGGAGCACCCAGCACCCCTGCCCAGAGCTGGCATGCACGTGCCACTGCCCAGTACACCCCAGCCAAAGGGAAGTGGGTACCAGGCGGCTGTCCCCATGCTCCTCCTGCCAGCATCACCCCCTGCTGCTGCCAGCACCCAGCTCAGGGTCAGATGCTGTTGGGTGGTTTCCGGGCTCTGCCTGAAGGACACCTGGGGACATTTGGAGCCCATGGCTCCCCAGCTGGTAGATGCCCAGAGCGGGTGAGTAGCCAGGTGCCCAGGGCAGATGGGTCCCAGTGGGGATGTGTGCAGGAGCAGGGGGTGCCTGGATCTGGGGTGTCAGAACAGGGGTGAGTGGCAGGGCCGGGTGTGGCCTTCGTCCAGCCCTGCTGGAGCGGGCAAAGGGCAGTGCCTTGGCATGCCGCAGCTATTCCCGGAACAGAGAGGCTTCCAGAAAAAGCTCACGATGGCTATTTCCGGGTGGGCTCTGACTCACCCCTGGCTGGGTGCCAAGGGCTGCGCAGCACCTGTCGTGGCTGCCCCCCACCCCATCACCATGCTCCTGGGAAGACACTGCTCCTGTCCGCATTCCACACTGCCGCATGGACCACCTAGTGCAGCAGGGAGCCCGAGGCAGCCCTCCCAAAAAGGCACCAGCTTATCCTTGGAGTGCATGCACCCTGGTGCTGGGCTCATGCATGTGCCCAGGGGTGCCTGGCAGGGACAGAACCAGTAGGGACAGGGCACTGTGGCCCTTTCCATGTCCCCTGGCAGCCCAGAGTGGGATTCTGGGCAGGGTTTATTCTGGGAAGTGTTCCCTGATGGCAGGACTCTTTGGGAATTGGCAGACAGTGCTTAGCCCTGCTGGAAGGGGTTAATGGAAAGACGGCCCAGGACAGAGCCTGTAAACAGCCAGAGCTCCAGGAAGTGCCACCCCCTTCTCCCACTGCCTGCCAGGCTGCCTGGATCCCCCCTAGCCAGCCCTGCCAGGATGAGCAAAAGGATGGCATCCATCAAGGCGGTCCCCCGCATCCCAGCCCACGTGTCTGAGCATGGGAAAGTGAAATCACTGCCCAGGCATTGCTGGAGGCTGAGTGAATGGCCACCATGCCTTACGTGAGCTGCCAGCGATGCAGTGGCTAATGCTACCTCATCTCACTGGCATGGGTGACACCATCGAGGCCTGTGGGAGGGCAGGCAGACACCCCAGCGTCCTCGTGGGCCACCCAGTCATCCCTACATCCATGTGGACTACGAGGGCAGCTGAGCATCCCTAGTATCTCCACACCACTGGGGCAGGTGAACACCCCCATGGACCATGAGGGCACCAAGCCTGCCCCTGGGCTGCAGGGATGGGTGAACACTCCCAGCATCCCCACGGATGACAGGGCTAGCTCTAGATGGAGGGGCAGACGCATGCTTCAGGCATCTGCGTGGACATGGAGGTAGCTGATCATCCCCAGCAGCTACATGGCCCTGGGAGCAACAGGTCACCCCCAGCAACTTTGTGAAACATGGAGGCAACAACTCATCCCAAGGATATACAAAGACCAAGGGGGGCAAGTGAACACCTCCCGGCATCCACACAGGTTGCAGCTGGACACTGGCAGCATCCATTCATGCCATGGGGCATCCAGGCGCCCCCAGCATCCTCGTGCCACTCAGAGACAGGACATTGTCCTCAGCATCCCCATCACTTGGGGACACAGGGATGGGGACCAGAAACAGCCAGACAGGCTGTGTGCCCACTGGTGCTGTCCTGAGCTCTGGAGTGGGCGAAGGCATGGGGACAGCTGAGGTGAACAGTGGGTGGGGGGCTGAAGACTTTAGGGCACCCACCAGCTTCTGGGACCCTGTCGTGCCAGGCTGGGCCATGGTCCAGGCAAGGAAGGAGAACATCTCTTATTTAGACAATAGATCGTGCCCTGGGTCCGTCAGCACCGAGGAATGGGCCACACAGTCCTTCCCTCTTAGGGTAAAGATGCCTGGGAGGCTCATGGCTGTAAAAGGAGCGGGATGAAGGGAGACAGCTAGGGGTCAGGAGTGAGGGGATGGATGCCCTCGCTGCTTCATTCCCATCCCTCCACTCATCCCTGAGCCAGGGCCAGGCGTGAGTGGGGCACTGGGGTCTGGTGGCAGGGTCCAGGGCCAAGGAGGGGTCAGCACCCTGTCCCTGCATCCTTTGAGCCCCGAGATGCCCACAGCCTGGGGAGACTGTGAAGGGCTTAAATCCTGGGGGAGCGGGAGGGAGGGAGGGAGGGCTGGGGAGGAGGGGTGGCTGCAGGATGCAGCTGGCTTTGCTCACAGGGATGTCATGACCAGAGGGAGTTGTTTGACATTCCAGCTCCAAATGCCTTTCCAACAGCAGCCTCATCCACAGCTCAGTGGAAGTTGGGACCAGGCCAGTGCGGGGGTTCAGGAGCCACTTCCCAGGCTCTGCTGGTCTGGGTCAGCCTGGCCTGGGATGTAGTTGTGGGGAGGCAGAATGGGGCTGGACGGGACAGGAATCAGCCTTGCACTGTTGCTCTCTGCAGCCTCCTCACTTTCCGCACCCTCTGGGTCTTTGGTTGTCATGGAATTTGGCATCATGTCCCTGGCGTGGGATTTGGGCAGGGTTTCTGGGTCCTGCACTTTGTCCCTTCTTCCCGTCATGCTGGGTCCGGCAAGCAGAAGGGGCTTTCCTAAGAGGCTGTGGAAAGTCCAAGGCTTTTGTCCACCCTCTGCAAGCCGTGGGGCCCCCTGCCTGCACAGAGCCAGTCCGGAAGGTTGTCACAGCAGCTGAGGAAAGGCCACTTCAAGCACTCTGTCCTAGAACAGGGCCAGGAGGATGCTCCTTGTTAACCACTCTGAGCTACTTCCCCTCCAAGCACCAATGCCCAAGAGTGCATTTCCCCTCCCTGGAGCACCCCAACCCTGCATACCCCTGCTATGCGGGATGATGATGGAAACAAGGGCTCCCTGGGACTGGGATGGGGTTTGCATTGCCCTACCAGGGTAGGGTGCCAGGCACTGCTGGACACAGCACCCCTAGGGAGTCCCTCCTCCCCGCACCCCAGCTGGCACGGCAGCAGGATAGGGTCATGGGAAGGGATGGCTGAATTCCACAGCTGGAGGTGTGCTGTCCCAGATCCCTGGGGTCTCCCTCACTGGTGTGGGCACCCGCCTGCCCCTCTGCACACCAGCTAAGGACTGGCTTGCCACCCTGCAGGGCACACGTGCGGAGCTCAGGGATGTGAAGGGCATGCTCGGCGCAGGGCCAGAAGGAGGAAGGATGCTGTCTGTTTTTCCATCTACTCTCCCCCCACAAGCCCCCCTTTCTTCCATCCTCCCCCTGTGATGGTATGAAACAACCCCATCTGGAAATACCTTCCCTTTTAAAGGCAGGCTCCGCCAGGCAGCTTGCACCCTTGGGAAGATGCCACATCATGCTGCAACTGGGTGGCTGGGAGGGGCTCCAGGGATGGGGGGCTTGGAGGGGCTAAAGGGATGTGGGGCATCGAGCCCCTGCCCACCTGCATGGATATGGGACCAAGACCCTCTCTGGCCCTCAGATGGCATGGAGCAGGCAGGCAGCAGGCAGGAGTGCCTCCAAAGCCAGGGCAGTTGAGAATGATTCCATGATTAAGCCCAACCTTTTGCCATCCTGATGCTGCCACGGGTGAGCCATGGCACTGCTTGGTGTCTATGCTACAGACAGGACAGAAGGCCAGGAGGTGCGGGGCCAGTGAGGGCTGAGCGCTGCTCCTGCTGCTGAGTCACCCCGTGCCCAGTGGCACCATGGTCCCCTACACCAGGGCCTCCAGGGACAGAGTCACTGGAGCTGAGCCAGCTGACGTCAGCCAAAACAGTGCAGCTTGGACAGAGCTGGGGGTCACCAAGTGTGCAGGGGGGCTTGAGAGGAGGGGGTGTTTCCCAGGCAAGGGGCACCCTCCCCCAGCACAGCTCCCGTCCCTCAGGATGACCTCTTTAGCTGGCACAGGTTTGTGCATGGCCCTGGGGTTCCCTGATCTGGCCTACCATCTATCCAGGAAGTGGGAAGCTGTGGGGGTGCCTAAACAGGACTAGGGTAATTCCCCATTCTGTGAATTTTTGCAGAGATAGGCTGGGCTTTCTGATCCTCAGTGTACTTTCTGGCCAAGAGGAAGACTGAGGAGACAGGACAGAGCCTGCAGTGCCTCGGGATAACCTGGGGACCTTGTTCTGCTCTCAGAGTGATGGGGGCCAGAGAGGGCCTGGAGCTGCTCCAGGCAGGGTCCCCATCCAGCTGTGCTCTCCACATGCCTGGAGCAAGAAGGGTTAACAGGGAGGCACCCAGCTATAAATACCATGTATGTATGTCCCACGCCCCATGAGTATGAGCTCGGAAGGCTATTTTGGTTGGGTGCCTGCTGCTTTGGGAATGTGCCTGAGCAAGGACAGGGGGCTGACGTCACCGTCACTGGGGCTCAGACCCAGCACCTGCTTGGGGTCACTCAGCAGCACTCAAAAGTGCCCAGACCCTGGCCAGTGCTCAGCCCCCCATGTCAGAAAGGGAGTTGGGGTGGTGAGTCTGTACAAGCACACTCAGGGCAGGAGTCCCCCCACATCAACCCCTCTCCTGGGCTCTTCCTTGTTCACTCTCTGGGGGGCTGGAGTCTGGCCCCACATGGAGAGCTGGGGGCACCCCTGGTACTCTTGACAGGGGGTGGGTCAGGGCATCATCAGAGGCCTTTTGGGGTGCTCAAGACCAATTTTGGGACCATGGCTAGCAGTCATGAGGAATGGCTTAAGAGTGTCAAGTGAGGGTTTGTTGTGAGGGTCCGAGTCCCCTTCTCTCCCTCGTGGCACCCACCTAAGCTGTCTGTCTGTCTGGGCCCCTCGTGGGTGGCACTGCACCCTGATAGGGGGGTCACAATCAGCCTGCCCCAGTTAACTCTCCTCACACCCCCAGGGACAGGGCAGAGTGTCAAGGCTCTGGGGGCCGGAGTCAAGGCTCCAGGGGACTCTGGCGGTGCTCAGGGGTCCATGGGTGTCGTTGTATCATTCTTGTCTGCCAGGGGGTGCGGGCAGGTGAGGGGCAGTGGGCGGAGGCTGGTGGCCATCCCCCCCGCAGCAGCATCCCCCAGCTGCCCGGCAGCAGGAGGGGCGGGTGATGTCAGCAGGATACAAATAGCGGCGCGCAGCTCCCCTCCTGACGCCTCTCCGAGCTGCCGGCCGCTCGCCAGCCCCGCCGCCTGCTCCCTGCTCCGGCCTCGCCGACCCACGCTACCACCATGAGCCAGTCCTACTCCTCCAGCCAGCGGGTCTCTTCTTACCGCCGCACCTTCGGCGGCTCCCCGGTCTTTCCCCGTGCCTCCTTCGGGAGCAAGGGCAGCAGCGGGAGCTCCGTCACCTCCCGCGTCTACCAGGTGTCCCGCACCTCGGCCGTCCCCAGCCTGTCCAGCTTCCGCACCACCCGCGTGACGCCCCTGCGCTCCTACCAAAGTGCCTACCAAGGTGCCGGCGAGCTGCTGGACTTCAGCCTGGCCGATGCCATGAACCAGGAGTTCCTTCAGACCCGCACCAATGAGAAGGTGGAGCTGCAGGAGCTCAATGACCGTTTTGCCAACTACATTGAAAAGGTGAGGTTCTTGGAGCAGCAGAATGCCCTCATGGTGGCTGAGGTGAACCGCCTGCGGGGCAAGGAGCCCACTCGCGTGGCTGAGATGTATGAGGAGGAGCTGCGGGAGCTCCGGCGCCAGGTGGACCTGCTCACCAACCAGCGAGCTCGTGTGGAGGTCGAGCGCGACAACCTGCTCGATGACCTGCAGAAGCTCAAGCAGAAGTGAGTGGGGGCCCTTGGAGTGTCCCTGCGGGCATCCATCTGTGCATCTCTATCCCCAGGGATGGGTGGTGGCAGAGATCGCCCTGACAGCCCCTTTGGTGGTTACTGTCATCCTTGTGCCTCATGCTCATAGACTATCATGTCCCCACTACTCTGTTCCCCTTGACCCCTGTCCCGATGCCCAGGCAGCACCCAGTGGGCAGGACGGCTCTGGTAGTAGGGGTGTCCCTATGCCCTCCCTTACGGTGGAGCTGAGGCTGGGCTGTGATGCCACAGGACACCCAGAGAAGGGAGATCGAAGTGCACCTCACCATGGGGTCCCCATCTCTGCTCACACCAGGGAGGGCTGGCGAGCCCATGAGTGAGCTGAGCTCTGTGGGATAGATGAGCAGACAGAGGCAGCCAGACAGGCGGAAGTGAGGGGGAGGATAACCTGGGGAGGGTGCTCCATCAGCTCCGGACATGAAGGAGGGAGGGGAGGAAGCAGCACTTCCGCAGGCCAGAGATGCTCCAGGCCTGCTGTGGGTGTCCATAATGCCCTGTGAGTGGCAGGAGATCCCAAGGATGCTGCGGACCTGGCTGGTGCTGGGGAAGAGAGCTGGGGCCAGTGGGGATTAGCCACAAGGGTGGCCAGGCTGAAGGAACCCCCAGGGACTGAACAGCATGGGACACCTGGCAGTAGGGGCGAATGATCAGGGGGAGCTGCATGTTCTGATGCTGGCCTGCACCTTCCCTCCTGGACCCTGTGCCCTGGGGACACCAGTACCCATCCCCTGGGGGTGACACAGCCTGCTGCATCCCTCTGTAACCCCAGCCACAACATAGATGCTCCTAATGGGGCAAAGCCCCAGTGCTGGGGCGTTGGGAGTGGTGGCATGGAGGAACTTTCAATGACAGGGGAGGAGCAAGGCCCAGAACAAACAGGTGTCAGGTTCCTGTCACCTCATGTGCCAGTACCGCCTGGGCACCTCCATCTCCTCCCCACTGCCTTTCCATGGGCCTGCAGCCTTCAGTAATGTCCCGTCCCCTGGCACAAGCCCGGATCTCCAGCCCTGAGCTGGGACCCCCAGCAGCAGTCCCTTTTCCATACCCCATCCTACAGCATCGCTGAGACCTGTCTGTCCTCCTGCTCTCCCTGGGATGGCTCAGCTGATGGCTATCTCTTGGACCCCTAGTGCCAGATCCCCCCCAGCTGCTGGTCACTCTCCCCTATAAGGGCTGGGGCAGCACGCATGGCACCGAGCTGACCTCATGCCTTTGTGATCTCTCCGGTGTTGACTATAATAGGGAATGAGAGGAAGAGCCCCTGGCCCCCTGCCAGCCCTCTGCTGCCTGCCAGGAACACAGGACAATCTGCCGTCTTCCCACCAGGCCATGCTGGACTAAGGGACAGCTTGGGGGGACATCACCATGGAGGGACAGGGCTTTCTCCAGAACCCCCTAGCCTCCCCTCTCTGTCCACAGGCTCCAAGAAGAGATCCAGCTGAAGGAGGAGGCAGAGAACAACCTCGCTGCATTCAGAGCTGTGAGTACCTGTCCCCTTCATGTGGTGTGAGACCCCTGCCTCCCTTCCCACTTCCATCTCCCCCCGGTAGCCTGGCCCCAGCACCATGGCATGGTCCTGGACACAGCTTTGCACCTTCCAGCCCTGGTGCTCTCCCAGCAAACCCCCAATACCCCTCACTCTGTGTTCTCCCCAGGATGTGGACGCGGCCACACTGGCACGCATCGACCTGGAAAGACGTATCGAGTCCCTACAGGAGGAGATCGCCTTCCTCAAGAAGGTGCACGAAGAGGTTGGTTGGGGTGCCCCCTTTCCCAGTGGCACCTGTGGGGCAGGGAGGGTGGAGTGGGTGCCCTGAGATGTCACCTTGCCCACCCAGGAAATCCGGGAGCTGCAGGCACAGCTGCAGGAGCAGCACATTCAGGTGGAGATGGACATCTCCAAGCCCGACTTGACGGCTGCGCTGCGGGACATCCGTGCTCAGTATGAGAGCATTGCTGCCAAGAACATCGCTGAGGCCGAGGAGTGGTACAAGTCCAAGGTACAGGGGGTGGTGGGCTCCAGGCTAGCTCCAGTGCAGTGGGTCTTGGCCATCTTGGTGGCCATGCCCACTGACCCTGGTCTCTCCTCAGGTGAACGACCTGACGCAGGCAGCCAACAAGAACAATGATGCACTGCGGCAAGCAAAACAGGAGATGCTGGAGTACCGGCACCAGATCCAGTCCTACACCTGCGAGATTGATGCCCTCAAGGGCACGGTGAGCTGAGGGCAGCACTGGGAGACCCCCAGCTTTCCTGCAGGGACCTGCTGCTCCAGGGCTGCTCGGGGACCTCTGGGACATCTCTGGGGTGGAGGGCTCTTTCCAGCTCTCTGAGTTGCTGCCATGAGGGAACTTGTACCCCACATGTGGGCTGTGCCTCCCCCAACAGTGGCCTGGCTCCTGCGAGGTGTTTTGACAGAGTCCTGGGATCAAGGCACAGATTGTAAAAGGTGATCCAGACTGGGAGGCTCCAGGCAGGCGGGCGCAGGGCTCAGGGTGTCTGGTTGCAGGCTGGGAAGGTGGTTGCAAACAAACAGTACACAACAGTTCCATTCCGACACAGTCATACTCAAAGAAGCCAGCCAGCAGCCACCAGTGTGTCAGTGCCAACCCCAGGCAGCTATCCAGTGCTCCTACAGCTCTCCTTGCCCTCCTGCTGGGGTAGGATGGCTTTGCTGAGGAGCCTGGACACCAGGGTGCTAGGGTTGCCCAGGATATGCCCAGCTTGCCCTGCCAGATCCTGCTGGTCAGCGCTGGGCTGATGGAGGATGACAGTCACTCATCATGGTCCCACATCAGCTGGATCCAGCCCAGGGCTGACCACAGCTCTCCCCAGGACCCCCTGTCATCTCCAGCTCCCACCCCAGGTGACTCCTGGCTCCTCTGGGTTCTGTCCCTTATTGAGACCTGTGTCTCTCCAGAACGACTCGCTGATGCGCCAGATGAGGGAGATGGAGGAGCGCTTTGCGGGGGAGGCCGGTGGGTACCAGGACACCATTGCCCGCCTGGAGGAGGAGATCCGGCACCTGAAGGATGAGATGGCCCGGCATCTGCGTGAGTACCAGGACCTGCTCAATGTCAAGATGGCCTTGGATGTAGAGATCGCCACATACCGCAAGCTGCTGGAGGGCGAGGAGAACCGGTGAGTGGCAGGGGTGCAGGACGGGCTGGGGAGACCAGCAGGGTCAGCTGTTTTTTGGGGCTCCAACCTCGTGAGCAGCCACCTGAGGGCTAGAGCTAGCTGGCACTAAGCTTCCCCTCTGTGTCCCCACAGGATCAGCATCCCCATGCACCAGACCTTCGCCTCTGCACTGAATTTCCGAGGTGAGCATCACCCCATGAGTCCCCCAGGGTCCCCAGTTTGGGGGCAAAGCTCCCTCTTGGGGGGCTGCAGCCAAGCTGGCAAGTTGGGGACCCACAGCTGCCACATGGAGTTCCTGATGTGGGGGCACTTGTTTGGGTGTTGCCATGAGCTGAGAGAGGGGTTGAGCCAGGGCTGCTGAAGCCCCCCCAGCAGCCCCAGCCCCACTGCTGTGCTCCCATGCCACATATCCTGTGGTCCTATCCTGTGTCCTCTCCCTGCAGAGACCAGCCCAGAGCAGCGGGGCTCTGAAGTGCACACCAAAAAGACCGTGATGATCAAAACCATCGAAACCCGTGATGGGGAGGTGAGCACAGGGTGGCACCCGAGGGTGCCAACGGTGGTGGGGAGACAGGGGGCCAAGCACGACCCCTGTTCCTGCACTCTGGGCTCTACTGTGGCACGGCAACTCACAGTGCCTCTCTCCCACAGGTGGTGAGTGAGGCGACCCAGCAGCAGCATGAAGTGCTGTAGAGGACGTTGCTCCAGCAGCCCACTGGCACCTTCTGTCCCTGCCTCCGTCCTGCCGCCATGCCTCCCTCCTGCCCCCCTGCCTCGCCCCTCAGTGATCCCCTGGCACTGCCTGAGGGGTTTCCCCATGCAGCCGCCTCTGGGCCCCCCACACCCCCTGGGCTCTCTCCTTTGGCTTCAAAAGGCTTGGTCTGCTTTCGCAGCTTCACAGCAGCCACACCAGTGTCAGGATCAGGCCAGGGCCGAAGGGGGGTGGCAGGAGGGAGGGGACAGGCAGGAGGGGCTGGGGGGAGCAGGTGGTGGCCTGGACCAGCTCCATGGAGAGCTGGACGGTCCCAGCAGCGGGTTCTGGATCCCCCCACAGGCCCCTCCCACACCGGGCACAGGCTTGGGGTTCATTCCATAGGACTGGGGACCCATCCCCCTCTGTCAGCACTGCCGTCCTCCTGGAGCTGGCGCTTCTCCAGGTGCATAGTGGCGATGCCAGGGATGGGGACAAGCTAGGGGTGGTCCGGGCTGAGCCCCTTGTTCTCTGCCTGGCTCAGAGCAAGGGGGCTCCCAACTTGCATGTCCCCCCCAGCCCAGGGGGGCTGGGGCCCTTTGCTCCCCCCGGCCAAGATAAAGGCCTGTGGGGCAGAGGAGGGCAGTGCCCACCCCCCACCATGGCGGGGACCCCCAGCAGCCGGAGGCTGCACGGGTCTGGGCTCGTGAGCCGAGAGGGTACCCGTAGGTGGACATAGGAGAGACGAGGAGTGAGTGAATGGGAGAGAGGGGGGAGAGAATGGGAGGAGCCAGAGAGAGGCCCGGGGGGCCAGGGCAGGCATCCCCACCCCTCGCCCCAATGCACCCCCACCCCACCACATCTATGTGACTCTTCAGGCGGCCAAAATAAACAGCGGAGCATCACCCTGTCCTCTCAGTGCATCTCTGGGGCAGAGATAGGGTGGGTGGGGGGGAGGTAGCCTGTGGGGGGGGCCATCACAAGGGCCAGGTGGATGGAGGGGCCAGCAATTCCCTGGGCTGCTCTTCCCTGGCTGCTGGGTCCCCCAAAAGCTGTGGGCCCTCACGCTGAAGGTGTCCCAGAGCATTTTGTTGCCTGTGGTGGTGCATTTCTCAGTTGCGCTGGGTGGGGGAGCCCTGCTGGGACAGGGAGCAGTAACAGTCAAGCCCTGATCAGGTTTAGAGGGGCTCTCGGTGATGGTGCCATGTCCCCCACACACACCCAGGGCCACACACCATGTCCTGGTGGCCCTTAGCTCTACAGCCACCTCTTTTTTGCCCTCATCTGGGACAGCCCTGCCCAAATCCACACCTGCCTGGGGCATTTCACAGCCCTGCCCACTGTTACTGACCTGCAAGCAAAGCCCCCCTCATCCCAAATCGAACTCCTTCCTGGTACCCTGTGAGCATCAGACCCACCACCCTATGCTTGCATTCCAGGCTCAGCCTGCAGCCTCAACCTGCCAGTACCTTCCTCCCAATGTATGTGCCGTGCTCCCTGTGGTCAGAATGTGGGGGTTTAGGCTTTGCATCCTTCACCTCAGTGATGGGGGATGCTGCAGGGGAACCCAGGGTCAAGTATCCCATGGGAGAGAGCAATTCAGGGTTGTTCTGCCCCAGGAGGTGCTGAAGGGTTCACACTCCTCTGCTAGGAAGCAGATACCAGGGAGGGCAGTGGGCCTGGCAGGGAGTGATGTTTTAGGACAAGGCATGTGCCACTACCAGCAGGGCTGAGGGGTCCCTGATGGAGAGGCCAGTGTGTCAAACCCCAGTTAGGGGGTGTTGGATTTCAAGGTCTGTCTCCAGCAGGTGGCCCTGTGACATCGAGGACAGTCCCCAGGCTGGATGGGGAGGGATGACACCTCCCTCCCCGCTGGCCCAGACTAGCTGTGACAGAGCTCAGCCCCTGGGGACAGGCAGGAGACAGAGCATTCCTTTTCCTTCCTCCAGGCCTCTCCCGGGCTTCTTCTCCAGTCCCAAAGACCCTGGGGCTGGCTCAGCCACTCTGCAGTGAGGATGTGGGTCTAGCAAGGCATCCCACTCTGTTGTGCCCCAGCTATCCAAGTTGGGACATCCTGGGGTCTTCTCACTGGTGATGCTCCACTGATGCTGGCACCTTTGGGCTGGTGGCAGTGGGCTGTGCCAAAGACATCAGGGCTGGCCTGCAGCTGGGAAGCACCGTGCCATGTCGCTGGCATCCTGTTCACCCAGATTTACAGCCCCTGGCGAGGGCGGCTGGGGCCAGGTGCCATCACACCAGAGATGGGGAAGCCCTGCCTTGCCCGGGGGTGGCCAGGCAGCATCTGTTACAGATAGTCCTGGCTGCTTGCTGCCTGGAGCACAGCATGTGGGAGCTCCAATTGGGTGCCCCAAAAACCAAATGGTGGGGTGCTCCTGCTCCAAGCAGGGCTGGCCAGGACTCTGGTTACCCTTAGGCAGTGAGGCAGGGGCTTGGTGAGGGAAATACAGTCTTGTTGTGTTTGCAGCCCCCTGGGAGGATGGATTTGGGGTCATCAGGGATGCTGGGACACCTCTACTGCCTGCTGGGAATGGGACGAAGGGGCCCCTCAGGCTGGCTCCTGCCTGGGGTCTCGCGTTGCAGGAAGTATGATGGTGTCCTTTCCCTCCACATGCCACCAGGGTCTCTCTCTGCCCTGATCCAATGACACTGCCAGAGAAGGGGAAGAGGGGGAGGTCGGCTAGGTTCCCCATGAGCCTCTCTGCTAATATGGAAAGGTGCTGGCCCTTTTCTATCTTTGCAAGTGGAGCTGAGCTGCAGGCCCAGGGCGGCAGGCGCGGAGAAGGGGAGCCTAGCCAAGGAATGTGACATATCAGAGGCAGCTGCCACTTCAGGAGAGGGGGCAGAGAGAGCACAGCTCGCCGGGGGCCGTGCGGGACGGGACGGGTGAGGGGGGGGACGCCACGGCCCCAGCACTGGGACGGCTCAGCGAGCGGCCGGCACCGTGGGACTCATACCCAGGCTGGCAAGGAGCAGGTGCCGAGGTGCTGGGCGGGCTTGGGGTCGCAGCAGAGCATGGGGTGTGAGTGCCACGCTGCATTGGGCGCTCGGTGAGCAGCGGCTGGGCAAGCAGGAACCCGACCCCCGGCCTAAATATAGCCCCTTGCTTGCCCACAGCACTTCGACCTTCTGGGCTGCAGGCTGTGGGGGGAGACGCTGAACTAGACAGCATCAGGACCGGGGGGCTGCTACTGCCCCGGTGCCCCTGGCAGGCACCCAACACCCCCAGACTGCAGGCAGGGGGAGAAGAGGGGCACAACGTGCTGGTTTGGGGTGACAGGAGTCACGGGTGGGAGGGAGGGAGCTGCAGACCATGCACCGAGCACAGGGACGTGGTGGCACGAGTAGGGATGGTGGAGAGCCCCGTGCAGCCCCGCCGAGCCCCGGCATCCCCCCAAAGCGTGCCAAGGTCACAGTGGAACCGGGAGTGCCCGAGGAGGGCCCGGTTCGCCTGGCGGCACCGTGTTTTGTGCGGAAACTGAAGAACGCTGCAATCGGCACTGGCTGTGACATCCGGCTGCGGGTGGTGGTGGTGGGCAACCCCCGGCCCAGCCTCCGCTGGTACCGAAACCAAGAGCAGCTGCCCCAGGGTGGGGAGGAGTATGGCACCCTCTGGATCCGAGACAGCAAGAAGGAGGATGCCGGCGTGTACACATGTGTCGCTGAAAATGAGCGGGGAGAAGCCATGACCAGTGCTGTGCTGGCCATCATTGACATGGAAGGTAAGGGTGGCGTGGCTGCCAGCACGGGTGTGCTGGCACAGATGGGGGCACAGGTTTGCCGAGGGTGGCAGAGGTGCTTTGCAAGCTCTTGATTCAGTGTGTGCCCTGGGGCCAGACAGGGCTGCTGAGCTTTGCTGTTTTCACCCTGCTGCAGGCTGGGGTGCCCAGTGCCGGCAGCACCGGGGTGGCTCTCCAGCCTGGAGCGAGCATGTGGCTGCAGTACTCACTGCCAGGCAAGGCTGGGTGCCAGGGCTGGGCACAGAGCTGTCGGGAGCATGTGATGCCAAGCCTGCTCAGGGCAGGAGGAGAGAGAGAGATAGAGACAGAGAGAGATAGGTATGGGGGTCGGGCGCACGGCATTGGTGGTACCACCCACCACAGCTACCAACACGGTCCCCAATACACCCTGAGCACCAGCTGTCCGTGGGCAGAACTTCTGTGGTATCACCATCACAGCTTTACCAGGCACTGGAGCTGCACTGGGAAAACAGGGACCCCGGTGGAGCTGGGTGGAGGTAACATGGTAAGAGGCAGGGCTGACAAGTAGGTGGAGCCTGTGCCCTGCAGTGGGCGGGACCTAGTTGTTAATTAGCCAAGGAAAATTAAACAGCATTTGCTGGTCCCTGTGGCAGCCCCTCTGCTCATCAACCATGACCCCTGAGTGCAGCAGCCAGACAGGGAGTGGGCCTCATCCTGTACAGGGGCCAGGCAAGTTTGGGGCTCAGCCCACTCTGCCCCATCATCATGGAATCACGTCATAGAATCATTTGTGTCAGAAAAGACCTCTAAGATCATTGAGTCCAACTGTTAACCCATCACTGTCAAGTCCATCATCAAACCATGTCCCCAAGTGACACAACTGCATGTCTTCTAAATACCTCTGGGGATGGTGACTCCACCACTTCCCTGGGCATCCTGTTCCAGTACTAAATCTTCCCTGGCACAAATGGAGGCCATTTCCCCATGGAGGATGGATGCAACCTGCTTGAGACACTGAAGTGTTGGGAAATGTGGAGGCTGGTGGCACTGCTCTGAAATGTGAGCTGAGCTGCCTGCACGGGGACAATGAGGGCATGGATTGAGGAAAGCAACGCTGAGCCCTGAGATTCCAGGGAAGGAGCTGCAGCACAGGAGGCACACCAGAGATGTTGCCCCTTGAGGGGGGACTGGATGGCAGTGGCAGGTCAGAAGGAATGCTGGCAGTGCTGAAGAGGAGCACTGGAGGAATAGGAGGTATTGTGCTCTGAGAGCCAGGAGTCTGGAAAAGTGGTGTTTGGAGGATGGAAGAAGATGTATGTGCTGCTCACGAGCCTGGTGGGATAACAGGAGGATTGGAGAAGCATGCAAGAGGGGTCCTGCCCTGCAGTGGATCTGCAGAGAGTGACTGTACATCACACCTTTGGGAATCGTGTCACCGTGCAGTCGGATGTGTGGTGTGATGTGTGCAGAATGGGAGACAGGTACTGTCCCAGGGGTGGGGCAGCAGGGCATCACCCTGTTCTCACACTCTGGTGTGCAGCTGCACCTTACCATGGGCACACCAGCCTGGGCCTCACTGCCTCTGCCCAGCAGCATGGCCCAGTCTGATTTCCCCAGGTGCCCGTTCCCGTTGTGCTGACGCACTCATCCCTGCTCCCAATTCCCAGCTGCTGGCCCTCACCACCGCCTTTCTGGGACAGCTGAGGGAGGGACCGAGCAGCCAGGATTGCCTAACGTGCAGTGTGAATGTCACCCTGCCATGGGCACTCCTCCCAGCAGGCTCTTGGCCGTGGACGCACCACCGTTGAGCAAACAGGCACCCAAAAAACCAGCCCTGTGGCAGAGATGCCTCTGGTGCTATGCGCAATCTGGGGCACAGGGATGGGTGAGGAGCAGGGCAGCCCCCAATGTGGGTTTGTCCCCACACCAGGGCAGAACAGTCTCTGTGGTGTGACGTGGCAGTGCCCAGGGAGCACCATGTCCTGCTGGATGCTGATGTGGAGGTGATGGATGGGATGCAGTGGGGGTCCAGCCCTATCACCTGGCCCCATTGAGGGGTTCTGGCACTCAACGTGTTCACCTCCTGTGGCCACTTTCTCCCTGCCACCAGCTGAGCAGTGAGACAGGTCATTGTGTGAAAAGAGAGGAGCTGTGTCACCGCTCTACACCCATCTGCCCTGACACGTTGCTGGGACATGTGCCATGGCTCACTGGCCTCTAGCATAGAGGCCCTGGTTGCTTAGGGCCTACACACACTTCCCACCAAGACCTAGCTCTCCAGGGATTGTGGAAGTTCCACTCATGGCTCCGCTATCCTTATACTGGGAAGGGACACTGCATCCTTGCTCCCTGGGGCACTCTGTGAGCCAGGTCATCAGCCAGCTGTGGGGCAAGGGAAATGTGTGCAAGGTCCCCAGGCAGGATGAAGTCTTTCTCTGGACTTGCAGTCTCAATCCCCTGTGTCTAGAGGTATTGGGATGCCCTTGCTCCATTTGCCTCTGATGGGTTGTGGTCTCTGGTGGGCACAGAGTCCAGTCCTCCCCCTTTTCTCCGTGGTGCACAGGCCAGGCTGCAGCTCTCTCTGGGGCCAGCATCAGCTCTCCCCAGGGTGGCTCAGGTGGCTTAAGGGGGGCTCCATGCTGCCCATCTCTGCACTCAGCCCTGGCAGCTCCTCCTGCACCAGCTCAGCAGTCCCCCTTGCTCACACAAGCCCGATTTAGCTCTTCTAATCTCTTGCCCTGAATCTGTCGCTCCACCCCACTAATGATTTTCTCCCGCTCTTCTCCCAGGTTCCCTGAGTGCGTCAGTGCTCGGCAAGGGGAGTGGGGAGCACATGTGTGGGGCTGTCCAGACAGCCAGGGGCAGGGGCTACCAGGGGCATACCATCCCCACTGTACCATGCCGTCTTCCCCTTGTCCCATTGCTCTGTCCTTCTCCTGCTGCAGGTTCTCCCTCATGCCCTGGCTCCATGGGTGCAGGTAGGGTGCATTGACCCTTCTCACACCAGCACCAGGCTGATCCAGGGGCTTCCCAGGTCCATTCAGAGATCCTCCTTCCACACCCTTCCAGCTAGCCCTGGTCCCCACCATGGCTCCACTGCCACAAGGCTTGTTAAAGCCTCTATCACCTCTCAGCTGTATCTTCTGAATTTTTTCCCTGTAAATTGGATTAAATCACCTCTTAAGAACCTGAGCTAATATCCTTTTAGAGCCCAGCCCTCCCTCACTGTGCCAGCACTGCCTGATCCTCCCCATCCAAGCTGCCTCTTGTTTCAAGGTTGGATGTGTCCATCTTGGGCTCCCAGTGCAGAGTCTTGCTCTGTTTGCCTCCACCTGGACTCAGCAATCAAACTGCCTTGGAACCTTTCCTCTGCCCAAGGAACAGCTTGCACCCGCCTGGATTTGGGGGCAGGAGCTGCTTGTGTGTGGTGGCCCTGCAAAGCCCTTTCCTGTGCAGGGAGTTACAGTGGGACAGTGTAGGCATTATTTTTCAGCTGGTGGTCCATGGCGATGACAATGAACCCCACTGGGGATGGCTGTGATAAGAGTATCCCCGATGGCTCGGCATCTCTGGCCATTTATCTCAGTGCCTAATTTTAGTCCCATACTTTGTGGTGCCATGCCCATGTCGAATGCCAGCTGCCCCAGAGCAGCTCCCAGCTCTGCCCCCAGCCACCTGGGCAGGGGGCTGATGTGGTGGCCACATGTGCTGGGTCCCCATCCCAGGTCTGGTGGAGTGAGAGTGCTGCTCCCCGGTGAGCAGGGCGGTGGGTGCAGCTGTCCAGTCAGTCACCTCCACCCCTGCCCTCTCGCCTGCTGCTGGGGGGTTATTTTTGCTGAGGAATGTGCCGTCCCCTCGGATTCTGGCGGGCTGCAGGGCTTGTGTTACAGGCGTGAGGCCGAAACCCAGGCCTGCAGTTGGGTAAATATAGCACCGACGTTCAGGACTGCATGATGGGATGACAGCCTTTTCCTCCTCCCAGCACTCCCAGTGCCCCTCCCGCCTCCTGACACCAAAAGGTTACTGCCCTGGCATGGTAGCACTGGGAAAGGGCTGGTTACTTCCACCCTGCTGCCTGCACTCTTGCCTGCTTTCCCCCATCCTCTGCATGCAGCCCTTCAGTCCTGGCAAGGGGGATGCCGGGAGTGGGGCTGGCAGGGCAGAGATGAAATGCCTTCTGCTGTCCTGCTCTATGTTCAGGCACCCAAAGCCAAGGTCACGTTGCTGTCCTGCATCCTTGTGCTCTCTGCCTGCAGTAAGCACTGTGTGCTCAGGAACCATTCTCATGGCAGCAAGGGGAAGTGATGCTGGGGAGGGCACTGGGGTGTCCCAGCCCTTGGGAGAGGGGTCACAGCACAGTACTGCTCTTGCCCAGGGCCAAAAACTGCTGTGGTGCTGCCCTGCCCATTGACAAGGGACATCCTGCTGCTGTACTTATTTCCCCTGGGGACAGGACTGGGGATGGTCCCCACCTTCCCAGGCTCCCATCACCTCCTCCTGCAGACCATCCCCAGCAGCTCCGGAAGGTGCAAATGCATGAAAGATTCATGCCCTGATCTCCTCCTACCCAAGATGCTGCATGCACACACCAACATCAATTATTCAAGCACGGAGAAAAGTGGGCTGCTGGCTGGGGCCGGGCGCTGGTGCCAGGCTGGAGATGTGGTGCTGGATCAGGATACATGCAGGGCTCCAAAGAGGCCCAGCAAGGCATAGAGAGCTTCGGTTCTTGGAACAGTGGAATTGATTCTGCATTTTGAGCAAATGTTTGCTGTCTGCCTTGCTCAGGGCCAATGCGTGTCCAGTGGGTGAAGCTGGAGCTGGGTGGCAACGGGTGACCTGCTTCAGCTCTGCCTCTTGTCCATGTTATGGTTGCATTGGCTCCCATCCCCTGCCCTATGTCCCTGACCTGCACAGGAGCAGGGCAGTGTCAGGGCTGCCCGCGGGCTGGGGCAGGGCAGAGGGGCTGCCCTGGGTGCAGGCAGCCATCACCTCCCATAAAAGACCCCTTCTGCGGACTCTGGCTTTGCCCTGGAGCAGGGATTTGCAGGTACTGTTGCCTCTGGAAAGGACTTTTGGTCCCTGCAGCTGGCACAGCCCCTTGGAGGTGACCCAGTTATTCCCAGGAGTGCAGCATCTCTGGGGCAGACCAGTCACTCCTGAGGCTTTTGCTGAGGGATGGCTACAGAGCCACAGTTGCAGGGAAGGGCTTTGTGCCCAGCCAGCCAGGAGCCGTGGCCAATGAGGCAGCAGATCTGTCAGTCGGAGGATACAAGAGTGACCATATTTTGGCTGGATACAGGTGGTCGCTCCCTGGGGCCAGCACTGGGGCTGGACCTGAGGGTGCTGTGGTGACAGCACCCTTGCCCTGGCACCACCATGTGCCAAATACAAGCCTTGGTGCTTCTTCCCAGCATCCCTGATGAGGCTTTTAATCCCACTGGAGTGTGAAAAAAAGGCACAGGCTCTGTGGGTATGCATCAGGATCACAGGCATGCACAGCCAGGGTGACAGCACCTGGCAGGAAAACCCTGGGTGCAGGTACTCTGACAGACATGAGCCCCATAATTCACCTCTTTACCTGGCCCTGGCTCAGGGGTACCCATCTCTGTCCCCAATGCTGGGGAGCCCAGCAGAGACCTCTGGCTCTGACAAGAGATTCCCTTAATGCCAGTTCTGGCATTTGTAGGACTCGTCTGACGTGCAGGGTCTCCACGGAAACCCCGCAGCATCACTCGAATTGTGGGACTGACAGAAATGTTGTATAAACAGCTACTTTTGTACTGGGTAATTTGCAAGTTATTATGGAGTCATGAAAAGCCTCACGTTTGGAGTCATGAGCTGGGAGGGGAAGCAGAAAAAAATCTGCCAGCGCTGCCAAGGATCACGGGGAGCGTGATGCCTATGTGCAGCCATTTGTGGGGTGGCTGCCTCCCCAGGGGACAGGTGAACAGCATGGGGACAAGCACTGGGTGGGGAGGCCTCCAGCAGTGTCCCCATGGATCCTCTGCAGTGGGAGGAGGCAGCACAAACAGCTGATGGGGCTGGGACCTTGGCAGCCTATCCAGGAGCCTGGGAAGGGGGCTGATGAGCATGGTGGGGTTTGGTGAGTTGGTGAGGCAGGGCACTGAGCCGTGGGGCACCAAGAGCTGTGGGTGGCATGGCAGGCAGGGCAGACCCTGTGGGGCTGAAACTGCCCCTCTGTCCTATTTGCAGCATCACCCAGAGAATAGGGATAGGCCAGCAGGGGTGGGGACAGTCAGCTAGGGAAGGTGTGCCAGCACCCCAGGAGCACTAATAGGTCTTAATGGCCCTGACCAGCCTCACTGGGGACTCCCACCCACAGCTTCTGCCCACATCCTAGGAGCCCCATCACAGCTCAGTCCTGGGCACCCACTCTTGGCTCTGAGCTGTGCTGTGGGTCCTCACCCCAGCACAAGGGGATGTCTTGGGTGTGTCATGCCACATGGACAGGGAGAACAACCTACCTTCCCTGGTCAAGATTGTGTCCCCAGCCACGAAGCAGTGATGCTACCCCAGGGCTGAGCAGCCCAGCCCTGCCATCCTGTGTGGGCCCTGAGGCACCTGGGGGGCAGGTCTGCCCTAGAGCACTGGGTGCTTGGGGCTGGAGACCATGTGGTTTGCCAGGGGGATTGCTGTGAAAGACTGTGCCCATATTAGCTCCTGTCACATACAAGCAGGTCAGCAGCGCTGTGACCCACACCTGTCTTGGTAAGGGGATCTTTCTGCATTGCCAGTGACTGGAAGATGTGGGGGACTGCGTGGAGGCTGGCAGAGTGATGGCAAACCTGGATCTTGGCTGGGCAGTGCCATAGCACATTGTGGCTGTGCTGATAGGTGCAGGGTTGTGGCAGCTGTGGCAGTGAAACTGCCCTGTTTGGGGACACTTTGGAGGTAGCACATGGAGTGCTGGCGTGGTGTGTTGTGCTGTTGCTATTCCAGTTGGCCTTCATGTGGGAGTTGCAGTGGTGGTCTGTGTCCTAGGAGAGAAGAACCCCTGTCCCAAGCTGTGGGGCAGGATGGAGAACAGTGGTACAGCCACATTGCCTGGCAAGGGACTCGGAGTCCTGGGTGCTGTACAGACAAAGCCAGAGGAGGGGAGGCCATGTGCCCGCCCCAGCTGCACCTCTCCCCCCCCCCCAACGACGGCACCACCTGTGCCCTGCCTGTCCCCCGCCGCTGTCACTGTGTGCCAGGGCTGGCGGGGAGGCGGAGGCGGAGGCAGGCGGGGGAAGGATGGAGGGAGGAGCGCTCCAGTGATGCTTCATGCTCCAGCCCTTCTGAGAGCCCAACCTGGCTAGCCCCTTCCTCTCCCTCCACCGTCCTCGGCTACCGGCGGTGGAGGATGCACGGAGCACCGCTTGCCCCCCCGGCGTGCTGACAGAGGGGACCCCGCCGGGAGCGGGCTGCCGTCCTGACGGGCCTGAGCCGGCGTCACCGCGCCAGCAGGGCTCTGCAGAAGCATGAAGAAGATCTGGGTGAAGAAGCGTTTCCAGGTAAGGGCTCTGGGCTGCCGCGCCGGCGGGTGCCGGGAGGAGGGGGCAGTGCCGGGAGCGTATCGGGATGCGAATGGATGCTAGTGGGGACGGGGATGGAGATGGGGATAAAGATGGGGATGGGGATGTTCCTCCAGCCCTGCCGTTACCGCCGGAGCTCCCCAGGGCTTTGCCCATCGCCGGCTCCAGCCCCGCTTGCAGAGCCGCCAGCTGCTTGCCTGGCCTCGCCAGCCCGGGCAGGAGGGGCAGGGGGCAGGGGCTCAGCACCGCCTGTGCCAGCAGCCAGGATGGGACACCCGTCGGGGGCTTTCCCCCACGCCGCTCTCTCCCCTCGCTGCCCTCTGGAGTCGGGGGGAAATGGAGGCTGCTTCATGGCTCCCCCCAGCCCCGCTGCCGGTGGTCACGGAGCTGGAGACGAGGCTTTGCATGCGTCATCCCCTCCGCGTCAGGAGCATGCCTGGCACAGGCAAGGCTCCTCCGCGGGCCCGCCGCACGCTCCGCTGCCGAGCAAGGAACAAGGACGTCACTTGGCCTCGGCGGGGGGTGGAGGATGGAGAGCATACTTCCAGGAAGCCCCCAAGCCCCAGTTCCCCGAGGCATATAGACCCAATGCGGGCACATAGCCTCCCCGCTGTCACCCTGCCTGGTGGCCCAGAAGGGACCAGGGAGCGGCTGTCACCCGCAGCTCCTTCCCAGGGGTGCAGGATGCACTGGGGGGATACAGGTCTGCAGGGGCTCTGGGAGCCAGGTGTTGGGCGTCCCTCTGGGGCAGGGAGGTTTGCACAGCCTGGCTGCCCCATACGCCCTTGGGGGCAGCAAGCCCAGGGACTTGCCCGTGTGGTGGGGCAGGGTCCTGCACCGCTGGCCGAGCATGGGGGAGTATCAGAACACCCACAGTGGCTGTGTCTCTGCACCAGGCAAGCCACACATTCCCTCTCCTCCTCGCTGCATCCCTGCTCCTTGTCTGCCTGTCACAAGTGGCACCAGTGCCGTGTGGTGCTGGGCTCCACATGTAAGGTGGTGGCAGGCTCCATGGTCCCAGGAGCTCTTCACTCCCCTGACTCCTCTTGGCCCTATGGCCATGGTGAGGGATGTCCCATACCTGGGCCAGGGCAGGACCCCAACCTGAGCAGGTGGATCCATGTCTAGCACACGGGAAGAAGATCTCACCTAGCTGCCCTGTGGGGCAGGGCTGAAACTGGGTGCTGGTCTCAGCCAGCTCTTCTCTCCACCCTGGGCTGGGTAGGCACAGAGCATGCTCCTGGGGCTCCTCCACCCCAAATGCAAATGAAATCTCAGGTAGGAGGATCACCTCTGCTCTCCGTCTGTCACCTTTGTGCAGACCCCGGCCCCACAGCAAGCCCCGAGCTGCTCCTGCCCCCTTTTCACCTCCTGGTTGGGGGTGACACTGCATCACCCAGTGCTAGCTCCCTGATGGGCTGTGGGTGGGTGCTGTGTGCCCGAGGCGGGTCCAGTCTGTGGGGAGCCCTGATCCAGCAGGGACCGGTTGTGGGGCAGAGGGGAGGGGTCTCGTAGCTCTGGGCAACGGAGCCCAGCCCAGGCCTGCTGGGTGCAGTCACCATATTTGATGGGGAGCCGATGGCGCCAGTCCCTGGGGAAGCCACAAGAGTACCCGATAATGGCACTCAATTGCATTTTCATTTTTTAATGGGGGAATTATCCGCCGATGGTGCAGTTAATCACTCATCTATCTTTCCCTGGCCTGGAAGACGGGCTGCCAGCCAGAACCAGCACAGTCAGCCGAGGAGGGGAGGTGAAGCCTGGCTCAGCCTGAATACAAATGTGTCTCGTGCAGCCGCTGCCCTCTGGCCAGCACTGCATGAAGGCAGGGGGCTGGTGGGAGCCCCCAAATTCTGCCCATGTGCAGGGGCTGCTGCTACAGTGGCAGCAGCTTTGGGACATGTAAAATGAGCCTGCTGCCCTTCCAAGGGCAACTAACTGCTGGCCATGCTTGGCTGTCTGTTCCTGGTGGCTGGCTGTCCCTGGGGTCTAGCTGTCCATGACCTGCTTGGGAGCTATGGGGGGCAGGAGGGGCTGGCAGAACAAAGGGCTTTAAGACAGCTGAGTGTCCAGCCCTAGGCTCCACACTGGGGAGATAGGGCATGGGATGTCAGTGTCCTGGGGAGACCCTGTCACCCAGACTGGCTGGGAAGGATGCTTAGTCCTGGCAGCCCAACCCTGCCTGTCTGCACTCCACATTCCCGCTCCTGCCTACCTTGGAGATCACCCCATCCCTCTGCTTTCCTGGGAGATGATGCTGGTGCACAGCCTGGCAGACAGGCTGCCCTTAGCCCGTCCCTCCCTTGGCAAGTAGGTGCCCAGCCCTGGGCTGCGGCGCAGAGGGCAGCCAAGTTGGCAGGGAGCTCTTGGCATCTCCAAACCATGCTCAGGTCCCACCTGCCTGCCCAGACAGCGTGGGCGAGCACAACCCCTACACTTCCAGCCCTGCACTGATGGGCCAGTTCCGTGCTGCATGTGCCAGGCAGCCTCTCTTGCAACTGGCACAGCTTCCTCTGGGGATGGGGGACAGTGGCTGGGACAGTGCCCATGGCAGTGCCTGGGCCAGTGCTTGAAAGACATTTTGCTGGCCCAGTCTCCACACTGGCTGGGTGGCTCTGAAGGGGCATTTGGCAGCAGCCCAGGCAAAGACCTTGCTGCAGGTGGTGCTGGCTACAGACAGCGGTTCTGGGGCACCTGTGCTGCCCAGGGCTGTCACTCCTGGGCATGGGCTGAGGCGCAAGGATGGGGTGCACAGTGCCATCACCAGGGGGACTCTGTCTGTGTGTGCGTGCGCGCACAGGTGTATGTGAGTGTGTGTGCATGGCTGGGCATGCGCTACACGTGCCCACCTACACCCATCCATCTCTGCGTGCGTGTGGGGGTGTGTGCCTGTGGGTACCCTGCGGGTGTGCAGCGAGTGTGCGTGTGTGTGGTGCCGGGTGTGCCCTGCCAGTGGGAGGGTGTGAGCAGCACCACGTGCGCTGTGCCGGACTGTGTGTGAGCAGCTGTGGGTGTGAGCAGCGCTGCGTGTGTCAGGGTGGGGTGTGTGCGTGCGGGTGCGCCATGCCAGCAGTGTGCGTGTGTGAGCAGGTGCGTATCGCCCTGCCATGGGTAACACTCTCTTCTCTTTTCCTTTGCAGAAGACAGGCCACTCGCGGCGCTTCGGGCGCTTCACGCATGGTGCGTTGAGTTACCAGGACCCGACTCCCCCCGCCACCCCAAGTGTGCCAGGATGGGGTCCTCCACCATGCTGCATGGGGCAGCGAGCAGAGGCTAGGCAGGGCTGGGCTGCATCTTGCCAACCCCAAAATAGGGTCCTGGTCAGCCAGGGACTCATAGTGTTCCCCACAAGGCTGGGCTGCTCCTGGCCCTGCAGCTCTACTTCCTTAGGGGCTGCCAGGCTGTTGTGGCCAGGATGGGGAGCCTGATGCAATGGCAGTGGCAGTGCATGGGGCAGCTGGCGGTGTGCCGGGCTGCAGAGGGGTGGCTTGGAATGGAGGAAGCAGTGTGGCTCCCCCTTATGCCTTGACAGTGCAGGGGAGGGGAGCAGTTGTAGGGCGGGGGACATGTTCCTTACTGCAGGTGTCTGTTGTGGCAGCTTGCGAGAGCTTGAGCAGTGGCAAGGAGGAAACTCAGTCTCTCCCAGGCAGTATCGCACTGGCTTTCCTGGAATGGGACATTAGGATAACACTGATCTGGCCTTGCCACATCCTGCCCATGAGGAGGTTCTTACTGATGCTCTGCCCTGAGCATCTTGGCTTTTAACCGCAGCTGTGCCCCACAGCACAGCTGTATTGTGCAGCACTTGCACTGGTGGGGCAGGGGATGCACATGTACATGCCAGAGGGAGGCTTCTTGCACATGGACACGTGTCTCCGTGTACTCCAGCACCCTCAGAGCACCCATCTGGGGCACATACTGGGAGGTCCAGTCCCAGGCTGCGGTGTCCTGTGAAGCATAGCGATGTATGGATACTGCAGTGGTGAGGCCAGCAGCTCCAGGGAGAGGAGGTGGCTGTCCTGCTGGGCAGCATGTGGCTGTGGCGTGGGGAGGGGATGGTGCTGTGCACTGAACAGGTGGGAGGGCGTGTGCGAAGAGGGTCTCTGTGCAGTGCTGGAGCGGCGTGCAGTGAATATGGTGCAGACTGGAGACATGGTGGGGAAATGCTGGGGACAAGAGCCCTCCCTGCTGCCCCCCGCGTCTCTGCAGGCCGGGCCGATAACCGGGTGTTGATGTCTCTCTCTCTCTTGCTGCCCCTATGGAAGCGAAGTTTTCCGCTCCTGCAGGAAACAAAGCTACGGTAGGAAGACCCCTTCCTGATGCCAGCTCTGTACCCAGAGTGGGCCCTGTGCCCCAGCCTGCCACCCTGCCCCATCACCACCATTATCCCCCTGCTCTGCCTTTTCATCCCCATGCCACCTCTGCCAGCTGCATTCCCATCATTGTCACTGTCTCCCTTTCTCCCATCATCTAACACTGCTCCTGCCTGCTTTGCCTTGCTGCACTTTCCCACTCTCAGTCCTGCCTTTCCCTGGCAGCTTGTCCCTGCAGGTCACAGTCATGGCCCCTGCCCTGGAGCTGCCTGGGCACTGCTATCCTGCTTCTGGAGGCAGTGGGTCTGCAAGGGGCAGTGCCAGTGTGGTCTGCTGTCTCTGTGTTCCCTCACCACCTGCTTTCCCTTTCCATCCCAGACTCGGAGACAGGCGAGGATGAATCCAGCGACCCCCAGGTGACGCAGCGCAGCAATCTCCAGGATGAGACGGCCTTCAGCACCCCCACGGGTGAGCAGGGATGCCTGGCTGGCATAGAGACCCAGCACTGGCTGCTGGACATGACTCCTTGCAAAGCCTCTGCTGGCCCAGCTTCGAGGGTCTCCATGGAGGGGGAGCTGTGATCCACCCATGCAAAGGGGAGAGGGCTTGAGGCAGTAGGGTGCTGCTCAGGACATGTTGGGACACCCCATGGTGGCTCAGCCCTCTTCAAGTAGGGTACTGGGCTTGTCTCCACATGCACCTGGTGTCGGCTCATCCTTCTCCTTTCAGGTGGGTCTGACACCCTCGTGGACGCCTCCATGAACACGACGCCAACCTCAGTGCTGGCCCTGTCACAGGCAGAGGAGCGCTCCAGCTGGTCCGGCAGCCAGCAGACCGTGGTGGAGAAGGAGACAGATGCCAGCCTCCCCTCACGGGGACCCTACCTCCGCCCCGCTGCCTGGCCGCAGCCACAGGGAACCCCAAGGCAAGCAAACACACCGGCCCCACGTGGCGCCGAGGTCCGGCACCTGGGCGTGGAGCCGCTAGTGCGGGCATCACGGGCTAATCTGGTGGGCACAAGCTGGGGGTCGGAGGATAGCCTTTCAGTGGCCAGCGACCCCTACGGCAGCGCCTTCAGCCTGTACCGAGGACGGGCGCTCTCGCTCCACGTGTAAGTAGCCGGGGAAGCACATGGAGGGGACATCATGCTGGGGCCATCTCCTTCCAATCACTGCAGCCATCTCCTCCCCTCTGCCTGGGCTTTCTTTGCCTTTGCCATCCTGGATGAGGAGTGGGGACTCTGAGCAATAGGCAGCCTGTTTCTAGTGAGGAGGTGGGAGCAACCGAGGCTAGGGGTGATGTAGGGTGGGATCCCTTTCTGCTGTGGCCAGGTTGAGGCTGGGGGTGTCCTCTGCACGACTGCGTGAGCCACAGTATCCCACCCACAGACTGTGCCATGGATGTTTCCCATCCAACCGAGACATGGCACTCTGTGCAGCCTAGGGTGTCAGGAACTGGAGGTGCATGGCAGTCTGGGACACCTACTGGCAAGTCTCTATCACCAAGAGCCTCCACCACATAGGGGTGGCAGTAGGGGCCAGGGACATGCTGCTTCCGCAGGTCCTGCTGACATGCTCAGAGCCCCTGTCCCTCCCTGCCACCTTTGGCTCCCATCCCCACAGGCCTGCTCCTTCGACTTCCATCCCGCCCTTTTTTTGTTCAAGGCTGCTTGTTCCACCAGAACCTCATCTCCACCTTATGATTTCTGCTCTGCATTTCCTGAGGCCCTCTGTGGGCACTGGGGTGGGAGGATGGGCCCACAGCAGCATGTGCACAGGCAGGGCTTGTAGCCTTGGGGACCCTCTCTGGCTTGTGGAAAAGTTGGCCTGTGCTGCCCTGCCTCGGCACACCAAGACACTCCAGCAAACTGGGGCACCTCCCCAGCCCTGGGTCCTGTCTGCATGGTGGCCCTGAGGAGGGCATTCACTGGGTATTCCAGCATCACCCTGCTGCCCCACGTGAGTATTCCTGGGCAAGGGGACATGGCTGTGTTCCAGCAGCCCAGGACTCTCACATAACTCAGCCAGCTCCCAGTGGCCTTGGGATGACCGGATGCCCTCACCAGGGCTCCTTGAGGCTCCCATGTTCCATAGCTGCTCTGACTGTCTGCCCCCCTTGCCATGTCCCATTGGGCACTGTGGTGCAGGCTGGGAGCTGGGATGCAGCCAGGTGTGAGGGTGGGCTCTGAACCATGCTCCTCTGTCTCTGCCCTTGCAGCAGCATCCCCCAGGGGGGCTACCGGAGGGATGACTTCCACAGAGGCCCCGTCTCTCCGAAGCCTGGGGCAGAGCCCCCGAGATCCCCCGCTGCCCTGCCACTGACTGCCAAGCCACCCATTGTCCGCTCACCATCTCCCCGTGCTGGCACGTGCCTGCCACCGCCCACTGGTGCAGCATCCCAGCCTGCTGCCCGTGGCCCTGGCGTCCCCTCCTTCACACCCGTGACCCCTCGGAAGAAGTCCTCAGTGCCAGTTGAGTACCAGGACGTTGTCCCTGAGGAGTACGAGGAGAAGATCAAGAGGCCCAAGTCCTCTGGGTACTCACAGGGCAGCACACAAGAGTCCCGTCCCCAGACACCAATGAGTGACACATCTGGCCGCATCTCTGTCCGGGCATCCCCCAAGCTGGTGCGTGCTGGCTCCAGGATCTTTGAGAGGCTGCAGTACTTTGAGGAGCGGCAGAGGAGCCTGGAGCAGGCTGACAGCCCCTTCCCCCCACACTCCAGCCTGCCCTTGCGCAAGACGCGCTCATTTGACCAGCCTGGCTCTGGTTTGCGCCGTGCCAGCACGCCGGGTGGCTCACGGGAGGACCTGCGGGAAGGCGGCCACTGGGAGCCGGGCAGCACGGCAGCGTGCCGGCGTTTGGCCTTCCGGCAGAAAGCTGCATCCTTTGACGAGCGGGGCAAGTTCGCCAACCGTGTCTATGCCATCGAGCACAAGTTTGCAGAGGAGCTGACCCGCATCAAACGGACGGTCTCCAAGCAGCAGCTGCGGCGCTCCCAGGAGCTGTGCAAAGCCGGATTGCCCCCGGCACCCTCACCCCCAGCAGCCAGCGAGCCCCCTGGCCCCCGTACCCCTCGCACCCCCTCCACTCAGGGCGCTGGCGGACGCAAGACACTGCCACCAAAGACCTGCCCACCAGCAGAGAGCACGCACGTCATCCAGCACCTGGCACTTTCCAGCGTGGTGCTGGTGGGACCCGACGGGGAGCCAGAGACAGGGGGACAGCGGGGGAGGAGAGCCCCAGCGATGGGTGGTGGGGTGGCTGGACAGCCCAGCTCAGCGGAGGATGCGGCTGCCAGGAAGGGTCTGCAGCAAGAAGGCACTGGGGAAGTGAAGAAGAAGGAGCAGTGGCCATTAGCACAAGCCACCCCGCAGGGAAGGATGTCCCTTTCGCAGGCAGGTCCCACTGAAGGCAGCCCATGCCCAGATGGAGGCCCCACCAGTGGAGCCCGTGGCCCCAGGGCAGTGAGCGAAGCTCTGGCTGCCCGACTGGCTGTGCCCCATGGACTGTATCGGCGGCCGGAGACACCCACGGAGGTGCGATTCCTGCCCTGGGCGAAACCAGGGATGGAGCAGGAGGCTCGTCTGGAGAGAAGCTTGGCAGGACAGCATGGTGTGGGCAGGGACGTGGAGAGAAGGCAGATGAAAGTGTCAGAGAAGAAAGAGAGTGGCCGGATGGCTCAAGAAGGCAGGAGCACACGGAGCAAGGGGAAGGGACGCCGAGCCAGGCCCACCTCTCCAGAGCTAGGTAGGGGCACAGCTTTCTGTCCTCCTGCAGGCACAGAGCTGGCCTGACCAGCCCCTGAGTGGGATGGGGGACCTCCAGCCTGCCCCTGGGAGGCATGGGAAGTCCAGGCTGTGCCAGAGAGCACAAGGGTGGAGTGGAGGGACGTGACTGGAGGCTGGGATAGTTGGCACGAACCAATGCCATAAGATAGACCAGCCTGGCTACCAGTTTTTCTGGGCTTTGAGGTCATGATGCTTGCTGTCTTCTCCATACCTCTTGCCTGGCACAGCAAAGATGCAGGGTGCTGACTTCTAGCCCTGTACTGGTTCAGCACCCTGGGGCACAGGGCACCCATTGCAGCTTGTGCCATTTAGACTGTGCTTGGTGCTCCAGGGAGGGCATGAAGTCCAAGCATCCCCAGGGGATGCTGTGGTGGCATGGCTGGGGGAAAGATGTCCTGCCCATCCTAGCATGCAACACTGAGACCAGACTGTACCTGGGCTGGGAGCTTCTAGGCTCTGCTCTGGCCAGAGCAGTGCAGGTCCACATGCCTGATGCTCCTGGCATAGCCCCAAGACCTTTGCTCATGTGCTAGGTCCATGAGAGGGAAGGAACTGGGAGGTGGGTGCTGATATGATGGATTACAGCAGCCAGCATCCCATGCAGGGTTGGGGGAAGCTCAGAGTGGGGGCAGCAGCTGCCCCTCCTTTCACATCCCACTGTCACTTCATATGTCCTATGGGGATGTAAAATAGGCTGTACACTTCCTACCCTATTGTCTCTTGCCCTGTCCTGCTTCTTGCTCTGTGCTGAGGTGGCCCCTGATGTGGCCTTTTCCTCCACTGCGTGGCCTGGGTTCTTGCTAATGCCCCAGCAAGGGTGTGGAGCACATGGTAGCAGGGATGGGCAGAGGGTTGTGAGACCCCTGCTCTGCCTGCATGCAGCCCAGCGTGGCACAGGACCCATTTGCTCCACCCCACTGACAGCCACGGGGCTCATCTCTCCCTGTGCAGAGTCCTCAGACGACTCCTACGTCTCAGCGGGTGAAGACCCCCTGGAAGCCCCCATCTTTGAGATCCCCATCCAGGACATGGCAGTGGTCGTGGGGGCAGAGGTGCTGCTCAAGTGCATTGTCACGGCCAACCCCCAGCCAGAAGGTGAGTGACCCCGGGGCTGGGGGTAAGGAGTGCGACTGTGGCAGAGGGGCTTTCTGCATGTCCCTGTCCCACCCGCGCTGTGTGAGTGGGACACCCAAACCTGAGCTGGGTGTCTCAGGGGAGGTGATGTGCCCACCCTGGGAGCACCCCTTCTGCTCTACCTCCCCCCAGACAGGAGCGAAGTGCTTGGGCGCTGCCTGCCAGTATGCAGAGGGCAGGATGCCTGCTGTCTGCCTGTGCTGGGCTGGGCTGTTGGGAAAGTGGGAGAAGGGCTGCTGAGCCCTGCGCGGGCAGGGACGGGTGACGCAACCTGATCCAGTGGGTGGCAGCCCTGCCCATGGTGGGGGAGGGGGTGTTGGAACTAGATGATCAACAGGATGCCTTCCAACCCAAACCATTCTATGATTCCATGATACTCTGGGCTGCTGTCGGGACAGCTCAGGTGTCTTCCTGGGGGCAGAAGCTCAGGGCTGATGGACTCCGGGCACGCCGTAGCTAGGACGCGGGCAGCTGGGCATCCAAAGCCGGTAGCAGTCGCCAAAGCCGGTCAGATGCGAAGCCGCCTTGATTCCCTCTTTCAGCCTCCGCTGGAGGGCAGGCGGATGCCAGGAAGCAGAAAGGGACCAGCCCCAGTCTCTCTGTCAGGGGCTGTGGGATCCTGGGGCTGCTACCTATGGCAAATGGGTCCTCAGGCCAGTCAGGGGAGCGCCTGGTCTCTCCGGGACCCTGCGCAGACCCCCGGGGGAGCTCGAGCTGTCCTGCCCACTCGTGACCCCCGCCTCTGCCGGCAGTGTCCTGGAGGAAGGACGGGGTTCCGCTGCGAAGCAGCACCACGCGCCCCATCAAGGCGGAGGGCGAGCGCCACACGCTGCTGGTGCGGAGCGCCCGGGTGGCCGACGCCGGGCTGTACACTGTCACCGCGACCAACGAGGTGGGGGCCACCTGCTGCAGTGCCATCCTCAGCGTGCGGCCCGGTGAGTGCCGCGGCCGGCGGATGGAGGGAGGGAGGAAGGGAAGGAGGGCGGCAGGCAAGCGTGGAGCAAGGTCTGGCGCCGCGGCAGGCTGGCTGCCAGCTCGGCCGCTGCTGTCACTGGGAAGAAACTGGCTTCCTTACCCTACAAGGCTCTGTCTGAACCAAAGCAGCTGACGTGCTCCCGGCAGCCATGGAAGGATACTGCCGTGGGGGGAGCGGGATCAGGCTGTGAGCATCCCCCAGCGCCCAGCAAGCAGCCCAGTGTCCGGCCTCCCCCTCACCTGCCCTGTGTCCCGCTAGCCGAGGGGGTAGTCCAGCCTGCCCTACAATCTGCAAACTATGTGGATGCTCCTACCTCCAGCATGTGAACCATGGGGATGCCCCAGCCTGCTCCCCAGCCCACAAATTTTGGGGATATCTCTGCCTTCCACTCTGATAGCCGTGAGGAGACCGCTGCCCCACAAGATATTAGCTATGGGGATACCCTGCCTGCCCACCAAGCTGTTAGCCAGGGGGTACCCCACCTGCCGCCCATGCCACTGGCTGTGGAGATATCCATCCCGCTGCAGCCCCAAAGCCTCCCCATCCTGAGAGTGTCTCTGGGCAGCAGGTATAGGCTCAGAGCTGCCCCGAGGGCTGGAAGCACCCAAACCCGCCCTGCTCCGTGGTGCGGCGGCTCTGCACACCCAGGGGCAGCCGCGGCCGAGCAGGACCGGGCTGACACAGCCGTGGGGGGCCGCGAAGGGCCGCGGCAGACCCCGGCCCGCCGCGGGCCCTCCCCCGCGCTGCTGGCCCAGCCCCGGGGGCCGGCCAGCGCTGGGGCGGGGAGGGCTCAGCGGGCCGGCGGCGCTGCGGGCTGGAGGTATCCGGCCCCAGCAGTGGCACTGGCACCGGCGGCGGGTTGGCAGTGTGGCGCGGATCGGCTCGCGGGTCTGGCGGGACCCCAGTGAGTGCGGGCTGCTTCGCAAGGGGGTGCGGGGATGCGGACGGGGGGGAGCCGGAGTCGGACTTCCCAAATTTCCGCTCGGGGGCTGCTCGCGGGCGTGGCTGAGGCGCGGGGGGCACCGCTCTCTCCCAGCACCGGGCAGGTCGCCCGCCTCCCCCAGCGCGGGGAGATGGGGGGCTGAGGGCGCTCCAGCGGCCAGGCCAATGGGGCCGGCACCCCCATGGCCGCGGCTGAGCTCTGACAGCCCCTCGAGCCGCTCGCTCCTCGCCGCTCCCCACCCTCCACCCCGGCCCCTGCACGTATCTCGCACTCCGCGAGTCCCCCATCCCGGCCCCCATGGAGCGGACCGGCGGGCGGGCTGCGGGGGGAGCGCAGCTGCCAATGTCACCTTCAGCCGTGCCGGCCCGGGCAGGGACAGCCATCCCGGGAATCCAGGCGGCTTAAGGATGGAAGCGCGGGCTGCTGCGTAAGAGCCACTTGAGCCCTGCTGTCGCCTTGCGGAATATCGCGTCCCCTTATCGTCCCGCGGAGTGCTGCTCACCCCCTCCCCCGGCGCGGCCCCGCACCCTTTCGCTGCCGGCCGCAGCCGAGCCGGGATGTGCCGCGGAGTGGGTGTCCGCTCTCGTGGTGCAGGGTAGTGGGGAGGGGTGCCCTGACACGCCTGCCGAGCTCCGGCTGCTGCCAGCTCCTTATCCAGCCTCTCCTGTGCTAGCCCCCGTCGTGGAGCGGCATGGAAACTTGCCCCCCACCCTCGGCCAGGCCAGCCCCATTACATCGGATGAGGAGTACCTGAGCCCCCTGGAAGAGTTCCCCGAGTCCGGAACCCCCCAGCACCAACCAGCCATGAAGCTGCAGCCAAGAGCTGAGCATGGGGCTGCCCACACCTCCCCAGAGACCACCTACAAGGCTGCACCCTCCTTTGAGGTGAGACAACAACTCCCCCAGGACCTGGCAGAGGGGGAGCAGTGCCCTGTGACTGCAGTCCTGAGGTCCTCGGTGCCAGGAGCTGCTGGGTCAGGTCTTCCTACCCCTTGATCTGATCTGGGATGCTCACAGCACCTGGGCAGGCTCCACCCCACCAGCTCCCCTGGTACTCCTGTTATGAGGAGGGACACACAAACCTGGGTGCAGTGGTGGGGGTGCATGGCCCTGTGTGCAGGGCTGTCTGACCCCTGTTTCCCCAGGTATCCCTGTCAGACCAGTCAGTGCTAGAGGGACAGGATGTCAGCATGAGTGTCCGTGTCCATGGGGAGCCCAAGCCAATCATTTACTGGTGAGTCCTGCTGCTCTCTGGGGTCACAGGTGGGCAGGGAAGGAGTGGACAGGCACAGTGACTTTTGGGGATGATTATCTCAGAGCTTGGAGCTCTCATCCTGAGCAGAGTTGGGCATGGAGAGGGGCTTTTGGGGACAGCTGGGTGTGCACGGCCAGGCGTGACCATGCTGCTCTCCCGAGCAGGCTGAGGAACCGGCAGCCAGTGAAGTATGGCCGCCGGCACCATGCGGAGGAGGCAGAGGGAGTGCGGGGGCTCTTCACGCTGCACATCCTGGCAGCAGAGCATACTGACACCGGCTTCTACACCTGCAAGGCTGTCAACGAGTATGGCACCAAGCAGTGCGAGGCCAAGCTGGAGGTCAGAGGTAAAATTCCCTAAGCGTGTCCCCCACTGACCCAAGGGACCAGCTGACTCCAGTGCCCTGCATGAACTGTGTGCGGAAGGGGCCACTGCAAAGTCCTGTTGGTGGTGCTACATAAGTAGCCAGTCTGCCCTGTGGCAGCACAGGCGGGAACAGGAAAGTGGAGCTGCGTGCCTGTAGCAGAAGGGAGGCTGTCCTGCTGCCCCATCCAAATGTGCAGCTGCAAGGCTCCCTGTCCCACTGCCCCACTGTACCAGATCCCCCGCTGATCTGACCCAGACCCTGCTGCTCCCCACATCCCAGCTTCACCCCACATCCCCCCACTGCTGGGGCTGGGTGCTGCCCCTGGCTGTGCAGGGAGTGCTTTTACCTTTGGTGGCTCCGTAGGGGACATGTACCCCTGCCCTGCAGCTCACTCCCTCCCTGCCCCAGGCTGCCTGCAAGCTGTGTGCCAGGCACAGGGCAGCTTGCAGGGGTCCCTTCCTGCCTGTTTCCGGCAATGTCCCATATGCATGGGACTTGGCTGTCCAGCCCCCTTTTCTTGCTGTCTCTCCCCAGCCCTCCTAGGACCCCAAAGTATGTGTGCAATTTTGAGAGGGAGATGGGGGTCAGGACTGATAGCCAGACTGGTGTCCCCAAGACCAGGGAAGGAGCCTCTGGGGATGAGTGATGCTGCCTCCCTCCTCTTGCCCTTTGCTGTGTGTGCCCTGCTACCCCCAGCCCTCCCTGCTGATGGCTGCCTGAGCCCCCCTGGGCTGTGCCCATTCCACCCCGGCCTCGGCTGCACTGCTTGTACTCTGCCAGGATTATGCTCCCAGCCTATAGCAAAGCGCGGTGGCACGGGGGTGGGAGCAGAAACTGTCCCCATGTCCCATGGCTGGCAGGAGCTGGGCTTCAGGGGAGATGGCCCAAGCCCTGGCCCCTCTCAGAGGGTCAGCAGATGGCTCTGTGACTTGTTGCCCACCTGCACCCCTTGTGCCGGTGCTGGCATGTGTGTGCGTGCCGGTCCCGTCGCTGCTGCACTAACCCTTCTGCTTGCTGACTGCCGTTTTTGTCTGTACGCAGGGGGAGTACGATAAGGGGGTGCATCTCTCAGAGCCGCAGCTGCGGGGCTCTTAGTTGGACACCTCTTAGGCAGTGGACCTCACCTTGTGTTATTACCTCCTTCTCCATCCGCCGCCTCGTCCTGGACGCACCGCGGGGACACGCGGGCCCTCGACTGTGGGCAGGGGCTCACTGGATGGCCGGGGCAGGCGTAACTGAGGCGGAGCGGGGGGAGCAGCAGGGGAGCGGCAGGCACCCCCTCAGCCGGGCCAGGGTGCCCGTATGATGCTGTCTTGTCTCTTGCTCCATCCGTTTGTCCCTGTCTGCGTGTCCTGCTGCCTCTCTCTTGGTGCCCAGCGAAGGGGAGTGGGGAGCTGAGCCTGTGGTTGCCGCCGTGCTGGCCAGGGCTGTAGGGAAGGGGCTACAGTGCAGTGGCAGCTCTGTGACAGTCACCTTGGAGCGTGGGAGACAGGAGACCCCAGGGACCCCACAAGGGAGCACCCTGCCTGAGCTGCAGGGGGGGAGGGAAAGCATCAGCCCCTTTGGCTTCACAGCTGCCACACAGGTGCCAGCTTGGCCACCAAGAGATGTCTCGTGTAGCCCCAGGGCTTGGGTCTGCCTGGAGCATCCCATCGCTCCGGGTCTCTTCTCCCCAGGGAGTGGGCTTGACAGGGGGGCGGGCTGCGAGGCCATGACCCTTTTCTTTTGTAGCTCTAATAAAATCTGTTTGGTAAAGCGCTGTGTGGTGTGTTCCTGGCACGGACACCTCCCCTCACCCCCAATCCCCTCCCCAGCTCAGCTCTGCTTTCCACATCTCGCCTCCCCTCCCACCCTTCCCTGCTGCACTTTCTGCCCGCTGCACCAGACCCTCTCCCTGCATGAGCCCCTGCCCTGCACGTACCCCCAGTCCATCCCTGCCACTTCTCATGGTTGCTTTTCAGTTGCTGAGATGCATCTCTCTCTCTTTCTTTCTCTCTCTCCCCTCTCCCCGGGCAGCTCGCCCCGAGTGCCAGTCCCTGGCCATCGTGGTTCCCCTGCAGGACTTGGTGGTCGGGGCGGGGGAGATGGCGGTCTTTGAGTGCTTGGTGGCCGGCCCACCAGACATGGATGTGGACTGGCTGTCCCGGGGCCGGCTGCTCCAGCCTGCCCTGCTCAAATGCAAGATGCATTTTGACGGGCACAAGTGCAAGCTGCTTCTCACCTCCGTGCACGAGGACGACAGTGGAATCTACACCTGCAAGCTCAGCACTGCCAAAGGTAAGTGGTGGGTATGCAGCTCCCCAGAGAGGGTCTCACTTAGGGCTTGGCCCTAGGGGGTGGATAGACCGCCTTGCCCCCAGCTCAGGGCTCTGGTTCTCTGGGATGTAGTGTGAGTGCTGGAGGTGGGGGACAAGGGAATAAGGAAACCTGGTGTGCATCAGTCCTCAGGCTCCAGTACTCTGAGCCCTGCAGCCCTGTCCCACCCCACTCAGCTCCTCTGCTGGCATGCACACAGCTCCCTGAAATGTGGGAAGATGCATTTGCACCATGGCTGCACTAGGTGGATGCAGGCTTGGAGTCCAGCTGTCCCTGTCCCTTGGCTCCAGAGTCTCTGGCTTCAGTGCCAAGCTCCAGTATTGACCTGTCTCTGCAAGGTTGGGAGATAGTGGGGAAATGGGCAGGGAGTCAAGGCTGCCCACCCTCTCCCACTAAGCCATCACCAGTGGCAGCTCAGGAAGAGCAGTGTGGTCCTCTGTCGCATGGCTCCAACACCCCTTGCACCTGTGTATGCTGCCAGAGCCTCTGTCTCCCATAGAGCCCACTCTCCAGCTCACCTGGACAGCTGGATTGTGGGGAGTGCAGGGGGCAGCAGCATTCCCTGTACTCTCTGGCTGGGCCTGTGCACCCCTCCATGAAGGAGGCTGTGTATACTTCTGAGGTTTTTAGAGCAGCAACAGTTTTGGGCTCAGGGAAGTGAGGCTGGGCCTGAGCATGGTGTTGCCCATTCCTGCCCAGGGTGGGTGATGATACCATCACTGCAAAGTGGTCCTTGTTGCAAACTCCCTCACCTGGAGCATCCAGCCTGAACCCGTCCCCATGCTGCCCCTGGGTACTTCATGTGGTGGCACTTCCTGCTTAAGTGTCACTTCCCTGTCCCCCAGAGGTGAGGTCAGCTGTGATCTCCTGCCCTCACCTTGTTGCTGGCACCTGTAGTGCTGTGCAGGGAGGAAAGAGGCCCCTGCCACCAGCAGAGCCCCAGCCCTGGGCATGGGGACCTTGCACACAGTTGTACACCTCTGCCCTGCACTGGGACAGAGCCTGGCACTCCGCACACCTGGGCTCAGCCCCCACCAGGCACGGGGCGGGGGGGGCCATGCTGGCTGCTGGGTTGCAGCCATGTGGTCGCAGTCTGCCTCCTACCCTGCACAGCCACGTGCTGCAGGGGCTCACCTCTGCCCGCTCTCCTCGCAGATGAGCTGACCTGCAGCGCCCGGCTGACAGTGCAGCCCTCTGTGCAGCCACTCTTCACCCGCAAGCTGGAGAACGTGGACGTGGTGGAAGGGAGGACAGCTCGTTTTGACTGCATGATCAGTGGGACTCCCCCCCCGACGGTCACTTGGACCCACTTTGGTAACCCCCAAACCCAGAGAGCTTGCCAAGGGCCCCGCAGGAAGACATCTCTTTTGGGGCTGCTCCTAAAGGCTGGCACCTGGCTGGGGCTGGACAGGGTGCTGATGCTGATTCTGGTGTGTGTCTCTGTGCAGGCCTGCCAGTGCAGGAGGGGGAGAACGTGCGGATACAGCAGGATGGAGGGCTGCACTCACTGGTCATTGTGCATGTGGGCAGCGAAGATGAGGGGCAGTACAGGGCGACTGCCAGGAACATCCATGGCCATGTGGAGTGCTCTGCCGAGCTCTATGTGGAGGAGCCACGGCCATCTGCTGCCTCCCAGATGTAAGAGTTGGGCAGTCTCCAGAATCTGCTTCCCCCTGCTTGCTCTCCTTTGGGACTTGGGATAAACAGGCTTATGCAAAGCCTGGGGTCGGGGCTGGGCTGTGGGCAGCATGCTTCTGTCATGAGCATGTGAGGGCTTTTGCAGCTCCAAGCTGGAGAAGATGCCATCCATCCCGGAGGAGCCAGAACAGGTGGAGACAGAGACAGAGTGCTTCACCATGCCTGATTTCCTGAAGCCACTGCACAACCTGGATGTGGTGGAGTCGAAGGAGGCTGTGCTAGAGTGCCAGGTGGCCGGGATGCCCTACCCCTCCATCACCTGGTACCACAATGGCTCCCGCATTGACAGCACCGATGACCGCAAGATGATGCAGTGTAGGACTCCCCACTGCCCTCTTCGCCCACTGGGGTTCCTCCACCTGGGGTGGAAGAAGGGGGAACACCCTGGGAGAAGGCATCAACCCCCAGACATTTATGGCCCATGAGGCAGGGAGGGGAGCTCTGTGTCGCTTAGCTGGTAAGGTCTTACCTGTGTCCTCCTGTTCCCCACCAGATAAGGACATCCATCGCCTGGTGTTCACAGCTGTCAGCCATGCACATGCTGGTGTCTATAAAAGCGTCATCGCCAACAAAGTGGGGAAGGCCACGTGCTATGCACACCTCTATGTCACTGGTAAGCAGGAGCGGGCACCACTGGGGATGTGCAGCAACTTTATGCCACCCTGCCAGGCTGTGCCCTGGTGCTGTCGTGAGATCTTAGGGGCTTATGATCACAGGGCGGTTCAGGTTGGAGGGGACTGTGGGGCCAGCAGTACAGTTCTCATCTTGTGGGGTCAGGACCCATCCCTGGACCCTCAGGTCCCACATGAGGCTTGCTGGCAGCACCAATTCCACAAGGGCTGCCGGGCTGACCCTCAACCAGGGAACCAGGGAGAATTATTGGCCTCATCCATCCCCTCAGCCAGCATCTCCCAGGGTGTAAGGTAGATGCCCTGAGGAGTGTGGGCAGCGGCCATACTCACATCCCTGTCCACTTCCCCATGCAGATGTGGTGCCAACCCCCCCAGATGGGCCCCCCACCTTGGCCTCAGTGACTGGTAGAGTCATCACTCTGACCTGGAACAAACCCAAGTGGCTGGACACTGCCATAGGTGAGGGGGCAGGGGGTGGGTAATGCCATGATGGGGCCTATGGGCTAGCCCAATACTGGGGCCTCTGCACTGACTCTCTTCCCCTGCAGACCCCAACTCAGTGACCTACATAGTGCAAATGCAAGTGCTGGGCACAATGCAGTGGGTGGTGCTGGTGACCGGCGTGCAGGAGACCACCTACACAGTGCATGGGCTGACCAAGGGTGCCCAGTACCTCTTCCGTGTCATCACCGCCACCCCCAAGACCAGCAGCAAGCCATCCCCGCCTGTGGGGCCTGTGCAGCTCCTGGACCGGGGTGAGAAGGGCAGTGGGGAGGCGTTGGGTAGTTGTGGTGGAAGTCTCTGTCCCTTGTCAGGTGGTAAGCTGCCCAGGGCTGGGCGGCATGGGATCTGGCGGGGTGGTGACAATGCATGTGACAGGTCCCTACCTGGAGGAGGCACCGGTCATCCTGGACAAGCCTGACGTTGTGTATGTAGTGGAGGGCCAGCCAGCCTCTGTTACCATCACCATCAACCATGTGGAGGCCACTGCCACCTGGAAGAGGTAGGAGATGGCCCAGCATCACTCCACGGGATGCATAAAGAGGGGCTTCCCCACCAGCTTCTTATACAGCCCACAGTGTATGTGTGTGTGTGTGTGGCTCCTTCCCTGGGGCTGGGCAGGGGGTGCACACAACGGTGATGTTCAGGGCTGTGCAGAGCTGGGGAGGAGGGGGGGGATAAGATGCTGTCTGTGGGGTTTTAAGGGGAAGAGCCATTCAGAAGGTAGAACTAACAATGGGGTGTGAGCAGTTTGTGGGGGTGCAGGGTGGGAACTGGGGCTGTCTGTGGGTCAGGAGGTGGTCATGGGGCTCTGGAGTGGGATCAGTGGGGTAGTGGGTCTGGGGCTGCCTGTGGAGCTGTGATGTGGCAGCTGGTGTGCCCACAGGGGTGGGCAGGTGCTGGGAGAGCTGGAAGGCACATGCGAAGTGACAATGCCGGATGACGACCAGCACTGCCTGCGGCTGCTGCATGTGGGCCGAGGGGCTGCAGGGCTGCTGACCTGCGAGGTGAGCAACCGTCACGGCACTGCCCGCTGCACCCTCCGCCTCCACCTTGCAGGTAGGTGCCCCCACACTGAGGGGCTGTGTCCCTCCACCCTACAGTGCATCACCCCACAGTACTCCAAGCCCATATACCATGGGCGGGGACATTGCCCTGCAGGGTGGCACTGGTCTATGGTGCCACATGCCCATATGCCATCAGAGCACTGCTCCATAGCATGACACTGGTCCTCAGTGCTCCACACTCATATGGGGATGCTGCTCTATAGCATGGTGATGACCCATGGGGTTGAGAGACCATGAACTATGCACTGCTGCTTAATGTCCCATACCCATCTGACCTGGGCAGAAGTGTCCCATGTACCCCATGACCATGTGCATGGAGAGGCAGTGCCCCATGGTGTCCCTCAGCCATATGCCACGGATAACACTGCTGCAGGGTGTCCCATCCCTGTATATAGTTGGGACGCACTGCCCCCAGTGCCAAAAGCCATAGAGGACCCCTCCGGAATGTTCCACAGAGTTGCGATTGGCGGCTCTGCCCCACAGTACCCCACATCCACATGTAATGGAAGATGCAGTACCACAGTGCCCCATGCCTGTGTGCTGGCAGTGGCACTGCCTCACAGTGCCCCACAGCAATGGGGAACTGCCCCATGGTGCTGCAGGCACATGCCTTTGGTGGCCTGCCCCGTAATGTCCTGCTCCCATGTGCATTGGGGTGGCACAGCCCCATGTTACTCCATGCACCTACACCATGAGCTGACACTTCCTTGCAGTGCCCCACAGCCATACACCCCCTGCCAGTGGTAGGGGAGTGACACTGTCCCGTGGTGCCCCATGCCCTGTCTCTTGGCAGAGGCACCACGCTTTGAGACCATCATGGAGGACATCGATGTCCAAGAAGGGGAGACACCGCGCTTCGCTGTGGTGGTGGAGGGAAAACCGCTGCCGGACATCATGTGGTACAAGGTGGGCCGGGAGCTCCCAACCACTTCCTGACCCACAGACCCACTGGACCTGCATGCTGCCTCACCTGGGATGCTGCACTGGGACTTCAGGGTTGTGTTCAACCCTGGTGATGCAGGGTGTGCCCCATCCCTAGCTATGGGGAAAGGGTGGTGGGAGCTGGTCAGGGATGGGACAGGATGTCCCCAACACCCCTGCCACCCTCAGGATGGGGAGCTGCTGGAGGAAAGCAGCCACTTGAGCTTCGTATATGAGGACAACGAGTGCTCGCTGGTGGTGCTGGGTGCTGCCGAACCTGACAGTGGTGTCTACACCTGCACGGCCAAGAACCTGGCTGGGGAGGTCTCCTGCAAGGCAGAGCTGGTGGTGCAGGCAGGTACGATTGACTGGCCCTGCAGCCCTTGGGGATGGAGCCTGGGTGCCTGGCTTGCCCCATGCCAGCGCCTTTCCTTCCCCCAGTCCAGCCCAGTACTGATGCTGCCATGGAGGAGGATGCACTGCACAAGGCACAACGACTGACTGACTACTACGATGTGCACGAGGAGATTGGAAGGTACGTGTCTGCTGGCATGAGGGGGCACCCCAGAAACCACAGGGACAGGGTTGCTGAAGCCAGGCTGCACCCTGGGGCTCCAACATGGGGAACTGAGCTCCATAGTACCCCACATCCTGGTGTGCTGGGGCTGCTCTCAGGTGTCAATGGATACTCCAGTGCTAGCTTAGGGTGGGGAGCTGAGGTAGCCAGAAAAAAGCCAGGCTTGGGGTCTCTCCATGGATGGTCATGGAGAGCTGTGGGCAGCTCCCTGCAGAGTGAGTGCCCGCACCAGCTGCTCAGGGAAGGGGGGGTGTCTCTTACTTGCCCACCTTCTTATCCTCCCTCGCCCACCTTCTTATCCTCCCTTGCCCCTACTGCTGCATTGCAGGGGGGCTTTCTCCTATCTGCGGAGGGTGACAGAGAAGAGCAGCCGGCTGGACTTTGCCGCCAAGTTCATCCCTGGGAGGACCAAGGCCAAGCAGTCAGCGCGGCGGGAGCTGCACATTCTCTCGCAGCTGGACCACGAGCGCATCGTCTTCTTCCATGATGCCTTTGAGAAGAAGAATGCAGTCATAATAGTCATGGAGCTGTATCCTCCAGGCACTGCCCCAGGAGTGCGCTGCACAGGGGATGAGAGGTGGCTTTTGGGGGAATGGGTGGGCAGAATGGGTGCAGAGGAACTGGATGCAGGGCACAATTGAGCATGGAATTTCTGTGCTCCTTGACTGGGACCCAGTTGTGCTGAGGAAGAGCTGCTGGACAGGATGGTGAGGAAGCCCTCGGTCTGTGAGTCAGAGGTGAGTAAATGCTGTGGGGGCAAAGTGACGGAGAAAGGAGGGATTCTGGGGACACTGGGATCTGTTCTAGCCTAGAGATATGCAATGTTCATTGTATCAGGCTACTGAGGGGGCTACAGCCCACACCCTCCTCTGCGCAGGGCTAGTGTGGGACTGACCCATGCTCAGAGTGCTCATCCTCCCCAGTCCTTCTCTTGCAGGTTCGGTCTTACATGCGGCAGGTCCTGGAAGGGATCTGCTACCTGCACCAGCACAGCGTCCTGCACCTGGATATCAAAGTGAGTCTAGGCCTTTACAGACCCCTCCTGCCCCGTGCCCTGAGGGAAGGGCTCCTGGTGCACTGTCAGGGGCTTGGTCCTGCTGACAGGGAACATTCCTGTATATAGTTGGGAGGCATTGCCCCCAGTGCCAAGAGCACCAGGGAAAGCCCCTGCATCCTGCCAAGCTCCACTCTGCTCTGCACTGTCCTGTAGCCAGAAAACCTCCTGATGGCAGATTTGAGCAGCGAGCAGGTCCGGATCTGCGACTTCGGCAATGCACAGGAACTGACGCCTGAGGAGCCACAGTACTGCAAGTATGGCACCCCCGAGTTTGTGGGTCCTGAGATCGTCAACCAGACCCCTGTCTCCAGCGTCACTGACATCTGGTAAGGGTGGCCCTGGGGTGGTTGGTAGGCTCTCTGCTATGTCAGCAGGGGCTGCACCCCAGAGGGCTCATGATGTGCAATAACTGTTCTCTCCACAGGCCTGTGGGGGTCATCGCATACCTCTGGTAAGTGCCCTGGTGTGCCCTCATGGGAGGGACACCCTTCCCATACCCTCACCAGTTCCAGAGCTGAGGATGTGATCATGCACATGAGTCCTTGCAGACTCAGCCTCCTCCCCAGCTGCTCCTGCCTCTGCTCTCCCCTTGGCACCAGGGCTGGGGTGTGAGGTCCTGTCCTCAGTCTCCTGTACTTCTCATGCTGTTTCCCATGTCCCCACGGCCCAATGACAGTATCTCCTCCTCGGCAGCCTGACAGGGATCTCCCCTTTTGTGGGAGAGAACGACAAGACAACGCTGATGAACATCCGCAACTACAATGTGGCCTTTGAGGAGAGGATGTTCCAGGGGCTCACCCGGGAAGCCAAGGGCTTCGTCATCAAAGTGCTGGTCAACGACAGGCTGTGAGTGCTGCAGGGTCCTCTTTCCCCATCCCCTGCCTCTCCAGCATGAGCCTTGTGCTCGAGGGAAGGTGGGGATCCCTGTGCATCGGGATGCCCAAGGGCAAGCTGGCTGCACAGCCCTGCCTGGGTGCAGTACGGGCAACCAGACCCTCTTGCCCTTACCCCTCTGGCCAAAGCCCCTAAGCCTGGATGGTTCTCACCCAGTGGTGTTGGTTCACAGGAGACCCAATGCAGAGCAGACCCTGGAGCATCCCTGGTTTAAGGTGAGTTTGGGCAGGGACTAGCGCCAAGCAGCCGTGGGGTTCCCTGAGCCTGCTGCAGGCTCCATGGGACACCGCTGTCCTCTCACCCCACAGACGCTGGCCAAGGGGAAGGTCATCAGCACCGACCACCTCAAGCTCTTCCTCTCCCGTCGGAAATGGCAGGTGAAGGCAGGGGCTGGGGAGCAAGGGAGTGGGCAGGGCTGTGTGCTGGGCAGGATGGGGTGATGTGCACCGGCAGGATCATGCCATGCCATGCCATGCACCTGGGCTTGATCCAGCCCTCTCTGCTGGCTGCAGCGCTCACAGATCAGCTACAAGTGCAACATGGTGCTGCGGCCGATCCCAGAGCTGCTCGAGGACACGTCCAACCACCTCTCCATCGCTGTGCCCCGGCACCTCAAGGAGTCACCAGCACTGTCATCCTCCTCAGACTCAGATGACCTGGATGAGCTGCCCTTCATTCCCATGCCACACCAGGTGGAATTCTCTGGCTCCCGCATGTCGCTCAATGAGATACCCACGGATGATGAGACCATTGGGCCATCTGAGGGGCTGCAACCGGAGGGAGAGGTCTCCGCCATGGAGTGGCAGAGCCAGGGCACAGGGAAGCCCGGAGTGTTCCTGGGGAAGCGGCCGAGGGGTGCTGGGCCACGGCGACCGTGTGCAGAGGTGGAGGCGCCTGGCTCCTCTGATGAAGAAGCCCCTGAAGCCCAGAAGAGGCCCGAGTACCCTCGCAAAGCCATGAGGAAGGGTTCCAGTCTGGAGTCCCCAGGGAGTGCCCGTCGGGGAGAGCTGAAGAGAGGCGGATCTGCTGATAGCGCCCTACTGCTCCAACAGTCCTCTGGGACTGAGGAAGGGGCTGGAGTGGTGCGGGATTCCCGCCGGGCCCTGGCCAAGGCAGCCTCCATGGAGCTGCCTCGCCGGAAGGTGACCTGGGGGGAGGACGATCATGCCCAGCGCCTAGAGCTGATGCGCCAGCGACTGCTGCGGGGCAGCTCTGGGGACAGCAAGGTCAGTGGCCTGCGGGGTCCCCTCCTGGAGACCCTGGGGGTTGGCCCTGACAAAAAAGTCCCGCGGCCAGGCCGGTTGGAGGCACCAGCAGTGCCAAGGCTGGTGCGGGCAGCCTCCAGCGAGGCCACCTCACCGCGCCTCCTCCCCTCTGAGTTCCGGCTGCAGAAGAGCAGCTCTTTCAGCCACGGGGATGCCGAGCCTGTCGTCCGGCACCGACGCTCTGGTGCACCCCTGGAGATCCCAGTGGCCTGTCTAGAGGCCCAGCAGCTCAAGGAGTCCCCCTCACTCTCGGCCCTCTCTGATGCTCGGCCCACAGTGACGTCAGACACTCCAAGCCCACCAACACCCCCTGCGGCAGAGACCACTGTCCCCCAGGCTCCCCCTGCCAAGGCCGGCTCTGGAAGGAGACACATCCCTGAGGAACACAGCCAGCCTGGGGCCAGCATGGCTGCTACCACCACGGGGAAGAAGCCCATGGACAGGGAGCAGGAGAAGTCATCCACAAAGGCTGTTGGACCCAGTGGGGAGGGGGCTGCCAAGACGGGAGCACCCATCCCACCACAGACCCCTGCCCCTGGCCCCCAAACCCATATAAAGTCTTCCTACGCCAAGATGATGCAAGCCATGGGAGCCACGCAAATTGGGGAACCGGCCACTGAGGAGCCCCCACCAACCACCAAGGAGCCCCCACCAACCATCAAGGAGACTCCATCAACCATCAAGGAGACCCCACCAGCCAGCCCTGCAAAGCCGCCTACACCAGCACCGGTATTGAGGAGGGAGGTGAAGCCCACCAGCTCCTCCAGCTCCCTGATCATCCAGGACATCGACTCGGAGGAGGTCTTTGAGGCCAAGTTCAAGAGGGGCCGAGAATCATCCCTCACCCGGGGTCTAAAGCTCCTCACCCGTTCCCGCTCTGAGGACCGGCACCTGGCCAGCCCCCCAGTCTCTGATGAGGGCATCTACCGTCCCACACCAGCTGGTGTGCCCCTGGAACTGCGGAGGGACCGGCCTATCGGGCTGGCAGCCAAGTCCAAGTCAGTGCAGGACCTGCATGAGGTGGAGAAGGATAGGGGCTTCTTCCGGAGGATGTCCGTTCTCCTCAAGCGGACCCCACCTGCTGAGAGGAAGAAGAGCGTGGGGGAGGACGGAGGCAGTGAGACCCCATCCAGTGGGCGCCGTTTCTCTTGGAGCATGGCCATGGCCAGCTCCAAGGAGCGGAGGGACTCAGAGAGCCTCAAGTCAGAGCTGGGGGGTGGTGGGGAGAGTGAGTCACCAGTGGTGGCTGTGCGGAGGAAGATCAGTGCCACAGTGGAGCGGGTCTCTGCGCGGCTGCGCAGCGTGTCAGATGAGCGGCCAGAGGGCGAGGGGCCCCAGGAGCTCCGTCGAACCAGCTCTGAGGGTGAGAGCTTGAGACCAGGGCCTCCCCCAGCACCCGCACCCTCCTCTGAGTCCCTGCGCTCCGAGGGCAGCACGGGCTCCTCTGCCTCTGCCAAAGGTGAGTGATGAGGGGGGATCCTATGGGAGGCTCCTGCTGGTGACCCATGGCCCAGTCACTGTGGGCATGGCAGTCATGTCTGCCATGGCTTGGCCCCTGTCTCAGCTGCCCTGGGTGCCCACAGGTGGGGGTGACAGCCAGAAGAGGTCCCGCTGGGAGCGGTGGGGGCTCTCCCGGGGCAAGAAGGAGAAGATGGCCTCGCAGCCCAGCATCCCCTCCAGCCTTCTGCAGGAGGAGGCACTTGCCGCTGGCCGGCCACATGTACCCAGTGAATCAGGTAGGTGGAGCCCCAGGATGGGATGGTGGGTGCCTATCCCTGTCCCAGCCTAATCCACCACTCTGCTTTCCAGACTTCCCCCCCATTTTCCACATCAAACTGAAGGACCAGGTGCTGCTGGAGGGCGAGGCACTGACCCTCTGCTGCCTGCCTGCTGGCAGCCCAACCCCCCGGATCCTGTGGATGAAAGGTGGGGGCTGCCTGCATTGTCTCAGTGGGTGGACTCTAGGGGGGCACTGTATCATCTCTCTTGTCTGCTTCCCCACAGACAAGAAGTCCCTGCAGCCAGACAGTGCGCTGAACGTTGTCTCCTGCAAGGACGGACGGCAGATGCTCACCGTCACCAAGGTCTCCAGGAAGGACGCAGGGCTGTATGAGTGTGCAGCCGCCAACATATTGGGCACGGCCATCAGCTCCTGCACAGTGGCTGTGGCACGTAAGGAGGCTGGGGGGACCTCGGGAGACAGGTGCTGCCCCATGGGGAAAGAGCACAAGCCAGGCAGACACCTCAGGGCTGGGGACCGGTCAAAGCAGGTCTCTTAAGTTCTGTTCTCCACATCTGCACGAGACTGGGGCTTTTTGAGAGGGGACAGGCTGGTTTTGCATGAGCACTTCTGGCATCTCTGAACCCATGTGCCGTTTGTCCTCACATCACAGCAGCTTCTGCCCTACCCTGGCCAGGAACCCAGCCCACCCTGTCTGTCCCCTTGCAGGGCTCCCTGGGCGGCCAGGCACTCCAGAGATTCCCCAGAAGTACAAGAACACAGTGTTGGTGCTGTGGAAGCCCGCGGAGAGCAAAGCCCCCTGCACCTACACGCTGGAGCGCAGGCTGGATGGTACGCAGCACTCACCGCCTCTCATCTCCTAGGAGCCACAGCCAGGAAGATGGGCTCACAGGGGGACACCTAGACAGGACAAAAGTGCCCAATGTCTTGGCTGTCCGCTGTGGCTTGATGGCATCAAGGATGGGGGACTGTGGGCTGCCTCTGTCCCTGGTCTGTTCTGGCCTCATCTTATTCCTGCTCTGGCAGGGGAGCACGTGTGGAAGATTGTCAGCACCAGCATTGTGGACTGCTACTTCAATGTGACAGACCTGCCCCCTGGGAGCACTGCCAGGTTTCGGGTGGCCTGTGTCAACAAGGCCGGGCAGGGACCCTACAGCACCCCCTCAGCAAAGGTGCATCTCGAGGTGGCAGGTGAGTGAACCCTGTCTCATGGGGCACAGGGCAGCTGTGGGCCTCTGGGATGCTTTGGGGGTACCTTGACTCCCAGGGCATCTTCCCCCTCAGTGCTTTAGAAAATTAGGCGCCTCTTACACCCCACTCCTGGCTTACCCCCACCTGGCTCATACCTCCCTTTGCTCCCTCAGATGCCCGAGCTGCTCCAGTCAAGGATGTTGCTGTCCCTGTCCCCGTCCCTGTTCCTGAGAAGGTGGCTTCCAGCCGGTCAATCCAGACACCTGTGGAGCAGCTGGAGCCACTGACAGCAGGGGCTCCCCCCACCACACCACCACGCAAGCACAAGGGAGTGGTACAGAAGGCAGCTGGGGCTGCACAGGAGGGTGTCCCCCCAGGGGTCTCCCCATCCTCTGCTCCCCATGAGGAGGGTCATCCGCCAGACCCTGAGCTTCCACCTAACATCACTGTCTGTGTTCCCCCTGAACTGATGTTCACCCCTCCTCAGACTGTTGCCTCTCCCCACACAGACACCCCCATCCAGGGGTCCCCTGAACCCCCCACGGACACTTCCCCCCTGTCCCAGGCTCTGTCACCTTCCAAGTCCCCCCCTGCTTCCCCAGTGTCAACCACCCCCAGTCCAGCCCCTACACCATCTTCCACGCCCAACACTGCACCTGCACGGAAGATGCCTCCCTACATGGTCACCTCCTTTGTCTCCATGCCCCCCTCATCACCCCCTATGCCAGAGCCCACCACCACCATCACCCCATCCTCCAAGGAGCCCCCAGCTGAGAGTGGGGTCCCAGGGGCAAAAGATGGCTCGGCGCTGCGGCAGGGTGTCCCCCAGAAGCCATACACCTTCTTGGATGAGAAGGCAAGGTGAGTAGCCGTGGAATGGGATGCTCTGTCAGGAGTGTTCTGCCCCCAGCACTCCACACCAGAGATGCTGAGTGCTACCTTATGCTGCAGGGGCCGTTTCGGGGTGATTCGGCTGTGCAAGGAGAATGCCACAGGGAAGCACTTCATGGCCAAGATCGTGCCCTATGAGGCAGAGCGGAAACAGAGTGTGCTGCAGGAGTACGAAGTCCTCAAGGCACTGCACCATGAGCGCATCATGGCCCTGCACGAGGCATACATCACCCCTCGCTACCTGGTGCTCATCTGTGAGAACTGTGCCGGCAAGGAGATCCTCTACAGCATCGTGGACAGGTACAGGTGGGCGCGGGCCTGCTGGGGACAGTTGCTAGTACAGGACTGCCCACTGATGCCACTTGCCCCCAGGTTTCGCTACTCAGAGGATGACGTGGTGAGCTACATACTGCAGCTCCTACAGGGTCTCGAGTACCTGCATGGCCGCCGCATCGTGCACCTTGACATCAAGCCGGACAACATCATCGTCTCGGGCACGAATGCCCTCAAGATCATTGATTTTGGCAGTGCCCAGACCTACAATCCTCTTGTGCTGCGGCAGCTGGGGCGACGTGCTGGCACCCTGGAGTACATGTGTGAGTGGGGTACCAGGGGTGTGGTGGCAGGGGGGTGGGGATGAGGAGAGGGAAGGAACTGGAGCATGCTTGTTCCCAAAGGTGTGCATGTATGCCCATGGACTGGGGAGCTTGGGAATTGGGAGGAACTGTGTTCTTGGGGGAGCTGGGGGCTCTGTGAGAGCTGCTGGGGTCAGTGGAAGAGTTTGGGAGCTGTGGGGCAGTTGGGGTCCCTTTGGAGGTGCTGGGTTCTGTTAGAGTATTGGGATGTCAGAGTAGGGTGTCAGGGAGGGGTGCTGGAGGGTGCAGTAGTGGGGTGCTGTGGCTGCTGTGGCTGCTTGGCTGCTGTGGGTGTTGGGCATACTGCGTGTGGGTGCTGTGGATGCTGGGGATATGGCAACTTCTGTAGGTGCTGAGGATACTGGGGATGCTGTGGGTGCTGGGGCTACTGCAGGTTCTGGAGGTGCTGGGAGTGGTATGGATGCCGGGGCTGGTGTCTCAGTGTGTATGACAGACCTGCTTCTCTGCCCACAGCGCCAGAGGTGGTGAAGGGGGACCCGGTGGGCTCCGCAGCAGACGTCTGGGGTGTTGGAGTCCTCACTTACATCATGTAAGAGAAGGGGCCGGGGGATGAGCACCTTGAAGTGTAAGTCAGCCTCATTCAGGGCTTGGTGTCATGGGGGACACCAAGCTGATTGTGGGCTGAGGGATGCTGTAGCCCAACAGACCCTTCTCAGCTAGACGTGGGGATGGAGACACTCCGGGCAGCTGTGGCTGTCCCAAACCAGGGAAGGGGAAGAGAGGGTTATGTGCAAGGGGACCTCCCACTACTGTTCCCCAGCCCATGCCACCCCCTCCACCATCACAGGCTCAGTGGGCGGTCACCATTCTTCGAACTGGACCCCATCGAGACGGAGAACCGCATACTGGCAGGGCGCTTTGATGCCTTCAGGCTGTACCCAAATGTCTCACAGACTGCTGCCCTCTTTATCCGCAAGGTCCTCACTGTCCACCCCTGGTGAGTGCCTGGCCCAGCCAGGGAGGATATGTGGCCCCACACTGTGCCTCTGACCAAGCCAGCTCCCTGCCACATGGGATCCCTCCAGACATCATCAGTGGGACCCTGGGGTCCAGCCCTGCTTCTGGAGAGATCTGGGATCTCCTAAGCCCAGGGCTCTGGAGTCCATTCCTGCTCTTGGCAGTGGATGTCTGTCCCTGCTGGGATCCCTGAGTCTTGCAGGGCAGGGGCGGTGGCTGGGTTTGGGGGGTGGAGCATCAGTGGGCACCTTGAAGTTCCTGATGCAGAGCTGGCTCTGCCCCAGGAGCCGCCCCACGGTGAAGGACTGCTTTGCCAATGCCTGGCTTCAGGATGCCTACCTGATGAAGCTGCGTCGCCAGACCCTGACCTTCACCACCAACCGCCTCAAGGAATTTCTGGTGGATCACCAGCGGCGCCGTGGTGAGGCTGTCACCAAGCACAAGGTCTTACTCCGCTCCTACCAGGGCGGACAGCCACCAGGGCCACAGTAGCTGGTGCCTCGGCCACGGCCATGAGGGGCCGAGGAGCCAGAGGAACATTCCATGGGCCGCAGTACAGGGCGGCTGAGGAGGAGCCAGGACACGCTGGGATGAGTCCATGGACCTCATGTGCTGCTGCCAGGGACAGTGGTGACCAGCATCATTTTGGCAGTGCCGATGGAGAGGAGGTGCTGCCCCAGCCAGACCAGCAGTGGGGTCCGGCAGTGGAGAGGTGGTTGGAAGCCTTGCTGCAAGGAACAGAGAATGTGGCAGAGGGTCGGGAGAAGAATGGGATGCAGACAGTGGGGCAAGGGAAGCCCCAGGTGGGAGGGGGAGAGCTGCCAGCATGTCGGCCAGCCCTGGCCATGCGGGTCCCATCAGCCGTGTGCCTTACACCGCAGCCTGCAGCTGCCCCCGGCCACGGTGTGCGGGTCCCTGTGCTCCCCCTGGTTTGCACACCAGCACCCAAGGACTGAGATTGCTCCTGTGGTTCCTGCAGAGAGGGGCCTGCTCACGCCTCCCTGCCAGCCTGCACAGCTCCAGTCCTTACAGCTGGTCCTGGCAAGTAGGTTTGTGGCCCCAGGACCGATGCCGGTGCCTTCCCCGGGGCTGTCAGCTGTGCCCCATGCCAGGGCGGGGGACTGGCAGGCACCCCCTCTTCACAGGGGGGCACCCAGGTGCCACGCACACCTCCTGTGTCTGCTCAGGCCCATGCTGCTCGTGCTCTGCCTGCCCAGCTCCAGACCTTGCCCTGTGCCCCACTGCCAGCCTGCCCACCTATCCCCAGACTCTTCACCCCTCCCATCTGATCCTGAGTGCCTTGCCGAGCCCTGTGTCCCCTCCTCACCCCTCCTCAGCTGGTGGCAAGATGCTCCAGCATGGCCTGGGTGCTCTGAGCAGGTGGACAGGGGCAGTGGTTGGGCACTCCCCTTCCAGATGCTGCTGTAGTGATAGGGCTTTATTTATTGACTTTGGGGAGAAGACGCCTGCCCGTTCCCATCCCCATCCCTGTCCCCTCCTCTCTGCCGGGCTCTGGAGTTGCCAATGTCCCCGTGGTTTGGAGCAAGCAATGTGTCAGAGCAGCAATAAAGACCCTGAGCAGCTCCTCCAGTCTCAGCACCTTGTTGGGGGGGACTGTGGGAGTGGGAAGCGCACTGCGCTCCCTGGTATCTCGGGAGGTTAAGGTTCCGAGGCCAGGAAGGGTTCCAGGTGGGGCTGGGCTAGTAATGGTATTGGAAACCTGGTGAAGGCGGCAG